>NC_054832.1:66351860-68851860 GCF_018345385.1 Vulpes lagopus | reverse complement strand
AGCTAGACAAATGAAAAATCAACTGGTCTTATTAGATCCATCAGAGAATTGAGGTCACAGGGCAAACCACTGCCTCCAAGTTGGAGAGACAGATAGAGAATCCCAGTTTACTGGGGAGTAGAAACCTCCATGAAAACCAGTATGAGGTTCCTTTTCCCCAGTATATCATACCCAATTTTCAACCAAAAATTACAAGGCATGCTAAAAGATAAAAAGCATAGTGTGAAGAGACAAAGCCAGTATCAGAACTGGACTCAAATACGGCAGATATTTTGGGATTATCAGACTGGGAATTTAAAACAACTATGCTTAATAGGCCAAGAGAGCTAATTAAAAAGGGGGACAACATGGAAGAACAAATGGAAAATATAATCAGAGAGATGGAAACTCTAAAAACCAAAGGGAAGGCTAGCATAATAATAATGAAAAAATTATAACAGAAATGAAGAATGCCCTTCATGGGCTCATCAATAGACTAGATACAGCTGAACAAAGAATCAGTGAGCTTGGAGAAATGTCAATAGAAACTTCCAAAAGAATGCAAAGACAAAAGAGAATGAAAGAGTCAAAAGAGAATATGCAAGAACTATGGGACAATTACAAAAGATGTTATATATTCATAATAGAAATACCAGAAGGAGAAGAAAGAGGGGGGAACAGAAGAAAAATTTTAAAACAATGATGATGGGCACAGGGGTGGCTCAGTGGTTGAACATCTGCTTTTGGTTAAGGTCGTGATCCTGGGATCTTGGGATCGAGTCCCACAGGAAGTCTGCTTCTCCCTCTGCCTATGTCTCTGCCTCTCTCTCTGTGTCGCTCATGAATAAATAAATACTATCTTTAAAAAACAATAATGATGAGAATTTCCTAAAGTTAATGATAGACACCAAACCATAGAGTCCAGAAAGCTCACAGAACCCCAAGCAGGGTAAATGCCAAACTGCAACACCTAGGCATATTACATTTAAACTTCAGAAAATCGAAGACAAAGAGAAAATCTTTGGAGAAACTGAGGTTGTGGGGCACTATAAATCTACCTTAATTATAGAGGATCAAAGATCAGAATTATAGCAGACTTCTCTTCAGAAACTATGCAAGTGAGAGTAGAGTGAAAGATTTAAAATGCTGAATGAAAAAAAAAATCCATTAATCTTGAATTCTGTATTCAGTGAGATGTCTTTCAAAAGTGAAGGAGTAATAAGGACTTCCTTAGATAATCAAAAATTGAGAGAATTCGTCACTAGTAGATCTGCCTTGTAAGAAATATTCAGGGCACCTGAGTGGCACAGTGGTTGAGCGTCTGCCTTTGGTTCAGGGCGTGATCTTGGGGTCCTGGGATTGAGTCCCACATCGGACACCTTGCAGGGAGCCTGCTTCTCCCTCTGCCTGTATCTCTGCCTCTCTGTGCGTATCTCTCATGAATGAATAAAATCTTAAAAAGAAAAGAAATATTCAAAGAAATTCTTCAGGAGAAGGAAAATGACATAGTTCATTAAAAAAAGAAATAATGTTCGAGAAGGAATAAATGAAGGTAAAATAAAGAGCAGAGAGGAAAGTGACACGGGATTGGATAACTATACACAGCACATTCTCCTTGCTCTCCAAGGAAAACTGGTGGTCTGTAACAGCTGTAACAGCTGGGTTCCTTTTGCTCCTTTTTTTTTTTTTTTAAGGATTTTATTTATTTATTCATGACAGAGAGAGAGAGAGAGAGAGAGAGAGAGAGAGAGAGAGAGAGGCAGAGACACAGGCAGAGGGAGAAGCAGGCTGCGTGCAGGGAGCCCAACATGGGACTCGATCCTGGGACTCCAGGATCACACTCTAGGCTGAAGGTAGGTGCTAAACTACTGAGCCACTCAGGGATCTCCCCTACTCTTTTTTTTTTTTTTTTTTGAGGTTGGGTAAGGCCAGAATGTAAGGAGGCCGGAGAGCAGAAAAGCATCTTCCTGGTGTCTGGCCAGGGACCAAACAACCCCTAGGCCACATGAAAAGGTATGATAGCATCTTTCATCATTCAAGGAGTCCCAACAGTTGAATCTGAGCCCCAATGCACAAAGGAGAAGAGTAGCACACTTGAGGGAGCTTAGGGGGCTGGAGCAAGGGAGAACAAATAAATAGACTTGGCTCCTAATGAAACTGAACTGCTTTAGAAGACAGAAACCAACCTGAATGAAATCAGGAGCCAAGAGAGGTTCAAGAGAAGTGCTCAAAAGATTTTTGAAATGCAAAACCTATATTATTTAACATTAAACAACTGGTAGATAAACTGAGGGAGGAAATTGCCATTGTTGAGAAGCAAAGAGTAGAAGAAATGTCTTAAAACACAGAACAAAACAGTTACTAAAAGATGGAAACAGTAAGGACAAAGATGAAAGACCTGGAGTAGATAGATTTGTAAGACATGACATGTGGACTAAAGGGATTCCAGAAGAAGGAAAAACTAGAGATGGAGGGGAGACAATAATTGAATACATGAAAGAAGAAATATTCAAATCTGCAGTTTGAGAGAATTGCTTAAGTTCCAGGAGAATTGCTTAAGTTCCAGGGGACACTAGACACCAGGGGAGGGGGAAAATGAGAATAAAGGTGTATATTTGATATATTCTGGTAAAATTCTTAACACCTATGAATAAAGAGAAAATCTTAACAAGTTTCCAGCTAGGAAGAACAAATTACTATGAAAGGAATACAATCAGACTAGACTCAGACTTTTTTTTAACCTATCCCCCTTTGTGTTAGAAAGTGAGCCAGTAATATGCTTATGCTACTGAGAAGGTAGTATTAAGACAAGGATTCCATATCTAGTCACGATGACATTTATCTGACAAAGTGAAGGCAAACTATTGGTGGATTTGTGAGTATTTAAGACTGTGTTACCCAATGGGATGACTAATTTGTCCTGGTCTGTGCACCTCAGTACTTAAGTTCTGTCTCCTAGGAACCACTCCCTACCCCATACCCTTGGGCTTAGGCAAACTGAGACAACTGGTCACCCTATACCCTATATAATATGCTCTGTATGAAGAAAACCAGCATCCAGTGGGGGAAAAATAGAGACTTAGGGGGTGTTGTAGTAGTCCTCTGCCAGGAATGTTCCCCTCTCAGGATTTTGGCAATTTCTGGAGATATTTTTGGTTGTTGCAACTGGGGAAGATCTCACAACTGAGTTCTGCTACTGGCATCTAGGGGTAGAGGCCAGAGATATTGCTAAATAGCCTAGAGTGCAGGCAGATGCCCCTCCTTGCCAAGCAAAAAAATGTCTCACTCAAAATGTCAGTAGTGCCAGGGTTGAGAAACTTGAGTTAGGGGAAGATAATGAAATACAGAGAGATTGGTGAGCTACAAATTTGCTATATTTACATGTATCAAATTTAAATGCAGGCGGAGACTCGAAGATTGTCTTGGAATGTGTAATGTAAGAGCTAATGAAAGTTTCTTGAAATAAAAGAGATGAGTTGCAAGGAAATGCCAGTAATGATCTAAAGGTAAAAAACCATCTCTACGAAAGCTAGTCATTGGGGCAGGGACAGGAGGCTGGTGAGACAAGAGAAGCATTAAAATATTTGCAAGTTTGGTGGGATGGGAATAGAAATAGGGTATAAGATATCTTAGAGAAGAAAGTCATAAATACCTTGTTTTCATGTAAGAGTGAAAAAATAGGGATGTTCTTCAGTGCCGGGAAAGTGAATTAATGGAATGGGAAAGTATATAAGAACTCCCATATTCACCAAGGGTCAAAAGGAATTGGGCAACAAACTGATCAGAACTGTGAGAACAAGAGAAATAATGCAAATGGTTTGGGGCAGAGCAGTCTCTTGCCAGCCATAGTTTTGCCAATGATGATTCTAATGTCACTGCTTTATTTCTGTACAATTTAAAAATCCATAACCTTTAAATAAATACATGTGGTTTAGGTCAAGATCCTTAATGAAGCAGAACAAAAACAAGTATTGCTTCTCCCCTCTCAAAAATTATTAAGCAGGTCTATGGGGTTGTGATTATTGGTTGATATTTGTTCCCTTCCCTAGACCCTAGTCTTCATGAGGGGAGGAATGGGTATCTTGTTGCTTATCATCGAATCCCTGGTACTCTATGAATATTTATCAAACAAACAAGTAACACCCTCTCAATCTATATTACAGGACTAGATACAAGGAGAAAAAAGCCTGTAGCAACATAGTATTTGTGAAAAGTCCTGGAGGTTGTACATCTTACTGAGATTTATGAAAATGGAATAAAGGAGAATGCAAGAATAAAACGCATGACATTTCAATCTAGTGAAGGCTGACTTGAAAACTTGAAAAAGATTCAATTTGCATAACATAAAACTTGTGAAAGAAACTTCCTCCCTAGACCCGGGTTGCCAGATTTAGCATATAAAAATACAGGACACCCAGTGAAATCTGAATTTCAGATAAACAATGAATAATCGCTTGCACAACTATGTCTCAAATATTGCAAGGGGTATGCTTATACTAAAAGAATATTCATTGTTTATCTGAAATTTGAATTTTTACCTGGTGACTTTACCCTAGACCATAATCAAAAGCAATATTTCTTGACCAACTGAAGATTATTCAGAAAAAGGGTTACATTTTTTTCAAGTTAGTATTTTAAACCTATTATTCAAATATAGTGACTATTAATTGCTTTAGCAACAAACATCTTTTAGAACTTTTTGTTGCTGTGTCCTTTTAATTATATTTTATCTGTGGGTCCCTCCTCCCCATTCCATACTTTCTAAGAGACTTTGATCCTGCCTTCCATAGCTTTTTTTCTGGAATATATAGCCTCCAAGATTGTAAAGGAAGTGCAGTCGGTAGTCATAACAGTAAAAAACAAATTATATTTGTGTGGTACTTTTATTTCTGCATTCCTCTTAACACTCACCGTAGTGAAGCAGGTAATATTATCTCCATTTCATAAATGAGGCCAAAGCTATGGTGTTCTCATGATAGTTGCTGTGCTAGTAGGATGCTGTCGAGGAAAAAGTAGACAGGTAGGAGCTAACAAGGATGACCAGCCATGGGCCCAAGGTGCTGACCCCAAGGGAGCCAGATCTGAGAGTGCAAAGGAAAAGAAGACAGGTGGCTTCTATAAACTAACACAAGGCTGCTCTCTTCCACGTAAAAAGTGAAATATTTGATAACACCTGTCAAAAGATGTGAAGTTAGAATATTTGCCTAAGGCACCACCAACATATAAAGATATCAAATACCAGAGTCTATTGAGAAGCAGACACCAAAGATGTTAACTTTTAAAAGGAAATAACCAAGAAATTGTTATATAACTCTTGGGTTTCTTACCCAAATATTGCATATAAAGGGATTAGACATTTGGAGGAAATTTTGAATTTGATTCCTTTGTTGAAAGCTAGTCTATGATTTTTTAAATCCCATCCCTTATCTAGAAGGAGGGGCTAAGGATGGGTAGAAAGTGTGAGCTCTGGGGCGCCTTGGTGGTCAGTTGGTTAAGTGTCTACCTTTGGCTCAGGTATGATTCCAGGGTTCTAGGATTGAGCCTCATGTCTGGCTTCCTGCTCAACTGGGAGCCTGCTTCTCCTTCTCCCTTTGCCACTCTCCCTACTTATCTCTCTCTCTCTCTCTCTCTCTCTCTCTCTCTCTCTCTCTCTCAAATAAATAAAATCTTGAAGAGAAAAGAAAAATGTCAGCCCTGAGGCTCAGGGTGGGGACCTTCCATGTACTTATTGTGCAACCCTCCAGCTCCAGAAATTGAGAGGGAAAAAGAGCTGGATCAAAGAAATGACCTGGGATAGGGCAAAGGGGAGTGGGGCTGACCTGCCCTCCCTTTATTGGGGCCAACAGGACATGAATGTTTCTTGCAAGAGAGAGAAGTACTACACATCTGGGGAGAAAGTCAATCTGGAGCCATTTTGGGTCCTGCGAGAGCAAGGGCATGCCAACAGAGAATCTGCGTGCAGTGAACCACCCGGAAACCAGGTGCCAAGCAGGTGAGCATCAGCTGGAAGAAGAAACTGCATGGCCTACCACGTGAGTGTCACAGTTGGGTTCTTGCAGGAACCTGCAAGAGAGTACCTGAAGGAGTCCATTATTGAATTTGCCATGTACAGAGAGCTTAAAGGTAGTTTATGATCTTACTAGTTAAGTTAGAACATTCTGCTTCTCTTTCCCCCACTCCCTCCTCATGCTCCAACTCAGAGGAGAATTCAGTAGGAACTCTGCAGGGGCAGTGGAGATGAAGCTGACCTCAAGTAGCATACCTATGATATGCTCAGCTAGAAGCCATGAGAGAAGCAGATCTCAGGGCTGAATGAAGATGGAAGACATTCTGATTTCTGATTTGAGTCATGTTGGATGACTGGGAATTTCTATTATATGGGAATAAGTAAAGTCATGGGGCCACTGGGGGTTTTACCAGGGGTAGGAGGAAAGGGCCATAATCGTAAGAGGACAGTGGGAGAATTTCAAAATTGTGTCCTGGTTATAGTTCAAAAATATGTAACATATAAAAAATCATTCATCTTAATAATAAAACAAACCCCCATGAACCCACCCATTTGACTGGAGAAATACAACATGCCCGAAACCCCTGAAGTTCCATGCAGAAGCTCCCCCATTCCTTTTTTTACCTCCAGTTGATCAATATCCTGATACCTGATTTATTTTCATTACCTTCTTTTCTTTGCAGAGTTATTATATATGCTAGAGTTCTATAATGTGATGCTTGATTTGAACTTTATTAAATGGTATCATACTATATGTATGTATTTTCTATGGCTTGCTTATTTCACTAGATATTAAGCTACTGAGATTCATCCATGTTGAAGCATGTAGCTATTATTTCATTATATCCACTCCTGTACAGGATTCCATTGTGTGAATATGTATCAGTGTATTTTATGGATTTTCCTGCCAATAGACTGGATTACTGTCTTGAACACGGGCTCATGTGCAAGGGTAAACTTAGTGTGTATAACCTAATGGGTTGTGTGGTATCACTTTTTAATTTTTACCAAGTTGTTTTCCAAAGTAGTTGAATTAAATTATAATCTCCTTCTTCCACCCAAAACCCCTCTCTCTCTCTGCACCCCTCAAGAGTTCCCACTTCTTCTCATTCCAGGCAATACTCACTATGGTCAGACTTTGTAAATATTTGCCTGTCTAGTGGGCTTAACATGATATCTCATTGTGGCTCTAAGCTGCATTTTCATGATGGCTAATGGGCCTATTTATCACTGTTATAAATTAATCCAGTTCTGTAATGTAATTAATTAGCAATTATAGAAATCAGTTGGAAAGGCAGAATTAGATGGGTCACTCTATTTGTCTCTAATTTGTACTCCATCTACTGAAACATATGATAAATTCCTATGGGAGAAAGTCGATTTGATTTTGGGGTTAGCCCAAAATGGCACTGGGGATTCCAGGACATATATGGGCACATGATGTGGCTATCCTACCCTTACTGCCAGAGCATACCTGTGGGGTGTTCTGCTGGCCACACATGACCCTGAGTCTTTCCGTGGCTTATTTTTCCCCTATTGCTAGGTTAGTGGATGAAAAGTGAAAGGATGGTTTGATCGTCACTTCTACAGTGGCCGTATTGCCAGGAGTGGGGACTTGAGCTTGGGAAATAAAGCCCTAGATGTCACTCCTTTCCAAAGAAGTTATTAAGAACCTCCTGGAAAGCAGGTTCACGGCTTCCTTTACCATCCTGACTCTAGTTTGGTTTACTAGAAACAAGTGCTCCCCAGTCCCTCCTGCTGTAATTTGAGCACCCTCTTCTTTTTTTGGTTATTCTTTTTAGTCATCAGCATCCTCTGGGCAGCATGGTTTTCCTTTTTAGCATGCATTCTGACTTTTTGACTGTAAGGCGATATATCGCAGTTGAAAGTTCTTTCAGGTAAGATGTTCTAGTGTATGACTTGAGATTTAAAGGCCTGACATGAAAAAATAAATAAAAAAATAAATAAAGGCCTGACATGCCTTTAGGATGAACGACTGTTCTGGTCTATAGTACTTCACAACATGGATAGACTATTCTCCAGGGGTCGCAACTTACTTCCCTTTGTTAATTATCCTATCCATGCTATCTGCGGCTGGCTGAATGATAGCCCATAGGGTTTTTGGAAATGTTATACTAGCAGAAACACTGTCAGCTTGGACTGAAAGAGATACAGAGAGGCCAAATGAAAGAAGGTGGGGGACCCCTCAGATTCTACAGGTGGAGACAGGCTGATAAAAGTACTCAGCTGAGGATATGTGCTACCCACCAAGAAAATAGATGACCTCAAGGGTCCAAATCATTCCCAGGTTCGAAAATGTAATGGAGTTTTCGCCTGGTTGTGTTTGAACATTGGCTAGGATCAAAGACTTCTTTTTGTTTTTGTTCATCGTTTTTGAAGGGCAGTGTCTGTAACCACAATCCTATGTGTGGCCCATCACAGTTTTGGAATACATAACTTGTCTAATTTCACAAGTCTATGGAAAGAGAGGAATTTTGCCGCTGAATGGGTTACATGGAGACTCACCTATACCTGATTTGGATGATTTAGATGAGATTTGGGAGATTGGCACCAATGAGACTTGGATGAGAGTTTGGACTAGTAGTGAGTTAAGACCTCTGGGGACCTTGGGATGGGGATGCTTGCAGTTTGCATGTGGGATGAGTGTGAATCTTTGGGGGCCAGAAGGTAGACTATGGAAGGCTGAAAAATAACCCCCCAAATATGTCCATGTCCTAATCCCCAGCACCTGTGACTATTACTTTATATGCAAAAGGGACTTTGCAAATGTGATTAAATTAAGGATCTTGACATGACAGATGTTCTGAATTTCCAGGTGGGACCAATACAGTCACAAGAGTCCATTCAAGAGGGAAGTAGGAGGAGTCAGAGGCAGATGAAAAGGCCATGTGAAGCAGACTGAAGTGGTATGACCATGAGCCAAGCCACATCAGCAGCCTCTAAAAGGTAAAAGTGAGAAGGAAGAGATTCTTCTCTGGAGTCTCAGAAATACCAGTTCTGCTGGCACCTTGATGTTAGCCCTAAAGGACTCAGTCTGCTTTTCTGACCTCCAGAGCTATAAGATAATAACTTTATGTTGATTTAAGACACTAGGTTTGTGGAATTTGTTGTTGCAGCACTAGGAGACTAATATACTATCCGTTGGGCCAGGGTCCTGAAACGCTCTTGTACATTCAAGAACAGAGCAGTTGTGTGAAAAAGAATGAGGAAGGAGACTTCTTTTTACCCCTAGGTGGACTGTTTCATTATAAACGGTGAATGCTCTTTTTCTCAAACAAAATAATGTCTTTAAATGAGCTATAAAGAAGAAACTGAGTATTTAAAGCCTTTCATAAAGTAAATGTTTTATAATTTAGCCGATACTATCTGGGCTGCAACAGCTTTTCCTAAATGTCTAAACTAACTCCACTTAAAACACCCCCTCCCTAGAAGGCCTAAGGCCTCTTAGGAAAGAGACCGGCAA
Source organism: Vulpes lagopus (assembly GCF_018345385.1). Lineage (NCBI taxonomy): Eukaryota > Metazoa > Chordata > Mammalia > Carnivora > Canidae > Vulpes > Vulpes lagopus. The sequence continues at coordinate 68,842,390 of NC_054832.1, read as the reverse complement.
TGATGCATGATATTGCATTTGCCAAAATGGCAGGAAGATTGCATTATTAATATTCCTATGAAATCCTAATAGGGAAAAATGCCATGCTTAAAACTTGTGAGGTGAGTTTTTGATGGCACTGGTTATTTAGAGCAGGTTTGGGCAGATCTGGCAAGACACTGAAGGGAAATGTGCGAGCTTTTGATTTTAGGAAGAAAATTCTTCAGAGCGAGGTCTTCCATGTCATGTGTACTTCCTTCTTTTGCTTGATCAGAGATGCCAAGCATTCAGTATTTAACTCATGTAAGTATAGATATATGGATGCAGAGTCTTCAACTGGAAAAGGCATCCAAAAATATATATTTGGACACTGCAGTATATTAACTTAGCTGCAGAGGTAACTAACTTACTAGCTAGCATTTTTCCTCTTACCATTTGGATGCTTTTAGAAAATTAAATACCCGTTTGCATTTATGGTACGAGGGTCAGTCACAGTCCAGTCAGGAACATGGATATGTGGGTTACGCACGTGATGAAAGATCTGAGAGGCAAGCAAGGACAGTGGAGAGACCTATTAATCAGGTACAGCAAGATGCCCTTTCCCCCTTTAGTTCTAGAGGGCCGAGAGGAAGAGGTGGTGTAGGACTTCCTACTGCTGTTGTAACAAGTTATCGTAAACTTAGTAGCTTAAAAATAGCACAAATTTATTATATTATAGTTCCGGAAGTCACAAGTCCCAAAGGGGTCTCCATGGGCCAAAATCAAGGTGCAAGCAGGGCTGTGTTCCTTTTTGGATGCTCTAGGGTATGATCCGGTTTCTCACCTGTCCAGCTTTCAGGGGTGACCCACATTCCTTGGCTATTGGCCCCTTTCCTCCATCTTCAAAGCCAGCAATGGCTGGCTGAGCCTTTGTCACATTGCATCATTCTGGCCCTGACTCCTCTGCCACCTCTTCCACATTTAAGGACCTTTGTCCTTACTCCACGGTGACCTGGGATAACAACCCTATTTTGAGGTCGGCTGATTAAGAACCTTAATTCCTATCTGCAATCTTAATTCCCCTTTGCCAAGTACTGTGACATTTTTACAGTTTCTGTGAATTGGGACATGAACATCTTTGGCTGGCCATTATTTTGCCGACCATGAATCCTATTGCTGGGGCTGGTAGCCAGGGGGATGCAGTGGAGCTGGGGTTGGCCAGGGGGATACAGTGGGAGCTAGGGGTGGCCAGGGGGGTACAGCGGAGCTGAGGGTGGCCAAGGGGATACAGTGGGAGCTGGGGGTGGCCAGGGGGATACAGTGGGAGCTGGGGGTGGTAGCCAGGGGGATACAGTGGGAACTGAGGGTCATAACCAGGGGGATACAGTGGGAGCTGGGGGTGGCCAGGGGGATACAGTGGGAGCTGAGGGTGGTAGCCAGGGGGATACAGTGGGAGCTGAGGGTGGCCAGGGGGATACAGTGGGAGCTGAGGGTGGCCAGGGGGATACAGTGGGAGCTGAGGGTGGCCAAGGGGATACAGTGGGAGCTGAGGGTGGGGGCCAGGGGGATACAGTGGGAGCTGAGGGTGGCCAGGGGGATACAGTGGGAGCTGAGGGTGGCCAGGGGGATACAGTGGGAGCTGAGGGTGGCCAAGGGGATACAGTGGGAGCTGGGGGTGGCCAGGGGGATACAGTGGGAGCTGAGGGTGGTAGCCAGGGGTATACAGTGGGAGCTGAGGGTGGCCAGGGGGATACAGTGGGAGCTGAGGGTGGCCAGGGGGATGCAGTGGGAGCTGAGGGTGGCCAGGGGGATACAGTGGGAGCTGAGGGTGGCCAGGGGTATACAGTGGGAGCTGAGGGTGGTAGCCAGGGGTATACAGTGGGAGCTGAGGGTGGCCAGGGGGATACAGTGGGAGCTGAGGGTGGCCAGGGGGATACAGTGGGAGCTGAGGGTGGCCAGGGGGATACAGTGGGAGCTGGGGGTGGGCAGGGGGATACAGTGGGAGCTTGGGGTGGCCAGGGGGATACAGTGGGAGCTGGCGGTCTTAGCCAGCGGGATACAGCGGAGCTGAGGGTGGCCAGAGGGAAGCCGCAGGAGTTGAGGGTGGTCAGGGGAAGTAGCAGGAGCTGGAGGTGGCCAGGGGGATACAGTGGGACATGAGCTGAAGCAGGAATTAGGAGCACTGATGGAGAGGCATGGCAAGACACATCCCTGGCAGTAGAAGGGGGGAGAAAGAAATATCTTAGCTTCTCACTTCGCAAGGTAAACTCCTAGTTCCAAACATTTGACTTCGCACTTTTCTTCATGTGGAATCTCAGAAACCTTTGATTGGTGCTAGAGAATATATTTTTCTTCTATTTATACCTTTTCTTCTATTTACCCTACATATATGGCAACTATAGACAACTTTATGAAGCATACTAACATGATGGAAAAAAACTGACCCTCCTGAAACTGGCATATGGAGCCACATACAAATCCTTTCCTTAAATCAGGTGATGGTCTGAGTTATTTGCGTGCAAAAGATTATATGATTAAAGCCATGCTCCATTAGTATTTTTACAAAATAATGGATGGTGTGACGCTTTGTACCTGGGCCCCTACAGCTACAGAGTTCCTCCTGGATCCAGGCCAAATGAAGTGGGTTTGGGGGTTCAAAACCTATGTGCCTTATTCAAGCCTTTCCCCAGTACTGGAAAAAATAGCTCATTATCATGTGCTCAGTAATAAAAAAAAAAAAAAAAAGATCATTTTTATGTCACCCTGCAGAAATTTACAGCAAATGGGATTCAAAGGATTGCTGCATGAAGGAAATGCCAATGTTAAATCTATAGGCAGTCTCTTTAGCACCGCATGTCATAAATTAAAAACAACACCAGTGAGAAGGTGTGGTGAAGGAGAAAATAGTGAGGCGCTCAGCCGATCTTCGTGTACCTGTATCTCTGGAACACACATGCTTGGTCGCTCTTTCTTGGGGCCCTTTCCTGACCCCAGCAAGAAATCCCTACCCTGTGGTTTGGCTTTCTCAGGCTACCTTGCAATGCTGTTTCAGCAGCTCACTGCAATGCCAGCATCAGGTGTCACAACTCCTGGGGTGACTGGGTTAATGGCTGTGGTGTTTTCCCTGGAGAAAGCAGGGACAGACAGGCCAGGCTTTGTCTCTGCCAGGAGAGGTCTGATTGTAAAACTTCATCCCAGACAACATGCCTGGGAGCAGTGGGGTTCTCAGTCACTGGGCCATTGCCCCCTCTCTGCTTGACCACTAGCTCTGGGGCAGTGTGTGTGTGTGTGGGGGGGGGGGGGGGGGCTCGGGCTCACTGTGCCAAGCCAGGTGCTGGTGTGAGAAAAGGAAGGTCCATCTCTCCTTCCTCGCTTTGGTTTGGTCCTGGAAGTCAGACTTGTGAATGGCTTTTTGTTGGAATTGCGGGAGGCTCCAGGAGTCCTCTGCTCTGAGATACCTGTGTGTTAGGAGCAGGAGCAGAGGTGTGGAATCATGTTTTCCTTCTTTTTCCCCTTGCCAATCCCTCCCACCATGGTATTTCTGACTCAGTGCTGCAGGGCATTTTCATTTGACGTTGGGAGTGTGCATGTGGGTTGTCTTCTTACTGCTACCTCCTTGGTGGTGAGGGGAGAGAGCACAGCTAGTATTCCCTAAACTCTCAACACTGTGAAGTGCTTTGCAGCCTTGTATCGGTTTACCCTCAGAACAACTCAGAGGATCTTATTATTATCTCCTCTCTCTCTCTCTCTCTCTCTCTCTTTTAAAGATTTTATTTATTTATTCATGAGAGACACACAGAGAGAGGCAGAGACACAGGCAGAGGGAGACACAGGCTTCCTGCGGGGAGCCCGATGTGGGACTCGATCCCAGGGCCCCGGGATCATGACCTGAGCCAAAGACAGATGCTCAACCACTGAGCCACCCAGATGCCCCGGGACATAGGGTCTTTAAAGAGGTAATTACATCGAAATGAGGTCATTAGGGTCGCCCCCAGTCCAATATGACTAGTGTCTTCATAAGAAGAAGAAGGGGGAAAAACACACACACACACATACTGGGAGACTAGGTGATGACACTGGGGCAAGATGGCCATCTGCAAGCCAAGGAGAGAGGCCCCTGAAGAAACCAATCCTGCTGACACCTTGATCTTGGACTTCTAGCCACCAGAACTAGAAAACAGAAAATAGTAAATCAGGCAGCCTATGGTATTTTATTGTGGCAGCTCTAGCAAAGTAATACGGTAACAGTTCCAAGACTAAACCTGCCTGTAGAACTCATGTTTTCAATATAAGCCTTATAATTTTTCTATAATGTGTTTCAAGTACTACTAATTTAGTTAATATTCTGCATTACTTAATATTTTGAAAGGACACTTTAAAAGATACTGGATGTGTCTTTATCTCCCTTTCTTTTTATAACATTTACCAAATTTTGAAAAAAGTTACCCCTAAACCCTTACTCTACCCTGGTATCCAGTTATGTCTAGGTGAGCTGTGAAATTTTAAAAACAAAACTCAAGTTTTCTTTAATTAAAGGGAGGAAAAAAACCCAAGTATGCAAAATAGCTTTTGGTTTTTAGGGGTAGTAGGCAGGTTTCAGGAAATCAAACAAACAATACAGTTTGGAAATTCCCCCAAAGAGTGGGGCTTTCTGACCCCACAGCAGGAGTGAGCAACCTCTCCCAGGAGTGAACCGCCTTTTTTATTTTCCCAAAGGATTGACACTCTGGGCACAGGGGAAGCTAGGGCTTGGAAGCAGGCTCAGGGCAGGCCTCTGAGATGCACTTCCAAGCTGTCCTTTTCCCAATGGGAGCCTGAGGATGGGCGGGGGTAGTGTTGGGTAGTGTTGGGCCCTGATTTGGCGCCCCCTCCACCCTCCCAAGGAGCTTGGTGACCTACAGGTTGATCCTGACCTACTGGTTGGGAATGCTTGCCCTAGAGGATCTTAACACACGGTGTATTTTGAGTTTTCCAAAAGACTGAACGTAGTGGCCATAGGAGACTTGGCTCTCACTCCGCACTCTGGCCTACTGTGGGGTTCATGCTAATAAATTAACAGACACTCCAGCACAGGGAGCTGAATGTTTGGTGTTTCAAGGCACATCAGCTTTTATTTATTTATTTATTTAAAATACCTTAAGAAACATATTCCATTACTTAGATTTTTTTTCCTACTTTATAAAAAGCAACATTTGCCCAAGTTCCTGGGTAATGTTGTAGACACAGTTCACAGGCTTTCTGAATTTTCACTGGATTAGCATTAGCTACTTCTTCGTTGGTTTCTTCCTAAAAATCTACCCCAGAATGACAAGACAGTGGCAAACAACAGTATTTGTTGCACTCGTGTAGATTTCCACCATCACATAAAGGGTTCAATATGTGGTCAGTGTAAAAAAAATGTGTTGGTAGTGGCAAGTCTGATGAAGCCATGACCTTGCATGTAATCAATAGCCCGCTTCCCCTTTCGTCAGGCAGGCTGAACCGACTTCTATGTGTTTTTTCTTTCCCCCAGCAAAGTCAGTTACCTAATGATATTAAAATTTTCATTGATTATGCTGGATGTTCTGAAAATTGAAGCTGCTGAACTCCAATCCAACCCGGTTGCCCTCCAGCCGCCATTCAAAGTGGATGCGACAGCCACAAACAGATGCTGCCACCTACAGTACAGAGCAGGGATGTGCGCTGCCAAAGGGCCTCCTTGGCCTTCTTGCGCTTTCTCTGCCTCAAACTCACTGGTTTCTATGGCTTTTCCTTCTACCCACTTCACCATGCGATTCAGATCATAATCTGTATTTATTTGAACTCCTTGACTTTGTTTTAGAAAACAACGTGAGGCCCTGTATTCTGTAGGAAATAATTATCCTTTATAGAGAATCTTAAAATTCTCCAAGACTTTTTAAATAATAAATAGGAGGAAATATTGAAGGAGAGGAGCCTTGAGAGAATAATTTGCTAGACACAGAGTCTGAGCTGGTCTTGCAGACACTTATACTTTTCTTTGCTCTTTTTCCTCACTCTCAGGTCAGCACGTATCAGTATCTCAATAATGCTTCTCGCTGGGGCACCCGGGTGACTCAGTGGTTGAGTGTCTGCCTTTGGCTCAGGTCATTATCCCAGGGTCCTGGGACCGAGTCTTGCATCAGGCTCCCCACAGGGAACCTGCTTCTCCCTCTGGCTATGTCTCTGTGTCTCTCATGAAGGAATAAATAAAATCTTAAAAAAAAAATGCTTCTCAGTATGAAGCATCACTAAATGAGACTTACATCGCACTCACTAGTCTCTGAGTTTAGGAGGTGCACAGTGGCCTGCTAACTCCATTTTGGGTCAGTGCTATTAGAGAGTGTGTCCTTCTGTTGGATTAAAATGTGTGCACGTGCTGGGCGTTGGGCCTGGCTCTGTGTTTTGGAATGACACACAGAAAGCAAATCCCCAGTGTCACACGCCAGTGCTTCACATGTGTGAAGAAGTCATCACAATTACCAAGGCTTTACCCTTGAGGCTGAAGAGCCTGTCTTCACAGACTTGGTTTCTACGCCCTCAGCCACCTGGCCACCTGCTTCTCTGGCCGAGACTGTTCATCCCCGAAGCCTCTCCACTAGCACCGTATTTTTCTTTAGTGTCAGTAGCAGACCCGTGTGGAGGTGATGGACAATATAACCTCCAGTCTGCAGACCTTGCTTTCTGTCCTCTCCAGCTCAGACATCAAGTTGATAAGCAAAGAGAGCACTTTACACAGCTGAAGTGCTCTGAGGCTTCTATTAGAAGGTATATGTGGTCATTTGGGAGAAGTGTGAGTGTGATTACTTTTGATGAGCCCTTGGTATTATGCCTTTTCACCTGACAGACTAGCAAGGGCAGCACAGGGGGCTATTTCACTCCTGCCCGAGGGTTTCCAGTATACATATATTGCTTGTGCATCTCGCTAGGGTAGGTGTGAGCATAGGCTGTTTTGTGGAGGAAGGAGAGAGAGACAGTTCTGTATTTTGCAGCCGCTGCTCGTTGTGGAGTGGTGAAGGAGGCTATGATGGTGTTTGGGATCTCACTCTGTCCTTCTGTCCTTCTGGTACCCAGACCCTTTTACTGGGGAAGACCTCATTTCTACCCTTGAACTTGAGGTCCTTTGTTCTCTTTTTCCTACCAGCACCTGTGCTGAGTGGGAGGTGGGATCTGCCATCATTTATGTCAGGGCAGACCTAATTCACAGGCTTGGGTACTCTGCTTTGCCATCTGGGTGGTACATGTATTTGAAGTCTTCTGTATAATTTGAAAAGATTTTTGTCTTCTATTAAAGGAACTTCAGGAGTCCACGATCACATAGGAAATGGTTTGGGGGCAGTGGATCTTCTTGATGCCCCTAAAATTTCTTCAGAAAGGTCTCTCTTTAAAAAGTTCACAGTGTGGTATGTGAGAATCCAAGGGTACGTTAGCCCCAGGTCAGGGCAATAACCACCACCTCAGGGTCGTGATGGAAGCATACAATTACCCACAGTGATTATGATGGCTCTACTCATGAAACAAGTTTGTGTAGTATAATCATGGTATCAGATTTAAATTCCCTTTTAGGGAAAATGATATATATTTGAATACCAGTTCCATGCTATGTCTGAATGCTGGTTATTGTGGCATCGGGGGTTAACTCAGACCAATGTTTCTGCTAGAGCTTTTAATTATGCATAATATCCATCACACTTTGTTCTTCTGTATCTTTCATCCGAAGCTCAAAGTGCTCTTCAAACGTTATTAACTCATTAATCCTTGCAACATTCCTGGGAGGCAGATTGGAGGCAAAGCGATTAGCCCATTTTCCAGACAGGGACATAGAGGCACAGAGGATTTCAAGGCTGCATGAGTCAGAGCTGAGTAGAGAACAGAGCCCACTCACATTCCACCCCCAGTCTGGCTCTCTGAATCCTCTCTTCTCCCAGGAGTAAAAGCCAGTAACAGTTGGATCTTGGGGATTGTCTCTACCTGTTTTTTGAACATCAGTGTGGAGTAACAGACTGAACATCTTGCCAAGAACGAAGGCAAAAAAAATTTTTTTTTGTATATATAAAAAAATTGTATATACATACATATATACACACAATTTGTATATATATAAAATTGTGTGTGTGTGTATATATATATATGCAATTCAAGAAAAAAATTTTAAATTATGGAACCTATGCTCTTTAAGAGAAGAGAGATGTATATATTAGTTACCAAAATTAAATTGGGCAATCACGTAAGTGAGAACACCAAAGTCCTCAGCATCTTCTAATAGAGACCCTTAAACTTTTCTTACTTAGAATCAGGAAATTCCATTTGGCCAAGCAGAAATGAAAGTTGAACTTCGCAAGGGCTAGGATTCAGTCTGAAACTGAGAAGTGCTAACATCTGTCTTTGAAGTTTGACAAACAACCTTTTCTCCTTGGTTTCACTTGAACGCAGGCTGGTTTCACATGGACTTCATTGTCATTTTAGTGGAGCCAGAGGAGGGGCCACCGTGTGACCTGGGTGGGCGTCAAAGGGGATGGCTAATGTCCAGGGAGCTATGAAAGCCTGGGACCTGGGGTCAGCGGGCTCCAGAGACCAGCTTGAAAGGCAGAATAGCAAACTCAATGGGACGTCATGAGCCTTCTCGGGCTTTTGTCTTTATTTATCATTCACGTATTTATTCAACAAACATTTATGGAGTATCTATTATATATTGGTGGTTGGCTGGGCACAAGCAATTCTAAGATGCATAAGACCTAATACTCACATTGCAGGAGTTTGCAATCAAGGAGCAGAGATAAACAAGCAAACAAATGATTATTATATAAAATAATGAGTAATCGGAGATGTATTTACAAAGTCTAATCAGGACAAATAGGTTTGAATGGTTCAGAGAAATCTTCCAAGAGCCATCTCCCCCCTTTTTAAAAAAGATTTTATTTATTCATGAGAGACACACACACAGAGAGAGAGAGAGAGAGAGAGAGAGAGAGAGGCAGAGACACAGGCAGAGGGAGAAGCAGGCTCCATGCAGGGAACTCAATGTGGGACTCGATCCCAGGACACCGGGATCATGCCCTGAGCCGAAGGCAGATGCTCAACCGCTGAGCCACCCAGGCATCCCCAGGAGGTATCTCTTGAAGACCACAGAGGGGATGGGTCTGAAGGATGAGGAATTTGCTGAGGGGTGTGACAGGGCTAAACTTTCTAGGGTTATCCACTGCCAAAGTTTGTTATTAGGATTGATGGCATCATTTACAGCAGCAGCAAGCAGCTACTGAACTCTTAACATGTACAAGTTGCTATTCTGGGCTATTGAAGATGCAAAGACACTCTGGAAATGATTTTGGTCCTCAGGCAACCTGTAATCTCTTTGAGAAAACAGGATATACTTTAAGGGAGAAATAGCTACACAATGTGTTGTATATAATCCGTGCCACTTAAGAACTCAGACAATAAGCACAATAGAAATTCAGAGAAAATATGGTGGAAAGTTAAAAAGCTAGAATTGGGGATACCTATGGGTTGGGTCTAAATTGGGAACCTGTGATATTTAGGTGAGAGGTATAAGAAAAATTCTAGGTAGAGAAAATAGAATGAAAAGTTGGAAAGAGCGATAGAGATGAGAGAAAGAAAGAGGGAGAGAAAGAGACAGAGAGACAGAGAGACAGATGGGGCATACTGGGACCAAACACAGGCCATTTGGTTAGGAGGTAGGACTCATCTTAGAGGAGAAATGGAATTCAAATAAGGAAAGACAAGGCAGCAGTCCTTATGCTTAATGAATATGACACCCGCGGTGCCCCTTCCTCTTATGATGGCCAACACGTCCAACCATCACTTGACTCTTCTGCACCAAACTGTGTTCTCAGATCTCACGTCCAGGCTAGGAAGGTTGGGTCTGATTTCAGAGAATGGGGTGGGGGGGACATCCAAAGACTTTTAAGTAGGTAAGTCTAATGATTAGGATTTGGGGCTGGTTGCCAGTGACTAAACATTCCAAACTGAAGTGGCTTAAAGAAGAAAAAGTTTCTTTCTCTCTCATGTAAAAGGCTGGAAGCAGATTGTCCAGGGGCAAACCAGGCTTCAACTTTCTTCCTACTCTACCTTGCAAAGCTCCCATTGCCGAGGCCATTTTGTGGTTTCAGTAGGGTCTGAAAGTGAAGCCATTTGTCCACACCCCTGCCAGCAGGAAGGATGCAGGGTAGAAATAAAGGTACACCCCTTCCTTTCAAGGAGAGATTTTGCAAATTGTACACACCACTCCTGCTTCTCTCCCATTTCCCAGAACCTAGTTACATGGCCACACCTAGCTATAGGAAATGTACTTTTTATCAGCCATGTGCACAGCTTCCTAAGGAAGAAAAGGAAAAGGGTATTAGGGACATGTAGCAGGATCTTGTCACATGAGTAAAAGGACATTTTAAAAGAAATGATAAACATACTTATTTTTAAAAACACAACTATTTTGATGAATTGAAAAAGCTTCCAGTATTGCTCAGAGCAATGGGAAAGATGACCAAAGGGTAGCCTAAAACATAGGAGACACTCTCTGCCACCTTGTTTTTCACTCTCCAAAGTTGTTAATCCCATTGAATCCCACTGCATGTGTATGGATGATGAAGGACGAATCTATTTTATACTTGACCAAAAGGTCTTTTCTGAAAAAAAGCATTTTTTTGAAGAACCCAATTTAACAAGAAGGATGGACTTCTGAATATTTTCACTAGGCAAGACAACTTGCCTAATGACTATGACAATGACTATTGGTGGCGATGATCGTGACTCACAATGCGCTTGTGAGGCACTCACCATTTGATCTATTAATCACTATTTTATTGATCACCACTTTATGACATAGACAAAAATAATACAAATCAAGCAAGTGACTGGTCTAAATTAGTAAATTCCAGCACTAAAAATTATATCAAAACTTCAAATAGCACCTGAGAATTTTTTGACATTCCCAAGAAGTTGATTTGTCTTCTCCACAAAAGCTTTAAAAAGGCACAACTTTCAGGATGCTTGGGTGGCTCAGCAGTTGAGCGTCTGCCTTTGGCTCAGGGCATGATCCTGGGATCTGGGATGGAGTCCCACCTGAGGTTCCCGGTAGGGAGTCTGCTTTTCCCTCTGCGTGTGTTTCTGCCTCTCCCTCTGTGTCTCTCATGAGCAAGTAAATAAATCTTAAAAAAAAAAAAAAAAAAAGGCACAACTTTCAAGTCATAAACTTTTTTTTTTTTTAAAAAGTTTTTTCATGTCAAAAACAGCTTAGACATAATTCACATTACATACAATTCCCTCATTTAAGTGTGCAATCAGTGGCTTTCAGTATATTCAGAATTGTCTGTCTGTTACCACAATCAATTTTAGAACATTTCATCACCCCAAAAGGAAACCTCATATTCCTTAGCCAATGTTCCTCAGTCCCCCATATACTCTCCACCTTCTCCAGTCCTAGAGAAGCATTAATTTACTATTTCTGTGGATTTGCCTATTGTGGACATTTAATGTAGATATATGGTCCTTTTGACTAGATTCTTTTACTTAGCATAATGTTTTCTTTTCTTTTTTTTTTAAAGATTTTATTTATTTATTCATGATAGAGAGAGAGAGAGAGGCAGAGACACAGGCAGAGGGAGAAGCAGGCTCCATGCACTGGGAGCCCGATGTGGGATTCGATCCCGGGTCTCCAGGATCACGCCCTGGGCCAAAGGCAGGCGCCAAACCGCTGAGCCACCCAGGGATCCCCTAGCATAATGTTTTCAAGGATCATCCATGCCATAGCATGTATCTGTACTTCATTTCTTTTTACTGGGGGATAGTATTTTATTGCATGGGTATACCAAACCTGATCCATTCATCAGTTGATGAACATGCCAGTTGTTTCTATTTTTGGCTGTTATGAATAATGCCTCTATGAACATTTGTGTACAAATATTTGTGTGCACATACATTTTCTTTTCTCTTCAGTATGTACCTAAGGAATGGAATTGCTCATATGGTAACATGACTACATGTTTAAACATTTGAAGAACTGCCAGATTGTTTTCTAAAGTGACTGCACCATTTTACATTCCCACCAATAGAGTATGAGGGTTCCAATTTCTACACATTCTCACCAAGGCTTATTGACTCTAGCCATCCTAGTGCATGTGAAGTGGTATTTCATTGTGCTTTTTTTTTTTTTAAAGATTTTATTTATTTATTCATGAGATACAGAGAGAGAGACTGAGAGAGAGAGAGAGAGAGGCAGAGACACAGGCAGAGGGAGAAGCAGGCTCCATGCAGGGAGCCCAACGTGGGACTTGATCCCGGGTCTCCAGGATCAGGCCCTGAGCTAAAAGCGGCACTAAACCGCTGAGCCACCAGGGCTGCCCCTCATTGTGCTTTTAATTTGCATTTCCTTGGTGACTAATGACATTGATCATCTTTTTATGTGGTTTTTGGCAATTTGCATATTTTATTTCGAAAATGTCTATTTGGATCCTTTGTTGCCTTTTAAAAATTGAGTTATTTGTCTTTTTATTATTGAGTTGTAGCAATTCTTTCTATATATTTTCAATACAAATCTCTCATCAGATATATTATTTACAAAAATTTTATCCCATTCAGTGGGGTCCATTTTTTTTTTACCCCATTCATGTCAGTTTTTGCAAAGAAGTCAGCTGGAATTTTGACAAAGATTGTGTTGAATCTGTAGATAAATTTGGAGAGTGTTGCCATCTTTTTAAATTAAATTAAACTAATTTTTTTATTTAATTAAAAATGTTTTTTATTAAGTAATCTCTGTGCCCAACATGGGGCTCAAACTCATGACCCCATGACCAAGAGTCATATGCTCTGCCGACTGAGCCAGCAGGCACTCCAGGAATATTACTGTCTTAACAATAGTCTTAAGTCTTCTAATCCATGAATGTGAAAGGCCTTTCCATTTATTTAGTCTGTTAACTTCTGCCCACAATGTTTTACAGTTTTTGAAGTAAAAGTCTTACATTTTTTTGGTTAAATTTATTTTTGTTGATGCTATTGTAAATTGACTTATTTTCTTAATATCTTTTATATTTTTCTCATTGCTATTGTATAGAAATACAATAGATTTTTGTATATTTTTCTTGTATCCTGCAACCTTTCTGAACTTGTTTATTAGTTCTAATAGTGTTTTTTAGTGGAGGCCTTAGGATTTTCTGTATACCAGCTCATGTCATCTGCAAGTAGAGATAGTTTTAACTCCTCCTTTCTAATCTGGATGCCTTTTATTTTATTTTCTTTCCTAATTGACTGAGCTAGAAATGATAAATTCTTGAGAGAATATTATGGATCATCATAACAAGTTCCATGCCCTTCCCAGGCTCTTTACTCCTAAATGCCATCATGGGGCTGAGCTGTCATCCAGAATTTCCTGCCAGTTTCCCTCCCCAAAGGAGGGAAAATATCTTAGAAAAATATAAAAAGGGGAAAGTGAGATAGAAAAGAGAGAGAGAGAGAAGCAAGAGGCAGGAGAAAAACAGGAAAAAGGTAGTTGGAGGAAGAGAAGGAAAATCACAGAAAAAACAAAGCGTTGACCTAGGGCTGAAAGTCACCTCTCTGAGCACAGTGGAGAAGCTGTTGGTTTTGTTTTTGTTTTTGTTTTTGTTTTTTAGATTTTATTTATTCATTCATAAGAGACACACAGAGAGAGGCAGAGACAGGCAGAGGGAGAAGCAAGCTCCCTGCAGTGAGCCTGATGTGGAACTCGATTCCAGGACCTGGGGATCATGTCCTGAGCCAAAGGCAGATGCTCAACCACTGAGCCACCCAGGCATCCTGAAGCTGTTGGTTTTTATACCCTACATGCCTACCGCCCGGAAGGGCAGGCAATAATGCTGTAGCTAAGCGAAGCCTTTCGTTTCCTTTATGTAAAGTAGAAGAGCATCAAATCCTTATGCAAGATGGGCAGCTTTAGAGAAAACACCGTCAAGCTGGCAGATGACATAATGTAGGTTTCCACAAAGGAAGCAGTGATGCTGTCTTTGTCAGAGACTTTGGGCCAAGACTGGGAGGTGAAGCATCATTTGTGTTGCTGCTTTTCTTTGGTCACTAGTGACAATCTGGTTATAGGTGAAAGGTAGCAATGAAAAGGTAATCAAGGGGAGTACATTTCAATCTAAATGGCCCTACTCCAAACACTGCTGTTTGCAGAGGACCAAAGGTAGCCATGATGATTATTGATTTGCAATTAATTTGTTCAGTCTCTGGGTGAGGGTGCTTGCTTTAAAATGGGTAATCTGAGGGAAGTGAGAGCCAAGCAAAGATTATTATCTAAAAGAAGTACGACTTTTCAGAGGCTTTGGGGTTATAAGTAAATATTTTGGGAGTACGTGACTTTTTAACGAGAATCAATCCAAAAATGTGCATGTCAGAGTCCAGGCAGCACAAGGCTGTGAACTGTGCCACTTCTGCAATAACAAAAGGCAAACAGGACCCTTAAGGAAATGGGCTGGCTTAGAATTATGAATCACTGAGCCCATTTCTTATAGTGATTAATGATGAATCACTGTTTTAACTTTGGATGAAATAATAGGCTGCATCTGAGGAGCTCCATTAATCATCATAAGAATTAGGCTTGTGCCAATTCATTACTGCAGGGTCGACATGTGCTGAACAGTTGAGTCGAATTTCAGGAAGGGGTGAACTTTAGGCAAGAGCTGGCTTAAAAGAATGCAAACATTAGGAGTCTATTCTCTCCTGGATGGGTGGGGATTTATGAGTGGAGAATAGATCCTATTATATCATCCTTCATGTGGACTCCTCCTCCAGAAGCCTAACAAAACACAAACTACAAAGTCTTCTGGCTTTTTGGTTTTCAGGGGCATGATACAATAGATCACCGACATATATCATAAAATCTGAAACTTTTATCTGTTTCTCACTTTGCACGTTTCATGTATTCAGAAAGTGATTAACAATCTATGGGACACTTGCATTTTAGCAGGCATGAAAGTAAGCAAATTTAGCCCATTGCTCTTTGAAGAGCAAATTCAGCCTTGCAAAATTTCTGCTTTTCTAAAAACTCTTTTTTATGGAAAATGAAGACGTGAGCCACAGGCAACTGAGGAAGAAACTCCGTCCATGCAAACAAGAACTCAAGCTGGTGTCATCATTTGGCCAACTTCAAAGCTCTGGAAGCTGAAACGGAAGTTAAACGGTTGTTTCAACAGTTTTAAATTGATGCTTCAAAGATATGTAGAAAGCACACATGTCTCCTTTGCAGTGGCCAGCAGTGATGGGAAATCCAAAAGAAGCTCATATAGTCCTTAACTCCAATAAAGGAGATTTTCACAGAGTAGGGGAAAAATTCATCCAAGTTTCAAAAGAGATACATTGTTACATTTTATCCATTGTTATAAAATATAACAATATTTATATTGTTAAATGTATTGTTATACTGTTATATTGTTATATAATATACATTGTTATTAGCTGTAACAGTCTTTAAGAATCTTTAGGAAGCATGTTCAAATCACCACTTAGAAACTTGGTGTATCCGATACAACCAAATCTTACGTGTGTGTGTGCATGTGTGTGTGTGTGTGTGTGTGTGTGTGTGTGAAATAAAAATCACATGGGGTCTTTGAAAATCAAAGATTAGATCAGAATTTAAAAATTTCTTTTACTTTAAAAAGACTATAAGAGATTTTTAAAATATAGATTTTTAAAAATATACTTATTTATTTACTCATGAGACACACAGAGAGAGAAGCAGACATAGGCAGAGGGAGAAGCAGGCTCCCCAATGTGGGACTCCATCCTGGGACTCCCGGGATCACACCCTGAGTGGAAGGCAGACACTCAACCACTGAGCCATCCAGGGATCCCTAAAATATAGATCTTTTTAAAGTAGCTTTGATCAAAATTTATAGAAAGAAAAATAAAAGGAATCTGAAAAACAAGCCTGAACCACTTGATAGACATATAGAGCCATTGTGCGTAGCTTACACATAACATACACATGTATACAATTTTGCATAAATCTTCTATCATTGAAATTCAATAGCTTCTCAACAGATTTCTCTGACCTCAGATTCTTTCTCATTCAGTGTATTTTTCATACCTACTAGAGAGAACTTCTTACTACAGAGAACATATCTGATAAACCTGCCTTACTTAAAACTCCAATGAGGAAAATATTAATGGCCTGGGCATCTGAGAGCAAGGCAGTGGAGGAAAGGTCAAGGTGGCAGTGCATGGCTGGGGTCATGGGAGCCCATGTGCACACTACCACCATCTCTTTTTAGGCTTACGGCTTACAAATGCTTATACAGATTGTAATTCATAAATAAATGCATTAATTTCAAGTCATGTATTATTATATGTTTTGTTATGTATCTTCTTAATCATACAATATTAAAAATAAAACTATTTTCAGGTTGAAGTGCCTGAGCATTTTTTTAAAGATTTTTATTGATTTATTCATGAGACACATACAGAGAGAGGCAGAGACATAAGCAGAGGGAGAAGCAGGTTCCCTGCAGGGAGCCTGATGCAGGATCATGACATGAGCCAAAGGCAGATGCTCAACCATTGAGTCACCCAGGTGCCCCCTGACCATTCTTTTTTTTACCTTTAAAAAGAATCTTCATACTCTAAAAATGTAGCAATCAGCAGCTATAGAATGGAGTACAAATTTGTTATCCTGGACCACAGGAGCCATCACAATCAACTTGACCCATAGGGCCCTTTGAGCCTGGTCTTTCTGGTTGTAGCTGTTTCTACCTTCTACTCCCAGTTCTTTGCTTCCAGGATTCTTTTTGTGTATGCCTATTGGAGTTCTCCCAGCAGAGGTTTGTGTGTGTGTGCTTGTGTGTGCGTGTAAGTGTGCACGTTTGCCTTTCTCACTGCTCCACTTCAGCACTTCTATATTCTTGTATAAAGGTGTATTTTTTTATATCATGCAACCATTATTTGCCTGCCTGTCTACCCCATGAGACTGAGCAGATTCTGCTATGAATTTCCTCCTTGGATCCCTCTTTTCCCCAGCCAAGTGGGCATCCCTTGTAGGGTCTTGGGTAAGATTTGTTTAATTGAACTACATTTTATTTTTTTGTTTATTTATTTATTCATCCATTTATTCATTCTTTCATTCATTTATTTAAAAATTTTATTTTTATTTATTTGCAAGAAAGAGAGAGAGAAAGCGAGAGCAAGGCTGAGCAGGGGGAGGGACAAAGGGAGAAGCAGACTTCCTGCTGAGCCAGGGACCCCCCACTGAGGCAGGGGCTTCATCCCAGGACTGGGATCATGACCTGAGCTGAAGGCAGACACTTAACCAACTGAGCCACTCAGACGCCCCTGAACTACGTTCGTTTTACATAGGAAGCTGGTGTCTGAATTCAGAAGTGGTAGGGGAAGGCTATACATGAAACTCTCCAAAAAAACCCAAACAACCAAACAAAAAAACCCCAACGAAACAGCCCATTAGCACACATCACCTATAGGTGGGTGACTAGCTGTCAGTCTGAAGAGCCAGATGAAAAATTTTCCGAAGTGTTGAAGAGACAGCACACTTTCTTTTGAAAGAAAGCTTGATATAAAAAGAACTTAAGAGTCAAGGCCAAAGCAGGTTTGGGAAGCCTAAACAGGAAAACAATCCTGGGAACAGGCTTCAGATACAGGCTGGGCGTAGGAGAGGCAAACAATGAGGGTGGGAGGGTTAGAGATTAGGAAAATGAGCACTGAGCCCAGGCCTGCAGCACGCACCACAGAAGGAGTTGCTGGCACCTCGAGGCAGGCGGTGGATGGTGCTGGGGCGTCGGAGCCCTGGGCAAGTTGACAAGCAGTCCAGGTGCAGGCGGCTTGGACCGGCTGTGCAGAGGCACTTGGCCATGTGGAGATGCCTGATTTTGTTTCCCTGCACATAGAGGAGACACAGGGATTGAAATTCTACTGGGTAAACTCCCAGGTACTGTGAAGTTTATAGATAAGAATCAGCCGGACTCTGCTTTAAGGGACTTACCATGCCTTCGAGGAGAAAAGTCTGGGCTTCTTATCTCTGGATGCCAAGAGGCAAGCAGAGGGCCTTGGTACTCTGTGCTGGTTGGAATGAATAAGGGAAAGTGAATGAGGAAATAAGGAAATGTTAAACACAAGGATGTCGTCCCACGTGCCCAAAGAAGGGCTCAGGCAATGACAGTCCCCCAGTTTTGAGAAAAAGGACTCAAAAGTCTCTAAGGAAGCCAGCCACATGCTATCCTTCTTTATTCTCCCATTCTACCATAGGATTGTCCCAATGGGTTTGGAACACTTTGAGGAGCTACACCCCTGTTATCCTGACTGGGAAAGCAGAACAGATAAAAAACAGAACTGGAAACCATAAAAGGCACATCCTGAATTTAGAGAGAGTTAGAAATTATCTGAAGACCAGACGGAATCCAGGTTAGAAGTCTTCCTTTTCACTGCTAAACCTGATTTAATATCATTATCCATGAGGACTAATCTGGAGCTGGTGGCTGGTTCTCTGTGAAGAGAAGCATTATTGCTTCTTTTTCTTTTTCTCCCTCTGCTTTGAAAGCATTACTTTATTTTATTTTTAAGATTTTATTCATTTATTTGGGAGAGAGAGAGAGAATGAAAGAGAGAGAGAGTGCTCGCAAGGAGGAAGAAGGAGAGGGACAAGCAGGCTCCTAGCTGAGCATGGAGCTCGACTCTGGGCTTGATCTCATGACCCCGAGATCATAACCTGAGCTGAAATCAAGAGTCAGACACTCAACTCACTGAGCCCCCCAGGCGCCCCTTGGAACAGCATTATTAAGCACAGAAATATTGCTGAAAATGAACACAAATGTCATCTGAGCAGCTTTGGGAATATAACCCCCACTCTGCAGTTTTCCGAGTTCAAGTCCTTGCCTTTTGCTCTGGATTGGGTAAAATTCTGAACCAATATGCTCATATGTCCTCTGGTTATTTGTACACTGAAATTTAACTCATTCAGCAAATGTTTATGGAGTGCTTCCTCCACTTTGGGTGCTGCTCAGGCTCTCGGGATTCATCAGGGAGCAAAAGAGACAGGAGTTTCTGCTCATTTGGGTTTTACATTCAATGCCAACAAAAATCTGAAATATTAGTGACAAATATACTGTGATTTGCTAGGTTTTTCCTTCACAGCAGAAAGAGACGCTTGATCGGTATTTCTCTATGCCATTCATTTCATTATTGTTGGCTGCTTGGATGATTTGTAATTCTGGTGTCCAAAGCTAAATGGCTCCATGGATTTCTACTTCAATCTATTGTAATCGCTTGCTATCTTCTGTTCTCGTCTGTCTCTGTGTGTGTCTCTCTCTGGATCTATATACAAACTCACATAAGTTCATCCCTAACAATGTTTGGAAAGATGAAAGCAACATATATTATTATGCTTACTTGTTCAAGTGTAAGTAAGATTATTATAATTTGCAAGGAATCTTTTAAGACCCAATGAAGCTAAATATGAATCCTAATCCAGGGTTGGTATTTTCTCCTGACTTTGTAGTTCTTGTCTGGTTACAACCCTTTCATTTAGGTATGTCCTTGTTCATATGGTTGTACAAAGCTCATCCCTGAGTTTGGGGCTCATCCCTGTACAAAGCTCATCCCTGAGTCTGGAAGGTTCTTCTTTCCTTAGTGGGAAGTAGACCTGCTGAGTCAGGGGCCTACGGGTGTTTCCAGTTTAAGCCAGTATTTTAGTTTGCTCATCTCTTTTGGTTCTAAGCCATGTTGCCTAAAGTTGGAGAAGAGCCCTTCCTGCGAGTGCAGAGAGCATTTTACTCTGCAAAAGATGCATGGTTGGAGGGAAAGGGTGACAGAGATTTTTCTTAGCTCTTTTAGGAGTCACGTACGTAATTTTTTACTTGAGTGATCCCTGGTTGAGGACCTGGTACGATGAGGGGAGTGATTTAAGGGGTCCCATTGCGAGGGGCTGGTGGAAGCTGTGTGTCCTCTGGCTCAGGGGTCCCATTGGACCCACATTCTGCTTCAGTTATTTCTGTGTGATCTTCCTCTTGCTTTATTTGTAAAATAAGAAAGATACTCCCACTCTTAAAGACTTGCTCTGAAGTCTAAATGAAGTAATTTCCATGCAAGAGCCTGACACCTGTGAGCTATTAAAGTGGATGGTGTCAGGGACCCATCTAGGGTTGCCAAATTAAGCAACTAGAAATGCAGGATGCCCCATGAAGTCAGGATTTCAGCTGAACAGCAGATACGTTTTAGTTAAAATGCATACATACATAGAACATAAACTGTATAAGATAAAATAAAAACATTATATATTAATATAAATGCAAATATTTTAGTGTAAACACTGCAGGGGGCATACTGATATTAAAAAATTATTCTTTGGTCATCTGAAATTCTAATCAAATTCAAGAGGCAACACTAGCCCAACAAAAATTCAATGCCAACAAAAATCTAAAATATTAGTGACAAATATACTGTGATTTGCTAGGTTTTTCCTTCACAGCAGAAAGAGACGCTTGATCGGTATTTCTCTATGCCATTCATTATTTTAGTTATCAAGTTGTTCTATCTCTGTGGATCATTTCCACATTGATTTGAATGATGCAATCATAATTTGTTTATATGTGGGTCTACTTCTGGTCTTCTGTTCCATAAGTCTTTGTACCTAGTTCTTTGCTATTAGCATACTATTTTAATTACTGTGGCTTTATTTTTAAATTACTTTTTTTTTTTATTCTGTGGCTTTAAAATATGTTTTAGTATACGGGAGAATGAATCTTCCTTTGTCATTCTTTTTGTTTGCTTGTTTTTGTTTTTTTACTATTTGTGGTGATATATTTGTTCTATCAAATAAGCTTAAAATTGTTTTCATAGGAAATAAGTGGGAAATATCAGAAAGGGAGACAGAACATGAAAGACTCCTAACTCTGGGAAACGAACTAGGGGTGGGGGAAGGGGAGGTGGGTGGGAGGTGGGGGTGACTGGGTGGCAGGCACTGAGGTGGGCACTTGATGGGATGAGCACTGGGTGTTATTCTGTATGTTGACAAATTGAACACCAATAAAAAATAAATTTATTAAAAAAATAAATAAATAAAAATAAAAAAATTGTTTTCATAGATTTCAAATATTTTCTTGAAATTTCTATTGAAGATGTATTAAATTTCTAGATTAGTTGGCAGAGATTTGGCATTTTTTTTGTAGGATGTTTTCAATTGTAAAAAGTCCTCTTTTAGCAACCTCAGTAAAATTTCTTCATATCAGTAGTGCCGATTTCTTGTTAAATATCATCTAGGTATTTTATTTATTTTATTATTTTATTTTATTTATTTATTTTATTTATTTATTTTATTTTATTTTATTTGCTGGTATAAGTAAGATCTTTGTTATATTCTCAATGACTTTGCAGAGAAGGAAAAGGAAGAAGTAAACATTATCTACGATCTTGCCACCTAGTGTGACCACCATTATTATTTTAGTGTGAAATTCTCCATGCTGTGTATTCTACACACACACACACACACACACACACACACACGGAAGTTTCTAATTTTCCCTTGATCATTCCTGAATTCTTAGAGTAAAACCTACTTGATCATGGTGTATGAGCTCATTAATATGAACTTGATTAAATTTGCTAACAAGTAGAACTTCATGTGTTCCTACTGTAGATGAGAATTGTTCTATCATTTTCTCTCTTTTTCAGTATTACCTTTGTAAGATTTCACATCACAGCTCTGCTATGTTGATCAAAACTGCAAAGTTCCCCACATTTTTTTAAAACTTTAGAGGGATTCAGCTAAGCAGAGAGATCACATTTTCCTTGGAGATTTGAGGTAATTAGCCAATTAAAGCCCTGTAGGTCCATACTACCTATGTATTTCTGTAAGAGATTAGAAATGAGATGTTGACTGGTTTACTTTTTCAAAATGTTTAGGGCAGAGATGAATAAGAGACAATCTAACAGGTGTGAAAGGTGGAAGAAAATCAGAACTTGACTGAAGCCCAGACTGGAAAAGCAAGAGGACCAGCAAAGCTTTGGCATTTGACTGGGTTTGGGTCTCGGTGCCACCAGCAGGTGCCACTGGGCTCATCGTTGTGAGTTGCCTTTTTTTAATCTGTAAAATGAGGATAAACATACCAATCTTCAAAGAAGTGACAACTGAAGAAGCTGTTTCTGTGGGAATTTGGGGAGCTCAAATAGAGGCACTAAGTTTGAAATGCCAACTTACTGGCTGCAGAGAGTAGTGCACTTCAGGAAGACATTTCTCACCTTTCTGCATGGACTGCTGCCCTGCTGTGGCACCTGGAGAATTAGCAGTTTGGGGAGTGCAGGGTTGGGGCTGTGTGGTAGGAGGGCAGCACCCACGATGGTTACCATTCACAGGGGCAGCCCCGAGCTCTCTCACGTGAGAAACAGAGGGAGGCAGATGGCCCTGGGTCACTGCACTTACAATTTGGTCCTGGAACATATAGGGGGATCTCTGGGAACCCCGAAACACATTGCAGGTGGTTGTGGTTAATGCAGGGAGAGGGGCAGAGGTCTTAGTGAGCAGGAATAAGAATAGGAAATTTGGGTTAATGTTGTAAAAGTGCCCTTGTTTATATCCCCAGGCTGCGGAGCCCTGGGGAATGTCCAGATTAAAGATACATCATCTTTCGTTGTGCTGACAAGTCAAATGACACTAAGAGCAAAAGTGAAGAAGGTAATTTTTGAGGTGAGTGGAGCTGGGCAAAGCCAGGTGGAAGAAGCCTACTTCAGAAATAAATTTGCTAATTCTGGGATGCCAGGGTGGCTCAGGGTTGAACCTCTGCCTTCAGCTCCGGTCGGGATCCTGGGATCCTGGGATCCTGGGATCCTGGGATTAAGTCCTGCATCAGGCTCACTGCATGAAGCCTGCTTTTCCCGCTGCCTATGTCTCTGTCTCTCTCTGTGTCTTTCATGAATAAATACATAAAATCTTAAAAAAAAACTTGCTAATTCTATCTGCAGGATGGCAGCTTCTTGTTTCATTATCTGGGAGATCACCCAGCTGCCCATACTTCACTCTGTCTATGCAAAAGAGGCAAAGGACCAAAAATCAAGTTGGCTTCGGGAAGTTTTTCAAAGAAGCAAATCCACGATCAGCAGCCATGCAGCACGTTATCACTGGGAAGAGATGGCCCCTCATGGGTAGGACATTTTCATGGGTAACCCTCACTCCACCCCTACCACAGACCCCAGCTCACATAATGACAATCCCTAGTCAGTGCGGGAAGGCTGTGGTATGTCCGGCAAATTTGGTTCCAGACAACAAAAACCTATAAAGCTCATTTTGGACAACAGATGATTCTGAAGGCCTTTTCAGAGTTTACTTATTCTATAATCTGTGTAACAGTTTAATATGCCAAATCTTTTAACTCTTATTCATATAGAAAGCTAAGCCATCCCAAGAAGCACATTTCAAAAGCTGTCAACCAAAATACCGAAAGCCTCTGGTGTCTAAAATAGCCATCCAACAACTGTATTTATTCTTTTCACCAGGGATCAACCAATTTTTCCTGTAAAGGGCCAGGTAGTAAATACTTTAGGCTTTGTGAGCCTGTTGCAACTACTCAACTCTGTACTTTTTTTTTTTTTTTTCAACTCTGTACTTTTGTTTTGAAAGTAGTCACAGGCGATTTATAAATGAATGAGCAGGGCCTTGTTCCGGTAAACCTTCACTTATGGATAATGAGATTTGAATTTCATATAATTTTCACATGTCGCTAAATGTTATTCTTCTTGTGTTTCTTTCCAATTATTTAAAAGTGTAAAACCCTTCTTAGCTCCAAGGCCATACAACAATAGGGGACTAACCATAGTTCGTCAATCCCTGCTCTACCCACACAAGGGACTCACTTGCTTTATGGGCCAGTATACAGTCCTTCGGCAGGATCAACTTGACCCATAGAAGTAAAACAAAATTCAGTGAAGCATCATACAAACATCATACAAACAAGTTGCCCAAAGAGCCCTCTGAATTTTGAACCGACAGGGCCTTTTATACAAATGCTCTGAGATAGTGACTTTAACAGAAATGATGTAAAGGAATCCCAGATTCCTAAATAAAATCCTTCTTGCATTTAATGGTTAAAAAAAAATCAATGTTTTTGTTCTGCTAAACTTAATGTAATGACTAAATGAAATGTCTTCCCCTCTGAGCAGATACTGAAAGTATCACCGATAACGTCATTCTGAGGTTAAAAAGAAATGGCTGAACGTGAAACACGTATCTACAAAGAATCTAGAATGGCCAAAAGAATTCTTGGTATATGAAATATCTTACAAATGTTAAAAAGAAAGTAAATGAAATCTTCCTTATGTCAGCCTTCTCAAACCTCCAGATTCCCCTTTTATTTCTGTATGTTCTGAGTAATAGCCTCAAGTCACTAAATGCTACATTCAAACTCTATATTGAAAACCAACCAACAAACATAAAAATAAAAAGCTTCACGTGTCTTCATGATCATGTAGGATGATGCTGGAAGATTCAAAAAATCTCTTCACTCTCTTAAAAACACAATGCAATTTTCTGGATTGTAATTTTTAACCATGGAAGGTGCGTGTGAACTGGCCCTGGTAAATTACTAAAATGACTGTACAGTGTTTTTGCAGCAGATGTTTTTTGAAGCAGCCCGTTGTAGAGGAGACATTATTGCCTGGTGTTTAAGGGCAGAGGCTTTGGCAAGACAGAGTCCTGAGCTCAAAAATGCAGTTCTTATGCTTATTACTTCTGTATAACTTTGGACAATTACTCTAAATGATTAATAAAATGAGACTGCTAATAGCTATTTTTTTCACCACCTTTGTGAACCTAAATGAGACAGTGTGTGCAAAGCATTTAGTACAATGGCCTATCATAGGGTTAGAAACATGGCAGTTTTTGTTATTTCAACTATTTGTGTGTGTGTGTGTGTGTGTGTGTGTGTGTGTGTGTGTGTGAATATATTCCAGGAAGAATGACCGAAATGTGTATATCTTCTGGCACTCTCAGATGAATATAACCATGTTCTGGGAACTAAAACTATCATACAGACTTTGTCGTGTCTCTGTTCCTCAGGGTTTTGCAGAAGAATCAAAACTTAGTGAATAGATACTGAGGCCTGTGAATTCAAAGAGAAATGCTGAATGCTTCGGTATGTTCTTTGCTGCCTACCAAGGCAAAACGTGCGCAGAAACAGCAGGGCAGATCGGAACAGAAGTGTGCTTGCCTACACACAGACATTAAGGCAGCTGGGTGTACATGCTATGGCTCACAGTTGCTTAGGGTAGCGCCATATAGAAATTCTTGAAAGAGTCATGGAGGAATAAAAAGATACCAACTATTCATTCATATTGCAAGTGTTGCCTTCCAGAAGAAAAGAGTATCAGTGAAATGAAGATACTAACGTACGATAGTAAGACTTACCATGGTGGAAGGTAAAGAATCAGAACTAAAGGACGTGTCAAAATTCCCATAAGTAAAAAAAAGAAAAGAAAAGAAAAGACCAACAAGCACTGAAGTTGATGAAAATCTCTGTGGGTTTAACCATAAAACCCTCTGAAGGGTCTAAAGCCACTTTCTGCAGCAATGACTAATCTGTTTCAGTCTATTTTGCTGAGAGACATGATTTAGAAATAATGACCCAGGTAGAATGAGCTGATTTGGTTATTCTAAAGCTGCTTCTGGTTGTAAGCACCAAGCAAAGTAAGGAGAAAGACTATAATAAAGATCCTAGTAGCAGGGCACCTGGGTAGCTCAGTAGTTGAACATCTGCGTTTGGCTTAGGTTGTGATCCCGGGGTCCTGGGATGGAGTCCTATATTTGGTTTCCCGTGGGAAGCCTGCTTCTGCCTCTGCCTATGTCTCTGCCTCCCTCTCTGTGTCTCTCATGAATAAATAAATAAAATCTTAAAAAAAAAAAAAAGATAACTGGTAGGTTTCTGCTGAGATCTCCTGCTACTGCCAACCTCTTGGTTGATGGTACCACCACTGGCCAGAGCAGGGTACTAACTAGGCACCGCACTTGGGATACTTGCAATTGCGGCAAAATTCCAATTTTTCTCCCCTCAGGTACTTGGGCCAGGAAAATGGCTTGCAAGGAATTCTGTGAAATACATTTTATCTGGCAACCATTTATCTTAACGGTAAGACTGCAAATTTGGCTTTTAGGCTATATATCCTGCTGAATCCATTCCTACAACAGGAGAAAGTCATTGGCCTCTATTAAGGAAAAACAGAAGTGAGCAAACCAAGTAATGAAAGACCACATAAAAGGGTGAGGATTTGGTCTTTTGAATTTTCAGACAGTTGCGAAAGTGATAAAATGTTAGCCCCAGGGGACCTACAACATATTTCCAGAGACAAGAGATGCTTTGGACCAGCTTCAGCCCTTTCCCAGATCTCTGGCTCCTTTGCTGGAGAAGGATGCTCGACCCCATGATGATTTTAGGCACAAAATGTAACTTTCTGTGTTCACTGTTCATGTTCATGGGATCCTCAGTTTTTAAGTTTTGGCCTGCTTTTCATAAACTGGTGAAAACAAAGGAGGTATCCAGTGCTTTAAAAAGTTTCATGGCTTGTACCTCCTTTTCTAGAAAACATCACATTTTAAACTAAATTCAAGCAGCAACTTTGTAACTCTCGGGTAACTGAGAGTTACTCAGGCAACTTCCTTTTTACGTAAAAATCATTTTGAGTTTTTATGAAAAAGTTACAACAAATGCCTTCTTGATGCTATTAAGCTGAAAGGTATATGCAGGAGATTTCAAAATGTTCCCCAGATTTCCTTTTTTAACCAAGAAGATTTTGCAGAAAGGTTTTTAAATCTTAAAATGTTTTTCCGTGATTTCAAAATAATAAAAATATTTATTTTTTTCATTATCAGTTTATTTTATTTTTATTTTTTTATTATTTTAAAAAGATTTTATTTACTTATTCATGAGAGACAGAGAGAGAGGCAGAGACACAGGCAGAGGGAGAAGCAGGCTTTCTGCGGGGAGCTCAATGCAGGACTCGATCCCAAGACCCAGGATCACGACCTGAGCTGAAGGCAGATGCTCAACTGCTGTGACCACATCTCTCTTGGCCAGGCCAGCACTGGCCTCCACTCAGACTTACAGATGTGTTGACACTACAGCTCTGCATTCGCTTCGGGGCAGCCTCATATCAAACTGTACAAAAAAAAAAAAAAAAAAGAAAGAAAGAAAGAAAGAAAGAAAGAAAGAAAGAAAGAAAGAGTTGTGGCAGAGGTAGTAGGGAAGAGGTGATTGCTTCTCCTTTCCATTAGCACCAGACACATAAAAAAAAAAAAAAAAGAATAGATCTTTGTCTTCAAGAGGAGTTTTAAAATATTTTGTTCTTGCTCCATAAAGGCACAGAGACAGAGACTCTGACTTTCAAAGCACAAACTTATCTACTTAAAAAAAAAAAAAAAGAAATGGATGAGACTCAATCTTAAAAAGAAGTCATTGAAACTTGAGTAAAACTTGAGTAAAATATCCATGTGTTCAGGAGGGACAAGGATCACTGTCCTTTGTGGTTATATTTTTGTGTTTGAACGTTTTCAAAAGAACAAGGCTCTAAAATTCAAAATCACAGAGTGAGTTTTAAAGCAATGATTCGAATGAAAGCAATGAATACATAATCGAACAACAGGATCGAAGAGGTCTTAAAAACATGCAAAGTCCTGAGTATGAGATTCTACAATTACCTGCTTATTTTTCCCTGGAATGAGATGAATCATTTCCAAAATAATCACTTGTTTGGCTGAGACTTCATTTCTTTGTTTTAGAGCTGGTTTGTGCATGTCCAGACAAGGTCTTCATTTCTTATCAATGAAGCATGCTATTGTCATATATGTGATCAAAAGTTTTTTTTTTTCCTTAACAGCTCCTTTATCTTGTTCCCTTTTTAGTCAAGCTTGTCTATTCCCCCAAAACATTAAACTGTGACATGTTACTCTTGGACCTCCAGACCATTTATTTATTTATTTATTTATTTATTGATATTTTATTATTTATTTATTCATGAGACACACACACACACACACACACACACACAGAGGCAGAGACGCAGGCAGATGGAGATGCAGGTTCCCTGTGGGAAGTTGGATGCAGGACTTGATCCCAGGATCCCAGGATCCCCAGGATCGTGACCTGATCCGAAGGCAGGCACTCAACCACTGAGCCACCCAGGTGGCGCTTTCCAGACCCTTTAATGAAAGCACCAGACTCTGGCACTTACCAGCTTGGGGTCCTGCGGAAGTCACTTGTGATTGCTGAGCCTCAGATTCCTGATCCGTTAGAGCTTCAGGTATGCATTCACTCATTCCTTTAAAAATTATGGAATGTCTATTAGATGTTGGCCATCAGGTACACAAGGATAGATAAGACGCAGGCTTAGGTTATTATTAATTTGGGGAGATTATGCTATAGTGGTGAGAAGCATGTGTGAATGTGGGAAGTGCCTTGAGGTACTAAATGAGTGGAGGTGGTGGTGACTGGCTCTATTTGAGGACAGGAGGAGCTGGGAACATCAGAGAATGTTGATAGAGGACAGTGAATAATGTTTGTCAAAGTCCTCGGCTAATAATAATAACCATGAATAATCATGTAGCCCTCACTATGTGTTAGGGCTGGGCTGAGCACTTGAACATTTCATTTGAATACGGGTCTTTGGTACTTAACTCTTACTATCTCTGAATTATTGAGGATTTTGGGGCTGACAGAAACAAAGCAACTTGCCCAGGGTCACACACTTGAAACGACAACTTCAAGATTCTACGGCAGGCAACAAGAACCCCAGAGTCCTGGCTTTTAAGGACCAGACCTAATTGTCTTCCTTTGTCCTAATTGTCTTCCAGACCTAATTGTCTTGCTTTGCTTTTTTATTGCAAACACTCCATATTTGTCTGCCTCCCTGAGGGTGGCAGCTGCATCCGTGGTTGGGATCGTGTCTGGTGCTGGGGTGAGGGCGGTGGGGGGAGGATGGGTCATGCAGTGAAGCTGCCAGGCTGGAAGAGTCAGGTTTTACCCATAAGGGATGACTCAAAACTAAAACTAGAAATATTACGTAAATTCAGTTCCTCATTTTGGTTTGTCTCTTCCAGATGAAATTTCTTTTTCTCATTTGGTTTAAACTGACGGGAAAAGACATTGGTGATTTTTTTTCCCCCTTTAAGACCGAAGATCCAAAGAATGGTGAGTCATGTGATGGAGGCAAATGACTCACATTCTTGGGAGCCATGAAGTCAACAGACAGGCAACAAACTTTCAGCTGCTGTTTAAATTCGGTCCAAAGGGATTTTCTAATCTAAAGAACTCCCATTGTTTTATTTTAGGGTCAGAATAATTTCCTACTTAGGACACAGGGAGGTTTTCTGTGAGGGAATTTAAAAGAGAGATATGCAAATATGCCAGGGAGATTAATAGGAAGACACAGCAATGAGACACACAAAATGAAATACTATGACAGATAATATATTTTAGTTTGATATTCAACATTATATAAATGCTCTTAATTAATATTAAAACAACAATTAATGAGAAATAGCCTCGTTGGTTTGATAAATGGAGTAGAGCCTTGTTCAAGGACATTTTTTTTTCTGATTCCAAATGTAATATATTCTATTGTGGATGATTTGGAAATGAAAGCTAAGTATACAAAGACATGGAAATCACCTCTTTATCTAGAAGCTCTAGAAGCTATCCTTAGGGACCTGCTAAGAACTTTGTGGAGGTATGTCCTGCCTGGCTTGCTAGCACTACGGCACATTCTCCTTTTTCTCTTTTTGCACACATGTACATTGAGTGGCACATAATAGATGGTCAATATGTTTGCTATTGATGTAACTTGAATTATTTTTTTTAAAGTTTTATTTATGTATTTATGATAGACACACACACAGGGAGAGAGAGAGAGAGAGAGAGAGAGGGCAGAGACACAGGCAGAGGGAGAAGCAGGCTCCATGCTGGGAGCCCGAAGCGGGACTCGATCCCGGGACTCCAGGATTGCGTCCTGGGCCAAAGGCAGGCGCCAGACCGCTGAGCCACCAGGGATCCCCATAACTCGAATTATTATATACATTATTGTTTTATAAAATTGGAATCACAAAATTGTACCAGTTTTGTAGCCAGTGGAACTGATAGTATTAAAGAAATATTAAAATAATCTGAGGGTCCCTGGCTGACTCAGTCAGTAGAGTATGCCACTCTTGATCTTAGGGTGATGAGTTCAAGCCCTAAGTTGGATGTGGGGCCTACTTAAAAAAAAATTTTTTTTAAATAATCCAATAAATTGTGTTAATCAGGGTTCTTTGTATTGCAAGAGTCAGAAACCCCCACTTGTTTACTTTGAAGTCTAGGGGAAGGTTAGCTTTTTTTCCATGGCCAAATCTTGGGGGTCATTTTTAAAAAAGATTTTATTTATTAAATCTTGGGGTTCAGACAATATTGTTATCACTTTCTTCCTTACATTTTTCAGATCAGCCTGTTTCTGTGTCTTTTGTTTGCATATTAGATTCATTCTCTTCCTGCTTTACATAGCCTTTCTCTGAATTGCTGAAAAGTGTTGAGTTGACATTCCACCATTTATGATCCAAAGGGGAGAAAGGCTGTCTTTCCTTCTGTGTCCCACAGATAACAGGACTTTGGCCCTGCTGAGGTCACTTGTACATCCTGAACCAATCACTGTGTCCCTGGGTTTGGTTTGGCAGTTGGCCTGGGATCTCTTCCTCTCCTGCTGGCCATGAGTAGGGCTGTTGGTGGGCTTAAAATGAGCATGGTGCCTTTGCCACCATACAGGAGTGCAAGAATGGGGAAAGAGCTTCCGGAAAGAAACAAACCAACAAAAAGAGGGGGGTTGCTAAGTGCACTAGGCAAATGAAATTTCAGCAACCAGAGCGTCTCTCTCCGTTGTCTTAAAAAAATACTGATTCAGCGTGGAGTTAAGCATCAGATTTATATGTTTTAGGATAAAAAGATATCTATAGAGTGGAGGAAATAAAAATATATATAAAATGATTTTTACATTTTTAATTATTAACTGGAATATGCCTGATGATCTTTTATGGAATATTGTACAGATAGTTGATAGCACACTGAATATTTTGAGCCGAATCCATTAATTGCTGAGATATCTTACCCTTTAGGATTTATATATTTTTGTTTCATTGTACATTCCAATTGGGTATTCGTTTTCAAACAGCATCCTTTCAAAGTCCAAACAAGGATCCTCTCCTCTCATTCTTCTTTGAGATATATTGTCTGCTTTATAAACCATGTAAAATAAATACTGTTAGCATTTTTGTGTGTGTGGTAAAAAAACCAATTGTATCTATTAAAGGACCATTTCAATTAGTAAGTAAGATGGAAGATACTTGTTCTTTAGGTTTCTGCCAAAAGGACTTGAAACAATGCTTGCTGAATGTGTTATAAACATACACAGAAGATCTAGAAAGCAACAATAGTGGAAAAAATAGCTATTTAAAACACTCATTAACCAGGTGCCATGGAGTGTTCAGTAGATTGATTTCATTATTATTTAAATTTTTTAAAATTGAAGTATAATTGACACACACTGTTACGTTAGTTTCAGGTGTACAACATAGTGATTACAATTCTATACATTATGATACATTCTCCATATCTGTCATCACATAACATTATTACAATACCACTGACTATATTCCCCATGCTGTACCTTCCATCCCCATGATTTATTCATTCCATAACTGGAAGCTTGTACCTCCTACCCCCCTTCACCCATTTTACCCATTTCACTTTCCCCTTCCTTTTGGCAATTTGTTCTGTGCATTTATGAGCCTGTTTCTGTTCTTTGTTTGTTCTTTTTGTTTTGTTTTTAGATTCTGCATATAAGTGAAATCATATTGTATTTGTCTTTCTCTGACTTATTTCACGTAACTTTTAATTCCATCTAGGTCTATCCATGTTGCTGCAAATGGCAGGATTTCATTCTTTTTTATGGCTAATATTCCGTTGTATATACGTACCACATCTTCTTTATCCATTCATCTATCATTGGACACTTAGGTTACTCTATATCTTGACTATTGTAAATAAGGGGTGCATATATCTTTTCAAATTAGTGTTTTAATTTCCTTTTGGTAAGTACCAAGTAGTGGAATTATTGGATCATATGGTATTTCTATTTTTAATTTTTTGAAGAACCTCCATACTGTTTTCCATAGTGGCTGCATGAATTTACTTTTCCACCAATAGTTCATCGGGGTTCCTTTTTCTCCATATCCTTACCAACACTTGTTATTTCTCATCTTTTTTATACTAGCCTTTCATTGTTTTTTTTTTTTTTTAACAAGATGTTTGGTGTCAGAATAACCAAATATCTGATTTTTTTTTAATGGTCTTACAGTATATAATCACCCAGATCTGAAGCTATTTCCTAGTAGTGATACCAGATTTATGCACAAATACATCCAGATCTCAAAGTATTTTCAAGATCTAATTTGTTCTAGGAAGTCATTTAGGCATTTAGGCATAAATTGCTCTATGGGCACATGGGTTAGATTTTATTCTTTATAATCTTTCAGGTGTTTCAAATAAATTACTTCATAATCCCTTATGGTCAGAACTGGCCAGAGTTGGGTCTGTTTGATTTATCTCTATCATCTGTGGTTTTTTTTTTTCTGAAATCTTTTCATCCATGTGTAGGGTTCCTTCCTCCATATCCTTTTTTTTTTCTTCTTAACAATTGTTCTGTTTTCATTGTCCCAGGATCCTGCATCAAGAAGCCCTGATTTGCTAAGTTATGGTATGAAATCCAGGATCCAGATTTGAACGTGGCACAGGATTAGTGCTGGAGCAACCATCAACCATGGCTTCCACCTGTGCTCTTTCATCTCTGCTCTGGTGGTCCTCAACCTGTTACGGGGCCCTTTTCAGCATTGGCTTTCAATAGCTTCGCTGATAACATTAATATGCTTTTGATTTTTTTGCAGTATGTACCTTTCTTCTACCCCTACAGCCCAGACCCTTGAAAATAGGGGTTTGCTAAATAGATACTTCTTATAGCAAGCCCCATATGTGACCCATTTTCTTACCATCACAAGAGTTGTCCAGGTCATAGTTTGTTGTAGGAACAGGTAGTAAACTCACAGTACGTAGTTTCTTTCCTTGCTCTTTAGAGAGAGTGATGCCACTGTTCTCTCCATAGTTTTTCTATGTTGTTCTTGGGATTCTCAATGCTTTAGAGAATAATTTCTTTTTTATTTCATTAGATACTGCCCAGCCTTTTCCAGGCTAATGTTCAGTGAGTCCTATTTCTATGTCAAGAAGATCCCATTTCTTTTTTTTTTTTTAAGGTTTTATTTATTCATGAGAGACACAGAGAGAGGCAGAGACACAGGCAGAGGGAGAAGCAGGCTCAAGACTCGAGACTTGATCCCAGGACCCCGGAATCATGAGCTGAGCCAAAGGCAGACACTCAACCACTGAGCCACTCAGGTGTGCCATGAAGATCCCATTTCTAAAGCTCATCAGGTTTCTGTTAGAATGCCATCCTTCAGCTGATTCATTTCTTGCAAGGTGGACCACAGGCTAGCCAGAGAGAGAGAGAGAGAGAATAGTTTGCAGCTACATGGAACTATCTAGATAGTAACTCATGGTCGCTCTGGCTCAGACAATTTAACAGTTATTTATCATGTTACCTGTCTTGGAAAAGAGGAAGAAGAATGGAAGCTTTCCCTATGGATGAATGAAGTTTGGCCCTTTAAGTTGTGTAACAGTTATAGAACATTGATTTGGGCACCTGTTCTACAGCTACTAAGTGGAGGGAAAAATGTTTCTGGTGTTCTATGTCCTGTCCCTGCAGGGATCCTGACATCTACATGGTGGCTGAAACTATGGTTACTGCTTCTTCCTTTAACTCTGTCTCTTCTTAAAATATAAGCAAGGTGGAGTCTCTATCTGTAAGTAATCTTAGGTGGAAAGCATGAATAAAGAGGCCCAATATTTTGTAACTACTCAGAGAAGTAACTGTTCAAATACAAGAAGAGGAAGAGGTTTGTGGGTTTTTTTTTAAAGATTTTATTTATTTATTCATGAGAGACAAAGAGAGAGAGAGAGGCAGAGACATAGGCGGAGGGAGATGCAGGCTCTTCACAGGGAGTCCAATGTGGGACTGGATCCCAGGACCCCAGAATCACATCCTGAGCTGAAGACAGATGCGCAACTGCTGAGCCACTCAGGAGTCCCAAAGGGGTTTATTTGTTGTAGTTAATATAAAATGCTTTTGGGGGCATCTGGGTGGTTCCATTAGTTAAGCTTCTGCCTTCGGCTTAGGGCATGACCCTGGTGTCCTGGGATTGAGCCCTGCTGAGTAGGGAGCCTGCTTCTCCCTCTTCCACTCCCCCTGCTTATGCTCTCTCTCTCTGACAGATAAATAAATAATTTTTTTAAAATTTTAAAATATTTTATTTATTTATTCATGAGAAACACACACACACACACACACACACACAGAGAGAGAGAGAGAGAGAGAGGCAGAGATACACGCAGAGGGAGAAGCAGGCTCCATGCAAGGAGCCCTACGTGGGACTCAATCCCAGTTCTCCAGGATTAGGCCCTGGGCTGAAGGCGGCGCTAAACCGCTGAGCCACCCAGCTGCCCAAATAAATAAAATCTTGAAAAACAGAAAATAAAATACTTTTTGGATCCTTCCTAATGACAGCAGTGGGGATTCATGTCAAAAATCTCCCCTTTCCTCCTGTATCAGTTATGTGTTGCTGTATAACAAGCAGTTCCCAGACTTAAAAGTGTCTAACAACCATAATCGCTTTATAATCAGTCACTGTTTCCAAGGGTCAGGAGTTGAGGAAGCTCAGCTAGGCTGACTGTCTCAGAGTCTACCAAATGGATGTCATCAGACAGTAGCTGGATCTGGGACAGTGGAAAGCTGGTGAGCCAGGGCCTGTACCCATATCCCTATCTCTCTACATCCAGTCTCAGAGCCTCTTCTCTGGTCTTGCCATTCGAGCTGGCTTGGCCTTCTTCACAGAATGGTGGCCTCTGGCTGGTAGAACTTACCATACAGACACTTAGGGCTTCATGTGAATACTGCAGAGAACCCAAGTAAAAACTCTTGGCTTTTATGACACAGACTTAGAAGTCCCATAGTACTATTTCTGTCAAACTCTGTTGGTCAGCAAGGCACTAAGGTTGGGCCAGGTTCAGGGGGTTGGATGTAGGTTGACACCTGTCAATGATAGGAATGTCAAACAATTTGTAGACATACTTCAAAAGTACCATACCTCTCTAAGACATGCTAATATATGTTTTGGATTTGAATCTAAATGCATGCCTTTTAAAATTATTATCCTGAGTGATCAATTGGTTTTAAGAGTTAAAAAAAGACACATATATTGTTATATGCTATTTATTTATTTTCATTATCCTGATTGATCAATTGGTTAAAGAGTTAAAAAAATATATATATATATATTGGAAAGTTCACAGTAGATCAATATATTCTGCAATATATCATGAATAATATGGAGCCTTTGTGCACATCAGATTGGCCCAAGGCATGCCAAACATTCTACAGACAGTTAATAAAGAGTAACAGAAAGAAAGAATGAATATATAATGAATTAGTTCACATATCTGTCATCAATCAAAAGAGCTCTTAAGCCAAATAGATTTGAAGCCAACGGAATGAATTATAACTTGGCATCTTGAGTGAGGAAATATGTTCCTAAAATATAATTAGTTTAGCATTTGTTTTGCTTTGTTTCATTCTATTTGTACATACAATTTCGTTAAAAGGCAGTTACATATTTCCAAATAACTGCCTGTTTGGGTGACAAGTCAGAGTTAGAGAACATTTTTTGAAGAGCATTAGGAGGCTCCAGGTCAAGTATCTGAAAATGTACAAGCTGCCAGGTCTCCCATGCCCTTCAGCTGCTGACAGAAGGAACATTAAATTCTCTCAAACGACTGGAAGGTAGATGCCGTGAGGCTCCTTAGTGCTTACCCTGGCGCTCTTCCTTACTCCGCAAATTCAATGCCAGTTAAGAGGCTTATGTTGTTTCTAAAATTTCAGGTACATCAAATCATAGCAATTTCACTATTCATACAGTTAGAAGGAACCCTATGTCCAGATTAGCTCTGGGTGTGCCGCCTGTACACTCAGGAATAGGCCTATGTGAGGGTCAGGTGCCCAAACCCTGGGCCAGAGCACCTCACAATAGCTGCTTACCACTCTATGCCCCCTCTAATGACCCAACATTGTCCTGGGGGGGGCGTGGCTATTCCCATCTGCGGCCCTGGGCTGCCTGTTATTACCATAACAACAGTGTGTATACAATTTGACACCAAGGATTTTGGTTCTGAGTGTGTTTGCCTTTTAGGAAGTTCTGAAGCAGTGGGGAGAATGATGCAGGATGGGGAAGAGACGGCTGAAAGCAGCACCTACTGCGGGGCAGCTGCAGCAGTCCAGGCGGCTGGTGACGTGGGCGTGCACTAGGGCAGTGGGGATGCAGATGAACATTGGCAAACACCAAGAGAGGTTTGCAGAAGTGTTGTGTAAATATACAAGCTGCTTGGAGTTGAGGAGCAATATTGGGCTGGGAGCACAGCATGGTTGAGCTTGTCTGCATAAATGATAGTGTGACTTCTAAAAGGAATAGGAAGGAAGGAACTTTGGCTGGGAAGTGAAGACAACAAGGGGATGGGGGAAAGGTGCTCTTGATTATGGCTTTGCAGAGTGTGAGCACCAAGCCTCTGTTACTGGCAGAGAAGAAATATGGGTTAGCAGAGGACATACACTTAATGCAAAGAAACTCCTTAATCTCTGGGCTGCACAGATTGTTTCTTTGATTGTTACTATGTGCAGAACAAGACTTAAGTGAGTTTTATTTTTTTTTTAAATCCAAGTTTCTTTTTCTTTTTTTTTTTTTTAAGATTTAATTTTATTTATTTGAGAAAGAGAGAGACAGACAGACAGACAGCCAGCATGGGAGCACAAGCGTGGGTGGAAGGGGCAGAGGGAAGAGGGAGAAGCAGACTCCCCACTGAGTGTGGTGGAGCCCAATGTAGGACTCAGTCCCAGGACGCTGGGATCATGACCTGAGCCAAAAGCATATGCTTAACCGACTGAGCCACCCAGGTGCCCTGCCATTTGTGTGTCTTTTTAAATAAAGATTCCAATCAAAGGAATGAAAGGGTAAGAGAACCAAGAAGAGAGCATGGGTGCTGGTGATTGATTTCCCATGGTGGACCACACTTGTCCTCAGCCTGGAAAAATGTGAGTGAACAGGGCTTGGTGTTTTTGAAAACTGCATAAGCTTCATTGGTAGAGGATTTCCTGAAGGTGCCTCTTAATGAGGGGCTCTTCCCCCCTAAAACTCCAGGAGCATTTTGCATGTGAGAAGGGGTAATTTATCCGCAGTGACTGGGCGGGGCGTCTCTGGCATGTTTCTGGTTATGGAGCTCATGAATGCCCAGGGATCTGCTGGGTCTGGACACTTCTATAAAAAGAATTGTACCGCCCACAGAATGCCAGTAGCACCTGCCTTGAGAAAAAGTGAGGCATGAGCTGTCAAAATGCATTCATGTTTTAGGACGTCATCATTCTTTGACTTTCCCTTATGAGGAGATTTATTTTGTCCTTTGTTTTGGTACCTCCCATCTTCTCACCTGGGGTCCTTTGGAAGGGAGGTGGGAACTTGGCTGGGGGGAAGGAGCTGCTGGTGGTGATGAAAAGTGACCCTCTAGGTGGAGGCAGTGGGACAGGAGCCTGTAGCCAGAGACTTAGGACTGTTCTCCTCAGGCTGTGCCTGGAAAGGCATGCTGGAAAGCTCCAGAAGCTGGAGAAGCACAGGCCTGAAGTAACTGGGGCACATAAGGAGTGCCATGGCTTGCTACAGGGGGCGGGCTCTTGGCACTGGCAGATACCTGCCCCCAAGGAGTCATTGCTCCAGTTTTCACAATAGAGAAGTGAGAACCCCGTCTGTTTCCTTCCTTCCATCAGAGACATCAGCATCTTGTAGCACTTGCCCTTGTGTGCTGCAAAGCTCAAGCCTACTTATCAGTCTTTATCAGGGGAACAAACCTGCCCCTTGGGATTGCTTAGTAATAGGTCGTCCATGGCTGATTCTGGGCAGTCCTGGGACTAGAGGCTGCTCAGCCAGCACGGAGCCCCAGATGCCTTGAGCATGGGCTGTGGGGCTGGGTTAGCTACTAAGTGGTGAGGGGCTCCAGCGTCCCCACTGGAACACGATGCCCAACTCCCACAAGTAAAATGACACCGCAGCGGGTGGCTTAGAATGCACACAGAGTGTCATTAGTGCAAGGTGATGCAGGGCATTTGGTTTCACCTAACCGGGGTGATGCATGATCCTGCTGCTGTTGTTTAGCCAAGCATGAGATGAAGCTTTTGTGGGGTGGGCCTCATGCAGGAGGGGCCTGCCTTTCTGCAAAGGCCTGAGTGACATCTGTCTTTTAATAAAAAGCGGTGACATTCTGAATTGGAGGAGTAACTGCCCACATTGGCATCTAGCAAGAACTAATGTACTTCAATTGCACCATGGGGGAGTTCTGCTGGCCAAGAGGTTAACATGTTTATGAATGTCTGGAGCATGAACCAAGGCCAGATGCTGTGCTTGGTTCTGGGGACACCAAGAGATATTGCTCTCAGGAGCTCTAAGCCCAGAGGGAAGGTAGACAGGAAAGCAAATGATCTCAGTGGAGCTGAATACATGGCCATAAGGAACCAAATGTAAAAATATATGCAGGTAGCACAAAGGAAGGAATTGTCAGCTTGTGCAGGAGGGTACAGGAGCCAGGGCCAGGGAAATGTCAGAAGACATGAGAACTGAGCTGAGGCTTGAAATGGATAAGGCCAAGTGGACAGAAGGGTATAGAAGTACAGGAAGATGACAAGGCATATACAAAGTCATGACCGTATAGAATAACAAGTTTTCTGAAGTTGCAAGTAGTTCTTTATGGTTGGCCAGAGAGGGTAAGGTGGGAGCAGCAGGCCCAGCTAGTCAGTCAGGGGCCTGGTCATGGAGGACCTTTCATACCTTGTTGAGAAGCCTGGATGTCATCCCATGACTGAAGCAATGCTCCCAAGGGCTTTAGGTTGAGTAACGTGATGGTAGCTGTGTATCTGCCAGGGGAAGTTGCTCTGGCAAAATATGTCAAATGGATTGGGAAGTGCAAGATTGGAATTCGTGAGGTCAGTTTTAAGAGATCACTGCAATGGGGAGTCTTAGTGATGAAGGTTGGGATTAAGGCACAATCACGGGGATGGTTTAAGGGCATGTCTACGATACCCAAGAGATAGACATAATAGGGTCTCTTGGCCAGCTATGGAATACAAGGGAGAGAGGAGACAATGATGGCTCTGGGATCCTAAATTGGGTGACCAGGTGATTTGTGGTGCTAATGAGAAGGGTAAGGTATGTAGCTTTGTGTTTTTGGTTGAGGTGGTTGGGTTGGGGGGCATGAAGGGCAGAAGGAAAGGTAGAGACAATGATTTCAGTTGGTCATAGTGTTAGACACCAAGCATTTGAGGTGTTTATGAGATGTTCAGGTGGAAATACCCAGCAGGCAGCTGGATATATAATAGAGTTACCTGTCAATAGCATAGTGAACATATGCAAATCCAGCTACACAGTCAGCAAATAGATACATTGTCATACATCTGTCCCCTTCCAAAGTCCTGTGATTTGTCTTGGGATCAAGAGTGGAGCATGCAATTTAGGCCTAATATGAATTGCTTTTTCCTGTCCATAAAATAGTGAATGGTTCGGGGTGAGCACTTGATTCAATTTGTGTCAATGAAAAACAATCAAAAACAATGAAATTTATGCTGGGAATCCTGGGAAAGATTCTAAGGTAAGAATTTGCCAGGGGGCAGCCCGGGTGGCCCAACAGTTTAGCGCCGCCTTCAGCCCAGGGCGTGATCCTGGAGACACAGGATCGAGTCCCACGTGGGGCTCCCTGCATGGAGGCTGCTACTCCTTCTGCCTGCATCTCTGCCTCTCTCTCTCCTCTCTGTGTATTCTCATGAATAAATAAATAAAATCTTAAAAAAAAAAAAGAATTTGCCAGGGCTATAGCTTCAGGAGGCATCTTTATTTAGACCCCCGTGGAGAGGATTTTTGATAATGGAGAATATGTGAAGGAGTAAGAGAGAGGAGCGAGGGCAAGAGAAAGGAGAGATAAAGAAAACACCGGTTCGAGTGACATTACTTAAGCCCTCCAGTTCTGGACTTCTCACTTTGGGAACCAATGCATTTATTTTTATTTTTCTTAAGTCAGTCAGAGCCAGGCTTTCTGTCACTTACACCAAATGGGTCCTAACCCATCTGGAGGCTTTTGAATTTTCTGCAAGTGCAGAATTGGTGAACAGAAGCTAGGATAGTGTGCTAAGAAATTGCATTCTGCAAAAGAAAAGTAGCCCTAGTAGAGATGAAGATGCTGTGTTGATAACCATCAATTACAAGATAAAGCCCCCAGGCACTTACTCTTCTGGGCTCTTCTAGCTGACTCTCTGGCTGTGACCTCTCTCGAGCAACGGTTCTCAAAGTGTGAACCCCAGATGAACAGGAGCAGCATTGCTTGGCAATCATTTAGAAATCAAAATTATTGGATTTCACCAGGCCTGCTGAATAAAAACTGGGGGGACCATGGGCCCACAAGTCTGTATCTTTTTTTTTTTTTTTAAGATTTTATTTATTCATGAGAGACAGAGAGAGAGAGAGAGAGAGAGAGAGGCAGAGGGAGAAGCAGGCTCCATGCAGGGAGCCCGATGCAGGACTCGATCCCAGGACCCTGGGATCATGACCTGAGCTAAAGGCAGACGCTCAGCCACTGATCCACCCAGATGCCCCTCCTAGACTGTTTCTAACTCTTGTCAAGTACAGCATTGCTGGAGGGTCACCTCGGGTGCATGTGGAATTGGTGGATCTTGGCGCCAAGGGGAGACTTGAGATGTGACTTCCCTGCTGAAATGACACATTCAAATCCTCTAAACACCCTGTTCACAGGATCACTGCAACACCTGAATTTTGTGAGCTAAGTTGAGACACAGGTCTGCATTTTTCTAGACCAAAGTGCAGTGATTTGTGAGTTCAGATTTCTTTTCTGGAGATTGTAATAGTCGATTAGATCT
Source organism: Vulpes lagopus (assembly GCF_018345385.1). Lineage (NCBI taxonomy): Eukaryota > Metazoa > Chordata > Mammalia > Carnivora > Canidae > Vulpes > Vulpes lagopus. The sequence continues at coordinate 68,801,329 of NC_054832.1, read as the reverse complement.
CCTTAGTCACCGCTACTTAATCCTACTGATGCCTAATGAAGTGCGACACGTTGGGACAAAGTGTGATAAATGAGGCAGCATTGTGGGGCACCTGGGTGGCTCAGTTGGCTGAGCGCCTGACTTCAGCTCAGGTCATGATTTCAGGGTCCTGGGATTGAGCCCTGTGTTGGACTCTGAGTGCAGTGGGGGTGTCTGCTTATCCTGTGCTCCTCCCCAGCTTGTGGGCTCTCTCTCTCTAATTAATTAACTAGTTAATTAATTAAGTGGGGCAGCATTGCACGTATCTAAGTAAAATGGAGTGTTTGAATATGGAAGTCTTCTGCAGACGATGGGAAATGAAGCTCTTCAATGACTGGTCCTCATTCTACCTCTGGCTTGTCCATAGCTGGGAGCTGAAGGGGTCTGAATGATAGGGGACCCTTAGTATTCCACGTTTTGGAGATGGAGAAGTCCAGCAGCCTCCATTAGGACAGCAAGGAGGATGAGTTTTAATAAGGGCTAAACTGGGGTACCTGGGTGGCTCAGTGGTTGAGCATCTACCTTCGGCTCAGATTGTGGTCCCGGGGTCCTGGGATTGAGTCTGGCATTGCGCTCCCCTGCAGGGAGCCTGCTTCTCCCTCTGCAGTGTCTCTGCCTCTCTCTGTGTCTCTCATGAATAAATAAATAAAATCCTTAACAACAACAACAAAAAGGGGCTAGACTGCTTTATTCAGAAGTGGGCGGTTTGTACCTGCCTGTGCTTGGTGCTTTTGCCTTTCTCCTCTAAGAAGAGCAAATGTGAGGGTAATGGGAAAATATGGGTTTGGAAGTGATGGAGACTGGGTTTGAGTCTCAGGGCTCTTGCTTAGTGCAGAGTGAACTCAGGTATGGACTAGAGCTGTCTGAGTCTCAACTTCTCATTGAGAAAATGGAGATAATAATCTTCCATGGTTGTCATGAGGTGTAGAAGGACTATGAGAAAGACTTGGCACGCACGGTTTCCCCCTCCTTAATTCCATCAAGCTCCCATAGTGCCATCTGTCCCCATGTACCTAGTGTCCCAATATAGCTCTCCCGGGTCTCAAGTGCCCTACTCCTGCCAGATCTGTCCTCTGCCAAGTTCCCAAGTCTCCAGAATTACTCTCTCCCCCTCCAGAAATAACTTGCCTTTTCGAAGGTAGCTAGGTTCGACGTTGTCATGATCACACAAAGAGATTGATGTTCTAGATGAACTTGCCTGGTCAAAGCCTCCCAGGTGGCCATGCCACGGCTTTCACAGCTCGCACAGGAGCAGATGCAGTCACAAGACTCTCCAGGTGGCGGGTGCAAGGAGATGGCTGGCACAGGCAGGTGCTTCTGTGACCCTTTCTTGTCGGGGCATTCTTTCCTGCCTTCATTCACTCATGCAATGAACATGTGCTGAGTCCCAGACGCCAGCCAGGAACTGTGCTGGTTCCAGGGGACACAAGGGCGAATCAGAAAGTCCTGGAATTCAAGGAGCTCCGACTCTGAGAACAGGAAGACACCTAAGTGGACAATGAACGTCCTGGAGGAGATGAGGCCTTCAGGAAGGCTGGAGTCTTAACAGCCTAATAAGCCGGTGAAGAAGAGGCAGGAGAGGGTCCGTTAGGTCAAGAGGTTGCCATTACTGGTTCCAGAGATTAGTCACAGGGTAGGAATGGGACAACCCCGGGAAGTTACTCCATTGATTTGCAAAGTTTGAGATGTCTGAGAAGGAAGTTGAGAGTTAAGCAGAGAAGACCTGCTAATTTACCCCAGGGATGGGGAGTCCCTAAAAGCGTTCCCTAGGCAGGGAGTCGCTGATGAGATTCAAGTACATTTCTGGCTAAAATTTCTTGAGTGCTCATCGCCCCCTGCCAGGCACTGTGTCAGGGACTGTATGTTAGCTGACTTAGTTGGTGTGGATTTTTTTTGGGGGAGGGGGTGTCTAGTGGGGGATGCAGTGGAGCAGGGGAGGGCTGGAGGTGGGGAGACCAGTGAGAAGTGGTTCTGATGGGATTTGGGGGAGGAGCAAGGGAGGGGAGTGAAGTGGGGTGGCCGTGCGGAGACGGTGCGGAAGGAGCATCCACCCTGGGAGGCGAGGGCGTCAGCGGCACCGGCGCCCGCCGGGTCTGTCTCCCGCACGCGGGTCTGCGGCAACCGAGCAGCGCGGGAGAAGCGCGGTCTGGTTCCCGGGCGCCGCAGCGCCGCCGCCGTCCAGCAGGGGGCAGCATTGAGACACCAACGGGGGCCGCGCCCGGAGCCCGGAGGCGCCGCCGCAGGATGCGCGCTCCTTGGAGGCTCTGACCTTTCGAGCAATCCCCAGGGAGCCCTTCGGGCCCTGCTGGAGATGATGGGGCGGGGGGGGGGGGGGGTCCTGCTCGAAAATGAGCCGGCGATGAGAACCAAATGCGAAGCAATTCCCTTGCGCAGAGTGAAGAATTGTCATTCAGCATATTAGCAGTTGATGACACATCCCTCCGGCTTGGAGGTGGTTTGGTTCAGGGCAGGAGCCACGGCACGCACCCCGGGACCCCCAGCACGCGTGTGGGCGCCGCGGCAGCGGGAGGGCAGCACCGGCAGCTGGCGCGAGGCTGCGCGGAGAGAAGGATGCAGCCCCCGAAGGATGCTGAGGCTGCGCGGAGAGAAGGGATGCAGCCCCCGAAGGATGCTGAGGCTGCGCGGAGAGAAGGGATGCAGCCCCCGAAGGATGCTGAGGCTGCGCGGAGAGAAGGGATGCAGCCCCCGAAGGATGCTGAGGCTGCGGGCGCGACGCCGTGATGCTGGCGGGCGGCTGGGGGGGCGGGGGGGGGCGGAAGGTGACGCGTCTCCTCCCATACCCGGGACAAATGTTTGGCATTTTCTTTGTTCTTCATCATCTCCAGTGACCTGCCATTCCTCTGCCCGCGTCTCAGGTGCCGCCTGGGCGCTCTGCCCCGGTTTGCGCTCTGCCCCGGTTTGAAAATGACCCCCCGAATCCCTTCCTGTTTGGCCAGAAGGGCTGGGAACCCCCTTTCCCTCCCATTTTCTGTGTTTCCAGCCTGTGGATGCGGAGTCAATGTTCCAGAATCTGAACTGGCTCTCAGCAGAGCTCTTGCAGAGAACGTGTTGAGATGCGTCTCCACCTTGGTCCACACACTGTCAAAATTAAATCAGTTTAAAGGGGGCACGTGTATAGGGACCGAGAAGAGAAGAGTAAGCCCGGTTGGATAAACTGGGTAAAAAAAAAAAACCCTGTGAGGGCCTCTTCCTTTAGCCCAATGAAATAATAATCATATCCTTGGGCAAAGGTTCCTTGCTGCTACAAAAAACTGGAATCTTTGCTGTTCCCTCGAGTGATTTCTCTACAGATAGCGCTGATTATTTCTTCTGGATAATTACCCTCAAATCTCCAATTTTACCCATACTCGTGGTTTTGGGTTAAACGAGAGCCCTCTTGCTTGATAATCATGAAGACCATAAAAAGCCTGCTGCTAAGTGATTTGGACATAGAGCCAAGGATTTCCTCTGTCCTTTTGGAAGTGATATTTTTGGTTGGTTGAATCAAATTCCTCCCTGGTACAGGCCAAGGCAACGTCTGTGACTAGCCTAAGAACCCAAAGCATATTTAGGAATATGCACCTTAATTTTTTTCTTTGAATTAAAATATCTTGAAAAGTCTTCCTGTTGTGTCAGAATGTGTTAGCCGTGAGTCATGAGAGTGGTAGGACATCCCCTTGTCACCAGGGGAATGGGGCTTTGTGATCAGAAGAAACTGGGTTTAAAACCCAGCTCTGCCTTTACTTATTTCCTTCTTTCACCTAATTGAGCTCATCTCAGCTCCAGTTTTCTCAAAGGTAAGATGAGGTAATAATAACGGTTGTCTCATCATGTATATAAAGCACAATAATGTAAAATACTTGCAACATAGTAGGTCCTTCATATTATCAGCAACCCCCTTTCCTTCTTCTCTTTCCTTCTGTCAAATCACCTTGTCCAAAGGAGCCTAAATGAACATTGAGACAAGGAGAGTCTCACCTTCTAACCTCAGTGATATATAAGCTCACTTAAGTGAAATCGCAGCATAAGAAAATGACACGTATGTATACATATTTCTATATTTTGTTTCTATATTTATATGTTGAACACTGCTGAACTAGCCAGTATTTCAACACACACACACACATTTATACACATAGACCTTTCTCTCTCTCTCTTTCTTTTGAAGATACAATTGACTTTTTTTTTTTTTTTTTTTTTTGCAATTGACTCTTGAGCAACATGGGGGCTACAGGCATCTGCTGCCTTCCCCCTTGTGGAGTCAAAAACCTGCATATAACTTTCTCCTTCTCCTCCTCCTTCTTCTTCCTCCTCCTCCTCCTCCTCCTCCTCCTCTTCTTCTTCTTCTTCTTCTTCTTCTCCTTCTCCTTCTCCTTCTCCTCCTCCTCCTCCTCCTCCTCTTTTTATTTAAATTCAATTTGCCAATACATAGTATAACACCCAGTGCTCATCACATCATGTGCCCTCCTTAGTGCCTGTCACCCAGTCACCCCATCCCACCATCCACTCAGTTTCTCTCCCCTTCCCTTGCACTATTTCTTATATTCCACATATAAGTGAAACTATATGATAACTGTCTTTCTCCAATTGACTTATTTCACTCAGTATAATACCCTCCAGTTCCATCCATGCCAATGTAAATAGTAGGTATTCATCTTTTCTGACGGCTGAATAATATTCATATATATATATATCACATATATTACATCTTCTTTATCCATTCATCTGTCAATGGATATCTTGGCTCTTTCCATAGTTTGGCTATTGTGGACATTGCTACTATGAACATTGAGGTGCAGTTGCCTCTTCATTTCACTACATCTGTGTCTTTGGCATAGTCAGTAGTGCAGTTGCTGGATCATAGAGTAACTCTATTTTTAACTTCTTGAGGAACCTCCACACTGTTTTCCAGAGTGGCTGTACCAGCTTGCATTCCCACCAACACTGCAAGAGGGTTCCCCTTTTTCCAGATGCATATAACTTTCATCTCTTCAAAAACCTTACTAATAGCCTACTGCTGTCTGGAAGCCTTATTCATAAAGAGTAGATTAACACATATTTTGTGTATGTCTTATATGTTGTATTCTTACAATAAAGTAATCTAGAAAATAGGATGTTATTTTTTTTTTAAGATTTTATTTATTTACTCATGAGAGACACAGAGAGAAAGAGAGGCAGAGACACAGGCAGAGGGAGAAGCAGGCTCCATGCAGGGAGCCCGACGAGGGACTTGATCCCCGGTCTCCAGGATCACGCCCTGGGCCGAAGGCGGCACTAAACTGTTGGGCCACCAGGGCTGCCCTAAGAATAGGATGTTATTAAGAAAATACACAAGGAAGAGAAATATATAAGGAAGAGAAAGTACTATAGAGTGTTTATTGAAAAAATATCTGTATATAAGTGGATCCATGCAGTTCAAACCATGTTGTTCAATAGTCAACTGTATATAAAAATAGGTATTACATGAGGAGGACACTACCCCCTCCCACAGAGCCCTCCTCATGGCAGGCAGCCTTCTTCCCTTAACCATTTTCTCTTGGTTAGGTCTTGCTGTTTTCCTTAAGACTCTCTCATATGCTGTGGTTTCTCACATGTCCAGTCTCCCTTCTGGATCCTAACCCTTTGTGAAACTCTCTTTGTAACTCACATGACAGTGGGGACGCAGTCTGCCACAAATAAGTAGCCCCTATTTGGGTCTCATTGGTTGATTGAGAACCATCACCAGGAAATTTTTCCCACCAGGAGAGGGAAAAATCTTGCCTGTCTCTTGCCATCACAAACTGGAGGCAAGTATATGAAGACTATTGTGCTCAGAGATGTTTCCTTTCCTCTTTCTGGCTGGTCCTTTGTGGAGGATCTGTCCTTCAGGGGAGCTGTTGATGCCGAGGGAGCCAGCACTCTCACACTTGGTTTCTCAACTTTAATTTTTGAGGCTAAAACTGTGATTAGTATTGCAAAGGGAAAAGCTGATACCTTCTTTAATGCCCAGAGAGACTGTTCTTTCTGTTCGTTCTCATATAGTGATACTTCCATAGAAGTGAGTCCATCTTTTATTTCTCTTAGATGTTTTTGAATAGGCATACTTCTTTTTTTTTCTTTTTAAAGATTTTATTTATCCATTCATGAGAGACAGAGAGAGAGAGGCAGAGACAGAGACAGAGGGAGAAGCAGGCTCCTTGCAGGGAACTCAATGTCAGACTCGATCCCAGGACCCCGCGATCATGACCCCAGCCAAAGGCAGATGCTCAAACACTGAGCCACCCAGGTGCCCAGAATGGATATACTTCTATTAAAAGGAGGACAATGGGATTATCTACCCAAGCAAATTAAGCTGGAGGGCTGAAATAGTTTACCAAAAGACCCAAATTAATAGCATTATTTTGTTTGTCCTAAACTAGGAGAGTTCATTTTCTCAGCTCTTCAGGTAATATCAATTCTCAACTTCACTTGGTGATCATGATCTTGAGACTTGAACTAGTTTGAAATCCTCAAAAAGGAAGAAACAAGTGAAAAACCCATCACACTCACCAGGACAAACCAGACATCATAATCTCAACTTTGAATAAAAGATACTTAAAATAAATTCATCCACTGATGTGAAAATGTTAGGGTTGGCACGCATTCACGTTTTCTGAAATAAGGAAGGGTGGCTCTTGAAATCTAGTAAATACAAAGATCTGTATCATTTACATCTCAAAACTAGTTTTAAACCTGTAGCTATAGGCATGTTTGGGGGAGATGAAGAGGGGCCCTCAGCTCACTGACTGGGGTCCAGGCCAGTCCTATGGGGGCCAGGTTACACTCCCCGTCCTTCTACTCTCCTGCTGCCTCTTCTGTCTCCAGGCTTCTCAGTTACCGATCTGTCCCTTAAGGCAAGGCAATAAGTACCCCCAGCTGTTGGGAATAACTGTGGCCAATGGGTATTGGCAGGCTATGTTATCTTTCTTTTACACGGGATGTAATGACATAGCTGGCTAGAGTTCCTCTTCATAACAAACTTGTGGAGTAGTATTTTAAATTCCTACTTACAAATGGGGAAACTGAGGCACAGAAAGTTTCCATAACTAGTTTAAATTCTTGTCCTGGGTAAAGCAGAAGGGCTTCTGATTTAAATGTAAGGTGCTTCTCCCTCAACAAGTTTCTCAGAGCTACTGCTAATATTATATAATTCAAAAATACTTGCTTCTGCATGTGGATGTCCAATTTTCCCAGCACCATTTGTTGAAGAGACTGTCTTTCTTCCAATAGATAGTCTTTCCTCCTTTATCGAATATTAGTTGGCCATAAAGTTCAGGGTCCACTTCTGGGAAGAATGAAACTAGACCACTCTCTTTCACCATACACAAAGATAATCTCAAAATGGATGAAAGATCTAAATGTGAGACAAGATTCCATCAAAATTCTAGAGGAGAACACAGGAAATATCCTTTTTGAACTTGGCCACAGCAACTTCTTGCAAGATACATCCACGAAGGCAAGAGAAACAAAAGCAAAAATGAACTATTGGGACTTCATCAAGATAAGAAGCTTTTGCACAGCAAAGGGTACAGTCAACAAAACTAAAAGACAACCTACAGAATGGGAGAAGATATTTGCAAATGACAAATCAAATAAAGGGCTAGTTTCCAAGATCTATAAAGAACTCATTAAACTCAACACCCAAGAAATAAACAATCCAGTCATGAAATGGGCAAAAGGCATGAAGAGAAATCTCACAGAGGAAGACATGGACATGGCCAACATGCACATGAGAAAATGCTCTGCATCACTTGCCATCAGGGAAATACAAATCAAAACCACAATGAGATACCACCTCACACCAGTGAGAATGGGGAAAATTAACAAGACAGGAAACCACAAATGTTGGAGAGGATGCAGAGAAAAGGGAACCCTCTTGCACTGTTGGTGGGAATGTGAACTGGTGCAGCCACTCTGGAAAACTGTGTGGAGGTTCCGCAAAGAGTTAAAAATACAGTGGCCCAACGACCCAGCAATTACACTGCTGGGGATTTACCCCAAAGATATAGATGCAATGAAACGCTGGGACACCTGCACCCCAATGTTTCTAGCAGCAATGTCCACAATAGCCAAACTGTGGAAGGAGCCTCGGTGTCCATTGAAAGATGAATGGATAAAGAAGATGTGGTCTATGTATACAATGGAATATTACTCAGCCATTAGAAACGACAAATACCCGCCATTTGCTTCAACGTGGATGGAACTGGAGGGTATTATGCTGAGTGAAGTAAGTCAATCGGAGAAGGACAAACATTATATGTTCTCATTCATTTGGGGAATATAAATAATAGTGAAAGGGAATAGAAGGGAAGGGAGAAGAAATGTGTGGGGAATATCAGAAAGGGAGACAGAACATGAAGACTCCTAACTTTGGGAAGCGAACTAGGGGTGGTGGAAGGGGAGGAGGGCAGGGGGTGGGGGTGACTGGGTGATGGGCACTGAGGGGGGCACTTGACGGGATGAGTACTGGGTGTTATTCTGTATGTTGGTAAATTGAACACCAATAAAAAATAAATTTATTTTTAAAAAATACTTGCTTCTTTTGCTTCTCATGATGAGTTTCAGCAGTGCTCTGCTTGGTTATTTATGCATGAAGGCCACCATCATCATCCATATCAGTTCTCAAATCCTCATTTTCTTGCAACATGCTGTTATATTGAAAAAATATACATGATACTTTAGATTTTTATTAGATAAATTCTGTATGTGAAATACATATATATATATATACATATATATTTTTTTAATATACATATTTTTAAAGAGGGAATAGTGGGACACCTGGGTGGCTCAGTGGTTGAGCATCTGTATTTGTTTGGCTCAGGTCGTGATCCCAGTGTCCTGGGATTGAGTCCCATATCAGGCTCCCCCCAGGGAGCCTGCTTCTCCCTCTGCCTATGTCTCTACCTCTCTCTGTGTGTCTCTCATGAATAAATAAATAAAATCTTAAAAAAAAAAAAGCTAAAGAGGGAATAGTAGTGCTCTATGTAAAGTAAGTAAAGAAATAAACATCCCATGGAAATCTATGAACTTGATGTTCCAAACTTAACCCATTTTAATAAGGATTAATTACATTGTAGCTGCTATAGAAGAGAGGAAAAGGGGACCCAACTGATGGTGGAAGGCAGGAAACAACCTCTGAGAAAGGACTCTGAAGAATGAGAGAGACTCCTGGAAACGTGAGATGTGTCTGAACTCTGTCCACCACACCCTAAAAGGCATTATATGAACGCCTTCCTGTTAGAGAGGGTGCACACCCCCAGCAGTGTCCTGATTTGTTTATGGCTTGAGGAAATCACATGGTGTGGTGGGATATGTCAGAAAGATTGTCCTTGAAAGGTTTACAACTTCAGCAATTCTGCTGCAGAATCAAATGAAGAAGAAGCAGGACAGCTGAGGAGAAGCATCACTGAACCTCAGGTGCTCTCAGGACCTCTGCTGCCCAAGCGTCACCAGCAGTTTCATGTACCTTTATTTGTGGTTTGCTATGTCTGTCTGTGTTCGCACATGTAGACAAAGGTTTGCGTTGTGAATTTTACACTCTATGTACTTCATGGCATGATTTGGACTCAGTTCACATCAACATGATTGTGCCCGTCTTTATAAAGTCTTAAGGTAAAAACACCTTTAGGTGTTATTTTGGGGACATAGCTAATTAGGTATAGCCTCAGCCCATATTTAAGTTGAGATTGACCAACAACAGGACAGCAGAAACCCTTGGAAAAGGGTGACTGAAATAGGACCTTCTTCTTTTGAGAATGTCCCCTTTACTAGATGGAGAGTTTCCTGGTGAAGAGTGAAAGAAAGAAACACAAGGGGCATTGTATCCATGTTGGACCTTCCAGCCTGAGAGAGGGAGTGAATCATATGTCCCCAAGGCAAACCACTAAACTGGCTTAGGGGAAAAATCTAATCATGAATGAGGGCTTGAAATATACAGACCTCAGCCTGAAGTCTCATTCAATAAAAATAGAGCAGCCAACAGATTTTTAAAATTTGTTTTGGTGCATTTCTAGGAAGTTGGAAGAAGCAATAGAAGTATTGCTACTGTGGAAATAGTTCAGATCAGTAAAGGGAATACTTAATAATTATAAAAACCTTGGGCATAAAAGAGAATGTCATCTGAGCCATAAAGACATTTCTGAACATACTGGATAGATTAGGCACATATGAATTTGGAAATTCAACTTTCAAAATATCTTAGAGATAGATATAATATCATTTATTTCTCATATGGACTCCCCTTCTATTACTTTCTGCTTTAACTCCTGGAAACTTCTCTGTATCCTCAAATAAAAAGTATGAATAAAAAAACCACAATACACGAAAAGTGAAAAGTGGAGAAGTGCTCAATTCCTGTGTTCTACCTAATTTTTTTTCAAGGAAGAGAATGTTATTGGAAATATAAAGTATATAATATGCATATATATACCTTATTAAAAAGTATATATACTTTATATATATATTTAAAACTTACATATTTGATTGCAACAGCATGGTCAGAAACCTCTGGTGGTTCCTGGAACATGCATGATCCAGGGACCAAATAGGAAAGTTGAAATTTTTGAAAGAAAGAAATCAGAACTGTGTTCCCCCAATTGGTGAGCCTTTATATAGACGAAGCAAGATTTAGAACACATTTTTAGATCATACTTTCAAAAAGGGAGTTTTTGAGTGCTCCAAGTCAGGAGCAGTGAACAACAGGATTCAGCACTGATTTACTAAGAATGTCATGTCACACTAACCTCCTTCCTTTGTTTGTTGGGTTATAAATGAATGTATGTAGTGTATTTGGGTTGTGGCAGGTGTTTGGCATATTTCTGTTTTATGCAGACTCATGATATTGTTAGTTGGAATGCTGACTGCTTGAACGCCAACGCCCATCCTCCTACCCTGTCTCAGCCCGGGAAATGCTTCATCATGACTTGAATCTGGATGTTTGCAGCAGGCTTATCAAATCTCTGAGTGGTATGTAGATGGCCAGTTAAAATCCTAAATGACAATATCTGTAGTACAACAGAAAAAAAAAGGGGGGGGAATATTAAGCAGATGGCAAGATGGCTTCAAGAGAAACAAGGAAAGACCCAGGTCCTTGTGTTGTCTATCCCTCTGCACCCATTATTACAAAATTATAGGATATGAATGATGAAGTTTAGCAATAGCATGTGTGATAGACTTAATTATTTATAGTTGGCTAAGAGCTAAATAAAGGGACAGCTAATGAAACACAGGTTTTTAAAGGTTATTGCTACTTTGGCACCCAATGTCTAGAAGCACAGCAGTCCAGTTAAGAGAAGTGTAGTGTCCAGAACAAGGGAACTAGTTCCCAGGCCCATCTTTTCTATGTTGCTCAGACTGAATCAAGAGTGCTCTACCCAGTTTTGAGTGCTATATTTTCAGAGCAACACTGATAAATAGGTATATAGATTTGAAATGACTGGAGAATATAGATGTTCAACCAAGAGAGGAGATGACATTTGTGTAAGTGTGCTTGCACATGCGTGCATGCATGTGTCGTGATGTCTGGTTCCAAATAAGGAAAGAAGCTGTGGAAGGAGGACTGGAAATCTGTGTGATTCCAGGAACAGTCAAGTTGGAGCTCAATTGTCACCTTTTAGGAGACTCAGTGGAGCCTTTTACATCCTACTATAGAAAGCAGCCTGTCCTTGTCAGCACCCACTATCTTGTTATCTTGTTTAATTTCCTCTATGACACTAACATTAGTTGAAATTTGTGTTCATTTGTTTTCTTCTCCATTTTTCTGTCTTTATCCACTGAAATATAACCTCCATGAGGCAAGGGCCTTTCTTTCTTGTTCAAAGCTGTATCTCAGGTTCTTAAGTCAGTATGTGGCACAGAGTAAGTACTTAGCAAATAAAAGAGGAAGGAAGGAAGGATGGAAGAAAGGAAGGAAGGGAGGGAGGGGAGAAGGAAGAAAGGGGGAAGGGAGGGAGCGGAGAAGGAAGAAAGAGAGGGAGAAGGGAGGGAAGGAGGAAGGGAGGAAGGGAGAAAGGAGGGAAGGGAGGGAAGAGGGCCTAAAGAAAGAAAACGTGAATGAATTCCAATGGGCAAAAGTAGTTGTAGGAATAGCATTATGAAGAAACTAATTTTAATTTAATGGAAAGTGGGAAGGAAAGTAGGATGTTCCAACAACTGTAGTTGATACTGGAACCAGTTCTTTCTGGAGACAGCTCCCTGTGACTTAATATATTCAAAGAGAATATCATAGCCCAGGACTAGAATGGGAAGTGGATTCAATGACCTCTACAATGTATTCTGACCTTGAGATTGAGTTAAAAATATATTTTATATTTAAAATTTCTCCTCTTTAGGAATTCAGCATTCTATGACACTGACCAAAACTTATCAGCTGAAACCATGTGGATTTTGTCCTCTGGCTATTAAGGAGGCAGCTAGGCTGTGGGTGAGGACAAGAGGTGGGAATGTGAGACTGTGTTCAGAATCTGACTGTCACACTGCTAAAAATCCCACTTGTGAGCAACCTTGGGAAAGTCACTTTTAACTTTTGTTTCAGTTTTCTCATTTAAAGACAGTGAATAACAGTACCTTTCTTACAGACATGTTGCGATACCTAATTAACTGTTTCAAAACCATTCCTGTGATCCCAGATAAAAGGCACCTAATAAAGGCCAAACAACCATCTTGTCCTCTTGTCCTCCCCAAAGATGCTTCTCTGGTAAACGTCCGACAGCAGCACTGATGTGTCTGAGGCACCTGTGGCTGGATGAACGTCTTGTCAGGTGTGGCCGGAAGTGCCTTGTCAGTGCTGTGGGAACGCTTGAAAGATCTAGCTCAGCTCCCTGTATTTTAGTTTTACTCGTCTTGAAGCCCAAGGGTGCTTCATTTCTGGTCCAGCAAGACGAAGCACTAAGCTTGCGAAAGGAAACAGCGTCATGGCACTTACTACTTCATGTAGTTGACCAGGCTTTGCAGTGGCCCTTGGTGGCTTTGCTGTTCCTTCCCACTGTTCTCTAAGCTTGATCTCCTGAGGCCAGATGCTAGGGGAGACCTGCCTTTGTCCTATTTTATGCCCAGTTTCTCTGGGATATGTGGGAAACCTGGTTTCGATTTGATTTTGATGTCCTCCACCCCTGCCCCAAACACACACCCCTCTCATCCAAGGGGGGTGCGTAGTACTGGAAGCCTGCTGTGTCTCCCGTCACAGACCTCCCGTTCAGCAGGGCTTCCTCTAACGCTTTAGTGTTCCTGTGCCCCAAAGATCTTTGACTGCAGTGGGCATGTGCTGTGCTTGTCTAGGTGACCTTGGGAATCTCATAACTGTCCTTTCTTCCCCTGTGGTTCTACCAGACGTCCCCACCACAGTGTCCTGCCTCTCTTCCTCACTCCTCAGAGCTACAAAGACGTGATGGCCAGTTGGGGCTGGTCCCTGGAGTTGATATGTAGGCACTGAGTGCACTGGTCCTCTTTTTATGGAGCTCAGTACCCTGAGAAGAGGAGAATGTGGGTCTACTGAAAGTCCTCTTTCTTGGTCAAGCTTAATAAAAAGTCATCTACAGCAGGAGAGAAGGAGGCTAACCCATAAAGGAAAGGAGAACTGAGAAAAGGAGCCAGACAGAGCTGGATGATGACGCAAAAGTCCCAGAGAAGCTAGAACCTAACTTCTTGGTTGTGGGAGCCAAGACATTTCCAGACTATGATTGTCCGAATCAGATTTCTGTTCCTTGTAATTAAAAAAGCCCCTCACTAATGACTGGCTACCTGCAATTAGAGGAACACAAACTCTTGTGCATACGTATAGGTAACAGGAAATCAATACAGAGGTGAAGACCAGAGCTGGCCCGAAATATTAGAGTAGCAGCTTGGGTGAAATAGGAAGGTAGGCTCATAAGTCAGAGGGCTGTTCAGAGGATGTTGTGATAAACCAGAGAATGGAAATGGGCCAGACTGAGGAAACTAGTATTCATTGAACATTTACTGGTTCTGGCCCCTGTGCTGTATTCTTTACTACATGACCTTGTTATTCTTCACAATGATTCTATGAAGTAGACATTTTCTCCATTTTGCTGATGAGAAAACTGAGGCTTTCAGTGGAGACAAGACACTCTTTCACGATCCCGCAGCTAGAACGAGGCAGAGGTTTTAGTGGAGCTGACCTCAGGCTTACTCTGAACTTGTTGCTTTTTCTGGTACTCTGCAGTCTTTAAGTGAGAAGTCCAGGCCTTTAAGAGGGGGCTGTGCATTTTGGTGAAAAGATGGCACATGTGCAGGGGGCTGGAAGCAGGGAGATAGGAGAGTCCCAGGGCAGCGTGAGACCTTCCCTGAGAGCACTGAGAAGGTGGTGATGGGGCCAGTATGGGTACTGGAGCTTGAGGTGCTCTTTCATGGTGCCCTACTGTGACCTCAGGGCCCTTCCCGGGGCCTGGCACTAAGTGGTTCAGAAATATTTCTTGAAAAGAGCAATTTCCAACTCTTGTGTTTTTCCCAGACAAAAGGGGATCCACTTGAAGGCAAGGCCCTTTCTTTGCTGACTTTCAGATCTGAGATTTTAGGGTCCTACTTTATCATGGGTGAAGGAATGAGTTCTAGAGCCTTAAGAGGAGGGCAGCCACTTGAGATGTCCACCCCAAACTCTGCTCCTCCCCTCTGCTTGGTAGGCGGGCCATGGGAGGAGGATATCTCACTGAACACCCTTCTGCCCCTCAAACCCCACTGGCTTTCCTTTTTGTTTCTTTTTCTATTGACTGCTGTGAGGCTAAGATTATCTATAGAGATCTGAAAATGGTGAGCATTAAAACTAAGAATAATTAGTACTAACCACCTAAGTATTTTCTCTATACATAGTGCAAGTGAGTTTTCAAACAGGCAATAAGAAATTCGGTACTCGAGCCGCCCCCAAAGAACACTTGAAATGGACAGATTTGCATTTTAGAAAGGCCATTTCAAATGCTCAAATATGGACTTTTGATGCCTAATCAAGAGGCTGCAATTAAAATTTGAAATCTCACTGTTTTCAGGAAAGAGTCGAGACGCTGTGCCAAATGGCTGCCTTCTGAGGCTTTCTGAAAATGTTTACAAGTTAGATGAAAGCAATGGTCCTCCCAGATGGTGGCTGCGAGCAAAGGATTTCTCCAGGGTCAGAAGGTGTGAAGAGAATCAGAAGCGCTGCTGTGTTTTGTTTTCAGCAGCTGGCAAGGTAGACAAGAAAATAAAACTCTCTAATAATAAGACCAAAAGCAAAGGGGAGAACCTATTTGAGCCATCGTGGTGGAGCCTCATGATGGAGACCCAGATGCACTGGGCCCAGAGCTCCACGTGAGCCCCGGGGAGGGTGGCCCAGGCCGTGGGTCCAGGTCGGTAAAGGAGAGGAGGGCACAGGTGGGACCCTGTTGACATGCGTGCTGGCTACGCATCATTCCCTCCATACCGTGCTTGTCCTGGGTTTCAGGTCATCTCAAGGACATCACAGGAAGGGATGAACTTCTGCCACTTGGCCGGGTCCTGGAGCTGATGCCCTGTTAGTATTTGCATAAAGATCATGCCAGTGTGGTTAGATGGAGTTTAGATGTGGAAAAATAGCACTTTCAAGGTGCTTTACAAGCCATTTAAAACTAGATCTCTAGGTTTTTAAGAGTGAATGTACAGGAAGCTGGGGAAAAAAAATCTATAAATCAGATATGAATTTTTTCTTCTTCACAAAGGAAAGAAAGCTTTAGAAAGGAAAGCCCAAAGCAGCAATTACAAGAGGCTCAGCATTGGCCCTGCTTTTGTCGCTTCTTTTCCATAGCCTGGTCTTTTCTTCCCCTTTGGCATTTTGCTCTATTCACAATATTAACATGGAAACTGAGATTTTTTTTTCTCCTGGTGGAGCATGTCATTTTATTTTTTAGGTAGGCAGAAATTGATTTTTGTCTGTTCCAAATGAAGCTAAAATGAAAGTGGCTCTATTCAACAACACAATTCAATGGAGGTGGTATCTTTTCTCTGACAAACATTTCAGTTCAAAAATCAGAAACAACCATGCTATCACTGTGGCGTTAAAAATTGTACCTGTGAATGAGGGCACTATACATTTTTTTTGGTGTGGGGTTACTTTGTTTTAACATGTAGTTTGATCTGGCAAAAAGCCAAACCAAACAAATAAAACCAAAATAACACAGAGGACTTTTGCGATGGCATCTAGAGTGCATCATGGTTAGGAACAGACATTGAAGCTTAACAACTTTTTGCTCAAATTCAGGATTAATTAGCTCTGTGGCCATGAGCAAGTGATTAAATCCCCCTGAGCCTCTCTTTCTTTACCTAGAAGATAATAGTAATAAAACCTCTCTCATATGGTGGTTGTGATATTTCAAGGAGATACTATCTTCAAATTTCTTAGCACAGCACATGGTACAGAGTAAATGCTCAGCAAATTTTGGTGGTTGTGGTTGTGATTCATCATTTCCTTGGAAATTCAGTTATGGAGGTAAGAAAAAGAATATGAAAAACAGAGAAAGTGTGTGCTGTTCAATCCTGCTGAGGCTGGTTATGCTCACATCCCTCAAAGGTGCTTCGTAGGGTGATGGAGGTAAATGATACATAAAGAACCACGTGAGACACGTGTGGGGTGCATAGATGCCTAGAAGGTCAGGGAGGGTCACCAGCTCCAGGAACTCAGGGCTGAGTAGGACCACACAAATGCTGTCAGAAGCAGGAACAAATCTCCCATGAAGTATGGGAGGGCAAAATATCCACTGTGGGTTGTGTGTTGGGTGTTGTATATTCAGGAAGACCACCGAGGTCTCTCTCCTAGAGGACCCACAGAGAACCTCTACATTGTCTTGGTCATTTTCAAGGCTCTACAAGGACTATTTCCCCACTGTGGGATTTTCTGCACTGTTTGATAAAACAACACACACACACAGACATGTGCACAGCTCCCTACTTACTTATAGAGCCTTCCTCTTTATGGAGCTCGCCAAAGAAACAGCCATTACCACCTAGTACTTCAATATCTCTTTAGAACAATGGTAAAGAAAAATATTATTCATGATGCTTATTTACCTGGCAAGGCAGGCTCTATTTGGGACTATTGTGGTAGGTTTAGGGGGTCCTTTGTAGCAAGGAAGAGAGATCAGTCTCAACTCCGAATGCAAGAGAAAATGAGCATTTATAGCCAAGGAGCAGTGTGTATGTGTGTGTGTGTGTGTGTGTGTGTGTGTGTGTGTGTGTAAGATGGAAAATTACTAATAGGAAACATTGAGGGTTGGAGGGATTCTGGCTAAACCAACTTGAAAGAATTCTTGTTGAAGACAGGACAGGATGACCAGACATCACCAGGGGGGTTTTGGGGAATGACCAATTGAGTCTGCTATCAAGAGTGGGGGATCTGGCTACATTGACTTGTCAGGCTTCTTGCCAAAATTGAGCTTTTGGAGATATGCTCAAAATTGAACCGTAGTTAAAAAAGAGCTCAGAGGATTTGGTCAGGGAGAGGAATCTCTGTCGAAGGTCACACTGGAAATCCATGCTTTCTCACCAAAATCCTCTCCTGCTTTGGGATGAAGTCTGATTGGCCATCCAATGGTGAATATTCAACTGTTCCATAGGCATTCATTTACTTCATGCTACTAGGAATATTCTCCTATCACAGAATCAGACTTTTAGCAAAGTTCTCAAAAGTCAATACAATCTAAAGGGGATGTCTGTCTGCTTTGTTTTTTTTATTGAGTTTTTCCCCCCTAAATGTCATATCATTCAGTATATATTTACAAGGCCCCTACACTGTCTTTGACAATGATAATTGGAAGAAAGACTTTTTAAAAAAGATTTTATTTATTCATGAGAGACACACAGAGAGAGGCAGAGACATAGGCAGAGGGAGAAGCAGGCTCCCTGCAAGGAGCCCGATGCATCTCAGGGCCCCGGGATTACGACCCGAGCCAAAGGCAGATGCTCTACTGCTCAGCCACCCAAGTTTCCCAGAAAGACTTTTTATTTTATTTTATTTTGTTTTTTTTTCCAGAAAGTCTTTTTAATGAAACTTCAAAAACACACATCTGCCATAGATTTTTAAAAATGCTATATTCTTAAAATGTCCACTTCCTTATGACAAAAATCACCTTAGAATTTATGAAGGGGAAATAGGAAAGTGAAAATTGGTCAGGCTACTTACTCCTTAATTCTAATTTAGGGCAGCAGTAAAACTCTATCTGCTCAGTGCCCTAGCACTGATGAGGTTTCCAGGCAATTTTTTAGAAATGGGAGTAAACGACTGTGCTTTGGATCAAAAGGCCCCATGGGACAGAGCTCCACAAAGCATCGTGGACAATTCTTCCAGTGGGAGAGGAAAACAATAAACTAGAACTTCACACTTTGCAAATGCCAACAGCCCTTTTGACTTACTTTCTTTTAGATTTTCTCCTTGCATCATCAGAGAGCTTGAAAAACTGGTGTGAGAATGAGGCCTCAGGTAGAATGTTCCTTAATTGTGTTAATCGTCTCTCCAGGTTGAATGCCCCAGACTTTCACTTCTGGTATCCTCTGCTAGAGGGCAGGGCAGCTCCTGCTTGGGACACAGCTTTTGCATATGTGATAGAGTAAGTTTCTCCTGTCTTTGATCCTTTCAGACTCCCACCTTGACTTTCTGTAAGGAGGAGCTTCCTCTTTTTTTTTTTTTTTTTTCCATAAACACATCTAAGTAGTGCTAAATCCACATATATGCATTCAAATGATTTTTTAAGGGCACCAAAACAATTTAATGGGGGAAGGAAAGTGTATTCAATTCAATTAATTGTGGTGGACAACTGGATATCTATAAGGAAAAATAAAGAAGCTTGACCTATCTCACATCTTCCACAAAAATCAACTGAAGATGGATCACAGACCTAACTGAAAGAGCTAAAATGATAAATCTACTTGAATAAAACATAGAGATATCTACACAACCTTGAGGTGGGTACATATATCTTAGAGAAGACATAAAACCCACAAACCATAAAAGAATAAACATTATTAAATTAGGCTATCAAAATTAAAAACTCCAGTGCATTAAAAAACACCATCAAGGAAATTGATAGGCAATTCACATACTGGGAAAAAGAATTCACAACACATATATATGACAAATGACTTGAATCTAGTTATAAAGAACTCCTGCAACTCAATAATAAAAAAGACAGCCAAATAAAAAATGGACAAAAGACTTAAACACTTCACAAAGGATGATAATGAAATGGCAGTAAGCTCATGATAAAGCACACAATATCCTTCAGAAAATGCAAATTAAAAGACAGTGAGAGATTGCTGCACACCCACGAGAATGGAGAATATGAGACGTAATGTGGGGAAATTGGAACTCTCATACCTTGCCAGAGGGAGAGCAGAATGGTACCTCCTGTTTGACAGTGTCTTAGAAGTTAAACATACATTTACTCTATGATCTAAGTGTTTATCCAAGAGAAATGAAAACAGCACATACAAGAATATTTATAGCAGCTACATATAGAGTAGTCCCAAACTGGAAACATCCTGCATGTCCTTCAATGAAATGGGTTAGCAAACCAGGGCACATCTATACTGTGAAGTATTGCTTATAAGTACAAAGGGAAGAAACTTAATATAAGCCCAATATAGATGCATCTCAATAATATCATGCTGAATGGAAGAAGTTAGATGTCCCGATTCCCCAAACCTACATGTGTGATTCTACTGATATAAAATTCTAAGTGAGGCAAACTTTGTTAAGGTGATGGAAATCAGATGAGTGGTGACTTCTGGGGAGCAGGAATCGGGTGGGTAGGAATGGAGAGACTTTTTGGGGCAACTGTAATGCTTTGTGCTTCGATGCACATTTGTTAAGACTGACTGGACAGTACACTTATGATTTGGACATTTCAGGGGTGCCTGGGTGGCTCAGTGGTTGAGCATCTGCCTTTGGCTCAGGTTGAGGTCCTGGGGTCCTGGGATCGAGTCCTGCATCAGGGTCACTGCGGGGAGCCTGCTTCTCCTTCTCCCTATGTTTCTGCCTTTCTCTCTGTGTCTCTCGTGAATAAATAAATAATCTTTAAAAAAATCTGGACATTTCATTGTATGTAAATTAAACCCAATTAAGGAAAAGAGAGTTATTGGAGGAAGATGATTGAAAGGTATAAATTTCCAAGTATAAGATAAATGAGAACTGGGGATATAATGAATATAATGTGATGACTATGGTTAACACTGCTGTATGCTACACAAAGGCATGCCGTGGAAGTATTGAGGGTTTGTTCTAGACCACTTCAATAAAGAAATTCGTAATGAAGCAAGTGAAATGAATTTTCTGTTTTTCCAGTGCATATAAAAGTTATTTTTAAGCCCAGAATATTCAAATAAATTCTATACCATAAAAATTATGTTTATGCTTTACTATAGTCTACTATATATTGCAACTATTACATGTGCAATAGTATTGTGTCTAAAAAATGTATTAATTTAAAAATATTCCATTGCTAAAAAAGTGCTGACCAACATCTGAGTTTTCAGCCATTCAAAATTTTTTGCTGGTGGAGGGTCTTTCTTTGATGTTGATGGTCACTGATGGATCAGGGTGGTGAAGGTTGGGGTGGCTGGGGCAATTTCTTAAAATAAGACAACAGTGAAATTGGCTGCACAAATTGACTCTTCATAAAAGAACAATTTCTCCATAATATGTTGATGTTGTTTGATAGCATTTTTAACTGAGGATCAAAATTGGAGTTGATCCTCTCAAACCCGTTACTACTTTATTGGCTAATTTCATGTAGTATTTTAAGTCTTTTGTTGTCATTTCAATTGTCTTTACAGCATCTTCACCAGGCATCGATTCCATCCTAGCGTGTCATTTTCTTTGCTTAACTATAAGAAGCAACTCATCTGTTAGATTTGATCACGAGATTATAGCAATTCAGTCACATCTTCAGACTGCATTTAAAAAATTTTTTTTTTTACTTTATTTAATAGGTAGGAATAGTCTCAAAAATCTTTCTCTTCATCAGATGTTTGACCCCCTTGCAAAACTTTTGGTCGCCCAGCTTGAATGTGGAGCTTTACTCTATCAATAATATGCTTTTCTTGTTGTAGTGCATCCTGAAGATCTTATTTTGGAGAAAAATGAACCCAACCCATACCTCTATGAAATCCTGTCTCTTTGTCAAAAGGTACAGTGCACTTTCATACATGGCCAAACTGTGCAAAGTGTTCTCTCAGCTCACTCGAGGCTGCAGTCCAGGGAATTTTTCTGACAAAAGCCACCAGCTGGCCAATCCTCACACGCAGTGCCACAGTGCCCCTTGCTGCTGAAGCCACCATCTTTAGATTTCAGACTGCATTTCTAATTCTAGTTGTCTTACTATTTCTGCTGTAGTTACTTCCTCCACTCAAGTCTTGAACCCCCCAACGTCATACGTGAGAGGTGGAATCCACTTCTTCCAAACTCCTTTTGATGTTGATGTTATGACCTCTTCCCATGAATTACAGATATCCTTAATGGCATCTAGAAAAAGCCTGAAATATCAGGAGAACTACTAAAATGCACACAGAGACACAGAGTGAGCAAATGCTGTCAGGAAAATGATACCAACAGACCCCCTCAAAGCGGGGCTGCTGCAAACCTTCAATTTGTAAAGTGCAGTAAAGTGAAGTACCATCAAATGAGGTATACCTGTGTGAAAGCTGTTGAAGAGTTCATCCTAAGAATTCACACCACAAGGGAAAAAAGCATTTTCTTTTTTTTTGTTTGTTTGTTTTTTTAGATTGTATGTATATGAGATGATGAATGCCAACTAAATATTGTGATGATCATTTCACAACATAGGTGACTCAAACCATTATCCTGTATACCTTAAACTTATATAGTGTTGTATGCCAATTATATTTCAACAAAACTGGATGGAGGAGAAGGGAAGGAAGTAAAAATAAAAAGCAAAGCCCAAATAATGCCATGCTGATCATTGGTAGCAGTTTTATTTGCCTTGCAAGCGCTCCCTACAGGAGATGGAGCACAGTGAGCCTACAATAGATGGCCTAGGTACTAGGACAGGGCACTTCCTGTAGGCCTACAGGAAAGGGTGTAGATCTTCCAGATCTTTTCTCTGGAAGAGATCCAGAGTCTCTTCCTCTTTTTATTAGAACACTAATCCTATCAGAGTCAAGCCCTACCTTTATGCCCTCATTTAAACTTATTTCCAAAGGCTCTATTTCTGAATATAGTCATAGTGGGGCATAGAGCTTCAACATAGGGATCTTGGCAGGACACGAATATTCAGTCTATACCATGCATAAAGGAATGACCTTTGTAAAGACTACTGGGTATAGGGGAGATTCTCTTTCTCCCACTGGTGAATGGCTTTTGGACAATGGCCTCTTTTCTCCATTACCCAAACTGGACTTGAATCAGAGAAAAGCACTTTTAGTTCCTTACCCTCCTGAACTCTCTAGTCCCTACTGGGGTGGCTCCTTTCCAGGTACCCAAATCATTTATCATGAATTAAATAGCTTGCTGAGAATGCAAAATGTTCTAAGTCAAGGCATGGATCAAAATCACTTAGAGAAAGTTAAGGCTTCATGCTTTTAATTTACTTTCATTCATTCAAGAGTATGGTTGGTGTGACACCCCTCTAAGGATTTGTCACATGTGCAACAGAAGAAAAAGTGAGCTGTATCCTGAATAAAGGCCAGAAGATCAGATGTGAGGAGACATCGAATCATTGTCTACACCTGGGAAAGGAATTTTGAGTGGTTAAGATCAGCTTGGTCTTTCTGAACACTCTTTTTTTTTTTATTTTAATATTTTACTTATTTATTCATGAGAAAGAGAGAGAGAGAGAGAGATCAAGGCAGAGACACAGGCAGAGGGAGAAGCAGGCTCCATGCAGGGAGCCCGACATGGGACTCGATTCCAGGTCTCCAGGATCAGGTCCTAGGCTGAAGGCGGTGCTAAACCGCTGAGCCACCCGGGCTGCCCCTTTCTGAACATTCTTGAACAATTTGTAGTGAGGCTTCAGAATTATTTATGGTCCCTTCCACCTAGACTTCGGTTTCTTGCTGACACCATAAGCGACTGACATTTCCTGAGCTGGACTTTTTTTTCTCACTGCTCACTGGAAGTGGCGTGGAGGCCAGCTTGTTTTCCTTTCTTCCCTGGCCTGATCTGCTCTGTGGAAGCAGCTGAAGGAGCTTCTTGTGCAGAAGCAGAGCTCAGATGGGGCCTTCATGTGAGGCTGGGAGGGCCTTGTTTGAACTTTTTGGATTCAGCTGGATTTTAGCCTTGAATTATTAAAAATGAGTATTGATTGCAGGAATTAATTGTAGTGTTTCTAAAATCAGTAGCAATATGAAGTCGATAAGCCATTAAAAAAAATTACTCAAGCACTATCTACCGATCTTGTGAGGAATGTTTACCTTTTTAGCCATTGTTTTGACCTTTACGATTTCATACTATGGAAAGGAATCTGTATTTAGTAAATAAAACCAACAATCCCCCTACACAAATAAAAGTCATTGTACCAGACCCTTCCTAGGGCAAGAGAGCAACTGAGGCAGCCCAGGAGAGCCTGCCATCATGATTCTAGTAGCAGAAGCAAAATGGAAAAGAGGAGAAAGATTTACTTACATCTCTGCCCCGATGATTTCTGACTGTCCCACCCACCCTTTCCCCAACACTGAGTTTCTAAGTTATCTCCTAAACTTTTTTTTTTCTTTCAGATAAATTAACAAGCAGGTCTAAAAGACAAAAATAAATAGCGCTTTGAGTAAGCATTTGCTTTTCTAAAGGGTTTGTTGAGCCCAGGTGAATATTCAAAGGATGAAGTTGACTCGATGCTGTCCTTTCTGACCAAACTTGAGTCAAATTCCTCTGAGCCCCTGGCACAGTTCTTGTGGGCTGGTAAGTGTAGTCTTGGCAAGAGTCCCACAAAGTCACTGTAGAGAGAATCCCTCATTTTTGATAGCTGATATAGCTGATATCTGATCAAGTTTCTCATCCAGCACTCATATCTGATCTTGTCTCGCCCTCAGCAAGAGTCCTGTTAAATTGGTTTAACAAGAAACCTCCTCTCCTGTTGTTTCCTCATTTCCTTTTTTTATCCATCCCCCCCACCTTAGCTATAAATCCCTACTTGATCTTGTATTCAAAATTGAGTGAGCTCTCTTTCCCCATTGCACTCATCTTGTCATCTGTTGCAATAGTCTTGAATAAAGCCTTCCTTACTGTTCTAACAAGCATCAGAATAACTTTTTCTGAGAGCTCCAGGAGGGTAAGAACTTCTTTGCTTTTTTCCAGTAATGCAACCCTAGTATTTTTTTTATAAAAGATTTTATTTATTTATTCATGAGAGACACAGAGAAAGAGAGAGGCAGAGACACAGGCAGGGAGGGAAAAGCAGGCTCCATGCGGGGAGCCTGATGTGGGACGTGATCCCAGGTCTCCAGGATCACACCCGGGGGGGGGGGGGGGGGGGGGGGGGGGGGGGGGGGGGGAAGGCGGCGCTAAACTGCTGGGCCACGGGGGCTGCCCGCATTCCTAGTATTGGGGGTGTCAGGAACCTGGACTTCTTTCAGTGAAGATTTGTTGATAAACAGATACTGACACAAATAATCTTATTCGCTCATCTGGTCCCCCTTTTATAGAAGAAAAGGAGGCTTAACTGGTTTAAGAGATTTATTTCTTATCTACCAGCTAGTAAGAAACATTCCAGGGAGGGACTGTTTGTTGCTCTATCCTATGTTATAAATATCTTCTAATATAAGCATAGATTAAAAAATAGCTTCGGTGGGGGTGACTGGGTGGCTCAGTCATTAAGCATTTGCCCTCAGCTCAGGTCATGATCTTGAGATCCTGGGATCAAGCCCCATGTTGGACTCCCTACTCAGCAGGGTCAGCAGAGAGTCTGCTTTTCCGTCTCCCTTTATTAGTCCCTGCCCCCCTCCCCATGCTCTCTCTCCCTCTCAAATAAATAAATAAAATCCTTTTTCGAAAAAAAGATGTAGCTTCAATGGAGACAAATAGGCAATAGCAGACAATAGCCAAGAGCTACGTTTATTGAAAATTTGCTACATGTAGGCCTCTAAGTATACATTAACTTTAATTCTCACAGCAACCTAGTGATACAGGAGCTATGATGATTATTATTTTACTTGCTTTATTTTTTAAAAGAACACATTGCTAAATTTCTCTCTTTGCAAGTTTGCTTTTAGTAAAAGCCCTTTGAGCAAAAGATACGACTCTTAGAGATGTTAGTAGTTTAAAAAAGAAAAAAGAAAAAGAGGTCCCCATCTAACCAACTGCCCAGGTGTCAGATGGGTCTCAGAGCCTCCCATTGGCCTCCCTTTCATTGGTTTCAAATGCCATGACTCTATTTCAACACAATCATCATTGAGCAGATTAGCAAGAAATTTGAAAAACATTTTCCAGGTCTTGTGGTCAATACAAAAATAAAGTTAATGAATTATTATTGAAATAAATAGTGAATGTGAATGTTGAAGAGAGCTGCAGGTCAAGACTGGAGAGAAATTAATCAGTATAAAAAGTGTGGTGGAGAAGAGCCAATTTAAATGGATTTTTTTTTTTTATCGACAAATGGGAAATAATCACAACTAAGGTTATTCATCTCTTTTTTGATATAACTAAAATCTCATCTAGGAAATCTTGGTCTCCTAGACATGCTCCAGGCAGTGGTCAGAATGTAAAGAGCCTACTTTGGAAATCTGGTCATCTGTCTTCTCTTCAAAAAAGAGGCAGGATGGCTCACATGGCTGCTCTTTGTTCACCCCAGCTCCTCAAGTAGCTTTGCTGACACTAGCACAGGGCAACATACGACTTGAGGTGAGTCAGCAGGCATTTGTTATTTCCACCCTCCTCTTCCTCCTCCTCCTTCTTTTCATTGAAGTGTAATTGACATAGAAAATCATACAAATCCTATTAGTTTCAGGTGTACATAATAATTCAATATGTTTATGCATTATAAAAAGATCTCTACGATAGGTCTAGTTACTGTCTATCACCATACAAAGTTATTATAATATTATTGACTATATTCCCTGGGATCTATGTTATATACCCATGATCTATTTATTTTATAACTAGAAATTTGTACCTCTTAATCTCCTTTACTTATTTTGCTCTCCCACTCAATCTCTCCCCACCCTGGTAATCGACAGTTGTTTCCTGCATCTAAGAGTCTATTTCTGTTTGTTTTTTTTTTAAGATTTTATTTATTTATTCATGAGGGACACACAGAGAGAGGCCAACACATAGGCAGAGGGAGAGGCAGGTTTCCTGTGGGGATCCCAATGTGGGACTCCATCCCAAGACCCTGGGATCATGACCTAAACCAAAGGCAGACACTCAACCATTAAGCCACCCAGGTGTCTGTTTCTATTTCTATTTTATTTTATTTGCTTATTTGTTTTGTTTTTTAGGTTCCACATATAAGTGAAATCGTACAATATTTATCTTTCTCTGTGTGACCTGTTTCACTTAGCATAATACCTTCTAAGTCCATCCATGTTGTCATGAATGCCAATATTTCATTATCTTTTGTGGCTCAGGAATATTCTATTATATATATATAATATACATATATATAACATCTTTTTTATCTGTTCATCTATTGTTGGACACTTAGCTTCTTCCAAATCTTGGTGATTATAAATAATGCTGCAATAATCATAGGGATGCATACATCTCTTTGAATTGTTTTTGTTTTCTTGGGATAAACACCCAGAAGAGGAATTACTGGATTGTATAGTAATTCTATTTTTAACTTTTTGAGGAAACTCCATACTGTTTTTCATAATGGCTGCACCAACTGCTACATTCCCAGCAACAGTGCATGGGGATTCCCTTTTCTCCACATCCTGTCCAACACTTGTTATTTCTTGTCTTTTAGTAATAACCAAACTGATAGGTGTGAGGTATTATCTCACTGTGATTTTCATTTGCATTTCCCTAATGATCAGTGGTTTTGGGCATCTTTTCATGTGCCTGTTGGACATCTGGATGTTTGCTTTGGAAGAATGTCTTCAAAGCTTTTGCCCACTTTTTATTTTTTTTTTTATTTTTCAATTTTTAGTTTTTAAGTTTTTTTTTTTGTTTGTTTTTTGTTTTTTTTTTTTTAGAGAGAGAGAGAAAGAGTGAATGAGCACAAGGATGGGAGGGGCAGAAAGGAAGGAGAGAGAATTCTAAGCAGGCTCCATGTCCACCAAGGAGCTCAAATGTGGGACTCAATCTCATGACCCTGAGATCATAACTTGAGCTGAAATCAACAATTAGATGCTTAGTCAACTGAACCACCAAGTGCCCTGTTTTGTTTTTTTCAAATATATATATATATATATATATATATATATATATATATATATGTTAAGTTTTTTTCACATATATATATATTAAGTTATTTATGTATTTAGGATATTAACCCCTTATCAGAGGTATGATTTGCAAATATCTTCTCCTATTTAGTATGTTGCCTTTTTTGTTTTGTTGATGGTTTTCTTCACTATACAAAAATTTTTTAGTTTGATACAATCCCATTTGTTTATTTTATCATCTGTTTACCTTGTTTGAAGAGATTGGTCCAAAAACATATTTCAAAGACTGATGTCAAAGAGTTTACTATTTATGTTTTCCTCTAGGAGTCTTATGGTTTCAGGTCTTACGTTGATGTCTTTAATCTATTTTGAATTTATTTTTGTATGTGATGTAAAAGAGTGCCCCAGTTTTATTCTTTTGCATATAGCAGTTTAGATTTTCCAACATAATTTATTAAAAAGACTGTCCTTTCCCCATTGTGTATTCTTGCCTTTTTTGTCATAGATTAACTGACCGTATAAGTGTGGGTTTATTTCTGGGCTCTCTAGTCTGTTCCATTGATCCATGTGTCTGTTTTTGTGCCAGTACCTACTGTTTTGATTACTATAGCATTGTAGTATAGTTTGAAATCAGGGAGCATGATACCTCCAGCTGTGTTATTCTTTTTCAAGATTGTTTTGGCTACTTGGATGTTTTTGTGATTCCATACATATTTTAAGGTTCTTTTCTTTTTTTTTTTTAAACATTTTATTTATTTACTCATGAGAGACAGAGAGCGAGAGAGACAGGCAGAGACACAGGCAGAGGGAGAAACAGGCTCCATGCAGGGAGCCCCATGTGGGACTTGATCCCAGGACTCCAGGATCTTGCCCTGGGCCAAAGGCGACACTAAGCTGCTGAGCCACCTGGGCTGCCCTATTTTAAGGTTCTTAATTCTAATTCTGTGAAAAATGCCATTGGTATTTTGATGGGGATTGCATTTAATCTGTAGATTGCTTTGGGTAATATGGACATTTTAATAGTATTGATTCTTCTAATCTATGAGCATGTTTTGTTTTCCTATTCATTTGTGTCATCTTTAATTTCTTTCATCAATGTCTTATAGTTTACAGAGTATAGGTCTTTCACCTCCTTGGTTAAATTTACTCCTAGGTATTTATTATTTTTTATTTAACTGTAAATTAGATTATTTTCTTAATTTCTATTTTGATAGCTCATTATTAATGTATAGAAAAGCAACTAATTTCTATATGTTAATTTTGTATCTTTGGCTTTACTGAATTCATTGATTAGTTCTAATAGTTTTTTGGTTGAGTCTTTAGGGTTTCCCATATTTAGTATCATGTCAACTGAAAATAGTGATAGTTTTACTTCTTCCTTTTCAATTTTAATGACTTTTATTTCTTTTTCTTGCCTAATTGCTTTAGCTAGAGCTTCCAATCCTGTGCTGAATAAAAGTGGCAAGAGTGGGGATTATTGTCTTGTTCCTGATCTCAGAGGAAAAGTTTTCAGCTTTCACCATTGAATATGATGTTAGATGTGAGGTTTTCGTATATATGGAGATTTTACTATGTTGAGTTATATTCCTTTTATACCCACTTTGTTGAGAGGCTTTTTTTTTTTTAAATCATAAATGGATGTTGTGTGTTTTATAAAAGTAAACATGCTAGGGGAACAGGAACTATACTAGACTCTGAATTCACAGAGGAATAAAACCATGAGAACTGTAACTCTTATCCCTCAAGACCTATAACTTTAATTCCAGCTAGAATAGTGAGTATATCTACCTTAAAGAAATAAGTAACTGTGTATGGCTAAAAAATAAGCACCAAACAAATGATACGAATACAAAATACTTTTGTAAGGGAGAAATTACTTTGAGGTAGAGCCAGGTTGCTGTAGGGTAGAAGTCAAGCAAAGCTTTCTGTAAGAGGTAGATTTTGAGCTGGACCTAGGGTTGGATTTTATTAGGAAGGATGTGGAGAATGGAACAAACAATACTCAGAGAATAAAGTCTGCTTCACATTCAAAGTCTTGCTGACCATGTTTCCTCTGCCCAGCCCACCTGCACCAAAAATCCTTCCAATCCACAGCTGTCTTGTAATAAAACTATTATATTTCCTCCATCATTCTAACATATCACTCTATTGTAAGATTTCATCAATCATTTTATCTTTTGTCTATTTTAGCTCTTTCTTGCAGGTTACCAAAAGGGCATATAAAGAGGCGAGTGCCAAGAATGACTGTGATTTTTGGCTCCTGCAGGTGAAAGAATGGTATTATTATTCAGTGAAGTAGGAAATATTGGAAAAAGACTTTATTTTTGGGAAAAATCTTATGTTCAGTGTTGAATAAATTGAGTTTAAAGTGATTTTGAGACAATTGGTGAAATTAACTGCAGTTATATTTGAGTGTTTTATTGTAGAAGACTGCTATTATCTCTTTTTTACTTTTCTCTCTATTTGCAAAGAGCAGCAAATTTTACATAATACATAATGAGTGTGTATTACTTTAGAAAGAGAAAAAGTTATAAAATAATAAAATGTGAAAAATTAATCTTAAAAATTAATACTACTCATTGTGAGATTTTAATTTATTTTGACCCAATTAGTTTATAAAAATGTAAACAGCAAAGCACATATTTTGAGACTTCATTCCACAGGGTAACTCCAACTCCTGGGAGAGTTGGATCATAAACATCCATTTATGATCAACTTTTTAATTTTTAAGTGAATATTAATAATTACATTAAACATTTATTTTAGGAATTTGTGGAGCTCAACATAAAAATCTGGGAAATGTTTAATGGCTCAACACAATAAAGATCTACTCCTTGCTCATATAAAGGACAACATAGTACTCCTAATTAGTGAGCAGTGTCCTCCCAGTGAGATTCAAGGAACTGATGATACCTTTCATCTTATGACTCTACCATCTTTAGTGTATGTCTTCTAGTGTGTCTTTTATAGTGGCAACACTTGTCTGCATTAGCTGACAGAAGAATGAAGAACATGGAGGCTATTCCATGGGATGTTTGCTGGCACAAGACCTGAAAGGAGCATGAAGCACTTCTGTTCATATTCTACTGAATACATGGGAGCTGGGAAATATATTCTAGCTGTGTGCCTGGTAAGGGGAAAAGGAGGCATTTTGTGACAAGCTGAGAAAATTCTGTCTCAAATGCCAAGTGTGTGCATTTTAGAAGGGCATCTGATTAGCATCTTTTCAGTTTGTTCTTTAGTTATTATCTGGCTAACATTTCTCTATCTATCTATCTGTCTATCTATCTATGTATCTATCATCGATCTATCATCTATCATCATCTGTCATCTATCTGTAGATAAAGAAGATGGAGTACCAGTGGCCTTGATGAATTCCAAAGGTATATCTAAACATTCCCCTGCAATATCAATCTAGTGATCCAAAACTAAAGAAAGTGAAGTTAGACTGAAATGATTTGTTCTAACTGAACCACTTTTTAATTTTTAAGTGAATATTAATAATTACATTAAACATTTATTTTAGGAATTTGTGGAGCTCAACATAAAATTCTTTTTGGTCTTGGTTCCTAGAATCTGTAATTTGAATATTAGAACCATATTTACAATAATTTTTGAAACCTTTAATGCATATTAAATTTTGTCCATACACAAGATAAATAATGCTACTCATACATACAGGTGCCACTGTCTTTCAAATATATATCAAT
Organism: Vulpes lagopus; assembly: GCF_018345385.1. Taxonomy (NCBI): domain Eukaryota; kingdom Metazoa; phylum Chordata; class Mammalia; order Carnivora; family Canidae; genus Vulpes; species Vulpes lagopus. The sequence goes on along the minus strand of NC_054832.1, from coordinate 68,770,295 downwards.
GTTGCTAAGATAAATAAAATGTGTATTTATTTAAAAGAATTGCTGAGTTTACAATAGCATTCCCCCCCCTCCGTGTATTTTTTCCCCTGTGTATTTTGTTAATAACCTGATACTAGAAGTGTAACTACAATCAAGTGAGGTTATGAAATTTCCAATTTAAAAATATGTGACTTCCAATTTCCAGAAAAGGTAGAGTAGCAGAATCAAGATTTACACTCCTTTGAGAAACAACCAGAAACTGAACAAAATGTATGAAATAATAGTTTGCAAGACACTAGATGTTATGGCTAGTGGCATCCCCCCTAAATTTATATGTTGAAGCCCTGACTTCCAATGTGACTGTATTTGGAGGTGAGGCTTTTAGGGTGTAATAAAGATTAAATAAGGTCATGAGGGTAGAGTTCTAATCCAATAGGATTGGTGGCCTTATGAGAAGAGGAAGAAAAAGAGAACTTTCCCTCCACACATACATATTAAGGAAAGTCCATGTGAAAACACAGTGGGAATGTTGTTATCCGCAGGCCGGGAAGAGAGCTCTCACTAGAATGCAACCATGTTGGCACTCTGATCTTAGACTTCTAGCCCCCAGAAATGTGAGAAAATAAAAATCTGTTGTTTTAGCCACTCAGTCTACAGTATTTTGTGGTGGTAGCCTGAGTGGACTATGACTATGGACATCAGATGACCATTGGACAGTAATCCCTGAGACATGGGAAACAAACAGAGTGAGCTCTAAGAGCTGTCCCAGCTCCCTGCTGAGAGTTTCCAGGCAGGGTACGGAGGGGATCGCAGGCTGAGCCAAGGGTGAAGAAGGTGGTTCAAGTTTTCAGATCAGAGCATTAAAGGAGAGTTGTACAGAGAGGGAACTTTGGATATGTGCAGAGGTCCCTAAAGTATTCAGCTGACTGCTGATCAGCACCAAACTCCCTGAGTTTGGGGGATAGAACCACCTGAAAGGATTAAAAGTGATGACATCTGACACATACAATCCAAAATGGTGCCTATTTCTGCTGGCCATACTGGAAAATCTCAGATTCATGGGCATTGAGTAGAGTACCCAGCCCCTGTAGTGAGAATAATTAGCCTGGGAATGAACACCTCTCCAGTCTTGTCTGACAAATACTAAAAATGAGATCTGAAATAATCAAATGGCTTTCAAGTAACTTAATTTTACCCCAGAACAAAACTGGGGTGTTTTCCATTTGGCGGAAAACAAAAAATTTCTAGCACTCCACATGATAAAATACACAATGTCTAGCATCCCATAAAAAATTCCCAGGCATTGACAAAAACAGGAAAATACAACCTGTGATGCAGTTAAATCAATTGAAACTGGTTCAAAGTGGCACAGATGTTAGAACTAGCATTTAAAACAGTTATAATATGTTTAAAACATTTTTATTAAATTTTTAAATTAGCATTTAAAACAGTTTTAATATTAAAAACAGTTGTAAATGTATTCTAATATTTAAAAAATTAAGTAGAGAAACATGAAAAATGAGAAAAGACCTAAATTCAGCTGCTAAGGATAAAACTGCTATGTATAAAGTGAAAAAACACATTGTGTGATCAGCTAGGAAGACTCCAGGTGAGTGATTTATTGCATAACTGGCCTTCTTGCTGGGCTTCAAAATGATTTCTTGACCATTGCAAACTACCGTGTATCAGGGATTTTAGGAGTTGCTTAAGAATAGCTGAAACCATGAATGCTAATTCCCCAATGGTTAAGTGTCCATTTATATTTACAAATGCCAAATTGTGCTGGGCCTCCAAAATTACAATGTCATTGGGAAGACTGAACACTCATAAAGGTAGGAAGAGAATAATCACATGAGAAATGTAGTGAGATGAACTCATATTTCCATTCCCCAACGCCCCATAAATTTCCACCACCATTTCCAGCCAAAAGATCTCCCCTCTTCTGTCTACAGGAGGTGTTTCTTCTTAACCCAAGGTTAGAGGAGTCAGAATCAGGACATTTAGTTTTATGATATTATTCCTGAAAGATTTTCTAAGTTACTAGTGGCTTGTATGTCCTTCTGGCTGTTGATGACCAAGGATGCTTCTGTGTAGTAAGCCATAAGTAGGTGTTGTGGGTTGAGTTATATCCCGCTAAGAAGATATGCTGGTTCTTATCTCCAATACTTGTGAATGTGACCTTATTTGGAAATAAGGCCTTTGCAGATATAATTAAGATGAGGTTACCCTAGATTAGGATGAGACTTAAATCTAATGCCTGGTGTCTTTATAAGGAGAAACGTACTTGAGGACACAGAGGAGAAATGGGGAAATAAGGCCATGTGAAGATGGAGGTAGAAATTGGAATTATGTTCCAACAAGCCAAGCTACGCCCTGGGTTGCTAGCATCCCCCAGGAGCTAGAAGGTGCAAGGAAGGAGTCTTCTTTGGAGACTTTGAAGGGAGCAAGGCCCTACTGACATCTAGATTTCAGACTTCTTGCCTCTAGAACTGTGAGAGAATACATTACTCTTGTTTCAGGCACATAGTTTGTGGTACGTGGTTATGGTAGCCTCAGGACATTGAGATGAAAGGGAAATTTCAGCCCCATGTTTGCAGAGTCAATACCCACTCTCAAACCAGAGGAGAGCAAGAAGTGGTTACTTTCTCTTTCCAGAGTGCTTCCTGATTAGCCAATTCTCTCCAGAGCAAACACACTAGAGACAAAGGGTGTTCCATCAGTGAAGTTAAAGTTGATGGCGTGAATCGTGCTCATTTTTAGTTTCCTGTATCCATGCCCTTTGAAAATACCCTCTCATGCTGGGTTTGGACAGGTGATATGTTTTTCAGTGCAAAGTAGTAAATGTGACACAAGCAGAGATTTGAGAAGTGCTTGAGCATTTGAATTTGCCCTCTTATTGCTCTTGGGCTCCAGTGCTATGCGAACACACCTGGGAGGGCTACTGGCAAATGAAGGGGCACATGGAGAGGGCTCCAGTCATCCCAGGCCCTCTAGCTGAGGCTTGCACAACTTGGGCGGCTCCGGTGAGCCCACAGGCTAACCCTGGACTCAGACATGAGCCCAGCCCAAATCAGGAAGATCAGAAGACTGCCCTTCCGATCAGAAGATCAGAAGGAGGTCAGTCCAAAGGCACCATCGTGAATTTTATTAATAAATAGATGCTGAAAGTATAGCTACTATCAAGTGAGATTGTGAGCTTGTTATTTTGAAAGAGGATCCTATGGGGCTCCTGGGTGGCTCAGTTGGTTGGGCATCTGACTCTTGGTTTCAGCACAGGTCATGATCTCGGGGTCCTGGGATTGGGCCTCATATGGGGTTCTGCACTCAGTGCAGAGTCTGCTGGAGATTATCTTCCTCTCCCTCTGCTCCTCTCTTGGCTCATGCTCTCTCTCTCTCAAATAAATAAATAAAATCTTTAAAAAGATAAAACATAAAAAATTCCTTATGTTAAGAAAAGAACATCTAACTATATACCTACCCATTGAATTCTTGTCATTGGCTCTTAATAATTGTATAATATGACAAATTTGTTCTGCATTTCCTATCATTATTCACTGCCACAGCCAATTTTTTGTTCGTCAGAATTATGTCCAGCATAGTTAATTTTCTCCCACTTCCTACAAGATGAGCTAAATAAATGATTGTTGTTACAAGCAGCTAAATCATGGGGTGCTGTGTTATGCAGCAAAAGCTAACTGAGATAGAAAGGTTGGCAGATCCCACAGAGAAGCTGCCATTACAGCTCGGAGTGAAGAAGCCACATGCAGAAGTAGGTCTTCAGAAGGAGGGTGTGCTATGTGTTCACCTCCCTCCTCTTGGCATTTGGGTCTCCTATTCTTCCGTTCTGTTGGGGCAGAGATTTGAATATCAGAGAGAATCTAACTGGATCTAATACTTCCTCCTACCCCTGACTACCATGGCTAAGTAGTTCTTTTCAGCTACAATGGCTGTTGTTAGATATAAAACATACCACAAAAGTGTGCGTGTGTATATGCACACACACACAGGCAGAGAGAGGGTTTCTCCCTGTATGTATCTATATCTTTATCTATATGTACCTATATCTGTATCTATCAGCTGACCCTCAGCACCCAAATACCAGGTAGAATAAAAAAACATGCTGGGGCACCTGGGTGGCTGAGTGGTTGAGCATCTGCCTTTGACTCAGGTTATGATCTTGGGGTCCTGGGGATCGAGTCCTGTATCAGGCTCCCCGCAGGGAGCCTGCTTCTCCCTCTGCCTATGTCTCTGACTCTCTCTCTGTGTCTCTCATGAATAAATAAAGTCTATAAAGAAAAAGTAGTGTCTGTTTTACATAAGTTTTCTAGCTTTATATTAAACTTCTGAAGAAATCAGCCACAACTACCAGGCAGGAGGACTGGACTGGCACAAGAGCGCTAACTTCCTCTTCCCCCCACTGATACCAGAGCCCACTGCGTGCCCTCTGGACTCAGCAAAGGAAAAACTGTATTAGCGCCCAGCCTATACTTGAGGAGCTGGAGTTTGCAAGACACAAAAAGAGTCCTGCAAAAGAATGGACCTTCTTTCTCAAGAGGAGAGGGAGAGTCCTGGCACCTGACTGGTGCTGGGAGTGGGGACCAAGGGAGGAGACTGGAGGCGTCCGATGGCTTCCTTCTATGTGAGGGCTTTCTTGCTTTCTTCCTTTATCCATGTGTGGTGAGATAAAGACCCAGTGTCTGAGCCTCACATACAGCTTTACTCCTTGTCAGGCATCAAAGGCCCAGCAGATACTCTGAAAAAGGCACAGGAGCAACTGCCATTCAATGGTGTGGGCTGCAGTAGAGTTGAGGGAAGATTCTAGCAAGAAGCGGTCTCATAGGAGCCTCAGCAGACCCTGTGGGTTGCTGGGCAGTATCTCAGCTGGGGATCAGCTGCCAGGAGAGAAAACTGCAAGTTGCAAAGCAGAGCCCATTACATAGAGAATTCCCTCATTGCCTTCATTTTAGGGACCTATCTGCCTGAGGGAGAGAAGGGAGGGGCTTGGCACTGCCAGGTGGTACAAAGTAGCTACAAACACAAAGGATAATGGGCTATTTGAATAAATAAGTCCTGAACGGAGTAAAGAAATATTCAGGAAGAATGGGGGTTATTTGACAAACTTTTGAAAAATTATTTTATTGGTTTTTTCCTCTGATGACTAAAATGAATACATATTCATTTATATAACTTGAACAATTGAGAGGCTTTTTCAGGGCCTATTTAAGAGGATAAATATTATCTGTAATATTTTATCGAATATGTGTATGTATATGTTTACAGGTGTATGTGTACAGCTATGTGCGTATGTATCTATACATGTATCTTATACAATACTTTCTTTTTTTCTGGATATGTATTTTCTTCTTTTTTTAAAAATTTTTATTTATTTATGATAGTCACACACACAGAGAGAGAGAGAGAGAGGCAGAGACACAGGCAGAGGGAGAAGCAAGCTCCATGCACCAGGAGCCCGACGTGGGATTCGATCCCCGGTCTCCAGGATTGCGCCCTGGGCCAAAGGCAGGCGCCAAAACGCTGCGCCACCCAGGGATCCCTCTGGGTATGTATTTTCCAAATAAAACCAGAGTTGCACTCTGTGAAGGTTTCTAACCTGCTTTAATTTTTATTCAATGTTATACAACAATTATGTTCAAATGCCATTTGAAACTACAAGTCTTTTTTTTTAAGATTTTATTTATTCATGAGAGACACACAGAGAGAGGCAGAGACATAGGCAGAGGGAGAAGCAGGCTCCCTGTAGGAAGCCTGGTGGGGGACTTGATTCTAGGACCCCAGGATCATGACCTGAGCCGAAGGCAGACACTCAACCACTGAGCCACCCAGGTGTCCCTGAAAAAACAAGTCTTAATGGTAAAATGGTACCACATCTTATGAGTGTTGGCTAATATTTTTACATTATCCCCTATTTTTAAACCTTCATTAGTGTTCAATTTCATAACATTTCCATATTTACTGAAATTCCTATAAATAAATTTTATGTCTATTTCTCACTATTTTCTTGTAATAAATTATGAGAAGTTCCACACATAGACTCAAGCATATACACACGTTGTAGGGCTTGCTCTGCTTACTGTTCAGTTGCTGTCCACGTAGGTTGTTTTGAAAACTATTTTAGGTAAGATACTAACAAGGTGGGTTCTGGAGCTAGGAGTCTTAGACTTGCCTCCCAGGCTCAGTTATTTCCTGGTGGTGTAATCTTAGATTATTTATAATATCTTTCCAGGGCTCAATGTCTTTATTTGTAAAAATGGAGATAATAGCACAAACACCTAGCTTCTAGAATGACTGTGATGATTTAGTAGGCTAATATGAAGGCCCTCTGCAAGGTTTAAAGGCTATACAAATGTTAGTTGTTAGACTTACTGCCATGATTCCAAATCTTGTTTCCTCCCTGGTTGCCACTTGAAATATGGGTGCCATAACTTGGTCCTGTGAGCGGCCCCCACCATAAGGGCAGTGTAAGTGAGGCTGCCCAGCGGGGCCAGCAGGAGTGGGGGAGGAGGCCTCCGTGCCTCCCACTAGGAATCTCTGGAACCAGGATTTATGTCTCTCTGACATCTTATACCAACACTGTGCAGCCTGTGGGGAAGAGGGTCACAGAAGAGTGCATGGCCAGGCTAACTCATTACCATAAATGTGCTTGGAATTGAAGAGGAGAATCAAATAAGGGCAGATGGACAAAGGCTCTGTCTTCAGCTGGCATTTACCTTCTGCAAGATTAAAACATTCAGCTGAATGAATTGATGTCACATCTCTGTAGATGCGCACAGACATATGATGAAACGAAAATTTAATGCAAATGGAAACTTCCCTCAAGACAAGGTGCAGTTTTTGTTTCTTGTCTACATATTTGAAGACCTGTGAACATTGAGGAGGAAAGAACAAGCAAGGACAAGCATCTGAAGATGCATTAGAGGCACAGGCAAAGTTGAAGGGTGAGGAAAGAAAGCAAATGGCAGACAAATTGCCTTCTTGGAATCAGGGCCCGTGGTGCTGGCTTTCCTCATATGGACCACTCAGGGTTTTGCTGGGTGGAAAGTACACCAGAACACTGGAGATTGGGAGCTATAGCTATTTGAGGAAAGATTGAGAGAGACAAGAGGAGGGAAGGAAGGAGGGAAGGGGGGAAGAAGGAAGGAAGGAAGGAAGGAAGGAAGGAAAGAAGGAAGGAAGGGACCTAACTGAAGAGACCCCTTAAAAGAAGCTTGAGATTCTGACAATTGGACTTTTATTTAATTTTATTTTTAAGATTTTATTTATTTATTCATGAGAGACACAGAGAGAGGCGGAGACATAGGCAGAGGGAGAAGCAAGCTCCCTACGGGGAGCCTGATGCAGGACTCGATCCCAGGACCCCAAGATCATACTCTGAGCCGAAGGCAGACACTTAACAACCGAGCCAGCCAGGTGTCCCACAATTGGACTTTTAAAAGCATAGACAACATGTTTCAAGTAGCTCTGTGGTTTCAGAGGGGATTTCGCTAAAGTGTGAGGAAGGATTTGGTGCAGACAGGGCAGTGGAACTGAGAAAAATTGTATTGTCTTCCCTGAGATGTTTATTTTTTTTTTAAGATTTTATTTATTTACTTATTCATGACAGACACACAGAGAGAGAGAAAGAGAGAGAGAGAGGCAGAGGGAGAAGCAGGCTGCATGCAGGGACCCCGACGTGGGATTCGATCCCGGATCACACCCCGGGCCGAAGGCAGCGCTAAACCACTGGGCCACCTGGGCTGCTCTTGCCTGAGATGTTTAAAGACAGAGTTCCCAAGAGTGTTAACTGTGGACATGTCGGAGGCTGGAGAAAGGAAGTTCAGGACCATTTTATGGTTCTTCATTTCCTGCCATCCGGGGGTACACAGCTGGACTTATTTTCATATATAATTGGCTACACGAAATGGAAGCCTGAAGTGTAACACTGAGAGTCATTGTATAGTGGTAAGTGTTTCCAAACATTTTCCAAGGCATGAGAATATATTTTCCCACAGAAAACTGATTGACAAACAGTTTCATTCATTCATTCATTTAATATTCATTTTGTCTCAGAGGTGACATTTGAACTGGGTCATAAAAAACAGAAATTAATTACACAGGCAGACAAAAGGGAGCAAAATGAGTATCCACATAAACATGCCAGATGATCCCATTTTCATTCCAGCTCAGAGGAACAAAAGATCTGTTCTCAGAAACCTCATTTCCTTATTGCCTATTATGCCATCCTCCACCTCAGGCCACCTTTCTTCCACCCAACATTTGATTTCAACCCAACAAATGCTCAACTTCCTCCATGAAAAAGCCTTCCAATGGAATCATTTTGTAGAATAATAAAAGGGGAAAAGCAACTATTCTTTACCAGGCATTGTGACATATATGGCACCTGACTTCTCTCATTCATTCTCCACAACAAAATTATTGAGCGACTCAGACTGATTTGATAGTTTTCCCAAAAAACCAGGATTTTGAGGCCTGCTCTCACTCCTTCTTTTACATTTCTCTGGATAGTTTCTATTTTCTGGTAATGGCAGGCCAGATGGCTTGGACCAACCGTTTTACTGAAAACAGTTAACATGAGTGAATATTATATATGTATATTCATTATATATATAATTCATATATACAAGTTTATGATATCATACAAGTACGTGATTAGAGCATTTGTAGCCAATCATTTCTACAGAGATCATCTTAGGGGGGTTGTTTGGTGACCTTGGAAAAATTACATTTCTGCTGTGGGTTTCAGTTTCTTTTTTCCCCTGGAAAAGTGGGCTAGACAAGATAACTTCAAATCCTCAAAACAAGATTTTTTACAATTTTAGAAAGGGAACATTGCAAAATAATTAAGAGCATAAACTTTTGAGTCATGAACTAATTCGCTCATACAGCAAATATTTATTGAACAACTGCCAATACACTAACCCTAGGTAATGGACAAAGTCTCTGTCATCACAGAGTTTATTTTTTATTAAAGGGACAGGTACCAAACAGGTACCAATTTATTTAAAGAAACAAGGATTGTGATTCATTCTGTGTGGGTAATAGGGTGTTGTGATACAGATTAAAAAGAGATGTTTGAAAGCTTTTTAGTCCTGTGTGTAGCTCATACTAAACTGCCCCATAAATAATGCCCCATAAATAATGGTTAAGTTCCTTATTATTAACGATAAAAAAACACATCACAATTTTATATCAGCCCTTGGAGCTGTTCTCCAGGCAGGACTCCTATTGTGGCAAAAGATAGAAACTCACATGAAATTGACCTAAGCGTGAAAAGGGATGTATTTGCGCATGTATGTTTGGAAGCTTGACTTTACCTTCAGGTTTACTTGTTTTTATCTGTTTCCCCTTCTCCACCACGCCAGAGATGAGATCCACCAAAGCAGGCGCTATCTCCAGCTCTGGGGCGTGGGGAAGGGCAGGGGTGAGGAGGGGAGGGATGGGTATTGATTGCTATTCTTATGTCACTATGACTGAAGCAGCCTACTATTTGCTACCCACTATATATTTTCCTCTTTGTTCTTTGAGTAATAACATCCCCATATGTTTTAGCTGGACACATGGCCACCTAGCTAGGGAACAAGTTTCTCAGCCTCCTTGGAAACTACATGTGGCTAGTTCTTCACCAATGCAATGCGAGGGGGAAGGAACACATGCAACTTCTGCATTGCTTTCAACACATGCTTACCTCTGCTCGTTCTGTCCCTGTCCTACTTGCTGAAACGTGGATAGAGTGCTGGTGATCCCTGCTTCAACGTGCAGACAGTATTCTCGTAGCCTTTCTGACAAGGAAAGGTTAAGCCCTATTGTCCTCAAGCACCCATTGGATGTAATGCATTAAGTTCCCTCCTATGCATCTAGAATGGTACTAGTTGAGCATGATGCTTGGGAGAATTGAGTCAGGCTATGGGTAAAGCCTGATGAAAGCAACCCAAACCTCTGGATCACCATGTGGGGCAGAGAGTTTATCCGTTTGGAATCTCCTGCCAGCTCTGGACTTTGTTACCGAACTACCACATGCCTGGGCTTCACTGTTACTGTGACTTAGCTAATAAATGTTCAACCCTGTAACTAGGGGCTGAGATGAGCTCTTCTTAAAGAGCAACATTGACTGGGAGTGGGGAAGGCTGGTGCTTACAGACAAAATTTGAGTGCTTTGCCTGGCAGGCAAAATAATACTTGTTACAAGCACTCAACTAGCAGCAGAGAGGAAAAAGCAAGGCTTGCCATTTCAGAAGTCCGTAATTGAAGCAAAACTCATCATTTTCTCCCTTGACCATCACCTTTCAGCTCAGAAGTCATAAAGCACCTTGTACTCTTCTTTTATCCAATATGATTTTTTAAAAAAGAAACATTTCTTGCTGGTCAGTGAAGATGACAATATGATTATGTAAGTCCCAGATTATCTCATGGAAAGATATTAACTCACATTTATTTATTTCCTCTTTGGTGGCAGCGTGTGTGTATAAACATGAAATTATATTTAGTAAGTCATATTACCTAATATATTACATTATTTTCATTCCCCTTCTTCTGTAGTTTGAGTTAATGATTCCAGTGTAGTTTTCCAGTGTCTTACATTTTGTCTCCCTTGATACCACTGAAAATTGTTGTCTTGAACAGCTCTTCTTGTAGGGAATAATATGTTTGGTTCAGTCATCTGCTTGCTATGCTTCATTTATGTCATGCTTGCGTTTTGCTCTTCTCTGGAGACTCATGCTGGTGGCTTTAGCACCTGGCACAGTGGGCAGCTTGAAACTCAAGTTAGTTCTTTTGCAAAACCAGCTTGCATAAAAGTGACTGCTAGGACACTAAGAGACGGAGCTGCCTTTAATTCCAAGTGCATGGCCAAGTGTGACCACCTCACACAGGTGGCCATGGGGCCTCACATAGGGGGAACAAACAAGGCAGCAAGATGTGACTTTACTTGGCTATTTTGAGGGAGAGACTGGACTATAGTTCTGAACATAATACCTCCTGAAATGTGAACAGGTAATCCGCGCGTTCGTGCCCAAGCCTCTCGGTGGAATTATTTTTGTTTATGTTTTCATTTTGTTGCATAAATCCTGTGCCCATTGTAGAAATATAAGGAAATTCAGAGGAACAAACCAATAAGATAAAATAAATAATTGAAAATCCTATTACCAGAGATGATCGCTGTATAAAACTGTGACTTTATGTCCTTTTAGAATTTTGCTTGTGCAAAATAATACATATGAATGTATAAAAATAGTGTTCTGTTTTATAACCTGCTCTCTCCACTCTTTTCAAAGAGTGTAATGCTAATATATTTTAATAAATCCAAGAGGTCCATTTTTACAGAGTTGTATTAAAATTGAGTTTCCAGTCTGTCCTTGTGTTTCCTGATGGATATCAAGAAGAATCTAACATACAAACCACGTTTATACTTTAAAAAGCCCCTTCCTTGGGGGCACCTGGGTGGCTCAGTGGTTGAGCATCTGCCTTCAGCTCGGGTCGTGATCCTGGGGTCCTGGGATCAAGTCCAGCATTAGGCTCCCTGCAGGGAGCCTGCTTCTTCCTGTGCCTGTGTCTCTGCTTCTCTCTCTCTCTCTCTCTCTCTCTCTCTCTGTGTGTCTCTCATGAGTAATGAGAGACACATTACTTTCTCTTTCATTTTATTTTGTTTCATTTGCACCCAGGGCCGCCAAAGATACTTCCTGTGCCAAGCCTCCAATGTCTCCTTCATTTCCAGAGCTACTTGGTCCCATCCTCTTTTCTATTGTGTTATGTTGAGCGATTTGTGTTCTTAAGTAAGTTCTCCCCCTCATATCATGCCTCTTGGGTCTGCTGCCCTTATGAATTCAACACGCTCCAGAGTCTGCATGAGCAAAGGTGAGGGGGGGACAGAGCGGACAAGGAACACTGTCTCCTTAATAAGTGAGGATGGGTAGGAGAGGAGAAAAAAGGTAAACACTCAGGAATTAATAAAGCTATCACTGCAACGTTAATGTATTGTAACAATTTTCCGTGACAAAAAGTGAATGCACACTTATATTGTCATTGTTAATGACTGGACGGTACATCATTCCACATTTAAGTGTTATCTATATATTTACTCTATTTTCTATTTTTGAATGTTTAATTTGTTTAAGACTTTTTAAAGAAATATTTATTTATTTATTTATTTATTTATTTATTTATTTATTTAGAGAGCAAGCACACAAGTGGAGGGGCAGAGAGAGAGGGAGAAGCAGGACCCCTGCTCAGCAGGGAGCCTGACATGGGGCTGGATCCCAGAACCCTGGGATCATGACCTGAGCCAAAGGCAGACACCTAACTGACTGAGCCACCCAGGTGCCCCTAAAACTTATTCATTAATGTAAAAACTCTGCTACAAGCATTTGAGAGAGAGGAGAGAGAGAGAGAGAGCATGAGCAGGTGAGGGAGGTGGGAGAGACCCGAGGAGAGGAAGAAGCAGATTCCCAGGGAGCCTGAGGCAGAACTTGATCCCAGGACCTCAGGATCAAGACCTGAACCAAAGGCAGATGCTTAACTACCTGAGTCACACAGGTGCCCCTTATGCTTTCTTAACATCCTTATATGTTATTCTTATTCCCATCTTGTCAGAGATTGCTAACTCCCCTGCATCAAAAGTTTTCTCCTCAGCACAAAGCTAGACACCGAGTAGAGTTGACTGTAAGTGCAAATTCATTGCCCTGATGATGAACAGCTCCACAGAAAGATTCAACTAATATTCATTGCCCAACTGTTAAGTGCTAGGTGCTTCCACAAAAGAGATCTTATTTAATTTGTACAACCACCTTGTCCTGTAGGAGATATTGGCCCATTTTTTCAGATAAGAAAACTGGGGCCAGGAAGAGTTACACAATTTTTCAAGATTCCACTGCTCATTGGACTGGGATTTGAATTACACATTCCCCGATTCAAAGCTGGTGTTCTTGTCAGTGTCACACTCCAGGGTTTTGCTCAACACAGCTGATTGTAGGTGGGAGAGCTTTGCATAGAGAACTATCATCACTGACAAGCTCATTGAGAGGGGCTGAGAAAAGGAAATCATGATCATTTTTTGCAGTTCTTGCTAACCAGACCCCATGGTGCCTATATTCTTGGGCAAGGACTGATTTTATTTTATTTATTTTTAAATTTTTTTTTAAAATTTATTTTATGATAGTCACACAGAGAGAGAGAGAGAGAGAGTGGCAGAGACATAGGCAGAGGGAGAAGCAGGCTCCACGCACCGGGAGCCTAATGTGGGATTCGACCCCGGGTCTCCAGGATCACGCCCTGGGCCAAAGGCAGGCGCCAAACCGCTGCACCACCCAGGGATCCCAAGGACTGATTTTAAAAAGCAAATTAAGTTTGGAGAGGCAGCCTTGCCACTAAAGTCAATATTGATGACTTTTCAGGAAGAAAACTGATGTACTCGTGGCTGTCTTCTGCTGGCAAAATAGTATGTTCAAGGGCTACAGAAGCAGATTGTTTATGCTATAAAAAATGTAGGACTTAATGCATCAAGGGCTTTTTAGCATGTCTACTGAACTTGACTGTTTCTTCAGGAAAATGTTAAATGTGGGAAGACTCTAATGAGGCTCCCTAAACACTCTGCAGATGACATGAAGTACATTATTACTTCGTTAAAAAAAGAAAAGAATCAATTTCATATAACAAAATAAATGGGGAGTGACACATATCATTTCGTATAGCTGCTTTACAATTAAAGCAACTTCTATTGTCAGTGGAATCCAGCTTCATTAAACTTCTATAAGGTCAAGTTGTCCTACGAATAGATCACCTATAGTACTTAGCATCTTTCTTTTGCTTTCTTCAAGAGCTCTTTGCCATTGAAAAAATCCAAAACCAAACCAAACAAAAGCAAAATTGGAAGTAGTGTATGGATGTCCAATTTGTAAACTATAAGGTTTTTTTTTGTTTGTTTTGTTTTTTGTTTTTGTTTTTTTCCTTTTTGCTTTCTCGATTCTTTCTTACGGAGGCTGTGTTTGTTTCAGAACCTGTTCTTTAAGCCAGAGGAAATAGTTGAAATTTCCAGAAAGAATAAGCACTTACAAAAAAATTTTAGAAGTGTCATTGGTTCAGTTGGTCGAATCAGAAAATTTGCCAAGTTTCATGAACTCGTACATCACAAGGGAATTATGCTAGTGAGAAGAATGATTTTCAAAAATTTTTTGAATTTTATTTTTTTTTTATTTTTAAAGCCTTTATTTATTTATTCATGAGAGACACAGAGAAAGAGGCAAAGACACAGACAGAGGGAGAAGTAGGCTTCAAAGCCTGATGAGGGACTCAATCCCAGGCTCTGGGATCACAACCTGAGCCAAAAGCAGACACTCGACCACTGCGCCACCCACATGCCCCCAAATTTTTAAAATTTAACTTGTGGTTAAATGCATGTAATGTAAACTATGTCATTTTAACTATTTTTCAGTGTAAATTTCTGTGGTATTAAGGACATTGACATTTTTGTACATCCATCAGCATCATCCAAATTCAGAGCTTTTCAAATCATGTACAACGGAAATTTCTTATTCACTAAACAATGATTCTCCATTCTCCCCTTCCCCAGCCCATGGTAACCAGTAACTGCTATTCTATTTTCTGTCTCTATAAAATTGACTACTTCAGGTACCTCGTGTAAGTGCAATCACGCAATATTTGTTTTCTTGCCACTGGCTTATTTCACTTAGCATATAGTGTGTTCAAGATTCATCCATGTTGTAGCACATTATCAGAGTTCCCTTCCTTTTTAAGGCTAAATAATGCCTCACTGTGTATATACTGTGTTTTGTTTATCCATTCATTTGCCAATGGACATTTGGGTTGCTTCCACTTTTGGGGTATTGTGAATTGTGCTACTATGAACACGGGTGTATGAATATCTGTTCAAGTCCTTATTTTCAATTCTTTGGGATATATAGCCTGAGGTGGGTTTCTGGAACATGTGATAATTCTATGTGTAACACCATCATGTGCTATTTTTCCCAGTAGTGACACCATTTTACATTGCAGTTGGCAGAGCACAGGGCCTTCAATTTCTCCACATCCTTGCCAACATTTGTTATTTTTGGTTTTTTGTTTTGTTTTAATAATAGCCACCCTAATGGGTATGAGGGAAGAATGTTTTTAACCCTAGGGTGCTGGGTGGCTTAGTGGGTTAAGCATCTGCCTTCAGCTCAGGTCATGGTCTCAGGATCCTGGGATGGAGCCCAGCGGGTAGCCCTCTTTCTCCCTTCTCCCTCTGCCTTCTGCTGTGCCTGCTTGTGCTCTCTCCTTCTGTCAAATAAATAAGTAAAATCTTCAAAAAAAAATAAAATTACACTATATATATCTTTTACTTTTATTGTTGTTAAAGTTCTTTAAACTCATTGATCTTTACATATTTGAATTCTGCTTATTTTTTTGTTGTAATTTTACTTCTTTTGGTAGATTATATATTTGATGAATTATGTATGTCTCCTCAGTCTGTAAGCTCAAAAACATATAGACTATGCCTAGCAAGTTTTCAAACACATAATAGGTACTCAATAAAATAAATACCTGTTGAATGTATAAGTAGTTGAATTAATTAAATTCCCAGGCCAGCACTTTTTCTAATTTATTTCCATTCAATTTGGCAAACTTCATCAAACCTCTACCATATATCAGATCCTAGATTAACAGTGTCTTGAGTGAGTATATTGTTAAATTTCTTGCTCAACTGCTGTCATTCTGAGACTGCCTATCTTTGTTTAAGCCCTAACCCATACTATCAAAACTTAAGGCAGTTTGGGAGAGTATATTTCCACTAAAGTCATTGATCCAATGAATACCTATTAAGGATTGAATACATGTGAAGAAACTTGAATTAGGTTTTGAACAGGATATACTCTGTAGGGTAATGGACAGAATGTGATGAAAATACAGGGCTCTTGGTTCTTTCTGCTCAGTGTGCTCAGAAATCTTGATTCTCTGCTAATTAATATTTTACTCAGCTTTCAAGACTTAAATGTCACTTCCACAAAGGAGCCTCCTGCATTTCCCTAAACTAGATTAGGCTTGCTTGTTATATTCATTCTCAGGACCTTGCACTGCTTTATAGCACTTAAAACCCTCATATTTGGTAGTCACTGAAAGATTTTCTTCTGACTAGATTCTCAGGTTGACAAGGGTAAGGCTATCTGTGCTTTATAAAGTACCTGTTTGTCTAGTCCTAGCCCAACACCTGGCCCCTGGGAGTCAGGAGACGTTTGATGAATGAAAGAAAGAGTGCATGTGGCATCCTTGCCCTGACTGAGCCCAGTCTAATAGGAGAGGTTACAAGATGACTTAGCATTGTCAATGTTCATGTAAACAAATTGCTGTGGAAAGAAAGAGAAGGAAAAAAGTAATTCTAACTACAGAGGGAAGGAATTTGAAGACCTCACAGCAAAAGTTTCTGAGCTGTGCCGTGCATAAGTTAAGGTGAGGGGTAGATATGTGTTGGGTGGGGACTGGGGAGATCTTGAAAGAACAGTGAGGCACCCTAGAGTGTGTTCTGGAAGTCTCAGATAGACCAATCCGGCCACAATACAGGCACGGGGATCTAGGGATTCAGGAAACACTGGCAGACGTTCCTTCACTGGGCATGTATTTATCAAGGACTCACCTTGTACCAGGAAACCTTTGGTGCTGGGACTTTGCCGGTGTACATAATACAATTTTTGGTTGGGATAAAATCGTTTTGTTTGTTTTTTTTTTCTGAAATCAATCAACCGTGACCTCGCTAAACTGCAACCTAGAGTAGGGGAGCTGTAAGCTTCTAAGGGAACGTGGATTTTTCTTTGCCCAGCACCTGCCACAGACTCAGGCATGAAGCCGAACTGCAGAGCCGTCAACGAGCATGGGGTACTTTTCCAATTAAATTTTTTAAAATTAACTTTTGCTGACAGGAAATTTTAAAAAGAGAGAGAAGCACACACACATTCATCCATGACTCAAGCATCCTAATTCATGGACTCTTTCCATCCTTCTATGCCCTCCTTTGGCCTCTGCCATATGCATACACAGTTTTTATATTCTTGTGACCCATGTGTACACAGCTTAATAGTCTACAGATAGAGTTCAACACTGTTTGATTTTATAGAAAAGGCTTATGGTTTCCTGTGCCTAAAAAATATTCCATCAAATTGATGTGCCATAATTCCTTTGGCCACTCACCGGATGCTTTTGTTTCAGTGCATTAGCTGGAGGAGGCAGGCCCAGGTCCTTCCCTGGATGGCCTTGGCAGCCGCAGTCTGAGAAACAGGGAGGCAGGGACCAAGAGTTTGTGAAAAGTTTGTTTGCTTATCCATCCTTCGTATCTTATTCGTTGCTGAAAGGAAATTTTAAATTTTTTAAAAAATTTCTTTATTTATTTATGATAGTCACAGAGAGAGAGAGAGAGAGAGAGAGAGAGAGAGAGAGAGAGAGAGAGGCAGAGACACAGGCAGAGGGAGAAGCAGGCTCCATGCACCGGGAGCCAGATGTGGGATTCGATCCCGGGTCTCCAGGATCGCGCTCTGGGCCAAAGGCAAGCGCCAAACCACTGCGCCACCCAGGGATCCCCTGAAAGGAAATTTTAAAAAGAGAAACACACACACACACACACACACACACACACACACACACACACATTTACCCATGACTCAAGCAACTTAATTCACAGAATCTTTCCATCTTTCTTTCTTTTTTTTTTTTTTAATTTTTATTTATTTATTATAGTCACAGAGAGAGAGAGAGGCAGAGACATAGGCAGAGGGAGAGAAGCAGGCTCCATGCACCGGGAGCCCGACGTGGGATTCGATCCCAGGTCTCCAGGATCGCGCCCTGCGCCAAAGGCAGGCGCCAAACCGCTGCACCACCCAGGGGTCCCTCTTTCCATCTTTCTATGTCCTCCTTTGGTCTCTGCTATGTGCATACACAGTTTTTATATTCTTGTGACCCATGTGTACACAGCCGTGTTACACACCCATGTGTATAACACTGCCTAGGAGTCATAGGGCCCTTTCTGTCTCAGGCTTCACCCTGACATCTCTGGTGGACGAGATTAGCTCTGCTTTCCTGAGAAGTTGGGGAAGGAGTATAACTCAGAGCTGGCATTCTCAAGCTGGATGCATTTCACAATCACTAGGGAGAGATCGTTACAATGCAGATTCCAGGGCCCCATGGGCTCTAGCACCAGGTCAGGTGTCTATGTTTTTAAAAGCCCCTCAGTGATTCTCACACACACTCAGGTCTGAAAGCTACTGATGTAGATAGAGAGACCTGGCCACAGCCTTAGCCCTTGGTGTAACTCATCCGACAGCTCTTAGCCTTGGTGTCTCATCCGTTTTGGTGAGAAAGAAGTGGTTGTGAGTCCTTGGCTCATAACTTAACATTATTTTCAGCTGCACAGAACGTCTGAGGTAAAAGATTTGTTATACGTTTCTCAGTCGTGATTCTGAGCGCTAAAGCTGTCTGTTGGGGGGGGGGGGGGTGGGGAGGGGGTGGCAGACGGACATTGAGGAAATGCTCAGCTCCCCACCCACCCCCCCTTCACAGGCAGCCTGTCAACCCCGTCCTGAAGTACCTGCTTTCCACCACTGGAGGTCCTTGGAAAGATTTTTCCACCAATGGCTCAGGCAGACCTGCTAGCATGTGAGGGGACACACCTTGGCTACTGCAGGTAAATGAAAGCGAGGAGGGGGACAGTAGGCTCAGCAATCACAACCCATAACCTCAGATTCATCCTCATAACCTTTCACCTTACTGGTCTTGGTCTTTCAACAGAATTAAAAAATGAGAAGTCAGGAAACAGAAATACCTTCACATATTTTATTGCATACAGATAGATCAAGTAATTTTTCTCTGTGATCCATCACCAGCACATTTGCTAAGGGGGAGATATTTATTGGTTTCCTCAAATGATAGATTTTTGCCAGACACACATGCTGATTCAGTCCAACTATATGGCAGAATTTTGTAAAGACCCTATCTTTCATATACTTTGGAGCAAGGTATGCAGCTCATTAATTCTGAAGAAAGCGTCCTGACAAAATCTGAGATAAATCAGAATAATATTACCTTCTTACTCTTTCTTGGCAAGAGCTGCAATGGTTTTAGAAATTAGCTGAAAAGAATCACAAAGCTGAGGGGAATTTTGCATTTTAGTTATTTTGTAGTCTTCGAACGTGAAAATCAACAAAATGTAAATGTTATCAGAACATATCTGTCAGATAGGAAAAATAATTTAGTGAATTGACTGCATGCCATTTTTCTAAAAGGATTGGAGAAATTTCCTCATAAATCCTCTTACAGGTCTAACAGACAGCTATGGGCAGGTGTACGGGCCCCATTAAAAAGAGGGTGAAAGATTATCTATCTGACAGGGCAGTGCAAGAACTTATGTCAATCCTCCTAAATTTGAGGGTTATTTTAATAAACTTCTCCATCACAAAAATGACAACACCTGTGCTTTTCAGGCATTGACCGTATTTGCTACCTGGTAACTCTAAGGGAGATGCACAATGGATAGAATGAATTGCAGATGTATACGCCAGACTCAAGGGCCAGTCAGTAGCCAGGGCTGGCCTTGGAGCTCAGCACTCAGGCTAAGCTTCTTTTATTGGTTTGGAGATTGCTATCCTGACTGCCTGGCCTCGCTGCATCAAGCTTAGAAAGTTTTATCTCATCTTCATAGAAAATGCTCATTGTCACATTTCTATAGTGCTTCTAAAGCTGCAAAAGAAGATAAACTTAACTACGATAGAGCTTTGAGTATAGTGTGCGTTTGGGTGGGCGAGCCTGTAAGCAGGGGGACTGCTTCAGGACCTATAGACTACTGTAATTGTCCAGGTAAAAGAAGATCGTTGCTTGATTAAGGCAGAGGAATTAGAGATGGAAGAAGGGGATCAGTTCAACTCCATGTTGTTTGAATGTGAGTTGCAAGAAAGGATAAGAAGTCCAAGATGACCACCATGTTTTTGGCATGGGTAGCTGGGTCATGTTAACTGATCTTTGGAAAAGAAGAGGAAGGGCAAGTTTTGAAGAAAACATGATTGATTTACAGTTGGACATCATTTGTTTACCAATACCTGTGATGCCTCAGATACAGATATCTAGAAGGCAATGGGATAGATCATTTTGAAGGTCAGTATGGTGGGCAAAATTCTTGAAGGGGTCCCAATGCTTCATGCCCTTGTACAATCCTCTTAAGTGTGTATATATAGGGTGACCTGTAACTTGCTTTAACAAACAGAATCTGGCAAAAGGAATGAGACATCACCTCTATGATTAGGCAGTGAAGGGATTTTGTAGATGTAATTGAAGTCTCTAATCAGTTGACTTTGAGCTCATCACAAGGGAGATTATCCTGGATGGGCCTGACCATATCAGGTGAGTTATTTAAAGAGGGTTATGGTCTTTTCTGAAAGAAGAGACTTGAAGTGAGATATTTGCTTGCTGGCACCGAAGAAGTGAGCTGTTATGTCCTGAGAGGGCCTGGAGGGTGATATGGCTGGGAATTGGAAGGACTTCTAGGAGTTAAAAGTGACCTGCAGCTGACAGTGCGACAATTACAAGGAACTAAATCCTGTCAACAATGGCATGGAGCTTGTAATGGTATGCTAAATTCCAGAAAGGAATGTAGTAGGGCAACATCTAGATTGTGATTTTGTGAAGTCCTGAGCAAAGCTCAGCCCTACCTGGACTGCAGGGCCATGGACACCGTGAAATAATAAATGTTTATTGCTAAGTTTGTCATAATCTGTTCACAAATAAAACACAACTGTAGTTAGCACTGGGACTGGATGTATAGCTTAGGGAGTCCATACCATGGAAAAATAGATACCATTACTCAGGGAAAGCCTGTAGTGTGAGAGAACCAATGGGCCAAGGAGATAGCCTAGAGGAATACTTCCATTTTAGGAAAGAGAAGAGGAGCCTGGAAGATGCCATCAGAATGGAATGAGGAGGACAAGGAGGAAGTCACGTCCCAAAAGTCCAGGGGGGGACACCTGGGTGACTCAGCAGTTGAGCGTCTGCCTTTGGCTCCGGGCCTGATCCCAGATTCCTAGGATCAAGTCCCTCATTGGGCTCCCTGCATGGAGTCTGTTTCTCCTCCCTCTGCCTATGTCTCTGCCTTTCTCTCTGTGTCTCTCACAAATAAATAAAATCTTTAAAAAAAATTAATTAAAAAAGAGGAAAGTCCAAGGGATATAGGGCTTACAGAAATGCCCAGTAGTCAACCATGTTAAATCCAGCAGAAGATCCAGGAGAGTAGAGACCAAAACACGGCCAGTGTAAAGATCATGGCGGACCTTCTGAACTGCTTTGATTGGGGACGTTGGTGAAAAATATGGAGGGAGGTCAGATGTGGTGGGCTGAGGGAGGAAGGTGGGACAATTTTTTAAAAGATTCAGTGAAAATGACAGGCAGTCTCTAGAAAGAATCAAGTAAAGAGTTATCTTTATTTCCTCTTCCTCCTTTTCCCTTTCTTTCTCATTCTCTTCCTTGTCCTTCCCCTCTTCCTCCTCCATCTCCAGGATGAGATAGAATTGAACATATTTGTGGACTGAGGGAACAGAGCTCCCTGAGGGTGAATTTCATAATCTGTTTCATAATTCATGTAATATTTATAGCTTTTTGATTGTGTTGGGTTACAATTACAAACAAGATCACTTCTTAGTTTGAGGAGTGCTGTGGTAAGCAGAAAAATGGACCCCAAAGATGTCCACACCCTTCACCTTGGGTCTGTGAATCTGTTACCTGTTTCATGGCCAAGATCTGATAAAATTGATAATCTAGCCACTGGGAGATTTTTCTGGGTTATGTGGGTGGCACCAATGGAATCACAGGGGTCCCTACAAGAGGGAGTCAGGAGGATCAGTGTCAGAGGCAGATTTAAAGATGCTGTACTGCTGGCTGTGTTGGAGAAAGGGCCACAAGCCAAGTAGTGCAAGTGGCCTCTAGAAGCTGGGGAAGCAAGGAAACAGACTCTCCCCGAGGGCCTCTACAGACACCTTGATTTTGACCTACTAAAACCTATTTCACACTTCTGACCTCCCAAACTGTAAGGTGATGTATTTGTGTTATGCTAAGCCACCAAACATGTGGTAATTTGATACAGCAACACCAGGAAATGGGGACAGAAGCTAATGGCAGAATTACTGGCTCCCCAAGGCAATTTACACGTTCAATGCAATCCCTATCAAAATACCATGGACTTTCTTTAGAGAGTTGGAACAAGTAATCTTAAGATTTGTGTGGAATCAGAAAAGACCCCAAATAGCCAGGGGAATATTGAAAAAGAAAACCAGAGCCGGGAGCATCACAATGCCAGATTTCAGGTTGTACTACAAAGCTGTGGTCATCAAGACAGTGTGGTACTGGCACAAAAACAGACACAGAGATCAATGGGACAGAATAGAGAATCCAGAAATGGACCCTCAACTCTATGATCAATTAATATTCGACAAAGGAGGAAAGACTATCCACTGGAAAAAGGACAGTCTCTTAAATAAATGGTGCTGAGAAAATTGGACAGCCACATGCAGAAGAATGAAACTAGACCATTCTCTTTCACCAGACACAAAGATAAACTCAAAATGGATGAAAGATCTAAATGTGAGACAAGAATCCATCAAAATTCTAGAGGAGAACACAGGCAACACCCTTTTTGAACTTGGCCACAGCAACTTCTTGCAAGATAAATCCATGAAGGCAAGGGAAACAAAAGCAAAAATGAACTATTGGGACTGAATCAGGATAAAAAGCTTCTGCACAGCAAAAGAAACAGTCAACGAAACTAAAAGACAACCTACAGAATGGGAGAAGATATTTGCAAATGACCAATCAGATAAAGGGCTAGTATCCAAGATCTATAAAGAACTTATTAAACTCAACACCCAAGAAACAAACAATCCAATCATGAAATGGGCACAAGACAGGAACAGAAATCTCACAGAGGAAGACATAGACGTGGCCAATAAGCACATGAGAAAATGCTCCGCATCACTTGCCATCAGGGAAATACAAATCCAAACCACAATGAGATACCACCTCACACCAGTGAGATGGTGAAAATGAACAAGACAGGAAACAAATGTTGGAGAGGATGTGGAGAAAGGGGAACCCTCTTGCACTGTCGGTGGGAATGTGAAATGGTGCAGCCACTCTGGAAAACTGTGTGGAGGTTCCTCAAAGAGGTAAAAATAGACCTGCCCTACGACCCAGCAATTGCACTGCTGGGGATTTACCCCAAAGATACAGATGCAGGGAAAGACTGAGACACCTGCACCCCGATGTTTATAGCAACAATGTCCACTATAGCCAAACTGTGGAAGGAGCCTCGGTGTCCATCGACAGATGACTGGATAAAGAAGATGTGGTTTATGTATACAATGGAATATTCCTCAGCCATTCGAAAGGATGAATACCCACCATTTGCTTCGACGTGGATGGACCTGCAGGGTATTATGCTGAGTGAAGCAAGTCAATTGGAGAAGGACAGTCATCATATGGTTCCATTCATATAGGAAATATGAGAAATAGTGAAAGGGATTGTAAGGGAAAGGAGGGAAAATGAATGGGAAAAATCAGAGAGGGTGACACAACATGAGAGACTCCTAACTCTAGGAAATGAGCAAGGGGTAGTGGAAGGGGAGGTGGGCAGGGGGGTGGGGTGACTGGATGACAGGTATGGAGGAGGGCACTTGATGGGATGAGCACTGGGTATTATACTATATGTTGGCAAATTGAACTTCAATTTAAAAAAAAAAGGAAGTTAATGGCAGAGACACAGACCCCCTCTTGATGACCCTCTTTTTGGGTGTGAACAGAGCTCTGGGGAGCCCACTCATAGATCCTGATGGCAATCAAGAGCTGCATGGGTCTGTGTGGAGGGAGGCAAGGAAAGCTTTACAGAGGAGATAATAATGTCTAACCAGCGTTGGGATGGAAGGGTAGGAATCAGGTGAAAGGAGAGAGGCAGTGAGGCAGGGGGAGCATTTCAAAGAGATGAAGCAGCAGGGACAGAAGCCACAGTCAAGAGAGCATGACAAGCCTTGCAAACTTCAGGAAGTGAAAGGGGTTGACTCCAGAGTACACGGTGAGGCACGGGGACAGATGACCTAAGGGCTGAAGAGGCTGAAGAGGCCCACCATGTCTGCTAGGTTAACTTGTTTGGATTCTAACCTGTTGTCAAGGAAGAATCAGTGAAGAGTCTTACAAGGGCAGTAAACATGACAATATATGTGTATCAGGGAAATCTTTCTGGATGGTGTGTGAATGAATTGGAAGCCCAGAAGCAGGAAGCCCGCTCATGTGGGGGTTGCGGTAGGTAACAAGAGCTTGAGGCAGTGATGGCTTAAACAGAGAGTTGGTTATGGAAATGAGAATGGACAGATCCGAATATGATTAAGGTGGCAGATGAGCATGAGAAATAAAGCAAAGTCCCAAGGAAGACAGAGATGGAAAGCACGGTCGACAGGCAGCAAGGGAGAGTCTTTAGAGATGGAGTAACATAGGATTAGAGAGGAAAACTTAGGGACGCCTGGTGGGCTCAGTAGTTGAGCATCTGCCTTTGGCTCAGGGCGTGATCTCTGGTCCAGGGATCAAGTCCTGCATCGGGCTCCCTGCATGGGGCCTGCTTCTCCCTCCTCCTGTGTCTCTGCACCACCCCCCTCTGTGTCTCTCATGAATAAATAAATAAAATCTTAAAAAAAAAAAAAAAAGAGAGGAAAACTTACTGGGGGGCAGGGATGTGCTGGGCTTGCACTTGATTGGCCAGTTTCTGGGTGACATAGGCCATCCTCTAGCCATGTGGGGGGCCAGGACTGGGGGAGGTAACCCCTGCTTAGAAAAATTAAGAGGGATCTTACCAAGCCCAAGAATCTGGTTGCTGGGTTCTTTCAGCTCATCCTGAACCTATAGTTTTCTCCCTCCGCCTTCCTCCTTCCCAGGGGACATTAATATTTTGGAGGAGGCTGCACACATCCCTATCCCAGGCACCTCTGGACCAGTGAAAGGACCAATGTCAACATGGGGGGCTGGTCAAGGCTTGTTCTTAAAAGTTGGTCACTAGCTTGGCTCTCGTCCTGCTATCATTTTCTAAGAATTTCCTTTAGGGGGAATCTGATCTTTATTGCCGCTAATCCCTGTACAAGATCGGTTTGCCTTTCTAGCACTCCCATGTCAGCATGCAGCTTTCTGTATGTGGGAAGAAGAAAAGGAATTATGGCCACACAGGGCCCTTCACACCGACAGGGTAAATTGCTAATAGAGTCTTTGAAGTCAGGAGAGGTTCTTTCTCCAGGATCACCTATCAGCAGGTGCATGGGGGTTACGTGGGTGAGAACAATTACCCCTCCCAACAGGGAGGTAAAAGCCAATTTTAATGGTATAAATAATTTCTATATAGGTACTGCTCTTGGTGACAAAATTCTTGGTGGGGCATGACCCTGGGTGTCACTGTATTACTGTATTAGTCAGTAACAAAGTACCATGGACTAAGTGGTGCAAACAATAAAAATTTGTTTTCTTACAGTTCTGGAGGGTGGAAGTTCAAGATCAAGGTGTTGGCAGTTGTAGTTTTGTCTTCTTTTTCTTAATTTCATATAATTTTATGGCCATCTTCTCCTGGTCATCTAGCACCATCTTCCCTCTGCTCATGTGTATCCCTGGTATCTCTTCATGTGTCCAGACTTCTTCTCACAAGGACACCATTCAGCTTGCATTAGGGCCAGCCCATACAACCTGATTGCACCTTAATTACCTCTTTGAGGCCCTCTATCTAAATACACTCACATGCTCAAGTACTGGGGGTTAAGGACTTTGACACGTGAATTTTCAGGGGACACAATTCAACCCATCATACTTATCCCCTAAAGATCAGTTTCTTTCCTCTCCTCTAAAACAGGGGTAACAGTTGTACCTGGCTTATATGGGTAGCCTTGCATATGAAGTGAAATGCTAAGTGAAGACAGTTTAATATAGCACCTGACACTTAGTGCTTAGCCAATGTCTGCTGTGTGATGATGGGTCTAATGACTACAGCCCCCATGGTGACATTTACAAAAAGGGTGTAAGTACATTCTTTGACCTCAAAAAATCGTTTCAGGCCTGTGCTCCATTCACTCAACTAAAAATCTTAGCAGTACATCTAGAACACATAAGAAACTAGCAATCCTAGTTACTTCCAGAGTGAGGAGTATGTGGTTAATATTTTCGCGCTGTTGATACCATTTTGTGTTGTAAAAAAAAGTTTGAAAAACTTCAGTGTGGACCTTTTATGTCCCCTGCTGCCTTAATAGCTTTTATCTCTAGACTGCGGTATTTAATTTCGTAAAAAAAAAATATATATATATATACAAAAATACCTTTCTTTACAACTTTACGCATGTTTATATCTTTGTTTATTTTTAAAAGAAATCCTCCTCATTCCAATGTTATAAGGATATGCTTCCATATCTCAGTAGGTTCTGAGAGTTTCATGTTTCGCATTTCATGTCTCTAATCTCGACAAAGATAAATTTTTGTATGTGGTATTCGATAGGGATTAAATCTTTTCATTTTTTCACCATATGGGAAGCCGGTGGTCCCAACACTATTGAACAGTCATCCTTTCTCTACTGATTTGTAATCCCTTCTCTATGATGTATCAAACTCTCATATGTACGTACGCAGATCTGTTTGGGGGCTTTGTATGCTGTGCATTAATCTATCCCTGTGCCCCTTTCATGGTTTCCATTATTATTTCATTTTAAAGAAGTCTTATTATCTAGTAGGACAAGTCTTTTTTCCCCTCCTTTGGTCTTTGCAAAACGTACTTATCTATATGAATTTTAAAATCAGTTTCTGAAATTGGTGATTTTTTTCTCTCACTGTACTAGAGTCAGAGGAAGTGTTCTAATGACCCTCTTGTCCCCTCTCCCTCCCTACATGCTTAGGCTCCTGTAGACTTGTGGTCTCATCCCCAGAGGCTCTGATCTGATTGGCAAGGTGTGCAGCCTGAGACCCTTGAGTTCCGTCTCCTCAAGGGACTCCCATGCCTCTATAGTTCATTCAAAGTGGGTTTGTGGGTGGTAAACTCTCCTGCCTGAACCTCTTGCTCTGCTTTTCCAGCCTCTCTGCCTCAATGAAACGCTCACAATCATAAATGTTCCCTTTGTAGCCATCTTGTTTCTCTCTTGTGGCTTAAAAAAGTTTTATCTTTATTCTTGACATTCTGCATTTTACTATTGGATTCTACATGTGCGTTTTGTTTGTTTTTATGTATCCACTCTGGTATGTGTCCTTCTGTCCTTATTCAGTTGCAGACAGCTTGGAACCATTACACAATTAATTTAGCTCTTCTGCCCCTGCATCTTCTTGAGCAGAGCTCCTGTTAGATGCAAAGAAAGCCTTTTGCTCTTCCATCCATGTCTCTTAAATTTTCGTTCATGCATTTTGTCTCCGTGTCCCTCTGTAGAGCATTCCAGATGAGTTGCTTCATACCATAGCCATGAGTTTATCCCGTTTGCTAAATCTTAAAAAGTTAATTCCCATGTCAATGTATATTATGCTTTGTGGGGGTGATTGGCTAGTCTTCCCAATTTTACTTCATATTTTTGTGGTTTGGCTAGATGGATGTTATTTCTTCCTTTATCTCTTTGAATTCCTTAACCTTGCTTATGTTAAGATCATTTCAGATTGGTCTACTATTCCATTTTGTCGGAAGCAGAGTTGCTTGGCAGACTTAGCAAAAACCAAAAGGAAGTAAAAAGGAGGACTAATTAAAATTGAATTTTAAATAAACAATGAATAATTATTTGTATTATAAGTGCATCTCATGCAATATTTGAGACACACTGATGCTAAAAGATGTTCATTGTCTTCCATTGTATCTGGCAATTCTATGCCTATTTTGGCACTTTTGGGACCGTGGCCTGTATTTTTTTTCCCTGAGATTATATTTATTTACTTGAGATAGAGAGAATGAGGGGCAGTGGGGGTGGAGGGGAAGGGGCACAGAGAAAGGAAGAAGCAGACTTCCCACTGATCAGGGATCCTGACCTGGGGCTTGATCCCAGGACTCTGGGATCATGATCTGAGCTGAAGGCAGGTGCTTAACCATCTGAGCCACCCAGGTGCCCCTTGTGGTCTATATTTTTAACAATATCTCCTGGTGACTATGATGTTCATCATAGTCTGTCCTTGGGAAGGACAGGTCTGCATGACACTATCTCCCTAGTTGGGAAGAGAGTCATGTCCTCTTGCATTTTGTTGATATCTATCTTGGTGTTAATTTTTTTCATGTGATTTGAAATAATAGTTTGCTGTGGAATCATAAGTAGGTTATTTTCAAAGTTTTCCCTTTGTTTTTTTCCTCCCTGTCTGGCAGCCGAAAAGTTGTCTCCATCTGGTTTCCTGGAACTGCCTGTCCAGAATCAGCTCTTAGCCTGGTGGTCTGGCCTCCATGGCAATGCTGAGGACATTGCAGAGCCAATCCTCAAGCCAGTAGACAATCTGATGTAGAACCAACCTTCAGCTTTACTTTCATTTACAGCTGTGCCTATTTCTGTTCAATATATAGTGTCTTTCATTTTTAACTGCACTCAAGCCATTCAAATGAAATGCATGTGTGATCACTGAAATGTTTAAAACAAAAAGGGAAGTTTGCAATGTTAACACAATTTTTATGAGAAGTCTTTCCAGCTGTATTCTAACTCCTGTTTCTTTAATCAATGATTTAGTGGCAACCAAAAAGTCTAATGAAGAATTCTGAAATACGGCTGCCTTCTTGTGAGTTAGACTAATGAAATCCACTGTGAGGATAGGTTTGGCCACTTATGGAAGAAGATAAGGGAAGGAGGCAAAATGTGACTCATGAGTTAGGAAACATCCCACAGCCAAGTAAGATGGTGGTTGAGAGAGGCAGGACTGAAATAAAATAAAAATAAAAACTATAATTCAGGAAGTTTAGATATAACTATAACTCAGGAAGGAAAACTACAGCACTGGAATTACTAAACTCAGAATGGAGATCCTAGTGCTGTCAGAGACAGTCCCTCGAGGAGAGTACACAGCTTCGTATCTGCTCAGTGGGCCTACCTTGCAATGAGGATGAGTTCATCAAGCTTTGAAGACATTGGTGAACTAGCCTGGAAGGTCATCTTTTGCTACAGGCTGAATTGCTACCGTCCAGAATCCATAGGTTGACACCCTAACTCTCAATACCTCAGAATTCAACTATATTTGTAAATAGTCCTTAAGGAGATAATTAAAGTACAATGAGGTCATATAGATGGGCCCTAATTCAACCTGACTAGTGACCTCGAAAGAAGAGAGGTGAGATTTGGACACAGACATACAGAGTGAGGGCCATGTGAAGACACAGGAAGAAGGCTCCATCTACCAGCCAAAGAGAGAGGCCTCAGAAGAAACCACCTCTGGGGACACCTTAACCTTGGACTGAACTATAAGAAATAAGTTTCTGTTGTTTAAGCCCCATCCCTACCCCATCCACGGTACTTTGTTGTAGCAGTTCCAGAAAGTGGATATATCCATCCAACTCTTTGCTCCTGGTATCAGACCACTGGGGTAGCTTTCTGGTTATAATTTACCTCCTGTGCAGCTATTGTTATGGGGAAAGAATTCCCTCACCAGATACCATGAGAATCCTGCCCCCTTGTCAGCTCTATTTCCCACTGTGAGTTAGTTAGGTGGCATTCTGGTAAATGGACCCATTTTATGAGCATATTTATGATGGTTCAGTCTTTGAATCCCTTTAACTATTTGTGAGTCTTGTAAAATGGAGTTTCTGGGCCAGCAGAGGCATTTTCATACTGGAAATGTTCTGCCCACGTCTCCTGTTGTGTGACATAAAGTAAATATTCAGCTTTTACAGGCGTTTTCTGTAAGCAATGTGCACAGCAGACAGTCCCATCCCAGCCTCAACCTCTTACCTCCTGAAGCTTTGTGGTCAAAGATTGGATGGAGAAATGGGATAGGGTTCTGGTACAGGATGAGGATGGCAGGTATTCAAAGGACTTCGTTAAAAACAACAACAACAACAAACAACATTAACACTTAGTAATTTGTTTTTAGGCTGCATTAAATATCGTAGCAGTCACTTTAAATGGGCTGGATAAAAATAGTAGCATTAAAACTTGTGTTTTGATGAGGCTACGTGGCACATGGATCAGTGGGAATGGACATAAAAAGAGCTGAAGAGGTGAGTAATTCTACCAAAGTCACACTGTGTACCTGAACTTGACAGCCTATGAATTAAAGCTCCTATTATATGGGGCCAACCTCATGAGCTGGCTTGTTTTCCAATGATCGAAGGTAAAGTTTAGTCAATGTCTTTTTTTTTTTTTTACTGTTCTATGGACAAAAATCAATAGTTTTCACTTCAATTTTCATTTATCCACAAATAGGTTCCTACTAGCTAGAAGAAGTAACCTCATATTGAAACCGCATAATTCCCCTTTGTGTTCAATGGTGTTGAAGTCATAATGATAGCACTGAAACTAAAAGTGTGTGGCTGTGCATGTGAGGGTGGTGTGCGTGTATGTGTGGTGTGAGTGTGGTGTGTGTGTGTATGTGTGCTGTTTGTGGTGTGTATTTGTGTGTGATGTTGTATATGTGTGGTATGTATGTGTGGGGGTGTGTGTATGTGTATGTATGGGGTGTATGTGGCGTGCGTATATGTGTTGAGTGTGGTGTGTGTGTGTATGTGTGGTGTGCATGGTGTAAGTATAGTGTGTGTGTATGGGTGGTGTGTGTGGTGTGAGCGTGGTGTGGTGTGTTTATGTGTGGTATGTGTGTATGTGTGGTACGTGTGTATGTGTGTGGGGGGTGTTTATGCATGGTTTGTGTGTGTGGTATGTGTATGCGTGGTTTGTATGAGGTGTGTGTGTATGTGTGGTGTGTGTGTGTGTGTCTCTGAGTGCCATTCTTCTCATATGCTTCAAAGAACCTGAGTCACTGCTAAAAGAGGTTGGCAGCAGGAGAGGTATGCTGTCCTCCAACTTTTCAAACCTGTGCGTGCCTGCGTAATGATAGTCATGACTTGAGTCATGACTCCAGGCAGAGGAGGCTGACCTGGGAAAGGCACAGGATCTCATGGCCAGCCACTGGGTAGAGGAGCATGGGCACTGATTCTTCCCAGGAAGCTGACCTTGCATCAGCAGATCTCAATCGCCTCCTGCCTGGGGTCCTTCCTGTCCGGCTTCACTCTACTTCTTGAGTCCTTCCCTAGGGTGTGAACATGACAAGCAGGCAGTGGACACTAACCCAAGCCTACTTTGTGAGTCAGTCATCTTGGAAAGAGCAGACCAGTCCTGTGTGCCAAGATTTGAGAGACATAGAACCTATCTCCTTGGCCTTTACTTTCTCCTCTCCAGGCCTGCCCTGGGGCTCAAAATTCCTTAACTGCCATCCTGAATTTCAGGTCCTCTGGTTGAAGTGTTTCTAACTGGGTCGTATGCTGGTTTCTCCTGCAGGGTAATAGATTATATGTTAGCACAGGCTCCTCCTCTTTAAATCCATTAGGAACTTGTGGGCCCATGACAAAACTGGGTACCAAGAGAATATGATCGAGATGCTAAAATCCTTAAGGGTAGTGTGAAAGATCCCCAAGGATCCCAAGGATCCCCTGCAGGCCACAGACATGCTCTGGAAGCCATGATCTGCTCTCCAAACATGGTTGTTTGGCTCCTCCCTGCCTAGTCTTTCTGAAAGAAGGAGTTTAGGAAACCTTGCTAGCATCTACCTACTGCTTCCTACAAAGACAAAGATGCTGCCTTAGGAAGCTGGGCTCTGGATCACAAGCCCTCAAACATTAATGCACTTAAAGAGAGGTAAGAGGCTGATTTCTGGGAATGAAGATGGGGAGCCCAGATTTATGATACTATCTTCAAGTCAGGATTTAAAATGGTGCATAGAAATAATTTTGACCAAGGGAGTTCGAGAAATGTTGAAAACATAATAAGGATTTGATCACATAGTTTTCTGTCTCCTGTGGGACCTGGCCTCTAGACTCCTGCACAAAGGAGGCGGTTCAGCAGGGTCCAACCTTTGTCCCTGAGATAGGCTCTTGTTTAGATCCTGGCAGTTGAGTGTGGACAGTTCCTGATTGTGATATTTGGGCAAGCTTCTCACTGGCACTCTTCTATGATGTCAGTACCCAATCTTTAAAATAATCTTCATTCCACCTTCCAGGATATTCTAAATATATTTTCATTCAAAACAAAAACACTGATTTAGGCATTTTTAACTTTCTTAATTATACAAAAGGGTGCTCATCACTTATCTAGATCTGAATTATTCCATCTTCTCTTTTCTAAAATACTCTCTTAATTAATCCAAGTTTCTTGAAATCTCAACCCCTCTAAACTTTTTTCATTATCTTTTCTGAGGCTTTTCCACAACTTTCCTGCCTTTTTCCAAGTATTGTGATGAGTAGCATCTCTAACTGTAAGTGTATTTGATTTTGATTTACACAAGGCCTCTTATATTTACAGATGAGAGGGTTGAGTTTCAGATACTTCCAGTTCATGGAGAGATGTATGCCCATGAACTGTAAGGAGGACAAGGGAAGGAACAAGTGAAGGGGGCTACAATGCTGTTAGCTTGGCCAGTTATGTCTTAGGTCACCATTTAGCTTCTCTTTTAGGACATCGTTGAATTTATCAAGCCCGTAGCTCAGTTCAACACACTTAAATTAAGCATCTATTATGTCCTAGCTCATGGGCTCAACACGAGGTGAGATACACACAAACACGGAGACAGCAGCTAAGCTTATGGTCTTGGGGGGTGGGAGAGATAAATAAACAGAGCACCTCACTAGAATGTGGTTCATGTTCCGTTAGAGGTATTTGAAAGGATTTCAGGGGTCACTGAGAGAGGTTTGTGAGAGGGGTGTCCTTAGCTTATGACTGTAGGGCACTGTTTCCACCCCACGAATTCTCATCTATGGCTCTGAGAGAAATAGAAATGTGTGACATATTTGTGTTTTACCAAAGTAATTTTACAGGTTTGAGAACAGAAATTTAAAATAATGAACATAAAAATTTTTTATGCCTTGCAGCTCTTAGCTATGATTGACTGCTGTTTATATATATCAAATTCTGGGAAACAGGCTTGTGAAAAAAACCATACATTACGGTTACGTGAAATCTTTCACTGTCTTATTTGAATGCTCTAGACTTTTTGGGGTTTGTGAGTGAGGTTTTCTACTGGATTCTCAAATCCTGGTGAGGCAGTTTCAACTCTGAAGGGATTTTTCTCAATACTATCACAGTTCCCTTTTACTGGTTTTACAGAGAATGAACAACAAGCACGATATTTGAACAAAAGGCAAAAACAAACAAACAAACAAACAAACAAACCTTTTTTGGTTTTGTTTTCTTCCCTTTTTTTTTTTCTTAAAGATTTTTTTTATTGATTCATGAGAGACACACAGAGAAGCAGAGACATAGGCAGAGAAAGAAGCAGGGCCCACGCAGGGAGCCTGATGTGGGACTCAATCCCAGGATCCCAGGATCATGACCTGAGCCGAAGGCAGACACTCAACCACTGCGCCACCCGGGTACCCCCAAGATTTTGTTTTGCTATGTAGAATGCAGAATTCAAGTGGCAGGAGTATGCATTCTGTAAGTCAGTGTGTGTATTTCAGGCTATTTGTACAAGCTACAATTCTGAGCCATTTAACTGGATAGTACATCCTAGGGCAAAATGATTAGTTGGAATTAATGGAATTTTGGCGTCAGCTCACTCCATTGGCAACCTCTGGGCTGTCATTAATCCCCAGGATGCATTTGCCTCTCCTGGTGGTTTGTCCTCCTGGGTAGCAATTGTTCAGTGTATTGCCCAGGAAAAAGGCATGGCCGCTATTTCCAATTATACCTGAAAGATGATGTAACCATTAAGTTTCTAATATTATCTCTAAAAAGTCATCTTTACATGTTGCTAAAGACATTTCATGTGAACTTTTTAAGAAAAAAAAATCGGAGTTTCTAATTTGAGATACCTGATAACAGGAAACTTTGATTATAGTGGACATACTCGCTGGGTTTCTTTCAGGTTTAGAAGGCTTGCAAATGGAGCAGAGGTGCTCACTGAAGTGAAATTAGTATGTTCCAGAAGTGAAAAAAGTAGAAGCTTGTCATATAATTATTTCTTTTAAACCTACTGGCTCTTTTCAACATAGCCAGATCAATTAGTGAAGAATAAATGTCACTTTTATTTGTTTTGTTTTTTTTAAGATTTTATTTATTCATGACAGACACAGAGAGACAGGCAGAGACACAAGCAGAGGGAGAAGCAGGCTTCATGCAGGGAGCCCGATGTGGGACTCAATCCCGGGACTTGGGATCACACCCTGAGCCAAAGGCAGACCCTCAACTGCTGAGCCACCCAGGCGTCCCTAAATGTTACTTTTAAAAGGAAAAAAGAACCTACAACTCATTGTTCAAAAATATTATTGTTGGAAGTTATGTTTTTGAAGAGTGACTACATTCTTGGCATGCAACATATTATCACTCAATATGTTTTGTTTTGTTTTTTAAATCAAGACCAATTTTCAGAATTTTAAGACCCATGAGGTTTTCCAACTTGAGCTTTGGCTCTTGAAACTGAAAGATATTTTTCACTCAAAGCTGACTTGGTTTTCACTCGATCAGGATGTGGGTAAAGAAATATCAAATGCTCCACTTCTGCATCTTGGTATCCTCCTCCTCCTCCTCCTCCTCCTCCTCCTCCTCCTTCTTCTTCTTCTTCTTCTTCTTCAAGATTTTATTTATTTATTCATGAGACACACACACACACACACACATAGAGAGAGAGACAGAGAGAGACACACAGAGAGAGAGAGACAGAGACACAGGCAGAGGGAGAAGCAGGCTCCATGCAGGGAGCCCTATGGACTCGATCCCGGGTCTCCAGGATCACACCCTGAGCTGAAGGCGGCGCTAAACCGCTGAGCCACCCAGGCTGCCCCTTGGTATCTTCTTGTAACAGAATTTGTGGCAGAGCTCTGCTTGCCCTTAAAGTCAGTAACATTTAGGGTGAAGAATAGTCTTGAAGTCTTTTTCATATTGACTTTTCAGACTGAAATCAGCTTCTCTGCACTGCCAATCCTACAGGCCATCCTGTAGCATTATCCTTCCATTTCACAGTGAGGCTGGGGAGGAAGCAGAGTCACACTGGGGGTGGACATCAAGGAAGGGATCCCTGGATCACCGCTTTGGTGTCAGCAAGTGATAATTCATGTCCCTCCAGCGAGGGTGTAAGAAACCACCGAGTTCTAAAGATGGCGTAACTGTGGTTAAGTGACAGTGTCCCTTTGGAAAATAATTAGAATGAATGAGAGTTCCTTGCAAATGATCTGGGGGCTTTAGAATTACATGAGGCATGCCTACCGCATGATGAAAACATATGCTATCTCTTGCTCAGCTTCACTATTTCAGTACTTTTCCAAAGCAGTTCAATGTTCTATCAATGACCGGTTGTAACAGATGAAATTTAGTAATAGTTGAAAGGCACAGTACAAAAGAAGATGTCATTAGTACGTCCGTGATGTCTATGTGTGCCCTTAACTGGGTAGATGTGTCCTAATCAATGAACATGGAGGCAGAGCGCCTTATAAAACAAAACTCTATCAGACAGCAGTGCTTTGTCGAGTGAATCATCATTAAGAATGAAGTCCACTTAGACGTGAGGAATTAGCCTTTCAAGGAAAAAGTGAAAAATGTGAATCCTCTGTTATGTGAGAGATTCTATAATCTTTCTGAGCAGGCATGCCACTGTAAAATCTGATTCAGGGAAACCATATCATCACATTTCCAGCAAACCTTTGATGTACCCTGAGCTGAAACTACACCATTATATTTTCATGAGAACTCGCTATTTGCCTCATTATAAGCATTTTGTCACATTTTCTTATGTTTAAATAATCTGACTTAAAAAGAATTATCTTGAAGAGACATGAGTCATTCTTTTTATATGAATTCCTGTTTTGGGTTCTGCCAAAAAGAAATTAGTATTTATTTTCCATAAATGTGACACATTCATTCTCGTGTTTACCTTTTTGTCACTGTGATCATATCCGAAAGAAGACACTGGGAGGCAAGGCTTATTTTGTTCTATAGCAAAGGTCAGTTGCAAAGAAATGAGTCATTCTGAGACATTTTATATTGCTATGCCTGAGCCCCACATGTTAAGTTTTGGGGGTTGATAGATGTCTGGGTGCCAAGTAGGCTAATGGGAGGGTTTTTCTGGACACAGGACTATCAGTGCTAAAATTATAAAACCCTGGACAAACCAAGACAGTTGGTTAACCTATTGTTATGATCGTAGGTGGAACAGTGGAGCAGTAAGGAGTAAGACAGAGGAGCCTTCTGCTTTCCTTTGTTGGGTGAATAAATTAGATATTTCAAATGTCAATATTAACAGAAGGACAGCATCTGCAACAGTGGTTGATTGCATAGACTCTCCAGGTCTAGATTCCAGCTCTCCCACTCCCTAGCTGTGTGACCTTGTGAATAACCTCTCTGGGCTTCGATAATCTCATCTATAAAAGGATCATGATAAGGGCAGTGTCTTTCTTAGAGGTCATTAAAAGGAACCCATTAGGTAATAGATAAAATCACTAAGGATAGTCTATGGAATACAATAAGTACTGTATAAGTATTAGATATAATTATTCAAGTCCAAGATGAATTGTAAGGCAAATATGATCTCTACTATTTAGATTCTCTTAATTGCATACTTTATAATTTGCTGTTTCTGTTTACTTCTCTTTTGCCTGTCTACTCAGGTTTCCTACTTTAGTCAAGAAGAACAAGTCAGTTGGCTTATCGTGCAAAATGGAACAATGCTATTTACTTGGAGATGCAGGATGCAGAAAAGCTATCTTCCCTAAAAGCTATTTGAATCTATAGGACCAGCTGGGTCACTTCCCATGACAGTGTGCTGGGTCCCTTGTTGTCACTGAAAAGGACAAAAACTTCAGGTCAGATATCATCCCTGTCCAGTCTCTTCCCTCAAGGGTGCTTACATACATATATGTGCACACAATATTGGAAAACTTCTTTTATAAAGAAGTGATTTTCATTGCTGGATGCACACTAGAATCACTAAGGGAATTTAAAAAATACTGCTGTCCAGGCCCCACCCAGAGCAACAAATTCAAATCTCTGGAGAGTAGTGGTTAGGTCTCCCTGGGTGACCATGATGTGTTGTTGAGGCTGGGACCCCCGCTCTGCACCAAGTTGACCCAAGTTCCCTGCCCCCTGTGGCATGCCAAGTTTCATTTCCTGGGTGTAACAGAATGCTTTTGGAATTTATCTATTGTATCATTTAAGGGGCTGTGAAGCAGCAAATAATGGAAAACCCAGTGGTATCAAGATCACCCGGAAACTTGTTGGAAATGCAAATTCTCAGGCCCCATTCCAGACAGCTGAATCAGAAACTGAGATGGAAACTGCTATAACAAGCTCTTCAGGTGATGCTTGTGCACTCAAGTTTGAGAACCACAGGCTAAGAGGAGTAGGGACCCATGGCTAGAAATGAGGGCAGGGTCACTTACTCACACCTTACAAGAGTGACACATTACAGGAGTAGGTGTGTGTGGGGATAGATGTTGGGGAAGTAGTCACGCTGTTGTCTATGTGTATATCATGCCGTAGTGACGTTGGATGCTTCCAGACCCTTGTGGTCAGCAGCCTAAGAAGGGGCCCTGAAAAAGCTTTAGGATAATTTTAAAGTACCATTTGTGTTGGTGACCTCCAGTCATCTGTATGGACGAGGTCTGTTTATTTGGGTCAGCCACATTTGGAACTTTTGTGGATATGGAAAGCCCGCGGACCTTTTAGAATAAGAATCCAGTGTCAAAATAAAGTCTTATTTAACCCCCAGTTTTTTCAGATTAGTTTCCTTCATTTGAAAGATTTGTCTCTGTAGAAATTCTACTAAATGGAAGGTGGTCAGATCTACAAGTGTTATGTTGGTTTCTGGAGGTCACCATGATATAATCCACGTGTGAATATTCATGAATCCAGGAACTTTCTTAGTGAAGGTCTCCCCATAACCCCAATATCAATCTTTGGGTATCCTTTGCCCTGGGCTTTTTGACCTAACATCAAAAACAGCAGTTTCCAAGGCAACGAACTGGCAATGTCATCATATCGTCCCCTAAGATAAGCGAGGCCTCTTGAGCAAAGAGTAACAGTGTTAATTATATTTTATATTGATAATTTGGATTAAAATAAACCACATTTGATCATCTCTCTCTTTGCTTCTTTGTTTAATGCTTGAGATTTTTTTTTTTAATGCTTGAGATTTTTGTTATTTTTTTTTTTAGTCCTGGCTTCTTAGAATCCTTGGAAAGTAGAACAATATATAAAACCTGTGTAATCATTTGAAGATTTAGCAAAAGGTAAAATACTATGGTTATCTTCTAGCATGTCTAAAGAACATTGAAATTGTCCTAATATCTTCCAAAAAATCATTACTTATTAGTCACATGACAAACTCCTTAACAGGCGTGTGAACATCTGAAGGTTTGAAATTTTACAAGGAAATCACTTACAAGGGAATTGTACATTCTTCTTTAATAAGTGAAAAAAAAAAGGAAATAGAAGACATTAATTTATCTGCTAGAGAAGTTAAACAACAGCTCATTTCATTTTTATTTTTAAAGATTTTATTTATTTATTCATGAGACACACACACACACACACACAGAGAGGCAGAGACACAGGCAGAGGAAGAAGCAGGCTCCATGCAGGGAGCTTGACGTGGGACTCGATCCCGGGTCTCCAGGATTAGGCCCTGGACGGAAGGTGGCGCTAAACCACTGAGCCACCCAGGCTGCCCACAACAGCTCGTTTCATATTGCAACAGGTTAAATGGAATGCACAGAATATCCACATATTCTGAATTCGTGTGCCGTGTGGGGTGCTCAGGACTACTGGATATTCATATTGCAGGGCTTGGTGTTTGGTGGGATAAAACATGGAATGGACTTATTTTTCCCCATAATTGCTGTTAATCATTTTCTATCAACTCTACTCTCATTCCTTAATGAAGTTTCAGGAAGATTCCATAGCTTTTTAAGACTTTCAGTTTTTTAACAATCCAGCCAGTCCAGCCTACTTTAAAACTTCAGATTCATTTTTGGCTTAATGCTTATCTCTTTCCCTTCTCCCAGAACCGGACCTCTGCCAAGCCCGCCTCCTGCACTGCCTCTCCCAGCTGGGTACCCCAGCCTCTGCCTGCCGAGGTCTCTTCTGCCAGCCCATCCCCTTGGCTGGGGAAATGGCATGCAGCCTCCACAGCGCACATTCGCCAGAGGAAATGTGCCCATCATCGACACACTCAGGGGCTGCCTCCACTCCACCCTCTCCCTGGTGGGTGGAGGGTCCTACCCCAGAGGGCTACATGGCTGACATCCACCCACAGAAGAGATGCCATCCCCTTCTCTCTGCACACCTGCTGTTCTGTTTGGTTTCTTGGAGACTTTCTCTCCCCCTCTTTTTGAGGCAGGTCACCCCAAAAAGAAACACTTGCCCTGGAGGTAAGTGTTCTGTTTTTCTTCTCTCTCTATTGTACTTAGGAGAAGGTGAGGAAGAGCTGGAGTGGCAGTCAGATGGACAGTAGAGTTGGTGGGTGGCTTTTCAGAAAGCCATGGAAGGGTCTAGCCCCCAGTTATGTATAACTTTCTTGAGAATGGGGGCCAGGTAATCCTGTTTGTTTTAGCTTTGTGTCCCAAGCACCCATCTGAGGTGACAGGGAAAGGCCCACTCAGCATCGTATTACCCGTAAGGTTCCCCCTGGAGCAATCTCAGTCCAGGACCTTACTACCGACCCCAAGCATCAGGGAATACTGGCCTGGTGCAGCAGTATTCTCAGACCAGGCAGTGGAGAATGAGAGTGGGTGGGTTGGATCCTGTCCTTGGGTTGGTGGACAGTGTGGGCATTCTGAATGGAGGGACACAGCCTGGTTTGACCAGTGCTTGTCATTCCTTTCCTGCTCTTTCTGCTGGATGTCAACTTGGCAGAGGATGCCTGTGTCTGTGCGTAAGTAACCACGGATAATTACTCCAAAGGAAGAGCTGAATTATCCCTGCTGGGCCCATCTGTATCGATAGAGCTTGTACATGCCTTTTATCTGAGTCCAGACGGGCAAAGGCCCAAAGCACATTTGAGCTTTGCTCTCATTCAGCTGCTTGAGCAGGAGGGAGAGTGTGCTTCCCCAGCGGCCCCGCACATGACTAGAAGAGGGGGGTCCTGGCATTTTAGGAAGAACACTTTAGCATCCATGACAAGCCATGCTAACTGTCAGCTGCCCCTGCTCCCACAGTGGAGAGAACACTCACTCTTCCCTGGAATGACGCATCGGTGTCTGAAATCCTGTGTCATAGACATGATCTTCACAAATAGGAAGCAATAAAAATCAAGTGAGAAACAGTATTCTCAATCCATTTCTTATGAAAAAATGATAGTTTACATTTGCAGGTGCTTTTAGATGCTAAGTTTTGTGCTAAAAGTTAAGAATACACAGCATGGAGATACATGGCTCTATTCTCAAGCTGAGGACAACTGGAAGCAGCCACCAGAAGCCAGGGAAACCCAGTCAAGACTTTGTTACTTTATATGCACCATCCCATTCGATCCTGACAACCACCCTATGGGATTAGATATTTGATTATCTCCATTTTCACTTTTTCAGATGAAAAAGCTAAACCTTATTAGTAGCCTACATGGCCAACATGTAAACAGCTTCGTTCTGGTCTCTGGCATTGAGGTTAACTGTTAAACCTTGTGATATCGATCGAGTCTTTACCAGCTGAGGAGACGTGGGTCTCAGCAGGTAAACAGGGATGCTCAGAGCTCGCAGACTCCAGTGACCTGGTACAATTTCGCTAGTTTTAATAGTTAGGTCTTTCAAAAAAAGAAATCAGAGTCTACAGAATGGCTGCTGTAATTATCTTCCACCCTGGATCTTTAAGGAGCAGGCCACCTTCTCTGCATGGATCATACAATTCTGGGCCCCTCCAGAATAATCATTGTCACTCTAGACGGAGTGAGATGAATGTTGCTTTTTAACGTGACTGTGCTAATAGGTGAACTTGGCAGCCACTTAAATAGAAAGTCTAGGGAACGTGTTATAGTGCGGCACTAAAAGCATTTGTGCAAAGAGCATCTCAATGACTCGGCTGTCCTGCAAGCAATTACTGATGGGATTGTAGAGAAAATGTTTCAAAGGTCAAAATCCAACCATGTGAGCAGAACATAAAAATGTTCCCATTACCCAAGGGTCTGTGGCTGTCCCAAAAGTGAACAGAGAAACTATCCATGGTCTGCAGACAGACAGGAGATTCTAACCGAATTCCATCCAAGCTGCATTGAAATGCCTCCTACCCTCTCCCCGTTTGAATGGTTTCAGGAGACAAGAATTTCAAATCACAAATGCAGTGATCTAGTTCAGTGCTATTATCAATAACCACAATTAAAGCTGAAGAAAATGGAACTTGAATGGACACATGGTGTAGTTTCTGTTTTGTTTTGTTTAAATTTAGC
Source organism: Vulpes lagopus (assembly GCF_018345385.1). NCBI lineage: Eukaryota > Metazoa > Chordata > Mammalia > Carnivora > Canidae > Vulpes > Vulpes lagopus. The sequence goes on along the minus strand of NC_054832.1, from coordinate 68,728,763 downwards.
CTAACTCACCACTTCATTTTCTTAAAGACTTAAGAAAGACCATGTCTTCTTTTCTTTCTTTCTTTCTTTCTTTCTTTCTTTCTTTCTTTCTTTCTTTCTTTCTTCTTTCTTTCTCTTTCTTTCTTTCTTTCTTTCTTTCTTTCTTCTTTTTAAAAATTTTATTTATTTATTCATGAGAGACACACAGAGAGAGGCAGAGATATAGGCAGAGGGAGAAGCAGGCTCTGCGGGGAGGCCCCATGTGGGACTTGATCCCAGGACCCTGAGTTCACGATCTGAGCAGAAGGCAGGTGCTCAACCACTGAGCCACCCAGGTGCCCTTGACCATGTCTTTCAATTAAGGAAAGCAATTTCAAAGTTTGAGGACAAGATTTTCTATAAAGTAAAGTAGGCGAGGGAGAATAGTCTTCCGATTGTTTCGGCATGAATCCTCTTCCCAGGCTGCTTTTCACCTGCGGTGTTAAGAAAGGGCACTTTCATTTGTAAGGAAGTCAAACCCCACAAATATAAGATGATTTGAATTGAAGATTAATACAAGAATACCTTGCTCCCTGGCACATCCTATGTCCTGAAGTTAAAACAGAATGTTCATGTCACTTCTTGTTGCTCAGGACAGAGACCCACATGGGGCCAAGATCTTTTGAGACTTTCCTTCTTTGTTAATCATCCTGTCTCCAAGCCAGGAGCCCTGTAAACAAAAGCGACGTGTCATCTGGCACGTGGGCAGGTGGGCCTGGCACCGCCAAGCAGCAGGGTTTCAGAGCGATGAAATCAGAGGCTGTGGTCCAATCCGTTGAGACTTGCTATTAATGTCAGGATCCTTTGTGAGGCTCCTGGACTGCTTTCCTAGCTGGAGAGGAAGCAAAACCTGTCAGTAATGAGTTGGCCTTGCCATAAATCCCCAGGCACCTGAGCCAAGCTTCCCTCCATTCATCTTGGCCATGCTGACCCGATGCTGAAATGAGGCAACGTGCTGCCAAGGTCAAGGATAGAGAGAGAATGGTAGATCAGCCAAGGGCATGAGACAGGACACTTCACAAGCCAGAGACATGGTGAATGAGATCCGTAAGGGCTATGTGACGAATGTTTACACAGTGGCTCAGAAAGGCAATAGCTGTGGTGACAGCAGGCAATTAGAGATGAATGTGTTCAGCTTGCACACGGCAGGGTCCCTAGTGAGAGCAGGTAGGTTTGTTTCCGGTGGCAGCAGGCCCTATGAAGTTCTCCTTCCAAGATGCAGCCTGCACACGGGCGTGCTGACATCCCTCATAATAGTCTGCCACTTGCTCAGACATCCCTCTGGAACCCGGAAACCCAACTGAAACCAGAGCCATGGAGTTGAGAGTAACATTTTACAAATGTAGCAGTGGCTTTGCTCCTCGGTGGACAGCCTTGTCTTTTTGAGAAATCATCTCTTTCCCCCCACCCCTCTACCCTCCCCACCACCCCCACCACTCAACACCTGTTCTGTTCTTTAATAGCTCCCCAGGGCCTAGATCCAGCTGGGCTTCATTTACGAAAACAAGAAGGATTACAGGTTTTTAAATAGAAATGACTGTAGAGATCATCTAGTTCACTGACCTCATTTTACAAATGAGGAAATGGTCGCCAGGAGAGGCTAAGTTACCCACCTCCTCCAAGGTCACACAGCTAGTGCAGGGGAATTAGCTCAAATGGATGAGCTCTCACTTAGAATGTGAGAGGTCAATGGAGCCAACCCCTGCATCCTAAACATCCTGTTCTCGTCAATGCTGGTGGATGATGGAATGGAGGGCAATTAAGGAATGGAGTGCAATTAATTAATGAACAGAGCATAAGTGTTACTATAGTATCACGAGCAATTTGGCCAGAGGACCCAGAAACTTAAATCCTTCCTTCAATTCATCAATTCTTCATATGAAGTCCCTAGGAGAAATATGTCCATGGAACAATGATCGGTAAAGCAAAAGAGGATATATTTTAATTAGCCCCAGCTTTGCTCTCAAACCTAAGAGAATTCTAGCGAATTAAAGTCAAACTGCAGGATAATGCCTACCTTGGGCAGAGCTGGCCTAGGCAACAAGCCCCTGGCAAGAGCAATAAAGTCGATTTTAAGGAGGTTGTTGGAAATGCCCATGAGGGAGGGAATGGAAGAAAAAGGACATACATGGAGAAAAGAAGTCCTCCTCTCTTCTGAGAATCTTGAAGTCACCAGCTGGACACTGCAACAGACTCAGAAGTCATGTTTTCCAAATCCCTCCATCAGGAATTTAAGAGCAGAGGGTATTGATATCTAGAGAGGTCAAATGAATTTTCTGTCCAGCTTTAAGAAAACTCTAGGACTTTTGAAGGTTTTTAAAATTTTTTTATTTAGTCATAAGAGACACACAGAGAGAGGCAGAGACAGAGGGAGAAGCAGGCTTCCTGTGGGGAACCCGATGTGGGACTCAATCCTCACCCCAGAATCAGGACCTGAGCCAAAGGAAGATCCTCAACCACTGAGTGACCCAGGTGCCCCGAAAACTCTAGGACTTTTGGACAGACCATGGTGGAGATCATGCCTTGTGGGCAGGAGTTTGCAGGATCCTTCTGGAAACAAAGAAGCTGTGGGAAGGGCCCATGGGTGAGCAAAGGCCCCAGCCACACCTAAGAAGAGGCAACATTCAGACATGCCCAGACTGGAGATCGTCCTCTCCTAAGTCAGGTGGACTGGAAGACCAGTGAGGGCCAGCACATGCCAGCGATCCCGGTACAAGCCACAGTTCTCTGTCTCTCCTGGGGCTTCCTGAGGAGTAGCCTGGGGTAGGGCAAAACTCTGAACTGAGGAGGATTTATCGGAGTCATCCAAGCACAGACCCAATTAGCCAAAGAGGAGGTTTAGTGGCTGATTTGGCTGGAGAGCCTGATTTGGTCTGAGAGTGCCTAGGGCTCCCCTTCTCTTATCCCACATTTACTCCCTGACGAAGCAGGGGGTCCCAGGGACATTCTGAATAGGTGTCGAGAAGGACCTATGAGGGATCCCTGGGTGGCGCAGCGGTTTGGCGCCTGCCTTTGGCCCAGGGCGCGATCCTGGAGACCCGGGATCGAATCCCATATCAGGCTCCCGGTGCATGGAGCCTGCTTCTCCCTCCGCCTGTGTCTCTGCCTCTCTCTCTCTCTCTGTGACTATCATAAATAAAAAATAAAATTTAAAAAAAAAAAAAAAATTAAAAAAGAGAAGGACCTATGAAACTGAGACTCGACCCTGAATACTATATATTTATAGACATAAAAGGGAAACAAAAATCGCCTATAATTTTTTCTTTTTTTTATTCTTTCTCTTTTCTCCACTTTATTAGAAGGCTACAGCTTTGTTTCTCCGATAAAGGGATTTCATTCAGTTCTCTGGATAAATCAGTTTTTCTTCTTCTTCTTCTTCTTCTTCTTCTTCTTCTTCTTCTTCTTCTTCTTCTTCTTCTTCTTCTTCTTCTTCTTCTTCTTCTTCTTCTTCTTCTTCTTCTTCTTCTTCTTCTTCTTCTTCTTCTTCTTCTTCTTCTTCTTTCTTCTTCTTTTTAAGACTTAACTTACTTGAGAGAGAGAGAATAACAGTAGGAGGCGCAGTGAAAGTCTTGAGCAGACTCCACACAGAGCTTGGAGCCTAACATGGGGCTCAATCCCACGATCCTGAGATCACCACTGAGCCAAACCAAGAGCTAGATGCTTAACTGACTGTGCTGCCCAGGTGCCCCTGGGTTTTCTTTGCTTCTTTATGCAATTGTGGCTCATACACACTCACAAGCTCCTGCAATGTGCTTCCAGCCATTCAGTCTCTTAATTGGAATCACCTTGCACATAGTTTTTAATATTTGTTTGTTTATTTTTAAAGATTTATTTACTGAGAGACAGAGAGAGAGAGCAAGTGAAGGAGGGAGGGGCAGAAGGAAAGGGAATGAGAATCCTGAAGCAGACTTCTCTCTGATCATGGAGCTGGATTCCACGCTCAATCCCAGGACCCTGGGTCATGAGCGGAGGTGAAATCAAGAGTTGGCCACTTAACAGATTGAGTCACCCAGGCCCCCCTGCACATAGCTTTTTTTTTTTTAATCTTTGTTTTACTGAATATTATAGTGTGTAGACTTTCTCATACTATTTGATTTTTTTTTTTTTTTGAGAGAGAGAGAGAGTGTGTGTGTGTGACAGGGGTGGAGGGAGGGGCAGAGGGAGAGAGAGAATCTTAAGCAGGTTCCATGCTCAACATGAAGCCTGATGCAGGCTTGATCTCACGATCCTGAGATCATGACCTGAGCTGAAAACAAGAGTCTAGACACTTACCTGACTCAGCCATCCAGCCATTCAAAATATTGAATATTTTTTTTTTTTTTTTTTTTTTTTTTTTTAATTTTATTTATTTATGATAGGCACACAGTGAGAGAGAGAGAAGCAGAGACATAGGCAGAGGGAGAAGCAGGCTCCATGCACCGGGAGCCCGACGTGGGATTCGATCCCGGGTCTCCAGGATTGCGCCCCGGGCCAAAGGCAGGCGCCAAACCGCTGCGCCACCCAGGGATCCCAATATTGAATATTTTTAATGAATATTCTTCCAAAAGAAGAAAACTATTTAGTCTGCCTGTTATTGTGGCTATTCAGGTAGTTTCTAATTTTTTACCCTAATGCATATCTTTATATATTAATCCTGGTCCATAACTGTGATTCTTTCTCTAAGGTAAACTCCTACTTTCTTAGAAGGAAAATTTTCATGTTCAAAGATGCACATATTTTAGTGGTCTTGGTATACTCTGCCAAATTTCTTTCTGGAAGGAGCCAACCAATTTACACTCCCACACTGCCAGCAAAATATGTGTCTCCATCTCAATGCAGCTTCTTCAGCATTTTACCTTTGCCATTTTGACAGTTGGAAAATGGTGTCCAACATTTGTTTCAATTTATCCTTTTCATTTTGAGGACTCTTTAAATAGTAGGGTATTAACAGCTGTATTTGTTTGATTTTTAAACCTGGTTTATCTTGTCTTTAATTTATTTGTGATCATTTTGTTAAAATGTACTGTTGCTTTCTAGAATGGTACATTGTAAAACTTACACAACTGGACATATCAGCCTTGCAGAGATATTTCTAAATTTTGTTAGAATCACATGTGGAATTGATATGTATTTCTTTTGTGATTTCTTTTATTGTTATTGTACTTAGAAAGCCATGCCTTATCCAGACATCAATTAAATGCTAATATATATTTTTTCAGTCCTTTAAGATATTATTTTTTTAATACTACAGCTAATTTTTCAAAATGCTTCCGTGTCTATGCCACTCCTTATGTTAAGCTTTCATGCAAGATTTCATTTAATATTCAAATAAGTCTTGAAAAATAGATATCTTTATTATTTTTTTTGTTTCAAAAGTAAAGGCTCTGAGACTTGTAGGGGATAGGTGACCTGCCCAGGTCTCAGGCTCATCAGTCTGCAGAGCTGTAGACCTAGGCCATGACCCTCTGACCAGCAATAGGGCTTTTCCAAGTAAGCTCATGTAGTCTCAATGCTTTTTCTTTTTCTTTTTCTCTTTTTTAAGATTTTATTTATTTATTTGAGAGAGAGAGAGAGAGAGCATGAATCTGGGGGAGAGGCAAAGGGAGAAGCAGGCTCCCTGTGGAACAGGGAGCCTGATGTGGGACTCCATCCCAGGACCCCAAGATCGTGGCCTGAGCTGAAGGCAGATGCTTAACCAACTGAGCCACCCTGGTGCCCTTCAATGCTTTTTTATACACTGGGATTTTTTGTGTTGTTGTTTTTGTTGTTTACCTAGTCACTTCCCTCTACTATGGAGAGAAAACCTATCTTTAGCAGGAAGAAAAACCAAACCAAAAAATCATGAAAAGCAGAGATGGGTTAAAATGGGAGAGGGTCTAGCCTGCTCTTTTCTGCTTAATTGGAATACAAGCAGACTTCTTGATGTGCCTCATTAGAGCCCTGCTTTCCTCCTGTCTGACTCACTCTCCTCTGTACTTACAAAGCTCAATTCATATCAAACTTTTCTGTTTTTTTAACAGGCCAAGTACATTTCTGAGTTAGGGCCATGGCACTGGCCATTCCCTCTGCCCAGACTGTCATTTACACAGAACTTCCCATGGTTGCCTCCTTCCTGTTGTTCTAAAGCAGCCTCTTTTCCAATAGGTCTCCCTCTATTATCTGACTATGTATAAATTTCACAGCACAATTTTTATTCAGAGCACACTTACTTATTAGTATACATATTTATCTCCCACACAAAAATGTATGCTCCAATGAAAATAGGTTCCTTGACTATTTGATTCACCACAGTGCACCTTAATACCTAGCATTTATCTTGTATCCAGCAACTTTGCTAAATTTACATATTAATTCTAATAGTCATGCATAGACTTTTTTGGGGATTTTTTTATGTACCCAAATATATCATGTTTTCAGCAAATACTAAGCACTTCCATTTGTTTCTTTTCAACTGTATTGATTTTCCTCTCTTTGGCTAAAAATCTACAGTGCAATATTGAACAGAGATAGTGATAGTGGGCTCTTTTGCACTGGTCCTGATCTCTGGGGTAAAACTCTCAAAATTTTCATATTGACAGTGATGTTTGCTGTAGCTATTTGGGTATAACCATAATCAGATTAAGGAAATCCCCTTCCATTCATAGTTTATTATGAATTGTTATTATAAATGAATTTGAATTACAACAAATGCTTTTTCTGCAGCCATTAAGATTATTATTTGGTATTTTTCTATTCATGAGGTGAATTACAGTAATGGATTTCAAATGTTAAACCACCATTGCATTTCTGAAATAAACTCAAGTTGGTCACAATGTATTGTTTTTATTATATGCTTTTGAATTCAGTTTGCTAATTTTTTTTAGTGGCTGCTTTAGAAGAATATATATATTACGATATATGGTTTTAACTTTTTGCAGTTTTCTTGGGGGTAATATTGTATCATTTAATTTAATTAATTAATTAATTTATTTATTTATTTTCATTTCATTTTAAAAATGTGAAACAAAAAGCCCAATAAAGGTCAAAATATTGCAACCATAAAGGTCTATTTACTCTCGTCCCATGATTCTCTCTCTCTCTCTCTCTCTCTCTCTCTTTTAAAGATTTTATTTATTTATTTGAGAGACAGAGAGAGAAAGAGAGAGTGAGCATGAGTGGGCGGGAAGGGCAGAGGGAAAGGAAGAAGCAGACTCCCTGCTGAGTGGGGAGCCCATCACCACGTTGGAACCCAGGACCCCGAGATCATGACCTAAGCTGAAATCAGATGCTTAGCCAACTGAGCCATGCAGGTACTCATCCTCCCATGATTTTTTATGTTATAATTTTCATATCAATTATTCCTACATGTGTCATAAACTTTGCAAAACAGTGTTTTTATTTTTTGCTTAAAATAGGCATACATTTTAAAGAAATTAGTAGGAAAAAAGTAGTTTTTATAATTATGCATACAGCTACCATTTCTAATGCTCTTCATTCCTAAAATCTGATTTCCTCTGTTGTCATTTCTGTTCCTCTTGAAGAAATTCCTTTAACATGTCTTACGGTGCTGATCTGCTGGTAATGATTTCTCTTAGCCCTTCTTTACCTTAATATGTTTTTATTTTGTTTTCAATCTTGAAAATATTTTCACTAGATATAGATTTCTAGTTTCACAGGGTTTTTTTTGTTGTTTTTTTGTTTGTTTTAGCACTTGAAACGTATTGTTACATTGTCTATGGCCTCCATTTTTTTTTTTTCTAATGAGAAATCTGTAGTCATTTGAATCATTGTTTTTCTGTATGTAATGAGTCCTTTTGCTCTGGCTTATTTCAAGATTTTCTCTCTATTTCAGTTTTTAAGTTTCACCATGACATGGCCAGGCATGTTTCTTTTTCAAATATCCTGTTTAGACTTTGCCGAGCTTCTTGAATCCATAAATTTGTGTCTTTTACCAAACTGAGAACTTTGCAGTTTAGCTATTCCTTCAAATATATTTTTCTTCCCCATTCTTTCTCTCCTCTCATTTCGAGACTTCAATTATTCATATATTAGACTTTTAAAAATTACCCATCATGTTCCTGATTCTCTCTGTGCATTTTTTCAATCTTTTTTCTTTCTTTTTCTATTTCTCAACCTTTAACTTTTCTGATTCTTCTTCCATCTCTCTGTGGCTATTGTGAATTTTATATTTCTTTATTTTTTTTAATTTTTTATTTCAGATATCCTATTTTCACATCTGGAATGTCTATTTTTTTTTAAATCCTATTTTCTCTTCCCCTGCTGACATGTCCCATCTTTCGTGGTTAGCATATTATTACCCTTGACTTCATTGAGCATTGCCAATGGCTGCTTAGGCTGAGAATTCCAGGCTGGTTTATCCTAGAGCTGGCATCCGTGGTCTTTTCCTTTAACAGTAGGTCAAACTGTCCCTGTTCCTCTCATAAGGAGAAATTTTGAGTTGTTTTTGGACCTTGTGAATGTTATGTTGGTTTTTGTCTTATTTCTCTGAAGAATATGGATTTATTTTATTTTTTAAAGATTTTATTTATTTATTCATGAGAGGCAGATAGAGAGGCAGAGACACAGGCAGAGGGAGAAGCAGGCTCCTCATGGGGAACTCAATGCAGGATTTGATCCTCCGACCCCAGGGTTCATGACCTGAGCCAAAAAGGCAGATGCTCAACCACTGAGCCACTTAACTGCCCCTGGATTTTATTTTAATAAGGAAATGAATTTAGTTAGACTCAAATGGCAAATTCTCTCTTGCCAGTAATAGGTGATTCAAGCCTAATTTCAAACTCCTTTCAAGCTGACTTGCACACACAATTCATGGGCCAATGAGAGACCTGGACATATAAACACAGACTGGTGTTCACTTCTCTAGATCTTTACTGATTCCCCTACTCACTGTCTGGTCGTCCTCGTTGGCCCAGGCTTCTTCAAATCTGGTTTTTGCAGTCCAAAAGATGCACATTTCTATTGAGGCTTTAGATATTTATGACTGGCACTGTATCTGTGGTGAAGGAAGAAAGCTCCCCCTTGCTGATGGTTTCCTCCAAATTTTCATTGCCCTCCTCCCCAAAGTCTGCCAGCTTTTGCTTATTCTCTGGAGGATTCAGTTAAGTTGTTTTTGTATATTATCCAGGATTTATGGTTGTTATTTGAGAAAGGTACCAATTTGTGGGGGCTTACCTGTCCAGAGCAGGAGTGGAAATTCTACAGGAAGGTTTTACTTTCAAATTCCATTTCCTTAAATTGTAATATTTGTCTAAATTTCTGTTTCACCCAAGGTTAGTTTTGGACAATCCTTTTTTAGATTTGTAGGCATCATCTCAGTTGATGAATTGGTTCACAGAAAGCTGCTCATATTATACTCTGGTGATATTTTTTAGTGACTATAGGCTTTGTAGCGATACTCTCTTTTCCACTCCTGATATTAACTATTTGAGCCATCTCTCCTTTAGTTAGTCTCACTAAGTGGTTAGCAATCATTTTAGCCTTTCAAAGAACCAATTATTCACTATTGATCTCTACTATATGGTTGTTATCTATTTCATTAATATCTTCTCTTTCATTGTTATCTTTCTTGTACTTTTGGGTTTAATTTGCTGTTCTTTTCCCAGACTCTTGAAGGGAATCCTTTGCTCATTGATTTTTTAAAAAATATTTTATTTATATATTTGAGAGAGAGAGAGACAGTGCACGAGAGAGCATGAGCAGAGGGAAGGGGCTGGGGGAGAAGGAGAAGCAAACTCTGCTGAACAGGGAGCCTTATGTGGGACTCCATCCCGGGACTCTGGGATCACAACCTGAGCCAAAGGCAGACACTTAACCAGCTGAGTCACCCAGACACCCCAGCTCATTGATTTTTAAGATCTTTTCTAGTACAATTGATTCTCATTATTCATGGATTCCATGTTGCAAATTCACCTAAAATTTATTTGTAGTTTCAAAATCAACACTCATGGCACTTTTGTGGTCATTAATAAATATGTACAGAGCAGTGGAAAATGGGAGTCACCTAGTGTGCACATGCTCAGCAGAGGCTGAACAAAGGCAAAGTTTGCCTTCTTATTTCAGCTCTTGTACAGAGATGATAAGAATGGAGATAGTAGGAGGCAGTGAAGTGTAGGGCACTGTGTTTCTTTTTCACCTTTTGGTTCAAATCTTTTCTAATTTTCATTTTTATTTTCCCTTTGGTCCATGAGTTATTTATAAGTGTTTTTTTTTTAAATTTCCAAGTATATGGGATTTTTATAATTTTTTGATATTGATTTATTGCTAACTGTACTGTGGCCAGAAAAGTGTACTCTGAAAAAACAATCCTTAGAAAGTTGTTGAAAGTTGTTTTATAGCCTAATGTGTGGTCAATTTTTGTAAATATTTCAAGTACATCTAAAAATATGTTTCTGCAGTTGTTGGGTGTACTGTTCTACACGCAACAATTAAACCAAGTTTTTAACGTTTATTCCATTCTTCTATATCCATACTAATACTTGCATGCTTGTTTTATTAGTCATTGAGAGAGCTTTGTTCAAATGTCCCCTGTGAATATCCATAGAATGTACAACACAAAGAGTAAATCCTAATGTAAAGTATGAACTTTAGTTAATAATAATGTATCATATTGACTTATCAATTATAACAAATGGATCACACAAACTCATTAACAAGATGTTAATAATAGGAAAATTTTTGTGTAGAAGGGGAAGGTGAGGGAGTATAGGGAATTCTTCATGCTTTCTGTGCAGACACCATGTAAGGTGCTTGGAGATAGCAGGGAACACTGTAGGCTCCAGGATCCACAGAGGTCAAATTCTTGTTTGTGTATGTGGAGGAGTGAAGGAGAGAGAAAACAAACAAAGGGACAATATAATTTCAGGTATTGATAAGTGCTCTCCTGTCTCCTTTATGAGCTCTCCTTATAATCTTTTGCATTCTGCACCTAAATCTCTACCTTTCTTATGCATGGGCTGGTCTGGTGTTTGGTTCAAGGTGTATCTTTACAAGTAAGACAATAGAGCAGAAAGAGAGGTCAAATAAATCTCTCAGGAAGCACATCTTGTACTATCTTTCAAAAATAACTTGAAGATTTGCCACTGATGTGTTTGTAATTTTGTTTAAAAACCGTGAAAGTTGATCTAACTATAAAAAGATAGGCCCTATTAAATAAAGGGAAGATTTGTAATTTTGAAATCCAATTACCATCTTTGGCTTAAGGTATACCTGACTCAACTTTCTTTCACAAGAATTACTTATTATTGCTTTGAGAAGAAGATAGCTAAAATATTCATTTTTACGTTTTATTTGTTATTAAGGTAAAAATACATAACCTAAGATTTATCATTTTAACCATTTTTAAGTGCCCAGTTGTGGGGTATTAAGTACATTCACATTGTTGTACAACGATCACCAACCATTCATCTCTGGAACTTTTTATCATCTTAAGTTGAAACTCTATACTCATAAAATAACACCTCCTGGGATCCCTGGGTGGCGCAGCGGTTTGGCGCCTGCCTTTGGCCCAGGGCGTGATCCTGGAGACCTGGGATCGAATCCCACGTCGGGCTCCCGGTGCATGGAGCCTGCTTCTCCCTCTGCCTGTGTCTCTGCCTCTCTCTCTCTCTCTGTGACTATCATAAATAAAAATTAGAAAAAAAAAAGATAACACCTCCTCATTGATCCTTTTGCCCAGCCCCTGGTAACCACCATTTTGTTTTCTGTCTCTATGAATTTGACCACTCTAAGTACTTCACATAAGTGGAATCATATAATATTTTAAAATATTATTATTCTTTGAATTTATTTACTCATGAGAGACACACAGAGAATCAGAGACATAGGCAGAAGGAGAAGCAGGCTCCCGGCTGAGAGCCTGATGCAGGACTCGATCCCCAGACTCCTGGATCATGACCTGAGCTGAAGGCAGACATTCAACCGTTCAACCACTGAACCACTCAGGCATCCCTAAAATATTATTTTTTAAGCCAACCTATTCTATAAAAGAAGCAAATAGCAAGTTACCAGCACAAGTAACTATTCTGACCATTGTTATCAACTGTGACTTTTGTGCATTTTACTTATTAAATCTATGAAGTGGTTTTAGAGAAGGAGGCAGTTTCAGAACATTTCAACAAAGTAAGTCACCAGAACCTTTTCATACAGGGCTTCTAAGTGAATTAAAGAAGGTAAATTTCAGAACTAAGAGCTACTGAACGAACATATTTATTGTCATTAATTTCCTAGTTGGAAATATCATTTTATAGAGCTGTAGATTCTTAAATGGTATGGGTTTGGGGTGGTGTTTCTCGTGCAAACAAAAACATTTCTCTGATGTTCAAAACGATTTTCTTCCCTGAAATAACCCTAAAAAATGGTTTTGATTGATCACAACACATGCATTTTAAAATGGACTAAAATCGATGACAACTGCACCATTTGATTTAAACAAAGCCCAGATTGCGGGGAATAACTCCAACAAATGCATCAGGAGCATCGCTTTCATTTTCTGACTCTGTGCTAATTGAGTAGACAGATTTTTCCTTTGCAGCAAACAGATATTGATAAAACAGCTTTAGCTGTTCTGTCACCCATTAAATTGATGGCAGGCAGGCCTCCGATGCCTATAAATTTGATCTATGTTCGGCAAAGCCACACATTTAAAATCTTGACTTTTAAGATCTTAAAAGTCTTAAATATATTTTAACTCCAGGCCAGAAACACTTAAATTATATATGACTCAGGCATACATGAAGAGGCTGAGTAAATTGTTTCGGATGCTTTCAATTCTCTATCCCCTAATTAAATTAACTTTGGACATGCTCTTGTCTGCTCACAAAGCTGAAGTGAGTGGATTCAGTATGCACAAAGTGCAGGCCACAGGCTACAAAACCAGTAAGATTGGTACACACGTTCCAAGAGTGTTTACTGAGTATGTTTCAGCAAGTTAAGGGGGCAGAGGCTGGGAGACTTAGAGAGAGGTAAGTGAGAGAAGGAAAATGGGAAAATGGAAAAGCAGAACCTGATGAAAAAATAGGCTAGTCTTCAATGTTATGCTTATAAGTGGATATATTAACTTAAATCTGGATTTTAGGAAATGAATATGCCCATGTGCCACTCATTGTCTCATGTTACCCTGGATTACCGTGTGTATTTTACTCATGTGCCCTGTTTCTCTACCAGAGGAGACTTGCTATGTGTTGCTATTTTGTTAAATATGTATTTATGTTTGTCAGTGATAGTGGTGAAGATGATGACTTTTACTGAGAAAGCCTGGGAAAGGAGAAAAGGCAGGAGAGGAAGAAATAAGGATATGAAGGAAAGCAAGGGGTAGAGTCTACTAAAGACGGCAGAGCCAGTTGGTCCTGCCACTCTGCTTTGCTCCGGCTGCTGGCCACATTTTAGTTTTGCAAGCCCTTCTAGCTTTTATCCTTTAGATACAGACAAATTTCATTTTCTTCACAAAAGCCCTCATTTCCAGTGAATTTAATAATGGGCAAAATGTGATTTGCTGGTGAGGATGTAGAAAAAGGGAACCCTTGTGCACTCTTGGTGAGAATGCAAATTGGTGCAGCCACTGTGGAAAACAGTATGGAGGTTTCTTAAGAAATTAAACATAGAACTACCGTATAATCCAGCAATCTCATTTTTGCATATATATCTGAAGGAAGTGAAACCATCATCTTAAAGAGATGTTTCTGTACTCCCATGCTCATTGCAGCATTATTTATAAGAGCAAAGGTATGGAAACAACAACATACGTGTCTATTAGCAAATGAATGGATCAAGAAAATGTGGGGTGTACATACATTATATACAATAGAATATTATGCAGCCTTTAAAAAAAAGGAAATCCTATCATTTGCAACATGATGGATGAACTTGAAGAGCACTCTACTAAGTGAAACAAGCCAGGTAGAGAAAGTCAAATACTACATGCTATCACTTACTTATGGAATCTAAAAAAAAAGGTCAAACTTGTAGAAACAGATTACAAAAGTAGTTGTGGGAGGCTAGGAGGTGTTGGAAATCGGGTGAGTTTGGTAAAGGGTACAGGCGTTTGGTTATAAGATGGATAAAGTCTGCGGATCTAATAAGTAACATAATGATTACTATTACTAATAACACTGCACTGTATAATTGAAATTTGCTAGAGAGTAGAACTTAGATGTTATTACCTAAAAAGGTGTGTGTGGGGGAATCCCTGGGTGGCTCAGTGGTTTAGCACCTGCCTTTGGCCCAGGATGTGATCCTGGGGTCCTGGGATCGAGTCCCACATCAGGCTCCCTGCATGGAGTCTGCTTCCACTCTGCCTGTGTCTCTGCCTCTCTCTCTCTCTCTCTCCCCCCCCTCACCCCATGTCTCTCATGAATAAATAAATAAAATTTTTTAAAAAAGGTGGGAGAAGTAAAGATGTGAAGTGATGGATGCATTCATTAACCTCGATGGTGGGGTGCATCCTTTCACATTGTATACATATATCGAATCATCACATTGTACACTTTAAATATCTTACAATTTTATTCATCAATCCACCTTAAAAAAAGAAGTAAATATGCATATTTTTAATCACAAATTTTGAATGCAAAAAGAAATTCCTTGGTATCCTAGTAATCAAGATAATAGCATTTTACAAGAAAGCAGCCCAACTCAGTTTTCCAGAGGATTGGTTATTGTAGTTTTTAGAAGATTACTTTTTCTTAGACATCTTGGAAAGTGCAGAGCAGTGCCATGCATCTTGCAAGGGGTGGACAGGATGTTGCTTCATATTATTGGGCAAACGTATAGGAGGAGGAACTCTTTGAAGCAGGATTGAGCCAAATAATAAAGGCAACCCAGGCAAAGGGGACAGACCAGACACATGACCAGCAGAATCGGTTCTCATCCCTTTGACCCAGGCATAATAACCCCTACACCCGCCCAGACACAGCTGTTACTTATTATTCTCCTCACCAGATCCACTGAATGGCTTTCACTTCAACCATGAGAACATCCATGGTGAGTGGATTCAAAATTGCCATTGAGTTAATGTCATAAAAAGGATGTGTAAGTGAATTCCTGTATAACTTAAATGAGAATTTCTATGTATATGTCTAATGAAATTATTACAAAATTATCGTTCTTTTTTAAAAAAAATTTAAAGATTTTTTATTTATTTATTCATGATAGACATAGAGAGAGAGAGGCAGAGACACAGGCAGAGGGAGAAGCAGGCTCCATGCTGGGGTCCCGACGTGGGACTGGATCCTGGAACTCCAGGATCACTCCCTGGACCAAAGGCAGGCGCTAAACCGCTGAGCCACCCAGGGATCCCCAAAACTATCATTCTTATTCCCATAAGACCTTATTTTGTACAACAGAATGTTTTGAGGAAAAGCAATACCTATGTTTGGTTTCATTTTACATGTTCTAAAGGGATAGCGTGAACCCAGAGGAAGAGGATGAGGCATATTCCCTAACATTGGGGCATAGGAGGTATAAAGCATTGAAAAATTCCATTGTCTGAAAAATTGAGTATTAAGGGTTCCTAAGCCTAGCTTAGGCAAGAATTCTGTAGCCAAACTATTATGGTAGTCTAGCCAAAGCATGTTATTTAAAACAAAACAAAACAAAACAAAACAAAAAAACAAAAAACAAAAAAAAACTCACGAAGTGCTTTATTTATTTTTTTAAAATATTTATTTATTTGTTTGTTTGTTTGTTTATTTATTTAAGGCAGGGGAGGGGCAAAGGAAGAGGGAGACAAGAGTCTCAAGCAGATTCCTACTCAGCCCGGAGCTGAATTTGGTGCTTGATCTCATGACCTCGATCTCAAGACCGGGAGAGATCACAACAACCTGAGCCAAAATCAAAGAGCCAATTGACTGTGCCACCCAGGCACCCCTGAAGTGCTTACCTCTGTTTAAGAACTGCAGCATATCATTAGTAAACAACTTTGGAGCGCATTGAAAATGAAAACTTCACTTATAATCTTAAAAATGAAATCTTTATTTTCAGTTTTTAAAACGAAATCCAATAACAAGTGCTTAGATGCCTGGAAAGTCAAGCCGCCTTTCCTAGGTGGGCTTTCCATCTGGGCAACAGCCAAAACAAGAAGTGGCATCCTTTGCAGAGAGACTATTTTATGGCACTAATGGCACCAAGGTACACTGGCTGGTCTATAAACGACAGCATCAAAGGTGCTCCTGACCCTGCTATGTCAATAGAAGTTCCCCAAACACAGCAGGCCAGGTAACCCTTAACACCAAGAAAATTCTATGGAGGTTAAGAATCACTTATGATTGGGAGCCTGGGTGGCTCAGTGGTTGAGCGTCTGTCTGCCTTGGACTCAGGGAATGATCCCGGGATCCTGGGTTTGAGTTCCCCATCGCGCTCCTAGCAGGGAGCCTGCTTCTCCCTCTGCCTGGGTCTCTGCCTCTCTCTCTGTGTCTCTCAGGAGTAAATAAATAAAATCTTTAAAAAAAAATCAAATCCTTGCTGGGAAGATTGTTTAAAAGGCAGTTAGTTAATCACGAGCGGTGCTGGGTGCAGTTTGGTTAAAGATAACTGTAACGGGAGCCGAGGTGTTTAGGCAAAACCCAAGATGTGGCAGCAGAAGAATGAGACAAGCAGCATGTTGTTCATATGCACCTGCAGGAGAGAGACCGGTAGCCTGGCTCCTGAGGCATCGTCTATGCATCCAAAGTCACCTCCTAGCTTGGACTCGGGAGCAGACTCCCAGGCGCCCTGGGCACGCAGCGGCCTCCGCGCTCCGCGGGTCCTGACGGCGAACAGCAGATGCCGCAGGCCGGTGCCCCAGTGTCAGGTGGCACAAAGCAGCTGCTGGCCGAGCGCCCCGTGCGGAGGTGCTCAGGCCCCAGCTGTCCCCCCAGCCCCTCAGCCCCCCAGCACCATCTTGCATTTCTTCCTTCGCCTGCACCCAGCTGCTGCAATAACTTGCAGGGCCTGCCTGAGTCACCTTCTGGCAAGTGTCGCCCCAGCCTGGAGTGCATGATCCCCCATTTCTGATTTCTCCTTCTCCTCTGCTCCCAGGCTGAGTCACCTTTCCCCCCACCCCAGCGGCCATCCATAGTAGGGTGGCGGTTACTGTCTTTATCATTCTCCCTCCCAATTCCCTCTTGCGGCCCTTCATAGCATTTATGTGCTAGACTGTACTGATTTGAATATCATTCGGTCCAGTCCTTGCCTTTTATAAACCAGGATGCTGATGGCCAGAGAGTTGGGAAATACCTGAAGTTGTTCACCTAAATTAACAGTGGCCCCCATGCAGCTACGTCTATAATATCTGAAAGGGCAGGGGCACCTGAAAGTTCATTTGCCTCTAAATAAATCCAACTATTAGGTGATAAAGCAGACACAGAGTCCAAAGGAAAGAGCAAAACCTTTTCTTTTGCTTTTTCATTTAGATTACCAGCAAACAATCTCCCTTCCTCTTCTTTCCATGTGTTAGCTAAATGGGAAGAAGTGCCTTACCTCTTTCTCTTCCCCCCATCCCCATGCCGGGGTTTCATCATTTCTTTCTCTGACACTCTGGTGAAGCAGTTGGTTAATAGAAGGAGATGGGAGAGGACTGGGGGAGGGGCTTCAGATGTGCAAGGTGCTCCGGTCTGGTGTATCAAAGGGGGAGGTGAAGAATAGTCTTTCCTGGTCCAGTTCAAACACGTGGACAGCCTCTCGATACCCAAATCCTACATTTTATTAGGCTGAGTCTTTTCTGTTGCCTCTTTTTTCTATTACCCTGACTCGATAAATACCAGCTCCCCAGAGGAAGAAGCACTCCTCTCTAGCAGGTGGATAAAGGAGAGGGAAGATAATAATGCCAGGAGAAGGGGGAAGGGTGGTAACAACAGAGGCACCAAAACACAGCTCTGCAAGCTAAAGGTACATGAGAATGATATGAGCAGCTCACTTACATTCACATTCCCTGGGGCTTCCCTAACCCTTGGAAATTTGGATTCAGTAGATCTGGAGTGGAAATGTTGGATCCCAGAATCTACATGTAAAAGAGGCACACTGATAATATTGTAAAAGCAATACCTGCCATAAAAAAAAAAAAAATCAGGCTTTTTCTGATCTAACTCAATGCTTCCAGCTGATGTGTGCTTTGATACCACTTCCCAGAGGTGGCCCCGGACCCGGCCAGAGGGATGCCCTCGACCAGCCTCACTCATTTCCCCTGCTGGGCCTTACAAGTACTATGGTTTGTTCTAAGTGTGCTGATGTGGAAGAGGTCGTGAGGCATTTTGGCTCAGCAACACCATTTCAGAAGCCCACACAGGTTAACTATCCCTTGAACAATAAAGTTAATTTCAGAACCAAAAGCAGGCAGAAGAAAGGAGAGACCTCCCCACAACATCTTCATCTGCTCTACAAATCCGGACAGAAGAAAAGCCCTGGAGGGCATGAGGTGTCCACAGTTTACATTTTCAGGCGAAGCACACTCTCTTCTTGTGTTGGCTCATTGGTTCTTTCCTTTCTTCCATCTTTTCATAGCTGTTCTCACTGCTTTGTGTTTTTTAAGCGTGTCAGAGGATGCTGCTTGACTTTTCCAGGAAACAGTAGCCACTCATTAAACATACAGTTCCCTTGGCATATCTGCTGAGAATTCAGCAGGATTTTGGTCCTGGTTCTGAGATCAGAGAATGACACCATTTCAATGAAAGCGCATCTGCTGAACTTGTCTTTGACTTCAGTGCCTGGAGAGAGAGAGACTAGGCACCCTTCCTAGCCAAAGCCCAAACCGTGTTAGGACAAGTTTTCCCTTGGCACAGAACCTCTGGCCTCCCAGGCTGCAGGGAGTTTTCAGGGACAGCGGTGCAGGTGTTCAGGATGCTCTTACCCTTCCAGCTGCTTGCCATTGCTTGACTTTCCTTTTCCTGACTGGTGTCTGCCAGAAGGTTCGGAGCTACAGCAGCAAAGGTCACTTGTTGCTATGGGAGCCTGTCACACATGTGTTCCTGCTGAAGGCGCTGGAACAGGCAGACGTGGTGGTGGAGGTGGGGGCTGCCAGTGATTTGAGATGGTCTAACTGGCAATTTAGGTAAACCTGCTGTGCAGCAGTGTCTCAAGGCAGGAAGATGAATGCACCCTTTACTGATTGAATCAGCTGGCATTTGAAAGAGGAGGAGCAAGAGAGAGACACCTCCCTGGGCAGCCTGACAGGTGAAAAATGACCCAGAAAAGTCCCCGGTTAAATGGTCGAACAGCTGGCACAAGGTACTGAAAAACCAACTCATATTTGCCATAGTTTGTTTAAGACCTCCACTATAGTTCCCTGCCCCTCTACTAGGACACAGAAGATAGAGTTTATGCTTTATATATTGCTATTTTTTACCCACTGCTTTTATTTGAATACCAACTCTCAATTATTTGTAATACTGCAAATATAAAATTCGTTGGGAAACAATCCATAGATTATTTTTAGTTGACTTTTAAGTGTAATTTTGTATTTACGTATGCGCAGAGGTGTGTTCCATGCTTTGAGAATTCATGTTTAACAAAGTAACGAAGCCCCACGGGGCAGATCTCCCTCTGCAAGCATTGGATTTCTGCCCAGTTCCTGTCCAGCTCCTTTTATGGGCTCTTATCTATAATCCATGATGTCTTGGGATTCAACACTATCAATCCTAAGACATTCTGGCTAGTAGGAGAGATAAAGTTCAGTGTTTGCATTTCTCCCTTTTTCTTTTGACAAAATGAATAGAGCTACAGATGTTATAATGAAGCTCACTAGGTGCACTGAGCAGGTCTGGTTTTGCAGAAAGGGCACGGGATTGAGTAGGGCAACAGGTGGCTTGGAATTCCAGCTGCGCTACTAGGCAGTGTAGCCTTCAGCAAGTTATTTTGCGTCTTTGAGCACTAGACTTTCATCCATAAAAGGCTACTATCATCAACACATGGCTTACCTCCTGGGGTGAGTATGAAGGTCGAATGAAATGCAGATAAGAAAGCATTTAGTGAATTGCAAAGTAGTGTTTTGGATTTCAAACAGCCTAAGACTGGAGGACCAGTAAGTAGCCCGCATGGTAGCAAAATGCTTTCTCGGGGCTGAGCAGGCTGTCATTCTCACAGTGAATGAGTATGAGATTTTATACAAAGAGATACAAAGAGATAGTCTGCCCTGAATGAAGGCAAATTGACTTTTGAGCTTTTTAACTTCTCAGTTTCTTTTCAAGCTGCTACAGTATGAGAAGCAGGCATCAGAACAGACACCCACGCTGAAAGCAAGAAAACCTGGAAGAAAGGCTCCAGGGTTACTGTTACTGTGCCCAGGGTGCAGAGCTTCTCTTCTGCTTTTCTCTCTGTCTCTCCAGGTGATCCCACCAAGAAATGCTATCCATACTGAAGGTGATGAAAATTATAGCCTCAAATTGGAAATTTCTCTGAGCTCCCAACATATATGCAATTAAATTTTCAATGCCATCAGTTGGTGGTCTAATAGGCATTGCAAAATTAATATGGCCTCTAACAAGCCATTAATCTCCCCTCAAATCCACTTCCCACCAAGCCTTATTTATCTCATAGCAGGACCCTTCACCCAATGGTCGGTATCATAGGAACACGCATGTTGGTCTCTGTACTGGAGCCCACCAGAGTTCAAATCCCAGCTCTGCTGCTTATTAATTCTGTGACTTTGTTTAAGTTACTTAATCTTTCTGTGTCTGTTTCCTTATTTCTAAAATGGCGACAATGTTATATCTAACTCTTCACATTTTTTGGTAAAGATTAAACGTTAGTATACACAAAGCATTCAGAATAGTGCCCAGTGCACTGTAGATTCTACGTGAGAGTTTGTTGTTATTTCCTTGTGCCTCATCTGAATTTCGTTAGCAAATATTGTCAGTTCTATTTCCAAAGCTTGTCCTGAGTTCCTTCTCACCATCCCAATACAAAAACCCCTGTCTGGACCATCATTATGTCTCAGTTGAATTCCTGAGCCCTTCCTAACTTGCCTACTTGTCTTCACTTCATCTCTGTCCATTCTCTGCCAAGCAACCAGAATCCAGGCTCCTGTTGCAAGGCCCCACCTGCTCCGATTGCATTCCAGTCTCCAATCTCATTGCTGCTCTCTGCCTCATCAGGATGGTCTAGCTTGCCATGACTCTTTGGCACTATTCATTTCTCAACTCAAATGGCACTTCCTCCAAGAGACTTTTTCTCATCTTCTTGGTCAGAGAAGCCTCCTCTTCAGTCCCTACCCCCTATTGTCATATCCTTCTCATGTAATCCTAGGTTTAACAGGATCAGAAACACCATGTAATGGACAGGCCTAGGGGTTCCTGTTCATCTCTTCCTGTGGAACGTCAGGTCCTTGAGTGTGGAAACCCACTTTGTCTCTTTTGTTGCTATGTCCTAACAACGTTGAACTTTGTCTGATTCCTGTGATGCTGGAAAACAGTAAAGGCTAACAAATCCCCCAACCTTTTTTATTCTGAGCAATGGCTTACTTGCTAAGAACCATCGTTTCCCGAATGACTTAAAAAAGATTCATGGATGCCCTCTTACTTCTGTATAACAAGGCCAGACAGAGACTCTCCAAATTCCCATTTTTTTACTCACAAGTAATTTACTGTACTGCTTGTCTCCACCGATCAGATGGAATAAACTGCTCGTTAACCAAACTTTGGTTAGTATCCTCCTCTCTACGTCACAGGCCACTAACCTTCAGCCTACCATCAGCATAAGCCAGCAGACACATACGAAGCAGTTGACCACAGGGTGAAATGTCCTCTGATCTACTTCACTGATCAGGCCACTCTTCCATCCCACTCCCCCATGCCCACTTCTTTAGCTTTTTTGCTCCTTCCTATTAAAAAAAAATCAACACATAACTCTTTTTCCTAACCCTTGGGGTGCTTACAGCTCTTATGGGCACAGTGTTCTTCCTGTGACAATAATTCCTTCCCCTCCTTGCAATAATTCTTAAAGTCTGCTTTAAGAATAAATCCAATTTTTTTTTTTAACTTGACAGTCTGCCCAGTGTCTAAAATGTGCCTGGCACATGATAAGTTACCTAATAGATATTCGTTATGGAATAAAAATACATTGCTATTTCAAATTCAGATTCAAAATATTGTAGCTTTAATATGGGGACTCTATACATGGTGAATCCCAATGCTCCTTACTGAAAACCTCCCAGAGGAGCTCGCAGAGGCAGTTTCCCTTTGGCACTGACTTTTCGGCCCAGATTTAAAAAGAATCTTAGGAAAGACAGGGCATTCAGATCAGGAGTGGGGTAGCTGGTGGTAGGGATGGAATTGCCACTCACTCATCAACTCATTGCATGCTTAAACTTTTACAGAATAAAAATTCATGTGCTCATCCACTTGAGATTTCAGTTACCTTGTTTGTCACCCAGTCTTTCACTAGGAACTTCCTGGGGTGGTATGCTGAATAAAGATGAGAAAACTAAAGGGATGTGTGTGTGTGTGCGTGTGTGTGTGTGTGTGTGTGTGTCTTTGTATTTGTAGGAGACTAAATATCCATGTAATCAAGGGTATTATTAAAAATAAAATCTCCCATTTTTCAAGCAGATTTTTAGCATCCTACAAAACTTGTATTTAAATTTGTGTTGTATTCCTGGTTGTGTTTAAAAATTAAAACAAACAGAAACAAAGCAGAATAAAATAAAATAAGGCATATATACACCCCCCAACACAAGCATACACACAGCCTTCTATTTTTAAGACATTGTTTTAGATGACCTCAGCATATTGTCTCATCCTCTAACATGGAGTAGGTAGCTTGCTATTATTTAATACAAAAAATTACCTTCAGCCTTGAAGGATAGAGTAATTCCCACATTTTCCATATACTGTTTCAACAGCTGTGATTAAAACAAACAAACCACTTTCTGTTTCAGTTTAGTTTTTGCTTTTCTTGTGAGTGATCTAAGCATCCTTCTTAATTGCAAATATATTAAATTATAATCATGACTGAGGTACATAGCTAATTTGGGTTTATTGCCTTTTTATATATATAACAAATATGAGCTTTCCAAGTTAGTATAATTATGTTTCAAGACCCATAAAACATGCTTCAATTTATTGTAACTACTTTGCCATTTTGAGTTAATTTATTTACAAAAATTCTGCTCACTGCTATTAAGAAATCTATCTCAGGGTTGGGCATGAAAAAGGCCATTAATTAACTCTTTATTGATGGATTGATCAGAGAAGGAGACTAGCATTCACAGGCCCTGGTGGTTACTCAGCACAACATAAAAGTCTTAATGCCAGCTGTTTGGTGACGGGAGAACCATTAAACCTGTAAAAATTAGAAATGGCTGATTATTCTAGATAAAAATTCTTAAACACAACATTCAGTTTATTATAAATATTTCACATGATGTCAGGCAATCAACAGTAATTTGTGGAGGGCAGCCCAGGTGGCTCAGCGGTTTAGCGCTGCCTTCAGCCCAGGGTGTGATCCTGGAGACTCTGGATCGAGTCCCATGTCGGGCTCCTTGCATGGAGCCTGCTTCTCCCTCTGCCTGTGTCTCTGCCTCTCTCTTTCTCTCTGTCTCTCATAAATAAATAAATAAATAAATAAATAAATAAATAAACAAATAAATAAAATCTAAAACAAAACAACAACCCCCCACCCCCAGTAATTTGTGGAGTATTTTCATTGCGCCCAGTATTGTGCTCCGTCAATGGAAGATTAAAATGGTATAAGATCTATTCTTTCAATGCTGCTTTGGAGAATCTATTTTGCTGCCATTTGCATAGGTTAGATTAAACATTCTTTGACTTTATTTTCTGCTAGATGTGCTCACTTATTCCAGCTGAAATTAGCTCTATTTCCCTGAGTTTAAATCATGTGGACAGTTATCGATAATGCGATTTCTCTACCCCAATGAATCACTTAACCAAGAACATACTTAATTCTCTCAAATTTTTCTCTTGTTGCTTTCTTCTTTTCCTTCATCTTAACCGAATTCTGATTAGTGAGCTCATTACTGTTTGTACCTGGGTGTCTTTTAACATGTGGCAAATTTGAGATGTTTTATTGAAGCAGGGAAATTGCTACTTCCCTCTTTCATCACACTGCAATTGATTTTCAGGCCCCAAGAATTTATCTCCATTTTGAAGATACATCCCGGCAAAGGAATACACAGTCACTGGTTATTTTTAAGTTTGGGTGGCTTACAGCTGACTTAAAACACACCCTTTTTCTCCAGATGAAGTTGCTTAAAATTTGGTGCTACTTTCTTAAATTGATTAACACTTGTAGTCTCTGATGTCTTCATAATTCATATTACAAGCTCTGTTCATTTCTCCAAGTACAAATAAGGTTGTCAGACAGCTTTAAAGGCTGCAATCATTGACTAATACATAAAGAGTGCAACCAAATAAGTAATTTATGGGAGGGCTCTCTGGTGGTGCAAAGAATTAATGAAGTTTTCAAAGCCTCCCGATTTGCAATCAGGGGATAGTTCAGATGCTGGGAGACTTTGACTTGAAGCCAAAGAAACAAAGACTACAGAATTATGAGAACTGGAGAGGGAGGGAATATTATCTAACCCAGAGATTGTAAACAGGGAACCTCCAGGATCCATCTGGCTTACAGATTGTTGTTCTTTCTTTAACTTTGGCTTTGAATACCCTTGGGGGAGAGAAAATGATCTTCTACCCACCATGCTGCCCACCATTACCACTGTCTGACCTGTGAGCCCAGTCACATGCTTACATTACCTGCCTTATACCTAAATGCATTTCAATCTGGGATCCATTCTTTAGAGACAGTGAAATGAGAAAACTGAGAGCTAAACGATATATTCCAGGTGACTGATGGGCAACATGTCTCATAAGCAGTTTACCTCACAAATATCTGGAGTCCCCATCCAGCTTTCTTTCTACTCCATGTGTGGTTATAGTTGTCTGAAAGCTTAAAGGCAGAACCCTCTAAGAGTCAAATTCATTAATATGACATTTCACACTCTTGTGGATTTAGAAGCATATTTTATAAGAAAGAGTTGTAAACAGAACGTTCAAGAGATTGAATAATTTGACCAAGTTGAGGGAGAAAGCTGGGTTTTGAGTCTTATGGTCAACCACCACCGCCCCCCCCCCAACCTTCCCAGGTGGGATTTTTTTTTTTTTTTTTTTTTTTTTTGCTTATTTTGCACAATGAAGGGAACAGCTGGGAAAAAGTGATTAAATTACATTTCTTTCTGTAAGTAAAGTCACAATTTTCAAATAAACCTCTAGGTAGTCCTTGTTTTAAAAATGCCATTGATTCCTCAAAAGAAAAAAAACCACTGGATTAAAATAATTAAGTAAAAATCTATGGCATGATTAGAAATGATTTTCTCTTCACTATTGTATTACTCATGCAAGATTTCTGTAGGTCAGTCTGACTTCATTTCAAGATTATTTGAGTTGCCGTAAGAGGCAGTAGTGTTTCTTGATTTAAATTGTGTCTAATGTGATAATCAAGAGCCAAAACTGCATCATGGAAGCACAAAAGGGAACAAAGCCACGTTTAATGGGAGGAATTCTGCATTCCTTGCAATTTCTGACTCTGAACTAAACATTTACTAAAAGAGAAATGATTCTTGTGATTTTTAAAAGATATTTGGAATAGCCATTAACAATCAGGGAAGGTGCCCACAGAATGAAGGACAAAGTTCAGATTGCTAATTAAAATTAAAATTATACTTTTCTATCATTCTAGTTGCAAATGGTGCCCTCTAACACACACCCGCCTTTGTTTGCAGTCCATTTCAGTTTCTTTCATTCCTCTTTCTTAGTCACCATGGATTTGGAATACCTTTCCCTTGTCTTGGTTAATTCTTTTTCTTCTACAGGCTGATCCCAAACAGTCCCAGCAGGAGATCTATATGAGTTAGGAAGATTGCTTGAGAAACCCTTGCATTTATGCACTGGGAAAGTTGTATTTCTGGCAATATTCTCTTGTTTGTTTTTAGACCTTCATTATACTAGACTCTTAGTTTTTTAACCTCCTCTGTGCTCCACAGCAGTTTTTCATACCTATAACCAGCACTTATCAGATTGTACTATAATTATTGGTTCACATATCCAGCTCTCTTATTTAACTCTATGAACCTCAAGGACAAGGGATTATATCTTACTCAATTTTGTATTCCTGGCATCTGACATTACACTTGATATTATTCAACGAAAAGAATGAGTGAATAAGACTATACAAGATAATAGGTGTCTGCAAAGGTTTCTGCTTTTTTATTTTAAAAAAACAACTCAAGTTTTAGTTAATATATAAAAACAGACAAGAGACACAAAGAGTGAATTGGAAAAATCAGAGAGGACAATTTATGTAAGGGATAATGCCGTCGTGTGAAGGGAAGTTGGCTTTAGTCTAATATCCCAAGTGGAAAAGAGGGCTGGCTGAGTGGCTACCATTGACCTCTGATGTTTTCCTGATCCCATGTCAAATTCTGTCCTTCCTCTGGGGCCTTCTTATGTTTGCCACCTCACTGATACTTGGGTGAGCCGTGGCCAAATTGATTTGTCTTTCTGAGTCTCACTTTTCTATCTCACCAAAACAGACTCAACTCCTCCCTATCCATATCTTTTTACTTTGCATCTGTTGATCTATTCAATCTGATTGGAGTCCAGTTTGCTGGTTCAGAAGTCTCTCTCTCTCTCTCTCTCTCTCTTCCTGTCACCACTTATATAACATGTACCAGGCAAGTTCTAGGGAGCAACACTGCTCTTAGAGCTGGGAAATGGGAGCTGTTGCCCTGGTCATGTGCATACCTTATCACCAGGCAATGAGGGGTTGGTGGTGCCCAGGTACATGTCCAGCCAGAGCCTGCACTATCCTCCCATATTCCAAGTACCCAATGCAAGAATAGCTTGCCCCAGTGGCCCCCAAACCTCCATCTGGGGCTTGCATGGACCCCTCCCAAAAGTCCTGCTTCCTGAGCATGACTGTTGTCTTGGTTGGGAGCAAGATTGGATGAGCTTTGCTGTGCGGGATGTCCACATACATGTCCATGAGGCCCCATATGATACAGGACAGAGCCAAGGTTAAGTGTAGAAGGGAGTGTTCTATGGGTGCTGGTGGAGAGGGTTCTCCTTTTACTTGACTGTTGCCTTTAGTTCTCATAAATTTTAGAGCCTGCTAAGTGCTTTACGTGTAGTCCCTTATTTGTTCTTTACAATG
This sequence comes from Vulpes lagopus, assembly GCF_018345385.1. Classification (NCBI taxonomy): domain Eukaryota; kingdom Metazoa; phylum Chordata; class Mammalia; order Carnivora; family Canidae; genus Vulpes; species Vulpes lagopus. Next base: position 68,701,637 of record NC_054832.1, on the reverse strand, counting down.
ACTCCATGTAGGGGAAAGCAAGGTCTTATGGGGAAAACAGAACAGAGGGAATTACTAAGGTCTCAAGTAAACTCATTCACTCAACAAGTATTTATTGACAGAGATAGTGGAGAGCAAAAACAGATGGCCTCTTCTCTCATGAAACTTTTTATATTCACTAAACACAGCAATAAAGGCAGCACAGTAAGCAGAGGAAACACTCTGTCATTGTACACTTCTTTAAATAGCAATCACATGTACTGTAACACTAATTTCTATTTACCAGTCTTGGATGGCAAAGAAATGTTTAACCTTTACAGTTTTAAAAAGGTCCTTGTGAACGTCTCCTTTTTGTGATTTTTTTCCCTTATGGCTTGTCTTCAAAGCAGATGTTAAAAATGTCTCTGATTTTAAAACTTGGAGATGTGGCACACAATTTCCCAAGTTCTCTGGCAGTGTTAGTAACACAGATTAGTTTGGTTATATGTGTTGCTGGATATCATTAGAGATTATATATATATATATATATATATATATATATATATATATTTTTTTTTTTTTTTTTTTCCCCTCTCTTCTTTGGTGGAACAAGAGCCTTGAGGTCATTGAAGGGAACTTCTCTCCTCCAGGGAGGGACTCCCCTCCCTGCCAGTCTAGGACCATGCCCCTGACCAGGCACATCTCTCTCAAAAAAGGAAATCATCTTGGGATCACTCAGGGTGGTTTTTCCCTAGGTCCCAAAGATAGTTGTCTTCCTAATCCCATGTTCCTGGAGCCTCTGGGTCAGGCTGGTGCTGAGCATGAGACTCTTGACAGCCTAAGCTGGGGACAGAGTCTGCAATAATGAGTCAGGCAAACTCCCTGACAGGCGGCACTCTCTTGTAGGAATAGGATCCAGGAAAGAGCTAGTAGCTTTGAGAATCTGGCAGGAGTGACCAATCAAACTGCTCTCTGGGTCCCTTGGGTGTGGGGGCCAGTGCTCCCCTTTGGATTGAGTTAGCCTCTGGGATGCATGGACAATGCAGGGGAGATGGGGACTTCTTGCTGACAAGGCTTGGGGAGGGGTATTTAAGAACTGGTTTGCAATATAGGGGACTGGTAATCTTATTGCATTTAGAATGTGTAATACAGGTCATATAGGTTACATTAGGGATTGAAAACACTTGGGGCATGAAAAATACAATTATTAACTCCATCTCCTGCCTCTTAACAACCCCACTGTGCCTGCAGTGTCTTCATGCCAATGTGCTTACTCAGAACCATCTCCTCTTTGCATCCCAGCTCCCACTCCCCATTGGGCAGGGGCATTACTTGCCCAGACAGGCCTCATTTTCCTCATGTTCCCAGACTGTTCCTCTCTACCTTTTGTTTTACCTCTCTCTTATTCCCAAAAATCAGTTCTCTTTTTTCCTAGAAGTTTCCCAGAAGAATGACTTGTAAGCTGCAAATTCAGAGACCAAACTCTTTTAGTTGCTGAAGAGATCTGCAGAAATAATTCTACATGTATTCCAGTTTCACAAAAAGAAGAACTCACAGTGACTGGACTCCATTTAGAATCTGCTTGCAGCACTAGTTTCCCAAATCATGATTCTCCTCCAATCCCCTATCATAATACTGAAACGATTAGGGGACCAGAAGGATGTAAACTATAATGTATCACAAGAATCTAAATTTGAATGATCAGTCCAATAAGATATATAAGTAAGGTGGAGGTTTGCTTGATTATTTATTTAGGAAATATTTGTATGTAATATGTATGTCAAACATAGAATATAAAAGCTAATAGATATTTTACCTAGTTTTAGGGTCTCAGTAACATTTTTGGGAAGATTAGTGTGACTTTAAGAAGTAACACTAATAACCTTGAAATTGATTAATTTTCATTAGAAGAAATGAGACTCATTTAACATGACAGTATTTGTTATAAAGGCATAAAATTATAGGACTAGAAGACAAAAGTAAATTTTAAACATCTTATTTTAAATAGGATGAAAACTTAGCCTACTTAAATATTTTGTGAACACCTTATTAATTATATTATTCAAAGCATGGGGCAAAGGGATTAATTTTTAAATTAGATGGATGTTTAAATATGTTAAATAAAGAACCTAATTAAATACACATTTGCTGAAGTTTATCCCTTGTATTAGAATTTTTCCTTTTGAATTCAAAAATGATGTCTAGTTTCTGAGGAGTCCAATTCTTAAAATAATACTGCTAACATTTGGTACTGAAGAGCTATTTTATTACGAGTTTTATATTAAAATATTGTTTTATACTGAAATAGAAAGGAAAGATAAATGAACATAGTAAGATTATTAAATATCTACAATAATATATAGCACTTATTTTATTTTTAAACATTTATTTATTTATTTGAGAGAGACAGCATGCACATGAGCAGGCGCAGAGAGAGGGGCACAGGGAGAGAATCTCAAGCAGACTCCTTAGTAGTATGGAGCCCATCTCAGGGCTGGATCCCACAGCCATGAGATCATGACCTGAGCCAAAATCAAGAGTCAGACTCCCAACAACTGAGCCACCCAGACGCCCCAATAACTATTTTACGTATTTTAAAGTAAAATTATTTTTTTTTAAAGAAACTACATATGAATTTCCTTGGGACTGTGCTTTATTAGTGACAATGAAGCCCCATTTGCAAATAACACAGCTCAAAAAATAAAAAAAAAGTTCTGGAGTATATTTTATCATATACTTTAAAATACATTAGCCCTTATAAGGAGTTATTTACTTATTAATGAGCACATGAAGATTTTATGGTCTTCTTTAAATGGCATGAAACATTGAGAAACGAATGTGCTTTGCAGTCTTAAGGATAATGATAAAGCTCCCAAAACTGTACCCAGAGACTTGGATTTCCACATTGATTCTGCAGCTTCCTTCTCTTGAGCAGAATCAACAGCTTCATTACAAAAACTTCCAGAAAACACCAAAGAAATATAAATTTTCCTTCAGTTGTGACATGAGATATGCTGAAATTCTACATTAGGTTTTGAACTGCATGGCAACGAGGAGGACAATTACAGGGCTATTCATGACCTATAGGGTAAGGAGAGGAGTTTAGGAGTATTACCAATTGAATTGTGTCATTGCTTCAAAATTGAAGCTTTGCTCCCCAATGTGGTTGTATTTGGAGATATAACCTTTAAGGAGATAATTAAAGCTAACTGAGACAGGGCCCTAATCCAATGGGACTGGTGTCCTTATAAGAAGAGGCCGAGTATATCAGGAGTGTGCTTGCCCAGAGGGAAAGCCCTGTGAGGACACTGTGATGAAGCACTGTCTGCAAGCTAAGAAGAAAGGTCTCGCCAGGAACCAACCCTGCCAGCATCTTGATCTTGGGCTTCTAGCCTTTAGAACTGTGGGAAAAGAAGTTTCTGTTGTTTAAGCAATCCATTCTGTGCTACTGTGTTATTAGCAGACTAATATGGAGAACATCTAGCAGACTAATATGGAGAACATCTAGCAGACTGATATGGAGAACATCTTTCCATTGTTTATCTATCCCTTTTCTGTGCTTCTGCCACACTACCTTTGTGCTGTTAAAACTTTGTCATCCCATCATCACCCTGGCCAAAACCAATTAGAACAGGGCTTATCCTGAGCAAAAGACAACTAGCAACGGGAAAGCCATTTTACCTTGAGAGGACACTCCTCACTTGATAATGATTAAGCAGACCAACCATATGGTGGTTCTAAGAAACTTTGAATGTAACACCCAGAGAGATCCTCAGTAAGTCCAGTGGGGAAAGACACAGGAAGATGTGGGAGTAGACATAAGGCGCGAGTAGCAGAAGTCATGAAGTAGAAAGTAGAAAAAAGAAGCAGCTGTAGAAGCAGAGGAAGTAGAGGGAGAAGCCAAGAGAGAACCTGATTATAGGACCAAGGAGCAAACTGAAATTTGACATCTTTTATTTCCTCCAGAGGCCCAATTATCCAATTCTTCTGTGATTCATTCAGTTCGGTAAAATAATGATTAAGAGCACTGACCTTGGATAGCCATGGTTTATGCTCCTAGTCACCCAAATAATCCAGGCATGTACTTAACCTCTTTATGACTCAGTTTCCCTGGCAAAATGGGAGAAATACATGCACTTCCCTTATGGGATTGCTATAAGGATTCAATGATATATTGCTTGTAAATTTCTTGCTATATTGTGTACACATAGTAAAACTTCATAAATTTTAGTTATTATTGTTATTACTCTTATTATTACAAACTGTGTATACTTCTAATAAGCTCCCATTTGATAAAGTAAATGACATATAGGTCTGTTCTATGCAATCTGAAAGACACTAGGATAGTTATAATGACATAATGAATAATCCTTCCCAAAAGCATACTTATATTTTGTAGAGGTTTGTTGGGAACTTAAGTGTATGTTTTTTTTTTTAGTACTTAACTGTCTGTTTTTGCCCTAACAAAGGGGAGACTCATATGGAAAAGATTAGGATTCTCCAAAAGCAATCTGGCTCTATGGTAAGAAGTCTTACAGGCAAATCCTAGTATGGGTAATGCCAGTTAAACTCACCGCTTCTCATTTCCTTCTCCCAAGGTCAGGTATTTGCAAAGATGTCCTGTTTTCTGGGAGGTAGACTTTCCTCATTAGACTAGGTCTTACCGAGAAATTATGATCTAAAGAATAAGGTGTCCTCAAACTATTTTAGAGAAGTCAGCAGCATTAAAAAAAAAACAACCTATTTAATAGTAATGATGAAACCCTAATTCAAATTAGCTTGATGGGCTGGTTAATGGGACTCAGATAATTGAAGGAAGAGATGTAGGAACCAAGACCTTGGGACAAGAAATGGGACCATAAAACTCAATCAATCTCCACAGGTGTCCAAACTCTCACTGGTTTCACTCTTTCCTACTTTATCTAGAGTAACACTCTGCAGCAGTGATTGACCAGGGTCAAGTGCTCTCCCAAGATGCGGTCTGGACAGAACTATTAGATAACAGGAAAAGTAGGTCCACCTAGGAATATTGACCAGATAGAAAACGTGTTTACTGTAGTAATTCACCCTAGATCCCACAGCTAGAAAGAGGCAGAAACTTAAACCAAACTTCTATTTCCAAGTGTTATGTTCTTTCTTCAGTCAGGTAGATGTTGGTTACTGAGCTCTTTTGTTTTCAAGTCATAGAAATAATAATTCTGATAACAGTGGTTATGCTTCCTTGTTTGAGTCATAATAGACATTCATTACAGGTCAAAGTACTTTACTCCTTTCTTTCAAGAGTTGCCAACCTTGTGCACTTCCTGCTGCTTGATCCTGCACAGTGACTCTTAGGATGAATATCAGTATATAACGATGCATTGTTAGTTGTTTATGTTTAGTCTCTCAAGTATGGAAATGAGATTAAGTTTGCATTTCCCTATTAAATTCTACTGCACATCAAACACTTTCCTCACTGTTCCCAGTTCTGTGCAGTCAATTTAAGACCAGAGGATATATTTTGGTCAATGGTCTATGAGTAGAAATGATATATATCACTTCCAGGTGCCAGCAATAAGGGTAAGTGTGAGTTCTTATGTATCTATTCATCCTATCATGGTGGATTTCCAAATGAGGGAGCTTTCCAGAGCCTGATTTTAGGGACCAGAACCCTTTTATCTCTCCTAATTCCCATCTCTTAGCCAACTAGCACTGAGTCTCCAGTGGGAGAAAGAAAACTTTGTTGTATTAAGCCTCTGAGATCTTTGGGTTTATTTATTATCACTACCACAACCTAGAAGTAGAGTGCTGTATTAAGGAATTAATTGTGTAGTGTTGACTTAAGAGTTGGTGACACATGGCTAGGAGGCTTATATTGAAGGTAGGAAATATAAGAGTTCATGTTATGCAGTGGTAAACCACTTGGTACAACTGTCACCTGCAATAACTTTGGGGTAAGATGGTAGCTTAAAGAATTCACAGTCCTAGGAGAAGTGCATAAAAAACAAAGTGTTAGTAATGTCTTGGTTATTATTTGCTGCACTTTGCAACACAGTAAAATAAGAGGCGGCTGATTTTATAAGTAGGAATTTTAAAAAGCTAGAAACTTCCAGAAATCCAAGAACTTACCATGTTGGAAAAGCCAATTAATTTTTACTCCCTAAGAAAAAGATAAAATTAAGAAAGCATTTGGGAAAAGTCCATTAAAACCAAATATTTTAGTGAGAATCTGATTAGGATGTGACCTTCATGCTTACTTAAAACCTCTCAATGACTTAGGATTTCTCAAGGAAAAGATCAGATACAAGATTTGGCTTTATCACTGACTACTCCAGAGAGGCTCAAATACATTAAGAGAGGTGTGGGACTGAAAAAGCAAATAACTACAGATCTGAGATACATGTCTCCAAAGAACCATGGCGTGTGTACCGGAACACAAGACTGATGAAATCAGACAGACAACGCACCCCTAAAGTCTTCAGAGAATTATACGTCCATGGAAACTATGAACTTTCAATAAAAAAGCCTGTGGGCCTCAGGGAATTGAAATAACCCTTTGGGGAACCCCGGGGGGCGCAGCAGTTTAGCGCCTGCCTTTGGCCCAGGGCGCGATCCTGGAGACCCCGGGTCGAATCCCACGTCGGGCTCCCGGTGCATGGAGCCTGCTTCTCCCTCTGCCTGTGTCTCTGCCTCTCTCTCTCTCTCCGTGACTATCATAAATAAATAAAAAAATTAAAAAAATTAAAAAAAAAAAAGAAATAACCCTTTGGCCCCCAGTCTCCTACGGGAAGGGAGTTGGTCGAAAAACTGCATCCTCTAAAGAAACTGAGGTATGCATGTTTCAAAATATTGTAGAGGATGCCTCATCACATTTGTAACCATTTGCTTGTCACTACTTTACATGGGTAACTGGCTAGATGTGAACTTAACTCGACCTTAAACTTTATAAATGTCACTCCCAAGGAAATGCTACTTTGATAAGCATAAGGCCATATTGCTCAAGATAGGTTAGAATATGGCAATCTAGGAACATTCCAGTTTAATGATATAACTCTGAATGTTGTCACTTTGGACCAATTAGAATGTAAGAGCTATCGATTCCAAAAAGGTCCCAGCTGGAAGAAACAGAACTTGTTGCAGGACCGACTTCTTTTGGAGCAACCCACGGCTTTGTCTTCCTGAATTGCTCCAGGAAATATTGAAATGCCAATAAGCAGAAAACATCTGATAGTGGTCAAGACAGAGAAAGACTGACCAATTCAGAGATTTACCTTGTACATCACTTTAACAGCTTCTAAAGCTTGCTTACCCATTTAACCTTTTGAGGAAATAAATACTGGAATTTATAAATGTTTAAATATATGGTTTGTGATATTTTTGGGTGCACCTAAAGAACTGGATGTTTGCTGAAACCCAAAATAAAACAGAAATTGAGCTAAATTAGAAACTCAGTTTTAACTGAGGGCATATTCTTTAATTCCATTTTGGATGTGGCCAAGGAGTATAATGGAGAAAAAAAAAAAAAAGAAAGGAAACTAACACCAAAACCTCTCAAACTTTGGTGCCAGAGGTCATGGAGAACAAAGGAATGGAAGCTTTCCCAGAGACCAGAGTCTCTGATTTGTACTTATCAGGCAAAAGCTTTGAGCAAGGACAATCTGGTCCCAGGAAATAAAAAGACAGATTCAACATAGTGAAGACCCATGTACTCAATAAATTGTTCTTACAGAGCAGTTTTACGTGGTCTGGAAAGGTAAGTATCACCACAAACAACACAGGGATAATACTCATGAATGTAAAGGAAAACGATACACTTTGAACTGGCACTTTGGGAAGAGGCAGACCTTTTAATACAACAAGCATATCTATTCTAATCACTAAAAGTGATGATTTTTTTTTTCATTCTGATCACTAAAAGTAAAATTTAAAACTGTTTTTTTTCTTTTTTAGATTTTATTTACTTATTCATGAGAGACATACAGAAAGAGGCAGAGACACAGGCAGAGAGAGAAGCAGGCTCCCTGTGGGGAGCCTGACGTGGGACTCCATCCCTGGATCCCTGGACCCCTGGGTCACTCCTTGAGCCAAAGGCAGCGCTAAACCGCTGAGCCACCCAGGGATCCCCTTAAAACTGTTTTAAAAAAACTTTGGAAGAGACTATATTCTGGAAGCGACTAGCTTTTGTGATTACTCTTCCTATGTAGGTGGGTCCTATCACATGATCAGGCAGGAGGATTCTGGGTTTATGTCTCAGCCTCCTATCAGTGGGGATAGCTTTCCTTTACAAAGACTTCTCTAAGAGCACCTGGGTGGCTCTGTCAGTGAAGCATCTGATTCTTGTTTTTGGCTGTGGTCCTGATTTCAGGGTCATGAGATTGAGCTGGGCCCACCTCAGGATCTGGGCTAAAGCACAGAGTCTGCTTAAGACTCTTTCCTTCTCCTTTTGCCCCTCCTCCCTGCTCTCTCTCTCTCTCTCTCTAAAATAAGTACATAAATTAAAAAAAAAAAAAGATTTCTCAAAGAAAGAGCATGCACACACACACACACACACATACACACATGTATGTGTGACTTTTTTCTTTTTTACTGCTCAGAAGATACAAATAAAATTAGTGAGATTATCACTGATGTCATTCAAAAGTCACAGTTGACAGTGAAGAAAAACTGGAAGGGATCTCCAGCTGAGCAAAGGTATCCAAATTCATTTTCAACTTTGAAAAGGGATTTTTAAATCATAGGCTTATGAAACACCTAGGTCTTGGGCTTGATTTTGGTTTATATTTCTGTAAGTGGTTATAGAAAGGAGAAAAGGAGGAAGAGAAACAGAATAATTAGCATTAACATCTCAGACATCACAGAGCTTTTAAAAGGATTGAGATCAAGAAGAAATAAAGAGTATTAGAGAGGAAATTAGAGAAAACTTTTCTTTTGAAAAATTCACATTTGGTGCTGCTTTGCAAGTCATGTCCATGGTTAGGTATATCTCAGAAGATGCCCTTTAATTGAGCTTGTTTATCTGTGATCAAAATCCAGCAGCAGCCTCAGATCATTTGGGGGTGCGCTATGCCTTATTGCATAAATTTCTATATGAAATTCATAACTATGAAATATTTTAAAATACATCTATTTGTGAGAGGCTTATATCATTCATTCATTCATTCATTCATTATTATTCTTCTATTCAACAAATATTTATTGACTCCTATGATGTTCCAAGCACACTTCTAGATGCTTGAGAAGCAGTCATGAACAAAAAAAAGAAAAATTTCTACCACATGGTGTTAATTTCTGTTGAAAAGAGACACAGTAAACAGGTATGTAAATAAATACATAATGCTACATGAGAATTGGAACAATTCTGATAACCTTAAACTCTCCATGAAATATAGGCTAAAAAGATTCCTTTAAACTATTTCATAAATTTTCTTTTTTTATTAACTATGGAAACTTTAAATAAATACAAGGAAGAAAATAAAATTGTCCAACTTGATAGAAAACAAATTTACCTATAGTCTCATCATGCTACCCTATGAGTGTACCAACTTGATACTTGGGGCAAGAGGAGATTAATGTATTTGGTATCTTACTTTTCTTTACCGTTTTCTGAGCATTTTTCTTTGTTATTAACAGTTTTCAAAAATATGTTTTTAATAGCTGCAAATACTATAGGCTATATATAATTTTAATGTTTTTATTATTTTTGACAAACTTTATGATTATAAATTAAATTTATGTACATAAATCTTTATTTGCACACTTGATTATATCCTCAGCAGAAGATGCATAAAGTGGAATCACTTAGCCTATATGCATGTGTATTTTATGATACTTGATGTATGTTTCAAAATAGACCTATACAAAGATTACATTTTCTTGCTATTATTGTAGTATTGCTACTATTATAACATTCTGAGACATTAAGTAGACTTAAAACATCCACTGCACCTTGGTGCCATTTTAAATTATGTATATATCTATTTACTGGTGAGGTTGATTTTTTAAAATATATTTATTATGCATCCACCTTTCCTTAGTGGGAATCCTTTGTAATTTGCTCTTTCTCCTGTTTCCTCTTAAGCCATTAGTGTCTTTCTTTTGATATATGAGATATTTTCCATATGAAAGATATAGTTGTTGCGATTTTTCCAAATAGTCATTTATATTTATCCTTTCAATATTTTTGCGCTTGAAAGTATTTTTATGCATTCGATCTTATTGATCTTTGGGTGCGGTGGTTGCTTCTGTTCCTCTTGTGCTTTAAAAAAGCTCCTCTATCAGTAAAGTCAGTAAAACATTTCATATGTTCTTCTAGTTTGTTTTTAAAAATAATTTTACTTTTTTTTTATGTAGTCCTTTAATCTCTGTATATTTAATTTGGGTGCAATGCGGCTTAATTTGAGACTTTTCCAAATCGTCCATTTTCTCACGACCTTTTTGTTAATAAAATAATCCTTGCTTTCCCCCCTAGGTCTGTGATACTTTCTTTTCCATTTGTTAAATTTACACACACACACACACACACACACACACACACGGGTCTGTTTCAGGGGTTGCATTGATCTGATTGAAAGATTCTGGTTTTAAGACTGGTGGTAGTTGTAGGGGGTGAGGAGTGACGGTTCCGGAGCTCTTTGCCCCGACTGTCACAAAATCACACTAATTCTTGGTATTGTCTTGACGGAACCGGGAAGCGCAGCGGTGCGGAGGCCTCTAGGACCCAGGGGAAAGCCAGGCTGGGCTAGGAGGACCGAGTCTCCGGCGCACACGCCTCCTACAAAATCACAGCCCCGTGGAGCCGGGGCTCTCATTCACAGCTTTCTAGAGAAATCCGAGCCCGCACCTGCCAGAATAGGGGATCGCACCCACTCAGCTCAGCAGCGAGGACACCTGCAGAAACACATCCCTAAAGCCAGGCTGAGCGGCCGCGTGAAGGTATTTGTCGCCCTTTTCTACCTCCTGCGCTCGCGGCGCCCCCGCCCGCCCGGCCCGCGCCGCCAAGGCCGCGGCGGTTCAGCACTGGGGCGCGGACAGCTCCCTCCGCAGCCCCGGCGCGCTCACCCCCGCACCCGCCGTCCGCGCCCCCGCGGTCCACCCTCGCACCATCAGCATCCCCATCCCTCCACCATCGCCGTCATCATCTCCACCATCACCAGCGCCGCGGCCGCAGTCGGCACAACCGTGCCTGTCACTCAGACAAAGCCCGGGGTCCGCAGGGTCGAGCAAGAGGACCCAAGTTCTCAGGCCCAGGAAGGAAAGTTCAGGGGGACGGCACCCTTGGAAACAAAGAGACGCCTGCTAGAGGGAAAGGGACCCAGGGCAGGGGGACAGATGGGGCACCTGCCGGACCCCAGCCGCCAGCCAGCCGCCTCTCAGCAGATTAGGGGCTGTTTAGTTCAGGAAATTAACATGGCCTGGGGCGCAGCGTTATTCCGGTAAAAGAGACATGTAAGCTCAATCCATGTTTCTGGTTTTCCAATGGAGAATCACCAGGAAGCAGGGTGGGGGTGACTGATGACTCATATTCACCCACACACGCCAATTTTCCTTCCTAAGCGTTTATTACAGAAACTCTGGAATTAAGTTTTTTACTGAAATGTTTTGTGAAATGAAGAACCCAAAGATTAGCTCTGTAGCCAGGGTAAAAATTAAGATATTGGTGATCGGTGACCTAACAAATGTGGCTCTCACTGGAAAGTGCTATTCGCTCAAATGTCTCTTCCTGTCCACTTATTTCGATTTTCCCATCTTAAACCTCTCCTTGAAGGAGAGAGGATAGACCCCTTGCCCAAAAGGCCAAAGTAGTAACGATATTCAGAGCAGATGGCCTGTCTTTGTTCATCACTAGTCGAGGACTGACTCGGATTTGGAAAGCGAGATTTTTGTGTGCTTTCTCAGTAATCAGGCGATAACACAATTTTCCCATAATAGTAAAGGGTAATAGAGTGCAAAAATTGAAAAAGCATTTTATGTAACTGTGTTCTGCGAGGCTCTGTTTTAGAGTGCCATCATTTTCTATCTTAGCTGAAGGGAAGTTGGAACATCTTTCAAATATCTTGAAGGTCCAAACCCAAGTCATAGCACCTCTTTAATTTATCCGGGATCATCTATTTTATAAGAGCTGACAAACATCAGAAAATAAGTACCTGAGCTTGTCATAAATAAAAATATTTCAATGAGTAACCATTTAATTAATCATTACTGAACAGCAAAGCGTTGGGTGGGTGGTGTGGGTTGCTTTTTCTTTCTTTTTTTTTTTTGCAATTTTTTTCATAAAATTAACATCTTAATTAAAAATGAGATGAATCACATTTTCATAGAAGAATGGTGTCAGGTCACATGTAACAAGTTTAAACCAGAGCACAGAAAAGCCTCATTTAAAATTCACTCTTGTACATTTATTCTACTTCCTTAAAAAGAAAAAGAGTCAGTAAAGCAAGTTTTGTCTAAACTGGCTCACTAATTTTGTCAGAAATAAAAAAACAGTCATGAACAAGTAGCTCCTGAAAAGAGTTTTGAAGACAAATTTACACCAAATACTCTTCTGGAATGAAGGATAGTTGCATTTTCTCAAAAGTTACTTACTGCTATTAATTACATAAACATTGGCATAATTCGATTTGCCTCTAAAATTCACTCACTTTTGAACTCAAACTGAGAAAACTAGTGAAAGTATCTAGTGAAATGGATTTTAGAGAAGAAGAAAATTTGCTCATATGTACCATCCTTAGGTTGGTAATCTTCACAAGACCCCTCAAGTCCCAAAGAAACAAGATTCTTAATATTCCCTTATCTGCTTGCAAATAGTGGTTCATCCCAGATAATTTTTTAAAGTGTACATGTTGCCAGTTCTAGCTGCTTCAAACCAGAAACCCAGGCCAGGAATCCACTGTCTCCAATGCTGCTGTCTTCCTATGCTAAATACAATTTTCTGAGGTTGGGGAAATTTCAAAACAATGCTGCTTTGGTGAGATTTACAGGCATCTGTCTCAGAAGTGATGCCTTTCTTTGATGAAATATTATGATAGGCTTATTAATTTTTATAGAGTGCTACTATCCTGGCTTCTTCTTCTATTGTCTTTTCTATTAAGGGCTATTTTACTTTTTTCAGATTTTCATTAACATGACTTTCGCATTTTTAGAATGGATTTAAAGGTGAATCAAAAACATATTTTCCATCAGAGTGGTATTATACACTTTTGTAAACATGTTCCCAGAGGGGCACATTCCTTCAGAATCATGGATTTTTATCTCCAAATTTTTATCTCCCAAAAGGAAGAATCAGGAACTCTTCAGAACTAGTGGTGTCTGCTCACTTTTGCAAGCTTTACCAAAGAGCACCTTATTAACCCTGCAAAGTCTATTCTTGACTTTACACACTTCCTCAAAGCAGAGTCATCCTTAGTTAATGGATTCAGACTTGGATTTTCTCTTCTTTCCCATTATATGGTGACTGAGACAGGAGGTAACACAGCAAAATGAGTATATATAATATGAAGTTTGGTTGCATGTCATCGGCCTAGAACATTGCCAAGGAGATCTTTCCCTACATTTCACCCTTCTCCCAAATTTTTATTATTTTGATTATTGTTCATTTTATCCAGATTTCACTGGAATAAATTTGTTTCAGAAGAAGATCCACAATGTGAATTACTTCAAGTCTGCAATCCCCTAACATCAATCCCAAAAGTTATGTCACTCTAGAGGGAACCATGCTTACTTTTCTATCCAAGGTTGCTTAACAGAAGTTTGTCTTCTTCGGTTTGATTTTTCATGGATGTGTAAATCAACTGGTGACTCTTCTTTCTTCCCCCCCAAAACCCTTTAATTTATTCAGTTAATAAGTTCATTATTCTTCACTACCTCTGATGCACCCTCACAGCCTTTTATCATACCTTCTCTGGCCAGGTAACCCAATCTCTCCCTTTTCATGGACATGTTATTGCATGACAGAGTGTATCAGAGAAAATTTTCTGTGTAGGAGGCTAATTTTCTATAGTCTTTTTTTCTTCCTGACTTCTGAGTCAGCAGGAATTTTCCCTATATGTGTTTGAGATTATTGCTTTTGTCTTCTGGACCCTTTTAGCCATAGATCCAATTCATAGATATTATGCAAAACCAACTTTCTCTATTCCTTCTCCATGAAATAACATCATGTCAGTTCAGCTTCTATTACTGTTCAGATGCCATACATAAAGTTCCAATCTTTATATGTGCCAAGTACATAGTGTATTCAGTGTTCATTATTTTGTAGTTTTGGAGGAAGGGAAATTGTGGGCCTAGAAATGGCAAAGGTGCTCACGTTATATATAGGTTTTATAAGTAGGAGACCTCTAGTTTGATGTGTGGCCAACTAAAGAGAAAAAAACACATGAGATTCTCTTCTCTTTCCTTTCCTCCCTTCTCTTTCTCCCTCTCTTCTCTTAGCATTTTTGCTTCCCCCATTCCTTCCTTTCTTCATTGCTTTTTGTTGACATATAGAGCACGCAAGCATGTGTGCAAACAATTAATGGAGTAATCTGATAAACTTTTAATGGGTACTAGTATACCAAAGGAGTGAGCTGTCCACAGTGTGAGCTCTGACTTCAGAGATAATTAACCTACCTTTTCCACCCTTTTGATTCACTGTGAATAGTCTAGAGCGGTGCTTCCCAAACAATGTGCATACAAAGTGCCCAGGAATTCTGGTACCCATTCCACTGGTCTGGGTGAGTACGCATATCCTATATTCCCAACATTAGTCCCTGGATGCTGCTGATGAGCAGCAAAGAGAACAAACACTTTCCTTCTTTTTAAACATTCCCACCTAATGTCTAATTAGTAGATAATGACACACATACTAAAACAAAACAAAAACCATTCCAAGTTTGAGGCCCTCATAGCTGAGAAATCATAGCTGTAGTTGAGGAGCAAGTTATACAAAAACCCCTTTTGTTCCCATCTCACCCATGTATACCGTATGTTCCACCCTCACTGGGCAGTTTTCTTAACTTGGATGCCTGTGGCTGACATCATGTGCCTAACCACATCCAGAAGAAGGGTCCCAGTCACATCAACGTGATGGGAAAGACATGGAGAGGAAAAGAAGACAAGTGGACTTAGTGGGCATCTTTAGGGGACCCCTGCCTTTCTTCCATTTCTCTAGATCCTCTTCCTCTAAAGAGTCTGTTCTTAGAGATATGCCCTCTTCCCTGAATGACAGTCACATGTTTATTTTTTCCTTCCACATCCCACTGACACTCCTAAGAAGCACAACTAAAATTAAATTTTAAATGGAGGCATTGACTGCCAGTGACTTCTTATGGGGATAGTTTAATAGCATAGAAAGACATTTTAGTCTAATTTTCTATGTCTCAATAAATTTTTCCCTGTAGATTGTCTTTATTTAAAATACAGTGAGGTATAAAGTAAACACTACTTCAACTAAATATTTTTCTACAGTAAGGAGGCAGAAAAATCCCATGCCTTCCTTGCAAGTTGTCTTTTCCTTCAACTCCTTGTATTATTTGCCCCAAAGCAAACTAAAAGAATAAAAGTTGTGTAGGTTGTTCTAGGACACAGAACACAATCCTCTGTCAAAAGGTCTATCTTCAGAGTCCCAGACTATGCTAATTCTGATCTAGCATTGGTTTGGGGTAGAAGTTCTCAGTGTCTTTATTCTGATGGAACTCATTCCAATTTACTTTTCATCTTGCTTAAGAGCAAGAACAAATGGGAGCAGATGACTGTGCTCAGTTGCTATTCTAAAGGGTGCCAAGGGAATTGACACAATGAATATTTATGTGGCAAGGGTAAGCCCTGGGCTAGGACTGAGTTAAAGGTGATGGAAATTTGACTGTGAGCCAGGGGCTAAATTCTGGTCAGACTACACTTTCAGATGATTAAAGGTCTCCCCTTTATCCTTCTAGAATTCTCTCCCTGCCCCCGGTATAGCTGGTTCACATCTGCAAGTTGGGTAATGTTTGATAAAATGCCGATGGACTGGGAACCAATTTGTCACTCACAGGATTTATGCTCCTTTGCCAGTACTTATGCAGAGAAGTCCTACATGCCCTAATGGTCAATTTCAAATTCATCATTTGGAAAAAAAAAAAAAAAAGACTTTTCTGGTTGGCACCAAAGAATGTTGCGAACAACCAACATCCGAGGATTAAATGTAGGTACTACTGGCAACAAAGGAGCATATCATCTTTCAGGAAAGATTTCAAATACAGTTGTGCTTTAAAAAAAAAGATTTTTGCTCGTTGTGATTTTCAATTTTGGTCTAGATGTATCAGCAACATCTATTTTTATTTCATTCAGTATAAAAATTCCTTTCAGCATTCATAGGGGAAAAACATATTCAGTTAAAAATTTTGAAGTAAGATTTTAGAAAGATGAAGAGCTATAGGGGTTAACCTATTCAATATACATTTATAATTTGGGGACATAATTTTCATACTTACTAATGGAGGAGGTCGTTGATTAGACTTTAATGTGGAATGTTTTATCCCTCAGATTCATTTTTCATTTTTTTCTTATAAAACAAATATGGGTATAGTTTCTCATTTTATATTTGTATTAGTTTAAATTGATGTGTACTCAAAATTATTCTTTTGCATTACTAAAAATATCCAAAAGCAATAAATATTTTAGGTATTTTCATTATTTATTGATGTTCTTTGATATTTCAAACAAGATCAAAGCTTTATAGATTTTATCTTTCTGGTCATGACAACAGCATACTTGTTCCTCCCCAAATCTGGCCAATTTTACAACATCCTTTAAATGATCTTCTTTGGGACTGATGGGGTGAGGGTGTGTGCCTGTTGTGTGAATGAGTCATTGTGAGGGCACGAATATCCAGGGTGGTGTAGAGAAAGGACCTATGCTGAGAGGCAGGGCAAGGTTATTGACAGAACATGGGCTTTAGGTCAGGTAGGCTGTGATGTGAATCTTCATTCTTCTAGCTATAATTAATCTATCTAAATTTCAGATTTATCCTTTCATCTAATAATTAATAACTCAGCTTAAAGTTTGGTGTAGAGATTAGATCATAGAACATCAAAGCTGTAGGTACATAATGAGTATTCAATGAATATTTGTTTTCTTCCCCCAATTTTTAACATCAGTTTATTATTTGACTTTAAGACAAGTGCTTAGTTGTTCTAAGACTCAATCTCTTTTTTACCTGGAAACAACAAAATTATGATATTAACAAGATTATAGTAAATGTAAAATGCAACTTTTTATTTCCAAAGTACTTTTACCTACAGCATTTCATGTGATCCTCAGCATCTCCTCCAGAATCCTTCTTATTCTACCTACTGCAGGATTGTTGTAACAATGAAGAAAGATAATTGATGTAAAATGCCTTGAAATAATACATACTCACATACATATTCTGTAGACAAGGTCTGGTTATTTTAGTCTGATTGTTTCCCACTATATCTAATGTGAGTTCTGAAGATAATGAAATAAATGAAAATAATAGATTATAAAATAAACCAAAACCTATTTCATTTGAACTATTGTATTTTCTAAAATTATTTTTCCACATAGATTCCTTAGTTCATAAGTACTAGGATGTGTGTGTGTACACAAATACACCTTCTTAATATTAGATTTTTAAAAAAAGATTTATTTATTTATTTGACAGAGAGAGAGTGAGCATGCAGGAGAGGGGTAGAGGAGGTAAAGAATCTCAAGCAGACTTCCCACTGAGCCCAGAGCCCGATGCAGGGCTTGATCTCACAATCCTGAGATCATGACCTGAATTGAAATCAAGACTCAGATGCTTAACTGACTGAACCACCTAGACACCCCAACACTGAATTCTGTATAAGGAAATATACAAATAGGTTTCTTCTAATGCAAACTTGAGATGAAGTGGGAATCTTGAATCTATGGATGCCATGATTTCAAATATTGTGACATAAAGACTCATCTTTCCTCTCTCTCATACAAAGCACAACTAATATTTCAATTTCTAGTTCATTAGAAAAAGCATGCATTAGAAGTAGAAGTTAGCTGCTTCTACCTTGGGCACCCCAGAGGGTGTGGTAAGTTACTCTCCATGTATTTGTAACAATCTCTACATAAAGAATCATTTGGGACACAAACAACAATGAGAAAGATGATTTCTGGGACTCACTCATATGAATCTGCCTAAAGTGCCCCCTTTTGATTATCAAGCACATTTCAGTGACCAGATCATGCTTGGCACTCTGCGAGGTATGGCAAAGTATCAATCTTTCAATAGAACGGCAGGATCTTTGATCTGGCATTTTAGTCAAGGGGAAAATACACGAAAGAAGAGCAAACATTTGTGATGGCTGGAAAAAGCATAGACAGATTCTTAAATAACTTCAGTCCTCTTGCGATGAAGAAACAAGAACTAGACTGAACATCTGTAAAGCTTGACGTTAAGCTACCCAAGAATGTCTGTGAGCAGCTTCAGCATGTTTAGGTTGACAGAACAGTAAATCCAGAAGGAATTTTAGTAAAGGACAGTAAGTTTCTGAGAGGGAAGGTGACTTGCTGAAGGCCCCATAGCTCTTTGCTGTCCCTAGGAAGCAGAACAGCACAGTAGGAGAAAGCATGGGACTGGAGAAAGATTACTTGGTCTTAAATCCAATTTCTGCTGGTTAGTAGTTGTATAACCTTGAGAAACTCATTTAACCTCTCTATGCCTCACTTTCCTCATCTGAAAAATGGGGACAATAATACACTCATTTCATACAGTTGTTCTATAGATCAAATAATGTAATATATAAATAGATAGTATGTAAGTGTGTGGGACATAATAAATACAGTTATAACAAATAATAAAGTAAAGCTATTATTACTATTCATTCCAGTAGGACAGAAATCCACTCCTACTTCTTCATGTGATACCAAGTATGATGAATCTTATCATACTTGTTTGACCAATTCAGAAAAATTGAATGAGAACCAAGTCCTTCACATGAACAAAAGATGACAGTCAAGTGAAAACTCTGCATCCTAGAGAATATTCTTGAATGGTATAGCATTTTTAGCCTTGAATATTATCCATTAGGGGCACCTGGGTGTTGAGCATCTGCCTTTGGCTCAGGTCGTGATCCCGGGGTCCTGGGATAGTGTTCCTCATCAGGCTCCTTGCAGGGAGGCTACTTCTCCCTCTGGCTATGTCTCTGCTTCTCTCTCTGTGTCTGCATGATAAATAAATTCTTAAGAAATACATTATCAATTAAAGTTGTTATTTAAATAGCAGAGTATTCAGAGTTCTGAACTAAGCATTTGCCTCTAATGGAAAATATCTGTTTCATCCAAAGTGACCCTAGCTTGGGTGTTCTCCCCAGAAGATTCTACTGTATACTGAGGACAGAATAAAGATGTAAATTGAAGCAAATTTATTTGAGATATTATAGATTGGAAGCATAGCTATGTGTGGAAGTGGGTCATGAAAAATGCAATCTCAGCTCTCCCCTTGAACCTGTAGTAATTGATCTCAGAAACGCTGTCGAGTTCCCCGAACTGTAAAGGTATGTAACTTGCTCCCAGAACCTTTAAATCTTCTGAAGGGGAAAAGCTATTGCTACGATTTGTGCTCTAAGTATCCTGTGCCATGGCTTGGAACTGTGAACATCACCCAGCATGCTTCAGAGAGGCAATGATCTGCAGTACATTGTGCCTAGGCTAAATTCTCCTGGGAAATTAAAAATCAGCTGCAACACTGTAATTTAAGGAAAATAGTTCCAGAGGCGCCCAAGAGAAGGGGAAACCATTCACTCATTGAAACAATGATTTGACTATTTTCTTTATTCATATACTCTCTATATATTTTGGGACATCTACTCTGTGGTAGACACTGTTCTCGGCACTGAGGATAGATGGTGAACACAACAAAGTCCTTCTACTCATACAGGTGACACTCTGTGGGTCAGGCACTGTACTGGGGACACACAAATGAGTGAGCTCCAGCTCTTCTATGCAAGAGTTCAGAATAAAGAAGGAGAGAGGGAGATGGCAAGGAAATGATGTGATTGGGGCATTGGAAATGATTGGGATGGCTAGTGACCTGTGAAAGTCAGTGAGGGTTTCCTAGAGAAAATGGTGTCCCGATGACTTCTCAAGAGTGAAGAGGAGTTCATCAGTGGTCATTCTTTGTCAAGGTCCACAGATGTTAGGAGAAGCTTCAAGTGGCTCAGTGTGGCTGCATGGCCAGGTGGTGAATCTGGAGAGAGATAGGGACCAGATGGTGAAGAGTCTTGGAAACATTATTATGTAGTTTTATACTTTATCCCAGGACAATTGGCAGCTATTGGTCAATGTCAATCAAGGAATGACATGAGCAGGTTTCAAAAATTTTTTTTTAAGATTTTATTTATTTATTCATAGAGACAGAGATACGGGCAGAGGGTGAAGCAGGCACCATACAGAGAGCCTGACATGGGACTTGATCCCGGGTCTCCAGGATCAGCCCTCAGCTGCAGGCGGCGCTAAACTGCTGCACCACCGGGGCTGCCCATGAGCAGGTTTCAATGACAATACAGAGAATGCACCGGAGAAGGGCAGGGTTGGCAGCAGGGGAGCCATTGAGAGAATGTTGCAGGGCTAAACAGACAAGGACTGATGTGACCAAAGACAGTGAAAATAGATGGGAAAAAAGTGGGCAGATTTAAGAAATATTCTGGAAGTAATTGTCTGGAACTGGGTGGTAAAGGAAAGAGTGGAATAATAGTGGACTCCCAGGTTTCTAGAATGGGAAACTTCATAGAAGATGACATCAGTCACTAAGAGATGGAGATGGAGGAGCAAATTCAGGATGAGGAACTATGATTAGTTCAGGTTTAAGCATATTGAGTTCATGGTGGATAGAGGACATCTATGTGGGGTTGAGAAGGAGGTCTGGTATGTAGCCTGAAGACTAGGAGAGAGCTATAGACAGAAATTATATTACATGTAAGGTGGCCAAACCACAGGACAAGGTCCTAGAAACACTACACTGAAGTGTTCACAGAAAGAGAGGATAACAGGAGTCAACAAGGCTGAGAGAAAAATCTGGAGTCAGAGAAAGTGAGTGGGAGAATGGAGAGAAAAAAAAAAAAAAGAATGGGAGAGAGAGGTTTTTTTTTTTTTTTAAGATTTTATTTATTTATTCATGAGAGACACACACAGAAAAAGAGGCAGAGACATAGGCAGAGGGAGAGGGAGAAGCAGGCTCCATGCAAGAAGCCTGATGTGGGACTTGATCCCGGGTCTCCGGGATTACACCCTGGGCTGAAGGCCGACGCTTAACTGCTGAGCCACCCAGGCATCCCAGGTGAGAGAGTTCTAAAAAGGATGAAGTCATCAATATCAAATACTGATAGAGTTCACCCATAAGGAGTACGGAGATTTGTCTATGGCATATAGGAACAAAACGATCATTCACTGTAGGGTGACCATCTGTCAGGGTTTGCTTAGAACTGTCCTAGTTTATGGCTATTGTTCCAGCATTATTATTATTATAAGTGCCCCCTCATGTCTAAATTTGGATGGTAAATTATATGGTCATCCTGCTCAATTGGTTGTTGGGAGCAGTAAAGAGATATTGCTGTGGGTGTTGGGGTGAAGTGGAAGAGGAGACATCCAACAAGGGAATTTCTGAATGGGTGTGGTAAGCTGCTAGATAGGGAATTTTAATAGCAGATGAACATCAGGCTAGATGGATTTGGAAGTTTCTTCCAATCCCAGGAATAGTTAATAGCATTATTTGCCAATTACCATTCTAAGTCCTTAAAATCAGTGAAAATCAAGACTTTGTTTTATTTCTCATTTTCACATGTTACAGAGCTAAATGCTGTTCTCTTACAAATTATTGTACACAGCCAACATTTGATACACAACATTTCTATTATTTCATTATCTTGAAAATGAATGCCAGTTACCTGAATTGTTCTTTATGTCCCCCCACATCATAGTACAAAACAGAAACGTGCGAGCTGACGATCTGCCTTAAGAACTAACTGGTAGTTCTAAATTAAACAGAAGAATAATTTTGTCTTCTAAATAATTTCGTATGATGAAACAGTACCAATAATAATTAGGACATGAATAAATATTCTGCCTCTCATTGCTAACACCGTTGACCTAGGAAAGCTAGGAAAGAAAAAATAGATGGCTCCAAGTTCATTTATACCTAGTGAATGGCTTCTGATTTTTGCAACTTCCAGGTTGGACCAAACAGATGTCCAAGAGCATTTATATTTAAAATGAGAAAGATGCAAGTAATATGAGGGCTCCTCTGTATACCATTTAGCTGTAGAAGCCATAAGAGATGGATGAGGAGATTCAGACAATCATTATTGTTAGTAAAATGATATATCGGAACAACAGGGAAATTATATAAAATGGGAGGCTTTGTAAGCCTGTATGGATATTGGCACAGCAGGGAGGCATCGAGGGTTTCAAGTCCCTTTGCCTTTCCTATGGAAGAGTAACAAAGGCAAATGATAAAGCCGCTTGTAACATCCACATGTGAGCATCCTTTCTCATCGCTGTTGAATTTGATTATGGAAGATCAGGTTTCCAGCCAAAAGGCGACTGCCCTTCCCCCCTTCCCCCAGCCGCTGTTAGTTCAGTTTTGAATAATTAGGTACCTGTGGGGTTAGGACAGAATGACCTTTAACAGTCTCTTTTTATTGTTAAGATGCAAATGACTGCCTTTTAAAAAGGTGGGGGGGGGGTGGGCAGGAGTATTTCTGTGAAAGGTACTTCTGTTTGAGAAAAGAGGCTATCAGAGAGCAATAAATTGTACAGCAGCCATAATTTCTAGGCCTGTGAATAGCCCCATAAACCATGCTGTAGCAGAGAGGGATCTTTCTCTCTTCTACTGTTTCTTAGAATAATTAATGAAAGAGGAATCTATTACTCATTGACCATACACTATTATGTTAACTGGTCAGTGTGGCTAACAAGTTCCCAAATATATTTCAAATATTTGCATCTTATGCATACAGGCTGTCAACAATTAAATTCTGCCAATTGCATGATTTTAAATATCATTCACCCTTTGCTCTTTGGATACCTAACCTAATCAAACCCACAGCACAATACTGCTTTTCTATCTAGGTTCCAGTTAATTTGCCCAGACTTTGTATCATCACTGTTTTGTCTCTCTTGTGTGCATTTGTTTTGCAGTAAGAAATGGTCTCAGTTTTGCTTCTTTTTTGGATGGCCATCACCACATAAGACCTGAATGTCCTACTGCTCTCCGAGAACAGAAAGAGGACCTTCTATCTGTCTGTTTCAGTGGCAGCTTGGTAGTAAAGAACCCATTGAATGGGCCCCGATCTCAGCAGACCATCAGGTGAATGGGACCAGTCTCCCTTCTTTCAAAATACCAGAAATTAAGCACTTGGAAAGGAGATTTGGCCAAGATGACCCATTTACAGGCTGGACTCAGTCCAGAGACTATAGAGAAAGCTCGCCTGGAACTGAATGAAAACCCAGATGTTTTACATCAGGATATTCAGCAAGTCAGGGACATGATCATCACCAGGCCTGACATTGGATTTTTACGTACAGATGATGCCTTCATCCTGAGATTTCTCCGAGCCAGGAAGTTTCACCAAGCAGATGCCTTTAGACTCCTGGCCCAGTACTTTCAGTACCGCCAGCTAAACCTGGACATGTTCAAAAACTTCAAGGCTGATGATCCTGGCATTAAGAGGGCTCTCATCGACGGGTTCCCTGGAGTGCTGGAAAATCGTGATCACTACGGCAGGAAGATTCTTCTGCTGTTTGCAGCCAATTGGGATCAGAGTAGGTAAATGTAGATAGTGTCTTTACTTGGTTTTTCTTTTTCATAAGCATACTTACTGCATGTTTGGTGCTGTATGGCTTTCATTTTTTAAAAAAATGCAAAAAATTTGTGATTAGTGAGCTTTCATATAAAAAAAAAGTACAGTCCACACAGCCACAAAGGAAGGTTTAAGGCCACAAGATTACTGTCATCAAAAGGCAATTCCAGACTCATGGTGGTAGTTTGGAACAATAGAATCACAGTGTAGGATTGTAAGACACCTTTGAAATCATTATTCTATTCATCAGAGTGGGTCATTTATTTTAATAAAGTTGAAAGCTGGTCTTCTAAAAGAATCACATATTCTGTCTTTCGTGTTCTCATCTTTAACAACCAAAACAACAAAAATGGATTCAATAGATGGCTTTAAATCAAGTGTTTTCAACATATAAATAATTGCTTGGATCCTCTCCATGATTTTAATATCCTATATTTCTTCTGAGTGCCAGAAATGCATCTCTCTCTGAAAATCCTGTAAGAAACCACAAACTCAATATGTCCCAAACTGAACTCACCATCTTCCCCAACTATATCTGCCTTTCCATCTCTCCAGTCTCTCCAGCCAGAAATCTGAGTGTCATGCTGAACTGCTTCTTGCCTTTGCTCTTCACATCCACTAAATCGCCAAATCCCTCCCCTTTCTTCTTAAAACCTCTCAAATCACATCACCTCTCTTTGCTCCCGATGTTCTTGCCTTCGCTTAGGTTCTTATCATTTCTTACTTGAATTTCTACAACAGACTCTTAACTGGCATCCCTGCCTCTGATCTACTCTCTTCCAAGCCATTCTAGTCTACATCATAGCTGGAGTGACCTTTCCAAAATTCTGCGATGTCACTCTGCTGATTAAAATTCTTCAGTGACCTGCAAGGCCTTCAAAGTAAACCTTGTATATTTCCTGCTGTGCTTCATCTTCTGCCCTTCTTGGTCTCTGGTCCAGCCAGAAGGTACTATAAGCATTGCCTTAAATAGCTGAAGTTTCCCCGTGCCTCCAAGCCTTTGGACTTGCCTCATCAGGCATTGAAAGGAGAGACCAACCACCTCTTCTCCCAATTCCGATCATCCTGGACACAGTCTGCCAATTGATTCACACTCATCTTTATGCTTCTTCCCTGTAGAGTCTTCATATACCCCTTGACCCAACCCTTCTTAGTTAGGTGCCCTTCCTTTGTTCATATTTCCATTAAAGCATGTCTAATAGGGGTGTAAGAACCTTTGCTATTGGGGATCCCAGGGTGGCTCAGTGGATTAGTGCCTGCCTTCAGCCCAGGGCATGATCCTGGAGACCCAGGATTGAGTCCCATGTCGGGCTCCCTCCATGTAGCCTGCTTCTCCCTCTGCCTCTGTCTCTGCCTCTCTCTCTGTGTGTCTCTCATGAATAAATAAATAAAATCTTAAAAAAAAACATTGCTATTACAGCTATTATTTTGGAATACTTACCATATACTCTACTGAGCACTTATATTATAAATGTATTTATATTGTCTCATTTAACCCAATGAGAACTTTTCATGAAAGATATTATTATCCCTATGTTGCATTTGATGACACAAGACTTTGAGAAGTTAAGTAACTCACTCAGTGTCACATAACTAGTGAAATATAGACTGGGAGTGGAGCTCCAATAGTCTGACTCAAGAGCAAGTTGTCTTAACCTTCTTTTACTGTAATTGTGTGTTTACTTGTGTACTCTTTCTTATTCCTCCTCCCAAGATTGCAAGTTCCTTGAGGGTAGGAGACTGTCACTTTCATGTTTATCTCTTTGGCACACAGCACAATATCCAATAGATCCGAATGAGAAAGAATGCATGGATCAATCTCCAAAACCTCACCTGTGACTTTAGTTTTCACAGAAGTATCATCATGGAAGTGTTTATGGTGCCTGGGGAGACATGGGTTTAACTTTAAAATATACACCAAAGAATCCCTCCCCAATATATTAAAAGGAATTTCTAGGGTGGCCCTTTATTCATATCATTCCTCCTCCTCTTAAAAATGATAATATTGTAAGACACCTTAGTAACTACTGGCTGTTTTCTGGTTGATAAATTGGGGTTGGGCAACTTAATCCTGAAAATGTATTTCAGGGTTTTAACACCATCGGTCTAGAGTTTCATCAACTCTGCACCTGAGCTGGAATGCTTTTCTGTGTTTCTACTCTGTTAACACAAGGTCCCTGCCAAAAAAGAGCCTATTGTGCAATCCACTGTCCTGCAGTTTGCAAACATACAAATGGCTAACTCCCATCTACCGTAGGAGAATTCCTTCTGAGAAACACAAACCATCAACATAGGGCATCAGTCTTAGGCCAGAGAAAACAGCTGTCCTTTTGAGAATGGCACATTAACATTTTGGATTTTGGAATAAGACAATTTTGATAATTCTGAAGAATATCATGCAGACTTCATTTGCGCTTTGCTGTTGTAAGTGTTCTAGAACTTCCATCTGCTAAGACACTAAGTAGTGATTTACACATAAAAAAATACATCATAGCAAAATATCTTATTTTGTATTAGCATTTGGTCCACATGTATCTCAAAATGGGTTAAGAAGTAATAACACATAGTAATAGCAAGTAGACTTGAATCTCCGAGAGAATAATCCAAATGTTTATGATTATGATAACCTTGAACAAGTTATAGGCCTCTGTTCCATAGTTTTCTCAAGTGTAAAATAAGAAGCTCAAGCTAGGTAATCCCTGAGACACCTCAGCTCTAATGGCTCATGAATATGAAGCTCATTGAGCCTGATCCTAGGGATGGATGGAAAGGGATTTTAAAATTCACTTTATAGCTGCCTAATTCACTAGACTTTTTGAAGTAACTCTCTCTCTCTCTCTTCCTCCCACCCTCGCCCCAACCCACAAAGCCTGGGTCTATTTGAGGCATTTTTTTCAAACTATACAGAACTATTCGTTCCAAATATTTTGATTTCAACAAGAAGGTAAATGCTCAGGCTATCCATTGACAGCCAAGGATCATTAGAAGCAAACAAACCTCAGTGTGAACCCAGGTGCTGTCATGTGCTTTCCTGGTTATATGACCTGGGACAAGCAACCTCTCTGAGACTCAGTTTTCTCATCTGTAAGGTAGAGATGATAGAGATGTCTATCTAATAATGCAGTTGGGAGGATCAAATGGAAAAATGCACTTAAGGAACACAACTCATTGTTTGGCACATGGTAAGCACTCAATAAATATTAGCCTCTAGTATTAATATTAATATCATAAAACATCCCACTATAAAAATAATCGAGCACAGACAGTAGAGAGACAAAGCTAGAAACAAGAGTACAATACTTGAAAATGGAAATGGGCCAGTGGGTCTGGTCTGCCTGCTTGTCCGTCCTAAGTACTTCTTTGTTTCTCCTTAAATATGTTCCCTGTCACACAAACCCAGCCTAAATGGGGCCCGAAAGGCCTAGAAAAAATGGCACAGCTTTGCAAAATGATTACTTCACTCTCATTGGGCACCTAAGATGACTGGGAAGTGATTTGCATGTCTCATATGAAAGGTTTACTGAGATTAAAATGGTTATTAATATTTATTAAAACTATGTAAATCTCATTCATCTACACTCAGACACTGTGAACAAAAGCGCAGAACGGTGAGTGGTAGGGAGAGCTGTCCTCCAGAGGTACACAGGGGGCTCTGTCTGCCTGGGTCTGGTGTGCCAACTGAAGTGCAGGAGCGCTGGGCTCCCCGAGCATAAACTGGCCTCCTCCAGAAATTGGGCCTCAGCGGAGAGCTATGTGGTTTCTGTATTTCCTGAGGTTACCAGGCTGAATTGAAATGAGTTAGATGAAATCAGCACTCACAGTTATTCATAAAACAAAGCAGGCACTTTTCCGGTCAGCAGAGTTGACGTTTCAGCTCACCTGCTTGGTATATAATGGAGACGTATTAGGGGGACACCATTGCTCAATGAGCCCTTTGATCTTTCTCACCTAAACTCAGTTTGCCCCTGAAGATCTGATAAAAAAAGAAATCCATTTCTTGTTTCTTTCTGGTTCCCATACTTGTACTTGATCATACAGCCTAATATGGCCATGAATGTCCTCCCCTCAGAGAGGGAAGAGTGAGCAAAAAGGAGCACATCTGTTTTTCTTGGATTTGACTAAGCTAAGAGTTAAGCTTGGTCAAGTTATTTTACTTTCTGGAGTCTCCATTTCATTAAGTGGAAATGGGTATAATATCTGGCATGTGGAGCTGTGGCAAGGATTAACCCCAATTGCCCTATTTGATGGTGTCCAAGAGGTGGAATAGAACAGAAACTCTGAAGCCAAACAGCCAGTTTCATATCCCAGCTGCCTCCTAACCAGCCATGTGATTCTGCACAAGTTGCTTAAATTTCTATTATCCTGTTTCTCATCTGTAAAGTGGGGGTGATGATGATCATAGGTTAATACTAGTTGGTGTTCAACAAAATGCAATTGTTTCTTAAGAAAAAAAAAAAAAAACTCCAATCAGGCAAATATCTAGGATACTGGATCACAAGATGTATTTTCCAAATCCAAATGACAGGATTTGAACCATTACCAACTTTCCTCCACCTGGAAAAGTATAAGAAATGCAACGGAGACCCCAAGTTGCCGTGCTTCAAAGTGCTCTACGGTAGCTCTACAGTGGCTGGGTGGTTCTGAGAAATTACCTGGTCTTAGTGTCCCTCCCTACAGTGTTTATTACATCCTCAGGCTACAAGAAAGGTGTTTGAGAAGGAGGATCCAGATAATAAAAACCCTACAATAGACTACAATAGTATCCTTTAGTGCTATGTGTAGACCAGCTGGTCCCCAACTACTTAAATGGGGGGAAAAACAATTGGAAATGCACTGAAAGTCATAATAGATAAAATGACACTGGACATGCTTTTGTCAGTGTATTGTTTGTGTCTCACAGTTTAAAAGCTCAGAAATTAGCAATCAGGTTGAAAATTAGTTGGTCCTTTCAGGAAGCTGGGGCATCCAAAGGAACAGCTGAGTTAGGGCAACTTAGTAAAGTGAGAAGGGGGCTGATGGACGATTTGATTACTACCTACAAGTATACAGAGTTATTACAAGAAGGCCATGAATTTTTTTAAAACATTTTATTTATTTATTCATGAGAGACACAGAGAGAGAGAGAGAGAGGGGCAGAGACACAGGCAGAGGGAGAAGCAGGCTCCCTGTGGGGATCTTGATGTGGGACTTGATCCCAGGACCCCGGGATCATGACCTGAGCCAAAGGTAGACACCCAACCACTGAGCACCCAGGTGCCCCACGAAGCCCATGAATCTTGTGGGCTCTTTTTCCCCACTATACAGAACAAAGCCAAAGGCTCAGATAGGAATGCAAGCAACTAGATGGAAAGTTAGGGAGTTTGAGCCAAGACTTCAGACCCAGGTCAGCACAAGAGTTTCTGACTGTGGCATTTTTTTTGCTGTTTAAAATTTAAGGGGGAACCAAAGCACTCAGTAATCAAAATAAATAATTTTGTCCAAAGACATTTTTAAATCAAAGTTAATGCAAAAAAATCCATGATGAACAAACTGTCAAAATTTTAAAGAAGGCAGGATAAGACCTTTGATTTTTTTTTCTTATGCCTTGGGCTCCAATATGGTTCAGCCAAGCACCTCTTGGGCCAATCAGATTTCAAAAGAGAAAAGACTTAGGTTGGCTCCTGGTCGATTGTATTAAGTACACAACACTGGATATCTATATACTACAACAGTTGCACAGAACCTTATGGTTCACAAGCATTTCCATGTACATTCTCTGATTTAATGTTCATTAACCATTTGAGGAGTATCACTAAGGGACAGATGACAAAGAAGAGGTTTGAGGAGGAGAAGATACTTTCTAATCAAGGAACTAAATGACTCATCAATGGGAAAACTTAGGCTCAGAGCTTCTAATTCCAAGCTCCAGAGACATCTGGAGCCAATTGCTCAGCCCCTGAGTGATTAGATATTTCAGAACATCCACAGAGCTTCTGAAAAGCTGTGAGTGGATTTCCTGGTCGTGGATGCATGCGTGGATGAGTGCAATGAGTCACAGTGGATAGGATCTGAGATTTAGGGGCAGTGATTCCTATAAGGGGCATAATGGGTATTTAGAGCTGCTCAAAATGCATAGGGCTGACGACCATTGTGGAATGTTTAGCATCCCCTCTCCCAGGCACTGTGGCAATTGAAAAGGCCACCTTCACTTTTCCAAAGCCCTTATGGGAGCTGGAGTCCACTTTGAGAACCCCTGATGAGGAGTGTCTTGAAATGTCCTAATGCCAATGTCAATAACTATCCTTTGTTAAGCACCTTTGTGCCAAGTGTTTTACATATATATATATATATTTATTTCCAATCCTTACCACAGACCCACAAAGATCTACACGGTGTATAGGTAATACATAACAAAGATGGAATTCTTCCCTGTTTTGTCTGAACAGAAAGGCTATGCTTTTTCACTAAGCCCTAGCTTTGGCCTCATTCCTACTGAACTTGAGTTTCCAAAGTCTCTTACAATCAAACTCTGAATCACTGGTATGTTGCTAAATAGTAGTGTGGCTCCAGAGTCCAAATTCAAGATTTTTCACACCTTCTCCTCAGCTCCCTCTTCTTGCCAAGAGGCACTGGGAGGCTCAGGGTATACAGTAAGCCATTCCTTGTGCATGCATCCTAAGGGGACTCAGGCAATGAAGAATGTGCCTGAGTACAGTGCTGTGTACTGAGTACAGTGTTGTGTGCTGCAAGGGCAGCTGAAAAGTAGCTGATTGCAAGGGCAGACTGGTGGCTCAGCAGTTTAGCACCACCTTCAGCCCAGGGCATGATCCTGGAGACCTGGGATCGAGTCCCACTTTGGGTTCCCTGCATGGAGCCTGCTTCTTCTCCCTCTGCCTGTGTCTCTGCCTCTCTCTCCCCCCCCCCCCTCTCTTTCTGTGTCTCTCATGAATAAATAAATAAATAATCCTTTTTTTAAAAAAAGAAGGTGACTGCAAGAGAAGTTGAAATGATTCTGGAGGCTCAACATCAAGGGCCTGCCTAGTTCCCTAGTATGTAGGAAGAAAGAAAGCAGAGAAGGACTTATTACTTCAGTTTGAGCAAATTCAACAGCAGCTGGGGTGCTGACCAATAGACCAGACTTGTTGTTCTTCTGTGTAATGAACCCAGCCTCATTCATCCCTTCAAGCACTCAATAAACATCCTGAACAGCTGCAGTGGCCCAGCTCTGAGCGAGCTCTTGGGGGTCCAAAGGAAGCATTTCTGCTCTGAGCTCAGGCTCCCAGGACAGCTTCCCACATCAGTCCCCCCCCCCCCGCCAGTCCCTGCAGACATTCAATGACGGGAAGATAAATTCTACCAGTGTACTTGACCTTCTCGCCTTTCCAATTCTGAAAGCAAGGACACTGTCATATTTACTTTATAATGTAGAAAACAACCTGGAATCTATCTGTTTTTAGGGACGGGTGCTTTTCCACTCACTATTCTTTCTGGGAAGGCATTCAGCTGCTCCTCGTCCCCTCATGCCAGGCAGTAATTTATTTGATGGATATGCTGGAGATAGCGAGCTTCTTCAAACGTCACAGCTTATTGCTGACCTGTGGCAACCTCCAAAGGGCTGACGTGGCAAATGTCCCGACAGCTCTGTGGCGTGGTTTGGCAGTGGGAGATGAACAATAAGAAGGTTCTTTCTTCTGATTAAAACCCCGAGGCAGTAGGTGGGATATAGCTCTTCAAACTATAAATAAGCCAGTTGATTGAGGTTCACCTTTAGCTTTTGCAAGAGCACGGAAGAGCTTTTTATAAGTAGCAGGGGGTCTGTGCCTCATTCAGTTTGACTGCCTTCAGTGTGGCAACTTGTGACACAAAAGGGGACAAATTTCTGATCCATGCCGGGTATTGGTGAGGTGAGGAGAGATGAGGTAGGCCAAGTGGATCTTATGACTCTCAACATGGCCTGGAGGTAACCCTCCTCCCCAGACCCTATTGCCTATTGAGAGAGGTTCAAGAAAAATATTTCACCTTCTGTTCTTCCTACAGATACATTCCTGCAATTGCTCTGGTAGTGATTAGCTTTCCAATTGTTTTATGCTCGGAAATGAGGAAAAATGAACTGAGGAGAGTTATTAAACCACAAAATCAAACTTGCTTGCCAAGTGCTGACCATGTGGCAGGCAGTAATGCTCTTATAGCAGGCACTATTAATATCTATATTTTGTAGATGATAAAATTAAGGCTCAGAGAGGTTAGATAACCTATCGAGATCATGCAGCTAAGAAGTGGCTAAAACAAGTGGGATCTCAGACCTAACTCGTTTGTCAAATTTGGGAACCACTAAGACATTCAGGAGGGGTCTCAGTGAGATATCAGTAAGCAAGCAAGCTAACCCCAGTCCCTTCAACAGGCGAATCCTGTTGACACATACTCCAATCTCACAAAAACTTGACAAATTAAATGTTGAAAATCCTATCAATTCTCTTCCCTAATTATTTGACAGTGGTAACAGTGATGACAACTTTGATTTTTCTTTTTTTCAATCCCAGCTCCACAGAACAATCTGGTTATTGCTTGGAATATGTTACCAACAGAGGTGTCAATATGAGCCTGACTTAAAATAGTGATTGAAGGCCCAACCCATTCCTTGCATTAGTGCAAGTGTCCTATGGAGGCTTTCAGTTGGCGCACAGAACCCCAGCTCTGTAGCTTGCTGGCTCTGTGACCCTGGCACCATCTGTAACCCATGATTTCCTCACTGTCTGGTAATGATCATAGGTACTTTGCAGGGCTGTGAGGATTAAATGAGTTGCTAGACCAGTAAGGGCTCTGGCACGTAGGGAACCATTTCCTTTCTTAACCATAATCCAAGTGGTTTTCCCACTCTTATCTCCTTAATCCAGGGGCTAAAACGCCCAAGATAGGATTCCTCATGCTGTTGAAAGCCGTTATAAAATAGACTGTATCTCTGTTATGTGCTCCTAAAAAGCCAGTGATTGATGAGGGGATGGAGCGAGGAGAGTTTATGTCGCTTCCTCGCCCCGCTGGACGAGGATACGGCTTGTCATGTGAGTCAGCCAAACAGTTCTTCAAATATTTCTTTTAAATCCCCTCTGTCCTCCACACAACTCCTTATCAGACATTCCCCAGAACTTCCACGCTAATTCCACTTAGTCCAGGGCTCAGCTGCTCTCTGCCCACTGCCATCATCCGCTTTGGACTGCGCTTCGGCCCTTGGAGGCTTGCCTGTTAGAAGCCATCTCCCCTATGGGTTGAACAGGGCCTCTGCTAGGAGATAACGCAGCAGTGTCCGCCCCTGCCTCCCTGGGTGGCTGGCCCTCCAAGACATGTCAGATGTCACAGGGTCCTGCAGCGTGGTATAGAAGCAGGGCGGCTTTGCAGGGAGAAGGGGCCACGAGCACCGGGGGAGCAAGCTTTTATTGACAGCATATCTTTCCAGGCCAGCTGTTCCTCCCAAATTCACACTTAAAAGCCCAGGAGTTTAGAAGACACGACCCTCATTACCTTGTAGATAGGAAAGTCTCCTCCAATGGCTAGAAATTTGAGAGCCCAAGAATAACTGCCTCCTTTTTAGGGTATGGCCAATACTGAGCTTGCTCTCAATTACTTGACTTGAAATCATGCAGCGGTGGGGGCATGACCCACGTCTGCTCTTGTAAAGGCCAGTGTCGGTAAGAGAGGGCACGGAGAATGGATATTTTTTTAAGCCTGGTGTTGCCTGTGCGCTGCGCTCACTGTTGATTTTCTCATGAATAGACCTGACCTCTTGAAAGAGCGCATCGCAAGAGATGGGGCCTTTTCCTGAACGGTGCGAAGCTCTCCTGGGCAATTATCTGCTTTCCCCAGTTCTCAGGAAACCAGGAACCGACTTCTGATCCGCCTTACAAGGAGGATACTGTAGAGCTGAAAAGGAAGCCCTCAGGCATCTGCCCAAACATCCATCCCCCAATCCTTGAGCCCCAAAACTCAGCTCTTTAAGAAGCCACCAGCTCTCTTGCCTTTTAAATATGGTCCCTAGATAATCGCTCCTGAACGGGGATGTACAGAACCTTGAGCAGCTGCCGTGATTAAACGCCTGCACTTCGCTGAGGTTGTAAATCAGGCTCGGAAGCCATTTATTGTGAGTGTACTATAAAGCAGGAGAAGTTATTGCTACTCTACTGCAAAATGTAACATTGGACAGGAAAATAAAGAGAGGGTAAATTTTGTTGCGAAGGCTTTAAAGTGATGTGTTGTTTTTTCTTTGCACATTCTCTTCCTGTTTCGCATCATTTTTCTCTTCTCTTGGCCTCTAATTCTTCCCTATCTCCAACACACCCCGCTGAGTGTCTCTGGATCTAATTTCGAACACGGCACTCCCACAAATAACACCCAGTGCCTTTGGGGATTCGAGAATGTTCATATTAGTGATGTTCCCAGGCATCAGGCATCTTCTTGGGCTGTATTATTTAATTTAATCCACACAGCCATTTATGAAGGAGATGTTATTATCCTTGTTTTAAATAGAGGGTATTTCATCTGGACCAAATCACAAGGCTGGCTAGTGGCACGGTCCTGAATGTTTCTCTTTTTCCTTCTTCATGATGCCTGATTATATTTGGGGTCTGCTCTTGGGGATTGTGCCACTGAATCCCCCCGCTCGGGCGTCTTTGATGGCTCTTTAATAAAGCCAGTTCAGTCTCTTTGCTACATATTATGCCAAAGTAAACCTTCAGGATTTGGCATCACTTTCCTCATCCAAAGTCAAATGGCTCTCCCTCCCCCACCCTGGTTCATCCCAGCCCTCCCCAACCATACTTCTGTAGTTCCTCCTCCTCAGTCTTCATTCCTCTAATGAGGTGTGCACGGGCCCTCCAGGAGCACTGAGAAGAGGCATCCTGGGGGCATGAGCTGACTTGAAGAAGTAAGATTAAACAGGTAGAGGGAAGGGAAGATGAGGGAGGCTGTTTGAGATAGAAAGGGTGCACTTGGCAGGGACCCAGGGGGAGAAAGAGCCTGTCTCATCTGGAGATCCTTGGTTGGTTGGTTGCGTGGAACAGAGACTAGAAGCGCTCACGTGGAGAGAGATGAGCCCGAGGAGGTAGACTGAGGCCAGGAATTACCCTTGATTGCCAGAAGGAATTTGGGATTTAGGCTTAAGAATAAACCAAGTCCTACTCATCTTTCAAAGCTCATATTCACACTAAGAAGCTTTGCCCCCATTTGGGGCAGCACTGATCTCTCCTTTGTTCTTGCCTGAATGCCCGTCACACTAATCTTTGCTGCACACTTTTTCAGGCTTCAGGGAAGCTCCTGGAACCAGCATGCTATTTTTTTCTTCTTGGTATCCATGGGTACAGAGGAGGGCTCAGTAGAGTCCCCTCGACAGACTTGTGGGAAGAAGTTTGGAATGATGGAAATCCCACACAGAGTGGCTCTTTCTAGACTCTTGCCAACGGCAATACTCTTGTTGAGAGGACTGGAGTTGCATGCAGTTGAACTTGAGAAGAAAGAAGGAAGAGACTACCCTTGGTCCAGTGATTCTTAGCATGATAGAAGGGAGGCTAGAGAGTGTTGTAGAAGCATCAGGAGCAACTCAGGCCCAGAATCGGAGCCAATATTGTGGGTTCCCCAGGGGCTCCATCCACTGTGTGACTTGAACTCAGGTACTGATCATCTAATAAGGATGTGAAGTACACAACTGCCATCATTTTCTCTCATCTCTCAAATTTTATATTCTTTTTTTAAAAAAGATTTTTAACAATTTATTTGAGAGAGCAAGAGAGTGAGAGAGTGTGAATGCACAAACCAGGGGAGGGGCCGAGGGTGGGAGAATCAGGCTCCCTGCTGAGCAGGGAGTCCCACCCAAGGCTCCATCCTAAGACCCCAGGATCATGACCTGAGTTGGTTAAGGCCGATGCTTAACTGAACTGAACCACCCAGGCGCCCCTCAAATTCTATAACCTATCTTTGTTCGTTGTGCATAAGACCAAGTTAACAAAAGACTTCACATCTAGAAAGCTTTACTGCTGAGGGTGCTACCTGCCGTGCAGAGCTCAGGGAATGGAAACCTGATTCCCCGCCTCGTTCTTAGTGAATGGCTTCTTATTTCTACCCAGTGTCCTCCTTACCCTGACAGGTTTGTGTGGATTTTGTTCATCACACATTCCCTCATGAGTTTCTGATGAGTTAATCCGTCATATAATCTTATAGCACGCATATTGATTAGTATAGTGCACCCCCACAGGTAGAGCATTGCAGTATGATATTTGATCTGTGAAATCTCCCAGAATAATACTGTAACACCTCATTTACCTTGTATCTTTGTAAGGGAAGTGGGTATTCCAGAGAGGTGAAATCTTCAAATAGTTGAGGGCCACTTTTTAAGGGCCAATTTTAAAGTTTTATTTTATTCAGTTCTGGCTAAAAAGCAAACAAAACCATAGAATGCATTGTATACTTCGTATCTTATTAAATATAGCTTAACACTTTCTCCATGACAAATGGTCGGTACAATGCATAGAAATTGTTGTACCCCTCCAGGCTAGGAGATGGCTAACAAGAAGGGGGTTCTTGGGGCATATGGGCATTGCCCTCATGCCACATGGCCTGTACTGGCATGCTGTATGTGCTTTCTAATCCTTTTTCTTTTTCTTTTTGGCACTTCTTCTCTTAGCTCTTAATTGATTACTATTGGTGGGCCTCCTAATTTTCTGTGGGCGAAGTCAGAAAACTGAGCTTATTGAATTCAATGCTTTGAGGGAGGACCTACAGGGAATTCCCAAGCAATAAAGCAAATGAGCTGTAGCAGTGCATGAATTTCATAACATCTTATCTGTATGCTCAGATAGATGGTTCTGCCGAATGCACCAGCAGGTAGGGCAGGAAGCACCTTCCATCATAGCATCTATTTGGAACTGTGCAAAACTGAAAACCTGAGCAATTTTTCTTCCAAGGTTTCTTTACCCTTGAATTCATGTATATTGCGCCCCTCTGACTTATATATCCTTCTTCTCTATAATTCTTCCCTCAGCCTAACAGGAAAGGGCCTATATCTTCATTTATATTTGGGTTAAAACCCATTTTTACCAAAGCAGTGACGATCCTTTGTATTTACCTTTTTTTTTATCCTTTGTATTTTCATTTTTTGACTTTTCTAGCTATTAAATATTAGCTTTTGTCTCTCATCAAAAATATACTGGGCAAAATAAAGTAACCCTCTCTCTCTGCTTATTTTTTATTGTATAACTTGTCTTCTCTCCATGTTTACTCTAAGGTGATAGTGATCTACACAACACTGTCATAGAGCCCATTCCTTCCAGCCTATCCTGAGCTACTACTCTTTTCTCATATGTCATAAGATCCTGGCCATAGTTCTTATAGTGATAGATTTGAATTTCCTTTTTTTCTCTTTTTTAAAGATTTTATTTATTCATTCAAGATTTATTTATTCATTCACACAGAGAGGCAGAGACACAGGCAGAGGGAGAAGCAGGCTCCCCACCTTAGGAGACTGATGTGGGACTCGATTCAGGAACCCTGGGATCATGCTGTGAGCCAAAGACAGATGTTCAACCACTGTGAATTTGTACTGTTTGGTCACTTCAGCACCCAGTCACCCGGATTAAGGGACATGGGCAAGGATGTTGGCAAAGATCATGAGGTCAGAGGCAGGATAGTCAGGGAGAGAAACACAGGAGGTGCTTTCTTCCTTGTTCTTTGCAGTAGGTTGGTAGTT
Organism: Vulpes lagopus; assembly: GCF_018345385.1. Lineage (NCBI taxonomy): Eukaryota > Metazoa > Chordata > Mammalia > Carnivora > Canidae > Vulpes > Vulpes lagopus. The sequence goes on along the minus strand of NC_054832.1, from coordinate 68,664,188 downwards.
GAAGCTACTGAGTAAGAGAGACATCTCAACTTGGATCGTTCTTAAGAGGGCAGGGGCTTTGAGTCTACAATTGGCTACAGGGAAAATGTGAATCTCCCAAAATTTTAGACACAGGCATTTGATGGAGGAGGGACCCAGCTTCTACCAGATTCTCAAGAGGTTCACAACCCAAAGAAGTTTAAGGACCACTACATTAGATTATTCATCTACTGGTTTATGTGTGAGCATAACTGCATGGTGTACTGGGAAGGCAAGTATCCTACTGGGATAGTATTATAGCATGTTTGTCAGATGGACCGATGGCATTATCCTTTACATGAAGGATTGTGTGATTATAAGAGTCAGCATTTTCATTGAAGAAAATCATGAAAACGGAGAGAGTATTAGAACATTAAAAATTATTCATAATCCCTACACTTATAATTATTAACATTGAGAGTTAAGGTGTATTTTGCATGTGCACACACATACACACACAAACACAACTGAGCTTATACTGTGCATACCTTTATGAATCTAGATAGGACAAAACAGTGGTAAAGAGCTCAAGCATTGTGGCCAGATTGCCTGGGTATGAGTCAGAACTCTACCACTTACTAGTGGCTGGAGCCTGGGCAAGTTAAATTTGTGCCCCAATTTCCTTACCTGTAAAATGATGGTAATAATAGCATCAGCTTCCAAGTGCTATGAGCATTAAAGGAGTTAATATAAGCAAAGGCTCAGAAAATGACTGATCATACTTAGCACTCAGTAGATGCCAACTAATTTTTATAATTCTGCTTTCTTTCACTTAAAATTATATCATGATTATTTTAATAGTTTACTAAATATGCATTGGGCACAAAATAATGACTGAATGGTTTAAAAGCCAGTTAATGACTCAATTAATGTCATTTAGACATTAGGCTATTTTCAATTTTTGACAAGCATAAATAATGGTATAATGAATATCTCTTTATATAAATATTTCTCCACATCTTTACTTTCTCCCCTTTAGGATAAATTCCAGGAAGTTGAATCAATAAGCAATGAACACTTCTTTGGCTCTTGGTGTATATAGTTAAATTATTTTCCAAAAACGGTGCTCCAGTCTCTCTGCCCACCAGCAGTCCATGACAGTCCCCACTTCCCCTTGCTTCACAATGCAATGTTTTGTCAGCCTGCTGTCATTAAACATTGCTTTCTGTTGGTCTGGTCAGGTTTATTTTCTCATGCTTTTCCTCACTTCTGCCCTTTGGGTTTAGAAGTTATCTGTTCCTATTATTTTACATGTTATTTTCCAAATTTTAATGCAGTTGTTTTACCAGTAGATTTTGCTAAAAAGTCCAAAGTCAGTCAATCTCTCCATTCTCATTCAGAATAAGAGAAGAAAGAATAATTTCTCTCTGAACTTCCCCTTTAAAAATCATTGCTGTTATTTTAGTCCTACCATGTATTCAACCCCCACTGTAGCTATTGTTGTTACTTGCAATTAGTGGCTGTTTAAATCTACCAAGGTGTTTTAACAATTTCTTTGTTCACTTTTAAACCTTGCACGGATTTCTCTTTGTGACTTTGTTTCCTTTTTGCTGAAATGAGGAGCTGTGGTTAGTGAACTTTCTTAACAACCTTTGTATGTATAAAATGTTATTTCTTCTTTACTCTCAAATAATAATTTTGCTGGGCAATAGCTCAAGATTAAAAATTATTTTCCCTCAACATCCTTAATAAATTGCATTCTGGTTGTTTTAAAAAACTGTGTTGTCAGCCCAACATTTCCTTTATGGGGAATCTGTTTTTTTGTCTCTAGTGGGTTTAAAATTTCTCTTGGTCTATGGTGTTTTACAGTTGTGTCTACGTGTTTTTTATCTACACATTTTTAATCCTGCTTGGGACTTGATATATTTTTTGTTTCACTCATTTTTATTCATTCTGTCAATAAATATTTGCTTTTGAGATGCCTGATGTTTTTTAGATGCCAGGAACACAGAGTTGAAGAAAAAAAATTCCTGCTTTCAGGGAAATTAAGTACTAGTAGAGTTTATAGTCTTACATTCCAATTTCCAATCTTTTTTTTTTTATAAGTTTTATTTTTATTTTTTTTATTTATTTATGATAGTCACACACAGAGAGAGAGAGAGAGGCAGAGACACAGGCAGAGGGAGAAGCAGGCTCCATGCACCGGGAGCCCGACGTGGGATTCGATCCCGGGTCTCCAGGATCGCGCCCTGGGCCAAAGGCAGGCGCCAAACCGCTGTGCCACCCAGGGATCCCTCCAATTTCCAATCTTAAACTCATTATTTTTGTTTCCTTTTTGATTTGCTATATGTATACATTGTGAAAGGATTCCCACCATTGAGTTTATTAACACACCTGTCACCTCAGATATTCCCCCCACCTTTTTTTTTTTTGGTGAAAACACTTAAGTTCTACTTTCTTAGCAAATTTCAATTATACAGCGCAGTATTACTAACTATAGTCACCATGTTATAAATTAAATTCTTAGACCTTATTTGTCTTGTAACTGAAAGTTTGTACCCTTTTATCAACCCCTTCCTATTTACCCCAACCCCCAACTGCTAGCAACCACCATCCTACTCTATTTTTATGAGTTTGAGGGTTTCTTTTAGATTCCACATATAAGTGATACCATGCAGTATTTGTCTTTCTCTGGCTGGCTTACATTATATAACATAATGCCCTCTAGGTTCATCCATGTTGACACAAATGCCAGGATTTCCTTTTTTTTAAAAGACTGAATAATATCTTATCTACCTATCTATATATATTTCTATTTATCTCTCTATCATCTATCTCTACTTATCATATTTTATCCATTCATCTATTGATGGGCACTTAGGTTGTTTCCAACTTTGCCTATTGTGAACAATGATGCAGTGACCTCTGTGGGATAATGATTTCATTTCTTTTGGGTATATACCTAAAAGTAGGATTGCTGGAACATATGGTAGTCCTATTTATAATCTCTTGTGGAGCCTCCATACTGTTTTCTATAGTAGCTGAACCAATTTACATTCCCACCAACAGTGCACAGGGTTCTCTTTTCTCCACATCTTCACCAGCATTTGTTATCTTTTCTTTTGCTAATGGACATTCTAAAAGATGTGATGAAATAGTTCATTGTGGTTTTGATTTACATTTTCCTGATGATTAATGATGTTGAGCATCTTTTCATGTACCTGTTGGTTATTCATATATCCTCTTTGGAAAAATATTTATTCACGTTCTTTGCCCATTTTTAATTGGATTATTTCTTTTTATTTTTTCTATTGCATTGTATAAGTTCCTTGTATATTTTTGGATATGAAACCCTTATTGCATATGTGGTTTGCGAATATTTTCTTTCATTCTGTAGGTTGCCTTTTCTTTTTGTTGGTTGTTTCCTTTGCCGTGCAGAAAGGAGCTTTTTAGATTTATGTCATCCCACTTGGTTATTTTTGGTTTTTTGCCTTGCTTTGTGTCAGATCCAAAAAAAGTATTGCCGAAATCAATGTCAAGGAGCTTACCTAACATTTCTTCTAGAGTTTTATGGTTTCAAGTCTTCAAGTTTTTAATTTATTTTGAGATGATTTTTGTGTATGGCCTAAGTAAGATGGGAGTCCAGTTTCATTCTTTTTCATGTGATTGTCGTTTTCCCAGCACCATTTACTGAAAAGAATGTCCTTTCTCCAATGTATATTTTTTGTGTTTTGTCTAAAATTAATTTATAATAATATATACATGAGTGTCTTCCTGGGCTCTCTATTCTGCTCCACTGATGCAAATGTCTGTTTTTTATTACATATCTTTGTAATATATCTTGAAATCAGGAATTTTGATTCCTCTAGCTTTGTTCATTCTCAACATTGCTTTGACTATTCACAGTCTTTTGTGATTTCATACAAATTTTAGGATTGTTTTCTCTATTTCTGTAGAAACTGCCATTGGAATTTTGATAGGGATTGCAGTTAATCTGTACATTGCTTTGTATGGACAATGTATGGACATTTTAACAATACTGATTACTCTAATCCAAGAATACAGACTGTCTTTCCATTTATTCATGTCTTCTTTAATTCTTCATCAACATTTTATAGTTTTCAGTGTACAAATATTTTACCTCCTTAGTTAAATTTATTCCTAAATATTTTATTCTTTTTGATATTATTGTATAGGGGATTGTTTTTTTTTATTTAATTTCTCTTTCTGATAGTTTGTAAGCGTAGAGAAATGCAAGTAGATCTTGTATCCTGCAAATTTCCTGAATTTTTAAATTAGCTCTAACATTTTTTTGGTAGAGTCTTTAATATATATAATATTATGTCATCTGCAAATGGAAACTCTGCCCTCCCTGCACTCACCCATGCATAAACTGAGATGGAAACCCCAACTATGTTACGCCCAAAGATAGGCAGGCAGAATTTCCTTTACTCTAGTTACAATTGGGATTCCTCATCTTCCCCAATCCCAGCTTGTTTTATGCAGGGAGACAATTCTAGTTTCAGTGTCAAGAACTTGCCTTCCATCTTGTCACCATGGAAGTATTAAAACCCTACCCCTAAGAGATAGATCTGGTTAGTTGCTTCATAAGACTTTAATCATTTATTCCTTTGATGATTCCTGCTTCATTTGTAACCCCTGGAGATTTCCCATTCTTACTTTTGATTTCAGCTATGAATTAAGTTTTTAAAATTCTACTGATCTCACATTTCTTTGGGGGAAGGTTACCATTTTCTGGCAGCAACCTATCCTACTACATTAAGCAGAATCTTTAATGTATAACAACAATAATATATTTGTGTATTTACCTTATATTTATTCACCTTACTTATATTTTGTATTTTCTTGGGTGTCCAGCATATTCTAAAAGTATTGATATATTTGTTCTCTATTTTATCAACCACTTCTATATATTTATTTTTACCTAGGCATTCTGTCATAAATTAACAGCAGTGAGTCAAATTCTTCCAATATAATTATATTTTTATCAATCTCTCTGTGGATTTGCCTCTATAAGCACTTTATTATTCATTATATCTTCAGCATTGATTATAGCTTTTATCCATATAAAATAATGCTCCTTCTGTAATATAATATTCTGACTAATCAGATATTAAAATGCTCTTCCTCTGGTGGGATCTGATCTGCCTTTGGTCACCTCAATTGTTTTAAGTTTTTCTATGTTACTTTATTTCAGCTGTGTTTCTTATAAGTTACAGTTGTTATGGATGGTATTGTTCCTGTTTAATGCTTTTAATTTTTGCCATTTATTTGTGTGTGTTTTTTTTTCTGGTTTGTTCAGTTTTGCCTTATAAATTTATTTTTATTTGCTATTTTTTTTACCATAATTTAATTTTACTAGTGGTTAACTTATGTTTTTCAAAGACAATGCTAGACCTGTATTAAATTAATTCTTTTGGTAAGCAATAAATTAGTATTTTTTTTCTTTTTTGAAAAAGATTTTATTATTTATATGAGGGAAGAGAAACTGTGTGTGTATGCACTCACACAGGTACACCCACATGAACAAGGGCCGGGGTGGGGGAGCAGTGAAAGAGGGAGAAGCAGATTCCTGGCTGAGTAGGCAGCCTGACGCAGGGCTCCATCCCAGGATTCTGAGATCATGACCTGAGCCACAGGCAGATGCTTAACCAGTTGAGCTACCCAGGTGCCCCAATAACTTAGTAATTTAAAAAAGTATCTCTTGTGGAGGATAAGAAGTATAATACTATTTCCCTTTACTCTCTACCATCCCAATCCTAGTTTTTCTTTCTTTCTTTCTTTTTTTTTTTTTTAAAGATTTTATTTTTTTCTTTGAGAAAGAGAGAGAGCACAAATGGGGGAGGGGCAAAGGGAGAAGGAGAAGCAGACTCCCTGCTGAGCAGGGAGCCTGATGAAGGGCTGGATCCTGGTACTGAGCCCAGAGCAGGTGCTTAACCAATTGAGCCACCCAGGCACTCCTCTAATCCTGGTTTTTCTTCATAATTCTGTGGCTATGGATGCCATCACTTGATTTCTATTATCTTACAAATAAAAATGATCATTTAATTCACTTAAAAATACCGTTTAGTAATCAGCTTTATAGCCATTTAAAACACATTTAAAACAAACATTTAAATTCTTCTCTGCATCTTAGTCATTTTTCTGCTCAGTGCCTGTCCTTCTACCAAGATTGCTCCATTACAACTCATTTTTATGTTTGCTTCATTGTTCTGGCATAGATTTTCCAATGGCTCATTCAGGAAGATTGCGTTGGTCATAGAATTCTGTGTGCTCAAGTAGTTGAGGACATGCTTTTGTTGTTTTCACGTGTGAGGAATGGCCTGACTGGGCATAAGCTCAGCGACTTTTTTCTATAGTAGTTTGTTAGCTTGCCTTCTAGCACTTTGACTTAGGTAGTCTGACAACCTAATTTTGTTGGGATTTTTTTTCTGAGTGACTTAATTATTTTCTTCTGAATTTCTAGAAGAGTCTCCCTTATTCTCTCTTTCCTCATCCTCCTTTCAAATACTGAAAGATTCCTCCTTGCTATGATTAGGAGCAGTTGTTATCATGACATTTTGTTTTCTTGGAACATGTTGTGTGCTGTAAATTTTCTGACTGGAGTATTTCTTTGTGTTATGAAATATTTCCCATATTGATACAGTTGGTTACTCTACTGCTGTTTCTTATTAAGTAGTAGCACTGTGTCCATGCAATTCCTCTTGCCAAAGTGACCCCCTTCATTTCAGCTTCTTAAAGTTCCATAGGTGCAATATTCTCTGGGATTTTTTTGATAGATAAATAAGAAATTTAGAAATATTTTCTCGTTTTTTTGCAAAAATCTACTTTAGAGAGGTAAATATTTCTGACAGTTTCTCTCCCTCCTCCTTTCATGTTCTCAGTAAGGCCTACCCTGACCATCCAATTCAGCATCATAATCCTTCCCGACCCTTGCACTCCAGATTCCCGTTTCTGTTCAGTTTTTCCTTTTTTTCCATTTTACTTTCTAAAATATTTTCTAGTTTATTTGTTTAGTATACTTTTTAATGGTTGTCCTTCTTTCAGTCCTTCTCCAGCCTCATCAGAGTAGAGACTCTTAGAATGGGAATAGAGATCTTTTTACATTTTGTTCATATATCCCAAGTACCTAGAACAGTCCCTGGCACATCCTAAGGTGCTTATTAAATATGTATTGGGTGAATGATCGAATTCTTCAGTGTACCTAAATATCTGATGATTTATTTCCTGCTTGCTCATATTTATAGAAACAGATATGTTCTTCTCTAATATTCACTTAAAGTCATGTACATTTGAAATGCAGTAGACTCTGATGTGGATTGTTGGAAAGTGCTTTCAACAAGAACAAGAAATGTACATTTACTGTAAATTGGCATCAGCATTTCAAGGATTCTTAGCTCAAGGTGAATGATGAGAGATGGAATCATCAGTAACAGAGAGTCACATCTCTCTCTTGCAGAGCATCTTTGAGTGTTGATGTGGATGACTAGGAGCAAGTTTGCTTAAGAAACAAGTTTTAGGGGCTCCCAATGCCATGGGTGGTGTCAAATTCTGCCCAAAGAGGATTTTACCCACCTTGTCTTATCAAATAATGAAGATAAGGTAAGCTAGTTAATCACTGAAATACAAAAATAGAGTAGCTCTTATTTTCTTCTGGAAACAGAGGAAAGAGCTATTGATAAGCCAGAATGATTGTTCCCATCTTCCTTGGCCTACTCTTACTCCTTTTGGGAGCACTACTCTTTTCACTTCAATAAATCAGTAAGGGAAATTAAAGAGCCTCCTCTCCAATAAAACCTAAGATTTCTGTTTATGCTTCTCTTTAACTAAAATACTCTTCCAGATTCAGTTTAAAAATTGTCTTCTTTATAGATATTCACCCATCCTTCCAAATAAAATTATCTCCCTTACTTTGAACTCCCAAGTTTTATTTTATTTCTTTAAGCTTTTATTTTCATCACTCAGTGCTCATTGTGACAAGTGCACTCCTAATCCCCATCACCTAGTTCATCCACTCCCCCACCCACTCCCCTCTGGTAACCATCAGTTGGTTCTCTATAGTTAAGAGTTTATTTCTTGGTTTTTCTCTCTTGCTCTTTTTATTACCTTTACTTGTTTGTCTTGTTTCTTAAATTCCATGAGTGAAATCATCTGGTATTTGTCTTTCTCTGACTGACTTATTTCACTTAGTATTATACTCTCTAGCACTGCAAATGGCAAGATTTCATTCTTTTTAATGCTGAATAATATTCCAATGTATGTATGTACCCCATCTTTTTTTTATCTATTCAGCAATCAATGGATGGACACAGGCTGCTTCCAATATTTGGCTACTATAAATAATGCTGCTATAAACATAAGAGTGCATGTATACCTGTGAATTACTGTTATTGTACTTTTCTTTTTTTTTGTAAATAGCCAGTAGTGTGATTACTGGATCATAAGGTAGTTTTCTTTATAACTTTTTGAGTAAACTCTATACTGTTTTCCAGAGTGGCTGCGCCAGTTTGCATTCCCACCAACAGTGCCAGAGGATCCTCTTTCTCCACATCCTCACCAAATACCTGTTTGAACTCCAAAATTTAGTATTGCATCTTTTATGATACTTAGCACAATCACTCTTAAATGCATCTTTAATTAAATCTGCATCTCTCTTTACTAAAATTTTATAAGCACTGAAAGAATAAGAATGCTTAGCTATCTTTTGCTGCATAAAATTTAGTGGCTTAAAAAAACAGTTTATTATTTCTTACAGTTCTGTGAGTCAATTGGGTGCTTCTTTTCTGTTTTGTCTGCCCACTCATAAGGCAATATTTAACTGAGGGAGGATGGCGTCATTGGGAACTAGGCTTAGCTGGCATAGATGGGATGGTTGGGCTTCTTTCTATCCTTGGTTTCTTCAAGGCATGGTAGTCTCAGGGCAGATCTCCAAGAAGGAAAAAGCAGAAGCAGTAAAGACCATTGAGGCTGAGGCTTCCATGGTGTCACTTGTACCACATCCTATCAAAGCATCAAAGCAATTCACAGGCTAGTCCAAATCCAAGAGATGAGGAAGTCAGGTCACAAGGTGGCTCAGTGGTTGAGCATCCACCTTTGCCTCAGGGCATGATCCTGGGGCCCTGGGATTGAGTCCCACGTTGGGCTCCCTGCAGGGCACCTGCTTTTCCCTCTGCCTGTGTCTCTGCCTCTCTCTGTGTGTGTCTCTTATGAATAAATAAATAAAATATTTTTTTAAAAAAAGAGAGAGATGAGGAAGTTGACTCCACCTCCTTATGGGAGGAATGATAAAGTGAGGTTGCACAGGGATATGCAGGTTGGAAGGAACTGTTGAGGTTTTAAGACGTGTCTTTGTTTGCAAAGACCCGTCATCTGGCCAAAGTAATCCACATCCCTTTCAAATGCAAAATATACTCACACCCTCCCACCTCAATTTTCAGAATCAAATTCTGAGGCCATGATCGCCTGGTTTTCATCAGATCCAGATGCATATCTGGTGCAGTACCATTGGAACAGCAACTCTTGATCTGGATATCTATGAATTAAAATTGAGTTATCTATCCACAGACAACCAACCTACCACAGCATAGATAACTGCAATACATACTCCTATTCAAGAATGGGAAGAACACAGGGAAGACAAGAAGCACATAGCAGTCACTGGCACACAGCAGTTTTGAAATTCAGTGGGTCATATTGACAATGCCCTGCACTGGGGAATATTCTTTAATTAGGGCTTGTTTTTGCTCCTTTGAAGTGTTTTCCTGGTTTCTTATTCTTCTTGACTTTGGCTGTTGGCTCCACCCTCTGGAACATCTTTCCTTTTCCTTAAGAAATGACCTATGCTTGCAACTGAAAACTTTTCTCAGCCTGCATCTTGTAGGCTGAGTCTTGGAGAGACCCAGAATATGAAATAGTTTTATTTTCCACCCTGACAAATTCTGGGTCTTTTACCTCTTCTCTGAGTTTTGCTTGCAAACTAAGGAATTCCTTCTTTAGTTCATCTCTCCCTTGACATAATTTATCATGCATAGCTGAAGGGTGCCAGTTGACACTTTGAGCTTGCTGCCATAGCTACAAGTTCTTTTATGTACATTTTTTTGTGCTCTATATTAGCACAGAAAACAGTCTTGCAAATGTTCCATCACTCTGTAACACAGATTGCCATTCCCCCCAACCTTCAATAACAACTCCTTCCCGCTCTCCCTGCCTTTACTAACGACCCTTTAACTGCCTTTCAGCCTTCATCTACAGCCCAGAACTAAAACCATAGTGCCATATTGTAATATTGTGATTTATAATAAGAAACATATATTTGGTCTTTGTCCACATTTCTGGCACAGATCGCCTCAAACCCTTGGTATTTCCTAAGTGAGAGAACATAATGGTGTCTTTGTTGTTAATGCGGTGACTTTTGGAGTATGCCTAAAGATGGGAGCTGGTTCCAGGAGAACCAACTCTCAGTTGCAACTTCCAGTTCAACACCACTGGCTTTCCAGAGAAGAGCATTAGTTTGAAACCTCCTGGGCTTCCTGGTTGTGATCTGAAACCAGCCTGGTACGCAGAGGGCAGAGAGACACCACTAGACATTGCTAGGTGGCAGGTCTCATAAACTAGGGAGCCTGTATAGGAGGCTTGTCTTGGGTGGCCACAGAATGAGTAGAATTCTGTACCTGCCCGCCAAATCCTTAAAGTTTATATAGAGGTTTTAACTAGGTTTAATCATGTATACCATCCAGATGATCTCAACACCACATCACTATCTCAAGGCTCTGTCCTTGGGGCAGCTTCTGGGAGTGAGGAAGACAAGCAAAACACACATTCCAAGGATGGGGAGGGGGTGAGGATCCTTTGATTGTGTGGGTCCAGCTCATGGATCATCTGGCAGTCATCTCCTCTGAATGATCTCCCCCAACAGGAGAGGTACTGGAGGTTGAATCAGTCACCAGTGGCCAATGATTTAATCAATTGTGTCTATGCAATGAAGCTTCCATAAAAATCCAAAGGGAGGAGGTTTGGAGAGGTTCCAGGTTGGTGAACACATGGAGATTTGGGGAGGGGGCAGACTCCAAGAGAGCATGAAAGCTCCACACCCTTTCCCCATACCTCACTCAGGTATCTCTTCCATGTGGCTATTCCTGAGTTATATCTTTGTATAAGAAACCAATAATGCAGTAACTAATGTGTTTCTTTGAGTTCTGTGAGCTGCTGTAGCAAATTAATCCAACCCAAGGAAGGAGTCATTGGAACCTCGAACGGTTGCAATCACTGGTTGGTCAAAAGCACAGAATCCACCTGGGCTTCGGACTGGCATCTGAAGGGAAGGGTGGGGGGCAATGTTGTGAAACTGAGCCCTTAACCTGTGGGATCTGCTGCTAGCTCCAGGTAGACAGTGTCAGAACTGAGTTGGATTCTAGGACACCCAGCTGGTAGGACACCCAGCTGGTTGAAGAATTGCTTGATGGTGAAAACCTCCCTTGCCCTTGCAACACAAGCTGGAATTGGGCACAGAAACTCTCACATGTTTTCAGTTTTTGTTACAGCAGAACTCTGCTTCCAGGTATCCATTGGGGTCTGTTGTCTATTATTGCATAGCAAACTGTATCAAAACTTAGTGGCTTAAAGCAACAGGGACTTATTTCTCACCATTCTGTGGCTTGAGTGGTTGGTTCTTTGCTGGTTTTGTTTGAGTTCACTCATGTGGTGGCATTTGGCTATAGGGTCAGCTGTGAATTGGGCTCAGTTGGAGAACTAGGCTTCTATCTCCAAGGAATCTGTAACCCTGGGATTTTCTATAGTATGGTGGTCACAAGGTCCCAAAACAAAAAGGACAAAAGCTACAAGGGTCATCTGAGGCCTAGACTCTGGAACTCACATGTCACTTCTTCACATTCTATTCATCAAAGTCACATGACCAGCCTCATTTGAAGAGAGGCAGAAAGAAACTCCATCTCTGGATGAAGGGTCAGTGCAGTCAATGTTACATTTCCTCCCTCCTGAAATGGGAGGAATTTGTGAACATTTAACAATGTATCACAGAAGCCAAATCTTGTTAAATTTTGCATTCCTTATAGCACCAGGCAGATCATCTTACATAAATAAATGCTATAATAGATATTTGTTGAAGTGAAGGAGGAAGAATTTAGGCCAGTAATTCAAAATCTGATGTTCTATTTAAAATAGAGCTGGTATTCAGATACATTCAAAGGCATTTTCTTCTGTTGATTTAGGAGGATTTCACTCTACATAATAAATGTGGCCAGGAAAATGCTGATTTTATCTTTTAATACTTGGAAACCCTAAAAACATGGTTCACTTTAGTTAAAGGATTTTCGATTTGACAACTCTCATGAATATCATATCCACGCTATTGTTAAAAGTGAGCTAAAGTAGATCTCCTTATATTGGAGGCAAGAAAAACTCACACACATAACTATATCTCATCATATATGGCTGTTTAAATGAAACTGCCAAGAAATGTAGAAAACATGAGAGAATTCAGAATAAACCTTTTAAAGAATATAGTCATTTTTTCCTCTTTAGTTAAAAAGAGTTTGTGAAGAGGAAGCATTGTTTCTATATACTGCAATAAATTTTATCTTACAGTAATCTAAGTGACCTTAAAATCCCAACAACTTAAAATATGGTCAGTATGAGTATAAACATGCTTATATATCAGCACAGTTAGCATTCTGGTTGTCACAATAATGTTCCATTTTTTAAAATCCAGAACCTTGGGTTCCCTGGGTGGCTTAGCAGTTTAGCGCCTGCCTTTGGCCCAGGGTGCCATCCTGGAGTCCTGGGATCAAGTCCCACGTCAGGCTCCCAGCATGGAGCCTGCTTCTCCCTCTTCCTGTGTCTCTGCCTCTCTCTCTCTCTCTCTCTCTCTCTCTCTCTCTCTGTCTATCATAAATAAATAAATAAATCTTAAAAAAAAAAAATCCAGAACTTCAGGGCGACTGGGTGGCACAGTTGGGTAGGCATCTGACTCTTGGTTTCAGCTTGGTCATGATCTCACAGTGATGAGATTGGCCCTGAGCTGAGCATGGAACCTGCTTGGGATTCTCTGTCTCCTCTCCTCCACTCCCTGCCTGCTCATGTGCTTGCTTGTTCTCTCTCTTTCTCAAAAAAAAAAAAAAAAAAAAAAAAAAAAAAAAAAAATTAAATTAAAAAAAATCGAGAATCTCATTTTACATTTTATGTATTAATGGATAGAATAGTGAACAGAAAATCACCAATTACTTTTAGCACTATTATTTGTATGTAAATATTTTATTTTATTTTTTCCTAAATAAGCTCTTTAAAGTCAAAGACCATATCTTATTCACTATCTCATGTCTGGCTCAGAGAATTTCATTCAATTGGCCCTCAATATTTGCTGAATTAAATCAAGTTGGACTTCTAGTTCCAACTCCAACTATGACTTAAACGTTTCAAATGTTCTGTATGATTTTATACTTACGTGCACATTGGAAGTAAGTATTTTTCAGATATTTTTGAAGGCATTTTTCTCTTTCTTATTTAAAAGATGTTGCAACATAGTAGGACCAATGAACTTATTATACCTGAGTGTCTTTGCTCTTGCATCTGGATTAGATTCAGTGGTGTTCCCCCAACTATCAGCACTTAGAATCACTTTAATTAGTGGCATGGGATTCTCCATCGTTAAACAATACCTTGTGTAGTAACCAGCCCTGTCTTGATCAGTCTGCACAGATTCAATAGTATTTACCATGTGCCTGGCACTATGATCCTGAGGAAGGAAAAAGGCAAAGTTGCTGCTTTCAAAATATGTATAGTTTAATTGAGAAAAGAATATTTACATAAAATAATAATCTTGTTAGTAATAATAGCAGCTGCCATGTCTCGCACACCTACACTTTGACAAGTACGTCACATGCATTATCTCCCTTCTTCCAAGAACATTGCAAGTTAGACAGTTATTACGCCCGATTTCTAAGTAGGGAAACAGGCTCAGAGAGTTTTGTAAACCTGCCCGATACCATAGCTGTAGCAAGTGGGTGAAGCAGAAATTCCAACTCAAATTCAGTCTTAAAGGCCAGCCTCTTACTGTGTTGCCTTGCAATTCAGGAAATACCAGATCCAGACACATAGCAGAACACCCTCAAAGTGCCCAAAATGAGGGTGTGAGACGCCAGCTAAGAGTGGAGAAGAGAGACACTACTGGTGTCTTTCCTAGTGGTTTACATGACATGAGCCTGGATTGGAAGGTGAGGATTGTCTTGGACACACAGGATGGGCCGGATTAGCAGGTTAGACCTGGTCAAGGTGGGCAGCGGACTCTATCTCTTCAGCATCACTTGTTTGCTCTCCTGTTTGACCTTGTCCTGGTTACTCTTTTTATCACCTCCCTATCTCCCCCCAAGAGCTGTCTTGTCTTTCTTCCTTCAATGCATCATACAAATCCATTGCATCCATAAAGCCTCCTTCCAAAGGCAAAATTCCCCGACACCTCAAAAGTTCTCCAGCATGCGTGTTCATTTCTAGTCCGCCTTAGGTGAGATTTCTCTGTGTTTCTCATTTGTGTATTCATGTTTTCTCACTAGGCTGGTTGTCTCTCAGCAGGAGGTAAATCCCCTGGAAACAAAGATTTATTTGTCTTTTGTTCTGAACTCCCCTCCTTGCCCTGCAGTCTGTTATGCTGGACATTTGGTAAATGCCACAGACAGACTAACTCAGAGGCATGTTGAAGGAATAAATTAGGGCAATAAAATCAATGGATGACAATCCAGGAATGCTCTGCAGAATGGGGCACTGGGTCTAAAATGAAATTTTTATTATTATGTCTGCAAGTTAGACCTATGCGTTCTTCCACTTTTTATTTGTCCTTTATTTTTATTAAAAAAATGTTTTTCCCCTCTTTTGACATTTCTATATTTTCTCTCTGTTTTTTTTTTTCTCATTTATTCCTCCCCCTCCAGGTATTTCCTTCCAATGACCTCCTTTGTTTTAATTTAATTTTATATTTTATCAGATAACAGTGGAAATAGTTTCAAAAGTCAAAGTATAATAGCCTTTGTACAGTAGGCAACACTTTTCCATCTCTCTCTCTCTCTCTCTCTCTCCCCCCCTAATTCCCACGTGCATAATTTAGTTTTAGTTACAGTTCAGTAATTCCTCTGTGAAAGTTTAACCGTACCTTGCACAGAAATTTTCCCTCTTCTCCACCTCCCCAAATAGTTAAAACACGATTTGGGGCTAAATCAATATTTAATGTCTATACTATTATAACTATATAAATATTATACATAGCTGAGTCACATAGAAACTGATTAATATTTTAAATGTTTTCTTAAAAGGAAAAATCTGTGATGACATTTCCTTCCTTATATAGCATTTCCTGTCCCTTAAGTTAGTAATTGCTTTAGTAACAGTTACCTTGACATTCTATATATCTAGTACTGCCCTTAGACTTAGGCACATGGGCCCTTTGCCCTTGGCTATGAGCTTAGACTCTGGCCTTCCTCCGTCCTCACCCCTCCAAGGCAAGGTATCCAAGGAGACCGACGGGATGGGGACATGCCAACCTGGAACCTGTGCCTCTCTGTCCTCCTAGACCTTGCTTCTGGGGCTCTGGACATAAGTTCATGCCCAGATGGTCTCAATGCCCCTTCAGGTCCCTTTTGGTAAAGGCAGAAGGTGCTGCTGTGTGCACACTCCAAGGCCAAGGACTGACCCAGGGGCAGCTATTATAAGTAATGTCCACGGGTTTGTGCAAAGCCCCTTCATGGTGGAGGAAAGAGCCAGGGTGGGTGGAAGCTGGTGGGCTGGAGGCTGTGGACTGGAGGTCTCCATCCTACTCTTGGCTTGGCCTGCAAATGTTAGGGGCCAGTGCGTGTGCACCTGTCAATAACCCACCAGGTAATGCGACTAAATCTCTTAGTGCCTTCAAACACAACTGCTAATATCTCTGTTTTGTTAGGGAAGTGCCTGCTTTTATAGTTGTTCAAACCCACCAACTTGCTGGACTGCTTCTCTACAACACCACCCTTCTCTATCCTTTTTATTTTTATTATTTAAAAAAAGATTTATTTATTTATCTCAGAGAGAGAGAGAGAGAGAGAGAGAGAGAGAGAGAGAGAGAGAGAGAGTGTGCGCATAGGGAGAGGGAGAGAGAAAATGCTCAAAAGAATCCCAGGGAAAAAAAAAAGAAAAAAAAAAAAAAAAGAATCCCAGGGCACTGGATCTCAGGACCCATGAGATCATGACCTGTGCCAAATCCAAGACTTGGGGGCTTAACACACTGAACCACCCTCATGCTCCTTTCTTCTCCATCCTTTTTAAAACCCCTTTTGCTTCTCCTTTGTCATGCCTCTGCTATTTTCTGGATCTCACATATACCTCTTTCTTGGTTTATTTCAGAGCTTTTTTGAGGAGGCATGGGAGATACATTGTAGGTGAAAAATATTTCACTTCATCCTTACACTAAGCTTGGTATCAAATTTGTAGGTTGGAAATTATTTTCTTTCAGAATTTTGAAGGTATTGCTTCATGGTCTTCAAGCTTCCAATATTGCTGTGAAGTCCAATGATATTTAAATCCTGTGTCCTTCCATCTTTTCTCTCCTGGAGTCTCTGTCAGGAAACATGTCCTAGTGTTCTGTAATTTCATACTGATGTGTGTGGTCTGGATCTTTTTCATTTGCTGAGCTGAATACTCTATGAGCCTATTCAATCTGAAAATTCACATGCTTAAGTCCATGGAATATTTTTTATTTTATTATCATTTTTTTGGTTAAATCCCCTCCTCCATTTTCTCTGATTTTGATTTTTGTAATTCCTATTCATTGAATAATTTATAAGAGTTAACTTCTAAATTTTTTCTTTACTCTTTTATTCCACTTTTTGAATTTGTCTTTTTGTTCTATTTTCCTTTTTATTTTTGAGATTTCCTTGATGTGACCTCCTCATCCTCTTCTGCCTTTTTCATATAGGATGTCATAGTTTTCTACAAATACTTGGTTGTTAACAGCATCGTATGCTTTCTTTCCCTTGAGAGATGTGATATTTTTATGATCTCTCTGAGGATATTAATTATGGTTCTTTCTGCATTTTCCAAGTTAATCATTTCCTCATTTGTTCCTGATCCTTGGCCAAGTCATCCTTAAGAGTGAGAGCACTAAGGACCCATTTGGAGTTGTACATGTGTGGGAGGGGCTGCATCTTGGTGAGCTCGATGATGGCAGGACAGGATAGTAGGTTGTCTTTTTCCCTGGAGAACTCCCAAATGTCAGTATCAATAGGTCTTTTTTTCCTTAGCAGGTCTGTCCTCCCAATCCCCTGACCACGGGTGAGGGTGACTATCAGCTCCCCGGGAGCTGACTGGGGAAGGAGAGCAGGTAGTTTTGTAGCTTCAAAAATAGACTCCCACTTAACCCCTATTTGGCCCTTGGCCGTGGTCTCAGCTGGGCTTGGTGCCCTGAAGCCTGTCTCTGTTTCAACCCCCAGAGAGTAAACTGTCCTTCTTCTGCTGAGTGGGCATCTGGGTGTCTAACTGTTCCTTAAAACTCATTTCCACGGACTCCCCTTGTTTGAACCACCTGTCCCTGCCTTCAGAGGAGACTCTATCTCCTGAGCGTTTCCAGAAGGTGGTGGCACATGCTGACTTGCTTCTTACTGGCTTCCTTTCTCTGGTCGTATTATGTCAGCAGCCCCTTGTCCATCTTCTTGCCAACTTCCAAAATGTGTTGTTATTTCTCCATATGTTCTCTTTGTTCCCTAGGTTTACGCATTAAAAAAAAATTCCTTTACTCTTATGTAAATGGAGCTTAAATGGAGAAGAAATAAACTCATATGTTTAATCTGCCATGTTTAAGTAGAAGCTCTATGATGTTGCTTTGTTTTATACTTCCCTGTGAGTCTGTTATGAATAATGTGAATTAGCATCTAAAATAGCTATGAATTGTCTTTAGCGTCATCAAAGTTTTTGAGTTATTTTTATATGCATTTACTGATTAGATTTTGTTATTACATTGCTTCAGAAGTAAAAAAATGTTTCAACATATCCTTTAAATTAGAGCAAGAATAAAGTATGGGAAATTTTGAAATTTAATTATCTACATATCCAGTGATAAATAGGTAAACATCATTGTTTGAAGCAATTATAATCAGAAAATGTCTTTAAAAATCAAAGCTCCATCCTCTCATTGTGCCACTGGTGAGTCCCATAAAGATCTCAAGGGTAAGAGAAGATGCTGCGTTAAGGTTCATGACTAGCTGAAGCCTGCCAGAAAAATAAAATAGGAAAGAAACTCTGGGATTAATTATTAATTAAAAACACTGTGTTTCAAAACTGACAAAAGCAATAACAGTTTAAATATTTCCAAGACCCTACTGTGTAAGAATATATTGTCAAATAAAAAAACAAATCTGGACTTACTGAGGAGAGACTTTACTTAAAAATATTATTGCAAGGGGAGGAAACAATTTTTTTTTTTTTTACAATTCAAGACTTATATAAGTTTAAGCTACTTATTCTGAATTTCACGATGCCAGTCTAAAGGAATTCAAACACATGCGACTACAAGGTAATTCAATGAATTGTTTTTGTTTTTAAAAACAAATTTGTAGGGGCACCCTCATGGTTCAGTCAGTTAAGTATCTGCCTTTGGTTAGGGTCATGATCCTGGGGTCCTGGGATGGAGCCCCATGTTGGGCTCCCTGCTCAGTGGGGAGCCTGCTTCTCCCTCTGCCTCTGCTCTCTCTCTCTCTCTCTCACTCTCTCTCTGTCTTAAATAAATAAATAAAATCTTTTAAAAAATTTTGTAGAGCAAAAATAATTAATAAATTAACTAAATAATTAAAACATCCCCAACTCATAGGGTGCCTGGGCAGCTCAGGGGGTTAAGTGTCCGACTCTTGATTTCAGTTCAGGTCATGGTCTCAGGATCATGAGACTGAGCCTCAAGAGGGTCTCAGCACTGGGTGTGGAGCCTGCTTAACATTCTCTCTCTCCCTCATCCTCTATCTTCCTCCCCCCAAAAAATAAATAAAATAAAAAAAATAAATAAAAATCCCCAGCTCGCAATTTATACCATGCAATCACCCTGTCCATGGGTGATCAGAGCAGGAGCTGCGATGGGCAGCTGTACTCTGCAGAAGTACCTTTTGCTTACAGATGACATGGGAGGTGGAAAAATCTTGAGTTCCCTAGTACAATAGGGGGAAGAGAACACTCTGAACATAAATCTGCAGGTGTCTCAAGGTGTAGGCAAAAAGGGATTTTCTTTTATAGAGGATAGCACACAAGAACAAGGTGTGGGGAGGTAGGAATAAAGTCTGCCAAGATCAATAGTAGATCAGAGAAAGTTTTACCCTGAGACCAGGTGAGGATGATCCAAAGTTCAGGTCCTAGGGGAAGGAGGGAATCATAAACAAATTTGGTTAATAAGCGTTGTGCTCTATGGATCAGTGGGGATCAAAAGGTCAACTGATCATTAATGAGGCAAAGAATAGGAAGCTGGAGGGTCTGTGCCTGGCCCTGTCAAAGGTAAATCAGGGGTGAGCATCTGTGTGAGTCTCACCTGAGTCTTATGGGAAAGGTGGTTCTCTGCAGTCTGCCCTTATTTCCTGGATCACAAAAGATGGGAAGATTCCTTAACCTTTACTGTTTTCCAGGATCACAGGAAGTAGGTAAATTTCAACATTGTCAACATGAATAAGCAAGATGGCTACCCCTGAAAAAATAAGTGGTTACTGAGGGTAATATCTGAACAAAGTATTTCTATACACAGTGTAGTAAGGGCTGTGATAAATAAATATGTAGGTTGCCATGGCAATGCAGAGGAGAGTCCCCTCACTTGGGGGAGGGGTAGTCAGTGAGAACTGCACTGGGTCTTAATGGATGACCAGGATCTCTCCATGGCGGGAGCTGGGCATCATCACCTCTGTGCCAGGACATAGCAGCAAAGACCATGAAGGTGACTGTGCTTTGTAAACTTTATGCAGCAAAGCCTGTGATCAAGTAAACTAGGGAAAAATAATCTTTTTTAGCTGATGAGAGATTTTTCTACTCCTTAGGGCTGTTATACCAATTTTCTTCAGAGTAGGAGCCTATTTGTAAATATGTAATAGAAACCTGAGTAATACATATGAATTTATCTATAGTTTATTTTCCAATTTAAGACTTTTGTTGTCTTTCGGCATCAAACATCACATTTAAAAAGTGTCAAACTCCTACGTTACTCCTTTTGAGAAACAGACTGCAACAAAAGCAAATTTCTTCTCTTGCACTCCAAACACAGAGCAGAGCCTTTAGGGGACAAGGTAGCAAAGCGTCCAGGGATGGCATGGCTCTCCCGTGGCTTGGTATTTATGTCTGACTGGCTTGCTGGAGGGAAATCTGTTTGTCAGTTCTCAGCCAGTGGGCACTAGAGAATGAAGAACACTTTTGGGAGGTTAAGGGGTAAAAGACCAAGGTTAGAGCACAGCTAGACACTGTTTGACAGGAGAGGCACAGTCTCCCTCGCAGAATTCAGTGAGTAGGATTCACTGAGGAAAATAAGAAGACAAGCTCAGGCTTCTCTACACCTGCTGGGTCCTCCTTCCCATGGTGAGCTGCCAACCTGGGTTGGAGACTTGCAGCAGACCCAGAGCTGCCCCTAGCAGCTGCTATGACATCCATTAAACTTCTTCAGAGAATAAAATCTTGCCATACATCCATCTTCGAGAATTTCCAGGATTTAATCCAATTTGAGACTCACATTTCCCTCTATGAATGATAGCGTTCTGTTTTGTTACTATTTGATCTCTGTAGCTTTTCTTGTACCTTCTAAAGTGCTAGAGCATTCATAACAAGAGGGAAACAAAAGTGGTTTTACACTATGAGGAGAGGAAGACACATGTCCTAAATTTAGAGTCAGGGAACAGTCATGAATATTTCTTTGGCTTCCAGTTTGGCATCTTGCCTTTCTGCAGGAGGGGTCTTCACCACCAGTGAGTCTGCCCAGCACTCTGGGCCAATGCTGTGGAAGTGAGCACAAGTCTCACTGTCCTGTCAGTGGGAAGAAGTGTGTATACCAAAGAAGGAGGCAAGCAAAACAGAAAGAGGAGCTTTGCGGGAATCCAAAGTTTATACTAATAGTAATAAATAATCCAAGAGAATGAGACAGGATTTAAATACCTAAAAATCAATAGCGTGATCTAGAAAAAAAATAAGGTGGGAGATAGGATGGCAAATAAAAAAGCTCACGAACCTGAAGATTCATAAAGATTGACAAAGGTAGGTAGTGCAAATTGTAAGCATCTAAGGAAGGGAAGAAATAAATGTGATCAACCAGTGATGAATACAAAAGAAGAGATAGATTAAAAATAAAATAAACTTCTGTAACCAAAAATCCAGAGGGATAGATGATGGCAAAAAGAGCAAATCAGGAAACGCAAGATGAATTCAGCATTGGCTTTAGTTGGTAATTCATTCAATGTTCCAGAGTAAAGACCTCATGGCTTTCTCGGCTTTCATTTCTCCAACCATGAAGTCAGTTTATAATTCAGATGTGGCTTCCTGACTACAATAACTAACAGAGGTGATCATTGCATGACCCAGACGTGCACGTTGGGGACAAGATCAAAAAGCCAGGGGATCAATACCAGTGGCTCTTAATTCTTGTCTACTCCAACCTTTTCCAGCCCAAGGTAGTGAGCACTTGCAAGCAGCAGAGTTAGCTGACCTGTGTCCTGGAGTGATCCCAAGCAATTCTGCTGGTACTTCGGATATCTCATGCCTCAAGTGAGTGAGTTACAGAATAGTTCCCCTTGTGATGGGATCTTTGGTTTGCCCTAGTACCCACCAGGTTTGCTGGATGCTTCTGGGTCTTATTTACCCTATAACTGCCTACTATACTTGGAGACCAGGTCCTGGCTGGAGATCTCATGGTGCCAGCCTTGGACAGCCCCTCCTCCTCTTACTGGAGTGTTTGCGTCAAATGAACCGCCCTCTCCACATTCTCTGCCATTCCAAAAACAACCAAGACACCTGCCATGCTTTAGAGGTGTCTGTTGCTGTGTCCTGCCTTGCAGATGGGCCCCCATGTAATGTGACCAATTGAGATATTGTGATCTGCGATGTGGGCTGCTACATAAGTGGGTTGTTTTAAGATTTTATTTTTTATTCATGAGAGACAGAGAAAGAGAGAGAGAGAGAGAGAGAGGCAGAGACACAGGCAGAAGAAGAAGCAGGCTCCCTGTGGGGGGCATCTTGCGGTACTCAATCCCAGGATCACGACCTGAGCCAAAGGCAGACCCTCAACCGCTGAGCCACCCAGGAGCCCCTGCTACCTAAGGGTTTTTACCCACAGCCATTTAATCTGCAAAAGAGATGTGTGAGGTGGGCTGCTGTAGACTTAATTTTCAAGATGGAGAAACTGAAGTCCAGAATCATTACATAACTTGCCCAAGGTCATACAACTAAGGAAGTGGCAGGCTGGGCTCTAGATCCTGGCCTGGGTGACATCAAGAGCTTACTTGTTCTACACCACCTCACACTGATGACTAGAGAGTATTTACAGGTCTCATTTTAAAAATGCTGATGAAAGCAAAGCTCCCTGAAAATGATTTGCCTAAGATTACACATGTGGTTAGTGGCAAAATTGGCTTTTAAAATATCACCTCACTCTCAGACACGTAACCTGAAGCAGGTGGCCTTGAGACTCAGCACAGTAAAATGGCCATTTTCAGTGATTATCAGTCTCTTTCTATCTCTTCAGGAAAAAGTCCAAACTCAGCGTGAGCATGGAGCCTGGTGCAGGCCCCTCTCCGTCACATTGCTTTGTATCCCTGCCATGCCAGGCACAGAGCCTTCGTTTCTGCAAGTATTTCAACTGAATCAAATTGTTAGGACTGTGTGCTTCTTTATTTCTGGACGGGGAATGGAAAGAAAGGTTATTATTTGCTAAATACTTGCCATTCCAGAGTAATAGGCACTTTTAAATTGACCAATGGTTCTCAAACCTGAGAATACATCAAGACTGCCTGGAAGGCTTGCAAACACCAAAGATTGCTGGGCCTCACTCGCCAACCACCCCCTAGCCCTCACCCCCTGGCTAGAGTTTTTGACTCAGTAAGCCTAGGGTGGGGTCTGAAATTTTGCATTTCTAAAAAATTTCAAGGTGATGCTGATGCTGCTGGTCCAGGGACAACACTTTGAAGATCACAATCCTCTCAACTCGCTAGGGTGCCATTATCCTCTTCATTTTATAGAAGAGGAAATTGTGTCTCAGTAATGTCAGGTAAATTCCTAAGATTACCCAGCTAAATAAGGATGTAGGATCCTAGCACAGAATTTTCTGGTTCTCAAACTGGGTCTTTGTTCTCTCAAAAGTCATCTTCCTCACCAATATGCAGCAGAATTTTCAAGAAGCCACTGAAGTGATGCCTCTCCTTCTTGACGTAGGAACTGCACACAGTTCTCCAGG
The DNA here is from genome assembly GCF_018345385.1 of Vulpes lagopus. NCBI lineage: Eukaryota > Metazoa > Chordata > Mammalia > Carnivora > Canidae > Vulpes > Vulpes lagopus. Next base: position 68,640,781 of record NC_054832.1, on the reverse strand, counting down.
CACGGGAAACTGGCAGAGGGACCGCTGCTCTGGTTTGAACCTCAGATAAGTCAAGGTGCAGTGTACAGCTGGCTCACCTTTCCCGATTTTCCCACATCAGCAGGCTTGATAAGAAAGGAGGTGTTTTGTTCATGTATATTTATTTTGAGGGCATGAGATTGCTCTGAAGATGAGGGAAGAGAGAGTGGGGGAGAGGTTCACTCAGGCATGACCCTTGTGGGGTTTCCACTACTGTGCCCCCATCCTCCACAGGTGGAAACAAGGAGACTGTGGTGACCCAAGGAAAATGTGCAACAGTCCTCTCTCCCTGGTAGCAATCTGACCACTTTGCAAGGTAAACACAGCCACATGGACAGGACAGAAAGGCAGATGGCCTAGGCACTAGGAATTTTGCTTAGGATGCAAAAGATTTTTATTTTCAAGCAATTAAGAATGAGGAGAGCACCTGACCATGGGTAGTTATGAGGCCTGAGTGAGTTATGAGCACTGCTTAGCCCAGCCAAAGCCAGACCTGTGATCTTGTCCTATGTCCCAGGAAGGTCATTGTGCCATATGTCCCTCATAGGGCTTTAACTGAAACCCCCAGACATAGATGAGAAACACCTCATCAAATTGAAATATGTAGCCTGTATCTCATCAGCACACAGGTGCTCCGGAGAGTTATACCTCAGACAAGCCGAGGGACTATTTAAAAGAAAAAAAAATAAAGAGAAAGAAGAAGAAAGAAAGAAAGAAAGAAAGAAAGAAAGAAAGAAAGAAAGAAAGAAAGAAAGGAAGGAAGAAAAGAAGAAAAAAAGAAGTAGCGAACATCTTCTAATTTTCTAGCAGAACTGGGTACATTTATAATTTGAATAAATTTCAATATCATATTGTTGAAAGCAAGCAGAAATTTTATTTCTGAATCTCTTTTTAAAAATGGTTCAATAATTTTTGAATGCTGGATAGATTGTCAGGCTGGCAGCTTGCAGAATGTCAAGACACTGTATTTCCTGGTTTCTGCTTTGTTTTGTTTGGTAAACTAGGTGTCCATATGGCAGCTCAGCTCAGGCAGGATATAGGATGGTAATGGTCCTCTCTTAAAAATATTGTTAATAAAAACATATACCTTTAAAATGCACTGAAAAGAATAAATTATGCCTAGTAGATAAACATTTCCTTTTCAGCTTCTTGATGTTTTCAGTGTTTGTCATTTCCAGCCACCACAACAGAACGAATTCTGGTCCACATGCTGATAAGTCCATCATTCTGTTTAGAGGGAATCGGGTCTGAAAATTGCTCTGGGAACTGAAATTGGATGGAAGCACAAAGCTGTTAAAGATAATAGACCTGTGTTAAAACCCAAAACTGAAGAAACAGTCCTCTGGCCCCACGCTCATTGTCCTCCGTGGGCCACTTTCCACACACACAATATGCTCACAGCTGGCTGTCCCTTCTTTTTTGGGGCATTCGTGAATATGCATGCCCCAAATCACAGGCCTGGCTCCCAGGCCGGGAACTCACGTTCATTCCCACTTCCTCCAGCATCTATGGGGAGGACCCCTAATCAATTCTGCACCCACCATCTGGGGTGGTTGTTCCGGCATGGGGTGGGGGTGGGCACCTCTTCCAGGGGCTGCTCGCGGGCATGAATGGCAATCTGAGCTGGTTCTGTTTGAGTGTCACTAAGATGGACTCTTCCCTATGGTTCGGAATTTTGTCTCCGGAAAAACAATGTAGACACAGGAGACAGTCTGGCAGTATTTTAGGGCTGGAGGTGAATGCCAAGGTTGTGCTAGGAGATTGGGATAGAGCTACCAGACTCAAACTGATGACTTTGAAGGGGATTTGAAAAGCCTAGGGTGTGAACACCTCTGAGTGAAAACAGCTGCTGTCTCTTCTCTTTGAATGGATGCTGAACTCACTGCCATTTCCTAGAGGGCTTTAAGGGCTTTCAGTGCTTGGCATTGAGTGGCAGATTCTGAAAGTCATGAGAGAGAAGGGAAAAAAAGCCCCAGACCCCCCAAAAAAGCAAGAACAAAAAGTCCTGAGAATCTGCTAGCTGGCTTTCCAACAGATGTCGATAGGATTTTCAACCTTCAGCTAGCCACCTCTGAGCACTCCAGATTCCTGATGGGTGTTTGCAAGAAGCATGCTAGGTAGGGGTGGTTTGCTCCAAATCTCTCTGAGCCCCAAGTGCGGTGAACTGGGCCTCACTTACTCTTCTACCTGTGGAGCTCGCAGCCTATGGTCCCCTCTGCCTGTTGCCCTGGTCCCACCCTGCCTCCATTCTGCCCCCTGCAGGAGAGAAAGAATTCTCCTCCCCAAACAGAGGGAGCTTAGGGCCCTTCAGATTGCATCACTGGCCTGCTGGAAGGTGAGAGAAAAGAGAGCAGAGCAGAGCCCTGCTAAGAGCAGAGAGGTGATGGGTGGGGACAGGACTCACCTCCTACCTAATGGGGAGGTCTCAGCAGCTTGGTGGCTTAGCTAGGGAAATCTGATTTTACTGCCTCTATCCGCTCTACATATAACTCTCTGAGGTGAGATGCCTGGTCGGCCTGGGTGGCCACCCTGCTCACTGTTGGACTGATCCCATGTGATGGACTACTAGGTTTTCTTCTCCATCTCCCTGAATTGTACGCTTGGGAACAAAAGCTGTGCTTCCGTTTCTTCTGTTTTGCCAGCATTTGGCATAGTCCATAGCACACAGCATTCAGTTAATCTTTGCTGAAAAGCTGAGTGATATATTTTTAAAGATTTTATTTTTTATTTGAGAAGGAGAGAGAGAGAGAGAGAGAGAGAGAGAGAGAGAGAGAGAGAGAGAGAGAATGAGCAGAAGGAGGGGCTGAGAGAGAAGCAGACTCAGTCCCAAGCCCCTGGGATCATGACCTAAGCCAAAGGCAGATGTTTAACTGACTGAGCCACCCAGGCTCCCCAAATTGTGGGATATTTATTGCATCTTGTCAAAGTTCAAGTAAAACAAATTATATTTACATGGTGGTTTGGGAAAGCAGCTCCATGTGTCAAATGCAGCCAGTTAAGAAAGCACTCTGGTGTCCCAGAGCAGCAAATACCCACTTTCTGAGGCTTACAGGAGATCATTGTGTGTGTCAAGCAGATTTTTTCAAACCACCACATAATTGTAATATGTTATAATTAAATTTTGAAAAGATGAAATAATATCCAAAAAAAGTGATGTGTTGCACATCAAAATGATCAAAGGAAATCATGGTTGGGAGAAGAGTGAAAAGTAGAGGAAAAAGTACAAGCACAATATTTTAAAAATCCAAGTTTTAAAAATGCCCATCTGGATTCAGGTATTAACATCTTAGGCTCTCTATACTAGAGCAAGACAGAGACCTCACTGTTCTACCCAATTTAATTAAACTAACATGACTTCAAAGTAACTTTGGTTATGTTTTATTTAGTATTAACTGGTACAGAGCGATTCCCTTAAAATACGTAGTGCTTTCTTCAGATTTTCTCATTTTCTTTTTTTTTCTAAGAATTTTATTTATTTATTTGCGAGAGAGAGAGAGAGAGAGAGAGAGAGAGAGAGAGCATGCTTGAGGAAGAGGGAAGGGCAGAGGGAGAAGCAGACTCCCCACTGAGAAGACAGCCCAATGTGGGGCTGGACCCCTGAACCCTGGGATTATGACCTGAGCTGAAGCAGATGTTTGACTGAGCCACCCTGGTGTCCCAGATTTTCTCATTTTCTGATGATTTTTGGATTTACAGCAAAACATTTATATTTTGGTAATGTAAATTATGTTTACTTACAATAAACCTGTATGGGGATGTTCGCTGCAGCGGCAAGTATTAGAATGCAAATTTTATTATGCCTCCTGGTGGCTAGCAGTGAGGTGGATCCACTTTTAGAACAAGTGTAAAGAGGAGATCATTGCACGCTAATGGGCCAGCTATTTAACAACGATGGAGACACTGCTGGTCCGGTCTCATTCCGCTGAGCTTCCCCAGCATTTTCAAGGCTGCATTTCTAGAACTAAAGACAATGCACCTGGACCACATACTTCAGTAGCAATAAATTTTTTAAGTAAGTCTGAGTAATAATAAGCAACATCCACACAGAGGAGGATCAAAACTCTAAGGCCCAGGAATGTGGACCTAAACAGCCTGAGCAACAGCCTGGGTCTTAGGGCCAATTGCAAAATTAATGTCAAATAAAGAGTTTCTCAACTCATTCTGAATTCCTCTGATCTTCCAAAGAAAAATCCTTGGGATGTCTTTTAGAGGTAAAGTTTTTCATTTGGGTCATAAGTTTGGGAAAAAAAAGGTACCAACACTCTAATATTATCCTAAAAAGAAAATACTGTATAAAATAAAATTAAACATTTCTGCATTTATCCTCTTCAATTCACTTCAAATCTTAATGTTAGGAGCTAGGAGTATAAAGAAAATTCACACCCATTTCCTCTCTTGGTGGAATTTATTGAACATGATATATATACATACACATATACATACACATATACGCATATTTTTATATTTTTTTACATATTTTTATATTTATATTTATATTTTATATACACATATTTTATATGAAAGCAGAATATAATACTATGACAAAGATCAGTATGTACAATAATAGTTGCTAATGTCTATTGTTCACTTACTACACCAGACCATGTTGTAAGTTCTTTCAATGAATGAATCCTTTCACAAAAATTCTAAGGATTTGGCACTATCATTTTGATTATGCAGATGAGGAACCTTGATTATACAGAGAAATTTTTAAACAACAAACTTAACCAAGTCAAAGTGATAGATTCAGACATCCCCTGTCTGGCTCCAGAGTAGCTCATCCTTAACCACTATGCTATATATCCCAAGGACCGTCAAGAGAGCAGTGCAAGATTAATGTCTCTTTAATTCAGTAGGACCAGGACAGCCATGGTGCTCAGCACATTATAATATGGTTAGACATCTCCAGGGAATGGAGCAATCTAGTTGGTCTGGATAACCTCCACCTCCTGTGTGAACCCCCAGCAATGTGCTCACCTCTCAATTCTGGCATCTTGAAGTATGTACTGGAATTTAGGTAGCTGCCCACTCTAAGATTCCAGCACCAAACCTAGGACCGCTGTATCCTGAGCACTCCATCAATAAATGAATGAATGAATCTCCAACTAGGATCTGAGATACTTTTCCCCTTGTTAAAGGAACCAGCTCTATTTTTTCATCGGTTCCAATTCTTACCTTAACTTTTTAGCCAATGAGACATGCTTTTTTAGTAGGTGCTTGTTTGGTTGCCTTCTTAAATTGAGGTTTTGCAAAAAGCATACTATTTGGGGACCGAACTATCCTATTCCAGAGAGAATAAAAAGCACCATGTAGCATGGATAATATGGAAAATTGTATCCATGTGACCCAAAATGCAAAGGTGTATTTTGTTGGCCTAGATGTTGTTGTCTGCTGCTGCTCCTCCCTCTTAGTGTCTCCTTAGGGGTAATTTTCTAAACCAACCTTATATGTAAGGTTTGTAATAAAAACCAATCCCTTTTTAACCCATAATAAAGAGCACATCACTACAGAAGAGCAATGGCACCTGACAACATATGCATGAGAGCCAAGATTAAGCAAGTTCGACTTTCTTTCTCTTGGCCATGTGCCCCATATGCTTACCAATCACATTTGTCTTTATTATAATCCTTGTAATTATATTTTTTCCATTACTTACCATAATCTTTATGATGATTACATATAAAACCACATTCACATTTTAATTTCTATTCGCAAAACAAAGTGGGCTGACATATGCAAAAATCTTCATGTGAGTGCACCCCACTAGGATGCTTTGACATGCTGAAGGGCCACTCAGAAAGATCACAGAGCATGTGGAGGACACCCATTTGGAGGACTTGCTGTACTTACTTTTTTCCCTCTTGTTTGATTAGGGTCTTCTAGGTGTGTGTGTACATGTGTTTGGTTTGATAGCATGTGTGCATACTTTTGGGCTGTTATAGGGAAATAACAGGTCTTTGAAAGGCACTTCTTTGACTAATATGAAATGGAAGTAGAAAAAGGGAGAACAAAAAGAGAGCTAAAGAAAAGAAGGGGGGATCTTGGGGTGGCTCAGCGGTTTAGTGCTGCCTTTGGCCCAGAGTGTGATCCTGGAGACCAGAGATCGAGTCCCACATCAGGCTCCCGGCATGGAGCCTGCTCCTCCCTCTGCCTGTGTCTCTGCCTGCCTCTCTCTCTCTCTCTCATGAATGAATAAATTTTAAAAATCTTTAAAAAACTTTTTTAAAACATAAAGGAAAGAAGGGGGTGTGGAAGAGGAATGTGAGCAAATAGCCTCTTTCGTCAGCTGGGAAGGGTGAGGGTGGCAACAGGTGTCTCAGCAGGTGAGGAATTGGGTCTGGAAGCTGGCAATGTCACTTTGGGGGGGTCAGGGAGTCCTCCACCCCCAGCTTGGATTGTGGGGCAGGTATTTCAAGAAATTCAGTCAAAATCAGCTCAAATGACTTCATTGCTCCAAGCCCATATCCATTCTTGGTTATTTTAGACAATGAAGAGAGAACACTTTTAACTCCATTGTGAAATACTTTTTAAGGAGGCATGCTGCTTCAATGGCCTAAGATAAAATTGTGTCCATCAAATTCTAAAGAAAATTTATTTAAAAATGAAAGAACTTTCAACTTCCCTACGTAGAGCATTTCACTGAAGAGTTATTCACATCTGGTATGTGGTCTTAGTGTTTTCCTTATCCTAGGCTGCTGGAGACGTGCCCCCAGTGAGTACACCAGAATTTCTGGGGATGGGGCAAGGCCATCAGTATTTTGGGGGAACTCCTCAGATGTGAAGCCAGGGCTAACACCACGGGGCCTCCCCAGAGAGAAGTAGAGCTCGCAGACTAGGAGACTAAATAAAGAAAAACTCAAGAATTCAAGTTTTTCAAGAGACCCTTAAAGCCAGTGTAAATATTTTTGCACTCACTAAAAATATTATAAGGACTCCTACCAAACACTAATGATAACTTTTTACATTATCTCCAATTAGTTAAAAGGTAACATGTAATTAATTTTCATTTGTCATCGTTTTCTCACCAGCATACCTTCAAGATTGTGTTCGCTCGAGGTTTCCTTGTGAACCGTTTCTGACCCCCCCACCCGCGATAATTTATTCATCTGACAACTCTTGGGCTCCTGTAAGACAAAGAGGCAGGAACACGGCAGATGGCAGCCCGGTACACACGGGGCTTCTGCACTAATGGCAGAGACGGTTGTAAAACAATTCACCACCCAGATAATGTCTCACTTAATTTTTAAAGCACAAGTATGATGAGAGTTCCGAAGAGAACAGGATGCTAAGAAGTGGAAAGCGGGGGGCCCCCCGATCTGCTCTGGGGCAGTTATTTAAGATGAGACCTGAAAGACTCAGGGTTAGCCTTCCAGGCAACAGAACAGTCTGCAAATGTTCTCAGGGGGTAAAAGTCATGGTATATTCAGGAAACTTAAGGAGCCTAATGCAGTGGAAGAGTTAGAGTTTGAGCAGAGAGTGGTACCCCACTCTTGTAGTGGTGCCCCCCACTCTTGTTAAATGTACACACACGTCAGGCTCCCTGCATGGAGCCTGCTTCTCTCTCTCCCTGTGTCTCTGCCCCCTCTCTCTCTCTCTATGTCTATCATGAAAAATAAATAAATAAATAAAATAAAATAAATAAAAAGGGGGATCCCTGGGTGGCTCAGTGGTTTAGCGCCTGCTTTTGGCCTGGAGTGTGATCCTGGAGTCTCAGGATCGAGTTCCGCATCGGGCTCCTGGCATGGAACCTGCTTCTCCCTCTGCCTGTGTCTCTGCCTCCCTCTTTCTCTCTCTCTACGTCTATCATGAATTAAATAAATAAATAAATAAATAAATAAATAAATAAATAAATAAACAAACAAACACACAGTTGGGGCTACTGAATAGCTCACTCTACATTGAGGCACAGATCACAAGGGAGTGCTATGGCAGCACCAAGAATAAACCCCAAGTTGCATGAAATGGTATTGATAAGGGTGAGGCAAAGCCATGCAGAGTCTGGCGGCTATCTAAGAAAGGGTAGGAGGAGGCCATTGAAAGTTGTAAGGAAAGGAACAATAGAATTAGTTTTGTGTCTTAAAACCTTGCTTCTGCCTGTTGAACCAAGATGGATTAGGAGGTTGTAAGAGTGAACACAGCAGAGACCAGTCCCAAGGCTGTGGAGACAAAGGTGACTGGAGGGGCCAGGTAGTGGTGGGCATAAGGCGACCCACATGGAAGAGCTCTTAGGAGGTGCAATCAGCAGAGCTCAATGACTGACTGGAAACAGAGGAAGGGGAAAGAGGACAAGGATGTCTTTCAGATTTCTATTTGGGGAAGTGCCATCCCTTGAAATGGGGAACCAAAGGAGGACCAGATTTGGGTTGTCCGATGGCTCAGAGCACATAGCAAGTAGTTCCTCTCTCTCTCTCTCTCTCTCTCTCTCTGTCTTTGGTCCCCCTACTGAACACTCAAAACCTTCTTGATTTACCACTTGGAGTCAGTAGGAAACAATTGGAAGTGATCACTAGGAAACAATTTCTAGTGTACTTGATTCCAAATTCCCAACTCTCCCAGTTTGAAAATTCCAAAGGGGGAAAAATATAAATCCAGAAGAAGCCTATATAAATTAAAGTTTCACAGGGAAGTGATCACCAGTTGGTGAAGGACCACTCTAAACAGTTACATCAAGTGCCTTGGGGCTCTCTAGCACTTTCCAAACATGACATAGGTGTGCATTACAGTGTATGCATCTTTTAAGCCCCATCCAAATAATCCCTGAGCTGTCTCACTGAGGTGCATGCTCTCTTTGCCATGTAATGAAATTTTCAGAAAGCTTTAATTTTATCTCCTGCATAGACTAATAAGTCTGTGGGGTATTAAATTAACTAGAACACATTGAACTGTGGCTCCTTTTTACTCACCCTCCTCCAGAGTATATTTGACCACTGAGGAGAATCCCACTTCCCATATGGGTCATTGTTTACTTCACTTACCAGAGGTCTAGTCAGCATCTCTCACTCAATATATTTTCTCCACTTCTTTCTATTTCCCAAGTGAGCTATTTCTCTTGCAAGTCTGTGTATTTAGCATTATCTGATGTTGTATTGGAACGTACGTTTCTCCTTATAAAGTACGGTGATGATATGTTGCAAGAGGGAACCATTTCAGTAAACCATTAGAAGATTTTTGGTTCCTGAATGGTAGTTTTTATTACTCTGAAGATAAGCTAATGGCATAATCTGCCATCTTGTTAAATGTACATACACATTTAAACAGTTGTCAGACTCTAGGCAGCTTAGAGAAATGCATGTTCTCTTTTCCCCCTCTTATATCATTATGTTTTTGTTCATGTGCACTGAAATAAAAGGTAAAGCAAAAATGAGCAAAGCAATTACCATGTTGAGTAGAGGAAATGCAGCTGAATGAAGTCTTTAGTTAACTGTGTGATTCCCAATCATCCATGTGGTAGCAGAGAGCTGCAGGGGCATCTGGCCCTTTTTTGCAAAGCCTTTCTCACCTCTCTCTGGCTGTGAGGTTGAGTGGAAATGGCATACTGCCTTCCTAGTGCTCATGGTATGCTGAGGGTAATTTCTAGAAAAGTTTAGAGTGTATGAAGGGGTTGGTGGAGAATGGATGCATGTCTTCATCTGTCCCAGAAAGATGTGGTTGGTACCATGGTTGGTCCCTGTAAGCTATTTTATGGAGTATACCCTGTATCAGGTTCTTCCTCTTTACTTGCTCAGGTCTAGACTCCTCTGAGGAATCCCATATAGTCAAGAGTACCCCGGGAAGGTCTAAATTGAATAGGGTCTTCTCCATGAGGCTTTTACCCCATACTGAACAATCTCTCTTCCCCAAAAAGGGTTATAATGAGCGACTATAGGCTCAGAAGGAAGTTCTGGGGATGCAGGGTGTTCTCAGGCTACTTTAGCTCTGAGATAGATGTTTACTGAGTGACTTCTCTATGCTGGGTGCAGATGCTGCTCTTGTAGAACGTCTATTCTAGAGGCTATTAAAGTGGAAAAGAGCAAGGGAAACCAAGAGCCCTGCTGAGCCCTCTCATGGAAACTCTTAATCTGGACATATCTGGTGTGGCTGGGCAGCAGGCCCCAGAAATGAGGCAATTCCGTGAGCAGGGCTTGACCCTTTTTTATCACCGTCTCCTTTGATACACATATGAAAGTTCCAGGCAAATGCACACAAAGGCACACAATACAACTTCAGATTATGAACGTTTGCTCTGGAAACAAAGAGCCTTAAAAGCCGTCTCTTCTGACTTCCTCTCCAGACAAGACAGCATAGATGGGCTTCTCTTTGCTCCTCCACACTAACCACAATTGTCATCTCTGGAAATAGCACCAGAGACTACCAAAGGAGAATGCTGAAAAGTGATAGGAATAAGAGAAACTGATTAAAACTCTAAGAGTAAAAAAATGGCACAGTAACAGGGAATCTCATGTCCTTACCTATGGAAGAAAGTGACCCAGGCCTGTTGTCTCCTGTCACCTAACCTGGCAGCAGAAAACATGCCAGGTAGGCTCATCCTCTCCCCTTGGCTTTCCTTTAGCCACATGAAGAGAGCCACACGCCATGAAAAAATAGAAAATCTCCTCAAAGGAATAGAAGTTACAAACAAAAACCAAGTGGAAATTATGGAACTGAAAAATATAATAAAAGAAAAAAAATCTTGCTGGATAGTCTCAAGAGTAGAATGGAGAAAAAAGATAGAGTCTGTAAACTTGAGGACAGATCAATAGAATTTACCCAATCTCAATAGATGGAAAACAGCTGAAAAAAAAAAAACCTAACAGGGACTCAGAGATCTGTGGGGGCAGTATCATAAGATTGTATGTGCATATGATTGGATTTCCTGAGGGAGAGAACAGAGTATGCTAGAAGAGTATCAGCACACCCCCATTTTATTGCATCTCACTTTACTGTAATTCACAGATACTGCGTTTTTTTTTTTTTTTTTTTTTTTTTTTTACGAATTGAAGGTATAAGATTTCAGTGGAAGAAGTAACCGCCATTTTGGCGAAAATAGCAAGAGAACTGGAATTAGAAGGGAAGCCTGAAGATGTGATGGAATTGCTACAATCTCATGATCAAACTTTAATGAATGAGGAGTTCCTTTTTATAGATGAACATTTAATAAAGTGGTTTCTCGAGCAGGGATCTACTGCTGGTGAAGATGCTGTGAAGATTGATGACATGACAACAAAGGACTTAGAATGTCACATAAACTTTGTGGCTAAGACAATGATGAGTTTCAAAAGGATTGACTCCAATTTTGAAAGAAGTTCCACTATGGGTAAAATGTTATCAGGCAGCACTGCATACTACAGAGAAATCGTGCAAGGAAGAGTCTTGGCTCAGCATGCTTCATTGTTTCCTGATTTTAAGAAATGGCTACAGCCATCCCAACCTTTAACAATGACCATCCTTGTTGGTCAGCAGGATGGAGCAAGGCCCTCCACCAGCACAAAGATTATGACTCACTGAAAGTCCAGATGATGATTAGCATTTTTTAGCAATAAGGCATTTTTATTTTACTTTACTTATTTTTTAGCAATAAAGCATTTTAAAATGAAAGTATGTTTACTGCTTTTTAGACATGATGTCACTGCACACTTCATAGGCTATAGTATATATAAATAGTAAGTATACATATAGTATATATAATACATATAGTATAGCATATATATAGTATAGTATACATACATAGTGTATATAGTATACATTCAGTATAGTATATATAAAGCATAAGTTTTATATGCATTGGGAAACAAAAAAATTCATTTGACTCATTTTATTTCAATATTTGCTTGAACTAAGCCCACAATATCTCTGAGGCATGCTTATATTTGAAGAAATGGTGCCTGAAAACTTCCCAACTGTGGTGAAAAACACAAACCTACAGATCTAACAAGCTGAATAAATTCCAAACAGAATGAAACAAATTAAGACAAATCACAATTAAACATTCATAAACTAAAGACAAAGAAAAAATCTTGAAAGCAGCCAGAAACACATTACTTATAGAGAAATGTCAATTCAAATGATGGTGGGTTTTTCATCTGAAATCATGTAGACAGAAGAAAGAGGCACATTTTTCCAGTGCTGAAAGAAAAGACTGTTAACTGTGAATGTTATGTCTAATGAAACTACTCTTCAATAATAAAGAATAAATAAAAATATTCTCAGACAAGAAAGGCTAAAAGAATTTTTTCCTTATAGAGCTATCAGGAAAATCTACTATAGACATTTTTTCAGCCAGAAGGTCAAAGGTGAAAAAATCTTGGAGCATAAGGAAGAAGGAATAAAAACAAAAGCAAAAATATAGGTACATATGATAGACTATTCTTTTCCTCAGGAGTTTTAGAAATCATATTTGATGATTGGAAGAAAAAGTTTGACATTTGAAATTCAAGACAATGATATGTTAATGTGAGGAAAATAAAGGGAGTTAAATAGAAGTGAGGTTGTCATACTTTACTGGAAATAGTACAATGTTAATTCTATAATTGTTTATCACATATATATATAAATATATATATATATGTGATATATATAGTATATATATGTACTATAATACCCAGAGCAGCCACTGCAAAAACTACACAAAGAAATATACTCAAAGTACTACGAATAAGTCAACATGGAATCCCCCAAATCATTAAAGCAACCCATAGGAAGATAAGAAAAGAGAGACAGAACAATAATCAGAAAATATAAAAAGAAAGCCATTGATAAATGGTAGACTTAAGCACTAACATTGATAATTATGATAAATATAAGTGGTCTACATACACCAGTCAAAGGACAAGGATTGGCAGTGTATTTAAAAAAAACTGCAGCATTATTTGCTTACCCTAAAGTTACTTCAAATTCAATAACATAGGTAGATTGAGAGATATATACATAATATATGTATTATGTATATAATATATATATGTATATATATTATATATATAATACACATGCACACACAAAGATGAACAAAGAAAGTAGATGTGGCATTATTAGAATAAGATAGACTTCAGAGCAAAGTATATTACTAAGATTATTATCATTACACAATGATAAAAGTATCAACCTATCAGGAAGACATAAAAATCCTAAGTGCATGCTCACCAAACAAGGGTCTTAAAATACATGAAGAAAAAACTAAAAAAGCTGAAAGGAGAAATGGATAAAGCTACAATTATAATTGGAGTCTTCAACAGTCCCTCTCAGCAACTTGTAGAACTACCAGACAAAAAATCAACAAGAACATAGAGGATCTGAACAACATGATCAACTAAGAGAATCTAATTAGTATTTATAGAAAACTCCCCCAACAAGAGCAGAATACACATTTTCTCAAGTACTCTTGGAACATTGATCAAGATAGACCATAAAGTAAACTGTAACAAATTAAAATGTGAAATAATACAGGTATTCTTTGACCATAATGGAATCAAATTAAAAATCAAAAACAGAAAACAATAGGGAAGTTTTCAGAGACATGAAAATTAAACAACACACTTGATGTGATCCAAACAACACACTTCCAAACAATCCATGGGTCAAAGAGGAAGTTTGAAAGGGTATTTTAACAATTAAATGGAACTAAATGAAAATGAAAAGACAACACATCCACATATGTGGAATGTAGATAAAATAGTGCTGAGAAGGTTAATTTACAGCATGAGATGTGCTATTGGCAACTATTAGGAAAGATCTCAAATCAAAAACCTAAATTCCAACCTCAACAAACAAGAAAACAGAGGATCAAAATAAACCGAAGGCAACCAGAAGGACATAATAAATAAAAGAAATCAATGAAGTTGAAAGTAGGAAAGTAGTTGATAAGAGAAAATCAATGCAAAAAAAAAGCTGATTCTTAAAAAAAAATCAATAAAAATGATAAACCTCTAGCAAGGTTGACAAAAATAAAAGAGAGAAGACGCCAGTCACCAATATCAGGACTGAAATAGTGTATCTGTATCACTACAGATTCTACAAACCATGAAAAAGAAAATGAAGGAATACTTTAACAACTTTATCCTTATAAATTCAACAACTTAGAAAAAATGGAGTAGCTTCTCAAAACCCACAAAGTAACAAAATCAGCCAATATGAAACAGATAATCTGAATAGCCCTATAACCACTAAAGTAATTGAATTCATAATTTAAAAACTCATGAAAAAGGATCCTCCAGGTCTAGATGCTTCCACTGGAGAATTTTAACAAATATTTAAAGGAGAATTAACACAAAGTTTATATAATCATTTCCAGAAAAAAAAAAAAGAAGGAAGTATTTCCCAATTCATTTTAGGAGGCCAATATTATCCTGATGCAAAACCAGACAGTAGAGAAAAGAAAAACTACTCACTAATAACTTTTATAAACTTAGACTAAAAAACCACAACAGAATATTAGCAAACAAAAACCCATAATATAGGGATGTCTGAATGGCTCAATCAGTTAAGCATTCTACTCTTAATTTTGGCTCAGGTCAGCCCCACATGGGGCTCTGGCTGGGCATGGAATCTACTTAGGATTCTCTGTCTCATCCTCTTCCTCTGCCTTCCTCCTCCTCCCCTTACTTGCACACTCTGTGTCTCTCTCAAAACAAAGTGAAACATGAAACCATAAAATTCTTAGGGAAAAAATATAGGAGATAATCTTTAAGATCTAAGGCTAGGCAAATGGTTCCTAGACTTGCATCAAAGTCATGAATCATAAAAGGAAAAACAATCATAAAATGGGCATTTTCAAAATTAAAAAATTTTCTTTTCTAAAAGGCTAGGTGAAATGGATGGAAGAGAAGACACAGATTAGGAGAAAACATCTGTAAACCACATATCTGGCAAAGGACTAGTATCTAGAATATATAAAGAACTCTCAAAAGTCAAAAGTAAACAAAAAAATCCGATTAGAAAATAGGCAAAATGAACAATCATGTTACTGAACAGGATATATAGATGGCAAATAAGCACATGGAAGGATTTCAACATCACTAGCTATCAGGGAAATGCAAATTGAGACCACAATGAGATATTACTTCATATATATCAGAATTGCTAAAATAAAAAAATAGTGACAACATCAAATGCTGGTAAGGATGCAGAGAAACGGAATCATTTATCAATACTGCTACTCAGAACATAAAATGACATAGCATTTCTGGAAAATAATTTGATGGTTTTCTTAAAAACCATGCAGTAATCATATGATCCAAAAATTACTCGGGCATTTATCTGAGAGAAATAAAGCATATATTCACATAAAAGCATATACACAAATGCTCATAGTAGTATTATGTGTAATGGCCAAACACTAGAATCAGCCCAGATGTCCTTCAACAGGTAAATGGTTAAACAAACTGTGGTGCATCCATAGCATTGGACACTACTCAGTAATAAAAAGAAACCAACTGGGGTGCCTGGGTGGCTCAATTGGTTAAGTGTCCGACCCTTAGTTTCTGCTCAGGTCATGATCTCCTGTGTCGTGAGACTGAGCCCTGCATCAGGCTCCACGCTCAGTGGCGAGTCCGTTTGAAGATTCTCACCCTCTGCCCCTCCTCCCACTCTTGCCCTTGCTCTCTTTATCTTTCTCCCTAAAATAAACAAACAAACAAATCTTTTTTTAAAAAAATGAACAAACTGTATATGTAACAACTTGGATGAATCTCCAGGTAATTATGCTGAATGAAAAAAAGCTGACTCCCAAAAGTTATATAACATAAGATCCATTTTTAAAATATTTTTGAAATGACAAAATTTTAAAGGAATTTTTTTTAATTTTATTTATTTATGATAGTCATACAGAGAGAAAGAGAGAGAGGCAGAGACACAGGCAGAGGGAGAAGCAGGCTCCATGCACCGGGAGCCTGATGTGGGATTCGATCCCCGGTCTCCAGGATCGCGCCCTGGGCCAAAGGCAGGCGCCAAACCGCTGCGCCACCCAGGGATCCCATGAAATGACAAAATTTTAGAAATGAGGGATAGATTAATAGTTGCCAGGTTTTAGAGATGAAAGAAGGCAATTATAAAAGGGCAAACAAAAAAAATAAAAAAAATAAAAGGGCAAACATGTGGGATCCTTTCTGTAATGCATCTGTACAGTATCTTGACTGGGATGGGGGACATATCAACCTAATCATTTGATAAAATTGTATAGAACTAAATACATATACACACACACAAATGACTACAACTGCATGTGAATCCACAATTATCTCAATTTTTGAAACATTTTATTCTTCCTTCTTCATAAACTGGACTTTCCTACTCCCAACAATATCAACAACAAATCCATCTTAGCACCAATTTCTGCTGAGCTCCCATATACTCGTTCTCAAGGAGAGCTCTTGCAGCAACCATCAATTGGTCAGAATTGATTGGCACATCATCATATAAAATATTCTCTTCAGAAATAGTTAAACTTAATCTAACCAAGCCTATGGGCCTTATTCCAATTTAGAAGACCAAATTAAATGGCCTGAAGAGAAAACAAAAGCATAGAGCATTCTACAGAACAGTGACATATAAGCCATAAAAAAAATTATTTGATGTATGGAATTTTCTTTCAGCTTAGTTTTAGCCATACTCACAAATATGCATATATATGCATATGATACATGAAGCAACTACCTAAAATGTTAACAACTGATATATTGAATGATTGTTCTATCATTGTGTATTCTTTCAACTTTTTATTTGTCAAGACATTTTCTTAATAAAAAGTTGGTGGGAAACAAATCTTGCTGGCTGTCTGGGGATTGGATGATCTTTTAGGCCCCTTCCCTCTGTGATAGTCAGACACCAAAGTTCAAATCTTGGCTCTGATATTTATTAGCTGTGTCCTCTGGGTCTCATTTTTTCCTCATGTATAAAGATGAAGACTTTGGAACAGTTCTAAAATTCTATAATGTCTTAAGGTCACCAGAAGTTTATTTTAAACCTCTCAGTAATCTGTTCACATCATGAGCAATCATCACTGCAAGCACATTTTTCTTCCAACCTGAATCTTGCAAACAATAATCTAAGAACTCTCTTTCTTTTTCAAGACCCCCCCAAAAAAGAGAGGAGAAACAGAGTTCTTTAAACATTTGAAAAATATTATTTGCCTCTCATTTATCTACTTTCCTAAGACAGTCACTTCCATCAAGCCCAATCAATATACTATTATATACTGTATGCAGTTACATATGCTGTCTGCATGCCTCTTTAGCCTTTCCAGTATCCATATTTAGTCATTTTTTACTTTCTCTTATACCTTTCCAAGGCTTGTCAGTCCAAGACCTAACTAATTGGCTCAAGTCACTCTGAGCTGTCTGACCAGTATGTCTTCTCTAAGGATAAGTCCCAAATTTGATCATTCCAGGCATGACACCATCGTTCCTCTTCTAAGATATAAAGCTGACCGTGCTTATGAAGATTTGTGCTTATAGGTAGGTATGTTTACTCTTAACGCAAATCCCAGCTTTAGGAGCAGAGAATTAAGAACCCATCTCCAACATTAAGGTCTGAGTATCCTCAGAAGAGAAGCCGCCCAAGTAGATTATAGGAGGAAGAACAGAATAAAAGTTATCGAAAATCTATGAGGCTAGTGTACATCAGACACATGGATTTTAAGTTGTTCTCATGACAAAAAGAAGACATTAAGAAGCTTTTTTTTTGTAGTTGTTCTTAATAGAATATACATTTTAATTTTTAAACAAAATTTTTTTAAAACAAATTTTTAAAGTAATTTTAGGTTCACAGCAAAATTGAGAGGAAGGTACAGAGATTTCCCATATACTTCCTGTCCCTTCACATGAATAGCTTCCTCAGTAACATTTCCCACTAGAGAGGTATATCTGTTACAATTGATGAAACTTAAAAAAAATAAATAAATAAAATAAAACAATTGATGAAACTTCATTAGCACATCCTAATCACTCAAAGTCCACAGTTTATATTATAGTTCATTCTTGTACATTCTGTGGGTTTTCGGGAAAATGCATAATGACCTGTATCTGTCATTATAAAATCATAAAGAATATTTTCACTGCCTTAAAAATCCTCTGTGCTCCACCTCTTCTTCTCTCTCCCAATGCCCAGCTGTTAGCAGTCACTATCTTTTTTTATTGCTTCTACAGTTATTTCTTTTTCAGAATGTCATGTAGTTGGAATCATACAATCTGTAGCTTTTCAGATTGGCTTCTTTCCCACATAAGTGAAACATTCCACTGTCTTGAAGTACAACAGTTTATTTAGCCATTCCTCTACTGAAGGGCATCTTGGCTGCTTCCAAGTTTTGGCAATTATAAATGAAGCTGCTTTCCACATCCATCTGTAGATTTCTGTGTGGACATAAATTTTCAACTCCTTTGGCAAACACCAAGGAGCAGGATTGCTGGGTCATATGATAAGAGAATGTTTAGTTTTGAGAGAGACCACCAAACTGTCTTCCAAAGTGGATGTAGCATTTGCATTCCCAAGAGCAATGAATGGGAGTTCCTGCTATTCCACATCCTCAATTGCTTTTGGTGGTGTCAATGTTCCAGATTCTGGTCATCCTAATATATCTGCTTTTTTTTTTTTTTTTTTTTAGTTATGTGTATGTAATCTAAGTATTTTCTCAAGCAGCCTTGAAAATTTATAGCATTATTATTATTTAAAAGTTTAAGTTCTTATTTATATTCTTTATTATAGGCCTATTTTTAGGGCAGTTTTCTTTTTGCCCAAAGTTATCTTGTTGCTACAAAGGAAAAGGCTCTTAAACTTTGCTTTAAGAAACATTTTCATTTGCTGACAATGGTTTATTATTAGTTATTTTAAAATCAAGTCTTCATCATTTAAAGGACTAAACTACCAATCACACTAGCACTTTAGTGTATTTATAGCATATGACCAAGTTTATAGGCCCTGTAAAGTTGGCATCTGTTAAAAATTGAAGAGGGAGAAATTGCTTATTTCTATAAGTATAAAGATGTATCTCTGTTTAATGATGCTAGAAAAGACTCCTATAATCAATTTAGATATAAGAGCTCTGGATCCACTATAAAAGGCACTTCATTTTAATAGGGTCAACTTGAGTTTTAAAGAAGTTACAGAATGTATTTAAGCATGTACACTAAGCCTATGGCAAAGCCTGGTTTCCTTGTTTACAATTCAATGTTTTGTCTCTAGACCAGCGGTAACAAACTGGTTGTCTACAAGCATTTGCATGGTCTGCTCAATGTTATTCAAATTTTTGAATAATCTGGCTAAGGATGGTACTATCCTTAGAACTTGTCAGAAACGGGCTTCTGTTCTGGATCTCACATTTTAGAGGAAATTCCTCTGTTCCTAAAAATATACTCCTTTCTAAGAAGGTCAAAAAGTTTGTAGGGCTGGGAGAAGTGCCCAACTAGAGTCCATATCCTCTCCTTCTACGTTGTGCTCTGGAATCCAGCAGCCCGGAATTCCCTGCCCAAATGGTCCCAATCCCACTTCCAAGGTCTGTATGGATCTCTTCTTCAGATCTGACACCCCAACTCACTCCCCAGTGTGCAAATGTGCACCTCCAGGCCTGAGACATAGCCAAGAGACACTGATTGTAGAGAATATGGTTGGAGCTTAGATATAGGAACTGGGTGTCCATCTCTTGGCATTCAAGACCCACCTATATCAGACATACATCACCAGGGGTGAAAAAAGCAGGGGTGGATGCACTCAGGCACTGGAGCTGGCTTTCTTAGTGGTCCTACATTTGGGCATGGGATTCTAAAGATCCCAAGAATTCTAAATTAAAACCTGGCTTTCTAGGTCTTCATGAAAGTATATTTGTTAGACTGGGGGCTAGAACATACATATTTTTTTAAAACAATTTCTTGACTTAGTTTCTAACCTTCAAGTATTAAGACATATGGTATGTGGACCTCCATTTGTACTCATCTCAGGCTACACAAATGGTAGAGGTAGACTTGTTTGTCAATGTTTAAACATTGAGAGAGTCTCATTAGAAATCTTAATTTCTGGCTATTCTTGGTATCAACTGGTGGCTTTCCCATTCTCACATCCTGGCCAGTGGGTCTGCATCGCTTAACCTGCTTCCTTCATTCACAAGTCTTGTTTGGCCCTTATAGGCATTTGGGTTGTGAGCTTCTGTACCCTCTCTCTAGAGCTGAATCTGAATCTCCCTTGTTCTTCTAGCTTGCCTAGAACCAGTTAGGAGCACTGTCCTGTACTGAACACTGAAGATGATACACAGCTCAGCTCTCAAAACCACTCAGAAGTCTGGAAAGCCCTTCTAGCCAGCCTGGGAGGGAGTTCAGGAAGAAGCAGACTTGTGCAGAGGTAGGCAGGGATCTGTGTGTTGAGATCAGCAGGACAAGTCCAGAAAGGGGCCACTTAATCACCATTTTCAGCTAGAAAGAGCAGGTTTCTTGCAGCTTTAACAGTCCTTCCTAGTTACTGTGTGGGAAAGAAGAGCAGATGCTTTTTAATCACCTTTTAAAAAAAACTTGGAGCTTTTTGGAGTGTAGTTGATACTGGAAGCCTTTTTTCTCCATTTCTACCCTGGAAATCCTTTAACCGTGGGAAGCGTCCCACATTCAGAGAGAAAAAATCTTTAAAAAACCCGGTTGAACAAGCATTTTGTGTGCATGCAATTAAAGTAGAATCATCAGTCAGTCAATCAAAGAATGTAAATACTTTCAATCCTTTGCAGTTTCTGTTGCAGAGTAGGATGGAAGGACAGGAGAGAGAATTTGGATTCAGCTCCAAATATGGCAGGGACAACTGGGGCCACAGAGAAGTAGAGTTTGGGGGCCAGGGAGTTCCAAAAGTATGGCCTGGGTGGACCTTGCTTACTTCCAGGCTTTTGGGGAAAATGGAAGCTTCTAGAACAGGCATTTCTCCATGCAGCTGCAAATAGGCTTTTCTCTTTACCTTATTTATGAAGATATTTTGAGTGTTAAGTCCTGTTTTTGAAGGGAGTATTGGAATCAGATCCACATACCCTGCTCATGACTCCTTGAGAACAGACTGCAGACTACCATTGGACACCTGGGTTCTAATCTCTGCTCATCATTTTACTGTGGGCTATCAGTGAGTGACCTCATCAAGCCATGATTTCTGCACTTGTGGTTTCTGCACCATTACAGGATTGCTGTGAGGTAACTGGATGGTGCATTTACAATTGTAGCATATGGCATATGGCATAAGGCACCTGGTACATGTTAGGCGACCCTTAAATGTCAGCTCCATTCCTTTCTTCTGAGATTAACCAAAATGAAAATCAGTCAGATCAAAACTATCTTTGGCCTGTCAACGAGTTGGCTCTATGCCCCTCTGAGATGACTCTGTCCAAATTACCAGAGTCATATAAATTGAGAAGTTTCCATTTTGTTAAGTTTCAAGTTAGTGTGGAGAAAAAAAAAAAGTAAAGCTTTTTTTCCTTGACAACTTCACATTAGACTAATTAAAGAATATGTGAGTTGTCATTGCCTAGTATCTGGGGTGGCCTAACAAACAGGAGCTCTCCCACTGAGTCTTGAAGGATTTATGACTCCTTGCTTAAATAATACAGTATAAATACTAGAGTTGACTTTTCTGGTGGATTTCTTCAGTCTTTCAAGAATGACAAATGTGTCAGTGAAGAATGCATAAATCAGTACAAATGAATGTATCCATTTAGTATGGAATAATCACCAAAAGGGTCTGTTCTACTTGATAGTATCCTGCCCCTTAATTTCATCCAATGGAACCCCAAGGTATCAGATTGTCTCTTTTGTAAACCAAATACCCTGAAGGATATTCTCCAAGCTTCAAAGTGTTCTCCATTTTCCTGTCCCATTGATTGGCACAATGGGCTGCCTTGGCTGCAAAGAAAGCTCATTAGCACAAATGGAGGGGATGGTCTTCCCCAGGAACAGTTTCTGGGAGCAGGGGAGAGCTCTTCAGGGTCAGATTATTAAAGGAGCCACCCAGTCTTCATTGCAGTCACCCTGGATTCCTTTACCTCATCCACCAGGCTTCTTTCCCATGTAGGGACACCTATCTAGGCAGCTCATCTCAAGAATTCATCCATTTGACGTATATTTATTAATACTATAAGAGAAAGGTTATTCACTAGAACTTGTTAACAGTAACAAATACTTTATTATTAAAGACTATTGCAATAGGAGAGAGAGTGTGAACTCTGCACACAACAGGGACAAGTAGAGATTTATAGCTAACAGGCATGGTGAGGGAGTGGATGGAACATTCCTAAGAGGAACATGGTTAGGATGAGTGGTGCAGAGAGGAATTTGATTAGGTATCAAGGCTGGAGAGATTCTCAATAAACTGTCTTAACAGGGTTATTTACTAAATAAAACTGGACTCTGTTGGCCAAGGATGTGTACCAAACATGAGGCCTAGGTTGAAAAGGGCTCAGAAGAGCCTGACTGAAGTTTGAGCAAGCTGGTAGTCCTTGTCTATACTCTGCTACTTCCGGTGATAGGAAAGTCTCCCTAAGAAAGTGACATTTGACTCACGACTTAAAGAATGAGAGAGTTTCCCCGTGAAGGGAAGGGAAAAAATAGTCTAGGCACAGAGGAAGAAAGTACAATAGAGAAACAGCAAAAAATATTCTTGATATGTTGCCCAGCCTCCCATTTGAGTTAGTATTTCTTCCTTTGAATGTTCTGTGAGTCTCAGAGATATTCCCCAAGGAGTTAGGAACCTTGTTACTACTGTGCAGCTAACTGCTGGTGTGGTTTCACTGAGATTCTCTGGGTCTGAACTTAATTATTTAAGATAAAAAAAATAAATTGCAGGCATTTGGGATGGGATCTTATTCTGGGGCTGTACTACACATTCAGGTTAGTTAGCATTACTGGCCTTTATCCAGTAAATGCTGGTAGCAGTGCCTAAATACTGTGGTAACCCCTCCCATACACACATTACCAGATGTCCCTCAAATGGGAGGGAAGTGATCCTACCTTCAGCTGGGGATCACCATGTAATCACAAAGATTCCTGCTAGCTGTCATTTGCCTTCCTTATTCTATTTGAATTGTAAATCCATCCTGGAAGAACTAACCCCCATCTTAATCCACTCTCCCTCCAAGCTTCCCCAGTACTCTGGCTTGCGGCAGTCAGCAATTACTTGCAGTACTTATAGATTGCCTCAGGGTCAGAGAATTTTATAGGTGCATAAGTACCATCCCCAATTCCTGAATGTGGCTCAAAGAGACAGGAAGTTCTAGTACCTTCTTCTGGGAATGTTTTGTATGAACGAGAACTAGGAAAACCCTCCTTGTGCCTTGGTTGATAGGAAAGGGATGGATAATAGCCCATCAGTTTACAGCAGGCAAGGTTTGAAGCAGGGGGGGAAACTTGAGATAGAACCTTCCAGAGTCTGAATGTTTAAATTTTTTCCTCTTTGAAAATTAAACTGCTAATCTTTCTAAGTGGTCCCTTACAATTTCTGAGACTTTGACTAAAATTAGGCACTGAAATCCTCCTACAAGAAGAAGCAAAATCCCAAATCTTAAAATGTTGTATTTTCTCTTTGTGTGAATATTTAAATATACAAATTATGTGTCTATATGCATATGTAATGCATTTTCCAAATTCTATTCTGCTATTCAGAGTAGGATATTTTGGACTTATGCTGAAGATAAATGTATGCTGATGTTTTACAGTATTTCCTGCAGTGTAGCTACTAAGTGGCAGCAATAAATAATAACCACTGGCTCTAATTGCTTAGAGAATTGCCAAGTGATAATCTGTGATGTAATTAAGTAAAAGAAACTAATGTTGTCTTTAACCACCTCCATAAAATAATTCCCCAGAGCTTCCATGCATAAAGTCACCTTGTAGGGAAAAATCAGCTCCAGGCACACCCTATCTCAGGTAGGAAAAGTCAACCAATTCTACAGGGTTTTTTGTTTGTTTGTTTGTTTTACTTTGTATTGTATTATTAAATCAGCTAAGATGAACTTATGTTTATTCTTTTATAAACATATTAGGTGTTACTTTTTGTTTTGCTTCTAATTCCTAGAATTAAACAGGGTGAAAATAAAGGGTTTTGGCTGAGTTTCAGTAAGTGGGTTCCATTGGACCTCCCAGTCCACTGGTTTGTAGAGCACAGGGAGAGGGCATTACCACTTCTTAGTGTCCATGACCTGTTAGCTTTGGGCTAGGTGGGGCCGGATGGGTACACATATGAATCTTCTTTTAGGAGAGTTCTAGAAACTCCCACATCTCTATTCTGACACATCTGGTCCTGCCAATTAACTATTATAGTTACAGGACTCCAGGCTCCAGCTGTCATCTGAAACCTCCAAAGGGGATTTTTTTTCCTGTTGAAATTAAGCACATGTCCAGTTGTGGAAGAAGTATAGGTGGGATTTGCCAAAAGCTTTTTCTCTCTGGGCCACGGGAATATATTTATCCTGGTTTCAGAAGCATACTCAGTCTTCTTACCATTATTGTGATTTGTGAACCATTGCTAAGCATTGTGGGAGTTGATCAAGACCCAGAATTCTTCCCATTAGGCTTGCCTTACTGTACTCAAACTCAGAAGCAGTGTAGATGGGGTAAGGGTCTCTGAGCCTGATAGCTATGCAGACACAGCAACCTTATATCCTTCTGTCTCCAAGAATTCAGTAACTTTACAGTGTCTGAAGGCAGCTAAAATAGTTGAAGGTTGATAGCCAGGTAGAAGAATGTTTATCTGAAAATCAGCCAACAAGTTGCATTTCTGTCAGGGTAGATAATAAATATATAAAAACACACTATCTCTGAAAATGAGATTTTATTTTCTGTTACATAATGATTTCCTGTGGCTCTCTCCTTTTAATCTTTCATGAATTTGATTGCTTGCTGCTGTTTCAGTAGCTTATGATTAAGGGGGCTAGAATTTTAAAAAGGAGAAAGGATAAACCAACTTTGAAAACTTCAATCAGATTGCAGACTCTCTAAGTTCAATCAGTCTCCATTAAATCTTCTGATTTGATTATCCTTATTTTTCAGGGTTAAGACTCCTAGTTATAGGCAACTAATTTTAGAGCCATGGGAATTCTCAGCTTTAAGATATTGCTAACCTCTCTATTAAGCCCAGAGATTTGGAGTTTTCACTGGAGTAGGCAATTTTCTGCATTAATTAAAATTGTGAGATGTTGCATACTTCCTTCCAACTGAAGTCACAGGTGTGCTTTCCATGAAACGCAACGTCTATAGAGCTGTTTTGCTAACACACTATTTAATTCAGTTTGCCTTGCATACTATTATCAGGGTTTATGATTTTGGAAAGGAACCTCTTGACTGCAAAAATGACAGCAGCATATCACCAAAGCGAAGGTGCTCAGGAGGTAAAATCATTTAAAGCAATGTAGTATTATGGATGGATGTTTTCCTATGATACTCTCTTATCTTAACATCCATTTTCTTATCCTGAAAGTGATGTTACTGATGTTACTGTTATAAGAGCCAGACAGACTTACAGGAAAGAATATTCTATTTCAAGTAGTGACTAGTACATAACCATGAACCCTGTGCAAGATCTATAAATGTCACTTGAGTTCCATTGGAATAAGAGTAATGTGGCCATCCACATCAATTCACTCACATCAAGGGAGATCTTGCTATCTGTGACCTCAGTTAGGTGGATAGGATCCTAACTCTGTGACTAGTATTTAATATTAGATACTTATTTACATTCCTGAGACTCTTCCTAGTTTTTACTTTCTGAAGCTCCTCAACCAGGGAAGTTACCACCAGAAGAGACAAGCATGAAATTAGTTTTTCATAGTCATTTAGTAATGGATGGAATGCTCATAGCTCACTTCCTTTGGAGTGGTTTTGAATTCTTCTTCTGTGGCTCCCTGTAGACCTTGGATCAATCCCCATCTAGAGAGCTGAATGAAATAGACCCTTTCCTCACTTGCATCTCAGGCTCTCTTAAGTGGTATTTGGGGATCAGTTCTTTCCCAGTGGGCTAAGAATCTCATGGTATACCAAACTTCCTACCTAGAAACATCCCAATCTAGCATTTATTATTAGCTCTTCTAGACTGTCATTTTCTTAGTCTTAATTAATGCTGTCACTAACCTTATGTGAATACATGCATGGCCCTGTGCCAACCTCAAATCAAATCTTAAAGCCTGCTTTCCTTTCCTCCTCTTGATACATGGTGCTTAATAGCCCAGTATTCTATAAATATGAGCCATAATGGTGAAGGTGCTTTAGGACACACATCTGACACCACTTCCCTTAGCAATAAGCATAAGAGACATTGAAGATGAGAAAAAGTTACCTGCTGGTGCTCCCAGAGTGGATTTTGTCTATTTTCACTGTTTCAGAGCATCCAACAGGTTTGTTTACCACACCTGCCTTTCTTCCTTCACTAAGTATCATTTGTTGTGTATCTACTATATGCGGGTCCTGGTGATTGCCAGGGATTCAAAGATAAATAATAGACTCCCAGCTCTGGTGAAGTTCATAATCTAGGCTACGAAGTCCAATGGTCTCTTATGAATAGGACAGGAAATATTCTTGCCTGCAGACATGGCATCGATTTAAGGAGGGATTTCATCACTCATGTGGCAGGAATGCAGACCCCACACAACCACGTACTTCTTGATGCCCTCTTGACAGCCCTGATGTCAAATCATGTTAATACTAACATCAACACGGTGTGTCATTGTCCTGGGTGCTGATTCTTACTACTAAGAACCTATAAAAGATACAACTATAGCATCTCTGACTCGATTCTCCCTTGACAGAGTTCCTTTTGTCTTAATTCGTAGCACTGTCTTTCCTCTCTTGACACCTCCATCTAATCTGTAACTAAGTCCTGGCTAATGTCCTCTGCAGTTCTTCTCATAGCTCTATCGTTTCCCTTCAGCTCTCACCTAATGTCTTGTAGTCATCTCCTCTTAACTGGGCTGTGTGACTCTAATCTCCCAGTGGCCAGTCCAAAGTTTCCTAAAGTGTAACTGCCACAGCCTCCTCCCCCTACGTAAACACTCAGTGGTTGTCCCATCAAGCAGAATGAAGACAAGTCACAACACCATTTGTGACCATATTTCTGCATTCTTTTCTCTTTGTTCCACAGCATAAGTAAGCATACTGTTGCTCCCAATGTATAGTCTCTGTGCTCTCAACCCTTACTGTTGTTTATATGGCTCCCTCCACCCTTTCCCTTCTATGGGAAACCTTCCCATTCTTCACAGCCCAGTAGAAGATATCCTGTCTCCCCCTAGCATTATGTGATCTCTCTTTCTCATTACTTCCAAACACTTTGCAACCCCTATTACTTTCTACCTGATATGATATTCATTTATGGAACAATGAAAACCACTGTGACAATTAATACATTCTATGGGCTATCATGAGCCAGTTGCTCTGCAGTGGCTTTTTTGTACATATCTTACTTTTCTATTACCAGTGGGGCAGGTGCTGTGATCCTCCTTCTGCGGATGAGAAAACTAAGCCAGAGAGATAAATAACTTATTAAGCTCACTTAGAAC
Organism: Vulpes lagopus; assembly: GCF_018345385.1. Lineage (NCBI taxonomy): Eukaryota > Metazoa > Chordata > Mammalia > Carnivora > Canidae > Vulpes > Vulpes lagopus. The sequence goes on along the minus strand of NC_054832.1, from coordinate 68,613,303 downwards.
AGCCAGGATTTGAATCAGAGCCTGCCTATCTCCATATCTTATTGTTTTTAATAATTATGCTTCCTTTGCCTCCTTTATACATATTCTTAAAATATCCTCTATCAGTTTCCATCTACTAGCAGAAAAGGAAAAAAAATCATTTTATGTGTTTTCCATAAAGTAGAACTTTGTTAAATTTTTGAATAAATGCCTCTTGACTCCTTATCCTGTTCCAGGTACTTCCAAAATTTTAGAAGATGATGTTGAATGCTAAAAAATTGCATTGCTTTACCTGAGGGTGCCTTGGTGGCTCAGTCACTTAAGCATCCAACTCTTGACTTCAGCTCAGGTCATGATCTCAGGGTCATGAGATGAAGCCCTGTGTCAGGCTCTGTGCTCAGGGCTCAGCTTGGAATCTGCTTAAGACTCTGTCTCCCTCTGTCCCTCCCCCAACTCATGCACGTGCACGCTTTCTCTCTCTTTCTCTCTCTCTCATAAATAAATAAATAAAATCTTAAAAAAAAAAAAGAAATTGCATTATCTATGTAAGTGAGCAGATAGATGCATTTGGTCTTAATTTTGTTCTCTTCAATTTTGGGATGAATTTAGAAACACTTGGATCAAATGCGATGAAAAGATAGGTTTTATTTCTTCAAATCATTTCTTCATTTTAGCAAAAAGTAACTGTGATGGAAAATAATAGGGGAATTAACTCCAAATTGTGAGTTATTGTATGTATACACACACATGCACACACACACACATCATATATACTCTTGTTTGCCACAGAAACACAAACAAGGAAGAACACTGGCAGATTAGAATTTGAGAGCTTTAGTTTCAATGTCATTTTGAATGGTGCATATGAATACTTCACATTCTTGTGTCTGTATCAAGAGATGGACAGGCCTGTCGGGGTCGGTCTACAGAAGTACAGCCTCTTATCTTCAAGCTTTCCTTGAGTGACAAAACACTGATTTCACATTTTTATCTTTATTTTCTCTTTTTACTAGTTCTAAAAGATGGCCCTGTTCTTAGACAAGATCATTACCCTTTTGTCTTCTGTCCTCTATAAGCAAACAGTTGGTTAGGATTTGGGTTTGAGCCAAGGATAAGTACCCCATACTCTTCCCATATACTGTTGTAATACTTGGTAGAGATAGACAAACGTTTGAGATGACTGTACTTGTTTTTATGAAGTATACTCCATTTAAGTTGAGAGTCTGTGACCTGAAAGGAACTAAAAATTCAGAAAGCAGATGATCTGCTGTAGCTTGTACCTTATCTAAAACTCCACACATAGGAACTGGGCTGCATGTGTTACATTTGAATGGTATTGAATACATTATTCTTTTTATCTGATGCTGAGGCTCAAGAACCAGAATTTCCCATATTACAACTAATACAAATCAGGAGGCAACTCATTATTCTGGTGTTACAAGGAGTTTTATTCTATGTTAACACAAATCCAGAAGTTTTCTTCACTGACTAGAATAGGATGAAGTTAATAGAGATAAAAAATTAATTGCAAGGTGTTCTTTCTTTTTTCATTCTTTCTTTCTACTTTCTTTCTTTCCTGGTCTCTTTTTCCCTTTCTCCTTTTCTCTCTACTCTTGAGATAATGAATCTCATCAAATCATGTAAGGCAAAATTAAATCCAGGCCACTGTTCTCTGGGTGATCATCCCTGCTGAGAAAAGTAATTGTTTAATTTACTTTCCAGCTAACATTCAGGAAAATAAATGTAATATTAAGCTCTTGCAAATATTAAGTCTACTACAGCAAAGTTAAACATTTCTTTTTTTCTTAAAGATTTTATTTATTCATGAGAGACATAGAGAGAGAGGCAGAGACATAGGCAGAGGGAGAAACAGGCTTCCCATGAGGAGCCTGATCTTTAACTCGATCTCAGGACCCTGGGATCATGACCCGAGTCAAAGGCAGACGCTCAACCAGTGAACCACCCAGGCACCCCAAACATTTCTTTTAAAGATTTTATTTTTTTGTTTTGAGAGAGAGAGTGAGCATGAGTGAGAGGATGGGGGAGTAAAAGGAGAGGGAGAAACAGACTCCCCACTAAGCAGGGGACCCAATATGGGACTCCATCCCAGGACCCTGGGGATCATAACCTGAGCCAAAGACAAATGTCTAACTGACAGAGCCACCCAGGTTCCCAAAGTTAAACATTTTTGTCATCTTCTTCCTTGCACCTAATATTTTCAAAACAGTATTGTTGTTTTTTCTTACTTTTCCTTGGTTACCCCACTGAGAAATATATATTCATTTGTTTCAATGCACAATGACACACAGAGACTGTCCAGCTAAACCTTGATCATGTAGGAATTATTAGAACCCATTTAGGAAAATAAATCACCGGAATTCTTAACTCAGACCATGTTTTGAAAACCCTCAACCCTAGAAGAGGAGAAAATCACCTGGATAGAACACAACTGAATTTTATACACCTACTGTCCTGCTACCATCACCACCATGAAAGCAGTATGACCAAGAGGGTTACCCCTATAATTCATGCAAGTACAAATACTGCCTCCTGTTAGGATGCACTTTCCAATTCACGAAAGCTTCTTCACACATCATTTTGCATGATTCTTGCAACAACACTCTACATGGAGGAGCAGGAAATGACCCTTTACTGAATTTCAGCCTTCTATGAGTGGACACTTACTTGGTGGGTGGCAGTCTGGATGTCAAGCTCTGAGGTACAGGCCCTTTTGCTACTTTATCAAAATAGGGTTCTTCCTCTGTCCAGATGCCAAAATATGTCAGAGGAGATACAGTTGGAGCACATGTTCCTCTCCACCTTGGCTTGGACATCATCATCAGAAAAGGGAAAAAGCATAATCAGTAACTATGAGAACCATGCCATGATTATCTTAATAACTTTGAAAGAAGCTTCAAAGGGATGAAGAGATAAAGAAGCATGCTCAGGTGCAATATTTCTGCATCTGTGAATAAAACATAGATATTTGGTAGCCAATAATTTGCAAAAGCTTTTTGTGCTTTAAGGAAGACTTTTTAAAATTTTCAAGGAAAAAACTGTAAACACTTGATATTGAGCATGAAATTGAGAGGTTTTGTGATAGGACAGGTCTAAAAGCTCTAACTGCTAATATTAAGAGACTTCTTATTGCAGCAGAAAAATTACAATAATCATATGCCCTGTGATTTCAGAATGATTAAGAGGCTTCTCACTGCTCCTTCTAAGAAACAATGTCACTGGCAACCCCACTGCATCTCTACATGGTTATCTGATCACAGATAACATCTTTTTTCTTATAGGAGTCTAGGATCTAGGTTCTAGGTTCTAGAATCTTTACTAAAAATTTAAAGCACAAAGGGGTCACTTCTTGAAGTTTGAATATCTTTTCATTGGTAAAGGGCTTACTATTTTCCACTATTTTGCATCTCATTTGTATTATGCTATTGCTAAATTTTAAAGCCTCAGGTAAAAATATTGGGTGCTCAGGTCATACAAACAATAGATCCTAAAAATGAGTCACTATTTATAATCTCTAAGTGCTTGCCTATGTAATGATGAAAACCCTTAGATAAACTATGAATAAGTCCTAATAAATATAAATATATTATACTTTGTGGGGAGGGGAAGTTGAAGCTTTCTACCTTATATTTCATTGGCAATCTGTAGCTCATATAGCTCAATCTGTACTTTTTATATCAATCAAAAATTGATACAATCTATAACTGACTACAGAAATGCTATGAAAATTATAGGAAAAGGGTAAAAAACTCTAACTATCCATTTTTCATCTGTTACTTTTGATACAAGTGATAATATACTCTGATAGAATTGTGATTGTAGGCAATACAGAAAATAATTTTTTTCTATGAGTTATCAAACAATGTAAAAGTCTAAATAAGTTAATAGAATGAACAAATTCTGGTGTATTTACTAACAACTAATAATGATACATTTTAATTTACAAAGTCCATAATTTATTTAGATTTCTTTAATTTCTACTTGGTATCTTTTTTCTGTCCCAGGATCCCACCCAAGATACTACATTACATCTAATCTTCATGTCTTCTTAGGTTCCTCTTAGTTGTGACAGTTTCTTAGACTTTCCTTGCTTTTTAGTGAAGATTTAATGATGATTTTGAGGCATGTTGGTGAGGCATTTTATAGAATGTTCCTCAATTGGAATTTATCTAATGTTTTTCTCTTGATTAATCTGGGGTTGTGTTTTTTTGGGAGGAAGATCACAGAGACAGAGTGCCATTTTCATTACCCTATCAAGAGATGATACTATCAACACAATTACTCTGTTGATGTTGGCCCAAAGCACTTACCCAAGATAGTGTTTGTCAGGTTCCTCCAGGGTAAACTTACTCTTTTTTCGCTTTCCATATTATACTCTTTGGAAGGAAGTTACTACTTTGAACCTGCACTTAAGGAGTGGGGATTTATGTTCCACCTCCTTGAGCACAGAGTATCTGCATAAAGTACTTGGTCCGATAGGTATTTTTAAATTATGAAAACCTGGGAGGATTTCACAAGTCAAAAGTGTTGTAAGGAGGGATGAGGAAGATGAGGGAAATCCATATGAGGAAGCCAAGAAAGAAGTAAGGGATTCAAGATAATGATCATAACTAAAGGTATGACGTGAGATTGCACTCCTCAACAGGGGTTAAACCATATGACTTGAAACACATTCCATTCAACTTTTTCCTGCTTATCCAGTTCCTCTGGAAAAGTGAAGTATTGGAACATTTGGAAACTATAATGAAGTCCAGAATCCTTTCACTTTTCTCTTGAGATCATTCTGTGAATACAATACTTCATTCACTGACAATGCCTATCCTGCAGTAAGGTCCTGGTGTTGAAAATGCCTAAAATGTTTTCCACATTTCCAGACAGAGCTCCATATTTTTTCTTGGGAGTGGATACAAGTGGATAAGTGATGAGAAGAGATGCTATCTCTCATTTATGCTGTTGCATTTGACTTGGTTAACTTAACTCTCTGATATTGGACAGCCATTGCTGTGTAACAAATCAGCCCCAAATTCAGTGGCTGAAAAAAGTAATCATTAATTATTGCTCATGCATCTGTGAGACAGCTTGAGTTTATCGAGCCTGAATTTAGCTGAGTAGCTCTGCTTCCCATGAAGATCTGCTAGTTGGCTAGGGGGTTTCACTGATTTGTGTTCCTCACCCTTCTCTTCAGTCCATCATGTTAGCTGTAGCATATTTTTTACCATGGCAATGACCAAAGGCAAAAGAACAAGTAGTAACATTTATAATCCATCATACCCTTATTTCTTGAAACACTTTTTCTCTTTTTTTAATCTAATACTATCTTGATCCTCTTACCTCTTCTTTAATTCTTCTTCCTTTGACTCAATACTATAAATAAGCTCTACTTAAAGCTTAATCTTTTAGTCCTGACTTTCTACACATGTGTGTTCTTCTAAAGAAAGCTTATCCATGGTCAGATTTTCTAATTCCCTAATGGTCGTTATCAGTTTACTATTAGTATTTCAATATTTTCATTATCTTTAGTTCCATGCTCCATATAAAGTTATTTCCCAATATAAAGCTGTATGTCTGAAAAAGACTTTGGTTTTTCTATTATGTTTGATGTGGATGCAAAAACAAAGTCCTAATAAAACCTATCCTACATTAATAGAAATTTGATCTCTCTTAAAGTTAAAAGAGAACACATCTGAAAGAAAACAGTAATTATAAGACTATTAAGAACCATTTTCTATAAGAAATGGTTAAATTTACTAATTTTTTAAAAAGATCATTTATTTATTCATGAGAGAGAGAGAGGCAGAGGGAGATGTTGACTCCATGTAGGGAGCCTGATGTGGGACTCGATCCCAGGTCTCCAGGATCACACCCTGGACTGAAGGTGGCGCTAAACCGCTAAGCCACCCGGGGTGCCCTACTAATTTTTTTTTTTTAATCTAGAGATTACATAAGGCATCATTGTCGTGTTTACATAGTTGAAGCTGTGTAGGCCTGAGCTTTTTCTTTTGTAGAACTACACCCAATAGGTAGATCTAGGGGAGGAAAATTTTAGCTTGATACAAAGAAAAAAAATTTAATAAACAGAACTGTACAGAAGCAGAATGGGCTGTATATCTTTATTTTTCAATTATCATCACTTGTCTTTCCTGAAATGCCTTGCTCCCTCTTCTTCCAATTATCCATCAAAATTCTATTTATTCCAAGCTTTTATCCCTCCATAAACTCCTCCCTGACTATTCAATTTTATTGATCCCTTTCAACACAAGTCGCTAATTTCCTAGCCCACCCCAACTAAATCAAGGGCTCATTGAAAATAGAGATAAAACACACTATTTTATATCCCTAAGTATAAAACACAATGCTGAGCTTATAATAGACATTCAATAAATTCTTATTGACTTACTGTTCTATCACAAACTTCCTGATTTCTAATCTGGAATCATTAGAGTTGGTTAGAATTTGAACCAGGTTGAAATGCTTGCTCAAGAACCTGATAATTTCACACTTATTTCACAAGAGGAGATACCTTATGATTTTAATTGTAGCTCAAAAGAAGTAATGAATTTTGCCATCACTTGCCATCCAAGCTTCTATTTTCCTACTTACCAAAAAAAGACACCAAATTTAGAGATCCTCTAAGATTTTAGATTTATAGTTCAGATAATTTGTTGGGAGAATTAGCGGAATGAAAATGCAATCATTTCTTCATGTCTGAAAATTATTTAATGCAAAAATCATCTGATGAATGAAAATACCTGACATGGAGGAGCACATACAACACTGGAGAACTGTCACTCTCATTTGTATTCAGGTCTGCCTGTTGTCATAGTTACTGATGTACTCAAAGTGATTTCCCTCCTGAATCACACTCTGCAAACCTTCAATGAAAATAAGCTATTCTCTCTGTTTTATTTTTCTCTATCCAAGAATTGAAGCTAAAAAAAAAAAAATAGTATCAGTTGCATGGATGTTTTTATACTTTTAGCAAGATTTTCAATGTACAAAAGGAAGAAGGGGTTTAATCAAAATAAGTGCCTTTGATTGAGGTCTCGCCTCATTTGTTCAGCAATGATTCACTGAGAAGCTAGGTGCTGAGAACACAACTATGATTATGGCCCAGTCCCTGCCCTAGAAGTTAACAGAGCTCTGTGAGAGAGAGATAAGGGATGCATTTCAGTGAAATGCAATCAATTTTGTTCCAGAAGCAGAGTATGGAAGCCAATGGAAGCACTATAGAGAGATACCTCAAAAAGTTTGGGGGTGCTAATGGAGTCAGGTCAAAGGGAGGCTTCCATCCTGTGAGTCTTGAAGTATTGCTCCTGTGAAGTTTAGCAAATGTATTTTTGAATCACTTTAGGTAAAGAACACCCATGTTATCTTGCAGGTCAGGTTCACAGAGCAGTGGTGTGAGGCAGCCAGCCCTCTACACACACATCACCTGCTAATATTCACACACAGCCTCTCCTTTCTGCTTTGGCTGCAGGAACTCCTTCACAGACATCCTCCGTGCCATCCTGCTGTCCCTGGAAGTCCTTATTGAAGATCCAGAGCTTCAGATAAATGGTTTCATTTTAATTATAGACTGGAGTAATTTTTCCTTCAAACAAGCCTCCAAACTGACACCTTCAATCCTCAAACTGGCTATTGAGGGGCTGCAGGTATGTTTACAAAATGTACAGTATGAGACCGTGTGACAATGTTTTTTTTTTTCTTATTTCAACCAAAGTAATATTTGTCCTTGGGAATAGCAAAGAAACCTGAGACACAGTTCACTTGTGAATCCTCCATATTTTCACTTCAGCCTCAGTTAGTTTTTTTTTTATTTCATCTTCATTTTCATTAACAGCTCTAAATTACTGTTACCACAGGCACAAATTACCTACTGTAGCAATTATGAATAAAGCTCAGATATGTTTAGCTGAATCCATCTGAGAGTACACAAAAATTAAAACTAGAAAACATCTGCTTTATGAGTATGTCCTATATAGAGGTGGCATGGGGGCTTTCCAGGGTTTCTAGAAGCAGTTTTGCACTGAGGAGATGCATCCTGTGGATCCTCACTTCCCAGAATGCACTGGGCTTGAAGTATTTGTACTAACGTGAATCACTCAGAGAAAACAAAGGAAGCAGACAAAACTCTACTTCCTGTTCACAGGACCAGTTGTCAGGACTTTGAGGAAGGGGATTTTGTGCAGTGTGGAGTTTGGGGTAGTTAGTCTCTGGAGTCCCTTCTATGTTTAAACACCAGTGATTCTATGAAAAGTAACAAACTCAGAGGGACAATCCTGCATAGCTTCCTGATGGCAACATTATTATAGTACAAAGTAAAGGCACAGTTCAGGAAGAATAGAACTCATGTTCTTTCTTAATTTTATAGGAAGATTGACTCAATGGGTGGCATCCCTCCCCATAGATGGCAGTTATGCAATTATATAGAAAGCAAAATATTTGCTAATTCTCAGATCAGTAGCCATTACTCATGCTCTTCAAGAGACCCATTTCCATTACTCATCATACTCTAGTGTGATGAGTTATTGATGGGTCTATTTCACAAAATAAACTGGCTTATTTGTATTTGGCCTCCAACAAATATCTAGCACCATGTGGGCCTTTGATAAGTGTGTTTATTGAATGGATCCTTTTTTATTGAAATGGTTTCCTATTTCAAGGATAGGAGAAGTAAATTAGGTATTTCAGAAGAGGAGGAACAAGTACACACTATTCCATAATGCCACATTATCCTGGGAAGGTACATCATACAGTGTATTGGGGGCACACTTTTGAAGTTGTGTTTGCCTTTCTAGACTACATGGAGTGTGCTGACTGACCTTAACCATCCCAATCATAGACTGGTCTGTACTTTACTATCAATCACTTTCTCTCAACTTTAGCTACTTTTCTCCAAACTCCTTTTATCTAAGTCTCTGAACATCTTATCTCTCTCTCTCTCTCCTTACAGCTTTTATCAAAAGTTTTAAAACAAGCTGCAGGGTTTATTCATGCCCTATATCATGCTGATGATAATTCCAGGATTTTCTGTGGTAGTACAAGCTTCATTTAATTTTATCCTTTTTAAAAAGATAATTCATTACCTGTTAAAGTAGCTATGATTCAAGCTCTATGTATTTATAAGATTTTTTTCATAAATCAGGAAGGAAAATGTCCTTTATTCCAATTGTCCTTTGTTCCAATTTTTCTTTCTGAAAATGTGTGGATTATATAATCTCTCCCTTGCCAACTTCACCAGGATGATGTGGGTCTTACTGAGTTCATGCATGTGAACCTGTTTTAATAGGGAAAGCTATACATAAGGTTCTAAGATATTTTTGCAAGAAATACTAGATGATCTTTTGTAGGCAAGGTGGGTTGAATCTGGGGTTTTACTTGTACCAGGGCCTGGGATGAATTGCACAATGTCCTGGAGCTCTGATCAAGCAATAACTTCTCCTAGGAGAAAGGGAGATGCATGAAGTCAGGGTCAGAATGAAGAAAAGGTACTTCCTCCCATCATCTCACAGAGCCATGGCCTCAATCTCTTTACTACTCTCCCCTTATATAAAGCAAGGTAAGCTCCCTTGACTGAGGGGAAGTATCAGGCCAACCTGGAGTCAGGCTATCTGGATTGGAATACAGCTTTTTTGAGGGCTTCTGTCTGCCCAGGTCTTCAGGGCCTAAGGAATCCTGAGGAAGGTGCATTCTCTCCTGCTGGGAGAAGGAAGCTAATGGTCCCAGGGGAAGCTGAGCTTGGGTGTAGCTCCTCCATCTACGGTACAGGCTCCCTGGACCATCTAGCTGTTGTCTTGGCAAGAATGAAGGATCTCTCAGGACCACTACAGAGAGGTGCTGCTTTTGCAGTCAGATCTGGCCAGCCACTGGTGACTTCTCACACCAAGCTATCTTCTTTCAGGCTTTGGGGACATCCATCCATCCCCCTCTCCTGGCTCTCCCAGTGATCTGTCTTCATTACGGGGATTGTAGCCATTATCCCCTTTTACATTTCAAAAAAAATCATAACTGGTACTAAGTAGAATTCATGCCTTCGTGCTTATACTTGTCGTACAAGGAAGATCCCATACAAATCTCCATTTGTCAGCCATGACAATTGAAGATAAATTCTGTAACACTGCTGACGTGGGTAAAGGCACAGACTTTTGTGGAGAAAGGAAAAGCAATGTGAGGCCAGTGTCAGTGAGAGAAGAGGAGCTCCTGCTCTTCCTTCTGTGTACCCTCTGAGAGGCTTGAAGAGCTTTGGGTGTTTACTAGACATGTGGGAGATGGCAGGGAGGCAAGGTCCTATGTTCCAGTGAAGAGAACTTGCTCTGTCGGCTGTTCTGCCTTTTGTAGGGTAGATGTGAGACAGCAGCTTTGTCAGGGGGAGTAATAAAACCACTTCTGTGCTAGGCCATCTGGTTTGGGGTTTTAGCTATTTATAGGAGCTATCTCAGATTACCTGCTGCTCAAACCCTAGACAATTTGGGCCCCGGGATATGACGGTCCCCACACATAGGTAATACAACACCTCCCACAGGGAGAAGGGGGGCGGGAGCTCACTGCTCAGGCAGTGGGAATTTAGAATCATTTTTGGTCAATCCCACACCTTGTATTACAACCTAGTTCCCAAACCTTGAGTTTTAGCCCTATTACCTCCGTTCTTAGTTCTCTGTAAAGACAGTAGTTCAGTGCAACATTCAATTACTAATTGTTGTACGTTGAATTCTTAAGGAGTGGATTCTGACAGAGATTAGTGGGTGGGAGGTTTATTAGGGAGTGCTCTTGGGGTCAGCTCCCATAAAACGGAAGCTATGGAAGAATGTTTGCCAGCAGGAGAAGTTAATCTGGGTTTCAGTCACTTCCAACGAAAGCTTCAGGTGCTGTGAGGCTGAGATGATCCTTCAGATTTTTCCCTGACTGGGGCCAAGGGGTTGGATTTTGGTGTTCCCATATTGTTCAGTCATTGGTTATAGACTGCCCTGGGAAATGGTTGTGAGTTTGGGCAAAGTGGCTCTCTTCAGCCTGAAGCCCCAGAGGGCACTATTACCTGCCAACTTTCTGCTGGCAACATTCCCAGCAACTGGAGAATAAATCCTCAGTCCTGAACGCGGCCTGGCTGTATATCAGAATATCTACCACAATAAGCAAAAGATATTTGGGATATCCTATATTTGTAATGTCAAGGAGCCTCCTTTAGTTTGCATCAGAGTTTTTAACTACCTTTTTTCTTGGTTGCATACAGTCCCCAGTTATACCCAAAGTGGAAATAATAGCCGGTAATATTGAGGTGATGGACACTGGGCTAGCAAGTCAGTGCCAGTCCTCCATTTGGGTCAACGGTTGTATTTCTATGGCTCAAAAGCCAATTATATATATATTCAACTGATCCTTGATAAAGGGGGAAGGCAATACAATGGAGTCAAGAGAGTCTTTTCAACAAATTGTGCAGGAACTGGACATCTGTGTGCAAAAACCTGAATATAGATACAAACCTTATACTCTTCACAAAAATTAACTCAAAATAGGTCACAGACCTAAGTGTAAAGTTCAAAACTATATTAATCCTATAAGATAACATAGGACAAAAACCGATGTGACCTTGGTTATGGCAGTGATTTTTTTAGATGTCACACCAAAGTTACCACCCATGAAAGAAATAATTGCTAAGCTAGACTTCATTAAAACTAAAGACTTCTGCTTTGCAAAAGACAGTGTCAAGAGAATAAGAAGAAAAGTCACAGACTGGGAGAAAATATTTATACATCTGATAAAGGACTGTTATCTAAAATTTACAAAGAAATCTTCAAACCTAACAAATGTGGCAAATAAATATATGAAAAGATGCTCCACATCATATTCATCAGAGAAAAGCACATTAAAACGGGATACCACTATATACCTAGTTAGAATGGCCAAAATATGGAACACCAATAGCACCAAATCCTGGCAAGTTTGGGGAGCAACTGAGACTCTCATTCATTGCTGGTGAGGTGCAGTTTTGGAAGACAGTCAGATGGTTTCTTACAAAATTAAATATATTCTGGGCACCTGGGTGGCTCAGTGGTTGAGCATCTGCCTTTGGCTCAGGTCGTGATCCCAGGGTTCTGGGATCGAGTCCTGCATTGGGCTCCCCACACGGAGCCTCCTTCTCCTTCTGCCTATGTCTCTGCCTCTCTCTCTCTCTGTGTCTCTCATGAATAAATAAATAAAATTTAAAAAATAAACATATTCTTACTATACAATTCAGTAATCCTGCTCTTTGGCATTTACCCAAAGGGATAGAAAAATAAATATGCACGTGAATGTTTATGACAACTTTATTCATAATTGCCCAAACTTGGAAGCAACCAAGGTATCCTTCAGTAAATGAATGGATAAATAAACTGTGATACCAGACAATGGCATATGATTTAGTGCTAAAAAGAATTGACCTATCAAACCATGGAAAGACATGGATGTATCTTAGATGCATATCATCAGGTGAAAGAAGTCAATCTGAAAAGGCTACGTACGTACTGCATGATTTCAACTAGATGACATTCTGGACAAGGCAAAGCTACAGAGACAGTAAAAAGATCAGTGGTAACCAAGAGCTGTGGGTGGGGGTGGGGAGGGATGAACAGGCAAGGCACAAAGGCTGTGTAATGCTATAATGATGGATACCTGCCATTTTACATTTGTCCAAATTTATAGAACATATGATACCAAGCGTGCACTGTAATGTAAACTACGGGCTTTGGGTGATTATGATATGTCAGAGTAGGCTCATCAATTGTAACAAATGTACCATTGGGTGAAGGGGATGCTGATAATTTGGAAGCTACACATGAGTGGGTGAGGGGCTATGTGAGAAATCTCTGTGCCTTTCCTTCAGTTTCGCTATTAACTTTAAACTGCTCTGAAAAAATAGAATCTTAATGAAAAAAAAAAGGGTAACCATATTGCCTCTAACAACAATTATCAAAAACATGGTATGCGTAGAACTTTGGTTATGTGCTTCATAGGCAGACTTAATGAGTTGTAATAATAATCACATAGAAGACTGCTCTTTAAGGAATCATCAGATTTTTAGATCAAAAGGTACTCTGTACCAGCCAGTCATGAAATTCTAATACTGTATGTATTATACATTCCTCCTTTTACAGCAATGCTTTGAGGAAATGTCATTGTTTAGAATGTTAAGTTGTCCCAGTTACATAAATATTCTATGAATATTAGTTCAAAGAACTTCAGTTAAAATACTAATTTTGAGAATGCCTGGAAGTCATTTTCTCTCACTCAGCTGTTTGATCTCTTAAATGCAGTCAATAATGTCTAAAAGAGCCCTTGTATCTGTTCATTACAACTTGTTTAAATTTTAATCAAACTTAAAGTAATATTTATGCCACCATTGTAATACAGCTCAGCATTATTCTCAGTTCTGCCGGGGAATTCTGAAGTCCTGTTCTTGAGTTCTGTAATGCCTCCAAAATCAATTCTTGGAATCATTTCTTGTAAATCACTGCGGCCCCACCATTACAATCAGCACAGGGCATTTATCAATGTTCCGCCAACCCCGATCCTTACAGGGCTTACCGTGCTGGAGTGTTTTACTTAGGACGAGCTAGAGCCTTGGGCCCTGCAGGCTATTTACAAAAATATTTGATTCCCTTAAGGATCCAGGCTTTTGTTAAGGGTTTAAAGAAGCTTACTTTTCACTCACTGGAGGAGAGCCAGGCAGCATTCTTTCTTCTTTTTTGCCTCATTTCTGGGCTAACTTCATTTTCCCCTGGCCAATCGGACACTTTTTCATTTCATTAAGTCTCCATCCAAGGCTTATGGTGTGACTGTTTTGTTGTTAGGGATGATTTTAGAATATTTATATCATAAACATTATAAATATTTGATTTATACTATTATAAATATTTGATTTATACTCACTATGCCCCAGGCACTTTTCATGTACTATTTAATTCCTACCATAAACCTATGAGGTTGGACCGTTATGACACCACATTTTACAGATGACAAACCTAAAATCTAGAGAGATCAATGACTTGCCTGAGGTCTTTAAGTGGCAGAGACAGGATCGAAGCGCAAATAGCTGGGACTCTGCTCTCGCCTACATCAAAGTGTGGTTGTACCAGCAGCAGCAGCACCTGGGAATGTTTTTGAACGTTCAAAATGTTCAAACGTTTTTGATGGAGTTATCTCCCTTTCTCCACCTTGCTCCTCAACCTCCCAACAGCTTTGAGCCAGTTTAGTGCAAAAGGAGGTCCACTGCTATTCCAACCTTTAGCCTGAAAGTGGGAGGGGACTTGGAACAACGCTCAGAGGCTCAGCCAATGGCAAATCATCTCTCTTCTGAGAGTCCCTTTTACACTGCTTCTTAGCTTTGTCCATTTGCTCTACGCCCTTCTACATCCTACTTTTTCACCACTTTTCTAAAACATATGATATGTCCCCTTGCCTTTGGAGTATCCAGAGTGCCCTACTCACTTGAAAGACTGGAAGGGTAAAAAAGTCTGTGAAGTCAGTGGGTAACATGACAGTTCTCAAGAGCAAATGAACGGAGAGTGTGATTAGAAATTTGGTAGAGCAGGTTGGGCAAATGCATTTCAGGTTAGTAGTACATTCCCACCAAGTCAAAAGTCAGTGACTCAGACATGCAGACGTACTGACTCCTGGTGTATTCATTCAACACAAAATGTGGGTCAGGTCCTCTAACCAAACCAGGATTTAAAACAGAGGAGGAGCAGACCAGGCTTCTCTAAGCTTACAGGCTAGGGCTCTATTATGCAAAGTGTAGTCCACAAACCAGCAATATGAGATCACCAGGAGCTGGTTAGCAATGCAGAATCTCAGGCCAGTCCGCTGAACCAGGAGTTCTCCAGGTGATCTGCATGTATGGTAATGTTGGAGAAACATTACTGCAACAGAAGGTATTAGAACAGAGAGTCATCTTGGCCTCAAGTACGTCAGATTCCCTTCCAGCATAGAACAACCCACGTCATCGGACCTCGTTCTCAGAGTTTCTGAGTGCAGGGATCTGGAGCAAAACCCATGAATTTGCCTTTCAAGAATGTTCCCAGGAGCTGTCGCTGCTGCTGGTACCACCACACTTTGATATAGGTGAGCATCGACTGCAACTATTCACACTTCAATCCTGCCGCTGCCACTTAAAGACCTCAGGCAAGTCATGAGCTTTTAGTTTCGTCATCTGTAACATGTGGTGTCATAGCAGTACTACCTCAAAGGCTTATGGTAGAGATGGAGTAGTGCATGAAAGGTGCCCAGGATTGAGTGCCATAGTCAGTGCTCAATCTGAATCATGGAGCACTATTCAAAGAATGAAGAGGCCAGCCCTTAACCATGGGCTCCTGTGGTTCTAATGTGTGGATTGAAATGAGGTTGCTCTCTATTGTCCCCATTCTGCCAGTGTGGATCCCCCAAAATTAGATCTTACCAACCTGTTCCCTGGCCCTGAACAGGGAGCTCCCTCCCTGGGTTAACCTTAGTTAATGACATAGGTCCAGACTGTTGTCACCTCCCCAGGCTGTGGTACTTGAGGAGCTGTTTCTTCCTATTCATGTGGTGTGATCCTTTTAATTATCACCAAACAGTCCGCTGCCCACGGTTTTGCAGCTGGGTGATTAATGGGGATGAAATCACCTCTTTCATCCTGCAGGACTCTTTAGCAATAACAATTATGGTATCTTTTATTGATCCTTACAGTTTTATGTATTAAAGAATATTAGATAGAAACACACTGAAGGGAAAGGATATTTGTACTTTGCCAAGAAGTTTCTTAATTCATGTTTTCTGAACACTCCAGGTCTGTTTGAAGAACACTTTCCATCCAGACAGACTACTTTTTACCTTCGCCTCCGCAAAGCTGTAATTCTGAATTTGCAATAATGCAATATGTTACTATGGAAATATTGGAGGAATAAAATATCTCCTTTAATGCTCTACCTTATTAAGTATCAATTACACTCAGGAAGATAATTAGGGCTAATGACACTCTGGTGATCCTGGTGGCAAATAGTACGGCCTATTTAAGACAGTTGCAATTAAATAGGTGTATCTCTGGCATATTTTTGATGAATAGTTTTTCCGGACTCTCCTGCATCATAGATCTAGCCAATGCTCTGATTCATCCATTTAAGAAACAGTTACTAGGTTTGCTGTAAGTCAGTCACAAAAGTAAACAATGCAGTCTCTGCTCTCAAGAGGTCTTGGTTCAAAGCAGAGGCAGACCCATAAACAAATGATAAAAACAATGAGTATGTGAAGGAAGGGGGATATGCTCCAGGTTAGTAAAATCCCAACCCAGGCGGAAGGTATTAGCAATGGCATCCTAGAGGTACCAGGGTGGCTCAGTCAGTTAAGCATCCGACTCTTGGTTTCCTTTGGCTCAGGTCATGATCTCAGGGTCATAAGATCGAGTGCCACCTTGGGATCCATGCTCAGGGTGGTGTCTGCTTAAGATTCTGTCTTTCCCTCTCTGCCCCTTTCCCTCTCTCACACTTGTCTGTACTCGCTGTCTCAAAATAAACAGATAAATCTTAAAAAAAAAACAAACAAACAATGAAATAGCATCCTGGGTGAGGCACACATCAGCTGATTCTTAGCACACACATGCAGAATAACCAAGAGAAGACCTAGCAGGAGAGTTCCAGGTAGAAGAGATAATATAGGCAATGACATAGAGGCATGACGTATCAATAAGAGAGAGAAACAGAATTAATTTCATATTTCTAGAGGGCAGAAGGACCAGGCAAGGAGCTTGTGTGCCCTGAGGACATGGGGGCCACTGAATATATTGAAGCATAATGACAACACAAATTTATATTCACATGGATTCGATTTGGTGGGTATGAGCAGGGAAGATTCTAAGGCAGGAGAACAATGTAAAGACAAGTGCAATAATTCAAAGAAGAAATAATAAGACTCTAAATATGGGTGATTGAAGGGATAACTACCTTGGAAGTAAAATAAGGCCATGTTTGGTGGTTGGATGCTTGAGAATGGGAAGTGCTGGGGGAGTTAAAGTAAAAGCTTAGGTATGCAGCTAGGGTGAAAAATGGGTGGTGGTGCCAAACAATGGGCTCATGAAGGCAAGAATGGCAGGTGTGAGGAGATAATGAACATTATTTGAATGTTAGACATGTTGAGTTTAGGATCCCATGAAATATTGAATTGTATATATTAAGTCTGAGCTGAAGGGAGAACTCTAGGTGGGATCTATAGGATTGGTCATATTTGAAATCGTAGGAAAGGAAAAAAAAAAATCAGTCAGAGAAAAACTAGAAGGTGATGAACAATAGCCAAGAAAGGAACCCAGGTGATGAGCAATGTCAAGGAACAAGTTAGGTGAAGAGGAGCCTTCAAAAGAGAAAAGGGAGGTTGAGGTGGGGAGATGTGAGAAGAAACATGAGCTCATCTCCTGACAGAAGCTAAAGGAGTGGGGATTCAAGGAGGGAAACCATTTCAGTGTAGTGGAGGGAGTGACATCTAAAGAGCTCTGGTTTGAGGAGGAAGGTGGACAAATGCAGACAACTCTATCAAGAAATATGTCTAGTAGGCCATAGTGGGTGGTAGATAGAGGAGACTGAAAGAGAAGGAGCAGAAGACAGTAGTGGAAGAAGTATTCCATCTTACTTTTCCATTGGACAAGACTTTCAGCAGCAGAATATATTAAGGGCCTTCACACAGCTATGGAAGATCAGTCCTGACAAAGTATTGACCTTTGTGAATTGTTTAGTTCCAGGTTAATATTTCTCAATTCACCAATGTAGAGATCTCTGACTTTCATTATTATGAAATGAAGTGTGACATGGCTATCCAGGGACTCTGTTCTGAATATATTATATATTTGCAGAAATATGGACTACTACCTGTGAGTGTCCTAGGGGGCCTTGTGCCGCAGAGTTCATCAGTATTCAGCAGTCTTGAAGGGCCCCCCTGTTGCAAGAACTTGTGTGGAAAACCTTGCCCTGTAATCCACATTCTCTGGTGATTAAACCATAGGTATTAAAATAATACACACTTCCAAAAAATCAATCAGAGCTCTTTGGTTTTATGGAATGGAAAAGCAGCTCAAATCTGGCTTAAACAAACAAAAAAAAATTGGAGGAGAAGGACATTTATTTAACAGAAAAGTTCAGAGCTATTCTATCTTCCAGGCTCGGCTAGTTCTGGAGGTGAAGTTGAAGCTCAGTCTTTTTTTTCCTCTGTCCATCTTTCAGTTACACTTTCTCTGTACCAACTTCATTTTCAGACAGGCTTTCTCCACCAAGTGACAATCAACACTTCGACGGTTCCAAATACAAGTGACCTCTTGTGCCTGCACTCTTGGCAGAGACGAGGGGATTGGAGGTGCTCTGGCCAGATCAGATTATGAGCCCATTAAAAATGCTACATCCAAACTGCATAGGCTAAGAATGTTGGAGGGGTGGCCCTCCCAAAAGATGCTGAAAAATGACAAAACTTTTTGCTTATACACTTAAGGTAGAAAATTAGAGAGAAGTTTTATTGCAGTTCTTTACTTGCTGTCCAATGTAGAATTAGGATTTAGGAAGTTGCATTTTTTTCTGTTTGGCACCTTATTCCATGGGTAATTTTGGGAAAAAGACTCAACATCTGTACACCTAAGGTTAACGGCAAAACTCAACATAATTGGACTAGAGTGGTGGTTCTGAAGCTTTATCACACACTGAAATCACTGGAGGGCTTGTCAAAACTCTGATTGCTGAGTCCTGCCCTTGGATTGTCTGGTTCAGTAGGTTGGTGGGGGTGGGTGAGTGGGAAAACATTTCTGGTAAGTTCCCAGGTAATCTTGATGTGTTGGTCCAGGGACGACTCTTGATAACACTGAACTAGATAACTCCTTCCAACACTTTTTATCACCTGATACTACAAATCTATGATTTTTCCTCCATATAATAGCCTTAATGTCTATGTAAAGTATGAGAAATGGGCTTTCCCCACATAGCAAATCTAAACACAACCCTTGAACAGCACAAGTTTTCAACTGTGTGGGTCCATATGTGGGTTTTTTTCCCATTAAACACAGTACAGTACTATCAAGATATTTTCGCTTTCTTATGAGTTTCTTAATAACGATTTTCTTCTCTTCAGCTTCCTTTGTTGTAAGAATACAGTGCATAATACATACAAGATACAAAATATGTGTTAATTGACTGTTTATGTTATTAGTAGGATTTCTGGTCAACAGTAGGCTATTGGTAGTTAAGTTTGGGGGAAGTTGAAAGTTTTATGCAGATTTTCAACTGTGCAGTGGGATTGGCACCTCTAACCCCCATGTCGTTCAAGGGTCAGGTGTAATTAGGTTGCAGTGCTAAGAAGAATCTGAGGCAAGCTTCATGCTCAGGCAGTAGAGAATGCTGGCCGGCATTAACCTGTGATGTCTGCCTTCATTATGGATGAAAAAGGAGCAATCCTGCCACATACACTGACTCAGGTGTTCTAGCTGACCTGTTTGAGAAATAGTCCAGTGTTTGTGGTATAAGAAATAAGGACAATACCATAGGATGAGACAAACACCTTGAAGAAGTTTGTATTCTGTAGTCTAGGTTAGAAATAAGCAACCTTGATGATGACTGTGGCGGCAGTGGCGATGGTACGTATTGTTAGTCTGCACTTAAAGCGCTTTCACACAATATCTTCTTTGATCCTCCCAACAGCTCCGTGTCATAAGTAGAGCAGGAGAGGGACAGATCATCACTTCAAAATCAAAACATGACAAAGATTGGTTGCAACAATCAGTAAACTCTGTTCTGTGTAAGACTGTAGCTGCCTTGGAGGCCAACAGAAGACTCCAGATATTTTGTTGTGTCCCACCACAAGAGAAGGTGAACTTTGTGAGAATAAACAGGTGACAAAGTGTAGTTCACCAAAGGAACACATTTGTTGCTAAGAAACCACTAAGGATTCTTAACCCCTTTTAGCCCAAAGACAAAATTTCAAAGTGCAGTTTCTTATTTTTATATTTAGAAGAACATAATATTTGTGTAATAAACTTTATATTGATGTGCAATATACACTCAGAGAACCACCCAAATCATAAGTGTTCAGCCAGGTGAATTTTCAGAAAATGAAAGGATTTAAATAACCAAACACATTTCAAGAAAAAGAACACTACTTCTTCCCCTGAGGTCCCCCCCTTCTTCTCCCAGTAACTGACTCCCAAAGGTAGCTACATGCTGACTTCCAATGTTGATTAGTTTTGTCAGAGTACAGTTTGATTTACAGAAAGAAAGAAATTACTTACCTTCCATGTCCAGGTGTTCCTGAGTCAAGCATTCATTTGCGATACAACAATAATTGGTGTACTATCTGCTCTTATTTTTTTTTTTTTGCGATACAACCATAATTGGTGTACTATCTGCTCTTATTTTTTTCCATCAAAGATTTAAAACTATAGATGAAATTTAAAACTAAAATTACTCTTAAAAAATATGGAAGCTAAGAAATGCAGTGGCATGTTGTAGAATTTAATTATATACCAATTGTATCTCATGGAGTATAGAATATGCAGTACCAGATAAGCGTTAACAAAAATGCTGCATTAAACATATACACTTCATTTTTTTTTAAGACTGAAAAAGAAGGCAGAGGGAGAGGGAGAGAGAGAATCTTAAACAGACTCCACGCCCAGCACAGAACCGGTTGGAGGCCTCGATCATGACCTGAGCCAAAATCAAGAGTTGGTTGTTTAACCGTCTGAGCCACCCAAGGACCCCATCCATATACACTTCATTTTTAAGAGAATCTCTCAAACTTTCCCTTAGTATCCATTTATTCTCATTTTACACATGGTTCTTATTGATTTAGCTGTGTGGTTTCCAACCTCACCATATCTTAAAAGTCTCTTAACAGAGTTTGGTTGAGGGGCTGATCCATATTAGCATATAGACTATATCAGGAAATAACAGCTGTCAGCCAGTGAAGAAACACAAATAACATAAACTGTTACTAAGGCAACTAGAAACACCACAGTTGAGGCCCTTTAGCATTGAGGTTCATGTACCCAGAGGGCATCAGCATATCATAGAGACATATATAATGTACACACCCATGATCCTGAGCTATCTGGAATAGTCTCTCTCATATTCAGTAAGCTTCACCGAAGATGCTGTTAAAATTTATAAAATTGTAGAGAGATTTCATGTAAGAAATTTATGTGATAAAGAGAATTTTATAGCCTCAGAGACAAAGTCTTAGCCATTTGTATAATTTAGGAAACCCAGAAATTACTAATTGGTTGAGTTTTAGAAAAGTTTAATTATATAGTGAAAACAGTTTCCTCATTGCCAAGACAGATTCCCTTAAAAGTATGTCTTTTAGATTCCTTGAAATGGAAGAACAGTGGATATTCTAAGTGTCTTTAGCTGTTGAAATTGGTACTGTAACATTCTCTAAAGTAAACTTCCACTCCCCAACTCCACTCTTGGGGGTTCCTTTTACCTGTTCAGTATAAAAAATCTTTTTGTAATGCTGGTAATACTGGTAGATAAAAATAAGAAAGTGCAAATTATACATGACTCTAACTCGGGAATAAACATTTTAAATCCAGGCATCTGTTATTTTCACTTTACAGTTTACAGTGAACAGTATTTTAGTTCTTTTTTTTTATAATTAGTGTAAAATTTATTTATTTATTTATTTATTTATTTATTTATTTATTTATTTATGATAGAGAGAGAGTATTGAGTGGGGAGTGGGGAGAGGCAGAGGGAGAGAGAGCTGGCTTAAGCTGGCTCCATGCTCAATGCAGAGCCAGTTGTGGGATTTGATCTCAGGACCCTGAGATCATGACCTGAGCTGAAATCAAGAGTTGGACACTTGGTTGACTGAGTCATCCAGGTTCCCCAGTATTCTAGTTCTTTAAATATTTTACCTCAACATCATTTATAATGACTGCATGGTGTTTTATTGTTTAATTATAGAACCAATTCCCAATTGTTGGATATTCAGATTGTTCTCTTTTTTTCCAGTACTATGTGCAATGGTGACATGAATGTCTCTTAGCTCAATTTTTGGCCACATGAATCACTTCCTTAGAATGAATATCTAGAGGCAAAATGCATCTTGAAGATGCTCTACAGAGGGTTTTCAGTATTCACCAGCAATGTCTGAGAAGTCTGCTTCTGAACCCAAATCAACCCTGGTTGTTAAAAATAAACCTTGGCTGTTTGTAACCTCTCATGATGTCTCCACCACGCAGTCCCTTTTTGTTTTAATTTGCTTTGATTCTTTTGATTAGTAGTGAGGAAGAACATTTTCTATATATTTATTAGACATTATATTCTCTTTTCTGTGTATTGCCTTTTAATGTACTTTGTCCATTTCTCGGTTAATATTTTTCAATCTTGTTTTATTACCAATTTGTCGGAGATTTTTATCACTTAAGGAAATATGGCTTTTATCATATTGAACAGTTTTTCACAATTTTCACCTACAACGAAGAGTGTTTATTTTTGCTGTTCTCATTTAAAGCAGTTTAAGAAGTTATTATGATGAAGTCTATTAAGCTGCCTTTGGTAGGACTTAGAGGGTCTCCTTCCACCACCACCCCCAAATATTATGGCAAATTCACTAGTGTTTCTTTCTATACTTAGTGGGTTTTTTTAATTTAGCATTTTTATGTATCAGAATTTGCATCTTAAAAGATGTGAGGAAAAGTTCTAACTCTTTTCTCTATGTATTTCAATTAGTCCTAATACCAGTTATTGGACAATGCATCCTGAAATGCATTTTAGAAAGTGGATAAATCAGTGCTTAGGGAATATGAAGAAGGAGAGTAATGACAGAGCTAGTTATTCCTTGGATGCTCTCTGTAAGAAATTTGAGCCAATTTTTTATAGTATGAGTAATGTCAATTGGCAAAGGTTGGAGAAATGAGCCTTACTCCAATTCAGCAACTCTCTATTCAACTTCCTATGCCAGAATTCCAAGCAGGCATAGGTAGAAGGACCAGCTGATCATGCCCCCAGGACAGGGCAAAAAGTAGCTTGGTGTTTCTTTGAAGCCACGTAGGAGAAAAGGAAAAATGAGATGGCTCAGCCAGATACAGTGCAGTTGTTGTTGGGCCCAAAAGCTGGAGTTTGGAAAACACCTTTCACTGCTAAGGAATTTTGAAATATTTAGTCATAATGATGATCTCTCCTGCTTCAATAGTATCAGAGTGGAATTTAGTAATTTAAAGATGTTTAATGGAGAGTATTAACATTGTGAAAAAAAAACTTAAAAGATTAAGCTAATGCCAGCTCAACTGGAATGTCATTAATTGAGAGGAGTAATCCCTAATGCCTTAATCTGTAGACTCATTAAGGATTTGAAGGAAATTATGAATAACTTGTTCCATTAACTGAATGAAGTTTTAATTAAGATATTCTTGGAAAAACAAGAGTACAGGGCAAAACTAAAGTGGATTTTAAGACTTTGGAGGTGGCGGAACTAAGTTCTGAAAGAGATTTACAGGAAAAGGGGCCTGACCTGAGGCTCTGAAAAGAACAACAACTTGATAATAAAGTCTGAGAACATACAGAAACCTTCTCTCAGGTCAGAGCATGTTATTGTTGCACTTTGGTCAAAAGTTCTAGATCTTTATTGTTCTTGTTTGTTCCTATAATACATTTCTTAATTTACAAGAAAATTGGGTGTCTAAGTACAATATCTTCCATAAGAGAGTTGACTATGTATAACTCTATTAACTCCAATGATAATAGATACACAGAAAAAATAATCAACTCAAAGTATAAACCTAATTTCAATATGTAAGAGCATCATATACTTCCCTACTGTGTTCATCAAAGCTAATTGATGAGTGCTGCCTAATACTACCTCCTTTCCTGCTCCACTTGCTTGATCTCTGTAATAACAGATAAATGATAAAATTCCTATTCCGAGCAGTCCCTTAGCCTATAATATTGGCCAACCCCCCACCCATTTACCTCTTAAAGTCCTATCTATCCTTTATAATAAGTATGACAGCATATCAGTAGATTGAACCTCACCCCTTCTGTTAAGATTTTCTCTAGATTTTCTAATTCTTGGTGAATTTTTTTTTATTTTAAAAATTAAAAAACTCACGATCCTTAGACCAAGAGTTGCACGCTCTGCTGACTGAGCCAGCCAGCACGCCTCTAATTCTTGGTGAACTTCTGGTCCCCTTAACTCTTCTAGATCTCTAAATTTTGGATCTAAAAGAGAACTTGGGGATGGTATAGATCAGTGAGCCTCAAACTTTAGCATGCATCAGAATTGGCAGAAAGCTTTAAAACTGAAAAAGATTGCTGAATCCATCCTCAGAATTTCTGATTCCCATAAGCCCAAGCAATCCAAGGGACCATCTCACAGTGTAGACTACATCACATAGAATAACTCACAATGGGTATTCCCTAAAGGCTGAATGGTTGGCAGAAAAATCCAGAGACTATTTGGTGGGCCCAAACAATGAGGAGTACCTAGCACCATGTCTAGAACATGTCTAGACATGCAATAGATATGCATTCCCCTTTCTAAAACCTGGCTTATTATCTATAATTTCACCTCATAAAAAAGGACATATGTTCGAAGAGAAATGTTCTTTCTAAAAAAGGACTTAAGTCTTATTAAAAAGCACATATACTATTTGTAATTTTAAATATAGCTTATTGGGATGCCTGGCTGGCTCAGCGGTTGAGCACCTGCCTTAGGCCCAGGGTGTGATCCTGGAGACCTGGGATCGAGTACTACGTCAGGCTGTCTGCATGGAGCCTGCTTCTCTCTCTGCCTGTGTCTCTGACTCTCTCTCTATGTGTCTCTCTGAATAAATAAATAAAATGTTTAAAATAAATAAATAAATAAATAAATAAATAAATAAAGCTTATTATGTCTGTACGACCATTAATATGGTAAATGTAGCCTTGTGCTTACGATTGATAAACCAACACATCAATAAACTCTAGTTGTTTATACAACTTACAAATCTATTTTTATATTTATAAAAATGACATTTGAAATTGGAATAAAATACCTAAAGACATATTGCTTTGCTCATGACAAAGAATTTTGCGCAGTCGATTTTTAAATCAATTATCAGAGGAGAAATTGATTCAGTTTATTACAAGTACCATTGATTCTCCAGAAATAAATTATGTGTATAATTAAGTCTACTGATAGTCACATAACATTCTGAGTTAAATAAGCCTTTTAATGCATATTAGGCCTTCTTAACAAATACTAAAAGCATAAAAGAAGGCTGTTTTTTTAATTTAGAATTTCAGAAATCTCAGTAATTGTTTTTAAGTATGATAAAAGAGTGATCATCAAACAAATAAATGTCAAGCCAGAATCTTTTTATTTGCCAGATTGGCTGTTTTACAAAGCAATGTCCATGTCTAATGGAGAGTTTGTTTGAATTTACTCATTCACTGAATGAGTGTTTGTTAAATGTTTCTCATATGCGAGGTTTTGCGAACAAAACCTAATCAGACATGGACCCTAATTTCCATTTATTCATATAACAAATATTTATTGAAGCCTTATAGTCAAGCCTTAGAGTCAGACACTGCTCTAGCCACCAAGAATATGTGGGAGGGCAAGACAGACAAGTACCCTGCTCTTCTGTAGTCTATAATCTATCGGGTGGTAGAGAGAAGAATGATAAATGATACACAAGTAACAAAAGAACAATACCATTTCAGATAGTGATTAGTGCTATCAAGAAGATAAACAAGAGGAGGTGATAGAATAATAGGGGATGTGGGGAAACAATAGAAGTATATTTCAAGAGGTAAAATTAGAGCTTAGATTTAAATGATGCAGAGAAGATAAACTTTCAAAGATCCAGGGCAGCAACTTCTAGGCAGAGGAGACAGCAAGTGCAAAGCCCTTTAGAAGAAGAGAGTTAAAAGAAAAATCAGATTGGAAAGATAAGCAAGTAGAAGCTTCCTCCTTCCTCCAACTCCCCACTCACCTACCCTAGGTCAGAACCTCAGCCACCTTTCTTCTCTAGACCTAGAAATCAACCCATCAGATTGGGGCATTGATGGGATTTCATATGTCAACAGCAAGTTATAGACTTTATTTTATTTCATCTACATATTTGCATTTGGGAATTCTTATATTTTGCATGGAAGCATTACTAAATCAAGTGATTTAGTAATGGATTTAGTAATTTAGCACTGGAACCCCAGTGCTATTCATCTCAATGTGAGAGACATTGCCTTTACTTTCAGCCAGTCTTGGGCTGAAACATAACAGCTGTTGATCTACTTGGGTGTTGCTAGCAGGTTGAGGACAGTGATCTATAGAGTAAAACACTCAGTTCGTTAAGAAAAGCTGGTATCTCAGAGACAGATACCCATATCCAGAGTAATGGGGAAAGAGTGGTTTCCATATTGTTGATAGAACACCCCAAATCCTCAGGCCACTCATCAGCACAGTTATTTATCTTCTTCTCTAAGTCAAAGGAAGAAATACATCAGGCTTAAAAACCCTAATGGGAACAGGGAATACAAAAAAGAAAGAAAGAGTGATTTGTAAGAACCAGTTTTGAGTTTTGTTTTGGTTTCACTAAAGAAGACTTTGGGTAGCACTATTAAAATCAGATATATTTCAATATGACTGACATATATAATATATATATGTTTTGAATACTTAATCCATTCATATGGCATTAAATAAAAACAATATAAAGAAGTGTTCACCAAAATGTTTCTAATTTATTCTTGTCCTTCATTTCCACAAGGGTAACTTACTAGCTACTTGTGTCTTTGTTTTTTTGTGTAACAAAAACTGAAATATATATATTCTTGATTCCCCCTTTTTATTTAAAGATTTTATACTCCTTACAGCGGTATACATTGTTTTATTATTTAAGCAATATGTCTTGAGGATTTTAGCATATCATTTCATAGAAAGGAAATCTTTCCATACCAGCACGTATAGAACTGCTCCCTCATTTTCTTGTGTGTGTGCTTAGTAGTCTATCATGTGGATGTACCACACTTGCTAAACACATTCTTTCATAAGTGGATATTTCACCTAATTCTAGTCTTTTGCCATTACAACCAATGCACCAACTGACAAGTTTGTATAGACATCATTTTTATACAATTGTGTAATTATATCAGCAAGATCAATTCCAAGAAGTAGGACTTTTGTATAAATTAGAAATGACCCATTTGTAATTCAGGTAAATATTCAGAAATATATCTCCATGGGGAATGCACTACTATAATATCCATCATCAATGATGTATGAGAACACCTATTATTCAAGACCTTGCCAACAGAATTATCCTTAAACTTTTGGATTTTTAACAGCCTAATAGAATGAAAAATGTTGTTTTGTGAGATTTTAATTTGCATTATCCTAATTATAATTGAAATTGAGCATCTTTTCAAATGTTTAAGTGAAATTTGTATCTCCTTTTTTTGAATTTCCTGTTCATATCTTTTTCCCATTTTCTTTACTGTATTATAGTAGAGAAATTAGCTCTTTGTGATATAGTTTTCTTTCCATTGTCTTTTGATTCTCATTGCAGAATTTTTTGGCTCTGCTTTGTTTTTGCTAGGTAAGAGGATACTCTACTATAGTATTTGTCTATTTTGTATGGTTTCTGGAATTTCTTCTAAAGTTTTAAGACTTCTTTTTATTTTCCATTTAAGTTTTTCATCCATTTGTAGTTTATGCTAGTATACTGTGTGAGGGTTTTTGTTTTTGGTTTTAGAAGGCTGCCTGGTTCCTCCAATACAACTTATGGAAATTGTTATTTCCCCCCTTCTGATCACTGTCTTAACCATATACCACGTATACATGGGTCCTTTATGCAAAGGTCCCACACTGTTTTAACTACTGAGGCTTAAAAGGAAGTTTTAATATTCAGCACATCCAGTTCTTTGGATTAATTCTACCCAATATAAATTTATTAGTTATGAAAATAAAGAGAATAATAGAATATATAATAATAATAAAATAAAAAATGAGAGAGATGAAGAAAGTATATAAATCTGGGTCCTGCCCCCAAATGGTTCACACTTTGTGAAAGTGACAGACATATAAACTACAGCTTGGAAAGTAAAGTGAGAAGTATGAAAATAAAGGTGTGCCCAAGATGCTCTGAAGTTCTGAGAAAGAATTGTGTCACTTAGGAGTTATACCATTAGACTCATGACTGAGCTAAATAAAACCCATAAGGAACTTTGAACAATTAATTCATTAGTAATAAAAGACTCAGAAGAAAGACAGGGCACTCAAGTCTCATTTAGAATTTTTTTTTTAAGATTTTATTTATTTATTCATAGAGACACACACACACACACACAGAGAGAGAGAGAGAGAGAGAGAGAGAGGCAGAGACACAGGCAGAGGAAAAAGCAGGCTTCTTGCAGGGAGCCCGATGTGGGATTCGGTCCTGGGACTCCAGGATCACACCCTGGGCTGCAGGTAGCTCTAAACCGCTGTGCCACCGGGGCTGCCCCTCTCATTTAGAATTTATCAGAAAACTTTTCTCCCCCATACTTTCCATTCTTTTTTTCCTATACTTATACAGTGGGGCTGGGGTGTTTTTATGACACAAACTCAGGACAGATTGAGGTGTCTTTAGTGGAAACATTATTGTGACCTGCCAGGTGTCAGAGTTCTTTTCCCAGAAATAGAGAAATGGCGTCCTCCTCTGCTAGAGTTGCAGGTGGGGTCTGAGGCTTCCAGACTCGTACAAGGAGACTGTCTGACCTTCACTTTCACTATTACCAGCACACAATCCACTGAGGGAAGCTGAGGGGGAAAGATAAGTCTACAGAGAGAAAAAAACACCGCTATGGTGCTGAGAGTTATCACGATGGAAATAAGCTGTCTCTGTGGGGAAGGCCCTCCTTGAACCTCTCAGGCAGGGCGCTTCCCCCAGGCCAGTCAGATGAGGTGTCAAATACAGCTCATCCTCATAGCACCTGCCTCTGCTCTAGGTCTCCAACTGGGACAATCCATCTGCTTATCAAGCAGTTTATTTACATATTTTATAGATTCATAAGGCTTCACTTACTCTCTACACCCCACTGTTGGCCACAGAGGGAGGCAGCAGTCAGGCACCATTTGGGGGTTAGTAAATGGAAATAGTTAACCAAAGTTCCCACTCCAAGCAAACAGGAGATTGTAGTGCTTCCCTGTTGAAGGCCCAAGGCTTTGGCTTAATTATCCTCAATGGCTCTTGCCTCATCTACATTCAAGGCCTTTCCACCCCACCCCCAACTACTTCTCTGCATTTCAGTTTTCACAGGCTTTGTCATTTTACATCAGGTCCATTTTTTTTTTTTTAACATTATTCAGTTTGGCCTGTTAAAACTTTCCTGAGGGCAGGAGCAAAAGGGGTGGCCTCCTACCCAAGTAGTAGCCCAAGTGGTCACCCAGCATAGGCCCATGCTGGAAGCTGGGACACCTTTCCTGGACAGTCATCGTTAGGGCTGCACTGCTAGCTGCCTCCTGATTTCTATTTTGAAGTCCTAAACTTGTCCTGGAACATTACCTAGTTTGAAAAAAAGGCCTCTGGGTGATGATCTTCTTCTTCTTCTTCTTCTTCTTCTTCTTCTTCTTCTTCTTCTTCTTCTAGAGAGAGAGAGAGAGAGAGAGAGAGAGTGTGAGAGTGCAGGGAAGGAGGAGCAGAGATAGGTATATAGATAGATAGATAGATAGATAGATAGATAGATAGATAGATAGGTACAGAATCCCAAGCAGGCTCCACACTCAGCATGGAGCCCCAATGGAGGGCTCAATCTCACAACCTTGAGACCATGACATGACCAAAATCAAGAATCATACATTTGATTGTGACTGAGCCACCTAGGTGCCTCCTAGGAGAGCCTTAATTGTCTTTCAAGTGGTGATGGCTAAGGTTATTCCTAGAAAAGAACTTTATTCAAAGGCATCAAAATAATCACCAGTTCAATAGATTTCCCCCTCCTGTTCATCCAAAAATGCCTGCGCAATTATTAAAGGGAAAGATTCAGAGCTTCTTAAATGGCAGAACTGTGGGATTCCAGGTAACTTAAGAGGAGCACTGGCTCTCACAGTGCCTTTCAAGAGGGTCAGTGCATGCTCCCTACTGTCTGTTGTCCAGAAAGCAAAGCATTTCCAGTGAGTGGCCACCTACCCTTTCCTTGAAGTGATGAAGCACACACGTTGTAATTAAGAATGGGACAAATGAGTAGTCCCCAGATGGTACACAAGATGGTCCGCTGATATATAGGAAGAAAATCTTCTATTTTCTATTTTCACTGATTTTATCCATGCATTCAAGTTAGGCATAAGTATGCATATACATATGCATATGCACATATTGAAAAGTTGAGAGACCCCCTGAGCTTGACCCTACTCAGCACGAAACTGAGTGAATTACCTGTACCATATGGACTGACTAGATATTTGTAGACAATACCTGCACTAGAGGTAAAAGGAACCCCGCAACTTGGAAGACATGGAGATGTGCATTTGGATGACAAGGTTATGGAAATTGTGTTGGGAGAAAATAAGAAATAACAATCTTCTAACTTTGCATAATTTCTGGATTAGCAATTATTATTCTGGAGCTACTTTCAGACATGGGATTTGACAATTATATATTTATTTTAAATGGTATTATTGGTCTATTATAATTTTTTCTTCTGAATTTCATCCCTGGCTTCCAATAAAGATCTACTTGAACAAGCCATACTGTAGAGTGAAATTCAGTCTTATGAGGCAGAATGTTCTATCACTCAAAATTCTGATGAGTTGGGGATGGGTGGAGGGAGAATTTGGCTAAGGCAGGATGGGGTTGATTGGTAGCAGAATGGTCAAAGTGGATGCTCTACCTCACTTGTGTAGCAGGAAAAGTTATTTGTCCAGGGTGGTTGGTTACACAAGGCCAGGGAAGGAAGAAATAATCCTGAAGCACACCTGGCCTGAGGAGATCATGAGTGAGAAGAGAGACTGAAAAGCCAGGACATGGACTGAGATGGAGAGTAAGAGTGCTATCTAACCACAAAACAAAGAAGTATGGCCAAACATCAGGAAAGCAGCCCCCACTCCCTCTGCCATCCCTGCCACTGGCTATGTGTGTTTTAACACTCCATATAGCTGAGTTAGTTAGGTTATATTTTTCTGCCAGACTTCTATTTCTTTAAATGTGGTGCTGAACAGAAACTGAACCATATACCATTCTTGGTTTAAGTTTGACTGTACCTGTTTAACTTTCTGGTTTTCTGGGAAGCCTGCCTCATGGGCCAGAATTCTTCTGGTTGCTCACTTGCTCAGTTTTTCCAGGTACAGTTAATTTTCTGATCACCATGGTTTGTCACCACTATATCTCTCCTCTTTTCCAAGATTCTTCCGACGAAGAGGTGGGGGCCACTCAGTATGTAAATTAATTTCCAGTGGTATCAGATGTTAGAAACAATACTCAAAACAGAGAAGCAGGTGGAAAAACATCCTAAGCTTTTCCCAGCTGAGTACTCACAGCCCACACAATTGTGCATACCTGCAAATAATAATCAACCTTAACCTGCATCCTTAAGAGTGATTTGATGATAACCAGAAGATGTAAGAGGGTCTGTGGACTTGGATGAAGAAGCTATGAAGAACTTGGTGTAGTCAACCTGGTGTCTGACGTCACACCCAGAGCCAACTGGTCTGCTGTTGATCCCTTTAGTCAAAATGTCTCATCCTCTAATATTAGAGACATTTATTTTGCTTTTGCATAATGCCCCAAGTCCTAACAAGTTGTGATGTTTTTGTTCTAAGGGAAGGAAACAGCTGCTGTGGGCAAAAAGTCTCATTGTCCTCTCAAGCCAGACATGAAGCCTGGTTTTGCTTATTTCTGGCCCTATTACCCGAGGAAGACCTTGTTTTCCTTCAGATTCAATTTCTTCACCAATAAAAATGAGGAATTGCTAATCTCAATCTCATAGTATTTTCTGTTTCTTAAGTATAAAATTTCTTGATACATTTCAAACTGCAAAAGTAAATGCATGCTTATTTTACCTGATAAAACAGGGGCTAACAAAACAAAACTGTATAAAGCCAAGATGATTTCTCCATTTATCCCTCTCCTCCCACCCTCCTGCTGTTGGCAATGCACATGGCCCAAGACAGATCGTTCCATCCCTTTCTCTTTGTTCATACAAACACAAATAAATAATGAGGAATTTTGTATATACCTAAAGTTATTTATATTATATTCTACAACTAGATTTCCCCCCCCACTATTGTTGTTTTGAGAAACAAATGAAAGGAGATTCATGAAAAAGCCTGGTAAGCTATAGTCCCCACTGGGCCTCCTCTTCACCCTACAGCAGTAAGGAATCAACTGGGTGAAGGAATAGGTGAGTTTATCAAATACAAATGAAGTTGGTGACTTTGTTGCATAGAATGTAGAGTTGTCTTCTCTGCCAGGCCTAGATAGAGTGAGAGCAATATAAGGGCCCTGAGGAGGAAGACTACCAAAGCCACCTAGTCCACGTCTGTCCCCAGGACCAAGCCTGCTACAGGGTGGCTGAAGAGTAAACACAGGAGGTGATGGAAGAAATAGCAAAAGAATTAACGAACAGATCTATGAACTTAAAGAAGGAGCTACAAATAAGGACCACTTCTTTAAGAAGTGTTACAGCAAAAATAAAGAAGAAAATAATGAGGGGAAATAGGGAATTTTCTCTAGGAGATTTAGGGATGTATTTGAATAAGCAACGAAAAAAAAAAATTGCTGACACGCTGAAGGCTGATGGCAAGGGACCTGTAATTGTTTCACCAGCCAAGGGAACTCCAAAGCTGAATTGGAAATCAGGCTTCTCTTTTACCCTTTTACATTAATACAGTTTAACATAATTCTTTGGAACTTCCCCAGGGAATACTGCCTCTGGAAGCAGCTGACTCACAGAGCTGGATGCCTTAGTTATACACTTTATCTTTCTTAATGTCTCCACAGGCTCTCAAGCTTTTGGGGCATAATTTGCTGATCTAGAAGCTTCTGGACTTTGCATGTGAACTTAACTACTTAGCTGCAAACCACTAAAGGTGTAATGTCCAAAGGGCTCAAGACAGAGTTCTGGAGTTTCTAAGAATAATTTCCTAACTGCTCGTTACATGCTACTTATCCATTAGTCATGCGAAATAGGCATGCTAAGCCTGCTGGCTCACTAAGGTAACAGGCAAGTAATCTACCCATTATTTACTCAGCTCTGGAACCTTCAAATCTGATTATTTTTAAGATATCTGTTCTAATATATTTCTAACCTATATCTAATATATTTTAATAGATTTCCTCCCTTTTATTTCTGGAATTCATATTCAGTATAGGAACTCTGGAGTCAAATCCCTGGAGTCAAATTCTGATTCCAAAGTGTATCAGTGGTATAGGGCATGGGGTAAGTTAGTTAGGACCTCTGGACTTTGACTTTCTCATCCCTAAAACGGAACAAATAATAATGTCTTTTATAAGATTATTATGAGCTTTAGCTGATAAGCTTACAAAAGCATGTAGCAGAGGGTCTGGTACATGGTAAACACCCAATAAAGGTTTGAAAAAAACTTTTAAAAAATCATTGTGTTAGCTTAGGAATTATGCATGTTAATCATTAATGTGTATTTAATACTGAAAGTCATATGCAACAGAATACACAAGTTGAAAAACATAGAAATTAAAACTAGCATCATATATAGGGTTGTTTTTGCCTTTTGGTTTGAGGTCATTGGTGTTTTGGTTGGGATGCAAATTCTATTCTGAGGCAGAGTCTTTGAAATATGAAAAATAGCTGACAAGACCTCTAGGACTCACCCCCTTGGTAGACCTCACTTGAATGCCACTGCTCAAGCCACCAACGAAGAACTGTGAATACATAGCTATGTCACTATAAACATCACTCTGTCTAATATCCAGGAAGTGGTAACTGTACTGGTGCAGCAAGGTAGTCACAGAGAGGACCCTCCATGGAACAAAGAGATGAAACAATCCTATGCCAGAGCTCAGGATCTGTTCTGGTCTTCTCGGAGTTAGCAGAAAATATTTGGGATGGTTCTTTCAGGGATAGATCCATCCTCCACATGCTGGATAGCCCATAGATGGCTGATTCTGATGAAAGCAATTTTAACTACTGCTGAGCTGAATTTGGAGTGGCTCTGGGTTGAGCTAATTGTAACACCCTAGGACTATAAAAAGACCCAACATTTCTCAACCTCTGATTACCAACCTGTAATCATTCCTAGGCACTCAGCAGGTAAGCCCAACTCTGGTTGGGTAGTATCCAGCAGAACAAGCTGCCAAATGTTCCCATCCATTACAGGACCAATTCCACAGCTCTCAGTCAGTTTCTGTTTCTTTCTCTGGAAACAAGACGGTAGGAGATGTTATTGCTGGCTCTTCATAGCAGAAGTACGTTTTTGCAGTTAAATGTGAAGAGACAATCAAATGTTATTTTATTCCTCTGTGGTCATGCTAGAATGCCTTTGTTCTGGAGAGAAATGGAAGCATGCAGCTAAGGTGGACTCCTTCATGGGGCAAGGATCTTACAATGATGCCTCCTGCTGTGAGCACACAGATTGAAACACCAGACCCATGAATAAAAATGTTGTGCCTTAGTCAAGAAACAGGGTTCAAATAACGAAAGAGGAATTTCTTGCTTGGGAAATACCATGAACTGGGTGATTCCACTCTAGTGCTGAGTGTGTGATTCTTTTTTTGCCAGCTTAGTTTTATTTTCTTTTGAAGAGCATTTCCAGGTAACCTTAAAAATA
Source organism: Vulpes lagopus (assembly GCF_018345385.1). Taxonomy (NCBI): domain Eukaryota; kingdom Metazoa; phylum Chordata; class Mammalia; order Carnivora; family Canidae; genus Vulpes; species Vulpes lagopus. Next base: position 68,578,569 of record NC_054832.1, on the reverse strand, counting down.
GAGTAGATTATGTTCAACTTTCTAATTTGGAGTGAGGAATAAAAAGCCTCAAGGATTTTTTAATAATCTGAAGAAAAGTCTATGGAAATACACATATATATATGAAACTGAAGATTACATATCCTCTAACATAACATTAATTTATTCACTCAGTGGCTACTTGCCAAGCCCCTTCTCCATGCCAGATGCTGAGCTGGGTGCTGGATTTGCAGCATGCAGAGTAAATGTGATCTCTGCGGGGCACTGAGGTCCTGAGGAGAAGAAAACAGGGAACAAATAAATATGTAACTAGAGATTATATTCAGTGCTATGAAGAAGAGGAAAATGCATATATGTAATTTGGTGTGGTAAAAAAAATTTATCCTCAGCTAAGCATTCTTGCTATGTGTCTTAGTTGTTTTTGCTAATTGCTTCAACTTTTTTCTTTCATTTTTTATTTTTTATTTTTTTAACTTTTTTCTTTTAAAAGCCTAATGTATACCCAGCACTGGGGTCCCTGAGTGTCTCAGTTGGTTAAGCGTCTGCCTTCAGCTCAGGTCATGATCTCAGAGTCCTGGGATTGAGCCTGGAATTGGGCTCCCTGCTCAGCAGAGAGTTTGCTTGTCCCTCTCCCTCTGCCCCTCCTCACCACTCATACTCTCTCTGTCTCCCTCAAATAAATAAATAAACTCTTAAAAAAAGATTCTATTCCCAGCACCTACTTTTCAAACTTTTCAAAGTTCCAATTAGGAACCATCTATAATTTGAATAGGATTAGCTAGGATATAGAAGAAAACAAGGGATAGGGTTAGAAAAAAAAAGGGGACAATCATATAGTGTATCTTCATAACTGAAAAGCATCTTTAAAACCCATAATCAAGGGACACCTAGGTGGCTCAGTGGATTAAGCATCTGCCTTGAGCTGAGGTCAGGATCCTGGGCTCCTGAATGGGGCTCCTTGCTCAGTGGGGAACCTGCGTCTCCCTCTGCCCCTCCCCTCTGCTCATGCCTCTCTCTCTCTCTCAAAATTAAAAAAAAACTTAAAAATATAAGAAATAAAACCCATAATCAGCTGTGTGTGCTCCAGAAAACTAAAAGAATAAAAGTTAAGGAAACCTGCTTATCAACAGTATTTCCTGGTATACTCATGAGTTAGTTGAAACAACAGGAGGTATTTAAAGAAGGAAAGGAGGCTTATTTACAGGGGCAGAGGTCAAAGAAGACAGAGGCAGAAGTGGCTACAACCACCCATCACCCTGTCCTTCAGCCTTGTCCTGGGTAGGTGGTCCTCTGACTGGAAATGCCCCCATAGGAGACCTGGCAATGGATGGGTGATCAGGAGTGAGCCCTCCTGGGTGACGAACTAACTGCTACTAGCCTCTAACATTGATTTTTTTCTTAGTAGGAAACTATGGGGATCAAAGTGAATTTTAAAGACTTACCAGAATGAGCACAATGAACCCTGTACCATGATTTTTCTTCCTCTGCCCCTGCCCTGTAGATAGGCCATTTGCCACTGCTCACTTCCCTTCTTCCTCCTCCCCCAGGCTGTGGCATCAGAACCAGGCATTTATTTCTTTATTAGCTCATGTGATCCTAAAACTCATATAAGTAAATGTTTAACTGCTTTAACTTTAGCAGAATTTAGTAATACTAAGAATGAAAATATTCTTGAAGCCAGGCCATATAGAAAATTATCTAATTCACAGAACACGTAATTAACGATGTTCATTAGCTTACTCAAAACAAATTCATTATGACTTTTACATCTTTTCTAGGGCAGGACAAGCATAGAGAATATACTGTAGGGATTTCTCCCTGCAAGGGACACCTGTTTTCCTTTCTGATCTAATTATAAATATCCTCCAAAATGTAATCTGTGTGGTGTTATATAATTGTACTCAGGAAGGTTTTTCAATAAGAGAATGACTAGTAATGAGGAATGTGTCCTAAATCTGACCAAAGATATGTCAGAAAATAACTCTATAATTATAAACCTGTATAGGAAAAATTGACAACATATTTATGTTCCAAGTTCTACAAAATGAGCATATGTATGCTGCCCACATAGATTTTATACAGACAGGTTCTTAGTATCCTGTAAAGTCTATTTATTGGCCATTAAAACATATATCACAAGCAAAACCTCGTATCTAATCATCCAAAGGATAACAGTTTCCTTGACTAATTGAACTTAATGGAAATTCCTTTTTCAGTCTTTTTTTTTTTTAAAGAATTATTTGTCTTATCTAGATATCCTTAAAGTGCTATTCAGGAAGGTTTCAACTATGCCCTCTTTTCCCCTTCCTTCCTACTAGCAACTGCTAAAGGGATTCCAAATAACTGGACACAGTTGCATCTTCCAAAAATGACCAGAATGTTCCCTTTCTATTACTCAATAGCAAACCATGTTTGACCAAAGTGTCTCTCAAGTAGAAGTGGACTTAACTGAGGTGGAAGTGCTACTTAAGCAATTATCAGAAGATTAGAATGGTTGATTTACAAATATGAGAACACTGGGTTTTTTTGTATGGTTATGGAGCAAAGGTATATAATTCACAAATCAAGAGTAATCTGCAGAGACTTGGAAACATTTATCAATGATTTATAAAATTATTATATGAGACTCCAGAATGCAGACAATCTCCATCTATCCTCGTCTCTCCTCCCTTGGGTACGCACTCCCTTGTGTGTGTGCATGTGCGTGCACACACACAGACACACACACACACTTTATAAAGCCACATAATACACAGACACTGTATATCATAAGAACTGATCAGCAAATTCATTAGTTAGCTCATGTTTTTTTCCCCAAAGTTGTCACCTCTGTAATAATTCATTTGTTTTCCCAAATAGTCTGTCGTTATTATCATCATTAGTGCCTCACAGTGAAAGCTTGAACTTCACAAAGGTTTTATTCTTCCTGCAGAGCAAATCCTCCAGCACACCAAGAGTTTTGGGCAAAGCAGAGTTTCCTGAACAAGTGGCGTACAGAATGAAAACAAGAGACTCATCCTAATTTGTTTGTTCTATGTCACCAGCAGCAAAGAACCATAGACGCAAACATTTACACACCAAACTAGCTTGGATTAACTTCCATAACTAAGATAATTAGCAGATAACTTATTTATTGTTGAGAGGCAGTAGATTCGTTAACTAAGTAGTAGTCTACGTAGACTTGTCTTTACTTATAAAATTGTGCATGTTCTCCTACATCTACTAGTAATCAAATATCACTATCATAGCATATGTGCCATTGCTTTAGTTCTTTATTTTCTCGCATCCTTTCCCTACTAAACTGTGTCTCTCTCACAGAAAGCTACCTGGTTGCTTCATCTTTGTATCTCTGATATCCCCACCCTGGTGCAGTGGATCTCATTACAGGATTAATGACTGAAAGCTTGAAGTACATATGAGTTACTCTGCAAGATTTGGGTTCTCTTTAGCTGGGACTGTTCACATATAGGAAATGCACATAGAATGTGTCCTGAAAATTATATCCCTACATTTTATGTAGTGTAAATGCACTTATCTTTTTCTCCTTGTTATGAGTTATTTATCCATATGGATATTCAAAATATAGTTTGAGGGGCACCTGGGTGGTTCAGTTGGTTAAGAGTCTTTATTTAAAAAAAAAGATTTTATTTATTTATTTGAGAGAGAGAGAGAGAGAGAGAATGGGTGAGGGAGAGAAGGGGAGGGAAAAGCAGACTCCCTGCTGAGCAGGAAGCCTGAGGCCCAACACGGGGCTCAATCCCAGAACCCCCCAGAACCATGACCAGAGCCGAAGGCAAATGTTTAACTGACGGAGCTACCCTGGCATTCCTGAGCATTGGACTCTTGATATCAACACAAATCATGATCTCGGGGTTGTGAAATCGAACCCCGCATAGGGCTCTGTGTTGGATATGGAGTCTGTTTAAGATTCTTCCTCTCTCTCTGCCTCTCCCCTCCCTGCTCACAGATGCATGTGCACGCACACACATATGCACACACACACGCTCTCTCTTTAAAAAATGGTAAAAATAGGGATCCCTGGGTGGCGCAGCGGTTTGGCGCCTGCCTTTGGCCCAGGGCGCGATCCTGGAGACCCGGGATCGAATCCCACATCGGGCTCCCGGTGCATGGAGCCTGCTTCTCCCTCCGCCTGTGTCTCTGCCTCTGTCTCTCTCTCTGTGACTATCATAAAAAATTAAAAAATAAAAATGTAAAAATAAATATATAGTTTGAAAATGACTGTTTGGGGGTGCCTGGATGGCTCAGTGGCTGAGCATCTGCCTTTGGCTGAGGTCCTGATCCCAGGGTTCTGGGATCAAGTCTCACATCAGGCTCCTCTACAGGGAGCCTGCTTCTCCCTCTGCCTATGTCTCTGCCTCTCTCTGTGTCTCATGAATAAATGAAATATTTTTTTTTAAAATGATGGCTTATATCTGGGTAAAGGATTCCAGCAGTGTTTGATCCTCTCTCTGCATCTAATTCAACTCTCCAAACATCCAGTGTACCTGTATCTAGTGGTAGCAATTAACATTAGCTTCGGTGTACAATCTAGCTCTTGATGCCCAGCTACATGACCTGCCTGTGGTCAACTGGGATTCCCCTCCCAGAAGGAAGTCTTGGTTACAAAATGGTGTCAAAATTTCAGAACAACTGAACGGTTGACCCAGCTTTTAGAGTAACATATTAAAGCTAATTCTCATAATTTCTCCCCAGTTATGACAGCAGTTATAAAAAGTAAGCAGAGCTTGCCATACCTCTCGATCTTCACTTCTCTTGATTCCATTCTTTGTCACCTTCACAAGGCTGTGCTCTCTTTAACTGAGTCCCTTAGTTGTTCATCCTCAGGGGAGGAACAGCTGCATTTGGGAGGGGTGACATATTTTCTTTCATCCAATATATCCAAAATAGTGTCATTTCAACATGTCATACAAATTTTAAAATATTAAAGGGATATTTTAGATTCTTTGTACTAAGACTTCAACATCTGGTGGACATGTTATGCTGACAGCACATCCCAATTTGGACGAGATACATTTCAAATGTTAATAACCTTATATGTCTAGTGGTGGCCATCCTGGACAGTTTAGGGTTCTAAGAATTGACATCTCTAGTCTGTTGAAGCTTACTGTGGATTCCAGATAGAGAACTGATGGTAGTTGTGGGGCCATCGATGTTAGAAAAAAGTCACTCTATCTAGGAAAGAACTTCCATTTTTCTGTTTTATAAGAGCATCAGGACTTGCGGTCAAGATGAACCCACTTCTATTAGAGTTGTCTAACTCTCTGCCCAATTTTCATCTGAGAAAGCCCTAGAGTCTTGCTGTAGTAGAAAATGGATCTGTACAGCCCAGCATGTAGTACATTCAAGTGGTCTAAGAGAATTTCTAGCACCTTTCTAGTGCTCCATGATTCAGCCCAGTGATGAGACAACTCTAGGACCTTAGAAAAATACTGCCACTCAGATTTCTTAATAAATGCTTGTTGGATGAACAACCAAATGAATCAACAGGCAAGCTACCAATTCTCTGATACACAAACAAAATATTTTCAGCTCTAGGTTATTGAGCCCATGCTCATTTGCATGTTGGTCTTCTGTTCAAAGTGCTTTCATATTTCAAAAGAATAATTTTTTCTCTGTTGTAAGGTCATAATTTTCACTGGGTTATGATGTAAATCTCCTCATTTTCAAGAACAAGAGTAATTTATTATACTATGCACAATAAACTATATTTGTATTCTAGAATTATAATGTATCTCATCAAGACTGAATCTCAACTGTGATTTTAAAAACAACAGCTTTATTGAAATATAATAAGTAAACCACAAAATTCATCCTTCAACGATTCAGCAAGTTGTATTATACTCAGAAAGCTGGGCCACCATCTATTTAATTTCAGAACATTTTCATCATCTCACATAGAAACTCAATAGCCACTAGCAGTCACTTCCAGTGACTCCTGCCTTTGAGCCCCTGCAGCTTCGTTTCAATTGCAAAAAAAATCACCTTAAAAGCTGGGTATAAAGTTTTCCTAATTAGAATAGGTAGTAGACTTTTTTGGTGTGGTAGTTTATGCTTCCATGCCATTATCTTATTCATTTGCTATACAAATATTTACTGGATGCTGTCTAGGGCATAAGGATGGAAGACAGTAGACAGGTCAGCCTATTAGATGTGGTTCTTTTTTGAGAGAAACTCAGAGTACACAGACTAGCTCTTGTTTCTGTGCTTGCTTGCTGTAAGGTCAGCTACAACACTATTTTGTATGAAGTTAGAATTTTAAATTGCTCGAATACCATCATTTGATATCTCTAGCTCTACAGAGCTATGAACACATTTTTACAAGTTTGCTTAGAGTTAAACTCTCGCTTCAACCTGGAGACCACGCGGTGTGTAAGTGAGGAGGTTTGGCTTGCTTCCATCACACACTCTGCTTCTATTCTATTCTTTCGAGGGAAACCCAACGAGGGTTAGCCCATGAACACCAATCTGTCATTCCTACGCATGCGTCATTCTTGCACATGCCTTCTACCAGAGAGTCTATGGTGTCACCTTAGTGTAATTCAAACAGTCTTGTGGGCATTTATTTCTTTTTCATGAATTCTTGGATGTAGGAAAAGCTTACCTGAGAGATAATTCCCACAATATACAATCACATCTAGCTCAAGATTTTATGTTTCATTGTGTATGGACTTATTATTTTCTATTTGTATTCTGTGTTTGTCTTATCTTTCCAAATAGAATAAGATTGCCTTGAGAATAGAGGGCAGTGTGTCCCTCTGTCACTCCAGTGCCATCACATGGTAGTATGTCCTCATGCCATTAATACGTGACAACTGATGGAATTGGTTCAGCTATCAGGTAGAAAGTGATAGGTTGAACCTCCATTTCTCCTCTCTCCCATTTTGTAATAGAGTCAGACCTTTGCCAACTGATGTTGCTGTGTCCCTGCATTTGAGTCACAGCCCCTGCACCCTCTATTACTGGATTAGTCTATTACTCTATTACTTCCTATTTGAGCACCTACTACATATCTGGTTCTGTGCTAGGTTTTTTTTTAAGATTTTTTTTTAAATTTATGATAGAGAAAGAGAGAGAGAGAGAGAGAGAGAAAATGGGAGAGACAGAGGCAGAGACACAGGCAGAGGGAGAAGCAGGCTCCATGCCAGGAGCCCAATGGGGGCCTCCATCCCGGGACTTCAGGATTGTGCCCTGGGCCAAAGGCAGGCGTGAAACCGCTGAGCCACCCAGGGATCCCCTGTGCTAGGTTTTTGAAAACTAGCATGATTCCTCTTTGCTCACCTTGTGTCCTGATTCCCATCACTACATTTGCCTTTCCCTGGAGTTTGAGCTTCTCAGGGGCAGAATGGAGTTTTACATAAAGCCTGGTACACAGCAGGCCTTCAACCAATATTTTTTATGTGAATATATAAATAAAGAAGGCAACTGTCAGCAGCTTTCTGCCTAGCTGAAAGATAACACAATGAGAAAATAAGGTAGCATCATTTAGGGTGCTAATGATGCACTGCAGACAACATGGAAACCAAATAAACTTCAGGTACCCATGCAGTGTGGCATAAGTAAAACATTTTTTAAAAGTACAGTTTAACCACTAAAACTCATTTTAAAGTACATCAAATTTTTATTTGCATCTTTTAAAGAACTTTAAAGAAGATACAGGAACACCTGGGTGGCTTGGCGGTTGAGTGTCTGCCTCTGGCTCAGGGCATGACCCCAGGGTCCCAGGATCAAGTTCTGGGATCAAGTCCCACATTGGGCTCCCTGCATGGAGCCTGCTTCTCCCTCTGCCTGTGTCTCTACCTCTCTGTGTGTGTGTCTCTCATGAATAAATAAATAAAATATTTTAAATATATATATATATATAAAATAAAGGAGATACAACCCACATTCAACTGACACTTCAAAAAGTCTCCTTTATTTGCCCCTCCATCTTTTTATACCTTTCACTCCCCTTACTTGAATTCCTCAGTTTCTCCCCATGTGCATGGGCACCTACTTTCTGGACATCTCTCCCTTGCCTTTCCTTCAATGGCATACTCATTCAGTGACTCTGTTTCTTTTATTCCTTCTCTTTTGCTCATCAACCTAAGTCTGCACTGCAAAAGAGAACCTAGAACCAACCAACAAACGGAAATCTTTCCTTTCTAGAAGTGGGTGGGGATGAGGGGAGCAGTGAAGAGGAATACCAGGAATACTTCAACAGTAATGTTTGTCCCTGTTACAAGTACAGTAAGATTATGAAATGGAGAGAATCTACCAGCACTGTTAAAGAATCTTCCTCTCCATTTTGGGCCATGCCACTAGATGTGATGTGAAGAGTAGCAAGCACACAGAAGTTGTTTATCACTCCTTAACCTAAACTTGATGGGATATCCCATTCCCTTGCCTAACATGGAATAATAATCACATGTCTCAAGAAAGGATCCTCTGTTCTCAGCCTTGCTGGGACATGGCATTCCTGGTCACCAAGATCCTTGTCGATCCTTCCTTCAGGAATTTCAACTTCCTGTTTCAACTCAATCTGTGGCCAGGGTTAACAGAAGTCCTACTGTGTCTTCTGTGTTTACAGGTACAGCTATATTTACCAGGCTCCGTAAGCTAACTTGGCCCTGCAATGGTTCAAGTCCATTTACCTGAGGAATCTAAGGACTCATTACTTTGAAATTCCATAGTGTGAATTTCCAACTCAAAGGTTACAATTTAATAATGTCACTAATGAAGCATCTGTGGATCAGTCAGGGTCCAACAAGGAAAACAGAAACTACTACAAATATTTAAAACAAAGGTAACTTAATTTAACATAAGGAATTGACTACACCATGCAGATGATGATGGAAAATTTGAGCAGCCAAACAGGGATGGTGAAGCAAGCTAGAGATTAGCAAGAATAGGAAGCAGAGACCCACCCAAGGCTGAGAGAGAAAAGATGAGGGGGACCCAGGGCCTGGGCCTACACACGCCTGTCTTGAGAGAGCTGGAGCCCTGGCAGGTAGCCACCCAAGATAGAACCAACTGGAAGAAATGCCCTGGCTTTTCCTTTCACTTCACCCACCTCAGAGTTTCTACCAGTAGCTCCCATTGGCTGAAAAGGAACCTGGAAATTGAGGCCAAGATCAAGGTTAAAGCCTACTCTGCAGCCCAGATCAGGAGAGGCATAGTGATGGACCCACCCTAGGGTATAAAGACCAGGGCATGTACCCTCATGATAGACATAACTGACAAAGCCAGAAAAAGGAAGGATATGAATGACAGCCAGACATGGTGGTTCAGAAATGGCCTGGTCTTGTGGGTGTGCCCGCAGGTAGAGTAGGAATTGTGAGTAAAGGCTTGAAAGAGCACCAAGCAGGATATACTCTAATCGCCAGACACTGTGGATGATATACATTGATCTGAAACCTCACAATTGCTTCCAGAATTTTACCAGGAGCAGACTAAGCCCAGAGAGATTAAGTAACTTGCCTAAAGCTGCCCTGTAGGTTGCTTCCGAACCTCAACTCACTGACCACAAAGTTTGCATTGACTGTGTTGTACCTGAAACACAACGTTGGCAGTCCCAAAGATGTCCATACTCACGACCCTTCGGTAACACCAAAGAGCGACAGTGCTAGTGCTGGAGCAGGGAGACTTTGCTGTGCGTGTTTTTCTACCTTTCATGGCAACTTCTTTGGCCCTGCGGATACCCTTTTGCCACCCACATGCACATTCCTCCCCTACCGGCACCACATGCAGGGACACAAAATACACACCAATAACTGCTCCAAATCCAGTTCCGGGAAGCATCGAGAGAAAAAGAACTGAGACATTACCCCAGCAGTGGTGTCTTTATTCAACCAGGAGATACTGCTCTGTGACAAAGCAATGATTCTTTACTGATAGATTTGCCAGTTCCAGAAGGGATGCTGATTTGCTCGAACCCTAAGTGACAGCTGACTCACCTGATGAGAAGTCCAACTTTTGGATTATTTTTGTTTGTAAATTTGAATGCATTCAATCCTACATTGGGGAGGCCTTATTGATAAGAAAGGAAGAGAAAACCGAAAAAAATAGACATTTATCAAGTGTGCCCTGGGGTCTGCGGCACGTGGTGTGTGCATGGTATTGTGGGTGAGGGTGTAAGAGAAGGAGAAGAGAAAGTAAAATAAAAATTTCTAAAAAAAAAATTCTATCTTACGTTAATATAGCTAATGCATAAATGGTAACATAAAATTAGGATAATACGACAACACTCTGAATAAGATTCCTGGAAATGTTATGTACCCTTGGAGAGTCTTTTCCCTCAACCAGGGGATTTCTCATTTCTTAAGTAAGAACTCTGTGGAAGGCATGGAGCCAGGACAGCAGGATTGACCTGTACTTAAAAAAAGACATTCTTCCCCATGGAACTCATTGAGATGGTCCCTGATCATGAGGAATCCCTGATCTTGAGCCCTGATGGTGTTACCCCACAGATACGTGTGTGTGTCTGTGTGTGTGTGTGTGTGTGAGAGAGAGAGACAGAGAGAGATCATTATACCTAAAAGCATTTTCTTGAAGATATAAGCTAACTCTGGAAGATTTTAGCCTGAAATCTTTCAATAAGTTTAGAGTTTCTTGCTAGTCTAAGAGAGAAAACACTTATAAGAATTTGTGTTGCTAATAAAAAACAGGAAAACCACCTTTCCCAAGGCATATTATACTGTGATGGTAAATTCTGTCTAATAGAAAACATCTAATTTTATTAGTAATAATCTTCGATTACTTGGTTGTTAAATTCTAGAAGATTCCTGTAGCTAAGTGAGAAGCACAAACAGTAGAATTTAAATTTAACGAGTTCTTACTGATGAGCTTTTCTCTTTGGAGTCATTTCTATCATTTTTTTTTAACTATCAATGTAAGTGCTCTTTCCATGAAAAAGAATTACTCAAATATTTATAATGGTCAATAATTCTTAAGGAGCCGATTGTACTTTCCAAGTTGAGCCCTTGAAACAGCACTCAGGCCAAAGCAATATGTAAATAAATGTATAAAGACAGTTGTAAAGTCTATATATTTATCAAAACCCTTTTGATAAAAGATGCCCGCGTGAATCATGACTATTTGAGTGCATCGGATCTATAAAGATGCTGAAATCAAACATTAAATTTCATGGAATCATTTAGATAACTGTGGCGTGATTTAGGGAGAATTTTCTTTGAGCAATGGAATTAAAGTGGTTACAAGTCAATATAGGCCCTATTCAGCGTGACAGACAGATGAGCGCAAAGAAGAGGTGTATGAGATAGTTTTTCAAAGAAAGGCAAGTAAAATCCCCCTCAAGGTCACTTTTTTTACCCTCTAAGTTCAAAGCATGTTTTTGTCTTTCACTCAGCAAGGCAGCAAACTCCTATTTTGGCAGTAAAAGGCAGTGTTTTCCGCATGTACAAAATGCATCTTGGACTCAATAGGACTCTTTGTTCAGGTCCAGCCTGGCTCTCCTCCAGGCTCCCGGGTCATAGTGACCTGCCAGCCGTCTCTATGGCTCTGCTACGGGCAGCATCCTGCTCTCAAGATGATACCAAATCTGTGCTAAAGGTTCTCGCATTTAAAGGAAAGATTATGCTCTATCCTAATCTCAGACAATCTCTGTGCCATTTAGATTCTAATGGATGGTGCAGTTCTTTCCTAAGATGGAGATCAAAGAATTGGAGTGGAAAAACAGCTTCCTCTGGAGGAAACTCGGTTTTCTGGTCTTACACCCAGAAATCAGTGGGCCCTCTTTCTAAAGACCAGGAGCAAGCTGGTTGAAATAGGAATAGGACAGATTTCCAAATGACTAAAATACAGTTCTAACTTTAAAAAAGGAAACAAAATAATTTCTCAAAATCACATGCTTGCTCCCGACAACTATATGATTTCACAAAAGAGTTGTTTAAAAATAGTATCTGGCAATATTTAAACTGTCACACCGCCGACTCAAACCTCACAGGTCTAACACCTGAAGTGCATTGTTTTCTGACATACACAGAGAGTTAAGTCCAGAATTTTCCCTTGTGGATTTGCTAGAATATTAGTTCGGCTAATAGATAAACTCCCCCCCCAAAAAAGGTCCTAGGGTGTAGAACGCATGGGAACCCATGAGTTAAACACAGTTCAACCGGTTTCTTTGCTACCAGACTTTTTCAAGGGCTTCAATTAAACAGACAGATGTGTTCGTTTATTTCCCAAGAGAAGGCTGAGTATGCAGTGTTTAAGTTGGAATCCTGTTTTGTATGGGGAGACCTTTCAGAATTAATATTCTGCTGTGCTTACTTTGGGAAATGCTGGTTTGGTTGATCCTTTTCTTTAGAGGTGGAGGAGATGCTCCCACCATTGGATTTTTACTCTTGTTCTTTTTGTCTGAAATACTAGCCCCAGGCAACCACTTGGCTGGCTTCCCACATAGCTCTTGGGCTTTACTCACAGGTTACTTTCTCAGAGAGGCTTTTTCTGACCAACTTTTGAAAATTCAAGTACCCTCCTAAACATCCCCCAGGCTTCTTCCCAGTTTATTTTCCAATAGAGCACCTTCTAGCTTTTATTGTGGTGGTGGTGATTATCTCTGTCTCCCTCCCAGGTAGAAGGGAAGCTCCTTAAAGGCAGGGACCTTCACATCATCACATTCCAGGGACATTTCTCAGCTTTCATCTTACTTGGCCTCCCAGAAGAGTTTGACACCATTGAATGCTCTGTCAATTGTGAAAATATTTTCACAGGTTTAAGTATCATCTACAAGCTGGTAACTCCCAAGTCATGTCCATAGCCCAGATCCCGGCCTTTCATTGTTAATGTCGGAGCTCATCAGGGCAGGATAAGCTATGCTGTGTTTAATTTTAGTAACAAAATGAAAGTTTTTTTTTTTTCCTCACTCCTACAGAATCCTCTACTATTGCTCCCGGTTAGGCAGCCCTAACCGGGAAAAGAAAACTTTTTTTTCCTTTTCCGTTTCTTTTTAATTCCATTTTTGTATGCATACCTGCCGACTCGTATGCCTCTGGCATGGGGAAATTAAGGGAGCAGTGTCTGTTTGCATGTAAGATGAGATGTGATCAATACTACTGATTCATCAGTAGCTGGGGAGGGAACAGGGAATTCCTGTCCTGAGGTGGCACAGAACTGTCCTTTGTAACATTCTCATAAAATTGGGCAAAGAGTTCGCATTGCAATGTTTTTTTTTTTTTTTTTTTTTTTTTTTTAAAATATGGCACAGTGGACTCACAGTTCTATCCATCCTTTACTTATGCTACTGTCTTTGGTCTGGGGTATATATTTTTTTCCAATTTTCATTTACCCACGATAGTCACAGAGAGAGAGAGAGAGAGAGAGAGAGGCAGAGACACAGGCAGAGGGAGAAGCAGGCTCCGTGCACCGGGAGCCCGACGTGGGACCCGATCCCGGGTCTCCAGGATCGCGCCCTGGGCCAAAGGCAGGCGCCAAACCGCTGCGCCACCCAGGGATCCCCGCATTGCAATGTTTATGGGAGTGGGAGGGATGGGGAAAATAAACTTAATTCTTCAAAAAAAAAAAAAAGGCTTGGATCTCGCCTCCAATTAGTGGCTCATTGTTTGGGGCTTCCTGCACTGTGGGGTTCCCCTATCATCTAGAAGATCAGAGTCCCTCACTTCTAGCCACATGGAGAAGAGAAAAAAAAATCATACAAGATTCCTGTCTATTTTATGTTTGGGTTTGGAAGTGGTGGATCTTACTTTTGGCTACATTTGCTTCTCCAGAACGTAGCCCTATGTGTCACCTTGTAACAGGGGGCTGGGAAATGCAGTTTAGCTGGGATCCCGGGGAGAGGAGACCAAGGTATTGATGAGCTGTACCAACTCCATTAGGAAGAGAAAGAAGCAGTACCACAAATTTTATAAATTCTCTAAGTCTGTCCTGATAGAACCCTCCCTACTGTTTATTTTGGAAATGTATTATTGGCAGTTTTAAAAAATTTAATATTAATTCCAGTATAGTTAGCATAGTGTTGTATTAGTTTCAAATGTACAATGTAGTGATTTAACACTTGATACATCACCTGGTGCTTATCAGGACAAGAGTACCTCTCAATTCCCATCATCTATTTCCCTCATCCCCCCACCCACCTCCCCTCTGGTAAAAGTTTGTTCATGATAGTTAAGAGTCTATTTCTTGGTTTGTCTCTCCCTCTTTTCCCTTGCTTGTTTGTTTTGTTTCTTAATTCCCACATGTGGTTGAAATCAACTGGTATCTTTCTTTTTCTAAATTATTTCTCTTACTTTCTAGCTCCATCCATGTCATTGGAAATGATAAGATTTTCGTCTTTTTATGGCTAAATAATATTCCATTATATATATTACATCTTCTATATCCATTCAGCAATCGATGGACACTTGGGCTGCTGACATAACTTGGCTATTGTAATTAATGCTGCAATAAACATCAGAGTGCATGTATCCCTTTGAATTACTGTTTTTGTATTTTTTTTCAGTAAATAGCCAGTAATGTGATTGCTGGATCATAGGGTAGTTCCTTTTTTAACTTTTTGAGGAAACTCCATACGGTTTTCTAGAGAGGCCATACCAGTTTGCATCCCCACTAAGAGTGTAAGAACGTTCCTTTTTCTCCACATCTTCATCAACACTTGTTGTTTCTTGTGTTTTTGATTTTAGTTATTCTGAAAGGTGATACTGGTGGTTTTTGATATGGAGAAGTGATGTGTATTAGGTGTTTGGAAAATGAAATGTGCACCAGTACAAGAAAATTTTCAGCTGACTCATATCTCCTGTAGAATATGGCCATGTTAAGATGAACATATCTATGCTATAAAAAGCACAATGTTCTCCAATAAGACTAATATGAGGATGTTCAGGTTCATTTTTTTAAAAACTTCTAGAGTCCTTTTAAAGATATTTTTCATTTTGGTTTAGTAACAACAACTAATCTTACTGATCTGATTAATCAATTTCATCTGAATTAGTAAGCATATGCATTCTTAAAACCCACATGAAGATAGTCAACAGTCAAAATTGTACTGATGTAAAGAGTTTAAACAAGCCTATAGTAAAGATACAAAAGCTTTGACCATAAGAATGGACAGGTCTGGATTCAAGGTTGTTCAATTGCTAACTTGATGGGTGATCTTGGCCAAGTATTTAACTACTGTAAGGCTACGCTTCCTCATTTATAAAATTGGTATACTATAATAGATAATATAATACATATATAATACCTACAAAATATTGTCATATTATATGAGTTAACACATATAAAACTCCTGTTAGATACTAATTCTTAGCCATTTAATTCTTAGCCATTAAATAACCCTTATGGACTTTAACGTTTTCTCCTAAATTATACTTGTTAAGACTTTAACTTTTTATTATCCGTGCTTATTACAACCTTAGTTACAAACCAAAGACATTTGGGTGGTTAAAGGCTTACCATTAGACGAAAACTTTGCTTTGAATGATTCTGGTGTCATTTCCACCATGCTTCTTTCCCTAAGAGACACCATGATTTTCTGAGTTTAAGCACTAAATGGCAGGTTGAATCATATGAAGAATACTCTTTCTTCTGGCACTGATTTCGTGTGCAAATCAGTGATTCAAGCAACCTAGGTTTCTCCATGAATTGGCTTTTAAATAACGAACAACAATCATCTGTTTACTACTTAGGGACCCTGAGGGAAACTTGAAGATGAAATACTTCCACATGTATTTGCTATTTAATAGTCAGATATAAACCCTTTTAAAGGTCACTGTGGTTAGAGAAGATGGAAGTGATTTTTTTGGCAAATTAAGTTTCCATTGCTTGAGTTCAGCTCTTGCAGATTTAAGAGTGACCATGCTGGATGGTTTTGCATTCTACTCCTTCCTTCCTTCTGGCAGCAGTCATAGTCACCTCTTTGCTCATCTTGCTGGGCCAGCAATGAGATTGCCAGAGCCAAAGGAGGATGCAGTTCTCCTATGTGGAGCTCTATTAAGTAGAAAGTTTAAAAAGCAGTTGGGATTTTCTTGGTTTTCTTGTTACTAAAGGCTTTCCTACCAGGAATGGGGTGATACATTTAAGCAAGATAGTCCTTAAATTTACAGCCACATTTTCTGTTATTTTGGCAAAAATTTGACGGATATGCACCACGAGACAATTTTTGAGTTGTTTTCCTTCCTTCCTTCCCTCCTTCTGTCCTTCCTTCTCTCATGTTTTTTTTTTAAGATTATTTATTTATTTGTTCATAGAGACACACACACACACAGAGAGAGGGGCAGAGACACAGGTAGAGGGAGAAGCAGGCACCATGCAGAGCGCCTGACTTACTCATCCAGGGTCTCCAGGATCACGCCCTAGGCTGCAGGCGACGCTAAACCGCTGCGCCACTGGGGCTGCCCCCTTCTCTCATGTTTTTATGTTTTTTAAAAGAGAGAGCATCTGAAGCTTATTCTTAGAGCATAGTGACGCTAAGCAAAATGTAGGGACTCCTAGTGGCAAATAAGGTCTTGAAGACTATCAAACATAGTCACATAAATTTTCTGTTACCTCTTTTACGTAAAGCTTTTGTATTGGTCTCCGCAGGACATCCAGGCTTCCTCTGATCTTCACATCTGACTATCTGAGCTGTTTATTAGTTCTGCTTTAAGCAAGAACACACAACCTTAGCTCTGAATTCTGGGTCTCCCCCTAAAAGTATTGTAATTTCCCTGTCTCTCCCACTGGACCATAAACTGGCTAAAGACAAGGAGTGTGTCTCCTATATCCCTGACCCCCTGCATGCTACTCATAAGAGGAGCCCAATAACTGCTTGTTCAACTATTGAACAGAATTGAATATAGAAGAGATCATCAAGGAATATTGCTTAGGTTGCAGCTAGGGAAGGTTCTGAGCTTGATCTGCTGGCCAGGCTGGTTTGAAGGCCAGCTTCACTTATTATGGTGAGGAGAATTGCCAATTTGTTCCAGGATCTGCAGACAAACCTGTAACCTCTGGCTTGTCCTGTTCTAAACTTGCATTTAAAGAATCCAGGCCTTTTCTAACCTTAAGAGAAAACCAGGTCAGTATAGCCTCTCAGAAGTCAACAATGATTTCTAGGAGCATATATTGGAAGAAAATCCATAGCCCAGCTGCCTTGCTAATAAGCACATTCTCTCCTCTCTCATGCTTGCTACTGATATATAAAGCACTTGGTGTGTAACTGCTATGGCATGAGCTCTCCATTTCCTCACAAATAGGTGGATATGTGACTTTCACACTAATGACTACCACGTGGTATAATAAAAACCCATCAGCATGAAATATAGCATTTTTAGAAGGCTCTCCTGCATCAGTGAAGCCCATTTATGCTGCTGAAAATGTTTTTATCTGTCTGCTTTGATGTGGGAAATGGGTGTCATTAGTAGGACATGCATAAACTGAATAGATAAAGCCGAACTTCATGCGTGTGTTTTTATGCTGCCTGCAAAGCTACATACATGCGGTTATATGAATGAATGGATGCCACCTGCCAAGGCCCTGAAAAACACTCAGAGCTGTTACAGGGAAGGAGGCAGAAGGTCTGAGGGATAGTTCATGTGCTCA
Source organism: Vulpes lagopus (assembly GCF_018345385.1). Classification (NCBI taxonomy): domain Eukaryota; kingdom Metazoa; phylum Chordata; class Mammalia; order Carnivora; family Canidae; genus Vulpes; species Vulpes lagopus. Next base: position 68,561,037 of record NC_054832.1, on the reverse strand, counting down.
TCCTTTCCTTTTTCTTCTTTGCATTTGATTTTCAGAGGAATCTTAATAGATGGGAGGAGTTCACATATTTGTGAATTAAAGTGGCCCTGTTATACCTCTCACTTAAGGGCAGCAGAAGAGGTGAGAAAAGTTGAGAGTTTGAGAGGGCAGTTGTTGTGAGCAAAGTCCCCCAGGCTTCGCAGAGCAATGTGATTTTGAGGTCAGATGTGTTTTGAGCCCCATTGTGAAGTATGTTCGCCTGCAGGCATTACAAATCTTAGAAAATGGCACTAGTAAGTGCTTCATTATCCAGCGGGAAACTCGGCCAGCTGCCACCAGGAACATCTGTATCTGATTGTCAAAGAAAGAGAGAGGAAATAGTTTTGTCTCCGTCATATTGCTCCTAAATCCCAATCAAACTCAAGAAACGGCAACTGAGTGATGCTTGAATAGTGCCTGTGTGAAAATGAAGTGCAAACGAAGAGCGCATTAAAAAATACATTCCTAGTGGATTGCAAAAATCACTGAACACTACCCAAGACTCCCAAAGAAAATAAAGAAGAGCCCCTTAGAATGTCCTGCAATGTACCTTGTACCTTATAATTTACTTTGGCATTTTTTTGGTTTAACATTTCACGTAAAGCAGAGAAGATCATCCTTAGAAGCGCTTCTACTTTACTTTAAAAATGACTGGCTACCTCCACTTCAGGGAGTTTTGAAATAGTCATAATAATCATGTTCTTTAGCCTTCATTTTGAAATGATTGTAGATTCATATGCAGTTGTAAGAGATAATACAGGGAGATCCCATAGTCTTTATGTGGTCTGTCCCACTAGCGATGTCTTACAAAACTGTACAACAATATCACATCCAGGATATTGACATTGATACAGTCACGATACAGAACATTTTCATCTCCGCAAGGATTGTTCATGTTACCCCTTCATAGCCACACCCACACCTCTCAACCCTCATCCATTCCTTAACCCCTGGTAACTACTAATCTGTTGTTTCTATAATTTTGTAATTTCAAGAATGTTACATAAATGGAATCATACAGTAGGTAACCTTTTGCAATGGGCTTTTTTCACTTAGCAAAATTCTCCAGAGATTTATCCAGATTGTTGTGTGTCTCAGTAATTGTTTCTTTTACTTGCTTAGTAGTGTCCCACAGTATGAATGTACCAACTTGTTTAACCATTCACTCATTGAAGGAGATCTAGGCTTTTTCCATTTTGGGGCTATTACAAATAAACCTGCTATAAATACCCAGTTTTTATTTTTCTGGGATAAATGCTCTGGAGTGCAATTGCTAGGTCATATGGTAGTTGTATATTTAGTGTTTCAGAAAACTCCCAAAGTGTTTTGCAGAGAGACTGTACCATTTTACATTCCCACGAGCAATGTGGGAGTGATCTAGTTTCTCCACATCCTCACCAGCATTTCGTGTTTTCATTTTTTAAAGACATTCTAATAGGTTTATAGTGTGGTATCTCATTGTGATTTTAATTTGCATTTTAATAATGGTTAATGATATGGAACATCTTTTCATGTGCTTATTTGACATCTGTATGTTTCCTTGGGTCAAATGTCCCTTCATGTCTTTTGTTCTCATTTTAAGTGGAATGTTTACCTTTTTACTGTTGAGATTGAGACGTTTATTATATATACTAGATATTATTCCTTTGTGAGATAAGTGGTTTGCAAATATTTTGTCCCACTCTTAGCTTCTCTTTTCAACCATTTCACATGAACTTTTATAGAACCAGAGCTTTAAATTTTAACAGTATCCAATTTATTATTCTTTTGATTTTATGGATTATGCTTTTGCAATTAAGTCTAAAAACTGTCTAGTTTGAGATCCTAAAGATTGTCTCCAACATTTTTTTCTAAAACTGTATAGTTTTATGTTTTAAATTTAGGTCCATGAACTGTTTTGAGTTAATTTTGAGTATGAGGTATGTGGTTTAAGTCAGGTTCATTTATTTTGCCTATGGAAATCTAGTTGCTCCAGCGCTATTTGTTGAAAAGCTTTCTTCCTCCATTGAAATGCTTTTGTACTTTTGTCAAAAATCAGTTGGGCATATTTGTGTGGATCTATTCTGAGTTCTCTATTCTGCTTCATTGATCCATGCATTTTTCCCTCCCCCAATACCACACAGTCTTGATTATCTCAGCTATAATAAGCCTTGAATTTGGTAGAATGATTTCTCCCACTTTATTCTTCTTTTCAAAATTGTTTTAACTATTCTAGGGACTATGCCTTTTCATGTAAATTTTAGAATATTTCTATTGATGTCTACAGAAAAAAATCCCCCTCGGCTTTTGATAGATACTGTAGATAGATCTATCAATTTGAGGGGAATTGACATATTTAGTATGTTTTCTTTCAAATCACAATATAATATGTCTCTTCATTTATTTAAATCTTTGACTTCTTTCATCAGCATTGTGTAATTTTCAGCATATGAATCCCAGATATGTTTTCTTAGATTTACAGTTAAGTATTTAATTTTTGGAGCAATTATAAATAGTAATGCATTTTTTAAATTTTGGTGTCTTTATTTGTTAGTACATGGAAATACAATTGATTCTTAGTATGTTTATTTTGTAAAAATCTTGCAGTGTTAATGAACTCATTAGTTGTAGGAGTGTTGGTTTTTGTTTTTTTAATAGATTCCTTGGGATTTTCTTTTTCTTTTTTTTAAAGATTTTATTAATTTGTTCATAAGAAACACAGAGAGAGGCAAAGACGTAGTCAGAGGGAGATGCAGGCTCCCTGCAGAAAGCCTGATGCGGGACTGGATCCCAGGACCCTGGGATCACGCCTGAGCCAAAGGCAGATGCTCAACTGCTGAGCCACCCAGGCGTCCCACCTTGGGATTTTCTATGTAAATAATCATGTTATCTATAAACAAAGTTCTATTTTTCCAAGAGTTTTGATCATGAATGAGTGTTGAATTTTGTCAAATTCTTTTTCTACATCACTTGATATAATAATGTAATTTTTTTTCTTCTTTGGCCTGTTAAAAGAATGGGTGAATGTTATAAAGGTACTTGGAATTTGTTTTAATCAGGTATAGGTAAAACACACAAACATGGAAATGACTGTCATGAAAGAAGACATTTGTTCTATTCACAGATCCCTAGAAACAGGGGCATGGCCTACCATGATGGGAGGGGCACAGGAGGAAGGCTGATGGTTAGTCAGGAGACACAGGGAGTGAGGAGAAAACTTAGGCAAGAGTCTTAATTGTGATTTTCATGGGGATAAATGGGCAAAGCAGGGAAAGGAAGCTAAGCAGGTTTAGGATTTAGGCTATTTTGAATAATTTCAGTGGGCTCTTGGGTCTAGAAGCTGTCTCCAGTTGGTTGGTACCTGACCCTGTGGGTGATTAGGGGAGAGAAATAGTGGCCCAGAGTTTAAGAGTCTGATAAAGGAGGCAGTTGTGGGTATGGGTCCCGGATTGGTTAGTTTGCATATGAAAGGAGTGCTCCCTGAGGAGTCATTTGCTTTCTCTAAGAATCAAACAAGAGGCAGTTCCTTCCTCATCAGGAAGTCCCCACATGTCCCCACATGTCAAGGTATCAAAAAAGAAACTATAAAACATAGTTAATCACTTAATTAATTGATTTTTAAATACTGAACCATCCTGAGGATAAACCCCACTTTTGATCATAGTGATGTAGGAAAGATGTTGGGGTTTGAAGCCGATGGCCAAGAAAGAATTCTTGAGGCACTTTTGATGCAAAAAAGTGGTTTTCTTAAAGCATGGTGACAGGATCCATGGGCTGAAAGAGTTATACAGGGGTCATGAGGAGTGGCCCATTATACACTTTCAAGCTGGGAGGGCATTAGGGATAGTGTCTCTAAGGAATTTGTTTCATTGATTTTATTTTTTTCTATTTTCAATGCAATTGATTTCTGCTCTTTATTATGTCCTTTCTTCTTCTTGATTTGGCTTTAGTTTGCTCTTCTCTTTCTACAGTCTTAGGTGGGGGCTTTAATTTATTGATTCAAGATTTTTCCTTTTTGTATATATGTATTTAGTGCTATAAATTTCCCTGTCAGCACTGCTTTAGCTGTGTTTCACAAGTTTTGATACATTGTATTTTCATTTCCCTTCAGTTTCATGCATTTATAAATTTCCCTTGAGGCTTCTTCTTTGACCCATCCATGAATTATTTAAACATATGTTCTTTAGTTTCCAAGTGCTTGGAAATTTTCCTATTATCTTTCTGTTATTAATTTCCCGTTCAATTCCATATGGACAGAGAATATACTCTGTATGGTTTCACTTCTTTTAAGATTGTTGAGGTTTTTTTTATATCTCAGTGGGTCTGTCCTGATATATGTTCTATGGTTACTTAAAAAGTCAGTGTATTCTGCTGATAATGGACAGAATGTGATATTTACACATATCAGTTAGATTCTATTTATTAATGGCATTATTGAATTCTTTTATATGCTTAATGACTTTCTGTCTAAAAGTCTGTCAATTGTCGAAAGAGAGATGTTGAATTTGCATTTGTGGCTATTTCTTCTTTCAGTTCCATCAGTGTTTACTTCATATATGTTGCAGCCTACATAGCTATATTTGAAGTGAGTTTCTTATAGACAGCATATACAGACACACATACACACACACACACACACACACACAGCATGTTTTCTAATTCACTCTGCCAATCTTTTAATTGATGTTTTCATTTAAATGAGTTACTGATTTTGTTAGCACTTAAGTCTACCATTTTACTTTCTCTTTTCTGTTTGTTCTCTGTCTTGCATTCTATTTTCTCTTTTTCTCCTTTCACTGGGTTACTTATACTTTTGCTAGTATTCTATTTTTATTTATCTGTGGTGTTATTGAGTATATCTCATTGTATAGCTTTGCTCTCGATATAGTATGATACATTTATAACATCAGCCTTTTGATGTCAATATTTTATCAAGTGAACTATAGAAATTTTATTTTCTTTTATATCTTTTTTCCTCCCTAACTTACAATTGTTTTAAATATTTCCCCTACATACATTTTGAACCATGTTAGACGGGGTCATGATTTCTCCTTCAATTTAGAAAACTTTAGAAGAGAAGAAAAGCCTGTCATATTTACCTGTATGTTTGGTTGTTTTGTGTTCTTTCTTCCTTCCTTCCTGTTGACCCAAGGTTTTTGCATCATTTCCTTTCTGTTGAAGAGTACTTTCTTAAACCATTCTTTTAGGATAGGTCTGCTGTCATCAAGTTTGCTTGGTTTTCCTTCACCTGAGAATTTCTTGATTTCCCCCATGTTCCTGAGGCTGTTTTCATTGGGTATAGAATTGTAGGTTTATAGTTCATTCAGCACCTAAAGAATATCATGCCACTTCCATCTGGTGTCGATGGTTTCTAATGAGAAATCCACTGTCATTTCATTTGGTTTTCTGCTATAAGCAAGATACTGTTTTTCTCTGGCTACCCTCAATATTCTGACTTTAGTTTTCAAAAATATAGTTATGATGTGTATTGGCATCAATTTATAGTTCCTTTAAAAACTATTTTCCCTGTATGCTCAGACCTATTTCTTATTACTCCATCACTCTCTTGGTCACAGGCTCGCCCTCCATTTATCTTAAATCAGTGGTATTCTACTTTTCACATCCTCGATATCAGATCCTTATCTTAATAACACCTTAGATGCTTTAATAGCTATCTCATAATAGAAGAACATGGTACATGGATGAGAATAGCCTTACTCTGAATATTCAGAGAGCAAAAAGGGAATCCTGGACATGAGTGAGTGGAGCTCAGATTTATAGGTCAGTTGTTAAGCCAGTATTCCAGGTAGCAGGGATTTAGAGGTAACACTCTTTGTATGTGGAGTAGAAGGCCTTGAGGACTAATTTGGAAGATGTGCTTGCCATCATAATTATGTGCTGAACTGAAGAACTGCAAGGTATGCACTGATGTTTTAGTGAAGAATTAAAGACACTAAACAAATCATTACTTGATTGCCATTGTCTGTGTCCCCACTACCCTGTAAATGCCATATCTGTATTATTTGCTACTGTATCACCAGCATCAAGCAGGCCATCGAGGAATACTTACTAAGCCCAATTTTAAAAACGTGATCCCATTTGGAAAGGAAAGAAGGAAGAAAAAGAAGGAAATGAAGGGAAAGGAGAGGAAGGGAAGAAGGAAACAGTGCTTGGATGACCTTAGTGCTATCCATCTGCACTTTTGTTCTTTCCTCTACTTAGGCACATGGTAGGATCCCACTTACTGACCCCTTAGAGGTCAGGCACGTGATTGGTATGTAACATATGACAGATGAAGCATGTCACTTTCTGGTGGCCTAACTTAAGAGCTAAGGTGTGATTCTTTTAGCTATGGCAAGAAGCACTGTTCCAGATGGGGGAGGCTGCATCTCTGGCTGAGAGCAAATCAAGCTTGGCTCCCTGCCAACCCACCAAGGACATTCTATTCTGTGTGAGCAAGAAATAAATCTTTATAGTTTTAAATGATAAAAAGCAGGGGTTGTGTGCTATTATAATATAATGTAGTTTATCCTGAATGATAGAAAATAGCAGGAGTATGTCTTCAGCAGTGGGAATACCCATGATTTTTCTTTTTTCTTTCTCATATTTTTCAATTTTATAGTTTTTCCAAAAATTTTTAAATCTATTTTTGATTTTTCTAGAACAGGTATTATTTTTGTTGTAGGAAAATAACCTCAGGGACAAATTTTATGATTTGTATGTTTACAATTTGAAGTAAATGTTTTATTTTTATTGGCAGATGCATGAAACATACAGAAATTAACATCATTTTCTTGAACCTAGGGTATATTTTATTTATTTATTTATTTATTTATTTATTTATTTATTTATTATTTATTTATTACCTAGGGTATATTTTAGCACATACTCCCTAGTGACCAAAAATTCTAATAGTGTGTTACACTGTCATTGTATCCTGGCCTGCCATCATGAGATGGGTCTGCTCTAGCCACTAAGAAATGCATTTCCATAGGGTAGTGAACCCCTCGGGGTCTTAGGAGACATCTCCCCTTTATCTGTGGTTTGCTTCCCCTGTATCTGTCTTTTGCTAATGATACCAGGCAACACCAGTACCCATGCTAGCATTGCTTTTAAGAGGGTTGTGTTTGCTAATTTTTCCTTCCTTCATCTTTCCCTTGTAACACACACACACACACACACACACACACACACACACACCTTTATTAATAGTATGGGCAGGCTCATTTGAGAATGCCAGAACATTTGCACGTTGTCTTTATTAGACAAGAGTGCTTTTCATTTGAATTTTTTAGAGAGACCTGAAGAAAAGTGACCTTGTTTCTACTCTGGCCCAAACCCAGACCTCTGAGGCACAGGATTTTACATGCGCGTATCTGTACTTAGTTGCTGGCTGACCTGGATGAGATCAATAAAATCCCATGCCTTCAAGCTGGCAGACTGGAAACCAGGGCCAACCTAGAGAGAACTGACTGGGTCTCAGCCCTGTGTCTTTTCTCTCAACCTCCCTGACGCAAATAGAAGCAGTTCTGATGTCTTTGATGATTGAGTTTTCCATAGACTAAAACTAACAGTCTCAAGACATTTTTAAAAGGCTAATATTTTCTTTGAGATTCTACCGACTGTCTCTAGAGTATTATTTCGAGTTTTTTTCCACTTTACTAACCTAGAAATGTATAACACAATAGACTCTCAATAGAAATAACAACCCTGTTATTGGTTCTGTTAGAAAAGGATAGTAAAGCCCTGGCTTTATAGATAAACCCTTTAAAGTACTCATCTCTTCTTCTAGAGTCCTTCAGAACCCACACTTAGTGGGGAAAAATGAGTTATATTTCTGAATAAAAAGTTCAAAAGGACCAAAAAGAGTGAGGTTAGTGTTTAGCACTTATGTTGAGGAAAAACTTTGGGGAATGATCTTTTTTTTTTTTTTTTTTAAAGGCATTGAAGAATTTTTAGATCCCAAACTACCTAAAAGAGAAAAGATAGCCTTATCAAAAACTTTAATGTATCTAAAATCAGATTTGGAATGGTGAGAGATTATGACACATGTACAAACTAGTATAAACAGCCTCTCTACCCTTACCTAGTGGTTTCATTAGGTTTTTAAAAATAAAATAAAAAATATATACTCTCCAAAACAAGGCCTTTTTTTTTTTTAAGATTTTATTTATTCATTCATGAGAGACACAGAGAGAGAGAGAGAGGCCGAGACACAGGCAGAGAGAGAAGCAGGCTCCATGCAGGGAGCCCGACGTGGGACTCGATCCCAGGTCTCCAGGATCATGCCCTGGCGCTAAACCACTGAGCCACCTGGGACAAGGACTTTTAATCAAATTATCTGGTTTATCTTCAAAATATGCAATTCCTTTGTAGTCTGTAAAATGTCTAGATAGAGGCAAAAATCATTTTTAAGTTTAAAATGTCAGTCCTTATGTATAGTTCATGTACTTATATTGGTAACTAGGTCTTAGGATGGAAGATGGCCAGGGATCCTGTAGACTCACAGGGCTCTGAAAAAAAATTAATAACCCTCTTGCCTTGTTACTAAAAAAGAGCCAGGCAAGGCATTTCATACACCCTCAGGGATAAGCCTGCTGCCTGAACTGTTAGCTCAGGCAGCTAGGCTCCTTCTGCTTTCATCTCTTCTTGCTTACATTTTATAAAGATGTTTGTTGCAATGAAATTGATTGGCAGCACACTTGGCAATTCAAATTGCATTAGGTGTTCCTTCGTTTTTAATTCCATTAACCAAGATGAAGGCAACGCAATCTGTGGAAGCCCTCCATCAAGAATTCGAGTCCTGTTGCTGTGGGACTAGCTCAGACTTCATGGTCCAGGGCTCTTATTTTGTGGATAATTAGCATAGAGAACAGCTTCTCGGTTTTTCTAAAAAATGAGCTTGTGCCCTGATCTGGATTCTAAAATTGGAAGCATTTGAAAGATGCTCTCATTTTCTGATATAAACAAAATATATTGATCTGCAGAAAAGGAGGTGCAATTTCCTTAGTTAGGGAAACCACCTAGCCCATCAATCAACAAGTGTCTCTTCCCTGGACCCTACTGTGTGGGTCCCAGGATGAAAGAGGGAGCTAGCTCTAGAATTTGTCGTCAGAAAAGAGATGGAGAGAGCTCCATCTCTTCAGATCCTTTGAAATCAATTTCTAATCCCTTCCTATGCCCAGAAAGTTCAGCTGCTGTCATGATGATGCCAGCAGAGATGGTTGTAGCTGGCGGGCAGATTATGAGGGTAGAAGAGTGAGTACATGCTCAGGCCTTGTGGGAACTGACACTTTGGTTACCTGACACGTGGATGAATTCTGACTCCCTCACTATCTGGGTCATGCGCCCTCCTGAGCCACGTCAAAGGTCATATCATTGTGATTTGGGAAAGACAGAGATGGCACCTACGCACAATTTTTTAAGTAATGGAGTCAAAGGGGGGTTGAAAGGAGGCAAGGGGAATAGAGGAAACATTAACAGCTGGGAAGGTTGCATGCTTGCTTGCTTTCTTACTATTAGCTAGTGCTTCAATCAGAGAGAAGAAACTGTTCTCCTCGGTGTTTCGGTCATGTGGGTCCAATCCAATCTGGAACATATGCTAACCAGTGTGCATTTCTCTCTTTCTGCCCCAGGACAGCTTTCCTGCCCGCTTCGGAGGAGTCCATTTTGTCAACCAACCTTGGTACATCCATGCCCTGTACACGCTCATCAAGCCATTCCTTAAAGACAAGACCAGGAAGCGGGTAATGAAAACACCCAATGGGGGTGTGTGGAGGAACAAAGACCCTACCCTCCTCTCCACCTCTCTGCCTCCCTTCCCTCCCTTTCTGTCTCCCATTCTCCTTATTTTGCAGTGTGGGCTTTCTCTGCTTCTCTGCACTCCCTGAGCGTTTGAGCCTCAGCTGGAGTTTGCAAATGGCCTGGTTTTAATCAATAATTTAGTAGAACGGGGTTATTTTCAGAGTGCCAGTGACAAACCAAAGGAAACTTTGAAGGCATGCAAATACCAGATGCCCATTTTACTGTAAATGCTCTAGGGAGATATGGGGTCAAGCAGCTTCCCGTTCATGGCATATTTTAGTAGCCAGCATTTTGTCCTGCAAATGTATTATCGTGATGAAGAATGTTTACCATTTGTTTTTCTTCCCCACGGCTCTTGGGTCATGGCTGCCAGCTCCATCACCTTTGAGGCTGGGAAAGCATTCTTCAAGAAATAATAATGCTCTTAGGAAGAAGGCTTTTAAAGTCTTAATTGCATCAGCTGATGACATTTGGGAGGCCAGCACCTTCCATCAGGGCCCGGGGTTTTTCATGGCATTCTGATTAGCTGAGAGACTGAACGTTGTTCCACCACTCCCTGAATCTCAGTCTCCTCGTTTAGAAGACGGGGAGACTAACACCCACATCTCTGAGCTGTTGGGTAATTTAAAGAGGCAACATCTGCAAGCAGGTAGTACAATGCTACTCATGTGGTAGAGACTCAGTGACTCATTTTCTTTACCATTTAGCTGCCTTTCTTTCAAACTTTTTGATTTCAGTTACCTGCAGGGTCAAGTGTCCCACCTCTCAAGGGAATCTGACTAGGATCATTCTTAACAACAACAACAAACTACCCAACAGCTCAGTGATCTGGGTGTTAGTTACATATGCCCCCATACCCAGGGGATCCCATGCTGGAGAAGACTCTGAGTATGCAGGGGGGAATGATGATGTCAGCCCCTTCACCCCCGCACACACACTATGTGGTATCCCTAACTCCTAAACCTCAGATACTTCTAGATCCTCAGGAAACATTGCAGCAGGGCATGGCAGGGGTAATTCTCTTGTCCCCTAACAAGGGTGGAACTGAGAACTAAAACCCATCACCCTAAGGAGGCAGAGACATTTGGAAGCATTTTGCAATCTGTTGAATACTTGGGGCAGTGCTAAGGACAGAGAAGTGTCTGAGACTGTTCCCAATATGGCTTCGGGCTTCCCAGTGGCTGCATCTTCTACTCAGAAAGGAGCTAGTGAAATTCCTCCCACAAAGCAGTTGATAGTTGCTTCTGTGCCATACAAGGGAGTTTCTGGAGCTCTGGGCACCAAACAGAATCGGATAGGTGAAGAGTCCAGTCTCCTATCTGCTGAGTTCTTTCATCCCACAGCACCCCAGGAGAGAGGGCAAATTTCCACAGCACTGCTTATCCTTTAAAAACTGGAGATGTTGGCTGTCAGTGAGAATGCAAACTGGTGCAGCCACTCTGGAAAACAGTACAGAGGTTCCTCAAAAAGTTGAGAATAGAGCTACTTTAAGACCCAGCAATTGCCCTACTAGGTATTTACACCAGAGGCTACTAAAATACTGATTCAAAGGGACACATGCACCCCAATGTTTATAACAGCATTATCAACAATACCTAAATTATGGAAAGAGCCCAAATGTCCATTGATTGATGAATGGATAAAGAAGATGTAGTTTCTGTATATGTTGTGCCTGAGATTGCAAATCCGAGAAACCACCGAGGAGCCCACACCGATGTACAAGCTCGAGCTTGGGTCCAAGTATACCCGACAGCAGAGCAGGGACTTGGGCCCTGAGACTAAGAGGCGTAGCAGCTTTATAGGGGCCAGTGGCCAATGGGACACGCAGAAAGCTGCACAGTCATGTCAGTCCACACACAGGTGGCCGATTGAATTACATTTTACCCTAAAGTATCCATTTGAACTGGCCTATCACTGAGCCAATTTCCGATTAGGATGTGCCCAGCGGCTTGACTAGGGTGGGGCAGCGCCCTAAGCAATAAGCAGGTCATGTGGGGGCAATACAGGAGGTGGCAGGTGCAGCACAAAATGGAGTTAGTCCTGCTCTGCTTGTCCAGGGGTAGGGGATTTTTGTCAAATTTCCTGGGTCCCACAGTATATACAGTGGAATATTACTCAGCCATCAAGAAGAATGAACTCTTGCCATTTATAATGACGTGGATGGAGCTGGAGTATATTATGCTAAGCCAAATAAGTCAATTAGAGAAAGATGCATACATTATGAATTCACTCAAATGTGGAATTTAAGGAACAAAACAGATAGACATGGGGGAAAAAGAGAGAGGCAAACCATAAAACAGACTCTTAACTATAGAAAACAAACTGAGGGTTGCTGGAGGGGAGAGGGGTAAGGGATGATGGGTGATGGGTATCAAGCAGGGCGCTTGTGATGAGCACTGGGGTGTTATATGTAAGTGATGAATCACTGAATTGTATTCTGGAAACTAATATTACACTATATGTTAACTAACTGAAATTTAGATAAAAACTTGCAACAGAAAAAATAAATATCACAAATAAAATTGATAGTACAAAATTTTTTTTTTTAAAAAAAGAGCTGGATGTATTGGCAAGTGGGTACAAATATTTGCTCTAAACACCAGGGCTAATATTTATCTCCAGCTTTTCCATGCTTCAAATACTACAGTTTCTCCTGAAAGGTGCTTTGCAAAAGCCAGAACACATACATTTCTTCAAAAGCAATAATTCTAATTAAAATTGAGATCCAATGTCAGAAAATATAGTTTTCTGAAGTGCTACAGTATTCTTCTGAAGAATTTTAGCATTTAGCTTCTTGTTCCTTTCCTTTATAAATGATGGCATTACATCATAAGTTAAAATCAATACAATGGAACAACATAGTAAGTGTATGCTTCTATTACATAGTGTATTATAATATATAGTATATAGCATAATTGATACAATTTTATGGTATATTATTATACTATATTTGTTATTATTATTATTTTTAAAGATTTTATTTATTTATTTGAGAGAAAGTGAGCAAGCATGAGTAGGGTGGAGGTGCAGAGGGAGAGGAAAAAGCAGACTCTCTGCTGAGCAGGGACCCCACATGGGACTTGATCCCAGGACCCCGGGATCATGGCCTGAGCTGAAGGCAGACACTTAACTGGCTGAGCCACCCAGGTGCCCCTATTTTTAAGTATTTTTAAAAATCACATTTACATTGCATAGTGGTGTGTATATGTATACCTGTGTATGTATAATCACTAGTCCTTCACTTGGGTATAACTTCTGTGAGTTGAGCCTACAACAGGAAGAAGTGTGGGAACTGATATCATTCCACAGATGGACTTTAAATAGATTTTCAGAAGTCAATTCCTAAATTGTAGGAAATGGTATAATTATTGACTTATGGCTTAACCACTTTGTGGATTTGTCTAAAAATAATTGTAATTTGGGGATGTTTTCTCCCCTGTTTGGCCAGTTTCCATCACCATCCATTATGTGTTTAGAAGATGCAAACTTATTTGGGTGTTAGCCCTCAATCCAGCCATAAATGGAAGATGGCTGTAAAAATCTTCCTAAGTTCTCAGGCCATGGTTTTCAGTTCCACTATGAATCAGTGGGGTTTTTATCTTGTGCCCATATCATCCTGGGAGCTGGGAATGTATTAAAAGAGTAAGAAAACATCATCCCTTTTCCTGAGTGTTCTTTTCTTCCTGTGGGCAAGTAAGATGTAAATGAACAAATCAGAAGAATTAGAAGTCAGCAAATAATAGTTAATTGGGGGCAGCAGGGAGGAGACCCAGAGAGTGCAGGTGTCTCTGAGAAAGATTAAGGAAAAGGCTTGGCAAAGGCCTGGAAAGGATGGGGAGATGGAGGAGGTACAGAGGGCAGAAAGCCCTTGAGGGGGTGTTAGCCACAGAATAATGTGGGGATGCATGTGGAACATGATTGTGAGTTTGCTTGGTCTACATCACTACCCTTTTTATCAGCAGGGATAATTAGGAGATTACTATATGTGTAAAATTGGGCCATGGCCAAATAATACCCAATTTGTTCATAAACTTCATTTTTTAAGGACTATTAATTCAGCCCCTTTTCTGAGCAGTAAATTAACATTTTATGAAGATTAAGCTGCAGACACAAAATTGAATGCCTCTTTAAACACCATGATCACCAGCAGCGCATCCAATTTGTCATTGCTAAATTGTGTATTAGGCTAAATAGTTGCTCGTATGTTTTGGATTTTTTGTTGATAATTATTTTTTCCTTTCCAGATTTTCCTGCACGGAAACAACTTAAACAGCCTTCACCAGCTAATCCACCCTGAATTTTTGCCCTCGGAATTTGGAGGAACCCTTCCTCCTTATGACATGGGAACTTGGGCTCGGACATTACTTGGTCCAGACTACAGTGACGAGAATGACTATACTCACACTTCCTACAATGCAATGCACGTGAAACACACATCCTCCAATCTGGAGAGAGAATGCTCACCCAAGCCAATGAAGAGGTAAGACCCGCGTTATCACAGCCTCTTAGTCAGAGGTCAATAAGCATTTTTGATTTGGGTCCATTGTAGGTTAAGTAATTGAAGACCTTGATGTGCACAGAACTTGAATAAAATAAATTGCAATACATTCTCAGCTGATTTCACTAGAATTGAAAGCAAATGGGGCTTGGCTGGCCCAGAAATCGGCTTGTCCCTGTTGTATTAAAGAAAGAGTCAAAGACTGGACCTCGCTCATGTCATGATTACAGTGCTAGTCTCTAGGGAACCTGAGTTAACACACACAGAATGAAATGTTGGGCCTTTGAGATACCCTGGATTGAAAAAGCAACTTGCCAGAAACATTCCTATCATCCATGCATTTAGAACTATTTATTGAGCATTTACTTGCCTACAGGCACTGATAGGCCCTGGGAACACACATGAAAATAAGACATCAAAAGAACAGAGAAGTATGGCTCAGGAAAAATCTGTCAAGTAAGACTTTTGTCAACATATTTATAAAGTGAGTGACATTGGAGCTAGGTTCTGAAGGATTAAAATCAACAACCCAGGCTTAAAAAGGAGGAGAAGGCATTCTAGGTAGAGGGCACAGACAGAGGCATGGAGGCTTCAGAGGGATGGGAAACTCTGGTGTGGCAAACAGGTGCTCAAGAGTTGTGGGATGGGAGTGGATGTGGAATGAAGTTCTAAAGATTGTTGCATCTGGGTGTGAAGTATATTGTATACTGGATGTAATGGAGTGCCATGAAGGAGGGTTTTAAAAACTGATATACAAAGAACCTATGAGTGCTTTCTCATTGTAAAAATTAAAACCCTATTTTTAAGGTTATAATCCCCTTCAGCTACTACCCTCAATCCTAACCCCAATTCATCCTTTTTAAAAAATTATATATATATATATATATATATTTTTTTTTATTGGAGTTCAATTTGCCAACATATAGAATAACACCCAGTGCTCATCCCATCAAGTGCCCCCCTCAGTGCCCGTCACCCAGTCACCCCCAACCCCCGCCCACCTCCCTTTCCACCACCCCTTGTTCATTTCCCAGAGTTAGGAGGCTCTCATGTTCTGTCTCCCTCTCTGATATTTCCTACTCATTTTTTCTCCTTTCCCCTTTATTCCCTTTCACTATTTTTTATATGCCCCAAATGAATGAGACCATATAATGTTTGTCCTTCTCCGATTGACTTATTTCACTCAGCATAACACTCTCCAGTTGCATCCGCGTCGAAGCAAATGGTGGGTATTTGTCATTTCTAATGGCTGAGTAATATTCCATTATATACATAGACCACATCTTCTTATCCATTCATCTTTCGATGGACACCGAGGCTCCTTCCACAGTTTGGCTATTGTGGACATTGCTGCTATAAACATCAGGGTGCAGGTGTCCCGGCATTTCACTGCATCTGTATCTTTTAACCCCAATTCCTCCTAATGACAACCACTGTTATCAGACTAGGGTGGACCCTTCCATTCCATTTTCCATATATTACATGCATCTATCCACACCCATTGAAAATATTGTATATTGTGTATTAGTTTGCTAGAGCTGCTGCAACAAGGTACCACAGACTGGGTGACTCAAGCAATAGAAATGGGCTTTCTCACAATTCTGGAGGCCAGAAGTCTAAGACCAAGGCGTTGGCAGGTGTTTTATAAGACCTCTTTCCTTGGCTTGTAGATGCCTGCCATCTCCCTGTGTTTTCACATGGAATCTGTGTGTCTGTGCCCTAATATCTTCTTACAATACTAGTCGTGATGGATTAGGACCTACCCTAAAGACTTTGTTTTACCTGAATTACCTCTTTTAAAGTGACTATCCTCAAATATAATCACATTCGGAGGTATTGGGGGTTGGAGCTTCAACATATGACTCTAGGGGGCAGGGCACAGTTTATCCCATAATTTAGTATTATGTACATCCTTCCATGCCAGTCAATCTAGACACATCTCATACTTTTCATGCTTCATGGTATTCCAATATATGAATATATCACAGTTTAGTATTTCCCTCTTGATCAGCATTTAGCTTATTTCTGAGTTTTTCTATATTCCAAATGAAGAGACTCAGTGAAAGTCCTTGATATACCACCTTTGTTCTCACAGGAAGTTCCTTGGGTAAACTTGGAGCCATGTAGTTGCTGGGTCGGAGGGTGTGCATTTTAAATTTAGCCCATGCTGCCTAGTGGCCTTCCAAAAACACCATACTAATGGATACTCCCATCAGCATGTGTGTGTAGCTGGGAATACTGCATTCACATGTCTGGTGAAGCCTCTCTGCTGAGACTGGAGGGATTTGGAAATTCAGTTGTTCACTGGATTAACAGCCTACATTCTCTAGGAAGTGTTGGTCATGGGGTTAAGAGGCTGGCTTTGTGTCTCTATAGTGAAGGGACTGACCTGACTGATATAGGTGAGATTGTCCCACCCAAGTTCTGACCTACTCTCAGTGCAGGCTCCAGCACAGTAATGATAATAATGTAACAACTCACACTACTGACACTGCTCTGAGCCCTTTACCTGCATTAACTTTCTAAATCCTCACCATAAGTGTATAAGAAAGGTATTATCATTATTTCTATTTCACAAATGAGTAAATTGAGACACAGAGAGGTTAAGCAACTGCTCAAGGTCACCCAGAGAGTGAATGGTCAAGTTGGGATTCAGAGCTGGCCAACCCCACTCCATGTTCCATGTTCCTGTCCTCTTTAAGATATAGCATACAGGGGATCCCTGGGTGGCGCAGCGGTTTGGCGCCTGCCTTTGGCCCAGGGCGCAATCCTGGAGACCCGGGATCGAATCCCACATCAGGCTCCCGGTGCATGGAGCCTGCTTCTCCCTCTGCCTATGTCTCTGCCTCTCTCTCTCTCTCTCTCTCTCTCTCTCTCTCTCTCTGTGACTATCATAAATAAATTTTAAAAAATTTTTAAAAAATTAAAAAAAAGATATAGCATACAGTCTACTTTTCCTCACACTTTCTATCCTCACTCTGGTGCCAGTCTTCTCTCTCCAATCCCTCCATGGGCAGGAACAGTGACACTTCCTGTGGTTTGTCCCTACCTTATCTCTATAGACTTAAATAAAGTCATCATACCCTCATGTTTGTTGGAATATCTAAAGTCAAGAGGCATAAAATAGGAACTTGCCACTCTTCCTCCAGATGGTCAGTTACAGAGTTATAGCTCTTTTGGGTGACTAGACATGTCATGACTCTAAGGTCTGCCCCTGAATTGATGTTGAGGATCAGAGGAGATGATAGCCTCCATTATTAAATAGTGCATTCTGGAGGATAAAGACTAAAAAAAAAAGATTTATTTATTTATTCATAAGAGATACATAGAGAGAGACAAAGGGCATGCTCCCTGCAGGAAGCCTGATGTGGGACTCGATCCCAGGACTTCAGGATCATGACCTGAGCTGAAGGCAGACGTCAACCACTGAGACATCCAGGTGCCCTGGATAAAGTCTTTGTATAACATTCATTCACCTTATACCCTCTTCAAGATTTGAAATCAATGTATGGCACATAATAGACACACAACAGACACCCTATACATACTCTATATGAATGAATTAAGGTTGAATGAAAGCTGCTACCTCTGAAACCCACCCTTAGTGCAGTTATTCAATTGCTCCAACCAAACTGTTAGCTCCCAGATGGAGAAAGCTAATTTCTCCTGACTTTCATAGATCCTGACTTATAGGATCTTATAGCCTGGTAAGGGAGATAAGATTTGCCCACAAATAACTATAATATAATGGGGAATGGAAGAGGTACTATAAAGGAGGTGTAAGAACCTGCTCAATACTCTAAGGAAACATTCACTAAATTTCAACCAGGAAGACCCTTAGAGAAGTCTTCTTGGACAAAGGCAGGTTTTGGAAAAGGTAAGATGTTGAAGTCAAAATCCAAGACTATGCCAGGGAAGCTTGGTAATTGTGTACACATCTCATTACCCAACCAAGGCCATCAAGGTGTCCTGCTCATTCTTGCTTTCATTGGTGGTGGCATCCTTGGGCCATTGCTTGGGGATTTTATTTATTTATTTATTTATTTATTTATTTATTTATTTATTTATTTATCTATGTTAGTGGGAGAGGGGCAGAGGGAGAGAGAAATACAAGCAGACTTTGTGCTCAGTGTAGACCCTGATGCGGGGCTTGAACTCACAACCCTGAGATCATGACCTGAGCCAAAATGAAGAGTGGGTTGCTAAACCGAGTGCACCACCCAGGTGCCCCATTGCTTGGGGATTTTAGGCAGCAGCAGGATGGGCAGTGAGGAAACTGGTACCAGCAATGATGCAGCAAGGAGGTATCACCCCAGCTGTGGGACTATGCCTGTTGTCAAGTGCTTCAGTGATGGAGATCTGTGGTGACTGAGAAAATTATAGACAGAACAGCCACCATTCCTACTATCTCTGAGCCCTCGGAACCCATTGGGAGCTGGGGAAATGAAAAACAGAACTGGAGATCTTAAAGGTCATCTCTTCGAGCTTCCCACCTGATGTGGTGTCTGTTTTCCAGCCTGGGTTGTCAGCCATCCTCAGTTTGCATTGCCCAGAGATGGGCAGGCAGCTAATGGGGCAGCATGTTCCCTAGAGCATGGCTTTAGAAAGTACCTCCTTGGTCTGAGTCAGATGACCTGGGTCTGTCCTGTGGGATAATGTTCCACCTTCCAATGGGTAGACACTGCCTAGAGTCCCAATCCCTGTCACCATAGTTCCCACCAGCCTTCAGATCCATATGGGGTCAAGTGGGCTTTTGTGGATTATCCTTGGAACATAGTCACTATTTATAATGTGACCTCTGAGTTCCAAGTAGCTCAGAACAACACTTTTTAGCACGTGTAGAGTAAAATCCAAGATGTATAAAATTCTCAGTGGGGGATTAGTGGTTCTAACAAGCTCTTTTCTTCTTTCAGATAAATATGATTCAACCTTTAAGCAGAAAAACTTTAATAAATTATTAGTTTGGATGGAAATTTTCCTAAATAGATTATTTCAGTATCGGTCTGTTCTTTAAAAAAATGATGCTTTTATGGGCTTTTGAGTGTGTGGCATTCTCTGCTCCGATACTAAATGACCCTGAACTTTGTATTTTTACCTTCTTGTTTCTGTTTTTTATTTTGCAATTTAGTCTATTTCCTTGCTTCTAGGCCATCAGTTGTCACTTTCTGTTCCTGGAACTATGTATGTCAGAAGCACTCTGTTACCTCCTATCTAATTTACTAGTGGACTATGTTTTAGTCTTGGAAAGTAGGTAGCCCAATTTAATAAAACTGTCCAACAAGTAACAGTAAATAGACTTTGTAATAGTAATGATGATTTTGGCTGCAAATAAGATAAAACTCCAATTGGACTGCTTTAAACAATACGGACAATTGATTAGTTCATGTAATAAGATGTCGCAGAGTGAGGTGACTATAGAATTATGAGTTCCAGTAGCTCAGTGGTGGCACCTGTGACCCAGACTCCTGCCCCTGAGTACTGTATGATGAAGACTTCTTAGGCAGGAGTGTACCCCTTATTCACACGGGCAGATATATCCAAACCCCAGAGGTTTTTTGTCATCTAAGAAGGAGGAGAGGATGACGTGGGGTCGAGACCCAGCAGTCTTGCTTCAGGTTTGGGGGTGCAGGCCTGATGTTTTTGCTTCATGAGCAAGTGCATGATCTTTTCATCAGTGCACAGATTTTGTGATATCTTTTTCAATTATTAAGCTTGTTTAATTGCTTTCTGGTTCTAGCCTTAATCTCTTTTTTTTAATTTTTTTGATTTATTTATGATAGTCAGAGAGAGAGAGAGAGAGAGAGAGAGAGAGAGGCAGAGACCTAGGCAGAGGGAGAAGCAGGCTCCATGCACCGGGAGCCCGACGTGGGATTCGATCCTGGGTCTCCAGGATCGCGCCCTGGGCCAAAGGCAGGCGCTAAACCACTGTGCCACCCAGGGATCCCTAGCCTTAATCTCTAAATGGCTATAGATATTATTTAAAAGGCATATATACAGACACACACATACACAGAGAAACATACTCTCTTGAACTACTGGAGGATGATTAGTCATTTTTGGAGAAGTTATGCTTAAAATACATATATGTATATATTATAAATGTGTACATATACTTAGACATTTATATATTCTATATCATGTATATATGTATATATACATGTGTATATGTGTATATGTTGGAATATATACAGATATGTATATGTACACACACACACACATATATATAAAAGATATATATATTAAAGATTACTGGTAAAAAACCTCATGGACATGTTGTCCTAAGACCTGGATTCCGAGTGAGTAACTGGGGCCTTTTCCTGGAGCTAGAGCCATCCAAGTGCAGATTGCCCTGCAGACAGGGTGGTTTGGATCTCAAAGAAATAGAAAGATTTCCTGGCATTTCTGGGCAAAAGTGAGAGTGCTCTGCAAAGCCAGGCTCTCTGCCATGTGAAACCAGCATCTTGGCCAGCAAGGGAGCATCTGGTTTTCTAGACCTAAGGTGTGGTCGCCCTGGCGGAGGGGCTGGATGCTGTTCTGGACCAAACAGGATTGGCATAGAAAGGAGAAGGGGAATGGACCAGATCAAAACACTTTCCCTTCCAGGGCCAAAAGGCAGGAGGCCTCTGCCAGGGCGACCAGGAGAGGAAGCTTATATTTTCTACCATCTTCTTGTAGATCTTGAGTAGATTCCTCTGGTCTGTATCACTGCAGACGGCTTTTTTTTTTTTAAGATTTTATTTATTTACTCATGAGACACACACAGAGAGAGAGAGAGAGAGAGAGAGAGAGAGGCAGAGACACAGGCAGAGGAAGAAGCAGGCTCTATGCAGGGAGCCCGACATGGGACTTGATCCCCTGTCTCCAGGATCACACCCTGGACTGAAGGCAGCGCTAAATTGCTGAGCCACCCGGGCTGCCCCTGATTGCAGGATAAGCAACCTCCATGAAAATTGTATATAAAATACTAAAATTATATCTAAACATGAATTTTATTATTCCCCTTATCATCAGGATTTAGAACCAGAGGAGATCCTTAGAGGTCACCTAGGGATCATCAGAATCTCTGCTACCAAGGACCTTTTCTTTTGCCCCCCACAAGGTATATATACAAGTTCTTGAGAGAACATCGTATTTATTAAGTAATTACAAGCTCATGTTGCCATAATGTAATCAGCATTATTTCATGGAATGATCCTAAGGTCTTTATTTTTAATAAAAACAAAGTTACTCACTATTTAATTTAAATTTTAGTGTCATAAATGGTAAATTCTGTTAAGTTTTGTGCCTTATAAACACTAATATAAAAATATCTGCCCATCCCCTTGCGCATTACTGGCTTATGTGAAGTACCTGGGACTAATGCTCAAGCCCCCTGACACTGAGTCCAGGGATTTTCCGTATAGCCTTGCAGCTAGCTTCTTCTAAACGCATAGTGTCTTGCCCATGGCAGATGTTCCATACATATTCGATAGTTTGTAGTTTAAAAAGTATAAATGGTGCACAGATATGCCCTTTTTTTCATTAGCGCTTAGATTTAAAAAATTTCTTTCTTCCTCTAATTATCATAGTCAAGGTCCTGAGAAGTCTCGCAGTGTAAAAAACTGTGTCACCAAAGCTATTTTATCATAGGAATCTTTCTGAACACTTGTCTCCCAGAGACGAGGGTAGGTAATCACTGCACCAGTGTCGGAAATGGAAAATCAGGAAACTCATGGGAGATCCTGAAGACGCACGTGGTCTGAACCTTGGCTGACAATTTTCATCTTCATTGTTTCCTGGAGGTCACCTCACATGTGCTCCGGTGTACCTATCTGCACAAGGAAATGGAGTATTATCTTTTCTAAGGTAGGATGTGGTACTATAGTCTCATTGGCTCATTAATTTTTCAAAGAAGATTCGAGTCAGCACTGAAAGAGAAAGTCCAAGCCTGGTGGTAGTGCAGCCATGGCTCCTTTTCAGAAGGAAAAGTACCAGAGCAGAATACCACATTTTACTTCCCTTGGGCAGCAGGTGAGCTTCATGGAGTCATCACTACATCCCAACACCCAGGCCCAGTGGAGTCGGTCTGAGGAAATGCAGAGCCAGAATGACTTTGACGAAGCACAGAAAGGTGTTCTAACTTGCAGAGTCCAGGGCCCGGAGCAAAGGCCATGCCCACCCTGCCCATGTCCCTCCGACAAATATTTACCAAGCACCTCCTCTGTGCAGACCATGGGCCCCAGTCTTTCATGGAATCACAAGACCAGTGTCAGCATTACTCACTCAGTAGCAGGGATCCCTGGGTGGCTCAACAGTTTGACACCTGCCTTTAGCCCGGGGTCTGATCCTGGAGACCCGGGATCGAGTCCCATGTCGGGCTCCCTGTATGGAGCCTGTTTCTCCCTCTGTCTGTGTCTCTCATGAATAAATAAAGTCTTTTTAAAAAATAGCAACATCGCACCACTCATGCACATGAGCACAGTCGTAACATTTCAGTTGTTAATTCTGTACCGACTTTCTAAGATGGCCTGACATAGAGATGACTCAGGTGGCTTCACTATGTATTTACATTTAAAGATGTTTGTCTTCAGGCTTTTGGGTTTTGCTGTTTAGCCATGTGATAATAGTGTTCATAGAGTCAAAACAGTCACATCCCTTGAAATTTCCAGAAATGCCTGGGTTGGTTTTGGGTGCAGCCTGATCATAGACAAGGTTTGGCTAAGTGTGTGCAATAACTCCTGCTGTATTTATTTATTAAAACATCAACACTTATCTGGGATCCCAGACAAGTATTTATAGAGTAAAAGCCCTTAGAAAACCAAGTGGCATCTCTGCTTGCACCAGTGAAGAAGGGCCCCAACTTCCAGAGAGATGATCCACCTCGGTCTATGCTATGTGCTGGGCAATCAGAGGGACCAATGCTTTGGGATCTTGGCCAGCTGGCCTGATGGTAGGATTACTTCTGATCCTTTTGACCAAATGCCTCCACTTTTATGTTTTCTAAACACCCTTCCTAGACGAGGTGAGGAAGATGTCATAGAGACATTATAAGCCGTCTGATTTGGGGGAAGGGAATAAGCTAGGGGAATGCCTGAGTTGGGTTCAGATTTCTGAACTGAAGAAAATTTTGGCTCCTGTCTGGGTGGTAAAAGTCAGTTTAACTGTTTTCAGCTGTCAATAGAATTGGCCATGACCTTGGCAATCTTCCAGCATGCGGTCCTCTTTTTATGGGATGAATGTATGCATTTGCTGGATAACTACTCGTTTCCGGCAGAAGTAATGCATCATCATGAAATACAACCCATAGGAAAAGAATGAGGGGTGGCAGTGTGGAACAGAAGGACCCTTGTGTTCCAAGCAGTTAGGGCAAAAACGGTCCGTTTTACTGTGTGGCCTGGGAACAGATGTTCCATATGGATGTTACGTTCAATAAAATCACATAATGCATCATTTCTTAATGAATGACCCACAGTCTCTACTGCCCTCTGAGATGTCTCGTGACTTCTACTTCACACAAGATTGAACTTCTTAGTTTCAAGGTGTCACTCACTCCTACTTAGGCAGCTGAGATGTCTGAGATGTCACTACTTCCAGAAGCAAAGACCTCTCAGTAAGCCATAAATGCCCAGCATTTTATGTCGCTTATTGGATACTGGTGTGTTTCATGGATGCCGGCAAGAATTTGTTAACATTTCTTAAAGAACAAAGAAAAATAGCTGTATCGTCTCATCACTACTTGTGTGTCTGGCTAAGATGGATCTCCCACTTTTCTACAGCTTTCTTTTCTGTGGCAGAACTGAAGGGGGGCATCTCCTTGCAAGCACATCCCATATAGCCATGTAACATCGGAGTGAAAGAAAATCTATACAAGGAATTTGATCAATAAGAAAATGAATAGGGCTGGATAAAACGTTGTGTTCGGGGCCATGTTTTCTCTTCTTTTTTTAAAGAATGACATGAAAAATTAGGAGATGAAGAGTTCGAAGCTCCTGGCAAAGCAACAGAGCAGGTCCGATTTCAAGGGAAACAAACAGATGTGGTTAAACTGACCGTGTAGTTTCCAGAGCAAACTGTTTGATTGCTCACTGTGTGTGTCCTTGAAATGATTCCTGTTTACCGAAGCACCATGATCAGATGCGACTAGCTGGAAAGGGAGATGTAGTCTGGGCAAGAAAAACAAAGAACATTTCTTTCTTGTGAACATATTGCTATTGGTAAACAAACATCTCGCCTGATTCCAATAAAGCTGATGCTGTCTGTGGCCAACATCTAGCCAGCAATGAATCTTGCTTATAAGCTTTGATAATCATATGGATGAAAACAAATATTTGGCATAACATGGGATGAAAATCTCTTTGCGGTGTCGTTCTTAAAACCGATGTGCTGCTTGTACACTACAAGTGCCTATTTAGGAACCTAAGGGAAACCTTGCTGTACATATCATTTGGGCTTAAGGTATCCAAACTGTAGTGTTTGAGTTTTATGTTGAGGCCACAGAAGAGTATTTTTGAGCTTCCAGCATCTCATTGGAAACTCCTTCATGGTCCCACTTCAGTAGTGGCTGTTGTGTTCCTGCTACTATGGTGACCGGCCCCAGGGAGCCCTGCTTCACGTTGCTCCGCTGCTCCTCAAGATTGGCATCAGGAGGGCATGTACATGGCACTGCATTCTAATTATGGTCTGCTTGCTTCAGCTTTGTGACTTTGTGACTTCCGTGGTGACACATCTCTTTGCCTCTCTATTTGTCTTTTTTCCTCAATCTTCCCTTATCAGAGTAGACGTAGGTTCTGATCATTTTCTTCCTCTGATTTTTCTAGTTATGTGACCTTGGGTAAGTCACTTAACCTCACTGAGTCTTGGCTTCCTCAAGTATAAAGTGGCTATAACCTCAGGGGTCGCTGTTAGGGTTGAATGGCAGCAAGGGAAGCAGTCTGCAGAGCACCACAGAAGAACAGTACGATACGTGGCCAACTCCTCATTCAGCAGGAGTTATTCCCCTGAAGGCAGCTCTTCACCCTCTCCATTCCAGTGGGCTCCTGTCCTTCCCATCTGCTATTCTCTATCGCTGAACTGTTTCCTTCTCAACAGGAATCACAGTTCCACCATCACATATTTGTTGGTTTTACTCGTGTATGAAATTTCCCTTCTATATATTATATACTCACCGAGGGCAGGGATTGTGCTTTTTTTCGCCAATATGTATCCTGTGCGTCACATATTCCCAAGTATGTAATAGATGCTCAGCACATATTTTGTGAAAAAGCAAGGAAGGGGAAAGGGAGAAACTGCAGGAGAAAAAAAGAAGGGAAAAAGGAAAGAAGGAAGGCAAAAAACCCAGATGGGGAGGGAAGAAGGAAGGGAGGAAAGAAAGGTGTAACAGTAATTGCTTTTAGGAATAGGGTACTTTCTAGAGTGATGAAGAAGTTGTTGCCAACCATCCATAATAGAATAAGACAGCGACATGGTCTTTGTGATCAATGTTTGATTAGAATTTAAAATTGTTTCTGAGTTTATTAAAAACGGGCTCATTAGTCTTATTTTTTTCTCCTAGTTTCTAGAATTCCATTAATAACATTTACAATATTTAACTTTTTAAAGACTTTATTCATTTATTCATTCAACAAATATTTACCAAGTGCCTAGTAGGGATCAAGATATAGTACAGGAAAAAGTAGTTAAGAAACTGGAATTTGAAATCAGATCCTAGTGGTTCAAATTAGTAGTCATGTGACCTGAGCAGCCATCTCTCTATGGCCTTGTTTTCCTAACTCTAAGGAAGGGAGGGGAATCATAGATGAGCCTTATTATGGTGCTGCGAGGATTACATGGAGCAAAGATAAGTTTTAGCTGCTGATGATAGCCTGATTATCTCCTGCTCTGAGTCTATAATCTTTTAAGAGAGAAAGGCTTTAAACACATTACGATACAAAGGGCTGTTTCATTATCACCATGACAAGTTCTCTGAAAAACTTCAGTGTACCATGAGGGTGCATAGTGGGGACCCCAACCTGTGGTGGGACCATACTGGTGGTGAGAAAGGGCTTCTGGGAGGAGATCCCACATAAGCTGAGGCTTGAAGGATGAGAAAAAGAGTTTCCCAGGCAAAAGAAGGAGTGATATGGGAGCAGAAACCCTGCATCTGGAAGGGGCAGGGCCACTTGCAGGAACTACTGTGTTCTAACAGTTATAAGATGCTTTTTTTTTTACATTAGAAATTCCTGAGATCAGGACATGTTCTATCATTGATGACTTCCCAGAACCAATGAAATACAGAATTTAAAAAAGAAGCAAACTTAAAAACATCAGAGAGGTTAGAGAGCAGAATGTAAGGGGAAGAATGGCTGGGGAGGTATACAGGGGCCTGCTGTGCAGGGCCACGTACGTCTTGATAAGGATAGGGGACTTATAAGCAGTCAAGAGACAGCAGAAAGATTTGAAGCAGGAAAGTGATGTGAATATATTGGGTTTATTAAAAATCTCATTCTGTATGTAGTGAGAATATTCAGCTGACATGGGAGAAAGTAAGCATGAGGAGGCCATCTGGGGCTCCTGAGACAGTGAGGGCAAGAGATGATGAAAGCTTGACTATAGTGGTGGGACAGAGGCAGAGAGAAGAAGACAGACTCAAAAACATTTGGTGGGTATAATAAGACCTAATGATTTAGTGGTTTTGGGGACATCTGGGTGGCTCAGCAGTTGAGCATCTGCCTTTGGCTCAGGTCGTGATCCCAGAGTCCTGGGATGGAGTCCTGCATCAGGCTCCCCACAGGGAGCCTGCTTCTTCCTCTGCCTATGTCTCTGCCTCTCTCTCTGTCTCTCATGAATAAATAAGTAAAATCTTATAAAAATTATCTAGTGGTTATGGAAAATAAATAAAAGAGGTTTCAGGAATGACTAGAGGTCCCTGGCACATGTACCTGGATGGAAAGCAGTCCCATTTGGCAAGATGGGGAACTCTGGAGGAGGTGCTGACTGGGAGAGGTTATGAGTTCAGGTTTGGACATGGTTGGTGTGAGGACCTATGTGATATCCAGTTGGAGTAGTCACATAGGCCATTACATAGAAGGTTCAAAAGCTCAGAAAAGGAGATTCTAGAATGAATATAAATTAGGGGCTCAAAAGCATAAAGAAAGGAATGCATGTCATGGGAATGGAAGAAAATTCCAGAGTGACTGAGCATTCAAAATGGTAGGAGGTAAACCAGATGTATGATGTCCCTGAAGCCAAGGGGATAGAGTGAAGCTTCAGGAAGGGTGGAGTGGTCAACTCAATTGACTGCTGCTAGATGCTGAGTAAGATGAAGATTGAAAGGTGTCCATTGGGCCTCATGACTCAAAGGCCACATTGGTAGCCTATAGTGAAGTTATATAGCGGAGATGAGATTGCCTCAGAAGCACATGGGAGTTGAGGATTGGAGATAGAGAATAGAAACAATTATTTGGGGGTGTCTGGGTGGTGCAGTCAGTTAAGCCTCTGACTCTTGGGTTTTGGCCCTTGTAGTGATTGCAGTGTCATGAGATTGGCCCCCTGTGGGGCTCTGCACTTGGCGCAGTCTGCTTAAGACTTTCTCTCCCTCTCCCTCTGTCTCCCCTCCTCTCTCTCTCAAATAAAGAAATAAATATTAAAAAAGAAAAAAGAAACAATTATTGTGTAAAGTTTGGGCGTGGAGATGGAGGAGATATGTGTGTCTGGGGAAGTATGTGTGTGTTTTTACTACAGCTTTTGTTCTATTTTTCTTTTCTTCTTCATTATTGTCTTCCTCTTCTCTTCATCCTCTTCTTCATCTTCTTCCTCTTTATTGAAAATGGAGAGGGGAGGATATTTCATGGCACAGAGCCAGTAAAGAGGGAGAACTTGAAGACATAGGAACATAATTAGTAACACCAAGCAGGTGAGATGGTTTAGGACCCAGAACCTGACTGAAGGTTTCTGCCTCTCACTGTTGAAGAGGATCCCTTGGCAGTAACCAGACAACTGGATTTGGTGGCCTGAAGCTAGGGGAGCTCAGCTCACATGGGTCTGTTGGCTACTATTTTCCCCAGGAGGTAGGCAAGGCCTACCAGAGAGATCAAAGTGGTGTACAGGAGGTGGTTTGGGTAATGAGGCACAGAAGTGCATGAACTAAAGTGTGTGCAAATTGGGAAAGGCTTGAACTTGCTTTGGGAGAAACATAGAAGGTATAAAGCAGTTTTTAGAGGTGAAGGTGGGAGTGGTGATAATGGGTATACAGTGACCATTATACTCTTGGGTAGTGTGGGCCACATTTCTCATTAGCTACCAGGCTGACATGGAAGAGCCACATTATCGAGCCCATCCAAGGCTGGGTTTTGCTGGATTTTATTAGATAGTTCAGCATGTGGCCAAGAGGAAGACTAAGGGCTCGACCATGTAATCTCAGTTTGTAGGAAGAGAAATGAAGCTGGGAGAAGCCTCGTGCATAAGGAGGTATGGGTGTTGGCCTGGGACGGCCGCAAGCAGACAAAGGCATAGAGTTACTGACCCAAATGCTCAGGAGTCCACCATCCTGTCATTTGGCATATAAGGAAGAGGATAAATGGTGGACTGATAACTTGGATGATGCCAGTGGAAGCAGGAACAAGACCAGAGGTAGGGATTTAGCTTTGCAAAGGGGGTACTCAGTGTGGCAGATTGCATGTTTGCAGTTTTGTTTCTCAGGGCCTTGCTCAGAAGCAGGCCAAAAATAAAGGGCCAGGGCATACTTCTTGAAGGAAGAATGAATGATAAAGAAGATGTGGTCTATGTATACGATGGAATATTCCTCAGCCATTAGAAACGACAAATACCCACCATTTGCTTCGACGTGGATGGAAGTGGAGGGTATTATGCTGAGTGAAGTATGTCAATTGGAGAAGGACAAACGTTATATGGTCTCATTCATTTGGGGAATATAAAAAATAGTGAAAGGGAATAAAGTGGAAAGGAGAGAAAATGAGTGGGAAATATCAGAAAGGGAGACAGAACATGAGAGACTCCCAACTCTGGGAAACAAACTAGGGGTGGTGGAAAGGGAGGTGGGCGGGGCTTGGGGGTGACTGGGTGACAGGCACTGAGGGAGGCACTTGACGGGATGAGCACTGGGTGTTATTCTATATGTTGGCAAATTGAACACCAACCAAAAATAAATTTATGAAAAAAAGAAGAATGAATGAATGAACAGTTGGGGGGTAATATTCATAGAAATATTTTCAGAAGAATTCACTTACCTCAGGTGTTTATACCCTTGGTTAGTTTTCAGTGTTTGATGAAAGTCATAATTCAGGCTATAGATCTGCATGCATTATTGTAAAGTCTGACTTTTGTATTATTTTGAAAATCAGCCTGTACTTTCCTTTGAACCAAAGTAAAGCAATAATCCAAGTTAAATCATAGTAATCTGCTTGGTAGCTCAAATTAGAGACATAAAGCACCCTCGAATAGTGAATTGTCGAATAGTGAATTGCAGTGTTGAATATGGAGGGATTGGGAAGGTTTCTGTGGATTGGTCACAGGAAGAAAACACTGCATTCTTCTCACTCCTCGTGGAAGGTAGACGAGGTGGGATAGCTGGTCCCCACTACGGATACACAAAGGCACTGGAGCTCCATCCTTAGGAAGCAGCATGTCCCTTCGCCTGGTCCCTCTTCATCACACCACTTGATTCATTTGCTTCCCAGCACTTGTCTTTTCCCAAACTTCCCATTTGCTTATGTTTCATTGCCTGGTCAGCCCCCACCACCTCTGCTATCAAGGGTCATCTGACTGGGTCAGTCCTGTGTCGCAGCGCTTAGACCAATGCCCAGCTTGGGAAGTCGACCCCTGAGTTGGGGCATGTCCTCTCGAATGTATGAACAGCTGCAGAAGTGACAGACAGGTGTTTTTATATTAACTTTCCCTCTCTTTCATGTGAGTACCTTAAAACCAGAGATTTTTTTCCCTTCCTCAGTCAGCATATAGCACATGTTCAAACCTTGTGAAAGAATTTATTGTATGACATAGACACTGACAAAATGTGAAGTTAAATCAGGATGGCCTCAGTTCCCCAAGCCTGAATTTCTGAAATGTTTTCCTGCCTCCCACCCAAATAATTTTTCAGATACGAAGACAGATACTCCTAAACTGAGTGTGATTCTCTAGTAATAAGTAAGACATTTCACAAACTTATTTAACTCTTTAAGATATTGAGTGAACTAGAGAACAGAATCAGGAATTTGGTTTGAATGAGCCATACCTGATGAATCTTTACAGCTCTGCTGTAAAATGAAAGCAGGTTTCTGCAGTGTTAGCTTTGGACCAATGTTTTGCAAATTTTAACATGCATGCAAAGCACCAAGCTCTTTTAAAATACAGCTTCTGATTCCATAGGTCTGGGCTGAGCCTGCAAATCTGCATTTGTGACCAGCTCCCAGGTGGTGCCCATGCTGCCCATCCGGGTACCACCACCACACTAAAGGTACTTAAAAGAGGCAGGGCCCCAGACTATACTATTTTCCCACATACCAGAGTATTGGATACACATGCTCCTGGACTTGTCCTGAGCCTTCTTGAAAACTGAGCCTTTCGGGTGTTGAGAATTTTAAAATGTATAGATGTGTTTTTTTAAGTAGTTATCTTTAAAAAATAGATTTAAAATAGATAACAAGGGATGATTATTCCCATGTTATAGATAATGTGGCTAAAGTACATAGAGGTTAAATGACTTAGCCCAGGGGCACCTGGGTGGCTCAGTCAGTTAAGCATTTTCCTTCGGCTCAGGTCATGAGCTTAGGGTCCTAGAACGGAGTCCTGTGTCTGCCTCCCTGCTCAGCAGCAAGTCTGCTTCTCCCTCTTTCTCTCCTTCTGCGATCTCTCTCTCTCTCTCTCAAATAAATAAATAAAATCTTAAAAAAAAAAAAAAAAGAAAAGCAAGTTCCTCGGTCACACTGGCCTCAATCCCCATTTTAAGTGGGGGAAGATGTAGACATTCAGGAAGAAACTTGATATGCAGGCTCCTAGAGTAATATCAAAAAAGACCCATTAACATACTGTCATTTCCGTCAAAAAATAGACTTATGAAAGGTAGTTTTTATCGAGAACTCTAGCCCTCCTCTTCAAACTCAGAACAGAATGAGTCATCCTCGTTGTCTTAGTTCTTGACAGCTTTTGGTATTTTTCTACCTGCTTCCGGACATTATATGCTAGTTCTACCAAAGGGGCTCCTCTGAGGGTGTGCACCACCAATTTCAGAGGGAGGAGAATAATTAGGAACAATTAGGGATGCTCTGAAACTGACTGGCAGCTCTTTGTACCGATCTAATTCTGATGAAAGATGACTGCATTCAAAGCAGGTGGTGCAAGCACCTGCAGCCATTTGCAGTGATGCTATTTTAAGTTACGATTGGAATAGAAAAAAACCTCTCCAGAAATAATTGGCATGCAAAAAATGTATTATTTTAATGCTCCTGTGACCATCTCAGAACACCTGAATTCACATCGAAGTACCTACAGCAGTGCGTTCCATTCCTCAGAACTTGGTAAACCTACACACACACACACAGAAGAATATGGAATGATTGTAGGAGAGCCAACTGGTTCAGATATTGATTGGATCCTAAGACGTCTATAGACCTCACCCTGACACTGGGTCCCATGAAGGATTCGGACACAACACTAGTTATGACCTTGAATATTCTCCTGTTTCAGGTGTCCTAAGGTGACTCTGCTTAATAGGGATTCTTTAGTAAATTGCTCAGTAAAGTTAAAATTCCTCTGTCACATAAATAATCTGCTGCATCTCTGTTTTCTAAGTCTGTCATCTTTGGCTTTCTTCGGGGGGCAGACAAGGGCTATCCCTGCCATCAGCCAAGCAGAGTGTGAGTTGTTCATGCTCAGAAGACGAGAGTCAGGGAAGTATGAGTAAGATGGTAAACAACTCCAGTTTAAGCCATTTCTCCTCAAAAGCCCTCCAAGCACTTCATTATATCTTTCATCTCTCAGAGCCCTGTGGATGGTAATGTCCTCTCCTCATTTTACAGCTGAGAAATTGGGAGTTACTAGTGATAGGAATGCAGAGCTTCCTAAAGAGTGATGAACACCTTTGTAGAATGCAGCTGCCACTTTCTACCACGGCCTCCCCGGGCTCTTTCTCTTGTCCCTTCCTCCTGTGTCCAGGGACCTGGACTGGCTCATCTTCTGGCGGCTGAGCTCTTTCCTCAGCCACACCCAAGCTCCTCCCTTTCCCCCCCTACTTGACTTTCTCTATTGACCCAGCTGTGCTTCTGTTTAGGCCTCCCCAGCTATTTGCATGAATGCTGTACATTTAGAAGAAAGAATTTTGAAATATTATTAGGTAATGGTTACAATAGATAAAGCTAAAATCATATTAGCTATAATCCTTACAATATTTTTTTCCCAAATGAAGTTCTGCTACTTTCCTATTTTCATTCACTTGCCTAAAATCAAGGTTTTTATAAATCATAGATGATTATAGTGTTAACTTTCAGATCCATCAATAGTAATAGGAGAGATTCTTCTCTGAGAACTTTGAATATTACCAGTTTCTGATATATATATAATGTCCTTTGGTTTCTTACTAAGTTTTTGGTATTTTTAAAAATTATTTATTTATTTATTTCCTTTAAAGATTTTTATTTATTTATTCATGAGACACACACAGAGAGAGAGAGAGAGAGAGGCAGAGACATAGGCAGAGGGAGAGGCAGGCTCCAAGCAGGGAGCCCGATGTGGGACTCGATCCTGGACTCCAGGATCACTCCCTGAGCCAAAGCAAATACTTAACTGCTAAGACACCCAGGCATCCCAGTTTTTAATATTTTTTATACAGTGTAGGATAGTGTTTAAGAATGTAGATTGTAGACCTATATTTGGGTTCAGATTCTAGTTCCACAACTAACTAGGAACATTAATTAACTTCTCCGAGGCACAGTTTCTCGGTGTACAAAATGGAATTAACAATACCCACCTTGGAAGATTATCTTGAAGTTTAAACAAGGCTGATGCAGGCTAAATACCACTTAGTGCAGAATCTGGCATGCAGTAAGTGTTCAATAAATGGTTTATGGTTGTTATTGATGATGATGGTGGTGGTGGTGGTGACAATAATTATAACCAGCTGTGGAGATGGGAGACTCTCCTGTAGGTGATAATTCTAAAAGTATTCAAATAAAATGTGTGTTGAAATCTCTTTCAAAGCATTTTGACAGATTTCAGATGTGGCAAACAAGATTTACTGAGTGCCGAGGGGGACTTCCGTGCGTAGGGGAACACCCTTAGTGGCTACAGATTTGGTGGCAGCTACCCTCTGCAGCAGGAATCTACTATCTGAGCACAGATCATGTGTAGCATTAACATATTTTAAATAAACTAAAAACATGTTAACAATGACACAGGGCAATAGTTATTAAGTAGTGCCTGCAACTTTGAATTCAACATTCAGAAACTTATAGAAGGAAAAAAAAAGAAACTTACAGAAGGTAAATCATTTTGACTCCTAATATCTAAATATGCTCGACACATACTAACTGCAGGAAAGGCATTCCAAGTCCTGCCAACTCTTGTCATTTTTAGTATTTTTATGCTTTTCTGGAAGGAGGTGAAAACAAAGGTAGGGTGGTACTTAGACTATTTGAGCTAATTAGCTTCAAGTCTAAACTAGGGAAATATGAAAACTGATTTTCAAGATTTAATGATTTTTAAGAACAAATGGTGGACTCCAGTCTGGTGTAGCTCATAGAATCTTGGGGCTAAATATATCACTTCATCCAAGATTATCATTTTACAGGTAAAGAATGAGGGGCCAGAGAAGCTCCGTGAGGTACTCCACAGAGCCCACTGCAAGTGAGTGACACACTGATGAGAAAAAGCACCTAATCCCTAGCCTACTGCTCTTCCATCAGCTCACTTCTCCTCGGGCTCTTATAATAAACAGCAAAAAACATCTGCAGTCATTACATAAAGTTAATATTAATTTTGCTGTATGTGCAGAAAGAATTTATTTCTTTTTCTTTAGGTAGTTAAAATTTCTTTCTAAAGCTTTTAAAAATATTATTTATTCATTTAGAGACAAAATCAAGGTATATGTTAACCTTCATCTTAAATGACAGCAAAGTAATGGAGTCTAAACTAACAAAGTTTCACTCTAGTTAGGATTCAAGCAACACTGATACCCTGAAAACAGCTCTCATGTCTCATGGGACTTCACACGTGTCAACGGGAAGGTTAAATGACTTAATACATGGAATGAGCTTGGAACAGTGGGTATTGGCAATGACAGATACTAATGTTGCCGAGGCCCTTTAAAGATGGCTCTGCATTTTTAAATGAGGATTTGTATGTTACTGCGTATGCAGCCATAAGCATGAGGGAATAAATGAGGCTCTAGACCAATACTGCCCAGCAAAAATATGATGTGAGTCACATATGTAAAGCTCTTTGAGTTGTCTTGAAGCCACTGCAAAAATAAATAGGTGAGATTAATGATATTTTATGTAACCCAATGTATTAAAAAATTATGATTTCAATGTGTAATTTTAAAAGGCATTAATGAGACACTTTACAATCTTCTTTTATACTCTCTTCAAGACCCAGTGTAGGGATCCCTGGGTGGCTCAGTGGTTTAGCGCCTGCCTTTGGCCCAGGGTGCAATCCTGGAGTCCCCTGGATCAAGTCCCGCGTCGGGCTCCCGGCATGGAGCCTGCCTCTCCCTCTGCCTGTGTCTCTGCCTCTCTCTCTCTCTCTCTCTCTCTCTATGTCTATCATAAATAAATAAATAAATCTTTAAAAAAAAAAAAAGACCCAGTGTATACATTTACCTTTACTGCCCACCTCAACTCAGACTGGCCCAATCTTAAGTCCTCAGTAGCCACGTGTGGTCAGGGCTGTGTGTTGGACCATGTTGCTCTAGTTCTATTTACTCGCAAGTCTAATTTCACAAAAGCAATTGCTTGCATCCTTTCTGAAGGTACATGTGGCTTTTCTTGGCGCTTTTTTCACTAGTTATAAGTCAGCAGTGCCCAAGCCCATCACAGTTAAATAGAAATACATTATACATTTAAATTTGAGTTATGGTGCATATATGCAAGGGCTAAGCTGAATGTTTATCTCTCTCTAAAAATAGTTCACTTCGAAAGTAATAGAATATTTTTTCTTGGGTTAGTTTCTATATATTTCCAGTTCAGTAAATGTGGCGAATTGTTTTGTCGACATCGAGGAAGGTTTATTTGTTATTTCTTCACTTGGATGAGGTAAAGCTTTGCTGCTTTATGTGAGAAATATTTAGGCTTATTTATTAAAAAAAACATGATTTATTGATTTATGATTCATGACTTATTTGGTTCAGTAAATATTAATTGTTCCCAGAGAGCATGATCATGTTGGTGCAAGAATGATTTTGATTATGGAAAGTTTGTTAGCTGAACGGAACACATGTCTTACAAATATTCGTTAAACTTCTTATCAAGGACATTACTGAAGGCATTATCATAGAAAGAAGCTTCGCGTTACACAGTTGAAAACAACTGTAAGTATGTTGCACCTAAAGCTACATAAATAATTGCTAATCAGATGGAAGTTTCTGTGTTACTTCTAAAACTATAGGGTAAGATCATAAGGTGAACAGTCATGAGGAATAGTTTCATTGCTTATTTTGAAATTTTAAAATGCTAGTCTTTATCGACTTTGAAATGCTAGTTATCATTGACTATTAGGTTATATGATTCATGAGTACACACAATTCTCTCATAAATTTCACAGGGACACTATGGGAACGTTGAATTGAATTCATGCTTTTGTGGCTCAATTTATAAAAGAACTCAATATTCCCAGACCTTAATTTTCTTATCTGCAAAAGGGGTAGAATAATAAAAGCTAAAAATAGATGAACACATTTAGCTGAACACTTTACATGTCTCAACTCATCTAATCCTCTTTACTCCCACCTCACATGATATCATATCTCCATTTATACATGAGGAGGTGGAAATGTGCCCAACATCACAAAGCTAGTGGTGGAGCCACCTTTCACGCCCAGGCTGGAGCTCCCCAAGGGAAATTTCCTTGATACTTGAAATAGCAGGGAGAAAATTAGGCTTAATAGAATTTACCTAGAAGAATTCTTTTGGGATGCCTGGGTGGCACAGTGGTTGACCGTCTGCTTTTGGCTAAGGGTGTGATCCCAGGGTCCTGGGATCGAGTCCTGAATCAGGCTCTCTGTAGGAGCTTGTCCCTCTGCCTATGTCTCTGCCTCTCTCTCTCTCATGAATAAATACATAACATCTTTAAAATTAAAAAAAGAGTTCTTCAGAGATACATTTTTTAAAAATAGTCTTTCTGTTTAGAAGTCCTTATATAGGTTCACTAGGATATTAGGTAGTTCTGTGCTATTCCATAAAACCAAGCCTATCCTTGACTTTAAGAAATAAAACCATGACTATGGAGTCCTTCCTGGTGAAGTGGTGAAGTTGGTCCCTGCACAACAAATGGTTAGGACCCCAGTTAAATGACGGTTTGACTTAATTGCTTCTAGGGCTCTTTACATCTGTAACCCCTGTGACTCTTGATGAATGCCTACAGCTGAAGGGCGGAGTTCCTGTGCCCTTATGTGGGGTCCGCAGAGCGGAAGCTAGGCAGTGGCAGTTCATTAGTAAGAAGACTATGTGGTGGCGGCTGTTGAGATAAAGTAGCTAAACAAAGTTCTAGAGATAAACCTTTGATCGAGGGCAGAAGTCTCAGTCCAATTATGAGTCTTTGCAGAATGGACTAACTCATGGTGAATGTTTCCCATCTTCATCTTGTTCTTTCTGGGATGTAATTGCCTTCGGAATCAGTAAATTTCAACCATGGCTAGAGATCTTTGATGATATGGAGCGGGGAAAGTTCCAAACGTTGGAGATGTGGAGGAGAATAGAAAGGAAGAGGAAAGGAGAGGGAGGGAGAGAATGGACGTAATGGCAGGAAAACGAACTGTGGCTATCAAGGCTAGAAGGAAGGCCTTGTTGGGATAGTCTGCTACACCACTGAGATAACCAGGGCTGAAATAGCTCAGATCACTCCCCTGTCTGCCCTTGGGGTCAGGCTGGCTTTCAGTGTTGCAGAGAGGACCCCAGATATGAAGCCTAAAATGTTTATTTCAGTGGAAGCGTTAAGCTTCTTGGGAGAAGGCAAAGCCACTGAATGGACAGATTACCACCAAGAGTGACTTGGACGAGGAAGTTGCAAGGCGAATGGCTTCTCTGTGGTTAATGCACTAAGTGCACCATCTCAGAGCCCTCTGTTTACAAGTGGTGGAGACATTTTTATCAGTGAGCCCTTGATCAGTCTAATCCAAGAGTACTTTGACTGCTAAATATCCGGAGGGAGCCATTTAAGAAGGGTGTTTCTCTTGGCTTCTTTTATTTATACCAGTTTTTTTTTTTTTAAAGCAACATTTGCTTTCTGTTTTCTGAATTTCAACTCTTTCACAACGTACTGTGTTCCTTACATCAAATGGCCATTGTGCGACCAGGGAAATGGAATTATGTCATGCTGCAGGTGAAAAGGCTCCGGTCATCTTCTCCATCAGGGGAAATACAGATAAGAAAGAAAATGTTTCATTTGGTCCCTCATGCTCGGCTCCTCCGAACTGTTCAATTGTTACCCGTCGCTCACCCAAGACACACAGTGTATTGGCTGAGATAAGAGCCTGCATTCTGTGTGCCTGCTGTCAGTACAGGTATTGAAAGAAATCACATCGATCTAAATTTGACCCCAAGGGGAAGGAAGGAAGGGTCACCTGAACAGGGACTGTGAATGATGTCGCTGTGTGAGCAAATAGCTTTCTCTTCCCTTCCTGTCCTGCTAGAGCTAACGCCTCCCCTCCAAACCCCTCTCCTCTGGGTGCTTATCACAGTAATCCCACATCTGTGTGTCTGATGTTAGGCAACTGAAGGTAACTGAAGCAGTATTTCCACAAGAGAAGTAAGGTTCCTGAACGTTTGCTCACAGTCCCTGGCATATGTCAGGAGACATTCTCAAACAGTTCTTACTATAAGTGAGTATAAATGACTTTTGTTTGAAAATTCAATATTTGACAATTTTTTAATTTTTTCCCCCATAGTGGCTCCCCAAATCGGGGCAGGGAAAGTTTGGAAACAAATCCAACACTCATTAAAATCACAGACAACAATTTGGATGGCTAACAGTTTTCAAGATTCAAGAAAGCAGAGAGAGGGTGGAGGCATCAGCCAAATTTAAAAAAGAAGAAATTGAAGAGTCAACCACGCACCTTCGAGATGGAAGTGAAATGGTTTACCAGCAGCATATGCAAATATAGCTAAATTTTCCTCAGCTATGTGTGTGAGTGCCAGAAAGGCTAATAGCAATTCTAGGCACATCATTTCTGCTTCAACAGAAGCATGGAAAGAGGGGGAGTAAAGGAAGCAATTCTTCACTCTATTTTGAGGTGACACCTTGTGAGCAACTGGTTGATGAGGAGATGCAGGAAAGTGCCCCAGTGGCGATTTTAGAAATCTTGGCACAAGAGGAATCTTGGTTTGCCTGGGTGGTGGCAGGGAGAGGGCTGAGGATGTAAGGGAACCAATGTGAATTGGCTCCTCGGTGAGTCACAGAAGCCACACAGGTGAGTTGTCCCACAAAGGAAACTTTGCTGCAACAAATAAGGAGATCACAGGGAGTAACTTCCAAAGTCGTGACTTCCCAAGCAAGGGTGGATAGGTTCCTTTTAGTGAGGGTGGGGATGAATATTTAAAACGGGGATCCTTGTCACCATATGTAGCGGTGCACATAAGGTTGCATATGGCCTTAAGGGAACATGCCTATACGTATTTTGCATGTTCCTTAAATGAAGCTTGTGCTCCTCCTCGGGCAGAGATTTTAGTATTATAATGAAGTAAATGTCAGTAGTTCTAGAGGTCACTCTGCGGTCCTTCTGTTAAGACACAAGAAGGGGGTTTAGCTCCAGCTGGTCTGGGAGGTCTGGGTGGGCTGGAGGTCTTGTCAGGGCAGTCGCCATCACCTGAAAGGTGGTTTCAGGTTTCATTTGCCTGAGTTATAGGCAAGCTGGAAAGAGGAGCTTGAGGAAAAATGGGAGGCAAAAGCTGGTGAGTACAAGCAGGTGGGCAGCAAAGGTCAGGTCTTGGGTTCTGGCTGGTGACAAGGGCACTAGATCAACACTTAAAAGAGTGGTTACGTGGACCAGCTGGATTACGTGGACACTGGTAGCTGCAGCAGACAGAACCAGAAATCATATATAGAAGTTGCAAAAAGACAGGTTTGAGTTCAGTGTAAGCAAGAACCTTCCAGTAGAGTTGCCCCTCTAGGGACATGGAGGAGTAAGTTTCAAGAAGAGGCTGCGTGGCCCTTACTGAATTTTTTCCTACAAGTTCAATCTCAATAGGTCACTAAGGTGGCTTGTAACTCTGTGACTGTGATTCCCTTGCCATGCTGTAAAATAGAGCCAGCTGGCTTGAAGGAAGAGAAGTGCAGTTTCAAAGTCCCCAAAGTGGAACAGCCATAGATACCTTCCACTCTCACCAGGGCCTGAGGACAAAGCAGTTAGGCAGGCAGCTGTAGGGGGTGCCAGAGGGACGTGGCCACTGCAGGCAGGTAGGTGTGCCCCTCTGGTTTCCTTCATGCTTATTTTGATGGCTTCTGGGTTTTCAGCTTTTCTGTTCCTTGTGTAAATCTATTGCTCTACCTCACCCCTCTCTACACGCACACACCAAGCCCTTAACTAAAGCAGAAGGAAATGCATAGGAAAAGTGTAAAATAGTTGAGCTAGACTAGGAGCTGGGGGCTTCCTCTGCCCTGTCCCAGGAGCAAATGAATCTGTTTCACTTTATTTACTTTTAAAGATGTATTTATTTATTAGAGAGAGAAAGCACAGGAGGGGAGGGAGGAGCAAGGGGGGAGAGATAATCTTTTTTTTTTTTAAACTTACAATATTCTGTACAGTATTTTATGGTTACATTTCTTATGATGCTAATTAATTTTTTTTAAATTTTTATTTATTTATGATAGTCACAGAGAGAGAGATAGAGAGAGAGGCAGAGACATAGGCAGAGGGAGAAGCAGGCTCCATGCACCGGGAGCCTGATGTGGGATTCGATCCCGGGTATCCAGGATCGCGCCCTGGGCCAAAGGCAGGCGCCAAACCGCTGCGCCACCCAGGGATCCCGGGGAGAGATATTCTTAAGCAGACTCTGGGCTGAGCACAGAGTGAGGTTCAGTTTCATGACCCCAAGATCATGATCTGTGCCGAAATCAGGAGTTGGATGCTTAACCAACTGAGCCATCCAGGCCCCCCTACATTTCACTTTCAAAGGTTAAGCTTGATACTAAAGTTGGACTGTTTGGATTGATTTTTTTTTTTTTTAAGATTTTATTTATTCATTTGATCCCAGGATTCTGGGATCATGACCTTAGCTAAAGGCAGACGCTTAACCGACTGAGCCATCCAGGCGCCCCTGGATTGATCTTTATAGTAGAAATTGAATCTTTTGAGACAACCGTACTAATTTGCTTCTTGATTTCTTTAAGTATTCTATGGTACATACATATCCTGAATGGAGATGAGAATCTCATGCAGAAAGTTATTTTTGCTGTGAGGTGGAAGGAACATTAGGTATTTCAGCTAAACAATTCTGCAGCCTCAGGTACGGCCAAAGTGGTGTGATGGCCATAAATCTGCCCTCTATTTGTGTTGCCTTTCCTATGCTACTTTTTTCTCTTTAGATTTTTCCCCTTCTGTAAAATGGAGATCATAATAGCACCACTCCTTAGGGTTGTGGAAATGAAGTAAGGTAATACATGTAAAGAACTTATATCAATACCAGGTGCATACAAAACAAGTATGTGTTATTATGTATTGTTTTGGGAGTCCTTTCAGCCACCCCCAGGTTTAGTAATTTGCCGGAAGGACTCACAGGTCTCAGAAAAGCTGTTATACTCAGTAATGGCTTGTTATGGAAAATAATACAGATTAAAATCAGCAAAGGAGAAAAGTGTATTGGGTGGAGCCCAGGCACACTGGACCAGTCGCATGCTGCCAGTTGTCCTGACAGAGCTGCATTCTCTCAGCAGTGTATGGCAACACACACCAGGTGTGGCCAATCAGGGAAACTCACCCATGCTTTGGTGTCCAGGATTTCTGTTGGTGGAGAGGAGCCAGTCACACAGTCATGCAGTCTTCAGCTCCTCCTTCCCCACTGGCCCCCACCTGCCCTGCCCTGATATAGTGTGACCTTGACATACAAAAAAAGGCGTTTGCAATAAATCACATTGTTGGCATAACCTATATAGCCCAAAGTCTCAGGCATACAGAGACACTTTTATCAGGTGGTATACTCAAGGGGCTCAGAGGAGCCAGTCAGGGGACACTTGGAATGAGGAGGGTTTGGGCAACTCAGTCTTCTTCTTCTTCTTCTTTTTATTTTTTTATTTTTTATTTATTTTTAAAAAAGATTTTATTTATTTATTCATGGGAGACACAGAGGGGGAGAGAGAGAGAGAGAGAGAGAGAGAGAGAAACAGAGACACAGGCAGAAGAAGCAGGCCCCATGCAGGGAGCCCGACATGGGACTCGATCCAGGGTCTCCAGGATCACGCCCTGGGCCAAAGGCAGGCGCTAAACCTCTGAGCCACCCAGGGATCCCCTATTTTTTTATTTTTTAAGATTTTCATTTATTTATCCATGAGAGGCAGAGACATAGGCAGGGGGACAAGCAGGCTCCCTACAGGGAGCCTAATGCAAGTCTCGACCCCTGGACCCTGGATCCTGGATCAAGCCTGATGCAGGTCTCAAATCCTCGAACCTGGATCACAACCTGAGCCAAGGGCAGATGCTCAACCATTGAGCCCCCCAGATGCCCCCGAAACTCAGGGTTCTGAGTTAACATTTTACTGCACATTATATGTAAATTCTGCTTATTTGAACAATCAAATTCAACCATTTTCTTAATGCTTGCAATACTTTTTTTTTTTTTTTTTAGTATGCGAACATTTATTGAGTATTTATCACATGTATATCTCTTACAACTTTCTCTCTATGAGCTGGAAAATTTCAGTTTCAATCCACATTGTAAAACCAAAAAAGAAACTGTTATTATCCAATACAAGAGGACATATCAGAAACTAAAGATCGCACTATTATCATTGCAATAATGGTGATAATAGAATACTCCATAAATTTTAAGTAAAATTACACATAAAATGCTTTATGAATATTATTACTTTTAGTCCTTATCAATTAACTGTGGGAGGTAAGTAATGGTTCGATTTTACAGGTGAGAGAGTAAAGGTCTAGAGACTTTTAAGAACTCCCCCAAGGCTCCTCAGCCAGTAAAGGGCAGAGTCTACATTTAGCGATCTGATTCCAAACCTCATGGTCTTAACATCATGCATGATAGTTTACTATGACATTGAGAAACCATAGGCTCTAAAAAAGTATTTTGAAACATTAAAAAAAAATTCCAACAGGATTTACTCTATTTGATACATCTCAAGATCCATAGAAT
Organism: Vulpes lagopus; assembly: GCF_018345385.1. Classification (NCBI taxonomy): domain Eukaryota; kingdom Metazoa; phylum Chordata; class Mammalia; order Carnivora; family Canidae; genus Vulpes; species Vulpes lagopus. The sequence continues at coordinate 68,518,254 of NC_054832.1, read as the reverse complement.
TGTTGAGACACTGGGGCAGAGTTGTGGCTAGAACACGTGTTGCTTTTACCAGCCGAAGAGATCTCAGCAAAGAAGCTTCTAAGATGCCTCTCCCCCTAAATATGTGATATAGAAGGCAGAAAAGCAAAAAGAGAGATACAAAAAGATGGAAAGTTTGTAGTTATTTTGAGTGTTTTGATTAATAAGGGGAACATAAATCTGAATGTTCTCCAAGATTACAAAATTGTTGCCACATGAATTGTCTGTAATTGTATCTTTCTCCTTCTCCTATTTTTAGGTCCCAGTCTGTGGTGGAAGCTGGCACCCTGAAACATGAGGAGAAGGGAGAGAATGAGAATACTCAGCCACTCCTGGCTCTGGACTGAACCCCGAGTCACCCCATGCTCTCGCAGATCGCCAGCCTTCAGTGGTATCAGCCACCCAGGAAGCACATGCGCAACTGACCCACACAGACACGTGCGTTCCGCTTGACACAAGGCCCTCCACTCCTGCCACCTAGTATTGACTGTCACCAGCCATTGGTCTGAGCAGCCAAAGTTGAACAAAGACTTGAGAGATGCTTTTTTTCCACTGGGGGACTGGAGGTGAAGCAAGGCAGTTATGTAAACATGATCCCCCCTCCCTCATATTTATGGTAGTAAAATAATTGAAAAAAGAAAAACTAAATTTGATGCATACGCTGCATTAGTACAAGGATTTTTCTGAGGTACCGCAGACACCCTCTCCAGGTTTTGTGATTTAAGATTAAGTGCATTTCCAAGTAGATACATCAGAGTTAAACTGTGCAGACACAATTGTCAAGCTTGATGTAGGGCAAGGCCCCAAGACAGTAGTATCTCCAGTAATTTCCATTCTTATTGAATTATTTTTTTTGACCTCATCACCAGCATCGAATTGTTCAGCCTAAGGGCATGTTCTTGTAGGTCTGGCTATTTGCGGGGTTTGCTTATTTTGATTATCCTGCAAGAATGATTGTGACGTCACATCTTTTGTCAGGCCACCAGCTGATTACCATGATCTGACTTTAAAAGAAGACACACACAACTTGGAATATGATTATTTCATCTTAATAACGTGACTTCCCACAGGCAACATGAGTCTGCAGGGCGGGGGAGGGGGGAGGGGGGGCGGGGTCTCATTGAAACACATGTCAGTGATTAATGGATCCATTCAAATGGCCTCACTTGGGTCACTACACGAAAGAAAAGCAGTTAGCCCCTCACTCTCCTGCAACCAGTTAAAGGTGTGGAGAAGGGAGCTGGCTGTTGCTGAGAGGGTAGGGACCAATCATGGAGGAAGACCCTTAAAGATGGCTAAATACACAAGTACTGACAATAAGAGATTAGGAATGCGGGATAAAATGCCAAAGATCATTTTATTTCTTTGTCTATTCTCCTTAGAAATGGAGCCCCCAACTATCCATCCAAAGGAAATTAAATTAAAATAAACAGATATCATAGGATATGATATCCTTACTTGTGCCATGTTTCCCCCAATCAGTTGTATGTTTTTAGGTACCTCATCCTCCCAGTTATCTGCATGACATGGGCATTTATTAGTATGACCAGTTGGTGCTCAGTGTCAAATAAAAAATATTTTGGTTGATGATGGGCAGAAAAATATGATTTTATGTTCTAAGGATTTGGGAGAGTTAGCTAAAAAATTAAAAGAAAAGAGGTGATCAAGTGGCCATAATCACCCTCAATAAGCATTATTACTAATCTTAACCATTTATGACATCTCTTTCTCAATGAATCTATTGTTTTAATTTTTTTTCTACTGGCAGAGGAGAATAAGAGAATTTTTGTATTCTACCCTTGAAATAAAATTGAAATAGAATTAAAAATATTTCTCAACCAATTGTATCATGGTATAAATAAAACCAATTCATTTTGTGTAGACATTTCAAATAACAAAATAGTAACACTGAAATAATTCTACCAATGCAGTGACTGAAACACTTTTCTTATATTCCATGACATAGGGAAGAAAGATAAAGAATTAAAGTGAATTAGAAAATCCATTTTATTACTTGGGTTTATAAAATAGTTGTGGGATCCAAGTATTTAAAATGCTATTGGAATCGATTATTGCCAACGTTTTTGCAACAGTTATAATATTCCTGGCTTTTCAATTGGCAATATTTAGAATCCTACTGTAGTGACCTGATTTTAAATACCATATTATAATTATTAAGTCAAGAGCTAGTTTTTATTCTATTCCATGATTTCATTAAATGAATGTAAGATGATGGTTTAACATTGACAACTTCTACTTTAAATTTCTTTATGTGTATGCAATATACATACAAGAACCAAATTCAATAAGTGACATGAATGTTATCACACGAGCATTGGATTGTATTGTCCTTTGTCAGTCATTTCTTCTGTTCAATAAATACTGAAGGACATGACACCTTTTTATTTTTCAAGAGCTTGCTTTTTCTTCTGGACCTTGGCAATTAATTTTGAGACTTTCCTCACATTCTTCTTCATCTATTTTAGTGGTATTGTTGTGGCAAAACAGAAGGGAACAGGACAAATATTTTGCAAACCCTACTAACTGGAAGCTATTGTCAAGCAGAAAGGATACATTTCAATGGTAAAGAACTCTTTTCAAAAGAGACAAATAAATCATCCTCCTTTGCCCTTAGATGGAAAGGAAGCACAAGTATTTATTTCTCCCTGGGAATGAAATCTGATAACCTCTGTGTCATTTCTTCAGCATTTTTGTTCATATTGGCTTAAAATTCAGGTGCATGAATATCATTACATTCATATAGCTAACATGTCTAGTTTTGATTGGAAACATGCAATATTTAATGCATTAATACTCTTCTCAATAATTTGATCATCTTTGGAATAAGTAGGCATGAAAATTTCTCAACTGTTATTTCTATGCTGTGGCTAACACTGAAGCTAAACTATGGATAACAGTAGCTACTTCAAAGCTATGCTTAAATGGCATAAAGTTTCTCCAGCCAAGGGAATGGAAGAGTCTTCCAAACTCTTTCAAAGAAGAAGGCAATCTACACAAGCTGAACCCAGGACTAAGATCCTGGCATTCTTGCTTGGTCTTCCACTTTGCCATCCTTCATATTTTTACAAAATTGCGATGGGAACACACATAAGGACCTCTTCGCTCACAGGGATCTACAATAGGCCAAGAGACTCTGGATTCCAGCCTTGTCTCAGATGGCAAAGAGGCCGAAGAGCCAGATGTCCTAGCAGCTACCTATTTACCTGATCCTGAGAGGAAATGTTTACTTTGAGAAATTTCTTTCAAGTTCTAATTCTTAGCACTAAAAAGTGTACATGTGGCACTGCTATGACTCAATATAAAATGATTCCATGTCCTGTTGCAGGATGCAAAGCTCCTCTTGGGAAGACAGAGTCTCTACCATTTGCATGGAGAGCACAGAAATGAAGACAAGGCTTTCAGTGAAGCTAAAAAAGCAAATAGACTCAGTGGGTAGGAAGCAGTACAGTTCCTAGACATCAGCATAATTACATCTTTCTCCTTCGTATTAGGAAAATAAAATTGCTTTTTTATGGGTGTCTTTTACTAAAGATAATTAGAAGAGGGAAGTCTGAGTTGACGAGGGAAGTTACCATTAAGCAGCAAGAAGTAAAGCATTTACAGAGCTTATTATTAAACTCAACAAAAAAGTAGTGGTGAGTGATGACAAAATCACCCAGCTACCCTAGAAATATATAACTGCATAGAAAAATTACAAACTAAAATGATCCATTCACAGTTTCTACATGTATTCTCACTGTACACTGATTCAGGCCTCTTTTAAGGGGGAAAAGTATCTTTGGCTGACAAGACAGAAGCGATCATGTATTCACCTGAAATACGGCACCAGATGGGTGCTGTCGTGGGGGGAAGTACAGCAGGGTGCTTTCTACATGAACTGCAGCAAGGCAAATATCCCATTTAGTGTCTTCTAACCCTAGGAAGAACCTTAGAATTTGGGGGCTGCACATCAAGGAAATTAAGGCTTCTCAAACTTGGAACCTCTAGTCCTATACCCGAGGAGATAGAGCCAGAAAGGCAGCCTCTCTCGTGTGTCCCAAGCCTACACAATATGCTAAATGGCAGGAAGGCTGTGTCTCTGCTGGGGTGTCAGCTCTGGGTGCCACACATCCACGATGAATATCAGCCGGAAAGACGTAGCGTCCTGCCACACCTCATGCTCGAAAGAATCATCAAAGATGAGCACCTTGCCTTCTTCCCATGTCCTGAAACAGAAAAATATGGATTCAGATGCCTGAGAATCAATCTCTGGCTACATGCAGAGAATTATTCCTGGTCCAGGCCTACGTGAGGCTTGTTTAGTCAAGCAATCAGTCAGATGTATGCTAATGGTGACTTCTTGATCAGTGACTGCCTGCTATCCTCCCTGCCCCTTCAGAGACTGGTCTCGACCTATGGGTGGCACCCAGGTCTTGGGCATCTCAATGCCCCCTGGAGGCTACCTGGCATGGCGCCAGAGCATCTCCAAGTGATTTTCTCAACCCCTTCCATTTGTTAAAGTTCCATTTTATGGAAGAAAGTTCCATTTTATGGAAGGGCAGATTGGGAATGAATTTTGTTTATATTTTTAATGTCATCTGCAATGTAAGTGGGTTATCCATGGAATATTTTAAGTCAATGCTGCAGAACACCCTTCAGGGCCTCCAGCATTACTTCATAAAATATGTGTATAGGAGCTAAGACCTAAACATAGTGCTCGTCTAAATAAAGAAATCAAGAGAGAAATGTGCAGGGGCAATTACACAATGCTTTTCAAATCCAAAGGAAGTTTATTACTCATGCTAATGTTCTCCTCTTGTTAAAATAGGCATTAATTGCCAATATATTACATACTAAGTTATGTCTTTAAAATGAAATTTTTACTAGGAAATTTACTGTAGATATTAAAATTCCACTCAAGTATTTGAAATTTTAAATCAGGCATTAGCAAATAATTAAAATTATAGGATAGAAAATGCTAGCTTGATTTCAAGTTACTGCATTATCATAAGGAAGTTTTCCTTAGGAAAATTATTTGTGCCTTTTTATGCTCATTACTAGGTGATTAATCAATATTAAATTAGGTAATATTTCATACTGCAAGGTTTCTCAGCCTTGGCTTTAGTGACATTTAGGGCCTGATAATTTGTTTTTGGGGGTTATCCTGTGCTCTACGTATGTTTGGCAGCATCTCTGGCTTCTACCCACTAGCTGCCAGAAGCATGCACTCTCCCACAGTCATGAGAACCAAAAATGCCAAATGTCTCTGTGGGGTGGCGATGGGAGAGTGAGGGGCAAATTCATCCCAGACATATTGCATTCATCTGACAACAGCACTTCTCAGTTATTTAAAGGCAATGATAAAGTAATGAATATTTGCAAGTTAAAAGTTCCTTGAAATTGAGAATCAACCTCCACTTCTGCTCCCATCCCCACCTTCCTGCCCCATTTTCTACGCTGTCTCACACACCTAGCCTAATAACTTCCATTCAATAAACACTGCTTAGCATTTCGATATGATTCCTCTTAAGGATCAAAGAGTTCTACTGGAGTTCCATCCAAGTGTAACAACCAACAACAGAAATAAATAGACATGGGAACAAATGACAGAATATGTATTATTACCATGCAAAAACCAAATCTGAAAGGTAAAGTCAAGAAAAGAAAAAAAAAATGACAAGAAAAACGAAGTGAAATGATCTGTGGTATATACAGTCTGGTGACTTTCTAGGTCTTAGTGTTATTGGTGAGATTATGCAATGTCCATGGGTACCACTGAAAAACTTAAACAGGCAAAAGATAAGGGGGGGGGTTGTACTCTCAAAAGGGAAAAGCAGGGCACCCATGTGTACAGCAGCAATACTGATAGTAGTCAAAAAGTGGTGGCAACCCTAGTGTCCACTGACCAACGAGTGGATAAAATGTGGTATAAGCAGTCAATGAAATATTATTCAGGCTTAGATGAAAGGAAAATCCAGACAATGCTACAACATGGGCATTATGACATTTTGCTAAGTGAAATAAAGCAATCACACAAGAAGAAATATCGCATGATTCCGCTTATAGGCAGTACCTAGAGTTATCAAATCCACACAGATAGAAAGAATGATGGTGAGTTGTTGTTTTGTGTGTGCGGGGCTTTAGTAAGGTGAAGAGTCCTGCGGATGGTTGGATACTGGCGATGGAAGCACAATATGATCCTACGTAACACCACCAAACTGTATGCACATTTAGAAATGGGTTGGTAACTTTTATGTTATGTGCACTTCACCACTATTGAAAAGGAAAAAAAAAAAGGGAAAGGCAAAGGGGAACGTGGTAGAAGAGAGAGGGGGAGTGAAACAGCATGGCACAAAGAACAAGTTATGGCCCTGAAGGGAAACGTATTTAAGCTTCTTGGCTCTGCCATTTACTACTATGCGACCTGGGCTGAGTTACTCGGCATACATGAGCCTTTGGGTCTTTATCAGCACAGCTGCTGTGAGGATTAGCATCTGACGGGCACATGGTAGATATTCGATTAATGATAGAGAACATAAAACAGAGGTTGAAGAAAAATACAGGGAAAAAATAGAGACAAGATAAAAGAGGTGATAATGTATGGAAGTGGTATAATGTTACCAAAAATAACCTTGGCTTCATGCCCTATGAATTTGCCTTCATTTGAGAAAACTGAAAATCTTCCAAGGGGGTGAGATATCAAAAATCCTTCAGAGAATCTGCAAAGTACACTTTGTGTTGCAATGACAAGTGGTTCTCAATGTTTTCTGAGTGGCAAATAATCCAGAATCTACTTAAAATATTGGAAGTAATTCAAAGACCCAAATAGAAAATCCTAGGTTGTGCAAAATTATATTTTTCACTAGATTCTGATGGGTGTAAGAAAGCCAAAGACTTAGGGATGCTTTATGGGAGCAAAATCTTGAGCACATTATTCATGAACTGAAATTCCCTGTGAATTGGGACGAGCTTTTAGTGTTGAAACACACTGATTTATTCAAGGAACACCAGTGCCTATAAATGTGCAATTTAATGACCATTGGTCCATGGCTTTTCAGATATTCAGTCAAAATGGACCAGCATAAACAACTGATGAAACAATTTTTTAAAAGATTTTATTTATATATGAGACAGTGAGAGAGAAGGAATGGGGGGAGGAGCAGAGGGAGAGGGACTGCACTGAGCATGGAGCCCAACTCGAGACTCAATCTCAGGACCTTGAGATCATCATCTGAGTTGAAACAAAGAGTCAAATGCTTAACCGATGGAGGCACCCAAGTGCCCCGAAACAATTTTTTTAAAACAAAAAATCTAGGAGGTATTCCAAAGAGCTGGATTCCTCTAGGGCCATAAACTCATGGGGAAGCATGTCCCAGTATCTTCATTTTGCCCTTCCATTTTCTTTCACTATTTTCCCAGAAAACAGCAAAGATACCCAAGTATTAATGTAGATTCCTTTCGAATACTTCAAAACTGGTGTCTTTCACTTATGAGAGGGCAAATGTGACAAAAAGTGCAGCCCTAATTAACCTCAAAGGGCAGAACAAAAAAATCCCACACAAGCAACATGCAGGCTGAATGACTGGGGTTAAGCAGTCATAGGTGGCTTGTGTGGTTGGGAAAGGATGAGGTTTTCCACAAAGAAAGATAGAGCTAAAGAGGTCAAAGGTCTTTAGATCTCTTCTGAATGACAAAGACTCTCCTTGCAATGCAAGAAACAGTTTTCAGGCCACTTGCTTTGTGAGCAAAGTTCCACCAAATATGATTAAGTTACTCAAAGTATGACATGAAAAGTGCCCTCTGGAGAAAAGATTTTTCAGAGTCGTCTTTGAGCTTCCTGATGGTGCTCACATGGCCTTTCTCTGAGGATTCAGAAACACAGGACCAGAGTGGGGAAGCTGTACCTTTTCCCCAGGGGGCTACCTCATCTGACCATTAGAATTTCTTACCCTTATGGGAAGAATGCCTCATCCTGGTTTGCAAAAGATACAAGAGTATCTGGCCCCAAATAAAGCAATATCATATAATTTCTCAGTTTTCAAGTTATAATTAATGACACCAATATAATGGTGGAGGTACATACCTAACAACCATAATTGGGTCACCGAACTGTCATCAACAATAATCCTATTAGATGCTTACAGAGTCTTTCACCTAAAAACTTTAACTGATCATAGCTTGGTGATCTTTGCTAAAATGTTCTGAGGTAGGCAAGAGACATGGTTCTAACTTTTCAGCAAAGGAGTCATTCTGATACTGTGATTCTGTGGAAGAAACAGAAAGTCACCAGCCTTGCTTTGTTAGAGCCCAAACCTTTGGCTCAAGATCAGGGTACAAGGGGGATATTCTTAGTGCCGGTAGCTAGCTGCTGTGGTGAGGTAGCCTGTAAGGTGTTTTACAGGCTGAGTGGAATACACGGAAGGGTCAAAGAGCTCAGGAGTGAGGCTACTTAACACAGTGCTTATTAATTCTGATCTACTGAAATCCCTCAGTTCTGACTGCATTGGAAATCCTGGCACATACTAGAATTGAAATGTAAAACTCTTCTCTCTCTCTACCTAATATATGCAGACAGAAACACACACACACACAATTCTTTGTCTGTCTGCCTGTCTATCTATCTATCTATCTATCTATCTATCTATCTATCTATCTATCTATCTGGACAAAGCACTTTTCTGGAGTCTAGGACACCTGTATTCTTGTTCTGACAGCTGTGATCTAGCCATGTGATAAAGCAGTTCATGTAGGGGCCTCAGTTTCCCTATTTGTGCAATGACAGAGGTAGATAAGATGGCCTCTAAGGCTCCTTTCAGCACTAAAATTCTCTTAATTCTCTGAGCTAAGCTATTGGTTAGGATGTCAGTCTTCATATTACATTTCATAGGATTTACTTAAGCTTTCATCTGAGGAGTGGGTATATTTGCCATTTTGTTTACTGTCAAAATATTAATTCCAATAAAAGATGGCTAACTTCACAAAGAAGCAATCTTCCCAACAGATTGTATATATACACACCCCCAGCATATCTCCCAGCCCCTCATGGAAGAGCCCCTGCCCAGCTGCCACAGGGCTTCCCTCTTCTCCACACAGGCCTGGGGATTCCAGATTATGCCCTCCTGTTCACCCCACTGCTACCTCTGTGGAAGCTTTGGGCTTCCTCCTCTTGGTCTTAGGTCAACCAGTAGCAGAGGGCTCTGTAACACAGCTGAGAAAGCCAAAAAAGGACAAAGAAAGAGAAAAGGCAGAAGAATCACTCATAAGGCCTCCAATGGGATGCCAGTGCCCACTCCCCCACATACCTCTATTTCTAGGGTAGGGGGATAGAGAGGAAAAAGAGAAATGCAGGGGGTGGGGTAGAGCTATCAGCTGTGCTCCTGCTGGTCCTCTGTTCTCTGGCATCCCTCCTGGCCTCATGCCTATCAAATCACGGTCCCTATCTGTATCTGTACCATCCCTCCACCAACTCTGGCCTGGCATACCATGGTTCTCTATCTGGTTCTCCTTTCCTAATTCCTTAAAGTTTCACCTCCTCCCTGTCAGAATGCGCCCTCCAGGTTACATGAACCACTTCCAATGGTGTAGGAGTGCTTGGTCTCACTCCTTGGAATATAAGGGACAAAAGTCTCCATTTCTGCAGCCATCAGATGAGAGGACGGTAAAAGATCAAGTCCACTGAGTGCATTTACCACACAGTACTCCGTAAATAGAGTTCTGAGGGCAACTCTATGGATTGCTTTAAAACTCAAAACCATAGAAAGATAGGCTTTGATTCTTTTCCCATCTCACCGATGAGGAAATCAAGGCTTAGACAGGTTATGCACATCGTCTAAAAGATTGTGAGTTAAAAGCTTCGGAGGGCTGACCCAGGAACCTCCACGTCATTTACAATTGTTGTAGTGGAATGGATTCCAACTTTGCAATTTTTCAACAATCAGTTCAACAAACAAAACGTTTGCAGATGATTCATATTCCATGTGGGAACCGCCATTCCAGTAGAAGTGTCACTGTGTATCCATGTGGATGAATGCCGTAGACACACTGTGCCAACTAGAACAGGGACAAAGAGGCTCTGACTGATGCTTTTAGTTCACCAAGTTGCTCAAGGAAAGGAAGAAAGGGCAAAATGTTACCTATTCAATAACAAATCTTCAGGAAACATATCTAGTTAAAATGTCATTTTCAACCTGCAGCCCAGATGGACAGACTTGAGCAATGACTTACAGATAAAGTCACATTATGGTTGGGATGGAAGATGGTTACATTTTGTGAAACAGAAGAGCTTGGATTCCAGGGAAAATTTGAAGACTTTATCTTTTTAGACGCTTTATAAAAACAAAACAAATGCTGCCTATGAACAATTTCATGGTGGCTTTAAAAATTAAATCTTTCTCTTACTGTTAATATTATAGTATGTCTTCCACATGCTCTTCCTAATTAGAAACTTGAGATATTAATGGGAAAAATATGTTACAAACTGAAGTATGTTACGGTAAAGGGCCATTATTTTTACAGCAACAGAGACAGGAATTAAATGACTTATTGCCAAATTCATTTCTTCAGCATGATACTGACATTAGTGCTGACTCACGCTTTCCTGGTATGTATTAGTCTTGTCCAATATTTTGTGCTGGCAATTTGTAGGCAATAATGCTGAATCTCCTGGAGGAACCACATGGTCACTCTTCTTTCCTGCAGCCTGGTTCTAGCATGTCCTGGAGCCCTTTTTGGAGACTGAGTAGAAAGAATTCCTGTCTGGGATCATCCAAAGTTCAAACAACTTGGTCACTCCATGAGGTTAACAACAATTAGTTCCTGCTTGCTGGTAGCATGTTTATCCACTGACTTAAGTTCATTCAGCTTTGGATCAAGATCATAAATGAGCTCTTTTGACAGGCTGCAAAGCATGGCCTGTCAGGGGTGACACAAGTGGTCCAAATATGGATACTGTCCAGCTGCTTTCTCTTCCTTGTTGTCTGGAAATGAAAACTAGCATTCACAGTGATCAACTTTTAAGTGTAGGATGATCTTAGTTTTGTTTTTATTTTATTTTTTAAAGATTTTATTAATTTATTTGAGACACAGAGAGAGCACGTACACAGGCAGAGGGAAAGGCAGCGGGAGAAGAAGAAGCAGACTCCCCACGGAGCAGGGAACCCAATGGGGGGCTTGATCCCTGGACCATGAGATCATGACCCAAGCCAAAGGCAGACGCTTGACCAACTGAGCCACCCATGCACCTCAGAATGATCTTAGTTTTGTAACCACAACCACCACCAAAACCCTAAAAGGTCAGAAACCTATACATAGTGAGGGTATGGGGTTGAGGTTACACAGACTTTCAAGCCAGACTGCCTGGGACCAAATCTTGATTCCAATATTGTAGTGGGCTGAATGGTGACCTCCCCTAAAAAGTAAGTCCACCTGGAAACTGTGAATATAACCTTATTTGGAAAAAAAGGTCTTTAGGGTTGTAATGAAATTAAAGATCTTGAGATGAGACCATCTGGTTTAGGCTGGGCTTTAAATCCAATGATAAGTGCCATTATGAAAGAGAAGGGGAGGGGTACCTATGTGGCTCAGTCAGTTGAGCATCCAACTCTTGATTTTGGCTCAGGCTGTGATCTCAGGGTTGTGGGATCGAGCCCCACATCAGGCTCAGTAGGGAGTCTGCCTGAGACTCTCTCCTTCTTCCAAAGCTCTCTCTCTCTCTTTCTCTTAAATAAATAAATAAATCTTAAAAAGAGAGAGAGAGAGAGAGAGAGAGAAGGAGAGAAGACATGGGGGAAGGTGATGTGCTGGTAGAGGCAGACACTGGAGTGATGTGTCTACAAGCCAAGAAACACCAAGGACGGCTGGCAGCTACCAGAAGCCAGAGGAGGTGCAGGGCACACATTCTCCCTCAGAGCCTCTAGAAGAAACCAGCCCTCCCAATACCTGACTTCAGACTTCTGGACTCTAGAACTACAAGAGAATGAATTTCTGTTGTTTTAAGTCATCCAGTTTGTAGTAATTTGTTATGGCAGCCCTAGGAAACTAACACAAATTCAGCACTAAGCTGAGCGACCTTGGGGAAGTTACTTGGCATCTTTATACCTCAGTCTCCCCAGCTGTAAAATAGAAATTTTAATAATCCCTTAGGATTGTTGTAAGGATTGAGAGATTCATGTGTGTGGCATCCTCAGAGCTGCTTCGCACAGCAAGCACGCTATTTATCATTACTGGGTTCCTCTCCTCCTTCTCACGAACATGCAGGCACTGAGACGCGTCTGGGCAATATCTCTGAGTATCAAGATCAAAAGTAATATTTACCTTTTTTTCTGTCGTGCTTCTCTGTGTTTTACAAATTACGTACAAGGAATATGCATCATGCATCAGTTTTACGGTCAGAGGGCATTTATTAATTTTAAATGATCATTTAATTTATATAAGAGGCTGCATATCTGCAAGCTCATCTTCAGATAAAAATTGCTGCGCTATGTTTTGCAGTGATGGAATATTTAAACAACATGCATGCTAGCAGGACCCACACAGCGCTGGAGAAACAGCAATGTCATTATTAATACCTGAGAACTCCAATGTGCAAATTGTTACGGGTAAACTACTCTTTTGGAAGTTGAGAGGCTCTGAAAATTGCTTCCTGTTGCCTAGCACAAGGAAGTCTGATTTCTTGGTATATGTTTCTCTTTCCACACTAACAGTATTTCTATAACAGTGTGAAACTTCCAGGTTTCCTATGACAGTCTTTCTGTCTTTGGAGTTTAGAAACCACCTGTCTACTCTTCAGCTATCAAGCTATTTTCACTGTAAGCATCACACGGTATTTTAACTGACCCATTTCTCTTATGAAAGACACCATTTTTGTAATGAGGCACTTAACCTGACCCAATCACCCTTGAGTTAAGGCTTGCTGAGGATGAGAATGTAACACAATATGAAGTATGAGAGAAGGGACACAGGGAAGGGTGTTGACCAGCAATCATGATGAGGCGGAAAGGCACTGATCCTTCTGGGCTCTCTGGGGTTGAGAACAAGAAGCATTTTATCTTCTGCAAAATCAGCTTCCTGGCCCAACCATAGGGAGGTGGGTGGAAAGTACCTGTTAATAATCACTGCAAAAAACACCATCTGCAAGTTATTGTTATCAACAGGTACTTCCTGTCACGTAAAGAAGGTTACGTTTTAGCGCAGTGGAAAGCAAGGGCCTGCCATGTTACCTTTCTTACTCAAGCTCGCCCTCCATGTGAGTTGTAGGACTGGGGCTACTTGTGGCAGGTCAAGACAGGTAACCCCAGCATGGTTTTGACTTGGGGGCGGTAGCTGTCCCTTCCTTTGTCAAGCCCGGTCCCCAGGTGTTTGCTGGGAGCCTGGGGCGGGGAATGCACTGTGTAGGCTCTGCTGGGACACCTCTCCTGGCGTCACAAGGTGAGAGTTCTGCTTGGCTTCTCATTTCAGCTCTGGCACTGTCCACCTGCTCCCCTTCCTCGCTGCCACATACATTCCTTCAGCCTGGCCTTATTGCCTCCAGCCTCTGATGACTAGGATCAGTTTGCGCATGTCCTTCTCTACCTATTCCTAAGTGGGCTTTGTCTAGTGATTTTTTCCTAGAGTAACTAGAAGCAGAACAGACCAGAAATTTTAAAAAATACCTGGAAAGCAGGAGGGAGGGAGGCCAGGAGTGAGAGAGGCAGGGAAGGAGAGGCAGAGGCAAAGATAACAAACAAGTTTATAACCATCAGGCAGTACTCAAGAAATTGGCCTAGTTCTCTTCTCTTTCTTTACCGCCTCTAGTTATTCGATCTTGTAACCCTCTGCATTCTCTGTATTCTCTGGGTCCCCCCGCTGTGTCCTTACCCCTCTTCCTTTTGGTGGAGATCCTGCAGACCCAAATGGAGTTCCCAAGGGCCTGAAAGATTCATGCCATCTGGGGAGGAATCTCTCCCTGTTCAGCTATCTCTGACTGTCGTCCTTGTGGAGGCCGAGAAAATTAAGGCCATTCCACTTTAAGTTCAGCGTTAGCACAAGTACAGCCATCCCAGGCCCCTGTGAATAAGAGCTAAACTTTACCTTACTTCAGTTACAGGAAGAAAACAGCTTACAGCTTAACATCCTAGAAAGCCCCTATTAGAATAAGAACAGAGCTCAAAGCCCTTGAAAGCCCCATATCAGAATGTAAACAGAACTTGAGAAATTCCTCCAGCCCTTCTGGAGGTCCCCTAGACCAGCCCTTAAAACTCAGCTGAAACCCACCTGGGGTCCAAGTCCCTGCTCCCCTGTGTCTGGTTTACTTGGACCCAAGCTGGAGCTTGTAAATAAACCCTCGTGTGTTTGCATTGGTGTCGGCTCCTTGGTGGTTTCTCAGGTTTGCAATCTTGGGCACAACAGTCCTGGTCCCGCCCCCCCTGCCCTCCACCGCCCCATCTCCTGGTGGTTCTCCTTTGTCTGTCTTCTAAGTGTGGATGTGTTCTCGGAGTCTCAAGCTTCCCCCGGAACCTCCTGCTAAGCCTGCCTCTTGAACCTTTATGTCTAGACTTGATTTCTCTCCTGAGCTCCAGGCATCTGTATCCAGCCGACTTCTGAATGTTTCCACCACTGTGCTCCAATAGCAACTTAAATAAAATATATACAAACACAGAACTCATTATCCATTTCCCTGAAATTGCCTCACACCTCCTAAGATCTCAGTATTTGCTAAAGCATCAAAAGCCTCCTACTGACCAAAATGGACACCGCCAAGTCACCTTGAACTTCCCCTCCCTTGCACCACACTTGGGATTCACTTGAGTCGATTTTCATATCTCCTGCGGCTGCTTTTTACTCTCCCTTTGTTTCCAGGATCTTCTTGGGCAGGCTGCTGTGGCGGGCTGTTAACTGTTCTTCCTCTCTTCCACCATACAGCTTTTGTCCCCCAGGGCTTCCAGAATACCTTCCTGACAAAGCTCTGATCCCACTCGTTGGTATTCAAAGCCTTCTATGACTGGGCTTCTATTCCACTCTTTCACTTTTTCTGACCTTATTCTAAATGTGCTCTTAAAGTTTTTAGACAAGGGGGTGACTCTAATGTCTTGGAGGGCTACATAAGCATACCACAGCCTAAGCCAGAATCAATGCCCTTGAATCTGAGAAAATGAAGCCGAAGAGCAACCAATCACAGCCAGCCAACTGGGCTTCCCCAAGAAAGGCAACCACTTCCACTATAACCAAATACTCGCTTTGATTTACTTAATTAAGCATCTTCTCTATAGGAACCCTGTCCCCAGCTCCTGTCCTAGAAAATCCTAACCACCCTTAGAGTTTGACATTACCTGATGTGAACTGGTGCGTGCTCAAATAAACTCTTGAAAATTTTAACATGCTTTGGTTTATCCACATGACAGAACCCTACACTCTTGGTTGCTGAAATCACTCCATATTCTTCACACGTGCCCTATAATTTTTGGCTTCTGTGCCTTTGCAGATCCTATGCTTTCAGCCTGAAATGCCCTTTTATCTCAGCTTTGAATTCCCAAACCTACCCATCTTTAAAAATCACCACTGTCAAGATTCTCAAATCTTGGCAGCAAATGAGTTACTTGCCCGTTGACCATCTGTAGCATTTTTATCTCTACCTCTCTTAGGACTCACGACATTTGAGCCTGTGTTATGTCCCTGATCAGGTATGTCTGGCAGGGGAAGGCTCCCATCTGATCCAACTTCGAATCTCCCACAGCACTTTGTGCTGCCCCATGTCCCAGGGCAGGCCAGTCTCTGTCAATAACCAAATAAATGACTGTGTACTCTTGAACATCCCACTCCATCAGATCTCTACTGAGGACCATGACAAATATCCAGGAAGATAGCAACTTGGTTTCTGACCTCTAGGAGCTTCTAGAGATTAGGCTAACATCTGCTAATTGATAAAAAGCAATGGAAGAGAAAGAATAGGATTATTGGGAATATACACTATATACATTCTAGTAAGTCAGGAAAGAGGCTCCTTTTTATGAAATGGCATTGGATCTTAGTAACGGGTTTATTTTGGATGGGTGAAAAGAAGGGCATCCCAGGTGGATGGAATAATAGGATTAGGACAGCGAAAGGCATGGGGAGAAGGGCCTAATGTTCACCATGTCCCACTCATGCTAGGATGTGGGCTCAGTGCCTTGTATGCATTATTTCATGTAATCCTACAACAATCCTGCATAGCAGATAGCATCACTGCCAATTTTATAAATAAGGAGGCTGAGGCTCGAGGGGATTAAAGAACTGGCCAAGGTTATACAGGATTAGGTGGCAGAGCTGAGATTTGAAAAAGGCAGTCTGCTTCTGTTGCACCACGCTGCCTCCTCTAGAGCAAAACACAGAGACATCACTGAGTATTTTCTTCAGGGCTCACTATAAGATCGCTGACTCTGAATGCCAGTCTGTCCATCTAGAAGAGCGAGGAGGCTCTTCAGCAAGTTGAGAGTGGCGTGGGGAGAAATGATTAGGGAAGAAAGCCCTCGAACTGAGGAGTGCCTCCAGACTAACAGAAAGAACAAAGAAGGGACACAGACTCAAGTTTGGATTATCACCCACTCCAGCCTACTGTAGCGACAAAGGAGGAGAAATAACCCGAGTGAACAGATTGGTTGTAATGAACACCTATCCTCAGAGGTGATAAAAGAGACAATGATGGGAGGAAACTTACTTGGTCTCATTGGCGCATCGGATCTTACAGCCTTCTTTGGGAATCACCAAGCCCAGATGCATTCGGAGTCTGCAGTTGGTGGGCCCCGTGTGTGGCCACACGTGAGTTCCCGGGTGCATAATGGAATATTTGATCTGCGCAGAAAATATAACAAACTGGTCATCCATTTATTGAGGGGTGGGGGAAATGCTAAATTCAAGTGACAGGATAAAATTACTATCAACTTGGATATGAACCTTTGTAAGACTCAGAATTTTTATTCTCATCTTATTTCTTTGTTATCAAAATAAGGACTCACATTTCCCACAAGGAGCTAAACACTGAATAGTTCCCTCCCTCAATTCTGACTTCAACCACAAGAAATTACGTTTCATTGGAGAGTGAAAAAAAGATGCCTTTGCTGGGCCAGATAAATGTTTCTTTAGAAATGTCAGCACTCCCTTATTCCTAATAACTAACTGCGTTCTTCCCATCACTGAAGACACGTTTGGTACCTGTCCTCTTCTGCATCCTGTTGTCTCAGGAAATTTATCTAGTAAAGAACAGGTTTTAGGAGCTCCTTTACAGGCATTTTCATTTTTTCTTCCTAGAACGAGAAATGATAAAGTCATTTTGTTAGAAACAAATCATAGGAAGACTTTAAGTCTTCCCGTTTTGACCATGTGCAATCTGTATTGTCACCCTCACGAGGAATGAGAAAGCTAAGCAAACACAAGAAGACGAAGTGTAGCTGACAGTAACTGGCAGAGCAAAAGGACCAGACATCTCCACTCTGTTGGATTATCAAAGGACATCTAATGGACAAGGTGAGTGTTGACTATTTATTCTTCTCCCTGTAACAGGTAAAATAATGGCCCCCTCCCAAGGGTGTCCATATTGTAGGCAGGAGACAATGAGTATGTTATGCTATATGGCAAGGGGAAATAAAGGTTGCAGATGACACTGAGATTTCTAATCAGCTGACCTGAAAATAAAGAGAATATCCTGGATTAACTGGATAGGCCCCATGTAATCAAAGAATCTTTCAATATGGAAGAGGGACACAGAATAGTCAGTGTGAGAGTGATACAGAATGAGACAGACTTGACTGGCCATTGCTGGCTTTGAAGATGGAACGTGGGCAGAGTCTAGAAGCCAGAGCCTCCAGAGGGAATACAGCCCTGAGGATACTCTAGTTTTAGCCCAATGAGACCATTGTAGACTTCGGAGCTCCAGAGCTATAAAGATAATACATTTGTATAATTTTAAAGCTACTAAGTTTGTGGTAATTTGTCAGAGCATTTGTAGTAGATTCCCTAAGGAAAAACGTAGCTTCTATTTCTAATCTAAAAATGCATTTCTAGGACTACATCAATGAGTTACCTAAACATTTTTAATTGGAATTTAATGTATTTTTCATTGTGCAGATCATCCTTTATATGTTGATAAAGAACAGGATTTAAATGAAGAGGGGAAGGAGTATCTGAGAGATGATGTTTTCTATAAGTAACTGTGTCAGGAACACAAATTTTGGGACATAGTCTTAAACATCCTGGACTACACAAATTTCTTTCAAATGACAAAATGACTATGTCTTAGAAAGATATGCTTAGAAATGTACACAGCATTATTTGCTCTTATGGAGGAGTAAAACAATGGATTTTTTTAAAAGATAGAAAAATTTTAATTCCCTATTCAAGATTTCACAAGGGGCTGCTACACAAAACTGAGTTTAATTTTATCTAGTTAATGTTAGTTGTGTCCTAAGATAATCATATACTAAAATTAAAATAAGAGTTACAAGGAATACAACTTAACAGCATTCTCCTCAAACAGACCTCAATATTTTAGAAAACAACTTCTATATGTATGTTAGCTTTTCCTAAGTAATCTTTTTGCCCTTTGAGTAAAATGTTAGGTGCTGTTTCTAGTGATTAATGGAGTACCCCAAATGAGATGAATGATAAATGCCAGTCTGAATAAATAGGTTCCTGTATACGTCTTCATAAAGCATTTTTTTTTTTTTTTAGATTTTGTTTATTTATTCCTGAGAGAAACAGAGAGGCAGAAGCATAGGCAGAGGGTGAAGCAGACTCCCTGTGGGGAGACTGATGCACCTGAGCCAAAGGCAGGCACTCAACCACTGAGCCACCCAGGCACCCCTTTATAAAGCATTTTTTTAAAAAGATTTATTTATTTATTCATGATAGACATAGAGAGAAAGAGAGAGAGAGAGAGAGAGAGAGGGAGAGAGAGAGAGGCAGAGACACAGGCAGAGGGAGAAGCAGGCTCCACAACAGGAGCCCGACGCAGAACTTGATCCTGGGACTCCAGCATCACGCCCTGGGCCAAAGGCAGGCACCAAACCGCTGAGCCATCCAGGGATCCCCCATAAAGCATTTTTAATCCTAGCTTCCCATGCCTTCCCTTATGCAGGATCTGGGGATGGCTTGGCAGGAGTCCCCAATTCTGGGCTCTATGCTATGCAGGCAGCAGTTGAGTGAATCCTGGAAGCTTTAGGAGGAACTAGAGGTGGCTGAACTTCCCACCGGCGTAGTAGAGAGGGCTGAAAACATATCACTTCGTGAATAGGTGTGATGTACCTTAATGAGTGGGTAACCCTCATAATGAGTGGGTAACCTAATGGACTGGGTGTCACTGGGACTGCCACTTGGTCAGGACTAAATATGAGACGGTGCCTCTAGCCACTGAGACAAATAAATCTTTTCTAGTCTGTAAACACATATTCTCTGTGGAGGGAAAAGCTATATAGTAGATGTTTGACATTCGTGGATTACCACTCGTAACCATAAGTGTTCACATGTGATGGCGAGGATTTAGGAGTGCAACAACAATTCCATGGTGCTCACTGTGGGCCAGGAACAACTTGACATACTTAAAAGGACTCATCTGATGCCTACAACAGATGCTATTAGCCTTCTATTTTAGAGAAGAGGAACAAAGGCACAGGGAGGCCACACGATAAGTGGCACAACAGGAATTCCAGCCAAATTGGACCCAGTCCGTGTTCTTAACCATGACCTGAGTAACCATGACCTAGAACCACCCCTCCATTGCTGTTATTATCATACAACATATGATTGTGATGTAATAAAAAAGTGGTACTACTATCACCTACCGGATAATTGTCAGATCTTTTGAGAGTACTCACTGATCCTAGTAATGACCCCATACTTGAGGCACAAATTTCATTGTTTCTTTTCAGATGAGGTTCTGAGGCTCAGAGATTCAAAAATATGTTCACATCACACAACTAACAAGTGGTGCAGCCAGGCCTCCAACCTGGGATTGTTGGTCTCCAAAACATATGCTTTAGAGCATAATTTATAATTTTGTCACATCATGGAGTAGAAAGCAGTTGTGAGAAGCAAATGCTCAGCTGAGGAGGAAACTATCCGGCAGTTGAATTCATTATGGCTTTATTGTTTTTTTATTATTTCTCACTGAGTTTAACTCTCAAGAAGTGATCAACTTTGTTTCTTGGGGAAGATGGCCCTAGAAGTTCTGTAAACGCAGATTTGGAAGAATCAATGGGCTACTTTGTTTACATGTGAATACACTTTTTTGTTTGTTTGTTTGTTTTGTTGTGAATACACTTTATAAGAAATATTCATAGGGTTGGGACTTTTAAAGGTCTTGGATTGTATCTTTTTTAGTTTCAAGGCTCTGCTGAGGTAACAGGTTCATCTTGCAGGACAATTCTGACCAACTGGCAGTGGCTACCTAGAACACTGTTGAGAAGGATTCAAAAGTTCTGCTTGAGCTCATCTAGGAAGGCTATTGAGATTAGTTAGCACTGTCTCCTATGGGTTCTGGAGGAAAGAATAACTGCACATTCTTGCATGGCATACCAAGTATGGTATGGTATATTTGCTGACCATAATTTTAGTGTTCATTGTTGGTGATAATTAATAAACTTAAAAAAATTTTTTTTATTCATGAGAGACACACAGAGAGAGAGAGAGAGAAAGGCAGAGACATAGGCAGAGGTGGGACTTGATCCTGGATCCTGGGATCAGGCCCTGAGCCAAAGGCAGACACTCAACCAGGTGTCTGGGCTGAGCCATCCATAAATTGGGATGGCTGAGCCATCCCAATTATTCTGATAATTAATAAACTTGAACAAAACTGACATTCCATAACATTCCCTTCGCAGTTTGAAAATGGATTTGTAGGCGACAAACTATTATTTACCTTTGTTGATGTTGTCTTTTTTCTCCAACTCAAAAGTTGGCCATTTAAAAAGGAATAAATATTCTTCAGTCTTGATTATGCTACCGGGAGACTCATCATGATTCCCACTACCATCTGGAGAGAGATGAAACTTCCAGCCACAGCTTTACGGCCTTCAACTCTCCAGCAGCATCCTTTCCTAACTAGAACTAGACAAACTCTAAGTCTTAACTAAATCAGATGTTCATCAGCCTCTCTGTCCGAACCTGAGATCTCAGCGTGGCTCAGAAACTGTCCTGCTGCCTCCCTTCCTCACATCTTCCCCAGCCCCTCCTGCCACGGGATTCTCCCTCCAGTTTGAGTCACAGCACCTGAGAGAGCATCTGCCTTCAGGAATTCCATCCTGCTTCTACGTGAGCTATGGTACTAGTTGTCTTCAAAACTCTTTAAACTGTGACTTTGCTTCTAGAAGACAGTTAACTGGATTCGTCCCAGAAGCCTGGAGCCACAAAGAAAAGGCCACAAAGAACCTTAACAGAACTTCCGAAAAGAAAAACTGTGACTTATATTCTCTTATGACAAAAAAAAAAAAAGAAAAAGAAAAAAAAGAACTGGAAATCAATTTCTATTTAATTAACTGCAACTAATTGGAAAATACAGGCTTATGATAGCCCTCACCCGAAATACACAGCTCAATCATTTTGGGTCAAAATGGAAATCAAGATAGAAATGCCATCACTGTCTGGAAACAATGCAACAATACAAGTGAAAGTATCATACATTACAGCCAAAGGAATGTATTTTGCCACACTTAAAACATTTTTAAAAACATGCACAAGTTTGGGGCACCTGGGTGGCTCAGGTCATGATCCCAGGGTCCTGGGATGAAGCCCAGCATTGGATTCCTTGCTCAGCAGGGACCCTGTTTCTCTCCTCCTCTGCCACTCCCCCTGCTTGTGCTCTCTCTCTCTCAAATAAACAATTTTTTTTAAAAGCACAAATTTAAAGTCAAAATGTTGCCTTCAAATCTTGTCAGCATTATTTATTTTCTTGCTTGCTTAATACTTTTATATGCCCTATAATGCTTTGCAGATTTCAACTTTATCTAAGCACCTGTTTTTAGCAGAGACTATGGTTCTGGAAATTACTGCCAGTGCTATTCTTAAGCACTGTTCTAGGAAGCATAAGGATGCTAATGCCTAAGGATGTTAATGCAACTGAGGCATCAGATGAACTTGTGAATGCTTGAGGCCAACAGAATTCATGCATTTTAGTGAGACTCCAACAGATAAAATTAGCATATTGTTCACATATTGACCTTGTAGCTCCCTTAAAAAAAATCTTGTTGGCAAAAAAGCTGACAGTCACTAAAAATCATGTGATGTCTCCTCTGATGGACGTATCTTTGAAAGTATTACTGAAGTAGCTCTTTTTTCTCTTATGTATAAACTATTCTGAAAGCTTAAGTGAGATAAACAACTGTGCTTATTTGTCCTTTAATGTAAACCCGCTGCTTGTCCTCCTCTCAATTTATTTGGTGCAGCTGAACATGTGCAACACATACTATTTAGTCTTCAAAATGGATTTATTTTTGGATAGACTGTTAACCCAGGCTGACTTGATTTTTCAAGAAGAGAACTGGAAAGAGTCTTAAAGCTAAAATTCAATGCTCCTCATTTTCAGGATAGATTGATATATTAATTCATCAAACACACATATACTGGAGCCCCGTGTATGTACCTGAGTCTGGGTTAAGCCTAAGAATGTTAGGTTGAATGTGACCACTTCCTATCCTTGGGGAGTGCAGACAGTGGTTATTATAGCTTGTCACTCTGGTGTCTTATCATCTCCAAGCCATGGTAACTCCATTTTGGCATGCAACATGATCTCCATGCTACAGAGCAAATGATGCTCAGGGAAGGTCCTTTTTTTCGTTTAAAGATTTTATTTATGAGAGAGAGAGAGAGAGAGAGAGAGAGAGAGAGAGAGGCAGAGACACAGGCAGAGGGAGAAGCAGGTTCCATGCAGGGAGCCTGACGTGGGACTCGATCCCAGGTCTCCAGGATCATGCCCTGGGCCAAAGGCAGTGCTAAACTGCTGAACCACCAGGGCTGCCCAGGAAGGTCCTTTTTAAGATAGTAATTAGCACTTGGTGGACTTTTAGGTTAAGCCTACACAGTAGGGTTACTCTTTGTAATGTAACATTAAATGGAGAAAGATCAGGAAAACCAAAATATTATTTATATATATTTATCCATATACACACGTGAGTATACCTACATACATATACACACACATATTTACATGCACATGTGCACAGAAATAATTGTTCATATACAGTTTTAAGAAACAATATTTTTTTCTGGGCAGTTTCCTTTAAGTTGGGGAATTCCAGCTCTGGGAAATAACTTGACAAGATTCGAGCCTTCTTCCCCTCAGGTCATTGGCTGCAGAGAACAATCTAGAAGTTGGGAGCTCACCTTGCTGCCACAGTGTAAACTGGCTCCAGTCACCTTTCTCCCTCAGGTTTTCGTCTTCAGGCAGGAAGAGGCCTTTGGCTTTATCCATCACTGCAAGGCCTTCATCACGGATTAACTTCCAGTTTCTTTCTAAGGACTAGAGGGAAGATTCTAGTTTTACTGGGCTGAAAATATGCCTGGTTGTCATTATAATGACTCTCAGTTTTTTGTTTGTTTATTTGATTCATAAAGTAATGAAATCTGTGCGCTCATCTAGTTTGCTTATTTCAATTTCCTCAGGGACTTCCAGTCAAGGGTTTAAAAAAAGCTTACTATTATTTTTGAGAACTAAATGCCTTTGCAGCATAAAAATGTCAATAATTCCTCAGAGAACAACAATCCCCTCCAAAAATTACATTTACATTTGCCTAAAGGTTGCTTGTTGGTTTTTTAAATGATCACAAGTGAAGAAGAGTACTGCTCCTGTTGATCATATTGCATCAGTACATGTGCACACTACAGTGTGCTCCACACGACACCCTGGCATCCAAGCTAAAATACAAATCACAGACTTCATTTCATCTTTCAACAGAAACGGCAATTTCACGAAGATGCCATTCAACCTGGTAAATTTTAATTACATTTCCAAGACATCAGAAACGTGTCTATTGGAACATCTGATGAATTATAAAGTTAACAGCAAAACAAAGCAAATAAATGCCCTAGGGCTTAGAATTCAGCCAAAAAAAAAAAAATATTTCTGACTTCTCATTTACCAGGGTGCTTTAGGCCCTGTCAGAAAGTGGGCTCAAGACCATCAGAGCCTTGGAGTGGCCAGGCAGATGCTGCTAGGCATGTGGAAGGAACATTCTGGAGCTCTTAGCTCTAGGTGATCCTCACCAACATACTGTGATGCTGGTGAGGGTGGGAGCAGAGGAAAGTAGGCCAGGGTGAGCTGGTGGTGGAGTGGCAAACCTAGAGGAACTACTCCTAGGGAAAAAAAAAAAGAATAAAAACTGCTTTCCTACTGTATGATTAGACTAATTGTACCGATAAACCAGGATTTTGAAACGTAAATAATGCCAAACATTTTTATGTTAAATGAGAGATGGATGGAGTAGCTGAGAGTACATGGAGAGAGAGGGACACAGTACCTGATTTCAAGAGTCAGAGCTCAAGAGCATGGAACTAGAACTAATTAGTTACAAATAAAAAGAAGGATTCTGACACCCCCAAAAATGGAAACAACAATTAGTGCTCCCTCAAAATGGATTAATAGGCCTTGTAAAATATGATTCTCTATCTTTCGAATTAATCAAGCAAAACTGGTCGACCCATTATTGGATAGAGTAAAGCATGAGATAACGTGCAATGTGTTTTTACCAACCCCTGCTTTATGAATTCATGATTCTATGGAGGAAAAGGGATAAGGAGCCAGGAAGGCTGCATAGGTGGAGAGCTCCAAGGGACAGATGCCCTCAGAGATTTGTGTGAAAACATGGTGCCAACTTCAGCTCTTCCCCAGGAACATCTTTCATATTATATGACAATATTAGGTTTATTAAGATATTCTAGGCAAGACATAGATTTTCAGATTAGATACTGATTTTCTACTTCTTCTTTTCCCCTCATTTCTTTGTGTCTACTGGTTTATTTCTTTTTAAAATGCCAGCTTCACTGAGGTTATGATTGACAAAATTGTAAGGTATTTAGAAGTGTACATCACGGCAATTTCATACACATATACATTGTGAAAAGATTTCCACCATCTGGTTAATTAACACATTCGTCACCTCACAAATTTATTTTTCATTTTTTAATGTTTTAATTTTTCCTGTTGAGAACATTAAGTTCTACTCTCTTGGCACATTTTAATTATACAATAAAGCGTTAACTATAGTCACCATGCTAAACACTAAATCCTCAGACCTCATTCATCTTATAGATGAAAGTTTATACCTTTTACCAACCTCTCCCTATTTCTTTTATTCCTCCACTCCACCCTGGCCTTGGCAACCACTTTTCTGCTCTGTTTCTATGAGTTTGACTTTCTTTCTTTGTTTTTTATTTTTTTTAATTTTTTTTTTTAATTTAGATTCCACATGTAAGTGATACCATACAGTGTTTGTCTCTCTGTGACTGGCTTACCTCACTTAGCATAATGCACTCAAGGTCTACCATGTTGTTGCAAATGGCAGGATTTCCTTCTTTCTCAGATGAATCATATTCCAGTGTGTGTATGAGTGTATTTATGTGTATTTATATATATCTTTATCCATCTACCCACTGATGGACATTTTGGTTGTCTCTATGTCTTATTGTGGACAATGATGCGATGAACACGAGAATGAAGATATCTCCTCAATAGCTCATTTTCATGGTCTTTGGATATATCCCAGAAGTGGGATTGCTGGGTCATGTGGTGGTTCTATATTTTTAATTTTTTGAGGAAACTCCATATTGTTTTCCATAGTGGCTAGGCCAATGTCCTGATTTTATACAGCTATTTCTGTGAGACCTCTCTATTGATTTGTGTCAATCCACAGCTACTGCTACCACCACACTGATTTATGCTGGTCTTGGTCATCAGTAATTTCAATATTACTTCATCCCAAGTAGGTAATTCATAAATAGCAAGTCAAAGGCAGAATTCCAATAAAAAAAAATACTCAAAAGCCCTCACGTTGGCAGGTCCCCTGAGTGACAGAATATGATGTTTTTTTCAAGAATCCCAAGAGTATGAAAAAGAAAAAAATGCACTCCATGTATTCACATCTTCTCAAATGTACCTAAATCACCAACACTCCTTGCGGCTATTGTAATTTGTTCAAGTTGATAGATAAATCTAGCAGATTCTTGTTAAGTTGTCTCACAGATGAGGGGAGAATTACCTTTCTAACACATGAAATTACTTTTCGAATGAGGTTACTGGAGCCTTACACAGCAAGCTCTTCCCTTCTTCTCTCCTGGTATTTTAGAAATTTCTTTCATTTCTTTTGAAAGCTGATATTAGGAGCACCTTTGCACAGAGCTGATCTTTTGTTAGGAAAACAGGGTACAAAGCCCTAAGGAAAATGTTAAAGTGATTGCATCACTAAATAAAGTTTTAAAAATTCTTCTTAGGGGCAGGTTTTTACCAAAGTAATGAGTGCCATTGGGTTTGTTGTTGGTTTTTTGTTTTTTGTTTTTTTTCTCAACTTTGGATAGATACAGCATGGTCTCTTTTATGGGCATCAGGAAGCAATCTGGGATGGGACCTGGGAATTTTACTTTTAAGCATGAACCAGGGAACCACATTGTATAAAATTCACATGATCACAGGGAATTAAACACCAAACCTAATTATACAGGGTATGTGTGTGTTTGAGAATGAGAGAGAGAGAGAGAGGGAGAGAGAGAGAAGGAGAGAGAAAAGGAGGGAGGGAAAGGATATGAATCTTCTCTATAGTAACACCACTCAGATGTTTGGGATGGCAAAAAAATTCCATTTCTTAGTAAATTCCAACAGGAACTTAAAGGCTCACACAGAGCAGATCATGCCTACCTTTTTAAAGGTCTCATCTAAAATATTAACTCTTTGACCCTAAATACACCCATTTCATAAAACTGAATAAAAGAAACTGATAGGGTTGGTATTTGAGATGACTGCCCGGGAGACAACAGCTTCTAATTCACATTTCTCTTTGTCGCAGCACAGATTTGAGAGCACAGAGATTTGATTGTTTATACGGTGCCACATGGCTTCGTAAACCTATCATGAGCACTTGCCTTTTATTGAACCTCAGCTATATTTGGCACTTTTGTTATCTCTAAGTGGAGTACCCAGCTTCAAGCCTCATTAATCCCACAACACACTACGGTTCTCTTTAATGCAGACCCTCCCTAAGCAGTTGATGCCCTCACTTCCCAGATTATTCTGTTTATTCACTTGGTGAATGAACTTTCAGCTTTTCTCTTCAACATCAAAATAGATTAAGTCCATTTTTAAAGTCTTCTCCTTAAATGGATTTCTTGCAGAAAAGTCTTGAGAAGAGCTAGCTAAAGCTAAATTAATTCTTACAGTTAAATAGTTAAATTGCCCTTTCTATTTTCACTCAATTAAAAGTACATATTTTTAAAAGTCAAATAATACTACAGGTCTTATGATAAAAGCAGCTGTCTCTCACTCAAGTCTTCCCCCATCCTGAGTCCAACCCCGTTAATTCCTTTGAATACCTCTTCTGCTATTTACTTGCTTCTATCTAAATACTATGTTTATACTGTTATTTCTTGATTTATTCATTTCAGACATTATCACTCATTTTTCTCCTAGGGAAGGTAACAAGTTAATAATGTGATGTCTTCTTTGCCCTCTCCTCAATCCAGCAACAGTTAATTTCACAAATCTTTCATACATCTGGGTAAATTCACATTTGGGTTTTATAACATCATGACAATGAGGTATCATTTGCCCTTGAGTCATATCGTGATGATTATCCTTCATCCCACGTTTCTGCCCTCTTTTCTTTGGCTTCATTTTCTTTTCTTTTTTTCTTTTGGCTTCATTTTCTAATGCACTTAACACTGTTTCTCCTTCATAGCACTGAAAGAGTGATACAAAATCTCTTGATACTATTCTGCCCCTTGCCAACAACATCAGAGAAGCCACAACTTTCTTTCTTTTTCTGAAGATAACCCTGCAGTAGCCACCTGCCTTGCTTTGATCTGGACGTGCTGGGCAAGCATCATCAGGGAACTTTCCTTGGCTTTTGGCCTATGGTTATCTTCCTAATTATTGCATTCTAGTTGTTCCCAAGAAAGGACACAGAAACACTAAATTTCTGAAAATATCTGAAGCTGTATTTCTACCTGACTGAAGGCTTGCCTGTTTATACGATTTGAGGTAGTAACTAACTTTCTCCTGAGAATTTTGAGAACAATGCCATTTTATATTATAACTTTTAGTGTTGCTGTTGGGAGATTTGACCTTTAGATTCCTTTTTTTTGGTCCCTGAGAAAACTTTATAGAAATCAGTAGTGTAGTGGGTATGGAGCTGGACTGCCTGGTTTGGAAATGTCTCTCCCACTTACCAGCTATGTGATATTGGGCAATTTACTTATCCACTGTGCCTTAGGTTCCTCATTTATAAAGAGCGTGAACTACTACAATTTTCCTCAAGAGCCTCTAAGATTAAATGTGCCCAAAGTACCTCTGTTCTGTGTAAGTACAGGTATGATGGTAATGATGAGGATTTTAAAATCTTCTATTTCTGGCTTCCTGAAATTTCCTGAAAGCTCATTACTTACTGGTCCCTTCAATATGGAAACTCAATTTTTTTCAATTGGAGACTATCCAGTCTTATTTCTTTAGTAATTTCTTCTCCATCCCTTCCCTATTCTTTCTGGAACTTCTTTTGTTTGTTATGTTGAACACGTTAAATTGAGCCTCCAGTTTTCCTAACTTCTCTATTTTCAATCTTTTTTGTTTTACCCTTCTGAGAGATTTTCTTGACTTAGCTTCTAATGACGCTATGAAATTCTTACTTTTGCAAGTCATATTTTACATATTTCTGAGAGAGCCCAATTTGGGTCTTTTTCCTTTCCACATCATCCAATCCACATTATCGTGGCTGTACTGTTCTCTTACTGCCCTGAGTTATCTTAGAAATACTATTTCTTTTGGCATTTGCTCCTCACACTTTCTGTTTCCCCTGAGTTACTATATTCTTTGTTCAGTTCTTTATTTTCTTTCACATTGAAGGGTCTCTCCCATGTTAGACAGCCCTCAGCTGTGAGTCCTACAGGACTGAGACAGTGTTCGGAGCTGTGTGAAAGGGGGAGGCACATGGTTGACAGGCCTCCCGGTTGGGTGCATCATCAAGCCAGTTTCTTCACTGGGCATCTGCAATGTAGGGAGAGCAGCCTATCCTCTGAGGCCTTGCAGTTGCTGCAGTACCAGGTACCTTCAATGCCTTCTCTTTGGAAGCCCCTCCACAATCACTTCTATGGGTTTCACCTTTCTTGGGATGGCCAAGTCACATTCTACTCCCCTATTATATTTTCAAAAGACAAACAAAAACATCTGTTTCATCTGTTCTTGTCTCTCTCTTGCCTTATTTTTTTTAAATTTGTAAATGTACATTTTTATTGTCATTTAAGTGAAGTTTTTCTTTTCTACTGTCATTTTTTTCTTCTTAAAATTCTTTTATTATCATTTAAGTGAGATTTCATGTGGGAGATACTAAATGTATTGCTCAGTTCTCCTTAATCATTCTTCACCCATATTTTCTATACATCTGGAACAGCTGGTTCTTATTTATTTCCCCCCTTTTTTTTTCTTGTAGACTAGAAGGATCTTCTAGTAAAACTGAGAAAACAAAATCCTATTAGCTTGCAAAACCTCTTAGTAATCCCTGGGATGCATCTTCAAAACTTCACCAAACTCAAAGTGATGCCATTTTACACAACAGAGATAGGCAGCAGAGAGAAGAAAACAGTTCTCAGCAACATATTTCATATTTTATTTTAATATTTATTTATTTAATTTTTAAAGATTGTATTTATTTGTTCATGAGACACAGAGAGAGAGGCAGAGGCACAGACAGAGGGAGAAGCAGGCTCTCTGCAGGAAGCCCAATGTGGGACCCAACCCTGGAACTCTGGGATCATACCCTGAACCGAAGGCAGCCCCTCAACCACTCAGCCACCCAGGCGTCCCAACATATTTCACATTTTAAATCAAGCCTTGCTATTCCACATATTGATTTATTGTCATGCTAATTTCTTCTCACTTGGCCTACACACTTCACTTGCATCATTTGGTTGGTATTCCCCTAATTCCATGATGTGGTCAGATGATGACAAAATTGATTATGATCCTTGAAGCCTGACATAAGATCACTTTTAATTTTGTCTTAATCAAGTATTATTCATCTAACTGAGCTTTAAATATTTTCTTCTATGTAGGAAAATAGAACTGTTCAGAGAAATGTTTTTGCTAAGGCAGTAAGTAAACATTGCAGACTGCTAAGTAAGGGGAGTTTCTTCACGAATGGTGTTAGTTTGTGGAGGTTGCCATAACATATAAATACCACAGACTGGGTGACTTAAACAATCTAAATCTACTGTCTTACAGTTTTGGAGGCTGGAAGGCCAAGATCAAGGTGTTGGCAAGTTTGGTTTCTTTTGAGCTCACTCCCTGCCTTGCAGATCTTCTAGCTGTGTCCTCACATGGTCTTTCTTCCATGTGAGCACACATCCCCTCCATGTGTCCAAATTTCCCTTTTCCCATCAGGACACTAGTTATATTGGATTAGGGCCCACCCCAGTGGCCTCATTTTAATTTAGCTACCTCTTTAATGACCCTATCTCTAAATAGTAACATTCTGAGGTATTGGAGGGTTAGTGCTTCAAAATATGAATTTGGGGGGACACAATCAACACATAACATAAAGGTACATTCAAGTTAGAACTAGTTCCAGCTAGGAGGGAAAATAGCAGATGGAAGGGGATCATGAGTAAATTCACATCAACATGGAAAATAGTACATTTATGAACAAAATAAAACATAGTCATGGAAACAGGCAGGAAGAATTATGCTTGTAACATGTGGACAAAACATGTGATAAGGACTCCTAGTGATCAGATTAATATAAATAAGAGTAGGTATGTAACTGCCTATGATTAGCTGTTAAGAAAAAGGGAAGCGATGGGACGCCTGAGTGGCTCAGTGGTTGAGTGGTCTGCCTTTGGCTCAGGTAGTGATCCCAGGGCCCTGAGATTGAGTCCTGCAATGGGCTCCTCACAGGGAGCCTATTTCTCCCTGTGCCTATGTCTCTGTGCCTCTCTCTGTGTCTCTCAGGAATAAATAAATAAAATCTTAAAAAAAAAAAAAAAGAAAAAAGAAAACGGGAAGGGAGAAAATAGATATTGGCAATTGAGAAGCCCCAGAGGTGTGTATATACCTTGCAAGATTCTAACTCTAAATCCAGAGAAGGCACGTGGCCAAAGACTATTTTAGGTAAAGTTTCTATGTTAAATTGGAGTTAGAATGAATTGGTAGCAGTGGTGCATTAGTACAATATATACCAAATTCCATATAATTGGCTGCAAACATGTTAATTATTACCTGGGAATTCTGTATCTAATTTTTTGAGATATAAAATCAGCTTAAATCCTAGCCAAAACACGCCTATACTTTATACCATGATAATGAAACGTGGATAGCATATCCTAGATAAGACAAGAGTAGTGTACTCTGCCTTAGAGGGTAGAGGGCATCCCCCTGAGTGCTGAACTGAAGCTATGAATCACAGCAAATGCCACAGTGAGTGCGATGCTCTCACTGCAAACTCTCTTTGCAATAATTTCAATAAAATCTCTGGGGAAATTAGTAGCATTAAAAAAGCAATCTCTTTCTGGTACTGATGCATTTTAATCAGATTTCCTGTTTTTCCGAGTTTGAATATAAAGATTAAAGAAAATATCTGACATTTCTCATTGTGGAAATAAAGACCAACTGAACGAGAAAAACAAAGGCTATTTATTCATATAGCAAGGGAGCCAGCCACCATGACCTGTGCTTTGGTGAAGAAGTGGGAAAATTTAAAGGTGAAAAAAGGAAAGGCTTCGGGGTGCCCTGAGCGGAGGCTGTTAGCAGGTAACTAGAAGTGAGCATCCTATATGACTGGTTAGGAGAGCGTATCTGGCTTTCTCGGATATGTCCTAAGTTGGAGGCAGGGGCAAGCATTAAGGAAGCTGTCAGTTATTAATCAAGTCCTGGACATTTAGGGCAATTGTTACAGAAATTATTCTTTAGCTTCCTGGATTGTCACTAGAGATTGCTACCTGGCCAATCTGGCTTCCTGAAAGTCTGGTTTACAGGAGGCTGCCTTCCTGGGTTATTTAGAAAAGGAGGCAGTTTCCCAGGCAGTTTGCTGCAGGCTGTGGGTCAAGGTTCTAGTTTTATATGTGGTCTAGTTTATATGTGGACAGTGTGGACACTGTCCATTTGTACTTTCAGTCTCTCATTATCCTTACTAAAGAAAAAGGTTAAGATAAGGTACCCTGCACCAAGGCAAGGGAACTGGATTTTGCTCTTCCTAGAAAGTGGCAGAGAAAGGGTATTTTCTACCAGGGTAAAGAAGAAAAGATAGTCCAGATTGCCAAGGAAAACATCTAGCCTGAGGACTTCAGGAAGCAAATGAGACTCCTATTCCTTATGCCCTAGGCCAGACTGGCAGGCTTGTGGATCAACATTCTTGGTCAGAGGCAGTTAAAAGAGGAGGCGAAGTATCACCACCCTTCTCCACTCTGCCTACAGGGACCAGTGCAAGCAAAAACCTCCAAGTCCCTACCATCAGCAAAAACCCTAAGGGTCTGATGGGGAAGGTTTCTGTGCATATAATCAATACATTTCTTGATAAACAGATTATCTATATGTGCATAGGTATATTTAAGACATCAACCCATGTGGATGTTACTGACATAGATTATGACCTATAGGTTTCAAAATGTTAGAACAGCAAACAGATACAGTTCACATTTTTTTCTGAAATATTAAACACTGTACTGTGAATTCCCAAAGAGAATCACAGATAAAGATAATTTTTAGACTTTTTTTTTTCATTGACCAATACTGAAAACTCACCAATCTCACTCTAAGAAAACAATCATTTAGTTTGAAGTAATTCAAAGAATAGAATATATTTTATTCTTTCGCTGTGTTGCTGTAACTGGTATCATATGCCATCCTAGAAACTTGGCCGAGTGTTGATTCCTGTTAAGGGCTCAACGCAAATAGGAACATCCATGATGGCAGATTTTCACTGTATTGTGTTTCGTTTCATTTTTGTGCCTCACTAAAACCTTGCAGTAGAGAAGAAACTGAGGTAATTATCTTGAATTTAGAGATAAAGAAGCCGAGGCTCAGAGGGTGAAATGACCTTCCCCAGGGGTCAAAACTGAGAACCAAACTAATGCTTCCAACTGCTGAGCCCTTTAAAGTGTACAGTTAGAGTGCACTTTAAGTTATATCGCCATCCAATTTCCTGGATTCTCTGGACTCCTACTGCCATTCGGTTGTTATGTTTTGTGAAAGTGTCTTTAGAGTCCCAAAAGTTTAAGGTTTGATTTAGAAAAATAGGATTAACTATTATGTTAATCTTAAGGAACTGCTTTTAGCACTTCTTTATAGTACGGTACTTACTTTCATAGAAAATTGCTAATCTGCTTAATTTACAGCTTAATTCCACAGTAAATCTGACATTTTTGCTTCTTTCTTAATCCTTTTCATTTCAAAAGTAGTTCAGTGGAAACATTCAAATATTTAATCACATAGATAGAAAATATTGAACAGATAGAAATGTTGAACCACTGATGTATTACTGTGTAAGTCTTATTTTTGTCAAGTTGACATTATTCATACAGAATGGATTTCTTAATTAAAAGCCACAGTCTGAAGGAAAATGACAGAGTATCACTTTAATCAATCATTCTTATGCACTGTGTCATGCCATCAGAAAAATATTACTGGGCACTCCTCCAACTAATACAAGTACAATATGAGGAAGAGGAAACTCACTTGTGATGCTATTCATTTGTATCAGAGCAGCTGCTCTGAAAAACTCAGAAAAAGGATGCAAGAGGGCAGCCTGGGTGGCTCAGCAGTTTAGCACCGCCTTTAGCCCAGGGCATGATCCTGGAGACCTAGGATAGAGTCCCATGTCAGGCTCCCTGCATGAAGCCTGCTTCTCTCTCTGCCTGTGTCTCTGCCTCTCTCTCTCTCTCTCTCTCTTTTTCTCTTTGTGTCTTTCATAACTAACTAACTAACTAACTAACTAACTAAATAAATAAATAAAATCAATCTTAAAAAAAAAAAAAGGATGCAAGAGTTTTCCTTTTGCCTGTGATGAATGCAAAGACGTTATCAGGAAACACAAATAGAAAAGGTGTATTTTAAACTATATAGTTTTCAGGATCACCTGAGTGGCTTAGTCAGTTAAGCATCTGACTCTTGATATCAGCTCAGGTCATGATCTCAGCGTCCTGGGATTGAGCTGCATGTTGGGCTTTAGGCTTAGCACGGAGTCTGCTTGTCTCTCTCCCTCTGCTCCTTCCATTTGTGCATGCATGCATGCGCTTTCTCTCTCTCAAATACATAAATAAAATCTTAAAAAAACCCCAAACTACAGTTTTTGGTTGCTATTAGCTTGTTGTTGTTTCAATGTTATTACAGTAATTTCTATGCATGCATTGTTTACATCTAAATTAGGCAGAGAGTAATGCAGATCAAAAAGCTAATCTCAAAAAGGGAAGAACAAAACTCAATGGAATGGTGGCTTTTCCCTGGCTAGAAGAGATCTTTTCTATTTATAACCTAGCAAAGACTTTAATCCATTTGTTTCAATTTCTATGTTAAATAGCCCCAAAGCACTTATGGCTTTGATATTTGTGATTTGGGCAGCAACCTATTCGCTTTTAGTGAAAATATGCCTAAAAAAGAAAACTCTACTGGAATATTTTTCTCTAATTTTTTTTTTCCCATTCAGTTGCCATAGCCTTTTACCACCCCTAGTGCACAGAGTTGCTAAACTGCAAACTACGCAATGCGGGTGGGGGGTGGCGGACAATTACCATCCAACAAAAGGGAAAAACACAGATGATCCATCTTCACTGAATATCATCCCATGATGTTCAAGAAAATTGCACTCTACTTCTCACTGGAACAGACACTGAGAATAATTGAAATGGAAATGTGCTATCCATAGTAGTTAATTGTCATGTGAAGGCCATAATGATCCTAAAAGGATTTTGGCCACAAATGGCAGCTATCTGATCTAGAAGGTTCCTACTTTAAGATGTTAATGATCAATCCATAGTCTGTAATAATTAAAACTATAATTTGAAAATGGAAGGAATCTTGATGTGCAAGTATTTGTCAACTAAATCGTCATTAGCCCTGGATTTCCTTACACAGCAGGCTCTCTCTTGTCAGGGTCAGTACTGGCAAATGGTCACCTTGAAATTATTTTTTATTTCAAAGTCATAACTAGACACAATATTAACATTTCTATAAATGAAGATAGTTAGCAAGTAACTTCAAACACAAGATGTCACCTTCTGAGATTCTATGCTGCTGGGACCTGTTGATCAATGCCCAGGCCCTGCTTTTCTTCTTAAATAGAAGAGAACTTAAAACAGGGAGGGCTGAAATCAAGAAGTCTAGGGAAACAGAATTTTGAAATGAAGACCTTACTGGCAAAAAGGAGAAGGACATGAAAGCAAGAGCAGACATCAGTAACTCTGAGGTAGAGTGGGCTACAGCAAGGGTAGGGACTTTAAGGACAATGATTTTCATTCAAATCCCAGCCCTGCCAGCATTAAATATGGGACCATGGGGAAATTTCATTTCTCTACTCCTTATTTTACTCATATATAAGTGGGGACAAAACTTGCAGAGTTTTAAAAAGATTAGAAGTATTATACAAAAATGCTCAGTGCATTGATTGTAAATGGGAGGTGTTTCACATACCATAACTGTTATATTATTCCAGTAATACATAATATTTCAAAATTGGCTTTCCAAGCTGTTTTTTAGAAACTAGAAAATATTTTCCTATGAAAAACAAGGTAATTAAAATTACAAAGAGTAATAATTAATACTTATTGAGCACTTCCTATTTACTTATTAAATTTGAACAACCAGGGAACAAATATTATTTCCACAGGTACTCTGCAGATAATGAAATTAAAACACAAAGAAGTGTTGCTCAATGTCACATAGCTAGTAAGGGATGGACCAAAATATCAAAATGAGGCATGTGACCATGAGCCCTATGCTCTGAACTAAACTGCTTCACTATCTTGCCTTACTGGTGGATGATTAAGTTAGGCGTTTTCCATCAACTCTTCAGAAACCTATTTATTTTAAACATACTTGAATTACAATATGCTACCGTAGTTTCCTATTTTCATTAAGAGATTTATTGAGCGATAACTCACATACCAAAATTCAGCTTTTTAAAAAATAAGTTCTTTTAAAGATTTTTATTATTTATTTGAAAGAAAGAGAGAGAAAGCATCAGTGGGGGAAGGGACAGATGGCAAGGGAGAAGCAGACTCCCCACTGAGCAGGGAGCCCAACTCGGGGCTTGATCCCAGGGCTGAAGGCAGGCATGTAAGCACTCAGATGCCCCTCACTCAACTAACTTTTACCATACAGTGGTTTTTAATATATTCACATAGTTGTGCAACCATCAACTTTGTTTTAAAACCTTTTCATCATGCCAAAAGTAACCCCTTACCCACCAGCAGTCACCTCCCTCATCTCATCTCCTTAGTCCCTGGCAATTAACAATCTATTTTCCATCTCCATGCATTTGCCTCATTTGGACAGTTCATGTAAACAGAATGTCTTCTCATTCTCTCTTTTTTTAAAAAAAAATGTATTTATTTTAGAGAGAGAGAGAGAGAGCAAGCACATGCATATATGATTTGGGGGCGGGGAGCAGAGGGAGAGCATCTTCAAGCAGAATCCCCATTGAGTGCAGAGCCCGACCTGGAGATCGATCTCCCCACCCATGAGATCATACTCTGATCTGAAACCAAGAGCCTGATGCTTAACTGACTGACCCAACCAGGTGTCCCTGGATAGTTCATATAAACAGAATCATCTAGTAGGTAGTCTCTTATGACTGGTTTCTTTCACTCAGCGTAATAATTTTTAAGGTTTGGGACACCTGGGTGGCTCAGCGGTTGAGCACCTGCCTTCAGCCCAGCGCATAATCCTGGAGTCCTGGGATCGAGCCCTGCATCGGGCTCCCTGCATGTAGCCTGTTTCTCTCTCTGCCTATGTCTCTGCCTCTCTCTCTTTCTATGTCTCTCATGAATAAATAAATAAAATCTTAAAAAAAATATTTTTTAAGGTTCATCCATGTTGTACCATGCATCAGTACTTCATTTCTTTTTTATTGCCATTGTGTAGATAGACCACATTTTGTTTACTCATTCATTCATTATTTAGATGGGCATTTAGGTTGCTTCCACTTTTTTGGTGTTACTAATAATGCTATTATGAACATTCATGTACATCTTTTTGGATAAATGTTATATTTCTCTTGGTTATATGCCTAAGAGTGAAATTGCTGGGCCATAGCTGTTTAATTTTTTGAGGAACTGCTAAATTGCTTTCCCAAGTGGCTGCATCCCTTGATATTGCCACCAGCAAAGTTTGAGGGCTCCAATTTCTCCATATACTTGCTAACACTTGTTAATATTCATCTTTTTTGTTATAACCATCCTCATGGAGGTTAAGTGACATCCTGTGGTTTTGATCCGCATTTTCCTAATGATGAATAACATTCAGCATCTTTTCATGTGCTTCTCAGCCATTCATAGATCTTCTTTCAATAAATGTCTATTCAAATCTCTTTCCATTTTAAAACTGGGTTGTCTCTATATTGAGATATCAAAGTTCTTAATATATTCTGGATATAAGTCCTTTGTCAGATAATGACTTGCAAATACTACTTCTCATTCTGTGGATTTTATTTTCACTTGATTGTGTTCTTTGAAACATGAAAGTTTAAAATTGATAACATCTAATTTATATATTTTGCCATTGTCACTGTACTTTTGGTGTCATATCTAAAAAAAAGATTGCCTAACTCAATGTTATAAAGACTCACTTCTGTGTTTTCTTCTATAAGTTTTACAGTTTTATCTCTTACATTTAGGTCTATTTCTGTTTTGAGTTCATTTTCATATTCAGTATGAGCTAACTAATTTTTTGCATATGGATATCCAGTTGTCCCAGCATGATTTGTGAAAAGACAATTCTTTCCCAATTGCATTATCTTGGCACATGTCAAAAAGCAATTGATCACAAATATATGAGTTTATTTCTGGGCTCTTAGTTCTATTGCACTGATCTTTATGTCTACCTTATGGTACTTTAAAAAATCTGATGTAAGAAAAAAAGAGTGATAAGGAAAAAAAATGTAATCTCTGTTATGTTTATCCATGCAGTTATCTTTAGTAATGCTCTATTTTCCTTCATGTACATTTATGTTACTGTCTAGTGTTTTCATCTCAATCTGAACAACTGCATTTAGTATTTATTGTAGAGTAGGTCTGCTAGCATGAAATTCTCCCAGTTTTTATTTCTCTAGGAATGTCTTAATTTCTCCTTTATTTTTTAGATCATTTTGCTAGGTACAAAACTTTTGGTTGCCACCCTTTTTCTTTCTGTATTTAAATGTCATCCCTCTGCCTTCTGGACTCCATGGTTTCTGAGGAAAAGTTAGCCATTAATCATATTGAGGAATCCTTTTCCACAATAAGTCCTCTTTGTAACATCAAAAGACTTTTTATTTTTGGCTTTTGAAAGTTTGACTAAGAAGTGTCTAGGTATGTTTCTTGAGTTTATTCTACTTGAAGTTCACTGAGCTTCTTGGATATGTAATGCTTTTCATCTAATTTACTATGTTTTTGGCCATTATTTCTTCTAATAAATTTTCTGCCACTCTCTTCTCACCTGAGGACTCTATTATGTATATATTGTCATACTTGCCAGTGTCCCGCAGATTGTTTTCTTCACTCTCTTTCCTTTCTGTTCCCTGTTCTTTCTGTATGAATAATTTCAGTTTACCTACCTTCAAGTTTGCTCAGTATTTCTTCTATCAGCTCAAATCTGCCGTGGAGCCTCTTGGGGTGATTTTATATGTCAGATGTTATACTCTGTAGTTTCAGATTTCCCAGTTGGTTCTTTCCTATATTTCCACTACTTTAGTAATATCCTCTATTAAGTGAGCTGTCATTGTCATGATCTCCTTTAATTCTTTAGATATGATTTCCTTTGGTTATTTGGACATATTTATAATACTGATTTAAAGTCTTTGTCCAGTAAGTTCAGCCTCTAGGCTCCTCATTAACAGTTTCTATTGACTGTAGTTTCCTATTATATACATATACTCTTCTGTTTCTTTGTGCGGTATATAATTTTCATTGAGACTAGACATTTTAGATAATGTGGCAACTCTAAAAATCTCACCTGCTTTCTTCCAGCATTTGTTGTTGTTGTTTTTTTAAAATTTTTTAAAAATTTATTTATGATAGTCACACACAGAGAGAGAGAGAGGCAGAGACATAGGCAGAGGGAGAAGCATGCTCCATGCACCGGGAGCCCGATGTGGGATTCAATCCCCGGTCTCCAGGATCGCGCCCTGGGCCAAAGGCAGGCGCTAAACCGCTGCGCCACCCAGGGTTCCCCCAGCATTTGTTGTTGCTGCTACTTGTTTGTTTAGCAACTTTCTTGGATTAATTCTATGAAGTCTCTTACAATCTATTGCCATGCATGACGACTAACATCTCTTCTTGGTTAGCTTAATAGTCAGTTAATGTATGGTCACAGATTACCTTAGTTGCTTGAACTACTAACTCTTCCCTCCTTTTTTGAGGGGCTCTGTATGAGTTCTGGCATGCCTGCAATGCTCCGGCAGTTTACCACTCTGCTCTAGCCTTCATTTCTTGCCTGTACCAAGCTTCAGAGTCAGCTAAAGGAAAAAAGACTGTGGCCCTCCTGGGCATTTCCTGGGCACACACCCCAGAGCATACATGCATTGAAATATACATCCACGGGAATGTGTCAGAGCTTTTCAGAGCCCCTCATGGACATCCTGTTCATCAGATTTTCTTTATTATGCACTTTTCTTGCATGTGTGTGTGTGTCGGGGGGCAGGTTTTCATTTACCCCAATATTTAAAACACTGCCACTGATTCTTTTGACTGATATCCTGGGACAAAGCCACTTTATGCGTGAGGTCAAATAACAACAGTGTCCTGAGAGAGGGGCTTTCCAAGCAGCACAGGATAGGTCAAATAGTGACAGTACTCTGGATATAAAACTTGGCAAAAGGTCCCAAACCTAATCATGTTACTTTGATGCCCACTAGGCTATGGTCTTCATGGTCTTCACAACTAGTATGAGACTGCCAGTTTTCAAGGCTATCCTCAGCTGGGGAGGAATGGATGAGAGCAAGTCAAGTTAGTATCCCACAAATCCTTCTGTTCTTACTGAGGCTTAGCAGATTTTCTTGAATAAATGTTCCTTAAATTACTGCAACTCTTTGGTTGATGTACAGAGCTCAGCAAATGTTGATTTTTGACAATTTTCTCAGTGCTTTCATCACTTTTATGGAGGGGCAGAGTTGCAAAGATATTCCCCTTGTCATTCCAAAATCCTGCCCCATCCCCCAATATTTTATAAGCATAATTAAATACTTGATATTTCAACCGGAATTCTGGATACTTTAAATATCCTTCCCTATTATATAGCAAAAATTTCTAGAAAAGAATGCCCTTGTCCCTTCCTCCTCAAATAGGGTAGAGAGAGAGGATCTTCTTCTTTAGGCATCCCTCCCAATGCAGTAACAGTAGGAGAGAATTTCCCCCACATTCAGGAAAGGCCCAAAAGGATGTTGTGCCAACTACTTATATGTAAGAAATATAAGTAGTATGATTTTTATATCCCTGGGACTTCTGACATATTTATGGGACAACTAGAGAAACATTATAGAAACGTATACAACACACTTCATTTGTGAGCACTTACCATGTATCAGATACTGTGCAGTCGTGAATACAACAAACATGGTCCCACTATCTTAGAGCATAGGACACAGGAGACTACACGGCACTACAGAGGCTATTAGAATGCAGTATAAGCACTTTAAAAGGATGTATAAGTGTTTACGGATACATGGAAAGAAAGGCCCCTATTTTATTCTCCTAAAAGAAATGACCACTTGTAACATCTGAAGGATGATAAATAGGAATTGGCTGTGAAGAGGATAGGAGAGAAGGGGAAAAGGAAGGGGTAAAGGGCGGTGAGACTGTCACATGGGATGCCCTGGTGGGAGTTGGAATTTTGGCTGATTTATAAACAGTAAAGGGCAGTGGTAAGAAATACATAGTAATGAAATTGGAATTTTGGGTAAAGCTGAATCCCTGACCAAAGCTATAAAGTTGGAAAGGAGTATTAACCATGGGATTACATGGTGAATTAACTTTCATATTGCATGTTAATGTCACTCTGCAGCTGGAGATAGAACAGAATGACAGAAAAATCCATTTGGGGAGCTGAGCTTTGGTTTTAACAAGAAGACCTTAACAAGAAACTTTAACAGCAGCTGAACCAGAGTGGAAAGGTTTTTTTCTTTAGAAAATGAATGACAAGAAAGGGAAAACAGAGAGCAGAAAACAGTGTTTGGATCTGAGTGCATGTCCCCAGTTAGCAAGAACACCGAACCCTGGAGGTCACTCTTCAAACATCCCTTGTGCCTTTCCTTCTTCCTACCAGAACGCTGATACAGTTCAGGTGTTTATTTCCTTTCAGGTTAATCCACTGGACTTAGATCTTTTTCTGGGCTTCAGGAGTTGACCTATTGGTTTAAAGATAATCTCATAGACCCTTTCCAGTAATTCATCCAGAATGGAAAAGTGACTTAATTGGCTCAATCAGACTGGAGGCAAAGATTTTTGTTCCCTGGTTGATGGAAAGGTACACTCTCCTGCTGGAAGCCGGCTGCCCCAGCCTGCTGCTAGCTACTCAGTTTCTCAGACTCTTTCATAACTGTGAGTGCCCATGTGATGTGGTTATGATCACCAGAACAAAGTCTCCTAGGAAGTTTCAAGAGGGCCATTTGGGCCTGGTGTGGTGATTCAACAATGTTATGAAGCTCTCAAACACTTTCTAACCTTCCATTACAGGCACTTCTGACAACTGTCTTGAAGTAAGCAAACACAAGGACTAAGCTAACCAGCGAAGAAGGGTAGAGACAAGAAAATCTTCCACCTAGGTGTACAACCCCTGAAGTCTGCCCTACTGCTGGGCTAGGCTTCCTTTGCCCCAGTAAATCAAATTCCTCATTCCTTAAGCCAGATTCCAGTTGCATTTCTGGTACTTGACCTTGAAAGCATCCTAAAAGTCATAGTAGGGAAATAAACTTACAAAGAGACCAAGAGAAAAAGATGAAGTGGTAGAAAGAGAATCAGAAGAGCTTGATGTGATACAATCTGAGGTAGAATGAAATTTTACAATGGAAAGAACTGCTGATAGCACAAAACTGTAGTAGATTTGTCAAGGACGATGTTTTTCCTGTACCGTTTCCGTTTTGGAAATAGAATCTCTTTAAATCGATCTGCACTCATTGTCACCACACCATGTTTTTCTGACTTATAAAATATTCAAAGTCTAACTGATGGTGGCCTACTTTACAACTGGATTATGATCATTATAGTTTGATTTTACAATGAAATACAGAATAAATATGGTCAAGTAAAACTTACTTAATGTAAGTAAATTGAAACTACACGGAAACCTTCTTTCCCCCAAGTGGAAAAAAATTCATCAGTGACGTCTTATATTTTATATATTTCAAGATGTTCTTTAGCAAAAAAAGTGAAAAATGTAAAACATTTAAAAGTAGACTCCAAGCTGAAACTAAGAGTTGGATGCCTAACTGACTGAGCCACCCAGGCATCCCTAAAGTTATTTTTAAGTTATTTATATTAATGTGTAACGAAGTCTTTGTTATTTTTAAAGATTTCATAAGTAAATACCACATTTCTTTTAGTTTTAATGTCTAATAATTATACTGATAGACGATATAATTTTCTTCCTTGTCTACAGACTCCTTGGAATGCTCTATAATTTTTAGGAGTGTAAAGCGGTCCTAAAGTCCAAATGTTTCAGAACTGCTTTTCAAGAAAAATTCCCTTCTTCCCCAACTAAACTGAACTTTTGGCTAATGGGATGAAAAGATTCATTCTGCTATCTTTTTTGCAAATGTCACCAGATGTAAAACTGACCTCCTCCCTGACATTCCTCTCTATGGTAAGCATTCTCTGATTTTGAGTAGGAAATAGATAAGGATTCGTGAGGATGAAGTCTAACTCAGCACTCACCTTCACTAGTTCTGTGTAGCCTGTTTCTTTTGGTGTCCACCATGGCTGGGCTTTCAGTCCATGCACATTGTAGAGTGAGCGCTGCCATACAGATGCAAAATGTCCCCTCTTGTGCCCAAGCTCGTACCACTTATATGCCTGAAAGAACAGAGAGACTGACCTACGTACACATGAAGTATCTGTATTAATTTAAAAATAATCACTTTTGCAACATTTATTAATTTTTTTAAATTTTATTTTTTTACAATCTTATTTATTTGAGAGAGAGAGAGAGAGAGAGAGAGAGAGCACAAGCAGGCTCTCCACTGAGCAGGGAGCCCGATGAGGTACTTCATTCTAGAACCCTGGGACCAAGACCTGAGCTGAAGGCAGATGTTTAACCGACTAAGCCACCCAGGTGCCCCCACTTTTGTAACATTTAAATAGTTTGCTAGTCAGGTGCCCAAATCTGTTACACTGGTGAAGATACCATTATTTGATTGGGTTTCTGATAATGACATATTATTATTATAAATGCATGTCTGCACTTTATTTTCACTCTTAGGTTTTATGTTCTCATAATGAGGATTCACTCATTTTGGTCTTCATCAGAGTGTCCAGCACAGAATCTAAGACTTAATTGTCAAGTGGATAGATAATGTAAGAATGTAAGAAACCGTAGTGGCTTTTATCTTTTAGCTTTCATTTCTAAGTTCTACTTTTATGTTTCCTTTAAAAGGAAAGGATTATGATTTTAATAATTTCTTCGAAGGTATTTGCATTTACTGAATTGGATTGCTGAAAGGAAAAGTGACTTCTTTTCACATGTACCTTCTCTCCATGTCTGCATTTCAGAAGCCGGCCCCAAGGTAAGAGGATATAAATTCTCCATTAAATTAAATAGACAGAAAGGAAGTATCATTCTGAGCTGGCAATAAATATAGCAATAGCCCATATTAGATTTTTTAAAGGGGAGTTTTTGTTCCTTTTTGGGTTTTTTTTCTGCCATGAGGGATAACATTTGTGGCTTTAGGCTAGTTGTAACATGATACAACTTGCCTCCATGAAGACTAGCCTTTTCAGGGACAGCTGGCTGCAGAGTATGCTACGCCATATGTCTCCTTCCAGTGACACCCACACCATATGCTCCCCAGGGGCC
The DNA here is from genome assembly GCF_018345385.1 of Vulpes lagopus. Taxonomy (NCBI): domain Eukaryota; kingdom Metazoa; phylum Chordata; class Mammalia; order Carnivora; family Canidae; genus Vulpes; species Vulpes lagopus. The sequence goes on along the minus strand of NC_054832.1, from coordinate 68,473,853 downwards.
CCCCCACAAGGTTCCAGCACCACACACACTCCATTGTCTTCAGGTTGGAAGATGCCCCAGTTTGTACTTAATAGTACTGCCTTCAATACTCCAAGTCTGAGCTAATGATTACTTTTTGAAGAGTGATTTCAAATATACACTTTGATCAATTAAACCAGGCATTTAGTATCAGGTAGGTTAAGAAGATACACAAAAAGAATAATCTTCATAGAACTACAGATATACTTTATTTTTATTATTATTGCTTTTAAAGATTTATATATTCTTGAGAGATTGAGAGACCACGGAGGGTGGGAGGGGAGCAGCAGAGGGAGAGAAAGACAATCTCAAGTAGACTCCCCACTGAGCATGGAGCCCGATGCAGGGCTCCATCTCACGACCCCAAGATCAGGACTGGAGATGAAACCAAGAGTCAGACGCCCAAATCACTGAGCCATCCCGGCGCTCCCAGGTATACTTTATTTTTATTTTATTTTTTAAAGATTTTATTTATTTATTCATGAAAGACAGAGAAAGAGAGAGGCAGAGACACAGGCAGAGAGAGAAGCAGGCTCCATGCAGGGAACCCAATGTGGGACTTGATCCCCGGACTCCAGGATCACCCCCTGGGCCAAAGGCAGGCTCTAAACCGCTGAGCCACCCAGGGATTCCCCCAGATATACTTTAAATGTAAAACATACTACCTTTTAAAAGTCTTAAAATTCTTAGGTCAAAATTTCCTTCGTTTTCACATAAAAAAATCAAATGTGATAACAATATCACTTTGCATTTCCAATAACACTTTTCAGTTGATTACTCACTTTTACATGTGTGATCACATTTGATCTTTCTAATAATCTCAAATATGTCCATTTTTATAAATGTTGAAACTGAGGTTTAAAAAGGCTATAAATATCTTGAACTATAATCCAGGGCTTTGGCAACTCATTCCACTCTCTATCTTTGTATATCATTAAAAAAGAAAAAAAAACTATCAAAAGTGATATTCTTATTTATCTTTTTCAATAATATCTCAAACTAAGAATATATATACTAATAATTCTTATACTTTCCTTAAATCCATTAAGTTTTAGCCCTAGAGTAACTTCTTTAAAAGCCAGAAACTTAAAATGGCTAATCACTGTCTGAATTTTTTTTTAAACGTTACTTTTGAAATTAATTTGACTTTTTAAGACATTTCCAATTTAAATTTAGGATTTCATTTCCTTACTTTCAGTGTTAAAGTGAACAATAATATTAATTACCACAGTTGATTTTTTGAAACGCTTATTTTAGAGTCGGCAGCAATTCATTTCATGGACCAGGCACATTGTCAGAAGTGAGGGGAAAAAATATTATAGGAAAACCAAACCAGCAAAGCTCATAGTTCTAGTTCAGGAGTTAGAAGGCAGGATATAGTCCTGGACTTAATATTCACCATGCTGGATACCTAGGCAAGTCATTTTGCTTATGGTGGTGTGTTTAAATTATCTATAGGGTCTTTTGTCACACTTACAGTCAGTCCTACTGGATACTTAATTTTGTGCCCCTCTGCCACTTACAGAAACAAAACCATGACAATGATATGTCAGGAATTTTAAGAAATTATCTTCAATTATATAGAGGACCCAACAAATTCTGTCAGAGTGCTTTCTTACTATACAAGTGTGCTAGAAAATCAATGATCAGGGCTCCTGGGTGGCTCAATCTGGTAAGCATCTGCCTTAGGCTCAGGTCATGATCCCAGAACCCACATTGGGCTCCCTGCTCAGTGGGGAGTCTGCTTCTCCCTCTCCCCCTGCTGCTCCCCCTGTTTGTGCTCTCTCTGTCAAATAATAAATAAAATCTTAAAAGAAAGAAAGAAAATCAATGATCAAATTAGAATCCTCTGAAAATTTTCTCTAGTTACTATTTTCCTAGGATATGAAAAAAATATGAAAATAAACAAAAAGATCACCTGGGGATACTTTCTTACATGTGTTTTATATCAATGTTTTCTATAAGTCAAATTGCTGCCACGTATGGTTTACACACACACATACACACACACACACACACACACACACACACACACACTCACCACACAGAAATAATAGGTCCAAAGAACGATCCCCACTCAAGAAAGCCCAGGCCCCGTCAGGGGTGCAGGCCTGTCAGGTGTGACCCCAGTAGGAGCCCATCCTGCCTGGAGTGTGGTGCACAGTGGGCCATGTGAGACACATCTGTGGTGGGAACAGCTGGCTGCAGCTGGACTGTGGAGGACCATGAATGCCACCACTTGGACATATGACTTTATTTGTATTTTGCACTGTAGGGTTTCTGAACATATGATGGCCTGGAAGAAAGTAAGACTAAAGTAGGACACAACAGCCAGGCTTGTCCAGCCATTCCTGAGTTTGGAACGTAGCAAACAGCAACAGTGACTGAGCTAGCAGGAAGGCAGGATGGGTGCCAGGGGTTGAGGAAGCAGACTTCCCTAAATGAGGCCTTGACCTCACTGGAGAGAAGGTGGCAATATCATCAACTGAGAGATGGGACCCAGGAAGCAAATCAGTTTAGAGGAAGACAAGGGAGCTATCTCTGTAACCCCATGTGCTGACGCTAGGCAGGCAGGAGAGCCAGGATTTCGACTTGGACTAGGAGACGGGCTGTGGCCTTGGGAGTTACAGAAATACTAACTAGAGCTGCAGCTGAACCCTTACAAGACCACCATGGTTTGTCTTCCTCCCTCTTCCTGCTCATTCGAAATAAGCTTGTTAGAAAAACCTTCTTCAAAGACAATTTTATTGTCCGCCTCTGTAGCACAGAGGCTGTGGGTTTGCTTCTCTCTTGGTGCCTGAGCAGAAGCCCTGCCCTGGAACATAAAGGATGGTTGCTTCTCAGTTTGCAAACTCAGAATGTGACAGTGAGTTCACAGATTCAATACCCAATATTGAGACCATACTGACATAGGGCTCCTCGAAGCTTATTTTTGTTCTGCTGTAAGGATGAATCCTTGTGAATTTTTGAAATTCAAGAACTGTGATGTTCTTTGCATATTAATGATAATTAAGCTGATAGAACAGTCCCATAGGTTCAAATCTCAAGCCCCTGACAAATGTTTAGCAGTGAATTCTTTGCCCTTGAAGTAAGGGCTGTTTTCATCTACGATGTGAGAATAAATTGCAGACTTCTTTTATCTGTCTTTGCCCTGGACCCTGAGATGTTCAAAGATAAATTAATTAGTGACAATTACATTTATTGCAATCAGACACGAACATTATCCAGTGTTAGATACTACAGCAAAGTCTTTCTTATCCTTCTCACTCAAAGGAGCTACCAGGCATTTATATCTAAAACAGTGAAAGAACACAAAAAAATGAGAACTAATCAGCAGGTTATTTTCCCTTCTCCACTTCTAATGCCTCATTTCATTCCAGTTGCCTGACTGATAGGTTAGAGAGGAAAGGGACAGATGTACAGAAATATATTAGGAAAACAGTGTCAATTATCCAAATCTCTCTTACACCAAATTGGTTCATGTGTCTAGCTGGCAATTACCCCATCACAAAACCCCCTGCTCTCATGAACCCTCACTTGTCCAGATGGTTCCATGTTTTAGAAACCTGAAGCTGTGTTATCTTTTATTTTCATCTTGTAAGTGGACTGCACTTTACAACATATATGGAATGCAATGGTTACAAAGACACAATGTCTCGCTTCACCCTCATTCCAGGTCTGTAAGGAGAGCCCTGCCTCTTAGAGCCCCAGGATGATGTAAGACAGACAAGGAGGGCTTCATTCTCCACCAACATCCTATAAATCATCATGATCGTGACAGTTTGGGAACTTCAGTACATGATGTCATGATTAGTAATCTAATATTATGTTTAAAGAAGCTGACATTGTACTCAGTAAAAAAAAGAAAAGCAATAATCACTAAGAAAACATGCAACCTGTTTTAGCTATTCCATTTGCCTGTCATTACTAGAGCTACAGGTATTCATCTGAAACTTGGTAATGAACACCAGAAGGCAATTTACATAATTAACCACTGGGTACGGTGTGCTTAGGAATTAGCTGAATAAAGACTTCATTCTAAAAATAACTACTTTTTAAATCTCAAAAATAAAATAAAAACAAATCTAGGCATACTGTTAAAATATTTTAAAAATATTTAAGCAACTTCAGAGACATCTCTTCATTTCATGATTTTAAAAATATTTTTTTCAGGGAGGCCTCGGTGGCTCAGTGGTTGGGCATCTGCCTTTGGCTCAGGTTGTAATCCTGGGGTCCTGGGACCAAGTCCCGCATTGGGCTCTCCACAGACAGCCTGCTACTCCCTCTGCCTATGTCTCTTCCTCTCCCTCTGTGTCTCTCATGAATAAATAAATACTATCTTTAAAATAAATGAATAAATAAATAAAATAAAAAATATTTTTTCAGGGCAATGCTTATCTCTTTACACACCAAGACCAACATGTGTGCACACACACTCACAACCCTACACATACACATGACTAATTGAGAGGTTGCTCTTATGATTACTCAGCTAGTATCCTGGAAGAAACTATAAAAGTCAAAAAGCCCCAAAATTCTTTTTAGGCAGGAGTTGTTAGGTTGTTAAAAAAAAAAAAAAGTTTAAATAGCTAAACAGTTTTAATCACTACCTTCAAAGTTCATGCTCAAAATATTTTTTCAATTGTAAATTTCTTACTCTCACCCACCCCCGAGGTTACCCTCTGTTAAGAGAACGAGAAATTCATAAGCTCCTTACCTCTTTGTTCCCAACCCGCTGCATGGCATCCCCCAGGTGGAAGTAAAACCTACCATCATCAGTGCCAGGATCCCCAGATTCTATTCCTTCCTGCAAAAAGGACAGTACTAGTATTTGATGAAAAAAATTAAATATGAGTTCCAATTCATTGATTTACTTAATCTTTATATACCATACAAAAATCTAAGGACAGAAAAATTCATCTCAATATTGAAGTCTGGCAATTAGGTTACTGGTCAACATTTAGAATGCAAACTCAAAAAGAGGCGATAAAGCCAAACTTAACAATACATTTATCATTAATTAACAGTGTAATAGCCCAGAAAATTAGTATGTGAGTCATTTCTGTGGAATTAATCACATTTCAATATCCTAGAGAATTTCTTGACTGGGTATTTATCCCGTTTATTTTGCTCTCCAAATCCTACCATAAGTCATCTGGAGGCTTTTTATTCCTGAACCAAAATGTTTCGTTGCTCATAAAATGTTTGACGAGCTAGAGACTCAACTGAAAATAATTATTTCTTTGTACACAAAACAAATGTGTCCTCACCTTTTAATGAAATCTTTTTACAAAACTTAAAATAGGATTAAAGCCAGCTGGGCTCTTTGAAAATGTGGTTGTTATTAAACAAATCCTATGCTAAAGCATTTAGCTTATTTCAACCCCATTTCAGGGCTGAATTGAAGTGTATATAAAACAACATCAACAACAAAGAGAATGAGAGAAGAGATAGTAAAGCAAGAGAATGAATCTGGAAAAGCAAAAGGACAAAGGTAAAAAAAAATTTAAATGTCAAGAAATTCTTTCTAAAAATCTGCATTTTCAGGTTTCTTCACCAGAAACTCATTACCTTCACTGGGGAGACATTTTATTTGCATAATGCTGGAAAGTAGCAGCAAGAAACAGGAGTAGCATCACTCAGGAGAAGAGAGTTGTGATCAGGGCTCTTGACTGACAGGTTAACTAACACACCCAGCTCTCTGTTTCCCCAATCTCTAAAGCAGGGAGAGCACTACTGGTCCCTTATGATGCCAAAGGAAATATAAGAGGAACACTTTCAATCAGAGAAACTCACATGCCCAGAGGGTCTGGGCAGGGAATGTAAAGGTTTATAGAAGCCTGGTGACAGCCAGGAAGGATGGGGGGTAGGGGGTACAGGCCACCTCAAAGGGAACAACATTGCTTTGCTCCTGTGCTGGGATGTGGGCCAGATGTGATCTTTCAAGGGAAATCTGAAATTTACATGATTATATAAAATGCTCAGTTTCTTAACTAAAGCAAGCAATTAAAATTGTTTTTAATAGAACTGTGCTGGCCAAATAAAATATGCAAGCTATTTGCAATCAGTGGGTTGCTATTTGAGATCTCTGATTTAAGTCATGTGAAAAAAAAGAGATCAGAGAAGTGTGATACATACTGCTACTTAAAAAACAAAAGTTCACAAGCATTCCATCAGCTACCTGTCCTAATATGGTAGCTGTTGGGTACATGTCACCATTTAGATTAAAATGAATTAAAATGAAAGTTAAAAATTCAGCTCCTCAGTCATATTAGCCACCTTTCAGATGCCCAACAGCCACATGTGGCCAGTGTCTACCATACTGGAGCATACAAATAAACAATATTTGCACTATGAAAGAAGGTTCTGTTGAACAGCCCTTAATTAGACCACGTGTGATTCTGGTGCATTTGCAAGGATTCAATTAGACATACAAGATAAAAAAGATGGCATATTTTAATCTGAATATTTTGAACTATCACAGTTTTGGGGGTTTGACCTATTCAGGTGACATTTGTTACCATACTTTATGTCAGTTGCCATTAGTCAGGATTCAAACATTCAAACTAGACTGAATGTATAATTAAACTGTAAAAGGAACATTTAATGCATTACTCGTATTTTAAAATATTATATTAGTAATTTTGGTCTATCTTTCCCATTTAAATAAAAACTAGTAATTACAGTTTTAGGAATTTCTTCAGGACGTCTTTTCCAAATCTCTGCTCTTATGGTTGGCATTTCTACATACAACACTGTCAATCACTGCCTATGAATGTCATGGTCAGAGGGTGTAGATTTTGAAGATGAAAAGACTCAGCAGTACATGCCAATCAATTGACAATGCATAATCAAGGGATTCCAAATGACTCAAAAGAATCAGAAGATGAAAAAAGAGAAAGGGCAGGGACAGTTACCTTTAAATAGGGAATGCTCTCGGCAATTTTGTTCTGTGCCTTCAGGATAAAGCCATAATGGACTTTAGCAAAGCCATCGTTTGGTGTCACGTTCAGAACCTAAAGTCAAAGGAAACACAAAACTATTTTAACGGACTACAAATTCTACAAATGGCTGTCAAAACACATTTTAATTAGCTTTGCTGTGCTTGGAGTGGATTATGATGTCACAGCCTTAAACACAAGAGTGTTTTGTTTCATTGCAATATTAAGTTTAAAAACCCCCATTTCTGGTCAACTCAAAATGCTCGCACATCTATACATCAGTTTTTTGAGAATGAAGAAATGAATGAAAAGGCAATGACCATGAAAGGCACTGATCAAACAATACAAATCAACAAGGCATCTGTCATTTGATATGACCTCTACATTTTTTTAGTTATCAGGGAAAAAAAATGGCTTTATATTTGCTGTACTTAAAGTCAATTCTGAATGGTTATTGTATATTTCTTTACATGTATGCTTTACACATTGCCTTAAATAAAATGTCGACTTGCATTTGTAATATATCATGATCCATTCATTTAACATAAATTTCTTGAATGCCTAGACCGTCTTAAGGACCGAGGATAAAGTGATGAGCAAATCCAATATTCTGTGATAAAACCCAAGTAAATATTTAATATAAGTCAAATCACTGTTTATGATCATATGCATTTATTATGATTAAAGATAAATTATGCAGAATGCCTTTAAATTAAATATTAGCAGTGAGAAATCAAAACAACAACATTCAACTTGTGAAGCTGCACAGACAAAATAATTCATGGAACAAAAGTGAAAGATGAAGGTTTGAGTTGAGTGAATATAAAGATGGATATTCTGTGGCCTCTTCTTCATCCTTCAGCTTGAGCGGGAGAGGAGAGTCAGGCTACCATGGGTTCCTTACATAGGACCCACACCCTCCCCTTGAAGAGCACACTGCTGTTACTTTAGAATTTTCTAGTTTGTATGTGGTCCTGCACCTCATCCATTCACAAATCCGGTCAACATTACCTTCCAAATATATTCAGAATCATGTCCCTGTGACTTCCTTCACCACACCACCCTGGGTCACATTTTGTTACCTTTCTCCTATGTTCTCACACAAGCCTCCTAACTGTGGACCTTCTGTACACCCAGCCCTGCTCTCTTGTAGCCCATTTTCTATAGGGATCCTGAGAGACCTCACTAAATCCTACACCAGACTTCATCCTGACTCTGTTCAGAATCCAAATGGGCTCCATTTCAATTAGAGTAAAAGACGAAGTTCTAGGGACAGCCCTCTGGGCCTCCTTTGAGCTGGGCCTCTCTACCTCTCTGGCCTCCTCTCCTAAGCCCCACCCAGTAGCCACCATGGGGCATCCTGGACTCTTTACTGCTATAAAACAAGTCAAAAGACCCCTGCTAAGGACCTTTGCATATGCAGTACTCCTTTGCTTCAAACACTTTTCTTCCAGATATCCAAATGGCTCACTCCTCCACCTTCATGAAGTCTTTTCTCAGAGGTCACCATCTTGGTGAAGCCAATCTCCAACCACTCCATATAAAACAGAATAACTGCCCTGTGCACTAGTCACTGTTTTGACTTGTCTTGATTCCTTTTCTTCACAATGCTCATCACCATTTGACTTATTATCCTTTTATGTTTCCTACTAAGATGTAAGCTGTGCAGGGGTTTTTGTCTATTGTACTCACTGCTGATCCCCAGTGCTTAGAATTGTGCCCAGCACACGGCAGGTCATCAGGAAAGCTATAGTAACTGAATGGATGAGTGCATGCTGGGCTTTCTTCCTAACCAGATTTCTGAAAGCACAGCCTCTGCTTCTTCTTCACCTTCCAAGCACCTGTTACTAAGCAAGGTGCTGAGTAAGAGCACAATAAATACTACTGGAACTGAACTGAATTGAATTGAGGCCAATCCTGCTTCTGCTACTGTAACTATAAGTGGACTATTGTAATGATGGCAGCTACCTAATTAACAAATGTATTCATTTGCCAGGTATTTTAGAATACCCAGAGCTCTTCTAGGCTCTGGACATATAAACATAAATGAGATACACTCTCTTTTCTCAAGAGAGGTCTCAGTCAAGGGAGGAAAACAGATTCACAAGCAGACAGTGGTAATACAACATAATAAGTGAAAGCACGGTGATTGGCACACAGCATGCAAGGGGAGGAGAACCTAGCTCACTCTAGGGTTGGTGTGGCCAAAGCAAGGTCTGAAAGGTGTTTAGGGATGAATAGGAGTTCATTGGGGAAAGGGAAGGTGGGGGACAGTGAGGGAGGAGGCATTCAAGGCACAGGAAAAAGTGAGTAAAGAAGAATAATGGGTCAGGAACAGCAAAAGTGAATGAGATCGGAAAAAGTGGGCAGGAGGCAAACCTCAAAAGGTCCTGTACTTATTGCAGGTTACACGTAGATGCATAATGAATGTGTGCCTTGTATTATCTAGTGGTAATCAAAAAGCCTCATGACATGACAAGTAGCTTTATAAAATTTCTAAGGAAATCAAATTGAGGTTGATATTAATAATACTATATAGATTCTATCTCTTTATATACATAGCAGAGACAACGACAAAAAACTGGTATGGATGACATTTCTTTGCATGACACAGTGCCAGCAAATAACCAAAAATCATATAATCACAAATAGTATTGCATATTAATATTACCAAATATCAATTTGCCACACCATCCAGTTAATTTCACTACTGGGTACTACTGGATATTTAACCCAAAGATAATGAAAACACTAATTCAAAAAGATATAGGCACCCCTATGTTTACTGCAGCCTTATTTACAATAGCCAAACTATGGAGGCAGCCCAAATGTCCTTTGACAGAGGAATGCATAAAGATGTGGTATATATACACAATGGAACATTACTCGGCCATAAACAAGAATGAGAAAGGATGAGATCTTGCCATTTGGGCAACATGGATGGACCTAGATTGTATTATGCTAAGTGTAATTAGACAGAGAAAGGCAAATACCATATGATTTTACTAATGTGTTAAATCTTAAAAAACAGAACAAATAAAAAAGCAGAATTGGACCCATAAATAAGCAGAACAGACTGGTGGTTGCTACAGAGGACAGGGCTGTGGAGATGGGCAAGATGAGCAAAGGGGAGTGGGAAGTACAGGTTCCCATTATGGAAAGAGTAAGTCACCTGGATGAAAGGTACAGCCCAGGGAATATAGTCAATGGTATTGTAATGTATGGTGACAGATGGTAGCTACACTTGGGGTGAGTGCAGCATAATGTATCAAGTTGTTGAATCACTATGTTGTACAACTGAAACTAATGTGACATTGTGTGTTAACTATACTTTAATAAAACAATGTTCAAAGATATATGTACAAATATGTTCACCACAGCATTGTTTATTACAACAAAAAAAAATGAGAAATAACTTATCCAACAATAGTGGTTTAATTAGTGAAGATACATACCTAAGATACAGTGCTTGGCAGCTGCTAAAAATTATGTTCCAAAAGAATATTTATTCACTTATAAAAGTTCTTGTGATAATAGGACAAATATATACCAATTTAATTGAAAACGACAAGTGTATGTTCTTTGTATGGAAGAGACAGGACACATACCACATGTTTAACATGGTAGTCTGTATGTGAGAATGAGGCTGCAAATGATTTCTGCCTTTTGTCCTAATCTGTTTCTCTGTTTCTCTTGTTATCTGCATTAAGCACCTCTTAAATTTTGTAGTCAGAAAAGAGAATTAAAAGTTTAAATCAATAAATAAAAAAGATTTTTACTGACTATGTTTTTTTTTTGTGCCATTAAATGAAATTTAAAAGTATTTTAAACACTTCATTTCATCTTAAAACTTATTTGGGGGCATGTACCTTTTATAATGTACATCATACATTATTATATAATGTATATCCTATATTATTACATAAACATAATACAAAAATACTTAAGCATACATATTGCAGGTATTTGCTGGAGCATGTTTTACTGGAAGGGTACACAAGCAAACAGGTATGAAAACCACTACTGTGGGCAGAGGGAACCAGTGAAGAGTCGAAGCCTAGTGTGGGATGGACAGATCTGTGTTTTATGTTGATGAAGGCTATGGAACAGCAAGCATAGACAGATAAATCTACTCTAATGTAGGCAAGAGATGATGAGTGTTGGAGTTAAAAAGGGAGGGGGATATGAAAGATACTCAGAAGGTAAAATGAACAGATATTGGTGATTTGTTATCAGGCTGAAACTCCATGAGGACATTTCCCAAGCTAGTGTGTATGGGTTTCAATAAACATGTGTGGACTAAGTGAATGGATATATGTGAGGAGTGAGTGGAGGGAAAAATCAGGAGACTGCTGGACTCTAGACCATGAGTGGTCTGAAAAACTCACAGGACTGCTAACACAGAGGGGGATGCAGGAGCACCTCCAAAACTACAGTGGTCAGCAATCTACATCGAACATTTTAAAGCAGTCTTATTGAAACTTAAAAGGAGCAAGACAAACAAAAAACCCAGAAAGGGAACCAACAATTTTTATTTATTTTTTATAAAAAGATTTATTTATTTTAGAGAGAGAGTGAGGCCAGGGTGGAGGAGAGGGAGAAGAGAGAGAGAGAGAGAGAGAGAGAGAGAGAGAGAGAGGGAGAGAATCTCCAGCAGCCTCTCCAAGAGCAAGAAGCTGGACACGGGGCTCAATTGCAGGACTCTGAGATCATGACCCGAGCTGAAATCAAGTTTAAGAGGCTTAACCAACTGGGCCATCTAGGGGCCCCCAATGATTTTGATAAATTATCAAAGATAAAAATCAACATGAAGGAAAGTATAAAATTACAGTATTAATTCTTTTCTGAAAATGATCTTTGAGACATAAACATATCAGGATAAATTGGTTAAGGACAGAGAATGCCTCAGGTATAGTTTATTAACTTAGAAGCGGGAGAAGGGGATAAAAGGCAAACCTCACACATATTTTCAGTCTATTAATGCTTCTTTAAAAAGAAGCCCATTCAACTGTACAACCTGGCTCTATTTTAGACTTTCTGCATCTTGTTATGTTTATTCAGATGAGACTATGATTTCAAATAGATAAATGACAACAAATACATCTTATTTGTCAAGATGAATTGAAATGTTGCACATATGAGACCTAGTATCAGGTAAAAACAATGAATATATTCAAGGAAGTTTCCGAGAAATTGAGGAAGGACAAATCCACAGTGGGTGGGAGAATCAAGAATGCTTTCAGATCCTGCCTTCACCTTAAAAGTGCTCGGATTCCAGTCAACACTTGATCATGTTTTTTGGAGGGAAGGAAGGAAGGAGAGCAGGAGAGAAGGAGAGAAGTGCACAATTTCATCTTTGAGGCTTTTGAAAGTGACAGAATAAAGGGTATATCTGATACAGTAGGTATATTCTTACATCATATAATCCTGAATTGTTGGAACAGAATAGAGAACCCAGAAGTGGACCCTGAAATGTACGGTCATCTAATATTTGATAAAGGAGGAAAGACTATCCATTGGAAGAAAGACAGTCTCTTCAATAAATGGTGCTGGGAAAATTGGACATCCACATGCAGAAGAATGAAACTGGACCACTCTCTTTCACCATACACAAAGATAAACTCAAAATGGATGAAAGATCTAAATGTGAGACAAGATTCCATTAAAATCCTAGAGCAGAACACAGGCAACACCCTTTTTGAACTTGGCCACAGTAATCTCTTGCAAGATACATCCACAAAGGCAAAAGAAACAAAAGCAAAAATGAACTATTGGGACTTCATCAAGATAAGAAGCTTTTGCACAGCAAAGGATACAGTCAACAAAACTAAAAGACAACCTACAGAATGGGAGAAGATATTTGCAAGTGACATATCAGATAAAGGGCTAGTTTCCAAAATCTATAAAGAACTTATTAAACTCAACACCAAAGAAACAAACAATCCAGTCATGAAATGGGCAAAAGGCATGAACAGAAATCTCACAGAGGAAGACATGGACATGGCCAACAAGCACATGAGAAAATGCTCCGCATCACTTGCCATCAGGGAAATACAAATCAAAACCACAATGAGATACCACCTCACACCAGTGAGAATGGGGAAAATTAACAAGGCAGGAAACAACAAATGTTGGAGAGGATGCGGAGAAAAGGGAACCCTCTTACACTGTTGGTGGGAATGTGAACTGGTGCAGCCACTCTGGAAAACTGTGTGGAGGTTCCTCAAAGAGTTAAAAATAGACCTGCCCTATGACCCAGCAATTGCACTGTTGGGGATTTACCCCAAAGATTCAGATGCAATGAAACGTCGGGACACCTGCACCCCGATGTTTCTATCAACAATGTCCACAATAGCCAAACTGTGGAAGGAGCCTCGGTGTCCATCGAAAGATGAATGGATAAAGAAGATGTGGTTTATGTATACAATGGAATATTCCTCAGCAATTAGAAACGACAAATACCCACCATTTGCTTCAACGTGGATGGAACTGGAGGGTATTATGCTGAGTGCAGTAAGTCAATCGGAGAAGGACAAACAGTGTATGTTCTCATTCATTTGGGGAATATGAATAATAGTGAAAGGGAATATAAAGGAAGGGAAAAGAAATGTGTGGGAAATATCAGGAAGGGAGACAGAACATAAAGACTCCTAACTCGGGGAAACGAACTAGGGGTGGTGGAAGGGGAGGAGGGTGGGTGTTGGAGGGGAATGGGTGACGGGCACTGAGGTGGACACTTGATGGGATGAGCACTGGGTGTTTTTCTGTATGTTGGTAAATTGAACACCAATAAAAATTAATTAAAAAAAAAATCCTGAATTGTGAGATACATAGTATTTCCCTTAAACCAACTTTGTAAGACAGGGCACCAAGTGTTAGGTTGTGGCCATTAGCAACTACAAGGCCCCACATGGCCATGACCTGGGACAGGTACTTCAGTGAACAGCTCACATTTCAACACTGCAGGATCAATCGACATTATGTAGATCTTAATCATGCTAAACATGATTAGCAGAAGTCTTATTTCTTAATAAGCAGAAGTCTTATTTCTATTCTCTCAGAAAATATAAAAATTATGACAAGGATGAAGAGAATATTGTCCTGAAATTTGACGATTTTCAATGAAGCCTCCACCCTCTCTGTGAGTGGCCCCAGTCCCTAGAATGAACATGAATTCATTGAACTTGACAGCATTTTTAAACAAGAAGGAATCATATTGGCAATCACGGAGTAGTAGCATTTTGATGTAAAATATGCCAGCTTGAAAGCCATTGACCAAAATGCCTAAATTAGAGAGTAACAAATAAATGTGTTCACCTTTCTTTCATAGAGGCATTAACTTTCTCCAGCTGCAAAGTTTATTTGGTATTCTGTGTATTTTATTGCAAATGAATTTCCTCATTGCTCAAAAGAGTCATAGTTTCCTAGATTTATAGTCACTTGTGACTTGGAGGTTATCTATTAAAATAACCATTAGAAGGGAGAAATCCTTTCAAAGGCATCCCTGCCCTCTGAGAGGTGAGTGATTTACTCCACAAGCCTGAAAGGCTCCTGCTTTGTAGTCTCTTTCTAGATTGGATGTTGGGTGAAAAAAGAGGAAAGGTTGTGTATTTTTACATTTATGGAAAAACTGAGTTCTACTTCCTAACATGAAGCATGCTCTAGAAAGGGTGTTTGTGGACTGATAAATATGAAGTTTTAAAACTATCACTATTATAGGGGTGCCTGGGTGGCTCAGTCATTGAAGCGTGGACTTGACTTTGGTTCAGGTCATGACCTCAGAGTGTGGGGTTCAGGTCATGGTCTCAGGGTGTGAGACTGAGCCCCACATCGGGCCCTACGCTTAGCAGGGAGTCTGCTTGTCCCTCATCCTCCCCCTTTGCCCCACCCCACATGCATGTGTCATCTCTCTCAAATAAAATCTTTAAAATTTATTTTAAAAAGCTATCACAATTATAAGTTGAAAGTTTTGATGTACCAAGTGCTAACTAAAATTTAAAATTTCCTGATCATGGGAAAACAAGGATGAAGACAAAGTTTAGAATATATCAACTTTACTAATACTTACATTCTCTTTAACTTAATTTAAAGTAAAGATGGCGAGAGGTTGGGCGTAATAAATTCAATTTACCGGTGGCGGTAAAACTTCATGCTCAAAACAACTGGATGCGGTCAATAGAAGACTGCTGTCTGCTCACCTCTTCGTAGACCTTCTGGGCATTGTTATTATCACCTATCAAGAGGTACCCCACTCCAAGGTCATTCTTTAGAGACATATCGTCAGGAAACAGTTGAACTAATTTCTGTAGGGTAATCAGAGAGCCTCTCATGTGACCTGATTTGGTAAGAGCAGGAAAAAAAAAAAAAACCCAACTCAACAGAAATCAAAACAGATCATGTACATCTTTGTACTGAGTCTACAAAGCATGAGAGACTATTTGATAGAGCCCGAAGAGCAGCTGAAATCTGACCCTACACATTGATGGCCTCTTAGGATTTTATTATGCAGCTGCAATGATTACCAATAACTCCTGTGAGTAGATCCCGAATATAATACTGGTTATAAACATATTAAAGACATTCTCACTTTCTAAATTCACCAACATTTATCTTTTTATGTCAAATTCCCTCTTTAAAAAGTTTTATCAATTCCTTATAAAAAAATTGTTTCCCTGGGTTATCTTTGGTTTATTACGATTAAATTCAAGATTGTGAATAGAGAACAAATAAAAAATCTAACAGATCTTGGGTCTAACATCCCGTGTGAAACTTGAAAAGGCATTGAGGTATACTGTTGATGCTGGTTCCAATTAAAGTGTCCTCATCTCCAGGTAATGAATGACCTAGTCGCAGAGCAAGAAGACATCATCTGGTATTATGGGACCCTCTGGTGGATGATAGGATACTATGCACAACAGGAATCATGAAAACTCCAGCTCCAGTTGATTTTTAAGGCTATGTGAAGGAAATGTAAAATTTATGGGGTCAACTGTCATTATTCCTCACCCCAATTGGAAATAAATTGAACATGGGAAAATGTACACAATAAGACCGATATACATGACAAAAGTAATTCTCTAAAGGGCTCAGTTGCCCACTAATTAAGTTTTAGCCACGAGTATTGTAGGACTATCAATAACCTAATGCAGTTGTGTCTTGCTAACAGATAAACTATTTGGCGTAAAACATCAGCTTATACTATGGCCTTCTCCTGGTTACAAGCTGATCTTGGATTGGTTTGCTTGGTGATTCATTTGCTTACTCACAAATCTGACTCTACTTCTCTGTACATTCCCTTCCTCACTCCCTGTCCAACTTAGGTTCATGTTTTTCCTCTGCTCCTATACTTCCCCTGATAGCTACTGCAAAGGCCCAGGTGCATAGCCCTTCTGACCGTCATCCCTGTCCCTTTTACTGGTCTCATGCAGCCCTATTCTACCTCACCACCTTATCACCTTCAATAAAACCTCCTCTCCACCATTCCCTCCTCACAGAGCCTCTTCCCTCCTTCTTTTCCTCATTTTCACTTGGAGGGAAAGACTGTATTTGAGTATTGAAGGATGGCTGCAGGAGGAGGTTAGAGGTATTTGGAGGCAGCCTTTCCCCCAGTGCCAGAAATAAGGTGAGTCAAGGGAAGGCATTCAATGCAAAGTTTAAGAGGTTGCCCAAAATTCAGTCATCAATACTTTTATGCAGTCTTCCTAAAAATCAAAATTAATATGAAAAGATCCACAATGAACAAAATATCAAAATTTAAAGGACAAAATAAGTAAACAGTGCTTAACTGAGCCATATTGGAGCCTGAGGCAAGAGGAAAAGTCAGTAACACTAATTTTGTGCCCAAGGTGAGTGCCTCCACTGACTGCCATTCTTGTCTTTTCCATCCTGTATGAGTGCTGTATGTTTTCCTTCATCTTGACTCACCCTTTTGAATAGAAGTCTAATGGATCGTTTCTTCTAGTTTCTAATCACCCCTCGAGTGGGCTGTGCTCCTATTGGACTTTGGTCTTTTACTAAAGTGACACAACTACCCTTAATCCCATCCTTCAGGAAACTGGTAACAGGTGTCGCTTGGTCTTCAGTATCACTGATATGAGCCTCTCCTATTGGCATCAGTAACTATTCAGGTAACTGAATAGTCAGTTTTTGACTCCAGACCTACTAATTTATTAGCTGTGATTCCTTAGGCAAATTATCCAACCTCCTAGCATCCCATCTGCTTCAGTTTTCAAATTAAGGGGGTGGGTAGTGTGAAAAGGTGGTAAAATACCATCTGCATCTTTGTAAGTATTAAGGTTAGACTGCCATTTCTGTCTAGGACCCATCCTGGAAAAAACTACCTGAAATTAATTATGAAACTCAGGTCCCCCCCAGATCCCCCAGGTAACTAAGCTCTTCTAAGAGTACACAGCATGGTATTTGCTGCTGAACTAACTCTTTTTCCATCTTACCCAGAAATTGCTGTCTGTCTGAGCGCCGTTTCAATGTCAGCTTCAGCAAGTCTGTGGGGACATTGGGCAGGCTGGCCACCTCCTGGTAGGTTTCGATGGCCCCGCGCAGCACCTCATTGCTCCTTCTTTTCTCAGCCAGATCATCTTCACACTGGAGGAAGTCCCCACAATGGATAAATGTCCCATGACATGCTCTATTTGTAATCACCCAAAATATGTGCGTAAAGTTAATTTCTGGACATGCATGAAAAGCAATTTGAAACAGATGAAAATCTTGTCTTTATCAGGAGATTAAAAAGCAAACAAAGAAAAGCAATACAACGTGCTATCTAAATAACACAAAGACAATTTGGCTACCAGCTGCAGATGATGAAAAAATATCATAAAAGCGAGAGTAGTTAATATATGTTGGGTTGATGGAGTCCTGTATCACGTTACACATTGACATTACAGAGACAGGGCTCCAGCTCGTCCTTCCTGCTCTCAATAGTTTGTGTGTTCACTCATTCTTTCAACACCTATTATCTGGGAGCTATGCAGCAGGCAAAGTAAACAAAACAGATAAAGCCTTTTCTCATTCTGCTTTATTATGAAGAGAAAAACAATATACAAATCAAAGTATCATGTGTCTGGCGGCCATAAGTGCTGGGGATGAAAAACAAAGCAGGCTTAGGAGTGTGGGCAGTGGGCAGTAGGAAGAGCTAGTTTAGGCAGGATGATCAGGGATGGGCTGAAAGAAGTGAGGGAGCGAGGCATGAGGATATCTGGGGGAAGAACATTTCCAAAGCAGAGAAAATAGCAAGAGCAAGGCCCTGGTGGGCAGGAGGGGAATGAGGGGTAGGGGAAAGGTTGGTGCAGGAGTGGGACAAGGAGGAGACCGGCACAGGGGTTGTGGTCAGTTAATGAAGAATGTGGTAATCTGTTGCCAACTCCACTAGATCACCCCTAAGTGAGATGGAAAGACACCAGGGGTTTTGACATGATCTATGTGGAAAGGATCACACCAGTAGTGTAATGGAGAAAAGACTGCAGGGGTAGCAGAGAAGCATGGAGGCCAGTTAGGATGCTCTGGCAGGAACCCAGACAAGGAGTGATAAGGAAGGTTTGGACTACAGTGGTAGGAATGAGGTGATAGGAAGTAGGTAGATTATAGATACATTTTGAAGGTCAGAGCCAACAGATTTGCAGTTGGGCTGAATGTGACAGAAAGGGAGGGTGAAAAGTCAAGGATAAATCAAAGGTTTTGGCTTGAGTGATTCCCAGATGGCACTGCCATCCCCTGAGAATGGGAGGACAGGGCAGTAACAGATCTGTAGGCATTCAGAATCAGGAGCTCCATTTTGGACGTATTAAGCCCAACATCTGTTAGGTACCCAAGCGGAGATGCTGGATAGAAAGGTACATATATGAGTCTGGGGTTCAGGAGAGAGGTCAGAAAGGCAGGGGAGGGTCAGCAAAAAAGACAGAGAAAGAAAGGTAAGAAGAAAATAACAAAAAAGTATGTTGGAGGTTAAGTGACAAAAGGCATCAGGAGGGAATGGTCAGTCATGTTAGGAGTGGCCATCAGGTGGGGCACCCTGGTCATGATGCTGGATTGGGGGATGGGCACCCCTGATGGCCCTGGCAGGGCATTCCTATGGGACAACTGGGGACACATAATAGAATGGAGTAGGATCAGAAGAAACCAGGAGGGATGGAGGTGCAGACAACCCTCAAAGGGAAGCAGAGATATGGGCCAAGCAAGTGGAGGGAAATCTGGAGACCAGAGAGAGGTTTTTATGCTTTTGGCTTTAACAATGGGAAACATTACAGCATGTTTCTAAGCTGATGCAAAAGAGTTGGTAGAGAAGGAAAATGTGCTGATGCAGGAGACACAAAAATCAACACAATGTCCTTCAGCAGGTGGGAGAGGATGGGAAGGGGACCGGAATAGTTCATCCAAGCTAACAGGAGGGAAGGCAGAGAGTATGGGAGCAGGTGGAGGTAGGCTGTTAGTGCTGCAGTGGGATCAAGTTCTCTTTGGATACTTTTCTTCTTTTTACTTTTCTTTTTTAAAAGATTTTATTTTTTATTTATTTATGAGAGACACACAGAGAGAAGCAGAGACATAGGCAGATGGAGAAGCAGGCTCCCTGAAAGGAACCTGATGTGGGACTTAATCTCAGAATCCAAGGATCACGCCCTAAGCTGAAGGCAGATGCTCTACGAGGTGGCCCTGGATACTTTTATTTTCTTAGTGAAATAAGCACGGTTCTTCACTGGAGATTGAAAATGGGGAGTGAAATACCAGAGGGATAAAGAGGGGAACATGTAAGATGGTAGTCAAAATCTCATCTAATTTAGCAAACTATAATTTGAAGAAACCACTTGAGGAAAAATGATACCAGTTAGTGGCTAAAAGTCACATATAACACATTTTTCTCAGAAAACCCTATTTAACATGTTTACCTTCTTAAAATAAAGTATGTGCTGCAGTCAATATATAGCTTCCTGATGAGCCAAAGTAAAGCACAACTCCACAATTTGAGAACATGGTAAGAAAACGATCCATTCCTTCCCTATCCCAAAATGATGAGGGTTAGAACTGAAGCAGTAGTGAAAGAAAGACGTGGACAGATTTATGACAAAGGAAAAGCGATAGGACAAAAATCTCTAGATTAGAAAAGGACAATTCACTCTTGCTTGATAGAAAAAAGCTTCAGAATATAACACTATCTGTTCATATCTGTAAATCTGTAAATGTAATGTCTCCATTATAGACTTATCACCAGGACAGATAATCCAATGTCAATGACCCACTGCTTGCCCCTATGGCCTTCAGTATATTCAGATGCTGGCTTTTCTGTTTAGGCATCAGTTTCTTGTGAGTTTGGCTATGGTGAGTTAACTCCCCAAAACATGATCATTCATAAATGACTTCCCAGAATGACAGAGTCCTGGAGCTGAGAGAGCCATTTTGAGACCATGTAGTTCAGCCCTTTAAGCTATTGAATAGATCCTGGATCTGGAGGGTCTCTTCAAGGTTAGTGCAAGGACAAATGTCTACCAAGGCAATCCTTATTGATAGAAATTGGAATAAATATCAAACTAAATTCAATTCTGAAGAGTGAGGAAGATGGTATAATTTGTCTACCTCGTTCCCTCCCCTTTACCTATAATTCTTTCATTGTAGTGGAGTAAAAACATTTTACAACTTCCAAAATTGGGAAAACATCCGTATCAAAATGACATATATTTCTTAAATCCTTTTAAATGAAAGTGATACACTTGGCTTTGAAAATCAAAATTGTACAAGATTTATTGTTATCAGTTTAGCATCTGTACATAAAATGATTTGGGCAGAAACTGAACATTTGTTCCAGGATGTTTAACATCACAAAGCCTTTTGTTGACTTGAACTAATTCAACCATCCAAACTTCCTAGGAGATGTGTCATTTTCTGCCTCAGAGGCATTAATGGTTTGTGTAAGATAATAAAGTGAATTGAGTTTATAATTTAAGATGTTGTATCTGATGTTCAGGGAACTTCATCAAAATTGATTTTCACAGTGATCCAAAGAATAAGACAATATCAGTGCTGCTTCACAAATTGTAGTTTGTATTTAACTTAATATTACTGAATTCAAAAAATTTGTTGGGATATTCCAGCATAATTGTTTAATTTGCAAACAAAGGATGAAAGAGTTATCACTTATTCCTCCCTATAAAATCCATCTTCTTTTGAATTCTTATTTTTAAAACTCCTACACATTTCAAATCTTTTAAATTACTCTATTAAAATTTAATTTACCATGTCTAAATTTTACTTTATGCCACATTAACATTAATATCAATAACACCTTGTAGCATAAAAGTTCCGAGATAAAAAATATTGCCTGAGGCCTATCACTCAAAATCCTACAGTTAAATGAGGATACAAATCCAGCAATCACCATGTGTGAAAGTACTGCATTTATTTAGCCTTTGGCACCCATAATTACTATCATATACAAAGAAAAATTCCAAAACACAAAGAATTTTTGCCAAAGTTAAATTAGCATTTGCACCAATCTTTATTCTCTATAGTTAATATGTCTTCTTAGTCCAATGACTATCAGTACTAGTAACAAAGCTCATCACTTATTTGCACAGGCATGATCTTTTGGTAAAAAACACAATATCTTTTGCTTAACAGCAATACAATTTAGCAATTCAGAGGACTAGTGACTGAATTACAAAAATGATATATTTGTTGTCTACTACCCCTGGTCTGTACCATGGACAGGAGGAAGTTATTTGCATTAATTTTTCACAATCTTCACTTATTAACATTTAATTAATACGTTTTTAACAGGGAGATAAGAAAAATTTGAGCACCTGGAGCAAGTAGTCACCCCTTTAGTTCAGAACAAAGTATATTTGTTTTTTCCACAGATATGTTAGTTCCTATGTGAGTGCCATATACAAGTTACCACACTGACCCCCTACAAAGGGGTGTTGTCAGGTTCTCCTTGGTCTGGTAAATTTTTGTAGCTCTGTCCCTATGATTTCCCAGCAGGGTTGACAATTTCATCCCACAAGGCAGGGGATAGAAACACACTGTGTATCAGCCCTGCCAGACACACTGTGCATCAGCCCTGGCTTTTATCCTGAATTCCATACTTCAAAAGTTCAGTGTTTCCTTGACATGTGCAAATGAACGTTCAATAGGCATCACAAACTTTACAGAACAAAAAGTGAATTCTTGACTTTGCACTTCCTCCACCAGTTTTCCCTGTTAGTAACCAGCATTCTCTCTCTCCTCATTTGGCCAAATCAAAAACCCAGGCCTCAAGTCTTGTCTTCTCTGACCCTTACACCTGAGCTAACATTAAGCCGTCTCCATCATTTCCTCATCTCCACAGTCATGGCCACAGTCCGTGCCACCACCCCTTGAGCACACTTGTAATAGTTCCCTATTCTTGCTTCTCCCTTTTCCCCACTAATCTATTCTCCACTCAAGAACCAAAACAATACTTATGAAAAAACAAGATGGCCAAATCCATGCATAAACCCTTCAATGCTTCCCAGGACACAGAGAATATCATCTGTGAGGTCCTGGCCTCATTTGCTCTACTTCCTCTTCCCTCAGCACACCCTTCTTTCTGTTTTTGAACTTTTTTTTTTTAATAAGATTTTATTTATTCATGGGAGACACACAGAGACAGGAAGAGACATAGGCAGAGGGAGAAGCAGGCTCCTTGTGGAGAGCCTGATGTGGGACTCAATCCCAGGAACCCAGGATCACACTGGGAGCCAAAGGCAGACAAAGCCACTGAGCCACTCAGGTGTCCCTTTTCTTGAACTTCTCACACCAACATTACTTTCCTGTATCAGCCTTTGCCCTAGCTCTGCCCTCTGCCCGCACAACTCCTTCAACTACCTCGTCACATCTCAGTCACCTGTCGCCTCCATAGAGAGGCATTTTCTGATCAACTTAACCTAAAGTGCTGTCTGCCCTGTCCCCTTCAAATCACATTATGTGCAGCCAGAAAATCTTAATAGGTATGCTCTTTTCTTTATGATATAGATTATGTAAGATGCTCTAATATATTTATGTTTAACACTTTATAATGTCCTTCAATATATATTCCTCTATATATTTATTCAGGGCCTTGCTCAAATGTCACCTTGGTAGACTTTTCCCTGACACCCTATTCAACATATCAGCTCCCTCACATATCCTATCTGTGGCTGTACTCTGCTTTTTTTAGGCTCTCCTTAGCACTTCTCACTAACGAGCATCTATATTTTACTTATTTTGTCTCATGTACCGCCTTTGTCACTACAATGAAAACTCCGCATGTTTTGCTGGTGACTGCATCGGCCGTGCCTACAACAGAGCCTGGCAGGTAGTGGGCTTTCTCTATGTGATTTTTGACTAGGTAACTTTGAAAATACCTCCTACTGGAATATAAGATCCATGAGGACAGAGACCTCTGGAGTGTTCATTATGATAATCCCAAGGTCTAGAAGAGCACGTGGCACATGGTGGCTTTATGCAACCACAGGTGAATGTGGAAAAGCTTCACAAAATGAGGATCTGGAAGATGGGGAAAGTCAGGGAAGAAAGAAGATGAGGGCGTGGAGATAGGGAGAAGGTAGCTGGTAATATAATTCTGTTTTATATTCTCAAGTCTTTCCTAAGCACACATACAGTCTCTAGTTGCAAGACTGAGGTTCTTAAAGCTTGGAGGAGCCCACAGTGAAAACTAGGTGGAATGGGCCGTGATGGTGATGGAAGGTCAGGGACAAAAGAGTTCTTCTTTCTTTTCTTTTCAAACCCAGAGAGAAGCCAGATGGAGGGAGGGCAGGAAAATGTTAACTAAATTCACCAGTACACAATAGCAACAGTTAATTGTCTTACCTAAAATGGTATTTCTTTAAACATTTTTTAAAAATTTTATTTATTTGACAGAGAGAGAGAGATAGAGAGTGCGCACACACACACAAGCAGGGACAACAGCAGAGAGAGAGAGAGAGAGAGGGAGAAGCAGGCTCCCTGAGTTGGGACTCAATCCCAGGACCCTGGGATCATGACCTGAGCTGAAAGCAGACACTTAACTGACTGAGTCACCCTAAAAGGGTATTTATTGCTTGAGTTTACACATATGCACAAGACATTAGTTCTGTATATAAATTAGAAGGGCAAAGAGAAATGCAAATAGTGGGCAGTGAAAATCCAATTACACAGAATACAAGGACATCGAAAATATTTTCTACATAGGAGGGTTTTTGAATACCTGTGCCTTTCCGTATCTTGCCCGCGGACTCTGTGGGTATTTGCGAACTAGTTCTTGGAATGCACTCAATGCTTCCTCAATTTTTCCCTGTTAGGAAGAGGTAGTTACATAAATGTAATAAGTTCAGATGCATAATGTTATTCAACATGGTTTTTTAATATTCACCAAGTAGCATTGTTAAAATTTTCTGGACTCCATTCTGAGTCTAGAGACAGTTTTATCTAATATTAAAAAAAAAAAAACAACTAATGATTTTGGAAAATACAAAAGTAAAATTGAAGATAAATATGTTTTTTTAAAAAATAGAAACCTGGCAAAAGATGGACTCTAAGTCTTTGTTGTAGAAATTGCATTTTCCCTCTATATGCACAGTTCCTAAATGCATTATCTTTTCATTTTCTTTTTAATTGAAGTACAGTTGACACACAATGTTACATTAGTTTCAGGTATACAACACAGTGATTATATAACTCAATATATTGTGCTGTGCTTATCACAGTGTAGCTGCCATCTGTCACCATACAATACTATTACAGTAATACTGCCCTAAAGAATATTGACTATATTCTTGAAAAAAACATTTAGGTTTTTATGTTGGGGGAAAATACTGCTGGCAGCTGGAATGTCTTGGGGTCTACAATGAGAAGTATGAATTATATGTTGGGGTAATTCAACAGATTATTGAATTCTACGAGTATTCTCATAGAATGACAAGGCCCCTTGGTCATGGTAGCTGTCACCCACTGAACTCCAGGATTGATTTCGCTTGTCTGGTTGACTCGGGAAACTCATGACTCTGTGTCATGTGACTCCTTCCAAAGAAGATGGTCCAAACACCTCTGATAGGTCCCAGACTACCACAACATGAAAAGAAACAGAGTATGATATGAAACAGGTAAACTTGGTGAGGGTCTTGGGTATGAGGAACCCTCTCCCCATGACACTCCATCCATGGCCATTCTACGGGATGAAACAAACATCTCCTGGTTTCTAATGGATGGCCACAGGTTAAGGATATTAGGAACCATGGGATTGAGACAGATTTTCTGAGATGAACTTTCGTGACACTTCAGCTCCCTATAAATTGGTAGATCCATTCATTCCTCCTATAAATGGAAGCTTACTATTGGTTTATATGCTTTGACGTTCACTGAGTGAGTTTTCACACAACAAAGTTTACCTCACAAATATGGCTATGCAAAGCAAACCATACAGGACTCCCCAATTGTTATTTACACCTATTTCTGAAAGACTTCACTAAATTGTGAAAGGTCGGGCAACATCCATATGAAAATTACTTAAAATAATTTTTTAAGGTAGATATCACCGAAGGAGATTTTCTTTTCCTCTCATCACATGCCCGTAAGTGGTGCTGAGGGATTAGTGGAAAACATATGCATAGTGTAGTGGCCACGAGTGCCAGCTCCAGAGCCAGACCAACCGGGCAGAGTCTGGTTTCCACCACTTGAAAGGTGTATGACTTCTGGCAAGTTATGACTTTGCTTCAAATGCCTCATCTGTAAAATGGGGATGAGGGTACTCAACTGCCTTGTGGAGTTGCTGTTACAGTTATATCTGGTAACACAAATACACCAGACACTGTACCAAGCATGTGGTATATGGGGAATGTGTGTGCAGCACAAGATAGTGGGGCCCGTCCCAGAAGAGCCTTTATCTGATAGGGAGGCAGGTTAATGCAGACAATGAGGACTTGGTTGTAGAGATAAATCAGGCCAGAACACATAATCTCTATTACATTTATTGTCAGAAATTATTGCATCGCTATTTAAAGCACCCAGTCTTCTCACGATATTAACTTCTTCAATTTTTTTTAAGCAAATATTTTTAGCTTCATGGCGAAACTGAGAGAAAGTATAGATTTTTCATATACCCACCACGTCCCCAACACACACTACCTCCACCATGATTACCATCCTGCACCACACTGGTACATTTGTTACAATCAATGAACCTACACTGACATGTCAAAATTAGCCAACGTCCATAATTTACCTTAGGGTTCACTCTTGCTGTCCTATATTCTGTGGGTTTGGACAAATGTATACTGACCGTATCCACCATTATAGTATCATGCGTATGAGTTTCACTGCCCTAAAAATCCTGTTTTTAACCTATTCATCCCTCCCTTCATCCATGTTTAAGGGATGAAGAATTCAATGTTAAATATCTTTTTCTTTGTGACTTTCTTCTAATTGCCCTGTATTAGAAGAAAAAGAAGGGAATTATTGATTCCAAGCAAGATAAAATTGTAGGCAGGTGAATTCTTAGGTTCAAAGTCTGTGGTTTGAGGCTCTGCCCTCTGGGTCCTTGGCTCTGGCTACTGAGTTCTTGTCTCCGACTCTGTCCTTGGACTCCTCTTTCCTTTCTATTGAAAGGGTGATTGATTAGTTTTATCAGCCTGTTTCCTGCTTGTAGAATTTTGGGAATCTGCCAGCTTTCTTTCCGTTTGCCCTGTGTCTCTCTCAGGTGGCAGTGCTTCTCCTGGTATGATATTCTCAACAGCCTTGTGGGTCTCGGATCTGTCACTGGGATTCACACCATTCAAAGAGTCATCTCCACACACCCAGGATCATCTCGTCTCCATTCCTGGCTTCTGCTAGATGGTGGGGTAGATCCAAGAGTCACACATCTGCTCTCTTCCGGAAAAGGATGTCCAGCACGCCCTTGGCCTTCTCTCCAGAGTAAAATTTCTTAACAATGAACTTGCTAATTGTAGCATCTTCTGTAATCTGGATAGACTAAGAAATTTCCCCAAATTATCATGTTCCGGCTCTTTTTTTCTTTAACAGTTCCTTTCCTAATTATCACTTTCCTCTCATATTTTACTATAAGCAGCAAAAAAGAAACCAGGCCACGTCCCCAACACATGGCTTAGAACTCTCCTCAGCTAAATATCCAAGTTCACTGCTTACAAGTTTTGCTTGGCACAGGCCCATAAGATACAATTCAGTTAAGCCTCCTGCCACTTGGTACCCAGGACTGCCTTTCTTCCAGTTACAGTGACCTGTTCCTCATTTCCTTCTGGGCTTTTGCCAGAAGTGCCTATCCACATTCTGCTTGTAATGATATGTATATTCTCGAAGAGTATTGATAAAGATTTCTCTATGGTGCTCCTCAGCTCTCTCTAGGAGCAGCTTTCACATCCCTATTTCTACCAATAGTCTGCTTAAGACAGTCCAGGCTTTCGCTCTCATACATCTCAAAATTCTTTCAGCCTCTACTTGTTACCAAAGCCACTTCTATATTTTTAAGTATTTGCTATAGCAGCACCCCACTACCCAGCACCAATACCTGGACTAGTTTTCTATGGCTGCTGTAACAAATTACCAGAAATTTGGTGGCTCAAACAAAAGAAATTTATTCCTTAGCGCTCTGGAGAACAGAAGTCCAAAATTAGTTTCTCTGGGCTGAAGTCGAGATGTTGGCAGAGCCATGCTTCCTCCAGAGGCTCTAGGGGAGTCTGTTCCTTGCCTCCTGACAGCAATTTCCTCACTGTGGATGCATTACTCCAATCTCTACTTCTGTCTGTACATTGGCTTCTCCCCTCTGTGTGCCTTCTCCTATTTTGTCTCCCATTTCTCTCTGCCGCTCTCTTATAAAGAAACACACGATTCCATTTAGGGCCCAACTGAATAACCCAGAATAATCTCCCCGTTTCAAGATCTGCAACTTACATATCTGTAAAGACCCTTTCTTTAAATATAGCCACGCTTAACACGTTCCAGGGATTAGGACATGGATATTTTTTGGGGGGGACCATTTTTAGCTTACCACATGCCTCATGTAACTTAAACTGCAAATGTTGGGGTTATTTTTGTGAAAATCATGC
Organism: Vulpes lagopus; assembly: GCF_018345385.1. NCBI lineage: Eukaryota > Metazoa > Chordata > Mammalia > Carnivora > Canidae > Vulpes > Vulpes lagopus. The sequence continues at coordinate 68,445,832 of NC_054832.1, read as the reverse complement.
AAAATGCACCATTACCATTTAAAACCTAGGAATAACAATATCCATAACAAATCTGCTAAAGTATTTTATTCCTTTTGGATACTCCCTTAGTTGGCCATCAAGATTATAAAAATAATGGAGTATTTTGGCTTGACCAAGATGTCCCTCCGATCCTCTTAAGAAGGAGGTTGTGTGGTCTCGCTCAGGGACTGTCAGCCCTGCTCTCACCTCAGCAGGCTGGCAAAGTAAACATGTTTGCTTTTGGTCTGAAAGAATGTCCCCTCTCTAGAATCTTACTAGCTCCTAACATTATTATGCAATTCTTATTGCAAAACTTAAAGGCATGGTACGGTGCTCGTGAAGAATTGCCTAAAGATCACCTCTTTCAACACAGCTTACATTTTATCCTAGGACCAAGGCAGTTCATTGGAGAGACATGTACTTGGGCCTCCCTGTTTTGGCATGAGGCCAAGGGCTGTGCTGAAGGACATTAAGGCACGCCCCCATGGATGTATTGCAGAATCCACTGGTGCGATGTTAGGGAGGAAGCTGTGCCGTCCATCAGCGTACCCTTTACGAAGATCCACCGCAGAATGTTTCTCTCTGGACTTGGAGAGCAGCTTCTCTGATGAGCACAAATAATCTTAGAGTGTGTTGCTACTCCCTTTGTGTTGTGTCTACCCTGTACTCCATTCATCCCAAGCTCCATTCAGAGCCTGTGATGCAAACTTCCATGTGTTGGCCTTACTCTGGCTTTATTATATTTTCGCTTCTCCCTCTCTTTTTCACTTAAGATAGAGTAATAATAAATGACTCTAGCACATAAATGAATGTTTCAGGGTATCATTTCAAATCCTTTCTTCTAGGGTAAGGAAAAGTTTTAAGCTATACATACTACTTTTGAAAAATACGTGATTGAAATAGGAGCTGATCTATGCATTTTTGATGGAAAAATAAAGTGACCTCATATTTTCATGTCGCAGGGTGCTTAAAGCTAGACATGAACTGAAACTGGACCTCCTCTGTCTGGGGCATACCTCAGCATAGGCCTCAGCTCTTCCAGGGTGGCCAGTGGCATCATCCGAAAATACCAGCCATAAAAATAACCTTAAAAAAACTTAATTTTGCTGATAATTCATCCAAAAATATGGCTCCCTGCTACTTCAGAATCAAGAATTATAGCTACTTCTTCCTCCTTTATTTACCCTGTTAGATATTTGGGGTGCTCCTTGAGGAATGCATCATAATTTCTCCAGATAAGCAAGAACCAGAGAATACCTCATGGAGTGTTCCAGCACTTTTATCCCCCGTTGACTTATCTTGCCCTGGGCAACTGAGCTCTTCTTTACCACTCATTAAAATTACATAAAAATCCTTCTCTAAAGCTGTTCATTTGTCCTTTATCCCAAAAGCCACCTGTGAAATAGGCATCCTACATTTTCACACATGGCATTTAGAAGCAAGAAAATGGAGAATGCCAAATAAGGTGAGAAAAAAAGAAAATTCCTACTTCAGTTCCATTAAGAAAGGCAAATTTCCCACAAATAGTAGATGGCTTCATTTTGTAAAGTTAAACAAGATAGACACAGAAATCATTGCAGTGATTACATTTAGACACAGTGAACAACAACTTTGCTGCAGTAGTCTTTGGGGTTATTATGTTTTTATTGGCTGCTGAAGAGGGTAAGCCAACCTTGGCCTGGGAACCGTGGCTAACTCTAGTTACAGAAGTCTCCATGCTTCCTGGTAAATATGTGGGAAGCATATTCTTGTCCCATCCACTCCTATTTTGTATGTTTCTGTTGTTGCTTATTTACTTACAATCCCCCTATCCCTTCTTTGCAGCCAAGGTCTACTTGATAAAATAAAGCACATTACAGGAAAACTAGTGATCATTATGTCAAGTCTAATTCAAGTTCAGAGTAGAGAAAGAGAAATTTCCATGACAAACAAGTGGATGATTAAGTGAAGGTGTTATTAAATGATTATAAATGTTCGACCTGATCATTAGATGACAAATATGACTAAGATAAGAACTTCAATCTAGTGTCAAGTTATTTTTTTAACTGCAGTATCTAAAAACAAACACAAGTAATATTTCAAAATAACTGATAACACAAACCATATAATAGTCACCCAGAAAACTGTAGGTGCATGAAATTAACACCAAGGGAGAAGGATGTTAAACCCAATGTCACTTTGCCTAACAGGAACTACTCTAAGAGTAATGGACTAACTTATTTTTCCTTTTTGTATTGAGGTGCTATACAATTAAAAACGTTCACCTATATGGCATTTGACATAGCTGATACTTTAGAAAAAAATCTCATCTGATCTTTACAAAAACCAAGTGGGAAGATTACTTACTCTTCCCATTTTTTAAAAATGAAACTGAGGCTCAGAAAAGCCAAGTGTTTTATCCAAACACACACAACTAGCAAGTGGTGGTGGTAGACTGGCCCCAAGTCAGCTGGCCTATTAGTTCTACTTCTATTTGGCCACACAGCTGCTATTCTTCTCTTTCACTTGATTCATTTCATGTGGAATGCTGATGAGCTTGGGGAAAAATCCACACTATTCAAGGGCTGTTTCTCTTATTATTTTTTAACAGTTCAAGAGTAATGCCTGAATTTATTGAACAACTAACCCATTGCACATTTCTGCGCCAAACAAAAACATCAACATACCCTTTTACGAAGTTTTTCTGCAGCATCAAGTTCAGCTTTAATAGTCTTATCAAATTTATTTAATAGTTTAGGCTTCTTTTTCTTAACTGAAAGAAAAAAGAGGTTTTTATTTTGTATTTTTTTGTCTAAGAATAGTGAGGTACAAGTAATGAGAAACCTACCACTGCAGGAACAAGCACACTCCTGGCTCATCTCTTCCCACCCCCATCCTTGTAGGACAGTCAATAACTGCCAAGGGAGATAACACAGTCCTTACTTATATGCTCCAGGGTGTTCCTGGGAGCCAGGGTGGGTGGTGGGTGGGTACCCTGAAACTCACAGGGATACTGGCCTAGTTTCTGGAAGGAAAATGGTAGGTGTGATTTATGAACTCTTATGATCAACTTCTTGGCTAAGTCCAAAAGACTGCTTAAAATAACTTCTGGATATTTCTACAGTTTCTGATCAGATAAAGATAAAAATGGGAAGGTACTCTCCAAGGAGTCGACTAAAACAAAATTTCATAGTCTAGCACTCAAGGTCCTCCTATGTGCATCATGGATTTACCACTCCAGCTATATTCCATACTTCAGCCAAATAGGACCATTCTGTGTTCCCCAAATAAGCTCTGTGCCATTTCTGCTGCTACTTTCTTGAAGTTAAATGGCCTATTCCTTATCTTTGTCAATTGAAAAATGCTCATCCTTCAACAAGGAGCTCAAAACCCTTCTGCCTCCCTCACTGCATTCCCTGTCTGGATTGAAGTCCAGAGCCCTCTGCATATCACTCTTTTCATGGTCCTTCTCTCACATGATCTGTAGTATAATTATTTGTACACTTAGTCTTTTTCTAAACCATAAGCTCCTACAGAGAGGGGCACCATGTCTTGGCTGCAAACTGATTTGGTTCATGCTCACTTAGCATAAAGTCACATCCAGCACTGGGGGGGGGAGGGGTCCTGCTAGCGTACACCTGGCATTGCCGGTGGGGTGGATGGATGCCACGTCCTTCCTGGAAGCCTGGAGCAAACCATCCTGTCTGAGGGCTCAGGAGAGTGAAAAGAGAGGGACACAGAAGGGTTCCAAATAGAGAAGAGAACTGGTGGTGGGACAGGAGGAGAAGTGGGTGAGAGAGAGCGAATGAGAACAAACAGAAGAGAACTTCCTCGATGTGCTGACACTGAACCTATACATCTAATTGCTTCTGTTCTCCCCTGTCACAGAGGAGGAGGAGCTCTCCTTCCTAAAGTCCCTCCCCTCCACACACTCACGGGTCCTCTGCCTCCTCCATCTCCTGGGTGTCTCCTCACTTCCTGGCTCTATTCTGAGCATCTATTGTCATTTAATAATGCTGAGGTCTTTGCCTTCCTAAAGCAAGACAAACCTCAGCCTGCCCTCCTCTACCTGCCATCCTCTCTTACCCTCCCCTCATTCCTAGCTGCCTCTCAACTCAAGGTGCTCTGGCTTCCTCACCCAGCACAGTGCACAAGCAAGTCTCTGGAAGAAAGGGTTTAGAGTTAGATGGCAGGGGTCTGAGTCCCGGCTCTGGGACTTCTAAGCTTTGTGACCTACGCCAAACTGCTACTAAGCTTTTCTGACTCCTACTTCCCTCATCTGTAAAAATGGGGCTAGTGTTTTTGAGAATTAATATTGCACATGAGTAAGTAGCACAGTGCTTGGCATATTTTAAGTGCTCCATAACTCACAGCTAATGATGTCTATGTCCTTCTCTGCAGGCCCATTTGTTCCTTTTTCTCCTTATCCTACCTGACTGCTCTGTAGCATCTGGCATAGTTGACTCCTCCCTCCTTCCTGGAATGATTGCTCTTCTTGACCTCTGTGCTGCCCACTTTCCTAGTTTTCTTCCTTATTCTCTGGCCTCTCCATTTCCCCCTTGGCTCCTCTGTGGCTCCTGCTCTCCATTGATCACTGGGATGTTGTGCTCTCTGGGTCAGTCCTCAGCCCTGTACAGGGCTTTCTTTAACAGTTTGATTTCCAAATGAGCTACATATTAACAGGTCAATTTTCTTTTGCATTACAAAAATCATAAATCCATGTGCTTAGGATTTATGATACAGATGCCTTAAGCTCAGTAGGTAAGAAATCAAATGCACTATTGCTCACTACTCTATTCTTTCTCATATTTGCCCTCTTTCAGAGGATGGCGTCATATCCATCTGGTTGTCTAAATCACAAAACTGGTTAGAGATGGCAAACAAAATAGGGCAAAGAGGGAACATGTGGACTTGTCCAAACAAACACTGCATGGAATTACTACTATTTTTTTATTTTTATTTTTATTTTTTAGAATTCACTCTGTACCCATCTCCATACTGGGTGCTTTACATATAACTCCTTTTATTCTCTCAACCTCCCAGACACAGTGAATTTCACTTCACAGGCAAGTCACTGAGGTTCCAAAAGGGTCAATCCCTTGGAACCTCCCCTCTCTCACCCACATAGGAGGAAAGGGACACACATTTCCAACTCAAATGGTTTGTTTCTGAAGAGAGGGGCATTTCCCAAAAACTCTTAGCCTCTTGCCTCTCCCCACAGGGAGGTGCTGTGACTTAACTGTTCATTGGGTTGTGTGGCTTGTGTGGCTCAGTCCTGCCCTATCTCTTCCTTTTAAGAACACATGTAGAATGCTAAGCTGACCACATTCTTACAGGGAGGCCCCCACAATGGGAAGCTAGACCTGAACCAAGCTGCCTGGAGTGGACAGGTATATCTAATCCTGGGATTTATTATTATTATTATTATGATGATGATGATGATTATAGGTTTTATTTATTTATTTATTCATGAGAGACAAAAAGAGAGAGACAGAGATATAGGCAGAGGGAGAAGCAGGCTCCCTCTGGGGAGCCTGATGCAGGCAGGACTCAATCCTAGGACCCTGGGATCACGCCCTGAGCCCAAGGCAGATGCTCAACCACTGAGCAACCCACATGCCCCACTGGGGTTCATTATTAATAAACTCATTATTCCTGCTTATCTAGACCCCATCCTTCAATTCAGTTGTCATCAGCAAGAAAGGTGACACTCTGATCACGTTTCCTTTATTTTACTCCTTGCACATTTTTAAAAACTGTTATACTCTTTTGTTTATTCCACCTTTCTTTTCTCCCTTCCCTGAACCCTCAGGATCCCTGTTGTTAAAAATATAAATAGCTGAAGCAGAGACTGACAAAATAGTGAATAATGGGCATTTTCAGCTGCATGTCATTATACATTAGCATATATGCTGACGATATGGAAAGCAAATTGATGTCTGACTAAGATGTGAATGCATGGTGGTGAGTTACTGGCTTGTCATCTCAGTACTGACTTATATCTCTCAATCGCTCTTTCTGGTTTTTCAGAAGTGTCTGTCGGCAGAATGCCAGCAGGACCAAGAAAGCCTGGCATGCACCTGACTACTGGGTGTCATTGCTAGGGATCGCTGGTTTTCCCATATCTGTCTCTCGTTTTACAAAGTTAACATGAGATTTAACTATAAGAAGAAAAACTATTGGCAGTTCAGGACATTCAACATAGTCAGCAGTGATATAATATGCTTGTTAAACAGTCATACACTCTAAATATTTTGATGTCAAGATATTTCACTATCATCACAAAAAAACAGACAAAATATTAAAAATCTTATATATTTCTTCTCATATATCTTTTTTAGTAGTTCCTATTTTCTTTTCTCTTTGAAATTCAAGTTTTGTCCTATCATGACTATTTTTATTTTTAAATGTATAAAAAGCCTAAGACAATTTTCCCAATTCTAAAAAACACAGAGCTCTTCCTTCTTGTTATAGGGAGGCACATGGCTAAGTCACAGAAACAATGGTAAGTTCTCGTGGTTAACGAAGAAACCAGGCTTCCCGGTGGTCTGGGCCCCAATTTTTTCATCTATAAATGAGTGACGTGGGCTGGCTGTGTTAAAACCTCTTTGAACTTGGAAATCCTGTGATTTTAATTTTCAGTTGATTGAAATCACATTAATCATCTTTCAAAGTAGACCTAGAAAGTACTGGAATGAATTGTTAATTTTGTTAAGCATGGATTTTTTTTTTTTTTTTTTTTGGATTTTTTTTTTTTTAAAGAAATGGTTTAGATGGAAGTTATTCATGCTATATTAAACTTTGTATAAAAATAATCACTGCCATTGCAAGTATCTTATTTTTTTCCCAAAACCACAAAGGAAAAAAGTACATTTCAGCTGCATTTCAAATTCTCAGTTCCCTTGCCATGCCATGGTTGAAACATTAAGAGGAAATAAGAAGAAGAGGAACAATAAAGAATAATTAACAGTATAAGCTCTAGTAATACATAGATTATATTTTAAAAAATGCTGATTCCCTTTCATTTCCACTTGGGCCACAAATGAAGATGTTTTTCTGTTATGGTGTATGGGTCGAACTTGATCACCAACAAAAACAGACAGAGCATATTTGTATCACTCTGTTCTTTTTCTTTCTTTCTTTTTTTTTTTTTTAAAGATTTTATTTATTTATTCATGAGAGACACAGAGACATAGGCAGAAACACAGGCAGAGGAAGAAGCAGGCTCCCAGAGGGGAGCCTGATGTGGAACTCGATCTCAGGACCTCAGGATTACAAACTGAGCCAAAGGCAGATGCTCATCCACTGAGCCACCCAGGTGCCCTGTATTACTCTATGTTCTAAACCCACTGTATTAAAGAGAGTGATGAGGATGGCAATGTCTGCCACATGTAGATAGAAAAACAACAATTTCCTAACTAGTCTCCCTGCTTCCAATCTGTCCCCATGCTCTACACTGTCCATGTCTCCCACTCTTTATATATACCCATAGATCCCTGAACATACAACATAATAATGAAATTACTGAGAAAGCCATGCTAGCAATCCTGATCCTAGTTATCCACCCAAGAGAAATGAGAACATATATCAAATACAAAGACTTGTATGTGTGTATTCACTGTAGCACTGTTCACAGCAGCCAAAAAGTAGAAAAAACAAATGTCCATCAGCTGATGAACAGGCAATCTGTGACATAGTAATACAATGGACCACTACTCCACACTAGTCTATAATATGCGTAAGGTACCTCAAATGCATTATGTTAAGTAAAAGAGGCCAAATTCAAGAGATTACTGACTGGATGATTCCCTTTATAGAGCATTGTGGAAAAAGGAAAACTGCAAGGAAAGAAAACAGGTAAATGGTTCCAGAGGCTGGGAGTGGGGAAAGGGGTTCACTACAAAGGGTAAAAGAAACTTTGGGGGTTATAGAGTTCTATATCTTAATATAGATGGGTAAACTGTATATAGATGTCTATGTGTATGTCAAGACTCATCCCTGCACTGTTGGAATTTGTATGCTTTGGACTTAGCACGTATAAATATGCCTCAATATTGCCTTAACAAAAACATTATAAGGAAGGGACAAGTCACATGATTCTCAATGAGAACTCTTACACATACAACCAGTATGAAAATCATTTGGGCACAAAAATAAAAAAATTTTTTAAAGTAGTCTTCATGCCCAGTGTGGACCCCAACATGGGGCTTGAACTCATGACCCTGAGATCAAGATCTGAGCTGAGACCAAGAATCAAACGTTCAACTGACTGAGCCACCCAGGAGCCCTGAAAATTTCATACGTTTAATATTAAAATTAGGGCAGCCTGGGTGGCTCAGCGGTTTAGCGCCTGCCTTCAGCCCAGGGTGTGATCCTGGAGACCTGGGATAGAGTCCCATGTTGGGCTCCCTGCGTGGAGCCTGCTTCTCCCTCTGCCTGTGTCTCTGCCTCTCTCTCTCTCTGTGTCTCTATGAATGAATCAATAAAATCTTAAAAAAAAATTAAAATTAAAATTAAAACTAAATCTGACTTTGAACCTTACCATGAACCTTTGGGGAGGTAATTCAAACTCAACCATGCTTAAGAGGCTTCTCCTGCACAAAAACAAGGGGGAAAAAATGCTCTTCCAGGCCCAATAAGGCCCTTGATGACATCTATATATTCTTATTTAATATCGCAGCTAGCTTTTTTCTGAAAGAAGCTCTCTTCCTTGAAAATTCTGTCTCTCTTCCTTGAAAATTCTTTTCCCCCTGCAAGCATTCTACTCTTTTGCATAAAAATTATCTAAAAAAATTTTTGACTACTCTTGAACTACACCAAAATGTTGCTGTTCTTCAGTGTTTGTATGCAATGGAGAGAGCCCAAGGCCTTTAGATTAAGACCAACCTTCTTCACTGACTGGTTCATTCCTTCAACTATTTGCTAAAATGCCACTGTGTTCCAAGGACCATGCTGTGCTGGGATTTTGAAAGACCTTCCTCAAGGAGGCTAGTCTTATTGAGAAGAAAGATGTGAAAGGATAATTAACCTTTAGAGGAATGAGTTTAAGGATGGACAAGGAGTGGTGCCAATCTATTTGGGAGGAAGAAGGAAAGCTTCTCAGGGAAACTTAGAACTGAGGCATACACAGGTAGTGGTAGCATTATTCTAGGCAGAGGAAAGAGTATCTATTTGGTAATTCAGTCACAACTGGGGACTTGTACTTTCATCATTAATTATTTTTCTTGTAAGTAAAAAGTCAAACATCTCCTTCTGTTGGACGCTAGTGTTTGGTACCATCTATGTGAATGTTCTTATTATGGGAGTCTATTTCCAAAGTTCTGGAAAGCTCAAGGAGGAGATATTGTTCAAGGGCTCTGGGTACTGGGTTGCTCTCTCCCCATATCTGAGGATGCGGCCTCAGTGATGCTGAGCCTGTTTCAAGAGCCAGCAGAGGCCTGAAGTGCATGTTTAAGGAGTATAAGTTTTGCTGAGAGAGGATGTACACCCCAACTATAAAAGGGCAACAGCATAGCAAGAATTGGGCTTCTGTCAATATGCAAGACACAAAGTATACAACTGCAGCTCCCTACCCTAAACCAGATGAGGGATTCAAGATGCCAAGAGATGCCACACTGAGGGTCATGGCATCAGCTCCTGTCCTGGGATACCATTTTGCTTTTGATGCAATTTTGTGTGCAAATTAAGGACCTTAAACTAACTGTACCCTGAGACAGAGAGAATGGAATTTCTCCCATTAAGTCAAAACCCCCCAAATGCTTTATTTATTCAAAGGAGATAATGTCCATCTTGATCTATGTCACAGTTGTGTTTTCTGTAACCAGGTTTATGGCCTTTCACAAACTGGCCTCTAATTTCTGTTTTCCTCTCTTGTTCAGTACCTATAAAACACTTTCTGTTGCCTTTACATAGCTTCTCAAATACGGTGTGAACTTTGACACCTCTGTGAATCTTCTCCTGGTGTTTTCTTTGGAAAATACTTCTATTTGTACCAAAGAATACTTTTCACTTCAACTTTCAAGACCTAGTTTAAATGCCATTTCCTCTAGTTAGTCATCTAAGGCTTTATCATGAAAAAACAAAACAAAACAAAAAAACCCTTCTCTCCTGCACTCCTATACCATTTTGTTTCTAGAGATAGTAAACTTTTCTGGCTGTGTTTAAGTTGGTTGTATATTTAGCTGGCACAAGCTCACCCTCTCTCTCTTCCTACCAACCCTCCCCAACCCTTGCTGGATTGTTAGTTTGTGGGAGAAGGGAACTGTGTCTTCCTTGTAACTTATTCCCAGCATTGAGCACATGGCCTGTCCTACAGAGAAAGCCCTCAACAAATGTTTCTGAACATATGTAAGCATGAATGAATCAAGACATTCTGGAAGGGAATGGGACAATGTCAGATTTAACTTAGGCGTATCAGCTATTCAAAATAGATCAGCAAATTATAAGCCACCAGGAAGAGAATGAACTGAGAGTAGCTTGCTTTATAAAAAGAAGGTCTAATCCAAAAAGTGTCCATGGACAACAGTGGAGGGGGCAGTGGAAAAAGATGAGAAAAAGAAACAACGTTGGTGTAAGCCAATCCTCACTCAAAATATTATAGAAAACACTCATACTTAATTCCTATGTCTTATTCCATTTTAATTTTTCAGTATATTCAACAATTTAGAATAAAAATGGCAGGATGCCATTTGTATTCTGCTCCAAGGTGGTCCCTTTAACACAAGATTATATAGAGTTAAAAGCCATCAAAACCAGCAGATACAGGAAAAGCTCTTTATCTCCCCAACAGCTGCCTAAAAGAACTTAGATAGAGGACCCACCGTGGGAAGAGAGCTATCACCAAACATTCATTTATCAAACATTAGCTCTTTTTCATTTTCCCAAGAATTGCATTCCTTCCCTTGGAAGTCTCGGATCCTACCCCTTTCTCCTTTGTTCAAAATGACCCCCTGGTTGTCTGGAATTTCCATCTCTGTATGGATTTCTCACTGGAACAAAATTAAACTTGTCTGTCTCCTGTTAATCTGCCTCAACATCAAATTTGAGTCTCAATTCGGCTAGAAGGACTTTGAAGAGCAGAGGAAATTCTTCCTCCCTGACACAACTACCCAGTAAGTTAAGCTAATTTAGTAGAACATAAATTCACAAAGCATCTTGCATGTATGTTCTGAGTCACTGCTTAATGCCTTATCAAATTGTTTGCTGATAATAATAGTTGACATTTACTGAGCACTTACTCTGCTAGCCATGTGTGACTCACCTAGGCTGTGCAAACCGTAAACAGGAGGAGCCAAGATGGAGCTTGGTGTGATCTTGACTGCAATGTCTATGTTTTTGACATTTTGCTCTATATATCTCTAGCACCCAGTCCCAAAGTTAAGAAACTAGGGTGTTTCTAAGGGTTTTGAGAGTGATTGTAGGGTACGATTAAGTATTGGTATAAGTACTATACTGCTGTCAGAGAGGAAGAATTCCTGTTCCCTTCAAGGTCCTTCTAGTTGGACTAAGAATGAAATTGACACGAGACAGATTAACAGATCATCAAATTTAACTTCGTACAAGGAATCTACACAGATACGGAAATTCCAAAGACACGCAAAAAGAGGTATCTATGCCATACTGAACTAAGGAGAAGGAGTCTGAGACTTCACAGGAAGGAATGCAATTCACAGGGCAGTAAGAAGAGGAGCAAATATATCTGGTCATTTGATGTTTGCCCTGCCAAACGAATGGGTCACTCAGACAATATTCACTTCTGGTAATAACTCTTAATCCAAGAAAGACCCCCCCAATTTAGACTCTTTTATGTAGTTAAGAGAAGGGCAAAGGTGTGTCTTGAGCCCACAGGGTCTAGATTACCTTCAGGGTAAAATAATCTTCAGGTCTAAGTGGCCCATCTTGGGGCAGCTTGCTCTTGGCTACTACATTGTGTAAAGGACTAAGCTGAATCTGGTACTGCTTGTCTCAAAGGATGAAGGCATTTAAATAACCACAGTAATTTTCCTCTTGTGTTTCAAAGATCCAGGGTTTACACATTATGCAGATGCCCTGGCTTAGGACATCACAGTGTAGAGTCTAGAAGACAGCATGTGAGCCTCAATTCTGCCCTTAGGTGATTTGCTTAATTTTGCTTCCTTGAAATTGGTATAATATCTGACGCTCACCTACCAAACATAAAGGAGCAGAAAACAGTAATATAAATGTTAATAATGACATCTATCTATAATACCTTATTTATACGTATCTTAAAATTCTGTTGCTTAATGAAATGGGAGATGCGTATGACATATCTTTGTAGGGGCAAAAGGAAGGCCACCCCAAGATGGACCACTTTGGCATGAAGATTATTTCAGAGGTAAAAGCAATCAAAACCCAGCAGATTCAGGAAAAGGTCTTTACCACACTCTCAACTGCCTAAATTTACATTGCAAAGGAAAGCCTGCACCAGGAAGAGAGCTATTAAGAGATGCTTCTTATCTGAGGTTATTTGCATAATAGGGCAGCCTTTGTTTCCTAAATATTTCCTCTCACCTTCCAGTTAATGGTCTACATCCCCCTTTTATCCTTAGACCCTTATCTTGGGTGGGTCTTAGTTCCTTAGCTCAGGATGTTCTATAAGCCTCATGTTATCTGTCAGTGGAGTTTCATATCTGTGGATACCCTGCATGTACAACACCATATGTGATTTTCTCCTGTTAATCTGTATCATGTCAATTTCATTCTTAGTCCTGCTGGAAGAACCTTGGAGAGAGGAAAATTTGCTCATCTCCAACACCTTATTAGCAAATGGTTTGAAGAATTATTTTGTTTATTATTTTTAAGATATCAGATTTGCTCTACAGTCAGCCATTTCCCTGACAGAGATTTTGGGCAACTAGTAACTCTGCCACACTGTATCTGTATCTGGTTTGTTATTTTCTGAATCAACAAAGGACTAAGGACTTATAGGGCCATACTTCCCTTGCCACCCATACCCTGTTAGGTGTCTCAAAGTAGAATGACATAAAATATGAAAGCATAAAAACCCTTTTTGTTATAGGTATCCAAAGGAGGGGTATGAGAACAAATAATCTAAACAGCAAAATAATTTTAAGGGAAGGAAGAATAAGACCAAAATAAGACATTGAAGAAAAATGTGCCCACTATCTGAAGCAGCCTGAAGCTAAAATAATCACATAATGCTTTATTGCAATATTATTCATGTTAATTAACAATTAACCTAAGACAGACTCCATTACATATTTTAATCTTCCTGTGTTAGAATTGGAAGTTAATTTTGCTTTTCTTTTTAAAATCAATGCTAGATTTCAACATAAGAAAAAAAAAAGTCTCTAAATTTGTCTGGTATTGAGGTAAATCTAAAAATAAAGGCAAATGATTTAAAAAAAAAGGAAACAAAAGAGCAAAACATTCAAGACTTGAAGAATCCAGGACTAAGATTTTTAAAGGAATTCTTTCTGCCAGGTATAGAGAAAACAAGCCTGTATGTTCACATTTACGCATGTTTCTTCAAGGCATAGGCAGGGGAGGAGGATGGGAGCACTCAGTTCTTTCTCTTTTATTTAAAAGTGTGAATTGTTTCAAGTATTTTAGAGGAGAAATTTTGCCACTCCAAGATATGCCTCTTTGGCATACTGAGTATTTTAGGCTGGTTATTTTTAAGAGATTGCAGACACAAAAGAAACTCTGAGTATTGAGCAGAAGTTACCCTTTTGTAAGAGACATTTACATTTATAAGGGAGATATCCTTTTTTTTTTTAATTTTTTTTTTTAAGATAGAGAGCGCTTAACTGGGCTGGGGGCGGGAGGGAGAGAGAGAATCCTAAGCAGGCTCCATGCTTAGCATGGAACAAGAGAGAGATCTATTTTTAAGGATCTCTCTCTCTCTCTCTCTCTCTCTCTGTCTTTAAGTGTGCCTTTCCCTCTCAGGAAGGAGGGGTCAATCGGCAGAAACTCTTATCAAAGGAGAAAGCCTGGACTTAAGTCTGCCTAACAACCTTACTACATTTGTTTACTGTGTTTCTCCTACTAAGCTCCCATCACTGGCTCCCCAGGCTCACTGCCTTTCACCTTTAGCTGAAGAGGATATTTAAGGTGATGGCTTCTGCCATTATGAAGAGTTACTCAGTTTTCCTGGGTCTCTCCTGTGCATACAGAAGCTATACGTGTTGTTAAACTTTTGTTTTTCTCCTGGTTATCCATCTTATGTCAGTTTGATTATTAGGCCAGACAAATAACCAGAAAGGGAAGAAGAGAAAACTTTTCTACCCCTACAGTATTTGGTTGCTTTGCTTCACAGTGGGGTCTGCAAGAGATCTGCTATATCAAGAGAGAGAGTCCTGTTCTTTGTTATTGAAAAACCCAATCAACATACAGCCATGGAAGTGCTTCTGGCAGGAGTCTTTGTATTATCACTGTGAGAAAGGAAAATTAATGTATTTGATCCAAAATGAACCCCCCCTGAGCCTGCCTCCTCTAATACTATCTACCTTGTAGGTCTATAGCACTGGGAGAAGAGGTAAATCTGGGCAACTCCAGGCAGATTCTCTTACCTGCTGACCTTCACTGCATATGGGAGGGAAAAGGGGTGGTGCATCCTTCCTTTGCCTCCTACAGCTAAGGAATAATGGACTCTTCTTCTCCTTAGAAGTAAATATCAACTATATAGCAGCAGGAGTTCAATATTCAAGGCTTAAACCGAATAGTTAACATAAATATTTTTCATCTGAGAGACACTAAGTAATACAACACAGTAAACATTATATAAAGGCCAGTTGTTTTCATCTGCCCCCTCTATTGAAATAATGTGGGATTCCACTGGGAGCATTCAGTAGAGCCAGCAAGTATTCCAGTTTATTAAATGTAGTCTGCTATCTCCCCATAGAGTTATTTTAATAAATTATACATCACTCCCTTTCTAGACTAATAATCCTTTAACAGATGTGACCCCATATGTTAAATTAGAAATTTCAGAGACGCTAAGTGATGTGTTTTCTATACATAAAAGAAACCCCTTCAGTGCCAAGGCAGTCCACACGCTTACCAACAGCTGCTTCAGACACTATGAATTTCATCTCCATGTGCACTGTTCCATGAGAGGATAGCCACCTTTCCCGAACTTTATTTTAGTTACAGTTTAACAATCTTGCTCTTCTGATTCTTGAGCCCTTAACTCACTTTAAGTAAGACATTAGAAGGAGAGAATAAGGGTTGCTTGAGTCAGAGGTACACTCAGTGGCAAAAAATTAAAGATGACAGGAAGTCAGAAAGACAGAAAAACCAACAGAAATTAGCCTATTTCAATATTGACCAGACAGTGTAGAGGTAAATGGTGCTATGCACTTCAACAGCCCCAAAATGCATCACTGCATAGTAAGTGATGTTTATTAAAATGGGAATCATAGTCTCCAATCACCAAGGAAAGTTAAATTTTGCATAGCGTATGATTTTAGAAGGTAGAGTTGCATAAAAAGTATTTTAGAAAAGTGTATGTACCAAATTTTAAAATTTTGTTTAAATGGTTTTTAAAGGTATTTAAGTCCTTTAAAAACTATGTTTCTATGGGGGCACCTGGGTGGCTTGGATGAGTGTCTGACTCTTGATTTTGGCTCAGGTCGTTATCTCAGCATTGTGAGATAGAGCCTTGCATCAAGCTCTGCACTGAGCATGAAGCCTGCTTAAGATTCTCTCTTTTCTTCTCCCTCTTCCCCTCCCCCCCTTGTTTGTGCTCTCTCTTTCTAAAAAAACCAAATAATTAAAAAATTAAAAAATATGTTCCTATGACATATTGATTTCCCAGTAATGTTAAATAAAGCAATAATTTCCAAGCCTGGCTGTACCACAGTACCACCAGGGGAACTTGAAACAAATAGACATTCCCAAGCACCAAGGGAGGGAGTGTGGCAAAGATGAGATAAGCAACTATATTTAAAAAAAAAAAACAAACAAACAGAAAAAAACATAGTTACAGGTAATTCTGCTCTGCAACATTGCAGATATATCTAAATGTTAGTACATATATATAAATGAATAATTTAGGTATTTGGAAGGTTAGTTTCTAATGCTACCTTATTTTTTTGATAAGCAGATGTCAACATATGATTGTGTTTATCAGTATTAATATTGGCTGGTTATGATTAGTATATCTTTTAAGACCCAAGTTACATTTGGTTCATATTTCTTAGACATTATGTGAGATGTCACCAAACCCAAGTGGAAATCTCTAAATATCATTCAATCACTGTAATAAATACCAAGAGTGTTTTGATAATTTCTTTATATGTGAAGAAAATAAAAACCTGATATTATAGAATTTATTAATTTTGGTTTATAGGAGTGGTAGTCAACATAAGATGACCACAAATTTTCAACAAGCAGTCCAACTGTAAAGATCTGGATCTCCAGGAAAGAGAAACAGCTGAGTTTTTTGAAGGATGGCAGATAGAGTGATAGATAAACTATTTCTAATATTTTAACTAATTGAAAATCCATGTTTAATTGACTGAATTTTCATTTCAGACAAATGTGAATATGTATCAGTAACAGAGAATATAATTTAATATATTGAAAAAGCCACTGCCTTTCTGAAATAGAAGTAGTAGAAATAATAATAAAGAAGGGGAGCTTATTCTTAAATATTAAGGTTGAGTGCATATATTAAAAACAAAATCAAATTTCTAAAAATTTTCATATCATGTACGAAACAATGGTTTATGAGTTAGTTTACACTGGACAATGAAAGGTAGTAATTCCTAAAAAAAAAAAAAAAGAAAGGTAGTAATTCCTGAGAGACAGGAATCAAATTTTTCAAAACCAGTGATAGAAAGAAAACTCTAAATGTAGATAGGGGAGAACAGACATGCAACATATAGGGAATGAGAAAGAAGGATGATAGCAGACTTATTAGGAAAAAATGGAAGGGAAAAGAGAATGGGGGAAAAAAAAAGGAAAAGAGAATGGAGCAATGTTTTCCCTTTACAGTTGACCCTTTAACAACATGGTTTGAACTGTGTGGATCCACTTATATGTGAATTTTTTTAGAATATAGTGCCCTAAATGTATTTTATCTTATGGCTTTTTTTTAAATGATATTTTATTTTGTTTAGTTTACTTTCTTGTAAGAATACAGTATATAACATATATAATGTACAAAATACGTGTGTGTGTTGTTGTTTTTTTAAGATTTTATTTATTTACTCATGAGAGACACAGAGAGAGAAGTAGAGATATAGACAGAGGGAGAAGCAGGCTCCTCACAGGGAGTCGGATATGGGACTCAATCCCCAGACAGAGATCATGCCCTGAGCCAAAGGCAGATGCTCAACTGCTGAGTCACCCAGGCATCCCTACAAAATATGTGTTAAATGACTGCTTATGTTATCAGTAAGGTTTCTGACCAGGCTATTAGTAGTTAAGTTTTTGAGGAGTCAAAAGTTATAATGGATTTTTGACTGTGCAGAGAGCTCAGTGCCCCCAACCCCTGCATTTTTTGAGGGTCAGCAGTAGTAACAGAAAAGAAAAAGTCAACTGAGGAATTCTATACCCAGCAAAACTATCTCTCAAAATAAGGGTGAAATAAAGTCTTTTTAGATATATAAAAAATTAAAGAATTCACCAACTGGCCTGCACTATAAGATATATTACATGACATCCTTCAAACAGAAGAAAATTGATAATAGATGGGCATATAGATGTATACAGAAAAAAGAAAAGACTGATAATGGTAAGTACACGGCTTACTATACATTTTCTTTCTTATTACTTAAATCTCTTTAAGATCATTGTTTTATCTATGTTTTAAGGGTTTTCTTTCTTTCTTTCTTTCTTTCTTTTTTTTTTTTTTTTGAGAGACAGAGAAAGAGTGTAAGCAGGGGAGGGACAGAAGGAGAGCAAAAGAGAGGAACCTTAGCAGATTACATGCTCAGTGAAGAGGCAGATGCAGGACTCAATCTCACAATCCTGAGATCATGACCTGAACTGAAACCAAGAGTCAGGCCCTTAACCCACTGAGGTATCCAGGCACTCCAAAAGGTAATTGTTTTAAATAAATAAAATAGTTGTTTAGATAAATAACAATGTCATTTAGAATTTAAAATAATAGTAATGTATACAAAAACAAGAACACAAATTCAGAGGGGAGAGTGGAAGTATATATTGTAAGGTTCTATACAGTATATGTGAAAAAGTATAATATCACTTGGAGGCAGACTCATAAGTTAAGGATGTATGCTATAAGCCCTAAAACAATCACTAAAGAAATAAGAGTTATACCTAAAAACACAACAGAATAGATAAAATCAAATCGTAAAAATTATTCAGTTACTCCAAAAGAAGGAAGAGAGACAAAAAATTGGCACAAATAGATGTGACAGATAGAAAACATACAGCAAGAAACAGATTTAAGCCTAATCAAATCAGTAAGCACATTAAATATAGATATCCCAATTAGAAGCCAAAGTACTTCAGCTTCAATGAAAAACCATGACCTAACTATATGCTGACTATAAAAAAATGCACTTCAAATATAAAAACACAAACAAGTGAAAAGCCAATGGAAGGAAAATGGCATGCCATTCTAATAATACCAAAATAAAGCTAGAGTGCCTATATTAATGTTCAAGTAGATTTGTGTTCAAAGAATATAATCCATGGCAAAGAAGGTTATTCCATAACAATAAAGAGTCAATTCATTAAAGGAGTATAATAATCTAAATGTTTATTCAGCTAGTAACAGAGCTTCAGAATCCATGATTCCAAAACACACAGAACTGTAGAGTACAAGTAGAAAAATCCACAAATCTGTCAGAGATTTTCATACTGCTCATTCAATAACTGATAGAACAGGTAGAGAGAATGTCAGCAAAGATATAGATTTGAACAAGTGTATGAACCAATCTACCAAACTGATATTTCTAGAGCACTCCCCTCCAACAACAGGAGAATACACATTTTTGAAAGTGCACACAGAACATTTTTCAAGCTTCCACCTTAAAGAAACTAGAAAAAGATGGGCAAATTAAACCTAAAGTACTAGAACTAAGAAAACAGTAAAGATCAGAGCAGATATCAGTAGCTTACAAAGTAGAAAAATAATAAAGTCAATAAAATTAAAGCTGATTCTAAGAGAAGATAAACTGACAAAACCTTAGCCAGATTGATTTTTAAAAAGAGAAGAAAAAATCATAAATAATGAATGTTAGGAATGAGTAATATCACTACAGATTCTACAATTATTAAAAAGATAATTAGAGAATATTATGAACAATGTCATGCCAATTAATTCAACAAATTAGGTGAAATACACATAATTCTTGGAAGATAGAAGCTACTAAAGGTTACTTGAAGATAAATAAATATAACTTGAATATCCTGAATCAATCAAAGAAACTGAATTTGTAATTACAAACATTCCCATAGAGAAAACTCTACGTTTAGGCATCTTCACTGGTAAGTTCTACCAAACATTTGAGGAAGAAATAATACATAATACAAAAGTTCTTGACAATGAGGAATTGCTACCCAACTCATTCTATGAGGTCAACATTATTATGAAACCCAAACCAGGTAAAGACATTACATGAAAAAAAAAAAAAAAAAAAAGATGCTCACGTGCATCATGAGCACAGATTTAAAAGCTTCTAAACAAAATTTCACAAATTAAACCCAACAACATATATAAAAGGTAATGCATCATAAGATTTATCTCAGAAATACACATAGTTGGTTTTATATATGAAAATCAACCAGTGCAATCTATATTAATATAACAAAAACAAAAAAAGAACATACAATCATTTTATTAGACAGAAAAACAGTCTTTAACTGAATCCAAAACCCATTCTTGATTAAAAAAAAAAAACAACTCTTGACAATGTAGAAATAGAAGGAAACTTTCTCAATCTAATAAACAGTATCTATGAAAAATCTACATCTGTTATCAACTTATTGATGAAAGAGTGATTTTTTCCCCCCTAAGATCAGGAACAAGATAAAGATACCTACTCTCATAACTCTGTTATACATTCTACTGGAGATTCTAGCCACTGAATCAGGAAAGAAAAAGAAAAGAGAAAGCATATTGTTTAGAAGCAAATAAAATTGTCTTTATTTATTTTTTAAAGATTTTATTTATTTATTCATGAGAGACAGAGACTGAGAAAGAGGCAGAGACACAGGCAGAGACAGAGCAGGCTCCAAGCAGGGAGCCCGACGTGGGACTCAATCCCTAAAATTGTCTTTATTTGGAGATGACATAAATATCTTTGTAGAAAATCTGATATAAACTATGGAAAGCTACTAGAATGTCTAAGTCAGTTTAGCAAGGCTCCAGGATATAAGATCAATATAGAAAAAGCAATTTTTCCCCCATAGACTAGTAACAAACAACAGACCACTGAAGTTATAAAGTAACACCACTTTTAATCACATCCAAAAATATGATATATTTAGGGACAAATCTGACAAGTTGTAGAAGACCTGAACATGAAAACTATAAAACAAAATAATGCCAAGAGAAAAGTTAAAAGACCTTAAGTGGAGAGACATCCCCTATTAATAGCTTACCAAAGTGAACACAGTAAAGACATCAATTTTCCCCAAATTAATATATAAATTCTGTATGAGAGCAAAATCTCAGCAGCCTTTTTTATTTGGTGGAAATTGACAAACTTACTCTAAGATGTATATGGAAAAAGAAAGGACTTTCACTCTAGCCAAAACAACTGAGAAAAAGAACAATGTTTGAAGGCCTTATTCCTCCAATATTTTTTTTAAATATCTTGTGATTTCAAGCTTTATAAAGCTACAGCAATCCATACAGTGTGGCACTGGCACAGAGACAAACAGATCACTGGGACTGAAGAGAGTCCAAAAATGGACCCATACATATATGGACATTTTCAACAAAACCACAAAGGAAATTCAGAGGAAATAAATAATATTTTCAGCAAATTCTGCCAACATAATTAAATATCCATATTTTGAAAGTGAACTGCCATTTATACCTTTACCATAAACAAAAATAAAAAATATAACATATAAAACATAATATAATGGTTCTAGGAAAAATGATAAGAGAAAATATTTGTGACCTTGGATTAGGCAAACATCTCTTAAGGCATGACTCCAAGAACACCATCCAGAAAAGGGCATATTCATAAACTAGACCTCATTAAAATTTAAAATTTAAAATTCAGCCTTTGACTGAATCCAAAACCCATTCCTGATAAAACAACAACAACAACAAAAACCTTCTTGACAATGTAGAAATAGAAGGAAAACTTTCTCAATTTGATAAACATTTGATAAATGAAAAATCTACATTTGTCATTAATTTATTGATAAATAGCTACTTTTAAGAAAATGAAAAGACAACCCAGAGGATGTCAGTAAATATATGTAATTTACATAAGTAAGTTATGTAAAATATAATAAATGTGATAAAAGTGCTATAAAAATAATAATAAATAACTCTCAAAACTCAAGGAATGACAAACAACCCAATAAAAAAAGTAGGAGCAAGAGATTTGAACAAATACTTCACCAAAGAATAGATAAGAATGAGAACGAAGATCATGAAAAGATGCTCCATGTCATTTGTCACTAAAGAAATACAAATTAAGACCCAAATGACATACCAGTATACACCTTTTAGAATGGCTAAAATTAAAAAGATTGACTATACAAATTGTTGGTAAGGATGTGGAAGAACTAGAACTCTTATACATTCCTGGTGAAATGTAAAATAACTGTAAATCCACTTGGAAAATAGTTTAAGAATTTCTTAAAAAGTTAAACATAGAGCTACCACAGAATCCAACTGTTCCAATTCGGTGTACTTACCCAAGGGAAATGAAAGCATGTATTCACAAAACGACTTGTACATCAATGTTCACAGCAGATTTATTTGTAATACCCCCAAAATGGAAACAATCTAAATGTCCAACAACAGGTGAACAGATACACCAACTATTATACCAATAAAATGGATGTTGTTCATTGATAAAAAGAAATGACATGGATGAGTGTCAATTTAATTGTTAAATGAAAGCAGCCAGACATAAAAAAGGGCATGTATTATATGACTCCACTTATATAAACTTCTAGAAAATGTAAACTGCATGGAGAGGAAGGGACCTAAGTGGATGGGGATGGAAGAAGAGGGTAAGCTTACAGGAAGAAGAGGGTGAGCTACAGAGGGGTACAGGGAAACTTTTGGTATCATTGGATGTGATCTTGAAGGTTTCATGGCCATATTTACGTGGATACTTAACAAATTGTTGGTCTTACAAGAAGTTTATCTACGTTAACTATCTCAGTAGAGCTATTATAATAAGCATATACAAACCCAACCACAAAAGTCTAATCATATCTAAAAAGAAATTAACAATAATTCCTGAATATCTGAATTTCACTGGATAGTCAGTATTTACATTTCCCAATCTTATGAACTTAAATTATTAGAGTTTGTTATTCTGAAATGGGATCCAAACAAGATCCAAAGATTACAATTGGTTTTGTCTCGAACAAATGGGTCAGAACTTCCCATAGGATCTTAACATGTGTTGATTGCCCAGTAAGAAATACTGAACAGCCGAGTGTCAAGAATATTTTGGGAAATTCATAACTATTATCCAGTAGTTCTATAGAAAAAAAATCCAACCTAGAATCTGACATTCTATTCTGATTTGTTAATCTGTATTTCTCCACTGCATGAATTTGGTTATTATGGATTTTTCAGAGGAATATGTCTCTCAGTTCTCAAATCATTCTGGAGAAACATTTATGGATTACCTGACAAAGTATTATGCTGGTCAATGTAGGGGATACAAAGGTGAATAGAACAAAGTCCTGCTTATAGCAGATCAAAAGTCTATGTCTCCTCCTTGCCAAATTTGTAGGTTAAAATCTCAACCCCCAAGGCAATGTCATTACAAAGTAGGGCCTTTGGGTAGTGATGAATTCAGGAGGGCAGAGCGTTCACGAATGGGATTAGTACTTTATAAAAGAGACCCCCCACACACACAAAAATAAAAATAATAAAAAAAGAGACCCCACAGCGCTCCCTAGTCCCTTCCATGTTGTGAGGACACAGTGAGAAGGCACCATCCATGAACCACATACCAAATCTGCCAGTGCTTGATCTTGAACTCCCCCATCTCTAGAGCTGTGAGAAATCCGTTTCTGCTAAGCCACCCAGCTTATGGCATTTTTTGCTACAGCAGCTCAAAGGGACTAAGACAAGTCTCTATCCTCAAATAATTTAGATCTGGGTGGGGAGGGGGTGGTGGCAGTAAATTAATGACTAGAACAGAAGGTTGAAAATTACCAGGCAAAATAAGAATCACAAAATGCTTCAGGAACAAAAAAAGCAAGCCATTACCTCTAATTGGAACAATAAGGTAAGCATTAAGGAAGAATGTAGTGTTTGAGCCGCTTTTTTAAGCATACATCTAATTTGGAATGAGGTAGAGGCAGGCAAAAACCTTCCCAAGAGGAAAATACAAAGATGGAAATGTGAAAAACACAAGCTCAGTACTGAAAAGTCAGGTAGAACCACAGAGGGTCCTGGCTTAGGAATAGTGAGGGTCAAAGCTATGGAAGGGGCTGAGAGTCAGATTATGGAATTTCTTGCACAGTATTCTGAGAGATTTAGCCTTTATTCCACAGGCAATGCGATATTAGTGGTGGTTTTATTTTATTTTTTTTAGAGAGAGAGGGCATGCATCAAGGGGGACAGAAAGGGAGAGAGAGAATTCTTAAGTAGACACCCCCTTAGCCCCCTTGAGGGCAGACTCCAACATGGGGCTCGATTTCAGAACCCTGAGATCATGACCTGATCCAAAACTAAGAGTCAGATGCTAACCGACTGTGCCACCTAGGGGCCCTTACTGATGGTTTAATGAGTGACAGCAAATAACCTATGTTTTAGGAACATGAGTATAAACAAGTGGAAAGGCAAAGAGCAGAAATACGAGCTGACCTCAGGAGTGGGAGGAGAAGTTGTCTCAGGGCTGAGGGAATGGCAAAGCAGGGAGAGAGTTAAATAACTGGCTAAATTAAATGTTGAAATTTTAGGGGGAAAAAGGTTTGAACAAAAAACTCAGAAATAATTAAATCTGAAATGATCGAAGAACAAAACGACCATTTCTTATTAATAAAAGTTACATTCAGACAAATCTGTTTTCATGTTAATGAAAATACATATGTTAATTTCACTACATGTTATAGATTTTCACTTTTTTTTTTTTTAACACAACACACTACTGATCATACTGTCACTTAGAGAGAAGGTGGTGACATTCTAAAACGGCACAGATTACTGTCAGCCCCAAAGATATGATATATGTTGTGATTCTTTTTATGAATAATGTGCAGTTTATTTTTATGCAACAGCACACCACATGTTTTGGTTTTTAACAGATGGCAAACTCTTTTTACCAGGGTTTTAAACTTGCACACTGGGAATGAAAACTATTTATACAGTAAACACTTTAGCTGATCCTATCTTTGGACAAGTTTAATTAAAGAATGAGATACCAATAGCACAATCAAGCGGACTCACGGGAGGAAGCAAGAACTTGCTTCCTTGCTGAATACATTATTTTACCCCAGCAATTTAAAACATCCATAGAAATAAATGGCATGATGGAGTTTTATAATACATCCCTTAAGCATTTAGCTTTTTTTTTTGGTAGTTGTTTTCAAACCCAGTGTTAATAAAGCTTTAACACCCAAGGTAGAAGAAAAGCATAACTTACTCTTTAATGAGATGCCATGACAAGCATTGTTCAAATAGCTCTCCAATACCCTCACACCTCATTCAGCTTGTAGATGCTCGTTTCCTACATATAAACACTTTCTAGAAAAACATCCCCGAAGAATCAGTATTCTCTCACACTAAAGACATTAAATACGTTGGGATGTCATGAGGATTAAGTTTCGAATTCATCAAGAGCCCCTTAGAAACAGAACATATGCAAATAATATTAAACAGACTCTGGATTTGGGGATCACTTACATTTTACATGAAATAATAAAAGGAAGGAGAGTGCTCCTAACTGTATAGCTGGACGCCACCGGCAAAGTGAAATGGTCATCTAAGGACAGGAGAATCTCACAAAAACTGCAGGAGGGCAGGCAAAATTGTTGCCATATTTTACACATGGAGAAAGAAAAGCTCCGGGAGCCTACGAGACTTATTCAAGATCAAACAGCAAAAAAGAATAGGCAGGGCTGATGGTGAAACTCCTGGTAAAGGACACTTTCACTGTACTCCAAGCATTGTCTAGTTTTGATCAAGTGACTTTACACAAGAAAGAGAAATTTCAGTGCCTATGAGGAAAATGTGCCTGGATAGAAAGAAAAAAAATACGATGTTTGCTTTAAAGGCTGATGCAGGCTGAAAAAATATTCCTGTCTCCAAATTTCCTCTAATGTTATTATGGGCCTCAACCTCCAAACACCACATTCAAATGTAGCCCCATACTTTAATCTAAAAACAAAACATCAAACCAAAAATTCAGTCTAAGACAACTGGCCAAGACTGGAGACACCATGTGAGTATTTCCACCATTTGGGTGCCCGTGTACTAAGTATGTTTGATGCTATTAACCTAAAAGCCAATTTAAACATAGACCTCAATTTTTCTTTCCTACTAATGAGTCTCCACTCGTGTTTTATAATCACGGAGAAATACTCCAGTACATGCATGGTTGGGCTATTACCATACTTCTTGGGGGGGGGGGGGTCAAAGACAATCTGTCTCTGGCCTCCGTCCTCACCACACACAGAGGTATGCAGTTAATGGCACGGCAACACATGTCCTGCTGAGCCCTATACTGCTCTACTCGTGACTGTCTGCAAAGTGCCACGGAAAAATAGACTGCAGAGAAACGCACACAGGGTTCACGGCAGCAGTTAAAAAGCAAGATGTAGTATGAATCAAAGTGACAAGGCACAGAAACAAAAAGCTCACCCAAGTTCATTGGTTTTACGATGAAGCTATAATTTGCAATTAATGCTACTTCCACCCTACAACTAGCTGAATGACAGTATTAATAACATCACTAATATGGTGGTATAAATGTACAAAAGAAGTCAGTGATCCTTGGGGGGAGAGGAGCCAAATTTCAGTGAAGCATAAAAATCAAGATTATTACCTGAAACGTGCCTTTATCAAACCTTGCCTTTTTAGGTAAAGCACATCAATTAAAGGCATCATGCTGTATAGATTTCTTCCACTGTTATTTCGAATTTAGTTTGAGTGATTCATACAGCCTGAATAGAGTTGGTATTATAATCATGGTAGCGAACTAGCCCTAAAGGCTCCTGATTAATTTCATGGGAAAAAAAAAAAAATATATATATATATATATTCCTGGGGGTAGGTTCTAATGAATCTTTACATGGACCAGGAAAGGAATAGGGGAAGGTAGCATTAATGATACTGACAAATTAAAGGAGCAAAAGGGTAAAAACCAACAGATATTAGAAAAATACAAATTATGACAATTTCCCAAAAAGTGATAGTGTCAAGAGTTTCCAGATAGGATTCTAAAGAATTTAAAATGTTTTACAGGAGAGCATCCCCATGATACCCTAGTGGGTACTGCTCCTGGAGTGAGGATGAGGAGGTTGTGCACAGAAACACCTACAAGCTGTTCTTCACATCAATCCATCACCTCTGTCATTAGAAAACAATGAAGTAAATGAATTCAGAGGTCTATACAAGGAGAATTCCATGGATACAAGCCTTGTTTGCTACTTGAGGACCAGCTCAAATATATCACTCCCTGAAGACTTCAGCTCCTTACCACCTGCGCCCTGGCGGTGAGTGTTTCTCTTTTCTGGGCTCCCTGAACATTTTGCCTACAACCTCTACCTCCTCATTGTTTATTTGCTTTGTTTAAAGTGCACTCCACAGAGCCTGGCAAACAAAGGAAGTGGGAATACTTGTTAAACTAATAAATCACCTTCTACATTCCCACGTGCATTCTTTAAGAAGAGTCAATGCCCCAGGTGTGGCTCAAGTCCCAGAACTGGCAAAAGAGGACACACTTGCCCTCGACACAGATGAAGCCTGTATATAAGATGTGTTCGAAATAGATACAATTCCTCCTCTCACTCTCTTTACACACATATGCAGGCTTCTTAAAAATGAACCCAAAGGCAAAAATGAGTGTTCTGATTCTACTATAACCAAGTGAACAAATGTACTTATGATTTGAAATAGGTTTAGAATTTGCAATGTAAGTTTCCGCAGATTTGCCTTAAATGATTATTATCTGTAGTAGTGAATAATTTGGAGCATATATGCAACAGATGCCTTCAACCATATCAGTGATGTCTTCCTATTACTTTAATGACAAGAGTTTTTGAAAAGTTCTCCCTGGCAACCCAAGAACAGGTCTACGGCAATGACCTATTAACTCCAGAGCACCTTCTGCGTGCAAGGCAGAGCCAAGACCCCACGGGAAGAGGGCAAAAAGTGAACCACTCAAGTAAAATGCACTTGCTTTTTAGGATTAGGCTTCTAATTTTCTCAAAGCATCTTCATCCCATATAGGAATAAATCTTCAATACATGATATGTCCTAAGTCCCCAGCTACCTTGTAACCCATACGCGATGCGGGTTAAATTACTTGGCTTTAACGGTTAAAGAGTGAAAATCCCCAAGAGGATAGTTTCTGTCCCGGCTGCTGCAGGAAGGTGGAAAAGACAGCAGTGGAGACAGAATCATTGATAACCACCATGTTCTTTGATACCTGAAGTTTGAACACGTGTAGATGGCAAGTGAGAATTTATTAACATTATTCTCTTGCAATCCTGATTCAAATTTGTGAGGTTTAGCAAAGGAACGGACTCGTGCGAGGTGAGGAATCTGCAGATAAGACAGACATGGGCCCCAAAGGGTCCAGAACCAGATTCAGACACAGACATCTCCCCAGCCCAGGTCAGTGTGCTACCAATAGCACGATGAGGAAGCTGTCCATTTTTCTCAGACTCACATGCAGTTAGGTTTGCTTGCCATTTGTGAGTCATACATATGCTTATCGTTAAGAGAGCTATTTAATAAATTTACAGTGGTCCTTTCCATAGTGCAGGTCTGGCTCGTAGTCTAGTGTTGATGATATCTCTGCACCGGCCGCATGCCCTGCTGCTGTCATCCTGGACTAGCTCCTTAGCTGAGCAGGGCTAGCAATAGGAGTCTGGGGTATGCCAATGCCTCTGGAGAAATCCAATGCTACTCCTCTATGTGGAAATACTTCTGTCAGGAAATGTCCTCCTGCTCCCAGCTTTACTTGTTGTCTGTTCCTGAGCCCCTGTGATAATGGCTTCTCCTCGTTTCTGAGATATATTTGACTGTGGCCTTACTGCCTGGTCTCCTGGATGCCACCTGTTGCTTGCACCTAGTTATTTGTCCCATCCTTGAGTGTCTGGCCTCAGGCTCCAGCCACTCCCGCCCTCCTCTATGCTCCTGCTGACCAGGCTCAGTAACAGCAAAGGACTGTAGGACCTAAGTAGATGATAAGGAAGAAGAAGGAACATTCTAGCAAAGGAGAAAAGCATGACTGCCACTTCATGGTGTTAGGGATAAGTAAATAGCCTGGCTTCCTGGGCAAAATGTAATAAAATCACCCAAACTGAAAGAGAGGATTTGATTTATTTTCACAATCGCTAACACTTTCTATTGTCAACACATATTTGATTTTTAAGCGAAAAACATATAAACATACGGCAAGAATTACTGCTGTAAATGCCAGTGCCATTACATCAGAAGAATAAAAAATGCTCTGGAGAAGAGCTCTATAATCAGACTGAGGTAATTTTCAGTAATGCATTTTCCAAACTAATGGACTCTCGAATGTGAAGTCTTATTTAAGTAAATGAATATATCTGACTGCTGACAGCACTGTCTTTTTATGACGGTTTTTGAAAGCTTAATTTTAAGCTAGCTTGGGCATATGTGGCTAGTATCTTAATCTTTAATTTGCTTCAGTATACAAATAGACCATGTGTTAATAAAGTGGATTACTCTGATTTGAAGACAGGGTCATATTTCCCATCAATCAAAAGAAAATTTAGATCTTGATGATAATTTTCAAACACACTAAATCTGAGTTTTTTCCTTAATAAACCTAGATTACTTCCCTGTTCATGTTGTCACAATCATGGCAGAAATTAGCGTTGTAAGCTGTTGAGTGCTCAATGGGAAGCATTAGAATGAGATTTTAATGATAACGAAGAATTTGCTATTATTGTCCTGCAGTGTGTTTGACTGAAGATGCATTCTGGTGGAAACAGGTGCCCTGAATTATCCCTAGTACTACAGTATGGTGAAAATCATGAAATGAAAAATAAAAACAAAGCAAATGTGTATTTCAACACAGCTAAAAACTTGACTACACTTGCTGAGACTGGTAATATATGCTGAGCTTATTTAAATCACCAAAATTGCTGTAATTAAACTTCTCTCTAAATCAGACTTGTATAAGAGTCAGAAATCTCCTATAATTAACTTATCTGTAGAAGTAATCAGACAATAACTGCTGGTGTATTTTAGGAACCACTAAAACTACAGTAGCTGTTGAATGTAATGATTATAATAAATCTTTAACAGCCGTTCTCTTACAACCTCTTCTCACAGCTGCAAGGGGGCTGGGGAGGGAGACTTTTCTCAAAGCTTTTCCGGGAATTGGCTTAAGTGTGCTAACGCTACATGGCTCTTTTATACTATGGGAAACTTAGAAAGGCATCATGGTGTGGCCTGAACTTAACCACCAGCTCAGTGCTACATCTAGAGGGGCTGCTGGTACTAATAATGAGGAACAGATAGTGTGTTAGGGACTGCTAAAGACAATGAACCAAAGTACCTCCAGCAGGCAGCTACAAGACAGAAGACCTACCTACAAGACAGACCTAGCTACAAGACAAAAGACCTACCACCACAGACCACACAATAATTAAGTTCAATGATGTGGTCAAGCCCATGTGAAAGGATGACTTGGCCAAGCCCGTGTGAAGGACTCTCAGAAACCCAAGTCATTGAAGCTTGATGATAGGTGTCTTCACAAACAGGTACTACTGTTTTTATTTCAGCAAGATAAATGAATGAATGATTTGACAGAAGAATGATGCTCCCAAGCCAAAGCCATGCAAATCAAGGCCATCCAATGTTTTTGCACATATTTTATTACAATAGAAAAATATATGAAAGCAAGGAGATATTGTTGGAACATTCAACATATTGTAACAGGTGAGAGAACATCTCTCATGCATTCATTTGAACACTTACTGTTTCAACAATTATGTATCTATAAAGCACTGTAATTGAAGTAAATAGATAAAGAACCAATTGGGAAACATATTTTTGCAATATAAATCCAACAAGGGATTAATATCAATACTAATGAAATCCTGAAAACCAATGAGAAAAAAAAGATATTGACTAGGCAGTTTTCAGCAAAGGAATTCAGAATGGCTTACACAGTTCAGCTTCTCTACTCTAGTATTCAGAGGATGTTAATATTCATATTTCATTAAATCAACAAATTATCACTGACTTAAATCAATTAATCAATGAAATGTCACTGAAATTTGAAAGCACTAGAATATGACCAAAGATAGGTAGAAACTTATAAACAGAAGAATTTATTTATTTTTTTAAAGATTTTATTTATTTGAGAGAGAGAGCATGTGCACAGGACAGCACGAGAGAGTGAGAGGGAGAGCACACACAAGCTGGGGAGGTGCAGAGGAAAAGGGAGAGGGAGAGACTCTCTGCTGAGCAGCAGGGACTCCCGCCCCCCCCGCCCCCCCCACCGCCCTACCACCATTCCCTCCTGATGCAGGGCTCAATTCTAGGACCCTGGAATCATGACCTAAGCCAAAGGCAGAAACCTAACTGACCGAGTCAGCCAGGCGCTCCCAGAAGAATTTATTCTTGAAAGATGGTTTCTACATTGGATAAGAATGGTGAGTTTGTGACTTTTTTTGTGTATGTGGGGAGTGCTTGCTCCCAACCACCCCAAGTCAAGCAATGGAAGACTGTCCTTCCCCACTAAAGAGGGCAGATCACAGCATGAAGAGAGCAGAGCAGATGAAAATTTAAAAGGGAAATTTGGGATGCAAGAGAGCCACAGAAGGGCTGAAATCCAAAATTTGAAAATAAACTCGGCACAAATCCCTGGCTGACTGATAACTTCCCATCTTCATGGGTAGACCTGGGAGCCTGGTGAAAAAGCAAGTGGAAACTCAATGAGGATGGACTAGTTATATATGGCTGCAAAACAAAGTGCCTCCAAACCTAGCAGCTTACAACAACCACAAACATTTCATATCTTACACAACTTCCTTGCTACCTAGATATGTCCAAAGGCTGCTTATATATTCTCACAACAAGGCAGCCAGTTCCTTTCAGAGTGAGCAAGCGATCCAAAGAACAAGGTAGCAGGTGTGATGCTAACCTTGAGATTCATACTCTGTCAATTCTGCATTGCTACGGGGCAGCCCTATTCAGTGGAAAGAGGTCCACAGAGAGGCACAGGAATACCAGGAGGCAAAAATCACTGGGGGCCTTCATGGGGGCTTTAGAAATCTACTTTTGAAAGACAGAACTCTCCTGGTGAAATGTGCAAGTTTGTTGTGTTTTGCCTGAGTACATTTCTCAACACATATCCAGTGTGCATAGAAGGAATTAGAAGTCCTGGTGGCTTAAGGTATAAGACAGCAGAACTTCAGGCTGACAAAGCAACTGGAAATTTAGATGGTGGATTTCAGAAAGAAGCCCCAAAATCTGAGTTTGAATCCTGCCCAAATCTTTAGCAGACAACTAAACTACACAGGCACAGGGCACCTCCTGCCTCACTCTCCAGAGAGCTGAACTTAAAAAAAAACAGCAGCTGGAAGCCAAAAACCTGAGCAGAGAAAGCAGCTGCTTCACATCACAGGGGAGATGGATTTTTCAGTTTGAATCAAGGCAAGTTAACACCAGAAATCCTCAGGGGGGAGAAAATCCAGAGTTGCCACAACATATTATATATACAATCTAGCTTTTAGCCTAAAATTACTACACATGCAAAGAAACAGGACTCTCCTATCCCACACTCAGGGGGATAAAGTAGTCAGTAGCAACTGTCTCCAAGTGTGCCCAGATACTGGTATTATTAGAGAAAACATTTCAAATGGGTAATTATACGTAAGTATAAACATTTAAAGAAAAACATGGTATTAATGAGTGGCCAGATACGGAATCTCAACAGTGAAATGGAAACTATCAAAAAGAAGCAGTTGGAAATCTAGACTTGAAAAGAAGAGTAGCTAGAATGAAAATTTTACCACATGGGCTCAACGGCAGATTTGAAATAGCAAAAGAAAAATTCACTGAACTTGTAGAGCAATAGAAATCATGCAATCCAAGGGGAAAAAATGCTAACAAAAAAGAACAAAATTTCAGAGACCTAGAGGACATTATCATGCAGTCCCCAACATGTAATTGGAGTATCACAAATAGTGGAAAGGAAAAGAAAAAATTTGAAGAAACCTGGCTACATAAAGCAAAAAAATACTTAACTCACAAGATTTTTTTTATAAGAATTAGATGAGAATCTATGTGAAAATAACATGAAATACAGTACATTCTAGATGGTTAAGGTTCAATCACACATTGACACTTCTGTCTATAAACTCTTTCTGCCTGTCATTTGGGCTATTTGCATCTCATAATATCACCATCAGATGAAGAGGTAAATTAAAAGGAAAGGGCTTACATCACATTTCTCATATGGTAATTATTTATTCAACTCCTATTATACTATTTAGGTGCTTATTGGAGGGATGTGATAGCTTAATTTAATGTGTCAACTTAGCTAAGCCACGGTACCCAGATATTTGGTTAAATATGTCTGCATGTTGCTGTGAAGATATTTTTTAGATGAGATTAACAATTAAATCAGTAGTCTTGGACTAAAGCAGATTATCCACCATAATGTAAATGGGCCCCATCCAATCAGACTCTTCCTTGGGTCTCCAGCTTGCCTGCCTACCCTGCATATTTTGGACTGGCTAACCTCTACAATCATGCAAGTCCATTCCTTAAAATAAACCTGTGTCTCTCTGTCTATACACACACACCCTATTATGTTGATTCTGTTTGTCTGGAGAACCTTGACTAATACAAGATGGGGAAGGGTGTCATGATTCCTACCTTTTAGATGCCTTCTGTCTAAAAATTAAGGGAAAAACTAAAAATTCATGCTAAAAATGTACAGGCCAGGCATGTTTTGGGAGGACAGAGGAAAAAGACATCTTCTGGACTGGAGTAACAGATAGGGCTGTAATCAGGGAAGGCTGCCTAGCAGAGGTAACCTTTAAGCTCATTCCTAAGGAGCAGGAATTTGCCAGGTGTATGTGAAGAGGGGAGGCAAGAAAGAGCAGAGCACTACAAACAGAGGAAAACCAAAAGTCGGAGCTAGATCCTGAGAAGCTTTAGATGCTCTACTAATAAGTTCAGTTTTTAACCTCAGGACAATGGTGAACAACTTTGTTCAAATGTGTTACATTCAGCTGTAAGAATCCCAGGAAAAACTTCATCGACATAAATATATTTTTTTTAACAACAAGACAACTTCTTAATGAGGCTTGATTATTGCTCATGTTGGTTCTATCTCTGTTTTCCTTGTGATCACAGAAAACTCAAAGGTATCTATACAAGGTGCTAATTGCATCAAGCTGATTTACTGGCTATATTACAATCTTCTCAGCCTTTTAAGTTGCATTACAAATGTGATTTCTGTTAGTATAAATGTGACTTGTTTTCTAGTGCCCTCTGGTGTTTTCATTAGGGCACTGATTATTACTTTTTAAAAGAATACAAATAGTAACCAGGGCATCTTTAAATGCCTAAAAGACAGTCACAAAATATACTGTTTAAGCATATCCTTAATTGTAATGAATTATACAATGGGATATTAAGCATTAGTTTAAATCAAAGAAAAATTTCAGCAAAAGCCCTTGATTCAAATGCAATTGTAACACATACACATACACACCAAAAACACATTTCCTTTTTGCAGGCATGGGTATTCTATTGCTTCTCAAATTCCTTTAAAGACTCACAAATCCTCAACTAATAACTGACACTTGATATATGTTAAATCAGCCACATGTGGCATACTTTTATGTTTAATGAATTGTTAAAGCACATTTTTTTTTTAAAGATTTTATTTATTTATTCATGAGAGACACAGAGAGAAAGAGAGGCAGAGACACAGGCAGAGGGAGAAGCAGGCTCCATGCAGGGAGCTCGACATGGGACTCGATCCCGGGTCTCCAGGACCACACCTCAGGCTGCAGGTGGCGTTAAGCCACTGCGCCACCGGGGCCGCCCTAAAGCACATCTTTTTGAGAAACTCCGAGGCATTTATGACTCTTTTCTCTCTCATACCTCATATTCTATCCATTAGCAAATTCTAGTGACTTTACATACAAATACATGGAGAATCTAACCACCACTCACCTCTGCTACCCCATATCCTAATCCCAGCCATTATTATCTCTTGGAGTCTCCTAAGTGGTCTCCCTGCTTCCAATCTTGCATCCCCAGAGCCAGAATGAGCCTTTTGAGATGTGAGGCACATCATAGTAACCTGCTCAAAGTCTCTCAGTGGCTTCCCATCTCACTTGAGATAATATACAAAATTCTTATGGTTGATGGGCCCTGCAAGCCCTTTGATCTCACCACTCCTATCCCTCCCCTTTCCCCACCTGCCACACTGGCCTCCTCACTGATCCTCACACAGGCTAAGCAAACTTCCTCAGGGACTATGGAAGGATGTGCTAGCTATTGCACCCCCAGATTCCCTTCCCCAGGATGCCTGCACAGCTCATTTCCTGCATCTTCAAATATCATTGTTCCAGAGGCTTCTACATAGAGCAATACCCCAGCCCACTATCATTCTCTGTAGTCTTTTCCTATTTTATATTCCTTCCATACTTATCACTATTATATTTCAATTTTTAAAAATCACATATCTAACCTTCTCCTTCTATACATGTACATTAAATTACAAGTACCATGAGAATTTGGACTTTGTTTTTACTGTTAGCCCCAGTGCCTAAAATAGGGCCTGGCACATAGTAGCTACCCAGTATGTACGCAATGAATGGATAAATAAAAATAATTGTTTGAGTTTGACATTTAGTAAGCCATTTTTGCGCTGCATTCCTTTTCTTTCACAGCTTTTGTGGTTGTGGAATATAGAATATGTGGGAAAAGATGACATCCAGTGGGGAAAAACTGATATAGCAACCTTATCTAAAACAGATATAAATGGTCTGATTCAATTTGAGAATCTGGCACCTCCAAATAGGGCCATTTTGGAATAAGCCCAATTTCAACCCATGACTCCAACAAAATAAACTAAATCTGATTCTCTAAACGGTACATAGAATTATTAATTCTAAGTAAAAGCAAAATCTTCCACTCTCAGCAGCAGTTCCTCGTCAATATGCTTCAGGAGAGATAACACAAGCAGAAAATCGGGCAACCTAATAATTTATCCTGAGACGAATTTGTAATGGACATTAAAAAAAATCTCCATTTCTATTACTACAAAACTAAAGCGTAACTATTAAAATACATTCCATATTTTCACTCATGTTCTAAGAATGGAATATTTCCCTTTCTCTCTTGTCTACAGTTAACAGCACCATAGGAATCTGAGTAAAAAAGAGGATGGAATTCCCAAGAGAGACAATGAATTTCAATGGATTTTCAATGACTCTGGGGTAACACTGAGCATTATATCTTTTAAGTCTAAGACTATCCCAGCATTTCACACTCAATAAAGTACTTCAGTTGAGAACATATTTTGGTTAGTCCTGCTAGAAACTGCCAGGTTCCCACAATGGAGTGGGGTGAACCAAGCAAGCAAAGCTGTTCATGATTCTCTCCACGGATTCCCTGAAGAACCAGCCAAGAGAGCCCAGCACCCCCCACACTGGAGAAGTCCTGTTAGTATCAGAAGCCTGGAGGACAAAGCTCTACAGAGTATGGAGGGCAGCGTGGAAGGAGGCCCAGCTCCCTAAGGATGAAATGGAGCCTCTAAAGAGGGAACAGCACCACTGTGAGCAGCAGTTGGGGTAGGGTTTGCATGTGTTCACTATCTGTGAGAACCAATGCCTACAATCCACCCTCTCCCTGTCTCTACCTTTGCCAGAAGCTTTGGGGTGGGGACATCTGGGTGGCTCAGTCAGGTAAGCATCTGCCTTCAGCTCAGGTCAAGATCCCAGAATCCCAGGATGGAGCCCCACATTGGGCTCCCAGCTCAGCAATGAGTCTGCTTCTCCTTCTCCCTCTGCCTCTCCCCCCGCTTATGCTCGCTCTCTCTCTCTCTCCCTCCAATAAATAAATTAAATATTTTTTTTTAAAAAAGCAGCACCACAGTGGACCTCCCAGAAGCAAATAAGTCAATGTGCGAATGAGAAAGACTGATTTTCAGGCACTCACATGGACTGGGTATGACATCCCGCTACATGGAGGAAAATGTCAGACTCCCTACCAAGGCCTGAATGGACCCTGAATTTCTCTCTGACTGCATGGCATATACTCTCAGCTTGGTCAGGGTGCTCTGGTTTCTCAGGCTTGGCTGTCCTGCCTCAGGACCTTTGCACAAGCTCTTCCTCTGCTCAGTGTGCTCCTAGCTCATCATTCACACAGCTGCTATGATAGTATCCCGAAACTCTTCAGGGACCTTCTCCCTTTACTTATGTCCCGTCTCCCTCCAGCACACTCTCCTGCTTGGTTTCCTATACTGTCTCTATTTCAGATTTTTGTAGGTGCTGCTGGACTCCCTACTGGGATGTGAGCTCCATGAATGAAGGATTTTGTCTGTGTTATTCTCACTTGCATCCACTTGTCTACAACGACAGTATCTGGCATGCAGTAAGCATGCAAATATTTAAGTGGACAAATAAATTAGTGTATGCTTTTGTGAAAGATGCAAAATGGATAGTTTTTTCAAACATTGATGATTTACTGAACCTTTTAGCATAGAACAGTAATCCTTTCCCTACACTATGTTGGTAGAGTATATCTTGGCTAACAAGAGTAAAATACTGCATGCTCAACACTGCTAATTGCTTGCTTCCTCTCAA
This sequence comes from Vulpes lagopus, assembly GCF_018345385.1. Lineage (NCBI taxonomy): Eukaryota > Metazoa > Chordata > Mammalia > Carnivora > Canidae > Vulpes > Vulpes lagopus. The sequence goes on along the minus strand of NC_054832.1, from coordinate 68,408,698 downwards.
TATTTGATGTTTCCTTCTTCTGTAGAACCAGAATACCCTGAATTTGTTTACCAATGTTCTATTAGTTAAATGTAGTTCTAAGGTGTTTACTCCTTCTCTCCACTTCCTTCCTGTTATCTGGATGTGGTAATAATGGTTGCCACATAAACGGCCCTTTTGGAACATGAGGCTATAGAGTAACGATGGCAGAATGGCAAGAGAAGACCTGGGTCCCCAATGAGCCATTAAACTCGTCCTAGGATATTTACCTGGACAAGTAATAAACTGCTATCTTGTTTAAGCTACTGAAACTTGAGTTTTAAAAAAAATTATTTATAACTGTATTTCATTGTAATGGGAATGTGGTGATTTGTAGGGAAGGTCTGAATCTGACTCAACTGCTTAAGACACAGGAGGAGGGTAAAAATAGGGGGCTGTTAAGAAACTAGGATTTTCCTTAAAAGCGTTTATTTCCCTAACCAGCACCAGACAGGAAAACCAGAACAAAAGACAAAGAGGATGTGTTTTATTTCCCTTCTCCTTTACACTCGGGGTTGGCATCTGGGATCACAGAGTGAGACGTGGGCTGACATGGTCCAAGAACAGCCTCAGTACTACCTCCGTGGTCTCTGCCTTGGAGCCAGACAAGAAACATCCACTGATCCGAGGCCAAAATGATGTGAATCATTTTAGTGAATTTTTTGTACAGCTAAACTTATTCAATCTAAAAAAATAAATCCTACCCTTATTCTTTAATTATATGTGTTGTACTTGGAGGCTAAAAATACCTTTGCTTTTATAACTGATGATGACAGTACATACAGATCTTTTAAAAGCACTGTTTTAACCAAATTTAAAAACTGGCACATGTACAACTGACCCACCACGTCAACCGATTTAATTGCTAACCGAAAGCAATCCGGAGTCCAGATATTTCGATAGTAATAGTTGTAGCAGACAGCATTTATTATTTACAGATAGTTCCATTCTATCTTCCTGTTTTGAATTATATCCTGTGAGGCGTAAGAATCATTATCCTTATTTCTGGATGAAGAAACGGAAAGTTCGAGTGTATTTAACATTTTGAACACCTGTCCATTCTGTGCCCCAGACACCATGGATATGATGATCATGATCCACACATCCACTGAGCTCAGACACATGAGGTCACAGAGGGGACCATGTAATCACTTCTTGTTTTGTTTTGTTTGATTTTGTTTATTTGAGAAAGTGAGAGAGGGCACAGGCAGGCAGGAAGAGGAGAGGCAGAGGAGAAGCAGACACCTCACTGATCAGGGAGTCCAATGTGGGACTCAATCCCAGCACCCTGGGATCATGACCTGAGCTGAAGGCAGACGCTTAACCAACTGAGCCACCTGGGCACCCCTGTAATCACTTCTTTAGGGATGGCAACAGCTGTCTTCTTACTCCAGTGTCACTGACTCAGGTTTTGGGTTTCCCACAGATTTCCAACCTAGGAGTACTACCTGGGTCTGGTTCTTACTTTTTCAGCTTTGGTTTTATAGAGCCCTTTAATGACTGTTTATGGTAATCCTCCGAAATTAAAACATAATAGAAATTCATTCAAAAAATAATTTACTAAGTGCCTATTGTGTGCCAGGCACAGGAAATGCAGCAGTGAGCAAAACAGATGAAAATGTGTCTTCCTGGAAATTTGATTCCAGTGGGAGGTTCAGACAATAAATACTTAAGAATTAAACTATCAAATATTATCACGTGGTAAGAGTTATGGAGAAAACAAGGCAAGGAAACACGGTAGGCAAAGTATGGAGGTCTTAACCTTAAATAAAAAGGCTAGGGAGGTTCACGAAGAAGGCCACAGTTGAGCAAAGATGGTGGCAGGCCATATGGGTTCTGGGGGAGAAGAGTCAGCCTGGAGGGAACAGTCAATGCAAAGGCCCTGAGACCCATGTGTGTGCTTGGCAGGGAAGCCCACAGAGCAGGAGTAGAGTGAGCAAAGGAGACAGAGACTAGAACGTCATGTTGGGGAAGAATCCAGAAGAGGGAGAAGGGAGAATGGATTTTATGAGGGCTTATCAACCATCTTGAGGTTTTATTTTGAGGAAGATATGATGATGCTGGGGGCATCGGGCAACATGACACAGCTTAGGTTTTAAAAGGGTCACTGTGATTACTGTATCAAGGAAGATTATAGAGACAAAGATGGAAGCGGGAAGACCAGTTAGGGGGCAACTGGAAGAATGCTGGCAAGAGACAGTGGTAGTTGGGAGCTGGGTGGTGGTGGTGGCAGACGTTGGGGGCAGGGGACAGTGGAATTCTGGATATGTTGTGGGGAGAAGACTGACAGGATTTGCTGAGGGAAATACAGGGAGACACAAGAGGAGCAGGTTTGGAGGAGGAAGGTCAGGAATTCAGTTGACACCACTTAAGTTTGAAGTGATTATTAAATGTCCAAACGAGGTTCGCAGGCAGACACTGGGTGACAATGGGACACCCCAGTCTGGAGTCCAGGCTGCAGGCGAGCATGGTAATCCTTGGCATACAGGTATTTAATGTGAGGATGTGAGGTAAGATCACCTAGGGAGAGCGTGCAGACAGAGAAATGCTCTGAGGTTGAGTCGTGGGGCACTTGAGTGCTAGATGGTCAGGGAGATGAGGAACAGCCATCCAAAGAAGCCAAGAAAAAGCAAACACAGCAGAGAATAGGAAAAAACCCAGGAGGATGTGGTGAGTAGCAAACCAAGAGAAGGAATGTTCTAGAATTGAGGAAGTGATCAATTCTAGCAAAAGCTGATGATATCCTCCTCTGTGCTTTGTTTTCTTCTCAGTACAGTCATCCCTGCTGATCTGCAGGAGACCCATCCCGAGACTCCCAGTGGATGCCAGAAACCACAGACAGTACCGAACCCTATGTTTTTTCCTCTACGTACACACCTGTGATCAAGTTTAATTTATAAATTAGGCACAGTAAGAGATTATTGCTAATCATTATAGTTAATAATAAAATAGAACAAGTGTAACAACATCCTGTACTGAAAACTGTATCAATGTGGTTTTTCTCACTCTCAAAATATCTTACTGTCTTGAACTTACCATTATGATGATGTGAAATTATAAAATGCCTACATGATGAAATGAGATGAGATGAGGGGAAGGACAACAGGGATAGGGGGCTACCTACTTATCACGATCAGAGTATGGCATGATGTGCTAGAAGGTCAGGAAGGTGGGGGAGCATGGAGAACGTGCATCATGACTACACAGAATCCCAGGCATCTATGTATGAAAGTCAACCAATAGTTTCTAACACTGATGAGAAACTTGCACAATTAGCAAGTTGTTTACAAATGTGTAGGTAAGTACCAGAAGAAAGAGCTAAAAGAACCTCAGGAATGGGACTCATAGACAGGGAGTTAGTGGGGCAAAAGATTGTTGTTTTTCTTTTTTTTTTTTTTAAGATTTATTTATTTATTCATGAGAGACACAGAGAGAGAGGCAGAGACACAGGCAAAAGAGAGAAGCAGGCTCCATGCAGGAGCCCGATGGGGGACTCCATCCTGGACCCTGGATCACGCCCTGAGCTGAAGGCAGATGGTCAACCACTGAGCCAGCCAGGCATCCCAAGACTGCTATTTTTCGTTAAAAGTCACACTTTTAAAACTCTATCTCTGTATTACTTTCATAAAAAATTAAATGCAACTAGTCAGGAGGAAAAAAACACATGACTAGATGCCTACTTCCCAGCCTATGGATTACAAAATTACAGCCAGAGGCCAGCAACTCTGTGTGCTCAAGTAATTATACACCAAGACCACATACATTATGGATATTATAACATGTTATGTACTATAATATTTTCTCAAACGCACACACTGCTTTCATCACAAAAAATTAAAGGCATTTCTGAAATTGTTATGTTTAATCGTTAAAGATGTTATCATTCCAATGATATTAAAAGCAAATAGAACTACCCTATGATCCAGTAATCACACAGTATTTACCCCCAAAATACAAAAACACTAATTCAAAGGGATACACGGACCCCTATGTTTATATTATAGCGGCATTCTTTACAATAGCCAAACTGTGGAAGCAGCCCAAGTGTCCGTCAATAGATGAATGGATAAAGAAGATGTGGCATATATACAATACAGTATTATTTAGCCATAAAAAAGAATGAAATCTTGCCGTTTGCAACAACGTGGATAGAGCTAGAGAATATAATGGATGCTAAGTGAAATAAATCAGAGAAAGACAAATACCATATGATCTCACTCATGTGTAAAGTGTAAGAAACAAATGAGCCAAAGGAAAAAAAAGAGAGAGAGAAAGAGAAGCCAAGAAACAGACTTAACTATAGAGAATAGACTGATGGTTACCAGAAGGGAGGGAGGTGGGGGGATGGGGATTGAAGACTACATTATCATGATGAAATAATTAATTACATGATGTAAAAAAAAAAAAAAAGAATTGTGAAGGATGAAATTAGTAGCCTTACTTACTATTTAGAGATTCTTATTATCTAAGCTTGAATTAAATATGTAAAAATAAAAATGTCAATGATTGGAAAGAGTATATAGAACTGGAATATGGAAAAAATGCATAAGCACTATTTCATGATCACCTATATAATTTTTTTTTAACTCAGTTCCTCACTCTGAATAAGTTGAGGAACCTCTGTAAGAGCTGAATTAAAATTCCGGGTCATTTAATTTATTAGAATCCCATTGTAATCAACTGTGGGAAGGAAATTATGATTCTTTCGATAGGGATGTGTAACCTTGTTTACATGTCCTGCCAACAATTGAGAGGTCCTTGTAAAGAGAACATGTTCTAGTTATCTCTGGATCTCAATTCCTGGCATGGATATTAACATACACAACAAAATTTAACATTTCCTAAGTGCTTTCCCTGCACTATACATTGCTTTAAATACTTTACACGTATTTTCATTTAATTACTATTGTAGAAACAGGAGTCCTCTGGTTCCTGAACTTGGTACTATGTTATTCTCACATCACAGATAGGAAACTAAGCCACACAGGGCAAGGAATTCTTAGACACACATATAATGAATGGCAAAACCAGGATCAGAAGCCAGGCAACCTCTTTAGAGCCTTGGCTCTTAATGTTTATGTAAATATTAATAAATGTTTGTTGATAAAATCATTGAACTAATAAACCCACAGGCAATTTCTTTTAATTGGCAATATAAAATAAAGCCAGCGTGTTATTCATGAACAGCATGATGACTTTTTTCCTATGTATATTTGAAAGGCAGTTTATTTGATGATCTCACCTTTTTCTTTTATTTCTGGATCATCTGTTTTTCTATTTGTTTCTGAAAAGTAAAAACAAAACAAAATAAGTATTGTGAAAGTCGTCACTCATTATCTCAAAATATAGGACCATGTTTAAATGAATTCAAGTAAATATAATTTAAGAGAAATATTTCTGGGCATGGAATTCCATTTTCCTAAACCCTGACTTCTTTACACATCAAGTTTGTTACAAAATATTAAGATCAGACTCATCGGAATTAAAGAAATGCAGCATGTCGCCCTCACTGGGGTGACACCAGTCTCATTTCCCTAAGGACTTCACACATCCACAGGCAGCCCACTAAGGGTGCCTGCACTGAGCCCAGGTACTAAGGAGCCGAGATATGCCAGACAGCCCACCTGTGTCACCCTCTTGCTAAGTAAATCACAGTCACAGGGGCTCTTGCACGAATGCGACTCAGTGCAGTGAAATCCACCCAGAGCCTGAACCAAACAACATCCACCCTACATGGAAAACTATGGTACATGACCTATGAGCTTATAACCTCATTTCTGCATTATCTCAGATCTGGCCTATTGTTTAATCTAAGTTTGGGTCTAGCTAATCTTCAAGGTAGACCAGTTGATTATAGCTCCAGTAGGTACTTATTTAAATTTGAGTATTTCTAGGAACACATGTATAGACGGAGGTGTTGGAGTCAGGATAGGACAGAGTTTGGGAAACTCAGTTCTTCCCCTATAGTAGACAGGGCTGTGGGGTCAGATCAGGGGTACAATCACAGAACATTCGATTTCTTTGCTCCCTGGTTTCCTCCAGGGAAATATTCCTATCAAATATTTCATTTTGGGGAAGTGACAAGTAAATCTGAAGTAGGCTTCTGACACAAGGAAGTGATTTTCATAGGTCAAGAGTTTTCAAGATACCCAGTGAGAGAACGGAAACAAACTCAGGAAGCTGCAGAGTGCCAGGATCGGTGTAAACACATCACACCTGCCTCCTGCCTCCTGTCACCCCATGGGAAGGTCTATCTCCCTCTGTGCAAAGGGGGAAGATGAAGCTGAGAAAGCCGAGTGCCCAACATATCAAGGTCAGGCGTTCACATCATTCCAAAGCCTATCGTCTTCCCATAGCGCCCTTCTCTACCTTTTCTAAAAAGGAAACAGGGCATAGGGACCTGCAGGTTTTGCCTCCTGCAGAGTGGGCTTCATAAAGTTGACCACCACACACTTCCTGCCAGTGCTGCAGGAGGTACACGGGATATTTAAAAACACAACCAAAAGAGCCCTTCTAGATCTCTGTTGAATGTCCTAGGATTTCTGGTCTTATTAACTTTAACCTCCTTATCAGAAAAGTAGGTAGGCAGTGCATCATTTAACAGGATGCGCTCTCGTAGGCATCAAGGATACAGGATCAAGGATACAGGATTGAGGAAAAACATCGACAATCTTGGTCCTCGAGGAGTCGTACGAGTGGTATCAGCAGTGCCTGCGGGAGGGCTGTGACCCTCCACATCCTCCAGTAATCTGTCACCTGGCATGTGGCTCGTGTAAATTGAGAACACAAGCACAAAATGCAAGTTCCTAACTTGACTAGAGAAAACAGATGGGTGCTAGGCACAAAGAGGAGTTTGAGGCTCTCCACAAATCTTCCCGCCCCCAAGGGAGAAATAAGGAGTGGTTTGCACTGGTCACATTTTAAATATGTGTGGGAGGGCCCTGGCCAGGCACGCTCCCAGGAACAAGGGCCACCATCTTTCTTCCTCCTCCAAAGCAGGATTTTCGATAGGGCAATGAGCCTGACCTAAGAAGATCCAGTCCAAACTTCCCCAGCTCTGGGCAAAAGCTGTCTCATGTCCCATTCTGTCCCTCACTTCACATCAACGTGCTGACATCTGTGAATCTGTGACTAGTGTTTGGATATGGGGAAATGAGCAGAGCAGGAATTTCAGCCCCTGATTTTCGGTGCTTAAATGTAGCTTAAGTAAAGGCATTTTCTAAGAGATCCAGCTTCCCTGCACAGCTAAATAGTAAAGTGTTATTCTGCTCTACTTTATTCTGTACACATGCTTCCCTGGGAGACCCCATGTGGACCTGGCCATGCTCCAGAAGAAAATGACTTGTTGGATGCTTACTGGGAGCCAGGGGTTGTTCTAAATACTTACTGCAGATGATCCCATCCAACTCAATCAACTCTGGGAGGTAGTTTTCATTTTATGGATACAGAAACTAAGGCTCAGGAATCTTGCCAAAGGTCACAGAACATGTAAGACTGATTTATAATAATACTCTAATCACACACTGTATGTTCCAATAATGGGCAGTTAAAGGGAGCTAAATGCTCAGCCCAATTCTGAAAATTACCCGTGTACAGGTTCTCTTGTAACTCATACTTAGTGTTTAAGCACTCGTATCCAAGAAGAAATATGTTATACAATCTCTAACTGTACTAACTTCCTTTTTTTCCTCCCTTTCTGAATAAGGAAAACCTTACTTAAAAGAATGGGATCTTAGTTGTTCAAAAATTATAAGCCACTAAAGAAAATCACTTTTGTGAATTCAAATATCCAGAACTCTATGATGGGCCAGCTACTGTGCCTATCTGCTTCCTGACCAGTTCTTGAACCTCAACATACGTCCAAAGCTAACTTCCATCCAGGCCTAGTATCCTCACAAGGTCCTCAACACACTGGCATCTGTGACTTCCCAAGACCCAGACCTAGGGCTCTGTTTCCTCAGCGATGGCCCACTTGGCCAGTCAGTTTTCCTGTCTCTTTCTCTGTCCCTGCCAGGACTTCCTGAGCTCAGGCTCTCCCACTGTCACCTGGACTATTACTTATCTCCAACCTGCTCTCCCCCCTGCACTCTGGCCTCCTATCAACTGTTTCCACCTTCCACCTGTTGCCCTGTGCTCACTTCAGAATACCATGAAGGACCATGGCTGGCAGGTGTTTCGGCCTTTCTGATCCTCAGTTCCTTGTCTGCAAACAGGGATAAGCCCCATCTGCTGGGAAAACTCAACTCCCTAACACACAAAGCACTCAGCAGAGGAAATGCAATCCATAGAAGCGGGTCTGTGTATTCTGAGTAAGTGAGTTTAAAGTCTTTATTTTTAATGTTTCTTCCAGGCATGTTGGAGGAGAAAACGATACTTGTCTAGGAATCCAGAGGCTTCTTCCCTACTTGTGTAGTTCTCCCTTTTCTGCCCAGAGAATGAAGATTGAAAGAGAATTTGCTGTACCCTTTCTGGCCCTTCCACCTGCTCAGACTCTTTCATCTTCTCAACCACAATGAAGTTCATGTCCTCATGGTACAATGGTCACGGGCGATTGGGAGGGTGTGGGGGAGGGGGCTTGTCACACTAGGGAATTACCAAAACTCTAGGTGCTGAATAAACATCTACAAAAGATGGATGCAGGGACTACTTCATTTTAATCTGGCCCCCAGCAATGCACCATAAAAGTACGTGTTAAACAAAATAAACACTGCCTATGAGAAACAGGTTAAGAGAAGGTTGAAGGTACATCTTTGTGATTTGTCATTAAAGATACTATAATATTCTAAAATATTCATTAAGTACAAAATGAACTGATTTTGTTACATAACAAAATAATACTTCAAAATAATGACAATATAGAGAAGAATTCTGCATTTTATTGCACTCAAATCACATTGAACAGAAGACAGTTACATTATTTTTAGAAAATCCATTGATGTTGCCCAGCTTGGCATGTATTTGTGAAGACAAGGCTCATTAGTTCAACTAAAGTATTTGAGGTTGACCACAGCATAATGAATCCTCAGTTTCCAGATTCTAGAGATGATTATATACAAAAGTCCAGCAAAATTGTATTCATTTATCAGTTCTATGTCATTCCTAAGTTTCCCTAAAAAAATAAGGCTTTATAAAAAGTAGTGTTCTATAATTCACAATATTAGAATTAAGAGCTTTATTAGAATTTGAGTAGCAACTCTATATTACCCATATCACAGCTTTAGAAAATTATTGCTTTTCTTAGTAACTCAGTCTTCTGGATTTCACTACACATTGGGTCAACATGCATAACTCACTACATTGTAACTATGATCTATAATGATAAAAATATAAAATCCCTTGGATTGTAACCCTAAAAGTAGGGGGGAAAAGTTATCTTATCTTAAAACAATGTTAACATAATCAAGAGCTATCCCTGACATGGAAATGAAATGACCTCTTTTCGGGTTTTTTTTTGTTGTTGTTGTTTTAAATAGCTGATGGTCCTTTCAAAATGATGTCACTGCCGTCTTTCTAACAAATGAGTATTTTCATCACAGCAACTATTTCTGAGCCAAAATAAACCACATGAAAAATAGAAGAAACTCTTCAGGATAGAAAAGAAAAGGCTCATATGTTGCAAACAGCAGCAGGTATGTGGCTTGGTGAGTGCTTTTCACACGTCCTAAATCAATCCAGCTAGAGGCATCCTTCTTTAGTAAGATCACTATGCTGTCTTCAGTGTTGTGAGGACATTACTTTAATTAGCCAAAGGCAGAGCAATCTTTAAGATGTGCACCGGTAATTTATAAAGACTTTCTAAAATTTAAACAAATACTAAAGGGATAAAGCTATTATACGATTGATATGAGGTGCCAAACAGCATTTTTGCATGACAGAGCAGGCCATTCCTTTTGTCTATATTCTAGCAAGGAATTTAAATTTCTCCCTCCTCGAATTGAAAAAATAAATTAACCATGATAACTTAAGACTTTCACCAAAATATTAAATTTTTCTAATCAATGAGCTAACAGCTATAGCAATCTCAAAATTTGAGTTTTCCCCTGAATACTCAAAGCTAATGTAGAAATGTCTTAGAATGATATCAGTGCAGATATATACAACTCAAATCTTCACAGCTAATGGTGACAGCGAGTAGTGTTCCTCAGAGTGCAACAGCAGGGCACTCTTCATGGCTTTGAAATCACGTTTTTTTTTTTTTTTGAAATCACGTTTATGCACTTTACACAGGTCAGTCCAACAGACTTAGGAGTAATTACTAGTAATATATATATATTATATATGTATATATAATATATATAAAAACCCTGCCAAGACAATTGCTGCTACATTGTCAATATAATCAACTATTATCTGAAAAAACACATATAAATGTAGGTAAGATCGAAAGCTGTGTGACAAAAAGAGAAGAGAAAACCAAAGGATTCACTAATGTTATCAAAAACGGACATGCAGGAATGTAACATTACGTGTAATTTTTGGTTCTAAAAAAATACACTAAAATGCCAGTGGACTATGATCGATTGAAAACATCTTTAGTGTTCATTCCCAAAGATCTTGGTCTGCTCAGTAATTGCGTCACAAGATCTATCACAGCCATCTTTTGGAGCGTATGGTTAGGCTGGTCCTCTTGTGGTAGTGGGGGCAGTCTTTTTGAAGCTTTACGTATCTGCAAAAATAAGGGGAAATCTAAATTAAAGGACCAACTAGACACAGACTGTGAAACTGCTTCATTTCCATTCTACTTAAAAAAAAAAAAAAACCACCGACAGAAGTAAATGCTTTTTATGTGCTAGTGTTGTTTTTAAGGGCAACTCGTTAAACAGTGATTAACTACCCAGAGAAGTCCCTGGGAATTAACTTGTGAAGCTGCTGATGAAAACTTAAGCTTCTTAGAGCATCTGAGAATTATAACTAAATTTCAGAATTTCAATCTTTTGAGAAATACAAGCGTTAACTCTCTTTCTCCCATCAGTGTTTTCACTGTATTAATAAGAAAAGTAATAGAGAAAGAAAATCTAGCATGGTGTTTTTTTTTTTTTTTTTAAGTTTTTTTTATTTATTTATAATAGTCACACAGAGAGAGCGAGAGAGGCAGAGACACAGGCAGAGGGAGAAGCAGGCTCCATGCACCGGGAGCCCGACGTGGGATTCGATCCCGGGTCTCCAGGATCGCGCCCTGGGCCAAAGACAGGCGCTAAACCGCTGCGCCACCCAGGGATCCCTAGCATGGTGTTTGAAAAGCAAATATAGGAAGGATTTTCATGGAGCAATTAGATACTGTAAATTGCAGTTAAAATACATTATTTTAATATAATCATGTCAGTTTTTAATGTTACTGACAATAAAAATGGGTAAAAAAAAAAGTATATGTAAAAGTCATTCTTGTCCAATTTTTTACAACTACTTTCTCATTCCAAGTTTAGTATCTGATTGATTTTACTATTACAGCATTAGACGTTAAAATTCGAGTAGAAAGGAAGATGGTGCACATAAAGGCCCAGCCAAATTTTGATATATTTTCTAAATCTGGATTATGATCCTTCCTACTTCCCTTCCTATCTATCTACCTACTTACCTATGTGTGTGTGTACATGTATATTCAGAAATTTTTATACAAGCAGATTTGGTGCTCAATGTGAAGTAACTAGAAATCATATGTATACTTTTATATATCCAACAGAAATGAGTATATACAAAAGACATGCACAAGATTATTCACAGAAGCTTTCTTCATAACAGCCAGAAACTGGAAACATTCACAATAGCTATCAACGTAGAATGGATTTTTTTTTTTTTAATGTAGTGTATTTATAGCAAAAGGCAATGAATAGAACCAAATTATTCTACACTACCAAGTGGATGAAACTCAGCCATGATGTTGAGCAACAAGAAATAGTCACCAAAAAAGTCTGCATGTATTTGTGTGTGTTTACTTACGGTTTTATCTTATCAAATTCAAGAGCAAGCAAACCAATCAGTGGTGATACAGATGAGAACAGTTACTGCTGGTGGGGATGTGGGGGTGTGACTGAGCGGGAGGAAGGAGAGAGTGCTAGCCGCATGCTGAGTAGTGGATGCAGGAATGGATCACATGGAAAATGGAGCACACAGTTTCATTAAACCGTGCGTTCAACAAGCGTATGTGTCTCTGTGTGTTAGTTACACCTCAACAAAAAACGTTTTTACAAATGTGTTGGACTCTGGGTTCCCTCAGAACTTATCAGTTAGCTAGATCATGAGAGGAATGAACTCATGGTTTCTGTAACCTGTGCGATCAAACCTATCTGAGATTGTGGGAAGCTGTCTGAAGTATAATGATGAGCACCGGTAAAAGGGCAAATAAACTAGCAGCCTGGTTACAATTCTGAATGACCCAAATATATGCTCCTAAATATTTAAAGACGACCCTACTCAGAAGTGGTCCACTGAGTTGCAAACCTAGTTATGTCCGAAATCGGGCCAGTCACCCCCTCTACTACTCTCTGTTTCCTCCTGCCTTCAATAAGTGGGTAGAGAGCTGATCATTTATTCATTCAGGTCAGGAACACAGGAATCCTCCTTAACTCTTCCCTTTAATCAACCCTCTCTTCCCCACAAATTGCTTCCAATTCCAATCCCCATGAGTCCGCCCTGCCAGTCCTTGCACCACAGCTGAAGCTTCTGCTGTCTCCAGCTTGGATCAGTACATCTGCACCCTTCCTAGTCTGCACCTTCTCAGTGGACTACCCTTTTCAGATCTGGATCTGACCATGTGACTCCTCTGCTTGGAATCTTTCAGTGGCCTCCTGCCATCCTTAGGCCCAGATTCAAATTTTTAAACATATAGACGGTACACTCCAGGTAGTGACGCCTGCATCTTTTTCCACTTGTCTTCCTACACTTTTACATGGCACACTGTCCTGGTCCTTGTTCAACAAGAGCTTGCTTCCTCTGCTCCCCACCTACCAACTCCAGTCACTTCTGACAGCACCTCTAAACTCAGCCCCAGTACAAGGACACATGGGAGGCCAAATGTACTCTCCACACCCTTGCTCCCAAGCTGAGTCAGTTATCCCTCCTTCTCTGTGCTGTCCTGTATACCACACTGGTATATAATTAATGACATTATAGTTGGTTGTTTTACTCTGTTACATGCCCACAGGACTATGAACCACTATGGTGTAGGCCTATATTGTTCAAGTATATTCTTTGCCCAGGGCAGAACAGATGCTTAATATGTACTTCTTGCATAAATGGTGAAATCTACAACAGTAACATTCATATTAGACACTTATTAACATAAACCAAGACCTCTAGTGCTGTCAAGACTAAGGCTGGCTAGGTGCCTTAGTGATCATGTTAGGAAATGCTTGGTGACAAGGGGAGGCATGAGTGAAAGTTTGCACAGGTGCAGCAGAGTGAAACCATCATCACTGCTAGACCAGTCCACAGTGAGATGAGTTATAGACATGATCTCCATTTTCAGAGAGATAGGAACAGCAGCAGAAACACTGATGCTCACATATTTCCATCTTGTGTAATATGATTATCACCATAAAACATAACATTAACTTTTTTTTTCTGGCATAGTATGACAGAAAAAATTGTTAATGGCACCAGTTAGTGAAACAGCCTTAACGTACTATTTGGCAGGAAATTTTACTTGGATCAACTTTGTAAGTGATTCTCCGTAAGTGAATCAATTTGTGCTATGCACATTTATTGTCATATTGCTAGAATCACACACTCTATGATTTCAAATAAAACTCTGAGTTTGAGGAGAAAGGTAAAAGCCCACTAAAAGAGCATGGATCACAAAAAGAATTTTTTAAAAAATCTGGTATTCAAAATGATCAGAATGATCAATTCTTGGGACTGACTTTTTACATTCTTGTCAAGAGCAAAGTACTAATAAATTTACAAATATAAACAAACTGACAAAATACAAGCTACTGGACAACTTACTTTTCTGAATAATTCTTAATCTTCAATACTTCCAGGTCCTAGCTGAAGTACTAATGTATACAAAGAGGAAGATAAACAGTATATCTCTCTAGTTTTACCCCACCAATACAGCTCTCAGAACTCATTAGCTCTTAGGCCTTATGAAAAATCCTCTAGAGCACAGAGTCCAAGAGTGTAAACTCTGGAGCTAGTATGTAAGGGGCAGTCTCCATTCTGCCACCTGTCAGCTCTCAGACTCACTTTGTTATGTCTCAGTTTTCTTGTCTGTAAAATGGGAGATAACAGCATGTCTACCTCTTAGGTAACTGGAAATATTAAATGAGTAAATTCATGTAATGTGCTTAGAAGAGCACCTACATAATGCTTAGTGCTTAATAAATGTTAGCATTCACTGGGTCCTCGTGTGTAGCTCAATACAAAGGTGAATTAAGAGAGCTCCCACCTTGTGGGGTTATATCATACCCATAAGTATATTATTGTGAACTTTAATAAGCAATATTAAGACAGTATAACCTAGTCTTAGAATGATCAGGGAAGGCAAAGTAATCATCAGTTAGATTCCAGGGGCCAGAAAAAAGTTAACTAATAGCTAGCATGTTGCAGAGGTCCTTAATTAAAGTTTCCACTGAATAACAGATTCTTAAAGCCTAAAAGGTTAGGAAAATTGAAAAGTAAGAAGACAGGCCCTGGGACGCCTGGGTGGCTCAGTGGTTGAGCGTCTGGCCTTTGGCTAAGGGCATGATCCTGCAGTCCTGGGATCGAGTCCCATATCGGGCTCCCTACATGGAACCTGCTTTTTCCTCTGCCTCTGTCTCTGCTTGCCTCTGTCTCTCTCAGGAATAAATAAATAAAACCTTAAAAAAAAAAAAAAAAAAAAAGAAGACAGGCCCTACCATCAGTACTCCTACAGCTTCTGTAATCACACAGATAATTAATATAAAAGCAGTGAGCTTACTGTATCAAACGATCATGAATATAGAGTTTCAACTATTATTCTTTTGTAAGACTGAATAAAAGAGGTTGTAATATAAGTAAGACTATGAAAATAATGGGAAATAAGCAAACCAAGTGCAATCATTAAAAATAACTCTTGGCCTTACAGTCTCTTTGGCAAGGTCACACCATAACTGTGCAGTGGGTCAATCAAATTTTTATGACACCAAATTACAGGTTATAACTTTCTGAGCAGGCCTTTCAGGGTTTAACTTCTCTTGATCCACCTCAAAGATCAGGCAAATTAATTACTAAACAAAAATTGCCACGGTCACCATTTATTGGAAGCTCGTTGTATGTCAGTAAGAATGCATATTAATCAAATCCTCATTTTTATGGGCTTCGGTTGTTAAACACCTCATCTAAAAAAGCAGCTTATTATTCCAGCACCTCAACCTCTAGGTATTTTATATTTATATGCCAAGGAAATTCTCAGGCTCAGCTTATAAAATATGAAAGTAAAAGCACAGAGATTTCTAGCCAGAAAACAGGATTACCTTTTATACTTCCACTAACATCAGGTCAATATTAAAAAATATGAACTGTAACTAGGAAAGAGTCAATGTTGTAAAACTCATTATTTTTAAAAATACATATAAGACAATTTTCTTTAAAGGCATGGACAGTAATAAAAATGCTAATTCAGTAGCCTGCTCTGTCTCCTCAAGGCAGAAACGAGGCCCTCTGCGAATTGCCATGCAACAAAAAAAGAAATCGTAAATGTAGGATAGAAACATTGGCTCTCCCTGTTCTCTGCACCTTTCCTAAACACCAAAAACACACACCTGCTCAGTATTCATCATGTAAAAGACCAATTTCTCCATGGATTTCTATTCTCATTCACATTATAATACCAACAGCTCAGTTCTCTTAAGTATTTAGACCTAGTACTATAAATGTACATGGTATGACAAAACCCTGAAACATCTCACCAAGCGTGACATAAGCACAGATGAGCTGGGGTATAGAACTAAAAATATTCTTTGATTATAAAAGTCATTTTTTTCCTTGAAATTTGTTACTCAGTAGATTTTGGCAGTTATAATTATTTCTACCAAAAGCACAAATAGTTAATGCACATCATTGCTACAAAATTCACAGTAAGCATAATGTAAAAAATATGAGCAAAAAGTCAACCAATAAATGACACAAAAAGAAAGGAAACAGAAATAAAATACAGAAGCAGGAAGAAATACACCTAGGATAGAGGTACTGGAAGTTTCTCTCTTCACAAAAACATGTTTTTTTTTTCCCACAATAAGAACAGGAGGCTTGTGTGTTCATTTTATAGGTAGAGTTAATGTCATCTCTAAAATGCCATTTGAAAACAAAGGATTTGGTCAAAATGGTGTTCCCATTCTCTGAATTCAATGCTGATGAGAGGGACATGTGGTAGAGGGGAGAGAAAAGTACAGAAATGGATTAACTCAGTGGGCTGGAAGGAAAGACTTCAGGTACTGCCAAGGCCTAGGGAGCCAATCGGGATCACCCAGGGTACTAAGATGCGCTCATGGAAATGGAGAATGGAAGAAGACAGTCACAAAATAATGCACTATTAAACTTCCATCTTAAGGCAGTTCTGATTCCATATCCTCCATCAATTAGCATGTCAATTAGAAAAAAATAAAAAAGGAAAAAGCCCCACCTAGTTACTACTACTACTACTACTACTAACGACCATCTATAAAGGCAAAGATCATGTTACTTTGATCATTAATGCTCCTCACTTTCTAGCTCAACAAACATGTACTAGACTGAATCTGATGTGTATTTCCCTTTACTTTGGCTCAACTGATCAAAACACAGATAATCTTCTTTTTGAATTTAGGTATAATTAATCTTTCTCTCAGGATTTTTGCTCTTCATAGACTGATTTCATAGAGCTGTGTGAGTATCAACAGTATATTCTAGAGTAAACAGAAAAGGAAAAGGCAGTACATCTAGCAAAATGTCATACCTGGGGGTACTTCCTGTTGTTCTTCCGCAGGGGGCATGTATACTTCTAAAATAAATAACAAAATTACAATCCATTATATATTGCTGACCAGTATTTAAAAAACAGATTGTATTTAAGTTACTGTGATTATTTTTACAGACATTTTTGGGATTTGATTGCAATGATCACAAAAACATTAGGTTACAACAAAGAATTAGCTATAACCTGGCAAAATGTTGTTTGCTTTGCAAATGTTCTGTAAAATAGGCTTTCCGTTATCTGCCTAACTGACTCACTGCCTGGGCAAAGGAGATATGAACTAAAACCTAGGTCTTCACCACAATTTTGCATCAGACTTGATAAGAAAGCTGAAGAAAAGATATTTAAAATATCTCGTTAAAATGTTTTTAACTCATAACCCTAATTTTAATGTGAACAAAAGACAAAGAAACTGAAATACAATCCAAAAGTAAATCCTTATCCTTAATAAAGTTTCTGAAAAATACTATTCTAAGCCTAGACAAAAATATGGATATGACTTTAAATATCTCACCTTTTCCCCTGGCTACTTCAACCCATTTGCAACTAAAGAGACTATAGACCTTATCACATAATGGTATAATAATATATTGATCTAATTCACTCTATAAAATTACATATATATATGAAGATCTTCATATCTAACAACCCACTGAGCATTACCTTAACCTAGAGATAAAATTGTATCAGCTTTCCTTTTGCTTCCTAAAGACTTGTTAATTTTATTTATTTTTTTTAAGTTTTTAAAATTTATTCATGAGCGACATAGAGAGAGAGAGGGATGCAGAGACACAGGCAGAGGGAAAAGCAGGCTCCATGCAGGAAGCCCAACGTGGGACTCGATCCTGGTTCTCCAGGATCACACCCTGGGCTGGGCTAACGGCGGCGCTAAACCGCTGAGCCACCCAGGCTGCCCTGCCTCCTAAAGACTCGTAACAGACTTTGGTCAAAAGGAAGAATTTTTATAGCATTTTTCTAAAACTCTTGTTAATTATGCAGCTATTTTAATCATTTTCCTTCTGACATTAATTTGCTTCTAATTTTAAGAATAATACATACCCGAATGGAAGATTTGGAAATATTTTACATACAAGGAAAAAAATCTCACCTATTCCCACTGATCACTATTAATATTCTGGCATATTTTGTTGTTTTAGTGGCAGTACTGTGAGTGCTTACTAGCTTTCTCCGTTGTGACTGGCTTGTTAAGGTTTGCGTACTGATTTCACTCTTGGTTAAATCAGAGATCTATTAGCACTTTATCATCTTCACTAATATTTTTTTCTCAGAATTTCTTTTATTTGTCATTTTAGGTTTGAAAAAACTGTGTGCATCATAAAGTATTGATCACTTTGTTATTTCCATCATTGATGTTATACTAAGAAAGCCTTATTATTATTATTGCAAGATAAATTTTCAACTGATTGTATTCAAAAAGTATACATTTAACAAATTTACCTGAAATTTATTCTGGTAACAATGTAATGAGAGGATTTTTTAAAAGGTAATTATGAATTAATTATATCAGCACAACCTGATTTTCTTTACTCTGGAACTTGTTAAATCCACTTCAGTAAGGCTTTCAACTCCCATCTTCATGAGGGCTCCCAAACATATCAATCTCAGGTCTCACCCATCTAGTTCATATCATTGGTATATCCAACCTGCTACTTGAAACCTCTACGTGGGAATCTCACTTCATTCCCAAACTTAAAATAAGCCTTGGTTTTCTCCTCTAAACCAGTTTCTTATATATCCTAGTTTTCTTCTTGGTAGATTGCCTCCTCATCCGACAGTTATTCAAACCAGACCAAAGTCTCCCTTTATTTCTCTTTCCTTCACAACCATCAGAAAGTTTCATCAGTTGTAATTCAAAAATACATTTAAAATACAAGACTTCCTCCTCCGTGTCATTTCCACTGCCAGAACATTACTCCAGGCCACCATGATCACTTCCTGGATTGGTACAATCATTTCCTAACAGGGTGGTCCCTGCCTCCATTTTTGCTCCATACAATCCATTTCCTAACTAGGAATGAAAGTAATTGTTTAAAGTAAGTCAGATTATGCTATATCCCATTTAAGTATCTTTCCCAGATTCCCAATGCACTTGGAATATAATCCAGATTCATTAGGTCCTCCGAGTTCACAACTGATCTGTCACCTGAATCTTTAATGCTTAAGCCAATTCAAGTTTATTTTCTATTACCTGTAACAGAAAATAATCATCCTGACACAGATGGGGAAGAGGGTTTAGGCACAGGGTTGATATAGCCTAACCAGTACTTTTGAATAGAGCACCCTAATGGCATCCTGACAAATGGATTTGAAGAACACAAGTATCTAGTTGAGAAGATGGGCTAGAAGGCTACCACTGTTGTCCAGGAAGGTGATGAGGGCTGAACTAGAGCACTAAAGCCACAGAGAAAAGAATGGATTTGAAAACCATTTGTCTAGGGATGCCTGGGCAGCTCAGTCAGTTAAGTGTCTGCCTTTTGGCTCAGGTCATGATCTCAAAGTCCTGGGACTGTGCCTTGCATTGGGCTCCCTGTCCTCAGGGAGTCTCCTTCTTCCTCTCCCCCTGACCCTGCTCCCTGCTCGTGCTCTGTCTCAAATAAATAAAATCTTAAAAAAAAAAAAAATAGTCGGTCCAGCCGAACAACATAAAGAACCCAATTTTTAACCCATCCCTGCCCAAAGCTAACACCATCTGACAAAACCACCCCCTCGTTAGAGGAGCCTCGCCGAAGCCAGTTATTTGCTATTGTAGTATCCTGGTTTTATCTCTTTTATCGCCCTTTTCATAATTTGTAGTTACTTTATCATATTTGGCCATAAGAATGCCAATTCCAAGGAAACCAGAAATGCTATCTCCATCATCTTCGCTTGCACTCTCTTAGCCCCGGCCATCCTATAGATAGCAAAGTGTCCAATACGTATCTCTTGAATACATGAATGTAGTTTTAATACAAAAAGTAAAACTATCTCTATAAAATTAACTTACCTTCTAAAATTATGTTTGAATCTTCTCCAGCATTATCTAAAAAAAAAAAAAAAAAAAAAACCAAACACATTTTACATTATCTCACACTAGATCCTTAAATTAACTTATCTCTACTAAGATAACTAAATTTGGCTCTTTTTAGACTGGGGCTTCTTATGGAGACTCCTAAGTATTTTTTTAAATTTTATATAAATTCAGTTAATTAACATATATTATGGGTTTCAAAGGTAGAGGTCACTGATTCATCAGTGCTCATTACATCACACACCCTCCTTTTTAAAATTATTTTTTAATGGTTCAACATCTAATATTATTCTAAAATTACCCAAAGAATATCCACTAATTACTTTTTTTAGAGGCCAGTGATTTATCAGTCTTATGTAACACCCAGGACTCATTACATCACATGCCCTCCTTAATACCCATTACCCAATTACCTCATCCCCCCACTCCCCTCCAGTGACCCTTAGTATGTTTTCTATGATTAAGAGTCTTTTTTTTTAAGATTTTATTTATTTATTCATGAGAGATACACAGAGAGAGGCAGAGACATAGGCAAAGGAAGAAGCAGGCTCCCCGAGGGGAGCCTGATGTGGGACTAGATCCCAGGGCCCCAAGATCTGCCCTGAGCCGAGGGCAGCTGGTCAACCACTGAGCCACCCAACCATTCCTGATTAGGAGTCTTTTATTTGTCTCCCTCTCTGATTTATATTAGCATATCAACTTTAATTCCTAAATTATATTCAAAGAATATATCAAATAGGCCGACATCATCCCTGATGACATAAAACTTGCATAAGGGAACAATATTGACAATATACAATTACTTCCTTGGATACTTGAACATGTCTTGTATTTTTTACTACCTCTGTCTTTATTCCACAAGCTATCAGACTTTTAATAAATATAAGGGGGGTGGGACTGACTTGCAGGAGACACCTGCTTAGAGAAAGAGCTTACCTGAACTTTCTAGCCCTTCATTTTCCGATGGTTCATATACTAGAAGATACACAGAAAAAATAATCCGTTAGGACTACATAATTCTCACTATGACACAGCGTTCGCTCTATGGTTTCATGAGCACAGATGATGTCTCATTCGTCCTTGAACCCTGGGGCATAGTTGCTGGGAAGTGGCAGGCTGAGGAGGGGGGCAGTTTGGTGTGGAGTCAAACAAGCCCAGATTCCAAGTAGGCCAGCCCCCTTTTAGCCAAAAGAGAGCGGCAGTTACAGATGTTTTTTTAGTGTAAAATGGGGGAAATTAAGGTTCTTCCCCAATTACTTGTTACCAGGATCCAAAATCTGTTTACTCCCAGTGGCAGTGAATTTCCTTTCTCTATTTTTTTCATGTCTGCAGGGGAGGGTTCTGAGCTTAGGCAACAGCTCTCAGATCTTCCACTTGGGGGCAAACACTCGTGGTGCCAGCCCCACAGCACAAAGGCTCAGCTTACAGGTCCTGAACTCACTGCCCTGCACCCATCATTTCTCCTCTTGTTGACCTGTACGGGGCTCAGTGGCTCTCTGTTCTGCTGTAAAAGATACTCTGGTCTCTTCTCTCGGGCTCAGCTGGGTCACAGCTTTTTTATCAACTTCATCCCAGCTTTTTCCATTCTCCAAAAACGCCTCAAATTTTCTGGTGTGCTTAGAGCGAGCTTTCTTATTTTCTTAGCACAGTTATAAATGTATTCCTTATGATCATTTAATAAAGGAAATTTTTCGAGCACCTACTATATTTCAGATATTATTCTCAGCACTGGGTAAAGTAAGGGAAAATTTTTAATCCATCATCCTCTGTCCTTCTGGTGGTTTTGGTAAAACAAAGGGGCAGTGCCTGTTTGCTCGCTCCGTTCCTTTGAACTGTGTTGTATTTAAACATGCTCAAGTCTCTACCAACTTAAAAAAAAAAAAAAAAAAGGCCCTTTATTGAGCCTACTTCCCTTTTCCCCATCTCTCCCCCTCCATTTCATAATCTAATTTCTTCAAAGTCATTTACATTTGCTGTCTCACTCCTCCTTTCCTTCCTGAACCATCTCTCTTGCGGCCCTGACTCCTCCCTGCCACAGCTCCTCTGAGACCACCAGTGAGCCCCTCATTCCATCTAATGGAGGTGTTCCACCTTGCCAAGTTAGATCTCTCAGCAGCTCCTTCCTTCTCAAACACTACTGCCCTTGGACTTCACTGTGACCATGTTCTCCTTTTATTCCTTCTTTTCTCCTCAATCTTCATCACCTACCCTAGTCCTACCAGGCATTAAATATTGGCTTTCATGGTGGTGAGCCACAGAGCCTCCCATTCCCCCCAACTCAGTCCTCCCTTCATAAGTGATCTCAGCCTTTGGTTTCAATTACTTTATCTAGACTCAAGATTCCCAAACTTATAGCCAAGAATTAGATGTCTCTGCTGAGACCCAAGCACCAATTGGCTTATTAGATATCCCCCCTGGATGTCTTGACATACAGTCGACATGTACAGACTGGACTCATGGCCTCTTGGCTCATTTCTGTTTTCTAGTCTTGCCTATCTTTGGGAAAAAGCACCACTATCCATCAAGGGAACAAGCTGAACAGTGGATGGGGTTCGTGACATCGTGCTTTTTCAGCCCAGCTATATCCACACACATCACACCCTGTCAATTTTATCTCCTTACATGTCTCAGCTTGTCTGCTTCCTTTTACTGCCACCACCCTGGTATAAACTACTTTATCTCTGTCCTTTGAAAATGGCTCCTGCCAACGTCATTGGGAAGCCACTATCATACTAGATCAAATGCATGTTTTCAGTGCTCACCTTGCGTGACTCCTCAGTGGCATGGGACACTGCTGAACATCTCTTTCCTGAAACTTATCTTCTCTGATTCCTCTTTTGGCAGAGAATAGGACTCGGGGCAAGATCAGATTGAGATAAACGCACTAAACTAACTAGTCCCCACATCCGTTCTTGCTTCTTTCCAGTCTATTTGCTACATGCCAGGCAAAATGTGTATCTGATTCTGTAGTGCCTTGAATGATGCCTAAGGGTAGGTAAACATCCCAAACTATCTCTAGGCATCCTCTGGACCCTAGACATAGTGCAGTCCAAGCCCAGATTAGACTGCCAGCACTCCAGACACATCTTCTCATCTCAGAGGCTTAAGACATTCCAGCCACCTTTCCCTTGACTTGTTAAGGGCTCTAATTTTCACCTCCAAACTTTAGGGAAGCCTTCCCTGGTCCATTAACTAACTAGGTTTTTCTCTTCACTGTGTGCTCTTGTTACACACCATCCTTGTTCTCACCAGCACTTAGCACAATTGTGAGTAAACACTAAATTGAAGTTATCTGTATAATTTCTACCCTCCCCCAACATCCCCCTCTACCAGGTAAAATATAAAGTCTGTGGGAATATGAACCGTGTGTATGTTCCTCACTAGGACTGCTCCAGTCCTATGTTTAGGACATAAGATAGTTAATACATATGCAGCATATGAATAAATCAATCAGATGGTACGATGGTACTACTTGCATTTCCTAGATTTATTTAATATAGGCTAGGTATATTCAAATACATATGCTTCCTAGATTTTTTATGTGTAAAGTTGGTTCCCTCCCCAGCTTTAGTAAGTAAACATGTTTTCCAGGTTTAGGTTCTAGATGTAGGGAATTTAATACAGAATATATTCTCTTCTCCTACTGAAAAATGGTTTTTCTTCATCCTACTTATGGCTTCATTTACATGTTCACTTGGGTTTCCCCATTCTGGTTCCTAAATATCACTAAGGTGTCTTTTTAGAACATAGTGTACAATCCTATTAATAATTCTATTACTTCCCTTTTGTTTGAAAAAGTTTAGGTTTTATAGCAATGTAATCTAAAGATCTTAAAATTTTGAGATCCAAAGTGTCTCAAATCTTGATGACCCCCCTACGTCCTATTTATTACTCTTTTTAACCTGTTGAATTATACTGATTCTGATATTCTGCCTATGAAAATACACTTATTTTTACAACATCTTTTTTAACACAGTATCTAATTTTATACTTCTTTCAAGTTTGATTTTAAAGTTCTCTGGATTTAGTCTGCAAATTCCCTTCCAAACATGTTCTTTCTAGCATATTTAGACAAACATTATAATGAGTGGCAGAAATCAAAAAAGTATCTCAAGTCTCATCTCTCCATGTAATTTTTAATTTCCAAATTCCTATTTTCTCCTTTAAATTTGAAACTGAAAAAGAAAAGCTAGATGCAATCATAGTGGCCAAGTTATTTAATTCCTTATAAAAATATTAGTTCTTAAAGACAGAATCCAGGATTCTTCCAATGGCATCATTCATATCCCCTTAGAGACAGCCACTGTGAATGGTCACCTTCGTAGAACCTTAAATTTTAAATACATATGCTTAATAAATTATAGTGTATCAGGGTTTATACACAGCCACTCCTAATTTTCTTCAATTGAGAACCACTATCATGAGACCATACATTTCTTGACAGTAGGTACTCTATATCATTCATATTAAACATCAAGCTCCCAAAACCATCCAGCACATAGAAAGTCCTCCATATTTACCTCAAGCACTATACATTTCTTCCCACTTCTTGCTTCACACATGAAGTTATGCTCAATTGACTCTTTCCTTTTAGAGTCATTTGTGAAGGTGGTGGAATAAAAATGATACACCACTGGCTTTATCATTTCTTAGTCATATGAACTTATGTAAATCACTTACATTCTCTGAACTTTATTTCTTTCATCTGGGAAGTAGTAAAAATAGAATCTACATCATGAAGTTTAATAAGGCAGAATAGAAGTGCTTGGGAAACAAACAAAGCTATAATTGTCTAAATCTGAATCTAATGCCACTCAAGCCACAAAATTATGCCACTTTCAAGTCTGCAATGAAATTATTTTGTACCTTTCTCCATACTAACAGGTCCATCACCTTTAAGAGTGGGATTACTTTGTAGAAGAAACTAGTCATTAAACTTTGACTAGTTCTCCACCTACCATTTATTTATTAAAATATAATAAAGCATTATATTTTAATCAAAAGAGAGCTATGAATATAAATGAGATAAGGTTTAGTGAATGATTTTCAACTGCTTCCAAAGGCAACTTGCAAGGAGTTTAAGAAATTAGTTAATGGCAGAACCACTGGAGGAGGTAAACAATCTCCCCAAGTAAATTCTTTGAAAACTCCCATTCATTTGGTGATTTTAAGTTATGGTATTTGTAGCTTAAAACATTATTCTCTATACTCTACAGTCAAATTATGAGTAGACTGTAAAACAAGTAGGCGGCTTAAAGTTAAGAAGCATTTCCAAACCTGGTTCATCATAGTCTTGGTATGTAAGGTCATCTGCAAAAGAGAGAATAAAACTCAGTATTAAATGGGTCATTCTATGTAATTGCTTAGCTAAAAAATACAACTTAATCTCAAATACAGAATTATTCCCTTAAATATTAGTGTCTGCAGTCAGTGATAAGTACCTTTGCCCAAAAACAACTAGA
Organism: Vulpes lagopus; assembly: GCF_018345385.1. NCBI lineage: Eukaryota > Metazoa > Chordata > Mammalia > Carnivora > Canidae > Vulpes > Vulpes lagopus. Next base: position 68,383,278 of record NC_054832.1, on the reverse strand, counting down.
CAAAAGGACAAGTAAATTATTTTCATAAAAATTCCTCAAACTGGTATAAAGATATGCAAAAGTAGCATTAAAGATTCGTGTTTTGTCATGGTGCCAATGTAGACAAGCTAAAATATGAAAGCTTGATATTCTTTCATAATCTCATCTTGTTATAAAGCAAAAAGACTTGTATTAGGTGTTAAAATTACTTTTGACTCCTTTGAGAGAAAAATCACCAGGTTAACATAGCACTGTAACTGTAAAGGCTTGAGTAATGTTTACAATCTAATGAAAATATTCATCCAATACCTGCTTCATGGTATGTTCTTCCATCATCACCTACTATTGGCTCCATCGAATCTAAAAAGAAAAAATATACACCTCTGTCAAACATGAAAAAAATCAAACACATTACCAGATGCCATTCTAAAGTATTTACAAATTCTAATCTTCACAACTGTGTAAGACAGATATTATCATTACCATCTAATAAAATTTAAGTTGAATACAGTTCCATAATTTTCTAAGTCACAAAGATAGGAAGGAGCAGAATCAGTCAGACTCCACTACATCATACTGCCTTGTCAATTTCCAAATCACATTTCCAGTGTCCTATCTACAAAGAGCAAAGTTCCAATGGTGGTTTGAAAAATACATCTCCTCTTTTCCTCATTCCTCGATGTAATATTAAACTATATTCAGGAATTTCTATAAACATCTGGGCAACCAAAAATGATTGTGAGTATTACAAAGAGGACTCTACGATAAATCATAATATTAAACCTGGGGTAAAATGGCCTTGGCCAGTGCTCAAACAGAAATACATTATCACAAACCTGGATTGTCCTGTTCATACATCATCTCTTCCATATCCTGATTATAAGCCGGTGAAGCTGTAAGTTAAGAAGTGATTAGGAAATTGCAAATATATCTCAAGAACGATTATACTCAATATTCAAAATAGGAAAAACACATCTAATAATAACAGAATTGTAAAATCATAATGATGCTCACATTTATATTCACTCATAGAACACCCGGGTGCTACCTTTGCGAAATGCCAAATACAAAGATGAATGAGACAGTCTCCATCATCAATGGGTTTATAATCAAACCACGAAATGGTGAAGTTACAGTCTCATTTAGATTATGCAAGTTCAACTACATTCAGCAAAAGACTAATGAGAGAGAGACTGAGAGCAAAGAGATGGCAGGTGAGCCGACCTCTCATCCACTCAGCAAGCACCTGCCACAGAGTGTGCCTGAGCAAGGACACATGCGCATGCACACACACACACACACACACACACACACAACTTCCCAGCCCCTCACACTTGGACTCAGTACCTGAGGACTCCCAGACTGCAATATAATTCTAGTATTTATAAATACATATTGTTGAAACAATATAGGTCCTAAATGCCAGCCAAGAATATCATGTGGTTCTCATGTACAGAGAAAGGCATCTCTATTCCAGCACTGGGAGAAAAACTAGTCAACACAGGCTTTCTGAAAGATGACATGTTCCTCTCTAATGAGGCCATTATCTTCTAGGGATGTGTGACCAGTGACAATACACAATTGTGACTTTTCAATATATTATATATATTATATTATATATTATATGTTTATATAATTAACTATATATTATATGGTATTTTATGATATAAAATATATTATTAATAGATATTCACAGATAATGTTTTTCTCTCTCACAATGTTCTTTTATAGGAAAAGACTCATTCTAATTAAAAAAGGATAGTATTAAGCTTAAATCTCACCTGTCTCTTCTATATGGTAACTGTCTTCAGTTTCTGAAAAGAATAACATCAAATCAATAGTACCACTTTCATAAAATTCTACAATTTTACTGTAGAGTATATTCTTAATCTATGCTTATCATTGATCTTATTTTGAAAGCAAATAATTATTAAAATAAAACATGAAAATAGGCATTAACTGTCTGCTAAAGACTTTATCTTATTACTAGAACTACACCTAGAAATGCCTCACACATTATCATAGATCCACTCAACACCACCGTAGCCTGTACTAACGACAGGATGATTTGAACAGAGTAACATAGTGACAAGGCTGGACCCAGGAAAGGGGCTAATTCCTAGTCTACTTCAAGTTCCACTGTGGTGTCCTATTTTCTCCAGAAAATAGTGTCTACAGATGGGAATACAAGGAAGAATGAAGGAAACTTTCTTTTTTTTTTTTTTTTAAGATTTTATTTATTTATTCATGAGAGAAACAGAAACAGAAGCAGAGAGAGAGGCAGAGACAGGAGAAGCAGGCTCCACACAAGGAGCCCAATATGGGATTTGACCCTGAGATTTCGGGATCACGCCCTGAGCCAAAGGCAGACGCTCAACCACTGAGCCACCCAGGCATCCCTGAAGGAGACTTTCTAGCAGGGGAGCTAAAAGGCAAATGTGTTCATAATACTCCTAGTAGCAAAGTGCTGCTGCCACAGAATCCTCACTACTCCACTGATCCCGGTTAATGTAAAAACTATATGAAGTGTAACAACTCTTAATTTCTGAAGACTTTTAACAAACAACTTTTAAGTTGTTCAACCATTTACCAATTTTAAGTTCACACTAAATCTACACCCCAACTAAAGTTTAGGTCAGAAAGTAAGGTTTTCTCAATTTATAAACTTTTTAGAAATATTTCTTCCTACCCTCAATCTATAACTCCTAACCTTGAAAATATCAAATTCCCTATGTGAGTGTCTTAATTGAATTGTGTTCTATAAGGAACATCTAAGATACCAAGATTCTGAGTAACTGTCAATCTTCCTGAGCCAACCTGGCTGAAGACAGGAGGGAGCAAGAGACATTAGGAAAATGCGAAATCATTTTATCAACATCCCCTACTTAGAACCATTTTTTTCCCCAGAGAAATCATATGATAATTAAAAGTCTAAAGTTCTCTTTTTTAAATAAATAGATAAATAAGTAGATAAATAAATAAATAGATAAACAAACAAATGTATGTATGTATGTATGTATGTATGTATTTGAGAAAGAAAGGGAGAGCAGAGAGTGGAGAGGGGAGGGAGAGAGTCTCAAGCAGACTCCAAGCTGAGTATGGAGCTGACATGGGGCTTGATCTCATGACCCTGAGATTACAACTGTGAGATCAGGACCTGAGCCAAATCCAAGAGCTGGACACTTAACCAACTCCACCACCCAGGCACCCCAAAGGTCTAAAGTTCTAAAGTTGGTCGGTCTATAAATGCTTATTTTCAAAGCATAATGCAGCTGAGCTCATATACAAACTCAAACTCATTTTGAGTGTACATTTTTCATAGAAAATTATGCATTGTATACAATTTTGCAGGTTGGTGTGGAAACTAAACCATTGCCTACAACATTATTTCTATGGAAATGTGCATTTCCTGCTGTCAACAATAGGCATAAATGTAAATTTTTTGAAACATATTCATTCATAAATCAAGAGCTTCTGGCTTCTAAACTAGTTTCCCAATGCATTAAATATTGTGAAAAGGAGATACATTTTACTTTTTCGTTACTTTTATGTCCTAGCAACCATTTACCAATTGTATTGTGACCAGGCTACCTCTCCATCCGATTCTCATTGGCTATCAGCATAGACGTACAGGCCTTAGCTTATTCATACCCAGAAGCCTAGGACAGGAGGTGAGACACATGAAAAAATAAACAGCCTAGCCACACTTCTGCTCAATCTTGGCTGCACTTTGGTATGACCTGAGGAGCTTTTACAATTAGCCATTTTTGAGATCCCACACCCCAAACATTCTAATTCGCTTTGTCGGGGCGGGGGAGGGGTGTGTGTCAAAGTTTTTAAAAGCTCTCTAGGTGATCTTAATTGCATTCAAGATTGAAAACTATTTGTAGGAACATCAAGTACATCTTATATGGACCATTTTCACAAGAAATTCTTTCTCTGGCTCCACATCCAAGACCTTATGTTTCACTAGTATTCATTTTAAGTATAAAATCATATACATACAATTATATCATTTATATACTTATATATTCTGAATAAAACATTAATCAATCAAAGTACAATTTGTGGATTAAAATCTTTCGGGGTGCCTGGCTGGCTCGGTTGGTAGAGTGTGTGACTCTTGATCTTAGAGTTGTGAGTTAAAGCCCCACATTGTGCACAGAGCTTACTTTAAAATAAATTAATTTAAAAGTTAAAAAAAAATCAAGAACTCATTAAAGTCTTAAAGGACCACCTTAAGAAGGAAGAACAGAGAATAGATACCATAAGAACAAAGCACGTGTGCTTATTTAATGAGGCTTCAAATAACTGTGATAGTGTCACATTAAATCATAGCAGAACACAAAATATATGAAAAAGCTTTTATCATCACAGAAATTACTTGTCTCTATATGTCAACAGTGAGTAACTACAGCTCTAACTTGCCTACTGCAAATGATACAAGGCAGCTACTCAATGGATATTTAAATAATCAGCATTTAATTGAAGATACTGACACAGAACAGATGTCAGCAAAGTATGGTCTGTAGCTCAGAGCAAACCTGTTTCCTGATTTTGTAAATAAAGTTTTATTGGAACATAGTGATACCTACCCATTTAGGTATTGTTCAGGGCTACTTTTGCACTATGACAGCAGAGCTGAGTAGTTGCAATAAAGGCCATATGGTCTGTAAAGCCTAAAATATTGATCCTCTAGCTATTTACAGGAAAAGGTTCTCAATGCCTGGAATAGAAGCTAAGAATTATGTTCTTATGTGACTGTTACTACAGAGTTCATGTTAAAACAAGTCTGTGATTGCAAAGTAAAATATTTTATCAATTTTCTGAATTTCTTCTAACACATGGCACTGTAGGAAGCAGTGTAGAGTAAAAGTAATGTGCTAAAACATTTCACTTTCCATAAGGAATTTATACATTCTGACAGTTTCCTTAAAAGTGCTTTGAATCAAAATCAGGGTATCTATTTATTTTAGGGAAAAACTTAGTTCTAAATGGACTTCCCAGCTTCAACTTAAAAACAAACTTCAGATAAAAATTTTGATTTTAAAGGTATATAAGAAAGACTTCAATAATCATAACTACAAACTATTGTGTTTTATTCGGAAACAAAAATGTGGAGTATTTTTTCTACCTTCATGAAATGTTCCAGTCTCCAGGGGCTCATATCTATCATCTGTATCACTTCCTACAAGGAAATCATCATCTTCTGGTTGTGGTTCTCTCGCTTGCCCATCCTCTTCTTGTTGCACATCGTCTCCTTGAACAATCATAATGAACAAAGTCATACGAGTCCACAACAAGGCCCACAGGCAGCAGCCAGCATGGACACATGAACCCCTTCTGAAGGGCTGCCACGCAGGCAGCCAGCATGGACACATGAACCCCTTCTGAAGGGCTGCCACACACCTGTTTCTGCTGCCGCACACTCCCTGCCCCCTCATCTGGACCATGGCACATAGTGTTGCCCACTTTGAAGCTCTGTCCTCATTCCAGTCAAGTGCTAGTCCACCTGAAGTGGGAAAGGTCTTCTCTCACTAGAACATGAACTCACCAAGCACAGGGACCTCATATATTTTATTTACTATGTATGCCCAGCACCTAGGGCCATGCTTAGCGATAGAAAATGCTCAATAAATATTTAAGGAATGAATAAATAAGTTTATAATTATTAATATATTTGCCTCTTCAATTATCACAAGGTTAGAGATCACTTGTGACCTCTTATTGAAAGTGGCATAAAACTCCATGTAACAATCTTAACTCTATATGGAGGTTCTATTGCAAAGAAGAGCTGGATACCTCTCTAAGCTATATGCTAGGTCATCTACATTAGGCCACCCATGTTAATTTACTTTGCATCTAAATATTGCTGTGTCTAGCCTGTAAGTTATGCAGAAATGCCCATTTTTCTCTTCTGAGAAAAATGATATACTGAACTATTCTGCTTCTTTTGTGTAGATGTTGGATATGCTACATTATCCCTCTGCAATATGGTTTAGCTTGTCATTAACGGTGTAAAAAATTCTCCCAATAGTAACTTGATATGGCTTCAAGCAGAGTAGGTCCTATACATAACACTCTAAACAAGCCAACTCAAGTGACTTAGCTGCATTCACAGGGCAGTGAAGTGGTTAGGAGTGTGAGGTCTGGAATGTATGGCTCCAGATTTAGTTTTTCCACACCAGCTGTGTGACCCTGGAGAAGTTACATGTCTACCTGGTGTCAAGGATTTTTCTTCTATAAAAAGGAAATAATAAGAGTGCCTACTTATAGCAGTGTTATGAGGATTAAAGCACTTGGAAAGCTGCCTTGCCCAGAATAAGAATTTAAGTGTTATTGTTCATGTTGTATCATTCTTGTTACCATCTTCATCATCATTGTACGGATATTGCTATTTCTGCTGCCACTGGACTCTCCTCACACACTGCAGGAAGGCTTCCTTCCCTCACCTTTAGTATGGCATAGTGATGCTCTCCACGGGTACTGAACTACGTGGGCTCATTACTGCCACACTATGTATCTGTTTTCTGTCTTCATCACAGCCTGCTACATCGTTTCTCCTCATTTCAGATTTTCTACTCATCAGCAAACCAGACACCAAGTCTAATTTCTATCACTGATTTTGCCTTACCCCCCTTTCCATATTCCTTCTAGCCATAGTATGTTCTCCAATGCAACTTTATGGTTTTCATGTGAGCAGGATTTAGTTCTCAGCCACTGCTAGGTAATGGAAAGTCTCTGTTTTCTGTAGGGAAACCAACCAAACATCCCACATTATCTGTGAGTCTCCCTTGCTCAGTCAGTGACAGCCTGGTATGAGCAAGACAGTCCTCTGAAGGCTGACTATGTCTGAGGCAATGCCAAGCCCTCTGCAGCCATTACAGTAACCCAAGGAAGTAAGTACTATTATCCCCCCCTTCAAAGGACAAGGAACTTGAGAGACTCGGCTGATGCCGCACAGCTAGTCCGTGGTAGCTACAGGGCCTGAAACACAATAGTGAAACAGAGTGCTGTGGATAGTCTACCACAGAGATAGTGGTCAGGGAGGCCACTTAGTCGGTTAAGATGTGAAGACTGGAACACACACACACACACACACACACACACACACACACACACGCAAGATATAACAAGTACAAAGGCCCTGAGGCAGACAGACTTGGCAATTACAAGGAAAAGAGAGAAGGTTGTTTGAGCTAGAGAAAAGTGACTGAGGGGAAAAAAAAGAAAAAGACCAGCTCTACACGAGGCACATCAAATGCAGACCCAACTGGATGCTGTTGCAGGAGGGGATGGTGATGCTGCCACCGTGCCATCCAGGTACGTGCTGGAGGCTAAATCGGCAAGACCGGCCCGTGGGTTACATGAGGCAAGAAGAGGAGAGAGAAAGTAAGGAAAACCCCCAGGTTTTTAGCTTCAGCTACTAAGTAGAGAGGAGACCATGACCTAACATATAAAAACATACAATAAAAGCCAAATTTTAAGGAGTGGAGGAAGAGCTATGAAATGCAAAGGAGTCAAGAATTCTGTTTAAGTACATTTTGAGTCTGAGATACCCACAAAACATGGACATCAACAGGCAGCGGATAAACCAGGAGCTTGGACAAGATGGGGCTCCACATACACACTCAGAAGCAACACAAATAACATTTAAAGCCACAGCTGCTGTAAATTTCTAAATAAAGAAGAGGAAGGCTTGTGGCCAGAAACCCAAGGGTGCTAGACTTGATGTCTTCCCCTTCTATCTGGCTCCCTACACCCACCCACCCAAATGTCTACCATATCTGCCCATGCTTCTCTCTCCCCACCTTGGCTAAATTCAGTTCGACTGACCATCATGACCCACTTGGATCACCAGTACAGCCTCCCATCTCATCTCCCCGCAGCATACTCCCTCCACTTGCGTTCATGCTGCAGACAGAAGGCAGCACCCCTGGTACCCTCCACTGGTTCCGGTTACTCTGTGAATCAAGTACAAACACTTTCCCCCTATGTACTCTACGGGCCAGCCACCCTGATCTACTCTCGGATCCTCTTGTCCTCTGGGATTTTGCACATGCCACGCCCTTTGCTTACAACCTTCTCAGAACAACACTTGCCTAGTGCAGTACGACGCCACTGTTCAGCTACGAAGGCAGAAAGTCACCTCTTCTAAGAAGGCTTTCCTAACCCCAGACTCTACACCAGGCCCACAGAGCCATTACATTTCACCGTTACGGCACTGACCTCATTATATGGCAATCACTTATTTATTAAGAGTGGTGTATCATCCTTGTGTTAGGTTAAAGCTAAAAGATGTAGGAGGGAAAGCTTATGCTTGCTGCTTGCACAGAGAGGCAAATACATGATCTGGTGAAGTGGCTCACCTAGCTGAGCAGAAATGGTAATGAAAGGACCTGGGTTCCTAGACCCTGAACAGCCAATGGCAAAAACCTACAGCTTAGCCACAGCTGGTCTCCCCAGCAGAGCACAGATAGAGCTGGATGGGGTGCTTTATACATGACCCCCAAAACATCTAAGACTGAGTCTTAGTTTAGCAGGCCTGCTAAAGCAGTTTCAATGACAGAGAATCCCATTTGTTTTTAAGAAATATAGTTTTTTCTTTTAGGATTATCTTTGTCTCACACCAAACCATTAGGCTTATCAGGATACCACGTGTTCTGCCTTTCAAATCCCTTTGTGAGTTACATCTTGGGGTTAGGCTCTCTGCTTTTATCAAGGGATGTTACAAGAAACAGTCTCATAAAATCTTAAAACATGGGTTTTCAAAGTATCATTTAATATTCTCTGTACAGAATTGCATATATTAGAAATGCTTTAGAAGTTAAGAGCTGAGAAAATGTTTTATATTGTCTAAGTAGACAGTATTTCCTCTCTGGTAACATGATTGACATAATTAAAAGTTTTCCTCTATGCTTTGGCGACCACCCAAGTATGCAGCAGGCTTAGGCTGACAATAGCATCCAGATAGCCCATTACAGCTTGCTTGCTTGTGTTCTATTTTCCTCCTCCCTGTTCTTGCCATCTGTTCTTGATATAGCCTTGGTCTTGTTTATTCTCATTTATTCTTACCATTTCTTTATTATTTCTATGCAATACGTTCCTTAACAGTAAGGTGGGGAAATATCAAACAAGTCTAGTGCTCTTTCAGAAATACTTGTCCTCTAATAATTAAAAAACCCACTCAATTATTACCTAAATTTAAAAATAATATCCAAGTCACTTTATGTCATTAACCATTATTTCAGCAAGCAGTGCACAAGAAAATGGATTTTAAATCATACCATGTTCTGTGTATACTGCCTCATGGAGAAGGGACTCAATTTGTACTTCTTGTACTTCATCTTCAGTGTTCTGAGGTCCTAAAATGATGACAAAACATTACCAAGTAGAAAAAAATCTAGATATTAATGGAGAACATGAAACATGACATCCATGTACACACATTCAAACAAATATATTTGGTTCACCAAACTATATGCTACCTTTTCACATCAGCTTAGCACTTTTTTTTCCTATGTTGACACAGTAAATATTTAAGATTGGTTTTATTTTGGCAGCAGACATAAATTTAACAAAAACCTCACAGAGCAAAATTATTGCGGTTTCTAATTAACACAATTCACAATAATGAGAGAAAAAGGAAAATGGGATGGGCAAAGCTTTCAGAAAGGGAAGTACTGGGAAATAAAGATTAAAATGTAGAAGATGAAGCCAAAATGCATTAAGCTACAAGGTGGACCACTCTCTTCCCTGATAGTCAGAGGAAAGGGCCACCTGGCTGGTGTGAAAACTGAGAGGGTTGGGATTGGCTGACTACTCCCCAAAGTTGAGTAGAAGATCCTCTATTATAACTGACAGCCCTTTCAGCTTTGGAGAAACCCATTTGATAGTCAGATCCACAGATTCAAAGAGGTATAAATTACAAAAATCGACAATATCAATAACAACATTTCAACAACACTGCGGTGTTTATCAGCTTAGCAGGTTTGTTGCAACATCAGTAAACAAACAGGAAGCTACAATGACATTGACAAAATGATAAATTTTCTGTTTAACAAACATCCATGTTCAGTACATTGAAGTAATGCTAGACTTAGTATCCTGAATGCTGTCACATGAAATAATGCCAACGACATCAGTTAGTTACACTGACAAGTCAATCCTCAATGATAAAAGCAGAGTAAGTTCATTTGAACTTCAGGTAGGAAAAAAGTTTAAGAACATGTTAAGGCCAATCACATTAAAAAAACCATTCCTGAAGCACAAAAAGTGCCTTCTATTTTTACAGATGTTTGTATGTCACAAACCATTTTTATACATATTTGCATATAATTACAGAAGAGCCTGCCAATCTCCATTCTTCCCTCCTCATCTCTCACAATACCCATGACAGCTTCCTAAGCAATTCCTAGTTTTACTACTGCTGACAGCACCATCCATAGAGAATCTAATATTAGTAACTGAAGTGGATGGCATGCTGCTCCTCTGCTTAACCCTTTAATGGCTTCCTCTGCCCAAACAGATGAAAATCTAAGCTCCTTACAACAGAATAAGCCCTCCACCATCTAGCCCTCACATGTCTCTCCAGAATCACCCGCTACCAGCACTGGCTTTGAACTTGGTAAGTCCACTACACTGTTTCATTTTTCCATGAATCTGTGATGTTCCTCCTTTCCTCTGAGGAAGATTAGTAGAGGCAGAAGCTAGATTGCAATGAGTTAAAAACTGACTGAAAAATAAGGCAAAGAAAGCAACTGTAGATTCTTTTTTCAAAAATCTGGCTAGTACCAGGGCAGGAACTGGAGGGCAAATAGAAAGTACTGTAGGGACCAAGAGGGGGCTTATTTTATTGTGTTGAATGAAGAGATATTGTACCTAGGTTTGTAGAATAGGTAGAGAAGATGAAGAAGCCAAACTCCTAGATAAGAGAAAGGTTGAAAAGGCAACATTTAAACTAAACCAGATATTGCCAAGAAGTTAACAAGGATCTGAGTTGATAATGAACTGTTGGATTTAGAAGGACAAGTTATCAGTTAATGTGTAGTAGTATTAACAAAACAAAACAGAAAAAGGAGAGCAGGAGCAAATGGCACATTTCAGAGTAGGTATTAGGTTGAAAAAAAAGATTTCTCAATGATAAATTTATTTAGTGCAATGTTTGAGACGCTAAATCCAAATATGCATTTAAATTACAAAACTTAAAAAAAAAAAAAAAAGCTCTTTTGCTCCAGAGTTATGGTATTCTAAAGGAACAGAAGGGAGACAGTAAATACTGGGATTATGTTTCAAACAAATAAAAAAAATCCAAGCAGCATATTGATTTTAAAAGGGAGAAAATAAAACCAAATATTATTCATACAGTGATAATAAAATCAGCCAAAGTATTTTCATTGCCAGTAAATATGTAGTGTCATACCAAAAACTTCCAATAGGTGGCAAAATGAAACCAAATTTTGGAGAGTGATTTGGTAAATGAAAAAATGTGCAGCAATTGAATAATACTTTGCAATAAATATCACAGTACAAACAGGAAGTGAGAGTAATAGATGCAGATTTTATTTGTCAATTTATTCACCGATTTTAGGAGTTTTCCTTCTGTGGGTCACAGGGCCTTGGGTGACTAAGGAGATAGTGGAATTCATCTGAGTTTATGTGGATACAGAACAAGCTTCCTCCAGCATCCTGTGGAGGTGTGGGAAGTCTCTGATATAGAAAGGAGACTTTTGTACTAAAAAGACTGGGAGCCCAGTAAGCCTCTGTTAGTGGAACAGACGATGACAATACTAGCGTACATATCTAACTGTACTTTCACTGCAAGAGGTTCTGGAACTGGAGTCCAAAAACCTCGCATTTAGTTCATGATGTTCCTGACTGCACCATCATCTCCTCTGTGCCCTTGATTCTTGAGCTCAGAAATTAAAATTATCCTGTGTAGTTTTACTAGAAAACACATAAGTTCACTCCAAAATCTCAGAAGAAAAAAATACTTTAAATATTAAATATATTAAATACTAATTATTTTAAGTTAAATATTCTGTAAACATCATGACAAATTATGGGTAAAACATGATTCTGGAAACTGCAAATCGGATAGCTGGTAGGCAGAGGCTCCAGCCAGAAGTCAGGAGAGCTTACCTGAATCCTCAATAACCTGCTCCTCCAGCCAAGGGTATGGCTCAGCTTCTTCCGGTGGGACTGTTGGCTTTGAAGCAGATCTTTCTTTAAGGCCTGCATTTTTATTCACAAAGTTAACTTAAGTTTTTTTCTTTCTTTTTTTGACATATTAAACCAGGAAAAACAATATGCTTGAATACTTCATCAATTGTGCAAGGAATTCAGTTTCCAAGACTTCATATTACATGAAAATGTGGATGTGCTTAAAAACTGAACTAGGAAAACCAGTTGCTCTGTAACTTCACGTGGGCCTTGAACATCTTTTTACCTAAGTTAACCTTTCATTTAAAAACAATAAAATAAAAAAAAAATCATTGCCTAAACGTTCCCAAATCTCTAAAATAGAGTCATGCCTGAACTTGCCAAAAGAAGTTCAGTATGAGGTCAGGCCCATGTTCAGAAGTGATTAATTAATTGCTGCTTGAGCTCTGAATCCAGCAGTAAAACAACTAAGACACACCTGAATTTTGTTTGCATGCCATATTTTGATTAATAATTACCTGTTCTTCTTGAAAACTATAGTTAAAAATGAGAACAAATCATACATAACTAGTTATAATCTTCTAAAGATACCACTTATGATCATACTGTTCTATAAAGAGCTAAAAGACATGAAAACAAAGGTGTGGTTTGTTGTTGTTTTTTAATGTCTTAAGGACTATAAAACATCTAGAGTAAGTGAACATGAAAGCTGATTTTAAAGTCAAATCAGTCTAAAAATCTAGTAGACTAAATTATTTCTTTCATGTTTTATATGAAGAACATTAAAATACATCCTCAAATACAACTGTTTCAGAAAGCTTAACTTGGTTCCAGAGTCTGGGTTCCATTCACCAACCCCTGGCTCTTTACTACCCCCAGTGACAATCTTGTACCAACAAGTATTACTAGAGATGTGTTGTTCGGGGCATGTCAGAAGCCTACAGTGGAAAGGTCAAAATAGAATCGAGAAGCATTTTTCTACTCTTCAGCACTTCATATCATTCTTAACATACATATGCTATCCTATCTGCAAAATTCTCCACGTCTTTTACTTCTCTTTGATTGTTTATATTTTTCCTGACCGTTCCCTTCATTCTTCTCTCATTGGCAAAAACACATTCCAATCTTCTCCCCAATCCCAGAAAGAGTGACACAGAGATACACAGGATCCTACCTCATCACTTATATTTAGTTACTTATCTTCCACACCATTTACAGAAAAAACCTAATACTATTAAAACAAACACCAATGGACACAGCTGTGTTCTATTCCTAACTATATAGTGACTTCTAACTATACTGTAGATTCCAAAGGGATAATACACAACCACGGATCTGAAACGTAGTTCGATCTCAGGGGGTGACAGGTAGAGATGAAGGCTTTATTAATAAAATCTATTACATTTCAAATTCCAAATTCAGGCCTGAAAACTCCCATGCTCCTTCCCAATCGAGCCTCTTGATTATTAACAGAATGGGTATGAAACTATGCATTGCCACGTTCTGCTGAATGAACAGGGTAAACTTTCTGAATTGTTTCATGGATCTTTGAACTCTCAGCACCTCAGAAAACGCCTGGCACATACCAGGTACCCAGTAAACACTTGCTCAAGGGCTGAACACACCCAAAGATATGGTTACTCTGCTGGATTCAGTGGCTGCTGAGATCCTCTGTAGGACCAGTGCTCCTTAGCTGCAAGAGAGAAGCTAACAGCTGTAAAGGTGGGAAAAGGGACTCATATCAGTTTCTTGTGACTATTACCAAAGAGATTCAGATCTATGCTCCAGCATCCACCACTACAGAGCTCTGGACCTCATTTGCCTGGGGCAGTCCCAGGTTCTGTCCGTGTGTTGGAATCGTATTTCTTCCTCAAAAATATCTCAGTTTGGATGAAAACTTACAGAGTCATTCTTCACTAATCCTCTATGTAGCAGGTTTTCAAATTGTGCTCCATGGGTTCAATAAGCAGTGAAATATTTCCCCATCAAACAATAAAGATTTAAACTCCCTGAAAATCCCATTCGTATTAGATTTTGAGAAGTTTCATTTGAAAACAATTTTTGATGTGAGAAGTGCTTGAAAACTACTAGCATACCAATATTTAGACATATGGTTCTCCTCACTGTCAGCTTTCTCTGTATCCGCTGGAGTCATTTGTCTCTAAAATTGAAATTGTAAAACCAGAGGAGAAAGCAAAAGCATATAACGAGAGAAAATACTGAGCACTTTTCTTTTCTGTCCAAAGTGCAGTTGAATTGTAAATTTATTGTAACCTGGGCACAGCTATTTTCCAGAGGTTAAATAGTCACAAAAAATAAACGATATTGTAAACCTCAAAGAAGTTGGAGATCATATTAACACATCTCCTCCCCTAGATCCCTATTAACTTTGAAAATTAAACACACACACACACACACACACACACACACACACACACACAAACATCACATTCTAGACTAATTCTTATTAGTTTGATAAGCCATATGGAAGAATTAGCCCTTTATAAGTTTTCATTGTGATGTGTTGGGAAAGTATATACTGCCACCCAAATCTACTGTAGTCCATGAATAAAGTGTTCCTCAGGAAAGAGTGGTAAATCCAGGTCTCATATAAGATTTTAAGGCAAAAGTAAGAATTACACAAAAAAAATACACATAAGGTCAATTAGTCATCAAGGGAAAGGCTTTCAGATTGGATTTATTATAAGGTACAAATGGCAAAGAGGGAGCACTGAAAATATTCAAAATTACGTTATGAAACTAATGTCATCAGTCTTGATGTTCCTGGGGCTACATGCAACAAAACACCAACTTACACTCAAGTGAAAAGGAAATTTATTGGCTAATCTCACAAGGAGTGCAGAGATGGGCGAGCTTGCTCTCAGCAGTAGCTTCACCCTCATGCTGGCAACTGGGGCTCCCCCCGCTGCAAGCTCCTTTTGGACCAGAGGCAAAGAATCACCTTTTGCTCTGCTTCTCTTAGACTCGGAAGTCTTTGCTGGAAGCAGAAGCTTTCAGCAATTCTCTCTTTCAGCTTTAAGAGTTAAATCCAGAAACCACTTCCATTCCTAAACTAGCAAAAGTAACAGGATAACCACAATGCCTGAAAGTAATTATCTAGGGTTGAATGAAAGTTGCAAGTCAATCACAACAGTCCTTGCAGGATTTGAAAAATCAATTAATTGATTTAAAACATACCTTGCTTTTAGTTCTTTGGGCACATCACAAAAATTAGGAAATTTTTAAAAATGTCTGCATTTAATAACCATATAATTTTTCCTACCATTTTAATTAAAAATGGAAGAAGTTATAAAAAAGTGATATGAACACTTTTTAAGTCAACCATTCATACAGCAAACTTGATTATCTGACACAGTCACTTTAGTCCAATATTAGCTTACTTCTTTCACTGCTACCCCACTATACCTGACAGCAATGGGAAACACAGGTATTTTCTTCCCATCCACATGTAGCAATTTAAAACTTACTAAATTGCATATGGCATTCATTCACTCACAACTATTAAGCATCTACCAATGCAAGGCACTGTTCTATGGAAAATGAACACGGAAAAACCCTACCTCTCACAGGGAAGGAACAACTTAAAAAATAAGAAACATGAAATATTTAGTGTATACTAAATGGGGAAGATATGGGACAGGGAGAGCCTGGCCATCAGGGAAAGAGGACAGGCTATCTACAGTGAACTGATGAAGAAAGGTCTCACTGATGAAATGTGAACAGATTCCTGAAGGAAACCAGGGACGGGCCCTATAACTTGCACCGGGGAAGAACGCTCCAGGTAAGGCTCTGGGCCAGCAAGTACAAACTCCTCAGCTGCTCTGGGACAAGGGCAAGAGCAAAGTGCTGGGAGTGAGGAAGAACCAGGTGACAGAAGCAGCTAGAAAAAAGGAGTGAGGGCATGAGAAACAGAGAGGTCCTGGGGCCACTGGATCATGGAGCTATTCCCTCTGACTAGAAATAAAGGATTCATTTTTTTTTTTTTTTTTTAAGGATTCATTTTTTATAAGAATTCTACACACACCACTTCCTTGACAAAATCTGGGAAAGAACTACAAGTAGGACTTCATGTACTTAGCCCATAAGAGCCAAGACATTTTCAAAAACTGGTTTATTGGTGTGCCTGGGTGGCTCAATGAATGGTTGAGCAGCTGCCTTCAGGTCAGATCGTGATCCCGGGGTCCTAGGATCAAGTCCCATATACCGCTCCTCATAGGGAACCTGCTTCTCCCTCTGCCAATATCTCTGCCTCTCTGTCTCTCATGAATAAATAAAATCTTAAAAAAAAATGGTTTATCAATCTTTGGCTTACTGATTTGGTAGTGCACAGATGGAAGAAAATTTTGATCTTACCTCCCCAGGTTACTCCAGCTGCTGTTATTCAAAAGGGAAGAGCTCAGGACTGCTGCTGCTTCAAATGCAAGTAGTCTAACAGTATAAATCAATATACCCCAAGAATAACCCTAACAGGTACATGAACTTGAAAAATAATCCAGAAAATCAATAAAACAGAAAGATGCACACACTGATTGACCACACTAACCCTCACTATTGCTCCTTTCTTGTATCATCAGCAAATACAGATCCTAGCAGATATCCCAACTGCAGCCCTGTCAAAGTTCTGCCAGAATTAAAAGAGCTGCCCCATGATACATAGTACGAGCCATTCCAGATTCAAAGCATCTTCACACGACCCAAGAAAGACAGATTGCACGAAGAGTAAAACTGCCAAAAGGGTTGCTAAGAGCCCGGGTTTCAGGACCACTGAAGAGTCTCCACAAAGACTGGAATGCAGTGGACTTGTCTGAACATCTGCAAAACGAGATGGTGTACAGGAGCTCAGGTTTGTGAACCAAGAGGGCTGCCAGTGAATTCCATCTGAATCCCATCTTGAACACATTACCACTGACGCCGCTTTGTCTTCCACAAGTTGGAAAGGGGATAAAATTATCTCCTTAGAAGGGTTTCAAGAATTATTAAATGTACATTTATATTTGATTATTAAATTAAGTACATACATCTTTTCCAAATTAATTTTTCTCTTCAATTCTTCTAAAAAAACCAAATTTACCACTTTCCCTCCACACATACGACATGAACACAGCTATCGGCAGCCTCCAAGGTGGTTATAGCATACTGCAATAACTGCAGAAACACCTGCTTCCTTCTTTAAAGATTGTTTTCTTCTTTTTAATATTACTCAATAGTACATACAGATCTGAAATATTTTTAAATGATCTGTGTTTTATATGTTCATCATTCAGTAAACATATATTGAGTGCTTATTATTCTCTGCTGCTATGATAGGTACTGACGTAAATCACAGTCCGGCAAATATCCAGGAAAGGAAGCAAAGTGATGAGCATGATAAATGGAAGACACACAGACCCACCACTTGGGAGGATCGGAGAAAATGTCCATGTAGACATGATGACTCAGCTGGATCTGCAGCAGAGGTGGAAGGTAGCCCACCACATGAGCTGGAACACATTGCAGGCAGAGCGGAAGAGTGGGCAGTGCCGGTAATAGATGGCTCCGGTTCATTATTTTCTTCCTCAACCCCTTGTTTATTTCACTACATTTCACTGTAGGGACTGCAGTCACCTTGTCACTTCTATCTCCAGTGCCTAGTACAGCCTGGTATGCTGCAGATACTCAGAATATTTGATGAATGGATCAATAAATGCAAAATAGAGATGACGCAGCCCACAGATATTTATACCATACCAAAAATAACACAAAAGCTTTAAGTGTATGTCTTCCTCTAATCTCTTACGATATACAAGAGAGGTGATGTCTGAGGCAAGGAAGAAATAAATGACAACTCCATGATATACAGATGCTAATGCAGAGTGATAAATACACATAAAGTGAAAGCAAATGAGGTATGAAATGAGAACAAAGAAAAGGAGAATAGATGACTTTCTGCTTTGTAGGGCTTACAATATTAAAGCTTTTGTGAAAATTGGTTTCTATGTAAAATTGATATTCAAACTGGTAATAAACATCTAGGTCCTGTGGTTTTATCTTCAGGCCAACAGAGGAGGAAGGACCTGAGGCTGGAGACTGTTCCTGAGGATCTTTTCAGATGACCTCAAACAAGATTTAAAAACAAAAAACCAAAAAACCAAAAAACCAAAAAACAAAAAAAACAAAAAAACCCCAAGATTTCCATGAGAAAAACACAGATCTGCTCTATAACACCCACCCTTCAGTTTCTTAAGAATGAAAACTTTCTCTTTAGCTAGAACAGGGGGGAAATGAACAATGTGCCAGCTCTTTATGCATATCCAAACACCAGCTAGTTCTCACAGCCACATGAAGGAAATGTATCATCTTAATTTACAAATGAGGAACACTGGCATTTCCAAGATGCCTTTTATAGTGAAATAATCCAAGTTATCAATTTAGAGAATTGTTACCAATGGAGAGTTATTCCAGGAGAAGGAATAGTGGAGGACAAAGAAGAAAGGAACCCAAGCCAGGAGATGCAGCTTAAGTCACCAGACCCATTTCACAGAAAATGACACTACAGTTAAAACATTTAAAATTAAAAATCAGACCTCTGTATGACGTTTACCTGTTTTTTTTAAATGAAATATATATAGGGAGTCCTTGTTATCCAAATAATCAGATTGAGAACCTCTGAATGTAAGAGTTGTATACTAAGCAGGTCATAACACTATAAAATATTTTCTATGAACCAATTACTTATTGGATGAATCCTCCTGGGTCAAACATTCATGCTGACAGATTTATATCAATTTATCATCCCTTACCATGAAATGTTGAGAAAAATGCTTATACACAATGCAAATATCCCACAAGTAAAAATCTTGCAAAAAAAAGTAGTAAGGTTATTACAAATGATGTTATCAAGAACTAAAATTCACAAAGCCCTTGATAAATGAAACAGACCTGACACATCACAACAAATGTAGAAAATGATAGTTTTAAAAAAAAAAAAAACTCATCTAAATTTTAAACAATAAAAAAAGAGTCTTAGAAAAACTGATATGTTCATAAAACAGACCATCTTTATCTTTACAGTGACCATGCTACTCACATGAAATACTATCATAAAAAAGGTAAGGAAAATTATGCCAGTAATGTCATTTTTTAAAAATCTGAAGTATCATCTCATAGTGTATCTTAAAGAAAAATTTTGTTTGTGATATGACAAACTTATTTTTACATTTCGGGGCTTCTGACTCCTAATTACTTTGGTTTTTTTTTTTAAGATTTTTTTTTAAATTTTTATTTATTTATGATAGTCACACACACAGAAAGAGAGAGAGAGAGAGAGAGAGAGAGAGGCAGAGACACAGGCAGAGGGAGAAGCAGGCTCCATGCACTGGAAGCCCGATGTGGGATTCGATCCCGGGTCTCCAGGATCACGCCCTGGGCCAAAGGTAGGTGCTAAACCGCTGCGCCACCCAGGGATCCCTCCTAATTACTTTGTATTAGGAAATTTTGATTCCTGCTTTTAGATGACTTTTTAAAAAGGGCAATAAACTTTCTGGTTTTAATTATTCTTAGATAACAATATGAAGCAGGAGAAAATAGAAATTACTACACTCTGAATGAAAACGTGAGTAAAACTCAGAGGGCAAGCACAGTTATAAACTATTAATCATGAGCAAAGTTTCTCCCACACTAAGTTTTTAGTTGAATAGTAAATACCAATGCAATTAGATGAAGCGTGACCTCAGCTTCAATAAATTCAGCTGAACCCTTTTATTTACTGAGGAAAAAGGGAAGGAAAGAAAAGAGTCAAAGAAAATAGTTTGTAAGAGCTCTTGAAATCTATTTAAATGCTTTTAGTAGAGATGTTTCAATTTAATGCTTGAGCTGATAGTCAAAGGAAAACTACGACAGAAGTATTTCCAACTGCTTTACCAAATAGCAATAGAAAATGTGACTGTGCTTTTGCTGATTAGGTTATTCTAAGATGTTTTTCCCCTCATTTTCTTAGAATTTAGCATTTATATATTTTATCCCACATCACTTTTGTCCCTTAAAAGCCAAGGTAGAAACTATTAGAATGTCCTCAGTAAATGCAAATATAATTATCAGCGCTTCTTCAAGGAATTAAAAAAAAAAATCTATAGAAAAAAATAACACTTAAAATTTGGTACATAAATTTAAAAAATCAATCATTAAAAAGATCAATTAAAAAAAATCTCAACAGCAAGATCTAACATCAGGATATATTTTTTAAGATATTGTAACTTCTACGTGTATTGTATCTGTTTTGCTTCTTGTTCTGTTCAGTGCTTAGTTAGAGCCTCCCTCTTCTCCGCCCTGACAGCCTTTTCCCTGCGGGAAACATTTCATATGGTTTTAGCGGGACCCATTCCAACTTCCACCCAAAGCTTTGTGCACAGGAGACAGGCCGGTGGACTTACCCATCCCCAACCACAAGAATGATCACAAATGGTCACCAGGCCTACGCAATCTGGTTGCAATCCTCCTAGGGACTTTTCTCCCAGAGCCATTCCAGAAAACTAGCTCTTTGCACTAGGAATACTCAAATAGAAAGATGTGTCTGGGGCTTGCTGAGGGCCATCTACTTCATGATGTGGTAACAATTCCATATGGAATTGTGGTAACAATTCCATATAGAATAAAGTCAACAGAGCCAAGACTTAAGAAGTAGGAAGAAACACAGCTCTGATGACAGGTCTTTATTTGGGATCTATTCACCTAAAGCCCCTGTATCTGCCAATCAAATGAGCCATAAAATTCCCTTTGTGGTTTACAATGTTCCAGTAATCTATAAAACAACAAAACCCTGACTACTCGACACAGGAAACCCCAAGTTAAAATGTTACAATTTCTTTGGGCTATAGTTTTTGAAAAAGCAAATAAAGAGACTGGATTAGCTAGACTAGGTATTCTCTAGGATTTTGCCTTGCTGTGAAATTCTTGTCATCTGGAATTCTTGTCAACTAAATGTTCAAGTGCTTGATTTTAAGCAGAAAAGGTGCAAGCACATAAGAAAATGGTGCACAATACTTTTAGAAACACTGGCGCTTAATGCTTATTTCTGATTTGAAATAACTTCAATTAGGCCAAATCCTACGTTTTTAAGCTCTTCACAGAAAAGCTGAAGACTTATTATTTTTTTAAGATTTATTTATTCACTTGAGGGGGAGAGAGAAAGCACACGGTGGGAAGGGGCAGAGGGAGAGGGAGAAAGAAATCCCAACCAGACACCACTGAGTGTGGAGCCTACCTGGCGCTCGATCTCATGACCTTGAGATCATGATCTGAGCCAAAACCAAGAGTTGGATCCCTAACCAACTGTGCCACCCAGGTGCCCCTGAAGAATTATTTTTTAAAAACAAAACCTTTGTGGTAGCACTTTTGATTTTGTTATAACAAATCAGGCCACTCTTCTTCAATTCATAACTGAATCTCACCAACAGTCGCAATTAGAGGTGTAAGACTTCATGCACGGGACAGCACAAACCATTAATAGAAATGTATTCTTATTGAAATTTCATTTTATTACATGTTTTCTGATTGAGTTCTGATCTCTAGTTAGATCTCAAATTTCAAGCTCCTTAGAAATGGTAAACCATAATACATACAAATATGAAAAATATATGCCACTCCACCAAAATAATGGGAAAACTGTGTGATATAAGATTAAAGTATATCCTAATTTGAAATACTTGCAGTCTTTTTGTAACTCATCTGAATCTGTGACAATATCGATAAAAGTGTTCTAAAACTCTTCTTCTAAGACAAATTCTTTCTTTTATGCATGACTGTATCCAGAATTCTCAGAACAGTGTGTATAGCACACAAGAAACACAAAATATTTACTGAGTGGCCAAAGCAAGTTGGGAGGAGGGGCAGGCTTGAGGGGGGTGGGTAGCCAGGAGGCACAGACAGAAGAAGGAGGAGGTAAAAGAGCCAATAAGACTGGGGAGGGGAGACCTAGTAGGGGACGAGAGGGAGAAGGAAAAGGAGAATCCAGGGAAGAACCTGAAGAAGGGGGAGAGAGAGGATGAGGAAGAAGAGAGATGGGGAGAGAGAGACAGCCAGGTGAAGAAGAAAGGGAAGCAAGAAGGGAAAGGAGAAAAGACGACAAAGGTCACATAAAGGGAGAAAGAAGAAAACCTCTGTCACCTAACCATCTGTCATAACTGGAACGGCATTCTGCATATACACACTACGGAAAATCTTAACATTTAACCCTGGTGAAAGTATTCCATTGATTAATAAGTACATTACAATTCATATTACATGTATATACATTTATCTGGATACATGATCAATAAATTAATAAAAACAGAAGCTATTATATCACATTTTTATTACATGGTTTTTACAAGCTTCATCTTTTAAACTGAGAGGCATGAGACAGTGTATCTAAAATTTCAAACCCTTTACATACTGAGCACCAATAAATACACTCAATGACTATTTGACATACCTTCCCCGACCAGAGCGATACTACATTTTTTCTGCCCTATAGCAGTAAATTGTGATGAGGAACATTACCATTTCCTGGGATGATGGTATTAGAGCTTTCAGTTCTTCCTCTTCTGGTTATTTCCCTTCGCTGAGTGTGTGTGTTTGCTAGAGGTTTTACCTTCCTTTGTGTCATCTTTGTCTCTGGATGCCGTTTTACTAGAAGCATCCTTTACATTTGTTGACTTTTTCCTACTTTCCTTGGCTTTAGCACTTTTGTCTGGGCCCACATTCTCCTTCTCTCTGTCCTTTTTACCCTTTGGAGATTCTTTCCTGGATATATCTGCATCAGCAATTTTCTTATCCTTCCGCTCATCCTCTTTTTCTTTCTTCCCCTTTCTTCTCTCTTCGTTCTTATTCTCCTTCCTTGATTCCGTTTTCTCTTTTTCCTTCTTGAGCTCTTCTTTAGTGAGTTCTTTAACTTTCAGGTTTTCCAATCAAAGGAAAAAAAGTTTATTGAAAGCATCTCTTAATTCACAGGACAGTAACTTAGTGTTAAATATATGGTCTTTATCTCTCCACACACATGAAATGTTCATTCAGAATGGGACTTCCATCCCCTAGTTTTACATTGGCTAAAACCAGATGCAAAACCTCTACAAAGTATCAGCTACCAAAGAAATGCCAGAAACTTGCCATCATATTTTTCCAGCTTGAAATAGATTGTGACTTGTTTTAAAATAAGGCTAACATGCAATATTATTAAAATGAGTCCATACATAAACTTTACACAGTGTTAACAACTCACATTTCACAATTATAAAGACATAATTAAAGGAACACTGGCAACATTAAGGAAAAAATTTCCAAAATTTGCAAGTATCCAAAGATAATTTAAAAACTTTCAGTTCTGGCAAAAAATTATGTCCTTAAAATATTTGTGCTTATAAGCCTTGAAAACAAATACAATGCATAGATGAAAAAGTAAATACCATTTAATTTTCTTAGCTAAGAAAAAAAAAAAAAACAATGTCCATGAGTATGAAATATTAAATTCATTATTTATAGTGCTTAAAATGACAAGCAGACATTCTTGTCTGCTTATATTCAATATTATGAAATCAGTATTCCTTTAAATATGTTTTCCTGTTAATTTACGTAGAGCCACTCAAGCCAACATGTTGTCCATCCATGCTCATAGGCAAGAGAGCAACTAAATGGAACATACAGGTAATTCCAAATCTTGTGTGAGACCGACCCTGCTTTCAATCCATTTTACATAAAGTTTAATAAAGCTGCTAGCAAAAGCTTTGAATTTTACCTTCTTGCTCTCATTAGAAAATCCTAAGAGAAGCAAGATGTTTATTGTATTACATAGCATTTAAGTAGAAACAAAGAAAATGAAAGACTTCGTTAATAAATTGTGGAAGAGATGTTCACGCCCATCAAAATCATGTAAAATTCACAGAGCTCAAATTATTACTCAGTTCTTCCTGAAAATCTTATTAAAACCTTATAAAAAATATGCAATAGCATTCATAAAGAATCAACCGTCCAAATCCTCACCTACTTCAGTGCTGTTTGTAGATAATGTAGATAATATCTGTAGACACAGATAATGACATTGCAAGAGCGCTTGTGGAGTCAGATCTTGTAATATTTTACAATACTAAATTTTTAATTTTTGATTTGCCTCTCCAGATCAAGTATAAATGATACTTTATTGGTCATTTATTTCATAATTATTGACATAAGAATAAAATGGTAAAAATAGTTCTCCTGCTGGGAATTATTCAGATGGGATACAAAGTTAAAACATTAAAATTCCCTAATCTTAAAATTAAAATACAAATCACAAAACCCTGCAAGTCACATTGTCAAGTCTCACCTGTTAATGTTTTACCAAAAAACAAACTAAAAACAATATGCTAAGCACTTAAACACAAAAGAATATTTTAAGTTTATATAAAAAAAACCATGCACTTCTCCCTTGCCCCTGCCTTTAAAGGATATAAATATTTACATGTGAACAAGAAAAACCACAGGGATATAAAAACTAAAGCTGTAATAATAAGCTGTTAGCCTACAAATAATGGTTGACAGGTACAGCAATTTTTAAAGAATTAAAATACCAAAACACAGCAAATTCTGTACCAATGAAATGCAGTACTCCAGATTATAAATCCAAATTTTTCACTTCACTGAAAACTCTAAGTGTGCTTACTCTGGCTTTTATTATGCTCTAAGAGTGAGTGTCATCAGAGCTTCTGAAAAAATGAAATCAATCAGTAAAGAATTCATCTTTTTTTTTCCCCAATAGTAATTAAAAAGTTCAAACTAAGAAAGGTTTAGGTAGACAATAATAGCAAGTTTGGATGTAAGTTTAGATGTAGTATAACAATATTATGATATCACTCTGTTTTTAATTTAGACTGTTACAAAAGTTTTGATACCATAAAAAGGGAAAATATTTAAAATTATAGGCTTGTGGCAAAAAATTCTTTAATGATGTCTTGATAAAACTACTATTGGCCAAAGATGCAACCCAAATCAAAAAGCAATGTTTAGCATTAGTAGCTGCATTAACATATCTAGAAAATGTCATGCATTTTCAAGCATTAAATTTGATTCACTCAAGGCTAATTTGATAAACAAAAAATACCTTTAGCCTTAGCTTTTCTCTTGGCTACCCCACCAGGTCCTTCTGTTGGTATTTACAAGATGAAAACAGGTTATAAACAGAAAATATTAAGGGAATTAAAAATGAAGTAACTTTTAAAAAATAATAAATATCTATAGTTAAAATCAATGTCTCTATTAAACAAATTACATTAAACTCACCATTTAAAAAACACACTCCTTCAACACATAAATATTATCATTTGTACGTCATTTTGAAACCTTACTTTCACTATAATAAAAAAATGCATTGTAATCAGCCTAAGATTCAGTCAACTTCATGACTTGCCATAGACTTGAAAGAATTGTGGGCTTTAGAAAAACCTAATTACCATTGAAATCACATTTCCCTCTCAGCTGTAGCCAGTGGCCCTCTGCTCGACACAGATAATCAATTACAAGCAACACACAAGAAAAGACCAGGAGACTTCACTCTCCTACTCAATCATCATTGCCATCCAAAAAAGGATAGCATATTTTGATAGAATTTTAATCTCTATGGTTTGAAAAACCATTGTTTTTTTCCTCCATAGTTTCAAACTTTCTGCATAAAAAAATTATACAAGCAAATACAGATATTATTACAGTCATATAGGTATATGTTAAGTTTTTTACTCTTCATCTAAAAATGTTGCAATGGCTTTCTGTTTCTTGTCTTGGCAAATAAAAGTTCTGATAATGGGTTCACCTCCAACTAATGTCAATACCCTATTCCTCTCAGTACACTCTCATTCTAACCAAGCTGTATTTGGCATCCCAGTCAACCAATGCTCTCAGTTCTATCTCCTGATCACACAAATGCTATTTTATACTCATGTATCAGCAAACTTTCCAACGTGGCATTCCAAGTTGCCAACCCACTTCCTAGGCTCTAAGAGTGGGAGGTGTGGTGATTACTGGTAACCTCCTGTGGGGGCAGCACCATGCACCATCTGTCACAGCAGCAATTGGCTATGGTTGTAAAAGAAAAACCCCAAGCAGGCCTACTCCATGTTTCTCAAAACCCTAATCACATCCCCAACTTTCAGTATGAGATGCTTTCACTCCTATTCTGTTATATTGTTTAAATCATCCTCCATTCCTAAATTCCTTCCTTTATCCATCATGACTTGTTTCTGTCAAATGAGACAGATCATTTGAGAATGGCGATATACTTTGGGTGAAATGCCAGTATCATCATATGGTAGCTATACTCGTCACAAGCATGGCATAACATGTAGAGTTGTTGAAATACTATGTTGTATGTGAAACTAATGTAATATTGTGTGCCAACTATACTTCAGTTAAGAAAAACAAAATATCACTACCCTGGAAAAAAAGTATCAGTGCATGTCTTACTACTGGCTACATTTGAAAAAGAAATGTGAATTAACTGTTTCATATAGCTATATATAACTGTCCAATTTCTTATATATATACAGAATCATAACTAGTGTTTATGGGTGACAACTTATTTTTCACAGATAAAACCTGAATCTTCCCCAAATTCTATTAAAAACAGCATGTCACCTTATAATACCAAATGCCATCTTGGACCACTCCCCACTAAAGTTTATTTCAGAATAAAATATCAAACTTATTCTTGTAATACCAACTTTTAAATACATGAGCATTATCCAGTGTGCAAAAGAAATTAGCATAAAACATTAAAATGCATGTTTAATGCTGTTCGTGTCCCTTTCCTAATTCATGCATATTCTCTCAAGGCATGCCCAGATTTTCCTGGTAAAAAGCAGAGTGGTTAAGAATCAGAGTACCCAACCACCAAACGTCACTGTTACGATGGAGTCAAAAGAGCTATATTGATGAAAAGCCTAGAGTTAACTTTTGCTATTAATAAAACATTAGAGGGACACCTGGGTGGCTCAGCAGTTGAGCATTTGTCTTTGACTCAGGGCATGATCCTGGGATTCGGGATCAAGTCCCACATGAGGATCCCTGCGTGGAGCCTGCTTCCTCTTCTGCCTATGTCGCTGCCTCTCTATCTCTGTCTCTCATGAATAAACAAAATCTTTAGGTAGGTAGGTAGGTAGGTAGGTAGGTAGGTAGATAGATAGATAGATAGATAGATAGATAGATAGATAAATAAATAAATAAATAAATAAATAAATAAATAAATAAATAAATAAATAAATATTAGATTAGCTTAGTGAAACAGGAGAAAATAATGAGTGCTTTTTAAAAAGTTTCCCAGTTCAGGCATAAATCCATAGAGTGATACATACAATGTGTAATGCTCTGTACTAATTCCAACTTTAGCTACCTTTTCTGAACTTAAAGAATACAGTCAATAATTTTTCAATATTTTTGACATGATAAAGACTAAGCTAATAATTTAAACAACACTGGTCATGTGCAGTCTCAGAAAGAAAGGGTTTAGACAGGAGAGAAAGCACAACACCAAGAAAAAAGGAAGTTAACAGAGGAGGCCCTACATTACAAGAAATGAGAGGGGAGTCAAGAAAACGCAGTGTTCTTCCGATCAAAAGTGCAGCTTTAGGAAGGCAGGCAGGAGCAACGGTGTGGGATGAGAACGTTACTGAATTATGTTAGTTATTAAATATCCCATAAAGTTCTTCAGATTACAGCTTTACAATAACAGAGGTGGTCACATTACAATGAGAAAACAGAGGTGAGGAAAAGGTGATCAAAAACCCAGGGTGTGTGTGGGGGCCCCCTGACTGCCTCCTTCTTCGGAGAAAACTAATCAGATGTGGAATTTCCCAAGGTTCCCAGTGGGTAGAGAGAAATAAGGGTTTGCAAGATTTCACTGTCTGCATGTTTGATGGCTAGAGGAGACAAAGGCATGCCTGCAGGAAACAGGTACAGAGCCAACAAGAGGGGAGAAATGATCATGAGGGCAGAAGATGCAGGGGGATATGTGGGTAAAGACTTAACTTTGGAAACCAGAAGATGCAACACCTGCAAAAATGATCAATGAGAGGAAATGATGAAGAAAATTCTGAGAACAAAGAAATGCTATAAAGTGTAGAGGGACAAAGACAATGAAACCAAAGCCAAAGACAACTGCCTTGGTAAAGCAGAAAGCAAAATCATTTTCCAGAAGAATAAAATGACCCTAGAAGATGGAAGAGCACGGATAAGGTTCTGAATACCTACTAAAAGAATCACTTTGTCACAGCAGTGAGCACCTTACATATAGGCTCACTTCAGGTGAATTTAGAATAGATCTTTTTACATAAACGATGTGAAGCCCAATGGTGGAGAAGGAGTTAGTGGTGATCCAGGACTAGTGGCAGCATATAGAGAGAAAAACAAAACAAAACAAAACAAAACAAAAAGACTTTGGGGACGTCAAAGACGTGGCCCCGGAGAAAAACACAAGGCAAGTACGGAAGACTTTGCTTTTATATAATCTTGAATTATGGACAGAATTAAGTTCTTACTTGTAACTATGGTTGATGTGGACTCCCTTTAGTGTCAAAAATCAACTAGCATACCCTATTTTTCTCCTTTTCTCTCTCTACTACCACAGCCAATGCCCAGGAGCAAAATAACAGCAGAGGGAGGACAATTTTATCAAACAATAAAATCCATGATAATATAACTCCTCAAAAATAGTTTCCAAGTGGCATATAAAAAATTGTATCAATCAGAGCCTGAAAAAGAAGCATTTTGGTATTCCCTGTAACTTCACTAGGAGGAAAGTTGTTTTTGTTGATAGAATACATTCCAACTGAAGGTAGTCATCAAAAAAGCATCAGGAAGTGGCTGCAGCCAAAGAGAATGGCAAAGAATAAGTAATCACCATGTGCTTTATTTCCATTTGCCATTATGGTTACTCCGATGGTATTTAAGGTGATATCTGTTAATAGCTGTTAACTGAGAATTTTTTTAACAGACATTAAAAAACAAGTAGGCCTTATGTCCTTCCCTTAGAACAAGAGTTGCCTGAAAGTAATTAATGTTATTTTGGCAACTGCCTCAGAGTCACTATCCCACACATTTTCAAGATGAAATGCTCTGTATCAAATTAAAATGCTGAATCATTAAGCCAATGGTTAGACCTGTGGTTCCACCACATGCAACAGACATAATTTTAGAAGACTGGCTCCATTACAGAAACCCAAGTAGCTACTACAGGTTTTCAGAGAGTTGGCCATAGGCTTGGTAGGCTGGGTGTCACTTTGTACTCTGGTCTCTTCTGTCACTCCCTGGTGAGACCTGTGAGTCACCTTGAGCTTCAGTGTCTCATCTTCCTCCTTCCCATACTGAAACATCACAATTTATTTCAACACTGACGACAGACTGGGGGGGGGGGATGGGGGGGGAGGCAGTTCTCAGAACTAGGCAGACTGCTGCTCTAGAATGGATGTCTAGTTTGGCTAAAATGCATACCAGCACACTACACCAATTTCCTTTTTGTTTTTAAATAGATGGTGTAACAATATTATCAGAGACATTATTGAAAAAAGAAAGCTACAAACCTTCCAATGTTCTGTGATGAGTGGGAAAGGAGAGATTAGAACAGAAGAGAACATAATGACTCAATTCAGGAAGGGATTGCATCCAGAGACCGGAAGTTTGCATGAAGAAGCAGATTAAAATATGAACATAAGAGATACCGGAAAGCTCACTGGAAGACCTCAGGTAGCACAGGTCAGTTTACCATATGAAATTCCACATGTCATTTTTCTTGGGGAAAAAAAAAGAAAGTCCAATATTTTTTTCACTTATTTAAGCTGGTTTAAAACACAAAAAAAACCCTTAGTGCTTTAATCATACAATGGGTAACTCCTGAGGCTTTCACTTATCAAGACTAACGCCCCCAGAAAATATTTAATAAATATCTTATGTTAGGTTCAGTTTTGAAGAGGGATTCAAAAGAAGACTGAGACCTGGTTCCTAACTTCAAGGAACTCACAGTCTAGTTAAAATATCTATTCCCATTTTTACTTGGTTATACAAATATCAGTATCAGAAGCAGAGAATTTAGCATACAATTCTATCTATTAACTTGCAATTTTTAAATCTGAGTCGGTGAATTTCACGAAAATGCACCAAATATGCATTGTAATCAAAGAAAATTCCACAGCCCAAATCACAGAAAACTACTTATTTCATACAGCAGGATCTTATTTAGAAAGGATGATGATATCAAGCACCAAAAGGTATTATCTACCAAGTGACTGATCAAATTAATAATAAATTGTCTATCCTTATAGCTGTTCTTGAAAATTCTCCACAGCTTTATTAGGGTGCACAGAAAACATTTTATTCAGTCTAGCCAACTGTAAATAAAAACAAACCAGAATTCAAGCAGAAAAGTTTTCTTACATGTCTGGATACAGCTCTATGAGACAGGTAGGTAACTCCTAGAAGAAAGAATCAAGTGCAAGATGAAATGGCAGGGTCACCCAGCATTCCATTACACCTGAAGCATCTATGTGATTCTCCCAGGCAGCACACTGGCAGTTAGGCCCCAGGCATTTAATAAGACCAACACCCAGAAGATGGCTCTCGAACTAACATAACACCCCACCACTCACGTTCCAGAGAAAATCAGGGCTGAAAGAAGCTACAGTGCAGAAAAGAAATCCTCAGAATGCCACTTCCTTGTTTTTTGAACCAAACTTCAGAGTCCCCAACTGGACACATGGCAGTGCATCTACAGAAACAAGCAGGGCAGCTAGGAGACAAGACTACACCTGTATTCCAAGCACATTCTGCAAAGTTCTTCTAGTTGTTTGAAATTAGAAAAGCAGAGTAAATAAGATACAACTTAAAATTCCATAACTACAAATAAATATTCAAATGTACAGAATACAATTTTGCCTTTTTAGTAAGCTTAAAAGACATAAAGCTAGGAGCATATTTATAGTATGAAACAGAAAATTATGCACTAAATCTTTAGATTAAAAATTATAATAAAATTTATGCAAAATAATTTTGATGAGCTTCAAAATACTCTACATTAGTTTTGCAAACAACTTTATTTTTTCTCACTAAACAAGCCTTAGCCACAAGTTGAAGGAAGTCACAGAAGTCAGGGG
This sequence comes from Vulpes lagopus, assembly GCF_018345385.1. Lineage (NCBI taxonomy): Eukaryota > Metazoa > Chordata > Mammalia > Carnivora > Canidae > Vulpes > Vulpes lagopus. The sequence continues at coordinate 68,351,998 of NC_054832.1, read as the reverse complement.
TTCACCAGCTCCCTTTAACCATCATTACAGACTTTTCAAAAGGGCTGACTAGAGGGGGTACAAAACAGAAAACTATCTCACTTCCTTACTTTTCACTTACAAAAATAAAGCATAATTAATTTCTGTACCTAAAACATGTATTAGTATCATGATCATGACAAAAAACCATGTAATGATTACAAACATTTTAACACACAAATTTAATTAATTTACTTTTCAAACTGATCACACATCTTCTAGAGTTAGTAGTAAGGAAGCACAGAAAACTAAGACTGCTTTAAAAAATACATCTCAGACAAGCAGCTACATGAATTTCATTGTGAGGCCTAAGATTGTTTTTAATTTAAACCTAATGAACATTGCTATTTCACAGTACTCAAACTCAAAGTGGAAGACACAATGAATTATGGACAAAGATTGCATAAACTTTCAAAAAGAACATTATTAAAATCATACTCCTGTGTTTCAGGATATTAACATTTCAAAATCAGAAGCTTTTCACTGTCAGAAACATTAACAGGATGAAATATATTCCCTGAATAATGAGGGAAAAACAAACTAGAGTTTTAACAGCCATGTAAGCTTTAGGAGATCACTGTCCAATGTACATGTGCAGCCATATGCGAAAGCAGCTTTAAAATAATGCTTTTTAAGATTTCCAAGTTGCACAGTTTCTTCTGACACATGTAAGGGGTGAGTAAAGGGGGGAAGTCTAGTGTTTCCAGTGTTCTGATTTGATACTTTTACTTTATGGCTATGGCTGAATTACAATACATACTTATAAATATGTGAAAAGCCTAGGAACTTGATTTCCAACAGAGAAACTAAATTTATAGTGTTCCCCTCTGAAAAAAATGGGTGACTTAAACACTCACCGAAAGCAATTTGGTTACAAATGAAAAGACAAGGAATGAGTATTTGAAAAGGAGAAATTACTACAGTTAAATAAAATGCTCAAAAATAGAAACATATTCAAATTTTAAGCTCTATGAGGAATCAAAGCCAAGTTAAGTTTAATAGAAGCTCAAAGGGGTTTAAAAACATGAAACACCACTCCCTAAAAGGGTAACAGAAACCAGAGGTCCTGATCGCTTTCCAGAGGTAAGGCAACAGATGAAATCTCATTTTATGAATGCATGTTATATACAGCTAATGCAATTCCTTTTGCTATTACTGAAGCAAACTCATTTTAAATGAATTGATTCAAAAACATTTTTAAGGTCTTCTAATAGAAAAAAAAAATATTCTCCTGAAAGGAATGATCACTTTTGTAAGTTTAATTTACAAATCTAAAAAATCGTATCCTATCTAAGCCAAAGGTGATGGCCAGTTAATAAGGAAATACAGGGAAAAAATGGAAAAAGACTTATTTAGGATGAATCATTTTAATATGTACAACATTATTTAAGATACATATTCACATTTTCCCTCCTGTGTAATATGCCTGCTTAAAAAAAATACAAATTACTTTCTCTGGATGTATATTTGGAAATAAAATTAAAAATAAATTTTGCTTTCACACAGAAATATTCAGACACACTACTATCTGAATACAGTAATTTCACTACCCTAAGGCAAAAACATGGGATTATTTTCAAATTATTTTAAAAGCACCATTAATACAGAATTTTACACTGAAATTTGTATTAACCTGACAAATCCGTTAACCTAAACAAATTACAATAAAAAAATATCAGCTTGTTAAAGAACCATCATCACCTTACACACCAGTCATGTTAAAGATCAACAGTCATTTAATTTACGAATCATGCTAGAGACATTTTTATAATTAAGTCCATTATAATCATCTCAATTAATAGTGTTAGAAAGACAAGCATCAAGGGTTAATCACAAAACAATTTGCTCTGAAGTTTCTAAATTTAGTTCAGTGAATACATAAGTTGAAACAAAACGATACAGAAACCAATTATACCACCAAAAACATCATTCTCAATGCACTTCGTAAAGGACTACACAAAAATGAGGAATGCCACTTTCTTCACTAGAAGTGGGGGAGCAGAGCAGGGACTAGTTAGAAGCTGTACTGGGGAGAAAGATCACATGGTTGCCTTGTACTGTTTGATCACAGCTGCCCCACTGCACGTTAAGCCCTGGCTGAGCAAAGGAAAGAAAGAAACAGGACACTGCTTCGGGTTTTCATAAGCCAATGACTTCAGTCCCTGAATCAAAGTTACTGGTTATGTAAATCCAAAATGACACAAGTCTTGCCCTGAACCCCTTCATTCTGTGACGTACCATCAACACCATCTGCAGTTTCGCTTTCTTCTTCTTCTTCTTCTAGCATTTCAAAAGGAGTCATTATATCATAGAGAAATGAGAGGAAACCATAAAACCAATCTGAACTTTCCTCTGCTAAAATATTAAGGACTTCCTCAAGAGAATCAATATTTTCATTACTGCCATCTTTGGTCAGGCCTACATAAGAATAAAGGAAGAGAGAAAGAGAAAATAAGGAGAGCAGTTAGGTGGAAAAAAGAAGTGGACGAAGAATGATCTCAAAAAGGATGTGCATCATGGTCACAGAAGTTTACAGAAAAGATACTTTGGAAAATAAAGAAACTGATTACGATGCACACCTTACAATCAACTCTCAATCATATGTACCAAAGGAAAGGCACAATTTGACCAATCCTTGCCATTTCTACCAGCCCCTGACCAGGTTTGCCTTTCTCTCATTAGAGAATCTAGAGCCCCATACACAAAATTGTATTAGCCAAAATCAACTGATTAATGTCAATGTGAAGCGAACAAAAGTAGTATGTGGGTAAAAAGATCCTTCCAACAGCCTCTACATTTTGCTGATTTACCAACCAGATATTATCGAGAGTTGATTATACAACAAGCATTCACATATAGCAATAAATACTCATTGAAGAAAATAAAAAGGTTCATTTCCTCACACTTTCCCCCTTAGGGCCTAGTGTTTACTTAAGAAACTCTGGAATTAATATGACTAGCAAGATTACTGTTTATAGCAACCACAGATGGATAGAAATTTATTCAAATAATATCAGAAAATCAAATTTTCACACTATAAAATGTGAGCTTTACAGTGCTCTGGCTACTTACTCATGGTCCTATAATTCTGACCAATAAAAAGAGCCAGCTATTAATAATATTCATTCTGTTTACCAATATTAAATTTGATCAAGGCCCTAGTCAGTCATTTGCAACAGGAATATTTAAAGTCCTCTTCCCATAAGCCCAAGAAATGAGCTTCTATTGTAAAGACCCCCTGATTCCTGTTGTTTTTTAAGTATTACTTCCAAAACAGGACATCATGATGGAAAGAAAGCAAAGAATATATTGGTTTTATTTTTTTTTTTCCTGTGAAGAACTGGCTTTGGGTAAGAAACATCGCACAAGCCAGTAAATATCAAAATCCACCAATATTGCCATGCTCTATAAAACAAACCCGTAATTCTGAAAAAGAAAAAACAGGATAGAAAGCTCTGGCTGAAAGAAATGTGAACATTCATGACTTTTGAGCTTTTCATACTATAACCACCTTATTCAGTAGGTTGGACCTTGGCAAGTAACATTTCTCCATGTAACATAACCGCCAGCAATCAAGATGCTGGTTAGGTACAACAGATAAGGTACAACAATAAGACACCTAGTATAAATATTAAAGTATACAGTGTATTTTCCCCATTTTAGTGCATAGAGCTACATTGTATCATTGTTTGTGTATGGGGGTCACGGAGAGAAAACAAGTTGGTATTTCTGGTATTTAAATTATTTTTTGACACAACTAGAATATATTTTCGCTGAATTTCACAGTTGACAAATACTAGGAACAGAGGAGATCTGTATTTCCACTGAAATCTCTGTAGGAATAACATTGTTTCTTATTCTTGCCTTGAAACACTATAGCTATGTATATTTATAATGAACCTTTATTTCTCTCCATTTTCAAATGTTAGTACTTCAAAGTATCAACTACAAAATATAAAACTTTGCTATCCTTCAGTATGACAAGCTGAAGTATTTAACAAATGTGGAAAAGTACCTGAGCAAACTACTGACCCAGCTACGCAACCTTCCTTTGGTTCTTAAGACAAAAGTACTACTCCAAAGAGAAAAAGAAAACATTCTGGGTGTACAATTCCTTAGCCTCTAAGAGCAACCTGAACCAAGGGCAGGGTGTGAGCACCTCTGAGTGGACAAGATCTAGGTCACTTATGTATCTGTCTAGTCTATAAATGTTTATCAAGGCTCTAGGAATTGTTGACTGGCTTCCCTTTTGTTCTCCAGCCATACCTCATATGGTGCCAGCTAGGTGCTAGTCACGGAAAAGGACAATCATGTAATCCTTAGGTGGCATTACTTTAAAATGATGTTACTCTTAGCAATTGGTCCTTGGACCATTTTCCTGTTGATTTTTTTGGGAAACAAGTTTTCAGAGAATCCAATTTCCAGCAATGCAGTTTTCAATAATCCAAACCAGTATCAAAGGTAATTTATTTTTAAAAATTTGACCACAAAAGTAGGAAGCTATGTCAACTATAAAAGGCTTTAGCAGGGGCGCCAGGGTGGCTCAGTGGTTGAGCATCTGCCTTTGGCTCAGGGCGTGATTCCAGGATCCTGGGATCAGGTCCTGCACAGGGCTCCCCTCAGGGAGCTTGCTTCTCCCTCTGCCTGTGTCTTTGCCTCTCTCTGTGTGTGTCTCTCATGAATAAATAAAATCTCAAAAAAAAGAAAGAAAGAAAGAAACAAACAAACCTTTATTAGAAAAAGAAAAGGCTTAGCATATTTTCAAAGTAAATCATAAGGGCCACAGCCAGAAACAATGAAATGAAATTAATGATGGCTGTTCAGAATATCTTGATTTACTCACACATATTTCATCCTCCCTTTATATTTCACAGGAAAAACCAAATCTTAAGATGTCAAATGTAAATATGAATGTGAACACTTCCTCAAACTGATAAGATTAGATATATGCAAATTTAAGAATGTAGAAAGAAACACTTATGAAAGAAATGCCAAACCTATGAAAGCTCAGCATATTTCAACTGTTACTACAAACTCTCCCCTAATCTCTAGCTTCCTACCTGCATCTGCCCTTTGGTTTCCCAGTGCCTTAATCCAAAACCCTTACCCCTGAGCTGTCTCTCCAAAAGAATGTACCCAGGAAGCCTGGCTTCTTTTTGGGTACACGCTCACTGTATTTGCTCCCCCACAGCCTCTCCGTGAACATACAGAACCCATTAACATATCTGTACCCCTAGAAACTTCACTAGGCTCTCCCTTTGCAACCACCTGCCTGTAACAGAGGCACAAATAAACTACAATAACCTCCCAAAATTAAAAAAGAACTTTAGTCATAAAATTCAAATCCAGGGGTGCCTGGGTGGCTCAGTCAGTTAAGCGGCTGCCTTAGTTCAGGTCATGATCTCAAAATCCTCAAATGGAGCTCCTTGTCAAGCTCCCTGCTCAGCAGGGAGTCTACTTCTCCCTCTGCCCTTCCTCCTATTTATGCTTTCTCTCTCTCTCTCAAATAAATAAATAAAAAATCTTTAAAAAAAAGCTTTTTAAAAAATTCAATTCCAGTCAAGCTTGTATTTCCTGCAGAGAATTCAATCATTATAGAAATATGGTCAGAAGACATAAGTGAGGGACACCTGGGTGGCTCAGTGATTGTCTGCTTTGGCTCAGGGCATGATCCCAGGATCTGAGATCAAGTCCCCACATTGGGCTCCCTGCAGGAAGCCTGCTTCTCCCTCTGCCTCTCTCTCTCTCTCTCTCTTTCTCTCTCTCTCTGTCTTTAGAATAAATAAGTAAAATCTTAAAAAAAAAAAAAAAGAAGACATAAGTGAGTCTGACAGCTCACCCTTTGTTTCAGCTGTGAAGCCACAAGCTGTGAATTACTACCTTTATATGATAAAATTGTTTATTTTAGCCTTTGTGCATTTAATAGTCAAATTATCAAAATGAACTCTGGGATTCACCAAATTTGGTTCTACCTCCAAATATATAATTCTTATAAAAGGAACAAGTTATGATTTGCCCATACCAAATACGTGTCTACTGCAAATGGCAATGTTCTAAGTTACAATTAATTAACCTCTTAATGGTTGCTTAATAACCTGACAGGAAAGAAACTCTACTAAAAATCAAGTTATTAATGTTGATATAGAAATTAGTCTTCTATGGAAGAAATAACATTTTAATTTTTAACAGTTGATATTTCTTGATAGACCACATAGCTGACTTTAAGCCAAAAAAAACCCAACAAAACATAAATGAGAAGTAATATTTCTAAAAATGAGGAAACATAGCCCACATGAAGTTATCTTTAACATGAAAAAGCTTCACTATTCAGAATCCAGCATTTAAAGTAAAGTAATACAATGGAGTAATAAACCATTTATAGGCAAGCAAATTAGCATCATTCTGAGAGGTTAAATTCTATATATTTTACTTCTTTTGCATGTCTAGGATTATAGTCTTGAGGATTTACTATATTCATAGAAAATTTTAGATATATAATGACAAAATTACTCAGAAAATTCCATTAAGGTTAAGATAGGAAAAAAATGTTGATAGCAAGCTTCCACTGTTAAGTAGCAAACATAATTTTCACTGAGATGTAATAAGAAAACATAAGCTAAGGTCAAAATTAAGAAGCAAAATACATTTAATCACAACTAAACCCCTTTTTTCATATGTAGAACTTCCTGTTTTATAAGGAGGTTAAAATTAATCTACCTAAAACTGTTCCGTTGGTTATAGATGTGATACCCTCCCATTTTTTATATCCGTAAAATAAACACAAAATTGTGTGTGTAAGATGAATTTCTTTGCACCATTACTCTAGTAAGCATAGTATACATTATCATGATATATTTATTTCTCTAAATACTTTAATATACAAAATTTTAATACATGTAACAGCAGTACATAGTAAAGCAAAATGTTGCTCTCTAACAAGCAGAAACACACATCTCACCAGGCCAGATTACATAAAGTTTGTATATTAAAATTAGCATCATCCTTTCTAAAGGCAGCATTTTAAAACAAATGAGGGAATATCACATATTTATATATTACAAGAAATATCTCAAAGATAAAGACAGGTAATTCTGGTGGTACAAAGAGAAGGGCTCAAGATGTCTAAAATAAACCCAACCAAAAACTACTGGTTCATATTTTAATATTACCTTTAAAATATGCATAGAATATTTTTTAAAAATGTTTGCTACCACAATTTTATTTCAAAATGGACTAATTTAAGTCTTTAGAAACTTACATTTTCAAATGGAAGTGAATTACATCAACTGATGCTAAATAGTGGCTATAATTACAACACTTGAAAACAGGCTAGTACATTATCTCTATGTTCAAATATTAAGTTGAGAATAGGAACTGCTCTAAATCTGAACACAGACATTAAATTATACTTATTGAAAATATATGTGCAAGAGCTATATGCTTATTCATTTATAAAAGTATATTGAAATATAAGTACATGGAAAAACAAGCCATTAACATTTCAGTGAGAATGAAATATATAATTGAAGTGGGAAAATATCTTCTATAAAATGTGTATCACTGGACAAAGATATTGTCAAGGCAAAGGTATTATTTTGTTTCTAGCATTTTACCACCACTAACAACAACAAAAAAATATCTACTTGCCTAGTAAAACTTTGGCATCATCCACATCAAAATCTCCATCACCATCAGCATCATAGACTCCTAGTTTTCCTGCAAAAGGGAGGAAAAGATGTATAGGAAGAAAAGGGAAAGCAAGTTTTATAGGGTATTACCACTACTACAGTCCTGACCATCAGCCATAAATATTACCAATCAATGCAATTCTTTGCTCTCTGAATCCTGGAAAGTAGTGGTAAGTGAAGATCTTACCTAAAATGACAGACAATTCACAGATAGATTCAGAAAATGTCTACCTTAGAATCTAAGGCATATAACTGAGGTAATATTTTCCTTAAAGTTTTAATAATCCCCTGATTTAATCATTTCAGATGAATTTTTTTATGTTGCTAAAAATAGTTTAGGTAAACATTTCAATATATATAAAAAACATTATTAATTTCTAACAGTTATATAAAAAGTAATGTTTCCACAGTATGAAAGTTCTTCACACCATCAATATTCAAAATAAAAAAGAATACCCACCAAGCCTCAAAGACTAAATATAAATAACGAATGTCAAGTACTAAAAATAAGAAGGCAATTGATTTTATACTTTACAATAATGATTCATAAGAAAAACATCATGAATCAACCTAAAATAAAAAAGGACTTCTGGAAATACTTCCTGAAAAACAGTATGTAAAACTGGCTTTCTGAAATTACAAAGGGAAGCTTAGTTATCCCACTTCAAATTTACCTAGCACTGGCCTCTACTATCAAGAAAAAAACCAAAACTTGGAACAGGTCACTTGAGAACATAGTACTACCAGAGCCTTTCCTCTTCAAACAGAGTAAAATGTATCTAAGGCTCTATCATCTAAGGAGCACTGCTATGTTTAGCATGCCAAACATAAGTTAAATACATTCAGTTCCCTAAAAAACATTCTAAAGTCAACGTCATTTAGAATTCAGCATTGGATAATGGCTGTGAGGAGACATACTGTACAGCAATATTTAAACAGCATCCACAAATATGGCAATGATACTAAAAAACCAGTCTGCAGCACTGTTACCATCTCTTTAATAAAAAGTAAGTCAAAACATTGCAGAAGGGCAGGCAAAACTTTTGGAGTAGAGTGGCTGTGATCAATTTTTACCCTCCCAAAGCCCTTGTTCTACTTAGGAAAACAGTGAACTAGCTATGTAGAAGTTTGGTTTAGAAAGCACACATTTAAGATAAAAACAAAAACAATAATAAAACAGAAAGATAAGAAAGTTATCATTTCTACTGCTAAGAAAATGTAAATAAAAAATGCTGATCAGCAGGCCGAGGCGGTCTACAGCACACAGCTCAAGTAACGTTAAAATGACAAAACACCATACTTTCTGACAAACGTTAAGGGGGGAAATTGGTCCTACCACCTATTTTCTCTGATGCAGGGAGGGGATAACTAAATTAACAGAATAACGATGAGGTTTTAGAGACTAACACAAGTCGACTTAAAATGCATCTCTAATAGCCTACCTTGAAGTACCTCCGATAAGTTATAACGGAAGTCCTTTGCTTTGGCTGCATGCATGTAAAAACACAAAAATTGTTACTTGCCCTTAAATGTACAAATATTTTAAATCTCTTCTTTTGTTTAACAGATGTTCCCTGGCAACATATCACTGTAAGTCAACAAAAGCACCCATCTACTCAGAAGTTTGTCTCCAAACTAAAATTGTTCCTCTGTTACTCTATCAATATATCCAGAGACACTCTCCTTTAAGTAATAATGAAAAGTTTCAACAAAAGGCAGGTTATCCGTAAGTGTGTATTGCCTCCCACCCCCGCCAAAAGATGCCAACATCTATGGCAGAAGTACATAAAATAGAATACATTAAGAAGGCTTTATGGGAGGGAGGCAGTTTTCTGTGCAACATGGTACATATAGAGGAGCGTGCATTTTTTTTTCAGGGTCCACACTTTTCCCTGGATTATTAAAGAGGAAGACCAGGTATTCATGACAGCCAAAAAGTGGAAGGAACCCAAAGGTCCATCACTGATGAATGAATAAGCAAAATGTGGTATATACCCATAGAGAGGGACACTTTCAGCTATAAAATAAAGACTGAACCCTGAAAACAGTATGCTAAATGCAAAAAGGCCACATATTGTATGATTCCATTTATATGAAATGTCAAGAGTAAGAAAATCACAGACACAGAAAATATATTAGTGTTTGCCAGGAGAGGGGAAGAGAGGGTGATGGAAATATTCTGAATTAGATAATGAGAATTATGTTAAAAACCAGTGAACTATACATTTCACATATTTATCAATATTGAATTTTATGTAATATAAATTTTATCTCAATTTAAAAAAAGACTTTGTGACTTTGAAGTGTGACTCCCAAAATGGTAAAGAATCATTAACGTAAAAAGTCATGAAAAACGGCAATGATTATGGGGAGAGAAAAGGAAAAATAAGAAGAAAGGAAGACAACTACCGGAAATAACATGGCAAACTCCCCAACAGCATACAGATAGCACCTATACCTACACACGCACACACACACTGCTTCACTGCATCACCTACACACATAGACACATCCCTATTCCAGCATATAGACACAGATACTCACCCTTATCCCAACACCTACACACACACACACCCCCTAGACCAACACCAATACACACATATACAAACACACACACAAACACTGATTGAGTCCAACAAAGATGAAGGGTTGTCCTTCAAAATGCTCTCTAAGGAAGGGTCTTACAAACTGGGTCCTGAAATAAATTCAGTGGCTGAGAAATGTTTAAAATTCATAACATAACAAGGTGGAATAGAAATTATACAGTACTGTATTAACTAAGAGTTAAGTACTATTTGATAGAACTTTTCTGTGTGATATATATACATTATAAAGCCTATTTTTAAAATTTTTACTACAGATTATGTTCAAAGAAGTTGAAAAGCCACTACTCCCAGTAACCCTAATAACATTCTCTTTTGTTCCTACCCTATTGAGAACTGAAAGTCTACAGAAATTAAGAGTACCCCCAAAATAATGATAAATCTTAAGATTACTAAAGGATGTCCTTCATGCTTACAAAATCACATAAGAAACGATACCAAAATTCTTACCTAAAACTTCTTCATAATCAACAAGATCAAACCAGACGACAGCTACTGATGTCCAGACTCCCAGCAATGCAATGACCATAAACCATGTGAAAAATGAACTTCCAGAAAGTCCTCCTTTCCTCCCATTTTTGTGTCCTCCATGCTTTGTCTCTGTTTAAAAATAAAACAGATGAAAATGTCATTATGTAAGCAAGTTCACTATATAACTGAACACCTCTTTTTGCTGAATTATTTCTCCAGTAATTTGAAAGTACTTACAATGGTAAACCATTTCAAAAATAGTTTTCACTCAAGTTCTCAAAAGATGTTGCATAAAAAAAAAATTGAAACAAAAAAGATTCTGCTTAGACTCAACACCACATATATAAAACTCTGACTTAGAAGTAATGAAAAAAATAAACTACTCATTGGCTAACAATTTTTAAAAAAATAAAGATTGATATAACATGTATATGTAATCTATAACCTTCCAAGTTCTTTATCCAAATCACCTACATATAACCTCCTCCAAAGTTCAGTGAATATCAACAACTTAATGAAGTCACATAGAAATGTGGTCACAACCTTTTCTCTGACCCATTTGTCTCCAGAAATTAAAAAGCCGGTTAATGGCCAGAGAAATATCTCCCCACAAAATGACTCCATATTCTTAGCCAGAGAGAGAGACACAAGAAGGAAAGAAACTATTTATAGGAAATAGAGGCCAGGGAAGAAGAGAAACAAAACAGTACAACAATCAGCCCCCCTCCTTTACAAGATCCACCAGGGCCTGAGGAGGCAGGAGACAGGAAAAGGCTCATCCTTCACAATCGGTCTCAATACAGGAAACAGCTCTGTATACTGTGGTCCACTGAGTGTCATTTATCACATTTGCTATTCTCCTGGAAATAGTCTTCTTACAGCCAAAAGTAAATAAAAATAATGAAAGTCAAGAGATACTAATGGAAAGTCATCAACACTGCCCTTAAAAGAAAGGACCACAGTATTCAAATTTCTCTTGAAAAGGAACATAATAAATATTATTAAAAGGATAGGTATTATTCCCAAATAACCTCTGAGAAAAGGAAAAGTTTATCAACCGGGTAGTATAGCAGGACACGGTCTTCTCTTTGTCGAGCACGTGTCCTGTAGTTCAAAGTGCTTCCATGTGCGCGGCTGCATGTGATTCTCACACAGGTCTGGCCAGTGTATCTCAAGAGGTCGTTTCTGAATGACTATAAAGAACAATTCCTTATCCTGTGTAACTGTGCCTCACACTGCAGGGCAACTGGCATCCCTGGTTACTCGGGTCCCAAAGGTAAGCAGCTCCCCAATTATGACAAACAAAAATATCCCCAAACTTTTCTCAGTGTCCTCTCCAAGGTAGTGACTGGTTCAGAACCACTGGGGGTTAAGGACAGGAACAATCATCCCTGTTTTATAGAAAAAACATTAAATGATTTACTCCAAGTCCCCAGCACAAGTTGGGTAGAGCTAGGAGCATTAACCCTAACTTCTATGGTCCTGAGTTCCTTGATCCATGTGAGTGGGCCAAATTACATGCCTTTAAAAAAGCTCACTAGCTCCAATCTAGAACCTGCTTTCTCACCCCTAAATCTAACTCTCATAGAATACTTGTAGTAGTATCCAGTGGCTCAAATCAAGGATATACAGCCAAATCTTCTGGGGGAAAAAAAAGGAAATGAAAGTCTTATTAAAAAGATACACTTTTTTTTTTTTAAACAACCACTAGATCAACTTTTCAAAAGGGGCCATAAAAACTAAATTGGTTTGAGAGAGCAAGTGTGTGTGTGTGTGTGTGTGTGTGCGTGTGTGTACACATTCAAGTACATACATTTTTATCTATATATCCATATTTCAGTATGTAAAATCATGACTATATAAGACAAATTTCATTCTTAATGAAAAAGTCAACTTCCTTTTCGAATGTTCTTTAAATATTAATAGGCCTATCAAAAAGGGCCAGATTTATAGTTATAGGGTGAATTCACAAAAGAATATTTACCAAATAACATCTATCTAATATGTTTCTAATATAGTATAAAAAGTATTAAAAATCTCCAAAAAATAAATAAAAATCTCCTAAAAGCTGGCTACATAAAATCAAATGTTTACATTAAAAAAATTCTTACAAGGCATAGATTATAACATTACATGTTAAATTCACTTAAAACAGGCTTCAGGGTTTCATTATCTGAACACAGTCATGGGGCAGCGAGGCTAGGTGAAAACTTCAGCAATGCTGATGGGGGAAAATGATGATTTCTAATACTTTTGTGTGTCTTAAGCATAAATATTATAAGAACAATATAGAGTATCATTAAATTTTTAAAAAAATAAAAAAAGAGTAGAAAAGAGTACCACAGATTCACTGCAATGTTGTATTTTACTTTATTAAAACTTGTGTGCACATGAAGACATTTTTCAATGCTGTATTTTAAAAAACCTTTATTTCTGGGGTGCCTGGGGGGCATAGTCAATTAAATGTCCAACTCCTGGGCAGCCCAGGGGACTCAGCGGTTTAGCGCTGCCTTCGGCCCAGGGCATGATCCTAGAGTCCTGGGATCAAGTCCCACGTCAGGCTTCCTTCATGGAGCCTGTTTCTCCTGCCTGTGTCTCTACCTCCCTCCCTCTCTCTCTCTTTCTCTCTCTGTTTCTCATGAATGAATAAATAAATAAAATCTTTAAAAAAAATAAACTTCCAATTCCTGATTTTGGCTCAGGTCATTACTAGCATAGGGCTCTGCACTCAGCATGGAATCACCTTGAGATTCTCTCCCTCTCCCTCCACTGCCCTCTTAACTCGTACTCACCCCTTCTCTCTCTCTTCATCAAATACAAAAATATTAAAAAAAAAAACAACCCTGATTTCTATATAGCATACAAATATATGCATACAAAACTGTTACACAGCATACTGATTATAATAAGGAAAATGCCTTCTGGAATATCCATTTACCTCCAAATATGGATTTATTTATTTATGTATTTATACATTTTATTTATTTATTCATGAGACACACAGAGAGAGATGCAGAGACACAGGCAGAGGGAGAAGCAAGTTCCTCGTAGGGAGCCCAATGTGGGACTGAATCCTGGGACCCTGCAATCACACCCTGTGCTGAAGGCAGCCACTCAACCACTGATCCACCCAGGCATTTGGGTTTATAATTTAAAATGAGCTTGTAATGAAATAGCTAATGAACCAAAATAATTATTTGAATTCAAAGTTTAATTCTATCTCCATATCTTTCTTTAAGCAGAAACAGAGAAGGAAACTTTCTTAGATTCTCAAAAGGAGAGCCCTCATTTATCCAAGTTAATTCAGCAAATATTCATCTAAGTCACTGACCTGCAACACCAAATACAAGTAAAAAGTGCAAAAAGGTTTTTTTTTTTTAATCACACAAATGCACGCACCATGGCAGAGATAAGGGATGAAGAAAGGGAGAGTGAAACAGAGTAAAGAACATACCTTTTTTTAGAATCAACTGACTTACATTTGTTTTAGTCATGATCCAACAACTCTGATCAAGTTTCCAAACTTACTGCACAAAACTAAATAATAAACTTGAAAGACAACCTCACCTGAGTTCAAGCAACAAAGTGCTGCTAAAAGGAAGGTCTGTGGGAGGTATGAAAACCAGCAGCAAAGGCAGACAAAGAATTTGAGAAAAACTAAATGGCAGGGGATCCCTGGGTGGCTCAGCGGTTTAGCACCTGCCTTCGGCCCAGGGTGTGATCCTGAAGTCCCAAGATCGAGTCCCATATCAGGTTCCCTGCATGGTGCCTGCTTCTCCTTCTGCCTGTGTCTCTGCCCCCCCCCCCTCTCTCTCTTTGTCTCTCATGAATAAATAAATTAAATCTTAAAAAAAAAAAACTAAATGGCAGGGTGATTTATGATTGATGCTTGTAGGCAAACCTCAAATTGTCTTTACAATAATCTTGAGTATAAGGAAATGATGGCATTCAGATTGAATCTGTCATTAATATATTATTTAAAACTGTTCAAGTATGCAGAAAACATATAAGAAATATTTTTTAACATATAAGAAATCAAGATTTTTCATTTACAGTATTATTTATCAAACACATTTACCACTTTAAAAGATGAATGTCAAAAAAAGGGATCAATGTTACTTAGAATATGAAATTACTAGCAATATCTTATCCATCCTTTCTAATGTCAAATAAATTGTTACTCTAGCATCATTAATCTTATTACTGTTAATATTTTCTAATTCCATAACAGAACAAAACAGTGAATTATAGAAAGAAAATATTTCCCAAGACATGACTGTTAGGGGAACTTTTTAATTGACACCAAGTAATACTTCCCTGATATGTCACTTTGTAAATATGGTACCTAGTCCCAATGGGCAGATTATTTTCTGTCCAGTTAACTTAAAAAATAAAATAAAGCAGTAAGATAAACACTTCAAGAGAGTTTAAAACACTCTAAGCAACCTGAAATCAGCACTTTGTTCCAAAGATATTCTGGAAGAATGTCTAGCTGTTAATCTTTTATATTTTAAGATCAGAATAAATCTAAGAGTCTTCATTTCATCTTCTGACTCATTATTTGACCTCTAGTCCCAGAATTAGTGAAGATTTTTTTAATGGGGGTTAAGAATATGGCAAGAACTATGGGATTCACTTTTTTTTCCATGGAGACCCATCAAAAGTAATGACCTCCAAATAAGAAAACCATTTTTACATACTACCCAACACAGAAGATTACCACAGTGAGCAATGCAATATGTCTCTCTGCAAAATGTGGGCTGGGGCCAACAGGTCATTTTATTTACTGGTTGAGGAAAAAGGAAATAGAAGATATACCCCCAGCACCTGACTAGGAGTCAGTTAATTACTTAACTGGGTTACAGCAAACTGAATTATAAATTAACCACATATATGAGTTTTGCATAGCATTGTGCTGGGATTTTAAATTTCTATATAAACCCCACACATTTAAAATTTTTTAAAAACACAAAAACTGTCAAGCAACTCACGAATCTGATTTTCAGTTACAAAACGTCACCATTTGGGAGTCAAGCACTGTCAACAGTAGGTCAGAAGTACCAGCTAATTTTACTTCACTACGTGGATTATGTAATCCTCAGAAAAGAGAGAAACATCTTGTAAAAGAAATAAAGATCCATATCTCATATTCTTCATAATGGCTACATGAGGCACTTTATCAGAATAGTCAAGTGATAAGACCCATTCTAACCATTTACTCAAAATGATGGGCAAACTAGAGATACTCATATTCTCTATAAACAGACTCCTTCCGGTGTCTACTTAGGCAGCTGAGAGTTGGAATATGTCTTAACATGTCTTTTTTCTTTTTCTTAATTGAAATTTCAACATAATGAGCAGGACGGGAAGACTACAGAAATCTGGAGATGGTATTTTGTTTGTGAACACATAGGCCGCAGCAGAGCTGTGGTGGCTTTTACCACTCTGCTAGGGTTACCTAATGTAACAAATAAAAATATATAAACAAAAGCCCAAATCAAATTGAAAAACAAACCAAAAACATGATGAGCTAATGTAGCTTATTTTCAGTTAAGTGGAAAGACATACTTAACTTACAAAATAAAGCAAAAACAAACATACACAAAAATGTAAATTCAACACATCGTTAAAGAACACTTGAAGCTGGTAATTCAGTTAAAAAACCAAAATAAAATCCTAGTGTCTTTACTTTCCATTTTATCTCCTGCTTTACAAAAATTAGGTCAGTTTCCACATATGGTAAAGCCTGAGTCAAGCTTCGCTTAAACCAATTAAGTGTGTTCACTAATATAAGATCTTGACTTCCACAGGCCTTAAATTTCATATAATTTTGTATGAGATCTGAACACACATCATTCTTTAAACTCACTGTAATTATGAGACCAAGGAAGATCACCTGTACATTTTTCTGAAGTTTGCAAAATGTGGTCTCCGAGAGTACAACATAAAAGATATTCTAAGCTAAGACACCGAAACATATTCAGATGAAAGACTGATTACTCCATGAAAAATTAAACTACCACAAAAAGTTGATGTCTCCAGTAGTTCAAAATAGAAAATGTGGAAGCCCTTAGCCAAAAATATTTTAAGAGTACACAACTGAATATAAAGCTACAAATGCCAGCTGGATCTTAAACCACCGTTCACCCAAACAGTAACAATGTGCCTTTACCTTCAGCCATTTTGGTTTCTTCAGTCCATGAATAATGTATATGGAAGACAAAAATCAGAGTGCTACGGGCAGGTATCAGGCTCGCCGAACACCCTTCCCTACTAGAGCTTGAGACTGGCCAACTGCTCCACGGGCAAGGCCTCTAGAACTGAAATTGGACCTGACTGCAAACTCTGCTCACCAGTTATTTTTAGAGGCCTCTTCCTCATGGCCAAACACTGCTAATCACTCGGGCTGAAAGGCACTCCCAACAGTGCAACAGCCTTTCTCCCCCACTTAGGGGATTCTTTTCTCAGTTGGTCCCATCCCCCAATTCCAAACCCTACAAAAATGAAGCATGCTGGATAAAAGGAAATGGGACAAAATTGTGTGGCCAGTTTTACGTCCTTGGAATCAGTCTTCAAAGGTTTCAGCTCAAGGACCAAATCATTCAAAACTGAAACGAGTCTTGCCAAAACACGTGGCCCGTGCTCAGGACCAGATTGATCTGGCCCTTCAGACTCCTAGCAGATGCTTACACGAAAAAAACCATGACTTATTTTGTTTGAATGCAGCAGAACACTAAATAGTTAAGAAATTAATTAATGCTGTAGAATTCTGATTCACAGTCATTACCATCCCAAGTTTAATTCTTCCAACAGCAAAAGTAAAGGAAAAAAGAAAAAAGAAAAAAGTTTCACTAGAGAAGGAGGGAGAGGGAGCTGAGAATGAAAGCATGGAGGGAGAGAAGGGAGGAGAAGAAAAGTGGGTTGGGAGGGAGGGAAGAGGGAAAGAAGGAACCCTTTGGCATGACAGCAGTGCTCTAGGAAACAGGACCTCAGAGAAGCTACTGGAAAGAGAGTGCAACTGTATTCTGATAATTTCCACTTCCCTTCAAACCCCACCTCCAAATTGTCCCTTCTGGGAAATAAAACCAGCTCAATGCTACTACCATTTATTCACTGATTCAAGATTAGCAGTTCACAGAATTCATCAGAGCTTTGATTAGTGTATTAAATTAACTTAGCACAAATGATATCCAGAGCAAGGCAACAGCCTTCCAAAATTCTTTATTATGAGTGTTTACATTTTTTTCAGTCAAATGAATGTTCACATACAAATTAAACATTTAAATGTTCTGAAGAGGAGTTAACAACCTATGATCCCAGTATCTGATCTGGAACAGAGTGAACAGGGCATCGGGAACAACTGAACAAAACTGACAAGTATCTTAGGTGTCTTCCGACCAAGAGCCATTTCCCACTCCCCTTTTCTTTCTGCAAAGATCTGTCCTGCTGAAGTCAGGGCTTGCTAAAATGTAACATGATAGTGAATCCTTTGTTGATAGGGCCTTAAGATAACCTGCCATCATGCAAATTTAGTATTTTGGAGGCTTTCTTTTGTCTGGTTGTTTTCAGAGAGAGGGAGAGTGACAACAGACTCATCCTGGGGCCACAGGAAACAAAGCCACTACACTCACTTGACCGGGATCCCATTTCTGACTTAAGAAACCCAGATTCGATTCCTGGCTTCTTCACTAACTGATTTAGGGAAGATAACAAGTTTGAAAGCCTCAATTTCCTTGCGTTTAAAATGTGTCTTGGCATGGGGTACCTGTGCAGCTCAGTGGTTGAGCATCTGCCTTTGGCTCAGGTAGTGATGATCCTGCAGCCCTGGGATCGAGTCCCACATCGGGCTCCCTGAAGGGAGCCTGCTTCTCTCTCTGCCTAAGTCTCTGCCTTTCTCTGTGTCTCTCATGAATAAATACACAAATAAATATTTATAAATAAATAAATAAAAATAAAAATTTTTAAAAATTCAATTCAATTAAAATAAAATATAAATGTCTTGGCACAAACCACGCATGCAAATGTTTGTTGAACTCATCCGTGCAACACGTTTCCCATGACTCAATCAGGACACATGCACAAGCCTCCGCATCTCCATCCCAGCTCTTCTTCCTGACGCCAGCCTGCCACCGTGACTGCCCAAGCTGCTGGGGCTCCTTCTCTCCCTTGATGGGCCGATGCCAGGCCAGCTGCATTCTAAATTACAGATCTGTGGCCAGTGCTGAACTGAGACAAGAATCAGATCTACTAAATCCGGGTATACCTCATCCCTGAGGCTTCTTCAACACAGCTCCAATCATTCCCCCTCCACAAACCACACACATTTACACAACTTTCTCCATCATCTTTTACAAGTTTTGCAGTTTTTTAATAAAATGTTTTATTAACGTGTGTCTTATGTGTCACAATAATGACACACCTGTTTATTCTAGATAGAGTGATTAAGATAAATCTGAAATAACATTTAATCTATCATGCTTCTTAAGGAAAAAGAAATTCTGAATTCCAAGTAATTACCACTTGTAATAATAACAACTTATTTTTATGACAGGACATGTTTGTGAAAAGTTTAAAAATAAACTTATGTGCATAGAGCAAATCATGTGTTTAAAACCCAGCAATGAAAACTAAAGTAACAAATTTGCTAGTCCTTGTAATCACTGCTGGGGCTAACAGCAAATTCCTAGGTCCAGGCAGAGACCAAGTTTCTAACATGTGCTCTGAGACTATTATTATCAGCTTGATGCCACTGGAGACCACAAGAGCCAAGTCTTGCATCCACTGGGTCTAAGCTCTCTACTTGCTTCCAAAACATACCAGGGGAAATCCATCAGGCCACTCATAGGTCACACTGACTATTTTGCTCCCCTCACTCAATCAGCTATCATTGCAGCAGTGGTTCTCAAGAACACATCAGAGCCACCTAGAGGGTGGCCCACCCCCAGAGTTTCTGACTCTGCAGGGCCTGAGAATGTGCATTTCTAACAGGTTCCCACCCAGGTGACTGGATGCGGCTGGTCTCGGGGCCACCACATAAAGGGAACCAATGCACTACTTACTGTTCTACCCATCTCTCATTCTCGGGGTCTGGAAGAGGAAAAAAAGAGCTCTATCTTTTACCAATTTCCAGACCATCATTTTCCTTACTACCTAAATACAACAGTGACAAAATCCTGTTCCTCTGAGGCCCAATGCCTCCCCTTGCCTCACCACTGCCATGGACCACCCCCCAGGGCCCTGTCCCCTCAGTGACATCTTCACCTCCAGACTAGTCACTACCACGTCATGTCACTGTCTGTGAGGCAAATGTGACAAGTCCTCTTTCATTCTTTCATCCCCAATGACCTTGTCCCCCTCCATCCTCCATCCAACATTCATTCTGATATTCCTACCAGGATCTTCTTATAAACCCACCCTAATTCACCTTCTTAATCATCTCTTCATCCTTGCTGAACTATCTCTGTAGCTTTCCTGGCACAGTCATCCTCACAGATTCTGTATCCCTGCTAAGAAAGCTCTGTTTGCTTGAGCCCATCATGAGAACTGCAGGACATCATAAGATACCAAAAATATATTTCTTAAAAACACATACACATACATCTTTTCACGTATATGTAGTCTCTGAGGCAAACATGATCAACTTTGATAACATGAAACCTAATATTAAAAAGCCACCAATATAACAGAAGTAACAAAAGGCAACTCAGGAGACACTGAGTAAAATCTACTTAAACACACCACCCCCAGCTAGGAAGCACCATCTCTATATACGGAGATTGAGGTTGTACTGAATAAACGATGCACAGAATAAAAACATTCACTTGGATCATAACCCTCCTATTCTTCCAGCTTGTTTTCTTCTTGGATCCTGTAGTTCCCTTGCTTCTACTTTCTTCTGAACCCCACTTCGCCTCCTTCCTTCATCTTTCCATAAATCACTCCCTAACGCACTAAACCCCTTGCCCCTCAATCCCTTCAGTACATCCATCTGCCATAGATGTCTCCTGGATGAACACATTTATTCACCCTCTCCATGACTGGGAAGGACAGAGAGGCAAGGGATGCCAAATGAAACCATCCCAGGACACAGTGAAGCCCACCCCAATCAGCCCGAGGGCCGCCTGTCAATTCCACCCACAGCTATAGAACACTCACTTTCCCGTTCTCCACAAGGACTCTTCCCCACATCTCTGCCCCTAACGTAGTCTATTTTCTCACACTCAGAAAACGCCATCACCTCTTACATCACAGAAAACAGAGCCTCAGCAGGAAACTGTCTTGATTGCACCACCAAACATCACAAACCACCGTTCACCAGCCTCCAATCTCTGCTTTCCTCCCAATCCCACTGTTCCCTTACCCTCCTCACCTTTTCACTCTACCAGCAGCCTCTCTGCCTTTACTACATCTTCGCTCAAGCCCACCGCTCCCCCTGCTCTTTTTCCTTCCCATCACAGACGAAATTCTCAACAGAGCTGTAATCTCACTGCTTTCATTTTCTGGTGGCCCGAACACTTCTCACAACCCGCAGCCTGCAACCTAGCTTCTGCACACGGTAGTCGCTCTAATGTCACATCAGTTACTTCCAGGTCACTGAACCCCATGGAACATACCTGGAGTCCTCATTTCATTTGTCCTCTCAGAAGAATTCTCCCTCTTTAAACATTCTCTTTCCTTGATTTTCACTGCTTCAGAATCATCTGGCATTTCTTATACCTTGCTGGCCTTCCTAAGCATCAATCTCCTTTGCTAGTTGGTCTCCTCTAACTGACTTTTAAATGTGGAAATTCCATATGCCTTGGTCCTGGGCCATCTTACTAATTGACTTTGAGCCACATTCCATACGGCTTAAATTCTTCTCTCCTTTGAGGTCCAAACTCACATAGCTGTCTACTTACTATCCCATTTGAATACTTATAAAAACCCCAAACTCTGCATATACACAACTGAACCCACAATCTTTCCCCTCCTCTCTAGTAGTCTAAATCTCGGGAACACTTCTGTCAAGCCAGCTTCTTAAACCAAAAACATGGAATTCATCCTTGACTCCATTCTCTTCCTTTTTGCCTAACCAACCACCTCTCAGAATCTCTCCATTAGGCTGTTGCAAATGGGTTACAACTATGCCAAGATATGAATTCTCCTCAACCCCTGGGTCATCCTTGTCTATTTATCACAGCATGATATTTTTTTAAAAATCATTTTTATGTGCCATGACATAAAAAAATGAGAAAATGTGTCTCAAATCACTCATATTTCTTCCTCTTTACTGGGCGCACTCAAATCCATGCTACCATCATCTCCTTGGCTACCACAATACTTTAACATGCCTTTATTGCTCCATTAAACAGTCACAGTATTTTTTTTTAAAGATTCATTTATTTAAAAGAGAGAGAACAAGAGAGTGTGGAGTGGAGAGGGACAGAGAGAGAGAGAGATAATCTAAAGCAGACTCCCCTCTGAGCATGGAGTCTGATGTAGGGCTCTAACCTATGACCCCAAGATCATGACCAAAGCCAAAATCAAGAGTTAAGTAGATGCTTAACCAACTGAGTCACCCAGGGACCCCTACAATATTTTTTTTCAATCCAATTATTACCTTCTAAAAATCCCTGAATGGCTTCACACTATTCTTAGGGTAAAATTAAAATCTTTAAATTAATTAATTAATTAATAATAAATAATAAATAAATAAACATCTCTGATGTGGTCTATAAGGCTCTATTTGACATGGCTCCAGCCTACCACTCTGGCTTTCATTTTGTGTCATTTCCTGTAGCTGTGTATTTCCAGAGACAAAAAAAAAAAACTCACCTTGCTCTAGTCCTGTCTTAAAGTCTCTGCACAGGCCATGCTCTCTTCTTGAGTCTCAACACTTCTTGAATGTCAATCCATGCTACCAACACATGTGTCCCCAGCCTAGCTATCCTGCTTGTTCTGCTTAAATCCCACCTCTTTAAGGAAGCCTTCCCCAAATACTGTGACAGCATTTTCCTTTTTCATTGTTTCTCTTTATTATTACTATTTTTTTTCATCATGATAAGTATACTCTTTAATCCCCATCCTCATTATCCCCCTTCTCCCACCCACCTCCCCTCTGGTAACCATCAGTTTGTTCACTATAGTTGAGAGTCTGTTTCTTGGTTTGTCTCTCTCTCTTTTCTTTGGCTTGTTTGCTTTGTTTCTTAAATTCAACATATGAGTGAAATCACTCATGTGTATTTGTTTTTCTCTGACTGGCTTACTTCACTTAGCATTCTACTCTCTAGCTCTATGCATGTTGTTGTAAATGGCCAAGATCTCATTCTTTGTTATGGCTGAATAATATTCCATTATGTACATACACCACTTCTTTATCCATTCATCTTGAACATTGGATTGAACACTTGGGACTGCTTCCATAATTTGGCTATTATAAATACTGATGCAATATACATTGGAGTACATATATCCCTTTGAATTAGTGTTTTGGTATCTTCAGTGTAAATATCTAGTAGTGTGATTATTGAATCATAGGGTAGTTCTATTTTTAATTTTTTGAGGAACCTTCATACTATTTTCTAGAGTGGCTGTGCCAATTTAGATTCCCACCAATAGGGCAAGATGGTTCCTTTTCCTCCACATCCTCACCAACATTTGTTGTTTCTTGAGTTTTTTGATTTTAGGCATCTGACAGGTGTGAGGTGATGCCTTGTTGTAGTTTTGATTTACATTTCCCTGATGACAAATGATGTTAAGCATGTTTTCAAGTGTCTATTAGCTATTTGTATGTCTTCTTTGGAGAAAAGTCTGTTCATGACTTCTGCCCATTTTTTAATTAAAATATTTGGTTTTTAGGTGTTGAGTGGAATCAGTTCTTTATATATTTTGGATAGTAACCCTTTATCAGATACATCATTGGCAAATATCCTCTCCCATTTCATAGTCTGCCTTTTAGTCCTATAGGTTGTTTGCTTCACCATGCAGAAACTTTTCGTTTTGATGTAATCCCAAAGTTTATTTTTACTTTTCTTTCTCTTTCCTCAGGAGACATAGAAAAATGATGCTACAGGAAACATCAGAGAAATTATTGCCTGTTCTCTCTTCAAGGATTTTCATGGTTTCAGGTCTCACATTTAGGTCTTTAATCCATTTTGAGTCTATTTTTGTGTATGGTGAAAGAAAGTCCATTTTTCCCAACACGATTTGTTGAAGAGACGTTTTCCCATTGTATATTCATTCCTGTGACAGCATTTACTAATATGCTCTCCCAGTAGTATGTACCTCTTCATAGAGGTATTTCATTGGTGTTTAGTTCTTAATCTCTATCGTCCTCCAGAATGCAAGTTTCATAAGGCTAAGGACTGAACCGGCTTTGTTCATTACTGTACATTTGCCTTGCACCTTGAAAGAACTCAACAAACATTTTTAAAATGCATAAACTCCCTCTCAAATTCTTGACATTATCCAAGTAGTCAACCCTTTTTCTGCCAAGACTTTAGAAATAAGGGTGTATAGTTTAGTTTCACAAATGTCACGTCACTTCAAGTTTCCTCCATCTCCATGGATTATCTTAAAATTAATTTGCAAAAGGAAGAGACCTATCATTAGTTAAGAGAAATAATAAGAAAGAAGCCCATTTTTGCCAAACACTGGTTATGAACTCAAGCTGGTCTATGACCAAGTTTTCATTGTTTTGTATCAGATAAATTCCTCACTGATCCATTTTTGGTGACTAACAACTATGTTGAACATAAGAAGGCCCACTTGGCCCCACAGCCAGATGCCTCACACTGCTCTCCTGACTGACCCTGTATAGAAAAGGCACAAGTGGCTGGAGGAGTGGTGGCAAGGGTTGTATTAGAATTTAAGAAAACAAAACTGAGAAAGTCATTTCCATTTTCTTCAGTATGAGTAAAGGAAAGTGAAATATTAGCTGTATCTATCATATATCAGCCCCTTCTTATTTTTTAGAACCTTTATTACTCTTTGGAACTCCAGATTGAGGAACCACTGCCCTAGCATACACCTATGTTTGTGTTCTGGATTCTGCTGTTCTCTTCTGCAGGGATGAACAAAGGTCCATCCACCACCTCATGACTCTGTGACATACCAAAGCTCCTTTGGGTAGATGCTAAAACCATAATATAAATGGCAGTGAATTCCAAAAGCTCATTCCTCACACTAGGTCCAATGAGTTAGTGCTTTATAGTTCTCACTACAAAGGACTCAAGGAGAAAACACTTAGAAGAAAAAGCACTCCTTAGCTAATGGATCATCTGTATGTGGGTAACAATTATTAGTGGTGTTTAGTTACTATGGAGTTCAAAATCAGACAGTCTACTGCTGAGCTAGGAGTGGCAGAAGGTATTAAAAAAAAACGGGAGTTGTGGTGTCCATTCAAAACTGAGGTAGGGGAAAAAGAAAAAAAAACTGAGGTAGGGGATCCTGGGTAGCTCAGAGGTTTAGTGCCTGCCTTTGGCCAGGGTGTGATCCTGGAGTCCTGGGACTGAGTCCCACGTTGGGCTCCCTGTGTGGAGCCTGCTTCTCCCTCTGCCTGTGTCTCTGCCCCTCTGTGTGTGTGTGTGTGTGTCTCTCTCATGAATAAATAAATAAAATCTTAAAAAAAAAAAAAAAACTCTGAGGTAGTGAGAAGTTGTTCAAGCAAACAAACAAAAAGTTCTTTTTTTCAAAACTAAAAACAGTAATACGAAAAAAAAAAAAAGCCTAGTCCCACTCATTTACCTCAAACTGGGAGGCAATGACACCAGGTCACAAAGCCAAGAGGTATGACCACAACTGATCTGCAGCTATGTCCCCAAAGGCTTTTTGACCTAAACCCCTTTAGACAGCAAAAGCTCCAAAGCCAACCTTCCTCACCAGTTCCCACTTCTAGGACAAAAGAATTCAACATTTATAATAAAGTGTCCTATAGATGTAAATGGGGAGAGAAGGAAGAGGGGCATATAAAAGCCCTAGCACAGTAGATTCAGGTGTAAACTGCAAAACACATGAGTCTTAGAGGCAAATTATTAGAAAATCACAGGCCAAAAAAATAGAAGAAGCAAGATGATACTGCCCCAAAGCAGACCACATAGGGAGAGCTCTTCCCCCACTTCAGGCCCTCTTGCCTCACTGCTAATAGGAGACAAATTCCGCACTGAAAATCAGATCTGATTTAAACCAACAGACTAGAAATACAGAGTGACTGGCACATTTAGGAATCTGTCCCAAAGATGGTCAAGAGCCTCTGCCACCCACAGACTAATCTAGTCCAACTAAGCACAATGACTGGAAGAAAATGAAGCTTTCTATCATTGCACTGTCAGACAAAGACTGCTAAATAAAACAGCTGCAATGCATGTATTAGGACAGCCCGTGAAAACCTGCCAGCATTTGACCATTCTGGCACCCCAAAATGGCTACTTGGTATGACTCAAAAAACAACATGTATTTTCTCAATGTTTTATTATTATTTATTTATTATGTTCAAACACACACAAAGCTGAAAGAAATTTACAAAGAATACCCATATACTATCACTTAGCTCTACTATGAACATTTATAATGCTTACGGCGTGTCAATTCATCCTTTTATATCCAACTACTAATCTACTTTATGTGGGTAGTATGTCTCAAAATAAATTGTAGACACTGGCTCACCTCCCCTAAGTACTTGAGCTATATCATAAACTACAGTTTAATATTTCTTTATCATTTTTAATGTAAAATTACATAAATGAAATGTTCTAATTTTAAGTGTGTGCTCTGAGTTTTCACAAAAATACACACTGCATAACCCAAATTCCTGTCAAAACATATACATTAATACCACCCCTAAGTTCTCTCATGGCCCTTCCCAGTCACTTCAGTCACCTTCCATCCCAACCCCAAACCCAGAGGCAGCCCCTTTGTTTTCCTTCCTTTTTTTTACTTTAAGTGAAAAAAATTCTTGAAATTTCTAAAAATGGCATGGCACCATATGTGCTTGTTTGTGTAAGGCTTCCCTCCTTTAGCTTTACGTTCCTGAGAGCCAAGTATGTTCTCTGTAGTAGCAATTCATTCTTTTCTGTTGCTAGGTAGTATTCCACTGTATAAATATATCAGAGTATATCAGAGTGTGGCCATCCTACTATTGGTAGAAACCTGGACTGTTTCCCATTTTGGATTCTTATACACAAAGCTGCTAGGGATATTCCTGCCCAAGACTATTGCTTGCATATTAGAAATATCTGCCTGCATTTCTCTTGGGTTAAATCACTAGGAATTGCTGGATCACAGGCCACACGTACATTTAGTATTAAAAGCAACTGCCAGACCTTTCCCCCAAAGTGGTTCTACCATTTTATATACCTACTGAGAATGTATGAGAGTTCTTTTGTTCTAGGATCTTGCTAACATTTGGTGTTGTCAGTCTTTTTAATATTGGCCATTCTGGCAAGTAAGCAGTTGTATCTCACTGTGGCTTAATCTGCATTCTCCTGAGGACCAATGTTTGAAAACCTTCTTCATGTACTTATTGGCCATTGATCTCCTCTTGGGAACTGTTTGAATCTTTTGCCTATTTTTGTATTGCTTTTTAAAATTGAATTGTAGGAGCTCCTTATACCTCCTTGACACCTACTCTTGTAATAGATCTATGTGTCACAAAATTTTCTGCCAGGCTGTGACTTTCCTATTCATTTTCTTTTCTTTTTTTTTTTTTTTAAGATTTTATTTATTCATGACAGACACAGAGAGGGAGAGAGGTAGAGACACAGGCAAAGGGAGAAGCAGGCTCCATGCAGGGAGCCTGACATGGGACTCGATCCCGGGTCTCCAGGATCACACCCTGGGCTGAAGGTGGCACTAAACCGCTGGGCCACCGGGGCTGCCCCCTATTCATTTTCTTAAAGCATCTCTTGATGGGTAAAAGTTTTTAACTTTGATGCTATCATAATTTTATTTTTGAAATTTTTTATGTATTACCAAATTGGAAAATCTAACTTAAACCTTAACAGGGTTCCATGCTTCACACTCTGAAATGTGACATCTATTCCAGCACTTGGACCTGTGACATACAATCACTGACAGAAGTTCTATCACTGACTCAAACTCTGTGCCAGTGAGAAGGAAGGTCAGAAAGTCAAAGGCCAGGTCAAAGACATGATGTCAACTAAACATCACTTAGTGGTAAATATCACAGCAAGTAAAAGCAAGAGAAATTTTGATAACTTTAAGGAATATTTTCATTAACTATGAAGAGTCACATAAAAATCTCTAAGCCAGTTCTTTTACTTTCAAATTCAGCTGGATGGAATAAATCTAATTCCTTTGCCATCCAACAGCCCCATCAATACTTGAGCCCCTTTACTATTTTCAAAAACTAGTTTACTTGTATATTTATTTGTATGTTTGTTCTTAACTTTTCATGACTCACAAATTTAAATTACCAGACCACTAAAGAAATCAGAAAGTTTCTCTTTACTATAACTTTCACCCCATACACCTGGTAAAATCTTTAGAAAAATCACAAAAAGCAATGCATTTTAGAGAGAAGGCTCTAGTTTACTTACCTATGAGCCTTTGTGGAGTAAAATATAATTTAATTTTAAAAATTTGTATGTAAAATAGACATCAAGAATTCAAAGGTGAGCTGGAAGGTCAGCTGAGAGGACATTACCAGAATAAATTAGGAAAATTTAAATATGGACTTTAGGTTAAGTAACAGTACTATATAGCATTGTTAAATTTCCTAAGCGTGATAATTACTTTGTGGTTATGTTGGAGCATATCCTTGTCCTTAGGAAAAACATGCTGAAGAATGTTATGAAGACTTAAAGTATTATGGGGTAAAGTACTATAATTTAGCTTTCAAATGGTTCAGCAGCAAAATGAATATATAAAATGGTGTGTTTGTCGTAGTGAAACAGAATGCAAAGGCATCAAAATATTAACAATTGGTAACTCTAAATGAACTTTTCTTGTAACTGTCTTGAAGGCTGAGATGTTTTCATATTAAAAAGTTGAGAAAATACAGATTTCCAGGCCCATTCTAGTCCTAAAGAATTAGAAGCTCCAGAGTTAGGGCAAAAATCTGAAATGCTAAGAGCTCCAAGGTTAATTCATGATTCAACTCTGGATAAGTAAACAATTAAAAAAAAAAAAAGCTCCAAGTTCTAAAGATGCTTCTGGAAACACTAGAAAAATCTGAATATGGAGTGTATTTAGATAACTTCTTGGGTTTGATAACTATTGTGGTTATGTAGTAGAACGTCCTTGTCCTTAGGAGATACATGGGGAAATAGTTAAGCGAGTTAAATTGCTATGATGACTAGAGCTTACTTTTAGAGTTCCAAAATAGAAGAGAGAAAAAGGAAGATAGGTATATATATACACAGAGAGAGAGCAAACATGCAAAGTGCTAACAGTTGGTAAATCCAAGCAAAGGGTATACAAGTCTTTCACCATATGAAGCTTTTTGCTGTTATATGGGTTTAAAAGCTTCCAGACAGAAAGAAAAATATAAAAATAAAAACCAAATTAAACTAGTTTTGAAAAAGAAGTAATAACAAGTTAAGGATCAAGTCCTAAACAAAGTGGTAATAAAGAGGACATGAATTCAGCCACCGGTTTCAAACTTATTAAAAACCCAAGAGAAAGCTGCCTCTACTCGATGTCTCCTACATGCAAGTTCTGCTCACAAACCTCCACCTGCTTGCTGGACATTTTCCACCAGATGCCCAGACTTTTGCCTCAAATGCACCTGGGAGAATAAACCTAACTTCTCCACCACCCAGAAGTTGCTCAAACCTGGGAAAATGGAGAGATCCTCCAGGAGGGCCTTGAAGACCAGCCTCACCATCCCCAGCATTTCCCTTCCTCACACCATGTCTGACACACCACCTCAGCCATGGCCTCAGCGAAAGCTCCTCCTCCTCTGAGCAGTCCCCCATAACTGGCTGCCCAACAGCAGCCCCCACAGTTGAAACCACAATTCCAAGCACAGCCTACCCTACACAGTGGGATTCTCACCTCCTTCCTTCTGGTTGCTAAGAACACAATCACTGAAGGGGATTCTCCATCAGTCATAGCACACAGGCAACTCCCTCTGAAACTAGAAGCAATTCACACTACCAAACCCAACAAAATACTAGGCCTTAAAAAAAAACAAAAACAAAAAACAAGCAAACAAACAAACAAAAAACACATCTACTACTTCAAGTCTCTCTCAGCTTGTCCTCAAGGGTGAGTTCATTTTGCAAAAGTGTGCTAAACCTGTTAAAGTCCACCTTCCCAGCCAGGCCATTCTTTTGTAGTGTGTGTCTTTCCCTCTGGGCACTAGCTTCCCCTCAGAGTTTGATGCCACCCATGAATTTAATAAGTGTTAAGCGGGCAGGGCTCCCTTCAGGTTGACAGCAGCCTATTCAATCAGTGCTCTGTGGGTACCATTCCACAGTCCAGCTGTGATTCAAACTATACCATATGACTCATGTTTTGCCAGCTTACACACAGGGAAAGATTTTCAGAGATGGTGTTAAATACCTTGGTGAAGTCAGGAAAAATACCCAGATTGTGGCCTGACCACTAAGTCTAGAAAGCCTATCAAAATGCACAATCAGTTGTTTTCTTTTTGAATAACTTGCACTTAGTAATCCTGTTTGCGTCTCCTACTCTTCACGGCTTTCTCTTCTATGCACTTAAAAATAATTTTTAAGCCAAGAATTTGCCTAGGGTTGTCATGAGACATCAGTTTAGTTGCTCTGAATCTACCTCTCTTTAATAAGAATGGGCCATTTGTCTTTTGGGTGTCTTTGCCATTTCTTCCAATTTTCTTGATTCCTCAGAAGTTGATGACCTTGAAAACTTTAGTTGGAGTTGGAGTTTTGAGTCTTGAAAAGCCTCAGATCATTCTCATTTTAGTCTTCCTTTCCCTCCTCCTTGATCATGCACAGCTCATTCATCCAACAAATACTTACTGCTCCGCAGCCCACAGAACAGCGACATTCCCAAAGGCTTGGTGCTAGACTGTACTGCTGTATTCTTTCCCCATTGAGCATGGGGCCTGGAACACAGGAAGCCCTCATTCACTTTACTGGGCAATTTACAGGGGATTCCCACAAAAATCTAAATATATAAATTACTTTTTGTCCCATCTAAATGGTAAAGCAAGTGTAAAATACATGAGTATTTTAAAAACAACACAGCGCTGGTGGGCAGGCTGGTTCTGGGTGAGGGAAAGGAATGGCAGGGCAGGTACAGCTGGAACTCCATCAGCTTCACCAACTGGCTGCCTTGCCCCACACACCAAGTCTGTCCATTCCCTCCTGATCCCGCCTCAGTTCAAAACCAAAGTGATGTTCAAAGTCATCACATGTCTAGAGATGTCATGCAACTCGACTCTCGCTGACTCATTTTGCTCTAAACTCCCTCCACAGCCGCTTCCTCCGCTCCAGCTTCACCAAATGTACCCCTCCCCGTCCCCGTAACTGAGGTCACTCAGAATAAATGTCACAAGGACCCACTGTCCTGAACTCAGCCAGTACTACAACAAACACTGGTCTCTCGGCAATATTCCAGAATAACCCAGTGGGCTGCTGAAGGCCCACAGGAGCATAACCCCAATAAGACGTGACTAGCTAAAAAAGGCTAGTCTCAAAGCTCTACGTAAGTTATAGAGAAATGAATGTTGAAGCAGAAAGCACAGGTATGCTTTACATGCACTGTGCTTCTGACCGGGTGGGGCCTCTCCTGTAGCAGTGGGTAAATATTTTTGATACTATCCTGGATAAAAGTATTGCCCTTAAGTGGAACATTTCTGGTCAACATAATTCAGGTCAGCAAAACAAAGCACTTTCAGCTCTATGAACTAACATTGATTTTAAGGCACAAAGTAATAAAAATCACAGCACGGTAAATTTTAAAAGGCTTCCACAGTCTTCTCCATGCACCTGAATATTCATTCAACAAATACTTGAAGACCCTA
This sequence comes from Vulpes lagopus, assembly GCF_018345385.1. Taxonomy (NCBI): domain Eukaryota; kingdom Metazoa; phylum Chordata; class Mammalia; order Carnivora; family Canidae; genus Vulpes; species Vulpes lagopus. The sequence goes on along the minus strand of NC_054832.1, from coordinate 68,320,274 downwards.
CCCTATGCTGCAGCAGAGAACAAGAGGCGCCACTTAGCTTACAGCCCCAGTGGAGGAGAAAAATCAAATGAAAATAAAACTAAAATTCACTTTGCTAAAATACTATATTAGGGCGTACATCCCATGTGGATAAAAATAATCACTCGAGAAGAATCATAATCTTGAATTTTAAAGATAAAGCATTCTAAGGTACAATCTGTTCCAAAATCCTCTTTATATATGTTAGCATGGTTCAGTTCATAGTTTTTTTTATTTTTTAATCAAAACTGATAACACCTTGGGGTGCCTGCGTGGCTCAGTCCTTTGAGAGTATCTGCATTCAGCTCTGGTTGTGACCCTGGAGCTCTGGGGACTGCCCCAAGTCAGGCTCCTTGCTCGGCAGGGAGTCTGTTTCTCCTTCTGCCTTTCTCCCTGCTTGTGCGTGCATGCACTCTCTCTTTGAAATAAATAAAATCTTTTAAATAACTGACAAAACTTTATCTTTTTTTAAAAGATACATTTATTTGAGAGAGAGAGAGCATAAACAGAATGGGCAGAGGGAGAGGAAGAGAGAACCTAAAGCAGACTCCACACTGAGCCTGAGGTGAGGCTCGATCTCACAACCCTGAGATCAAGATCTGAGCTGAAACCAAGAGTGGGAGGCTTAATCAACTGAGCCACCTAGGTGCCCCAAAACTGACAAAATCTTATCTTAAATTAAGGAGGAAATAGTAATAATTCTTAGAAAGTTATTTTGAAAGCCAAAACAAACAAAAAACAAAAAGGAAACAAAAATTTAGAATTTTATCGTTCACATAAATACTTCTGGCCTATATTTGAGTCATATCTAAAAATAAAGTAATAGGAAAATCAATTCTTACAAAGTAGGCAGAGCTTTTATGATTTCACAAAATACAAAACAAATAAAATGGCTATTTCTGCTGAACCTTTTTCCCCATCTGAATATACTAATTGCCAACAAGAACAGCTTCCATGGAGATAGCTATTACTGTCTGGAAACTATTAGCATGGTGCCTAAATAGGACCTATTAAAGGACCTGACCTATTTAAGTGATTCTCCACATCAACAAAGTACTCACACCCCTAATAATTTTGCTCTTTATTTCTTCAGCTCCAACATTTAAACAGCATCAATAAGAATTTTTTTAAATCTGCTTTCTTGCCCATAACATCAACCTGGAAAAAAAAATCCACTCATGTAATGCATAATATCTGAGCACTTACTACTTTTAAGGCGGTATGGAATATATAAAAACACTTCTATTCTCAGTGCCCTTTTGATTAACTAGAAGGAAGACTTTTACCATATTTGTTCATTCCAATATTTACTGAGTACTTACTACGTCCAATCACTTAAGCACTAGAGATAAAAAGAAAACAAAACATGTTTGCCTATATAAACATTAAAAGTAACTCTCTTCACCCTAGCACTTATTCTAGACCACAGTGAGCAAATTACAGACAACCTCCCACTTTTGTGTGGACCATGAGCGTATGAATGTTTTCACCTTTCAGATCAAGTGAAAAAAAAATCAAAGACAGAAACTTAATAACAGGAGAAAGATATATGAAATTCCAGTATCTGTGTCCATGAATAAAGTTTTATTGGAACCCAGTTAAATTTGTCTGCTTACACTTCTGTCTGCGGCTGCTTCATGCTATAGTAGCAGAGCTGAGTAGTTGCAAGGGAGATTGTATGATGGCAATGCTGACCCCTGACCTAAACCCTGACGGTAAAATAAATAAACAAACAAACCCTCATGGTAATCCCTCTACAGCCAATGACTGGTGAGACAGGCAGGCCTCAGCCAGTCTAAACCAGTAGGAAGCAAGGGCTCTTACTCTGAGCAGATGAGAAAAAGAAGCCCCTCTTCTTCCAAGGAACATGAACAAGGAGGCATGCAATCCCAACTGCCACTGGCTACCATCTTGTCCCCCGGAGAGGAACCAATCTCAAAGTGACACCTATGCTGAGAATGAGAGCAGAGAAGCAGAAGGAACACTAGTCCCTGAAGATATTTCAAGCCACTGATCATACCATATCTGGAATGATCATACCGCATCTTTTTAAATGGAGTAAATTCCTAACTGTTTATGGATGTTTGAGTCAGGGATCTGTTCCTAACACAAGTGCCGCCCTTACAGTCAAGCAAGCATGGAAGGCCACAGATCACTACAGTCCAAAACAAAATGTCTGCTTTGTTCACGGGAATATCACTATCACCACATTCAATAACTGTATTAATGAAACGCTTACTATGTGACAGTTTGTAGTCAATCTTTGTGACTATGATGCAAATACTGATCTCCTTATTTTAAAGAAGGAGAAAAGTTAAAGATGTTAAGAGAGGTGTGATGACTTACTGAAGGTCAACCATGAGTGACAGAGCTAGTACTCAGGTCCGGTCCAGTCTGCCACTTTGTTGTCTGAGATCTGATTGGGTCACACTTTCATCTGCTGAAGCAACTAATAAATGAATGAAGATGCTAAAGTAGTGGTATGTGGAGAGTGCTACGGAACCTCATGCTTGGGAGCCTAGGGGTTACGAAGCCCAGGGTATGGGAGAGCCAGGAGGACTAATGAAGGAGCTAAACTGTAAAGGATATTTAGGAGTCACTCAGGGAAAGGCAAAGTGAGGAACTGTCCTAGAAGAAACAGCATGTGTACATTCAGAGTACAGAAACTGACTGAATACAGCTTATTAGTATAAACAGAGAGAGGGAGTCAAAGAATGGCTAGAAAGGGTAAGAGGGGCACGACCCTGAAGTGTTCCTTAGATCATGCTACAGAATTTAAACTGTCTCAAGTACTTGAGGAACCACTTGAGGTTTTCAAATAAGGAAGGGGCATGACCTACTTTCTACTTTATAAAGATAGCTTTGACAGAGGGATGAAAACAGAGCCAGTTAGGAGTGATCTAAGCAACACCTAAAGGATCTAAAGTGTTCAACTGAAGGAGCTTTACAGTCAGAACTGGAATCCCAACTCCAGTTCTCACTGTTACTAGCTTTATGATCTTTGACAAATTAATCTTCCGATTCTTCACCTACAAAATGAGGAGCTAGAGAATCAGTATGAGAACTAAATGCTAAGCTGAAGAAGCACACAATGCTTGACATACAGTAAGGACAACTCGCTAAGTGGCAGCTAGGTTTGTGCTCTGCCATTGTTGTTACCAGTTACGTTTATAGCTCAGGAGCACCAGTACTGGAAGCTATCAACAGACAGTAGCTAAAGTTATGGAGAGCATGCGGCATGGGACTAGAGCAGGACCTAGCAGAGAACCTTGGGGAAGAGGATCCTTCAGGGAGCAGATCAAGAAAAGCAACAAGAGCCCAGCAGATCTGGGGTAATGTAGTCTCTGCTGACTCTGACTAGAAAGACCTAAAGGGAAGCACAGAAGAAAAGGAGCCCGTATTACTCATTTGTGGTATTTGGCTGGGTAGAGGATACCTTCTACAGAGTAGAAGGAGGTTTTGTGTTCTGTTTTGTTTCTCATTAAATGAGAAAAACTGAAGAAAGAGGAATAGGCTCTGGGAATGGGGTAGAGAAGGAGAGGTAGATAAGTGATGGCTCCTCCTCAGGGGTAGGTAAGTGATGGCTCAGGTCTGTGAGGACGAGGTTTGGACACAACAGTGAGGGGACTCTTGGGCAGCCAAAAGCTCCTGTCCCAGCCTTTGCTTTTCTCGTAGGTAGGTGGGGGCCCACAGGTCTGTAAGAGCTGCGACTGCCAAGATTTTAAATTCCTTCTATCTGTGGTACACCCTCCACCCTACTGGGCCTCCTCCTCAGTCTAAAGAAAGAAAAGGGGCTGTACTAAACTACACATTAAAGATACACTTCATGAGCTCAGTTTTTGCTTTCTCTCATGTGACAATTAGAATATCTTGCCAAGATTCTCAACTGTACCAAGCTTCTGCAGCCATCCCATGTCCCAGACCTCTCTCTCTCCACTCGGGGGTTAAGGGGTATAAACTGGCCTTATGTCAGTTGGCTCCCAATGTCATGCACCTTGGAGGCCAAACCCCACCCATCATGCAAGAGATGCCAGACTTTTATTAAAGATTTGTTTCTTTCTTTCTTTATTTAGAGAGAGTGGAGGGAGGGCCTAAGGGAGAGGGAAAGAGAGAATCCTCAAGCAAACTCCTCACTAAGCACAGAGCCCGACTTGGGGCTCAACCCCAGGGCGCTGAGATCATGACCTGAGCTGAAATCAAAAGAGTTGGCCACTCAATCAACTGAGTCACCCAGGCACTCTGAGATGCGAGACTTCTTAAGGATGCCCCTGATTTCTCCACACAATGGGAGGAAGTCATGTCAAAATGGAATTGGAAGTACTAAGGCATTGAGCTCAAGGAGTTGAACATTTAAATACCTAGCACTGAAAACATGGGTAAACATCAAATAACAACATATGGAAGGACTACAAGACATTGTTGAGGGGCCAAGTGAGGAGGAATATCTCGAAAACATGTAATTTCTTCCAAATCAGTATTGATCTGAGCTACTGAGCCTTAATTTACCCTTATTCAGTCATCTTAAATGTCTCATTGATTACAAGAGAATTCTGAAAAAGTAGCCTGGGGACTTATTAGCACAAATACTGTACTACCTCTAGAAGAAAAAATAAAAAGTTGCTATGAGCTTGCAACTTCATGTACATGAATTTCACCTTAAAAATGTCCTATCTGGGGATCCCTGGGTGGCGCAGCGGTTTGGCGCCTGCCTTTGGCCCAGGGCGCGATCCTGGAGACCCGGGATCGAATCCCACGTCGGGCTCCCGGTGCATGGAGCCTGCTTCTCCCTCTGCCTGTGTCTCTGCCTCTCTCTCTCTCACTGTGTGCCTATCATAAATAAATAAAAAATTAAAAAAAAAATGTCCTATCTGTATAATCTTACAGAATACAAGAGAAATGGAAACACGAGGCACATAAATGTTTGGCATATAAATCTACTAGTACCTCCATATGAGACACAGCCCATCAGTAACTGTATCTCAGATCTGCGTCAGGGACCCTAGACCTCCAGGTATATTTACTGGTTATAACTAAATGGACTGAATAGTTAAAGCCCATAAAATAATCAAATTAACTTGAAAGTTCCAGAAAATAAGTATTATATACTACTCATTAAAAGAATCAGTTCAGTTTTGAATGAAGTAATGTATCCAGGGGTAATCATTACTACTTAAGGAGGAAAATGGGCACCATACCAAGTCAGCCCAACTAAATTACGAGTATCAAATCATTTACCGTCTCACAGGTATTAGAATATCCAGTCTATTTGTAAAGACTTTTTACTTCAATAAACTCAGAAAAAATTCTGTCCAAAATATAACTTGAATTTAAAGATATTTAATATTTAGGGGGGCCTGGGTGGCTTAGTTGGTTAGGCATTCAAATCTTGATTTCAAAAAAAACAAATCTTGATTTCAGCTCAAGTCATGATCTCAGGGTCATGAGATCAAGCCCCAAGTCAGGCTCCAAGCTGGGCATAGAGCCTGCTTAAGATTGTCTCTCTCCCTCTGCACCAAACCCCTAACCCTAGCTCATGCTCATGCTCTTTCAAAAGAAAAAAGAAGAAAGAAAGAAAGAAAGAAAGAAAGAAAGAAAGAAAGAAAGAAAGAAAGAAAGAAAGAAAGAAAGAAAGAAAGAAAGAAAGAAAGAAAAGAAAGAAAAGAAAAGAAAAAGAAAGAAAAGAAAAGAAAGAGAGAGAGAAAGAAAGAAAGAAAGAAAGAAAGAAAGAAAGAAAGAAAGAAAAACAGGATAGCTTTATAACTTGAAAATAGGAAAAAAAAAGAAAATAGGCAAAGTTTCTTCGACAAGATAAAGAGAACAAAAACCATTAAAAATGAAGAAGACATCAATATAAAAATATCTGCTCTTCCAAAGATACTATTTAAGAAGGTAAGCTATAGACTGGAAGAAATTATTTGCAACACATACATCTGAAATGTATTGCAAATACATGTATTTGATACATCTGAAATGTATTTGCAATACATATATCTGAACTTCTATCTGGGATATATAAAAGCTACAACTCATTAATAAAAAGACCAAAAAAAAAAAAAAAGGCAATAAAAAATAGGCAAAAGAGGTAAATGGAAAGAAACTTTGCCAAAGAAGATAATGTATATGACCAATAAGCACAAGAAAAAGCACATCACTAATCCTCAGGGAAATGTAATTTTAAACGACAATGAGAAGCCACTGACACCCACCAGAATGGCTAAAATTAAGACTGACAACACCAAATGTTGGTACAGATGCAGAACAACTAGAATTCCCACACGCAGTTGGTAGGAGTGTCAAATATATCGTACAACTACTCTGGAAAATAATCTGGCAGTTCTTTTATGAAACTAAACAAACACCTACCTTATAACTCAGTAATTCTTCTCCTAGGTATTTACTCAGAGAAATGAAAACATACATCTAAAAAATACAAAATCTTCAATATAATATTACAATATTCATAGAATGTTCTTCAGAATAGTCCAAACTAGGAATAGCCCAAGTGTCCATCAGTAAAAGAACAGAGAAACATATTATGCTCTGGTCACACAATGGACGACTTGGCAATAAACACAAGACATTCATACACGCAACATGGATGAACCTCAAAAATATGCTGACTCAAAGAAAACCTAAACAAAAAGTTCTTACAAAATAAAGTTCCAGAACAGATAATACCAATGTATGGTGAAAATATTTAGTACGGTTGCAAGGCAAAGGTGGTGGCAAGGAACGGACTTGAGTTTTCTGAAGTGATAGACATATTCTTTATCTGAACAGGTTGTTTGGATTGCACAGATGTAAACATTTATAAAGACTATTTGAAAATAATACATTAAGATTTGTGCAACTCATTGTATGCAAACATTACCTCAGGAGGTGCAAAAACCATGTTGAGCTCTAGTTCATGTCAGACACGCACGAATATTTAGGAGGTATACTACTATGACTCACTCTGAAATGCATAAAAAACAGATTAATTGATTGATATGATATAAAGCAAATATATTAAATGTGAACCACTGTAAAATCTAGGTGGTAGGGTCATTATACAATTTTTCTAACTTGGGTACATAAATTTGTCATGATCAAATATTAGTTTAAAAAATATAAATACATGAAGTACCCAGGCTAAGTGCAATAAAAGATGTGTATAACTTTTGGATAAAATTATAAAAAATAATGATAAGACTTAAATAAATAGGAAAATTATACTTTGTTCACATGTAAGAAGACCTGGTTTTATTGTCCTAAACTGTGCTGTAAATTCAATTCCAGTCAAAATCCTGAAACACTTCTAATGAAATTTACTCTATAAGCACATGCTCAATGATACAGTCATGCACATGGAAATGTCCAAAAATAGCAAGGACAATGGTAAAGAGACAAGGTAGAGGACTTGCCCGATCAGATATACTATGAAGTGGAGTGACTCAATGAGGTATTGCTCCTACATTATTGGAATAAAACAGAGCCACACAGATTTATACACAATACATGACACTGCAGACTCGCAAAGAAAGAAGACACTTTGTCTGAAGGTACAAGATGTTTTCATCACCTGTCTTTTAAAAAATATTGAATTAGATCTCCACCTTACAATATATACAATAAAATCTACACTTGGAAGTTTAGAGATCTCCACGCGAAAAGATAAAATTTACTATATTTGAAAATAAGAGAATGTTTTACAATCTGTTTTAGAAAGGATGTCTTAAAGCACAAAACTACAAACCATAAAATAAAAATTACAATATTAATATGTTAAAATCCAAAAATTCTCTTCAACTAAATATACTATAGCAAAACTACAAACCATAAAATAAAAATTACAATATTAATATGTTAAAATCCAAAAATTCTCTTCAACTAAATATACTATAGCAAATGACAAGGCTACATAATCAGATTGGGAGAAGCCTTTCACCTTAGAAATAATCAAAAGGTTCAGGATATAGAAAAGAAATTCTACAAATCAAAACAAAATGAAACAACTAACAACCACACACCAGAAAAACAGACACATTCTATGAACACGCAATTCACAGAAAAGGAAACATAAATGGCTATTCTCAGGAGTAATCTCACTGCTGATCAAGTAAATGCAAGTTGAAACCACAAGCTAACGACATCACACCCACTAAATTGGCGAATATTAAAACTTACCAAGTGTTGGTAATGTGGTTACAGCAAAAAGGCGCTGTATCCTGCATGAGTGGGAGCGTAAACCTAATACTCCCACTTAGATGGCAGCAGAAAGTCAAGTTGAATACGCGCATTTTCATAACCAACAATCCCAAGTTGAAAAGCCCTCAGAAATGTACACGAGGGGAAGGGTAGCTACAAGAGTGTTCAGAGAAGCAGTATTTGAAAGAAGAAAACAAAACAAGCCAAGTGGTTGTTGATGGCAGCATGGCTAAACAAAAAGTGGCACATTCATACCGGGAGGAGCTATATATATGAAACTATATATAGAGAGAGCCAAATCTGGTGGAATCCCAAACAAATGGCATCAAGCTAGTATGCCACGTATTAGCCTAGTCACAAAGCCCGTCGTGTGTGCTAAACAAAGATATATAGATATAGATATAGATGTATGTATATATACATACACACACACACTTCCTGAGCTGTCTTCATCTACACGGCTTTTAACAACAGGTATGTTTACACAAATGGAAACCTAGTATATAATGTGCGACATGACAATATATAACATGTTACTTGGGTGTCTAAACATTTTATGTTATAAAGAAATGCAAGAGCATAATTATCACAAAACGTATAAGAGTGGCTGGGAATGGATAACAAAGGAGAGGAGAAACCAAGAATTTGGGGACATTTTATTTCTTCACCTGGACAGTGGATAGATCTTAAAAATGCAGTATTTCAGGGAGACAGAGTTTTTAAAGAACACTACATAGAAATCTGTATATTCCAGAAGCTAGAGAGAGAGCTCACTGACAAAAAGCATGAATTAATTTGTAAAACTCAAAGTGACAATCATTCAAATCCACTCAATTCAAAGAATGGAAAAGTGAAGTTGAATGCTAGATATTCTTTCGACAAACATTTACAACACAGATTTTTATTTTCATGTAAGAAAAAAAGTTAACTGCTCCTAAATAAAATTTACACGTGGACGTTAAGACCAAAAGGGCTTTCCAGTATATCTTTTCAAGGAAAGTGAAATTTAAAACAGGGTGAAAAATTGGAGGGAGGGAAAGGAATTGTGTATAGTAGTGATACGATAAACAAGAAACAGAAGTTAGAGACAGAGTATAACATCAAAATAGCTCCGAGTCTACCCCTACAGGTTATGGAATCAAATTATTTTATCAAACAATATTCTTTCACTTTAAAATAAAGACTGATGCTTGCTGGCTTCCATACAGAATGAGTCACTGGGTTAAATGTGCAGGCACATATGTGGGAGAGAAGTGCTGGCAATTCTCCAAGTACTGCAATAGTGCCTTCCACTCTGCTATAACTGGACACCCCTCCACCGCTGCCCCGTCCCCACTTAATTCACTAGCCCTATCTGCCTTAGAGCACCGAGAGCATCTATGGCAGATGATGACAGTTATACTACAGCCAAAATGACTGGACAAACCACCTGGATCTCACAGGGGGCCAGAGAACAGCCCAAACCCTTCAAAAGTCCTTACGCAACTTTTTTTTTTTTTTTTTTTTAAAGATTTAGGGATCCCTGGGTGGCTCGATGGTTTAGCACCTGCCTTCGGCCCAGGGCATGATCCTGGAGACCCCGGATCGAGTCCCCTGCCGGGCTCCCTGCAGGGAGCCTGCTTCTCCCTCTGCCTGTGTCTCTCTGCCTCTGTGTGTGAGTCTCTCATGAATAAATAAATAAAATCTTCAGAAAAAAAAAATTTATTCACCAAGTAAGTTCAAATTTCCCTTTGAGTCTAACAGGTTATCTACAGCAATCTGTCCTCAAGCATCATCAATTTGATCAGAACTAAACTGCATTCAGGGATTTGCCATTAAAAAATAACTGTATCAGCCAAAGGTAGCTAAGACACATCCTTGAAAAGCAAGTATCAAATGCAGATGGAATGCCTGAGGCTCTCCCATTTAAGGAGAGTAACATTTTTTAAAAAATAAACAACGAATGACAAGAACATACCGTCTTGGCTCCCCACACCACCAGGAGAAAGAGAAAGGTTAAAGCATGGGACTCCAGAATATACCCCTACCGCTGGCATATAGAGAAGAAAGAACTGAACATCTAGTTTTCTAGCAGAAATCTCCAGAACTATAGGACACAACCAGACATGCATCCACCCAGACAGACTTTCAGCCATGCATGCAGCGCTGAATGGATCCTGGGGCAGCATTTATTGAAACATATGAGCGAACCCAAGCACGTCCACATCTCCCAACCGGTGACTGACACTTTCCCCAGAGATTACGTAAATTGTAGATGGGTTATATGTACCCTCAGGTTTAATTAAAGGGCAGTTAATTTAAAAAATTTGTTGCATGTAGGAGTCTAAGGAGTTAGACTTAGGAGATAAGTATCCCTGACACAAAGTTGCCTATTTTCATGATATTAAAAACAGTGTGCTCCAGTAGCATCAAGAAACTAAAATGTATCCAAGCTCTAGTAAAATAAAATAATATAACAGATCTCTACGGGATTAGAGAGTAAATCAGCAATTTGAAGGCTGATGTACAAATGGTATACTTTTACCCTAAGAGGTGGACAAAACTGTGTCAAGTGGTTCTCAAAGCCACAGTATAAGCACTACCACTAGAGCAGCCATTTCACTTAAAACACTACACCAAAAGAACATAATAGAAAATGATTTCTTTTTAAATCCTAAAAATAATGTCAAGCATACAATGACCTAATTAGTTCTGCAGCCTTATGTTCTCCCAAGTTTTGTACTCAACCTTACCATTAGAGAAACTTTAATGAATATATCTGAAAAACACAAAGGCATAGAAAATTGGTTTGAGGGCTATCCCAATTATGAAATGAGAGAAGAATTCTTCCCATTTGGAGAGACTGGGATAAGAGGTTCTGAGAGACTTGCTACACAGTTCTTAAGTGGATATGAATCCAGGTCAACAGACTCCCAAGGTACATTCCGTTGCGGGGGGAGGGGGGGTATTCTACTGGGACTGGAGGCCTCAGGGGTTAAATTTCTGTCCTGACTAAAAATAAGGTAAATAGTCCACATGAGCCTTTATCCAAGTTATCTTGTTGCTAATTAGCTGAAAAGGAAAACTTTTCCTTTTCTTGTACTCTCTTTGCTACACATGATTTTAAAGAAGACTAAAATACAAGCCCTTCCTTTTACTTCCTACAGGTTAATATGTTTGGTCTTTTTAAAATGTGTTCCAGAATTCCCTCAGAACAGTTTTTAGTGCTTGGTTTCATATGATCTGGTCAGGCTGGACAAAATGCTGTTTGACTGAACACAAAACAGCACACGGTTCTTGGAGCTTTCATCCTACCTTCTCACACTAGAATGACTACCACGGGATTAAGCAACTAACTGAGAGTCTATCGATAAAGAAAGGTAATTTCACCAAGGCCTCTGCATCAAGAGAGCCAGAATGCAATCAGCAGTTTATCTGTTAGTAAGTAGTCTAAGACATACTGAAAGTAGAAAGAAAGAACAAATTTCTAAATGACTAGTATCCACCAGATGAATCTGTGAACATATTTTACAGATACTACACGAATGTATTTAATCCTAAATAAAATAAGCTCAACAAATAAGGCTGCTAGGGACAAACTCTTACTACTACATTTCAAAATGTGCTGTTAGTCCTTGAGAGCAATGCCTAAGAGTTTTTAAGCAGCTGTCCATCCACAGTTCTGAGTATGTACAGAACTGATTAAATAAAAAACAAAGTGATATTATATAATCCTACTAAACTTCAAACTGAAAAAGAAAACAGTATTCTACAGTGACACCTACTGGTAAAGGGTAATATAGTAGCCTGACACTATGAGACAAACAGATGTTTACATACCTGTAGCCGGTTAGAAGCTACAAGGAAAGACTTCATGATCCTCAAAAGGGAAAAGCTAAAGAAACAAAAACATTACACATACCAGTGTCTGTAAACTACAAGCTAAGCCCAAAAGACCACCATGATCCTTGAAACTTTCCAATCAATACATCTGAAATAAGTTTCCCCTGGCCCCCCCACCTGGCCATGCAAGTTAGATTTTTACATGCAAGTTAAAAGCTAAGTGTCCAATTTACTCATGTTTCTTTTATGTTTTAAAGAGTAAAACTGAAAAGGTAAAACTGAGTTCTGTATGAAATTAGATATTTTATTGATTCTCAATTTAAGTTGAAGACTTAAATGAAAAGCAGACACTTGCTTTAAAAAAACACCACTGTATAAGTCCCTTAATTCTAAACATTGCTTTTCAACAAAAGGATCACCAAGATAAAAGAAAGCCAGTTACTCACTTTTTCTCTCAAAGGACTGAGTCCATCCCCCCTCATAATTCTACACAAAATTTAACAAATCATGTTTAATGTGACCACTATCATCATCAACTTCAGACTGTTAATGCAAAACATCTCAAAAAACTTACCATTTGAGCCCATACTCTTCTCAAACTAAGATTTTCACATGTGCTATTTCAAACATAATTCTAGTCAGATTTAATTGGTAGCATGAAAAAAAAAAAGCATACTTTCTTAAATAATTCGGTGTAGTATGCCATAGACGGAACTAGAAAGGAAGAGATAATCTACAGAAGGAAAGAAATAATCTCCTTCAACTCTAAAAGTCCCATAAAATCTTACAAATTAGAAGACCTAAAATTCAAGTATTATGGCATCATGAATGAGTGACAAGAAATTTGAGTTCTAGTCTTGGATATTCCATTAACTAGTTGGATTTCTAAGACTTACACAACTTTAATGAACTATACACCTTTTCTGGGCATTAATTTTCTCCTCTATAAAATTAGAGGGAACTGAATGGGTCTTCTGGTAATGCCCCTGCTGAAATTTCTTCAGCTTCTACGATTTCCCTAGTAGATGAGAATGGTTTGGGAATCAATGTCTATACCTCAATGACTCAATAAGCATAGCAACAAAAAGGAAGTTGGCTTTATCTTTTAGGTTTAACCTGCTAGAAGCAAACCATATAAATAGAATCACACTTTCACACTGTGGTGTACCTGTTTAAGACTGAAGAACCCGTTTCCATCTCCAGTGCCTCCTACTTGGCACACAGTCAGAACTCAGTACTTACTACACAGAAGGGCTATGGGAAAAGACTACTCGTTATGTAACACGCAAGACTCCAACTCTTTAAATGTTTTGCGTTTTGTTTTTGTAACATACTTTCCTCTTTTACATATTCTCTTTACATACCATGTCTTTTCATGACAATTATGCAATCCATGTGAACAATGCTTAAAAGGCTACAGATCCTCAAACGCAAACAGGGGTGGCAACAAAATATCTGAATATGAAAGTCAGAATACATTAATTTAGGTCCTAACATTTCCTAAATTTATGACCCACCTGTTAAGACTGGTTCAATTTTTGAACTAGTAGCAATGAGAACACAATATACATTTCCCTGTACTAATCTGAACCATATATACATATATATATATATATATATATATATATATATATACACAGTGACTTCCTCAGATGCAATCAGCCCTCTTCTGCCCAGGAGTACAAAGAATAAAATGGAGCAAAGATGTGCTTCACTTATAAATAGCTACAGAAAACCTCTGACAACAGTTAACAGGCACAATTAATGGTCTCGTTCATCAGTTTTCCCAGCTTGAGTGTTTAGGATCTTCTCATTTAGAAACTTTTAAAAGGGTAGTAGCCAAAGCCGTCGGAGATGGTTCATCCACTCTTCTGCCTGTTTAAGCAACTGGCTTTTAAGGACAAGTGACAAAGGAACACAAACTTTTACTTATGTCAAAGGTGAACTAATATGCTTTCTTTGAATTTCACATTGTGTGTATCTTTGCCCGTTTACACTACCAATATTAACTCTGAGAATGTAAATTTGTGCAGTGACTTTAATTATGCTACGTTTGCCATTTAAGTGTATGCATTCACTCATTAATCAAATATTTATTGAGCACCTATTAAGTCCAGGGCTATTCTAGGAGTTGGCAAGAGGAATGAACAAGAAGAGGGGGTAAGACAGGAAGACAATACGCAGGAAAATAAAGATACTTTCCTATGGTGATAAGCGCTTATTTAAAATAGTTATTTGAGGTATGACTGCAGTTATCTGATTTATTTCCTTCATCTATGACATGATTCCTTGTAGACTTCAGGAAACAAAAAAGCCTAAACCATTTCAAAACGAGGGTTTCAAAGAGGAAAAACTGCAGCTCACATTCGTGCCCATGTGTATTGCAGTTTCAACCTTCTAAATGAGTCAAGGGAAGTATAAAAGAAACTGAGAACCACTGAAATATGAGATGAAACAGATTTAAAACATCTGCACTGTTCTCTCTTGCTGGGTAAGCAAGCACATGGAGGGAAAAGGTGACCATCCAACATATTTGTTAAAGAAGAGAAAACGGAGTGAAGAAAGTAGAGCAGCTCACCCCGCGTTCTAGGACACTCTACGAGGCTTCCGAGGCAACTACAGCGCCTGTTAAAGCTACCGAGAAGCAAAAATATTTAAAATAATTTCCAAGAACATTCACATCACACACCCCCAACTCACACACACACACACACACACACACACACAGGACAGTATCCTCTGAGTTGCTCTTAAAAGCTGCTGCTTTGGCAGGAACTTATTTCCTCCGGCTCTGGCTCTTTTCCAAAGTCCCCAAAATATGCAAAAGGCAAAGGTGAACGGTTCCCTTACTCCCGCCCGTCCCCGACTCCACGCCAAGCCGGGAAAGGGTAGGTCCCAGCCCTGCTCGCGGGTCCGCCCTGGGGCGAGGGGTCAGCGGGAAGGGCCCCGTGCGACCCCCAGGGCCGCGCACCCAGCTCCGCCCGGGCCCGCCGAGCGCGGCCTCCGCCCCGCGCCACAAGGAGGAGCGACGCGGAGGGCGGAGGGCGGAGGGCGGAGGAGGGCGGAGGGGATGCGCGGCGGGCTCCGGGGACCTGCGAGCGCAGCGCCCGCCGCCCGCGCCGGTCCCGCAGCCCGGCCCCACGCCCCCGCCTCGGCGCTGCCCTGACCTCTCCGCGCCCCGGGGCTGCTGCTGCCGCCGCTGGTGCCCGCGCCCGGGCTGCCGCTGCCCGAGCCGCTGCTGCCGCTGCCGCTGCCCGAGCCGCTGCCCGAGCCGCTGCTGCTGCTGCCGCCGCCGCCGCCCTTGGCGTTCTTGCGCGGGGCCATGGCGCGCACGACTGGAGCGGCGAGGCCCGGGGGCTCCCTCGCTGGCCGGGGCCGCTGACGGCGGCGGGGCTGCGGCGGGTGCGGGCCGCCCTCCTGCTCCTGCGGCAGCGCCTGGGTCTCGGCTCCGCCCGCCGCGCCTCCGAGGACGGTCGCCCGCGTGCGGCTGCGCGCGCCCGGGCCTGGCGTGCGCCGAACCCGCGACTCCCTCCGCGGGCGAGAGCGCGCGGCCCGCGGGCCCCTCGGCCACGCCCCTCCCCGCCCCCGGAAGGCTGAGTGACGGGAGGCGGGGCCAATCAAACGGCCCCGAGGGGGGGCGGAACCTGCCTGCTTCCCCGCCCCCCTGAAGCCTGGGGGCTGTTCTGGGCGAGCCGCGGCCGCCTGTGAGCGCGAGCCGCCTTCGACTTTCCCGGTCGGTCTCGGTCCTTGGGAACGTGGCAAACGTGGAAGCCAAGAGGGCTCTCGCGAGCGTTGGCGGAGCCGGGGCGCCCCGGGGGGCGGGGCCGGCGGGGCGGGGGGCGGGGCCGGCGGGCACGTGGGCGGTGCGCGCGGAGCGCGGGGCCTGCGGGCCTGGCTCGGGGACCTTGCGGGTGTCCCGCTGCGCTGTACCCCGGACTCCGGGGACTGCGGCCCGGCTTCCTGCGGAAGCGCTGCGTTTCTCGTCTGCATTGATACGAAGACGTGTCTGAAACGAGGATGTTGGGAGTAGCTCCATGCTTGAGCCACACGTAATTGATCGGTTCGATTTTAAAGCAGGACTTGATTCTGTTTGTGGCATCGGGATCTGCAGCGCATCGCAGTTCAAAGGCGCAAGTCTAGATGTAAAGCAAAAGGTTGGTTTTCTTGCCCTGGATTGCGCCCTGTATCCGAAATCCCCGTGTGCCTGCGGTCTTCCTGCCTCGTTCATCGCCATCCCGGGCCCCCTGGAGTGCGGTCCCGGCCTCGGCCTCGGGTGCTGGGCCTGAACCGCCGCAGAGTGACCCACCCAGGGACCTGAGGTCACGGACGTCACCATTCTCTTTGTGCTGCCAGTTGCCAGCTTGAGATGACCGTGCGCCATCTGCTAGTGCGTAACAGATGAGCAAGACGTGTTTGGCGATTGGGATACATTTCTGGCAACTCACACATTTCCTCCAGTCTTTGACCATGGTTTGGAGATCCTGCACCTGGAAGTGTCTCAAGAGGGCTCCGCACCAGAGAAAGCGTCGTCGCAGTGTGGCATCTGGTTTCCTTCCTCTTCTCCAGCCCCACCACCCCGCACTGGCAGGTCCCCGGAGCCCACCTGACTTTTCTGCTGTGAGCGGCTGGACACTGCTTGGGCACTGCCTGGTGATGCAGAAGAGCCCGCAGAGGGTCGAATTGCATAGAGGAAAGAAGTCCTCTCTCCTTTATGTGAAATAATGCTAGGTGGTTGTCAAGATATAACAGAGGCAGGAGAGCTTACAGTTTTTACTGAAGCTGCTCTTTGTTTTTATCTTTTTGCATCTCTTTCTGCCTCATCATCTTTTCTCCCATCCAGGCCACCTTCCATTATTCCAATGGGGAAGTAGGGAGCTGGCCCAAGAGACAAATCTAAATGAGAGGTTTTTTGTTTTTGTTTTTGTTTTTTAAGATTTTATTTATTTATTTATTTATTTATTTATTTATTTATTTATTTATTTATTTATTTATTTATGAGAGACACGGAGAAAGGCGCAGAGACATAGGCAGAGGGAGAAGCAGGCTCCCTGTGGGGAGCCTGATGTCTGACACTATATCCCAGACCCTGGGGATCACACCCTGAGCCTAAGGCTGATGCTCAACCACTGAGCTACCCAGGTGCCCTAAGTGAAAGTACTTAGTATAAAATAATAATGAGAGCCCAAGTGAGAAAAACAATGCTGTAGGTATTTCAACTCTTAAATTCTTACAAAACCCTGTGTTTGTGTCCATTTTTTTAGGAATGAGGTCACTGAGGCCCAGAGAGGTTAAACAAAATCATTGTGGTCACAGATCTAGTAAAATCATAGAGCAGGGACATGAACTCAGTCCATCTGGCTCCAGAGTCTTTATTCCAAATTTCCCTTTCAAGACAAGGCTGGGATTTGACCAGTGATAATCTCTCCTGGCTCCCTCTGCTCTTAGCAGATGTGTCCCTGAAGCCTCCTTGATCCTATCTTCAAAGGTCTAAAAGTTGATGGTGGGTGCTTATCAAAATCCACCTCTTAGAGGAGGTCAAATCTTTGATAATTGACTCCAAAATGCCATGAACTGATGCTTTGTTCCTGCATTTCCAGAAACCAAATCAGGTACTATTGACAAGGTCCATTGCTGGGTACCAGGCCAAAACAGAGGCTCTGTAAATACAGATCACAAGAAGTTAGATTTTATCTGACTTCTTCCTTGTATCACAAAGTAACAGCTACAATGACATTGATATACTCAATCATATAAAGTAATATTTATAATAATATTTATAACATCCGATATTGTCAAGTACATATACAGTTTAGTTTCAAGGACTAATTTCTCCAAAGCTAAGCATCAGTATTATGCATTTTATATCCGTTTATACTTCCTACTGTATGGGCATTAAAAACCACAAAGCTTGCTTTGGATCCATGAATTTCTTCCCTTAGGTTCTTTTCTCAGGATTGGGCTGAAGGAGGTTAAAGAGGCAAAGTATCTTTGAAATTGAATAAAAGGTCAAATATCCCATTAGCCTATCCTCATTTCTATGACTTCTGAGTAAGCTGTGAATGAACCCTGGGTGAAGCAATGTTAAAAGGACCATAAAGACTTAACTAGGACAATGTATTAAAATACTAATTTAATAGAGATTTTGAACTAGGCCAAATGTGCCTTTCAGATATTTCCATAAACTTTCCATTGGCTTCACTGGGATTTGCAAGTGAGAACTTGAGGACGTGATTTGTCCTAGATTTTTTTTTTCTTTTGCTGACCTTTTATAACCTCTAGTCAAATGCTTTACAAATTAGGTATTTCTGGACTTACTTATACCTACCAGAACACTGTTTTAAAGTCGCATCCTAATTTGCTTCCTAGAAAGTGCCTCTTATTTATATCCAGTCCTCCTAATGTGAAATTTTATTATTGCACACTAACAATGAGTATTTCTTCATCTTTATTTACCATAGTAAATTCTGCCATAGTGGAAAAAATGAATTTCAACCGGTCATGATTCAATTGCATGTTTTCATTTTATATTTGTGGCAAGGAAGGCTATGCTGGTCGGTACAAGAGTACATTTAAGGCATTCTGTACTCAAAATATTCTCAAAGCAATTAATCTCATGTTGGTTATATCTCAACAAGTAAACAAACTGCCTTTTTCACCAAATAGCTTGACTTTATATTACTATAGAAAAAATAAGCCTGGCTAGTATCTACATTATAAATATATGGAATGAATTTACATAAGCAGAGATCATTTTAAACCTAGTCAAAAATAGATTAGAATTACAAAATAAAAATAAAAATTAAAATAAAATAAATTTAAAAATACAATAAAATTTAAAAAATAGGTTAGAATTAGATTATCTCACGTTGTAGGGCACCTGGGTAGCTCAGTTGGTTAAGAGTCTGACTCTTGGTTTTGGCTCAAGTTGTGATCTTAGGGTCACAGGGTTGAGCCCTGTGTCTGGCTCCACACTCAGTGGGAAGTTGGCTGGAGATTCTCTCTCCTTGTCTCCTTCTGGCCCTCCTCTCAAATAAATAAATCTAAAAAAAAAAAAAAGAAAGAAAGAGAAATCCTGTGTTGCAATATGGAAAAATAATATGAAAATATATTAGCTAAGCAATCTATCATTTCTTTTTTCATTTTGCTTTTTTACATTTTCTATCAGGATTGGTATTATTAGTGCTAAATTCTCTTTCTAATAAACAGCTTTTATGTAATGCTTATTGCTAGGTCTTAAGTGTCCTAGTACAGGGAACTCATAAAATTAATTGATTCTTCTTAAATTTCAAATTTAAGGCCAGAAAGAACCTTAGACCTGGAGAAAAACTCAATTAGAGAGTAACAACCGATTATAGGCATGGCAGTTCTGCAGTATATAAAAGGAAATATTAATGCAATTTAGGAGTCTTTAGAAAGTATCAGAGAAATCAAGAAAAGAAAAAAAGGATGTGGAGGATTTTCTAGGATTCAGTTGTTTGCAAAATAATGATTTTACTTAGACTTTATTTCCCTCAAGGGTCTACGTATGTATATGTAATTATTTCTACGTCTTCCATGATAACTACCATTCTCTTCGGGCGTAAACAGTTCCCCTAAATCAAAAGAAGAGTATCCTGAAACCACTTTTGAGGATCCTCCAATTTTATCAAATCTCAAAACATAAAACAGATATATTTGCATTACAATAAATAGTGTTATTACGCTATGCAAAAGGGAATCAATTAGTCAACTCAAATCCTTGGTTTTTGGTGAGAAATCATGCATACTCTACATCAAATTAGTACTGACCTGGTCCTTTTTACATTATCATTATTCTGACTCAGCTATTCTGCAATTTCATAAGCACATGACAAGCATTGCTGAGCCCATACCAGGAAAAAAAAAATTCCTAAGAGACTCTGTCATAGAACTTCCTAGCAAAGAAATGAATAGTTTCTCCTTGATCATTGCAACAAGATTTTATTAGCCTGAAGACCACTGCTAATATATTTGAAATTCCACAGTATGTCTTCAAGGAGTGCAATATCCATTACACTTAAATTTTGTTTAGCATTATATTGTGGCTATAAACTAACAGTCCTGCATATTTTGTAATTCTTCACGGAACTGCTACAATGCTGACTTCATCACTTGATGAACTCATTTATTTGTTGCAAATCCCTTTGAATTAGAGACAGACACCAATATCCTAGATATTTACTAAAGCTACTCCTCCCAGCACATCATTCTAGTAAAACTTCATGGAAATCCCTCCTAAGCTTCTGTCTCACAAATTCTGACTCTATCTTCCCTGCTTCTTTGTGATATCTATATTGCACATAGTTTTTCTGGCTCCAACACAAAAGAAGAGTTGAGGAATGCAGCTACCAAATGGTATCCTTAGAGAAGCACTTGTGTAAAAACCCAAGTGCAGACACTCTGACCATTTAGACATATCCCAAGAGGTTATTTTTAAAGAAAGATTATCTTTCCCAAATTTGAGAGAATCAAAATCCAATGTGATCCAATCTCTCAATCCAATGAGAATCTAAGCACTATACAGTGCTTAGGCTTGAATAAAAACAAACTAAGTTACAAACAATATTTAGGAACTGTGTGTGCAGAGTACAGAGCAAGGTGAGGGCTGCTGACCCCTTCTCTATGGATCAATCCTTGTGAATCAGGCAATGTCTAGCAGAGTAGGTATTACATAAGTGTATTCATCTTGCACTTGCTGTTCCTCTGCCGGGGGAGTGCTTTCACTGGACAATTCAAAGCACCACAGGACTCTTGTCACCCTAATGGCTTAGCCCCAAGCCCTATCCTACCTCTCAAACTGAAATATTCTTGGTGAGCACTCTATTTAGTCTATGCATAAGTATGAAATGGCCATTTAAGTACTGGGAACCCGCTTATACGTAAAAGGCAACGGCTACATTTGATAGTAAGGCAAAAAAATATATAAAATCAATGTCTTTTTTGACAGAAGTGAAAGTATCTTCAAGTATAGATTCAAGAGTAGATTCAAGTTCTTCAAGTACACAACCTAAAATTTTAGTTATTTTCTTAAAAATAGGTAAGGCCAGCCCATTTGGCAATTATCCCATCACACAGTTATAGGCAGCCATAAA
Organism: Vulpes lagopus; assembly: GCF_018345385.1. Taxonomy (NCBI): domain Eukaryota; kingdom Metazoa; phylum Chordata; class Mammalia; order Carnivora; family Canidae; genus Vulpes; species Vulpes lagopus. The sequence continues at coordinate 68,299,137 of NC_054832.1, read as the reverse complement.
TAACTAAAGTGAGAAATTAAAAAGCAAGCATAGGAAGACACAGAACCATTGTGTGCATCAGTGCAGTAATCACTTGGGAAATGTGGTAGCCTGAGGTAGAGAACCACATTGAATCAATACCTGTTGAAATCTCACCAATTATAAACAGATAAAATAACGACTCTATACAATTAGAATGAGAGCCTCAAAATAATACTGTGACTTCCAAATCAGATCAGCATGAGACCGAGAAGAGAATCTATGAATAAAATTAGGAGGGAAGAAAAGCCTTAACCCGTTAACTAGATTTGCCTGGGTCTTTTTTTTTTTTTTTTTTTTCATTTTCCAAGTTAGAAGATGTTGACTTTAACCCCAGATCTATGCTCAATATTATTTATAGTTGGTTGGGCATGTGTGCCTGTATGTTAAGAATCTGGTAAACTTCACATACGTTATTGTGTACTATCAGCTCAGATTTTCATCTGATTCTTAAAAAAAGTCAAGTCTAAAGTTAAAAGGATCATTTTGAATATTAAACATATGTACCTGTTAGCCTCAAATCCAGGTTCTCAGAAGGAGCAGATCTTATAGGCAGCAACATGCACTGAATTATGCCTGTTCAAGTCTAATTCCTGCTCGTGCATGCAATGTGACCCCTAACTCAGGAAGTTAGAGAGGAAGGGTGACTGTGACCAAGCACTGTGGTGTGCCCCTCCTTTATCGTCCGTTGACTCTAAGCATCAGCATCGTGGAAAAGACGTGTGAGATTCCTCTGCCCTTTCCCCTTCTGCTATTCTCTGATAATTTTTCCTCCTTCCAAACTACCTGCCATGGGAGCCCTGCTTTGCTCTGCTACACATCCTGGCCACAAAGGAAAAGCAAGACTTGCAGAGTGTGGTTATCTGGGGTCCTTTCCCCCTGGCTTTTTCTCCCTGGCCTGTCAACGATGCAGGCCTGGGGATTTTCAGCCTGGGCTATGGCCATGGACTCGGAGGTAAAATGCTTTCCATGGCTGAGGCTCAGAAAGCAGGTAAGAAGTCCTGGTTTAGGGGCAAAATCTTCTTTTTCCATCCACAGAAAGCCCCCTTGTTCTCATCCCCACCCTTAGGACTCCTTGTGGAAATGCCAGTTGGGAGGGAGGGAGAATGCAGATTCAGCATGACTCGCAAAACCCTGGCCTGCTTCTGGCTCCCACCCGACCGACCAGAGAACAACTCTGCAAATAAATGAGGCACCATGCCAGAAAGACTGGCCAAAACACTGTGCTATTGGGAGGGCAGGTGGGGAGACCTTCCAACAAGCAATACTGCAAGACTGCCGGGGAAGCGTGCCAGGCACAAACCAACTCTCTGCAGCCCACTGCTTTCCCCAAGACATGCAACAGCACTCAGCTTGGAAGCCCTCCCTCCAGACAGACCAACCCCTTCTCGGTTATTCCAGCAGGAGCAGACAGGGTTGCTTGCAGACCTACCATCAGGAGGTTATAATTAGATGTGAAGATGGGAGAGAGAAATCCATGTTACCCTCTGTGTTTCTCCCCTCAACTCTCACCACTGGGCCTACACAGAGTCAGTTGGCCCTTAGTCATCGGTGCCCAATAGAACAACCATTTGCAACACCTTCTCAGAAAGTCTCCATTACCAGTCCCCATGGCCACAATTCTGTGGCTGCTCTGAACACCCTCCCACTGTTTTGTGAATGGTCAAAAGCTGGAGCAATAACCAAGATGGGGAAATAGCATTTCCTCCATCTTTCACAGCCTCAGACCCACCAAGGCCTGCAGATGGCTTCCCAGCTCTGCTCTGACCCTCCCCCACCAGCCATCTGTTTACTTCCTGATCCCGGACTCCTCCCTCTCAGAGAGCCCTAGTGTGGGTAGGACTATAAAGGTTTCCAGCAGCCCGTACCTTAGTCTGCGTCTCTTTGGGCTACTGCCACTATCAAGGCCTTTCTACCTGAGACACAGAAAGCAGAGCGCAGAAGCACAGACAACCAGCTCACGCCACATCCCCCATCCATCCCTTGGTTAGGAAGCTTGGTGTCCAAGGCCTCTCTTTCCTCCACCTCCCTCTCTCCACACTCCCCAACCCCCATGGGCATCAGGAAGTCTTTGGAAGAATGGGGATAGGTGCCTCCTACAATACTCAGGGGAACTCTGTTGACCCACCTGGCTCCAGGGAATGCAGTCCTGGTGTCCTCTTCATTTTGAAGTCGGTGCTTCTTTTCCTCAGATCCACACTCGATTTTCAGGAATATGTGAGGCCAGAAAATATTTTGATATTTGCTTATAGGGTAGTACATGCTTTTTCTTTTCCAGTTTCCCCCTTTGCTGTCTTGGAGATTTTGGCAGTGTTTCTCACATAGGTATAACAATATTGTCGAAGCTTTATTTTGTAGCATCATGATCTTTTTTCAGAGCTAGCTTTGATGGGGGAACAATATATGGCATCTAAAGATCAGAATGGAGGAAGGTGAGGACAGAAGATGTGTAAAATGCTACCTTTTTAAAAACCAGCTATAGGGCAGCTCCGGTGGCTCAGCGGTTTAGCGCAGCCTTCAGCTTGGGGTGGGATCCTGGAGACCAGGGATTGAGTCCCATGTCAGCCTGCTTCTCCCTCTGCCTATGTCTCTGCCTCTCTCTATGTGTCTCATGCATAAATAATTTAAATAAATAAATAAATAAATAAATAAATAAATAAATAAAATAAAAACCAGCTATAACTGTTTCCTATTCTTACATATATGTTAGGCATCCATTAATGTTTATCCTTAGATTTTATTCTCGCTGATAAGATAACCATAGATTTTTCAAAGTACTAATCAAATAATTTGGGCAAATTTCCACATACAAAAAACAAGGGATTTATTTCACATGATTGACTTATTTGATGTAATTCAACTAACATTTTCTGTTTTCTCACTTATAATTTTAATATTGTTGCCTTTAAAAAAATTGTTCTTCGGATGCCTGGGTGGTTCAGCGGTTGAACGTCTGCCTTCGGCTCAGGTTGTGATCCCAGGGTCCTGGGATCAAGTCCCACATTGGGCTCCCCACCAGGAGCCTGCATCTCCCTCTGTCTATGTCTTTGCCTCTCTCTGTGTGTCTCTCATGAATGAATGAATGAATGAATAGATGATAGATAAATCTTTTAAAAAAATTGTTCTTGATATTTACATAATTATAAGCTTTTTCAGTGTCTTTTCTGCTTTCATCTAACCTTGAGGTTCTGGGGGATCCCTGGGTGGCGCAGCGGTTTAGCGCCTGCCTTTGACCCTGGGCGAGATCCTGGAGACCCGGGATCGAATCCCATGTCAGGCTCCCCGTGCATGGAGCCTGCTTCTCCCTCTGCCTATGTCTCTGCCTCTCTCTCTCACTGTGTGCCTATCATAAATAAATTAAAAAAAAAAAAGTTGTAACCTTGAGGTTCTGGACTGACAAGCCCCACCTTGGGTTCAAGGTGCTACAGCAGCTCACAGAACTCAGGGAAAACATTTTACTGTCCTTACTAGATAGTTACTTGGGAATAGCCACATGGAAGATGTGCATAGGTCAAGTTATGAGGGAAAGGCTGCAGAGATTCCATGCTCTCTGAGTATACCAATTTAGCCACATCTCTATGTGTTGACCACGGAAACTCTTGGCCCTATTCTTTTGGGTTTTCTAGGAGATTTCATTACATAAGCATAATTGATCAAAGCATTGGCTATTGTTGATTGATCCAATCTCAATTCCCTTTCCCCTCCCCAGAGGTCAGGGATGGAACTGAAAGTTCTAACCCTCTAATTATATAATTGATTCCACTGGCAACCAGCCCCTATCCTTAGGGATTTTCCAAAAGTCACCTTGCTAACATAGCAAGAGACAGCTTTATCACTCTCATCCTTAGGAAATTCCAAGGATTTTGTGAGCTGTGAGCCAGGAACTTTGGATGAAGACCTAATATATATGAGAAATATATTCTTGTCATCTGACTGACCAAATACCTATTTTTTTTCTTATAAATCATAATATCACAATATGAGTTAAGGCTGTTCCAGGTTACAAAGGAAGTTTGCTCCCAATTTCTTAATTCTTAAATAATCTCCTCTGCCCTAGCCATTTCCAAGGAGACTGAATATATGTGTTAATCTGTAGTCATGGAACATTACCAGTTCTATTCAAATTTTAATGTGCACCCACCAAATTTTCACTGTGCAAAATGATTCCTTTTCTGTATACTGCTGAGATTGTATAATTGAGACAATACTAAATCATCCCAATTAAATATTGGAAACTTAGCATAAACTAGGCAGGTGTGTGCATGACTCTCCCATATTCTAACTTCAGAAACACATAGATATACCTATACCCTGATTGGGATCAAAAATTTACGGCTCTAAAGTGCACTTGGGTTACAGGGGAAAATAGCATTTAACTAGTAGCACCACGAATCAAAATTCTGCCTCTAAGTACTTGTGCTGGGAAACCTCAAGAAATTCCCATGGCCTCTCCAGGATCTACTATCTAATATGTAAATGGTGAGATGTCATCATGGAGCCCATCTGCTTCCATAATCTAATGAAAGCTGTGGAATACCATAAGAAACATTCTCATAGCCAAAAAGTTTGCTAGCAAATTTTAGGGATTCATGCATCTAAGATTAAAAAGATGAAATTGCTTCTTCCTCTTGCATTCTATGCTGTTAAGTCTTCGTAGCTGTGAACGGGTATGATATCTTATATTTTCTTCATCTATTCACAGGGCTGGTGGCTAAGGATGAGGAATGGCAAATGGGTTATATTGCTATCTTGTATCTTGAATACTATCAACCAGTCTGTAAAGAGATTCCTTGAGATATCTACATAAGACGGAAATGTGGTTGACAATGGAATAATCCTATTATTGGTTCAGTGAATTTAATTAGTTTGACTGCCCTTTGTATTATATGAAAATTTTCTGGAGCCTACATTGAAATAATCGATAAGAAAATCCTTCAGAAACTAGAAAGAGCTATACAAATGTAAACACTATTTCCTTCTTAATTTTTGTGACATAGATTTATACTACAAAGAGCAAAAAAGTTCAATGGCAATATGGTTACATCTCCAATTCTGACCAGACTCATTAATTACCCTGCTGGATCTATGGCAAAACAATCTGCTATGGCTAAAAACTTGTCAACCTAAATAAAGAGGTAAACTGAGGCAAGCTCAAATGACCAGGAATTGATTTTATTTGGGAATAGCAGAGGAACTGCAGTTGTATAAATGTGTGATGTTGGAAGTTACAGGTGAGTCTGTTGAGGGTCTGGGACAGGTTGTTTTTAGAGGCAAGAAGTGTAAAGAGGGAGACATCCAGCCAGAGTCCAAGCAGTGAGTTCAATGACTTGAGGATGGGAAAAGATTCTTGGCAGTTGTTCATTGGTCAGGAGATAGGTCTTGGTCTTCTTTGCATCAAACATTTATGAGAAATCAGTCTCTCAGTTCATAAGTTCCATTCTGAGAGGTACATGCCTTAGCTTTTTTCCATTTCATATCCTCAGGCTTCATTTTAGATTGAAACCGTTTTCCAAGTTATCGGGGAGTTATTGAAGAAATATAAAATTGGTAATAATATGCCTTTTCTACCTTTCCTCTGCCTTACTCTCAACTTTCCTTCCTTCAACATTTCTTTTTTTTTTTTTTAAGATTTTATTTATTTATTCATGAGAGACACAGAGAGTGAGGCAGAGACATAGGCAGAGAGAAAAGCAGGCTCCATGCAGGAAGCCTGATGTGGGACTCGATCCCGGGACTCTGGGATCACACCCTGAGCCAAAAGCAGATGCTCAGCCACTGAGCCACCCAGGCGTCCTGTCCCCTTCCTTAAACATTTCTTGACCACTTGACATGTCATATGCTGTCCTGCGAGCTACAGTACAGGCAGGCGTCATTTGCTTCCACAGTACATGAGTTAACCCATATATATGCTATCAAAAGATCTAACTGAACAGTTTCATCCAGTTCAACCTGTACATACACCATGTAGCCCATTCTACAAACATTGACCACGGGCCTACATCCTGCCAACTACCGTATCAAATGCACCTGGACTTTGTCGTCAAGGAGTTCATGCTGTTTTAGAGGGAGACTGGCATGCAAACAAAAATCATGGCAAGATACAGCAACAGGGAGCTACCTTCTCCTGTCTGCAAAGAAGGTGGGCAGGTGAGCAGGGAGGGCTGGAGGGGTCAGCTACACTGCGTCCACCAGTACCATACAGAAGTCATGGGACTCTAGGGCTGTGAGTGAGTTTTTAAGCACGTGTTGTTCAACCACCTCATTTTACAAATGAGAAAACTGAGTCTCAGAGGGCAGGAATGGCTTGTATAAGGTTGAACAATCACTTAATGCAGAACTAGAACTTCAGTTGCCTTCCAGCCTGTCTTCTTAGCAAGGGCAGTGTTGCCCCCATTGGGGTGAAAACTGGTTCTTGGAAGCAAAAAAAAAAAAATTAGATATAATGATGGCTTAGGGAATTCAAAGAAGTGGCAGCCAGAGCTGTTGGTCAACCAAGCTCCTCACAGCAGGATCTCTTGAAGGACAATCTATGTGGTGTCATCTTCATGACCACCACAGGCATTTAATTCTGGGACATTTTCAAGCATCTCACAAGGTAGCTGTCATTATCCCCATTTAAAGACAGAGAAACATGCTCAGAGAGGCTAAGAAACTTTCCAGAAGTCACACAGTTGCTGAATGGTGGAGACAGAACTTGCACCAAGGTCTTTCTGTTTGTTTCAAACATGTCCTCTCTAGAATATCTAAAACCTTATTGAGGTTCTTAACAAATTCTTAAAAGTAGGCAGGGGAAGTGCTGCATTACCTAAAGCAGATGAGGAAGGGTTTCCGACCGCACAACTTTATTGGTAGCATACAGGATACAAATTAGCAAAAATTGAATGTGATGGATTCAGACAGTAGATGACTGACATTCTTGGATTTAAAATTCATGATTTAAAAAGAATATTTTATTTATTAATGAGAGACAGAGAGAGAGAGAGAGAGAGAGAGAGAGGCAGAGGGAGAAGCAGGCTCCCTACAGGGAGCCTGATGCAGGACCCCGGGGATCACCACCCAAGACAAAGGCAGATGCTCAACCACTAGGCCACCCAGGTGCCCCTAAAGTTCATGATTTTAACCATTTGTGAGTCTCCTTGGTTCATAACTTAAAAGAATTTCAAATTTTACTGATTCATACAGCTGAATATTTCAGGGATGGGCATGATGATGTTCCTGAATGATCTACCTACCCAGTGAGATGCTCATTTAGCAATCCTGCCTTGACTTGTCTTTCTTATGCTGAGTCATTCTCCCATATTTGGAAACACTCCTAAGGTGAAACCAATTCTATTTCTTTTTGGAAAGTGTCCAAAAAGGAAACTAACTGCTAGTGTTGATGATGGAAGTAAAATGCCTGAAATAAATTTTAGCTAAAAATTAAAAGTTTTGGATAAACAAGAGTGAAATGTTAAATTTATCTGTGGAACAGACACACTTAGATTAAGTGCATTAGGTGCCCCTACATAATGAAAAGAAAAAGACATTTGTGACTTCATTTCAAGAGAGTGCTGTGGCCCCAGCCATAATTGTTCTCAAGCAAGGGAGAGATTTTTTAAGGGATTAAAAAAGAAAGAGTCTACTCTACTGTATTTTATGGGAAATATTAAAGCTTATGGTGGTATTTATGAATTACGAATTATGAAGGTCTTCAGGAATCCCCTGTCTCAAAAAAAAAAAAAAAAAAGTGAAGTTCAAGCATCCACTCTAGTGAAGTTGCCTGAATTCTCTCTAGAGACCTGCTCTTCTCTCAGTGCTTCCCATTTTATGGGGCTACCATTTACCTAATTGCTCAGCCTCAAAACTCAGCATCTCCTTTGACCCTTCTGTTTTGCTCACATCATTTATTTAATTCCCTAGCAAAGTTGTTTGACTTTAAATTGAAAATATATTTTATAGCACATTTCTTTTTGTCATTACTCATTCACAAATTACTACCCTCTCTTGGAAAAGCCTCATAAATGACCTCCCCATTCTACTTGTGCCTCCTATAGAATGTCCTTCCTTCAGCATCGAGAGTGATTGCTGGAAAAGGTAAGACAGATCTAAGCAAGCAGCAAAAACCCCTTAGTAACTTTCTTCCTGACTTAGAATAAACCCAAGAGCCTGTTCATGGCCTTTACACATAATCTGGTCCCTGGCTTTCCCCCGGACTTCATCTCCCTACTCCCTGCTCACTCACTCTTATTCAACCATGGTATTTTCTTATCTTTTTGAATGCGACAAATATGATCCTACCTCGGGGACTTTGCACTTGCCTGAGACTCTTGTTTCTCCATATATCCATAAGACCTTTCTCTTCCTCAGGTCTCTACTCAGAGGTTACCACACAGAGGCCTTCCCTGACATATCTAAGACCTATCATCCTGCCACTCTCTACTTTCTTATTTAGTGTTGTTTTTCTTCATGGCATTTATAATTGTGGCCTTACAGTCTACATGTGTGTATATATTTATATATATTTATATTTATTTCTGCTTATATATTTATTCATTATCTCCCAAATGGGAATATAAGCTCCATGAAAGTGGAGAATTTCAGAATTTTGTTCACTGCTATCTCACCAACCAAAAACAATGTTGACATACAGTAGATCCTCAGTAAGTACTTATGGAATACATAAGTGAATATCTGGACAATGTGTTCTCTGTCTGAAATTAGTCATTTAAGATTAAGCAGATACAAGAAAGGAGGCAGAGGATCTGTGGAAGACCATAGTGGGCTTGGTTAGAGGTACCAGTCTTACTTTTCTTCCCCTGGGTTAACCTGAGGTTGCCTGGCCCCTGGAGGTACCAGATATGGCATGCTGTGCATCAGACAGCTTCCAAGCACCCTGATGGGGTGCTTCATGCCGACGAGTAGAAAGAAGAAGGTGTAGGAAGAACTGAGCTGTGTTACAAAGCAGGGTCAGATCCTATCCTATCAATAAACTAAAGAATTAAGGTTGTTGAAACTGATGGTAGAATTTGCATATTTCTCTGAACAACGTTTGCATTGTGTTAAACAAGCACCCTGAGTTTATTCTTCCCTTTCTATTAGAGTTTCTATCACTTTCAGGATGAATGTAGAATATTTAAATTGTCAGTGTTTATTTTTAAAAATGAAAGATGTATTTCACCCTCCGTTGTACAAAATATTAGTAGCTGAAAACAGCACAGACTTAAATTATGTAAGAGGTAGCAAAGTCACCTTTCCCCGAGATAAACGTTAACACCTTAGAAGCAAACTCTGTCTTCAAATGAGGAATGTCTACTGCCTATCCATAATTTGGCAAACAGAAACCATGGACAGCTGAAAAAAAAAATTCATGGTCTAAAGGGTAATCATTAAGCAAAAATACTTATGTCAAATCTAGGATGAGCTTAAAACACAGTAATAATTTTTCATTCAATATGAACTAATCATTTGATAAATTAATTTTGCTTTTTGAAATCTGGTCCCACTTGAACTATTTTTCAGTTAACTTCCTTTAATTTAAAAAAAACTTCCTTTAATTTTATTTTACAGTTAAGTGGGCTATTATTCCTTATGCCAGTCAGATAATACTTTTTAAAATCTCATTTCTATCACAGAAATATAAATTGAGGTATAGTGCAATAAGTTTAGTAGAAGTTTTATTAAATGAGAGTTTCTATTTATTTGTTTGGAATGTGACAAATCCTTGTGCAGAGACCATCTTCGACTTTTAAAAATATTTAGTTTAGCTCTCTGGGTCCAGTAATATTCCAATTAATGTCAGGTGATTGCTAATGCTAAAAAAAATACTCTGTCTTTCAAAGGATGAAAAGATATTCATCCTTTGGCTAAAGAGAGCAGGCTTGGTGGGTTAACATGATTACTAAGAGAAGCTATGGTCAGAGTAAAAACAAAATAAAACAAAACAAAACAAAATGTCAATCAGCTGGAGATTAAAAATACAACTGATTTCTTCTTCTCAAACAGTACTGGCTAGGAGACTTCCCTTTCCAGAGAAATGGAATAGACGCAGTTTTCCTAGGCATTTACCTAAATGAGTTGAAAATTTATGTATACAACAAAACCTGCACAGGAATGTTTATAGAAGCTTTATTCATAATTTCCAAAACTTGGAAGCAATCAAGATGTCCTTTGGCAGTGAATGGATAAACTATGACGCATCCATACAATGGAATAGTATTCAGTCTTAAAAAGAAATGAGCCACAAAAGGCACAGAAAGAACTGTGGGAAACTTGAATGCCTATTGCTAAGTAGAGGAAGCCAATCTGAAAAAGCTCCGTATTGTATGGTTCCAACCATATGACAATCTGTCATAGGCAAAATTGCAGAGACAGTACAGAGACAGTGCAAATTGGTGGTTGCCAAGGATTTGTAGGGAAGGGAGGGAAGATTGAATAAGCAGAGCACAGGGGATTTTTAAGGCAGAGAAACTGTTCTCTGTGACACTACAATGGGAAATACATGACATTATGCATTTGTCCAAATCCAGAGGAAGTAGAATATTTAGAGTGAACCCTAATGTAAATGATGCACTTTGTTAATAATAGTATATCAATATTGGTTCACCAGTTGTAAAAAATGTACCACAATAATGCAAGATATCCTAAAAATAGGGAAGCAAGGGGAAGGAGCAGGAGAGTACATGGAGACTCTCTACTTGCTGCTCAATTTTTCTGTAAACCTAAAATCTCTAAATAATAAGGTCTATTGATTTGTTTTAAAGGTGAGAAAAAATGACATAGCGATAAGCTGTCTGTAATAAATCCAGTTCACCTATAACTCTGTAGATAGGCTGAAAGTAAAAGAATGAGGAGAGATACATCATGCAAACATTAGTCAGACAAAAATCAGGAAAAACTGACTTCAGAGCCAAAAGAAAAAAACAAACAAACAAACAAAAAAACCCAGACACAGAGAAGAACACACCAGAAAAAAGATTAGCCCACCAGGAAGACCTAGCGATCGCACGCCTGGGCATTTATCCCAGAGAAATGAAAAATGATAGAATAGTTCTGTTTCTCAACTGCAGCAATAGTTACATGAATCTACACACATGACAAAAATGGCATAGAGCCATCACACACATTGTCCCTATGCCAGGTTCCTGTGGTGACACAAGGTGCAGCCGAGGGGGGAACCTGAGTGTAAGGTACCCGGGACCTCTCCGTATTAGCTTTGCAGTCGCTTGCAAGTCAGTAATTATTTCAAAGGCAAAACTTGAAAAAAAAAAAAAATGACATGAGCTAAGAAAGTGATTTTTTTCCAGTTTATATGCTCTGGGTGGATTTTGCCTATGGTGGCCCCTGCCAGCTGCTGCTTCATAATCCCCCGTGAACTTCCTTACAGCGGTTTCTGTGAGCTCTGCCAGCTGTGCTCTGGGGTTTCTGGGACACCGCGTACAGCACTCTTGCCAGCTGTGGCTCTCTGCTCACCACGAAACATTTCCAAGCAGCCTTTGACAGGTTACTGCTGGAGTGACTTTTCCATCCAAGGTGTTTCTTTTATTTATCCTTTCTGTAGTACCTGAGAGGTGTGCTTTGCCCTTCACTTCATTATTTTTCCAAGGAGCTTAGGCATCTCTTTTCCTCATTTTCAGCCAATTTGTTTAGTTACATTTTCCAAAGGAGAGACAAAAAGGCAGACACTGTGAATAGGCGTGTCAGGTTCCCCCCCCCCCACCCCCCCCATTGGTGGTGAGCCGGCAAAGGAAGGAGCAGAGTAGGTGTTCAGGATGGCTGGGACACCAAAGGTGACAGGTATGTTAACCATCAAGAGTGTGTCTTGAGGGGCGCCTGGGTTGCTCAGTCAGTGGAGTGTCTGACTCTCAGTTTTGGCTCAAGTCATGCTCTCTGGGTCCTGGGATTTGAGCCCTGCTTCATGCTCTGACTCAGGGTGGAGCCTGTTTATCCCTCTACTCCTTCCGTGGTCCTCCCCCCTGATCCTCCCCTTCTGCTCCTCTCCCTCTGCTCCTCCGTCTCTAACTCCTCCCCCTTTGTGCTCTCTCTCAAATAAATAAAATCTTTAAAAAAAAGAATATTTCTTGCTATTCATGGGACAAAGAGAAAGTCTCCAACAATTCCATTTTGATTTAACTGAGTTGATTTTCTAGAATACTGGCTGCTCGTAAAAGTCACCTTGGGAGCTTTGAAAAATAGAAATGCCCATGTCCTACCACAGACCAGGTAAATTGGAATTTCCAGTTTACTAGATACCAAAGATACATGACAATACATGTGTATATCTGTATATCAGATTTCACATATGCCAGTGGTAGATAGATAGTATGTTAATAAGTGCCATTGAGGAAAGTAAACTTGAAAGGGGATTAGGAAGCCTATGTGTGAGCTTATTGGAGAGGTTGTAAAACTTCTTTGCTCGCTCTATTCGTTTTCTGCTTTGTGAAGTTCTTTCAACATAATACATAACCCTTGGAAAAGGAAGTCTTGTAATATATCAATGTCAACCTGCCTTTATTAAGTCAACATTATGAACATAAGGAACTCGTCTTGAGAGTAAATATTTATAAGCTGAAATAATTAGGCCTGATTGCTATCTCATAGTTTAAAATGAACCGGAAAGAAAGTGACTCATTGGAATTATTATTTGCATTAGGAACTGTATACTCACACATGACAATATGTTCCACGGTGCAGATATTACTTCCTTTCAAGACTCAGATATCCTGAAAGAGTGAAGTTCATTTGGCGTAAACCATTGTCTTTTATAATATGAAATGCATTACCTCTTGAGATTCTGGAAATACTATTGACTATTGTACAACATTCAGGACATAAAAGAAAAAGTATTAACCGTGATCTCACTGTTAACATTCTGGTTTATGTTCATCTAGTCCTTTTTATCGATAGATACATATGTGAAGATTTCCTTTTCTTCCTCCCTTATATGTTTTTAAAAACATGCTGGGTAGGCTAGGCAATCTAGAATGATAAATGTATATTATATATATAATGCATATCTATACATACTCTTTATAGGATAATTTTTTAGTATAATTATAAATTGTAAGACTTAATTAAAATATTTGGGAAAGTGGGTATTCTACAAAATGGAATGTTCTGATGATGCTTATTCTCCGATTTTGACCTGACCATCCACATCCTTGGCTGTCCCCAGACCTGGTTGCCAGCCAGCTCTGCCCTCGTGTGAAGACTCGAGTTCCTACATCTATTCTCTGGTTCCAACACTGTGATCTCCTCCTTACTCCTCCGCTTCTCTTCCTGTATCACTCTTCAATCTCATCGACCCTTCCAGGTTCTTGAACTCTCAATTTTTCTTGCCACCAACTGGTCTTCTCAATTCCTTCTCCATCTTGCCCAGATTCTGCAATCCACATCTGTAAGTCCCCTCACCACAGTTTTTTCATGGTATCCTTTGGTCTCCCAATCATGAACCAGTATACCCACAAATGTCCACTTCATCAGTGTGGGCAAACGTGCAGTCTTAACACGGCCAGAGAAAGCCACCCCAGAACTTTGACTGGTTGCATGACAGCCTCAGACGGGGCCTCATCTATGTCAGAAATTCTGTTTTGGGCTAGTGTTAAGACAATCATTCCAACCCTTCTCTCCCCTTCTTAATCTCTTCTCCAGCCCTCTCCATGGCCCTCAGCAGATGGCTTTTCTCTCTACCTCACAAAAAAAAAAATGTAGCCTGCCATGCAGGAGCTTCTTGACTTTCTTCCTTATCTCAGCCATACACTTGCCTGCTTCCGAACCCATTCTTTCCTCCCTCTGTCTTTCCCCAAAAGAAAAAATATCTCTCTTGGTTTAAGATCAACTCCTCTGCCCCTGCTGGTGCCCCCTTTACTCCAATAATTATCTTTTTTCTCTCTTACATTTTATCTCACTCCATCCATCCTGGGTCTTTCCCTTAGACTAGTAGCTCCATATTTGGCTGTGCATTAGACTTACTTGGAAAGGGACACCTGGGTGTCTCAGCAGTTGAGTGTCTGCCTTTGGCCCAGGGTGTGATCCTGGAGTCCCAGGATTGAGTTCCACATGAGGCTCCCTGCATGGAGCCTGCTTCTCCTCTCTCTGCCTGTGTCTCTGCCTCTCTTTCTGTGTCTCTCATTAATAAATAAATAAAATCTTTAAAAAAAAAAAAAAAGAGACTTACCTGGAGACCCTTCAGAAAAGTACCAATACTTGGGCTTCGCTCTAGACCAATTGAATTGGGACATCCCTGGGCAGGGTCTGGCCATAGGCATTTTTCAAAGCTTCTCAGGTGGCACTACTGAGTGGCCATGGATGATCTACTGCCTTAGTCATTTGAAGAGGCCCTGCTGGAATGCACTGTAGCCCCTTCCACATCCATCTTCTCCACTTTACAACCAAACCTCTTGGAAGGGTTGTGCACACTCAATGCCTCTCTCGCTATCACTTCATCCCTAATTCAATTTTGCTTTCTGCTTTCAGCACTCTGAATTCCATAATCTCCTTGTTCTTAAAATCGACGACACTGTATCCCTGGTTGTACTTGACCTGATCTGACAGGGTGTTAGACAACTCGGCTCCTCTAGCTGCTCCCCAATTCTTCTGGAGGCTCCTCCTCCCTGCCTGCTCTTTGAAGGTGGGCTCTGTCACCATCCTGCCTCCATTTTCTCTTCTTCTTCCCCTTGGGTTTTTCCCATGAATTTCATGTTGCCATGGCTCCCACCACCCTTCCCAACCTGGAGGGTGGCCCAACACGTAGATCCAAATATCTTCTGAACATCTGCAACTGCACTGCTTAAAGAAAAAAGAAGGGAAAAAAAAAGTTTGTTTTTCTTTCCTATATGTTTCTGAAATAACAAAGTGCACCTGGTAAGTATTTATAGAAAAAGAAGTTAAATGGCTCTGAGCAATGGTAGGCCCTTAAAGTTTTACTGGGCAAACACTAATCTTTTCCCAAGACACGTTCTCAGTGCCACACTCAAACAGCTGCTTGGAATTTGCAATCTTTTAACTCAAAAGTATGGTTGCCCTCCCCTGCTGGAACTCTGGGCTAAGATTCATTGGGGGCTCCTGCCTCTCCCTGCCCTGCCCTCCTCTGCTGGCCCTAACGTAGGGGAGGGACTTACACTGTGCTTGTGTGGATAGCCTTTCATTTGAATGTTAAAGAACTAGAGCCACCAGTTTCCTGTTTCTCCCCAGATGCTGATTTTTCCATATCCTTCACTAGAGATAGAAGGCAAACTTACAAAAACACTAAGAAACCACAGGGCTGACAAGAACTGGGGGGCATGTGGGTGGGGGTAGCTGTGAAGCAGAGGAGGATTGAATAAGAAAGGCATGCTGTGGAGTCAACCAGCTGCAGTTCTGCTTGCTGGTGCCTCAGGCCAGACAGCACCTGCCTGGACACCTGCAGAGACCTGGGGCTCTCATTCCAGTGGCCCCTAAGGACAATCAAGACAGCATAGATGTCCCATGCTTTAGAGGAGCTGAGAAAGAGGAGTGGGGACTGACTTGTGCTGTGCCCAATCCTGTGTGCGGCCGAGGCCCCCAGCTGGGGAATTATAATCCAGGGTGTCCTAGGCCTCACACTGTGCTGCTCAGAGAGGGTGGGCTGGGCCTGATGAGCAAGGGTGAAAGAGCCCTCAGCTGAGCGGAGGACTGGTTGGTTGATGTGGGATAGTGGTTGGGGCTCCCCACTCCCACAGTCCATCTATTCTCTCTCCCCTGAGATCCCCGGGCTCCTGCTGTCTGGGGTCCCACCTGATGTACTGGCTTGTACCTTCAGGGCAAAGTGGAGCTCAACAAACAAAATCACAAGACAAGTGAGGAGCATTTCAAAAGAAAAACACACTGTGTTACAATTCCTTTTTTTTTTTTTCTTTTTTTTTTATGATAGTCATACAGAGAGAGAGAGAGGCAGAGACACAGGCAGAGGGAGAAGCAGGCTCCATGCACCGGGAGCCCGACATGGGATTCGATCCTGGGTCTCCAGGATCGCGCCCTGGGCCAAAGGCAGGCACTAAACCACTGCGCCACCCAGGGATCCCTGTGTTACAATTCCTATTGAGGTAGAACTCTTAAAACAGAGGGGTGAAGATAGCCTGATAAACTAAAAAAAAAAATGTGTTGGGGAAGGGTATATAAATAAATACATTTTAAATACTACAAAAATTTAAATATAAAAATAATTAAGATGTATTTATTAAATTCTAGAAATTTATTTTACTTGTGTGTTTATAAATAATTAATACATTTTGCAGAATTAATTTTAAAAAATAGGCCTTAGGTTGAAAAGCCACACAGAGTACAGAACAGGACAGATAAGGAAAAACACCCACACCTTGCAGTGAAATTTAATCATACCAAGAACAAAGAGGAAATCCTAAAAACTGCATAACTAGAGAGAATAGGAAAGAACAAAAATCAAATGACTACAGAGAGTGGAATCATGTTTTAAAGGTACTGAAGAAAAAACTCAGAACACAGAATTTTGCAACCAGGCAAACTGTCACTTAAATATGAAGGCATGAAAAAAAAATCCTCACAGGAATGCAAGGCTTTGGACACTTTGTCACGCAAAACTCCTCACAGAGAAGAGTTTGCTGTAAAGTATTGGAAAAAAAATCTAGCGGATGTTGCAAGAGATAGTCTGATCGATTGCTATGACCACATGGCACAGGTTTGCACAGAATTAGCCTAATGAACAGTGGAGGTCTAGTAGGTCTAGTAGTATGTGAGAACATGAAAAAATTCTTGTCTTTGGAGGTGATTAAAATGAAGTCAAAAAATTAACCAGAAAAAAGAAGCAAAAAAAAAAATAGTGAAATAATATATAAATATGGCAGAAAGAGAAATCTATATCAATTATTACAGAAAAAGCAAACAAACTAAACATGCCAGTTGAAAGGTAAATATTGACAAATATGTGCTATTTGCAAAAGATACACCTAAACATACTGGATACGAAGGTTGAAAGTCAAAGTACATTGAAAATGTATCAGAAAGGTACTAACTAAAAAAATGTTGGTGTACTCATTTTCACAGAGATTTTAAGACAAGGAGATGAAGACCATGGTGGCACACAGAGCAAAGGCTCAAGTCATTAAACACCTAGCAAGACCTTTGGGATATGTGAAGTCAAAACTGCCCCATAACAGCAGAAAGACAATGTAGAATTCAGTGTCAGAAGGGGAGGCTTCAACTCACCTCTCCTAATGATTGAAAGCTAAGCACACAAAAATGAGCAAGTAAATAGAAGATCAAAATGAGAACCATAGGTTTGATTTGGTGGACCTTTAAGAGTTCTGCTTCTAACAAGCATAGAATACATGTATTTCCCCAGCAAACATAAAACATTTGTAAAAGTTGAGCATATACTAAACATAAAAGGAGCCTCAAATATTTCAATAGAGACATACCGTATTGACTATGATCTTTGACCATGGTGCAAATAAGGCAGAAGTAAATAACAAAAAAGATACATTAAAAATCCTCAAATCTTTGGAAAAATAGCACCATTGAATAACACATGAGTTACAAAGGAACCATAAGGAAACATTTAGAATACCTAGAAGCCACTTGATAATATAAATGTATTGTTAGTGGTTTTCTGAGAACAGTGTAATGGTTAATTTTATGTATCAACTTAGCTGGGCTCAAGGATATCTGCATAGCTAATAAAATATTGTTTCTGGGTATGTCTGAGAGAGGATGTTTCCAGAAGAATTATGATTTGAATCAGTAGACTGAATAAAGAGATCCACTCCCACCAATGTGAGTGGGCATCATCCAATCCTGTTAGGGCCTGAATAGAGCAAAAGTGCAGAAAGGATAAATCTTCTCCATCTCCTTGAGCTGACACATCCATTTTCTTTTGCCCTGGACATCAGAGCTCCTCGTTTTCAGACCTTTGGATTCTAGGACTTACACCAGTGGCACCCCTTCCCATAATATAACGGGAATAATATAATGGGAAGATAATACAGAGGATTCTCATATACCCCATACCCATTTTCTTTTATTATTAACTTCTTATATTAGTATGGTACAATTGCCTCTATTAATAAACTGAAGAATACATTATTATTACCTAAACTTATACTTTATTCAGATTTTCTAGGGTTTTCTCTAATGTCCAAATACCACATTACATTTGTTAGTCATGTCTCCCTACACTCCTCTGGGCTTAACAGTTTCCTAGACTTTCTTCGATTTTACGGACTTTTGACAATTTTGAAGAGTGCTGATCAGACATTTTGCAGAATGCCCCACTCTTGGAACTTGTCTGATGTTTTCTTATGATTAACCTGGGGTTATGGTATTTGGGAGGAAGATTGCACAGGCAAAGTATCACCTTCATCACATTGTTTTAGTGTAATTACCATCAACATGACTTATCACCATTGAGATTGACCTTGCTCACCTGACCGAGGTAGTGTTTGTCAGGTTTCTCCACTATGAAGTTATACTTTCCCCCATCTCTATAGTGTACTCTGTCAAAGAAGTCACTATGGAGACACCACTTACAGAGTAGGGAATGAAATATTATATAAAAATGATGCTTTGAGGGAAATTCATAGCTTTAGCTACTTCTACTAGAGAAGAGTTAATCATCAAAATTAATGATCCAGGGGCACCTGGGTGTCTCAGTTGTTGAGCATTTGCCTTTGGCCCAGGTCATGATCCCGGGGTCCTGGGATAAAGCCCCACATTGGGCTCCCCACAAGGAGCCTGTCTCTCCTCTGCCTATGTCTCTGCCTCTCTCTGTGTCTCTCATGGATAAATAAATAAAAATCTTAAAAAAAGAAATTAATGACCCAAGTATCCATCTTTAGAAGTTAAAACAATGAACAACAGAATAAACATAAAGAGTAGAGTAAAAGAGAAAAATCAGACCAGAAACTGGTACAATGGAAAATGAAGATATGATGCCCATAAACAAAACTTAAAGTTGGTTCTGTAAAAACTAACTAAAGTAGGCCCATCTCTGGAAACATTGATCAAGAGAAGAGAACAGACTTGAAACAATTTTATGAAATAACTAGAGCATTACGGTCTGTGTCGTGGCCCCCAAATTCTAGCTCTTGAATTCATCCTTCTTTCCTTCCTGCACTGAAGTTACTAGTAACAAAGCCATGTTTTATATTCTGAGTTCATGGAATTTTTTTTTTTTTAGCACAGTGCTTATGACTCACTTCCTGTTAGCCCAGTAAGCAAACAGACCCTTGGATCTCAGTTTCAGTTCTTAGCACCAAAACCAGGAGAGTAGAAGGTGTCAGAGATAAGATCTTGATGCAATTTGGGGACTCCTGAAGCAGATGAAGAGATGGACCTTGGGGAGTGAAGCGTTTATTAGGGATCAACATTTATGAAAGAATGGGCAGAGGGAGATGTCAGACTAGCATAGAGTTTAGCCAAACCTCAGCTATCCTGGTAGGGAGTTCAGCAGTAAGTGTTGCCCATCAGCACATCCTGCAGTGTCTGAAATGGCCTTATCTCTCTGTATTTGCATGTCACAGTCACTGGATGGAGGCTGTTTTGGGAAAGGCAAATGTTCTCTATAGCCAAGGGACATCCTAAACGAACTGCCAGCTAAGGCACCCTCAAAACTTAATCTTGAAGAAAGTGAACAAGATGAGAAGATTAACACTACCAGACGTTAAGATTTATTATGAAGCCAAATAGCAAAAACAGCAAGATATTGGCATAAGGATGGACAAATAAACCAACAGACCCAAAGGGTTAAAAAAAGACCCACCCTTGTATGGCAATTTGATTTGCACAAAATGGTGTTACAATACTTTGGAAGAAAGAATGGTGTTGGAGTAAATGATGTTCGGTCATTGGATATTGCGTCAGGCAAGGAAACCAACTAGAAATCACACTATTTATCTTAGCAGATATAACTGAATATGGGGGATGCGGTACACAAGTGTTGGGGAACTGTAGTGGCAGAAAGGACACAGCTAGGTAACAGAGATTGTGTGCAGGAGACAGCCACCATTGCTAGGGCCGAGCAGGCCAAGAGGAAGGGCTTGAGATTATTAGCACCCAGAAGCTTGGAGGAAAGGCCCAACAGAGTGGAAACCTAGGTCTCAGAGGATGGGGTTCCAGCCAGTGGTGCTGATTTCCCTGAAGAGGCACAATGAGGCTGCTTCTGGGGGTACAGAAATAACTACAAACCAGAACAACTAGTACAGAAAACAAGGCCATTGTTGTAATTAGGATCACTGCTGGGGTGACACTAACAGATAAAGGAAAGGAGCATGTTCCTGGCCCGTCTCAAACTTCCCGTCTCCTTCCATGGCTTCCTACCAGTGGAATGTGACAGGGAGCTGGGTGGCAAAGGAGACAGGGCTTTATTGAGTCCACCCTAACATCACCCTAACAGCAGATAGAAAAAAGAGTTTATGCCCTAGAAAATAGCATTAAGCAACAGAGCTCTGCCGTCTATACTAAAAAAAAAAAAAAAATGAATCTTGAACCCTACCACTTCATACACAAAAATCTATGTGACAGAGATTTTTAATTTAATTATGAAAAGAAAAACACAATCCTCTAGAAGAAAACAGACTTTACAGGAGAATATTTTTGAGTTACATAGGAAGAGACAATGAAAGCAGTAACATGTTGAAAGAGGATGAATTTAGATGAAGGGTATATTAGTGTTTACTGTTTTACAACTTTTATGGTCAGAAATTTTTCAAAATAAAAATTTGAAGCAAAATAAACAAAGATTATGATCAATGGCAATCAAAAGATAGAGTAGTATCCTCATTTTCTAAATTACTTCCCAGCCTAGTGTACTTCTATAGATATTTGTAAATATGCTTGCTCGATACCAGTATTACTGCACAATTGCCCAATACCTGGCTTAGAAATCTTCTTTACCAGTAGAATAAAACTTAAACTTCAAGACAATTTAATAATCTCAGTTCCAGTGGGAAAAAGATATTTATTTAATTTTTATGGTAATAAGTATAAGGTGACCTAATTTGACTACTGCTAAGGGCCCATCCATTTACTCACTATCACATTTTAAGTTAATGCAAGTATGGTGGCCAAGAATGATTTAGAAATATTTTAGATATTTTTATTGTCAAAGAAAAGTCAAAAGGAAATGCGATCGAGGCCAAGTTGTTACATGCACCTCCTCCAGTTATCTCACTACCGAGGAACCTCATACCTCCACTTCAGAACTTACACAACCACACTCAAATATAAGAGAGTCTGAGAAAAGTGATTTAGCTACGGATCCAGGAAGAAAGGATGAATAATGAATAGATGCTCAGAATTGGATCCGAATCTTTTTTTTTTTTTTTTTTTTTTGGTGGCTTAAACAGTAAGATCTTTATTGTCGCACAGTAAGAGCGATGGGAGACAGACTGTTCCTGGTTTGGTGACTTGAGACTGGGGGAATTGTACTGTATAGTTTCACAAGGACTATAATGTCCCTGAATAATGTAGTCCACCTTTTCAAATCACCAATAGTCCTCTAGGACAAAACTGGGCGAGATCCATGCCTTCTCTTCAGAGAGGAAAAATGGGAAAGGAGTCAGCACTCAGGCAACTCATTAGTCATCCAGCAATTGCCCTGACACTGGGGGATGGCCCTGGGCACGTTGGAAAAGTGCAAAGCAGCTGTCGCACACCTGGGATTTATATAGATGTTTGAACGCATGAGCTTCAACACAGCCAAATGGCACCCTCACAAGGGATCTCCTCCAATGTTGTTACATTCCACTTATAAATACCTGCACATTTAAGGTAGTTCTCCCATCTGCAATTTGTGATATCCTCTGAAGGTGAGTCCTTCGAGGGGAGGCTCTCCCAGAGTCACTGCATTTAGAAGGCCTTTCACTACCAGGAGTTCTCTGGAGTGCAATGAGGCTAACCTCTGGTTGGCCATTTCCCACAATTGCCACCACATTCACAGGCTTTCATCTAAGAAAACACCATGGTGTTGTAAGAGCTTGGATTCCTAGGTAAATATTAGCCTGCATTCAAATACTCACAAAGCCTTTTTCAGTGTGAATATTTAAATGGTCACTGAAATGGAAGACACATCAAACGTTTCCCAGAGTCACTGTTGGGTAATCATAACACTCATTTTTGGATAATTCATACTACTTATTATTCTATAATAAAAAAATCTTAAAGATTAGTAAGGGAGTAGTGGTGTGTGTGTGTGTCCTGGGGTTGTCCAAGATTGCAATTGTGAATAGGCCAATGGTTGTGAATAGCCCATGTTTTCTTGCTATGTACAAGTGACTTTAATGTATATTTATCTGCTTATTTCAAAAATATTTCTTAATCATCTGCTATGTGCTAGGTACACAGTTAGATACCAGCATTACAAACCTAAATATCATATAATTACTTCTTTGGAGAGTTTGCCACTCAGTGGAAAGGACATACATAGAAGAGCGATGTCAATGTACTGTGGTGACAGAAAGGGGCTTTTGATAGAAGAAAATGCATTTGATTTAAAATAATACATTTTATTCTCAAATAGGTTTCTGTTTACATTTTCTTGACCATAACTTCAGTTAACATTTATTCCTGCTTATAATATAACTCCCTTTTCCCCTCCAAAGCTTTCCTTCAATCCTTGTAGTTCTCTTGATTGCCACCAGTCATGGAACAGCAGCCTCTTTGTGTACAGTAAGTGGGCCAGAGATTATCACATGGCAAAGGACGGGCCAATCAGAATTCTGACCTAGGGAGCTTTTCACCACTGATCTGGGGAGAGTATTTTTCTCCTGGGTTGCAAAACTATTAAAATGTGTGTTGTTGGTGGGTCACTGCCATGTCCCTGTCTTATGAAGACACCTGCAGTTTCAGAGAACTTGGAGACAGAATCGGAAAAGAGACAGATTATAGGCCTAGATTAAAGGCTAAATTGATTATAGCCTTTAATTCTTGTGATACCTAAGGTCATGTGGTATAGGAGTGTGAGCAATAAAATCCCCCTTTTCTGTTAAAATTAATTTGAGCTGGGTTTCTCTCAATTTACAATCATAGGAGTCCCAGATAATTAAGGAACAGAATATATATATATATATATATATATATATATATATATATATATGGCATAATATTTTTAGGGTAGAATTTTTCTAGGAATAAAATTATTTCTGACTGTTGAAGAAAAGGCAAAATGAGAATAAGAGGCTATTTTAAAAATGGAAATGAATGACTATGAATGACGTAAGTATCTCAAGGCAAAATGCACATCATTAGAATTCATTTAAAATCTATTTAAACATCTGAAAGTTCTCCAAAAACTTATACAATAGAATACAAAATGTAAATTAATCTCCTAGATTTTAAAAGTGGGAATTTTAAAATCTAAGTCAAGCTTGAGGCCTAATCTTGTCTCCAAGTACTAGATTCTATTTTTATAGTGTTAAGAAATGATTCAGTTCCACAAGTTGGTCCTTTTAAAAAAACACTATTATTATGATAGCTGAAGCAAAACAGGTGTGAAAAAAGGACATTTTAAACTTGCAATCCATCAGCCTAAATTAATTGTACCAGTCATGTGTTAAATATTACCTTGTGCTAAAATTTAAAATGGAGCTGAATTTTGGTATGTATATTTTGTAGATAGCAAATGAAGGGATAAATGTCAACTTCTGAAATAGTGGCAGCTGCTGTAACTTTTAAAATGTAATTTGAGAGCACCTGGGTGGTTCAGTCAGTTAAGAGTCCCGACTCTTAATTTAAGCTCAGGTGCAACCTTAGGATCCTGGATTGAGTCCTGCATCGGGCTCCACATTCAGCAGGGAGTCTGCTGGATATTTTCTCTCTCTGCCCTTCCCTGCTGCTCATGTGCATGCTCTCTTTCTTCTCTCTTTCTCTCTAAAATAAATAAATCTTTTACAAAAATATAATTTGTTTTTATATCTTCTGCTTTCTGCTTTCATTGTCTTCTTCATCCACCTCCAGATTTAAAAGTTCTTCTTGGATCTTAACTCTAGAAGGACGAGCCATTCTGAAAGTGGGCTTCAATCCTATCTTAAAAATTCTCCCAGTTCTTTTCCCAGAGTCCTAACCTATGTGAGTTAGGTTGGCCATCTGCCACTATGTCAAACTCAAGGTCAATAGTAATTAGCCCTAGAGTGCTACTTAGAAGAATTATCAAATGGAAACACCAAATCATTCAATAGGAACTGGCTTTTATTTACTTACTTTTAAAGACACACAGAGAGAGGCAGAGACATCAGCAGAGGGAGAAGGCTCCCTGTGGAGAGCCCAATGTAGGACTCGATCCCAGGACCCCAGGATCACCACCTGAGCCAAAGGCAGATGCTCAACCACTAAGCTGAGACACCCAGGTGCCCTAGTAACTGGCTTTTAAATAATGTCTAGAAGACAACGTGGCTTTTACATTCTTAAAAACCTGCCTGTCTCAGACCTCATCTCTTACTGCCTCTCTTCTTGTTACCAAACCCTCCAGTTATACTTGTGGTTCTTTCCATTTCTTTGGCTTTCTCTTGTCTTGGGACCCAGGGCTGTTCTTTTTGCATGGCCAACCTTCAGATGTCAACCAATGCTCCTTCAGGGTGGCATCTCTCACTGCCCTGGTCAGTTTTTGTTGCCTTTTTTTTTTTTTAAGATTATTTATTTATTTATTTATTTATTCATGAGAGACAGAGAGAGACAGAGAGAGAGAGAGAGAGGTAGAGACATAGGCAGAGGCAGAGGCAGAGGCAGAGGCAGAGGGAGAAGCAGGCTCCACGCAGGGAGCCCAATGCGGGACTCAATCCTCAGACTTCAGAATCACACCCTGGGCTAAAGGCAGGCACTAAACCACTGAGCCACCCAGGTGTCCCACTTTGTTGCCTCTGTTCACAAAACTTGCATGCTGGGCAGCCCGGGTGGCTCAGTGGTTTAGCACCGCCTTCAGTCCAGGGTGTGATCCTAGAGACCCAGGATCGAGTCCCATGTGCTCCCTGCATGGAGCCTGCTTCTCCCTCTGCCTTTGTCTCTGCCTCTCTCTCTCTCTATGTCTATCATAAATAAATAAATAAAATTAAAAAAAATAATAAAACTTGCATCTGGCAGATATTGCATCTGCCTTTTGCTGCTATATCCCTGGGGCCCACCATGGGGCCTAGAACAATAAATACCTATAAGATATTGAATTAATGTTCCTGTAGACCAAGCAGTTGTGAAAGGGATTCAATTAATATAGGAAATCTGGAAATGTACTCCACCACAGCACTATAATTCAATAGGAACTGTTTCTTGGGAGAATTCTTGGCTGAAAATTTCTTATTCTGATGATTGAGTGGCCACATTTCCATGGAGCAGAGTGGATTTACAACTTTCAGCTTCTTGACTGGGCTGTAAAACAAAAAATTAACATAGATATTGTAGTAAGTGTTTGCTTTAACAAGAGAAATAAGGACAATTCATCATATGAGCTGAATTATTTTCAAATAACTTTTATGCTAACTAAAATGTTAACTGAAGTCCTAATAGTAATTGATACTGAAAAGAAAATATGAATGAAATGAAATGACACTGCGACTCACAAGACAACTTAAAAATATCTAATGTTATCTGAAATGTTATCTGTCCATGTGGGGCACTGGCCTTAAATATTTCTTAAATATTACCTTAAAGTCTAGGTAACATCAGTCACCATACAGTTACAAAAATTATTTTTGGGTGATGAAGACTTTTAAGATTTACTCTCTTAGCATATTTCAGCTATGCAATAGAGCATTATTAACTACAGACATCGTTCTGTACATTACATCCCCATGAAATTTATTTTATTTAAAAAATGTTTTATTTAAATTCAATTTAGTTAACATATACTGGATTATTAGTTTCAGAGATAGAATTTAGTGATTTATCAGCAATTTACCAGTGCTCATTATATCCAGTGCCCTCCTTAATACCCATCACCCAGTTACCCAACCCCAACACCCACTTCCCCTCTGCAACCCTCAGTTTGTGTCCTAGAGTTAAAAGTCTCATGGTTTGTCTCCCTGTCTGTTTTCATCTTATTTTATAACTGGAAGCTTATACCTTTTGAGCTCCTTCGCCCACTTTGTCCACCCCTCACTACCACCTCCCACCTCTCTGGCAACTACCAATCTGTTCTCTGTATCTATGAGCTTGTTTTTGTTTGTTTTTTAAATTCCACATGTAAGTGAGATTATATAATATTTTTTTGTCTTTCTCCGACTTATTTCACTCAGCATAATGCCCTCAAGATTCATCCATGTGGTCACAAATGGCAAGGTTCTATTCTTTTTTATGGCTGAATATATATATATACTTTATATATATATAGTATATATATCAGAATATATATATCAGAATATCAGAATATATATATTAATATATATTGGTATCACTATATATATAGTGATATATATATCACAATTTTTATGCATTCATCCATCAATGGACATGTGATTGTTTCCATATCTTGACTACTATAAATAATGCTGCAATAAACATGGGGGTGCCTGTATCTTTTCAAATTAGTGTTTTCATTTTCTTTGGATAAATACTCAGAAGTAGAAGTACTGGATCATAATGTAGTTCTATTTTTAACTTTTTGAGTAACCTCCAACTATTTTCCATAGTGCCTGCACCAATTCCTACTAACCGTATGTAACCTACAACCATATACTTTTTCCATATCCTTGTCAACACTTGGTTGTTGTCTCAGTCTTTTTGATAATAGCCATTCTAACAGGTGTAAGGTAAGATCTCATGGTTTTGATTTGCAGTTGCCTGATGATTAGTGATGATGAGCATCTTTTCATTTACCTTTTGGCCATCTGTACGACTTCTTTGGAAAAATGTCTATGCAGATCTTATGCTCATTTTTTTTTTTAAGAGAGGGAGAAAAAGAGAGAGAGAAAGGGACACAGAATTGGGGTGGGGAGGGGCAAAGGGAAAGGGAGAGATAGAATCTTAACCAGGCCTCACGCTCAGCTTGGAGGCCGATGTGGGGCTCCATCTCACAACCCTGAGATCATGACCTGAATTGAAATCAAGAATCAGACACTTAGCTGACTGAGTCATTCAGGCACCACACCTCTGAGGCCCATTTTTAATTGAATTGTTTGTTTTCTATGCATATATATTTTGGATATTAATCCCTTATTGAGTAAATAATTTACAAATATTTTCTCCTATTCCATATATTGCCTTTTCATTTTATTGATGGTTTCATTGCTGTGCAGAAGCTTTTTAGTTTGATGTAGGCCCATTTGTTTATTTTGTTTCTGTTGTTGCCTTTGCTTTTGGAAAAAATTTAAAAAAAAATGCCAAGACGGATAACTAGTAGTCTACCACCAATGTTTTGAGTTTTATGGTTTCAATTCTTATTTTCAAGCCTTTAGCCTATTTTTGAGTTAATTTTTGTGTAGGGTATGAGATAGTGGTCCAGTAAAAGGCATTTTAAATGGAATAAAATGCTATCACTTTTCTAGTTGAGCATTTGAGAGTGTTATCCTGATGAGTATCAAAATATCTCAGTTACTTTTATACATTTTCACATTTATTTCATGTTTCTTAGCCATTTGGACTTGGTTTTTCTGTGAATTTTATTTCATAACTTTTTCCAATTTTTCTAATAGGTCTTTGATATTTCCTTCTATATGTTAATTATAGACATTAAACTTTTATTTGTCGTCTACATTAAAACTGATTTCTCTGGTTTTATCTGGATATCTTTGTTCTACAGAATCAGGGTCCAGTATCTGTTCCTGCCTCATATACTAATTTTTTGCTATCAGTAAATTTGATATCAGCCCCTGCCCAGCCTAGTTTTATGTGATTGTCAACATTTAATTTTTAATTTCTTTCTTTCTGGGGGGTATTTTTCTGTAATTTAGTGGTACCAGATAAATACAGATGGCTGGTCAAATTTGAGTTTCTGAATACGTGAGTGCTGTGTTTTCATTCACTAAGTCTGGCAGCTCTACTCTAATTATTCTTATAATAGTGAAAAAGAATAACTGGCTTTTACAAATTTTCAGGTAGGGTGCACAGCTTCTGCACACAAAAACATCAATCATGCTTAATTCCGTACTGAATTCAGTATTATTAAACCGGAAATGCTAGATTTAACATTGAATTTAACACCAAAGATGTGAATTTTAAAGTAGATTAGGAGACATTCAAGATTCACTTTATCTAGTTGTCCTTTGTATTCTGAATTTTGAAAAACAACAACAACAACAACAACAACACAAAACTTCTTTGTTAAGTCCCCAAAGGACTTTTACAAACATTATTAGATGAAAACAGGTTCTATCCCCACTACTGGCCTTTGTATAAAATTTGTCCAAGCTCACACGATTGCCGAAAGGTTTATCCAAAACTGAATCAAAAATTTCTCCTCCACCTCATCATTCAGTAGCCACTTAAGATTAGAATAATTACATACATTTTAGGGGTCCGTTTGTCCCAACCAAATCCAAAATCATCTTCAGCTCATCCCCTTCCTAGGAGTTGCAGATTCCATGCTGGGCCGTGTGGCAGTCCTTCCTGTGGCTTTTTGAGAGGCAGGAACCATGTGCAGCTTCCTTTCTTCCCCTCTTTTTTTCAAGCAAACAGATACAGCACAGTGTTTTGAAAGGAACCTGGAAGTTTGACACTTATTATTTGGCAGATCTTGGGTAGTCAAGCAAAGAGGAGAGAAATGTTGAGCGGGGATTTAGTTTTCCTTTAGTGCCCGGAGGAATGGCAGAGGTCATGGAAAGGTCAGGTGTGGTGCACTCCTTGGAACTGACACAGGATGCAGAAATTGCTGCTGATGGTCTGTCAGTTTGTGTTAGGCCTCAGAAAGAAAAATAAAGGCTACTTTGATCTCTTCCTAATCATGCATGATAATAGGGCTCAAAATCCCTGTGCCAGTTCAGGGATACCCCAGCTCCCAGATCAAATGAGTCATACACACAAACAAGTGAGTCCGTGGCCATGAGTCACCATGAAATAGTTTAGAGCAAAATTATGTACGTCTAGTGAGTTAAAGAGTTTTAGAAAAGCTTTGGCATTGCCCAAAGTTCAGATGTGTATAAAAGTGAAAATTCAAATTTAAAACCCTTTGACTTAAAAATGTTAGTGTTTTATAAGGCCAGCCTTCTGTAGTAGGCATTTAAAAAAATATATTTTATTTATTTATTCATGAGAGACACAGAGTGAGAGAGAGGGGCAGAGACACAGGCAGAGGGAGAAGCAGGCTCCATGCAGGGAGCCCGACGTGGGACTCGATCCCGGGTCTTCAGGATCAGGCCCTGGACTGAAGGCGGCGCTAAACTGCTGAGCCACCGGGGCTGCCCTGTAGTAGGCATTTTAAGGGAAATATCTCATTTAATCATCACAGGAGGTACATAGTATTATTACCATTTTATAGTTAAGGAAACTGAGGCTCAGCAAGCTTAACTGTCTTGTTCAGTGTCATACAGCTGATTGTGGCAGGTCAGGATTCCAAGCCTGCACTTTCATCAGTTCTGTATCACCCATGATGTATTTTCTATAATTAAAGACTTCTTAGGTGCTACGTAATTGGTGACATTGCGTTTCTTTAATGCCTAGAAATGTCAATTTTTTAAAAAGATTTTATTTATTGCTGAGAGAGGCAGAGACAGAGGCAGAGGGAGAAGCAGGCCCCATGTGGGGGGCCTGATGTGGCACGTGATCCTAGGACCCCGGGATCACATCCAGGACCCCCAGATCGCACCCTGAGCCAAAGGCAGATGCTCAACCACTGAGCCACCCAGGTGTCCCTAGGAAGGCCAAACTGATGGTGGTTGTGAGAACTAGTCAAACTTCGGGGTTTTGAATATCTTTGTAAATCCACTTAATCTTAAAATGAGATTGTTTTCGCAGCAATATAATGAGCATTGGAACAAAAAAAAGCAGAAATTTCAGAGGCGGTATGAAGTTTTGGGCCTGTTGAAGGCTACTGATCCAGAATGGGCAATTCACAATAAAAAGCCACTTGAGTTTAGTTTGAGTTTGATAATGGTGGGGAAGGAAGGATGAGGAGAGGGTGGTAAAGGTGAGTTGACTGAGACATATAAAAAGGATTATAACCCATAGAAGAGGCGAGGGTTAAGAAACTATGACTTGTGCAATAAATTATCCATGCAATAAATAAAGCACAAATTAAAAGACACACACTCATACGTACTTGAGTTTTTTTTTTTACCTTTTCAATTTTTTATTTTATAGTTATATTGTTGAGAGGAAAAGTATAAAGGGTTCAAAAATGGACATGTACTTTAAACTGTAAATTCAAATAAAATTTTATTCAAAGCATCTTTTCAAATTACAGCATGTTTATTCTTATGCTGTCATCTCTGCCAACCTACAACTTAGCCATATGAAGCATAAAACACTTCAGAAATTTGAATGTAAACCACATTTTTAAAACAAAAAGCAGTTTTAACACACCTCAAATTTTAGATGCTAATGTATTTTGTCCAAGTATATAGCTTATATCAAGAAAGAACATTTTAAATATTTCTATAGTTAGTTGTAATAATTTCATATTACATATTACAACTAGTTGAGGCAAAGACCCATAGAATCAGAGAGGCTGACAGAAAGAGTGTCAGCAGTGGCTAACTAGAAGCTCCTAAGACTTTACAGTTCAGAAAATATCTGCAACTGACTAATAACAAGAACCATCACTAGGGACGTCTGGGTGGCTCAGTGGTTGAGAGTTAGCCTTCAGCTCAGGGCGTGACCCCGGAGTTTTGGGATTGAGTCTTGCATTGGGCTCCTTGCATGGAGCCTGCTTCTCCCTCTGCCTATATCTCTGCCTTTCTCTCTATGTCTCTCATGAATAAATAAATAAAATCTTAAAAAAAGAAGAAAGAAAGAAAGAAAGAAAGAAAGAAAGAAAGAAAGAAAGAAAGAAGAAAGAAAGAAAGAATGAATGAAAGAAAGAACCACCACTAGTTATCTACTAATTTCCAGTGACCCCTTGTAATGTGCCAGGACCTCTTCTCTGAGTTAACTCATTTAATGCTGATAAAGGTAATTCATATACTGTGATCTACAAAATGAAGGCCTCCTCAGTGGTCCAGCCTATATCACAAATCTAAACTTAAGTCAGCCTGCCCTTATGAGAAACACCTGTTACAGACACCTATCACACACCATCATAATCCTCCAACTCAGCTTTAGCTAGCTCACTTCACCCTGGAAAACAGACCTTGCTAGCTGTATAAGGAAACCCCTGACCTCCTAGTCAGTCGTGTGTGTGTCTCCATGTTGTCACTTCTCCATTCTATAAAACTAGCTCTTGCCCCCAAATCCTCCTGATTGGTGCTCCACTGCTTAGGAAGCTCTGTAATCCCCCAGCGCATGAAATGTTTTTCCTTGCATCAAGGACATCAAACTTGTCACTAAATTGTTTCAGCTCCAACAATTCCAAGCCCTAGAACTGTTACTGGAAGCTGGGTTTGTCTTGTGGTGGATGTCAAGCCAAAAGAAAAAAATCAAGCTGAAGAGTAAGAAAAGGAATAGTTTTACTTGCAACAAGTAAAGGAGAACACCAGGGATCTTTCCCAAAGCAGTGTCCCCGTGAACAACAAAATTGGGGAAGTTTTAAACTAAGGGTTCATGCATATTCATGAAGGGGCTTGCACAATGGGGAATATAGCATGAAATTAAGGCAAAAGTCATCTAAAGGGAACTGAGTCCAGGTCAAGGTCATGAGGGCGGCAAGGGTCAGCATCATCCGTTCTCTGGCTCCTGTTGGTCTGAGTATTCAAAGGGGCTTAAATCCTGCAAAGATAGCTCAAGAATGTGCCTCAGGTCAGTCTTTTTTTTTTTTTTTTTAATTAATTTTTATTGGTGTTCAATTTACCAACATACAGAAAAACACCCAGTGCTCATCCCGTCAAGTGTCCACCTCAGTGCCCGTCACCCATTCCCCTCCAACACCCGCCCTCCTCCCCCCTTCCACCACCCCTAGTTCGTTTCCCCGAGTTAGGAGTCTTTATGTTCTGTCTCCCTTCCTGATATTTCCCAACATTTCTTCTCCCTTCCTTTATATTCCCTTTCACTATTATTTATATTCCCCAAATGAATGAGAACGTACACTGTTTGTCCTTCTCCGATTGCCTTATTTCACTCAGCATAATACCCTCCAGTTCCATCCACGTTGAAGCAAATGGGGGTATTTGTCATTTCTAATGGCTGAGTAATATTCCATTGTATACATAGACCACATCTTCTTTATCCATTCATCTTTCGATGGACACCGAGGCTCCTTCCACAGTTTGGCTATTGTGGCCATTGCTGATAGAAACATCGGGGTGCAGGTGTCCCGGCGTTTCATTGCATCTGAATCTTTGGGGTAAATCCCCAACAGTGCAATTGCTGGGTCGTAGGGCAGGTCTATTTTTAACTCTTTGAGGAACCTCCACACAGTTTTCCAGAGTGGCTGCACCAGTTCACATTCCCACCAACAGTGTAAGAGGGTTCCCTCTTCACTTCTGAATCAGCACTGGGAGTTCAACCACGGATTCACTGTCCCTCATATGATTAGGCCACCTGCTGGCCCTATAGTAGCTGTTGTTACATTCTTTCACAAGATAGCCAGGGATTTAAAATGACTTTTCTTATGTCCAGAAAGCTAGATCTGTCTTTTTCCAGGAAGCCCTCTTTCTGCTTTCAAAATTATCTTATTCCCATTACAGACAAGGAAACTGAGGCAGAGACATTACCTTATTTCCCCAAGTCTTCACAGCAACAAGGACATGGGTATCTGTTCACAAGTCCTAAATTAGCTTCTGCTAGAATTTTCTTATACCACCCAGAAAATAGGTGAAGTGTGTCAAAGAGGAAAAAGACTTTTCCCTCCTCTCTTCTAGGTTCTTGGCTGAGATACTGTTATCGAAAGATCTATCCCAACCTCTAACTCAGAAAATGGATAAAATGAATTGGTAAGCCCTGGCACACTGCCACAGCCACCTGCTCCATCTTGGGAATCCTGAGGGTGCTGGACAAATCAAAAGCACCTGGCTGGGTTTGCCAACATTGTTGCCGCACAAACTTAGATGAACTCCTTGCAAGATAAGCCAGTAACTCCAATAACTTAAGAGACAAGAGTTTGGAAAAGAGAAAGAGAGAAACTTACTTTGGCTGCTGGCAGCCAGGGGAGGTGGCAGGCTCAAGACTTAACAGCCAATCTCTCTGCTGGCAAGTTGGATTCCTACAGCTTTATAAGGATAGGTTCAGGGGGGGGGTGTGAAATAGAGCAGACACAAGATCGTGGATGTGGGTCAGCATGTGTTCAGCCCATGATCATGGGCAGGGAAGGGGACTTGTGAAATGTGGTCTTCTAGGCACTCCATTGCTATAAGGGCTTTTTTTGGTCTGCTGGTTGGGATGTTCGAGTTCATTGCAAAACACCTTCATCAATTCCTCAAGAAAATGCAATTAGAAATAAGCACAATGGGTTTTAGTCAGAGCATGAGTTAAGCGGTCTTATCTATTTCTGGTTTTGATTATTGGAATCTATATTTGAGCAAGGCGGCTCACTAACAATACCACTGTAATAAAAAGACTAACAGGAGAAAAACAAATTTTACCAACACGTATACCTCCCGTGTATATGGGAGATACTAAAAAAAACTGAGTAGCTCTTAAAGCTGCCACCTTAAATAATCATTAGATAAAGACTCAAGAAAATGGAAGAGAAAGCTAGTTATGGGAGATTACCAGGAAAAGCACAAACAAGGGTAAAGTTGTTATGACATTTAAGTCCTTACCTTCTCCATTGATAAGAGTTTCTAGAGATTTAGAGTCATTTTTCTCTTCCTGGTACAGAGAGGGAGATCTCCTTACAAATGGAAATTTCTCTTGTAAACGTAAATGTCTCTTACAAAATGATAATTGTACTAGATTTTTCAGAGCTTTACCTGTGCCTGCAGTTTCATAAAATTACCAGCTCAAAATAATATGTCAAAGAGGTAAATTTTGGTGAGGTGTATTTTGCTGCCCTACAAGTGGAAATGGTTACAGTGTTAGATCTCCTCGGCTTTGGTTACTGTTTTTTACATAGTTCCATAACAATATTCTTGGTGCTGTACTACTCTTAAATAATAATTTTCTTAACATTTTAGTGAGATTCCTCATATTCATTACCTCACAGAGTCTCCCTAAAAACTGTGTATAAACTATTATTTCATGTTTTAAATGGAGAGTTTTGGTGAGGTTAGGTAACTCATCTTTGGTCACTGGGACATTGGAAAACTGGTCCTCAAAACTAGGTCCTGCAGGGGATGAAATTTTTTTTTCTTTACCTATCTTAGGTTCTTTAGCAGGATCCCTTGAAATGAGACTGGCCAGAGACAAATGAACAAGAGAAAAACAAACAGGAGTTTATTAGTGTGTGCATCATGCTTGCGCACGACAACATCCAGAAATGGGTAACTTGAAGGGGTCAGAACTTGGGTCATTTTAGGCTAAAACCAAAGAATAGGGATTTTTGTCTTCTGGGCTGGGGAGGCAAGCTATGGGAAAGTGACTAGGGAAAGAATGGTAAATAGCATTATTTAGTCATGTTTGCTATGCAGATTGAAGTTACTACCTCTCTATCGATAAGAGTTGCTAAGAGTCCTTTCCATCTGTAGAGAGAAATAGCTAAAAATGGGAACTTCCTTTTTAAATGCAAATTTCCTTCAAAAAGGAAACTGTGACCTGTTTTTAGAGCTTTTCTTGTATCTGCTGGTGCTCAATGACTTTTGCTCAAAATTATCCATATGCCAAAGAAGCATATTTTGGGGTGGCATATTCTGGTACCCTCAGCCTTATGGAGAAAATCTTGGATGTAATGATGACTTTTAAAACACAACATCAGGGGGACCTGGATGGCTCAGTCGGTTAAGTGTATGCCTTTGGCCCAGATCATGATCTCAGTATCCTGATATTGAGCCCCACT
Source organism: Vulpes lagopus (assembly GCF_018345385.1). Classification (NCBI taxonomy): domain Eukaryota; kingdom Metazoa; phylum Chordata; class Mammalia; order Carnivora; family Canidae; genus Vulpes; species Vulpes lagopus. The sequence goes on along the minus strand of NC_054832.1, from coordinate 68,264,210 downwards.
TGGGGGTCCCTGATCAGCCGGGAGCCTGCTTCTCCCTCTCCCCCACTGCTCCTGCTTTCTCTTGCTCTCTCTCTCTCTCTCTCAAATATAAATAAGATCTTTAAAAAAAAATACAACATCAAAGGCATGATCTATGAAAGAAATAATTGATAAGCCAAACTTCATTAAAATTAAAAACTTCTGCTCTGCAAAAGACACTGTCAAAAGAATAAAAAGACAAGCCATGGAGTATGAGGGAGAAAATATTTGCAAATATGTACCTGGTAAAGATTGTTATCTGAAATGTACATAGAACTCTTAAAATTCAACAATAACAAAACAAAAAAACCAATTAAAAAATGGACCAAGGACCTTACCTTGTCTGTCCTTGAATAGACAGACATCTCACCATAGAAGATACGGTAGGGGCTGAGGGCAGGCCTCCTCAAGATAGGTCACTTTGGTTTGAATATCATTTTGCATTAAAAGAAATCTAAACCCAGCAGATTAAAAAAAAAAAAAACCTCTTTGCCTCCTCCTCACCTGCCTGTTTGTACCAGGAAGAGAGCTATGAACAGAGATTCCCCTTTACTTAAGAAACGTATTTAATAGAGCAACTTTTGTTTTCCAAATGTCTCCTTTCACCTTCCTGCTAAGGGTCTTTCTCCCCTTTATATCCTCAGATCCTACTCCTCTCCTTAGCTTGTATAAGCATTGTGTTGCCTGCCTGTCTTTGGAATTTCCGTGTCTGAGGATTTCCTGTATGTACCCCTCTATGTACACTATTAAATTTGATTTTTCCTGTTAATCTGCCTCATGTCATTTTGATTCTTAGTCCAGCTAGGAGGTCCTTGAAGAATAGAGGAATTTTTCCTCCCCAAACTATACAAATCACAAGCACATGAAAAGATGTTGAAGATCATACGTCTTTAGACATATGCCAATTAAAACCACAATGAGATACTACTACACATCTATTAAAATGACCAAATTCTGGAACACTGGCAACATCAAATGGTGGTGAGGATGTGGAACAACAAGAAGTTTCATTTATTGCTGGTGGGAATAGAAATGGTACATCTACTTTGGAAAACAGTTTGGCAGTTTCTTGCAAAACTAAATATATTCTTACCATATGATCCAATCATCTTGTTCTTATCTACCCAAATGAGTTGAAAAATTATGTCCACAAAGAAACCTGCACATGGATATTTATAGAACCTTTATTCATAACTGCCCAAACTTGGAAGCAATCAAGATGTCCTTTAGTAGGTGAATGGCTAAATAAACTGTGGTATGCCCAGACAATAGAATATTAATTAGCACTAAAATGAAATGAGCTATCGAGCCATGGAAAGACATGATGGAATCTTAAATGCATGTTAATAATCTTTTTTAAAGATTTTATTTATTTATTCATTAGAGACACACAGAGAGAGGCAGAGACATAGGCAGAGGGAGAAGCAGGCTCCCTGCATGGAGCCTGTAGTGGGACTCACTCCCAGGACCCCGGGATCACGACCTGAGCCAAAGGCAGATGTTCAACCGCTGAGCCATCCAGGTGCCCCCAATGCATGTTAGTAATTAAAAGAAGTCAGTGTGAAAGAGCTACATACTGTTGGTTTCAACTATATGACACTGGAAAAGGCAAAACTATGGCATTAAAAAGATCAGTGGTTGCCAGGAGTTAGGGGTGAGTGAGGGAGGAAGAGATAGAACATAAGGATTTTTAGGGCCTACTCTGGACCTACTCTGTTTGATACAATAATGGTGGGCACATGCCATTATACATTTGTCAAAATCCAAAGGAAATACAACAGCAAGAGTAAACCCTAATGTACACTACAGACTTTGAGTGATAATGGTGTGTCAATCCATGTAAATTCATCAGTTGTGACAAATGTACCAATCTGGTGGGAGATGTTGATAGTGGGCAAGGCTGTACCTGTTTGGGGGCAAAGGTTATATGGGAAATCTCTGCACTTTCTCAATTTTGTGGTGATCCTAAAACTGCTCTAAAAAAATGAAATCCATTAAATGACAGCAACAACAACTAGGTCCTATGGTTATAAATCCAGATCTTTTTTTGTGGCCCAAACCCTTGCCTTAGACTTTGCATTGGCCTTAGACTTAATGTCCTCTTGGAGTGGTTTTCTTCTGGTCTCAGGGCACTGTAAATCTCTGCGGGCTACTGTGTGGCCCTTCTGACTCTGTCAATCAGCCAGCGGTTCCCTGGCTTTCTCAGAAGTGTGGGAGCTGTGCTGCCAGCCTGACTTTCTTACCCTTTCCTGGCTCTCGGACTCATCTCATCTTCTTGGCTCTGACTCCCTTAGCCTTGTGTCCTAGCACTGTCTGGGGGTCATGATCAGGAGAGATATTGAAAACCAAGAAAAGCAGAGAGACACACATCCTTTTGTAAAGACATACCTGGTTGCCCACCTAACCAAGACCTGTTCGAGGATAAGAGAATATCCTCCCATTAAAAAAAAAAAAACAAAAACAGGATATCATGAAATTTAAGATCATAAACTGAGAAAGACCTAGATTTGATTTCTAAGTTATAAATAAAGCTGCCACAAGCATTCTTGTACAGGTCTTTTCATGGACATATGTTTCCATTTCTCCCAGGAAGGATTTCTGAGAGGAATTTCTGCACCATGATATTTTTTTTTATATAAAACTATCAGGATGTTTCCAAAGTATTTGCATCATTTTATCTTATGCCACTTGATCTTGGAGAATTTAATTTAACCTCTCTGGGTGTTAGTTTTCCCTCTTAAGGATAATGGGGATAATAATATCTACCCTCAGGATTTTGAGAGAGTTAAAAAATAAGGTATTATAGGGATAAAAGAAAGCATGGCACAAAATAATTTCTCAAAAAAAGGGCAGCTATTCTTTTTTGGTTGTCATTCCTGATTTTCTGAACATTACTTACTAAGAATTTCAAAGCCCCCAAAAAGAAGAGGACAGTGAGCACCATATACCAAGTCCTAGATCTTACAAGTCACATTCTCCCACACTAAAGTAAGTCTATGCACACATCAACCCATTTCTTTTAATGTACTTCAGAGTAAGTTGTGGACTTTAGCACATTTCCCACTAAATATTTCATTACATGTATCATTAATTAGAGCTCAATTTTTTCCCCTATGAGGTAAAATTTACATAGAAAGAAATATACCTATCTTAAATGTATCATTCTGTGGGTTTTGACAGATGCATAAAGTTACGCAAGTCAAAACTCCTCAAGATATAGAACTTCTCTTACATACCAGAGAGTTCTCTCTTACCCCTTTCCAATCATTATTCTTACCCCCAACATGGCAATCATTCTTTTTTATTTTTCAACTCTACAGATTAATTTTGTGTGTCCTAAAAATTTGTGTAGAATTTATTCTATTCTCTTTTGATAAGGCTCCTCTTGCTCAGCCTAATATTTTCACATTCATCCATGTTTATTACTTTATAGAAATATACTAGCATTACTTTACCTATTCTCTCACTTATGGGCACCTGGATGGCTTCAACATTTTGCCTATTCTGAATAAAACTGCTATGAACATTCTTATGCAAATCTTCTGGTGGTCATATGCTTTCCATTTGTTTGGGGGAGGGATTCTTGAGTGGAATTGCTGAGCTGTGAGTATTTAGCTTTTTTTTTTTTTTTTTAAGATGTTATTTATTTATTCATGAGAGACAGGGGGAGAGAGGCAGAGACATAGGCAGAGGGAGAAGCAGGCTCCCTGAAGGGAGCTGGATGTGGAACTCGATCCCAGGACCCCAGGATCACCACTTGAGCAGAAGGCAGACACTCAACCACTGAGCCACCCAGGCGCCCATTTGTTTACTTTATATAAAGCTGCCAGTTCTTTTCCAAGGAGTTATACCATTTATACTCCTACCAACTTCTATTACTCTTTTGAATGTTAGCCACTCCAGGGAGCGTGTAGGGTTTCTCCTTGTGGTGTTAATTCCCACTTCCCCATGACTAATGATGTTGAGAGCCACTTACATGCTTACTGGCCAGGTGCATGTCTTCTTTGGGAAGCGTCTGTTCACATCCTTCTGCCCATTTTTTAACTGGACTGTTTGTGCAGGTAGTGTCATTGCTGGCAGGACACAAAGGGGAGAGGCAGCCAGATACTCTGATGGAGAGATAAAGACAATGAAAGAAAGGGGGGCTAAGGCCCCAGGAAGACAGGCATCTTTGACTGCAAGTCCCAGCGCCCCTGGGGTAGCACCCCTCTCGGCCCTGAGCTCCCCAGCAGCCAGGTAGGCACTTTCTAGTTGGCTTTCTGTCTGGCAGAACTCAGGGCAGCGTTTCCTGCTGCGGAAGTCTTCACATTCCACTCACACAAAAGCCATGGAGCCTGTCTTAGTTTTGGGGTTCCCCCCACTCTAGCAATGCAAGACAAGAGTCGAGTGTGGGAGCTCATGGGAGCTGTCTGGGCGGTGATCTCAGGAAGCAGGCTGAAGGAGTGGGAGTGGGAGGGCCCGGGAGGGAAAGTCAGGGGGTGTTGGGGTGCGCTCCCTTCTGGCCCGGCTGCAGCCAGCGCGCCCCGAGCGTTGCTCACAGCAGGCCCGGCACCTGGAGCCCAACCTGGCCCCCTCCGCCCCTCCAGGTCCCCCGCTGGCTGTGACTCCCGGGCGCGGGCCTGTGACCGGGCAGAAAAGGGCCAGTGATGTGCGCGGCAGCGCGTTCTGAGGCCTCCGCCCTGGAGGTGGAGGAGGGTTGCCTTCCCCTGCGCTTGGCAATTCCGCTCCCCGGAAGCCCCAGGCACTGTTGCCCTCCCTTCAGGGCTGCTTTCCCACCTGCCGGCTTTGGCCCCGGGGCTCCCTTTCTCCTCCCCCAGCCCTCGCTGGGCTCCCTCCTACCCTCTGCCCTCCCGCGCCCAGAGCCGGCTTCCCTCCGGCCCTGCAGCTTGGGATACCCGGCTCTCAGGCCGTGGGGCTCAGGTCACCCCAAGGTACGGCCGTCCACACGTCTCCTCCTAACAGACAGCAGCAGACGTGTATTCTCATTTTTACGCCCGATTTCCCCACGGCCGTCCTGCCCAGACCTCGGCGGGCCTCTTCAGGCTCCTGGACTTTCATTCTTGCCGGTCACAGTCCTTGTTCTCATCGCTCCACTGCCCTGGGCCTTCACCCTTTAGGGGCAGGAGCTCTTGTTTTCTTCAGGGAGCTAATGAGGTCGGGTTTTTTGTTTGTTTGTTTGTTGTTGTTGTTGTTGTTGTTTTAAATTTATGATAGTCACACAGAGAGAGAGAGAGAGGCAGAGACACAGGCAGAGGGAGAAGCAGGCTCCATCCAGGGAGCCCGATGTGGGACTCGATCCTGGGTCTCCAGGATCACACCCTGGGCTGAAGGCAGCGCTAAACCGCTGAGCCACCCAGATCCATGCCATTTAAAGAGCATCACCGAGCTCACTTGAAAGGAGGCCTCTCCCTTGGCTGTTCTGCTGACATGTGGTTCAGGTCTTTGTGGCTTCGGGCCACAGACTTCTCTTCAGGACACCATGGCTTACCTAGTCTGCAGCCAGCAGGACCTGTCTCCCTTGCTCTTCCGGCTAATGTGGAACAAGGCTGGCAGGAGCTCAGCCTCTTTAGAAGTAGAGCACAGGGCAGGAACAGCTGGGAGGTACCTGAAGGGCTCCCGGTTCCCACAGGGGCACTGCAGAGTTGTGAGCGCACATCTGGATCCGAGCTGCCTGCCGCCCAACGCTGGGCCTGTGACTGGCTTAGCTGTTGGACTCAGGGCAAGTACTTCACTTTGCTACATACCTCAGTTTACTCATCTTGACAATGGGTACAATAATAGTACCTGTCTTTTTCAAAAAATATTTTATTATTTGTTTGAGAGAGAGAGAGAGAGCATGCACGAGTAGGGCTGGGGGGCAGGGCAGAGGGGGACAGAGAAGCAGACTCACCTCTGAGCAGGGAGCCCTACTCTGGGCTGCGTCTGGGGACTCCAGGATCATGACCTGAGCCATCTGAGTCACCCAGGCTCCCCAACAGCACCTATCCTATAGGGCTGAGTGAGCATTAACAGATAGAGAACATTTAGAGGGTACTTACACTGACCGTGTTTGTTATTACCATAGTGTTGCTCCATCAGGGAGACACACACACCGTCTACTGTTATTGACTCCTTTGCTGTCTGAGACTTTTATGTCTTGAGGCGGAGGATAAGGCAGTCGCTCATTCCTCTAGCCAGTGGGGTTTTCAGACTGCACAGGGTAAGTAGGTTTTTTTTTTTTTTTTTTTTGCAAGTACTTTAGAACTAAATGTGAAGGATGGAGAGAAGACACAGATACAGCCTCCATTGCAACTCGGAAGACCAACACTTTGCTATCTCTCAGGTGGGAGTAGCAGAGTGGTGCAGACTCTGCAAGTCTGGTAACCTCTGATCATTTGCTGCAGCGAGAAGGACTATGATATCTGCTACATGTTTTTATGTCACAGGGGAAGTTTTTCTTCTCTTTTTACAAAACAGCTATGACTTTTACATTTTGCATCTTCAGAAATCTCAAAAATCAGAGATGGCATAATTTCTATATCCTGTTTTCTTCCTGACTCTGCATTTCTGCTGAATTTTCATTGTAATAGTTTAATGGTAGCCACTCACATTTAGCAGTTACTGATCACGTGTCAGGAGCCAGTGAGTATCCCATCAATCCTCCCAGTGAGCCTGTGGCATGCAGTCCATGATAGCAATGAACTGGGAGCTCTCTGAAGCCTACCACAGGCCACATGGAGGCTCCCCCATGTTATTGAGACATGATGGGAGAGTTATTAAACTTTTCCCCTTTTGTTTCTTCATCTGGCAAAAGTGCTCAACTGTGCTCTCTCCCCCTAGGCTGTTGTAAAGAATTAAATAAAATACTTAAAATAGCATCTGGGAACAGAGTAGAAATAGGTCAATAAATATAAGCTATGATTATGCTGATGAGAAAACAGAAATCATGGAAAGTTAATTCGGTGGCTTCGATCACACAGCTCTTTAGCTAAGGAGCTGGGATTCAAAAACAGGCAGTACAAGTCCAGAGTTCACACTCATAACCTCTATGATGTTGTATATCATAAAAACCCAAACTGAAAAAAAACCAAAACCCAAACTGATGCTTTTTGTCCCAGTGCTAAATAATTCTAGAAGGAAGCATACTAGACAATCTTGAGACCAGGCAAAAATACCTCAGCTGCTTACTCCAGGAAATAATTGCTGCTCAAAGATAAGATTGTGAACCAACTCAAATTGCTTATTTATTAATAGTAACAGCTTATTCATCATTAACTATAGGCACTTTAAGACTCTCTCCTTGCTATACCCACCCATTCAAAAATGTTACGGCATTACTTCTGTCCAATGCCAACTAGTTTCTTGCTTTGCAGAAAATCACTCAGCCAAGCCCGGCAAATGCTGTAAATTCCCTCCTCTGATTTATCCCTTCTCATTTCCTTCTAAGATGCCTGTCGAGGTGGCACTTCCCCTCATTGCAGTAAGCTTAATAAACTTGTCATTGAGTAATAGGTTCTTTTCAAGGTATTTGGGGGGAGTCAATAGCTAACAATCTTGGAAGTTCCACTGAGATTTACAAAAGAACCCCTGGCTGTTTAGGCCCAAGACCATGAGTGGGTGCTCCATGAGTGGGTGTGCCCCTGGGATCCCTTGAGGCTTCTACTCAGGAATCTCTTCAACTGTGAGAATCAGTAAGACCCAGGTTGTGTCTGAACCCCTGATTTCTTATTTGCTATTGCTGAGCTGATTTTCAAATAAGTTTATTTTGTCTCTGAGAAATGAGAAATGGTTTTAAGAATCCTTTCATTATCTGATTAAATATGAACATAATCATCCATGGTAAAAACTGCCTTCATACGAACACTTCCATTCCATGTATCACCATGTTGCTCTCCTCAACTTCTGTGAATCCAGGGAGGAAGTCCAGAGGAAGGGATGGGCACATGTTCCAGAAATCCATCTTCCAGATGACTCTAAGGATTGATGAGTTCAGTTCTCATCAGCTTGATGTTCTTTGGACAAACTTTGGCTTGGTCACCTTTTAAAAAACCTATTATAACTTTCTTCATATTTATCTTTGTATCCTTGAGAAATGTTTTATTTTGTATTTTCTGCCCATTGTTTGGAAATTTCTTTGGGCTTCTAATTAGTGATGACTGGTCTGTAGGCATACTCTAGAGACAAGAAGTTGTTCAAGAACCATTCCTACTGTCTATTGCAGTTCTCATGGGATCTTCTAGTGTGTTTGGCTCTCTGGGACAGATACGTCCCTTAAGTCTTTAAGTGCATATCTCTCTAACTGGCATAATTATACCATGTTTGAACTGGAGTTGCAATGACCACTTTGAGAAACTTCTTGACATAATCATGATTGTCTACTTGAGCTATACATTAGAACATAAAGGGGAAGAAACCTTCAGCAGGAATCATCTGTCTTATTGCTCTAAAGGGGATATTACTTATTTAAAAGAGGAGATTCTTTTTTACTTTATTGTGTCTGCACCTAAGCGTTTTGTCTGAGTGTGTGCATGTGTGTGAGTGCAACTACATGTATATGGCTATGTGCAAATGAGAGAGAGAGAGAGACCGTCTTCCTTGCACACTTTTCTTCACTGTGAGGATAGAAAGTAGCTTTTTACAATGATGATTTCATATTTGAAGCCAACTCTCTCTCATGTCTTCTTTTCCTCCCTCTCCAATTTTAACTTCTCTCAGAAAACTTTGGAGATTAATGGATCACACATTATTGAGGTTCGTTTTTTAAAAGAATACTCTTTGCCACATAAGAGTAATTTAATTTTAGCTTATAGAAATGCTACACATTTTTCTCTGATCTTATTACCTCATAAAAATGTTAGCTTAATATTTTAGGTAAGGCAAGATTTAGGTATAATTTCTCATGATTAAAATTTGAAAAAAAAAATCTGCATTAGCTCTATGGGCCCAGTAAGTTATTATTGTAACCACAAATTATTTAACGTTAAAAAATATAAAATTATGCTTAGTCCAATTAAATTTTAATTATGAATATCCTTTAATCTTATGAACACTGTGAAATTATAAGGGCTTAATGCATCAGTAAGTTTTATAATTTCTAGACCTTTATTTAGCTTTAAGACCTTAAACTAATATTAAGTTAATTAGTAAATAATATATATATATATATATTTATATACTACAGCCATTTCTAAGTAAGAATAAAAAGATTATAACTGTTCAAGAAACATGCTTTTTCTAGTATCTTCTGATTTGGAGAGAAAAAATTAGTCATATGCTTAGAGTAATGAAACTCGAGTCTTAGTGAATATTTAAAATAATACTTTTAGAGGAAAAAGGATTTAAGTTGGGCTAATTGTACAGTCTGTGATTATATAGCAACTAGTTAGATTTCTGAGAGGATTGGAAATGTCAGTAGTAATCAGCTACTATCTATATTATATACATTGAAATTTTACTTTCTGTCACTCTACCTTCATGTCTTCAACTTCTACAAATCCAACTCAATAATTAATAATGATGGCTACTATTTATTAATTTTTTTAAAGATTTTATTTATTTATTCATGAGACACACACACACACACACACACACACACACACACACAGAGGCAGAGACTCAGGCAGAGGAAGAAGCAGGCTTCATGCAGGGAGCCCGATGTGGGACTCGATCCCGGGTCTCCAGGATCATGCCCAGAGCAGAAGGTGGCACTAAACCGCGGAGTCACCCGGGCTGCCCCTATTTATTAAATTTTAGCTGGCTTCCCCCTTCCTTTTAAATTCTTAAAGTAAATATTATTGGATAATTCCATTACTATTCAGTTTCACCTTCAAAATGGAGAATTAATTCAACCAAATTGTATAAATGTCTTCCTTTTTGAGCATATCATAATGATTTATTTTTTTTTATTTTTTTTTCTTAAATCTTTTTTTTTTAAATTTTTATTTATTTATGATAGTCACACAGAAAGAGAGAGAGAGGCAGAGACACAGGCAGAGGGAGAAGCAGGCTCCATGCACCGGGAGCCTGACGTGGGATTCGATCCTGGGTCTCCAGGATCGCGCCCTGGGCCAAAGGCAGGCGCCAAACCGCTGCGCCACCCAGGGATCCCCATAATGATTTATTTTTAAGATGGTCATAAAAGAACCATATATCTTTTCAGCACTTTGTGATGCTTTCGTGAATATTTCATCTTGTAGTGCTTTAAAGTAATACATTTTCAAGACAGTAGCTCTAAAGGCGTGTTAGTGATTTCCTATGCTAAGTCCCTCACTTTATTAATGAGATAACAGGATCAGGAACACTCAGGACTTACCTATAGTTATCAGTGAATAAATGGTGGAGCTGTGCCTATACCCAGGCATTACCTCAAATCTGGCTCTTTGTGCATTGCCTCAGAAATTAAAAGCTAAACCAAGTCAAATACCCCCATTTAATTCTGTATGACAGTGGCATCTGGGTGGCTCAGTGGTTGAGCATCTGTCTTTGGCTCAGGTCATGATCCTGGGGTCCTGGGATCGAGTTCCGCATCAAGCTCCCCACAGGGAACCTGCTTCCCCCTCTGCCTGTGTCTCTGCCTGTTTCTCTTTCTCTCTCATGAATAAATAAATAAAATCTTTTAAAAAAAATTCTGTATGACATTACATGTGGGTTAGTTTAAAAAAAAAATGTTTATCCTGAATAAACAATCAGCTATTCCAGAAGAAGTTGCTTCTCTTTCTATAGTGCCAAGCAGTTGCTGGTGGTGTTTTTATGTCTCTGGAGTCAAGACAGAGTCCACTGGCTGAAGAAGATAGAAGCTCTTTTTTTAAAATTTATTTTAAGATTTTATTTATTTATTCATGAGAGACACAGAGAGAGAGAGAGAGAGAGAGAGAGAGAGGCAGAGACACAGGCAGAGGGAGAAGCAGGCTCCATGCAGGGAGACCGTCATGGGACTCGATCCTGGGTCTCCAGGATCACGCCCTGGGCTGCAGACGGTGCTAAACTGCTGAGCCACCTGGGCTGCCCAAAGATAGAAGATCTTAAAACTCACATCATCTGTGGTGACTAAAGACCTGAAACTTCTCCATCACCTAAGATTCTATCAAACACCCATACATACTTGACTAAGCTTTGGTGTGTGCTGGTTCGCCCAGCTGGACCACCCCACTCAACCTCCGCATTAGAGCCTGGTGAATCACCCTCTGCCTGCGGCTTGATCATTTCAGCCACCCTATCTCCCAGGCTCCGGCTCAGGAACTGTCAATGACATACCTGTATCTACTGAAGTTTTAACTTTTTCATCTGGTATTCAGGCTTTCCAGGACAAGGCCCTGGCTGTCATTTTTTCCCTCTTCTTTCCTTTCTCCCTCTCTCCTTCCCCTTCACAAATGATTATTACATATTATAAAGACTCCATATACTAAGTGCTGGGAATATGCCTATGAGCAAGATAAACTCCATCCCTACCTTTCTAGAGTGTGCGGATAAAAGAGATAGACCAATAAGCAATTCCTGTCAAGTGTGATAAGTGCTTTGACAGAAAAATGTAGGAATGAGGAGAGGACACAGAGGGAACCCCAACCAACTGAGTAATGTGATTCCCCTGAAGAAATAACCCCTGAGTTCATTTTTTTTATGGATTTATTTATTTATTTGAGAGAGAGAGAGAGAGAGAGAGAGAGCAAGTGTGCCTGGGTTGGGGAGGGGCAGAGGGAGAGGGTAAGAGAGAATCTCAAGGAGACTCCCCGTGAGTGTGGAGCTGGACTCCAGGCTTGATCTTGAAACCCTGAGATCATGACTTGAGCCAAAATCAAGAGTTGGATGCCTAACCAGCTGAGCCCCGCAGGTGCCCCCAACGCTTGAGTTTAACCGTGTGAGTATCAATCAGTAGGAGAAAGGGCTTGACCTAATTTGTGTCTTAGTGTCTCGAATATGGTTCCTACTTAATTCTAGTTATTACAAGTAATTTCTTTCATACACACTGGATTTTTCCAAACTGATTTCATTTTCCTGAGGGCTAAACATCCCATGCTTTTCTCTCTGTTTCTCTGCTTATTCTGCTTCCTCAGTCTAGAACTTCTTTCTCTCACTCTTCCCTATCTCTGCATGTCCACGTCATACTTCTCAGGATCCAAACCAAATGCCACTTCCTCTATAAGGCCTTCTTGATTGCTCTCTGGACAGTGATCTCTGTCTTCTCAACTCCTACCATTTGTTCATTTTAGAACAAATCATTTTCAACCTTGCATTTGGATTTCTTCTCTATATGCCCACTGGTGATGATGGGTCCTACCATGTTTTATAACTTTCATTTATACACTAAGCCACTTCTTTTTTTTTTTTTTTTAAGGTAAATAATAAAATTTTATTTTTTTTTAATTAACTTTTATTGGTGTTTAATTTACCAACATACAGAAAAACACCCAGTGCTCATCCCGTCAAGTGTCCACCTCAGTGCCCGTCACCCATTCCCCTCCAACACCCGCCCTCCTCCCCTTCCACCACCCCTAGTTCGTTTCCCCGAGTTAGGAGTCTTTATGTTCTGTCTCCCTTCCTGATATTTCCCAACATTTCTTTTCCCTTCCTTTATATTCCCTTTCACTATTATTCATATTCCCCAAATGAATGAGAACATACACTGTTTGTCCTTCTCCGATTGACTTATTTCACTCAGCGTAATACCCTCCAGTTCCATCCACGTTGAAGCAAATGGTGGGTATTTGTCGTTTCTAATTGCTGAGTAATATTCCATTGTATACATAAACCACATCTTCTTTATCCATTCATCTTTCGATGGACACCGAGGCTCCTTCCACAGTTTGGCTATTGTGGCCATTGCTGATAGAAACATCGGGGTGCAGGTGTCCCGACGTTTCATTGCATCTGAATCTTCTTGAGTGAATTCTGAAATTCGTTTAAATATTGTAGGTAGCTGGTGCTCTTAACTTTCACATATATTTGGATTTGGAGTTGAGGATACTATTATTTCTCTATGTTTAATAAATCACATTGTACCCAGAAAGACATGAGTTTGTTTGTGGTTTATTAATTCTCTAGTAATTCATCATATCAACAAATTCTTGATTGCATTATTTCCTTCTCCTTGGGGAAAATGATTTAGTGATAAATGAGAATACGAGAAATCAATACTGCTTTCAAGTTCTAAAAGTGAATGCATATTTTTTAAAATTGAGTATGGATACTTCTCTTTCTTTACACACACGCACATGCGCACACACACAGAGTATTGTCAATAATTCTCAATACTCAGTTCTATTTTGATTTTCTGTCTCGGTAGCATTTTCAACATGTTCTACACATGGAATATGCTTTTGTTAAAGAAGCTTGTTCCACCATCCCTGCTTCATTTCTACCAACTAATATGTTCCAGAATGTTTTTTTTTTTTATTACAAAACAAATTGGAATAAATCCAGAGCATTTACCAAGAAATACTCCTTGATCATCTTTTTTCCCTGAGGAGGGTATAAGTGGATTACAGCACTAAACACAGGAAATACTTTGGAAATTGCTGAGAATCAGTGTGGGAAAATAATAACATGAAATATTATTCTCTTAAAGTTTTTTTTTTCCTGAAGATCATGCTTCAGGGAAGGAAATAATAAAAATATTTCTCATCTCGAATTTAATTATTATATTAAATATTATATTATTCCTTCAGAATGATAAACTTACTCTAATAAATGCAAACTTTTCCCTTCCCTGTGGCAAAAGGAAAGATCAGGCATTAAACGAGACAATTTATGGTTAAAGAAAATTGTTTTCCTAATTAGACCTGTGCCACGTTAGGTATTCAAAATGTAAGGAAGCCTGATATTACTATTAAACACACTCATGATCATTCCTTTCCTTTTACATCTGGGGAGCTCTAGCCTGTGTTTGTCTGGGCATGAAGTATTTTCTCTTGCTTCCTCTACAGTTTTCCAAGGAACTGCTCTCCTGCCCAGATGCACCAGCAAATAAGCTTCTTTCTTCCATAGTTAGACTTTGCATGTTAAAAAGATTTGCATTAACAAGGCCTTGCAAAGCTTCAGAAAAGCCAGGGCCAATTTCTTGGGGAATCATATAAACAGTGTTTGTCCAGTTTCCAACATTTATCTACTGTTTTCATGAGTTCAGATAAATCCACCTATTAGCTCTGGGGCACATCTGAGGGCCATGCCACTTGTGTCAGATGGGTAATGACAAAGCTTACTAGTTCCTCCTCCTTGTTGGCAATAATACTGTGAAATTGTGGGTCTGATGATAAACATATACATATATATACATACATATATATTTATATAAATGCATGGAAATCTTTATGTATCTATTACAATGCAAAAGACATCCTCATTCAGTACTAGCTACCTCCCCTACAGTGTTCTGTGTAGCACATCCTGAGGAACTACTGATCAGGGCAACAGCGTGGCCCCGTTCTTCCTCCCTCCCATCCTGACGGGGCTGGGTTGAGTTCCTTCTCCTTAACCAGGCCAGCCTCAGCTCAGGTGCTGCTTCCCCCTTGGCCAGCTACTTCTGCCTGCTGGTCTTCCCCCTCAGCCCTTCCCTGAGATGGCAGTGAAGCCACACATAGACAGCTTTACTTCGTACTTTCTAACAACGTCTCATTCCTTTCCCCTCCTCCTCTTCCACGGTAGGGTCTTCATGACTCTCATTCCTTACTCATTTCCCCAAAGGGCTGCACGCATCTCTCTTTTTTCCTGGGACACAGGACATTTGGAACATTTGGACACTTGGTGCCTTTTTAATCCTGTTCTTAGCTTTGAGGAGCTTATTTGGTGATGCCTTCCCTCTTTCACTTGGCACACGTCGTTCTAACGGTTTGAGGAACCCTGTGGCCTTTATGGTATTGCAGATGGGTGAGAAAAGACACGGGATTTCCTTGCTTCATCCCATTCCGGGCAAAATGATTTCCGCACAGACTCCTTCGCACAGGCTTTTATATGCAGAAACACATTCACCAGGGCTGTATACACAATGTAAGTATTTTGTACCATAGTGATGTGCTCGTTTCTGTTGCATTATCTGGCAATGCCATGTCACCTATAGTTGACTATAACCTATAGTTAAGGAGCACCTGCTGTAGGCAAGGCATTGTGTTCCTACTGGGTATTGTACAAAGATGAGTAAGAAATGATTCCTGTTCTCAATAGTGACTGGAGGAGGCGGAAGCATCTGCAACTAGCCAGGAATCAGATTGGACTTCTCCACCTTCACTTTTTTGCTCCACGCTGCTTTTGTTTGGGGCACTTGGTTTTTATCATAGTAACTACAAAAGGCATAGCTTTGCAAAGATACAACAGTGTCTGAAGAAATGTGGCACAATCTGATACTGAACGTGTGAACTAACTGGAGCTAGTAGTTTGCAGGGTGACTGGCAGGTGCCCAGTAGCAGCATGTTTTCCTTGGACATTGAAAATATCCTGCAATATTCCTGTGAGCACATTGACATTGTCCTACCTGGGGATGTCTTAAAGCACATTTTGGGAGCTGTGAGTATTTTAAATACAATCAAATGACTCTCAGTGTATGATCTCACAAGTCTTAAAAAATGCTTTCTTTTTGTTGGTTTGGCTGTTTAGTAGTTCATACCACTTTGCCATGCAGTTTAAGCAGGCCATTCTGATCCTGTTTACTCTACATGTTTTTATTTACTTATGATACTTATTTCTCCATGCATGACCCTGGAGGAAGCCAACTGCTACTGTGAGTGTTAGGTCAGAAAGCTGCACACTACATTTTATGCACACAGTTGTGAAACAAAGAGTTTTTGTTGGAGATTCCTAGTAAAAGCAGTCTAACAGGGTTTTTTTTTTTTTTTGGTTTGTTTTTTAAAGTGGCCAACTACTTTTAGATTTCTGTTAAACAAATGAAGAGGAGTAGGAATAAACATCCAATAGTGCTTCAGTGTGCTTCATGTCACACACACACACACACACACACACACACACACACACAGAGCCCTCCAGTCTTCTCCCTTTGCTGTCAGCGTCTCACGGTGCTGGAGACGCTGCTCTATCCAGGGTAAGCTCTTGACCTCACAGAGATGGGAAAACTCAAGCCATTGCTGCAGAAGGGGACACCTTGTTTTCTCCCTTATTGGCCTCAGCCACCCACTTCCCTGGTGTCCCTGCAGGTCAGGTCTTAGAGTAGGAGTCCCCGTGGCCACCTGCCCCAACCTGTTTTGCACAGAGCTTCTGGTCTGTGGA
This sequence comes from Vulpes lagopus, assembly GCF_018345385.1. Lineage (NCBI taxonomy): Eukaryota > Metazoa > Chordata > Mammalia > Carnivora > Canidae > Vulpes > Vulpes lagopus. The sequence continues at coordinate 68,248,004 of NC_054832.1, read as the reverse complement.
CATGACTCCTAGCACATGCTTTCTGGCAGCAATGCTTCTAATCTTTATCATATAACTCACAAGGGGCCTGTGAAGAATGGGCATTTGTTCTTTCTTGCTTTTTGGACACCTGTTCTCTCTCCTAGATGTATAATTAGTGTAGAATTTAATGATGGTAATATAATTCTCATACTCAATAGTAATGTGATTCACTCACTTGCGATCATAACTTGGCAAATGATAGCACATTATTTGGGGCTGAGTGAAGATGAGCTCCCAGGTTCTACACTATCATTAGGCCATATTGTTTCCTATGACCTAATTATTAAGGGTAAGATCAAAATAAATACCAATGTGTACATGAAATTCTAATGAATCCTTTAGAATATAATTTCCTACAGGTTACAAACAGTGTTACTTATAATAATAAATTCTAGAATCGAAGTTAAGCCAGGCTAAACAAAACCTAATAAGTTTCTCAACCACAGGAATTCTCAGAGCCTTTAAGATGTTCATATAAATAGCCAAGCTTCAAAAGGAGGCCATACCATTCAATGTTTTCTAATTTATTCTAGAAACTTTAACTTACCAAAGCAAACCTGGCTGATGCTCACAGAATATATGTTAAAAACAGTGTACTCGGGGATCCCTGTGTGGCACAGTGGTTTGGCGCCTGCCTTTGGCCCAGGGCGCGATCCTGGAGGCCCAGGATCGAATCCCATGTCGGGCTCCCGGTGCATGGAGCCTGCTTCTCCCTCTGCCTGTGTCTCTGTCTCTCTCTCTCTCTCTCTCTCTGTCTGTGACTATCATAAATTAAAAAAACAAAAACAAAAACAAAAACAAAAACCAGTGTACTCTTGCCCTGCTGCTAGGAGCCAGACATTTGGACCTCCACTGCTTCCCCTGGGCTACTTTCTCCTTAGTGAAATAGAAATAATCACACTGTTAGTAAAATACTCGGGAGGCCTATTGTGCCAACTGGATTTACGCAAGCACGAAAAGCAAATTAATATAAAACATAACATTATTTTCAGCTGTACCACTCACACAGAACCTGTTTGTATCCACTCTTTATAAAAGCGTAATTGTAGTTCTATCATCTATAAACTTTGCTCACAGACAAAAGGCTAGGTTTTCAAGGAGCAGCTTTTCACTGCATCCTGAAGGAAGTCCAGTGCAAACATCATGTGTGCATCTTGCTGGACTGGCAATTCCCCACCAAGGTCAGCTCCAAATGGCAGCTTGCGTCTAAGAAACGGAAAACTCTTTAAAAATGATCTCCAGATACATAGTCTCTCTCAATCCTTAAACATTACTGACTAGTCAGCTATCGACATTGCTCATAATTTGGGATATTTCCTTAGAATGTCATTGAAGCATGTGATGACTCACTGTAGAAAATAACCTGAGTGCTACTACAGGAATCAGACTTGACACCTTTCTCATGTGAAAATCTAGAAGCTGAAAACCGCCCATTTCACACCTGAATATCCCACCTACAGGTTGCTGAGTAAACTCTGATTATGTGTGGAGAAGAGACTAGCTCATGGTGTGAAAATTTTTAAGTGTGCAAGAACAATGAGGTATAGGTATAAAAGTGTTTATAAAGGGAAACTTTGAAGGACATGAATTAAGAAATGTTGCTATGTCATTTTTATATATTGTGGCAAAATACACAAAATGTGTAATGTACCATTTTAGCGTTTTTTTTTATTTTAAAAATCTTCCCTTTTTAATGTTTTTGTTAGAAGTATCAGTAAGTCCTCAAAGGCTTTTGAAAGTCTTGATAATTTAAAAATAAAAAGTTAATCTGAACTTTACAGTAAGTTTGCATTACAGTACATGTAATATATAAGATATTTAGGGCATGGTTGTACTTGGGCATGACATCTCTTGTATCTCACGTATATTTAAAGATTATTTTTATCTATTAAACTTTGGTACACTACTAAATTTTTTATGATTCTCCCCCCACCCCAAACATCAGATTTTTTCAAATAAACAAATCATTCTAAGTTCTCCATACATCAGGAGAAATAATCTCAGGATGGGTGTGTGTGGGGGGCAGATTTCTCTTGGAAATTTGATTCTAATATGTTACCCATGAGATCCCTAGCAGATGAGTTCTGAACCTCTATTTCCTTGTCTATAAAATGAGGTATATGAAGATGTCTACACTAAGGTTACCAGAAACATCACATTGAAATAGCCTGGTAAGTGTCTTGCAAATTGCAAAGCAGCATGTGGAAGTGTCTCCAGCACCAGAAGTGTCCAGACTTTCCATGATTCAATAGCTGATAGAGCAGGAGCAAAAGAGGATTTTATCCTGCTTGGTCTTACTCACAAATTAATCTGATTTCCAAAAACCATAAGTGGAATTTTAAAAAGCACTAATTACTAGGGCATCTGGGTGGGTCAGTCTGTCAAGCATCAGGACTCTTGATCTCAGCTCAGGTCCTGATCTCAGGGTCATGAGTCCATGCCCCACTCTGGGCTCCACATGGGGCATAGAGAGTTTACTGTAACAGGTGGCCAGCACAGTACACCTCTGTTGGCAGGGACTGGTACTAAAATGTCAGATCTCACCCATTTGATGGAGGAGGACATCATGATTTTATTTATTTATTCATGAGAGACACACAGAGAGGCAGGCAAATAGGCAGAGGTAGAAGCAAGCTCCCTACAGGGATCCCAATGCAGGACTGGATCCCAGGACCCCAGGGATCACAACCCGAGCCAAAGGCAGACTCTCAATCACTGAACCACCCAGGTTCTCAGACATTTGTATTTATAATGTTATTTTCATCATCAGAATCTATCATGTGGATCTGATTATCAGATTTAAGAGACTAAGTCCCAACTAAAAACCAAGTGGCACCCGTCTCTGCAGTCTGAGATGATAGAGCACGTGCCTGGAACTCTAATCCTTAGGTCACCGGCCTGTGGTCCCTGTGTGGCAGGTCACACGCTTAAGGCCTGCCCCTACATAAAAAAGGATTTTATTTATTTGAGAGAAAGAGACAGAGAGAGAGACAGAGAGAAAGTGCATGTGTGCATGTGCAAATGGGGGGAGAGGAGGCAGGGCTCCATCCCACAACCCTGAGATGATCTAAGCCAAAACCAAGAGTTGGACACTCAACTGAGCCACCCAGGCACTCCCCCCCATTTTAGGAATTTTTAAATGTACAGTTCAGTGGCATAAAATTCATTTATATTGGTGTGCAACCATCACCACTATCAAATTCCAGAATTTTTATCACCCCAAATGAAAATCCCTTATGTATTAAGTAGTCACTCCCCTTCCCACCTCCTTGGCAAACCACTAAACTGCTCTGTCTTCTTGTATTCATTTACTGTGGATATTTCAAATACATGGAATTATATGCAATATGTTGGGAATGACTTCTTTCACTTAGCATAATGTCTTAAAGGTTATTCATATCGTACCATGGATCAGTACTCCTTTCCTTTTTATGACTCAGTAATATTCTATTGTGTGTATATACAATATTCGCCTATCCATTCATACACTGATGGATGTTTGCGTTGCTTCCCCCTTTTGGCTCTTGTGAGTGTGTTGTTATGAACATCATACAAGTTTTTGTCTGAACACCTGTTTTCAGTTATTTTAGATATATATCTGGGAGTAGAATTGCTGGGTCACAGTGTAATTTTATATTTAACTTGTTATATTTATCTTCAAACTGTTTCCACTGTATATTCCCATCAACAAAGTATAAGAGTACCAATTTTACCATATTCTTTTCAACATTTACTATTTTCCATTTTTAAAACAGCCATCCTTGTAGGTATGAAATGATGTCTTATCTTGGTTTTGATTCGCATTTCTCTTATGACTAATGACATTTTTCACATGCTTGTTGGTCATTTGTATATCTTCTTTGGAGAAATGTCTATTTGAATTCTTTTCTCATTTTTAAATTGGATTATTTGCTTTTTTGCTATTAAGTCCATTTTGTTTTTTTAAAAAGAGAGATTTAGTGCCAATTGTTTTTGGACACTGTGGTAGGTGGAATGGTCTCCCAAACCAGTGAGTATGTTACCTTCTTAAAGGGACTTTGCAGATGGGATTAATGTAGGGATCTTGAGTTGGGAATGATTACCCTGGATTATCTAGGTGGGCCCAATATAACCGCATGGGTCCTGAGAAGAGCCAGGTGGGAGTGTCAGGGTGGTAGGAGATGTGGCAATGGAAGCAGAGGTTGGAGTGGTGCACTTTGAACAGAAGCCATATGCCAGGTGGCCTCTAGAAGCTGGAGAAAGCAAAAAATAGATTCTCCCTTAGAGCTTCCACAGAGGAATATGGCCCTGCCAGCATATGGATCTTAGCCACATAAAACTCATTTTTGACCTCTGACTTCCAGAACTGTAAGACTACAAATATGTCTTGTTTCGAGCCACTGAAGTTGTGGTCAAATTTGTTACAATAGCAATAGGAAACTAATACAGATCCAGTATTATTGAGGACAGGATATATACTTTTAAAATTTAATAAAACAATTTAAAGCTCATTGGGAAAAGGTGAGAGAATGATTTCAATAGACTCTATCCCAAGGCAAATTAGATTTAAGTCCACTAAGACCCTCCAGTAAGCATAGGATGATCTTAACCCTGCAGATCCCTCTAGGAACCATTCTAACAGAAATGTATTACTCAGATGTGATAGTTTTGATACACCTGTGTATTTGCAGAGAAACAGTAACTGGTAGAAAGGATATCTATTAAGATAAGGATTTATAATAAATTTTCTTGTAAAATCCACTTAATGCACAGTAGAGGTCAGTAATGGAGCATGGAAGAGAAAGATAAAGACATGAAAACAATAAATCTGAAAAATTTGGGGACATATAAAGATTTTTATGTATAATTCTCAAAATTAAGTTAGCAATATACCTTGTTTTAAAAAAATATATATATTTTTAAGAATATAAAATAAAATTAAGATATATTTATTATATATTAAATATATATTTGAAATGTGCTTATCTTTGTTTTGCTTTGTTTTATGTCATCTTTATAGAAGCATATTTTACATTCAATAAAAGTCACCTCTTTTAAGTGAATGATTCAGTGGGTTTTGACAAATGTATGTACCCATGAAACTACCACCATCATCAAGACATGGAACTTTTTTATCACCCCCCAAAACTTCACTTGGGCTCCCCCTCAATTATTCTCTACCTCTATCCCCCAGTTCAGGCAACCACTGACCTGCTTGCCAGCTATACATTAGATTTGTTCTTTCTAGAATTCATGTAGATGCAATTGTACTTTACCTCCAATTTTATATTTTAAACAATATTTCATTGTGTTAGGAGACCCATCTATTAAATTGTGGCAACAATTATAAGTGAAATGCATAGCAAATTCTTGATAGGAATAATTTTCTTTGAATTATTATTTCAGAGTTCTATTAAATTCTTTAAAAAATATAGATATATTCATCTTGCTGAAATAGTTCTCTTACTCTAAAGCAGGCTTTTTTCCTTTGCATAAGTAAAATAATATTTTAAAAGTTTATTAGTATTTTAATAGGTTTGATATTTTCCTTTCCTTTCCTTCCTTCTTTTTTTTTTAAATATTTTTTCATTTTATGTTTCCTGATGAAGAAATCATTCAGTTTCTTTAGAATCCAAGTTGGTGCTTATTTTTCAAGTGAGTAGTCATGGTTGTTTACAGAGCAGATGTGGATTATAGGTAAGCAGAGCAGAACATCTTGGAAGGATTCCCAGCTAGAGTACATGGAAAAGATTTTTTAAACAAGCCCTGATATTTCCCAGGAGGTAGTTGCTTAAAAGTTAAAAAAAAAAAAAAAAAACTCTAGTAATGAGCCAGTACTCTACTGATGAAGAGTAGAATTTTAAAATTTGTGCACCTAGTGTTCACACACATTTTCTTTCTACATCTTCTAGTTTGGGTAAATCTGAAATATCGGCCGTTGCTAGTTTTAGCAGATTCGGGCAAGTGATTCTAGAGAGGGGGGTTACAATGTTTGTATCACGTGGGGCATTATTGTGAACTCATTTTAAATTTCTTTCTATAAGTTATACATCTTTTACTTCTGATTTGTTTAGATCACCTCAATAAAGGAATTATAAAAAAATTTAAAATGTGTGCATGGACTATTAGATGTTGCATCATTTTGTCACTATTGGCCAAAGACTGTCATCCAGGGTACTGGGTGGAGGGTCAGCAGCTTCCCTAAACTGAGAGCTGTGAGTGTCCACACAGTTCTAGAAAGTAATCAGCAAAACATATCTAATTAACAGACCATGGAGAAAGGCCTTTTAATGTACTCATCATATAAACAGAGCTGACTCCTCTGGGCCGTCACTGAGAATCAGAGCCTCTTTCAGTAAGCTCACAGTTCTCAAAGGTGATCTGAAAATTCTAGCTTCTGAGAAAATGACCATTTCCCACATGAAAAGGCAGTAATGCTGATGTTGAGAAAAGCAATGAAAATGGAAACATTAGTTGAAGTGGATTGAGACACATAGACGACCAAAATGGCAAGTAAGAAAGTGGCAGTGTCCCAGCAGGTTGGCCTGAGAGGAGGCAGTAATAAAGCTAGTGTGGCACCTGCAGACCTGCAGTATTCCAGTTGATGGACTGCATTCACAGCCTCATTCCTGGGTGGGGGTTCTGGTGGGTCAAACTGTCACAGGGACCCTGTGGCGGTCTGTGTGGGTAGGCAGCCCGTGCCAAAATTTCTGTTTCTGAAAATTTCTGGCTTCTGACCATCTCTTTTCCCAGCTGGAGAGTGGATGACCCACCCTTTTTTTCTCTCTGGCAGCTGAGTGAGGAGGCCTTCTGCTATCAGTAGAAATGGCTCAGTGGAAGGCAAGAGGAGCATGTTAACAGTGGGGAAATCATCCCAGCTACCAGGCCTCCCAACACTGCAACACTTCCATTTCCGTTCCTTTAGATTTTTCCTAAGAACTCTGTGACCTCAGTTCTCCTCAAAGTATTTTCCTGCACACTGTTTGGAAGAGGCAGCTTGGCTAGTGAACGATTTTCACTTTGTTCCATAGATCTCAGGGCTCTGCAGGGATTTCTTAGCAGTCAGACACTAGTTAAACCACATCAGCTGGGTTTGCCAAGTATCTGAGCAATCCTTGGATAAAAGGCATTTGTTGCTGAAAAAAAAGTTTGAAAAACACAATGTGGGTAAAAGGCTTGGATTTGAATCCTGGCTCTGCCACTATCTGGTCGTATGACCTTGGGTAGTTTAACTCATCTCAGCTTTAAATTATCTGTCTGTAAAATGAGGGTAATAATACTGCATATGGTATTATGAGGATAAGAGTTGGCTATGAACATAAGACTTTTACTACAATGCTTGACACACAGTCAGCACTTAGTATGCAGTGGTGCTTGCTATGCCATCACCGTTATTTCAGCTCCAGAAATTTAAGAAGGTTCTGGAATGATCTTCAGCAATCTGAGGTCCTAGTGATCCTTGGGTATGGTTCTAACACAGAGCAGTCTGGTCTGTAATGCATCCCTAGGCCCAAATGTGGACCTGAGGCATGATGACCTGGGGTCCTTGTGTCAGTAATACTGTGAACAAAGTGGAATATTGGACAAGGAACTCCGGCTGGGAGGCAAAGAGTGCTTCCTCATGGAAGCGGGCTCTGGAGTGAGCTAGTGGTGTAATATGCTTTCATTACTTCTTTTTTGATAAAACTAAGCTGGTATGCAGGTAGTAGAAAAATTTTCCAGCAGCCCGAAAGAACTAAAAACGCTATAGAGAAATCACTTAAGGATATATCTTAGTTTTGTGGATTATATTTAATGCAAACTGATGAATCCATAATATTATGTACAGATGAGTAATAGCTACCATATTCCATCCTTTACTTACATTGTCATCCTCATTCTCACAGCACATTGCAGGGCAACGTTCTAAATACGAAGACACTGAAGTCAGACAGTAGCAAAGTCTGGATTAGAACTCTGTGGGACCTAAAAGTCATGCAGTTTATTTTCTACCACACCCTTGGTTCCCCCGAAAATGTCAAAATCTGTGAAGACAGGAGGCCTTGCTCTGGGGATAGATGCTCTGTGTCTATCTGCTCACGTGAGACTTTTTGCTGCACTTTCTCTGGTACATTGTTCCTAGTGTTCCGTCCTTACAAATGTGAGCATTAAAAAAAAAATGTAAAAAAAAAATGTGGGCATCAGATAGGTTCTAGAGCACAGCATCTTCTTCTGGCTTAGTCTTGGCTTGGTGAGCAGGAGAGAAACTCCTCTGTTCATTTGCTCCCATGTATTCCTTTTCTATGTGGCCCTCATTTAAAATGATAGGAAATAGGGGTGCCTGGGTGGCTTAATCGGCTGAGTGTTGGACTTTTGATTTTGGCTGAGATCATGATCTCAGGGTACTAGGATTGGGCTCTGCATCAGGCTCTGCACTCAGCAAGGAGTCTGCTTGAGATTCTCTCTCTCCCCCATCCCTCCTCCTGCTCACTTTCTCTCTCTTCTCTCTCTCTTTTTCTCTCTCTCTCTAAAATAAATAAACAAATCTTTAAAAGTAAAATAAAATAAAATAAAATAAGCGGAAATACTCTAAGCACAGAATATCAAAATTCCAGAGCCCAAGGAAATATAAAGTTATACTTGAACCATCCCTGTGGCATATCTCTGCTAGTCTTCTTCCTAAGAATTATTTCACATTAACATTATGATAGAAAATCTTAAAGTTTAAATTAAAAAGGGAATATGCACGCTACCAGATGCACTTAGGTTTGGTGGACACTGAGCCATGCCTTTTCCTTTGATGTTGACACAGAGGTATGATGTCTCTATAGGAAGATAACTACCACAGAGTGACTCATCTTTTTTTTCTCAGAAAGCTTTCAGCCTCTATCACTTCTGAAGAGTGGCAGTCAATAGGTACGACTAAATGAACAGTTAGTGCTCAGTTCAGAACCTAACTCCTGATCTTGGTTTGCAGGTGAATATTCAGGAGGAAGCCCATGGCCTGGAGAGAAAGCTGGTGAGTAGGGAAGAGCAGAAGAGTCATATCCACTGCTACTTGCCATGGCAGACTGCCACTGGCCCAGCGGCTGGTTCTGCAGGTGCAGTGATTGTGGCAGCAGCCACCAGCGGCATTTCAGTGGTCACGCTACCTCTGAAACTTTGGAATTCTGGAAGGGCTTTGCTGTCATTTTTATCTGGGACCCCAACCAGATAATGAAATTTCCCACTAAAAAAGAACTTGAAAATGACTATGATTTCCAAAATCCATAAAACATTCATGAGAAAAGATTGTCCCTAGAGAAGAAGACTCTAGACCCAGGTCAAAGGACATACTCCTTGCAAAGAGTGCACAGAACCAAATAAACAGAAAAGGCTATTCCTGGGATAATAAATAACAATGAAATCAATTGGTTAAGAGCTTTCTGGAAGTCATTGTTGAGCCTTTGCAGATATAAAGTCTAATAACTTACTACACATAGTAATAAAAGCCCTAATGGAACTCAGAGGGAAGATATAGCTTGGTGTTCAAGATCATGCTGCAATTATTTTTCCGTTATGTGAATTATCATTTTGCACATTTTCTTTTCTTTAAAATATCCCAAGTTGAAGCACTGGTCTGAAAAATTGCTCTCTTGAAGAATCAGAGTCCTGACCATTGTGTGTCCTGGGAATCTGGTCAGACTCAGTGAGACATGGATACATGTGAAGAAGAGCAGTCTTCTGTGAGCTGTACTGCATAAATCCAGGGTGGAAGAATCAAGTGGTAGGTTCATGGGGGAGAATTTCAAGTGAAAATTAAATAGACCACCCAACCAACTTATTTGATGGAGGGACCTAGAAAAAAGAGGATCTAGGTATGAGGCAAAGATACAGATGCCTAGTAAAATGGATAAGTGCAAGTGATTCTGAGCAGTGACTGGTTGGAATTTCCCAAGAAATCCCCCGAACCTGAGAAAGTAGCTGTGGTCTTGTGATAGGGAATCATAGGTTTCAAGCATTGGTGGTGGGAGGAGAGGTACTAACAGCCTGGACAGCATGGAGTGTTTTAGTGATCTGTTGTTGGGCAACTGCCACCCAACAAGGCAACAGTGATTGATTATTTCTCATGATTTTGCTGGTGTACAACATGGGTGGTTCCTTTGCTGAATGCCTTCCCTGGGGCCTCACTCACATGTCTGACAGTTGGTGTTGGCTGTTGACTAGGGCACCTTGCTTCTCTTCCACATGATCTCTCATCCTTGAGTAGGCTAGACCCAGATTCTTCACAATATACTCACTTCAGTCCTCCAAGAAAGCAAGATCAGAATTTGCAAAATCTTTTAAGGACTCCACTTTGTAATGGACAGAATGTATCTTAGGCTCAAGTGGTCAAGAAAAACGTTACAAAGTGAGATTGAAGGAGGAAGTGGTGGAGAAAGAGGCTTTACCTTTTGATGGGAAGAGCATCAACAACAAACAGTATAGACATGGAAGAAGTATGATTCATTGAAGACTATTATTGTAACAATCTAACAATGGATGTTTTCATCTTAATGTGGCTTCTCTTTTGGGGAAATACATTATGCTGCATAGATAGTCCTAATTCTTTCTTATTTTCTCAATATCACATAAGATCTTTTTTAAATATATTCAGTAAGCATTTGTTAGGCACCTATTATGTTATTGGCATTGTGCTAGATACTGGAGATATGATGGTAAGACCAGTTACTGTCTTTAAGGAATTTTTTCTTTCTTATTATAAAATCAGAGTATATAGGTGAGGTATGAAGGAAAGAAAGACAGAAATGTAGAGCATGGTAGGAATGACACTAGAAAGCCAGCACAACAGTAAGGTGAGTTGGAAGGAACACAGGATTACATTTTCAGATTTTTCCCCAAAACTACCTGTAAGGGAGGGTTTCAACTTTTCAGAAATCAACTTAGTTTTTTCCTTTTTCAGGAATAATCTGACTTCAAAAAAGGGAAGTTCTTGGATCTAGTGGGAAACAGCTTTAATGTTCTGAGATATCTCCTAGAGAAGGGAAATATCCAGTGATTACTCAGAACTATGGTAAGCCAAATGTGGGGCGTCCCTGACATTTGCCAAACTCAGAGTTAATGTCAAGTCAGTCCATCCAAGCAAGTGTGCCCTAGCCTGCACTCCTGGAAGAATCTCATATGTGTATGGAGCCATGGCCTATTTTCTGGTATGGCTGTGAGGAAGGAGCTTCCCGCACTGGCACATCTTATTGGTGCAAACATGCCATCTGTCGCTTGTCTGGCCCACAATTACCCCTTCAATTATGCCAGCATGGGATGGAATACAGAAGACAGAGCCCGGCTATGTTCACTCCTTTGTTAAGCAGAAATGGCTGGCAGGGTGCCACCCACTCAACTATAAACCAACCAGGGTTTCAAGCAAGCAAAAATCTCTTGGTGTCTCAAATTTCATGCCTTATGTTTTATAAAGAAGTCTTAGAAAATGTACTGTCAGCTGGCACAGTGGAGATCTAAGTGGATTTATGACTTTTTAAAATGAGATTAAAACTCAGATGATAATAGCTTCAATAACCTTCTGTTTCTGTAACACTTAATTGTGGAAATATCAAGATCACTGAACATCCTTTGTGAATCCTTGCAATATTTTCCTGAGGCAGATGGAAAGCAAATGCCTTCATTACAGGTGCTTAGATGATCCACTGTGCTGAATTACATTGAGAAGCATTTGAGACATTTCTTGATTTAGCTGTGGACTTATATACCCTGCTCTGATATCCCTGAGTGGGTACCCATCTCCTGTGAAATAGAAACTGCATTCTCCACAGCCTTTCAGAACATCCTATAGTGCTACCCAAACAAATCCTAGAGTAATTAGGCAGTTCTAATGTAGATGTTTAATAGAGGCATAGGATTCTCATCTGATTACTTTGCTGTTGCAGAGAAAGAGGATCTAATTTAACATTAAGTCTGTAATTAGTGAATAGTGCTCTTTTGCTAGGGTAAACTAAATCCCTTGCACTTTGATAATGACTTGTATTCAGAATTGAAATTAAACTAGGCTAAAACAAATCATAACTTTCCCTTAGGGTAACACACTAAGTCAATGTCATGTAGACTTTTACAAAAGCCAGTTTAAATCACAATTCTGGAGTTGACTTTAGTGGGGAAGCTGCGACCTGTTTTTTAGCTTACTTTGGGATCTCCTGCGCCTTCCATCTTATTTATTTATTTATTTACTTATTTCCATTTGTTTATTTCTTTAAATGACCTTGTGGAAAAATGTGAGTAGAGACTAGAGAGTCCATGTCTTCTATTAATTTCAAAGAACAGTGGCATGAATAATATGAATAGGCGTTTATGTTCATTTTCATGCACTCCCCTCCATATAGAACAAAAAGACCCTCCATCTTCTATTTTTCAAGTAGAGGAAGTAAGTTTGACTAGATCAGTGTCTCCAAGTTCCTAGACATTTATTCTCAGGTGTCACTATAAGGTTTTTATAGATGACCAGAGCTGTTCTGTTCTCTTTTTAAAAATATTTTTTAAAAAATATTTTATTTATTTATACAAGAGAGTGAGAGTGAGACAGAGCATGAATGGCAGGAAGGGGCAGAGGGAGAGAGAGAAGCAGACTCCACACTGAGTATTGAGCCTGATGCAGGGCTTGTTACCAGGACCCTGAGATCATGACCTGAGCCGAAGGCAGATGCTTAACCAACTGAGTCACCCAGGTGCCCCAGATCTGTTCTATTTTATCTGGGGTCTGGGGCTGCGACTTAGACCTGAGCAGAGTCTGCTCTTCTTTTCTTTAGTTACTGGTACAGACAGACCTAGGATACCACTATAGGAGGGATGAGGTACAGTGGGTGGGTACAGTCATCGTAGATGGATGATCAAGGAACTGAGAGATCGGGGTGTTATAAATGAATATTTTCAAGAATTAAGTCAGGAGAGAATCTCAACTATAAAGGAGAATGATAGTGACTCAGAAGCTAGAGTCATTGAGACACGCAGGAGGGGGTCTATAGGTGATAGCAAAAATGAGGAGTTACGAGTGTTAGGATCTTCACAGCTGGAAGGTTTTGGAGAAAAGGGAAGGAGAATGGTCTAAGAGTGGAAAAGAGGAAGGAGAAAGGTATCTACCACATAAAGTAGTATCTTCATGAGAATCAGGCTTTTGTTCTATAAAGAAGATGAAGGGAACATTTAGGAAGGAGAGTGAGATATGCATGATTTTCTGATAACAGATGAGAGTTTTGAAGGGCATGGTGTGAGGATTTCTGGAATTAGAGGTGGAGAGAGGTGAGAGAAGGGAAAGGCAAGGGGCATGTGGTCTGACAGGAACTGGAGACTGAAGGATGGATTAGGAATGACGGGGAGTCTGGGCTTTTAGTGCTGACACAAGGAGTGAAAAAGGCATAATGAGTTTAGTTATGGATAACTGAGCAGAGTGTTGTTGGTGATAGAAGAGTGCATTTCAGGAGCTCTCTCTTTATCCCTGATGAGGGATATGAGGTCTAAAGGAGGAGATCCCTGTTCCATTTACAATGTCTGTTGATGGAACAGAGGGGCATGTCATCACTCTTGACCCCTGTGGATGGAAGAGAAACTTCTGGGGAAGCCTGATATATTTCCATACAACCAGACCCTTCCAGCCCTTGATGATAGGAATAGAAGTCTTACATAGGCAAGGTGTTGGCCCAGTGCTCTGGTCCATGTAAGACTGGGATAGATGCCCCTCTGCCAGAATTGTCCAGAATTTGAGTTCTTTTTTAAATTCGTGGGAACATAAAATTTTTAATGGATGAAGAATCTAAGAAAATTGCAAGTCCAGCTCTCATCATAAGAGAGAAAACTGAGGCTGAGAAGGATTGAGAACCTCAGTTGAGTTTTTCTAATGGTAATGAGGACTGTATGGGCGTCTGGGTGGCTCAGTCAGTTAAGCATCTGACTCTTGATTTCAGCTCAGGTCGTGATCTCAGGGTTGTGAGAGTGAGCCCCGTGTTGGGCTTCATGCTAGGTGTGGAGCCTGCTTGAGACTCTCTGTCTTCCTCTCCCTCCCCTCCCTACCTCCCCCTAAAAAAATGAAGATTATAACTCCAAAACTGTTTCCTACCCTATAATCTCTTAAGTACCAGCTACATTGTGCTGACGCTCAGATGTTCCTAGTTTTATTTAAAAAAACAAACTAAACCAATATTTTCCTGTCAGAAAATTTCCTGACTATTATTCAAATTAAAAATTCTAAAACTTGTGTCATGAGAACAGGAATAAAGAGTTTGGTATGTCTCAAGCATTTTTCACAAAATATGAAAAGCCATTCATTCCATGGACAACATTAGCATGTGTAAGAGAGGATAGTCTTCCAGGGCACAGAAGCTGAGAGCAGAGTGTGAAGTTGAGGTCTCTATGGAGACTGTACCTTAAGAAGATCTTTTAAATTGCTCAGGGTAAAGCCAGGCCTCTCTTTCAATATCCCCAGAGGTACAAAATACATTAGACAGTCAGGATTCCTGCATTTTACAGCTGTCTCTTCAGTCTATAGTTTTTGAACTTTCTTTTGAGGAGCTCTTTCTTGGGTGACCTGGAGTGGTAGACCACCTGTTTAGAACAACAGTGGATAGCCCTTGACTGGGATACTCCTCTACACCTGAGGCATCAGGATAGTTATAGCGTTGGTGCTTTCACGTTAGAATTGTTAGCATGTCCTCTTTGAGAATACTGTAGTTTGAACTTATCTGCTCCTTTACAGGCGGGATTCCAAGATATGGGTGTGAAGAGGGATACAGGTTATCCAAGAGTTAAGGATTATAAAGAATCAGGTGGGAAATTTATGTGTGCTACATTTTAAATAATTGCTTTATTGACCTTTCACATGCCATAAAATCTACCTGTATAAAGTGTAAAATTCATGTATTAGTTTATGTAATATTTAGTATTATATTTAGTATATGTAATATATGGTGTATTAAGGATTTATGCAATGATCACCACTACCTAGTACAAGAATATTTTCATCAGTCCCAGTAGAAACCTCGTATCCATTAATAGTCATTCTCCATATACTTTTTCTCCCAGCCTCTGGCAATGATGGAACTCATATCTCCATAGATTTTCTTATTCTGGACATTTCATATAAATGCAGTTATGCAATAGGTGACCTTTTGTGACTGGTTTCTTTCATTTAGCATTTGTTTTCAAGATACATTCATGTTGTTATATAAATCAGTATTTCATTCTTTTTTTATAACTGAATAATATTCCATTACGTAGGCCTACCACATTTGTTTATTTATTCATCTACTGATAGACAGTTGGATTGCTTTTACCTCTTGGCTATTGTAAGTAGTGCTGTTATGAACATTGCTGTACAAATCTGAACACCTGCTTTCAATTCTTTTGGTGTATGTAAGTAGAAGCAATCCTGTCAGATGATTAAAATGTTCATGGAACTAATCTGTCACTAATTTGATGTACAGAAATTCTTCTGTTGCCCTTGCCACTGGACATGTGTCATGCCTTCAGGTATAATTTGAAATTTGAACATTATGCCTTGCCATTTTTCAAATAGAAAATCCTTATATAGAAAACAATAATACACTTTTATGAAAATAATATACTTTTATTACAGTATATGGTACACGTCTAATGATACTCTTCAAGTGAACTAAGTGCACTTTTATATTATCTTTTTTAACCCACAGTTTTGCTTTCTTTCTAATTCAAAATTTGCATTTGTACTATATTCATTATAGATATAAAAGAATTTATACATTAGCCCACATGTGCATCAACCTCAGACGTGTGATATAGTCTCATATTTGTCTTCTATCAACTGATTGCTTTAACTTTAAGAGAAATCTAAATGGGAATTTTCTTGAGGGGCATTTGTCACTATGGAAAACTGTGAGACCTACTTTCTTTGGTGCTGATATATCTGGATGATGGTTTTAAAAAATATTTATTTATTTATTTTGAGAAAGTGTGTGCAAGCATGATTGAGGGGAGGGGTAGAGGGAGAGGGAGAGAGAGAGATTCTCAAGGAGACTCTTTGTTGAGCATGGAGCCAGATATGGGCTCCATCTCACAACCCTGAGATCATGACCTGAGCTGAAATCAAAGAGTTGGATGTTTAACTGACTGAGCCATCCAGGCACCCCTGAATGATATTTTTGAGTCTAGTTTTTGAACTGATGTTAAATGAATACACACATATATACAATGTCAAGAAACTAAACATCTAAGGTCATTTGCAGAAATAATTAGTCCTATTTTAGTGGAAATATTATGAAAAAACTGAATTCTCTAGATGTTCTCTTCCCTCTCAAAGTCCTCCAGACTCAAAATTCAAGTCACAGAATTACAAAATTCTGTAATATGACCAAACTTCAGAGTTATTTTATATTAATTTGGTGAGACATAAACCAGATGCCTTGTAATGTATGTATAGAGGATGTGTGTTGCTTGGATTCAGACAGATGTAAAATAAGAGAAACATTTCAATCATTGAGCTGGCACCACGTTCTATCAGAAGTAAAGCATAATATCAGCAGTCTTGTATTACCAATATTTTTCTGGATCGGACTTTATGCCATTATCAAAGAAGATCACGACTTAATAGCACTCAAAATAGATGATTATTTAAGTAGGAAAAATAAATAATTGTTTAACCCAATTAAAAAACTAATTGGGTGGCGGTTTATTTTTTTCTTCAATTTTTCAGTTGATTGTTGCAGCATTATATAATCCCAGCATGATTAGCAAAAGCCACTGGGAAAACATCCCAAGAAAGAAAAAGACATTAATGCTCGATGCCTTAACTTATTAAATTATATAACAAGTTTGCATGAAAATGCCCGATAGTGCACTGTATTACTTTTTTTTTTTTTTTTTTTTGCAGCTCCCTCATTTAATGGCTTCTGTGGTGAAAGTTCAGTTTCTTAACAGCAAAAACAGCAAACATGGAGGTTTTAATGCCACCTTACCTGGCTTTATAACTCAGCTTGGCTACTAATCACTTGTGCAATGCTGTGTAAGTCACTCAACCTTTTTATTCTTAGTTTCTTCTCATGTAAAATGGTGATAATAGTGGTTACTTCAGAGTTGATATGAAGGTTAAATGAAATAATATATGTCAAACACTTTGAACAGTGCCTGGCATATATGTGTCTGCCTCTATGATTGTTAGTAAATCATTTTATAGGACACAGCATATTAGAGATTTTAAGAATAATTGATTAGTTATCCGTGCTAAAGAATATCCTAATATATTCCTCTTTCTTCAAAGATCTGGTCACCATTAATTTAGAAAAAAAATACTTTTATTTGGAATTTCTTCTGAGCCTTTTGCAGAATGGAAGCATCTGGGACATTCTCACTAAATCACTCATCAGAAGGTCCATTACCGTTAGTTGAACTAATGGCTACTTATACCATTAGCTTAAATCAACTAATGGACAGCAGCAATTTCCTCAGCCTTTTTTTTTTTTCTTTTTAAGTGAGAGACGTTTTATCCTGCTTGGACACTTGTTTTGGTTTAAGTCTAGATGAGTCACCTAGGATTTCTCTCTATATATATGTATTTAGAAACATCTTGACAAATACTCATACATTTCCTGTACTAGATTCAGGGCATACCTTTTAAATGCCTAAAAGTCACAGCACAAAGAACATAAGGAGGGAAACTAAACTGTTGGAGGTGGAAGCACATGCAGAGCTTCTCTGATTGTCTGGAAGAAGTACCAGCTTTTGTTCTGTTTCCAAGTTTCCACCCTATTGTCAACTGATACTTTTATAAAATATGGTAAAATTAAAGTTCTAAGAAAAATGATCATGCAGTTCTATGACATAATCTCAAACAGCTGTGAAAGTTTCTAAGCCCCTGATCATAAATCCTGTATGTATCTTGAAATGGAGTGCTAACACACACTGTGTGGGCTGGCACCTTGAGTAGCAGCACTGATACACAGTATTCAAATAGGCATGTTTATGAGGGTTATTTAAGATATCAGAATTGGTTTCAGAAATGTGTGGTAACATATTTCCACCATCCTTCACAGAGCTGACTTTATATGATTTACTTATTTCTCATTCAGAATATATATTTTATTTTTTTAAAAAAGCTTTTATTATTTATTTGAGAGAGAGAGAGGGTGTGAGGGTGGGTGGAGAGGCCAGGGGAGAGGGAAAGAGTGGGGGGAGGGACCGAGGGAAAAAGAGAGGGAGAATCTCAAGCAGACTCCCTGCTAAGTGTACATCTCAACTTGGAGCTCTGTCTCACCACCCTGAAATCATGACCTGAGCCTAAACTAAGAGTCAGTTACTTAACCAATTGAGCCACCCAGGTGCCCCATTCTAATTTGAAATCTAATCTATAATAATAGAAGACAGATCAGTGGGATGGAAACTATTAACTGCAAAAGGTCATAAGGAACTTTTGGGATGCTAGAAATGTTCATGTCTTGTTTCTGCTGGTATATAAACATAAATGCATTTTCTAAACTCTTTGTACTTATAGTGAGTACATTTTATTTAATTTAAGTTATATTTCCATAAAGCTGATTAAAATACAGATATAAAAACATGTTTTTTATTTTTAGAAGGGTGAAGAAATTGAAGGATATACCTAGTTCTCTCCTGACCTCTTTAAGATAAGGTATTGTGGGCACACATTCCTTTTACTCTGCTTCACATTAATCCCACCATCTACCAGGCACCAATTGGCACTATTGGTACAAAGAACCTCATGGAGTTTGAAGTTCCTTCACACAAAAGAAATGGACTTTGTGTTCATTGCCCCATCTTTTCTGGTTGGCTGGGAAAGTCCTATCCATTTTCCCAGAAGTCATGTCTTTTAAAACAAGATCCTCAACACCCCCCCCAAACAAACAAACAAACAAACAAACAAAAAACAATCCAGTAAAGAAATGGGCAGAAGACATGAACAGATATTTCTCCAAAGAAGACCTACACATCACTTGCCATCAGGAAAATACAAATCAAAACCACAAAGAGATGCCACCTCACACCAGTGAGAATGGCTGATATTAAGAGGACAGGAAAAAAGAGATGTTGGAGAGGATGTGGAGAAAGGGGAACCCTCTTGCACTGTTGGTGGGAATACAAGCTGGTATAGCTGCTCTGGAAAACAGTGTGGAGGTTCTTCAGGAAGTTATTAATAGAGCTACCCTATGATCCAGCAATTGCACTACTGGATATTTACCTCAAAGAAACAGATGTAATGAAATGATGGGACACCTGCATCCCAATGTTCATAGCAGCAATGTCCACAATAGCCAAACTGTGGAAGGAGCCATGATGTCCTTTGACAGATAAATGGATAAAGAAGATGTAGTACACACGCACGCGCGTGCGCGCGCACACACACACACACACACACACACAGAGGAATATTACTCAGCCATCAAAAAGGATGAATACCTACCATTTACATTGATGTGGATGGAACTGGAGGGTTCCATCCATGAATCCTACCATTTACATTGATGTGGATGGAACTGAAGGGTTATGATGAGTGAAATAAGTCAGTCAGAGAAAGACAATTATCATATGGTTTCACTCATATATGGAATATAAGAAATAGTGCAAGGGATCATAAGAGAAGGGGAGGAAACTGAGTGGAGAAAAATTAGGAAGACAAACCATGAGAGACTCCTAACTCTGGGAAACAAACAAAGGGTTGCAGAAGGGAAGGAGGGTAGGGGCATGGGGTATCTAGGTGACAGGCATTAAGGGCGCACATGATGAGATGAACACTGGGTATATACTATATATTGGCAAGTTGAACTTAAATAAAATAAAAAATAAAAATAAATAAAAAATAAAATTCTCACTTGTACTTTAAATAAATTTCAGTTACTTAACATAAAAAATAAAACAAGAAGATCCTAAGTTATTTTATAAGAAATTTGAATTCTTTTTGAACTCATGTTCATCACAAATATAGCTACTACCTGTCACCATACAATGCTATTATAATACCACTGACTATATGCCTTGTGCTATACCTTTATCCCTGTGACATGCTCATTCCATAACTGGAAGACTGTATCTCTTACTCCCCTTCACCCATTTTGCCCATTTCCCCATCTCCTCCCCTTGGGTAACCACCAGTTTTCTGTACTTATGGGTCTGTTTCTGTTATATTCTACACCTGAAACTAATATAACATTGTATGTCAACTCTATTTCAGTAAAAAAACATGTAAACCTGAAATCCATCTACAAAAGAAAATCACAGAACAATTATAAGAAATACTTCCATAGTGTTTATTTTATAGACAAACTCATGATTTCATTACTAGCAATAAAACTCTTTTAAAACCAAGTAGAGAATAATGACTGATTCCTCAAGGAAGACGAAGAACAATTTTTTTTCCTGCCATAATTACAAAGAAGGTAATTCCACACTATGGATTAAATGAACAGGCAAAGTCTTTCAACCCAACAAAGCAATGTATTATGGATTGCCTGGAGCCTCAGATTAGATTGGAAAGTCATCTTTCCTCCAAATTTCTTACATGAGTGCACATTTGAAGTTGCCAATGGCTCCTATCTTTCTGTCTCTTGCTGCCTGTCCATTTATCTTTCCATCTTCCTGTCAGCCTTATAAGCAGGAGAGAATTATTTTCTTTATATTATTGGGGATGCTTCACTAGTTGCAACAATGACATTTCATATCAAAAACAGTATTTACCCAGGTCTCCTTGGTCTTCCTCATCAGCGGAAAAAAAAACAAAACAAAACAAAACAAAACAGTATTTACTTTTTCCCTGATTAGATTTATTGCTTAGAAAAATCCAAGAAAAATTAATTTCACTCTTAATGCACAATACAGAGATAACTAGTATTAATGTTACAGTGTATGTATTTTCATTTTCCCCCATTGACCATATACACATATGTAAAGCAGATATTTGACACTAGAGTGTTTGTAGGTGTATGTGATTGGCTTGAACATTCACCCAGATTGAAAGTATTATATTCTTAATGATGAAGTGTTTAGTCCATTATTTATTTTATTTGACTTGATTTTTAAAACACAATGAAATAAAAATGCGGTTTTGTTTCCCTCACAAAGAACTTTGAAATGAAACGTGGAAGGAAAATATAGATAAGATTATGGAATAATCACCTATACACAGTATACAATAATAGAGTCAAAAGTAGAGAAAGATGTGTTGGTACTTGGGACTAACCCACCTAGGATAATCCTGAAAAAAGTAGAAGAAATATGAAAAACATCTATTTAAATGAGGAATTCCTGGGGAAAATAAAATCCAGAGACAGGCCCACTACTCAAAGCTATGTTCTTTTGCCAATATAGAAAAAATTACAGACCTGTGGTTTTCTCAGCAAGGTGGAAGGGAAGTCAATTATAGGGTAGTTATGGTGGGGAGTCAGATAACCTACCTTCCTTCCTCCCCATTCTAGGCACATACATATTAACTGGGTCTTTGAAGGGTTACACCCACTGAGTGAACCAGAAATAAAACAACCTCACCCTGACATATAGTTCTTGTTTTCATTATGCGAATATCAGTCTTTCAACTTAAGCTGCTCCTGAAGTGTAAACCACTTGGTTCCTAGCAAGAAAAAAAAAAAAAAAAGAAAACTTCAGGGAGGAAGATATCTTATCCCAGGCCTCAAATTACTTTTAAAAATAAAATTTAAAAATGCTGTGTTATGACATAGTTAAAGGTACCCAGCTGTACAAAGAATCAAGACACTTTGAATAATAATCTCCATAAATGAAGCAATAAGCCCCCCATTTCAAATACAAGAATTATTAGATACAGACTATAAAACAGTAACGCTTTCTATGCTTATAGAAAAGTAAAGCTTAACAAAAATCTACAAGTGATAGGGAAGTATCAACAGTGACATAGCAGATTTGAAGAAGGAATCAAGAAGTTTTTGGACAGATTAACAGTAGATTTGGCAGAGCAGAAGAGAGAATTAATGAACTAGAAGGCAGATCACAAGAAATTATCCAAAATGAAGTATATAGAGATTAAAAAAATATTTTAAAAATTAGGTAAAAGGCATACAGGATAGAGTGAGAATGTTTAAATATGGTCCCTGAAAAAGAGGAGAGAAAAGATAATAGGTGGCAGTATCTATCTATCTATCTATCTATCTATCTATCATCTATCTATCATCTATCTATCTATCTATCTATCTATCTATCATCATCTATTTAACTATCATCTA
Source organism: Vulpes lagopus (assembly GCF_018345385.1). Classification (NCBI taxonomy): domain Eukaryota; kingdom Metazoa; phylum Chordata; class Mammalia; order Carnivora; family Canidae; genus Vulpes; species Vulpes lagopus. The sequence continues at coordinate 68,225,811 of NC_054832.1, read as the reverse complement.
TCATTTTAGAGAAAGTACACGTTGTAGGAGTGGGGGGAGCAGAGGGAGAGGAAGAGAGAGAACCTCAAGCAGGGCTTTCTCTCAGGACCCTGAGTTCATGACCTGTGCTGAATATCAAGAGTCAGACATTTAACTGACTGAGTCACCCAGATGTCCCTCGGTGACAGTTTTTAAAAAATCAATCCATGAATTAACAATCAACAGCCTCCTAAACCCTAAGTAGGATAAATAAAAACAAATATACACCAAGCCACACTGTAAGAAAATGATACCAAAAAAATCAAGAAGAAACAATCTTAATAGTATCCAGAAAATAGATTGGTCTAGCAGACCTACAGTACATGAAAGTGACCCAGAGGAAACTGTGATGCAAGAAAGAATGAAGACTAAGAAAGTGGTAAAAGTGTGGGTAAATCTTTAAAAAAAAAAGAGAGAGAACATTATTTAGACCACTTTACTTTATTTTTTTATATTTTTTAAATATTTTTTAAAGTTTTAATTTTAATTCCAGTTATTTAACATACAGTTTAGTATCAATTTCAGGTGTACAGTATAGTGATTCAACACTTTCATACAACATCCTATGCTAATAACAAGTGCACTCCTCAATCTCCATCACCTATTTAACCTATTCCCCCACCCATCTCCCCTCTGGTAACCATCACTTTGTTCTCTATAGTTATGAGTCTGTTTCTTAGTTTGTATCTCTCTTTCTTTTTGTCCCTTTACTGGTACAATTTGTTTCTTAAATTCTACCATATAAGTGAAATCATAATATTTATTATTCTTAGACTGACTTATTTTGTTTAGCATAATACTCTCTAGTCCATGTCATTTCAAAAGTCAAAATTTCATTCTTTTTGATGGTTGAGTGATTAATACTCCATAGTATGTGTGTGTGTGTGTGTGTGTGTGTGTATCATCTCTTCTTTATCTGTCTACAGATGGATATGAGGACTTGTTCCATAATTTGGCTATTGTTGATAATTGCTGCTATACACATAGAGATGCATATATCACCACACTTGTCAGAATGGCTATGATCAATACAAGAAACAATAGGAGCTGGTGAGGGTATAGAAAAAAGGAACACTTGGGCACCATTGGTGGGAATGCAAACTGGTAGAGTCACTCTGGAAAACAATATGTAGACTGATCAGAAAGTTAAAAATAGAACTACCCTATGATCCCATAATTGCACTATTGGATATTTAACCAATAAAAGACCACTTTACTTTAAATGTGATTGATCTTTAGTCTACATTGTCATTGAAGCAATAATATTGTTAGGATTCTTTGTTGAAAATAGGAAAAACAAGTTCTACATATCTTAAGTAAAAAAAAAAAAGAATTTATTAGTAGACATCAGGAACTCAGTTTGAATGAGAAATCCTGGATAAAGAACAGGAACTCAAGGAGCTCTGGAAGACTTAGCAGTATGTCCTGTAGCGTCATTCATATAGCAGGTGCCAACTTAATGGATCAGATTCCCAGCTATCCCCTCTTCCTTCAGTCACCTCAGTTTTACCCACAGAATAAAATGTGCCACAAACCCAGAGAGATGAGGAATCAGCAACTCTAACTTCCATGATGGTAAGTGGCTACTTCTTTCCTCAAACTCCTACAGTGAAAAACTCCCCAGAGGAGTTAGGGATGCCAGCAGAACTGGATGCTTGAGTGCAAGACAGCCCAAAATTGACCAGCGCCAACTTTGGACTTTACATTTGCCCACACAGCATCCACACTCATCATATTTATGTATTTATACTTCATAATAAAACTACTTCCACCAAACAGAGTGAGACTATTCCTCATACAACAAAAAGGAGATGATCCAAAGTCCAGGCAGGTCTGAAGTGATTCCGTGACAATTACCAGGGATTATGAACATAAAATTAAAATTTAATTTGAAAATTAAAAAAAAATCAATTAAAACTGTGAAGTGATCTACCTGGGATATATCATATTTTGGAAGTTGGGGAAGGAGGAGAGAAATTGTCTTCCCTTGGGCTGCTAGAACACAATACCTATAAATACCATTTCTATGCCATTAAATTCCACTGTGGAGAGTTCCTGAGGGTGATATCAGAAGAGGGTGTTAGAGAAGGAAGGGTGATTAGAATAAGTATTTGAAAACGTGCTTGATGTGGATGTACAACTGATCTATTTCTGCCAAAAACACAAACTCAAATTTCAGGGGTTTAACACCACAAAGTGTATTTATCAATCACTTAACAGTCTAGTGTGTCTGTTCTTGGTTGGTGAGTGGCTTTCCTACATTTGGCAATTTAGGGGTCCAGGCTCCTTCTAATGATACAATCCATCACCCCACAAAGCTATGGAATTTTCTGCTTCTGACCAGTCTTAGGGAAATTGAAGAAGCCGATCTGCTTTTTAAAATTTCTTGGCTCAGAAGAGGCACACATCATTCTCATTCATATTCTACCTGTGAGTTATACCTTGGGGCAATTAGTTATATACTCTGCCCTTGCAGGGGTGAGCTAGACTGCTACTTCCCATCGGCAAATGCCTACCATGTAAAGGGGGGAAGCGTTCTGACAGATGTCTAGCTGTTTCTGTTACAATTGATTGCTGTCTTCTGCATCTGCCTCGACACGGTTCTATATGCCACCCCATTACCTGATGGAGTGCTGCGGGGCATGTCCAACTTTAGGTCAAAATAGATCAATTAATGTGCAGTTCATGGTGAACATCTTGGTTATGCATTATTTACGATCCAGTGGATGGCCATTTGATATCCACCAAAGCAAATTGTCAAGCCATAAGCTACTCTCAAAACAATAATTATTTGCTGAAACTGGCAGCGCTTTGCAACACAATCTTAGAGGACAAATATTATTGGGGCTTGTCACAGGCTCCATATAACTGTGATTTCCTACGGAGAATTTTGGTGACTTTGTGTCTGCTAAGTTAGGATAGAGGATTAGGATTAAAATGGGGTGTCAGTTTTCATGCAAGTTGAACCAGTTACATTTCTTTTCTTGCTCTGGGCCCACTTAGATTTTTGAGGTCTCAGAGCGACACACCAACATATGTTTTACTGTCTCTAAAATCCAAAAGGATCACGTTTTCCTTAATGTAAAGGAGCCTGAAAGACCGTTTCCTTTTCTTTTTTCTTTTAAATAAACAATTTTTTTAAAATATAATTTATATGCCATAAAATTCATTTTGAGTGTCAATTCAATGGTTTTTTAGTAAGCTTGGAATTTTATAATCATCTCCATGATCTCATTGAAAAATATTTTGTATTATCCTAAAAAGAAATCGCATGTACACTTTCCTTCACTTTGAGGGAATAGGGTAGCCTGCCTTCTAGCTCAGAGCTTTTTAATCCTGGTACCACTGGCATTTGGGTCAGGTAATTCTTTGCTGTAGGGGCTATCTAGTACTTTATAAGATGCTGATGCTTAGCAGCATTTCTGGCCTCTATATATGAGATGACAGTAGCATTGTCTCTCTTAGTTGTGACAACCAAAAGGTCTGTAGACATTGCCAAACAGAAGAATCACCCCAAGTTGACAAGTACTGCCCCATATTAAAATGGCAATGAGATGGCCATCTTTTGTATCATGGGGGATTTATTCCACACTCTCTAGCATACATAAGGCATCTAGGATTCCTGCTACTATACATACCCCAAGTCCCCTCAGCTTAATGTTACCAATGTAGCAGACCAGTGTTGTTTTATGTAACAGTGCAAGGATCCAAAGATCCTGTAGAATTAATTGTATCTTGGAAGCTGTCTATGATGGCTTACTGGTGCCTTTGTCAGGTGAGAGCAAATTGTTTTGAAATTTCTATATTTAGTGAAAAAGAAAAGAGAACATTTGCAAGATAAAAAACTGTATACCAAGTGCTAGGGTCTGTGTGGATTTGCTTCAGTGAGATAGGATCTGAAATATCATCTTTCATTTCTATCATCACCTGATTAAACTTTTGATAATTCAAAGTCATTTTCAAAAACCCATTCATCTTTGGTGTTACTATACCAGAGAATTAAATGCAGGATATGAGAGAAATCACCACCCTTATATTTTTTATGTTGTTAATGGTGTCTTATACTTAGGATTATCCTGGGAATGTACAGTTATTAGGAATAAGGAATTCTGAAGATTTCCATTTGCCCCTTTCTACCATGAAACCATCGATCAAGGAGTCAATCTAGGAATTCTGATAATTTTTAAGAACATCTGTTCAAAATATGTAACCCTTAATAGATTTACTGCAGAATTCTTCTTGAAGTGTACTCAAGAAGAGTACCAGTCTTATCTTTATTCAAGGAACTCTTTGTTTATGGAATAATTAACATCTAGAGATTGAATGACGATTACAATTTTCCATTGTTATTGCTGAAGAAAGGCTTCTGTTTCCTAGATCTGGACTTTTTCCATACAAACAAAGCAGGACTTATTTCCTTGAAAGCCTGTTGTCTACAACTCACACTTTAGAAATAAAGTCTGTATCATGTAGGGTTTTTTTTTGGATGCAATTAACAGAAATAACCCCTTTAAAAAAAATTTGAGAGAGAGAGAGAGAAAGAGAGAGAGAGAGCCTGAGCAGAGGATAAGGCGAAGGAGAGGGAGTGAAAGAATCCCAAGCAGATTCTGCACTGAGTGCAAGGCCTGATATGGGGCTCGATTCCACAACCCTGAGATCATGACCTGAGCTGGAACCAAGAGTCAGATGCTAAACCAATTGAGCCACCCAGATGCCCCAGCAGAAATCATCTCTTAGGAAAAAAAAAAAAGATTTTTATCAGTATACTATTAGAGAGCTCACAAAACTGATGGGGGACTGGATCATGGACTTGGAAAGCAGGCTAGGATTAGGAAATCCAGCTGGGCCAGACAGGCAGGGCAACAGTTTTCTGAGACACAGTGATGTCAGAGTCCACCGTGGTTCAGGGTTGCATACATAAGTAGGTCCACTCTTCAAAATGATTACTCTTAGCACATGTGCACTGCTTTTGATCCCAGCAGACCTTGAGCCAGAGCAAACAAACTTAAATGTACACATATCCTGCAAAATATTTGAAGACTTTTATTGAAAGTAGTTTTCATTATCTCTAAAAAGAGTTTGTCTATTTTAAATATTCAGTCTAGGAGATGAGGCACTTGAGAGTAGAGATGAATAATTACCCAGTCTTTAAGCATGACCTTCTGTGAGCCATTTAGCAGTATTCCCAATGAAAGAAATGAGTGTAATTGGGACACTAGATACGTTGACATCTGCTACACAACCAACCTGAAAGGTCATGTCTTGTCTAAAGTATCTTAAAACACCTAAGGGATAATTTCCTGATTTAGAATTAGAGAAATTAATTAGGACAAATGCTCTTATTAATTTGGAAACAAAGTTGAGTTATTTGAAGATGTAAAACTTGACAAATACCTTTGGGAAAACATCTATGAACTGGCTGAGTTCTTTACTATTCAGTAAAGAGGATGAAAATTTGAATAAAGAGTATTTTAAGAATGCAGATTTGGGAATTAAATGGAGGATGGTATGAAGTATGAAGGGGTGTATACTACAGGTCATATGCAAGAAAATAATAAAGAGTTATAAGCAAACAAGCAGGCAAAAGTAGTGCAATCTGTTCTCTTCTGTTTTTGAAGCTATAAAGAAAAATGTACCCAACTGGTTGATGAGGTCACATGGTTTGACATTGCATGCAAACCTTCAGAGGGCTTCCAACTACATGCAGTGATTATCCATAGAGAAAATGGTGAAGAAAACTTAATTGGTTGAATCATAAGAAGCTCTGTGTCAAAAAGGAAAGCCAAGTCTATTGTGGTTATTATTAAACAATTATTTCAGTTTGCCATAAGGAAAACAGAAAAGGAGGAAGCAGGATTGGGCTATGAAAGCTAGAATTCTGTGTCCATTCTTGTTTTTCACTTTACTTGCGTAGTATCTGTTTGTGTTCATAGCCTCTGGGAGGAGGGAATATTCCTTTCTTGGAAAGGGAGGTGGTTGTGGTGGATGTTACTCTATCTTGGTGATGATGGTGATGCTGTTTGGGGTAGTAAAGTAGTGGTGGAAGGGTGTGAAAGCCCCAAGATTATTTTCCTGCATTGGCAGAATAGATTCAAGACCGGTGGAGTGAGGGAGAAGTAAGTGGGACCCACAGCCCAATCCAACTGGTGCTCCGTGGCCCTGAAAATAGTTTTCCAAATTTCCCTTCAGAGGCTGACTTTGAAAATATTTGGAGTTTTTTCTAGGTTTCTAGTTTCTTTTCTAAGCATATAGTTTAGTGAGGGTGAATTATTTTACCCAGGAACAGATTATTTTTTTTTCTTGTTTTGAATGAAACAAAATACCATGTATTAAAACACTCCAAGTTTTTCCTTTGGTATTTCAAACTTCACACTTACTTGCTGTGAACAGTAGGGGGCAGGCAAAGAATAGCTGTTATTTTTCCAGTTGAGCTCAAACTTCCACTGCCATTGCTTTACCTAATATAAAGATTTACAAATAAGCCATATTCAAGTAAAACAAAATAAGCCAGGGGATCTCTGAGTGGCTCAGCGGTTTGACACCTGCCTTCCGCCCAGGGCGTGATCCTGGAGACCCGGGATTGAGTCCCGCATCGGGCTCCCTGCATGGAGCCTGCTTCTCCCTCTGCTTGTCTCTGCCTCTCTGTCTCTCTCTGTGTCTCTCATGAATAAATTAATTAAATATTAAAAAAAATAAGCCATATTGTATGTGCGGTGAGTACTTAGATATGAGTTTTTTAATGAAGTCTTCTGAATTCTCATTTTCTATTGCATTAGCACACATTCACAATTTGCTCACACTGAAAGGTCTTTCTCAAAAGGTTAAAAATCAAAGTACTAAAAAAATACTTTCACTACTTATGCCAAAGGTTTTCCTGACAATATCACACAATATATGTAATAATTTGAGTAGTTTTAGAGAAATCTTAGAATCATATGACTAGGGGCACCTGGGTGGCTCAGTTGGTTGAGCATCAAGCTCTTGGTTTCAGCTCAGGTCATGATTTCTGAATCAGGGACTGACCCAGCACTTCCAACTGTGCTCCCCTATTACTGACGGTGGTGTGGGGGGCTCTGGCTACCAGGCAGTTCGGATCAACTGGCCTTTAATAAGGTTTTATTGTTTACACTGCCTTTTAAATTACCTTTTTTTTTTTTTTTTTTTTTTTTTGAGTTTAAGGAATCTTTCCAGACCTAGACAGGTAGGATACCTCCTCCTCTACGGAAAATGATGCTCTTCTCAGAGCTCATAGGTGGAGTTGAAAAGCCTGGAGTGGGGACTGAGAATGTGGCAGACATTCCCTCCTTTCTGAGCCTGCTGACACAGAGGGGGGAATAAACCCATTATAGGTTTTTGCTTTGGGGATGATCTATGCCTTTTTTATGCTAATAGAAAGGTCATAATTTTATTTATTTTTATTATTTTTTAAAGATTTTATTTATTCATGAAAGACACACAGAGGGAGAGACAGAGACATAGGTGGAGGGAAAAGCAGGCTTCGTTCAGGGAGCCCAATAGGGGACTCGATCCTGGAGTCCCAGGATTATGCCCTGAGCCAAAGGCAGACGCTCAACCGCTGAGCCACCCGGCGTCCCAAGGTCATAATTTTAAAATAAAAAAATATATGGCGGTCAAGAACACATTTTTTATCACACTATTCACACTTGTTATCCTTTCTTCCACAAATATGATGAGGGGAGGCATTTTTTATTGCTCTTGTTCCCAAATAGTCCCTCCATCCTGGCTTTGGAGTCTTGGGGTGTCATGTCTCTCTTAATCACCAATAGCATCAAGTATGTCAACCTGGACCATTGCGGAACCTTCTTTTTTTCTCAGATCTGACTCGAAACCAGCAGTTTTCCAGCTCATTTACTCAGTAAATGGGCTGGATCATCACACCTAAATCAGGAATATCCCATCTGAACAGGAATATATTCCCTCCAAAATCCAAAGAGGCCCACTAGGTATTGTGCCCCTCTTTCTGAATGCAGGTCGGACCAGATACAACAACTTATCCTTCACCTTAGAAGAGTATCTTGAAAAAAAAAAAAAAAAAAGAGTATCTTGACTCCACACCGCTGGAGCCCTACAATTTCATCAGGTAGAAAGAAGACCTTTGGTATTTTGTAGGATTTATTATTCTCTTTCAGGCAGGCAAATGTCTTACAAATATATCTAGAGTAGTTGCTACTTCCTTCTCACCAGGTCCATCACCATAATGTCATCAATGTAATGCACCAGTGTGATGTCTTATGGAAAGGAAAGGCTTTCTACAGCTTCCCTGTGGACTAAATTATAACTGGGTTAATTTACATCAACTAAATATAAGGCTGGAGAGTCAATATACCCCAGAGGCAGGATAGTGAAGGTATATTAGTGGCCTTGCCAACTAAGAGAAAACTGCTTCTGGTGGTCATTACTATCAGATACCAAGGGGGAAAAAAAAGCACTTGCCAGTTTAATACTCTACAGGTGCCAGGGGTTGTATTAATTTGCTCAACAATGAAATCCCATCCTAAAACAGTAAGTGGGATTTGAGTTACTGTTTGGTTAATCTTAGGAAAGTCCACAATCATCCTTCAAGGCCAATTTGTTTGGCCGGAGCCACCTCTGCCAGCAACATGTTCAAGGTAATTTGGAGGTCTGTGGGGCTAGCCAGCCTGAGTCTGCTCACCTTTAATGTCTATGCGTCACCTAAAAGGGACTCACCTCACAAAACTGTGAAGGTTAATGAGCTTTCACTCTACTCGGTTCCTGAGGGTCAATCTAAATATGTGGAGGAGCCAAGGACCCAGCTTGAAGAAAGCATTTCACATCTCTGACATTATTGCAAGCCATATACAAGTTGGTGTCAGGAAATGTACTCACAAACAAAGCCCAAGATGCAGAGCTTGGTTCAATGGGGGTTAGACAGCTATGAATATCTCCAAAATGCACCTCCTGGATTTTTTCCAAGACTTGGTGTTATTGGTTTTGCTGGCATTGTTGGACTTCTTTTGGCTAGAGGGTCAAAAATAAAGAAGCTGGTGTATCCACCTGGGTTCATGGGACTAGCTGCCTCCCTTTATTATCCACAACAAGCCATTGTATTTGTCCAGGTCAGTGGGGAGAAATTATATGACTGGGGTTTACAAGGATACATAGTCATAGATTTGTGGAAGGAGAACTTTCAAAAGCCAGGAAATGTGAAGAATTCACCTGGAAATAAGTAGAATGCTCCATGCTCTGCCCATTTTAATCAGTTATAGGTAAACATTGGAAACTCCATGCATTTTCTACAGAAAAAAATGGCAGAGAAGTCAGTACTGAATGTAGTAAATTGGCTTTCTTCTTCAGGAAAAACTATACCAGGCTTCTTTGTTATCTTGGGTGATACCACACTACCAGTGGACTAATCAGAAATCCTTTCACCTAGAGATAATGTCCAACATTAGAACTCTTGGTTCTCATGTTGCTATTTATGTACATAATTAAAATTCTGAATTAAAAAAAAGACCTATTTGTTTCCTGTAGGTTATTGCTTGCAGAGGACCCAGCTCAAGCCATATCTTGACTTCTGATCCATCGGAACTGTGAGATAACAAATGTGTGTTGTTTGAAGCCATTAAGTTGTGGTAATTGGTTATACAGCAAGAGAAAATTAACAGTGGTATTCGAATTCTGTCCTGCCTGGCCCCAAGACTTGTTCTTTTTCTATAAAACTATAGTATACCAAATAGTGTAGAACACTGCTTTAGATGACCCAGAGCACTGTCTGGGTCACATACCAGTGGCCAAGGACACAGTGCTTGTATCAGTGTTGAATTGGAAATATTTCTCTATTGAAAGTTTGACCAAACTAACTGAGAGGTTTGTAGAGAACCTGAAAGCTACAGTTAGAGGAGTTCTGCAGAAGCAGCTGGTATCAACCATGTTAAGGATGACCGGAAAGCGGAGAAGGCAGATAAAGATCAAGATAAATGATCTTGCTTTCACAGCATAGAGACCTTTGGAAAATGAGAAGAGGCTAGTTTCTATGGACTAGAGGGAGATAAGTTAGGTTAAATCAGGGAGAAAATGATGAGATGTTCAATTTAATGTTTATCAATATAAGAATCCAGACATTCGAAGTGTCAGGGAACTGACATTGGGGACTTCATGTGGCTTTTACTCATAAATCCTACTTTTTTGTGAGATAACATATAAAAGAATGCAATGGGAATCATGAGTACATGGATTTTTTTCACTAAACTTAAATCACTGGGAATATTACACAATTTTGAAAAAGAAAGTGACCTGTTCATTATAAGAAATCTCCAATTATATTATAGGAGCAAAATTATTCTCACTCACTTGTAAACTGCTGACATTTGATGGGAAATGTTACAACAGAAACACTGAATTACAAAGCTGGGAGCCCTGACAGGTGGGCACAAGGTCCTGCAGGGTCTTTTTTTGCCATCTCACAAAAACACACTATGGTTGTTGCAGGAATGTGGGAAAAGTGCCCTAACACACAGCTTCCGGGGAGCAGAGCATGTAGACTGTCACTCTCAAAACCAGTGTGAGCTACCACATGAACCATGGACACAAACTCAGACTGTGAGAATTTTAAAAAAGTTATCTTGATGTCAACGGCACGGAAGCAAGGATATTTAGCTTTTAAATTCTTCTATTAGGAAGACCCTGGGTGCCCAGTTGGCTAAGTATCTGACTCTTGATTTTGGCTCAAATCATGATCTCAAGGTCATGAGATTGAGCCCCATGTTTGGATCCGCACTGAGCAAGAAGCTTGCTTGAGATGCTCTCTCTTCCTCTCCCTCTACTGCCCTTTCTCTAAATAAAATGAAATGAAATAGAATAAAATAAAAAAACTCTTCTAATAGGTAAATTCCACATTCTTCTTGAAATGGGATAAAACTTAATGAGCATTTCAATATCACTCAGCACCAGGGAAATACAAATCAAAACCACAATGAGATACCACATCACAGTGGTCAGAATGGCTAAAATTAAGAACTCAGGAAACAATAGATGATGGCTAAGATGAGGAGAAGGAGGAACCCTTTTACACTGTCGGTAGGAATGTAAACTGGTGCAACCACTATGGAAAACAGTATTGAAGTTCCTAAAAAAGTTAAAAATAGAACTACTCCACAACCAGCAATTGCACTGCTAAGCAATTACTCAAAAGATACAAAAATAGTCATTCAAAGGGGACATACACCCCAATGTTTATACTAGCAATGTCCACAGTAGCCAAACTATGGAAAGAGCCCAGATAGCCATCAACAGATAAATGGATAAAGAAGATGTGGTATACATATACATGGAATATTACTCGGTCATCAAAAAGTATCCAACTTAACATTTGCAATGACGTGGATGGAACTAGGGGCTATAATGTTAAGCGAAATAAGTCAGAGAAAGACAAATACCATATGATTTCACTTGTATGTGGAATTTAAGACACAAACAGATGAACATAGAGGAAGGGAAGGAAAATAAAGTAAGATGAAACAGAGAAGGAGGCAAACCGTAAGAGACTCTTAAGGATAGGAAACAAACTAAGGGTCGCTGGAGGGGAGGTGGATGGAGAGATAGGGTAAGTGGATGAGAGCACTTGAAGTAATGAGCACTGGGTGTTGTATGCAATAGACGAATCACTAAATTCTACTCCTGAAACTAATAATACACTATAGGTTAACTAAATTGAAATTAAATTAAATTTAAAATGTTTTAAAGGATTTAAAAAAACCTTAATGAATGAGAATTCTATTAAAACAAGATGCTGCTTCATCATGTTTTTAGAATGGGCAGAGCTACATCATCAATGGAAATTTTCTAAAAGATTCAAAAGAAAATCTTTTTCTTAGGTAAATATAAGAAGTCCTTTTCTCCTGTCAACATGGCCAACAATAGGAAAGTAAAAGTAAATTGTAAATGTATCTATAAATTCAAGAGGAATTTGTGACTGAGTTTGGAAAGTGAACCAGCCCCCCAAAACACTGCTAGCTCATATATGTCAGAGTCAGTCAGCTTGATCTGAAGTGCCAAGCAGGGGATCATTTTGGGGACAGAAGAGGAGAGCAGTGGGAGTGCTTTCTAAGGGGTCTCTGCTGAGGGGACTCAGTAGAGGAAGGGCTGTTCCAGGTGAACATCTCAGGAGGAGTATACCTTGAGCACTTCGCAGGTACATTCCCATATTACAATCAATGTGTAAAATTCGTTTGATTTCCACAGAAGACATAATCTGTTATTGCTATTCTTATATAAAACACTGAGATGTGGGGGTTAGACCAAGCCCTGATGATGAGTGTGTTACTTCTTACAATTCATAGGTCAAGGTGGATAACATAAGATCACACTGGCATCAGAGGAAAATGGAGTGCTTTCTGTAATAAGAAAGAACTTTACCTCTCAGTTATGTCCTAGAACTACCTAAAGCCATGAAGCATTTGAACAAGAACAAGGTCTGTGAATATCTCTGAGTAGAAAATGTGACAACCATTTTTTTCAATTTTATGAAATGTGCTTCTTTTCATTAAAAGGGTTTTTTATTGCTAAAAATTTCAAATGAACACAAAAGCAGAGAGAACAGTCAAGTGAAGCTCCATGCATTTGTCAACCGACTCCAACAATTATCAGTTCACGGCCAATCTTGTTTCATTTACAACACTACCTACTTTCCTCACCACCTGGATTATTTTGAAATAATTCCCAGACATATCTTCTCTTTGATGAATGTGAAACATGCTTAAAAACTTGGTATCTGGGGATCCCTGGGTGGCTCAGCGGTTTAGCGCCTGCCTTCAGCCTAGCGAGTGATCCTGGAGTCCCGGGATCGAGTCCCACATCGGGCTCCCTGCTTGGAGCCTGCTTCTCCCTCCTTCTGCGTCTCTGCCTCTCTCTCTCTGTGTCTCTCATGAATAAATAAATAAAACCTTAAAAAAAAACTTGGTATCTATATTTTAAGTCTCTCAGGGGTATCATTAATATCACTGAAATGTGAAAGCCAGCCAAGAATCCAAAAAGTGCAGGGCCTGGGTCATATCTCATGGCGTAATCCTCCTATTCCATAAACTTTTACACAAGTGAAATTGTATTGGGGAACATGGGTGGCTCAGTGGTTGAGCATCTGCCTTTGGCTCAGGGTGTGATCCCGGGGTCCTGGGATCAAGTCCCACATCGGGCTCTCTGCAGGGAGCCTGCTTCTCCCTCTGCCTATGTCTCTGCCTCTCTCTGTGTGTCTCTCATGAATAAATAAATAAACCTTAAAAAAAAAAAGTGAAATCGTATTAAGTATATTTCAAGGGAAGTCTAAAAGCAAAAGACCAGAAAACTTTAAAAAATGTTGGAAGATATTTGCAAGGTATTTGTGGTTGATCGTGTTTGTCTGTGTAGTGTGTGTGCATACGCATGTGTTTCTATATTTATCCATTAACTATCTGCCTATCCATTATCTATCTATAATATACCCAAAATTAGAATAATATTTCTGTGCTAATGAAGAATACATCTCTTTTCCCCACACTTGCCATATTCCTAGATACTCTTTCTAGCTCAGTAGGCCATATGTACCCAAGAAAACCTCTAGATCAAGACAGAAATGTGAATGATGAGTGAATGAGATCTGAAAATGACTGCAAGTCCAAGAGAAGCATATAACTAGTTCTGTTGCCTCAAATTTCTAGAAGTCCTGGATATTTGCTGTTATTTGTGGGTTTACTAATAATTCATGTAGTCATATGGCTTCATGTCTCCATCCCTTCGTGCTTGTACCAAAGAAGCCCAACTTGGCTTCTTCCCCCAGGCAACCTCTCTTCCTCTATTAAGCCTCAGTTCAGCACTTAGAATCACTCCAGACACCTCCTAGCTTGTCATTAATGTTTTCATCCAATGGACCCTCCTACTATAATTGAAATCATAGTACGTTTTACCAAGCAGACCCTAAACCCCTGTGTGCAGCCCATAGAGCCCATTGTTAAGAGCACAGACTTTGGAGTCCAACAAGCCAAGGCTTGAACATCAGATTTACCATGTTTTATCTGTGCAATCTTAGACAGGTTCCTAAACTTTGTGAGTCATAGTTTCCTTATCTGTAAAAGGGGGATGATAATACATATTTTTATATTTGGATTAAATTGGATAATACAAGTTGGTATATATGTTGTCTCTGAATATCAGCTACATAATATATTCCATTGACTCTAAGACATATCTTTTCACATTTAACATCTCTGAAATGGAGTCTTGAAGTCACTGTTTGACAGATGGCAACTCTACAAAGTTGTCATTGCCTTTGCACACATCAGAAAGGCTAAGCCCAAACTTGCAGAATGGATGAAAACTCAGTAAACAATATTGAAGCAAACAATCTTTAGCCTCTAGTAATCTATAGCTATTAGTCTGTTTGTACAAATTGTGCTTTAGGAAAACCACATTTTTCAAAGGCCAGGTTATACAGAAACTTTTAGAATACAACCCATGTATAAATGAACAACTGCATGAATAGTTTAACTGTGAATATAAAAAGCTTAGAACATTTTTTGTCGTTTAAAAACTATGGCATATTTGCCAGCCTACTTCTGTATTCATATTCTTTTATAGTATGAATTTAGCCTTATCCCTTTGAATGATTTTTAACTATAGTTTTGCTATTAAACAATTACACTTGGAATTTGATACATTTTCTTTGGAGGAAAGACTTCTCCCTTCTTTGTCATTTTCAATGATACACTAAATGCTCTATGCACTCAAACTTTTTTCCAAGTGTGTTGACGTCTCTCTAATCTTTGCAATCAAAGGAACTGGGTAAATCACTTTGCTAGGGTAGCAACACTTGCTTAGTGTACAATAAATGGTAATCTAGAAGTTTTTAGATTTATTTTCTCCACACACTGGTAAGATATAATTTTCTTCAACTCAGTGTATTGATTTTATGGACCCTATCATAAAAATTCAAGCCTGAGAAGCAACTATTCAGTACTCCCAGCTCCACAGAGAACCAACAAACTTCACACAAAGACATCCTGCAATTTTCTTCAGAAGCACATTTTAGTGTTTAATAACCCATATGATGCTCAGAAATTTTTTTCTTATATCCATATTAAATTACCAATGGTGCATAGGTTTTGAGTTTCAATCCTATATCACTGGAATGAATTACCTTTCCTAGGGAAACAGGCATCCGCATAGGATCTTGAAGAAGTGCTGTCTGTAAAATAAACTGAGATTATTACCTTTCTGGCCTGGGGCAAGAGATTTTTCAATCAAGTGCTCAACTCCACAATGTGTGCTGCAGTAAGCTGGACAATTGTCATCAAATGATCTTAGCCATAACCCTCTTGAACTCTCACGAGGAATATTAGCACGGGTACTGAGACTGACGGCAGAAAATGAGCTATGACATGGGGCCAGACAAGTAGCTGCGGTGTCGGGGCTTCTGCGCACAGACACACATTTCAGGCCCATCTCAGGAGGCACGCTGTGTCTGAGCAGATGAGGGTGGGCTGAGCCAAGCTTCCCGTTAGTGTCCGTGCCCCCTGAGGGCAGACTCCCTTACCAGAGGTGCTTCCCCCAGTATTACTGTGAGTCATTTCCAGGGCAGGACCTCCTTTGTTTTGCTTGTTTGTTTTTTTTTGCTTGGTCTGGTTTGTCTGATGTATGACCTTGGGATGGTCAAACATACGATTTCTGCTTGTGGATAGCATGGATAGCATGTTTATAGGGACAGGAAGAAACTCTGGTGACTGGATAGCATGATGGCTCAGGGAGGGATGCCATTCATCCACTCCAGCAAAGAGGCAGGAGTGATGGGCAATACATGAGACAGCAGCCAGGAGAACCTCCAGAACATACAGCAGACTCTGTGCATAGTAAACAAACTTTTATTCTATTAAACCACTAAGATTTTTAAGTGCTGTTTTTTTTTCTTTTTATCATTGTATGACCTAGCCTCTCCTGACCAACATGATTTTTTTTTTAAAAAAAGACTTTGTTTGTTTATTCATGAGAGACACAGAGAGAGAGGCAGAGACACAGGCAGAGGGAGAAGCAGGCTCCATGCAGGGAGCCCAGCTCGATGTGGGACTCGATCCTGGGACTCCAGGATCACGACCTGAGCCAAAGGCAAATGCTCCAGCACTGAGCCACTCAGGTGCCTACTGACCATCACCATTTTGAATCACAATTTGAAAGTGTTGCACTCTGTTTTTCTAATTTAACATTATGTCATTAACATTTCCCATATTGTGCAATACTTTAAAATAATTATCCTTTCAAAAATGAGGTAATAATCCTTCAAGGACATGCATCATCATTTACTTAACTAATCCTTTATGATCAATTATTTAGCCTTCCACCCTTTTAAAATAAATAATGTTGAAAACAAATTCATAAAATTACTTCAGATGAATTCCCAGGGGTTGGCTACTGATTTTCTTATGAAATTATAAATTGCTGCATTTTTTCATTGTCTCAAACCATGGACGGGCTTGAACATTTACAGTGGAGCACGCCAAGTGAGGCCAATACACTGCCTAACAGGTGAGCTTGACTATGATTGTTAAATGTGTCTTGAAGATAACACAAGAGACAGGTGTACACAGAACACCATGCTCCAGCCCACCTCGGACTCAGTCACTGACCTTGCTTTCTGGCCAGAGAGGCCCTGCTGGCAGTGGCTAGTGCTGCTGTCAGGGACATGGCCACGTTGTCGCCCCAGTGGCCATCACCACTGCAGACCAGGGTGAGCTCCGGGGCGGCTGGCTCTAATCCTGACGGCACTTAAGCCCTCAAGGGCCAGGACAGTGCTCTCAGCAGGGACCCTGATGCTACTGGGGCTGGAGACTCTGAAGGATCTGATCGGACAGGAGGTGAGAGAGGTTACTGCCCCCAGGAGAGCTCAACCAATGAGAGATGGAAGCAGTGGGCATGCTCCTCTACTGCCATCCTCTCAGGTAGAGTCTGAAAACACAGTGCTCTCCTACACAGCCTCTCTCAGGACCCTGGGCAGGAATGAATTCAAGCTGTCACCAGGCCATGTCCTCTAGTAATACACTCTCTTGTTCACCCTTCCTCCTTCTGGCAGGCCTGCAAATTTCCCCTTCATTCTTGATTCCCTGGCTGAACGACACTCCAAACATGTTAGCACCTGAAGTTTTGCCTCAGATTTTGTCTTCCAAGGAACCTAGGCCAGGAAGAACGCTATTACTTGAAAAGACACTGAAAAGAATCACAGGAAAAAAAGTTAAAAGACTCTTTGTGCTAGCACCCAGATACTATTCTCACTGTTTTAACATAGCTAAACGTCTTGCAAAGGAGACCAAATGCCTAATTCAAACTCATGTTAATTATATATGTCACCAAAAAGCTTCAGGGTTTGTATAGCTAGGCCATTGGGGGCTTTTTAATATTCCATAAACACGAGGGACATACTTTGTTCATATAAGCAGGATATCTTGAGCAGCAGCAACAAGGACAGAAGCATAACCTTCTGAGAGATGAAAGAAAGAGAGGAAGAGAGGAAGAGAGAAAAGAAAGAAAGAAAGAAAGAAAGAAAGAAAGAAAGAAAGAAAAAAAGAAAGAAAGAAAGAAAGAAAAAGAAAGAAGAAAGAAAGAAAGAAAGAAAGAAAGAAAGAAAGAAAGAAGAAAAAAGAAAGAAAGAAAGAAAGAAAGAAAGAAAGAAAGAAAGAAAGAAAGAAAGAAAGAAAAGAAAGAAAGAAAGGAGGAAGGGAAGAAGGAAGGAAGGAAGGAAGGAAGGAAGGAAGGAAGGAAGGAAGGAAGGAAAACAAATATGTTGGGTGATGTCCAAGTGCTAAACTACTCTCCATTTAGAACTTTTTTCTTTCTTATAACTCTAGAGCTAACAAGATATGTAATTATAAAAAGAAAGTGTAAGTAGTATCTTAGTATATTTTATGTGAAACTATTAAAGAAAATATGCTAAATATTTAAAGCACAAATGCAACACCTTTTGTTATAATGGCTTTCTGTTTCCTGAACAGTAGTTAGTTTATCCAGGGTTTACGGTTGAATAGTAAAACTGTAGGAAAGAAAAATTCCCTTATCGTGCTTGTCCAGCAAACTTAAACCTTTAAAATCATGTGTACAATTAAAGCAGCAAGCAGAATGTTCATGTCATGCCCTTGGATAGTTCTTGCTCACCAACCATTTAGACCACGTGGCTTTAACTCAATCCTTGTCATGACAGATTAAGAGGAGGATGTGCAACACACCCACCCAAGGGAGGTGGTGTAAAACATGCCTCATATTGATGCTTTGAGAAGCTGAGTATTTATCCTCCAACTGTCCATCTGTCATTGACTACATGCCGTTTCCAGAGTCATTAACTCTCTTATCTTGCATGTGGGCACAGAGAGTTCCCTCACCCAGCAACAAGCTGTGTAACAGATGCCCATATTCCTTAAACCTTGTTATCCTGTCATTTGGGTGTGCTCTGTCTTTCTGTGTCTGAGAACCTTTTCAGGAGCCCCTGAGAGCCGTGCTGCCTGAGTGGAAGTATCAGGGAATTAACGCCATCACATCCCTGTTCCCTCTCTATAACCAGTAACTCTTGGGTGCCACTCCATCTCACTTTTGGCGACATGATTCTAAAATTCTGAGATATTTGTCTTTACCAGTGCTACTCAAAATAGGTTCTGTTGCCTGGTGCAAAAACTTTGTAGTCTGTTTTGGAAAAAACATCACTCCATGTGGCTAGGTGACACGTAATACACACCCAATGGGTGTCATTTCTGTTTCTCTATCTGTATTAGTCTGCTCAGGCCTCTTCAACAAATTACTATAGACAGGGTGCCTTAAACAACAGGCATCTATATCTCATAGGCCAGGAAGCTGGGAACGCCGAGATAAAGGTGTTAGAGGTTTCTGTTCATAGTGAGGACTCTCTTCCTGGTTTGCAGATGAATGTTTTCCCACTGTGTTCTCTCTTCCCAGGAAGAGAAAGGCTCTAGTGTTTCTTCTTGCAAGGATGCTAATCCCATCATGGGGGATCCACTCTCATGGCCTAGTTACCTCCCAAAGGCTCCACCTCCTAAAGCCATCACATGCAGGGTTCGGTCCCCAACACAGGAATTTTGGAGGGACATATCGTTCAGTTCACAGCACTGTCTTCCATCTTCCCCTATCTGCCTTCCATTGTGCCTCTCTCCTTAGGTTCACAGATATCCTCATAGGCATAAAGCCTGTTAACAGAAATTGCTAGCTCAAATCCAACTTTTAACTATACCTTTCAAGGGAATTATAGTCATCCACTGCTGTGTTCCATAATGTCAGGGTGTATATTTACTTCTCTGTGATAACATTTCATGCACAGTGCCAGGAACTCATTAGATACTCTGTGAATACTATATTCTTTCCCTTTATTCAAGTAACATGTACAAGAAGATACCTATGACAATAAATTAAAGGGAGTATGTGTTTTGGTTAAGAGAGCTATGATGCCAGAATTTCTAGGTCAGAATCCTGGCTTCATCCTTTGCCAGCTGTACAACCTTGGGAAATTCAAGTCACCATGTTTTCCATAATTTCCTTATCTGTAACTGCGGATATTAACTGTATGTAACTTAAGAGATTATGGGGATTAGATAAGATAATACATGAGGAGTGCTTAGAGGGACACTTCAGGCAGAGTAAGTGCTACATATGTCTTATTTTTAGTTACTGCTATGGACATCCTCCCCACCCTCTTGATGCTTTCTTTTGAGAATAAAACAGTGCCTCCTTTTCTATTGTTTATTTTTTTTTAAGATTGTACTTATTTATTTGACAGAGAAACAGAGAGAGAGAGAGAGAGAGAGAGAGAGAGCACAAGTAGGCAGAGTAGAAGGCAGAGGGAGAGGGAGAAGCAGGTTCCCCACTGAGCAAAGAGCCGGATGTGGGGGCTCGATCCCAGGACCTCAGGATCATGACCTGAGCCGAAGGTAGATGCTTAACTGACTAAGCTGCCCAGGTGCCCCTATTGTTTATTCTTTAGTGCTTCTGTTCCTCCAGGGTTCTATCAGAATTTCACAATTTCGTCTGGGATTTTTATTCTTTCTCTCACTTTCTTACTTATTTTACAATGTTGGTAAATCTTCATAGATGGTAGTACAATGGGTAGTAGAGGTAATTGCTTTTTCTATTTTCTTAGTTATTGAGACTATTGACTATCCCATTCACCTACATGGCTTTCAAACTTGCATCAGCATCCCCAGGGGGTGTCTTCAGGCATACAGATTCCTGAGCCCCATTTCAGACCAGCTAAAAGCAGAATATTTGGGCAGTAGTGCTCAGAGAGCTAAATATACTGAGGTGCATGAGGAATTCTCATGATCCTGTTTCTGACTGTCCACAGATGAATATTTGCTTTGGTTCTTTGGGAATGGATCCCAGTATCAGCCTCCTTCTGCTCAATTTCCTAAATGTCCTTGTCTTGCTCCTGCAAATTATCTCTTGTCATTAGGAGTTTTAGGCTGAACACAATAAAAGGAAGGGAAGGCAGAGGCTGCTGTGTCATTTTTCTGCTCTTGGAACAGAGAACTTGGCCCCAGTCTTACTCTCGATTGCCACGGTCCTGATAGTTGTCAGGTCAACCACTAATATGCATAGTTGGCTTTCTATAGATCGTTCTAGGGCTGGGGGGAATCCAGGTACTAGGGCACCTAGAAGTTTAATTTTTCGGCAGCCTCACCTGTGACCAAACTGTGCCATTCCCCTTGTTCTTAAAGCTGTAGAGGCTGACTTTAGACCTTGAAATGCAGCAACACGTCCTTCACACAGGACTCACTCATTTCTTCTGCTTGTACATAATTTAAAGTTCACAGAGTGTATATGTACTTTGCTGTTTCTAAGATTACTTCATGCAAAATATATATGACTTAGTGCTTAAATAAAGTAAGAATTAAATAGTGTGGAAATTTCCTAGCTTTGTGGCTAATATTAATGTTTTTAATGGAGGCAGACCACCAACTGGCTCATTGAAAATGCTGCAACAGGTACAGCTGGGCTACAGGATGAAAACTATAGCCGTTAAACCTGTAAAGTACTGATGTGATAATATCACTCCTACCTCCTGCCAGCTCATAAAGAAAAGCAATAGTTCAGGGAAGCACCAGTACTATGCACAATTCTCTTTTAAAATTCTATATAAAAATGTTAAAATTCTATATTAAAATATAGCTAGGTAGAGGCTATTTTAAAGTTCCGATTTTACCTGGCTTATCTATAGAACTTTGAAATGCCGTAAAACTTGAGCACTCTGTGATAACAATACTATCAAATTGGGACAGCTGGAAAGGTGGTGCATAATACATTGTTCTGATCATTTGCCCTTTATATCAGTTGTTCTAAATACCAGCTATGGAGATTGAACTGCTTGGCATTTAATATTCCTTTCAACTCACATGTTGTATTTACTTGGTGTTCAGATGAGTCCATCAAGACGCAGTTCAAGTGCTTTTCTGCTGCGGAAGCCACTCTACACCTTCCCCCCCATGCTCTCTGCTGAATGCGGGTGTGAGTTTTGCATAATCTGCTTCTTAAGAGTCCAAAGCAAACTCTGTGTCAAGATGAGGCGCCCTTTCTACTTTTCTTTTATTTTCCACTTGCTGAAATGATTTCTCAGTATTAATCACATCAGATTAAAAATGAAGCAACGTTTGCTCCTCACTGTACATTGGTTATACTGACATTCATTTCCAAAAATTGAGGATGCGGTTTCTTTACTCCTGTAATTTCTTATTCATTTGCAAAATGCCACTTCCTCAAAAACAGGCTCTTAAATATTGGTTGAATGGGACAGTGTTTAGTATGACAACTGAACATTAAAAGTAGTTTGATCATATATGACAGACTAATGTTTTGTCAAATGACTGAGAATAATGTTTTGGCAGGAAACTCACAGTTACCATAGTAAAATAAGATAATTTCTGATGAGATAACTCTAGCTACTTACTAAAACCTGACTACGTGTCACATACTCTTAAATATTTTACATAGGTTAATTCATTTAATCCTTAAAATAACTCTATGGAGTAGATGCTATTATTATACCCATTTCATAAATAAGAAAATGAGGTGAGGTGAAGTTGTGTGATTTGCCTACAATGACACAGTTTCCCTCAGACAGACTTAAGTAGGAATTCTTAAGCAACACAGTATACAGCAAAGCAACTTTCTAAAAGAGGGTTAACATATTTATGTATTGCCACTTAGTAATTAGAATAGAAATAATAATTAGGAATTTGTTTGGAATGACTAAAAAACAAAAGTAACATTTCATGCTTGTATTTTCTATTCTTTGGGTTATTCTCACCAGATGTTTCCTGCACATTCAATATTAGGAGTTTCTTCCCAAATGTATGTTATTGGAATTATTAAAAGCTATGTTAAAGAATGTCTACCTTCCTTTTTGTAACATCTACCAAAACTGCTTTTGTATTATTTTCTTTTTGATTTTAATGTCTTTGTCCTATGCGTCTTTTTAAAAAACAGCTTTATTGTGACATAATTCACATACAATAAAATTTATCCATTTAAAGTATATAATTCAGTAGTCTTTAGTGTATATACAGAATTGTACAACCATCATCACAACCTAATTTTAGAATATTTCTATGGCTCTCAAAAGAAACTCCATATCCATTAGCTGTCACTCCTTATCCCCCCCTACTCACTTGTCCTAAGTAACCACTAATCTACTTTATCTCTATAAATTTTTCTATTCTGGACATTTCATATAAATGGAATCATATAATATGTGGTCTTTTGTAAATGGCTTCTTCCACTTAGCATAATTATTTTAAGTTAATTCATGTTGTAATATGTATTAGTACTTTATTGCTTTTTAATCATTGAATAATATTTCATCGTATGGACATAGCACATTTGTTTATCCATTTATCCATTGGTGGATATTTGGGTTGTTTTTCATTTTTTGGTTATTATAAATATTGTTGCTCTGAACATTCATGTACAGTTTTTGTATGGATATATTTTTTTCATTATTCTTGAATATACACCTAAGAGTAGAATCGCTAAGCCATAGAGTGTCTCTGTGTTTATCATTTTGAGGAATTGCCAAACCAGTTTCCAAAGTGGGAGCACTATTTTACACTCTCATTGGCAATGTATAAAGATCCCAATTTCTCCACATCTTGTTAACACTTGTTATTGTCTGTCTTTATTTTAGCCGTTTTAGAGTATATGAAGTGGTATCTCATTGTGGTTTCTATATGAAATTTCCTTATAGCTATGTTGACCATCTTCTCATGTGCTCTTTGGCTATTTGTATATCTTATTTGAAAAAAAAATGTTGGTTGAAATCCTTTACCCATTTTTATTGTTTTTTAAATTATTGAATAACAAGAGTTCTTCATATATTCTGAAACAAGTCACTTATCAGATATATGATTTGAAAATATTTTCTCCCATTCTGTGGGATATCTTCTAATTTTTTTATTTGTAGTTTGTGCCACATAAGTTTTTAACTTTACTGTAGTGAAACTTATCTATTTTTCCTTTTGCCACTTATATGCTTCCTGTCATATCAAGAAACTATGGTTTAACAAAAAAAAATCACAAAGATTTACTCCTATGTTTTCTTCTCTTTTTAAAAAAAATTTATTTATTTATTCATGAGAGACACAGAGAGAGGCAGAGATATAGGCAGAGGGAGAAGCAGTTTCCCTGCATATGTTTTCCTCTAAAAGCTGCATACTTTTAGCTCTTACATTTAAATCTATGATTCATTTTGATTTAGCTTTTGCTATAGTATATGGAAGGGGTTTGTGGTAGACAGAATAACAGTCCCCCTAAATATGCCCACAGCCTAATCCCCAGAACCTGTGAATATGTTACGTTACATGGCAAAGGGGAATTAAAGCTATAAGTAGAATTAAGTTTGCTAATCAGATGGCCTAACAATAGTAAACTTATACTGGATTATCCACATGGGCCTAATGTAATCACAAGGATCTTTATTTTTTTTTTTTTTATAAACTGTAATGAACATCCTAATATCAGTTTTCACTCATATCAGTGTTTCTGTAGAACAAATTTTCAGTGTAATTGGGAGATTGATGGCTTTAAATGTTTTTTTTTTTTCCAATTTTTATTCACTTATGATAGTCACAGAGAGAGAGAGAGAGAGAGGGGCAGAGACACAGGCAGAGGGAGAAGAAGGCTCCATGCACCGGGAGCCCGACGCGGGATTCGATCCCGGGTCTCCAGGATCGCGCCCCGGGCCAAAGACAAGCGCCAAACCGCTGCGCCACCCAGGGATCCCACAAGGATCTTTAAAAGTAGAAGAGGGAAGCAGAAGAGGAGAATAAGAAGGAAATGTGGAATATAAAAAATATATACATAGAGATGCGACATTTCTGACTTTGAAGATACAGGAAATCATTCAAGCACCAAGGGACTCAAAAAGTTCTAAAAGAAAAGGAAATGTGTCTGTCAGTCCAGTTTGCTCCCTTGAGCAAAGTTCAAGTTATATGTTTCTCAGACAGAAAGAATATTAAAATCCCTTCCTTTCTCCCATTTTCTCATAAATTTCTCTAATAGTGGATCTAGGTCTACTTTGGGAGGAAAATCATTTCTGAAGAGAAGTGTCTCCACAACTTGGAAATCCAGTCTTTGAGTTGCATTTGAGCATGATGGTGTCACGAACAGATAGTAATCTTTTCTTTCTAATCCATTCCTAAGAATAAAGGTTCTAAGTATTTGAAAAAATAGTGATCTATACCTTCCAAAATTTAGCAAAAGAATGAGCCTACAGATTCAAGAAGTTGGGTAAATATCAAACAAGATAAACAATGGAAAAAACAAAGAAACATAAACTTGGGAAAAATAAAGACAAAAACAAACATTGAAATCAGCCAGAGAAGCAACAATTCAAATTACAGTTGATTTTTTTTTTATCAGAAGCTACAAAGGTTAGAAGGAAGTAATAAAACATTTTTAAGTGTCAAAAAAAAAAAAAAAGAGCTGTCAACATAGAATCCTACATCAAGTGGAAATATCATTCAGGAATGAAGGGGAAATCAAGACATTCTTAAATGAAGGAAAAATAGAATAATTCTTCATGAGGAGACTTTTAGAGGAGCCACTCTAAAAGAATGGCTCAAGGAAATACTCTATACATAATAAGAGAAAAAATATCCCAACATCAAGGAGGAAAAAATATGATAGGAAAATATGGTTAAACTTACTAGACTTTGTTCTTCTCTTGAGTTTTTTTTTTTTTTAATTTTTATTTATTTATTATAGTCACAGAGAGAGAGAGAGGCAGAGACATAGGCAGAGGGAGAGAAGCAGGCTCCATGCACCGGGAGCCTGACGTGGGATTCGATCCCGGGTCTCCAGGATCGCGCCCTGGGCCAAAGGCAGGCGCCAAACCGCTGCGCCACCCAGGGATCCCTTCTCTTGAGTTTCTTAAATTATGTTTGATGGTCAAACAAAAATTATAGTTTTGTTTGATGTGGTTCTTAATGTCTGTAGAGGAAACATTTAAAACAATTTTAAGTGGGGAAGGGTAAATAGTTTAAAGAGAAGTAAAGTTTCTATACTTCATTTATACATAAGTCGATATTTGACACCAGTAGACTGATATGTTTTGTATATATAATTTAATACCTAGAGCAACTACTAAAAATTCTGTAAAATGAGATACACTTAAAAACACTGCATATAGGGATCCCTGGGTGGCGCAGCGGTTTGGCGCCTGCCTTTGGCCCAGGGCGCGATCCTGGAGACCCAGGATCGAATCCCACGTCGGGCTCCCGGTGCATGGAGCCTGCTTCTCCCTCTGCCTATGTCTCTGCCTCTCTCTCTCTCTCTCTGTGACTATCATAAATAAATAAATAAAATTTAAAAAAAAAAAAAACACTGCATATAAATCAGAGTAGAATTCTGAAAAACAAAATAGACCCACAGAAAGGGACAGTTAAAACCACAGGAAGGCAAGTAAAAGAAAATAGGGAAATGATAAACAAAGGGAACAGAAGGAAAAACATTTAAATGGCAGGCTTTATATCTGACACTAGTAATTTCACTAAATGTAAAATGATTGAAATATACCAATTAAAAGATAAAGATTGGAAAAATGGATTAAACATGACCCAGCTCTGATGAAAGAAATCACAAAGAACAAAATAAATGGAGAGATATTTTATGTCCATGGATAGGAAGACAATACTGTCAAAACATCAATTCTTCCCAACTTTATAGATTCAATGCAATCCTAATCAAATTCCCAGGAACTTATTTTGTGGATATTGACAAACTAATTCTAAAGTTTATATGGAGAGGCAAAAGACTCATAATAGTCAACATACTATTAAAGTAGAAGAGCATATTTGGCAGACTGACACTATCCAACTTCAAGACTTACTGTAAAGTTACAGTAATTGGAAGACAGTGAGATATTGGTGAAAGAATAGACAAATAGATCAATGGAACAGAATACTGTATGATTTCAAATATATGATATTCTGGAAAAGGCAAAACTATAAAGAGAGTAAAAAGATCAGTGATTGCCAAGGTTAGGGTGAGAGAGGGAAGAATAGGTAAAGCACAATGTTTAGAGCAATGAAAATTTAGTATGGTAATATAATGGAGGGAACATTTGTCATAGCAATAGAATGTACAATACCAAGAATAAACCCTAACGTAAACTATGGACTTTGAGAGATCATGTGTGAATTTAGGTTCTTTGATTGCAACAGATGTACAACTCGGGTGCAGGATACTGATAGTGGGGAGGGTGTATGTGTAGGTGGGGCAGAGAGTAGGGGCTATATAGTAACCCTCTGTATTTTCTGCTCCATTTTCTTATTAACCTAAAAATAATCTTTTTGTTAAGTGACACAATTACATGCCCAGTATAAAAATTTCATAATACTGTAGGAATATAGGCAATTTGAAAGTAAAAGGAAGGAAAATGATACATTATGGGAACATTAATAAAATATACTGAGGAGTAGCTATATTACTATCATATAAAGTAGACCTCAGAGCAGAGAAAATGATCAGACAAGAGGGTCATTCTTTAATAAGAAGGTCAATCCAGCAAGAAAGCATAGTAATACTAAATGTGCATGCAATAAACAACACAAATTAAGGAGAATATATAAATAAAAAAAAAGAGCTGATTCTTTGAAAACACCAATAAAATTGAAAAAACTCTAGCAGGATTGGTGAAGAAAAAAAGGGAAGATCCAATTTACCAATATCAGAAATGAAACATAAGATATCACTATAGATCTTGTGGACATCAAAAGGCTAATAAGAGAATACCACAAACAACTCTACACACATAAATTTGATAACATAGACAAAGCAGATCAATTCATTGAAGAACACAAGCTGTCAAAATTCACCCAATATGAACCTGATATAGCTCAATAATAATTTTTTTATAATAAATTTATTTTTTATTGGTGTTCAATTTACCAACATACAGAATAACACCCAGTGCTCATCCCGTCAAGTGCCCCCCTCAGTGCTCGTCACCCATTCACCCCTACCCCCCGCCCTCCTCCCCTTCCACCACCCCTAGTTCATTTCCCAGAGTTAGGAGTCTTTATGTTCTGTCTCCCTTTCTGATATTTCCCACACATTTCTTCTCCCTTCCCTTATATTCCCTTTCACTATTATCTATATTCCCCAAATGAATGAGAACATACACTGTTTGTCCTTCTCCGATTGACTTACTTCACTCAGCATAATACCCTCCAGTTCCATCCACGTTGAAGCAAATGGTGGGTATTTGTCATTTCTAATGGCTGAGGAATATTCCATTGTATACATAGACCACATCTTCTTTATCCATTCATCTTTCAATGGACACCAAGGCTCCTTCCACAGTTTGGCTATTGTTAGCTCAATAATTATTAAAGAAATTGAATTTTAATTTAAAAAGTCCCTAAAAAAGATGTCTCCAGGCCTAGATGACTTCACTAGAGAATTCCAATATTGCATAAGGAATTTAGTGCATTATCCTACAACCTCTCCCACTAAATAGAAGAGAAGGAACACTGGACACTTCATTATGAAGCTAATGATACCTTGACACTTAAACCAGACTGAGACAGTACAGAAAAGGAAAACTGCAGACTAATATCACTGAGTATAGATGCAAAAATCCTTAAGAAAATATTAGCAAAATGAATTCAAGCAATAGATATAAAAATTATACACTGTGAATAAGTAGAGATCATTCCAAAGATGTCAGCCTTGTCCAATATTCAAAATCATTTAGCACAATCCATCAGATTTAGACTAAAGAATAAAAATCACATGATCTATTGATCAATGCAGAAAAAATCTGAAAAATTTCAACACCTATTCATAATAGAAAAAAAAAACTTTCAGGAAAATAGGAATAAAGGAGAAATTTCTTACCTTGATAAAGAACAACTACAAAATACAGCTAACAGAATATATAATAGTGAAAAATTCAATGCTTGCTTGCATTCTTTCTTTCTTTCTTTTTTAAGATTTTATATATTTATTTGACAGGAGAGAGCACAAACAGGGGGAGCCACGGAGGGAGAGGGAGAAGCAGGCTCCCTGCTCAGCAGGGAGCCCAACATGGGGCTTGATCCCAAGGTCCTGGGATCTGACCTGAGCTGAAGGTAGATGCTTAACTGACTGAGCCACGTAGGTGCCCTGCAACGCTTTCTTTCTAAGGTTGAGATTCAACACATGATGGCTACTCTTAACCACTCTTATTTAACATAGTCCTAGAAGATCTAGTCAGTAGAGATGAAGAAAGATCAGAGATGAAGAAATAAAACTGTCCATATTTGCAGATGGTATGAAAGTGTATGTAAAAAAAATTTCAAGGCATCTACATAGAAACTGGAAATTGTAGGCAAATTCAGTAAGATCAAAGAAACAAAATAAATATACAAAAATCCATTGTATTTCTAAACTAGCAATAAACATATACATATTTAAATTAAATATAGATTTCATTTATAACCACTCTCAAAAGTGGAGGATTTAGGGTTTTTTTGTCTTTAGATTATTTATTTATTTATTTATTTATTTATTTATTTATTTATTTATTTATTGTACTTCCATTTTTTTATTGCAATTCAATTTGCCAACATATAGCATAACATCCAGTGCTCATCCCACCAAGTGCCCCCCTCAGTGCCCATCACCCAGTCACTCCAACCCTCCGCCCACTTCCCCTTCCACTACCCCTTGTTCATTTCCTAGAGTTAGGTGTCTCATGTTTTGTCACCCTCTCTGATATTTTCACTCATTTTCTCTTTTTTCCCTTTATTCCCTTTCACTAATTTTTATATTCTCCAAATGAAGGAGACCATAAAATGTTTGTCCTTTTCCGATTGACTTATTTCACTCAGCATAATATCCTCTAGTTCCATCCACGTCGAAACAAATGGTGGGTATTTGTCGTTTCTAATGGCTGAGGAATATTCCATTGTATACATAGACCACATCTTCTTTATCCATCATCTTTCGATGGGCACTGAGGCTCCTTCCACAGTTTGGCTGTTGTGGACATTGCTGCTAGAAACATTGAAGTACAGGTGTCCCGGCGTTTCACTGCATGAGTATCTTTGGGCTAAATCCCCAGCAATGCAATTGCTGGGTCATAGGGCAGATCTATTTTTAACTCTTTGAGGAACCTCCACACAGTTTTCCAGAGTGGCTGCACCAGTTCACATTCCCACCAACAGTGCAAGAGGGTTCCCCTTTTTCCACATCCTCTCCAACATTTGTTGTTTCCTGTCTTGTTAATTTTCTCATTCTCACTGATGTGAGGTGGGATCTCATTGGGGTTTTGATTTGTATTTCCCTGATGGCAAGTGAAGTGAAGCATTTTCTCATGTGCTTGTTGACCATGTCTCTGTCTTCCTCTGTGAAATTTCTGTCCATGTCTTTTGCCCATTTCATGATTGGATTGTTTGCTTCTTTGCTGTTGAGTTTAACAAGTATTTTATAGATCTTGGATACTAGCCCTTTATCTGAGGTCATTTGCAAATATTTTCTCCCATTCTGTAGGTTGTCTTTTACTTTTGTTGACTGTTTCTTTTGCTGTGCAAAAGCTTCTTATCTTGATGAAGTCCCAATAGTTCATTTTTGCTTTTGTTTCTTTTGCCTTCGTGGATGTATCTTCCAAGAAGTTGCTGTGGCCAAGTTCTAAAAGGGTGTTGCCTGTGTTCTCCTCTAGGATTTTGATGGGTTCTTGTCTCACATTTAGATCTTTCATCCATTTTGAGTTTATCTTTGTGTATGGTGTAAGAGAATGGTCTAGTTTCATTCTTCTGCATGTGGCTGTTCAATTTTACAAGCACCATTTATTGAAGAGACTCTTTTTTTCCAGTGGATAGTCTTTCCTGCTTTGTCGAAAATTAGTTGACCATAAAATTGAGGGTCCACTTCTGGATTCTCTATTCTGTTCCATTGATCTATGTGTCTGTTTTTGTCCTGGTACCACAGTGTCTTGATGATCACAGCTTTGTAGTACAGCCTGAAATCTGGCATTGTGATGCCCCCAGCTCTGGTTTTCTTTTTTAATATTCCCCTGGCTATTTGGGGTCTTTTCTGATTCCACACAAATCTTAAGATAATTTGTTCCAACTCTCTGAAGAAAGTCCGTGGTATTTTGATAGGGATTGCATCGAACGTGTAAATTGCTCTGAGTAACATTGACATTTTCACAATATTAATTCTGCCAATCCATGAGCATGGAATATTTTTCCATCTCTTTTGTGTCTTCCTCAATTTCTTTCAGAAGTGTTCTGTAGTTTTTAGGGTATAGATCCTTTACTTCTTTGGTTAAGTTTATTCCTAGGTTTCTTATGCTTTTGGGTGTAATTGTAAATGGGATTGACTCCTTAATTTCTCTTTCTTCAGTCTAACTGTTAGTGTATAGAAATGCCACTGATTTCTGGGCATTGATTTTGTATCCTACCACATTGCTGAATTGCTGTATGAGTTCTAGCAATCTTGGGGTGGAGTCTTTTGGGTTTTCTATGTACAGTATCATGTCATCTGCAAAAAGGGAGAGTTTGACTTCTTCTTTGGGAATTTGAATGCCTTTTATTTATTTTTGTTGCCTGATTACTGAGGCTAGGATTCTAGTACTATGTTGAATAGCAGTGGTGAGAGTGGACATCCCTGTCGTGTTCCTGATCTTAGGGGAAAGGCTTCCCCATTGAGAATGATATTTGCTGTGGGCTTTCATAGATGGCTTTTAAGATGTTGAGGAATGTTCCCTCTATCCCTACACTCTGAAGAGTTTTGATCAGGAATGAATGCTGTATTTTGTCAAATGCTTTCTCTGCATCTATTGAGAGGATCATGTTTCTTTTTTTTTTTTCTCTTGCTGATATGATCAATCACATTGATTGCTTTACGAGTGTTGAACCAGCCTTGCATCCCGGGGATAAATTCCACTTGGTCATGGTGAATAATCTTCTTAATGTGCTGTTGGATCCTATTGGCTAGTATCTTGCTGAGAATTTTTGCATCTGTGTTCATCAGGGATATTGGTCTATAATTCTCCTTTTTGGTGGAGTCTTTTTCTGGTTTTGGAATTAAGGTGATGCTGGCCTCATAGAATGAATTTGGAAGTACTCCATGTCTTTCTATCTTTCGGAACAGCTTTAGTAGAATAGGTATGGTTTCTTCTTTAAACATTTGATAGAATTCCCCTGGGAAGCCATCTGGCCCTGGACTTTTGTGTCTTGGGAGGTTTTTGATGACTGCTTCAATTTCCTCCCTGGTTATCGGCCTGTTCAGGTTTTCTATTTCTTCCTGTTTCAGTTTTGGTAGTTTGTGGTTTTCCAGAAATGTGTCATTTCTTCTAGATTGCATAATTTATTGGCATATAGCTGCTCATAATAATTTTTAAAAATCGTTTGTATTTCCTTGGTGTGGTGGTGATCTCTCCTTTCTCATTCATGATTTTATTAATTTGAGTCTTTTCTCTCTCTTTTTTTAAATAAGGCTTGCTAATGATTTAATGTATCTCATTAATTCTTTCAAAGGACCAACTCCTGGTTTTGTTAATCTGTTCCACAGTTCTTCTTGTCTCTATTTCATTGAGTTCTGCTCGAATCTTTATTAATTCTCTTCTTCTGCTGGGTGTAGGATCTATTTGCTCTTTTTTTATCTAGCTCCATTAGGTGCAAGGTTAGCTTTTGTATTTGGGTTCTTTCCAGTTTTTGGACGGATGCTTGTATTGCGATGTTTTCCCCCTCAGGACTGCTTTTGCTGTATCCTAAAGATTTTGAATGGTTTTATCTTCATTCTCATTAGTTTCCATGAATCTTTTTAATTCTTCCCTAATTTCCTGGTTGACCCTTTCATCTTTTAGCAGGTTGGTCCTAAACCTCCATGTGTTTGAAATCCTTCCAAACTTCTTCTTGTGATTGAGTTCTAGTTTCAAAGCATTATGGTCTGAAAATATGCAGGGAACCATCCCAATCTTTTGGTATCAGTTCAGACCTGATTTGTGACCCCATATGTGGTCTATTCTGGAGAAAGTTCCATGTGCACTTGAGAAGAATGTGTATTCAGTTGCGCTTGGATGTAAAGTTCTGTAGATATCTGTGAAATCCATCTAGTCCAGTGTATCATTTAAAGCTCTTGTTTCTTTGGCGATGGTATGCTTAGAAGACCTGTTGATTGTAGAAAGCGCTACATTCAAGTCACCAAGTATAAGTGTATTATTATCTAAGTATGTCTTAACTTTGGTTATTAATTGATTGATATACTTGGCAGCTCCCACATTCAGGGCATAAATATTCATGATTGTTAGGTCTTCCTGTTGGATAGATCCTTCAAGTATGATATAGTGTCCCTCTTCATCTCTTATTACAGTCTTCGGGATAAACTAGGATGGCTACCCCTGCTTTCTTCTGAGGACCATTGGAATGGTAAATGGTTCTCCAACCTTTTATTTTCAGGCTGTAGGTGTCCTTGGGTCTTAAATGAGTCTCTTGTAAACAGCAAACAGATGAGTCTTGCTTTTTTATCTGAAACCCTGCGCCTTTTGATGGGGTCATTAAGCCCATTCACATTCAGAGTTACTATTGAAAGATATGAATTTAGTGTCATCATGATACCTATTCAGTCCCTGTTTTTGTGGATTGTTTCCTTGGACTTCCTCTTTCTTTTACAGGGTCCCCCTTAATGTTTCTTGCAGAATTGGTCTGGTGGTCACATATTCTTTCAGTTTCTGCCTATCTTGGAAGCTCTTTATCTCTCCTTCTATTCTGAATGAGAACCTTGCTGGATAGAGTATTCTTGGCTGCATGTTCTTCTCATTTAGGACCCTGAATATATCTTGCCAGCCCTTTCTGGCCTGCCAGGTCTCCGTGGAGAGGTCTGCTGTTATTCTGATACGTCTCCCCTAAAGGTTATATATTTCTTGTCCTTTGCTGCTTTAAGGATCTTCTCTTTATCTTTGGAATTTTCAAGTTTCACTATTAAATGTCGAGGTGTTGAACGGTTTTTATTGATTTTAGGGGGGGATCTCTCTATCTCCTGGATCTGAATGCCTGTTTCCCTTCCCAAGTTAGGGGAGTTCTCAGCTATGATTTGTTCAAATACATATTCTGGACCTCTGTCCCTTTCAACGCCCTCGGGAACCCCAATTAAATGTAGATTTTTCCTCTGAGGCTGTCATTTATTTCCCTTATCCTATCCTCATGATCTTTTAATTGTTTTTCTCTTTTTTCCTCATTTTCCTTCCTTGCCATCAACTTGTCTTCTATGTCACTCACTCATTCTTCTACCTTGTTAACCCTCGTTGTTAGAACCTCCAGTTTGGATTGCACCTTATTTAATTGATTTTTTAATTTTGGCCTGATTAGATCTGAATTCTGCAGTCATGAAGTCTCTTGAATCCTTTATGCTTTTTTCTAGAGCCACTAGTAGCTTTATAATTGTGCTTCTGAATTGGCTTTCTGACATTGAATTGTAATCCAGATTTTGTAACTGTGGGAGAGAGGACTGTTTCTGATTCTTTCTTTTGTGGTGAGTTTTTCCTTCTAGTCATTTTGCTCAGTGCAGAGTGGCCAAAAACAAGTTGTGCTGAAAAAGGAGAAATAGAGAGGATAAAAAAGGGGAAAAAAGAAAAGAAAAAAGAAAGAAAAAAAGGGGGGGAGACAGAAAACAAAGAACAAGGGGGAGTATCCTCTGATTCTATATACTGTAGATCCCTCGACCTCCCCTGGAACTTTCCAGCGTTGCTTGATCAATAACTTGCTTTTCCCCTGTCCATCTAGCTGGTCTTCTGGGGGAGGGGCCTGCTGCGCTGATTCTCAGGTGTGTGCACCTGAGGGAGCTGCCCAGCCCCCTGCCAGGTGCATGGCTCAGTGGGAGCTGTTTATCCTGTGAGGCCCCTGCTCAGTCCCAGGCACAGGGTGACACCAGGAAGAACAGTGGCAGCGGCCAGCTCTCCAGCCCTAGAGTCAGCTCCCACAGTAACTACTGCAGCTCCCAGTCTGCAGGGGCCTGGATGCTCTAGGGTCAGTGACCTGGATCTGCTCAGCTCGGGCCGCCCAGTGGCAGGACTGTCCTTGCTGTCCTATGCACTCCAGGCCTCTGCCTGTCCCCAGGGGAGCGCGGAATACTGGGCTGTGTCCCGGCGCCCTGTGCTCTGGGGCCTGCGCTGCTGGGATCGCGTCCGGGGCCACGTAGCCCCCTACACGAAGCCGCTGCCCGAGGCGCCCCAGAGCTGCTCCCAAGGCCCCGCCGTGCACGCGCTGCAGCCCTTTAGGGAGCTCCGCCGCGGGGTGTGGGGCTCTCCCTGGGGCGCAGGTGTCTGTTAGTGTCCCCGGGAGCCCGAGGGCATCCCCGCCCCCCTGGGGTCCTGCTCCAACTCCCTGCGGGCCCCTTTCCACCCGGGAAGATTGGTGCAGCTCCTGCTTCTCCGGGACGGGGCTCTCCTGTCCTGGGGACACTCGCCCCGGCCTTAGCCCGGCTCCTCGCGGGGCCCCTCCCCCTTGGATGCTTTTTTATTTTTATTTTTTACCGTCTTCCTGCCTTAATAGAAGTGCGAACTCTTCTCACTGTAGCATTCCAGCTGTTCTCTCTTTAAATCTCGGGCGGAATTAATAGGTTTTGAGGATGATTTGAAAGTTATCTAGGTAAGTTGGTGGGAAAAGGTGACTTGGGGACCCTACTCTTCTGCCATCTAGCCCCGCTACCGAAGATTTAGGTTAAATCTAACAACTCAGGTACATGACTTTACTCAACAAAACACAGATGATGAAATCAGAGAAGACCTAATAATATATTCATGGATTGAGAGATCAATACAGTAAAGATGTCAATTCTCCCCAAATTGATACAGATGTGCATTGTAATTCCTACCACAATCTTGGCAAGAAATATTTTTTAGATATAGGCAAAATCATTCTAAAATTTATATGTAAATATATAGGTCCTAAAACAACTGAAACAAATCTTAAGAAAGAATATAGTAAAAATCATTCTATCTACTTTCAGCAGTTATATAGGTTCAATAACCATGAGTGTGGTGTTGGCAGAAGGATAGACCTACAGATCAGTGGAACTAAGTAGATCACATAAACACACAGATCAATAGAACAAAGTAAAGAATCCAGAAATAGACACGTACAAATATGCCCAATTGATCTGCAACTAAGATGCAAAAGCAATTACATGGAGACAAGATAGTCTTGCAACAAATTGTTCTAGAACAATTGAATATCCATAGGCAAAAACAAAAACAACAGAAACAATAAACTTCAAATTATATT
The DNA here is from genome assembly GCF_018345385.1 of Vulpes lagopus. Taxonomy (NCBI): domain Eukaryota; kingdom Metazoa; phylum Chordata; class Mammalia; order Carnivora; family Canidae; genus Vulpes; species Vulpes lagopus. Next base: position 68,190,037 of record NC_054832.1, on the reverse strand, counting down.
CAGATCGATGGAAAAATTAAATAAATCATGGATATCAATATAGAAATGCATTATTTAAAACTATAATACTTTTATCCAAAAGCTTTAGAGAAAATTTTTAGGATCTAGGTAAAAGGTTCTTAGGCTTGACATGAAAAGCATAATTCATGAAATAAAAAATTGGTAAGGTGGAATTTATCAAAAGCAAAAATTTTGATCTGCCACAGACCCTTTAAGAGGGTGAAAAGACAATCTACATACTCAGAGAAAACATTTGCAAGCCATATATCTCACAAAGGTGAATGTCTAGAATATACAGAGAACTCTAAAATTCTAATGTAAAAACAAAACAATCCAGTTAGAAAAGGAGCAGAACAATTTAAGAGACATTTCACAAAACAGGGTATAAAAGTGACAGATATGCATGAAAAGATGTCCAATGTTAATTGATTATTAAAGAAGTATAAATTAAAATGACAATGTGATGTCACTATACATCTATCAGAACCATCAAAATGAGAGACGGACAATGACACATGCTGTTGAGGATGCAGATAAACTGGATTACTTAGTAGTGTCAGCAGCAAGGTAAAATAGTATGGTTACTCTCATAAAGCTTTTGACTGTTTCTTAAAGAGCCAAACATGAGGGGCACCTGGGTGGCTCAGTGGTTGATCCTCTCCCTAAGCTCTGGGATGATCCCGAAGTCCTGGGATCGAGTCCCATATCGGGCTTCCTGTGTGGACCTTGTTTCTCCCTCTGCCTATGTCTCTGCCTTTCTCCATGTCTCTAATGAATGAATAAACAAAATCTTAAAAAACAAACAAACAAAAAAACATGGAACTTAACCACCATCGGACTCAGCAGTTCTACTCTTGAGCATTTATTCCAGAGAAGGAAAAATTTATGAATACAAAAAAGCTTGTACATAAATGCTTATGAGAGCTTTACTTGGAATATCCCAAACTGGAAACAACCCAAGCGTTCTTTGGCTGGTGAATGGTTAAACAACCTAGTTTATATGGAATATTATTCAGCAACAGAAAAGAATGAACTCCTGGTACCCACAAAACTTAGATGAATCCCCAGAAAACTATGCAGAGTGAAAAAGTCATTCCTGAATGGTTATATAGTGTAGATTCCATTTATATAACGTTCCTTTTTATTAATATTTTTATTAATAACCATAAAATTTACCTATTTAAAGTGCACTATTCACAGAGTTGTAGTATATTCACAGAGTTGTACAAATATCACCCAAATCTGAGTTCAGAATATTTACACCACTCCAAAAAGAATTTCCATTTCTTTTTCTCCAAAAAGAAATCCCCCCAAACCCATTATCCATCACTCTTATCTCTTCTTTAAGGTCCTGGAAACCATGAATCTGCCTTCTGTCTTATGGATTTACCTCTCCTGGACATGTCATATCAATTGAATCATGTAATTAGTGGTCTTTTGTGAATGGTTTCTTTTACCTAGCATAGTGCTTTCTTTAAAAGATTTTATTTATTTATTCATGAGAGACACAGACAGAGAGGCAGAGACACAGGCAGAGGGAGAAGCAGGCTCCCTACAGGGAGCCTGATGCAGGACTTGATCCTAGGATCCTGGTATCAAGACCTGAGCCAAAGGCAGATGCTCAACCATTGAGCCACCCAGATGCCCCAGCATAGTGCTTTCAAGGTTCATCCATATTGTAACATGTATCAACACTTCATTTATTTTTATTCAAATAACACTACATTATAGGAATATACTTCCCTTTGCTTATCCATGCATCAGTTGATGGACATTTAGGTTGTTTCCACTTTTTGGCTACTATAAATAAGTTCTATGAACATTTGTGTGTAAGTTTTTGTGTGGACGTATAATTTTGTTTCCCTTGAGTATATGACAAGGACTGGGGTTGCTTGTTCATATGGTAATTACATATTTCACTTTTTGAGGAACTGCCAAACTGTTTTTTCAAAGTGGCTGCACTGGGAATCCCTGGGTGGCTCAGAGGTTTAGCGCCTGCCTTCAGCCCAGGGTGTGATCCTGGAGACCCGGGATCGAGTCCCACATCAGGCTCCCTGCATGGAGCCTGTTTCTCCCTCTGCCTGTGTCTCAGTCTCTCTCTCTCTCTCTGTGTCTTTCATGAATAAATAAATAAAATCTTAAAAAAAATTAAAAAAAACCAAAGTGGCTGCACTGTTTCATAATACCACCAACAATGAGTTAGGGTTCTAATTTCTTTATTTTTTCATTGGTACTTGTTATTATCTTCTTGTTATAGCCACCCTAGTGGATGTGAAATGGTATCATATTGTGACTTTATTACGGATTTGCTCTTCTCTTTAACACTTCTACTCTGTTGCCAGGCTCACATGCATTTTTATCAAATGCCTCTTCTCATTCTCTTCCTATTCATCATTGGAATCCTACCTATCCTTCAATATTCATATAATATATTATTATATTCCTATAAAGCCTCTTCTCCTTGTCCTCATTTTTGGAAGCACGTCCTCTGACATTCTTTTTCCCTAAACTTTATCCACACATTTCTTGGAACATTCACACCCACATACTATTCTTGTATATGTACAATAGACTGTGTGATTATAAGTTTTTAGAGAGCAAAATTTATAGTTTACTTGTTTTAGTTCTCTCTATAGTTAGTAACAGCTGATCAGTAAAGAATGTAATAAATGATAATGCTCCCTAGCCCCCTCCCTGTTTCAACCCTCTGCAGAACATTTATTGTTGTCTAGTATTTTCTTACTGATTGTTTTGCTGAAGGGCTGAATGTGGACATGATTAGAGTAGGGACCTTGTCTTTTTGTCTTTTCCATTACCATGTCCTACTGGCTAGCATATCCTAAGTGCTCAATCAAAACATGTTAAGTGAATTGACAACTGAGTGAATGAATTTCACACCTATAGTTTCAGGAAGTATTGATAGTGCCTTCATACACTAAAAGAACTTTATTTGATGTTTATTTATTTTTATATTTAATGTTTAATAATAACTTTAATACATAAGATTCCCAAATTATCTGAGCTAGCATTCTTACATTCACAGGTTCCTAAATAGTTATTTGGGAAATAATATGCCAATCTGAAGCCAGTAATTCTTCAAATATAAATGTCAATTTATCTATAGAAAGGTATCTATAGAAATACTCAAGATTAATTATTATAAAATATGGGCATTTTTAAAGATTTTGTACTGATGCTGAAGTTCAGGAGATTGGAAAACTCGGTAATTATCTACTAATGCTTCCTACTGCCTTATAAATTCTAACAGGATAATTACCAATATGCTCCATTATTATTATTCTCAAGGATACATGATGGACAAGAAATTTCTAGGCAATTATTCTTCTCTGGTCTGGTTAGAAGGTATGAGACAGATAAAAGGACCATTTAATCATGCAAGAAAAGCACCCATTTCCTGAAAAGCTCTGATAGACTTTTATCATGACCCTGAAAATCTAAAACTGCACTATAAGTGGAGAAATACAACTATTGCACGCTATTGACATGGCTGTAGAGATGATAAAGGGAAGAGATTTCTTGTAAGTCATTTGTTATAAGAGCTTAGGAAAAACAGAAGTTTCTACTTAAAATTTCCTCTTTATTGCTTGCTCATTTTCTTTCACTTGCTAAATTCACATTTAAATCATATCCATATGTTCTCAGTTTAAACTACAACCGTATTTCTAATCTCGTCCATTTCCTAGCTCGGAAAATGACTCCACGTGACTTTCAGTGCCTCCTTTTTATGATCGCGTTTGATAGAGAGTACACACACCTCAAATGTGTGTTGAGCAGAAAAAGCTTAAAATGGCAAGGCACATTTCACACTTTCTATTGGCGCGTGGAATGATGGAGCTCTCAGCCTCCAAGCTCAGAAAGACTTGGGCTTGAATCCCAGCTCAGACAACACTAGCTATGTGTTCATGAGCTACCTATTCCAATACTGGTTGTCGATAATTGGAGGCAACAACAGCACCAATTTTAAAGGGCTGTGGGGAGATGGAACAAGATCATGCATTGAGGGGCCAACAACAACTCATGTGCCTTGCAGTGTGCTAAGCATTTTCTCTTCTTCTTTTTTTTTTTAATTTGTTTATTCATAAGAGACACACACACACACACAGAGACAGAGACCTAGGCAGAAGGAGAAGCAGGAACTGGATCCCAGGATTCCGGGATCACGACCTAGGCTGAAGGCAGAGGCTCAATCACTGAGTCACCCAGGCATCCCATGTGCTAAGCATTTTCAATGTACTGTCTCACTTAATCCTCAGAATAGCCTTAGAAGATCAGTACTACTACTGTCCTCACTCTCAGATGAAGGAATGAAGGCACAGATGATTGACTGAGACATGGTAAGACCTCAATAAATACCACTTTTGTTGGTATATGTGAAGGACTTTTATGTATTACTTGACTAAAAATATGCTAACACTGAGTCAACCAACATTACATTAATTATTGGAGTGGGCTGAACATTTTACATGATTTTCTGAATTAATCTGCACATCTTCCCTCAGCAATGCTACCATTGCTTTCATTCTACCAATGAACAAATTAAGGTTTAAAGAGGTTAAGTTATATGTCTGAGGGACTAGAGCCAGAAGGCCAAAAAGGCTAAGATACAAACCCAGCAGCCTGATTTCAAAGGCCGCAAAGGTAATCTGGTTATTCTCTACTAGCTCCAGCCCTTTACCTAATAACCAGGTTATTTTTTTTTAAAGATCATTTATTTATTTATTTGAGAGAGAGAGAGAGCACGCACAAGCAGGGGCGGGGGGCGGAGGGAGAGGGAGAAGCACGCTCTCTGTGGAGCAGGGAATCCACTGTGGGGCTCGACCCCAGGACGCCGAGATCAAGACCTGAGCCCAAGGCAGACGCTTAACTGACCACCTAGGCATCCCTAATATCCAGGTTATTAAAGAAGGAAAAGGCAATGGCTTTGACAAAGAGGTAGGTTGTGGAATAAGAAGGAAAAGAATATTTATTTATTTATTTATTTATTTATTTATTTATTTATTTATTTTTTGAAAAGAATATTTAGAGTGACTTTAATTCAATTTACCAGGCACATATTAATCTAATTACACTATGTCAAGCACTTGGGGGAATACAAAGGGGTATGGTATTTAATTGACTCTAAGATGCCACCACTTGTAATATGGATCATTACTTTATTTTCAACTATGGAACAAGTGCCCAGGGTGGGAGACGAGTAATTGGAGACTCTACCTTAAGTTGAGACAAGGGCTATACACTGGATTTAAGAGTTAAAAAATAAGGGCACCTGGGTGGCTCAGTCAGTTAAGTGCCTGACTCTTGATTTCAGTTCAGGTCATGATTTGGGGGTCATAAGCTCGAGTCCCATGTTAGGCTCTGCACTCAGTGGGGAGTTGACTTGAAGATTCTCTCTGCCCTTCTCCAATGCATGCTCTCTCTCTCTCTCTCTCTCTCTCAAACAAATTAATAAATCCTAAAAAAAGAAAAGAAACTACTTGTATTCAACTTTAGAAAGAGAAAGCGAGAGAGAGAGAGAGAGAGAGAGGTGGGGGAAAGGCAGAGGGAGAGAGAAGGCGGGGGAGAGAAGCAGACTCCCTGCTGAGCGTGGAGCCCAATGCAGGACTTGCTCCCATGACCCTGAGATCATGACCTGAGCTGAAATCAAGAGCTAGAGGCTTAACTGACGAGCCACTGAAGCGCCTCTAAATAACTAAATCTTTTTTTTTCTTAAAGGTGTAAACAAGAAATAAACCTGACAAGCAGAAAAGCACAAGGGAAGTTTCATGTTTTGATCTTGCCATTGCATGAGGGAAGGGAAAAAAAATCTCACCTGAAAAATGTAAAGCTGGTACTCACTCATCTTTGTGGTCTAAATATACAACACAAATTTAATCTGAAGTGGTTTCAGATCAGTAGTTTCTGACAGAAGCAAACTCAAATACTCTACAAGAACATGCTGCAATTCAAACCTATGATGATTCGAATTGCCATTGACTGTAAAATGCATTCTGATTTCAGAGGTGCTAAAATGTGCAAAAATGCATCTTAGAATAGATGAAAGAGGATGTGAACTGCACTTCCTGCTTTAAAAGTGCTTAGAGACATCTGATCTAATTACGATTAGCAAGATAAAGCACAAACAACAACACAAGTTAGTATATTAAAGTGTAAAATAAATGTTGCAGATGTGTAGGGAAATGAGAATTCAAATTTGACAAACTTCTGGGAAGAACAGTAATGTGGAAAGTCTTCATGGGAAGGTGGGACTCAGTCTGGACCTTAATACCTGGGTTGGGTTTAGATGAGGAGAGAAGGGGGAGAGAAGACATACAAAATAAGGTGTGGAGTCAGATTAAATTAGACAATTTTATATTGTAGAAAATGAGGAGTGGAATCCAGGTGGAATAGAGAGCCTGTATTGATCAGGTGAGTTTAGAAAGATGTTATAGAAGATGTACAGAAGATTTTTAAGAGAAGCCCAAGGTAAGGAATTAGGAATTAGGAAATGAGGGACGCCTGGGTGGCTCAGGGGTTGAGCATCTGCCTTTGGCTCAAGGAGTGATCCTGGAGTCCTGGGATTGAGTCCCGCATCGGGCTCCCTGTGTGGAGCCTGCTTATGTCTTTGCCTCTCTCTCTGTGTGTCACTCATGAATAAATAAATTAAAACATTTTTTAAAAATAGAAATTAGGAAATGATATTCATTTAAGTTAGCCACCCAATTGATCAGTTGCCCAACCAACAAACATTAAGTGGCTGCTACATGCCAGGGACTAAGTATAAAATGATGAATAACACAGGGTCTCATCTTGTAAGTTATAATTGTTTGGTGGAACAGTCAAGTAAACAACTGGAATTATACCACAGGGTGTACTATCATATCAGCTGCAATTTACTGAGCAACCTTATTTCCCCCAAATACAAGTACTAGATAGGGAATGTTTATGTTATATAATTCTATATTAAAAGCAAAAATATACTTATTTTGGAGCTGAGAAAACTGAGGCTTAGAGAGATGAAGGATTTCTACATACCCCTTCCTCATACCTAATTAAGAATGGATTCCATTACTAATGATATACTCTCAAATAAACAAATTATGTAAAGCCCCAATCACAACATCTGAAAACTCTGAAGAACAATTTTGTAATTTCTTCATTATATCTTAGTATTCAGAAAAATGCACCAAGTGATCATGTTCTAAGTCTATTAGTATACCTTAACTCATACAAACCCTGGGGTAGAGTTGGCCAAAGTTGTTTTGGAAATTTAGCTGAGGTGTGGAAAAATAATAACTTAACCTAGTCTCTGAAGTCAGTTGTGAGTATCATGAGTTTTATTAAACTACAGCCACATAATGTTGGAAAAAACACATTTACCCAGAGTTTCATGAAAGCTGTGGTATGGATCCAAATCCCTCCTATTAGCACTTGTGTAGGATTGACATAGCTTGAGCCATTTTAAAAGGGAGTTGGAGGTGGCCACTGTAGAGAGACTGCCTCACTCACATTTGGACTGGGCAAAATGGCAATTATTTTAAGGAACTGTTTGAGAAGTCAGCTGAACAGACATTCTGATCACAAGATGGTAGACTTTCTGAAGATAAAATCAACAGTTGCTCAATGTATAACCCAGAGGAGCATGTTAACACCCATAGGAAACTTGTTAGCATCCACAGAAACCCTTATTTTATCTTTTCTTCAACTCATGTGATTGCCTCCTCCTCTTCCTCATAAAAACCCTTTGCTTTCACCCCACAAGTGGGAACACTATTTAGATGTTTACCTGAATCTGTGCTCTCCAAATTGCAATTCTTTAAACCCCAATAAATGCTCATTCGCCTCTCATTGTGGCTCTTTATTTTCAGGCTGACACATTCAAGGCAGAAGTGTTCCTTACCTCACTGTTGGTGGCACAAGAACGGACGGCTCTCGGCAGCTCTTAGCTCTCTCCGGGGTTGTCTTACAAAAAGAGTCGCCTCACCCAAGATTATATCCCCTTCCCAAAAGATCTACCACCATTGTTCCAGTTCAGCAAAACTCTGAAGGGGCATCTCCTCTGTAGGATAACTGAATTTATTTCAACTTCTACACCAGTAGGCAGAAAAGGGTTCTCTCCCACCCCCCAAGATATCCACATCCTAATCTCCTGACCCTGTGAGTAGGTTAGGTTCAAGAGAAAAGAGGAATTAAGGTTGCACATGGAATTAAGGTTGCTGATCAGTTGACTTCAAGATAAAGAGATTACCCTGGATTATCTGAGTGAGACTAAAATAATCACAGGGTCCTTGGAAGTGGGAGAGGGAAACGGGACACCAGAGCGATGCACTGTGAGAAAGATTCTGTTATTTTTGGATTTGAAGATGGAGGAAGGAGACAGGAACCAAGGAATGTGAGTGGTCTCTAGAAGCTGGAAAAAGGCAAGAAAATGGGTTGTCCCCTAGAGCCTCCAAAGGAGAACTCATCCTGGAAGACCTTTCTATCTTAGCTCAGTGAGGCCTGTGTCAGACTTCTGTGGAACTCTAAGATAATACATTTTTGTTATTTTAAGCTACACAGTTCATGGTAATTTGTTATGGCAGTGATAAAAAAAAAACTAATATATTCTCCCTTTGATCAATTCTTCTCCCTTCTGTCCCTCAGAGGCATAGATTCTGAAAGCATTTTCCAATCAACTTCTTGCGGCAAATCCTCGCTCAAAGTCTTGTTCCCATGAGAGCTAAAACATTAACAAATACAGCTTTCTCCCATTTTTTCTACTTGAAGTATAGATTCAGGTTCACCTAATCACCGCTGGCGCTGCTGAAACTAATATCTCAACTTAGAGGCACAACATGGAGCTGTTTTATTTTCAAATTTGTCATTCGGATTGACTAGGTCAACCTAGGAGGGACCATGGTCAACAATGTGACTGGACAGGAGAAGGCTGACAAATGCTGTGAGTTTGGTGAATCAAAGACTTCTTCAGTGACACCAGGCAAGCTGCATGGGCTTAGGGTCACATATGGGAACATCTCTAAAGCAGCTTTGAGGAATCCAGTCCAGAAGACTGGTAAGCAGAAGATGGGGAACAAAAAGCCCAGTCAGTAAATTTCCCGTGTGAAGGTGCTGAGGCTGGCAAGACATAGGCCATTAGTAAATGTTAGGTCCCTATTTCTGTCCCCATGTGGATTTCTGAGAAATTCCTCTACTGTTTGGGAATTTTCTTTAGACTATGTTTTCCACAGAGCAACAGGAAAGAGTATCTTTTGTTTGTGGGTACTTTATTTTTATTTTTTTTTTGTTTGTGGGTACTTTAAAGCAAATAAAGCTATTATAGAAGGCGAAAGAAAAAATGTCAAATTGTCTGCTTTCTAACTTAAAAACAAAAATCAAAATAACAAGGCCCTAAAGAGAAAACAAAATGTGCTCGGCGTTACCACCTGTCAGCACAACCTACGGTGTACAGTGAAAGAGGGGATGAAAGCCACCATTAGTGTCATAGCACTGGGGGACCTGTGAGACACAGGAAATGCATTAGGCACATAATGTGCTTATCTGAGCACTTCTCTTAAGATGTCACAAGGCTCTTTCACATCAGCCTGTATTTGAGGCTCACAGTTTTCTGAACAGAATCACCAGACACCAAAGGGACTATGGTGCAGACCTAACTTCATCCACGTTGTAGGAGAGGGATAGTGGCCAGAAAAGGAGATCCAGAAAAGGAGATTTCTCCATTTCTCTCTTTAACGCTGTCAATTTCCTTCAAGCATTGTTTTACCTGATTTTCACAAATTTTGATATGCTGTGTTTTTATTTTCATCCATTTAGAAATGTTTCCTAATTTGCCTGCTGATTTCTTTTTTGACCCATGGATTATTCATAAGATTATTGTTTAATTTGCAAATATTTGAGATTTTTCTGATATTCTTCTGTTACTAATTCCTAGTTTATTTCTGTTTTGTTCAGAAAACCTACTTTTTATGATTTCTCTCTTCCTAAACTTACTGAGACAACTTCGAGTGTGCAAAACAGTCTGTAAGTGAATATCCACATGAACTTGAAGAGAATGTTTGTGGGTGTTTTATAATGTTAATTAGCCTCAGTTGGGTTTGTTGATCATTTTGTCCAGCTCTTTTTTATCCTTACTGGTTTCCTCTTGACATACTTGTTCTATTAAGTACAGAGATAGTCATTTATTTTATTTATTTTTTAATTTTTTATAATAAATTTATTTTTTATTGGTGTTCAATTTGCCAACTTACAGAATAACACCCAGTGCTCATCCCGTCAAGTGCCCCTCTCAGTGCCCGTCACCCATTCACCCCCACCCCCCGCCATCCTCCCCTTCCACCACCCCTAGTTCATTTCCCAGAGTTAGGAGTCTTTATGTTCTGTCTCCCTTTCTGATATTTCCCACACAATTCTTCTCCCTTCCCTTATATTCCCTTTCACTATTATTTATATTCCCCAAATAAATGAGAACATACACTGTTTGTCCTTCTCCGATTGACTTACTTCGCATAATACCCTCCAGTTCCATCCACATTGAAGCAAATGGTGGGTATTTGTCGTTTCTAATGGCTGAGGAATATTCCATTGTATACATAAACCACAGCTTCTTTACCCATTCATCTTTCGATGGACACCAAGGCTCCTTCCACAGTTCGGCTATTGTGGACATTGCTGCTAGAAACATGGGGTGCAGTTGTCCCGGTGTTTCATTGCATCTGTATCTTTGGGGTAAATCCCCAACAGTGCAATTGCTGGGTCATAGGGCAGGTCTATTTTTAACTCTTAGAGGAACCTCCACACAGTTTTCCAGAGTGGCTGCACCAGTTCACATTCCCACCAACAGTGTAAGAGGGTTCCCTTTTCTCCGCATCCTCTCCAACATTTGTGGTTTCCTGCCTGGTTAATGTTCCCCATTCTCACTGGTGTGAGGTGGGACCTCATTGTGGTTTTGATTTGTATTTCCCTGATGGCAAGTGATGCAGAGCATTTTCTCATGTGCATGTTGGCCATGTCTATGTCTTCCTCTGTGAGATTTCTCTTCATGTCTTGTGCCCATTTCATGATTGGGTTGTTTGTTTCTTTGGTGTTGAGTTTAATAAGTTCTTTATAGATCTTGGAAACTAGCCCTTTATCTGTTATGTCATTTGCAAATATCTTCTCCCATTCTGTAGGTTGTCTTGTAGTTTCGTTGACTGTATCCTTTGCTGTGCAAAAGCTTCTTATCTTGATGAAGTCCCAATAGTTCATTTTTGCTTTTGTTTCTTTTGCCTTCGTGGATGTATCTTGCAAGAAGTTACTGTGGCTGAGTTCAAAAAGGGTGTTGCCTGTGTTCTCCTCTAGGATATTGATGGAATCTTGTCTCACATTTAGATCTTTCATCCATTTTGAGTTTATCTTTGTGTACGGTGCAAGAGAGTGGTCTAGTTTCATTCTTCTGCATGTGGATGTCCAATTTTCCCAGCACCATTTATTGAAGAGACTTTCTTCCAATGGATAGTCTTTCCTCCTTTATTGAATATTAGTTGACCATAAAGTTCAGGGTCCACTTCTGCGTTCTCTATTCTGTTCCATTGATCTATGTTTAAGTACAGAGATAGTCATATTGAAACTTCCAGGTGTAAGTGTGGATAGGTCTACTTTAATTTGAGTTTTTATTTCATGTGTTCTGAAACACTATTATTGGTGGCACACATATTTAGGAATGCTGTGTGCTTTATAGACATTATCCCTTTTTTATTAGGAAATATACTGGGGTATTTTTACCTAACAATATTCCTTGCTCTGAAATCAGCTTTGTATCATATTAATGAATGGCAATCTAGCCACTAAACCATTTCTGTTAGTGTAATTATTATTATGCTTGATTTTAAATTTATCACCTCACTATTTTTTTCTTTTTGTTGTTCTTTTTCCCATGATTCCTGCCATCTTGTGATTTAATTATTTTTTTAGGGCAGCCCGGGTGGCTCAGCGGTTTAGCACTGCCTTCAGCCCAGGGTGTGATCCTGGAGCCCCGGGATCGAGTCCCACATTGGGCTCCTGCATGGATCCTGCTTCTCCCTCTGCCTGTGTCTCTGCCTCTCTCTCTGTCTCTCATGAATAAATAAATAAATAAATCTTTAAAAAATTATTTATTTATTTGAGAGAAAGACAGAGATAGTAACAGAGCTAGCGAGAGAGAGCATGAGCAGGTAGGAGAGGGAGAAGCAGACTCCCCAGTGAGTAGGGAGCCTGATCAGGACTCGATCCCAGAACCCTGGGACCATGACCTGAGCTGAAGGTAGATGGTTAACCAACTGAGCCACCCAGCTGCCCCTAATTGAATATTTTTATGATTTTTTTTTTTTACCTCCATAGCCTATTAGCAAGGCCTCTTTCTTTTATTGTGATTGTTCTAATATTAATTTTTCTTTCAATTTAGTGTCTTCAAACAATACCATACTACTTTATTATACTACTCCACAATCTACTTCTATTACCTTATTTGTTAATTACCTTGCTTCGACATTTCACTTATAAATCAGAAAAAAAAAGTCATTATTTTTGCTTAAACGGTTTTCTTTCTCAAAAAGAAGTTCTAAAGGTAAGAAAGATCAGGTACGATATGTCTTTCATATTTATCCAAATAATTTCTATTTTTAATGTGTCTCATGACTTTCTATAGACAGCTAGTGCCATTTTCTTTCTTCCTGCCATAGATTCTTTAACATCTCTGGTGTTAAAAGTCCAAGGTGATGAATTTTCTAAGCTTTTCTATATCTTAAAAGTCTTACTGGCTTTCATCATTTTGAAAGATATTTTTATTCTCGGTGTCTTTGTGTCTTTTAATCTTTGTGTGTTTGTGTGTGTGTGCGTGTGTGTGTGTGTGTGTGTGTGTGTGTTTCAATGTTTTATAAAGATGTGCTATGTTATCTTCTGGCTTGCAGAGTTTCTGACAATGACACTGTAGAAAATAAAAGAAAAAAGAAGCCTGTAGTCATCCTGATGTGTCTTTATACATATCATGTTTTTCTTACAGCTGGTCTAAAATTTTGGTGTTTTGTTTTTATTACTGATCCAGCAATTTGATTATAACTCGGTTTGGTTTTCTTTATTTTTATTCTACTTTTTTTGTTTGTTTGTTTTGGTTTGATTATTTTGCATTTCTTGGGTCAATAGGTTTACAGTCTTCATGAAAACTGTTACGTTTTCAGCTATTTTCGCTTCAAATATTTCTCTGAACATACCCCTACCCTCAACTTTTTCCCTCCTTCTTGAACAGTCAATCCAATTACACATATATTAGATTATTTGATATTGTAACACAGGCAAATTTTTTTTAGTATTTTTCTGTTCATTTTGGATAACTCCTATTGCTGTATCTTTATGTTCGCTGATCATTTCTTCAGCTGTGTCTAATATGATATTACTCTCCACATTTCAAATATTATATTTTTCATCTGTAGAGATTCAATTTTGGGCTTTTAATAGAAGTTTTAAAAAGATTTCTTTTCTCATACTGTTCATGTTTAACTCTTTTTTGAAAACATGTGGACCATATTTTTAATAGCTGTTTTCACGTCCTCATTTAATTCCATCATCTTGGTCACTTCCAGGTCTTTTTGTATTGGTTATTTTTACTGGATCATATTTCCCTGCTTCTTTGTATGTTAGGAAATTTTTAATTGAATTCTGTACATTGTGAACTTGCCATATTTTTGCATGATAGATTTTGTTGTGTTCCCATAAAGAGTGTTAAATTTGTTGTTTTTCCAGGCTGTTATTTGTGGTCGGTTTGGTCCTTTGTGTTTTTTTTTTTGTTGTTGTTGTTGTTGTTGTTGTTTGTTTTGTTTTGTTTTTCCTCTCAGAACGGTTTGGTCCTTTGAAAGCATGCTTTTAGGCTTTGTTAAGGTGGACTCAGAGTACTCTTTAGTTGAGGGCTAATTTAGCCACACTATTAATGTAATTCTTTTCTGAGGATACTTTCAGAAATACTTCACTCTAGGTAGTAAGAAAACAATGGTTTCCAGCTTTGTGTGAGCTCTAAGAATTGTCCACATTACTGCTTTGTATTGGTTCTTTGCTCAGGCTCAGATGTGAACCAAAGCTTCTATGGGAATTCTCTCTACAGATCTCTGGGATCTCTCTCTGTTTCTCTGTCTCTGTCTCTGTTTCTCTCTCTCCCTCTCTCTCTCTGTCTCTTAGCTTCCTCTTTTCTAATACTGAGCCCCGAAACTTCCATTTACCTTATTTCTGATATGATATCTCGGTCTCTTAACTCATGGAGAATGCTGGCCTCTGCCGGGTTCCACTGCTTGGTTCTGCAGCCTGGGAACTTTTTCTAGGAAATAAATTTGGGGGAAATCTCTAGTGCTTATATCATTTTTTCCACTCATCTCAGGGATCACAGTTCTGCACAATTATACCATAATCATTATTTAATATGCAGTTAAGCATCATAGCTATTTGGACCCTTTTTTCATCCTATTTTAAGATAATGTATCTTGTTTTTTTTTTTTATTCTATACTATGCAACACAGAGACTTGCCCACTATAGGCACAGAAGAAATACATACTATAATAAATTAACACTTTTCCATAAAAAAGATACAATAAATTAAGAATTTTAATTTTCTCCAGCTATCAAGACTTTGACACATTAATAGTTTTAGAAATGATGGGAGAACACAAAACCCATCTTAATATGTCCTCCCAGCTAATACGTGTTGGAAGGGCACTGATGTTAGAATCACAACACGTAATCACAATAGGATAGTTGAATTCTATCTCTAACAACTAATTAGATGTTGACCTTGAGCAAGTTGCATTGACTTTTTTGAGCTTAAGTGTCCTTTACTCTAAAATGAGAATCATTCCACTTGCTTCATTTATGTTTAAATACAATCATATAGGTCAAATGCCTAGCACTGAGCCAAGAGTGGATACTCAATTAGTTACAACTCCCTGAATGAATTAAAAAGAAAATATTAGTTATATGGTACATAAAAGAGGATATAAGATTCTGCTAGTTTGATTGGGTTTGATACATAAAAGGCCAAGATATTGATACCTTTCATATAGACGAGTTCTTTAAGTGGAAAGGCTTGATTGAATATAGTTGTCTAAAGAAAGAATGAGGCATTCAGAAAAAGGATATTGATCAGCAACAAAGCAGAGAGTCACTGGCACACACAAGCAATGCCCGCCAGAGCCTTGTTTTAGAAGGAAGGTGGCAGGGCCCAAGGCCATGTTGAGGAGATGCAGGTATCTGACTTTAATAGTCTGATTCTACTAAACATCTAAATTATAAAACTAATCTCCTTGTTCTAGTTCCACACATTTGAGGCAATGTTCAAATAATAATTTGGCTGTCTCAGATAGCTTACTTATAGGGGGGAGAGTGTATTGTTCAGAGAATGCAAGTGTTTGGCCCTAGTGATCTATAATCTTTCTATTTTTTGCTTAAATAAATTGTGTTTCTTAGGAATACATTGATGTTGTACAAGCTCAGTCAGCATGGATCAGTGGATCAGTATCTGTTGTTCCAATTGCTGTGGGGCACATATGAGGTCAAAATTCTGAGACTGTAAGGGAAAGTGGCTAACAAGCAAATTCAATGCCAGCTAATCTCCCCAGATAGTGTCCAATTTTGAGACTACAACTTGTTGTACTTATTTTTTTATGTCTATGAGTAGAGAAAAATTGGTGTTTACCTATTAATCAAGTTCCATAAAGTGAAGTAAATTTAGAAGACAGTCTTCAAGTGTTATAACACTACTGAGAAGAAGTGAGAAGCAGAGAGAGGAGAGAATTTGCTAAAAATTCAATCCCTACCCTAGGTAACTTTTTTGGTCAGTTACCTTTATCAGTTGAAACACTAAGTCCAATTGTTTTGCATTTCACACCGCACAAAGTATTCATATTCCATGAAGGACATATCCAAAAATGTTGTTTAGCAGAAATGACAAAAGGGAAGAAAAAGGTTTTAGTGGAGTGATTAATGGTTCTTTTTTTTTTTTTTTAAGATTTATTTATTTATTCATGAGAGACACAGAAAGAGAGGCAGAGACATAGGCAGAGGGAGAAGCAGGCTCCCTGCAGGGAGCCTGATGTGGGACTCAATACTGGATCCTGGGATCATGCCCTGGGCTGAAGGCAGACACTCAATCGCTGAGCCACCCAGGCGTCCCACGATTAACAGTTCTGAGTATGATAGCCTTGATATTGACTAAAATGAACTAAAAATGCCTTGGATATATTAAAAATAGTTAGACCCTTGCCATATTTCACCTCTGCCTGTCTATTCCATATAAAGCACACTTTTCTTGGTTCACATCAGAAGCCCTGATGCAAAATGGTGAAGATAACACTTTACATGAAACATCTAGATGTTATTCGTATTCCCTTATAAAAGCACCACAATGGAAGATGACTGAACAATGGTTGGCTGCCTATAAAATTTCCTTTTCTTCCTGACCCTTTTCAACAGCTCTCAGTTTTCTTTTGGGGATTCATATGCTTCTGGAGAAGAAATGTCTGCCCACCTTTGCTACAGGGGTGAAGTAAATGATGCAGAATTAGAAGGGAAGTACAGCTCTCTCATTACCCTGGTTACAGTGATTGATTCAGGGATGGATATGTGATTTAATTCAATTAAATTGGAGTGACTATCCAAACCTTTGCTTAGAACTGTGAGATATGGGCACATTACTACCATTCAAATGATGTAGGGTACAGATGTGAGGCCTAGGAGTATAGCAGCCAATTTTAACAACACCAACACAGAAAAATGAAGAACCAAGAAAATTAGGAAGGCAGAGGCAAAGCCCCTGTGGCATCATAGTTCTAAAGCTCAATCTGTGGTTAATGATGGATTTACATCTGTACATCTCAGTTATATAAACTAATAGACTCTCATTTATTGATTAGGTCAGGTGAATTGATGTTGTTTGTTTGGAACATAAAGTTTTCATGTGAATACGGAAGCATATTGTACACTGTACTTAATAATACTTTATTATGATTGAATATTTATTTTCTCTAATTTTTAAATAAAAAACAGAGGTAAGTAAAATTTCTAAACCCACATCAATTTTTAGTGTTATAATTTCACTGAAAACAATGCTTTCAGAAAAGATTCTAACACAGTGTGAACAATCTTCTAATAACACAAGTGCTTACTTATCTGTGCCATCAAATCAATATAATCTTAGCACTAAAATTTCAGTTTTACAGTTTAATATTAAGCCACTGTGAAGAGCACCTGAAGGAAATAACAGAATGTTCTTGGGCGTAAATAGATTTCTTAAATGTACAAAGTTGAGAGATACGCTCTCAAGAAAGAAAGAAAGAAAGAAAGAAAGAAAGAAAGAAAGAAAGAAAAAAGAAAAACTAATACTCAAAATCTCAATTCATCAGGGAAAATAGGATGAGAGAAAGCCTAACAATTTTTGGTCTTAGGCAAATTTGGTTGTGCCCTCTCATTTCCCACATACATCCAACATTTCAAATCTTTAAAAATGAAGGTAGCACACTAACACATTTCATATAAAGATGGAACTGTTAATGAAAACATGATTGTATCCTAAGATGCTACATGAACTTGCTTACTCTATAACACCTTTCATTATTCACAAACTTAATTGTGAATATTCAACTTTTGAGGACTGGGTCCAATACACACTCCTAGGATTTTGGTTATTTCCTTTTCTATAAGATTTAGAATCATGGTATCAGTAAACAGTTAGGATTTTGTGTGTGTGTTGTGTGTGTATGTGTCACAAAACAGAAATTAGTTCTGATCTGAGTAAATGGTAATTGTTTGTAAAAAAGGAGATTATGATACGTGTGTGTGTGTGTGTGTGTGTGTGTGTGTGTGTGTGATCCCAGATGTGAAATCACAGAACTGATAGAAGGCTAATGTAGCAGATTTGGAATCAAGAAGCAGCAGAGAGAGAAACAAAGGGACACATGCATGCATACAACAGGGAACAGGCTGCACAATAACTGTCTCTAAACAGCTTTAACACTTGGGCAAGAATCTCACCCTCCCTACGAGAGGGATGAAATATCTCCAACCTTCTGCCTCACCACCTAATCTGGTCGAGATGCAAGTTCCAAGAGATATGGGTCATATGGTCAAATGGAAGCACATGCAAGGAAAGGGTGGTTCTGGTCTCTTTGGCTTGTGTTTCTGCAATGAGCAGTAGACACCTGGAGTCCCTCTCCTCACAAGAAATTGGAGCACTATTATGAAAAGGCCTTGCCTCTAGCCAGACAAACTGGTATAACACTGGCAACTGCAGTATCTCTAGAACAGGGATCCCAAGTGGTTTTTAGCTTCTCAGGTGGCCAGGATACTGAAGGAGTAAATGGCAAGATTACTGTCATTTGGTTTTGTCTTTTAAACTGTTCAGAAAATTAAAATGTTTCTAGGAATATAGACCTCAAAGGTAGAATGCCACTACTTTGGTAAGACAGTTTTGAGGAGGGAATTACGTAGAGATAGCATTAATGATCATGCTGTGTGACTCTCTGAAACATAGTAGGAGGAAGATCTTGAGATTATAAACCTGTGAGATTATAAACCACTTAAGGAGATTGGCCCCTTTAAATCCCATGCCAATAGTCAAGAGCAGCCTTCTGAAGAGAAAGTGCTGGTTTCTCAAATTTGCCCTTAAGGAAGAGAATGCAGATGAAGTCAGTTAATTCATGAAAATGTCTTTACAGGTATCCGTCTTTTTCTAAAGACCTGCATTAGGGTGGTAACTACTGTTCTCAAAACAGTAAAAAATCAACAGTAAAAAATAAAAGCAAAAATCCTCTTATTTCTTTCGGTTAGAGAAAACAGGCACTAATGCAAGACTTTCATAAAAGCGAAGCAGCCTAATGTGAACTTTCAAAGTTTCAGAAAGTGGAGGATACTGGTCACTTTACAAAAGTTTTCATAGGAACACTCTAACTTAAGGGTAGAGGGTGAGGGAGGGGGGCTGTTTTGGAAATAGTACACTGAGCAAGAAAATAAGGTAGTGTATTTATTTCAAGTCTTTGTCCTCTAAGTTTCTACTAAGCAATGTGGTTTATTTCTTATCTGTAGAATCTGCCATGATGCACCTGATTGCCAAGTGCCTTGCCTTTGCTATATTGGATTATATGAAGCTAGCTGAAGGAGAGCTCATCCTTAGATAAAAGCCTTTGAACAAAAGCTTTGGGGTTTCCTTCAATTGTAGCTAAGCAACCCAAAAGAGATGGTAGGATGAGGAAAGGGAAAATGCATCATTGTTCTTTAACTACCAGCCCCTGTCCTTAAGGCTCAGAATGGTCATAGAAGAGCAATCACACTTTCCTATAATATAGCCCTTTGTAAATGTAATACACTAGAGCAATATCTAAATACTCAGCGGGTTCTGACGGTTCCATCCATCACAATACTGTCCTCACCATGTCATTGCCTCAGAGGAATGGATGCAAAATGACAGTCATTCAACCAGCCGAATATAATGCACCAGAGAAAATACATAATGTGAAGTCACTTAGGCCCTTTGATAGAGCTTTGCAATATGTATCTCTTCCCCCATTCCTTAGTTGTCTGAATGTAAAAGCCAGCATGATTACACACTTTGCACAAATTCATAAACAAAACTCATTTCCCTAAAATAGAAAAAATATAAATTTAGAAAAGGCTGTAGTTACATTAAAATTGATTGCAATTTTGTTATGACCTACAAAAGATTAGTTAGAGATTACGGTAAAAAAAGTGTCACCTCTTTACTTTGTCTTTTTTTCATATTGCTATTGAGGAATACAGTTTAAAATTTATAGGCAGGTAGAGTACAAAAGTAAAAATTATAGCATTCATTATAATTTTTTTTCTTTTATGCAAGAATTCCACAAAACATTGACTACATTTTTAAGTGCATTAAAGGAAAAGTGTTTATAGATTCACTTCAAAATAAGTATAAATTATATGGATATATAGAGCTATATATCTATAATTAAAAAATAAAATAAATAAACTGAAAGTCCCTCATTCTCTCCTTTCTTTTCCTGTGTTTGTTTTTAAATAAATTGTACTGTGTATATCAATATTTAAGATGATCAGGTGCTGACTTTGTAATAAATCTAATTTTTTATCTGGATGTTTTACTGCAGACTATTACACAAATATATGGAATCTCAAACAAATACATTTTTATTTAGCATAGCATTGAGGAAGACAGCTGCAGTAGTATAATTATAAGAAATCATACCAGGTATTAAGTAAGAAGACAGCTCTGTCCTCAAATTCTTCTCTTACAGCTCATGAAATGAATTAATATCTAAGTTTCAAAATAAAATGTATTCTGTTGCACACTTTGATGTGGATTTTTATTTTAATAACATTAACATGGACACCTTCAAAAATCATTAAGGATAGTCTTTAATCTTAGGCACTGGGGATCTTCCAGTGAACAAGACAGAGACCATGCCCTCGGGAGCTTAAGTTCTAACGGAGGAGGCGAAAGTCAACAAGACATCAAATGATATTATTTGTGATAGATAAGCGCAATAGAGCAAAATAAAGCAATGTAAGGGGAGAGGGAATAGCCAGTATGGGTGTGTGGTCGGGGAGGCCTCTCAGACAAAAGGGATTTTGAAGAAGAAAGACAGTAAGATGTAGGGGAAGAACATTTCAAACACAAGCAGGGACATACTAAAAATCATGTCTTTCCTAGAATCACACAATAATTTAACAGGACTCAGACGTGCTTGTGAGCTATATAGACAAAAGACATTGAACTTGGTGGCCTGGGTGGCCCAGTGGTTGAGCATCTGTCTTTGGCTCAGGTCGTGATCCCAGGATCCTGGGATGGAGCCCTGCATTGGGGTTCCTGTAGGGAGCCTGCTTCTCCCTCTTCCTATGTCTCTGCCTCTCTCTCTCTCTCTGTCTCTCATGAATAAATAAATAAAATCTTAAAAAAGACAAAAGCCATTGAACTCAAACTGTGTGCTTCCCCAGCTCCATTTCTTTGTAGACTAGCATTTTCTCTTAGGTTACCTGACACAGGAGAACTGTGACAGAGGGGTAGTACAAAGGCAGAGACTCGGAACTGAGGAGCCTCAATGGGTCTCATTTTGCCACAGGCGAAGTGACCCCGAATCCAAGGGCTGATGGATGGGCCTCTCAGGATACCTAATGACCTTGGCTAGAAAAAGACCTGCTCAGCAGCAGGATGCTTGGCTCCCCAGGAGCATGGCCTGACTGAGTGAACACACTGGGAGATACACCAGCTAAGGCCTGAGCAGAAACACAGGCAGACTCTATAGTTAAGACTGGATCCACCTCGACTGGACAGAGATCTGCCCGAGGACAGCCAGGACCAAGAAGCTGATGCAGGGGGACCAGCCCAAGACCTCATGTGAGGCCAGGACCCCTCTCTCCCTCCCAACGTTGGGAGGACAGGAAGCTGTCACTCCTGGGAAGCCAGCCACCATGTGGGGAAGGTGCAGGGGAGAATGGGGGGGAGCAGGTCTGTTAGGCGTGAGCCACCCCATGGACTGTTCGCCTGACAGACATGATCTAGACTGAGACTCACCAGGGCCATTCATCTCCACCTTCCCCATGTTCTTGGCCCAGCCCTGGGAAGCAGAGGTTGGTAAACAGGAGGAGTAGGTTGGCCAGAGAAAAGAAAAAGGTGCAATTTTATGTGTTTTTAGGAATCCAGTGTGTTACCTAGCAACCCTCAACTTGGAGGTCCAGGGACTCAGAGAAGGGTGGCTTCGGCAAGAAACCAAGTGGTTTTTAAATAGTTTTAAATAGTGGTGGCCTACGGCTCAGGCAGGAAAGGGCGTCATGGTCCCCAGTGTTCCTGGTGGGCCCAGGAGACTGGAGCCTGAGCAGAGAGGGCTGGGGACACAGAGGACAGCCGGAGGGCCAGACCAGAGCGTGAGCCTGCTGACCCAGGCAGCACAGCTACCGGGCCTGGAGGAGGCTATCGGGGCTTGGAATCTGCTTTCTACTAACTGAATAATGGAAGTGTGTTTGTGTCGGGAGTCTCCATTTGGAGCACCAGCTCTCCTAGATTGCCTGTGCTGAGTATTTTGAAATCCCTAACAAGGCAGTGAGATTCAATTACGTGTACTCGACACGATGCTCTACTGCACTGTTTGCAGGGGTGTTGGGTTGGAGGAACGGGAGGGGAAAGGGCAACAGAAGGAAAGCCTCTTGATGCCCAGAGGTAATGACATAAAAATTTCCCCAGATGACAGTGATTGAATGGGCAGGATCCTGGCTGCTGAGAAGCCCTTGTTCCCACAGCATCCCTCCCATTCTTGCCCTGATCGAGGAATGTGCCCCTGAAGGATGGGAGGGGAGATTTAAGGAAAAGCATTCTTTAGGGTTTTTCAAAGGCTCTACAATCTAGCCTTCCCCATAGCCAGAACTGGGTTAAGATTCCAAGTCTTTCGTCCATAGATGCCCTCCAGACATCTCGTTCATGAATTACTGAGTTAAACCTTTAGTCCAGAAGATCTGATAGGCATGTTATGCTCCTTTATCAGCTTTGTTATCTCACTGGAGAGTTCAAAGGGAAGGCTGCATTAAGGCCGTGATCTTTGTATTTTTCCAGTCCATCATCTCTCTGAATATGACCAAGAAATTGGTCTTCATTTTCTTTAGAAAGATTTTTAAAAATACAAACTTTTATTTTTCAATGTATAATTCAGGTGTGGGTACCTTCTCACTATTTATAGACTTAATTATAGATTATAAAACTAATTATACTCTGTGGTGTTTCCCTCTGAAATTGCTCCAGATATTCTACATTAATCTTCACTACATCTTTGTGAGGTGTGGTCATAAAATCTATTAAAACTCTGTTAATAGAAGAGAAGGAAAGTGCTTTGCCCAAGGTCACTTGCCAAATGAGTGCTGGGACCTGGCATAAAGCCCAGGTCCCATGGTTCCTGCTCCTGTGCTCCATCCAGGAAACCTTGTTGCCCCTAAACCATGACACTGCCTCGGGACTGACTGCAGTTCGGCTAAGACCTTCCCAGAGGTGTCTGGCTAGCTAGAGGGAGTGCAGCCCACTGCAGGGCCGAATCTATTCCAACCCTTACACCAGAAAGTAGCAGAGACTAAACGGATTATGGGATGACAAAGGAGCAGTCTGCCATCTCCATCCAGCACCTCAGACCATGCTGGATCACCTCAGGCTCATAGGCCCTTCATTGTCACAGTGACAGCAAAAGCAGAGATGCAATGTACCAGACTGTCACATCAATCTATTAAAAAATTGAGAGTTTAATACTGCAGGGCCCTTAAGTTATTTTTCACGTCTCATCCCATTTAATCTTTACAAAGCTTCTCGAGGTATATGTAATTATCCTAACACATGGCTGGTAAATGTCAGAACCAGGATTTGAACTCAAGTCTCATGGCATCTTCCACTCTTAGAGCAGACACAACATGAAAGCGGGATGGGGTAGGTGCTGCTCATGGGAATGGGAGAGACAACCCAAGTCTCTCAGAAGCTGGCTCACTAGGGACCAGGAGATGGAGTGGAATGTGTGTCTGTGTCATGTTACCGCTTGACTGTGGTACTAATTTAATGTTGTGACCCTAGCACACTTCGGCACCAGTGTCAAAGCGACTGCAAAGAGTTATAAATGATGTTCAAATAAAACATGCTGGAGGAATGGAATCATGATAAATATCCTTCTGGGGGAGGCTTGGCCTCTTATCTTTCAGGGCATAACTGCTCTTTTTTCAAGACATTGAATGATCACTGCTTTGCAGACATGTTGCAGCATATTGATGCTTTATATTCTGACATTTAAAAATATGCCCATCCAAACTGGGACTGGTTGGAATTTGTGTGTGGCCAGTAAGGATAAGGAACAGAAATGAGTGGGTAATATGTCACTTTCTGAAGTCTAGAAGGAATGTTTCATCGGCCAATAGTTGCATAGTGAGTGTATCAGCCATTTCTGTGCAACAAGCTACCCCCAAACAATGATTTATTTAGTTTATAATCTGTGAGGCAGCAAACTGGTTTGGGATCAGCTGAGTGGTTCTTCTGTTGGTGAATTATCTGGGCTCTCTCATATATGTATCTTCAGTAGCTGTCTGTCAGCTAGGTGGCTCAGAATCCAGGCATTCATGGGATTATTTATCTGGGGCAAAGGTGGTGATTGGGCCATGTGTTTCTGAGTACCCAGCCAGTCAGCTGGACTTCTTCATATGGTCCCAAAAGCAGCAAGAGAGGAATTCCTAATGCCCCCGCACTTTTCAGTTTTCTGTTTCTTTTATGTTTACTTCTAATGAATCAGCCAAAGCAAGTCATAAGGCCAGTCTAGACTCATGGAGGTGGAAGTAGATTTTACCTTTGGGGGGAGGAGCTACAAAGCATCACGGATATTTTTGCAATTTACCTGTGCCTTCTGGCTACAGTAACTTACATTGTTCTCATATGAAACATATGTTCTTCATTTCAGACCCCTTAAAAGTCTTCATCTGATTAGGGCATCAGATTTGATGTTTAGGGTCTCAGCATCTCTTCTAATATGAGTTCTCGGGATCCCTGGGTGGCTCAGCAGTTTAGCGCCTGCCCCTGGCCCAGAGCGTGATCCTGAAGTCCTGGGATCCAGTCCCACATCAGGCTCCCTGCATGGAGCCTGCTTCTCCTTCTGCCTGTGTCTCTGCCTCTCTCTCTCCCTCTCTCTCTATTTCTATCTGTCTCTCATGAATAAATAAATAAAGTCTTTTTAAAAAATAATAATATGAGTTCTCTATATTCGGAGACCAAAGAAGATAAGACATATGCCTCCATCACACACATTTCCTATATCCACTCCGTATAGACAGAGCACACCGTATCATTCCACCTTAGGTCAAGTAAATATAACATACCATGACAGGCACTCCCAATTAGAAACACACAATGACCAGTTCAAAAGAATTCTGAAATGCTGCAGGACAAACATGCCAGAAACAGAGGATGCTCCTTGACTAGAGCATGATTATGCTCCCAGTGCACTTCCTTGAGCACTTCCTTGACTGTAGCCTAGGAATGGTTTTCTGATCATTGTTCTTCTTTGGACTTTTGGTTCCTTCTCTGAAACATCTTTTTCTTTTCACAAAAAAGTAACGCATTTTGCAGGTGAGCAGCTATTTCAATCTATCTTCTGCTGGTGGAATTTTGGGAGCCGAGAGACATTTCTACAATTTGAACATTCTCAGTCCCTGTAAGTTAAAGCTAGCACTCTTTTGCTTGGATGAAACCCTGACACCATGTCTTTCAGTTTTCTTAGAAGCTTTTTTATCTAGTTGAAAGGTAGGCACAAATCTTTTATAGATCTTAACAATTTTTCTTATAGCCACAGTCTTGATTTGATCTTTAACCTTAAGAATATTTACTGTCCGGTAAGGCAGAATGGGAGTTATTTTCTAACTCAACTGGTCCAGAGTATCATAAATTCCCTCAAAATTCTGCTTTAAAACTAAATAATTCAAAAAAAATAATTTTTTTTAAAAAACCAAATAATTCCTTTAAAGAAATCCCCCAAACTAAATAATTCTCTCTTTAACTCATCACCCTCTTCCTATACTTTATCACAAAAGAAATGACACTTTTAAGATTCTGTCCCATGATCTCCTCAGCAAATCCGAAAGTTCATCAGGTACTTTGTCTTTCCCAAGGTGTGACAGGTGTTAGTTTTGCCAGTTGTTGTACTCCTGTATAGAATGTGGGTCACTGTCTTTCCAAATTTGCAAACAGCTGTTTCTGCCTCCTGCCTTGTCTCAAAGCCGGTGCTGCATCTTCTTCTGCTTTTTTTTTTTTTTTTTTTTTGCATCTTCTAACTTTTTCTTTTGGCAGCACCCCACTTCCAGCTTCCAATTTTATCATCATTATTATGTTGCATAGCGTGAAAACTGCCCAAATTTATTTGCCTTATGGTCTTGTGGATCAGCATTGTGGACAGAACATAGCCAAGAGAGTTTTTTTGCCCATCTCTGCTGTATTCACTTGTGAGTCTGAATGAAATTCAGCCAAGGACCTTTGTGTTAATTGGCCAGGCGTGAGAAATAGGGGCACAGTGGGGCCATGTGGTTTTCATCATCTGGCAGGTCAGCTTTTCTACACAGGCTTTTCTACATAGTGGAGATGGTAGAGGCCTCCAGTGCAGTGTTGAGGAAGCTCTAAGATAAAAATGTTAAGCTTCTTCCTGTGTCACTTTTGCTACTGTCTCATTGTCCTAAGAAAGTTATAGGCCAGTCTAGATTCAAGGGGCCATGGAAGAAAGCTCTTCTCTATCATTTGTCATCTATTCCCTGTTACCCATGAGTTCTTCTTTTTCTTTTTTCTTTCTACTTTAGTCTTTTGTTAGTCCTAATTTCTTAAGAAATGATGTTTTGTTTTCTTTTATTTGAAAACTTTCTTGCTTGAATATGTCCTTATTTTGCTCTGGCTTGATTCATAGTTCGGCCTGGTGTATAATCTAAACGAGAGATACTTTTCCTGCCACAGTTTGAAAGTGTCCCTCCACTGTCCTCTATATTTTCCTGTGACTGTTGAGAAATTTGATGAGACTCTACATTTTGATCCTTTGTATTTGACCTCTCTTAAGTTGTGAAACTTTGCCTCAGTTTCCTTCTATTAAAAAAAAAGTATAATAGTCCTACCTTTTTCAATGTGCTATGTGGAACCACATACAAACGCAACACATATAAGGTGGTTGGCAGAGGCCTGACCTATAGGAATGGCCCTGGAATGGTAGTGCAGTATTCTACATTCACTCTTCCACCAGCATAATTAAAAACAAGGAATAAGGACTTGACATGTACCAGGCCTCTTCTCATTATCTCCCATAACCAACCTCTTCAAAACATCCTCAGAAATATTTTGCAAAATATTCTACAGAATATTTGTGAATTAAAACTGAGAAAGGAGAAAGCTTTGAAGCTTTGTATTTATTCTATCATTTTTGGAAGGCAGGTTTTCCTTACCCTTCTAAGAAGGCTTTATGGCTTGTTGGCAATAACCTGGATTTGGCATCCACTGGCAATGCCTCAGACTAAGTTGCTGGATCAAAAGTAGGAGGAGAACCTTTGGATCATATAACAAATAAGCTAATGCTGACTTCTGTTAAGAGAAAACTTAGGTGATTTGCTGTTATCACTGAAAGCTCAAACTTCCATTGCAGAGGTGATCCCATTCAAAAGGAGGGGTGATGGATGAGGTGACATTATTGAGCTGCCATGAACATCTGAACACAGTGATGAAATATTTATTCCCAAACTTCCACAAGGAAGATAGTTGTCTGCCACTGCTAAATAGGGATAAATTTTGGAGGATTAGGGAAGTTGATCCAATATGAGATTTGAAAATCCTTACCTGTGTTCATCCCTTACCTCTCTTCCCTCAGCTACTCATGGCCATTACGCATGATAAAAAGGTGTTTAAAAGTGACACAGTCTCTCTTTGTCATGTAAATATGAATATGAAATGTGAATAAAAATTAAATCATGAGTTATAAATTAAAGAAAAATAAAAACACTAAAATTGTTCTGAAGATTCCACTTTTCCCTGAGGAAATTAAGCTTGCAAATGTGTTCCTTTTTCTCTTAAGGAAATATTTTTACAGAGGCAGATGGGAAATCAGAAGACAGTTCAAATGAATTTTGATTTTAAGCGTATACATCTTTTTATTTACTGCAGATATTATGTGAGTTTGAAGAAGAATGTAAAGTCTCAGGTAAGATCTTGCAGAAATACAAAGCAGTAGAAGATGTGGCAAAGGATGTTTCATTTAAAGTTTTAGTCAACCATCAATGTTACTTGTGCTCACACCAATTTTTCATGATCTAAACCTGTGATTACTCGATTTATTAAAACTACAGGACCAGGGCTGACACTGGGTACCCTCATGACCAGGGCCATGTAATAAAATGATAAACAAAGCTATATCAGGTCTCAGACCCCACTTCTGAGAGCCAAAGTGAAACTCAGTATCTGCCTACCCACATGCCAGTATTTAAGGAAATTTCTTTCTATTTAATTACCTTGTGGGTTTACAAGTGAATTAAAGCCCACAGAATCATTCTCCCACTTCAAAAAATTTACTGTGCTTTATGGAAGCATGACAGATAAACAGAGAGATACAAATGCCTACAACTAATTTCAATAAAAGATTGGCCATCGCATGGTATAACACAAGTATAGATAGATACACTGCGGTTATAAGGGCCATTCCACACCTCAGTTTCAACTAAGGCTCAGACTTTGGATGAAATTATGAATATAAGTTATAATGGTGTAGAGGAGCAGACAGTGGCTGGAGGCATAAAGACCAATTAGGACACTGTTCCTTTATTCTAGGCCCGAGGTAATAGGTACCTGAATCTGGGAATATAACTGGAATGAGAAAAGAGTAGATATGAAAATTATCAATTATCAAGACAGAAAACTGAGGTTTGAGAAATTGATTTGTTACCATTCTCAGCAAAAGAACAGAGATGCAGGAAAGAACCATGAAATGGATCTAAAAATTTCTACCTCTAGTATTTAGAGCGATCAGACTTCAGAAATTTGGCCAAAACATAACCTTTTCAGCCCTAAGAGGGACACCATCTTCTGTGAAAACTCCAGATTGAGTGATCCTGTAGGCTCTGCACTCCTTGTAGGGTGGGCATCTCAAGAGAAACCATATTTCATAGAAGTCTACTATGTTCCTGGTATGGGATTAGGTACTTGGGGGAATACACATTGAAATCAAACTTGTTCGTTATCATAGACTACCTGCCATTCTTTTAGAACTGATGGATTTGCTATGTTCTGGCAGCACTTTGGAACCCAGTGCGAGGCAGCATTCCTGCCCCCAAGGGAAGGTCCAGAGCAATAGGTTCATAGATGCCAAACAGGCTGCATTTGTCAATTTTGCTTCCTCCTATAGATGCTCCAGGCATTGTCCTTCTTGGTCATCTGGAAAGTAGTGAAGCAACATTTTAAGGCTTGAAGAAAGAGGATGAAGAGGTGGTCAGAACCATCCCGAATTCTCCAGTGCTAAGGGCACTGAAGTCATCCTCACCAAGACCAGTGGTTTCTAGAACGAAATCCAGTGGACGTGTCTCTGTCTCCGTAGCAGTCAGGAATGGCAGATATGGCATAATGACAGAAAAACAATTCTAACTGACCTAACCAAGAAAGGAAATTCATTGGTTCATAAAACTTGAAAGTCGTAGGTTTCCAGTGAAAGTCCTCACCTGGAGTCCCATTGGCCTGGTGGGCTCACAGGCCATCCTGTACTCAGGGAGGCACTGCTTGTTTGCATCTGGGAACCATTAAGTGGGGTTCACTCAACCCAAGTCAAATGAACCACGAGTAGGAGAGGCAGGGTTTCCACAGGAAAACTAAAGCACATTCCCAGAAGCAGAGGGAATAAATGCACATCCATGGCTATGTTTATTGTGTACGACTGGAAACCTTCGACACCCTCTTCTCTTGCCCTCTGATGTCATTCTTTTTTCTACTCCAACTTCCCAGCCTTCCTCACAGGATGTACCAGACCCACTTGCACTTTGCCCTTTCAAAACTTCATTCTGGGGATGCCTGGGTGACTCAGTGGTTGAGTGTCTGCCTTTGGCTCAAATCATGATCCTGCAGTCCTGGGATGGACTCCCACATCGGGCTCCTTGCAGGGAGTCTGCTTCTCCCTCCGCCTATATCTCTGCCTCTCTCTGTCTCTCATGAATAAATGAAATCTTAAAAAAAAAAAACAACCCAAAAAAACAAAAACAAGCAGCTTCATTCTGTAACTTTGGAAAGGTTTTCAGCCTTTCGGTGATTTGCCTGGATTCCTAGCTAGAGAGGCCCCAGTGAGACTCACATCATTTCAACATTTGCAGAACTCCAGCCCCTGCCAACAAGGCCACTAGGCCTGACTGCCATCTGTCTCAAACCCCCTGCAGACTAGGCTTTGGCAAAGCCTCATTGTGCCCATTTGGAGGAAGAACTAGAAGTTCCAGTCCTGAGATTTGAGGAAAACAGACCCCCTAAAGGCTCATGTTTCCTAGAAAGGCTGGTTAGTACAACTAAGAAACACTCAGAAGTTACCGCACAGGGAGGGAGGGAGTGATTCACGAGAGGCAGGAAATGAGGAGGAGCTAGATATTTGCCTAACAGAATATTTCAAAGGCAATGTTTACACAGGCTCTCTCTCTTGAGACTGCATGACCCGACACCAGGCTGTGTTTTCTCGTGGGGCTGTGCACCCCTGAGTAATGCACCCATGTGTTTGCTTTCCTGCCTCTCCTACCCCATTCCTATTTTTGTCTTGCTCTTACAGCCCTGCCACAGTGTCCCCACACCCCTCCAGTAAGGTGTTCCTGCATCCCTTGCTTTGCTTTGCTTCTTAGGGAACCTGGGCTATGACATAGGGCTGTCCTCCTCAGGTTTCCTCCTAGACCACTTATCTTTTCACAACACAAGTTCTTCTGGAGAGACACCATCCACTCCTGAGGTTTCTATAATATTTATACATATTATGTATATCCCATATAACATCACATACACACACACACACATACACATACGTTATATATATATAAAATGATCACTATAATCTGCAATCTGATGACACCCAGACCTCCATCTCTATCCCAGGCTCCACTTCTGAGTTCCACCTCCACAGATCCAGCTCTTACCAGAGGGCCCTCCTGAAAAGGTTCATGGAAACTGCGAACTAACATGCCTCCAACATATTTACGTGCCAAATCCAAACTGCTCTTCCCTTGACATTTCTTCTTTTTGCTTTTGACATTTCCTTTCTTGGTACATGGCACCACCATGTTTGCCTAAATTAGACACGTGGAACCCTTGACCCCTCTCTTGTCTCTTACGTCTCTCTGTTCACAACGTCTCTCATCAGGCCTTGGCAATTCTATCTTGTTGATGAGAACATCAACGTTATTGCATCTCCACTGCTGTAGCTTCTCCAAGCCATCATCCGGCCTCTCCCGCAGTCTTCCGGCCCATTCTTTAGAGAGCGATCCCTGTAATACACAAATCTCAAAGGCTCTTTGTTGTCTTTTTGTAAATATTCTTTGATGTTATGAAGTCTGCATTTTATGCCCTACCTTCTACCTGCATGTTCAGGTTCATTTCTTGCCTCTCAACAGTCTGGGTTCCAACCGTATGCAACTTTTATTTCTGCAGAGGCCCATGATCTTTTTCACTTCTGAGTCTTCACATAAGCTATATCCTCTGCCTGAAACACTCTTGTCTCTCTTCACCTTGCTAATTTCTACTCATCCGTCAGGTTCCAGCCTAGCTATCACTTCCTCTAAGGAGTCCTCCTAGATTTCCACTCCTTTCCCCAGTTCAAGCAAAGGGTTCCTGCTATGGCTGCCACTGCACCTGTACTCACTGCACTCAGTCAGAGGGGCTGTTTAGTTGTCTTCCTTTCTGCACAGGAGTAGGGCCTCCTTGCCCATAATTGCTTTTCCCCAAACCTGGCACAGTGATAGGCTTAAAAATATGTCTAATGTTTAAGCACATTTGTGAATGTTTTTGTCTTCTCATTTTGTCGAGTCTAGGACATCCAGTTTCCTTTCCCATGAATTTCAGAAACGTGTACGAGCTTGCTTTTGCAGATTTTCTCTCTCTTTTTAGAAGATTTTACTTATTTATTTGACAGAGAGAGAGAGAGAAAGCACACAAGTAGGAGGAGTGTCAAGCAGAGGGAGAAACAGGATCCCCTCTGAGCAGAGACCCCCAGACTGGGCCTCCATCCCAGGATGTGGGGCTCAATTCCAGGATGTGGGGCTCCATCCCAGTACCCTGAGATCATGACCTGAGCTGAAGGCAGATGCTTAACTGATTGAGCCACCCAGGTGCCCTGCTTTGGCAGATGCTTTTAACAGTTTTCATTACAGGATTACATGGGGTAGAATTATAATGACTTTTAAGGCACTAAGCTTTTAGCTAGATTTTAACCACACAAAAGATATCACCACAAAGATGTGAATGAGATTATTCCATGTTTCAAAGTTTGTTTGCTTTTTGTTTTACATTCTGTTTTTGTTGAAACATAGAACTTAAAATCCGTAGTCTTTAAAAATTGATTTTAGTGCAAGTGACTAAATGAAACACTTGCCTTTATTGTCTACCAAAGCCTGTCACTTGTTCACAGAGATTCCGGTTCACAGAGAACCCGGAATACAAGTCACATTTTTATATACTTATTTTAGAGTGCAGACATTTTACTCGTGTCTTTTTTCTTGTGTGTTTTTTTTTAAATTTTGTAATTGGCTTAATATACCCTTAAAACCTTTTTCTCCCTTGTAGCATTTATTTTAGCATGATAATTATTTTATGCAGTCATTTAAACTCGTACTTAAAAGTGGCCAAAAAGCATTTAAAACCAATGCTTTTTCACTTAAAATAAGCAAGTTGCCAGACTCTTTTTAAAAATATTTATGACACTATGAATATACATATTTTAAAAATTCCAATGCATAAATATTCTCTGTCATATAACACACTGCTTAGCACTAAGACTAATTTCTCTCTAATAATATATTCAGTTGATAGAAATTATTAATTTTCAGGATCCTAAAATGTTCTTTAAACTTAACTAATATAAACTGAAGTAGAGGTAGAGATAAGGGAATTGAAATTTAGAACAAGAGAGCTCTAAAACTAGTTTTAGATTGGGATTCCATAAGAAGAAGTTGTTAAATTTCATATACAAATCTGTGCTTTAATTTGTTTCAATTTTGATATGTAAATGTAACTCAATTTTTTATTTTTTATTTTCATTTTTTAAAGATTTTTATTTATTTCAGATAGCAAGAGAGAGGGAGATGCAAGAGCAAGGAGGGAGAGGCAGAGGGAGAGAGAGAAGCAGACTCCCTGCTGAACAGGGAGCCCCATGCAGGGCTTGATCCCAGGACCCTGTGATCATGCTGAGCCAAAGGCTGATGTTTAACCAACTGAGCCACCCAGGTGCCCCATAACTCAATTTTTTTTTAAATCAATCGAGGCTACATTTGGGGAAAGCTAAACTGTAGCTGGTTCCCCCCCAACCGCAACACCAATTCTTTAATAAGTCTATTTCTAAAAGCCTACTCTAAAGAAATGAAGAAATGAGGAAGGAGAAAACAATCTAAATAGCCTTTATTTTTAACTTTATTTTTTAATGATTGTATATTCAAATTGTTTTACGATGTTAGTTTTCAAAGTAAGGCTGGCAACCTAGGGGTTAGCAGACATTGCTCTTAAGACATCTCTCCTCTCTCCCTTCTATCTCCTGGGAAACCTACAGTTTATCCTTAAAAAGTTATCAGTGCAAACTCTAATCTCACTAGCAACAGCACCCAGATTAACTTTGTGCATCCCAGCAGAAAATGGCTGTTAATTACAAAGAAAAAAAGGTCTGTAAACAAAGAAATTTAAATTGTCAAAGAAAGAAATAGTCTAATAAACCAGAACTTAAATGAAGAAGGAAAGGTAGCCATGAAAAAATCTAATGAATCAAGTTAGGTACTCTATAACAGTGCCGATGCTTATATGAATAAAGTTTGGTAGGCTCAAAGGAATGGAAAAGTAGTAGTCAAATGATCATGAAATAACCACTTAGCAAAGTTAATGCTGATCTAACTACCACATTTAAAAATATTAAATATTGGTTACTTATTTTTAACATTATTACAGCTTGTCTGGAATTTAGGGTATTTGATCATAAATATTCAAACTCTGGGATGAAAACCTACTTTGTAATCCATGAACTTTTCACTAGAACATACAAGTCTATTTTTTTAAAGATTTTATTTATTTATTCCTGAGAGACACAGAGAGAGAGAGAGAGAGACATAGGCAGAGGGAAAAGTGGGCTCCCTGTGGGGAGCCCGATGCAGGACTCCATCAGAGGACCCCGGGATCATGACCTGAGCCAAAGGCAGATGCTCAACCACTAAGCCACCCAGATGCCCCCCCCCTTTTTTTATTGTTATTGAGAACATAAGACAACAAAAGCCTTTTTTGTCTTGAGACCACACTAAAATCATTTATCCTTATGAGAAAGATTTTCTGTTTTTAAAAGATGATGAAAAAAACATTATCACCAGGAAATCTGGTTTTATATGCTCCACTGGTCTCAGATATGTTTTTGCTTTATCAGATCGTACACAAAGTCAACTGATTCTTGAAAGTTTCTCTTGCCTTCGTGGATGTATCTTGCAAGAAGTTACTGTGGCCAAGTTCAAAAAGGGTGTTGCCTGTGTTCTCTCTAGGATTTTGATGGATTCTTGACTCACATTAAGATCTTTCATCCATTTTGAGTTTATCTTTGTGTATGGTGTAAGAGAGTGGTCTAGTTTCATTCTTCTGCATGTGGCTGACGAATTTTCCCAGCACCATTTATTAAAGAGACTGTCCTTTTCCAGTGAATAGTCTTTCCTGCTTTGTCGAATATTAGTTGACCATAAAGTTCAGGGTCCACTTCTGGATTCTCTATTCTGTTCCATTGATCTATGTGTCTCTTTTTGTGCCAGTACCACACTGACTTGACAACAGCTTTGTAGTAAAACCTGAACTCTGACATTGTGATGCCCCCAGCTATGGATGGTTTTCTTTTTTAATATTCCCCTGGCTATTCGGGGTTGATTCTTGAAAGTGATGAAAGTTTTAATTGGTAATATGAATTAGCAGAAAAAATTCTACATATTCTAAAACAGGATTTTGTTATCTTGGGGAAATATAATTAAGAGCAAAATCTTTTCCCAATCCAATCCTCTCTGTAAAAGTAGAAGAGACAGAAAACAGTTATTATTGAATAAGCATTAAACCAGAATGTGATGATCAAAGGCAATATTCTAAGGGATTGCAGAGAAAGGAAGAAATCTCACTCTTTTGTAAAGTCAAGTACATATAATCCACAGCATAGACATTCTCAAAATAAACCATAAGGAGTCTTTAAGTCAGAGAAGTTGACGGCACCGTTTATTAGATGTATTTCATCCTAAATTCACCTGATAATCCCAATGACTATACATGTCTGTTAACTGGTTTTAAACAAAGGAAAATACACTTCTCCTATCTTTACTGCAGGAAGTAGTTTTAAACTGGGAGCCGAGAGCGCATCCAAAATTAGGCTCCTACTCCCTTACAGAGACTGTGAGAGAGAGGTACAACCTCCCTTGATGATTACATTTCAAAGAGATGGTTCTCAGGTCCCAGAGAAAGATACTCCTGGGTCACAGTGCTTGCAAGATGCTCATTCAGCTTCTAAAAAGATTTATACATATTTCAAAGACATGGAGAAAGAACTTTTAATTACCAGTTTTCTAAGATAAATGCTCTAATAAAAGGGAGGGGAGAGAAATCGCTCTCCTTATTTTTAACAGGGAGAATTAAGCTTTCCAATGTTTATTTGTCCTTATAGCTACCTCAATTTTAAGTTTTTATTTTTACTAATAACTCTGGACATTTTTAGATGAAACTCATTTATAGGGGCCCCTGGGTGGCTCAGTGATGGAGCATCTGCCTTTGGCTCAGGGCGTGATCCCGGGGTTCTGGGATTGGGACTCGCATCCGCCTTCCTACTGGGAGCCTGCTTCTCCCTCCACCTATATCTCTGCCTCTCTCTCTGTCTCTTTCATGAATAAATAAATAAAATCTTTTTTAAAAAAGAAACTAATTTTTATATTATTTTAACCTACTAATACGTACTCAGTACTTAAAAATAAACCTTCTTGTCCCAAATATGGAATTACTAAATATTGAGAAATATAGATTTTCCTGAGGGCTCTAGTGCTTGCTAATCACTCTGGCATTAGTATCAACCTATTGATGATAGTGTGAGGAAAAATTGAGAAGCTAAATATTTTTGCTAAAATGAATGTTCTCTTGACCTTTAAATGGAATTAGCTTTGAAGTTGCTTACATTCAATATAGTGTTATCTTGGACTACACTGATTTAGAACATGACTTATTTAAATCTTTGAAACATACCTAATTTATTGGTCAGTAATCCTCACTGGGGTCCAAGGATCATTTGTACCAGACCTGCTTAGGACAGTGGTTTTCAGATGGTAAGGTGAGTAAGCCCCACCTGAAGAGATTGCTAAAATCCTGGTTGCTGAAGCAACCTCTATGGTTTTCCCACTGGTAGGTCTGGCACGGAGCACAAAGATTTCCATTTACAACAAGTTCCTACGTGCTGCTGCTGAGTCGGAATCACACTTTGAGAACCACTGACCTGGGTAGGGTACGTGGTAAGAACACACACTTCTGGGCCCCATGCTAGCAGAAAAATCCCAGATTTTTCTGGAATTGGAATCTTGAGATCTTCATTTGAGCACACTCCTAAGTAAGAGTTCAAAAAAATCACTATTTGAGAACCTCCATGACAAGTTATTAGGTTAATTTAACTATCATTGACCAATGAATAAGCCACATGTCATCTATAAGGTTGGAAATAATGCAAAATGACTAATCCCAAGCCTCGTATGGTGAAAAGAATACACAAGGTTTTGCATATGAACCCTCATCCTGCTACCCACCACCTTTGTGACATAGAGAATGTTTCCCAAATTATTATAAGAAATGTAAAAAATATTGTCTTTTGTATTTGATTTGATCAAAGTAGGCTTTTCATTTATTTGAATAAAATAGTAATACTCCAATGCAACAGAATAATAAAGTTTATATTTATTAACCACCAACTCTGGTCTGGGTAATGTTCTAATAGCCTTACATATATTAATTATTTTAATCCTAATACATATCCTGTGAAGTATGCAGCATTATCATCTCTGATTTATAGAAGAGCTAATAGGGGTACAGAAAGCCCAAGCAAGTTGCTCAAGGCTATTGATTACATTAATTTCCTGTGTAAACTTTGTTTCCTAGATGTTTACGCACCTATAGTATAAGAAAGAAATTGGTGTCCGTACTAATGTAAAGAGTTGTTCACAAAATGGATCTGAATTCCTTCAAATTTTGGTAGATGCTATCATCACAAAAATAAACTTAATAGGTGAATATTGGTGAGTATTTGGGGATAGTACTCTGATCTGTCACTAAAATGAACATCCTTTCTGAAATATGCCATCCAAAGTGGTCATGATTTTCACAAGTTTTGCAAATAAATATAAATCACTAAGTCATTTAAAATTAACGACAAGTCATATAAGAATTTGTTATCTAGAACTTTAAAGATAATCTAATAAGAAGTCTAAATCATTCTGTTACAATGTATTTGGATACTATTGATAAAGCCAGTAAGAATTCAAAGCTTAATTATTTTTCAGAAACTTTAAACAGAGAAACATTTGTGAATGTATTTTGGAAGGCCATTTTTAAATATTTAAGTATTTTATTTAAATTCAATTTGCCAACATATAGTATATATGCTATACTATATATAGCATCAAGTTGGAAAGCCATTTTGTTTTGTTTTGTTTTGTTTTCTTTGGAAGGCCATTTTGAATGATTATCTACTTGGTTATTATCCACTGGCAAAAGTTAACATTCAAGAATAGTAAAAATCAGTGAACTTCAGTATATTGTTCATAAATTTTTTTGTCTTTTAATTTCTGACCTTTTTCTGAGAGAGAGAGAGAGTGTGTGTGTGTGTGTGTGCCCATGTGCTCATAAAAGGGGTGGGGGAAAGAGGCAGAGAGTGAAGGAGAGAGAGAATTTTAAGCAGCCTCCATGCTGGGTGCAGGGCTCCATTCTACTATCCTGAGATCATGACCTGAGCCAAAATCAAGAGTCGGTTGCTTAACTGACTAAACCACTCAGGCACTCCTAATTTCTGACTTCTTAAAGTTTATTTAAGCACTCAATATTTTCTAATTTTTTCAATTTTCTAATTTTTTCAATTAATTTTTTAATCAAAATCCTGCATTCAGAATATTTTTTTAGTATAACTAATAGCCACATCAGGTACTAAAAAGGAAGGATTTCAAAATTGCTTTACACAAGTCATGAAAGGCACAAATAAGATTGATAGCTATATAAATAATCATATGGATGAAAATGATAAACTAAGTGTTTAACACATGCATAGCTGTACTTTCCCATAGTGAGAAGAAACTGCAAAATCAAATCAGCAACTGGAATCCTCTATAGGAGGGACATAGTTATAGCCAGCACCAAAGGGGTCTGTGTAGAGAACCTTAGGTTACGTGCCGGTTTTTTTGGGCAAAAAGGGATAGAAAGCTTCATTTCAGTGGGATTTCTGGAACTTCTTTCTTCTGCATTTAGGATTTTCATGCATCTCCCAAGCACTAAGACTTTAGAGGTGGAAATGGGTACAGATGTGCATTTTTAACCACATGAACAAATCTCAGGGCATCTTTACCTTGCTTCTATTCTTGGTAGCCCTGCTTCACATAATACTTAGATCTTCTCCCATGTAAATGGTTCTTTAGGATCCTAAGTTAAAAGCAGCCCTCTCAGGTCATCTACTATGACATATATATCCTCACCGGCTGTCATAAACCAATCAGTATACTCTAGACGATGATCATGAATATACTGGAGGGTTTTAACTGTTTTCCAATATGATTGGTCTCTGCCTACTTTGGTGTTTAATTCCCCAGTAGAAAAGTCTTCGTTTTCTTCTGGGTTCATAAACTTGCTTTTTTTACAATGATGGGTCCTTGTGGCTCTGATATATTTGGCCATTCATTGTAGATTTTGTGGTCCTGTCATAACCCAGTAAAGAATTTTCACCTGACAAAAGGTTCCAGGTCCAGTGAACTGTGTTTCCATAATTAGGATAACTAGCATCTGCACTCTGCACAGAGCTTCATTTGCCCTTCTAAATGAGTCTGTTTAGTATCATCTGAATGTCTTACATGAGGGTAATTATGCAAAATATTAGGCTGGATGTCACTCTGTTCTTCCAACAAAATATGAAATGACTGAGAACATAAGAAGAATATGATTGCTAATCCAGAGAGTAAGGTTAGACAATATAGCTAAGAATTTGAGGCCATTTCCATAAGTATATTTTTGACTTGCTGGGGCAGGGAGATCAGAAGCAGTTGGCAGAGACACCCCAGTGTGCTCTACTCTTCAGCATTATTTTTAATAATTCATTTGTATGTGTACTTGGATGTGGGATTTTTTGTTACTTTATGTGAGCATATACACCACTTCCACTCCATTTGTTGCTCTGTAACAACTATGAAAGCTGTCAGGTTTATCATGTTGAATCAAAATTGCTTGTGGCAATTTTTAGGGTTATTAAATATAATATGGGCTCAGATCATAAATGAGATTTTTAAAAAATGGAATAGATTCCCCCCAAATCAGCTTGGAAACAAAGGAAATCTGTTAAGAATGGATATTAGAGGGCAGCCTGGGTGGCTTAGTGGTTGAGCATCTGCCTTCAGCCCAGGGTGTGATCCTGGAGACCCTGGGATCAAGTCCCGAGTCAGGCTCCCTGCATGGAGCCTGCTTCTCCTTCTACCTGTGTCTCTACCTCTCTCTGTGTGTCTCTCATGAAAAAATAAATAAAATCTTTTTTTAAAAAAAGAATGGACATTACAATGACTTTAAATAAAAATATTAGAAATATTTAAATTAACTTTCTTAATCAGTTTTATGTTCAGAAAAAAGCTATTATAAGCCTAATAAAACATTTTATTTTGAAGCATATTATCTTCTTTTTATATATATTTTTTATTGGAGTTCAATTTGCCAGCATATAGCATAACACCCAGTGCTCATCCTGCCAAGTGCCCCCCTCAGTGCCCGTCACCCAGTCATCCCAATCTCCTGCCCACCTCCCTTTCCACTACCCCTTGTTCATTTCCCAGAGTTAGGAGTCTCTCATGTTCTGTCACCTTCACTGTCACCTTCACTCATTTTCTCTCCTTTCCTCTTTATTCCCTTTTGCTATTTTTTAAATTCCTCAAATGAATGAGACCATATAATGTTTGTCCTTCTCTGATTGACTTATTTCACTCAGCATAATACCCTCTAGTTCCATCCACATTGAAGCAAATGGTGGGTATTTGCCATTTCTAATGGCTGAGGAATATTCCATTGTATACATAGACCACATCTTCTTTATCCATTCATCTTTCGATGGACACCGAGGCTCCTTCCACTGTTTGGCTATTGTGGCCATTGCTGCTAGAAACATCGGGGTGCAGGTGTCCCGACGTTTCATTGCATCTGAATCTTTGGGGTAAATCCCCAACAGTGCAATTGCTGGGTCGTAGGGCAGGTCTATTTTTAACACTTTGAGGAAACTCCACACAGTTTTCCAGAGTGGCTGCACCAGGTCACATTCCCACCAACAGTGTAAGAGGGTTCCCCTTTCTCCACATCCTCTCCAACATGTGTTGTTTCCTGCCTTGTTAATTTTCCCCATT
Source organism: Vulpes lagopus (assembly GCF_018345385.1). Lineage (NCBI taxonomy): Eukaryota > Metazoa > Chordata > Mammalia > Carnivora > Canidae > Vulpes > Vulpes lagopus. The sequence goes on along the minus strand of NC_054832.1, from coordinate 68,149,695 downwards.
CTCACTGGTGTGAGGTGGGATCTCATTGTGGTTTTGAGTTGTATTTCCCTGATGGCAGGTGAAGTGAAGCATTTTCTCATGTGCTTGTTGACCATGTCTCTGTCTTCCTCTGTGAAATTTCTGTCCATGTCTTTTGCCCATTTCATGATTGGATTGTTTGTTTCTTTGCTGTTGAGTTTAATAAGTTCTTTATAGATCTTGGATACTAGCCCTTTACCTGATACGTCATTTGCAAATATCTTCTCCCATTCTGTAGGTTGTCTTTTAGTTTCGTTGATTGTTTCTTTTGCTGTGCAGAAGCCTTTTATCTTGATGAAGTCCCAATAATTCATTTTTGCTTTTGTTTCCCTTGCCTTCATGGATGTATCTTGCAAGAAGTTGCTGTGGCCAACTTCAAAAAGGGTGTTGCCTGTGTTCTCCTCTAGGATTTTGATGGACTCTTGTCTCACATTTAGATCTCTCATCCATTTTGAGTTTATCTTTGTGTATGGTGTAAGAGAGTGGTCTAGTTTCATTCTTCTGCATATGGCTGTCCAATTTTCCCATCAATCCTTATTGAAGAGACTTTTTGCCAGTGGATAGTCTTTCCTGCTTTGTCGAATATTAGTTGCCCATAGAGTTGAGGGTCCACCTCTGGATTCTCTATTCTGTTCCATTGATCTCTGTGTCTGTTTTTGTGCCAGTACCACACTGACTTGATGGCCACAGCTTTGTAGTCCAACTTGAAATCTGGCATTGTGATGTCCCCGGCTATTCAGGGTCTTTTCTGATTCCAAACAAATCTTAAGATGATTTGTTCCAACTCTCTGAAGAAAGTCCATGGTATTTTGATAGGATGAAGCATATTATCTTCTAATTGATTTGTTTGGGATTACGTATCTGAAAATCATTTCTCGGTCTTCAGTTATTTAAATGTGTGAGTTGATTGTGGTGGTTGGAGAAGGATGACAAATTTAAGGGCCTTTCCTGGCAGGAGTATTAAACATAGAGTCCCTGTTTGGGTGTTATTTTAATCTACCTAATGAGACAAAGCAAAAAAGGTCACATTTTTCAGAGTTAATAAAAGTAAGCATGGTCTACCTGCATACACAAGCATAGCACTGGCTGTAGACACCTATATAAACAATTAATTAAGCAAACAAATCAATCTGCCCATAGTTATTAATCATCTGTTCTGTAGCTAGCAGTGTGCTAGATGGTACATGATGCAGAATGTTGGCCTTCCAGATACATATTAATTTCTCAGGAACTATTCTGGGAAGTAAAATAAAAAGTATTCAGGTTAAAGGCAATTGATATTTAAAATCAATATGCAGTAATTGTTTGGTAACCAAAAATCACTGCTTTATCGTTGTCCTTTCCACTGACTTGAGGAGGTGCTCACTTAACTTTACAAAAGGTCCTAAAAATAATAAACATAATTGTCTACTAACTTGGGATGGGTGGATGATATTCAGATAGACAGAGAAAGAGAGGTATGTTCTTCTGGTTGTCTAAGAATATCATTTTGAACGATTTGGCTGTCTCAAATACCTCCTTAAATACAAACACACACTACAACAACACCAACAATAAACTGGCTGTACTCTTTAATGAGAATGTTATGCTTTAGCTTCCTTTATAAACAGTAGGATATAAAAGTCTGACATTTGGATCTGTTTCAGGATTTCAAGAGGAAGGAGATGGCATGCTCATATTAGGATATTTCGAGGAGGCTTTTATTTACAAAGAAAAGTATCACCGGGGTAGGGCCAGGGTGTATGGAGCCACAGGGGATAGAGCAGGACCCCAGCAGCAGCCGAGATGTTACCAGTCCCAGAGTGGTGGAATCGCAGATGCTGACAGAAAGGAAGCTCTGCAAGCATAACTAGGAGCAGAGATGCCAAGCAAGATATATTTGTGGCTGTCATTTCTCCTTCCTCCTGCAGATGCCTTAAACATTTTAAAGTTGTCCTTCTTAGCTTCCCAGTAGATGAAATATCATTTGAGGAGTTGCAAAGAGGATAAAGAAACAATCACTTCTTCCGAGATTCCATCGCTACTACTGCTCTCTCCAAGGCCCCTACTCACCTGACACTAAATCCAGCGGACACCTTTTCATTCTGGTAGTTATCAGAAAACTCTCAGTTATAAGTGATAAAAATCCAGATAACATTGGGTTAGGAAAAAGTATAATTTGGATCATATAATCGAAAAATCTGAGTTTATAGATTTTTTTCCCAATTGTTCCTGCAGAAGTTGTAAAAGGACTGGCTGGTTGGCCTGTCATCTCTGTGAGCACAGAGATGAATATCTGGTGGTATGTCCCTGGGTCACATTCTAACTCTGGGGCTCTTAGGGGGCTTTACTTCAACCAAGGTACACAAGCCAAAAGTAGAAGATGCATGGCTCTCCATGGGGAAGTTCGAGTGTCTCTTCGGGAAGAAGGGACAAGCCATTAAAATCTACTACAGTTGTTATCCTGGCTTGTCTTACTTGTCAGATATATTTGGCATAGATGACCCCTTTATGACACACTTTTTTCCTTGCCTTCTTTCGTGTTATCTAACCTTTTGACCACCCTGGGCCATTTCTATCAGGCTTGCTTAAAGGATGTACACTTCATAGTTCATATATTAGTGTCCAGATTTGTTCAGACCCCCCTCTCTTAGTCACAGTAGCTTACCCTGATCTCAGGCTAGATAAGCCCAGTAGTGGCTCACATCATTACAGCATTTGTAAGAGCCTGGCTTCCACTGCCTTTCCTTGTCACCTTTATCATGTTCTGATCTCTGCCTCCAGCAGGGACAAGGATCTGACTTCTGAACAGCCTATATAGTGCCTACCATGGGGGAGCTGCAGCACTCCAGCACCAGGCTTTCTTAGTCGCTGCTTAAGAGGACAAGGTAATGAAACCTGGAAATGTGGAGGCAAGCTCTGATCAAAAAAGACAAGAGAAATGGGAAAAACCTAGCAGATAAATTGTTTGCCCTTTCTTACCCCGAAAGAAAATCTCCCTTTCATGGGCTTCATATGGCCTTTCAGAAGTACTGCATGAACAGGCACGTGGATATGTTACCCTGTGAGGCTGTGGCTAGTTGGCAATACATCACCTTTTATTTGCTTTCCTTCTTTCCTAGATTTAGTTGTGTTTTTATCCACATTGCGCTTGTCCAGGCATAGCATCCCAAAGAAAGTATCAGCACCCAGCTTTGTCTCAACATTTACTTCTTAGAGAAATTGGCATATGATACAAAACTGTCTTTCTTTGCCCATCATGCAAATTTGGTAATCACTGGGGTGTACTTCCCAGGTCCTCTCCATTCCTCACAATCCACATTCTGCCTGGGAGGCCTCATTCACTCTCCTGATTGGAATTACTGAGGACTCCTAGATCTCTATCCCAGTCTTCTCTCCTGAGTTCTGGAACCAGAGCCAAGTGAACATCACTATTCAGATGCTCTGCAGGTATTAAACATAGTATGTCCATATGTCCAAAAGTGAGGTAATGGAATCTCACGCTCATTACTCCAAATTGCTTGTTCTTTGACATTTCATATTTTGTGAATGACATCATCATGTAGTCAGTTGCCTATGTTAGAAATCAGAATCAGGGGATCCCCGGGTGGCTCAGTGGTTTAGCGCCTGTCTTTGGCCCAGGGAGTGATCCTGGAGTCCCGGAATCGAGTCCCGTGTCGGGCTCCCGGCATGGAGCCTGCTTCTCCTCCTCCTGTGTCTCTGCCTCTCTCTCTCTCTCTATGTCTATCATAAATGAATAAATCTTTAAAAAAAAAAAGAAATCAGAATCATTCCTGACTCCTTACTTCTGACTCTGTACATCCTATCTCTCCTTAGGCCTTGGGGCACCTTGGTCTCATCTGATTTCATTTCATCTCCACCATCACAGGACGTCCAAGCCATTCCCCCATTTCTCCTGCAGTTCTCTAGCCCATTCTTTAGAGAGTGACCCTTGTAAAACACATATCTCAAAGGCTTTCTTTTATTCTTAAATGTTCCTTAGTGTTACGTAGTCTGGATTTTACTCCTATATATATATCCAGCTACCTTTCCTGTCTTTATGAAATCCATCTAGGCTCTGGCTGTATTGATTTTTTTTCTTCCCTCATAGCCCCACGATCTTTCTTACCTTTAAGTCTTCACATAAGCTATTTTCTAAGTCCTCACTTTGCTGACTTCTACTCATCCTTCAGATCTCAGCCTATATATCACTTCCTTCAGGAAGCCCCCCTGATCTCCCTTCCCCTTAGTTCATGAGGACGGTTCCTGCTATAGTCCCCATGGTCTCCCGTATGTCTGCTCTCATTGCACTAGAACATATAATCGGAGGGGTTAACTGTTCTTTTCCTTTGTGTATAGGGATGGGGCCTCTACCTTGTCCATAACTGATTCCCACAAAACCTGGCACCGTGACTGACACATACTAATTGCTTAAATACATATTGAAAAAACATATGTTGAGAAAGTCAACACAAAAATCTTATTTAAAATCATTTTTTTCTGATAGTAGGTTTTTGGGATTTCAGAAAACGAGTGAGGATGGTCTTGCCTTCTTAGATTATTTTAGAAGTTCTCCTTACAAAATTATAGGAGATGGCATTTTAATGATTTTGAAGATACTGAACTCTAAGGTAAGACACATTATCATGCATTCCAAGAAAAAACACCACTGAGGTGTGGATGCAATTCTTATTACATATTTCAAAGATTTTCTGATTTCTGCTTTGAACGCTGGATTTGACAAAATATAGAGTGTAATGCTCATTATCTTAAAAAAATTTTTTTAAGAATGAGTTTCACAGCAAGTGAGTGATAAAGCATTTGGCATGGATTGCCTGTCAGGACCTGGACTGGAACCCATGCAGATGTTGCCAGGAAACACACTGCATTCTCACGCACTCATGTCAACAATCGTTGCTGTGGTTGATCATGGTCCTCTTTCAGTTTTTAATGTCATTACTGAAACTGAGTAGGTTTGATCTATTATTGTCCTTTTAAAAAAGTTTTTGAATGTCATTATTTCTCTTGAGTTTGATTTTGTGATCTTTTGCTACTTAATGTGGGCACATGCAATGTTTTCATTTTACCAGTTGCTGTATTTATAGTTTGTCATCCTTTGAATAGAAATTAATGATAGTAAGGTTATGAAATGAACTTCAGGTTCATAAATAATGAGAATTTAGAAAATGTGGTAAATTTCCAAAGATACTAAATTAATAAAATCTACGTGTGTTGAAAATGATACAGTGCTGTATACACATTATAACTTCAAACTATAGACACTAGAAATATATAAATTCTCCTTCTGCATTCTGTAATATGAGGGTTTGGGGGTTGGGGATGGCATGGGGAGTGGTCTGCCCAGATAGGGACTTCCACTTTTCAATTCCTGGTCTAGAGCAAGCTCTATATATGTACTCAGCAAGGACTTCTTAATACCTAAGCATATTATCTTCTAGAATTGCTGTCTCTTTAGTATTTAAATGCCTCAGTTGGCAATTTTGGAAAGGAATGGGAAAAACAGAGGCCAAAATACCATAATACAGATACAAAGCCTTATCCTGTGCACTGTTTTTGCAGTTTTAAATGTAAATAGGTGTCTCATATATTATGAAGAGAATTGGTTTAAGTCTCTGAAAGTCATTTTCTGAGCTCTATTTTATTTGTACCTCCAAATTAAGCCAGGCTGCAGAAATTAAACTGTCTAGGAGACATATGACCAAAAAAGTCCTGTCAGCCAGCAGTTTCTACATTTGCTTTCCCTACAGGATGAGAAAATAACTCTTTAAATTTTACCCATTGCATCTATAAAGAGCTCTCGCTGATGGAGCTCCCTACGAAGAATCATTTAAATTAGTAACTTCTTTAATCTCCAGATTAACTCTGTCTTCCAGGACAGCTCAATTGCTGAGCCATCTATGAACCTGCTCTATCTTATCTCCCCAGGCAGATCTAGCTCCACAAAGTTGCTCCCAAGGCTCTTGGAAATGCTTATGCTAGTGCTCTCTCTCGTTTGGACTTAGAGTACTTCAAGGGTAGAGGAAAGTATTTTGTTCCTCTTTGTAGCACTGGGTCAAGCACAGTGCCAGTCATTTTATAGATAATCAATAAATATATGCTGAGGAGTAGATGACAACTAAAAATGCCTCTCCTAGAGACTATTTACTAGGAATCCAGAGACTGAGATTGTTAAGATGTTATATTAACATGTGTTTTAAAATATAACCTACTATTAAGCTATGGCTCCATTATTTTATTCATATTGTGGGTAGTTTTGATCATCTGAAATATGTCTAAGGGATAAGATGATATGTCCCAAAAGATCCTTCACATTCATTTCAAAGTAATAGTTTTCAAGAGTTAATTATAAATCAAAGAAAAACTTTGGAAAACAATAATATCTTGGGGAAGTATATTCTTAGGGAAATAATGTTATTTTTTGTCTATATACAAATGGATTTTGGATTAGATGGGAAATGTGAGAATTGAAGTGTTTTGGTTCAAAACCATTACATGTAAAGTCTGAGCTAAAGATCATTTGCACCACAAAATTAGTCTAAAGGTTCCTAAATGGAAGTACAGAATGGAAATTCCAGCAGGTCTCTATTGTCCAAAATAAAGCAGAGGCTATAGCAGTAATGCAGTTCACATAAACCCCAGAGTAGATCTACTTAAGAGAACATCTTTGAGTTTCCAAAGAATCAAGCTCTTACTATAACTTTCACATTTAGCAAATACTTAAGATCAGTACATAATTTATCTTCAATTTGGGAAGGTATTTGAAAAATTGGGATCTAAAAGTATCTGTGTGTTTGTGCACATTCATGTATGTGTGTAGACAATGCTGTCACCTCTTTATTACTTTAAGCATAGTAATGCTTTTTTATATGTAAATAAGATCCCATTCAGAAAAAAAGTTTAATTTTACTACTACCACTTTGTACTCAAAAAATTAGCATGATTTTGTTATATTTATTAAACGTAGGTGAATACAGTATCATTTACATATAATTTAATAGATTTAGCTTGATTTCCCGCTCCCTAAAAATGTACAAGAAATGAAGTAATAATTTGGAGTAAATACAGGGATTTAGGCTGAGTTCTTGCTAACTATGAAGCAAAAACCATTTTCAAAAAGTAGCTGCTTTTCTGTCAAGATGTCCTTGATCTTGTAATTCCTAATTGATTAGGGCATGAAGTGATATTTGTAGTAGTTATTCAAGCTCTTTTTTTTTTTTTTTTTTAATTAATTTTTATTGGTGTTTAATTTACCAACATACAGAAAAACACCCAGTGCTCATCCCGTCAAGTGTCCACCTCAGTGCCCGTCACCCATTCCCCTCCAACACCCGCCCTCCTCCCCTTCCACCACCCCTAGTCCGTTTCCCCGAGTTAGGAGTTTCAAGCTCTTTTTTTATATTGATAAGCTTCCCTTTGTCCAATTAGCATTGAGAACCATCAAGATTCTGTGATAATTTGACTTAGGAGGGTGTATCATTATCAAAGTAATGTGAATCCTTTATATCAGTAGCATTAGCCACACGATCCCTCTCTGGATGTTATTTTAATCTATTTAGTGTGAAATTCTTTAAAAACCAGATTTGTAAAGATAATAAAGCTATGAATGGCCAGATGCAGATACAACTATACAGTTGTATGCAGATGTCTACATGTATACTTATGGAAATAAATCATCTGCCTGCTGCCTAACACTGTGTTAGGTGTTCTAAACAGTGCAGAACAAAGACCTTAAAAATTTATATTGATTTCCAGAAAACTATTTTAAGTAAACATTATGGAATCATTCAGAAAAAAGGCACGATCAAGATTTAAAATCGATATGTAACCATTATTTTGCCTTTAGTAATTCTTTCTCATGCCCTGACAATTAGGTAAATGTCTGATTCACCTAATCTTTCAAAGGTTCTAAGAGCCATAAACTTGAACGTTTAGTAACTGGGATAGTGTCAGAGAGATAGATAGATGCCTGCCTGGGAATGTCATCTGGAAGTATTTGGCTGTTGAATGACCCATTTACCAAACGAAGAAACACAAATCATTTTTAAGTCCTACCTGAAGACTGATATGATCAGTATTCCCTAATTAAGGTAATGATAAAGCTTGGACATTTGTATCAGTCAAGGTCACAAGAGGAAATAGATGGCGCACTGAAATTAGAATATCTTGAAGTAGTTTCATTGACAAAGGAGATAATAACAAAGATGGGGGAGAGTGTAAGGAACCACACAGGTTAGTGCAGAATATGGAATCATAGTGAAAATGTTGCCATTGCTGTGCCTGAAAGAGTGAGAGATTACTGACATGTGGAAGGAGAGGGTCCTTTCATAACGGTCAGACTGGGATGAGTAGTGATCTTAGGGGAACACGGAGAATAATCCTGTCTTCACTCTTTTCCCTCTCTATTACCTGCTGACTCCCCATTGGTCAATGAAGGCTGAGAACAAGTGAGTTCTTTTGTGTCCTTTAAATTTGGGGTGGACATGAATGGATGGACCAGTATGGATAATGGATCTGGAAGGACAAATGGAGGATATTCAGCACAATGTCAAAATAAGTTGTTCTTGTATGTCACTGTGGTGGAGCAGGTTTTGTCTACTGTTTTCCAGATAGCCCACAGGAAGCTAATAGGCCCAACAACAGACTGTACGAGGGAGCCCCAGCCCTCAAGCAATGTGGCTCTTAAGCTCTGTGACTGGGGCAGCATCAACCTGACCCTGGCCAATTAGGAACTAGGTCTAAGTCTTGCTGCTGCAGCTAATATGACTGGGTCCTGTGGTGTAACATGCCGTGTCACTATTCTACAAAGCTTGATTTCAATGAGGATTAGGATATGACACAGCTTTCTGGGAGACCAGCCACAGAGAATTAACCTTACCTCTATGGGTAAGGTTGTATGTAGTGACTTTCCAGCTAATCAGTACACTCTTCTATTTCTACCAGATCAAGAGTTCTTTAAGCAGTGATGCCTGGATGGCTCAGTGGTTGAACATCTGCCTTTGGTTTAGGAAGTGATCCTGAGGTCCTGGGATCAAGTCCCACATCAGGCTCCCCACAGGAAGCCTGCCTCTCTCTCTGCCTGTGTCTCTGCCTCTCTCTGTGTCTCTAATAAATAAATAAATAAAATTCTAAAAAAAAAAAAAAAGAGTTCTTTAAGCAGTGTTGGAGTTCTATGGAGATTGTAAGTACCAGAACTCACATTCTGGTCTCAGGATTGACTCTAATGAGATGAGCTTGGTCAAGTTCTTTCCTCTTTCTAGCTTTAACTTTTCTCAAAATAGTAGTTGAGGAATAATCAAGTGGGTGCTGGATCAGATTATCTCGAATGATTCCTTCTCATATAATATCCTGTGGTCGTACCCTCTGTAATTGTTATCAATGTCTACTCGTCATCTCTAGAACATAGAAGAATGTTCTTAAAATTATGATCTGAAAAAAACTTTTGAAGATAACCTGCTTGTGTTTAATACTTTTTAAATGCTAGATAATGAGCAATGGGAGAATTTTGAATGTATTATATAATGTTATAGGAAATGTATGTCTCCTTTTGTGTTTACTAACAAATATTTGTGTTTTGAAGTGGTTTCCCTATGAACTACTTTAAAAACCAATAGGACTTGTAACTCAGCTCCAGATATCAGGTAGGGTATACAGGAGGGATACACACATGTTTAGAAAAGGCTCAATTCTAGTTGATCTGCACTTACCATTTGACAAAATATTCTCTTTAAAGAGAATAAGACAGAAAGAAGCTGAAGGACAAGATGGAATTCCTTTAGATATTCTTAAAGTTACAAATCATACAGTGAATATATTTTGATTCATCTAAATAATAATAACTAGTTTCTATATTGATTGACTAAATATCCTTATCTCTGAGGGATTGAATTTTGCATGACTGCTCTTTATAATTTTCTGAATTTCTGAAATTTTAATAGTGAACTTGAATTATTCTTATCTTAAAAAGTTTCCATTTTGCTCGGTGAAGCATGGTTGCATGCTTATTGTGGCTGAGTGCCCCCCACACTTCCTCACACATAAACACTGGACCTCTTCCAGCCACTAACTGTAAGGACTTGCTCTGTGGCTGCCAGCTGTTTCCACACATAAGTTTAAAAGCATAGACGGGACTACTTTCACATCAACCTTAGAACAATGTGTCATAAGATTAAGCAGAAAATAGATTGTTAAAGAGAAGGCTCTGGAAAATATTTGTGAGATTTGTCGCATTGGGGAAGTTTTTAAAATTATTAGTCCTCCTAAGTATTTCCATGAAGTCAGCTCTGTGATTTTCCTATTTAGACATAATTTCTTCTTGTATTCTATCCTAGAAACATGTCCTGGTGCTTGGGAACTTAGTGCCAAGATTCGCCTTGAATGGACACTGATGCAGGTTTCCTGAATGCCAGCTGTCCTCTCACTGGCTTATCTATGACAAGCCTACAAACAGCAAACGTGATACAAAGGGCTTTGAGGGCTTCCGAGAGCATTGCCACAATGCTTAGTTATTGTGACTAGGTATTTCATGGCTAATCTATTAGCTACAAAGACCCACCCATGTGAATGAGGCAGCTTCTTTTAAGTAAAGTTCAGCTGGCCTGATAATTACTTTAATAACTTTTCTGTTTTGTGAGTCAGTATTTACCCAGTAGAAATGCAGCAGTACTGTGTATCTTTGTGAACATTAGTCAAAAAGATTCATTAAGTATTTCAACTATTATCTAAAACCGTTGGCATGATTGCATCATCTTAGTTGGGGATTTCTTTCACCTAGAAAATAAAGCTGTTCTCTTCAGTTCCTCCAGCAAAGTCTAGGTCTTTTTCTACCATATTGTTGGGAGTTAGAAAAATTTGGAGGACTGTGATATGACATTCAAAGGAAGTAAATTATAAACAGAGAGTCGCAGGGATGCTTCTGGATGCTCTAGACCAAGTTTGATGGACAGAAAACATATCTTGGACCTGCCGCCGGGATATCAGAAGGGACCCACTGGATTCCTTTGTTGACACAAATCAGCCTACAAAAGAATACAAAAGCAACCAGAAGAAACCCACAGCATCTTGCCACAGCCAAATTCCCTAGTTTCTCTGCATCCATAGTTTCTTCCTTCTCTCTTTTGAGTTTCTCTGTGTCTGAGTCAAATCCCTAAACTTGTTCTTTAGATTTCATCATCTCTAATTCACTCAAGACCATCTCTGCAATTACCTCCTCTCTTTTGCAAAAATCACTTTTTCTCCTGACTGGATCATTCCCATTGACATACTTTCTATATTTCAATAAACAAAACCAAAAATCCAGTGTTCCCTTGAATGTTTACCTTTCCTCAGTTACTACTTCATTTTTCTACTTACCTTGGTAACAAAACTTGGAACTTGGCCTCCAAACCCTTCTCTTTCATCCCTCCTTCCATATAGTGTTAGGGACTGCCACTCCTCACCTGACTGTGACAGGGTTCCTGTGGAAGACAGCAGAGATTTCAGTTCTATCAAAACCAGTGGTCACTTCTCCCTCCTTAACTTATCACAATTCTCAGTAGCGTTTGACCTGGTTCATCACATCTCTTGTCTTTAGAATATTCCTTCTCTTCCATAACATCAATCTCCTGGCTTTTCTCATGCTTCACTGTCTCTCATTCTTTTTCTCATCCTTTGGTGGCTTCCCTCTCTCTGACCAGCCTTTTGCATGCTAGAATTCCCAGGGCCAGCCATGTTCTCTTTCTCTTTTTTCTCTATCCTCAGGTCACAGGTGTTCTCATCCAGTCCCTTGCTTTTCATACCATCTTAAATACGAAGTGTGGAAGTCTGACTGAGAGATTTTCCTACCTCCAAGGTGAAACAACAGTGCAGACATTCCAGCTGACAGCACACTGATGCAAACAAAGTAGATAACGTCTCCAGGGCAAATTCTAAGCAAGTCTAGTTGTGGTATGAGACTGTTCCATGTTACAGGGACAAGACTGTTAGAATCACCTAAGCCTGGGACCCCTGGGTAGCTCAGCTGGTAAAGCATGCCCAACTCTTGATTTTGGCTCAGGTCATGACCTCAGGATTGAAGGATCGGGCCTGCACAGATGCCTGAGCCTAGTCCTGCATCGGCTCTGTGCTTATCAGGGAGTCTGCTTCAGATTCTCTTCTCCCTTTGCCCATCTCCATGCTCATGCTCTCTTTCCATCTCTCAAATACATAAATAAAATGTAAAAAAAAAAAAAAAAAGAAAAGAAAAGAAAAGGAAAAAGAACCACTTAAGCATCAAAATATTTCCGAGGAGAAGGAAAAATGAGGAAGAAAGAAGTTGCCTTTGAGAGGAATGTGAGGATAAGTCGACACCCAAGATCTTTCATATAAATTTATGGGAATCTGAATCATCAGTGATTGTCTCTGTTGGGAAAAATGGTTTTATTTTAGGTAAACTGGCCAGATAGCATTTCATTGTGGAGTGAGGTATAATTAGTAGGATTTGAGAGAGGGGAAAGATGGTGGAAGAGCAGGGTCCCCAAATCACCTGTCCCCACCAAATTACCGAGATAACCTTCAAATCATCCTGAAAATCTACGAATTCGGCCTGAGATTTAAAGAGAGAACAGCTGGAATGCTACAGTGAGAAGAGTTCGCGCTTCTATCAGGGTAGGAAGATGGGGAAAAAGAAATAAAGAAACAAAAGGCCTCCAAGGGAGAGGGGCCCCGCGAGGAGCCGGGCTGAGGCCAGGGCGAGTGTCCCCAGGACAGGAGAGCCCCGCCCCAGAGAAGCAGGAGCTGCACCAACCTTCCTGGGTGGAAAGGGGCTCGCAGGGAGTTGGAGCAGGACCCAGGAGGGCGGGGATGCCCTCGGGCTCCCTGGGACACTAACAGGCACCTGCGCCCCGGGAGAGTGCTCCGACTCCCTAAGGGCTGCAGCGTGCATGGCGGGACCCGGAGCAGCTCGGAGGGGCTCGGGCGGCGGCTCCACGAAGGGGGCTGCGGGGCGGGAGCGAATCCAACAGCGCAGGCCCCGGGGCACAGGGCGCCGGGACACAGCCCAGGATCCGGCCTCCCCCGGGACAGGCAGAGGCCGCGAGGGCCCAGGACAGCAAGGACGCTCCTGCCCCGAGCTGAGCAGATCAGCGGCCCCGCCTGGAGCCTCCAGGCCCTGCAGATGGAGAGCCCTGGAGCTACTGCGGGAGCTGACTCCAGGGCTGCAGAGCTGGCCCCGCCACTGTGGCTGCTCCTCCTGGGGCCTCACGGGGTGAACAACCCCACTGAGCCCTGCACCAGGCAGGGGGCATAGCAGCTCCCCCAAGTGCTAACACCTGAGAATCAGCACAACAGGCCCCTCCCCCAGAAGACAAGCTACGGACAAGTTCCAGGGGAAGTCAAGAGACTTAAAGTACACAGAATTAGAGGATACTGCCCGTGTTTTGTTTTTGTTTTTGTTTTTGTTTTTTGCTTTTTGATTTCTGTTTGCTTCCCCCACCCTTTTTTACTCCTTTCTTTTTCTTTCTCTTTTTCTTCTCTTTTTTCTTTATTTCTTCCTTATATCTTTTTTCTTTTTCTCTTTTCTTTCCTTCTTTCTCTCCTCTCTTTTTCTCCTTTTCCCAATACAACTTGTTTTTGGCCACTCTGCACTGAGCAAAATGACAAGAAGGAAAACCTTACCTCAAAAGAAAGAATCAGAAACAGTCCTCTCTCCCACAGAGTTACAAAATCTGGATTACAATTCAATGTCAGAAAGCCAATTCAGAAGCACTATTATACAGCTACTGGTGGCTCTAGAAAAAAGCATAAAGGACTCAAGAGACTTCATGACTGCAGAATTTAGATCTAATCAGGCAGAAATTAAAAATCAATTGAATGAGATGCAATCCAAACTAGAAGTCCTAACGGCGAGGGTTAATGAGGTGGAAGAATGAGTGAGTGACATAGAAGACAAGATATAGCAAAGAGGGAAACTGAAGAAAAAAGAGAGACAATTAAAAGACCATGAAGATAGATTAAGGGAAATAAATGACAGCCTGAGGAAGAAAAACCTACGTATAATTGGGGTTCCCGAGGATGCCGAAAGGGCCAGAGGGCCAGAATATGTATTTGAACAAATCCTAGCTGAAAATTTCCTAATCTGGGAAGGGAAACAGGCATTCAGATCCAGGAAATAGAGAGACACCCCCCCCTAAAATCAATAAAAACCGTTCAACACCTTGACAATAAATAGTTAAGCTTGCAAATTCCAAAGATAAAGAGAAGATCCTTAAAGCCACAAGAGACAAGAAATCCCTGACTTTTATGGGGAGGAGTATTAGGGTAACAGCAGACCTCTCCACAGAGACCTGGTAGGCCAGAAAGGGCTGGCAGGATATATTCAGGGTCCTAAATGAGAAGAACATGCAACCAAGAATACTTTATCCAGCAAAGCTCTCATTCAAATTGGAAGGAGAGATAAAGAGCTTCCAAGACAGGCAGGAACTGAAAGGATATGTAACCTCCAAACCAGCTCTGCAAGAAATTTTAAGGGGGACTCTTAAAATTCCCCTTTAATAAGAAGTTCAGTGGAACAATCCACAAAAACAAGGACTGAATAGATATCATGATGACACGAAACTCATACCTTTCAATAGTAACTCTGAATGTGAACAGGCTTAATGACCCCATCAAAAGGTGCAGGGTTTCAGACTGGATAAAAAAGCAGGACCCATCTATTTGCTGTCTACAAGAGACTCATTTTAGACAGAAGGACACCCGCAACCTGAAAATAAAAGGTTGGAGAACCATTTACCATTCAAATGGTCCTCAAAAGAAAGCAGGGGTTGCCATCCTTATATCAGATAAACTAAAGTTTACCCCGAAGACTGTAGTGAGAGACGAGGAGGGACACTATATCATACTTAAAGGATCTATCCAACAAGAGGACTTAACAATCCTCAATATATATGCCCGGAATGTGGGAGCTGCCAAATATTTAAATCAATTAATAACCAAAGTGAAGAAATACTTAGATAATAATACACTTATACTTGGTGACTTCAATCTAGCTCTTTCTACCCTCGATAGGTCCTCTAAGCACAACATCTCCAAAGAAACGAGAGCTTTAAATGATACACTGGACCAGATGGATTTCACAGATATCTACAGAACTTTACATCCAAACTCAACTGAATACACATTCTTCTCAAGTGCACATGGAACTTTCTCCAGAATAGACCACATACTGGGTCACAAATTGGGTTTGAACCGATACCAAAAGATTGGGATCGTCCCCTGCATATTCTCAGACCATAATGCCTTGAAATTAGAACTAAATCACAAGAAGAAGTTTGGAAGGACCTCAAACATGTGGAGATTAAGGACTATCCTGCTAAAAGATGAAAGGGTCAACCAGGAAATTAAGGAAGAATTAAAAAGATTTATGTAAACTAATGAGAATGACAATACAACAGTTCAAAATCTTTGGGATACAGCAAAAGCAGTCCTGAGGGGGAAATACATCGCAATACAAGCATCCATTCAAAAACTGGAAAGAACTCAAATACAAAAGCTCACCTTACACATAAAGGAGCTAGAGAAAAAACAGCAAATAGATCCTACACGCAGCAGAAGAAGAGAGTTAATTAAGATTCGAAAAGAACTCAACGAAATCGAGACCAGAAGAACTGTGGAACAGATCAACAGAACCAGGAGTTGGTTCTTTGAAAGAATTAATAAGATAGATAAACCATTAGCCAGCCTTATTAAAAAGAAGACAGAGAAGACTCAAATTAATAAAATCATGAATGAGAAAGGAGAGATCACTACCAAACCCAAGGAAATACAAACGATTTTAAAAACATATTATGAACAGCTATATGCCAATAAATTAGGCAATCTAGAAGAAATGGAAACATTCCTGGAAAGCCACAAACTACCAAAACTGGAATAGGAAGAAATAGAAAACCTGAACAGGCCAATAACCAGGGAGGAAATTGAAGCAGTCATCAAAAACCTAGCAAGACATAAGAGTCCAGGGCCAGATGGCTTCCCAGGGGAATTCTATCAAACGTTTAAAGAAGAAACCATACCTATTCTACTAAAGCTGTTTGGAAAGATAGAAAAGATGGAGTACGTCCAAATTTGTTCTATGAGGCCAGCATCACCTTAATTCCAAAACCAGACAAATACCCCACCAAAAAGGAGAATTATAGACCAATATCCCTGATGAACACAGATGCAAAAATTCTCAACAAGATACTAGCCAATAGGATCCAACAACACATTAAGAAAATTATTCACCATGACCAAGTAGGATTGATCCCTGGGACACAAGGCTGGTTCAACACTCGTAAAACAATCAATGTGATTCATTATATCAGCAAGAGAAAAACCAAGAACCATATGATCCTCTCATTAGATGCAGAGAAAGCATTTGACAAAATACAGCATCCATTCCTGATCAAAACTCTTCAGAGTGTAGGGATAGAGGGAACATTCCTCAACATCTTAAAAGCCATCTATGAAAAGCCCACAGCAAATATCATTCTCAATGGGGAAGCACTGGGAGCCTTTCCCCTAAGATCAGGAACAAGACAGGGATGTCCACTCTCACCACTGCTATTCAACATAGTACTGGAAGTCCTAGCCTCAGCAATTAGACAACAAAAAGACATTAAAGGCATTCAAATTGGCAAAAAAGAAGTCAAACTCTCTCTCTTCACCAATGACATGATACTCTACATAGAAAACCCAAAAGCCTCCACCCCAAGATTGCTCATACAGCAATTTGGTAGCATGGCAGGATATAAAATCAATGCCCAGAAATCAGTGGCATTTCTATACACTAACAATGAGACCGAAGAAAGAGAAATTAAAGAGTCAATCCCATTTACAATTGCACCCAAAAGCATAAGATACCTAGGAATAAACCTAACCAAAGAGGTAAAGGATCTATACCGTAAAAACTATAGAACACTTCTGAAAGAAATTGAGGAAGACACCAAGAGATGGAAAAATATTCCATGCTCATGGATTGGCAGAATTAATATTGTGAAAATGTCAATGTTACCCAGGGCAATTTACACGTTTAATGCAATCCCTATCAAAATACCATGGACTTTCTTCAGAGAGTTAGAACAAATTATTTGAAGATTTGTGTGGAATCAGAAAAGACCCCGAATAGCCAGGGGAATTTTAAAAAAGAAAACCATAGCTGGGGGCATCACAATGACAGATTTCAGGTTGGACTACAAAGCTGTGGTCATCAAGACAGTGTGGTACTGGCACAAAAACAGACACATAGATCAATGGAACAGAATAGAGAACCCAGAAGTGGACCCTGAACTTTATGGTCAACTATATTCGATAAAGGAGAAAAGACTATCCATTGGAAGAAAGACAGTCTCTTCAATAAATGGTGCTGGGAAAATTGGACATCCACATGCAGAAGAATGAAACTAGACCACTCTCTTACACCATACACAAAGATAAACTCAAAATGGATGAGAGATCTAAATGTGAGACAAGATTCCATCAATATCCTAGAGGAGAACACAGGCAACACCTTTTTTGAACTCGGCCACAGTAACTTCTTGCAAGATACATCCACGAAGGCAAAAGAAACAAAAGCAAAAATGAACTATTGGGACTTCATCAAGATAAGAAGCTTTTGCACAGCAAAGGATACAGTCAACAAAACTACAAGACAACCTACAGAATGGGAGAAGATATTTGCAAATGATGTATCAGATAAAGGGCTAGTTTCCAAGATCTATAAAGAACTTATTAAACTCAATCCCAAAGAAACAAACAATCCAATCATGAATTGGGCAAAAGACATGAAGAGAAATCTCACAGAGGAAGACATAGACATGGCCAACACGCACATGAGAAAATGCTCCACATCACTTGCCATCAGGGAAATACAACTCAAAACCACAATGAGATTCCACCTCACACCAGTGAGAATGGGGAAAATTAACAAGGCAGGAAACCACAAATGTTGGAGAGGATGCGGAGAAAAGGGAACCCTCTTGCACTGTTGGTGGGAATGTGAACTGGTGCAGCCACTCTGGAAAACTGCGTGGAGGTTCCTCTAAGAGTTAAAAATAGACCTGCCCTACGACCCAGCAATTGCACTGTTGGGGATTTATCCCAAAGATACAGATGCAATGAAATGCTGGGACACCTGCACCCCGATGTTTCTAGCAGCTATGTCCACAATAGCCAAACTGTGGAAGGAGCCTCGGTGTCCATTGAAAGATGAATGGATAAAGAAGATGTGGTCTATGTATACAATGGAATATTCCTCAGCCATTAGAAATGACAAATACCCACCATTTGCTTCAATGAGGTTGGAACTGGAGGGTATTATGCTGAGTGAAGTAAGTCAATCAGAGAAGGACAAACAGTGTATGTTCTCATTCATTTGGGGAATATAAATAATAGTGAAAGGGAATAGAAGGGAAGGGAGAAGAAATGTGTGGGAAATATCAGAAAGGGAGACAGAACATAAAGACTCCTAACTCTGGGAAACGAACTAGGGGTGGTGAAAGGGGAGGAGGGCAGAGGGGTGGGGGTGACTGGGTGACGGGGCACTGAAGGGGGCACTTGACAAGATGAGCACTGGGTGTTATTCTGTATGTTGGTAAATTGAACACCAATATAAAATAAATTTATTATAAAAAAAAAGAATTAGTAGGATTTGACAAGCAGCCTGCTGTGAAACAATTAGAATTGGGCTACCTTTTTTCTTTTTTCTTTTTTTCAAAGATTGTTTATTTATTTGAGAGAGATTGAGAGAGAGCATGCATGAGTATGAGCAGGGGGAGGGGCAGATGGGGAAGGAGAAGGAAGGGGAGAGGGAGAGAGAGAATCTCAAGCCTACTCCGTGCTGAGCATGGACCCCATTGTGGGGCTCAATCTCATGACCGTGAGATCATGACCTGAGCTGAAACTAAGAGTCAGTCACTCAACAGACTGAGCCCCATTCAGGCATCCTGGGTCACCTTCTGTAATAATTGTTTTCTGGGGGACTGGCTTGAGAAAACAGTATCAGAAATATTAATAAGTGTTGCTGCTTTTGGCCATCAGAGCCTAGTCCTCTGCTCTATCTATTAAATGTGCCACTATGAGGGTTAGCCAGGTACACTTACCTGTAAATCAGAAGATCCTCTTAGGCAACTTAGAGGATATCCCCTTTGCACCCAGGATATAACTGACACTTGTATGATACATTTCATAACCTATGTCATCTCCATCTGACTCTGTGTCTCTCATTTCCACTTATCCTCCCCTTACCTCTGCCCCTGGTATGGAGGTGTGGAAGACCTAAATATAGAACCATGGATTCATAGGAAGAATGAAGGACAAAAGTGTTTTTTAAAATTGTAAATGTGAGAAAATATTTCAGATGAGGTTTTCTGGGATTTTGTTGTTGTTTGTTTGTTTTGTGGTTTTCTTTTGTTTTTTAAACCAGTCTCCTTTCTCACCCATCGTTGCTCAATGAAACAAGGTGACCTTGTCTAAGGTTTAGCTGCTTTTAGCATAGGGCAATCATCCAAACTTTGTCTAGACTCCTTGACAAACACCATAGCCAAGCACTACGATGGTACACTTATCTGGAGCAAAACATAGTTTTGAGATTTTACATAATTCGAAAAGGCAGAATTTATTATTACTATTCTATGTGGTGTCTTATGATTTAAAAATATTATGGTATTATGAGTAGAACCTACCATAAGTGCATTTCTGTACTGTTCCAGGATGGCAATTATAATGCCAGAAAGGCTGAGGGGTCAGTATAAATGTGGTTGGCATATTTCACCTGTGAAAACCTGACCCTTCCACTCTGCGTTCTTGTTCCTCACCTCCTATTTTTGTTTCTTACCATCATGGCTGCGACATTAAGACCTTGATCCCAGGCCCCAGAGTGACTCCCCCAATTCTTGAGTTTCAATCTTTGGAACATCTCTTTCTGTCCTATTATATGCACTGTCATACACCTTGATCTTTTAGAATGCATTCACCATGGACTCTCAGGAATTATAGGATTTCCACCCTTTGTAGAAACAGAAGACCTGGAAGTCCATCTAGGCTCAAGTAACAAGAATCTAAAGAACAAGAAGAATGGACACAGAGGATTCCTTTTGATGGACCACTAAATGTAACTCTGAAGAACACTTTCTGTGAGGCCTGTCACTCACTTGTTGATGTCTTTATTTCCTTTCTATGTAGGAAACTCTGATTTTCATGTCCACTGTTCATTCCATTGCGATCTTAACAGTGTCTTCTTCCTGGGACTTTCCTGTGGGGTAGGATATGGGTAGAAACCACCTAGTCCAGCAGGATTGGCTGAGATAGGAAGCCCATTTGCATGCATATTCTATTGCATGAGATGCCAGGCATCTGTCTAAAGCTTGCTTGTCACATGTAGCAAAGTGGTGACAATTACTAGAAAACTTTGAGCAGTTTCAGAAGTATTCTTCAAAACCTCTACTCATGAAAGAGGAAATATATTTGTTTTACGTCTGCTTTTGTCTGCTTTTAATTGTTTTCATTAAAATATTCTTCACCAGAATAAGGAACTTTATTTTTTTTATGAATTTAAAACATATATTTAAAATACAATTTGTAAAATGCTTAATCTGCCAACTCAGGAGCCCAAGATTTGGGGTGAGGTGGGGAAGGCAGCTACCTGCTAGACCACCAGAACAGGACTGCGGGGGTCCAGCTCTCCTTCCCACGCCCTTCTGTTCAGACACCTCAGGGGCTCATGCACACCCCTGGGATCACATGACCAGAAAACAGGACCGCAGAGATTTCCACTGTCTGCTTACCAGGGAGGCTGAGGCAGTCCTGCCAGTCCATCCCGGAGCAGAGCATCCCCATGTGGGGCAGAGCAGGGTATGTCTGGGTGGACAAGGTGGGGCGGAGCAGTGGACTCTGAAAGGGGCTGATGGTAGCAGATAGTGTGTTGCCTCCTCCCTGCAGGCGGGGAGCACGATGAATGAGTGGGCTGAGAAGAGTTGGCCACCAGGTCTGGACCCCTAGCTCCTTTGGTTATAGGCTGACATCAGTGTAGTTAGAATAAGAAAATTTAAATAATACTTTCCCAATAAAGTACTGAAATTTATTTAACTTTAAAAAAAATTGATTCCTGTTGTGTGTACATGAAATAGAAAATCCTGCATTTTTAAATAAAATATAAATAATATAGCTCATTACAAATAATCAAATTTTCTTTAAAAAGTGTAAGAGTATAGTTTTATATTTCTCTAATGCAGGATTAAGATTTGCTAACAGTTGTGCAATTTACCAACCATTATCATCATCATCATCCTCTGTGAATTTAAAATTTACATACTTAGTTCTTTCTTGTAATCTTTTGCAGCAGAATTTATATCATGGTATAACTATACCTCTTATTTAGAAAATCAATGCACTGAAAAATGTACAAATAATTTGTTTCTCTAGCACTTGTCAGACACATCTTTATAAATGCAATCTAGTGTATGGGAAAGGTCCTGGAGGAAACAAAGCATTCAATCGGTGTCAATGAAGTTACTGAAGGACACTAACCCAAATGTCACATGGGCAGCTATGATTTAAATATACTCAAATTAGTCTTAGATTTACATATGCTCAATTTATATTGAATATTTACATATACTTAAGTTTAGTCCTAAAGAGAGGATTTTGTATTCAAGCTGAGACTTTTCGTTGAAGTGATAAGGACAGGATTTTTCAAAATTTCTGAGAGGACAGGATTTTTCAAAATTTCTGAGAGATTTATACTTTAAAAGTTGGTGCTTATTACCGCATATTTATACCCCTGAATATTTCATCTTTGGAAGGCAGAAAAATATTTACTAGTACTACTTGGCAGAGAAGGAGAGAATCATAAGATGGGTACATGGTTGCACCTGTGTGTTTGCGTGTCACTGTGTATGTGTGTGAATGCTTGTGTGGTTTTAGATGCTAAGTTATTTGAATCTTCAGTTGGTAATAGAAACATAGAACAACAACAACAACAACAACAAAACAACCCAAAAAGTAATTACATGGAGCATCAGAAGAACAGGAATGTGTATCTTTAGAAATAATTTCATTTTTTAATATCTAAAATAATAAAAGCAATAAAGATTCACGGTGTAATAAATCTTCTCCTTCCAATAATGCTCACAGCAACCCTGTGAGGTTGGAACTAATTTATACAGAAGCAGAAACTGAAGCCGGTGAAGTTAGGTCACTTGCTCAGTCAGCAAGCTGTGGGCCTCAGAGTGAGGGTCTGCGGTCAGGAGGCACAGGCTCCCCTAGCCTACGCTGCAGCTCTGTGCATAGCATCTGAGAGTCCTGCGGGAGCTTTCTTGCTCTGTCCTTGTAGCTGACAGTCATTGTACCTCGGGTCCTTGGCCTACCCTGCAGAATGAGCTAGAGATGGAACACTTCTCCTCAGGTAGGAAAAGCCTGACAGAGATGTGTTTTAATTAAGTTTGAGTAAAATTTCCATTCCAATAAGGTGTGAATTTATTCTCTTTCTTAATCCTTCAGGGTCATTTCTATCCTATCTTCTAATTAAAGATTTTCTGCCAAAATTGTATTAGTGGAGACTTTGCTCTTCAAACTCTATTGCAATCTAACAATATATTTTCAAACCTATGGAAGTGAAGAGTAAAGTACTTTAAAGTTTGTGTTGAGGGGCACCTGGGTGGCTCAATGGTTGAGCATCTGCCTTCGGCTCAGGTCATGATCCTGGGGTCCTGGGATCGAGTCTCACATTGGGATCCCTGCAGGGAGCCTGTTTTTTTTCTCTGCCTATATCTTTGCCTCTCTCTGTTTGTCTTTCATGAATAAATAAAATAAAATCTTAAAAAAATAAAATTTGTGTTGATATACTCAAAAGGAAGCTTGGTATTTTCACTTAAAATCTTGGCTCAGCATTTCACAATGTATTTTGGGGGACGCTAGTGTTTCCTAAGAATCTGTTTCTAATAGGAATTCCTAGTTAGGAAAAAATATGCTAACACCATATTATACTATACACACATGCATGTGTACAAACTTACATATATATAAGATGAAAAAGCTGCTAAAAATCTATACCCTAAAAAAGTTTATATGATGACTTGTTTTTAGGAAAAAGGGTACGGTGTCAGTGAAAGGAGCATCACCTGAAAGATATTCTAATAAAGAAGACTCAGGTTCCTGGGCACAAACTATAAGCTGCCTTTCCAGCTGAGTGACACTGTGCTTGTCTTTTCAGTGTTCTGTGCTTCCGTATACACGATTATATAACCATGTTAGACATTTGACATATAATTTAAGATGTGACTGTGACTTTATCTGATGTCTTCTCTGTGTCAACTACGTGCTATGTCCCAAGATTATAAATACAAATAGGACATTGAATCTGCCTGTAGAGGCTTGGCAGCTGGTCAGAGACAGTGAGCCAACCTGTGCTAGAACATAGCATCTTCCATGTCAACACAGAGCTGTAGGAGAAGTGAGGCTTGAGCAGGATTTGGAAGGTTAAGACATTAAGCATGGAAGAGGTGCTAAAGAACCTAACATTTTCCTCTGAAAGGCCTTCTTTTTACATTATGCTTACTCCATATCTTTAAGGAAAAAAAAATAAAACTAGATGAGTTAACTCATTAGTCTCAAATGTCAAATTTTTAAAAAGAATTTTAGAATACTTTTCTACTTGTAAAAATTTTGAATATGTTTATATATTTATTATTTTGGGGGGACTAAAATGGTCTAAAAGATAATGGAAGGGCACCTGGGTGGCTCAGATTGTTAGGCATCTGACTTTAGCTCAGGCTATGATCTCAGGGTCCTGGGATCGAGTCCCACATCAGTCTTCCTGCTCAGCAGGGAGACTACTTTTCCCTCTGCCTCCTCCCTATGTTCATGCTCATGCTCATGCTCATGCTCATGCTCATGCTCATGCTCATGCTCTGTCTCTCTCTCTCTCAAATAAATAAATAAAATCTTTTTTTTAAAAAAGGTAATGGGAGCCTAAGACTTACTAACTATGACGATAGATGCTAGGTATTATATTATTAAATTTACTTGAGGAAATTGAACAAAACTGCCAATTGCCATTCCAAAACCATGGTGGGCTTTTACTTAATATAACGTGAGTATGCCAGTAATGTGTAACCTGAGATCTGTCATGGAAAGCCCTACATGGCAAAATAAAAATGATAGCTGAGAGATTTTAGAGCTGAATTTGTCAGTCTTCAAAATAGTGTTTTGAAATTAGGCCAAAAGCCCTCAGCCCATTTATTTTCATGCTGTATTTTTGTTTCATCTGTCCACTTATCTGGGCGCATAATCTATCTTGTACAGTGCAATGTCAGTGTTGATGATTTGTTTTAAAGAAACAGTTGTGTCTTCTTGCAATAGTGAGAAAAATTCTGAGTAGAATCAGGGTAATGGTCTAACATCAATTTTTATTCACGAGGCACTTCAGTGTTTGACTTCTATCATCAAATCTACCGCTTTACATTTTACCCTTGAAAATTGAGATCAAAGATAAAAAAAGTAATTTATTAAACAGTCTTCATTCTTTTCCTTTTTGAGGAAAAAAAGAGGAAAAGAATTATTGAAACAAATCATCAGAGTTGACAGGAAACTACAAGACAGAAGAAGCTATATGTATCACTCTTCAGATATATTTTATCGCTAAATAAAAAGGATGTGTTTCCTTGTTTTCACATGAAAAACAAAATTTCAACTTTTATTTTTATTTTTAATTTTAATGTAATTTAATTCTTTAGAAGATTTTTTTTATTTATTCATGAGAGATGGGGCGGGCAGAGACACAGGCAGAGGGAGAAGCAGGCTCCATGCAGGGAGCCCGATATGGGACTCAATGCCAGGACTCCAGGACCATGCCCTGGGCTGAAGGCAGGCACTAAACCGCTGAGCCATCCAGGGATCCCATTTAATTTTTATTTTAAAAAATATTTTATTTTAATTCAATTTTCCAGCATATAGTATAACACCCAGTGCTTATCCCATCAAGTGCCCTTCTACTGCTGGTCACCCAGTTCCTCATCAGCTTTTATTTTAAATGATGACAATTGGTATAGGCAATTTCTGTGTAAGAATGGCAATTAAGAACAAGGTTTAAACTGCCTGCAAAACACTGCAGCATTTAATAAATTAATATTAACACCAAAAAAGTTATAAATCAAGTTTATTTTCTTCTAAAGCACAGAGAAATTATCAAACATAGACTGTACCTTCAAGTGCATTTGAATTATGGTATCTCTGTCTCAGAAATGCTGAGTAGTCATCAACCTTCAGGACATCTGGGGTTTACAATTTTTCCTGGAAATGTAGCTTTATGTAACTTTCTTTTTAAGATTTCAGAAAAAAGAACTTTGGTTCTAGCTCTAACACCAATAAAAAAGATTAAAAGAGCTCCTACTAATAAGAAGCCTGGAAAGAAGTTTACTCTAGTTCTCAGCTGTATCAGTTTCCTAATGTAACAAAGTACTCCAACCTGGGTGACTTAAAAGGGAGAACAGTCTTACAGCTCTGGGGGCTAGAAAGTCTAAACTCAAGGGGTCTACAGAATTAGGATCCCCTGAAGCCCATGGGGGAGAAACTTTCCTGCTTCTCCCTATCTTCTGGTGGAGGCCAGCAATCCTGATCTTTCTTGGCTGGTACTCCCAACACTCCTAGGCTCTTCCCCTGTCTTTGCAGGATGCTCTTCCCTGTGTGTCAGCATGTCTTCTCAAAAGGACATCAGTCATGTTAGATTAAGAACCCACCCCGACTTCAGTATAACAACATCTTAACTAATTATGTCTGCAAGGATCCTATTTCCACATGAAGTCACATTTGGAGGTATTGGGGGTTAGGACTTCAATATATTTTTTGAGGGACATGATGTAACCCACAATATACATTGACCATTTTCTTCTTATTTTTTTTTAAAGGCTTTATTTATTTATTTGAGAGAGAGAGAGAGGGAGAGGGAGAGAGAGGGAAAGAGGGAGAGAGAGGATGAGCAGAGGAAGAGAGAGAAGCAGACTCCCCACTGAACAGGGAGCCCGACAAAGGGCTCAATCCCAGGACCCTGAGATCATGACCTGAGCCAAAGGCAGACGCTTAACCAACTGAGCCACCCAGACGCCCCTGACTATTTTCTTCTTTATAATTTTTTTCTAAAATTTTTATACTGAAATATTTTTAGACAACCTTAAACTTTCAACAGTAGTACAGAGGATTCTCACCTGCTCTCACCTAGCTTCTACTAATGTAAACAACTTTCATAACCCTGAGACAGTTGTCAAAACTAAAACTAAAAAATTAACAGTAAAATTCTATTAACTAACCTAAGGACCTTTCTTTGTATTTCACTAATTTTCCCACTGATACTTGCTTTAAGTATTTTTTATTGTTCCAGGATCCAACCTAGGATATCAAGTTTCATTGATTAAACTTAATTGTAACTCCAGTCTGGGACAATATTTTAGCCTTTATTTGATTTTTATTAACTTGGCATAGAAACTTTCGAAGAATACTGGGTATTTTGTAGAACATCCTTCATTTGGGGTCTTTCTGATGTGTCTTCATAATTACATTAGGATTATGAATTTTGAAGAAGGATGTCACAGTGGCAAAGTGTCTTGCTCATCACATCATTTCAGGGGTACATGATACCTATATGGCTTATTCTTATTGATACTAAACTAGATGATTTGGTTAAGCTGCTGTCTGACAGATTTCTTCATAGTAATGTTGCCATTTCCCCCTTTCTGTGCTCTATTCTTTGGGAGCAAATCTTATGTCCAGTCCACACTGAAAGGAAAATTAAGTTTTACCTCCGAAGGGAAGGGGAATATCAAAGAATTTGTGGACATAGTTTAAAACCAACACAGTAATTAGAGAATGGTTAGAGGTAGATACTTTGAGGCTGTGCAGGTAACTTATTTCTCCTTAAAGTTTTGTTCACTAATTTTATCCATAGTCAGTGAAGCTTGCCCACAGCAATTATTACTGTGCCATTCAAAGGTGATTTTCTACTTTGCTCATACCATAGTCTTTTGAAAAGCAACTAAAAAACAATAATTCTGGCATAGGATTAAAGTTATATCTATTGGGATGGCTTAAGACTAAATAAAATGTTTTCATAGTGTTTCTTTGAAATACCATCAGGTCTAAGAAATAAAGGCCCATCACTATGCTTTCTCCTGGACTAGCTGGTGCATAAGAGCACTGAGTCATGAAAAAGTGCTTAATCGTTGTGAGAGAAGGTGCATCCCTCTCGCTGACAGGGCTCATTTGCATACACATGTTTAATCCCAGCAGGAGGTGTGAATTCAGGTGTCTCCCAGAGTAGAAATATAGACATTCTCAGGTAAAAGCAGTTCTTCATAAACTTTATAAGCTCATTCCCAACTCCAGTTGTCAGTTTACAGCTTTCAGAATGACATCTTAAATCAGGAAAATGTCATGTGTGTACAGTAACTGGCCTAATCTTTCCTGTAAATTGCTGCCTATGGTTTTCAAAAACATAGTAAATTGCTGGCAACTGACATTGTGTCTCCCTGCACGATTAACTTCACTTCTGCACAGTTAATAAATCAGTGTTAAATTATTCATCACATCACCTAGTGTCTAGGCTTTGATTGACAGCCATTGACTTCAGGGACATATAATTCTAACTTTTATACTGAGGCAAAATTTGCCATCTGATTGTTTCCATTCTCTTCAAATGTAAAATTAAAACCATAAGCAGGAGGATGGCAGTGTAGGAAGATCCTGAACTCATTTCCTCCTAAGAACATACCAAATCTACAGTGGCATATGGAGTATTTCTTCCTGAAAAATATCTGAAAGCTAGATTGACTGTTCTCCACAACAAAGAATAAAAGCACCACACCAAGTTGGGTAGGAGAGGCAGAGACAAAGTCTAGTGTAGCAATATACAATAGGGTGGAATCTCACCAGACAGGTGTTTCTGCCAGAGGAGTGAGGGAATGATATCCTACATTGGGTACCCTGGCTCCTGGAAACTGCACTGAAGAGGTGTGCCCCCAGAACATCTGGCTTGGAAAACCAATGAGGCTGACATCAGAGGTCCCAAAGTGCTATAGGAAACCGAGAGTCTGTCTTGGAGGGCTTGTGTGCAATCACACTTGCCCCTAGACCCAGGGAAAAAACAGCAGTTTGGAAAATGTCTAAACTATGTATGAGGGAAGATTCAATTTCTGATCTGGGAGTATTGGCTAGAGGTGAGGGTGGCCATTAAGGTACAATGCCATTGTTGCACACTCCACATACTCCACTAGCACAGGTGGGTGAGCTTGGATATGGCATCCTCCCACCCCTTTGGTGGAACAGATGGGGGAAAATTCCTCTGCCTTCCTGAAGATGGTGAGTAGCCTACCCACTATAGGCTCCACTAGTCTTGCTAAAGCCAGCAGGTAAAAGAAATACACACAAGGAGTACCCTTTCATCACCTGTCCCTGGTGGACAAGAGAGCTGGTGTTCCAGAGTTCCACAGGGCTTTAAAAACTGGAAAGATATTACTTGGCTGGCCACCATTGTCAGGGCACTGCACAGACATAAATTTACTTAGCCTCAAGCTTCAGCCTAAGGGACATGCTTCAGGTTTCCCACACATGTAGAAGCTAAGGAGGCACTTAAGTATAAGCAGGGAGTACCGTCCCTGACCTCACTATAGCTCAATAAGACTTCCCATAAAGGACCTTATGTACTTGTCGGGAGCCTTGACTTTTGCAAACATCACCTAGGGGACACCTCCAGGTCTCCTAGTCTGGAGGTCAGCAGGGTTTGCAACTGGAGGCCCATGACACTACACATATATGCATACTTTTTAAAAATATTTTTTCTTTATTTATTTATGAGAGACATAGAGAGAGTCAGAAACATAGGCAGAGGGAGAAGAAGGATCCCTGTGGGGAGCCTAATGTGGGACTGGGTCCCAGGACCCTGGGATCATGACTTGAGCTGAAGGCAGACACTCAACCACTGAGCCACCCATGTGTCCCCATATTTGCATACTTGAAAGCTGCTGCTTGAGGTTCTGGCTTCCAATCACCCTGAAATTAGGTGCTAAACAGACAAGATTCCTCCACTGGGATCACTGACAGGTCTTGGCACACCTTCAACAACCTGACATATAAAAAAAATAAATCCTGTAGTTTAGACAATCACAAAAGTTCATGAGGCAACCAAGAGCCAGGGCAAGTTTGAGTGAATCACCTACACAAGGTCACTACTTCAAGACAGAGAGGTAACTTTTGTCTCATACATAGAAACAATACAGAATCAAGCAAAATGAAGAAAGAGAGAAATATGTTGAAAAAAAAAACAGGACAAAACCTCAGAAAAATACCTTAATTATATGGAGACAAGTAATCTACCTGATAAAGAATTCAAAGTAATGGTCATAAAGAAGCTCACCAAATGTGGTAGAATGGATAAACACAGTGAGATCCTCAATGAGGAGATAGAAAACACAAGAAAGTGCCAAACAGAAGCCACAGAGCTGAAGAATACAATAACTGTTCTAAAAAACACACTAGAGGAGCTCAACAAAAGACTAGATGACACAGCAGAATGGATCAGCCACCTGGGAGACAGGACACTGGAAATCATCCAGACAGAAGAGTGAAAAGAAAGAATCTTTAAAAATGAAGATAAGGGACCTCTAGAAAAACATCAAAGATAACAACATTGGCATTACAGGGGTCCCAGAAGAAGAAGAGAAAAGAGAGGGAAGAGCAATTTTTTGAAAAAATAATGGCTGTAAACTTCCCTAATTTAGGGAAGGAAAGAAACACCCAGGCCCAGGAAGCCCAGAGAGTTTCAAATAAGATGAAACCAAATAAGAGAACCACACCAAGACACATAAAATGTCAAAAATTAAAGAGAGAATCTTAAAAGCAGAAAATGAGAGAGAAAAACAAATAGTTACATACAAGGAAATCCCATGTGGCTATCAGCAGATTTCTTAGCAGAAAGTTTGCAAGCAGATGGGAGTGGCATGACATAATCAGAGAGACTAAAGGAAAAAAAAATTGTCACCTTAAGATACTCTTCTTTTCATTCGGATTTGAAGAAGATAAGCAAAAGAGTTTCCCAGACTAGCAAAAACTAACACTTCCACATTTTATTATTGTTGTTGCTGTTGTTATTAATTTGTCTACATTTCCCATTATATAGAGAATTTCATGAGAATAGAAGCTGACCATCTAGTATATTCTTATGTTCCTGTTGCCATGCTTTTGATCTCTAACTTAAAATTTGTGTGTATTGTTTTGTTGGATTGGGTTGTATACTATAGAAAAACTCCCGAAACAATGGCTTAAGAGACATTTTCCCATTTAAAAGAAATCCAATATGAGAGAGCCTAGAGATGATATAGTAGCTTCACAAAGATATAATGTCCCAGGTTTCTATCTTTCCATTTTATTATCCCATCAATAACTTGTCTCCTCAAGGTTATCTCCTGGTCCAAGCTGTTTAGGCTCCAGCCAATCAGTTTCCCCATCTTTCCCTATATAATTGGTTTGGTTTCCTCATCATTCTGCATGACCAGCATTCTCAGCTTTGTTCTTTTAGAGAGAAGGATCTAGAACTCTTGTGGGCATCCTGTAACTGCCACACAGTAAATCACACATCACATGCACAGCTACTCTACTGCTTCTCTTATTCAAGGCCACTCATAATTTCTCATGCATTAATAATACACTTTCTCTGAGTGAAGAGAAAGTTTTTAGACCTGCCTAAAGATAAATGTGATTTTTGTCAAGTGAGTTGCAGAGGCAAATTTGTATAGCTAATTCAATGACTTTATTTTCTTTATAATTTCCCAGAAGGTAGTGCTGCATAATCATATCATAAGCTCTGTTCCTGTAAGGCTCTTCTGCAAAATGTTCATCGGTTATTTAATCTGTGATAGTATTCTTTGTTATTGTACAAAACTACTTGAAGGCATCAATTGCCATTCTGTTAAGGAAAACAGTAAGAGACATGCAAATAAACATGCTTATCAGGCTCTCTTCTATAATCTTTGGAACCACTTCAAATATCACCCAAAATTCTTCATTTGGATTTTCCTCTTAATTGAAGTTTCTCAACCATGAGATTGTATCCATTAAACCCACGAATTAACATCACAGCAAGAGAATCCACAATCTTAATGGCATTTACTGGTGGTCTATTTGTTCTACACGTTGTTATTGTAGAATGACCTTATGTTCAATTTGCCCCATCAAGACTTCCATCCATACTACTTGAATTTCCTTTTAAAAAGCAGAGCAGCACATTGTACTAGATTGCTATTAAAGCTGTTTTCTCTGGAGCACAATATTGCTTTCATTAACGTTTAGCAGCCACAGTCTACTCTCAATGGTGTATTTTTGGCAAACTATAGCCTAGCTCTCATATATTGAAACAATTAAAGATTTATTGAGAAAGAAAAGTTGCTTTTATTGATGTAGGTGAGTGAAGTGGATACATTTGGAGAGCATCACAGGATCAGAGCCCCAGGAACATCAGGGAAGCTGAGTGAGAGCGGGATCCCCTCTGAACCCTCTTCCAGCTTTAGTCTGGCTGAGTAAGATGAGCACCACTGCTATATTGTGTCCCCTGCCCAGGTGGCAGTGTCTGGGGAAGGAAGTGTGGGCAGGGGAGGAAACCCTCAAGCCACAAGCCACATATGTTTTTTTTTTTTTTTTTGGTCCAAGGGAGGAGGCATGAGAGTATATCTTAACAATGAAGTTTTAGCAGCTAAAGTGGTGCAGAATCTACACCTGAGGAACTGGAAAGGGGGATTTGGCACAGAAACATTAGGGAGGGAGTTATTGGAGAAAACATAATCATTTCATGCTTATAGTCCTGAACTGACACTATAGAACAATTACATTTACTTTTTTGAAAAAAAAAAAAAAGATTTATTTATTTTAGAGAAAGAGAGCACAAGTGGGAAGGGCAGAGGGAGAGAATATCAAGAAGACTCCCTGCAGAGCACAGAGCCCCATGTGGGCACTTGATCTCATAACCCTGAGATTTCAACCTGAGCAGAACCAAGAGTCGGCTACTCAACTGGCAATGCCACTTAGGTGCCCCAAAACATTTACTTTTATTTAAAAAGTTGTTCATTCTCATATGTTAATTTGGAGAGAGAATTTAGTGTAAAATAAAAGTGGCAGAGACAATATATTTTAGTGTAGTTAATTATATTTACACAGACCTGCTCAATAAAGCGACTCTAACATAGACCAATAAATGCTGCTACTTGTATAGAAAATTAACCCAACTATTTAAAAAAAGAACAAAAAACAAAAAAACAACCCACCTGCAACCACTAAAGAGAGACATACCACTCATTAACAGCAACTCATGCAAATAAAATATACAAAATCACTAGGCTGTAGTGATTACTTAAAAGTTTAGACTCATTCTGTTTGTCATTAGACTGTGTATCGTAGCAATAAATTACATTTTCTGGTTGTCTCCTGAGGAAACATTCCCCAAAATCTTTTTATTTGCATTAAACATCATGCTAAGATACAATACAGATTTCAACTTGCATACAGCTTGTCTTTATATGTTGCAGAGGAAAAAAATAGATCACCATAACAGAGAATATTAGAACTTTATTTTTCAGAAGTTATATTCACTTAGAATGGTAAGGTCTTTGGAATAAGAAATATAACTATCTACATTTAAGCTGATTTCTCCTGTTTTTTTTTTTTGTTTTTGTTTTTGTTTTTGTTTTTTTTTTTAGTGTAGTTGCATCCTTTGACTTTGCTTGCGTGTTATCCTCACCATCTCCCTTCTGTCACTCCCTTCTATGTTTGACAATAAAAACAGAAGAGCAGGATAAAAAATAGATTTATTATCAGACTTACATAAAAAAATTCTGGCGACCAAAAAGTGTTTATAAATTATAAAATGCCTACTTGACACCAATTAGAATATTAAGGAAGGCATGATTCTTGTGGTTCAAAAGAAGGTATAAATTTTGCTCAATTTCTAGGATTATTTCTATAAATGCTTCTAAATCATTTCCTAGGGTAATTATTCTTGAATACAGTTTCTAGACTTTCACAAATATCATATTTCAAGATTTCCTTTGAGAGTTGCACAGGTAGGAAGAAATCGCTCACAGGGAAAACCAAAAGTAATCATTATTAAAAATTAAATAAATTAGATCTATTTTATTAATTTAAAACTAAATTAATTGTAAGTAATAAGTTGATTAAATAAATTGTAGCTTTTAATAAAAATAAAATATACAAAGCATAGTTGATTAAGTTTAGTCAACTGAAAATAAAAAGGAACTGATGAGGCATAAACATATTTAGAAAGTTTATTAAATATACTGGATTGGAGGAACTGGAATTTGCATTTCCTATGTTTAGAACTATTGCTTGGATCTCTAAAATATTTCCAATTTAAGATATCATGCTCAATGGAAAAAAATAACCAAACCCTGAAATTTAGAAAGAATTGAATCTTAAATTGCTATATCTAAACCAGTCACATTTAAAGTAATTATTGATGCAGTTGTACTAATACTATCCTGTTTGTAACTGCTTTCTATTCATTGTATGTTTTTTGTTTCTCTTCATTCTTGCTTCTCATGGTTTTACTTTTTGATTTTTAACAAAGAATTTATTTTATTTATTTGAGAGAGAGCACGAGCAGAAGGAGGGACTGAAGGAAAGGGCAAAGCAGACTGCCCACTGAGCAGGGAGCCAGATATGGTGCTCAATCTCCAAATCCTGAGATCCTGACCTGAGCTGAAATCAAGTCCTTCACTTAACCAACTGAGCCACCACGGCGCCCCTAAAATATACATTTTCAATTAATCTAAGCCCATCTTTAAATATCACTATACCTTAACCTGCAGTACAGTTACTCTATAACAGAATATTCTGAATTTCTGCCTTGTATCTCTTGTGGAATTGCTGATATTTATTTTACTTTTCCATATACCAATTACATTGTTACTATCATTGCTTTAGACATTTCTGATTAAGAGTAAGAAAAATAAGAGGTTTTTTTTTTTAACTTTCATTTATTCTTTCTCTTTATTTCCTTTCTTTATGTAAATCCGAGTTTCAGACCTATATCATTCTCCTCCCACCTGGAGAATTTTTAACATTTCTTGGAGGATGGGTCTATTATCAATGACTTCCTTCAGTTTTCCTTATCTGAAAAAGTATTTGTCTTTTATTTTCCGAAGTAATTTTGCTGCATATAGAATTCAAGGTGGAAAAAAGGAAAAAAAAAAAGAAAAAAGATCAAGTTTGGTGCTTTCTCCTTCAACACTTTATATATTTCACTCTACTCTCTTTTGCTTGCATGTTTTCTGATGAGAAGTCCTTGTTTTCTATAGGTAACACTGTGTTCTTTTTTTTTTTTCTTTCCCTGGCTTCTTTCAAGATCAACTTTAATTTTCTGCAGTTTAAATGGTAATATAACTAAATATTTGTGTGGGGTTTTTGTTTGTTTCTGCTTTTTTTTTTTTAAAGATTATTTATTTACTCATGAGAGACACAGAGAGAGGCAGAGGCATAGGCAGAGGGAGAAGCAGGCTCCCCACTGAGCAGAGAGCCAGATTCGGGACTCAAACCCAGAACCCTAGGATCATGAGCTGAGTCAAAGGCAGATACTCAACCACTGACCTTCCCAGGTGTCCCTTTGTTTCTGCTTTTAAAATGTATCCTGTTGGTATCATCTGAGTTTCCTGGGTTTGTAGTTTGGTGTGTATCTTTAATTTTGGAAAGTTCTCGGCCATTACTACTTTAAATATTTCTTCTGCTCCATTTTCTCCTCCACTTCTGATCTCTCAATTACATGTATGTATGTATACCTTGGGATGTTGTCTCATAGTTCTTGGATGTTCCTTTTTTTTAATTTATTTACTCTTCTCTTTGCATTTTAGTATATGAGGTTTTTATTGACCTATCTCCATACTCCTTGGCCCTTTTCTCAGCTATTTCAAGTTTCTTAATGAACTCATTGAAAGCATTCTTCATTTCTGCTACAGAATTTCTTTCTCTAGCCATTCCTTTTCATTTTTTCTTTGAGTTTCCATCTTTCTATCTACTTTACCCATCTATTCTTGTATGCTACTTTTACTCTTAGAGCCCTTAACATATTAACTGTGGTTATTTTATTTTTTAAAAGATTTATTTATTTATTTGAGAGAAAGAAAGTGAGCAGGGTGAAGAGAGGGAGGGGGAGAGGGAGACAGAGGAGAGAGAAACTCAGGCCTACTCTCCACTGAGCTCAGGGCCTGATGCCGGGCTGAATCCCAGGTCCCCAAGATCATGACCTGAGCCAAAATCAAGAGCCTGATGCATAACTGACTGAGCCACACAGGCACTCCAGACCATGGTTATTTTAAATTTTCTGTTTGATGGTCCCCACATCTATGTTATATCTGAGTCTATTTATGATGATTGCTGTGTCTCTTCAGAGAGTAGTTTTTCTTGTCTATTGCATGCCTTGTGACTTTTTTATAAACTAGACATATCATTATCAGATAATAAGAGTTGAGGTAAATAGACCATTCATTGGAGAATTTCTATCAATCTGGCTAGGATTAAGCTGTATTTAACATTTGTTGTAGTTACCAGAGGCTTTGAATTCCTTCATGTCTTTGTTTCCTCTCTTGACTTTGGCCCATCTTTGTAATCTGCCTCTCAGAGTCTTGCGGCTCTTTTAGCTGTAATCCTCTGTTATTATACTAGAAAGCTATTGGTATGGGGGTAAGGTGCTCAGGGAGGGGAAGTGTTTATTATATTCCAATTGAACCTAAGTGGTTCAGTGCGACTGTCTCAGGACTGTGACCTCACAGTATTTCTGCTATTTTGTAGCTCTTACCCCACTATTGCCTTCTCCCTTCTCTGGTTCCCAGTCTCTTTCCTTGAAGCCCTGACCATGGCTGACTGTTTTTCCCTTCTACACTGAGACTGGACGTCTGAGGGGGAGAGGGTAGGGAGGAATCCTCTTCCCCAAGCTGGAATAAGGCTCTGGCAAAGTCCCTTCCTCTAAGGTGGACTTCCTCATGGAAAAAACTCTGGGTATATTTCACAGCGGCTTTTCTTCCCCACTCCCCACCCCCTGAGAAAGTCCCCAAAGGGACTTCCTCAAAACTTCACATGAGAAGCCTGTGGGTTTCTTGGAGGAAAAGTCTTTGGAAGCATGTGAGCCCCTAAAACTGTGACTCTACCACTTAAGTGTTCCTGGGAGTTCATGGTGCCAGCAGCCTCAGCTCCAAGTAGGCAGATCTCCGTTCTCTCTCTGTGCCTGTCTCTCCAAATGGGCCTGAAACCTCAGCTTTCTGATGAACCCAATAAAAATCTTGACTTACAGCTTGTCCATCTTTTCGTGTACATTTGGAAGTGAACTGCAAAGTCTTCCCAACCTATTCTTGATTTTGTATTTACGTGACCCAATTTTTTCAAACTTCCAGAGTCAGGAACCTGAGTCGTTTTTTACAGTTTCTGGAGTTTTAAAAGTAAGTTGTATCAAGAAACCCTTTACTTTGAAAGCAAAATGAGAGGTATGGCTAACTTAAAACTGGGAACTACACATTAAAAAAAAAAACATAAGTGACAAAAAGCACAGGGAATATAAATGCAATTTTGTGACTATGATGAGCCTTCAAGAATAATGACTATAATATGAATAGGCTCTGCCTACAATGCACAATTCTAATAATGAGTAGAGTATAAAATAACTTATAGAACTAAATATAATAAAAATATAATATTCTTTTTTTTTTATTTTTTTTTCAATATTCTTTAAAATTTTTTAATTAAAAAAGTTTTTAAACAAATATTCTTAATAATTTTACATCACTTAAAATCCATTTATTATCATAATGATTAGGAAACAATTATATAATCCATGTGCCTACATAGTGAAAATTAAGGAAAGCAAGAATTAATGGACTTTTCTGATAAAGTAAAATAAATGAGAGGACTATTGTATTTAATGCAGTGACATTTTTCCAGAAATTATAATTTTCAGTCATCCAAGCTATAATTAAGTTCTTGGGGGCATAGTTTCTTTATCTGAATCTACAAGTGGCTAGTGAGCCCGAAGATTTCTATCTATCAGTTAAGTTAAAGATAACCAATGTTTTCTAGTAAATAATGTATTTTCTAACACAAAAAGTCATTAATAAAAAGTAATTAATCTGTGATGTCAACAGATTTACAGGTTGCTGGGTTTGATTGGAAGCCTTTTCTTCATTATGGAAATTTGTGTTAATTTATTCATCCTAATCCTATTCATTAAAATTCCATGGTCTCTTTTACTTAGAATTTTTCTTTCCTTTTTTTTTTTTTTAAGATTTTATTTATTTATTCATGAGAGACACACACAGAGAGAGAGAGGCAGAAACATAGGAAGAGGGAGAAGCGGGCTCCCTGCAAGGAACCCAATGTGGGACTTGATCGGGGGTCTCCAGGATCATGCCCTGAGCTGAAGGCAGACACTCAACCACTGAGACAACCAGGCATCCCTAGTCAATATTTTTCACCATATGATCCACAGAAAGCATATTTTCCACTTTTATAAAATGCCTCCCCCCCCTCAAAAAAAAAAAACCACAAAACCAGCTTTCCTTACTTACTTAAGTCAAAACATCTGTTTTTAGAACTTGCTTTCTTACTGGACTATGAAAGTGCTGTCATTGACTCTCTCCAGTTCTAACAATTTATTAGTGTAATGTATTTTGATATGATGGGTGGCCTCATAAAAATTTGTATATTGATATTATAACAGGAGAATCCTCAGAAAACAGTAATCAAGTGAGCATTCAGGATAAAGTCATAGTTTCAGGCCAGCAAATCACTTTAAAAATTAATGCAATTTTATGGGCATGTACTCAAAGTAGAAACCATTGAACTTTGAAGTTGAAAGATTTTAGTCGACCTTATAAAGAGCACATTTTCTGAACACACCCTTTTTCTTCCCAGAAGATTCAAGCTTATTGACCTTTTGACTATTGGCCTATTTTGTATAAATGCCTTTCATCTCCAAATTTTTCTTCTTTCTCATTTTATTTTTTGTCTTATGTACAGTGTGAACTTCCGTTTAAGGCTCCTGGAATGGTTTTATTACCTATTTTGATCTGGAATTAGGTAGTCTCTCTAAAGTAAGTTTATCATGCTATTTATTGTAGCTTATTATCATTAGTTTGAAAAAAAGCACACAAATTATTACAACACACATTATTGTTAATATAGCAATTGAGATAATATGATAAAGAAAATGCTGATTTTCCTTAAAATAATAATAATGACTTTGGAAATATGTAAATATCATAAAACTTCAAAACAGCAGCCCCATGTTTTAGTTTTTCATGCTCAAGTGGGACTTACCTTCCAAGGTATCCTCATGCACACTTTTTTAGAAAGATTTTACTTATTTGAGAGAAGAGTATAAGCACAAGCAGATGGGAGAAGAGGCAGTGGGAGAGGGAGAAGCAGACTCCTCACTGAACAGGGAGCTCAGTGTGGGGCTCGATCCCAGAACCTCCGAGACCAGGACTTGAGCCGAAGGCAGATGCCTAACTAACTGAGCCACCCAGATGCCCATCTTCATGAACATCTTTAAGTGAATTCTTATCAGCATGACCATGGCTCCAAATGGATAAGTGATACATTGTTTTACCCATTCTTGTTATTGAAGCAGGAAAAGGAATAAGAATGTCAACACAATATGCATAGCAAATTGGTGTCACTGAATAAATAATGAAAAATATGAGTATTATATAGGAATGGCATCTTTGCATATTTTAGGTAGAACATTTACTTATAAACAATTGAGTATTTTACTGTGGTGATTCCTATTTCTAATTCTTAATCAGATAGCAGAGAGAAGCCCAGATGCACTCTCATGCAGCAGTCTATCTGGCACAAACGTCAGTAGAGCACAGGATTTTCATGATTCCTGTAGAAGCAGTAATTGACGCCATGTAAATATAAGAGCAGCTTGTGTTGAATTTTTATTTAAGTGATTTAAATATTTTCTTGTATACAACATAATTTATCATTAAATGGTATAACTAAAGAAAAAGCCATACTATTTTTAAACTTCTCATTTCCAAATATAGTTGTTAAATGCATGCTGTTGTTTTAAGTCACTCTCAAAGCTTTAAGTACCATCAAGTGTCTTTACTTGCCCTTGTAGTTTACATCTTAGCAAATCTGCCTTGACCAGCACAGATTTTTTTTTTAAGATTCTATTTATTTATACATGAGAGACAGAGAGAAGCAGAGACAAGGCAGAGGAAGAAGCAGGCTCCCTGCAGGGAGCTCAATGAGACACTCAATCCCAGGACCCCAGGATCACAAACTGAGCCGAAGGTAGATGCTCAATCACTGAGCCACCCAAGAGTCCCAACCAGCACAGATTCTTATAGAATCTGTCTAACAAAGACTACAGTGAGGCCTTTTTTTAGTAAAGGGCATTTGATTCAGTGAAGCAGCAAGAAACCCCCAGAGGATTTCCTCTAGAACCTCTGAGAGGTGGTTTCTGTTAGTTCTACATTATAATCACCGTACAGTTAGAACCTGTCAACACAGGTCACACATTCATCAGTGAATGTGTTAGTGAACCACACAATGAATTTCCCACCCTCAGTTCAATATCTGGAAACTAATATGAGCTTTAATAATATGTTATTATTTAATAATTGCCCAACTGTCTTCTGTCATATGCAGATTATAAAATAATTTCAGATTTTATGAACAAAATGATTATGTCCATTAAGTTTTGTGTTGTGTTTCAACACATCTTGCATCTTGTAATTTGAATTTACTTAACTTCTGTGTAATAAAGATTTGAGATAGATCGTCAAATTAGACTAGAGAAGGTATATCCTATAGAATTGGCAACATATAACTTGTTTCTCTACTGCAACTAAATTCTTCAATATCAATTCCAGTTTCTTGAGATATTCTCCCTCTTTCACCCACTTCTGTTCAGTCAGACACCACAAACACAGGACTGCTGTGCATACTGACACTTAGTGAAGACTTGTGAAGAAAAAAATAAGTGACAGAAGAGCACATTACAAGTAAGAACTTGACTTGAGCATTAGATTCAGTGAGCTTTGACCATCTCCTTCACAGGAAGTTTATCACTGGTCATTTTTCCCTCAAAAGATCCCATGTGTCACCATGGTAACTGCTCCCCTACCATCTGGTTCTGCCTTTCCTACCATTCTTATACCTCCTCTCTCTTTCCTCAGGTACTGCCACATAAATTCCCAACATTTCAACAACCCAAATATCTGATCTTCCTCCATTCAGTAAGAACACTGGTCCACAGAGGGAAAGTGTCTCTAGCTGGAAAACCAGGGTGATCTATCTTAGGTATCACATTGTGTATCTTTCTTCTTTCAAGATTCATATTCCTGAGCTGCATGATCTTTCATGCCTGAAAATAGTTACTTTATACATTTTTTCCAGTTTTGCTTTTATTTTAATCAAAAGGAAAATTCCAGAACCGATTTACATGTGGAAGTGTCCATTGATACTTTAAGTTTTTCAGTTATGGTGATCATACAATAGGTGAAATTTATATACTTTTTTTCATTTTATATGATGCAAACATTTATAGTCTTATAAACGCAAAATGTTTTTAAACATTTTGTAATAATTAAGTAGATAAATAATTTTCTTAGCTATGTCAGTATTTTTCACCAGCTATGTTGCTTCTAAATTTACTATTATAATAATTTCTTACCTTTGATACTTTGGTAGTGAAAAAAGGGAATTTTAAAAAAATTTCAGTTCTTTGATATTTGTTGAAAATGTTTTTAGCACACTTATCCTTATATATTATCAAGAATACAATGTAGTGTATGCCTGAAACTAACTATATTGGAATTAATTTAAAAAAAAAGAAAATATTTTATGGGCCAGCATATAGTTTACCTTGGCAAGTATGCTATGCACACTTGCAAAAAATATGTAATCTTCAATTGTTGCATATATTACTGTATAAATATCAAATAGGTCATAATAGTGGGATCAGGTCATCTTTGTTTTTTACTGATTTGTGTGTGTGTGTGTGTGTGTGTGTGTGTGTGTGTTTGTGTCTAATTCTATCAAATGCTGAAAGAGATATGTTACAATTTTTAACAATTTTTGTGGAATTGTCTCTTCTGTCAATCTTTGCTGCAGGATTTTAAAGCTCTGTTACCAGGTGAATATAGATTCCTGAATGTTTTGTGTTCCTGATTCTTTTATCAGTATTCAATTTCCATGTTATAGATGATAATTCTTTTGCCCTAAGTCTATTTTACCTGATATGGACATAATTGATACCAACATAATTGATTTGCTTTCTAAGTTTGCATATGGGGCTGGGCATTTCTTTGCTTATGTATATGGTTGAATATCTTCTTATATATTAAATAGGTTGTTTTTTAATATCTGTTCATTGTGTATTTTTGACATTTTCCCTCTAGGTTATGTAAGGTTTTTGTTGTTGTTGTTTAACTCCTTTGGAGTTTCATTTTGTAAACAATTGTATGAACAATATTTACTTAGCAGTCATTTCATTGATTTGTTATATTTTATGTCATCAGTACTATTTTAATTAATTTAGTTTTCTAAGTATTTTAATATATCATAGATTTTATCTATGTATGTCTTCTACTAAACTCTGTTTCTATTTTATTACTCAAATAAAATACAGTAATATCAACAATAATAATCTAAAATATATAGAAATATCTTGCTTTAGTATGTCTCATTCCACATGTTGTTTTTTGCATGTGATATTGACTCTCCTCAAAAAGCTGAATTTTCCCTCCTCCTTTGTGTGGAGATGCTAAGACTGCAATGAAAGCTACATTATATAACTCCTGAGGCCAAGTTTAAAAGCCAATAAAGCTTCTTTCTGGTTATCTGTTTCTCTCTCTCAGCAGACATATCTTGAGCCCATCTCTGAACCCACAGTTTGAGAGATCACATGGCAAGACAATATCAAGAATGGAAGAGATGCCCAAGGAGCCCCAGCTGCTGGTCTTTCTTAGCCCACATGCCATATATGTAAGTCATAAGTGATCCTAGTCCCAGTGCCCCAAGCCTCCTTAGCCTGTACCCAGTGGAACAAAGACAGATTATTCCTATTAAGCCTTGCTCAAGATGCAGATTGAAAGGGAAATAAGTATTGTTATTTTAAGCAAATAAGCTTTGGGATTTTTTTTTTTACGTAGCCATAATACCCAAAACAACATGTGAATATTTTGTTTTATGTTCATTGTGTTTAACTTATACAATAATTAGGGAATGATTGACAGAAAATTGTTTCATAGAACTCCAGGAAGGGATCTAAACGACTTTGTCAAATACCCACAAGGGATCACATAACATGAAAACTAAACCAAAGTCACAAACACGATGTCCACTCAATGGCCACCCCTCCTTTCCTTTCTTACTAAGAGTAATCTGGTTTTTCAGATATCAGCTCTCTGCTGTGTGACCTTGTTCTACATAAAATGCATACTGGTAAACCTCTGGTAAACCTCTGCAGATTTAGGTCATGAGTCTGTCTTTTATTTTTTTCAAGTTAATCATGGTTATTATAGTCCCCTTGTCTGACTTAAAAATGTGCATATGATCCAAATTTAGCCAATGAAACACAATTAATTTGCCTGGGAGTATTTTAGGGATGTTTCCTTAGCTCTTAAAGAATGAAGGGTAATTGACCAAGATGGCAACATAGGAGACTCCTCAGCTCCCATCTCCTCATGGAGACACTGAATGCACAGCTACACATGGAGCAAGTCCCTAGAAGCAACCTAGTTGTCAGTTGATAGATGAATGGATAAGTAAAATGTAGTATTTATATACACACAATGGAGTTTTATTCATTCTTAAAAATATGGAAATTCTGTCATTTCTGACAATAGAGATGAAACTGAAGGCATTATGCTAAATGAAATAAACCAGAGACAAATACTGTATAGTATCACTTCTAAGTGGAATCTTAAGAAAAGAGAGAGAGAGAGAGAGATAAAAAAAAGAAGAAAGGAAGGAAAGAAGGAAGAAAGGGAGGAAGGAAGGAATGAACAAAGGAAAGAAAGAAAGAAGGAAGGAAGGGAGAAAGGGAGGAAGGAAGGGAGGGCAGGAGAATGAAACAAGTTGAAATCATATAAAACAGTATAAGAGTGGTTGCCAGGCTAGGGGTGGGGGAAATAGAGAAAGGCTGAGCTAAAAAAGTACAAAATTTCAGTTATAAGATGAATGTGATCTAGGGTGCCTGGGTGGCTCAGCTGGTCGAGTAACTGACTCCTGGTGTCTGCTCCTGTCATGGTTTCCGTATCACAGGATCGAGCCCCACAACCGGCTCTGTGCTCAGCAGGGAGTCTGCTTGAGATTCCCTCTCCCTCTGACCCTTACTCTTTGTCCTTTTCCCTCTTCCCCTTCCCCAATTTACAAACTCTTTCTCTTAAAAAAAAAAGGAAAGCAAGATGAATAAGGTCTGAGAATCTAAAGTATAACATGGTGACTATAGTTGATACTACATCTTATAAAATTGAAATTTG
Organism: Vulpes lagopus; assembly: GCF_018345385.1. Taxonomy (NCBI): domain Eukaryota; kingdom Metazoa; phylum Chordata; class Mammalia; order Carnivora; family Canidae; genus Vulpes; species Vulpes lagopus. The sequence continues at coordinate 68,106,157 of NC_054832.1, read as the reverse complement.
CTAAGATAAACATTTGTCATAAAAAAAGCAAAGCAAGGCAATAGAATCCTTTCACAATGTATATGTATGCTTATATCAAATTATCATTTTGTACAATTTAAATATTTTACAATTTCATTTGTCAATCTTACCTCAGTGAAGCTGGAAAAATAGAAAGAAAAGAAAATTCATTATTTTTTCCTGCTTTGACATCAATGTAGGGAAAGATGTGATGGCTGGAGCTACTAAGCCACTTTGAGATAATGAGAAAAACAGCCAGTTAAGAGTGACAGAGCAGAAATACAGAAAGAATCTGTGCCCTTAATAATATTTACTGCATATTTGAATTGACTAATTCTGAAATCACCAACCTCCAGACTCCTCATTAAAGGAAATGATGAATTCCACAATGAACAGATGAAATCAATTGGACTTTTCCTTTGTTTTCTGTTAAAAGCATCCTGATTGACAGTAGATTACTTCATGTTTCCCTCCAGTCCATTGGATAGCCCCCTGTCTAGTCTTAGGATGAAGAGCAAGGTCAAAGCACCCTTGCATTCCTAGTGTCCATTCCAATGCCTAGAACATAGTAGGTCGATGGTTTGTAGAATGATGACTTTACCTCCCTCTCCCACTTCAAGGTGATCTCATGGCATCTCCTAGTAATATGTGTATAATGCAGTATAGTATGCTGGTAAAAAAATTGTCTCAAGTGTCAGCCAGACATACATTTGAATCTCACATACTATCTTTTCTAGCAGAAAACTTGATATGTGGGGCAGCCCCGGTGGCGCAGTGGTTTGGCACTGCCTGCAGCCCAGGGTGTGATCCTGGAGACCTGGGATCCAGTCCCATGTCGGGCTCCCTGCATGGAGCCTGCTTCTCCCTCTGCCTGCGTCTCTGCCTCTCTCTCTCTCTGAATGAATAAATGAATAAATCTTTTTTTTAAAAAAAGAAAACTTGATATTGATTCTGAGTAAAGCAGGGCCCAAACTCAAACAATCCTGATTTCAAGGGAATGTATTATTCATTAAACAGAAGTCTAGCAGTTAGATAATTGGTCAGTCCAGCAGCTCAGTGATCCAGGTTCTTTCTATTGTTTCCACTCTCTGTCCTCAGCAGAGCTTGCCCTGTGGTAGGCACTGTTCTAGGTACTCAGGATGTATTAGTGAAACAGACACAAAACCCCTGCTCTTGTGGAACTTGCACTGTTGCCAGGAAGTGAAGCTATAAACATTGAATATAATAATATGCTAACATATATAAAAAAGGAATATAATAATGCATAACATATAAAAATTTGAATGTAGTTACAGGAAATTATATAGTATGCTAAAAATGATTTCTATGGGAAAAATTAGAGCAAAGTAAGAGGGATTGGTATTGGGGCATTGAGTGGGAGATGGCTTGAGGGCTTTGTCTTCACATTCACTCATCTTGTAGTATAGTGTCAATATGCTGATAGCACATCTAGGTTTTACATCCTCATAACACTCAAATCCTAGAAGATAGAATACTGGTTTTTGTTTGTCTTAAAAAGTGAGAAAATTGCCTCACAAACCATGTAACAAAAGTAGATAATCTTAATAGTTCTTTGGGAGATTTCCCAAAGAGAGATCATCCCAAGAGAGTTGGAGGAAACATGCTGAAGTGAGACTGCTCAGTTTTTATTCCCTGGAGCTGGAGAAGGACCCAACATACTCAGGTGTTTTCATGCTTGAAACAAAACCTGATGTTCTTTGCCAAGGAATAAGTTTATGGGCATGATGAAGAGTGACAATGGGTATTTAACCAAGAGTACCCCTCCCCTAGAAAATTACTCTATATACTACTAAAGTCTTAGTTTCCTTTTCTTCAAGATAGAGACAATGATAGCATCAATTTAATTGGGTTGCTGAGAGAATCAAAGGAGATGATGCATAGAATGTGCTTAGTAAAAAAAGAACGCAGCATATTTTGATCATTTAATAAATGGTAGTTATTATGATGTTCATCATTACTGTTATTATTATCAGCCATCACAACACTCACCCAGTACTTTTGGATGTATATTCATTACTATGCATTACTATAAAGGGAGATTGTGTGACTAAGTGGCATGTTAAGTACATATAATGGTACTTTATGATAGAATCTCAGATCTGCACATTAACCTCACAGCTGTAACACTATTAATTAAATCCTGTCCCTTAACATGTGAATAGCTTTTGTGGAATACATTCACAGACAGTTCTCTTGGTGTCTCTATTGGTCCCTTTAGGAGTACTTTGGGCATCTTCAGACATCTCCAAGGTTGTTTTTCATGCTACACTTTAAGATCAACAAGGGCACACTTAAGTTATTGCTGCTTCCTTGGAAATTAAATGGCATGGATCATTTTCCTTCCAAGTAATAGCTGCAACATGTAAATATATGTAAATAAAACAGAAAATATGTTTTATCTGGCACATTTAAGATACAAAGAAACATATTGGCTATTGTAGACCTTCCAAAGGAATTAGGCTGACTTTATAGTAACATCTTGATGATTACTAAAATTATAGATTAACTTTCCTATTATTTGTTTCTCTTCAGAGATATGGAACTTTTACCTTAGCGATTCTATGCAGTTTTCAATGTGTTGGATTCTTAAAGCACTCAGCATATATTTAGTTGTATATATTTGTCTCACATTAATCAAAAAGTTTGATCAAAAACCTTCTAAAAGCAATGATAGGGGAAATGGCTGACATTTACTAACTGCTTACTTTGTAAACATTATTTTACATTTATGTTTTTTTTTTTTTGTCTCACAGCAACCCCTCTAGGTAAATATTGTATTTCTTATTTTATGAGGGATTTCAACTCCAAGAATCAAAGTAAGATGCCAAGAAGATGCTAAAGAATCTAAGTGAGATGCCAATTTACATATAGTAAATGAGGAAGATGGGCTTCATCTCCAGGTTTTGACAACCAGATTTGTGCCTGATATACCACACTATCAACCACACAGATTTAGTACAAATATGTTACATTTTAGCAAATATTTTTGCGACAATAGAACTTTACCCTCCTTTTTGACTTGACATCATTTCTCAGAAGAGCTTTCTTTTCCAAGAAATGCTTCATCTTTACATTTTTACCTACAAATCCAGTCAGGGTCAGTGATACAATTTTTCTATTTTCATCCCTATTACATAATTTACATGATTCCTCTGAATATGGCTGGGAAAGCATTTTGTCAAGAACTGTTAAAAGCTAAAGAGGCACATTAAAATTTTCAACAGTTTAGTTGAGCATACACTGATTTGAATCAGGCAGTGACAAATGGAAGCAGTTAGTAGTGATTCACTAACAAGAACTAGGGAAAAGGTTTTTTTAGAAAAGACAAAGGGACAAAACAAGGAAATCATTTGATTGGCTACAGCTTAAGCAGTTGCCTTATTTGGGAAAGCCCAGTTGGCTGTTTGGTTGTTCTTAAGTTTCATTTTCTCAGATTCAAGTGAATGGACTCTGGCTTAAGTTTTGGTTTACTCAGGTAGGCTACTAAGTCATTAGAGCCACCTCAGTCTAATGGCTTCCCTTTTGCATTATTTTCACCCAACGCACTTCTAAATAGCACACAGGTCAAACAGTCTCAAGAAAAGTTAGAAGATATTTTGAACTAATTAAAAATAAAACATGGAAATTTGTGGGATACAGCAAAAGCAGTGGTGCTTAGAAGGAAATTTATTGCACTGAATGCATACATGGGAAAAAGAAAGATCCAAAACTAGTAATCTAATTTTCTCTGCCCTAGATGGCCATAGAAAAAGTAAACAAAAGTTAAAGCAAGCAGAAGAAAAGAAGTAAGAATTTTAAGAATATAGCATGAATCAATGAATGGAAATAAGGAAACAATAGAGAAAAATCAATGAAACCAAAAGCTGGTACTTTAAAAAGATCCATACAATTGATCAATCTCTTGACAGGTTTAAAAAAGAAAAAAGAGAGAGGACACAAATTATCAGCAATTATCTTGTCGTCCTTGTTAAGCTTTCAAACTCCATCTCGTCTGTCACTACCACCTCCTCTAAGAGAGCCCACAACCCAGCTCCTGCCTCCCTAATTTGGGTAATTACTGTATAGAGAATAGAGTCTCTGTATTTTGTATTCTTTTTTATTTCCGCAGCACTAGCGCAGTATAGTAGGTCCCTAAATGAATAAATGAAAACCATCAGTTATTGACTTCCTCCTACTTCATGCCATGGGGCAGAATAAAGTCTGTAAATTCTCCCTGCCCAGATTCGTTTTGCCTAGGGAGGGAAGAGAAAGAGGGAGTTGGGTGGGAAGAATGAACGGTGTGAGAACAGTTTGGTCACGGAGGTGGGCCAGGAAAGAGGACTGTGGACTATATTTTTTACTTCATTCTGCTGACAAATCTTACCAACTATCTTCTCTGACCACAATATGGGGCTAGTAATAAATTTTAGGCAAGGTACAATATAGTTTAGGAAATAATGCAAAGGATGGATTACAGGGGAGGGGAGGTAAGAGCTGAGGGCAAATAGCAAATCATAGCTGATGAAAGAAATGATAGGAGCAAAAATCAAAGCGGTTGTTGTGTAAAAATTGTGAGGGGCTGGTGTTTAGGGGGTAAAAGCAATAGGACTTGAAAACAATACTATCATGTGCATTCTCTATCCAATAGAAGCAATTGGCCTTCTGGGATTTAGTGACTGAGAGCATACTGGCATCATAAAATAAAAAGTCACTGATACGTAAAGTACTCTATGTTCCTACTAATAAACTAGGAGAGTCAAAATTCAATAATAGTTTGATATTCTGAAAGGCATCATCATGTTGGCAACCCCAACACCAAGGGACACATCTTCAGGAGACAGTGCAGAAGATTGCAAAGGATAGCTTTTGCAGAATTAAGAATAACACAGAACTTGCTTGATCCAGGAAACAAAACAGCTGGTATCCAAGTCCCACGTGTCCCCTGGCCGGCATTTTGCACACAGAGACTATTCTTTGTTCCCAGTTATCTTCATCAATGTGACTTGACATGAAATAAGGTCTATCTTGAGTTTTAGAGACAAAAATTGTTGCTTTTGGAGAATTATTTGTAGCTTTATTTTTTAGAAAGATAAGGGTTTTAATTTAATTAAATCAGCACTGAACACTAGAATGTTTTGGGAAGAAAAAAATTAGTCTATAAAACCATGACCTGCAGAGTAAAACACTCAGTAATTCTGAGTATTGTATGTTTAAATAGTTAGATTCTCCTGGTCCAGCAACCACAGCCTGCCTAATTTCAAGGGTAGTGGAGGCGAGGAAAATAGCACTCTCTATTTTGCACCATGTTTCTTTTTTTCCTGCACAAATAATCTTAACATCTTTAGAGAAAGTGAAGTTAAGTATAATAAATACTGGATTAGATTGTGGCTCATAGTATATAGTCTTCATACAGGTTTAGAGTATAGTATTTATCATTCATGTTTGAAAGAATATGGAGTTTCTCCCACCCCGAAATTAACTTAATGATTTGCAGAAATGTCCTATAATATGCACGATGGCATTTATTTGGATGGGTCAGAAATAAATTCAGTATATGTATTTATAATTTACTAGATCAATTCTAATTTGAATTACTTTATTGTTTTCAATCTTCAAACAGGAATCATTTTAAGTGAGCTTTCAAGGTTTTTGCATTTATTATTTACATTCTGATCAACGCTATGCTCTTTTCCTTACTGCAAGGCCAAAATTCCATCCTTTGATTCTTGTCAGACTCCATTTTAAATTCCCAGGCAAACTTTGATTTCTGATATGTTGTAAAACAAAGTGTATCAATTTATGTTTGGTGTCCTATTGTTTTGTTCTCATTGCACAATATTCAATATGGGAAAGCCATTGGTATCCTCCTTGCAGACAATCCTTTCTTAATTTGAGCTCGGGATTAATAATTCTATTTTAATATGTCAAAGCAAATGAGAAATAACTTCATTCACCTTCTTTTAACAATTTGGTAGTGTTCCAATGAAATATATGATAAAAATAAGATACTTCCAATCACTATGTATTAAGAACTATATTGACTGGTTGTAAACTAATTTTTACAGCAACTACTATATACAGAAAATTACCAATGATAGAAACCTAGTGGAAAAAAAAGGGAAAGCAAAGCTATCCTCCAAGCTCTCCCAGAATCTTGCTACTCACCTCAGTCAACCTTCCTCCCCAACCCTACCCTTGAAATTAGGCAGGCTATGGTTGCCTTGACAAGGAGACTGGGACAGAGTCAGTGCTTTGAGAACTCTGAGGCTAGGTCATAGTAAGTTGAATAACTTTCATCTGGTTCCCCTAATCTTTACATGTTCTCCCTTGCACCAATCCATGATGCTGTGAACAAGTCCAGGCCACTCAATAAAGCTTCTTATAGGAATTCTGATAGACAGCACCAGCTAAGGTGTCAGCTAGAAGCCTGCATTAACTGTCAGATATGTGCGTGAGTGAGCCATCAGCTGCCCTATTTTCCAGCTTTTGAGATTTCTAGCTGAGGCCCCAGACATCATTGAGCAGACACAAACTATCCCCACAGGTCCTGACTGAATGTCTTACAAGCAAATTTGTGGGCATAATAAATGGTTGCTTAACACACTAAATTCCACAATCATAATAAATGGAAGAGCTATTGAGATCTGCATATTAAATTTCATATTATGGCATCATAATAAGAGATGTTTATTACTAATTTTATACACTATTTTATGCAACTTTTCTCAGAATGTACCAAAGATCTTGTTGAAAATTATTATTTCAAGTATAATATAGATGTTGAAACTACATGGTGATATATATGCTTAGGTTTTGTGCATATTAGCGAAATCTGGAAAGACTTATGATTTAAATTTACTACTACACTTGATAAAACAATTGGCTTATTATACTTTCTGAACAGTAACTGCAGGCTTACAATAACAGAGATAATGCTATGTGGAGGAAATTATTTTACATTATTGTCTCCCTATGTGCAAATACTTTCTTTTCTTTTCTCAAAAGAATGGCAATTTTGATGAAAACTAACTGCTTATTAAAAACAAAGCTTGCTTTTTACTTACTATGTCCTCAAGCCCTAGAGCAAATTAGAGGAAAGCAATCCCTTTGATGCACATTTTGTTGAGGCTTAACCCTTGTAAGAAAATTTCTCTTAAATAAAGCTCTTTAGAAATAATCAAATTAAAATTACAGAACCGTAGGAGTGGTAAGGTATGTCAGTATTAGTTCCTTTTCATTATCTATGTGATGTTGTTAAGCAATTATGAAATATACCAAAATATGCAATCGGGGATCCCTGGGTGGCTCAGCGATTTGGCGCCTGCCTTCGGCCCAGGGCATAATCCTGGAGTCCTGGGATCGAGTCCCACATCAGGCTCCCTGCATGGAGCCTGCTTCTCCCTCTGCCTGCTTCTCTGCCTCTCTCTGTCTCTCATGAATAAATAAATAAAATCTTTAAAACAAATATGCATTCATATAACTTATGATGATACAACTGAATTTCATCAAGATCATTATTATGTGTGAGTTTTACATTCTATATGTATAACTTTTATAATCCTCCTTGTCGTATTAGGATACTATCTGACATATTCAGTCCTTTCCCTCCTAGATTTACACTGATGATATAATAATTTCAAAAAAATGAACCAATGATTAGCTATGCAGATAGCACTAGAAGCAACAAATTAGGAGTGAAAATGGCACCAGAAGTATATTGCTAGGTATGCATGGCAGGTGTTTGGACTGAATACCTTTAATCTCCTCTGACAAAAAGGAATGTCCTTAATCCAGTAAGCTGAATTTATCTTGGTTAAGATTCACCTTCAGCAAGTTGTGGAGGAGAAGAGAAAAGAGCAAATGCCCGAAGACAACCACACCAGAACCACATGCATTTTACGGGTATCTCCTAATTATAAAGTGACTTGTCACCATCTCCTGTATCCAGATATTGGAAGATGTACATAAATGACCAAAAACAAAATGATCAGGGTAATAATGTAAATAAAAGCTCAGTCTTTTAATTTTCTGTTTGTCTCTGCTTGTGACTCTAATTAGTTCCCAAGCACAGGCTCTGAAAAAGCAGCCAGTTGCTTCTCGATCCACGTGTGCAATGAAGGTACAAAAATGAGTGCTGTGCTCAGGAAAAAAAAAAAAAAAAAGATTACTGAAGAGCAGCTGCAGGCAATACAGTCTGAAAAGCAACATTATTTTAAAGCTGTCATGTAGGACAAAATGTTCAAGGTAAAATTTTCAAACAGATAAAAACACAATTTCCTATTCTGTCAGAAAATGTACGGGAACATTCCATTTTATGATACTAGACAAAAAGTACATAATGAAAGAGACTAAATAATGACACCTATTTTGGGACCTGTATTTTTTACTGAAGAAGACTATTATCTATCATCTATCTATCTATCATCCATCAATCTATTCCATGAATACTTCAAAAATACATTTGAGGTTACTTGAAATAAAAGCACAAATGAAAGGTCACCTAAAGTAATTTATGCACAATAAGAAATAAAACAATAGGAAATGAAAAGAGCAACTCATATCAAAAAGCAGCCTAGTTGAAGAAAACCTAAAATGATACATGCTATCAAACCTATTAAAAGTAGATTTGGATGCAATACTTTAAGAAGCAAACTACCACTAACCAAAAGAAAGCAAACAAACAACTTACCCTTTGGGATATTTAGTCATGTAATTTTCCAGCAAAGGTATGTCTACATTTCAAAACTTGTCTAAAGATACCACTTTAAAATGTTGTAAATTTAAAACAATTTAAGTCTGTATCATGACTAGGTAAGTATATATACATATATATGTATGCATATACTATACATTGATGTATATACATTTATATACATATATCTATATATGTGTAAATCTTAAAACCGCCACTGAAAAGAATTTCTAAACTCTCAAATAAAAGGGTCTGAAATACTAATGTTCTTCTAACTTTGAAATAGGCACATTTCCTGGGTCTTGCAGTTTCTTATGTTAGAAACTAAGGTAAATAGTTGAAACTCAGAAAAAAAGCCAAAGTTTGAAAAAAAAAAGTTGAAGCTTAGCTATAAATTTTGTGCTTATAAATGCTAGAAGAAAAATAAAACATTTATGCTATTTACAACTAAATCCATTTCCCAGAATCATGAGTATATTTATGCAATGTGTAGATAGAAAAATCACTTTTCCTGAAATCCAACTTAGTGCAATTTGGAAGCCAACACAGAAACGCCAAGGCTATTGTAATTGTATTGCTACTTGCTTAAGAGAAAAAAACATACCCAGATTATATCATATAAATTAAGAACTACTAATTAGTAACTTTAGGTGTTTTATCTCTTGAATCCTTGACATGCAATTTTATTTGGATCCACAGGAGAGAAGTAAAGATTAGAGTTTAGCATTAGAAATATGTTGATTCTGTACCTTGAACTCTGCATTATTTTCATGCTTGATTAGATTACAGAACCAGTTCAGAATAAGTTTAATAGAGTTTCATATTTTGAAACGATCTTAAAATCATTTGGATACACTTGGAGGATAAAACAAATTTCATGATTTATAGGTGATTAATAAGATACTATTATTTTAACCATTATATTGGCTGATGATTTCAAAAATATCTCACAAATTAGAAGATATGGGAAACAGGCATTTAGTCATTTATATGTTGATTACAAGACAATGAACTATGAAGACCCTCCTCAATCCTAAAAGTGCTAATCAGGGTTTCGGGGTCAAATTGAGAGTATTTGTACCCTATTTTTCCATGGCATTTTCTAAAACTTGGTGAAGGAATTCAAAGGATATACTTGAAAGCAATGAAGAGAACGATAGGGGTATTCATTTCCAGATGAGAAAATTTCACCACATAACTGGAAAACAGAGAGCTGGGCTATCAGATAGCTGACTAGAGGAAACTGAAGACTCCCGGATGCAAAACAGCAAGCAGTAGAGAGACTGGTAGTGAAAAGCCTGGCTGAAAATGGGAGAAATTATCAGTCTGTGAATAAAAAGTCTCCACTCACTCACTCTGCATGCAGAATCCAGAAGCCAGACCACTTTTATCTGCTTTCCCTATTTATCTCTTGGTCTCTATCTCTCTCTCTTTCAAACACACACACACACACACACACACACACACACATACACACACACACACAGTTCACTGAAGAAGTTGAATGAACTGTATGATGAGAACTATAGTGGATAGTCTGGATTATGGCATCCTCAAAAACTCTCCATGTTCAAATATTTGAGTACTCCTCATACTAATGACCAGATTCTTGGACACTCAGCTCCAAGCCAAGTGTGCCAAGTGACACAGTCTGCCCCTATGAACTGAGTTCCCAGTCTGTTTCTTAGTTGCCACATTACATAATGATAGCAAATAATGAAGACTCACTTGTCAACAGAGAAAAGCCGGGAGCACAGCAGAATAAGACCAAGTATACAGAGAGAAAAACAGATCTGGTAAAAGCAAAGAAGCCATTGAACGTCACTATTAATAGGGTGTCTATATCTTCAGAGAGTGCTAGAAGGCTTTCAGGCTCATAAGAATAATAAGGGGTAAGAAGAATGGAGAGTTAGAGAATATAAAGGACTCTTGGGCACTAGAAATAGGATGGAATAAACTATTTAAATATTTGGGAGTTAGTACTGTGGGAATTTTCCTGAGCACAAATGGACAAGAATTAAAATTTTAAGATAACTGATGAAAAACATAAAACAAAAAAAAATCCATTCTCTGCTAATAGAATTTTCAAAAAGATAAAAGTAGAAAATTATCAAATTATTAAAATAAGATATTTTCTAGGAAAGAAAGGGGCACTAGTATTTGAATGTAAAAGTCTTACTGAATGGAGAGTCGTCTGAATAAAAATGACCCACATGTGGACAAATTATTGTATTATTCTAAAACTTGTTCAGTAATAAATATTATGAAATTTTCTGAGAGGATAAAGATTACTCACAAAGACCTGAATTTAGACCAACATTAGATGACTCTTCAGCAACATGAATATCAGCATAAAATGGAACAATGCTGCCAAAGCTCTGAGGAAAAATTGTATTGAATCTAGAATTTGGTACTTAGCTAAACTACTAATCAAATGATAAGCACAGAACAAAGATATTTGAGACAAGTAAGGCATCAGAAAAATCACAAATACATTTTGGTTGATTAATTACCTTGTGATATAGCAACAAGAGAGATGAAAATAGGAGTTCTAAAAATAGTGACTATGACTCTGGAGAGCAGTAAAAGTCACTAGTTAAAAGTAATTAAACCTATAGGATGCAACCAGACCAAATTAGAACATAAGAATGGAGGGATCTTAGAGGGATGATATTAGACTCCATACAAACAAGAGAATGATGTAGACCATTGGCCATACCTGACCCATCATCTGTTTCTGTATATAAAGTGTTATTGAAACACAATCACATTCATTTATTTATATATATTGTCTAAGGCTGCTTTTGTGCTACAGTGGCAGAAGTGAGTAGTCGCAACAGAGACTGAATGGCTTGCAAAAATTAAAATTATTTATTTATTTGTAATCTGTCCTCTTTACAGGAAAAAATTGCTATCATTTGATGTATACAATTGAGGATACAATGAAGTTACAGAGTCCACAGTTAGACGCTCCAGGAAATCAAAAAGCTGAATATGAAGCGACAAGTTGACTAGTATGAACAGGAAGCAAGACCTTGAATAATAGTAGAATAATTTCTATGTAATAGCGAGAATGCATTATAACCACAAGTAATTAAGAATATGACAAAGAAGGGGATCCCTGGATGGCTCAACAGTTTAGTGCCTGCCTTCGGCCCAGGGCATGGTCCTGGGGTCCCGGGATCGAGTTCCACATCAGGCTCCCCACATGGAGCCTGCTTCTCCCTCTGCCTGTGTCTCTGCCTCTCTCTCTCTCTCTCTCCCTCTCTCTGTGTCTCTCATGAATAAATAAATAAAATCTTAAAAAAAGAATATGACAAAGAAAACATATACCTTATTTTCAAAGATAAAAAGATGAAAGAAAATTAGGTATTACCAGAAAGCAAAAAAGTAAGGAAAGAATAAAGTAAGGAAACCAAACCCACTGTTACCTGAAAGACATGGCTCACATAAAAAAAATATTAAAATTATCATAATTTTGGGTGTAAGAATGTAAAGTACATGAACACATAGATTGTAATAGTGAGACTATAAAAAAGGAATGTGATTTTAGCTTATTACTTCTACATCAAGTATATTTATGTGTCATTACAAAATGTCATTTATTGGCTTATGACATTTAGAATCAAACTCTAGAAAAAGCATGAAAAACGTCATTAGCATTGTAGATTGGAATGTAAGCATAGACATATTCAAAAATACCTAAGCATATTACTAAGTGTATTATACAAAAGGCATGAGGTGCTGAAAGTTCTGTCATGGATCATGCATAGAAAAAGGGAAGTTTTTTTAACCTCTTTTTACAGTGTCAGACATTTTTTTCATTCGGGATGAAAGCAAAAATCACTATCCTAATTAGATGCCAATATATTTGCCATCACATCAATCATTAAATTTATCTCTATCCATTTTCTATTTTTTTTTGTTTTAATAACAAGAGATTCAATTTATTAAGGGCTTACTATGTTCCAAGCACCATACAAAAGGTTTTTGTTTTACACCATCATATTAGTTTCAGGTGTACAATATAGTGATTCACCAATTCAACACATTATTCATCATAAATGTGCTCTTAATCTCCTTCACCTGTTTCACCCATCCCTTCACTCACCTCCCCTCTGGTAACCATCAGTTTGTTCTCTATATTTAAGACCCAGTTTTTTGTTTGTCTCTTCTTTGTTTTGTTTCTTAAATTCCACATATGAGTGAAATCATATGGTATTTGCCTTTCTCTGAGTGACTTATTTCACTTAGCCTTATACCCTCTAGATCCACTGTGTTGTTGCAAATGGTAAGATGTTATTCGTTTTATGGCTGAGTAATATTCCATTGCATACATATGCCACTTCTTTCTCCATTCAACTATTAATGGTTGCTCGGGTTGCTTCTATATTTGGCTATTTTAATAATGCTTCAATTTGGGGCGCTTGGTGGCTCAGTGGTTGAGCGTCTGCTTTGGCTCAGAGCGTATCCCAGAGTCCTGGGATTGAGTCCCACTTCAGGCTTCCTGCAGGGAGCCTGCTTCTCCCTCAGCGTATGTCTCTGCCTGTGTGTGTGTGTGTGTGTGTGTGTGTGTGTGTGTGTCGTGAATAAATAAATAAAATCTAAAAAAATAATGCTCCAATAAACACAGGGATTCATATACTTTTTTGAAGTATTATTTTTGTATTCTTTGGGTAATTATCCAGTAGGTGAATTACTGGATCATATGGTAATTCTATTTTAAATTTTTTGATGAAACTCCATACTGTTTCCCACAGGGATTGCACCAATATGTTTTCTCACCAACAATGCAAGAGGGTTCCTTGTAGAAAATAAGTATGTAGAAAACATACTCGTCAACACGTCTTTCTTGTGTTCTTTCTTTAGCCATTCTGCCAGGTGCGAGATGACATCTCATTGTAAGGTAATATCTCATTTTGATTTACATTTCCCTGATGATTAGTGATGTGAATCATCTTTTCATATGTCTGTTGCGATCTGGATGTCTTCTTTGAAGAAAGGCCTATTCATGTCTTCTGCCCATTTTTAAATTGGATTGCTTTGTGGGTGTTGAGTTGTATTAGTTTTGAATGCTAACCCTTTATCAGATACATCACTTGCAAATATTTTCTCTCTTTAGTAGGCTTTTAGTTTCATTGATTGTTTCCTTTGCTATGGAGAAGCTTTCTACTTTGATGTAGTCCTAATAGTTTATTCTTCTTTTGTTTCCCTTGCCTCAGAAGACATATATAAAAAATGTTGGTATGGCCAGAAATATTACTGCCTGTGCTCTCTTCCAGGATTTTCATGGTTTTAGATCTTGTATTTAGGTGCTTAATCCATTTTGAGTTTACTTTCATATGTGTAAGAAACTGGTCCATTTTCATTCCTTTGCACATAGCTGTCTAGTTTTCCTAGCATCATTTGTTGAAGAGACTTTTTTCCCTTTGTGTATTTTTGCTCCCTTTGTCAAAGATTAATTGACTATGTAAGTGTGGGTTTATTTCTGGTTTCTGTGTACTGTGCCATTGATCTATTTATGTTTTGTGCCAGTATCATACTGTTTTGTTACTATAGCTTTGTAGTATATCTTGAAATCTGGGATTGTAAAACCTCCAGTTTTGTTTTTCTTTTTCAAGATGGTTTTGGCTATTTGAAGTCTTGGTGTTTCCATACAAATTTTAGGATTGTTTGTTCTAGTTTTGTGGAAAATGATTTGTGAATATTGGACCACCCTTGCATCCCAGGGATAAACCCAACTTGGTTGTAGTGAATTACTTTTTTAATGTATTGTATTTGGTTTGTTAATATTTTGTGGAGGATTTTTGCGTCTATATTCATCAGAGCTTTTGGCCTGTAGTTCTCTATCCTTGTAGTGTGTGTATCTGGTTTTGGTATCAGGGTAATGCTGGGCTAAAAGAAAGAATGAATTTGGAAGCTTTCTTACCTCTTTTAATTTTTGGGAAGCATTTGAGAAGAATAGTATTAATTTTTAAAAGTTTTGATAGTACTCACCTGTGAAGCTATCTGGTCCTGGACTTTTGCTTGTTGGTAGTTTTTTTAAAAAATTTTTGATTCAATTTCATTGCTGATAATCAGTCTGTTCAAATTTTTCTTTTCCTTCTGGATTCAGTTTTGGGAAGTTACAGGTTTCTATGAATTGAACCATTTCTTCTATGTTGTACAACTTGTTTGCATAGCCTTTCATATTATTCTTTTATAATCCTTTGTATTTCTGTGGTGTTGGTTGTTATTTCTCCTCTTTCATTTATGATTGTATTTATTTGAATCCCCTCCCCCTTCTTTCTTTCTTTCTTTTCCTTTTTTTTTCTGATGAGTCTGGCTAGAGGATTATCAATTTTGTTGATACTTAAAAAAAAAAAACAACAGCTCCTTGTTTCATTGATCTGCTCTATTGTTTGTTGTTTCTATCTTATTTATTTATGCTCCAATTTTCATTATTTCCTTCTACCTACTGGTTTTGGGTTTTGTGTGCTTTTCTGTTTCCAGCTCCTTTATGTGTAAGTTTAGGTTATTTGTTTGAGATTATTCTTGCTTATTGAGGTGGCCTGTATTGCTATAATATCCCCCTTGGAATAGCTTTTGCTGTTAAAAATTCAAAAGATTTTGGACTGCTTTGTTTCATTTTCATTTGTTTCTATGTGATTTTTAAAAATTTCTTTTTTAATTTTTTGATTGACCCATTAATTGTTTAGTAGCCTGCTATTTAACCACTAAATCCTTTCCAGATTTTTTTAAAACTTGATTTCTAGTTTCAAAGTGTTGTGGTTGGGAAAGATGCATGGTATGACTTCAATCTTCTTGAATTTGTTGAGATTTGTTTTGTGGCCTACCATGTCATCTATTCTAGTGAATGTTCCACAGTCACTTGAAAAGAAAATGTATTCTGCTGTTTTAGAATGGGATGTTCTGAATATATCTGTCATATCCATTTGGTCCAATGTGTCTTTCAAAGCCTCTTTTGTTGATTTTGGGTTTGGATTATCTATCCATTGATTTAAATACGGTGTAAAAATTCCCTAATATCATTGTATTACAATCAATTACTATCTTTATGTTTGTTATTAGCTGCTTCATGTATTTGGGTGTTCCCAGGTTGGGTGCATAAATATTTATAATTGTTTTACCTTCTTGTTGGATTGTTACCTTTATGATTATCTAGTGTCCTTCTTTATCTCTTGCTGTAGTCTTTGGTTTAAAGTCTATTTTGTCCAATATAAGTATTGCTACGTTGGCTTTCTCTTCATTTCCATTTTCATGATAAATGTTTTTACATCCCTTCACTTTCAGTATGCATGTGTCCTCTGATATGTCTTTTGTAGGTAGCATGTAGATGGTCTTGCTTTTTTATCCATTCTGTCACCTGTGTCCTTTGATTGGAGTATTTAGTCCATTTGCATTCAAAGTATTTATTGATATGTAGCTATTGCCATTGTTTTACTTGCTTTATAGTAGTTTGTATAGTTCTTCTCTTTCCTTTCTTTTCTTGCTCCCTCTCTCCTGGTTTGCTGGCCCTCTTTAGTGATATACTTGGATTCCTTTCTCTTTACTTTTTAAAAAAAATTTTTATTTAATTATTTGATATATATAGAGAGAGAGCACAGGTTGGGATCAGACTCCTGGCTCAGCAGGGAGCCCCAACATAGGGCTCCATCCCAAGACCCTGGGATCATGACCTGAACCAAAGGAAGATGCTTAACTGACTGAGCCACCCACATGTCCCTTTCTCTTTATTTTTTTGTGTATCTATTATCAGTATTTGATTTGTGGTAACCCTTAGGGTTATATATAACATGTATGTATATAGCAGTCTATATTAAGTGGATGGTCACTTAAGTTTGAACCCACTCTAAAAGCACTAAATTTTTACTCTCACCCCCACATTGGCTGATTAAGTGATGAATTTCTTTAAACATGTTTTTTGTCTGGGAAACTCTCTTTCTCTTCTGAATGATAGTTTTGCTAGACAGAGTAGTCTTTTTTTTAAGATTTTATTTATTTATTCATGAGAGACAGAGATAGAGATAGAGATAGAGAGAGAGAGAGGCAAAGACACAGGCAGACGGAGAAGCAGGCTCCATGCAGGGAGCCCAACGTGGGACTTGATCCCAGGTCCCCAAGATCAGGCCCTGAGCTGGAGGCAGCACTAAACCACCGAGCCACCCGGGCTGCCCTAGATAGAGTATTCTTGATTGAATGTTTTTTCCTTTCACCACTTTGAGTTTATCATGCCACTCTCTTCTGGTCTGGAAAGTTTCTCTTGAAAAATCAGCTCATAGTCTTATGAAGTTTCCCTTTTGTGGAACTGTTTCTTTTTCTCTTGCTGCTTTAAGAATTCTCTCTTTATCACTACCTTTTGCCCTTTTAAGTACAATATGTCTTGGCGTGGACCTCCTTGGGTTGATTGTGTTGGGAGCTCTCTATGCCTCTATGCCTATATCTGAAAGCTCAGATATCTTTATATCTGTTTCCTTTACCAGATTCAGGAATTTTTCAGCTACTATTTATTTAAATATACCTTTTGCCCTCTTTCTCTGCTCCTTCTGTGATCCTTATAATGTGAATATTATTACACTTGTTGGTATCACTGAGTTCCCTTAATGTTTTCTCATTCTTATTATTCTTTTTCCCTTTTGCTATTCAGCTTGGTTGCTTTCCATTAGTCTGTCTTCCAGGTCATTGATCCATTCTTCTGCTTCCTATAGTCTATGATTTATTCCCTCTAGTGTATTTTTAATTTCAGTTATTGAGTTCTTCATCTCTGACTGGTTCTTTCGTATGTTTTCTGTTTCATTGTTGAGGGTCTCACTGAAGTCCTCCACTTTTTCTCAAGTCTTGTGAATATCTTTATGGCCATCTTTATGGCTCTGTTCTCTTACTCTTGAGAGTAGTTTCTTTATGAATAAGAGGTCCTGTAGTGTCCTGCAGTGCAATGTCCCCTGTTCATTAGATCCCAGTGCTTCAGCAGTGTCTCTTATGTGTGTGGTATGTGCCCTGCTATTGTGACAGAGTCATGTTTGCCTACAGTCCAGTCATTTGCAATGGTTTTCCTTGCCTGTTGGGGGCAGGGTTTGGTCCCTGTGTTAGGGAGTCAGTCTGGGCCTGCCTTGGCCTTGAGTTGGGTCAGACCAGGCATTTGCCAGAACTGCAATGGCACCAAACTACAGGGATGCCCTCCCTATTTTGTCCCTTGAGAAACTTTTGCTGTGGGCTGGGCCTGCAGCCAAACCAGATATCTATCCCCAGCTCACTGTTGGGACCACAGATGAACAGTGGTTTTCTTCCACTCTCCCTCAGGCAGGATCCACTTCGTAATGGTGCTGATCCTTGTTATGGCTGCTTTCCTACTGCCATGCATATGATGCCACTTTGGATGGACTCCTGCCAAGACTAGGATAGAGAGAAGGTGTCCATGGAAGAATTTGGTAGTAGAGTGTACTGTTAGCAAGCTAGGTTGAGAGTGTTCATGCCATGCTAGTTCTCACAGATGTCCATGTATCTAGACAGGGGCATAGGAGAGGGAAATGCCATTTGACAGCTCTTTTATTCTTGGAAAAGTCTCCCAAAGGTCCCTGGCCCTCCAGCACAAGCTCTGAGATTAGTAAACAAATCTCCCTCCTGTGTACCACAGGCAATTTTTTAAACTGCTGCTTCTGTGGGGCTGTTTGTTGTGCTATCTCTTTAAGGGCAGGGACTCGGTTTCCTATCACCCTCTGACTCTCCCAGAACCGAGGGTCTGATTTTTAAAGTTCCTGGGGTTTAGGGAACCTGAATGGCTCGGTGGTTGAGTGTTTGCCTTTGGCTCAGGTCATGATCCCAGGGTCCTGGGATGGAGTCCTGCATCAGGCTCCCCATGGGGGAACCTGCTTCTCTCTCTGCCTATGTCTCTGCCTCTCTCTCTCTCTCTCTCTCTCTCTCTCTCTCTGTGTGTGTGTGTGTGTGTGTGTGTCTCACGAAAAAATAAAGTCTTTTTTTTAAAGAAATAAAGTTCCAGGGGTTAAGCTATAATTTAATTAATCTAAAAAAAAAAAACAGTTCCAGGTGTTAAGCCTCACTAAGTGTAAGAATGCAAGAAGTTAAGACTCTAGTTTTCAAAACTGAATATTATGGAGGTTTGTCTTCCTAGTGTGGTGAGGTGGCTGGTGTGGGGTCTGCTCCTCTCTCCTCTCCACATTCGTGGCATCCCCCCTCCCATGGATGGTCTCAGAGATCATTTTGGCTCCAAATCCATGTCTCTGTCTTTCGTACCCACTTTGATGTGGCCTCCTGTACATTTAGCTTTGGAGAGTTTGTTCTGCCAACCTTTGGGTCATCTGCTACATTATTTACTCTGCTGTAGGTGTTATCTTGGTGTATCCATGGGATGAGGTGAGCCTAGGATCCTTCTGTTCTGACACCTTTTTTGGAAGTCCCTCCCTATCCATTTTCAATACTTCCAGAGATGGAACTACTTTGCTATGTAATGCCCAAGCAACACACACACACACACACACACACACACACACAGCGACACATGCACACACAGAGAAGCTCCTACAGTAGTCTCTTTATTGGTTTCTGTATTGCCTAAAATGCCTAATATACTTTGCACAGTTGTGCACAATAAACATCTTTTAAATTCAGTTTTACTTAGATAGTTACTGAGAAAAACTCCAGCTAACAGAGCATGTTCCTGGACATTTACCTACGCTGAATCTATACAATGATCTTTGTCCAAAACAAAACTGGATAAGAGTATCCTTTTTTAAGACTTTTAAGACTTGTGTACTCTACCTTTGGAAATTCAACTTTATTATAAATAAAGTGAACAGCCTTTTATTCCTATCTTTCCTGTTGACTAGAGGCAGAAAGAATAAAATAATTGTAACATGAGGATTCATACAGGCTCACTTACAGCTCTACTGACAATCATGAATCAAACTGAATTTAAGCATATTGTGTAAATTCATGCTATCTTCTCAATAACTTCTACTTAATAGGTTAGGAAATCATGTACAAAATTATTTTATAATAATTATACTATGAAGCATATATTCTTTCTTTAAAATGGAATTTAAAAGCTCTCATTGGGGGGATCCCTGGGTGGCGCAGTGGTTTGGTGCCTGCCTTTGGCCTAGGGTGCGATCCTGGAGACCCGGGATCGAATCCCACATCAGGCTCCCGGTGCATGGAGCCTGCTCCTCCCTCTGCCTGTGTCTCTGCCTCTCTCTCTCTCTCTGTGTGACTATCATAAATAAATAAAGAAAAAAATATTAAAAAAAATAAATAAAAGCTCTCATTGGAATCCATATTAGTTAAACTGATAATTTCCCAGAGAATTTCAAGGAATACTCCTGAGTTTTTAATATAGCACATCTTTATACCTGGTAAATCCTTATAGCCCACAGATCTACCACCACCACTGCTGCTTGCTGTTTTTTTTTTTGTGCTCTAAAATTTCCTAATACCCAACCATTCCCCAAAAGACTTTTCATGTTTGAAGCCTTTAATTCTTAGCTTCTATGCGTAGTCATGGTATGTAACAACTTATAACCTTGTACTTCAAGTTGTGCTTCTCTAAATATTGATTAACATCTGAAAATTAATAGATGTATGGCCCTTATATCACAGATTTCACAGAGATTTGTTACCAGTAGTGCTAGTGACTTAGAGATGTTGAGGTGGGTCCAACTCTGGAGAACATTCTATTTCAAGGTTCTACATGGATTTCTTTAAGTATAGAGATATTCTGGGTTGTTTAGAATTCTTCTCATACAATTAAGTGATAGTATTAAGTTTTTTCACACTTTCTATGATTTTATCTTTTTTTGCTTTGCTTTAATAACAAAAGTTATGTCGCAGAAATAGGAACCCAATATTGTATGAAATCAAATAAAGTAGATAATGGGCAAAATAATTTAAAATCTGACTTATTTTTCCTATTCTTTTATTAACAGATCCAGTAGCCTAACTGACCTTTTATTAGTACATATGTAGTGCTTATGACTGTGGAGAGACTATGAATATATGGATAGGGCAATTTTTTAAAATACCAAATATAATTGTATAAATTATTCTTCAAAAGAGCATCACTGGGTAAGAAATTATCTTAAAATATTTGACAGAATTTCCCGTAAATTCTCTTTACCATTTAAGTCCAAATACATTAACGGAATTTAATGAACATAAGCTGCTCTTGGAATTTAGTTAATTACTCATAATAGATGCATGAATTACATGATTCTGGAAACAATTTTGGAACCTGGAGAAAAGTAGCATAAAGTGTTGTAAACTTTCTCTCTAGGGAAATAGGGATTGGGAATAATATATTAAAGTACTTTTCCCATGATATTACATACTTCATTGTGAATGGATGAATTCATAGAGGCTGAATTGCTGAAAGAGTGCACCTGAATGGCATCTATGTACTACAAACACCCTTAGAAATGTTCTTTATGGCATGCTGTGCACTGACTCAGCATTCAACTGGCAGAGTGACAATGAAATCATAGGAAACCAGTAACAACTACTTCACCAACTTCTCAATGTGTCAAAGAGCAAGCCAAAGTATTCAAGAAGTGCTCTAACATCTGAAATAATAGCAATTCTATGGTAAGAAATCATTTAACATGTAAATTTTTCCACATCTGTTAATCTCAAATGATGGTTATTTCTACTGGATATACGAGAACACAATCCACCAATTAACGATAGAGCGAAGAATACAAATTTCATTCTTAATCCTATTTATTTCTATCATACCACCCTGAAATCAGGCAGCAAAAGGTTCTTTGCATAATGGGAATGAATTCCAAAATAAGCTTTATCACCAAAGGCGGAAATAACACAGGGAGCACGATGGAGCTTTTCCCATTTTATCCTCTCCTCTTCCCAGTCTTAACCTTTAGCCTAGTTGGGACAATAAAAATTTCCCTATCCCTTAGAAGAGTAATATGGCACTTAAGAAAAATTATTATCTGTGTAAGTTTGGCCAAGCAACAACCTTTGAGGCTTGGTTTCTTCTTCGAGTATATGTAACGTTAATTGTTGCTATTCAGGTAGTTCCTAGCACTTGAATGCTTGTAAAACACTTAGGTGCTAGTCAATAAGTGAAATATGTTATTTGCTGTCTGCTCAACACAGAGATCCCTCGTGGATGGTATTGGTGAACCATCATATGACCACAATCATCATATGACCATAATCTGGAGGGGAAAACTCAGAAAACATCTTTCCCTCAGTAGGCACACACCAGCCCTTGCAAAATTCATCCCCTCATTCCTCTCGAACCTCAAAAATCTACGTCTGAGTTAACATTGTCTTTTCCAGCTGCAATTGCCATCAATCCTGTACTGAGCTGACCAGTACTTCTTCAGCAAACCTACCTGCACCTAAGTCATTCTTACTAACAGGAGACATTGTTTCCTGAAAATCTCATGGACAGCACTTTTCTGCAAAATGTATAATGTATCAATATTAGCATCTGACATTAATAAATATAGAACTGACTCTAGAAAATATTAAATTCTAGCAATAGGACTTAAATGAAAGATAAGTGTTTGCAGCATGTCATGTCTCCTGGTATTACATTTTTTAAAATGTCAATATTATAAGTTCTTACCCTTTGCCTAGAGAAAACTGCTTTTCATGCCAGTAATGAAGAGAATCACTTGTGTTGTGTCAAGTAATTTTTAATGATCAATAATAACACTTAGTACTTATATAACCATTTTCATCCTCTAATCACTTTATTGGCATTAAACAAATTCAAGACGCTATTGTTTTACTCACATGAAAATTCCTGGAATGAATTCCAGATTCCAAAAGAGGAATAGAAGCATGCACTGCACACAAAACACATGATAGAGCATTTTTGGAAGTTAGCAAATATCGTATCAATTGTAAACTTTATTATTTGTAAAATAATGTTTTTAGTTCTTACAATTGGTCACTGCTCAATTTTTAATAAACTTTTCTGTATAGTGAGGTAGGGTGCCAAATTCATTTTTTTGCATGTGGCTATCCATTAACCCCAGCATCATTTGACTGTAGATGTATGGGTTTATTTCACAATTCTCCATTGTATTCTGTTGGTACTTATGCCAGTACCATGCTGTTTGGTCACTGTGGTATTTTTGAAATAAGAAAGTACAAGTCCTAAAACTTCGTTCTTTCTCAAGACTGTTTTTGCTATTTGGATTCAATATGAATTTGAGGACTGGGATTTTCAATTTCTTCCCCAAAAGTGGCTCTTCGATATTTATAGGGATTGCACTGAATTGCAGATTAGTTTGAGGAGTATTGTCATTTAACATTAAATCTTCTGATCATGACTATGAGATCTTTCCATTTATTTGACTTAAAATTTCTTTCAGTAATGTTTTGTAGTTTTCAGTGTGCAAGTCTTACAATTCCTTGGTTAAATTTTTTCTTAAGTATTTTCTTCTTTTTGATGCTATTGTAGATGGAATTAGTTTCTTCATTTTTTTTTTTCAGATTGTTGCTGGCATATAACAATGGGACTAATTTTCATATATTAATTTATATCCTGCAATTTTGCTCAACATGCTCATTAGCATGCTATTAGCATCAAGAGTGTTTTTGTGAGTGTTTTAGGTTTTCTGTATATAATATCAAGCCATCTATAAATAGAAATAATTTTACTTCTTCTTTCCCAATTTTGATGCCTTTTAACTATTTTTCTTATCTAATTGCCCTGGTTACAATTTCTAGTTCAGTGTTGGATAGATATGATGAAAGTCAACACTGTGTGTTGTTTCTGACCTTAGGAGGAAAGCTTTCAGTCTTTCATTATTGGTTTTTCATAAATGTCATTTATTAGGTTGAATAGTTCCCTTCTATTCCTGATTTGTTGAGTATTTTTTTTAATCATAAAAGGATGTTGGATTTTGTCAAATGTTTCCTTTGCATGTATCTAGACAATCATGCTTTCTTCTCCTTATCCTATTCACATTGATTAATGCTGAAAAAAAAAAACCCTTGCATTTCTGGGATAATTTCTCTTGATTATTGTGTAAAATTTTTTTTAACATACTGATAGACTTCGTTTATAAATATATGCTGAGGAATTTTACATCCATCTTTGTAGGGCATATTAGTCTATAATTTCCTTTTATTGTGCTATTTAGATTTGATTTACAATTTGTATAAGGCTGGCCTCAGAAAGAATGAAAAGATGTTCTTTTTTATTTTTTGGAAGTGTTTGAAAAAGATTAACATTAATTAATCTTAAATGTTTGCTAGGAGACTTCTGGAAAGATAGCAGAGTTGGAGGATCCTAAGATCACCCCATCCCATGGACACAGCTAGATAACAGCCACTTCAGTGCAATTAATACAGAAAACCTGAAGACTGGCAGAATAGGCTTTCCACTGTTAACCGTAAAGAGGAGGCCACATTGAAAAGGGTAGGAGGGTTAGAGATATGCATCAGGAACCAAACTTCCATTGGGAATAATCATAAGTGGTAGGGACAACATAAGCATGGAGAATTGAGGAGAGTATAACTAACCCACACCAGTCACCCCAGACACAAGGGATCTGCAATGGGAAGATAAGTCGTCCCTGTAACATTTAGCTCTGAAAACTTGAGGCTTAACTTCAAAATGGTCAAAGGAAAAAAACCTGCAATCAAGAATACTCTATACAGCAAGGCTATCATCCAGAATACAAGGACAGATAGTTTTCCAAACAAAAATTAAAAAAAAATTTATCACTATTAAACCAACCATACAAGAAATGTTAAAGGAGATTCTTTGAGGGGGAAAAAGGCCATAACCAGGAGTAAGAAAATTATGAAAGGAAAAAATTTCACTTGTGAATACAAACACAATAAAAGTAGTAGATTAGTCACTTATAAAACCAATATTGAGGTTAAAGCACAAAAGCAGTAAAATCAATTATATCTATATATATCAGTCAAGTCACAAAATAGAAAGATGTTAAATGTGACATCATATACATAAAATATATGGGCAGAGTAAATATTTAGTACTTTTAGAATGGGTTCAAACTTAAGAGACCATCAACTTAATACAAACCACTATATATAATATGTTATATCTGAGCTTGATGGTAATCACAAATCAAAAACCTGTAATAGATAGACAAAAAATAAAAAGAAATCCAATCATATCAGTAAAGAAGTAATCAAACTACAAAGAAAGAGAATAAAAAACATAGAAGAACCACACAAACAACTATAAAACAATTAATAAAATGGCAGTAAGTACATACCTACCAATAATTACTTTGAAAGTAAATGGAGTAAAGGCTTCAATCAAGAAACACAGGGAGAGTGAATGGATAAAAAGCAAGACCCATTTATACGCTTCCTACAAAAGATTCCCTTCAGACCTGAAGACAAATGCAGACTGAAAATGAAGGGATAGAAAAACATTTACCACTCAAATGGAAGCAAAAAGAGGCTACGATAGAAATATTTATGCTAGGTAATGTAGACTTTAAAACAAAGACTATAACCCCCCAAAAAGACATTACATAGTGATAAAGGGGACAATCCAATAATAAAATATAACAATTGTAAATATTTACGCACCCAGTAAAGGAATACCCAAATATATAGAGCAACTATTGACAGATATAAAGGAGGAAATTGACAATATTATAGTAATAGTAGAGGAATTTAACACCTTGCTTATATCAATGTACAGAGTATCTAGACAACGAAAATTAACAAGGAAACAGTAACTTTGAATGACACATTGGAGTAGATGGACCTATACTTAGAACATTCTATCCCAAAGCAGTGGAATACACATTCTTTTTGAGTACACATGGAACATTCTCCAGTACAGTCACATGCTAGGCCACAAAATAATTCTTAACAAATTCAAAAAGAATGAAACTATTATCATGTGTCTTTTCCAACCACGATTGTATGAAACTAGAAATCAATCAAAAGAAAAAAAATCTCAAAGAACACAGATATATGGAGGCTAAATAACATGCTGCTAACCAATGAATGGTTTGCCCCCCAAAATCAAGGGGGAATAAAAAATAAATGGAGAAAAATGAAAATGGAACAAAATGATCCAAAGTCTTTGGGATGCAGCAAAAGCTGTTCTACAAGGGAAGATTACAGCAATACACACCTATCTCAAAAGGCAAAAATCAAAAAACCTCAAATACAACATAGCCTTACATTTAAAGGAGCTAGAAAAGGAAGAACAAAGCCCAAAACCAGTAAAAGGAAAAAAAAAAAACAGCAAAGATAAGAGCAGAAATAAATGAAATAGAGACTAAAAAACAAAAAAAAAAAAAAAAAAAAAAAAAAAAAAAAAAAAAAAAAAACAATAAAAGAGGTCAATAATAATGGGAGGTTTTTTTTTAAGATCAACAAAACTGATAAAACTTTAGCTAGACTGATCAAAAGACAGAGAGAGAGAAGTAAGAGAGGGAGAGAAAGAGAGAGAGAAAGGACTCAGATAAGTAAAATCAGAAATGAAGGAGGAAAGAGGCACTTAGGTGATTCATGTGGTTGTGTCCGACTCTTAATTTCAGCTCAGGTCATGATTTCAGGGTTATGAGGTCGAGCCCCATATTTGCTTAAGATTCTCCCTCTGCCTTTCCATCTGCCCTCCCTCCACTTGGGCACACGCTCTCTCTCTTTCAAATGAATAAAAACTACATACAATCTCTAAGAAAAAAAAGAAAGAAATTAAGGAGGAGAAATAACAAGCAATAACACAGAAATACATAGGACTATGAGATAATAATACCAAAAATGATATGCCAATAAATTGGGCAACCTAGAACAAATGAACAAATTCCTAGAAATACATCACATTCCAAACCTAAATCAGAAAGTTATAGAAAATTTAAACAGACCATTGCTAGTAATGATATTAAACCAATAATCAAAAAACTCCCAAATAAACAAAAGTCCAGGACCAGAGGAATTCATAGGTGAATTCTACTAAATCTTTAAAGAAGAATTAAAACCTATTCTTCTTAAACTATACCAAAAAATAGAAGAGGAAGAAAAGATTCCAAAATTGTTCTGTGAGGTCTGCATTACACCGATACCAAAACCAAGGAAAAGAAAACTATAGGCCAATATTTCTATTAAACATAGGTGTTGGGTATCCCTGGGTGGCGCAGCGATTTGGCGCCTGCCTTTGGCTCAGGGCGCGATCCTGGAGACCTGGGATCGAATCCCACATCAGTCTCCTGGTGCATGGAGCCTGCTTCTCCCTCTGCCTATGTCTCTGCCTCTCTCTCTCTCTCTCTCTCTCTGTGTGACCATCATAAATAATAAATAAATAAATAATTAAAAAACATAGGTGTAAAGATTCTCAACAAAATATTAGCAAATTGAATCCAACAAAACATTAAAAAAATAATTCACCATGATCAAGGGATGCAAGTGGATATTCACAAATCAATTAATAAGATGTATAATTTTGACAAGAGAAAGGATAAAAACCATATGATCAACTCAATAGATACAGAAAAAGCATATGGCAAAGTGCAACATCTATTCATGATAAAAACCCAACGAAGTAGGTGTAGAGGAAACATATCATAACATAATATAGGCCATATATGAAAAACCCACAACCATCTTAACTCAAAGGTTAAAAACTGAGAGCTTTTCCTCTAACATGAACAAAACAAGGTTGTCCACTCTTATCATTTTTATTTAGTATAATACTGGAAGTCCTAGCCACAGCAATAAGACAAGGGAAAAAAAGGCATCCTCATTGGTAAGGAAGACATAAAACTCACTATTTGCAGGTACTGTATAAAGAAAACCCTAAAGATTCCACCAAAAAAGTACTAGAACTGATACATGAATTCAGTAAAGTCATAGGATACAAAATTAGTATACAGAAATCTTTTGCATTTCTATACACTAATAATTAAGTAGCAGAAAGAGAAATTAAACAAGAACAACAATTGCATTTACAATTGCACCAAAAAGAATAAAACACTTAGGAATAAATTTCACCAAGGAGGTGAAAGATCTGTAGTATCAAAACTATAAAACATCGATTAAAAATACTGAAGATAACATGTACAATAGATATTCCACGCTTGTGGATTGGAACAATACCAGTATAGTTAAAATGCCCATACTACCCAAGGCAGTCTATAGATTTAAAACAATCCCTGTGAAAATATCAAAAACATTTTTTACAGACCCAGCCAAAATAAACCTAAAATTTGTATGGAACCACAAAAGACCTCAAATAGCCACACCAGTCTTAAAAAATGAACAAAACTGGAAGTATCACAATCCAAGATTTCAAGCTATACTATAAAGCTGTAGTAATTAAAACATTATGGTACTAACACAAAAACAGACACATAGATCAATGGTAACAGAGTAGGGAGTTTAGGAATAAACCCACACTTGTATGGTTTACTAATCTTCCACAAAGGAGGCAAGAATATACAACCGAAAAAGTCTCTTCAACAAATATGGTGCTGGGAAATCTGAACATGTGAAAGAATGAAACTGGACCACTTTCTTACACCATACACAAAAATAAACACTAAACGGATTAAGTATCTAAATATGAGACCTGAAACCATAAAAATCCTAGAAGAAAGCACAGGCACTAATTTCTTTAACATAGACCATTGAAACATTTTAGAGGCGCACTTGGGTGGCTCAGTCAGTAAGTGTCCAACTTTCTTCATTTTTTTAAAAAATATTTTACCCGTCTATTCATGAGAGAGGCACAAACATAGGCAGAGGGAGAAGCAGGTTCCCTGTGAGGAGGCTGATGTGGGACTTGATCCCAGGACCCCAGGATCATGACCTGAGTCAAAGGCAGATGCTCAACCACTGAGCCACCCAGGTGCCCTGAGCATCCAGCTTTCCATCTCAGTTTAGGTCTTCATCTCTAGGGTTGTGAATTTAGGCCCATGTTAGCCTCCACGCTGGGTACAGAACCTACTTAAAATTTTTTTTTTCTAGATATGTCTCCTTAGGCAAGGGAAACAAAAGCAAAATTAAACTATTGTGATTACAGCAAAATAAAAAGCTTTTGTAAAATGAAAGAAACCATCAACAAAACAAAAATTCAATGTGCTTAATGGGAGAAAATAAAATATTAATATTCAAAATATATAAGGAATTTATACCACTCAATACCATAAAACTTCAAATAATCCATTTTAAAAATGGACAGAGGACATGAATAGACATTTTTTCAAAGAAGACATGCGCATAGGCAAGAGACACATGAAAAGATGCTCAACATCACTAATCATCAGGAAAATGCAAGTTAAAACAACAAGAAGAATAAAGAACTTATTAAACTCAACACCAAAGAAACAAACAATCCAATCATGAAATGGGCAAAAGACAAGAAGAGAAATCTCACAGAGGAAGACATGGACATGGCCAACATGCACATGAGAAAATGCTCCGCATCACTTGCCATCAGGGAAATACAAATCAAAACCACAATGAGATCCCACCTCACACCAGTGAGAATTTACCAGGCAGGACACAACAAATGTTGGAGAGGATGCAGAGAAAAGGGAACCCTCTTACACTGTTGGTGGGAATGTGAACTGGTGCAGCCACTCTGGAAAACTGTGTGGAGATTCCTCAAAGAGTTAAAAATAGACCTGCCCTATGACCCAGCAATTGCACTGTTGGGGATTTACCCCAAAGATACAGATGCAATGAAACGCCGGGACACCTGCACCCCGATGTTTCTAGCAGCAATGTCCACAATAGCCAAACTGTGGAAGGAGCCTCGGTGTCCATCGAAAGATGAATGGATAAAGAAGATGTGGTCTATGTATATAATGGAATATTCCTCAGCCATTAGAAATGACAAATACCCACCATTTGCTTCAACGTGGATGGAACTGGAGGGTATTATGCTGAGTGAAGTAAGTCAATCGGAGAAGGACAAACAGTGTATGTTCTCATTCATTTGGGGAATATAAATAATAGTGAAAGGGAATATAAAGGAAGGGAAAAGAAATGTTGGGAAATATCAGGAAGGGAGACAGAACATAAAGACTCCTAACTCTGGGAAATGAACTAGGGGTGGTGGAAGGGGAGGAGGGCAGGGGGTGGGGGTGAATGGGTGATGGGCACTGAGGGGAGCACTTGACAGGATGAGCACTGGGTGTTATTCTGTATGTTGGCAAATTGAACACCAATAAAAAATAATTTATTATTAAAAACAACAACAACAGCAATAACAAGACATCGTTTTACACCTGTAAGAATGGCTAAAATTGAAAACACAAGAAATAACAAGTGTTGATGAGGATGTGAAGAAAGAAGAACCTTCACGCACTGCTGGTGGGAATGCAAATTGGTGCAGCTACTGTGGAAAATAGTATGGAGGTTCTTCAAAAAATTAAAAATAGAATTATCATATGAAAAATTAATTCTACTACTGGGTATGTATGTAAAGAAAATGAAAACACTGAATCGAAAAGACATATTCACCCCTGGTTATTGCAGCAGTGTTTACAATAGCCAAAATATGGAAGCAACCCAAGTGTCCTTCCATAGATGAATGGATAAAGGTGTGGCATATATACTGTGGAATATTACTCAGCTATAAAAAAGGATATCTCGTGCCATTCATAGCAACTTGGATGGTCCTAGAGGCTGTAATGCTAAGTGAAATATATCAACAGAGGAAGACAAGTACCATATGTTTTCAGTTGTATGTGGAATTTAAGAAACAAAACAAATGAACAAAGAGAAAAAGAGACAAGCCAAAAATACAGACTCTTAAATACAGAAAGTCAACTAGTGGTTGCCAGAGGAGAGGTGGATGAGAGATTGGGAAAACAGATAAGAGGGATTAAATGTAGTATATTTATCTTGATAAGTACTTAGAAATGTATATAATTGTTTAATCATTATATTGCACACCTGAAGCTAATATAACACTGTTACTTATATATGAATTAAAAAGATAAGAAGAAAGAAAAAAGTGCTAAAAATAAAACATAATGCTAGAAATTCCATCTGGTCCTAGGTTTTTCTCTTTTAAATTACTTGTTACAAGTGTATTTATATTTACTAATTCTTTTTGAGTCTGTTTTGGTAGTTTGTGTTTTCTTTTAAGCTGTTTGTCCATTTCAACTATGTTTTTCATGGTTTTTATGGAGGGAAGGGTTTAGAAGTTTTCTCAGTCATTTTTGCTGATACATTCTTGTGTTATTATTTTTAACTGTGACTAAGATAATTTTTTTTTAAGATTTTTTGTTTATATATGAGAGACAGTGAGAGAGAGGCAGAGACATAGGCAGAGGGAGAAGCAGACTCCCTGTGGGGAGTCTGATGCAGGACTTGGCCCCAGGGCCCTGGGATCATGCCCTGAGTGCAAGGCAGATGCTCAACCACTGAGACACTCAAGCATCCCAACTAAGATAACTAATATAAACATTCCTGTAAACAAATTTGAGATAGGAAGTAGAAAACAGGAAACATCACAACTGATTCGTAAATGTTGCCCAAGTTAACATCACCTGATACTAACAAGGTTCTTGCTCCGTGTTTTCCAAACAACTATATGTGTATTGCACTACCACATCTATAATGTGTATATGATAAAATTGCATCTTAATTAAATATATTGTATCTTAATCAAAGCATAACAAACAAGGTGTAAAGTCCTCAGCTATGTTTATATTGCCAACATACTTATTCGCACATATTAAGGATTTTCAGAATATGCAGCTCTAGGGAAATTTGACCTAAAAATTATTTTTTTCTACCTAATTAAATCAAAGTGATAATTAAGTATTTCCAGAGAGAGTTTCATTGAACTCAATAAGCAAAATAATAAAAATGTCCTTGGTGAGATATATCTCTAATAGCAAGGTAATTTGCCAAACTTGAGGGAATAACATTTTTTATCTTTCTGATTTTAGAACCCAAAATATTTTCCTAAAACTACCTGCAAGGTAGTGGCTGGTTGTGTTCCTTGTTTCTTGTGATGATTGAAACCTGTTTCCCATGAATCAAGTTATAAACACATTTCACAAAGATTAAAAACAACTCTTCAAGGAAAATATCTTTTAGTCCTCTCTGAAACATATGGACTGGATCAAAATTTTACAAGTAACAGTCTACCATATTCCAATAACAAATTTTGAAACAAATCCTTTTATTCATTTTTTAAAGGATTTTTATTATTTATTTATTTGAGAGAAAGAGAGAGAACACACATGGGGGATAAGGGCAGTGGGGAAAGGAGAGGAACAAGCTGACTTCCTGCTGAGCTTGAAGCACGAGGTGGGGCTCCATTCTAGGACCTGAGATCACGACCTAAGCCGAAATAAGAGTCATCTGCTCAACTGACTGAGTCACTCAAGTATCCCCCTTTTATTGATTTTTAAAAATGTTTAATACATCCTTATTTTTCCTTTTAGTACTAATTACTAAGGCATATATTATTATATGTTCAAAACTATTCAATTACATTGAATATTTCAAAGTAAATATTCCCCCCCCCCCCGCTTTTTTTTTTTTGGTAAAGATTTTATTTATTTATTCATGAGAGAGAGAGAGAGAGAGAGAGAGAGGCAGAGAAACAGGCAGACGGAGGAGAAACAGGCTACATGCTGGGAGCCCAGCCAGACTTGATCCTGGAACTCCCGGATCACACTCCGGGAACTGCTGAGGCACCCAGGCGTCCCTCAAAGTAAATATTTTCTAACTTCCAGGGCTGTCACCAATAAATTTACCTTCTCACAAACTTTCTCGCCTTACTTCAAATATATTTCCAGAGATCTAATTCAGTTTCTTAATCCCCTGTTGCTTGGCATCCCCAGACATTGAGATATATATAAAGATACTCTTTATGACCTACTAACTGAAATGTAGCTCAGATTTAGTACATTTAGTTGTTTAAGAAATGTAACCGTAAAACTTTGGTATACAGTAGATCTTATAGAAATGTGATGTAAATTAAACACATATGAACTAAACCAAAGTGAGGTTAGAAAGCAAGCCTGGAGTCTTCCACATTTGTTGGTTCTTCCCCATGCCAACCCCTTGCACTCCTGTTTCCCAGAGAGTTATGAAGAACATCAGTTACTAACATCTGAAGGAGATTAAATAGACTGCTTTTCATAACTTGGTTCATTTATATACCTTTTATAGCAATTGATTATTCGTTATCTCCACTCTACTGGGGAAAGAGTTCACCCAGAACTCTACTGTGAGTTAAAAGTGAGGATACAGATAAATCACTCATTCTTACCAACACTGTGCTGCAGAGAGAGGCACAGGGCAGTAGGTTGTCATCAGGACCATCCTGGGAAGTGAGCAATAGCTCTAA
The DNA here is from genome assembly GCF_018345385.1 of Vulpes lagopus. NCBI lineage: Eukaryota > Metazoa > Chordata > Mammalia > Carnivora > Canidae > Vulpes > Vulpes lagopus. The sequence continues at coordinate 68,073,164 of NC_054832.1, read as the reverse complement.
AGATCTTCTAGATCTTAAAACAACAACAACAACAACAACAACAAACTTTTAGATCATCAGAGACCACGTAGTTAATCTTCATTATTTTTAGATTCAGTATTTGTATATTTGTTGCTTGTTAAACTTTATTTATAACTCCAAAATCAATATTTGATTTGATTTTGTCAGATATAGACATGTGCAGAGTGGCAAACAAATTGAGTCACCCACCATGCATATACAGTAAACAAGTGTCCTTTTGCAGTCTATTTAATGAGATATTTTTCACATTTTTGTGGGTGATTTTTTTGTTTAAAATGGCTCTCAAACATAGTTCTTTTGACTATACTTAAAAAATGAAAGAAATGTGCATTATTTTCTTTGTGCCTATTAAATTTTTTTAACCTGTTTCTCATGCACTTTTTCCTTTTCTTCCCCATCTTCCCTACAAAGCAGATCCTACTCTAAGATTCTCTAAAATATCTTAGGATGTACACATCTAAATTTATAAAAGAGGATCCAATGCACCAAGTCTTTTTATTCACATTAAATATATAATGCTCTTTTATTGTCTCCAAAGTTTTGATAAATATTCCTTTCTGAGAAACTGAGTGTAATGAAAATAACTTTTACTTCCTATTAAAATATTTTAAAGTAAATTTAAATATTGTAGAGATTCATTATCTTACTGTAATTAGAGAAAACTCCATTTTCAATAATGTTCTAGGGACTACTAATCTAGTCACTGTCAGAGATTTTAAAAACTGAGAAACATCATTATTGTCTTAACAGGGCTTAGAAATCTCATAGTGGTGAAGAGTTAAGTCTTTCAGTAATTAATACAAATCAAAGAGACAAAATACATTAGAAACATAAATCAAGTGTGTTCATGGACCAAGGAAAAAGTCAAAATTAAAATTTATCCATTTTCCTCTACATTTTGCAAATGAAAAGAGAGACGCTGAGAGGAAAATATAAGATCTCCTTTAAAAGATCAAGTTCTGATAGGAAGCAGCAAAACAGGAGAAAGAGAAGTACCTATCAACAAAGAACTAGGGGATGAAGACATTAGCCAGGGGACAATCAATATGGACCCCAAATATTATTGTAAGATTTTAAAATATTTACTGCATTCATTTATTATTTCACTCATTTATTCAGTAAATAATTTCTGAGTACCTACTTAATGTTCAGTGTTATTCAAGGAATTAGAAGTACAAGATGACCAAAAGGAGACTTGCCCTTTTTTCTTATGAAGTGTGCATCTCTAAAATTAACAGAAAGGGAGCGCAAAATAGATGTCCAAATAGATGTATTTCATATGTATATATAATGTCTCAAATATTTGGATAAAAATAAATTCTAGCATTTTGGTTATAAATACAGATTATATAAGATAGGTGAGAGAGACAGACAGAGAGACTTTAGGAGATAGAGCTTCTAGAACCCGAAAAAGGAATCTAAAGTCTAAGAAAAAGGGTTGATTATCTGCCAATGCAGTGCTTATAGTCAAACTATTTTAATAAATACCCACGATGAAATAAATAAATAAATAAATAAATAAATAAATAAATAAATACCCACAATGTCAAGTACCCAGGGAGATCTTGCTTTAATAAAATTGTAAAACATAAATAATTGCTAATGTCTTAAAACAATAATATTTGTTTTTAAAAGATTTTATTTATTTATTTGAATTTTGAGAGAGAGAGAGAGTGAACAAGCAGGTGGAGGGGCAGGCATAGGGAGAGGGAGAACCAGGATCTCCACTGTGCAGAAAGCCCCACATAGGGCTCGATTCCGGGACCTTGGGATCATGACTTGAGCTGAAGGCAGACACTTAACCAACTGAGCCACCTAGGTGCTCAATAGTATTCTTTTTTAAAAAAGATTTATTTATTTAACTAAGAGAGAGAGAACATGTGTACACGTGCACATATACGCAGGAGAGGGGAAGAGGGAGAGAATCTCAAGCCAACTCCCCATTAAGTGCAGAGCCCACTGGAAGCTCAATCCCACCACCCATGAGGTGGGATTTTCATAAACTAAAATCATGAATCAGATGCTCAACTTTTTGAGCCACCCGGGAGCCCCAAAACAATAGTATTCTTAATAAACGTTACCAAATATTTTAATTTCAGCAAAATATAAAATATGCTAAAATATGAAAATACTAAGTATAATTTCCAGATTATACATTAAAGCTCAATTTAAACAACCTGCTTCCTTTGTGAAGTCTTGAGCAGTAAAATGATAAGGCAGGAGAACATGTTAGTTACCTTTTGGTCTGTATAGAAATGGAATTTTGTTCCATTTGATCCAGGTTCTAGGATCTTACTTCTTGCTAAGAAGCCAAGAGATTGTAGGAAATGGATTATTTTTACTCTAATGAACACAAGTCATGATTAAAAAAAAAGGTTGTTCTTATATATTTAAGTAAATCAAATCTTCAAAAATACATCTTTCAAAAATATTTTTAAAATATACTGCTTAAATTGAGCTTTGCCAATATTTTCTACATGGCAATTCTGTAAAAATAATTCTCATGAATTTACTTTCCCTTTTTTAAAGAAAAAATGTGAATGTGTAAGAAATAATTCTACATTTAATTTTCATTCTTATTTTCTAGTCATCAATCCTTCTTACAAAATGATTATTTATTCAATCCCTACTAAAAAAATCCATAGAAATTCTTATTTATTGGGCTTCTTCATATTTAAAGTAAGTTCTAGTTTATTTACCAAATTCTATCAGTTCTATCTGAAGTTTTATCTTGAATCCACCCACTTCCTTCCATCTCTACAGCCACTGTCTTAAAAGAATCATTAGCATTTCACAGGTGGACTGTTGCAAAGCCTTAAAACTGGTTTCCTCACACTCTACTCCCACTTTCCTCACATTCTCCAGAAAGCAAGATAAGAAATATCTTTTTTTTTTAAATTAACTTTTATTGGTGTTCAATTTACCAACATACAGAAAAACACCCAGTGCTCATCCCGTCAAGTGTCCACCTCAGTGCCCGTCACCCATTCCCCTCCAACACCCGCCCTCCTCCCCTTCCACCACCCCCAGTTCATTTCCCAGAGTTAGGATAGGAGTCTTTATGTTCTGTCTCCCTTCCTGATATTTCCCAACATTTCTTTTCCCTTCCTTTATATTCCCTTTCACTATTATTCATATTCCCCAAATGAATGAGAACATACACTGTTTGTCCTTCTCCGATTGACTTACTTCACTCAGCATAATACCCTCTAGTTCCATCCACGTTGAAGCAAATGGTGGGTATTTGTCGTTTCTAATTGCTGAGTAATATTCCATTGTATACATAAACCACATCTTCTTTATCCATTCATCTTTCGATGGACACCGAGGCTCCTTCCACAGTTTGGCTATTGTGGCCATTGCTGATAGAAACATCAGGGTGCAGGTGTCCCGACGTTTCATTGCTTCTGAATCTTTGGGGTAAATCCCCAACAGTGCAATTGCTGGGTCGTAGGCCAGATTTCAGGTTGTACTACAAAGCTGTGGTCATCAAGACAGTGTGGTACTGGCACAAAAACAGACACATAGATCAATGGAACAGAATAGAGAACCCAGAAGTGGACCCTGAAATGTACGGTCATCTAATATTCGATAAAGGAGGAAAGACTATCCATTGGAAGAAAGACAGTCTCTTCAATAAATGGTGCTGGGAAAATTGGACATCCACATGCAGAAGAATGAAACTGGACCACTCTCTTTCACCATACACAAAGATAAACTCAAAATGGATGAGAGATCTAAATGTGAGACAAGAAATATCTTTAATATATTCTCACTACATCACTTCCCTACTTAAAAATTTTAAATGTCTACTTATATGTTTTAGTGTAAAGCTTAAAATCCTTAATACAACTTACAGACCACATTGAACTCTCTGCAGTACTGTCTCTCTTATTCCTGGATATTCACACATAGTGTGCCTCTTCTTTGAATACTCTTCTGTCCTTTGTCCCATTGTTACATTATCCTCTGGTCTCAAATCAAAAATAATATTTATGGTACACCTTATTGATTCTTTCTTTAAAGCTAAAGTATTTTGTGCATCTTCTGTCTAGAGTGTGCAAAACCACAATAGAACATCACTTCCACTCTAACAACCAGGAAAAAAACTGTAATTTACAAAATCATAAATTTTCCTGAGTCCATCAGAGAGCTGAGGTAGCAATGTTGTCTAGTGAAATGAATTCCAAATAGAGACAATCAATTCAAGGAGAGATAGAAAACAAACTATTTCACCTTTGGCAACAGGAAAAGGAGGTAGTTCCAAAAAAAAGAAATAGATAATAAGAAATCAGCTAAAATGTTAATGAATTCTTAAAGACTGAGAATGGGCTAGCATAAAAGTTTTTAATAACTAAAGTTATAGACATAAGGGAAATTTGTAATGACTTAAAAAAATCTTTTCCATAGGTCTCCGCTGAGGGCTTATGTGAAAAATTGAGGGCTAGGCAAAAGACTGGAGGATGAGGCATTCAAGTTGTGACTGCTTATCTCTGGAATTACCTACTTCCTGTACACTTGTCTAATAAGAAGCAGGTTGGGAGGAAACCAAAGACTAGGCTGGAAGGAATAGAAGGAAAATTCTTCCTCTTTGGGGAGACAGATAAGAAATTTTCTTGTGTCCAGGTTCCTCCTGCACAGCTACAAAGTAGAGGTCTGATGCCACTGAAGGAGGGGAAGGAAATGCTCTTCCATCAGAAAGTTAGCTACTTTGGTGAAGAGGTTAAGGGATGCTTAGAAAGCCACACTCCAGACTCCCACATTCACAGTGCCTGCCTGAGCATGAGATGGAGTCACAAGACCAAAGACCTACCCACGTTACCCCTACTATGATCCTGGCTCCAAATAATGCACAACAGTACTTCCAGAGAAGGAGCAAAAGCATATGGGAGGCCCCAATGTAGCATAGTTCCTGAAGGCTGGCTGAAAACTGAGGTAAGAGTGGGAATAATAAGAAACACCTGCAAGGACTTCAGGCCCTACACTAAGCCATCACTGGAAGAATTTCAAGCTTGTGGTGCTCTGGAGATATCAGGAGCAACAAGAGAACTGAAACACTGCTTCATTTCGGACTAGATTGTCTTAACTGCTCACACTAATGGCACAGAAGAGGAATGCCCAGTTTCAAGTGTAAGCATTATTTACCTAATGCTCTAGTTTTTTACTCATGATGTCTATATTTCAATAAAAATTACAAGACATATAAGAAAAACAAAGATAGAAGATAGAGCAATCAAAAGAACCAGACTCAGAAATACATGAGATGTAATGAACCCACAGGGACTTTAGAATAAATATAGTTATATGTCAAAAGACCTAGTGGATTTAGTTTATGAACAGATTAGGAATTTTACAGAGGTAGAAACAGCTATGCTAGTTCCTCCAAGTATGTGTTGCTATAGCTCTGTACTTCCCTCACATGATTCTTATCACAATGTACCTTTTTTACTAAACAGTTAAATTGCCTATGATTGGTGAGGAAAGGAATTTTAACTATTTTACTATTCCTTGTATTCCCATCTACATCCTTGTAGTTCCTACTATGAAGCCTGGCCCATATAGCAAGTAATTCATATATATTTATGAGAACAAATGATTCAATATGAAAGTGATAAACTTAATGTCTTTCATATTGTATTTTGTTAGTTTAGATTCAAATATATACTCCACAAAACTTGGCTTATAGTTATAATAAATTTAACTTCAAAAATGTATGTGAAGGCAAAAGATACTCAATATTTTTAAACAATTATTTGGGGTTTAAATAAAGAGAAAATAAAACAAAAGGTACATTACAGAATTATGAGATTAGAACACAAAGTCATAGAATATATTAGACTTGATAGTTTAACATAAACTATCACATTTTCGTGCCCATCACCTCACCCCCTCATCCAGGCTTTAACTAAAAACGATAATGACCTTTGTGGGACAGTGGTGCAAATACTCATGTTTGCAAGACCTGCTTTACATAGACACATATACTGAATACACAGATAAATACCAAAAGCTAGATAGCAGCCACATTAAATGTCTAGGCTGACATATATATCCTGCTTTTCTGCTAAAAAGTTTATCTTTAAAACCCAGAAATGATTCTCAGCTTAATGGGTTCCAGGGGAGATCTCTCAGTAATTGCCAAGGAAGGAGAAAGCATTATTCCCCTGGATCACTGGTTCCAAATAACTTTGCTCTTCTAATTGTGGGTTGTAGCCCAGCAACATAAGTGTCACTTGGGAACTTGTTAGAATTGCAGAAGTTTGGGCTCTATCTCAGACCTACTGAATGAGAATCTGCATTTTAACAGGATGCCAGGTGATTTGTGTGTGTGTGTATATATATATATATATATATATAAATTTCAAAAGCAATCCTTCATTTCCATGTCATGATATGCTGCCTGCCAATTAATGAAGCAACTCATGACTTACTCTGTAGCCTGAAGCCCAGTAGAGTTGAGGCCATATCAGAATTTTGTTCGCTGGTAATTGGAGTCGCAATTTTATTCCATTTTAAATCATTGTGGAACTTGTGCTCAGGGACCATTTCAAGAATCACTCATGGGAATTCTTCAAATATTTTAGAACAAAATCAAACATTAGAACATTCCTAGTCACTGAGGTCAAGGAATATAGAGTGGTATGGTCATACACTAGTCTCTGAGTTCCACTTGGCCAGGTATAGTCTACATGCTTGATCAGGAGTAAATAAGCAGGCAAGGAAAGAAGGTCTTAACAGACCACTGAAGCCACCACAAGTTGAAACTACTTTATTTTTATTAAATGTGAATTATAATCTTTTTTGAACAAATATTCTTAGTTTAATTAGAATTTTGCTCTTGGGAAACAAGGGGAAATGTGTGTGAATGTAAATATTTACATATACACAAATAAAACATATTAATATATTATATATCATATGCTAGAAAGATGGGAATAGCTTAATCTTTTAATAACTAATCAGAAGGTAGAAATGAAGGTCTTAAAAATGGAGGCCTCTCTAGGGATAAGAATGAAAATACCAGGCTACTAATGTTTGAAAATCTAGGCATCCTGGCAGCTCAGATAAAGCGCAGATCACAAGGGACATCAGCAAGTCATTCAAAATGTATTTGATTGTAGCTACTGCCAGTGCCATTTTGGGGCACAGCTGTAACTCACAAACGACCTCCTCCTTGTCTGCCTTCTTCTAGGGAGTCCTTCAATCCATCATTCGATCTTCTATACCAGTGATGACAAAAGGGGAGTCTGTGACAGAGGCTCAACTGCCTGGGGGCCTCTACAAACCCACTTTCTCCCTGGCATCACACACCAGATAATAGAATATTCATTGTTCACATAAAACCATATGCTGCACTGGCACAAATCCCATCGTTCAATATTTACAGCTGTGCCAGCCCCCATGATACTCCTCTGTGAGAATCCTGGGGATGGAAGGCAAGCGTACAGCAAGCTCTAAACATCTGAAGTGGTATTTTCCTTTCTTACTCTTTCCCAATGTGCTTAAAATTTACACTCAAATGAAAGGAAAATGACAAATACTTCTATTCACAACTCAGAGAATTCTGGTGTTTGGGGGTGACTGACATGGAATTAAGCAGATGAAAAACACAATTGGTGGCCACATGGGTTCGCTGCTCAGAAACAAACCAAGCACAAAAGCAGTTGATAGAGAGCCCAGCCCAGCCCAGCACTGCTTCAGCTGCTGCTCTTGAGTTCAGATGTGAGTTCAACAGTAAAACTGACTTTGGTTTTTGGAGGCAGCCAGTGTTCTGTGTCAGACTTTTGTAGCCCACCTGCTCAGGTAGTGATGGCCAGAAAAGCCTGGGATTGCAAGTAGACTGAAAAAAACTCTTGAATTTTTATTTGAGTTATAAAGTTTCACAATGAATGTACTAATGACAGGGGTTTGGCCAAGACATATCCTGGAAGTAATACACAGGAAGGAATATATTTTTCATATGCTGTTTACAATGTTGGACAGTCAGGCATTGGGTTTATATTAGGGGCTCAAAAGTGTGGCTCCTAGGCAAAATCCAATTCCCTGGCTATTTTTGCCAATAATAGTTTCTTTGAGCATAGCTACATCCATTCATTTATATGTCATTATAGCTGCTTTGAACTGTAATGCAGAGTTGAGTACTTGCAACATATCAATGTTTTTGCAAATAAAACTCTATGAAAGTTTTAAACTTTAAGGAAAAATAGTGATTGAAAGCACTGATTTATCTGAATTCCTGGTTGAAACTCCACTGAAATAAAAATATTTTTGGGATCAATAAAGGCATGAATCTAACAAAACAAAGGAAATATAAATGAAGGTGATAGCCACCAAATTTTGTAAGCTGGAAAGCAGAAGGAGAACCAGAAATAGATATAACATATCCAAGAAAACAGATCAAAGCAGGAAGTGGAGAAATACATGTAACCTAATTTGCATTGCAGAACCTCAGGAAGTGATGCTCTCAGGAATCTCTGGGGGGAGATGGAGTGTGGGGGAGCACCAAGATGGACATGAAGAATGTTGGAAAAACTTCTGACAAGCATTGTCAAAGGATTTGAAGCAAAGGGGCATTTATACATTGCTAATGGGAGGTACATCAATATAGCTACTTTGTAAAACAATTGGTCAACAGCTAGTAAGGGTGAAGACACATATACTTTGTGATCCAGTCCTAAATCTATAATCCCAAAAATTGTAAAACAGACACACTTAACGACATGAATAGGTGCTGTTTGTGAAGAAAAATATGAATGCAACTGAAATGCCTATCAAGAATGAAATGGATAAATACATAGGATATTATTCAGAAGAAGAATATGAATTCCCTAACGTTATACATATAGATTTTTATGAAAATAATGTCAATTCAAGAGTTCCATGTTTAAACAAAAAGCAGATATTTTATGTGGTTTGGGCATACGCATAGTAAAAGTATAATGTGAAAAAAAAAGTATAATGTGAAACAATATGAAGCTGCCTGTTTGTAGGTAAAAATGGTTAATTACCAGAAATTTCATAATTGTTTCCTCTGGAGAGTAAGAAGTCGACATCAGGAGTCGATGTCGGCAAAGGACTATTTGTCATTAGTGTTGTTAAAGTGGTTGATACCTAACGATACATAAATGTACTTTTTTGATAAAAATTTTAGGAAATCAATTAAATACAATAAACTCCTGGAGTATATTATTGCTCCTCACAAGGTAAACCTGATTCAATATTCATAAATTGAGTGAGGACAGTTGAAAACCACTATGAGAATAATACACAAGATTGATGCCAAAGACAATGGGATTAGTGTGTAGAGTATTGCAGATTTTAAAACCAGGAGAAAAAAAAAATAAAAATAAAAATAAAAAAAAATAAAAAAAAAAATAAAACCAGGAGAACTGGAACATCTATTAAATGCCTCCTTTGTCTTTGGCACTGCTAGGGGAGGCAGATAAAAATCCCTATTTTATTTTATTTTATTTTATTTTATTTTATTTTATTTTATTTTATTTTATTTTATTTTATTATTTTAGATTCTATTAATTCATTCATGAGAGACACACAAAAGAGGCAGAGACACAGGCAGAGGGAGAAGCAGGCTCCGTGCAGGGAGCCTGATATGGGACTCCATCCTGGGACTCTGGCACCACACCCTGAGCCTAAGGCAGACACTCAATCACTGAGCCACTCAGGAGTCCTCCAAATCCCCATTGTAATGTAGGTTATCGTGTGTAATATATCAGACAAAGTGTAATATGGGAGGAAGAGATGGTATCTTATGTTTCATTGATGCCTTAAATGCATTTGAATAAGTCGTCCTTCTCTTCCTTCTCCTCCTCTCCCTTCCCTTCTTCCTTCTTTTTCCTCTTCTCCTTTTCCGTTTTATTCTTGGAATAAATTCTAAAAACTGGAAAACTTATAATTTCACTAGCTAACAAAGAGTTCATATAGTAGAATAGTAATGGCACAGGATAGAGAAATCATCATTAACTTTAAATGAATGCCCAGGATTGAAATCACATTCAGTGCTATAAATTATTGGAAATTAGTTTGTAGTAGAGAAGCCTACTTATCACACCATAAGGCAGAAATACAACCGGAATCACTTTTATGACTGAAATTAATGTGAATTTTATGGCAATAACATTCGTTCTGAAACTGCATCTTTGCTGAACATCCATTCTCAATCTATTTTGGAGAAAATAAAATAACAAGGGAAAGAGAAAAATGTAAAACTTATCCCGCAGCAAGGACAATTATTGCAAAGTATGTGTTTACAGGTCAGAACTATTGTTTTCTGAAGCTCCTCAAGGCTGATTTCATTCCCCTCTTCCTATAGTGCTAAGACACCTGCTTTCTGAATTACTGCTCCTGGCAGAGACTGGCTCTGGGGAGACTGGGCTGTAATCACAGCTGCCATTACTATGAGGTGTGGCACAGAGATGACACAGATCTGTTCTTGAACTCAGCCTCTCTGAGGTTGTGTCAAGAAGTGAAGAACGTACACAATGCTGCATAAAGTTCTGAAAAGTCCACTGTTGACCAGAGCATCTGTAATAAAGCAGTCTGATTAATGTGGCTTAAAAAACGTAGGTCAATGTTAAAAGTCACTTACTCCATTTGTATTTGAGGAAGCTCTTGCATTGTTTCCATTAGAACTTATTTTCTGAGATTCCTGAAGAAGTTGTAACAGCCTCTGTGGAACTGCATATACAGTTCAAAGGAATTTCTGACTGAAGCTTGTTATACCAAAATATAAATATAAAAAGGTACAAAGCAATTAGGGCATTACTAAACATAATGAGATTCAATTAGGTACAAGTTGTGGAGAACAAAAAAAGTTAAACTAAGAATCATTCTGAGAAGGAGAAGAATTTGTTTCTAATTGCATTCATTCTTTCATTTGTGGCACATCACAAGTTCTGCACAAAATCCTAAGGCCCTATTTGTATTTTCTTACTCATAATAGTGATAGCAAAGAATGGCATGGAGGAACCCTTTATACTCCCAATATTCTCCATCGATAAAACCAGTTGCCTCACACACAGAAAGCAATAATAAATATGTAGGTATAGAAATATAATTTACATTATTTCATACGTTTCAATATTTATATTACATATAAATATACATATTCATAAAAAATATTTTATAAAGTATAAGTAAATTATCTTTTTTAAAATAAATTTATATTATTTTAAAAAATAAAATAAATTCAATTTATTCAACACACAGAATAACACCCAGTGCTCATCCCATCAAGTGCCCCCCTCAGTGCCCGTCAAACATTCACCCCCACCCCCTGCCATCCTCCCCTTCCACCACCCCTAGTTCCTTTCCCAGAGTTAGGAGTCTTCATGTTCTGTCTCCCTTTCTGATATTTCCCACACATTTCTTCGCCCTTCCCTTATATTCCCTTTCACTATTATTTATATTCCCCAAATGAATGAGAACATAAACTGTTTGTCTTTCTCCGATTGACTTACTGCACTCAGCATAATACCCTCCAGTTCCATCCACGTCGAAGCAAATGGTGGGTATTTGTCGTTTCTAATGGCTGAGGAATATTCCATTGTATACATAAACCACATCTTCTTTATCCATTCATCTTTCGATGGACACCGAGGCTCCTTCCACAGTTTGGCTATTGTGGACATTGCTGCTAGAAACATCGGGGTGCAGGTGTCCCGGCGTTTCATTGCATCTGTATCTTTGGGGTAAATCCCCAACAGTGCAATTGCTGGGTCGTAGGGCAGGTCTATTTTTAACTCTTTGAGGAACCTCCACACAGTTTCCAGAGTGGCTGCACCAGTTCACATTCCCACCAACAGTGCAAGAGGGTTCCCTTTTCTCCACATCCTCTCCAACATTTGTGGTTTCCTGCCTGGTTAATTTTCCCCATTCTCACTGGTGTGAGGTGGGATCTCATTGTGGTTTTGATTTGTATTTCCCTGATGGCAAGTGATGCAGAGCATTTTCTCATGTGCATGTTGGCCATGTCCATGTCTTCCTCTGTGAGATTTCTGTTCATGTCTTGTGCCCATTTCATGATTGGGTTGTTTGTTTCTTTGGTGTTGAGTTTAATAAGTTCTTTATAGATCTTGGAAACTAGCCCTTTACCTGATATGTCATTTGCAAATATCTTCTCCCATTCTGTAGGTTGTCTTTTAGTTTTGTTGACTGTATCCTTTGCTGTGCAAAAGCTTCTTATATTGATGAAGTCCCAATAGTTCATTTTTGCTTTTGTTTCTTTTGCCTTCGTGGATGTATCTTGCAAGAAGTTACTGTGGCCGAGTTCAAAAAGGGTGTTGTCTGTGTTCTCCTCTAGGATTTTATTGGAATCTTGTCGCACATTTAGATCTTTCATCCATTTTGAGTTTATCTTTGTGTATGGTGAAAGAGAGTGGTCTAGTTTCATTCTTCTGCATGTGGATGTCCAATTTTCCCAGCACCATTTATTGAAGAGACTGTCTTTCTTCCAATGGATAGTCTTTTCTCCTTTATCGAATATTAGTTGACCATAAAGTTCAGGGTCCACTTCTGGGTTCTCTATTCTGTTCCATTGATCTATGTGTCTGTTTTTGTGCCAGTACCACACTGTCTTGATGACCACAGCTTTGTAGTACAACCTGAAATCTGTCATTGTGATGCCCCCAGATATGGTTTTCTTTTTTAAAATTCCCCTGGCTATTCGGGGTCTTTTCTGATTCCACACAAATCTTAAAATAATTTGTTCTAACTCTCTGAAGAAAGTCCACGGTATTTTGATAGGGATTGCATTAGACGTGTAAATTGCCCTGGGTAACATTGACATTTTCACAACATTAATTCTGCCAATCCATGAGCATGGAATATTTTCCCATCTCTTTGTGTCTTCCTCAATTTCTTTCAGAAGTGTTCTTTAGTTTTTAGGGTATAGATCCTTTACCTCTTTGGTTAGGTTTATTCCTAGGTATCTTATGCTTTTGGGTGCAATTGTAAATGGAATTGACTCTTAATTTCTCTTTCTTCAGTCTCATTGTTAGTGTATTGATTTCTGGGTATTGATTTTGTATCCTGCCACGCTACCAAATTGCTGTATGAGTTCCAGCAATCTTAGGGTGGAGGCTTTTGGGTTTTCTTATGTAGAGTATCATGTCATTGGCAAAGAGAGAGAGTTTGACTTCTTCTTTGCCAATTTGAATGGCTTTAATGTCTTTTTGTTGTCTGATTGCCGAGGCGAGGACTTCCAGTACTATGTTGAATAGCAGTGGTGAGAGTGGACATCCCTGTCTTGTTCCTGATCTTAGGGAAAGGCTCCGAGTGCTTCCCCATTGAGGATGATCATTGCTGTGGGCTTTTCGTAGATGGCTTTTAAGATGTCGAGGAAAGTTCCCTCTATCCCTACACTCTGAAGAGTTTTGATCAGGAATGGATGCTGTATTTTGTCAAATGCTTTCTCTGCATCCAATGAGAGGATCATATGGGTCTTGGTTTTTCTCTTGCTCATATGATGAATCACATTGATGGTTTTACGAGTGTTGAACCAACCTTGTGTCCCGGGGATAAATCCTACTTGGTCATGGTGAATAATTTTCTTAATGTATTGTTGGATCCTATTGGCTAGTATCTTGTTGAGAATTTTTGCATCCATGTTCATCAGGGATATTGGTCTGTAATTCTCCTTTTCGGTGGGGTCTTTGTCTGGTTTTGGAATTAAGGTGATGATGGCCTCATAGAACGAATTTGGAAGTACTCCATCTTTTTTATCTTTACAAAAAGCTTTAGTAGGAGAGGAATGGTTTCTTCTTTAAACGTTTGATAGAATTCCCCTGGGAAGCCATCTGGCCCTGGACTTTTGTGTCTTGTGAGGTTATGATGACTGCTTCAATTTCCTCCCTGGTTATTGGCCTGTTCAGGTTTTCTATTTCTTCCTGTTCCAGTTTTGGTAGTTTGTGGCTTTCCAGGAATGTGTCCATTTCTTCTAGATTGCCTAATTTATTGGCATAGAGCTGTTCATAATATGTTTTTAAAATCGTTTGTATTTCCTTGGGGTTGGTAGTGATCCCTCCTTTCTCATTCATGAGTTTATTAATTTGAGTCTTCTCTCTCTTCTTTTTAATAAGGCTGGCTAATTGTTTATCTATCTTATTAATTCTTTCAAAGAACCAACTCCTGGTTCTGTTGATCTGTTCCACAGTTCTTCGGGTCTCGATATCATTGAGTTCTGCTAGAATTTTAATTAACTCTCTTCTTCTGCTGGGCGTAGGGTCCATCTGCTGTTTTTTCTCTAGCTCCTTTATGTGTAAGGTTAGCTTTTGTATTTGAGTTCTTTCCAGTTTTTGAATGGATGCTTGTATTGCGATGTATTTCCCCCTTAGGACTGTTTTGCTGCATCCCAAAGATTTTGAATGGTTGTATCTTCATTCTCATTAGTTTCCATGAATCTTTTTAATTCTTCCTTAATTTCCTGTTTGACCCTTTCATCTTTTAGCAGGATGGTACTGAACCTCCACATGTTTGAGGTCCTTCCAAACTTCTTGTTGTGATTTAGTTCTAATATCAAGGCATTATGGTCTGAGAATATGCAGGGGACGATCCCAATCTTTTGGTATCGGTTCAGACCCGATTTGTGACCCAGTATGTGGTCTATTCTGGAGAAAGTTCCATGTGCACTTGAGAAGAATGTGTATTCAGTTGAGTTTGGATGTAAAGTTCTGTGGATATCTGTGAAATCCATCTGGTCCAGTGTATCATTTAAAGCTCTCGTTTCTTTGGAGATGTTGTGCTTAGAAGACCTATCGAGGGTAGAAAGAGCTAGATTGAAGTCACCAAGTATAAATGTATTATTATCTAAGTATTTCTTCACTTTGGTTATTAATTGATTTAAATATTTGGCAGTTCCCACCTTCCGGGCATATATATTGAGGATTGTTAAGTCCTCTTGTTGGATAGATCCTTTAAGTATGATATAGTGTCCCTCCTCGTCTCTCACTACAGTCTTCGGGGTAAATTTTAGTTTATCTGATATAAGGATGGCTACCCCTTCTTTCTTTTGAGGACCATTTGAATGGTAAATGGTTCTCCAACCTTTTATTTTCAGGTTGCAGGTGTCCTTCTGTCTAAAATGAGTCTCTTGTAGACAGCAAATAGATGGGTCCTGCTTTTTTATCCAGTCTGAAACCCTGCGCCTTTTGATGGGGTCATTAAGCCCGTTCACGTTCAGAGTTACTATTGAAAGGTATGAGTTTAGTGTCATCATGATATCTATTCAGTCCTTGTTTTTGTGGATTGTTCCACTGAACTTCTTCTTAAAGGGGAATTTTAAGAGTCCCCCTTAAAATTTCTTGCAGAGCTGGTTTGGAGATCACATATCCTTTCAGTTCCTGCCTGTCTTGGAAGCTCTTTATCTCTCCTTCCAATTTGAATGAGAGCCTTGCTGGATAAAGTATTCTTGGTTGCATGTTCTTCTCATTTAGGACCCTGAATATATCCTGCCAGCCCTTTCTGGCCTGCCAGGTCTCTGTGGAGAGGTCTGCTGTTACCCTAATACTCCTCCCCATAAAAGTCAGGGATTTCTTGTCTCTTGCTGCTTTAAGGATCTTCTCTTTATCTTTGGAATTTGCAAGCTTAACTATTAAATGTCGAGGTGTTGAACGGTTTTTATTGATTTTAGGGGGGGATCTGTTTATTTCCTGGATCTGAATGCCTGCTTCCCTTCCCAGGTTAGGAAAGTTTTCAGCTAGGATTTGTTCAAATACATATTCTGGCCCTCTGTCTCTTTCTGCGTCCTCGGGAACCCCAATTAAACGTAGGTTTTTCTTCCTCAGGCTGTTATTTCCCTTAATCTATCTTCATGGTCTTTTAATTGTCTCTTTTTTCCTCAGTTTCCCTCTTTGCTATCAACTTGTCTTCTATGTCACTCACTTGTTTGTCCACCTCGTTAACCGTCGTCGTTAGGACTTCTAGTTTGGATTGCATCTCATTCAATTGATTTTTAATTTCTGCCTGATTAGATCTAAATTCTGCAGTCATGAAGTCTCTTGAGTCCTTTATGCTTTTTTCTAGAGCCACCAGTAGCTGTATAATAGTGCTTCTGAATTGGCTTTCTGACATTGAATTGTAATCCAGATTTTGTAACTCTGTGGGAGAGAGGACTGTTTCTGATTCTTTCTTTGAGGTGAGGTTTTCCTTCTAGTCATTTTGCTCAGTGCAGAGTGGCCAAAAACAAGTTGTATTGGGAAAAGGAGAAAAAGAGAGGGGAGAAAGAAGGAAAGCAAAAAGAAAAAGAAAAAAGGAAGAAAAAAAGAGAATAAAAAGAGAAAGAAAAAGAAATAAAGGGAAAAAAAAGGTGGGGGAAGCAAACAGAAATCAAAAAGCAAAAGAAAAAAAAAAAAACACGGGGCAGTATCCTCTGATTCTGTATACTTTAAGTCCCTTGACTTCCCCTGGAACTGGTCTGTCTAGCTGGTCTTCTGGGGGAGGGGCCTGTTGTGCTGATTTTCAGGTGTTAGCACTTGGGGGAGCTGCTCTGCCCCTCCCTGGTGCAGGGCTCAGTGGGGGCTGTTCACCCCGCGAGGCCCCAGGAGGAACCGCCACAGTGGCGGGGCCAGCTCTGCAGCCCTGGAGTCAGCTCCCGCAGTAACTCCGGGGCTCTCCGTGTGCAGGGCCTGGAGGCTCCGGGGCGGGGCCGCTGATCTGCTCAGCTCAGGGCAGGTGCGTCCTTGCTGTCCTGGGCCCTCCCGGCCTCTGCCTGTCCCGGGGGAGGCCGGATCCTGGGCTGTGTCCCGGCGCCCTGTGCTCCGGGGCCTGCGCTGTTGGATTCCCGCTCCCGCCCTGCAGCCCCCTCCGCGGAGCCACCGCCCGAGCCCCTCCGAGCTGCTCCGGGTCCCGCCGTGCGCGCTGCAGCCCTTAGGGAGCTCAGCGCACTCTCCCAGGGCGCAGGTGCCTGTTAGTGTCCCCGGAGCCCGAGGGCATCTCCGCCCTCCTGGGTCCTGCTCTAACTCCCTGCGGGCCCCTTTCCACCGGGAAGGTTGGTGCAGCTCCTGCTTCTCTGGGACGGGGCTCTCCTGTCCTGGGGACACTCGCCCCGGCCTCAGCCCGGCTCCTCGCGGGGCCCCTCCCCCTTGGAGGCCTTTTGTTTCTTTATTTCTTTTTCCCCGTCTTCCTACCTTGATAGAGGCGCGAAGTCTTCTCACTGTAGTGTTCCAGCTGGTCTCTCTTTAAATCTCAGGCTGAATTCGTAGATTTGCAGGATGATCTGAAGGTTATCTAGGTAATTTGGTGGGGACAGGTGACTTGGGGACCCTACTCTTCCACCATCTGCCCCTCCTCCATAAGTAAATTATCTTTAGAAAACTTTGCGGGTACAGTCTAAGTAAAAGCAGTACATTTATTTAAGTAGTCACTCAGCATCTCCTCCCAAACATATTCTTCTTTCTAAGCCTCACTCATATAGAAATTCTAGAGGGATCTCTGCTTAAATGACAGATAAATTACAAAGGTACTTCTTCCTAACTACTAGTATGTATTATTATTTTTCCATCATTGGAAATGTGCCCTTACCCAGTATTCATTCTAAAGAAAAGTCAATGGTAAAAGCCTTTCCCTCTTCTGAATCACTGTTCTATTTACCATAAAAATCCAACACTAAATAATGCAGTGCCATATCTGTCAGTAATTTTATGCTTGTCTTTTGGTTCTTTCGCTCTGAATGTAGCACAAGGAAAATAGAGGTGCTTGGTGATGCTGAGTGGAATAAAGAGATCACATTCATTTTGGTATGAGCGTATGGGTGGTATCAGAAGTTAGGCTGAGAGGATTTTGGTTTGCATCTTAGGTAATAAAGACTATTGAACTGAGGTCTAGGGCCATTGTGGCTAACATCAATTTATTTATTTATTTATTTATTTTTCTAACATCAATTTAAAGAGAAGCTGAGTAAGTTGCTTGGCTGATGTTAACCATCCCCTTTGCCAACTGAATATAATACAGATGACAAAAAGAAGTGAGAAATGCATCAAGAGAGGCTCATATATTATTCTGAAGAGAGCTTTGCCGTGACAGAAGCCTTTCCTGGATACATGTTTTTCCAGTCCTTCTTAGGACTATGTCTAGAATTGGCTCTTACTATTTTACTATTCCTATATCCAAAAAATATAGCCAAAGTGAATAAGTTTTCATTTACTATGTTCTATATCACTTGCAATATGGAGATAGCTGTTTGAGAGAAGGGATTGTATATATCCAGCAATTTTAAGTCAGTGCCAAGCAGGTATCTTGTATATAGTTTTTAATAAATGTTACTGGATGTTATACCACTGACGTACTGTTCCAAAACCAGGAGAGAAAGCAGTGAGGTTATGCTATACTTCTCTACTTGGGCTAATGGCCTGTCATTATAAGAGCTTGTCAGACCTAGTTTTTGAAGGTAATAAAAACAAAATTCAATTTAAATTTTTTCCCAAATTTTAATTTTAAATGAGCCTTCAGAAATTACTGCAAAATTACTTAAGGTCAGGGTTTTTCTCTTTTAATTGAAGTGTAATTGACATACATAGCAATGTTATATTAGTATTATATTAGGCACTTCAACACTTACATTATGAAGTAACCATCATGATAAATCTAGCTACCATTTGTCACCATATACAGTTGTTACATATTATTAACTGTATACCCTATGCCGTACATTGCATCCCTGTGTCTTATTTATTCTATACCTGGAAGTTTATATCTTCTAATCCCCTTCTCCTATTTTTCTAGGGCAAACAACCAGTTGTTCTTTGTATCTATGTTTGTTTGTTTGTTTTGTCTTTTAGATTCCACATAGAAGTAAAATCATGTGGTATTTGTCTTTCTCAATTTGACTTATTTCACTTAGCATAAAAACCTCTGTCATAAATGGCCAGATTCCATTCATTTTTATGGCTGAATACTATTCCATTGTGTCTATACACATATATTCTTTATCCATTCATGCACTCATGGACACTTAGGTTGCTTCCATATCTTGGCTATTACAAATGCTGCTCCAATGATCACAGACACACACCTATCTTTTCAAAGTAGTGTTTTCATTTAGGTCATTTTTAAATTATAAATAATAGTTCCCATTAACTTTAATCTTTACATTAGAAAACTTAAATGTTAAGGAAAAAAAAGGTAGAGACATGACACATACTTCAACATTTTTGTGGCTTCCACTCAGTGCTTACCAATCAGTTCTATCAATTCTTGATTCACCAGAAAAATTACTGAGTGATTATTTGAGTATCGAGAATGACTCCATGAAGGGGATCCCCTTCACTATTTTATACATAATGCTACTTATAAATAAAGTGTGCACCCAAAAGAAATTGAAATCCAGTGAGCATGTAGATATGTAGTGGGTGTAGCTGTTCTACCTATACCTCTGTTTCACAGGTAGCTTTTTTTGGAACTGTCCATGTTACATTTAGACAATTTCTTTGGAACTGTAAACACTTTCTTTGGAACCGTCCATATTACTTTTAGACAATTTTTTTGGAACTGTCCATGTTACTTTTAGACAATTAGAAAATGTACAAAGAGAGAAAAACAATTGAGATGTTATTAAGAATCAGTAGCCATTAAAGCCTATATTAAAATAGAAGAAAAATGTCAAATAATAACTTAAACTTCCACCTTAAGAAACTAAATCCAAGAGGATGCAGATAGAAGGAAATAGTAAAGATTAGAGCACAAACAAACCTAATAAGAATAGAAAATTAATAGAATTAACAAAACCAAAAGTAGTTCTTTGAAAAATAAGGAGCCACCAGAATGCAAGGAATATTCCCTTTCTTATTCCTGACTTTAAAATTTAAGTCTTCTCTCTTTTTCTTTACTACTTTTGCTAATGGTTTGTCGATTTTGTTTTCACATTGACACATAGATGTCATTTGTATTTTAGCAAATCATTATATTCCCAAATAAATAAACCTGACCAAGGAGATCTGATGAAGTTGCTCAGAACAATGATTTCAAACCATCTGTGATTTTTAAAAATTCTTCTCCAATTTTTTGTGGATCAGCATTTCTGTAAAGTAAAATAAAGATAAATGAAATAGGGAAGCATGGGTGGCTCAGCAGTTAGGCATCTGCCTTCAGCTCAGGGTGTGATCCCAGAGTCCTGGGATCAAGTCCCACATCAGGCTCCCTGCATGGAGCCTGTTTCTCCCTCTGCCTATGTCTCTCTCTCTCTCTCTCTTACTCTCTCTGCCTCATGAATAAATAAATGAAATCTTTTAAAAAGATAAATGAAATAAACAGCATTTAAAATATTATCTAATATTTTATTATATTCCACAGACATAGTCTTTGAAATTGCTGTAAGAGTTTCTAAATAGTCACTCTCTAGTTCCTTATCTCATGGTGAACCAGCACACACAGGCCATAGGCCAGCACTTCCAGCTGCATTGACCTGGTAGATTCTCATGGTTCTCCACAGATCCATACCTTCAATAATCCAATCAGAAAACAGGTGGCATTGCCTTTCAGACCAATGCAGAACATCAACTTTAAGAGAACTCTTCTGTTCTTCTTGATATCCCTCCTTTTCTCCAAGGGAGAATGAAGATTTTGCCTAGATAGCTCAATATAGGGTATACTAAATAGA
This sequence comes from Vulpes lagopus, assembly GCF_018345385.1. Taxonomy (NCBI): domain Eukaryota; kingdom Metazoa; phylum Chordata; class Mammalia; order Carnivora; family Canidae; genus Vulpes; species Vulpes lagopus. The sequence continues at coordinate 68,052,535 of NC_054832.1, read as the reverse complement.
AAAAAGAGTTGTACTAAAAATAACAGAGCAGAGTTGGTGGAATTGTCAGTCTAATGAAAATAAAGTTTCAAGTGTTTTTACCCTGACCACATAATTCAGTTATTCTAATCACCTTCTACTACAGTTGATTTGAAGTCTTTCCTACAAATCCAATGCCTGGACTTCTTCAAGGATAGTTTATGTCAATTTCTTTTTTCTTTCTTGAGAATTGACCACACACTTTCCTGTTTCTTGTATGCCTTTGTAAATTTTTGTTGAAAACTTGACATTTTGATTATTATAACTCTGTAAATAAGGTTCTCTCCACTTCCTAAGGTTTGATTGTTGAGGGCTAAAGCTATCCATTTGTTTAGTAACTTTTTCAACTTTTGAAAAGCCAAAAAATGAAAATGATCTAAATTTCCATCAGTGATGAATGGATAAACAAAATGTGGTATTTTACACAATGGAATATTATTTGACCATAAAGAAAATGATATACTGATATATTCTACACATGAAGAACTTTGAAAATACTATGTTAGGTGAAATAAGCCAGCCACAAAAGACTACATTTATTTTTCCACTCATTCATTCATTTATTCATTCATTCATTTTTATATTTTCCCATTTATATGAAATGTCTAGAACAGGCAAATCTATAGAGACAGAAAATAGATCAGTAGCTGCCAAGCCTGGATGAGATGACGAGTTTGGAGGATAAAAGAGAAAGTGTATAGGTCTTCATTTTGGGGTGAAAAAAGTATTCAGAAATTAATTGTGGTGATTGTTGTTCAACCCTCTGACTATAGTAAAAACCATTGAATTCTATACTTTAGAAATGTATATTATATACTATGTGAATTATATTTTTAAAAGTTACTACAAAACATAGATTGTAAACCTCTGAATAAATTAGGAAATCATGAGTCCATACTGATGTAAATGAAGAAATGGACAAATTGACATTTTGATGAGGAATAGGACATTTCATAACTTCAAAGTACCTCCACAGAATCAATTCAGAAATTTCATCCTTAAGATTCTGTTCCTCCTAAACCAGCCCCAAACACCAAAATCCCTAGCAGTCCAGATTTTTTAGAGAAATAGAACCAAAAGGATTAGATATAAAAGGATAAAATATGTTTTTCACTTAATAGTTAAGCAGTAATTTTTACTGTTATATTAAAAGATTTATTTCAAAGAATTGGCTCATGCAATTTCAGGGGCTGGCAAGTCCAAATTATTAGTGCAGGCCAACAGGCTGGAAACTCAGGAGTCTGCAGTTTTGAGGCAGATACTCTTCCTCAGTTTTTGCTGTTATGGCCTTTCTACTGATTGAATGAGTCCTACCTTCACTATCTAGGACAATCTCCTTTAATTGAAGTCAACTGATTATAGATGTTAACTACATCTACAAAAATACCTTCACAGCAATACCTAAGTTAGTATTTGATTAAATAACTGCGTATTACAGCCTAGCCAAATTGACACGTAAAACTCTCTCTAAAAAAGGCTTATTAAATACAGATAAAGGAAGTAACCTCACAGTGGATTCTGGCAGACACCACTTCAACAAAGTAATAGAGGTAACATGATCAGTAACAGTACATATAAAAAACATGTGTGCCACCTGATAGCTACAAAGAGAAAAATACTTATGTTATTTATTGATACTCTTGTTAAAGAAGAATAAGCAGGAAGTAATCAGAAAAAAATCAGTAAAACTCCAATTGAGGGGAGATTCCACAAAATAAATGTTCTTTATCTTTTTAAGGGTCAACATCATGAAAGCGAAGTAACGTGTCTGACTCTCCAGTGTGACTTGGCAAGTCTACGTGTATACCTCTGGCAAATAGAGGAAACTCCGCAATCAAGTCAGTAGATTATAAGGAAATCTTACTCTTTCAGGACAGCAGTCCAGATTTCTATGTGAAAAGGAGGCATAGATGATTGGCAGTATATTTATTTATTTATTTATTTATTTATTTATTTATTTATTTATGAGAGAGGGTTCTCACAAGTGGCAGGGTGAGTGCAAGGGTAGAGAAAGAGAGAGAATCTTAAGCAGGCTCCATGCCTGTAGAGGAGCCCCACTCAGGTTCAAGAGTGGGATGCTTAACCGACTGAACCACCCAGGTGTCCCGATGATTGACAGCTACAATTTGACTCTTAAAATGGTAGAGAATTCCTTCAACCAAAAATCGTTATGTAGTAACTTTTCTGGGCCACCAACAATGCCCTCTGAAGTTAAGGTTTTCCATTCCCATGTAGCACAAATGCTATTCATTAATGCTTCTATAACTTTTAATCTCATATCCTGCTGTATTAATTGTGACATACTCATCAGCTGTTAAGATTTACTTTATTTCTACCATTAAGGCTTTAACCTTGAAAGCTTGAAACTGGGATCCCTGGGTGGCGCAGCGGTTTGGCGCCTGCCTTTGGCCCAGGGCGCGATCCTGGAGACCCGGGATCGAATCCCACGTCGGGCTCCCGGTGCATGGAGCCTGCTTCTCCCTCTGCCTGTGTCTCTGTCTCTCTCTCTCTCTCTGTGACTATCATGGATAAATAAGGATTTAAAAAAAGAAAGAAAAAAAAAAAAGCTTGAAACTTTAGTAAACCAAACTCAAGACTACATCTATGATAACATCATTATCACTTATGTTTCCATGTACTCTTCTTCAAGTTGCAAAGGAAATGGTGTAGAATTACAGTTGACATGCCAGGGGTTGAGTACCCTGTGTATATCCGATAGTAGAAGTGTACTGCATATAAAGGTCATCTTCCACGTATATTGCTATAGAGAAAATGTTGGTAACTGACTTTACAAAAGATCAATTTACCTAAAGGATCATGAAACTGGCTATTCATTCAAGTTAAGTTGAATGATAAATAAGATTAAATTATTAATAGAAAAGATATGGGCCAATAAATAAGACAAAAGCCTTTTGCAATGATTTATATGCCAAATGGCTATAGGAAACCTATAAAATTTTAAAAACTTCTGATGTAAATAACTCAGATTAATTCCAGAGCTTTTTGCAACCGCAAGTAGACCACGAAATTGGTACACAAAACAAGAGAGAGAGATGTTTGCCCATGGAATGCCTTTGTAGGTTTACCAGAAGCAGAAGTTCTTTTAGAGGAGATGCCCTTTCCTCTAGTTAGGAAACTGCCTCTTCCCTGCATCCTCTTCTATCTCCTCCTATTCAATTATTTTGTAATTTCAATTTTTGAAAGGTTACAATTCACCATTAAGGATGATTCTCTGAATAAGCATTTGAAAAATGTAATCAGCTCTAATGAGGAGGTTCTGTGTCAGGATTCTTGGTACACAACTCCCCATTAAAGCTAATCTGAGTAGAGCTGATGGCTTCTGGCAGGAATAATACAATTTTTAGTGACTTTAAAAAATGCATTTGGGTTTATTTACCCTTTATTGGTTGATCTCCTATCCAACCTCCCAAAAGGGGCCTTTACAAAGTGTAAGGAAACAGAGCAATAAATAATTATGTGTGGACTCTTTTCCATAGACTCTTCAGTCAGAGTTAGTCCTGAAGTGCAATTAATACATCTTTAATATGATCATATACATCAATAAGCAAGAGCAGCTGTGAAGCCTGAGCAAATTGCGCTTTCTCTTGAGGTCTATATTCATTCTCAAATGTCAAGATGCACTCAGTTGTTAGAGTAACTACACTTCAAATGAATTGGACAGAGTGCTCTTAAAAATAAAGAGTTTGAGTATAAAAGAGTTTAAATATCACACTTGTTCTGATTAAAACCTTTTCAAAGAAAAGAAAAACTTGAAAAGTTCTAGATAACTAAAGTATGGAAATGTGATTAATTAAGGACTTCCATTAAAAATTATTAATCAGTGGGATGAAGTTAATGGTCAATTGAAAGCAAACAATATTTCTCTTGCATTCCTGTTTTCCGATCATCAGTACAGAGTTAATTAACACTGACAATTTCTCTTCATGAATGAATGTTCATTTTGTCAAACTGATCACTAAATGAATCTATCAGTAATTCATAATTAGACCAGAGGCAGCATAAATTATAATAGAAAACCTTGGAGATGCCACTGAGAATGTTTATAAGTCAGGAAAATAGCATGTTTGTCAGTTTTGAACAAATACATTATATCCTTAATATAACATCAATTTTTTAAAAAAAATATAACATCAATTCTTAATTGCCCTAAATCATTCAGTGGTAAACTGACTAGCATTTTATTTGGATAGATGCATTCTGATAAATCTAATTATTTTTTTTCCAAATATTTCTATTTTGCATAATCTTTAACAGGCTTAAAGATTAGTGAATTTTCAATATTGCTAATATAGAATGTCTTGTCTTATTCCGGGTATGTTACACAAACTCTACAAAAACAAAACAAAACAAAACAAAACAAAAAAAAACCACCGTGAACTTAAAAGATTAAAACAGATCTTTAAGACTCTATTAGCACTCTTGATTATCAAAGCTACACATGAAAAAGTCTTTGAAGTTACTATGGTACTTCATTACCATAAAATAAGCCAGTCAGATTTCTACTTAATCTTCCAGTCTAATAGGATATAGTTTTTGATATAGTTTCAGTCTTTAGTTTAGTGCTATTGGTATCCAATTCAAGATCTCTAAGTTGATTTTGTTTCGTTCTGCCTATGTAAATACAGCTAAAGTTACACAAAGTGTCAAACAGGAAGACCTGTTACTGGTACTTAATTATTTCCCCTCTTCAACATTTAGAGTCTCGATGTACTTGAGACTACATAATGTTCTGGCACTCTGCAGAATTAGGATGTGTCACTCCCCAAAATTTGGTTTGGATGTCAAAAATAATGATGTTTCTGGGCAGCCTGGGTGGCTCAGTGGTTTAGCACAGCCTTTAGCCCAGGGCGTAATCCTGGAGATCCGGGATCAAGTCCCACGTCGGGCTCCCTGCATGGAGCCTGCTTCTTCCTCTGCCTGTGTCTCTGCCTCTCTCTCTCTCTCTCTCTCTCTCTCTCTGTGTGTGTCTCTCATGAATAAATAAATAAATAAAATATTTAAAAAAAAATAATGATGTTTCTTTCTCTCTTCTGTGTCTGTGTCTGTCTCTCTCAGAAAAGGGTATGGAAAAGTTTATTATTTACATAAGGGGGAGAGCAAGACAGGCTTCCCAAGCTGGTCCAAAAATGACTTGAGAGATCAGGAGTTTTTATTTTGGTTAGTGGGTGGGGCTGGTGTGAAGTTTCTTGCATATGAGTAAGCAGGGACTTAACGTTGTGTGATTATCCCATATGTGCTTAAGGAGGGAACACTTGAGCTTTCTTATCAACTTTCCCAGATATGGTGCACAAAACAAAAAGGGAGGGGTGAGGTTTAAAAGCAGTTAGCAGTCAAGCATAAAAATAAGGAATCAGACCCTTTATTACCTGTAGAAACTATAGCATTTTCCTCTATGGTATTTTGGTGACTCCAATATGTCCCACTTTGGGCAGTGGATGGTATGGCCATTTCTATTCCCTTTCTCTGCATGAACAAATATTTTCCCATGCAGATCTCTGCTGAATAACAATGGATAGAGGTGAGTTATTTAACTATTCTGTATTAGGGAGTTAGCTGTTCCTTTTCCTCTGAACCACTTTACCATGGTTTATGAATTTAGTTAAATCAATAAGAACTACTGTGAATGATAGAATGATGAGATATTGAGGCACTGTGAAAAAACAATTTTGGGAGGCACCTGGATGGCTCAGTCAGCAGAGCATCCAACTCTTGATCTCAGGGTCATGAGCTCAAGCCCCACCTTGGGCATGGATCCTACCTAAAGAAAAACAAAAAACAAAAAACAATTTTGGTTCAAGTAGTAGCAGTTGTCCTATCTCCTACCAATATTTAAATAAATACTTGTTTCACATATTCACGTGATGAGGCATCTTAACTCCTTGGGACCATGATATGCCTTCCAAATTATTTCTCCTATTCAATTTCACCTCTATGTTGTCTTCTCATAAATCCCTATTCTCCATGGACAACAATTCCTCTAATTTCTATCTTAATTTGTTTTTCCTGTCCTTGAGTTCCCTAAAAATGGAATCATATGGTATAAATTCTGTCTGGATTTTTCATACAACATAATATTTGAGAGGTTTATTCTTGTTTCAGCATGTACTTCTGTTTGGGCTTCTGAAGGATTATTAATTTCCTGCCCCTTCAGCTTCTCAGTACAGGCTAATTGGAAGCCCAATCTTTAGGTAACAGCTGGGAATGTCAGGACATTAAATATATAGTCTAGCCCTATCAGGGATAAATGTAGAGCTTAGTATTTTTGCGTACTTTGTGCTGAGCCAAAGGATATAATTGCTGGGACTGCTTTTGCACCCAAATAAAATTGCCTCTTTGTTTTTATGGTCCTGTGGGACACATGCACTCAGAGCTAGATGATTTAGGTGCCAGTTGCGCATCTGCGCTTAGGTGATGGGAATGCCAAATGTGTGGACAAATTCCTTCCAGGGAGATGCTGGAGACTTCATCTTATTGTTGGAGTGAGTCGGAGAGAGAATGTGTAGAAATTGCCCACTGGCTCTTTTGGGCTCCAGGCAGCATCATAGACAGCTCTACCATGCAAGCAGATTATGAACTGTACCCTCAAACTGGAAAGTATGCAGTTACCAGCTTTACTGAGATATAATTCACGTCTTAAAATGCATCCATTTAAAGCATTCAATGATTTTTAGTGTATTCTCAGAGTCGTACAACCATCACAATTTCACATTTTTAACACCTAGAAAAGAACCTTGTGCCCTTTAGCTCTTACCCCCGCCATCCTCCCATCCTACCCATACCTAAGCAACCACTAATCTACCTTTTGTCTCTATAGGTTTCCCTAATCAGAATAGTCCATATAAGTAAATCATAAAATGCATATTGTGACTGGCTTCTTTTACCAGGTATGATGTTTCCAGGGTTCATTTCATATAAGCAAATAATGCTCCATTGTACAACTATACTACATTTTGTTTATCTGTTAATCAGTTGATGGACATTTGGATTGTTCTACCTTTTGGCTATCATGAATGATGCTGCTATATGTTGCTATTTATGGGCAAGTTTTATGTGGGCATGTATTTTTACTGCTCCTGAGTATATTCCTAAGAGTGGAATTGTTGGATCATATTTAAGTCTATTTTTGCAATTTGAAAGACCACCAGATTGTTTTTCAAAGTGGCTGCACCACTCTACATTCTGACCAATAGTTTATGACAGTTCTAATTTCTCCATGTTCTCAACAAAATTTGTAAGTATTTTTTTAAAGAGAAATTCTAATGATTGTGTTGTAATATCTCATTGTAATTTTAATTTTCATTTGTAAGAGTTCTTTATATATTTAGGATAAAAATCTCTCATCAGATATGTGATCTGAGGTATTTTCTCCTCTATTGTTGATTGGCTTTTCACTTTCTTGATAGTATCCTTTGGAACACAAAGGTTTTAAATTTTGATGAAGTCTAATTTATGTGTTTTTCTTTTGTTGTTCTTTCTTTGATTTTGTATCTAAGACTGTGTTGCCAAATCTGAGGTCATGCAGATTTAATCCTGTGCTTTCTCCTCAGAGTTCAATAATTTTATCTATTATATTTAGGCATTTAACTCATTTTAAGTTAAAATTTTTGAGTATGTTTTGAGATAAAGATCAAACTTTATTATTTTGTAGATGTATATACATTTGTACCAGCACCATTTGTTGAAAAATTCATGAAATATTATCACATATAATAATAAATAGACATGATTCACTAACATTTTGTTATGGAGTTTTGCATCCATGTTCTTGAAAAATACAGTAAGTTTTCTTGTCATGTCTCAATGCTTTGATATCAGGGTAATGCTGTCATCCTAAAATAAGCAGGAAAGAATTTTTCTATTTCTTTGAAAGGTTTTAATGTAATAGGTATTACTTCCTTTTTGGGAATATTCACCAAGAAACCTCTCTAGTTTGGACACCTGGGTGGCTCAGTAGGCTGAGCATCCAACTCTTGGCTTTTGGCTCAGGTCATGATCTTGAGGTCGAGAGATTGAGCCCTACATAGAGTCCACATCCAGCTCAGCACTCAAAGCAAAGTGTACTTAAGGTTCTTTCCCTTTCCTTCTGCCCTTCTTCCTGTGCTCTCCCTTTCTGTACAATAAATAAAATCTTAGAAAAAGAAACCTCTCTGGCTTATAAACATTTGTGAGGATATTTATATTTATGAATTCATTATTTAATAGATACTTGACTATTCATGTTTTTCTATTTCCTAATCATTGAGCTTTGATATTTTTATCTTTCTAAATTTATTTCATTTAAGTTGTTGAACTCAATGGAATAAAATTTGGTTCATAATATTTTTTTCTTATCTTTTTGATATTTAGGATCTGTAGTGGTGTCCTTTCTTTTATTCCTGGCATTAATAATTTTTATCTTTCTAGATGACCCACAGGTAGGTGGGTGGGGGGTGGGTGAAATAGGTGAAGGTGATTAAGAGTACACTGATCTCGATGAGCACTAAGTGATATATGGAATTATTGGATCACTATATTGTATATCTGAAATTAATTATATACTGTATATTGACTACACTGGAATTAAAATAAAACAAAACAAACTGTGAAATAATAAATATGAGTTGACTTAAGGTGCAAAAAAAAACCTATATGAGAAAATGAGAAGCAATAACTTCATGGCTAATGCATGTTTAAATGATTTTTTTAAAATTTCCTTTTCTATGCCATGTGGAGATTTTGGGACCAGATTAAGGTAAACAGCTAGGGCAGTCATTTACTTATGGTCCTATTGAGGTCCAAAATTGAAATCTCTTTTCTGATAGAACTTGATGAGAGCACAATGGTAGCAATGTTATTTACATGGATGGCTTTGTACATAACACAGTCTCAGAACTCTTTGAAGTACCTCCACAAGCACAATGCTTCCCACATCCACACATTTATCTCTAAAATTAGACATGTTACCATCTGTTAAATTATAAAAATCTGAGGAGTAAGATCTGTAACAAATTAGACCACTGGCTGCATACACCTGTACTAGGACTAAATGCAGAGATCCTTTCCTGAGAGCAGGTTTGTTCAGAAGGATAATGGAGCAAAAAGAGAGTAGATGTGTGAAAGGCCTAACTGGGGCAAAAGCGAGTCTGGATAAAGGAAAGAAAATGCTCTCAGACAAGAGCAGAGAAACCTCATCTATAGTACAATTTTCCTAGGACTGTTTGTGTCAGAAGAACTCAAGGTATTTCTACTTCTAGTAAAACATATGATCTGTGGTACGCAGAATTATGGCTGCCTGAAGATGTTCAAATGTTAATCTCCACAATCTATGAATATGCTGCGTTATATGACAAAGAGGAATTAAGGTTGGTAATCAGCTGACTTTAACGTGGGAATATTATCTTTGATTTTACAGTTGGGTCTAGTATAATCACAAGACTCCTCTGAAGTAGAAGAGGAAAATGAAAGAGAAGGTCAAAGTGATGTAATGCAATTAAGACTCGACCCATTACTGCTGGCTTTGAAAATGGTGGAAGGAGACTATAAGCCAAGGAATGTGGATTCCTCTAGAAGATGGAAAATGCAAGAGAAAAGGTTATCCTGAGAGCCTCCAGAAGAAACACATCCCTACTGACTTATTGGTTTTAGTGTAATGAGACCCCTATTGGACTATTGATGTCCAGATCTGTTAGATAGTAAATCTGTGTGTTTTAGCTACTAATTTTGTGATAATTTGTTATAGCAGCACTAGGAAGTGAATATACTACCCAAAGTAGTTTAAAGGTCAGTTGGGCTGCTATTTATCTACACTTAAATTGTTGATTATTATTGAAATGACTATAAACTCATATTTTTCCTTATTTTAATAATGAACTCTTTAAAACACAAAATGAAATAATCTGTTATTGAGACTATTTTAACTTAGTAACATGTTGAATTTCACTATTGTCTCTAGGATCTATCTGCTGTTGAATACCTGCATTGTATGTGTGTGTACAATTTAAAATAAAATTCTGTTAATAAAGTATTTAATGTTTTTATTTCACTTATCTTGTTTATTTTGCTCTAACCATGTATTTCAATTCCAAGATATCTCTCATGTGAAAGATGACCACACTGGGTAATTAAGGGATGATTTCATTCAGGCTATGCAGCAGGAAAAATAGTCATTGATGCAAAATGTCTCAAAGAAGGAGAAAACTTGAAATTTCATGAAAGCAACTAAGCCATCAGGAAGAAAGATCAGCAGTGACTCTTATAGGAGTCTCAATTTGGGGTGGAGGTGGGTTTTATCTCTGAATAAAAACAGGTGGTTCTTTTTGGTTGTTCCCAGGAACATAAAGGGTTAGAGAAATTTCTTAACCATTTCTGCTTTCTGGGGATACAGGGTTCAGAAATGTCTACTATTTCACACTGAAGATAGAGGATCTCAGAGAATAGGGGTTGGTAGCACTGTCAATAAATAATTGGTAGAGAGCAGCAAACAATACAAGTAATTAATATGTTAGAGTAAGAGAAGTACAAATAATAATCATTAATGCTACCAGACATCCTATTTGATTTTTCCTTCATTTACTCAATAAAAATACTTGCGTACAAATGAAAATCACCCTTAAGTTATTTTCACAATGAATTAAAATTTACCAATCATTCAATACTGAGCCTTTTAATTAATTAAAAATGTATTAAGTCTCTACCTAGTGACTAGGCATATAAGATACACAGACATTTGTTTTCCAAGAGCTCATATTTTAATGCACATACTATGCAAAACAATTTAATCCATGAATACATGTCTGTCTATGAGACAAAATGGAATGTAAGTTATTTGCCTAATTAAATAAACCTGGCTCTACCCTTCCTCACCGTGCAAATAAATTGCTTGAGAAATCTTTGAAGCAAAATATGTGCAACTTTAGCTATGTTCTAATAAAGAAAGACAGTATCTTAAAAACATGAAATAGAGATTCAAATGAACGTATACCATGTCTTCTAGCCACAAGTGCACTAAAAGTAATCCACTTTAAATGTAAATATTCTTGTTTTCTCCCTCTGGTAAGTTCGATGCTATGTTAGCTAATGTGATAGAATATAATTTTGTAGAAGTATGAAATAAATCTACATTACAATTGGTTGCAATAAATTACTTAGTTTTTTTCACTTAGGGATATATGATGCATTTATTTATCATAATGCATTATAAGTATTTATAGAAGACTAAATAGCAGTGCTTTTGTCCAGGTGTACCAATGCTTTGACAAGAAAAGTTATTTCCCCCCATTAATTGCCTTGGAAAGGAGATATGCTATCCAAATCAGTTTCCTTCAACATTTCGTATTTTTCTATAATGGCTTTCATGATGTCAACTGGAAGCAATGGTGTGATAAAGTCATTTTCATAATGATATTTTACACACCTTGCTGCCATGACTTTTTAAACATTTACTTATGTCTGAAAAATTGTCAGTAATGTACTCTGTGTTCAGAGAAAGTGCAAGCAAAAATGATGGTAAATAAAATTTTTCTTGTGAGAAAAACAAAGTTAGGATAGGGATACAACCAAGAATGTATCCTTATCTTAAACATGTTGTTACACAAATAGACTCCACACATGAGAGCTGCTTTTGAAATCGAAGCAGCAGCTCAAATATAAAAATTATGATTGAAGTAATATAATAATATACTTAGAACAATAATTAAGACTAGCTGTTCACTTCAAAGTAAAGCAGATTTTTCTTGTAGAAACAACTATAGCATACTCTTGCAGTTTGGAATCTAAGTCTATAGTATGGATGAAAAGTGCCTTTTTTCCTATAGTTTCCAGACACAACATCTTAACAAGGATAATAGTGGAATTTCAGATTAATACGTGAGATTGAGAACATTAAAAAGTATAAACAATAAATAGTCTTTTTTAAAATTCTAATTTCTGTATAGTTAACATACAGTGTTATATTAGTTTCAGGTGTACAATGGAGCGATTTAACAATTCTATATATCACCCAGTGCTCATCATGACAAGTGCACTCTCTGACCCTCATCACCTATTTCACTCAGCCCCCCATTCTTCTCCCTTCTGGTAACCATCAGTTTGTTCTCTATAGTTAAGAGTCTGATCCTAGGTTTCCCCTCTTTTTTTCCTTTGCTCATTTGTTTTGTTTCTTAACCTCCACATATGAGTGAGATCATAGGGTCTTTGTCTGACTTATTTTACTTAGCGTTATACTTTACAGCTCCATTCATGTTGTTGCAAATGGCAAAATTCCATTTTTCTTTGTGGCTTAATAATACTGCATTGCATATATATATCACATCTTCTTTATCCACCCATTGATGGACACTTGGGCTGCTTCCATAGTTTGGCTATTGTAAATAATGCAGTTGTAAACATTGGGGTGCATGTATCCCTCCAAATTACTGTTTTTGTATTTTTTGGGTACATACTCAGTAGTGCAATTACTAGACCATTCTTTTTTTTAACTTTTTGAGAAATCTCCATACTGTTTTCCAGAATAGTGCACCAGTTTTCATTCTCACCAATAATGCAAGATGGTTCCTTTATTCCCACATCCTCACCAACACTTGTTTCTTAGGTTTTTTATTTTAGCCATTCTGACAGATGTGAGATGATATCTCCTTGTAGTTTTGATTTGCATTTCCCTGATGATGAGTGATGTTGAGCATCTTTTCATATGTCTGTTGGCCATCTGGTTGTCTTCTCTGAAGAAAAACCTGTTCATGTTGTCTGGCCATTTTTAATGGGATCACATGTTTTGGGGAGGTTGAGTTGTATAAGTTCCCTATAAATTTTGAACACTAACCCTTTATCAGATATGTCATTGTTAAAGGTCTTTTCCTATTCACTAGTCTCCTTTTTAATTTTGTTGATTATCTCTTTCACTATTCAGAAGCATTTTATTTTAACGTAGTCTTAATAGTTTATTTTTACTTTCATTTCCCTTGCCTCAGGAGACATATCTAGAAAAATGTTGTCATGGCCAATGTCAACAACATTACTGCCTGTGTTCTCTTTTAGGATTTTATGGTTTCACATCTCACATTTAGGTCTTTAATCCATTTCAAGTTTATTTTTGTGTATGGTGTAAGAGAGTGGTCCAGATTCATTCTTTTATATGTAGCTGATGAGGGTTCTCAGCACTATTTGTTGAAGAGATTGTCTTTCTCCTATTGGATATTCTTTCCATAATTATGGATTTATTTGTGGTTCTTCTAGTCTGTTCCATTAATCTGTGTGTATCTTGTGCCAGTACCACACTGTTTTGATTACTACAGTTTTATAATGTAACTTGAAATCTGGAACTGTGATACCTCTACTTTGCTTTGCTTTTCCAAAACTGCTTTGCTATCTGAGGTTCTCATGATTCCATATAAATTTTAGGATTATTTGTTCTACCTCTGTGAAAATGCTGTTGGTATTTTGATAGGAATTACATGAACTCTTAGATTGCTTTGGATATTATGGTCTTTAAAAATAATATTTGTTCTTCTAATCAATCCATGAGCATAGAATGTCTATTTCTTTCTGTCAACTTTCAATTTCTTTCTTTCTTTCTTCAATTTCTTTTCAGTGCACTGGTCTTTCATCTCTTTTGTCAGGTGTTTTTCTATATGTTATTAGTTTGGGTGTAATGGTAAATGGGATTGTTTTTCTTAATTTCACCTTCTGATCCTTTATTTTTAGTGTATGAACAGAACAGACACATTGATTTTGTATCCTGCTACTTTACTGAATTCATTTATCAGTTCTAGTAGGTTTTTTTGGTAGAGTGTTTTGGGTTTTCTCTAAATAGTATCATGTCATCTTCAAATATTGAACGTTTTAGTTCTTCCTTACCAATTTGGATGCTGTTTTATCTTTTTGTTGTCTGGCTGCTGTGGCTAGGAGTTTCAGTACAATATTGAATGAAAGTGGTGGGAATGGATATCCTTGTCTTGTTCCTGACTTCACTGGGAAAGCTCTCAGTTTTCCCCACTGAGAATAATATTTACTGTGGGTTTTTCATATATGACTTTTATTATGTTGAAGTATGTTCCCTTGAAACCTACTTTGTTGAGGGCTTTATTCATAAATGGATGTTGTACTTGTCAAATGCTTTTTCTATATCTACTCAAATGAGCATATGATTTTTATCCTTTCTCTTATTGATGGGTTATATCATGTTGATTCATTTGCAAATACTGAATTAATCTTGGATCCCAGGAATAAATCCCACATGGTTGTGGTGAATAATTTTTTTAGTGTATTGTTGAATTCAGTTTGCTAGTGTTTTGTTGAAGATTTTTAAATCTGTGTTTATCAGATGTTTGTCTGTAGTTCTCTTTTTTTTGTGATGTCTTTATCTGGTTTTGCTATAAGGGTGATACTGGCCTCATACAATGAATTTGGAAGACTTCCTTCTATTTTTTGGAATACTTTGAGAAGAATAGATGTTAACTCTTCTTTAAAGGTTTGGTAGGATTCACCTGTGAAGTCATTGGTTCCTGTACTTTTTTTGTTGGGAGTTTTTTGATTACTGATTTGATCTTCTTGCTGGTAATCTGTCTGTTCCTTCCAAGTTTCTATTTTTCCTTCCCTCAGTTTGGTAAGCTCTGTTTCTAGGAATTTATCCATTTCTTCTAGGTTGTCTAATTTTTGACATTCAGTTTTTCATAATATTTTCTTAAAACTGTATTTCTGTGGTGGTGGTTGGTATATTTCCCCTCTTTCAACTGATTCTGTTTGCGTCCTTTTTTTATGACTCTGGCTAGAAGCACATCAATTTTGTTGATCTTTTGAAAAAAAAATCTCTTGATTTCATTGATCTGTTCTATCATTTTTTAAGGTTCTGTATCATTTATTTCTGTTCCAATTTTAATCATTTCCTTCTTTCTGCTGGTTTTAGCTTTGTTTGTTATTCTTTTCCTAGTCCCTTTCTTTTCTTGCTTCCTAAAAAAGGCCTATATTGCTATAAGTTTCCCTCTTAGAACAGCTTTTGCTGTACCTGAATGCTTTTGGACCATGTTTTGTACCATTGTATTTACTTCCATGTACTTTTTGATTTCTTACATGATTTCTTGGTTGATACATTCCTTGTTTAGTATCATGTTATTTAACTTCCATGTATTTTTGTTCTCTCCAGACTTTTTTTCGTGTGGTTGATTTCTAGTTTCATAGTATTATGGTCAGAAACGATGCATGGTATGAATTCAAAATTCTTGACTTTGTTGAGGCCTATTTCTGTGGCCTTATATGTGATCTATTCTGGAGAACGTTCCATGTGTGCTTGAAAACAATGTGTATTCTACCGCTATAGGATGGAATGTTCTGAGTATATCTGTTAAGTCCATCTGGTTGAGTGGGTTATTTAAAGTTACTCTTTCTTTGTTGATTTGCTGTTTGGATGATCTGCCCACTGGTGTAAGTGATGTATTAATGTCCCCTACTACTGTATTATTATCAATTAGTTCCTTTATGTTTGTTTTATGTATTTGGGTGCTCCATGTTGGATCCATAAATATTTATAATTTTTTTATCTTCTTATTGGATTTTCCCCTTTATTATTGTTATATAGTGTCCTCTTCATCTCTTTACAGTCTCTGTTTTAACTATTTATTTTTACCTTATTTTAGAGAGAGACAGAGAGTGCATGTGTGAGCAGAGGAAAGAGCAGACGGAGAGGGAGAGAATCCTCAAGCAGACTCCCCACTAAGCATGAAGCCCAATTTAGGGCTCAATCCCAAGACCCTGAGATCATGACCTGAGCCAAAATCAAGAGTCTGAAACATAGCCGATTGAGCCACTCAGACACTCTCATAGTCTCTGTTTTAAAGTCCATTTTGTCTGATATAAGTGCTGCTTATAGGTTTCCTTTGACATCCATTTGTACCAGAAATGTTATTCCATTTCCTCACTTTCAATCCTCATGTATCTTAAGTCTAAAATGAGTCTCCCATAGGCAGCATATAGATAGGCCTGTTTGTTTTTTTTATCACTCTGTCACTCCATATCTTTTAACTGAAGCATTAGCCCATTTACATCCAAAGTAATTATTTATAGATATTATTTTTTGCCACCTCATTACTTGTTTTGTGTTTGTTTTTGTAGCTTTTTTCTGACCCTTTCTTGTCTTTCTTTCTTTCATGGTTTGCTGGTTTTCTTTAGTGATGTACTTGGATTCCTCTCTTTGTTATTTGCATATCTATTACTGGTTTTTGACTTGTGGTGATCATCACATTTGTATATAACATCTTCTGCATATACCAATTTATATTAAATTGATAGGGGCAGCCCCAGTGGCTTAGCAGTTTGGCACCGCCTTCAGCCCAGGGTGTGATCCTGGAGACCCAGGATCGAGTCCCACATCGGGCTCCCTGTGTGGAGCCTGCTTCTCCCTCTGCCTGTGTCTCTACCTCTCTCTCTCTCTCTCTCTCTCTCTCTCTTTCTCTCTGTCTCTAATAAATAAATAAAATCTTTAAAAAAATTTGATGGTCACTTAAGTTCAAATCCATCATTTACTCCTTTCTCCCTACATTTACATATATGGTATTTTACCTAGCATCCTTTATTTTGTGAATCCCTTGATTTTTTTACAGGAATACCTATTTTTACTGTTTTTGTATTTCCTACTTCTCATATGCTCTCTTATGGTCTTTGCATTCCACTCAAGAGTCCCCTTTAAAATTCTCTGTAGGACTACTCTATGTGTCATGGACTCCTTTAGTTTTTGTTTGTCTGAGCACTCCTTACCTCTCCTATTCTGAATGATAGCCTTACTGGATAAAATATTCTTGGCTGTAGATTTTTCCCTTGTAGCACTTTGAATATATCATGCCACTCCCCTCTGGTTTGCAAGTTCTCTGTTGAAAAATCCACTGATAGCCTTATGAAGTTTCCCTTGTAGGTAACTGTCTTCTTTTCTGTTGTTGCTTTTCATATTTTTCCTTTATCACTACTTTTCGACATTTTGATTACTATGTGTCTTGGTGTGGACCTCCTTCGGTTGACTTTTTTGGGGGATTTCTGTGTCTCCTGTATCTAGATATCTGTTTTCTTCCCCAGATTAGGTAAGTTTTCAGCTATTCTTCAAAGACAATGATATTTAAATGTGAACACGGTAAACGAACCTACGTGGAAGCTAGGTTTCCATATTCCACCAAAATTAGTAAAATACTGATATTAGTAGAATGTGATAAGTCACATACGTAAATCATAATATCTATTGCAACCAATATAAAAGTTTTCCAAAGAGACACTCAAGATATAAATAAACCAAGATGGAATACTAAAAAATCTTCAAATAATCCATAGGGAGATATGAAAAAGGAAACAGAAGAATAAGAACCAAAGGAACATAACAGAACATATTATGAAATGGCATACTTAAGCTCAAACATATCAATCATTATGTTAAATAAGAGTGACTTATATAGGCCTATAAAAAGACTTAGATTGAGAGATGTATTAAAAAACCACAACCTGACGGTACAAGAAACTTAGGCTAGGTAAGTTAAAAGTGAAAGGATCGAAAATGATACACCATACAAAAATTATATATTAAAATATAATGTATATTAATTATATTTTTACAAGACATATACATTATGATATGTATAATGTATAATATCTACATATGATAGTATATATGGTATATATGTATCATATGTATAGATAAGCTATTAAAGGCTTGAATGAGAAGATAGTGAAGGAGCCACATTAATGTGCATCCCTGAATCTGGGACAGAAGCTCACTTTTGTATAATTCTATAGACTTCAACAACCATACCCAAAACACTCTCATTGGGTCCTCCAAATACATATAACTTGGTCTCTCCAATTAATAGGTATGTCTAACTGGTTCTTTCCCAAGTGAGGCACCAAGGGAATGTCACTAGCTGGTATTTCAGGTGTCACAGCCACTTTAAGAGTTGTCAGAGTTTTTGACATTTGGAGCAAAAGGAAACTGCAGGGCTGGGTGTGAGAGGTGGGCAAGACAGAAAATGGTGCCCAAAGCAAGTTGGCAACAGGAAAGAAGTTAAAATGAGCAAACATAATTCTGAAAACTTGACCTAGAAAGAATGAGACAAAGGATGGTTATCTTTTATGAGATATAGGTAGGGAATCCAAGGGCAGATGAAAAGCTATTAAGAGTTCAATTGGAAGGCTAAGAGGATTCCCATTTTACCAAAAAATGAAATGAAGTTACTTGCCTAAAATGACACCATAATTGGTAAAGTCATAATAAGAACTTAGGGCTTCTGGCTCACGTGCATGCTCTTTAATATCATATGACTTCTTTGAAGAAAGGCTTCTTAGGGAAGAGGACATTTGTGGAGTTATTCCCTGGAAGTAATGACATATCACTTTCCTCTAATAAGCCTGATTTAAAAAGTTGTAGCTGAGTTATTTTTCTCAACAGAGCCTGTCTTATATATGTCAAGATGTCTTTTACGTATTTTTTGTGCAATGGAAGTGAATCTCGGCATTTTTCTGGCAACAGTACATGAATTGGAAGAATCTCTTCACTCTTACCACCACCCCACCTCCTGTCTCTTTCAAGGGTTGTCCTGCAAATTATACCCTTTCTGACACTTGTAATGGGCAGTCTAATACAGGTGTCATGGCTTCTGAAAATTTCATCAAGCTTTTAATCTGCAGACTAATTTGCTTTAACTATGGACATATCATTAAACAAGAGATAGTTAATGGAAAAAAAATATTATTAATATTGGGCCCTTCATTTAATTAGTGAGTAATCCCTCTTCTACTAAAAACCAACAAAAAAGAAATCCGTTGTTAAGCTAACTGTTCCCACCTAGTGGATTATAATTTTAATATTACCGAGAAGGGTGCTACCATTCTTACAGCTTTCAGAAAAAGATCTAGTACATTGTATTCTTTAGAATAATAAAGAATGTCTTAGTATGGGCATTAGCTCCAAAGATGGCATATAAGTCTATAGTGGTATTACCTAATAATCAGTGTCAATTATTTCTATCTGATTTCAGATTCCATGTGACTTGGCAAGAATATAAACGTGACCAGGGAAAAGAAGGGTAGAAAATACTTCTATTATTTATGTATTTAACATTTATTGAATTCTTGCTGTGTGCACAGAACTAAACAGTTCCTGAGGCAGTGCCTGTGTGGGTTTTAAATAAATCCCAGTGAGTAACTTATAATCTAGAAAAAGCATGTTATGTTTTGTTCACATTCAAGACTCAAATAAAAAATCTTCATGCATCTGGATTTTTATCTACAGTACCCAAGATTGTTAAAATTTTGTAAAATGAAGCAAATAGACTTATGTAGCAATATTTCTTTTAATCATATGCTTTGGCAAACAATGGAAAATCATTCACACAGTGCAAAATTATGATTATTCAGCAGATCATACAAGGAGCTTATTCACAACTAAGCACATCTTACCATAAGAATGAAAATAAGTTGTTTAAGAGCTAACCACTGTTAGTAGATGTTATTATTACTTTCTCACTTTGCTTCAATAATAGAATAGTTACAACCCATTATCTATTACACATTAGGTCAAGAAGTGTAGAACACTAGAAAGAGAGAGGGAAGAAGGTATTGAAGATAATCCCTAAGTAGGAAAAAAATCTTGGCAGACATTCAGGGGAGAAACCTGTTAGAACACACCAGCTTACTTTGTTCTGATTCTCTGCAAGTCAGAGAAAAATGCACATGTTCTGAATTAAAGATACATACACAACCAATTACAGATTTAAGGAAAAGTAAGACATATTTGTTTCAAGATGTGGGTGCAGACTTATTTCATTGAGTTTGTATATTTGAATAGTTAATTAGTAGTTATAGTCATTAATACACAGAATACATTGGGAAATGCCTATAATACAGGCTGTCATTTAAGGATTACTTAGGGGATCCCTGGGTGGCGCAGCGGTTTGGCGCCTGCCTTTGGCCCAGGGCGCGATCCTGGAGACCCGGGATCGAATCCCGCGTCGGGCTCCCGGTGCATGGAGCCTGCTTCTCCCTCCGCCTGTGTCTCTGCCTCTCTCTCTCTCTCTCTCTCTGTGACTATCATAAATAAATAAAAAATTAAAAAAAAATTTTAACGATTACTTAGTGCTAAACCTAAGCTAAATGCATAGACCCGATTTGACTAATGTGTCAAAGATGCTGTTGTCAATAGTTTGGCTATACATTTAACGAAAACAGTGACAAATTAAGATACTAATGCTTCTGAATATTATGTATATCATACAAATTGCTTTTTTAGCAGTCATATGGATCTTTGTTTCCATATTATTGTACTCCCAGTCATTGTTTTATTTTTTTTCAATGAGTCCTTCATAAGGTCCCAAAGAATAAATCTCTCTCAAACATAAGCACTGACAGAAATTTTACTTCTTATGAAGAATGGTGCTTCTCTCTCTTCCAAAATTTGAGTTATCTAACTTGCTGTTTTAAGTTCCCTATGAACTGTGCGTTTGTACCCAAGGATCTAGCATGTTGCAAGACTTAAGGAAGACATTCAAAATATTATTTGTGAAATGAATGATTGAATTTTGTTCAGCTAGAAAAAAAAAGAATTTTGTTCAGCTAGAAATTTAGAGCTTTTTATTTTGGTATAGCCCCAAACGTCTATCTTATTTTATTTTGTTTCCCTTGCCTGAGGAGACATATCTAGAAAAATGTTGCAAAGGCTCATGTCAAAGAGATTACGGTTTACGTTTACTTCTAGGATTTTTATGTTTTACATTTAGGTCTTTAATCAATTTTGAGGTTATTTTTATGTATGGTGTAAGGAAGTCATCTGGTTTCATTCTTTTGCATGTAGATGTCCTGTTTTCCCATTTGTTGAAGACATTGTTTTTCCCCATTGTATGTGTTTGTCTCATTTACCATAGATTAATTGAGCATATAAAAGTGCATTCATTTCTGGACTCTCTATTCTGTTCCATTGATCTACGTGGTTATTTTTGTGCCAGCCCCATACTGTTTTGATTACTACAGCATTGTAATATATCTTGAAATCTAGAATTAGGATAACTCCAGCTTTGTTCTTCTTTCTCAAGATTGCTTTGGCTTTTTGTTTTTTTTTGTTTTTTTTGGTTTTTTTTTTTTGTGGTTCCATATATATTTTAGAATTCTTGATTCTTTTTTTTTTAAGATTTTATTTATTTATTCATGAGAGACACAGAGAGAGAGGCAGAGACATAGGCAGAGGGAGAAGCAGGCTCTTCACAGGGAGCCTGAGGTGGGACTCGATCCCCAGAACCCAGGATCATGCCCTGAGCCTAAGGCAGATGCCCAACCACTGAGCAACCCAGACGTCCCAGAATTCTTGATTCTTGAGGTAATCCTGTATTGCTATAAACTTCCTTCTTAGAACTGCTTTTGCTGCAGATAGAGAAAGACAAAAAACATGATTTCCCTTTTATGTGAAATCTAAAAAATAAAACATACACATAAACAGATTCTTAAAAACAGAACATACTGGTGGTTACCAGAGAGCAGATGGGTAAAATAGATAAAGGGGATTAAGAGGTACAAAATTCCAGTTTTAAAATAAGTAAGTCATGAAGATGAAAAGTACAGCACAAGGAATATTGTCAATAATATTATAATAATGTTATATGGCTTACTATACTTCGTGGTGAGTAGTGGGTAATATACAGAATTGTTGAATCAATATGTAGTACATCTAAAATTAATATAGCATTGTATGTTAACTATATTTCAATTAAAAAAAGAAGTTCAGGGGCTACTGGGTGGCTCAGTCAGTGAAGTGTCTGCCTTCTGCTCAGGTCATAATCCCTGTGTCCTGAGATTGAGCCCTGCATCAGGCTCCCTGCTCAGTGGGGAGCCTGTTTCTCCCTCTCCCCCTGCTTGTTCTTTCTCTGTCAAATAAATAAATAAAATTTTTAAAAAAAAGGAAGAAGAAGAAGAAGTTCAGAACAATGTTTGGCAATAATCACAGCAATTATATTGGGTCATTATGTTGGTGTGGTTCTTTTTCTCAGCCCTAATTTTCTATTTCTGTTTCTTTTTTACTAGCTTTATTGAATTGCCATTTTTGCTTCCATTGGACTTAACTTGTAGTGAAGAAAGATATCATATGCCTAACAACAATATAAGAGAGAAAGGAGAAAATAAAGCACTTAACAGAGATACAACAACATGTTACATGAATTCTGAAGAGGAAGCAGTTTGTCTAACTGGAATTTATTAAGGAAAGAGAGAGTCCTTGCAAAGTAAAGAAGTGCACTGAGCATGCTTTATTTAGCTTTTTTGGAGGTCAGTTACTTATCCAGTCTAGCTAGAAGAGAGAGTTTATAATGACTACTAGTAGGAAATGAAACAAAAAAGATAACTCTAATCAGACTGAGAAGGACTGTGAATGCTAATTTAAGATGTTTGGTCATTATACTTCAGGCAATTAGGAGCCACTGAAGCAATCTCAAGGAAAATATAAAGGCATTATTGCTGTTCCTTAGGAAAATAATGTAAATCACAGAATGAAGGATGATTTGGAACAATGAGAGACTGAAAGCAGAAGAGACAATTGGTACGTTTTGCAATAGTGTGAGTTGTGGATAATAAGAACCAATGCAGATAAAGACATATAAAAGACAAAGTGAAAAAAATACAATCAACATGACTTGATCACTGATGGGATATGAAGACAGTGCAAGAAGAAATTGCTATAGGATTACAATGATTCTACTAATGGATTCAGAGTTCTAGTAAGAGAGAGAGACATTAAAGAAAGGATAGTAACAGAATATCTCCTAGATATTGAGTGCCACCATACTCCAAACAGTAAGTTAGATATTTAATCCTCACAGTAACTGTAGAGTAGAGTGGTCTTCCCCCAAATTATAGCTGTATTTACCACTTAAGTGTCTTCTCCATAGGCACACAGAATATAGTCAGGGCAAAATTTTAAGCCAGATTTGTCTGAGTCTGAAGGCAATGTTCCTAATGAGAAAACTGTTTTGTCTAATTTCATTTTGAACATATTGAATTTAAGGATAACCAGCAAGGGGTTGCTAATATAGCTGTGGTGTCTAAGAGAAGAGCCAGGCTGGAAATAAGGAGATGGAATCATCTGAAGGGTGGTGAAAGTTGAAATGAGAATATGTGAGAGAAGACCAAGATGTAACCTTGAGAAAGTTACACCTAAAAGATAGGTGAAGAATGAGAGGTCATAGAGAAGGCTGATAATTAGTAGAACAAGAATGAGGAGATTACAAAGAAGCCAAGAAGTAGCATGTGGAGAAGGAAGGAAGGAGTGGTCAGTAAGGTCAAATACTGTAGAAAGTTACCTGAGTGTGAGATCTGGGAAGAGGCACTTGGATTTTGTAAGTAGGGACTTACTGGAGACTCTAAAAGATCAGCATCATTCAGGTACCAGAGATTGTTAAGCTCAAAAATGAGTCTTCAGAGTATTGGATGATAAAAATGTAGTAAAGAGCCGAAGCCTTTTCAGTTGTGATTTTTGTCAGTGATCAAAGAACAAATGGAAAAGCATCACATCATGGAGGTTTTTCTCTGTGGATTGTTTTGGGTTTTGTTTTCCTTCTTTAGTCAGTCTGTGATGAAGACTTATCAAGGTGTCAGAAGGCAGTGGTGAGAAAGATATAAAAAAAACAAAAGAAGAAGAGAAAAATTAAGTGAGGGAAGATACATTACCCTGTGCACTGACTATGTGACCCCTGACACAGCAGGCTGCAGGTAGACATTCATGGCAACTGAACAACGGACTCCACAAATTGAAACATCATTAACTCTCTTTAACTTAAATGTCATGTCTAATTAAATTCTTTTAGCATGTAAAATGCATCCACTGTGAAAAATTATGCATCTCAGGCACAATTCACCATTTATCATATTTATACCATGGGGAAATATTAAAGATGTTTCCTTAAGCAGATGACTGTAGGAGTGGAAACCAGTAGCTTCTTTCTGTTTGCCAGAGAAATCTTGATATTTCACCTTTTAAAATAGCAATCATAAAATATATCTCTGGCAGTCAAAAAAGAATTAAGGACCACGACATAAAAAGACTATGTGGGGGGTCCCTGCATGGTTCAGTGGTTTTGTGCCTGCCTTAGGCCCAGGGCGTGATCCTGGAGTCCCGGGATTGAGTCCTACATCAGGCTCCCTGCATGAAGACTGCTTCTCCCTCTGCCTGTGTCTTTGCCTCTCTCTCTCTGTGTGTGTGTGTGTCTCTCATGAATAAATAAATAAATAAAATCTTAAAAAAAAAAAAAAGAAAGAAAAAGACTATCTGTAAGGATTACACGCTTTTGGTCTAGTTGATGGCAGATAGTACACACAGTACTATTAACACGCATTTTTGCATAATAAGCAGATGTAACACAGAGAGTAGAATATAGTGACTCTGAAAAAGAGCTATAATGATAACTCTGCAATCAGCAGCTTTGAAATCATGAGAACTAAGAACACAAAAAGATATGAATAAAAGTTAGTAATTGGGGAAGGGATTGAAAAACAAATAAAAGATAACAAAACAAACAAAGCATCCCCAAAGAGAAGAACTAAAGGAACAAACTACCTTTTTTTTTTTTAAGATTCATCCATTTATGAGTAAGAGAGACAGAGAATGAGAGAGAGAGAGAGGGAGAGAGGGAGAGAGAGAGAGAGAGAGAGAGAGAAGGAGGAGAAAAGAAGAAGAAGAAGAAGAAGAAGAAGAAGAAGAAGAAGAAGAAGAAGAAGAAGAAGGAGAAGAAGGAGAAAGAAGAGAAGAAAAGAAGAAGAAGAGGAGAAGGAGGAGGAGGAGGAAGAAGAAGAGGAGGAGGAGGAGGAGGAAGAAGAAAGGAGGAGGAAGAAGGGGATAAGGGGAAGGAGGAGAAGGAGAGAGAGTGAATCCTCAAGCAAGACTCCCAACTGAACTTGGAGCCTGATGGGGGCTCTGACCCAAGGACCTTGAGATTATGACCTGAGCCGAAACCAAAGTCAGATGCTCAACTGACTGAGCCACCCAGGTGCCCCAGAACAAAATCACTTTTGCATCCTAGATAAAAGCAAAGGATTTTTAGGAATGGGAATGTTATTTCTTATGGTATGTATTTCACATACCATACTTCACAAGAAAATGTAAACTGTTTCCCAAAATGAGTGAACTATTTTGTGATCCCAACAGCAATACAAGAGAGCTCTGTTTACTCTGAACCCTCACCAGACTTGGTATATTTAGGATTAAAAAATTTAGCCATTCTAGTATATATTAAGTGTATTCAACTTTTTTTTTCCAGTTTGAGAATTAACATACATTACTATTTAAGTTCTAGGCATGTAGTATGATGGTTTGATTTACATATATTGTGAAATTATTAACACAGAAATTCCTCTTGTGATGAGAACTCTTAGGATTTACTCTCAACAACCTTCCTATGTATCAAACAGCACTGTTAGCTATATTCATCATGTTGTACATTACATCTCTAATACTGCTGATCTTATAGCTGGAAGTTTGTACCTTTTGACCACCTTTCTCCAAATCCTCTTGCCCCCACCCTCCACCTCTGGTAACCATATGTCTAGTCTCTTTTTCTATGAGTTCTTATTTTTAGATTCCACATATAGGTGAGAATATACAGTATCTGTCTTTCTGTCTGACCTATTTCACTTAGCATAATGCCTTCAGAGTCCATCCATGTTGTCACATATAGGATTTCCTTGTTTTTTTTTTATGGTTGAGTAATATTTCATTATATATATCACACATGTATATGTATATGCACACGTACCTACCTCATATTTATCCATTCATCCATCAATGGACACTTAGGTTGTTTCCATGCTTTGACCATTATAAATAATGCTGCGATGGACATGGGGGTTATGGGGGCAAAGATGTATTTTCTATTTGGTGTTTTTGTTACCTTTGAATATATTTCCAGAAGTAGAATTGCTGGGTCATTTGGTAGTTCTAGTTTTAATATTTCAAGGCTCTTCCATGCTATTTTTCCTAGTGGCTGTGCCAATTTACACGCCACTAAAAGTGCACAATGGTTGCCTTTTCTCCACATGCCAGCATTTGTTATCTCTTGTCTTTTTGATGACCATTCTAATAGGAGAGGTGATATTTCATTGTAATTTCAATTTGCATTTCCCTAATATTAAAACTGACCTTTCATTTGGCCTATTAGCCTTTTGAATAATGTCTTTAGAGAAATGTCTATTCAGGTCCTTTGGCCATTTTGTAGCTGGGTTATTTGGTATTCTGCAGTTAAAAGAAAGAGTCTTAAAAGTTCTTATATTAACCTGGATATTAACCCCTTATCATATATGGTTTGCAAATATTTTTTCCCGTTCTGTGGGTTGTCTTTTCACTTGGTGGATGGTCTCTATTGCTCTTCAGATACTTCCTAGTTTGACATAGTCCCACCTGTTTATTTTGATTTTATTGCTTGTCCTTTTTGTGTCATATCCAAAAAATCATTACGATCATGTCAAGGAGCTTTTTTCCTATGCCTTCTTCTAGGAATTTTATGGTATTAGATTTTACATATAAGTCTTTAGTCGATTCTGAGTTAATTTGCGTGAGTGGTATATGATAGGGGTCCAGTTTCATTCTTTTACATGTGAATATCCAATTATCTCAGAACCATTTATTGAAGAGACTGACTTTCCTCTGTTGGCTATTCTTGGCTTCCTTGTCAAATTTATGTGACTATATATGCTTGGGTTTATTTCTGGGCTCTTGATTCTGTTCCATTGTTGTTTTTATGCCAGTACCATAGTATTTTGATGATAATAGCTTTATAGTATAGTTTGAAATCAGGAAGTGGGATACCTGCTGCTTTATTCTTTTTTTCCTCAGAATTTATTTGGGTATTCAGGGCCTTTTGGGGTTTCATATAAATTTTAGGATTATTTTTCTATTTCTGTAAAAAAATGCCATTGGAATTTTGATAGGGATTGCACGATTAAATGGTTTTTAATGGTATTGACATATTAACAAGTCATTTTTCCAACCCATGAACAGAGGGTACCTTTCCATTTATTTGTCTCTATGATTTCTTTAATCAGTATTTTGTAGTTTTCAGCACACAGATCTTTTACTTCCTTAAATTTACTATTTAATTGTTTTGATGCCATTCTAAATGGGAAGTTTGCTGTCATTGTATAGAAATGGTATTCATTTTTTTAAAATCTTTATTTGAGAGAAAGAGAGTGGGAAGAGAGAGAAGCAGGCTCCCCACTGAGTGCAGAGTCTGATGCGGGGCTCAATCCCAGGACTCCAGGATCATGACCTGAGCCCAAGGCAGACAACCGACTGAGCCACTCAAATGCCCTGGTATTCATTTTTGAATGTTAATTTTGTATTGCAAAAAATGCAGCTTTACTTAATTCATTGATTAGAGATAATTGTACCTCTTTCTTTCCCATTTTGATGCCTTTTATTTCTTTTTTTGCCTGAATGCTCTAGCTAGCACTTCTAGTACCATATTGGAGGAGTGGTGAGAGTAGGCAGCCTTTCCTTGTTCTTGTTTCTAATCTGAGAGCAAAAGTTTCTAATCTTTCACCATTAAGTATGATGTTAGCGGTGGGCTTATCGTATATGGCCTTTCTTGTGTTGAGATATATTCCTTCTTTGCCCAACTTGTTGAGTTTTTATTATAAACTTATGTTAAATTTTGTCAAGTTCTTTTTCTGTATCTATTGAAATGATCATATGCTTCTTGTTTTCATTGTCTTAATGTAAATCACATTGATTTGCATATGTTGAAACTTCCTTGCATCATAGATATAAATCTTACTTGATCATGGTGAATGATATTTTAATATGTTGCTGAATTTAGTTTGCTAGTGTTTTACTAAGAACTTTTGCATCTACGTTCATCAGGGATATTGGCCTGTACTTTTCTAATAGTGTTTTCTGATTTTGGTATCAGGATAATGCTGGTCTCGTGAAATAAGTGCTCTCCTCTGATTTTTTCAAAGAGTTTGAAAAGAATTGGTATTAATTCTTTAAATGTTTGGTAAAACTCACCGGTGAAGTCATCTGGTCCTGGCCTTTTCTTCATTGAAGGGCTTTTTTTTAAATTACTGATTTAATCTCCTTACCAATGATTGATCTGTCCAGATTTCCTATTTTTTCTTCATGAGTCTTGGTAAATTGTTTGTTTCTAAGAATTTTCCCATTTTTCTAGGTTGCTTAACTTGTTGGCTATCTGCCAATAGTTGTTTACAGTTGTCTTTTATGATCCTTTGAATTTCTGTTATCAGTTGTAATGTCTTTTTTTACATTTATACTTTTTTTGATAGGGGTCCTTTCTCTTTTCTCCTTGGTTAGCCTAGCTAAGAGTTTGTCAATTTTGTTTTTTCAAAGAACTAAGTCTTCATTTGGTTAATCTTTTCTATTGTTTTCCTGTTCTCTATTTATTTCTGCTCTAATCTTTATTATTTCCTTTATTCTGCTAACTTTAGGCTCAGTTTGATCTTTTTTCTAGTTCCTAAAGGCATAACATTAAGCTGTTTATTTGGGGTCTTTATTGATTCTTTTTTTTTTTAAGATTTTATTTATTTATTCATGAGAGAGACAGAGACAGAGACAGAGACAGAGACAGAGGAGGCAGAGACACAGGCAGAGGGAGAAGCAGGCAGAGGGAGAAGTAGGCTCCATGCAGGGAGCCTGATGTGGGACTTGATCACGCCCTGGGCTGCAGGCCGCGTTAAACCACTGCACCACTGGGGCTGCCCTCTTTATTGATTCTTAATGTAGATGCTTTTGCTATGAACTTCCCCTCTTAGAACTGCTTTTGCTGCAATGCATTAGTTCTGGAAAGTTGTGTTTTCATTTTCATTTGTCTCAAGAAACTTTTTATTTCTCCTTTAATTTCTTCTTTGATCCACTGATTGTTCAGAAGAGTGTTGTTTACTTTTCAGGTGTTTGTGAATTTTCCAGTTTTCCCCTTGTTATTGATTTCTACTTTCTTACCACTGTGGTCAGAGAAGATTCTTAGTATGATTTAATTTAATTGAATTAAAGAAATTGACTTGTTTCATAGTCTAACATTTGGTTTATCCTAGAAAATGTTCCAAATGTTCTTGAGAAGAATGTATATTCTGCTTTTGATGGATAAAATGTTCTGTAGATGCCTGATAGGTCCATTTTGTCTACAGTGTTGCTTAAATCCATTGTTTCTTTATTGATTCTCTGTCTGGATGATCTGTTTATTGTTGAAAGTGTGGTATTAAAGTCTCAACTATTTTTTTTTTAAGATTTTATTTATTTATTCATGAAAGACACAGAAGGAGAGAGAGGCAGAAACGCAGGCAGAGGGAGAAGCAGACTCCATGCAGGGAGCCTGACATGGGACTTGATCCCGGGTTTCCAGGATCACGCCCCGGGCTGAAGGTGGTGCTGAACCACTGAGCCACTGGGGCTCCCCTCAAATATTATTGTATTACAGTTTATTTCTCTTTTTAGCCTTTAGTTTTTGCTTTATATATTTAGGTACTCTGCATTTATAGTGATGGCAGTTACAATAATCATCAATACATATATTTTAATAGCACAGTAAGTTTCTGGCACCATGCAAAAAACCAAAAAGTAACCAAGCAACAACACAATAAAAGGTATTAGCCAGTTATAATGTTAACCACACAACCAAATGCTTCAAGCAGTATGTGTCAAAGTGCTACCAAGGTTAATGCTAAGACTTTTGCAGATAACAAGCCCAAGCTGGCTGAAAATATGGAGAGAACAGAAGTCCAAAGCAATAAAGTCCTGAGTCCATTGTGGAAGAGGCTAGATTTCGCTCAAATTTGAATTTATCTCTTGGATATTTTGATAGAATTATATTTGACCTGGACTAGATATTTAGGATCCTCTACAAATTAGAATAGATCTCTTATAATAGGAAGACAATTCTCGGGACAGGACTCTCCACTGGAAACAAGTCTGGATCTATGCAGGATCTTGGAGGTAGGAACTGAATTTAGAATTAGCAGAAAGGATTTTTTTCCCATAGTGAGAGTCTATTGTAGTCAGGCTTCTTGAAGGACTAGAGACAGACTTTTGCAATTTCTGTGAGCTGCCTGAGAAGAAAATTCACAGTAATCTCATGGTAACTGCCCAAGTATCATGTGTTCTATTGAGCATAATTTTAAAAGGATAGTTTCAGTTGTCTTTATTTCTCAAACAGAAAATAAATATAATAAGCCTTTTCACTATTACCAATCTAGTCTACACTGAAAACAGAATTCATTCTTTAAAAATTCTTTAAAAATTGTGACTTTTTTCTCAAATTATATCTTATTAATAATTAAAAATCATTGTGTACATTTTTTTTTAAATTTTTATTTATTTATGATAGTAACACACACACACACAGAGAGAGAGAGAGGCAGAGACACAGGCAGAGGGAGAAGCAGGCTCCATGCAACGGGAGCCTGATGTGGGATTCAATCCCGGGTCTCCAGGATCGCGCCCTGGGCCAAAGGCAGGCGCCAAACCGCTGCGCCACCCAGGGATCCCCATTGTGTACATTAATATATATCTATACCTACTATAGTATATACTATGTATCATAGTAATTGTAGACATAAATATTGTATTATCTATCTACATATAGATATATAGTATAGTAGATATAGATATAATATCTTATGATTGATATAATCAATATGTGAAATGGCTGTTAAGCAACTATCACACAAACCACTATATATATATATATATGTATATGTACATATATATAGTGGTTCCATATGCTATAGATACAATTGTTCCTATACTATAGAAACAATTTATTCTAGATACAGATATAATTTACTGTACCTAGATACAGATACAGTTTATTCTATCTGTATCATATGTGTTATATTATATTTGGTATTTTATAGAGATTGATATATATACACTCATGAATATGGGTGTATACACACATACATATATAGTAGTTTTCTGTGATGGCAGTCAACTAACTTTTCACGTTTTTGAATCATTACAAGGTCAGGAAGAAATAGGAATACATTCATGTCTTTGAACCTTAAATTAAAGAAAAAGACTACTTTGAACTAACTTAGATGGCTATGTTATATTTAGGAAAATGTCTCTTTTTTTATAAGATCTTGAACTTCAGTGCCTTCTTAATTGTGAATTTCATTAAGTATTCAGAAATGACATTATTTTTTAAAGATCATGTCCATTAAGCAGAGCATAACCATTCCATTGTAGTTATTAAGATACTAGGAAATGCTCTCCTGAAAAAGAGGCTGGTAAATTAAAGACCATTGAACAAAAATAAAACATTTCTGGAAACTAATTATATAAAACAAAGTAGAAAAATGAAGCTTCTATCTCTAGAAAGAGGAGGAACTAAAGTTAGTCTAATCTATTCTAATTATGTTACCCAACATATTTTGACTGTTTCTTTAATAGAGCATCTCTGGTAGTCTTTCAGAACACTTGCCGTATGTCTTTTCCACAACTGCAACTTACGAATCATATGAGGTCAATTATGATAACAAATTGAATAAATGCATGCACAAATGAATTAATGAATAATTCTAGGTTTGAACATAGAACTCTGGAGGTGCTTCCTACTGAACTCATTGCAGACATTTTTTTTAAGATTATTTATTTATTTATCCATGAGAGACAGAGAGAGAGAGAGAGAGAGAGAGAGGCAGAGACACAGGTAGAAGGAGAAGCAGGCTCCCTGCAAGGAGCCTGGTGCAGGACTTGTTCCCTGGACCCCAGGATGACAATGTGAGCCAAAGGCCAATGATCAACCACTGAGCCACCCAGGTGCCCTTATTGTAGAGATTTTGTTGTGTTGACCAGAATCAATGGGTAAGATGACAGTGAATGGCACTCTTTCTTATATGCAATCTGGATCTTTCTGTAGGAGCCCTGTCAGTCTCTTAACCTCACCCTGGCCATACCTTTATACTCTGTGCTCTTAACATTATTAGGTAGAAACAGAAAAGGGTATCATTAGAGTTATCAGTCCTGATATTCTTGCCTCCACCCACCTGGTTATGCTATATTAGGAATGTCAGCTATGTTTCATCCTGACTAGAATGCAATTACTGGTCTAGCTTAAAATAGCTTATTTCATCAGGTACAGTTTCATGATTTTCTCCCCTTCCATTTATGTTTACATTTGTTAACATTAAGCATATTATTAAAAGCTGTTAAATTTTAAGACATGATAATCTTAATAAAAGCATATAATTATATGTTACAACCTATACAGAGGCCACCTAAACCTTTCTGCCCAATTTCTGGGCTCCAGATTCCCAGGTAGGCTGTTTCAGAGATCCAGGTACTGGATGTCAGTGCTGTGGGGTGAGTACTAGGCTGGAGGTCAACAGAGCTGGGCCCTATCGCTGATGAGAAGCACAGCATTGACCGTGGACAAGTTATGTAACCTTGCTGAATTTCAGTTACCTGATACATAAATTGGGACTCATGTGAAAGAACTGCGGACAACATTAAATAACATGCGTAAATGATTTAAGATAACACAGAATAAGTGATTAGTAGATGCCATTAAAATAGTATAGGTTAGTTAAAATTCTCCATTCTTTAATCTTTTCATTTAAAATCAACAAGTTAGGGCAGCCCCGGTGGCGCAGCAGTTTAGCACTGCCTGCAGCCCGGGGCATGATCCTGTAGACCGGGGATCGAGTCCCACATGAGGCTCCCTGCATAGAGCCTGCTTCTCCCTCTCTGTGTGTCTCTCATGAATAAATAAAAAAATTCTTTTTCAAAAGTAAATAAATAGAGGAGGGGCAAGACGGCGGAAGAGTAGGGTCTCCAAATCACCTGTCCCCACCAAATTACCTAGAAAACCTTCCAATCATCCTGAAAATCTACGAATTCGGCCTGAGATTTAAAGAGAGACCAGCTGGAACGCTACAGTGAGAAGAGTTCGCGCTTCTATCAAGGTAGGAAGACGGGGAAAAAGAAATAAAGACACAAAAGGCCTCCAAGGGGGAGGGCCCCGAGAGGAGCCGGGCTGAGGCCGGGGCGAGTGTCCCCAGGACAGGAGAGCCCCGTCCCAGAGGAGCAGGAGCTGCACCGACCTTCCCCGCGGAAAGGGGCCCGCAGGAAGGTGGAGCAGGACCCAGGAGGGAGGGGATGCCCTCGGGCTCCCGGGAACACTACCAGGCACCTGCGCCCCGGGAGAGTGCGCCGAGCTCCCTAAGGGCTGCAGCGCACACGGCGGGACCCGGGACCCGGAGCAGCTCGGAGGGGCTCGGGCGGCGGCTCCGCGGAGGGGGCTGCGGGGCGGGAGCGCGGATCCAACAGCGCAGGCCCCGGAGCACAGGGCGCCGGGACACAGCCCAGGATCCGGCCTCCCCCAGGACAGGCAGAGGCCGGGAGGGCCCAGGACAGCAAGGACGCTCCTGCCCCGAGCTGAGCAGATCAGCGGCCCCGCCCCGGAGCCTCCAGGCCGTGCACACGGAGAGCCCCGGGGCTACTGCGGGAGCTGACTCCAGGGCTGCAGAGCTGGACCCGTCACTGCGGTTGTTCCTCCTGGGGCCTCGCGGGGTGAACAACCCCCACTGAGCCCTGCACCAGGCAGGGGCAGAGCAGCCCCCCCAGGTGCTAACACCTGAGAATCAGCACAGCAGGCCCCTCCCCCAGAAGACCAGCTAGACAGACCAGTTCCAGGGGAAGTCAAGGGACTCAAAGTATACAGAATCAGAGGATACTGCCCCGTGTTTTTTTGTTTTTGTTTTTTTCTTTTGTTTCGGTTTGTGTTTTTTTCTCTTTCTCCTTGATTTCTGATTGCTTCCCCCACCCCACCCCCCCTTTTTCCTCTCCTCTCTTTCTTTTTCTTTTCTTTTTCTTCTCCCCCCCCCCTTTTTTTCTTCTTTCTCTTTTTTTTTTCTCTTTTCTTTCCTTCTCTCTCTTTTTCTCCTTTTCCCAATACAACTTGTTTTTGGCCACTCTGCACTGAGCAAAAGGACTAGAAGGAAAACCTCACCTCAAAAAAAAAAGAATCAGAAACAGCCCTCTCTCCCACAGAGTTACAAAATCTGGATTACAATTCAATGTCAAAAAGCCAATTCAGAAGCACTATTATACAGCTACTGGTGGCTCTAGAAAGAACCAAAAAGGACTCAAGAGACTTTATGACTGCAGAATTTAGATCCAATCAGGCAGAAATTAAAAATCAATTAAATGAGATGCAATCCAAGCTAGAAGTCCTAACGACGAGGCTTAACGAGGTGGAAGAATGAATGAGTGACATAGAAGACAAGTTGATACCAAAGAGGGAAACTGAGGAAAAAAGAGACAGGCAATTAAAAGACCATGAGGATAGATTAAGGGAGATAAATGACAGCCTGAGGAAGAAAAACCTATGTTTAATTGGGGTTCCCGAGGGCGCCAAAAGGGACAGAGGGCCAGAATATGTATTTGAACAAATCCTAGCTGAAAACTTTCTGAATCTGGGAAGGAAAACAGGCATTCAGATCCAGGAAATAGAGAGATCCCCCCCTAAAATCAACAAAAACCGTTCAACACCTCGACATTTAATAGTGAAGCTTGCATATTCCAAAGATAAGGAGAAGATCCTTAAAGCAGCAAGAGAAAAAAAGTCCCTGACTTTTATGGGGAGGAATATTAGGGTAACACAGACCTCTCCACAGAGACCTGGCAGGCCAGAAAGGGCTGGCAGGATATATTCAGGGTCCTAAATGAGAAGAACATGCAACCAAGAATACTTTATCCAGCAAGGCTCTCTTTCAAAATGGAAGGAGAGATAAAGAGCTTCCAAGACAGGCAGGAACTGAAAGGATATGTGACCTCCAAACCAGCTCTGCAAGAAATTTTAAGGGGGACTCTTAAAATTCCCCTTTAAGAAGAAGTTCAGTGGAACAATCCACAAAAACAAGGACTGAATAGATATGATGACACTAAACTCATATCTGTCAATAGTAACTCTGAACGTGAACGGGCTTAATAACCCCATCAAAAGGCGCAGGGTTTCAGACTGGATAAAAAAGCAGGACCCACCTATTTGCTGTCTACAAGAGATTCATTTTAGACAGAAGGACACCTACAACCTGAAAATAAAAGGTTGGAGAACCATTTACCATTCAAATGGTCCTCAAAAGAAAGCAGGGGTTGCCATCCTTATATCAGATAAATTAAAATTTACCCCGAAGACTATAGTGAGAGATGAAGAGGGACACTATCTCATACTCAAAGGATCTATCCAACAAGAGGACTTAACAATCGTCAATATATATGCCTCGAAGGTGGGAGCTGCCAAATATTTAAACCAATTAATAACCAAACTGGAGAAATACTTAGATAATAATACACTTATACTTGGTGACTTCAATTCTAGCTCTTTCTACCCTGGATAGGTCTTCTAAGCACAACATCTCCAAAGAAACGAGAGCTTTAAATGATACACTGGACCAGATGGATTTCACAGGTATCTATAGAACTTTACATCCAAACTCAACTGAATACACATTCTTCTCAAGTGCACATGGAACTTTCTCCAGAATAGACCACATACTGGGTCACAAATCGGGTCTGAACCAATACCGAAAGATCGGGATAATCCCCTGTATATTCTCAGACCATAATGCCTTGAAATTAGAACTTAATCACAACAAGAAGTTTGGAGGACCACAAACACGTGGAGGTTAAGGACCATCCTGCTAAAGGATGAAAAGGTCAACCAGGAAATTAAGGAAGAATTAAAAAGATTTATGGAAACTAATGAGAATGAAGATACAACCGTTCAAAATCTTTGGGATGCAGCAAAAGCAGTCCTGAGGAGGAAATACATCGCAATACAAGCATCCATTCAAAAACTGGAAAGAACTCAAATTCAAAAGCTCACCTTACACATAAAGGAACTAGAGAAAAAGCAACAAATGGACCCCACCCCCAGCAGAAAAAGACAGTTAATTAAAATTCGAGCATAACTAAATGAAATTGAGACCAAAAGAACTGTGGAACAGATCAACAGAACCAGGAGTTGGTTCTTTGAAAGAATTAATAAGATAGATAAACCATTAGCCAACCTTATTAGAAAGAAGAGAGAGAAGACTCAAATTAATAAAATCATGAATGAGAAAGGAGAGATCACTACCAACACCAAGGAAATACAAACGATCTTAAAAACATATTATGAACAGCTCTACGCCAATAAATTAGGCAATCTAGAAGAAATGGACGCATTCCTGGAAAGCCACAAACTACCAACACTGGAGCAGGAAGAAATAGAAAACCTGAACAGGCCAATAACCAGGGAGGAAATTGAAGCAGTCATCAAAAACCTCCCAAGACACAAAAGTCCAGGGCCAGATGGCTTCCCAGGGGAATTCTATCAAACGTTTAAAGAAGAAATCATACCTATTCTACTAAAGCTGTTTGGAAAGATAGAAAGAGATGGAGTACTTCCAAATTCGTTCTACGAGGCCAGCATCACCTTAATTCCGAAACCAGACAAAGACCCCACCAAAAAGGAGAATTACAGACCAATATCCCTGATGAACATGGATGCAAAAATTCTCAACAAGATACTAGCCAATAGGATCCAACAGTACATTAAGAAAATTATTCACCATGACCAAGTAGGATTTATCCCCGGGACACAAGGCTGGTTCAACACTTGTAAAACCATCAATGTGATTCATCATATCAGCAAGAGAAAAACCAAGAACCATATGATACTCTCATTAGATGCAGAGAAAGCACTTGACAAAATACAGCATCCATTCCTGATCAAAACACTTCAAAGTGTTGGGATAGAGGGAACTTTCCTCGACATCTTAAAAGCCATCTACGAAAAGCCCACAGCAAATATCATTCTCAATGGGGAAGCACTGGGAGCCTTTCCCCTAAGATCAGGAACAAGACAGGGATGTCCACTCTCACCACTGCTATTCAACATAGTACTGGAAGTCCTCCCCTCAGCAATCAGACAACAAAAAGACATTAAAGGCGCTCAAATTGGCAAAGAAGAAGTCAAACTCTCCCTCTTTGCAGATGACATGATACTCTACATAGAAAACCCAAAAGCCTCCACCCCAAGATTGCTAGAACTCATACAGCAATTTGGTAGCGTGGCAGGATGCAAAATCAATGCCCAGAAATCAATGGCATTTCTATACACTAACAATGAGACTGAAGAAAGAGAAATTAAGGAGTCAATCCCATTTACAATTGCACCCAAAAGCATAAGAAACCTAGGAATAAACCTAACCAAAGAGGTAAAGGTTCTATACCCCAAAAACTATAGAACACTTCTGAAAGAAATTGAGGAAGACACAAAGAGATGGAAAAATATTCCATGCTCATGGATTGGCAGAATGAATATTGTAAAAATGTCAATGTTACCCAGGGCAATTTACACTTTTAATGCAATCCATATCAAAATACCATGGACTTTCTTCAGAGAGTTAGAACAAATTATTTTAAGATTTGTGTGGAATCAGAAAAGACCCCGAATAGCCAGGGGAATTTTAAAAAAGAAAACCAGAGCTGGGGGCATCAGAATGCCAGATTTCAGGTTGTACTACAAAGCTGTGGTCATCAAGACAGTGTGGTACTGGCACAAAAACAGACACATAGATCAATCGAACAGAATAGAGAATCCAGAAGTGGACCCTCAACTTTATGGTCAACTAATATTCGATAAAGGAGGATAGACTGTCCATTGGAAGAAAGACAGTCTCTTCAATAAATGGTGCTGGGAAAATTGGACATCCATATGCAGAAGAATGAAACTGGACCACTCTCTTTCACCATACACAAAGATAAACTCAAAATGGATGAAAGATCTAAATGTGAGACAAGAGTCCATCAAAATCCTAGAGGAGAACACAGGCAACACCCTTTTTGAACTTGGCCACAATAACTTCTTGCAAGATACATCCACAAAGGCAAAAGAAACAAAAGCAAAAATGAACTATTGGGACTTCATCAAGATAAGAAGCTTTTGCACAGCAAAAGATACAGTCAACAAAACTAAAAGACAACCTACAGAATGGGAGAAGATATTTGCAAATGACATATCAGATAAAGGGCTAGTTTCCAAGATCTATAAAGAACTTATTAAACTCAACACCAAAGAAACAAACAATCCAATCATGAAATGGGCAAAAGACATGAAGAGAAATCTCACAGAAGAAGACATGGGCATGGCCAACATGCACATGAGAAAATGCTCTGCATCACTGGCCATCAGGGAAATACAAATCAAAACCACAATGAGATCCCACCTCACACCAGCAGAATGGGGAAAATTAACCAGGCAGGAAACCACAAATGTTGGAGAGGATGCGGAGAAAAGGGAACCCTCTTACACTGTTGGTGGGAATGTGAACTGGTGCAGCCACTCTGGAAAACTGTGTGGAGTTTCCTCAAAGAGTTAAAAATAGACCTCACCTACAACCCAGCAATTGCACTGTTGGGGATTTACCCCAAAGACTCAGATGCAATGAAATGCCGGGACACCTGCACCCCGATGTTTCTAGCAGCAATGTCCACAATAGCCAAACTGTGGAAGGAGCCTTGGTGTCCATCGAAAGATGAATGGATAAAGAAGATGTGGTCTACGTATACAATGGAATATTACTCAGCAATTAGAAACGACAAATACCCACCATTTGCTTCAACGTGGTTGGAACTCGAGGGTATTATGCTGAGTGAAATAAGTCAATCGGAGAAGGACAAACAGTGTATGTTCTCATTCATTTGGGGAATATAAAAAATAGTGAAAGGGAATATAAAGGAAGGGAAAAGAAATGTTGGGAAATATCAGGAAGGGAGACAGAACATAATGACTCCTAACTCTGGGAAACGAACTAGGGGTGGTGGAAGGAGAGGAGGGTGGGGGGTGGAGGGGAATGGGTGACGGGCACTGAGGCGGACACTTGACGGGATGAGCACTGGGTGTTATTCTGTATGTTGGTAAATTGAACACCAATAAAAATTAATTTAAAAAAATAAATAAAAAGTAAATAAATAAAAATAAAATCAACAAGTTAGATTGAAAGATAAATTTAGGTCCTTCTATTGCTAGTCTAGAAATCTAAAATATATCTTACTAGATTGCACCAAGAGTTTCTATTTTATAGTCTTACCAAGGATAGTGTTGCCTAAATGAATTATATAACATACAAAAAAATACAACAGAAAATGTTGATTGTTCACTGTCAAGTATGTGCCTGAGTGATCTCATAACTCTCAGAGCCAAGTGTTATGAGTCCCAAGACAGTGGTATTTTTAATATGCAGCTCATTCTGCTGTCCCTCATTTTTCTAAATCTGAGGTCCACATTTCTTTTCCTTTGCAGGAATCATGCCCATGTCAGTGTTGTTTATAATAAACACTCTCTAGTGCTTATATCATAGCAAGTGCCTTTTGTCATTTAATCTATTTTTAATAATTAATTCAACAAACATTTAATGAAGACCTTCTTAGCTTAGACATAAGTAGGCACAAGAGAGTGAAAAAGCAAAATCCCAGTGTAGCATCAAAAGAACAATTTTAGCTACAGCTGTTATAGCTGGGAGGGTGGGGGATTCTGTATAAAGAGAAACATAAAATAAGATAGCCAGAGATTTCTAAGTGATAGAAAGAAGATGTTTTTCTCTTCCCTCCAAAATTGCTACCAAAAAAGTCACTGAAAGTATTCTCTAGTACTAAAGTACAACTTCAAAAGGGACAAAAGCAAATTCGTAGAATATTGTATTTGGAATATTTTCACAGATTTGTGAAATAACAAATCAGAATATTTGCAAGTCTACAGCAATATAATTATAGCTGGTATGTATTTATTTAGCCATGACCAAGCTTAGCTGGTACCACTGCTGCAGAAGTGAGCTGTCGAGCTGAGCCTTGATCAAATTGCCAGTCAACAGAATCATATTGTGTTGTGAAACTGGACCTAAGCAGCCATGTTGAGACCATGGAAGGAGGCAGCTGAACAAGATGAATCTATACCCTATGAGTATAGAGATAAAATAGAGAGATTTTTGTCCTTAGTGATATAATGGAGTAAATGGAATTATCTAACCAGGGTGCTGACAGTTAGATAAATTGGTTCCCATGGTTTTTTATTTCTCCTCACATTGGCATTATTTTATTCATTTTTCAAAATCACAGGAGATTGAATCCAATCAGTTTGTCTTCAGCCACATGTTCATGCCTTGACTCAGGGAAGGCTGGCCATCTCAACTAACACTACCACTACACTGCTTTCTTGTCTTTTTTGTCTTCTCTCAAAAAGAATATGCCAAGGGGAATGCTTTAACACAAGATAGGAGTATAGATGCTTCAGAGTCAAAAAGCCAAGTGTTTACTACATGAAAAGTCTGTTTTTTTCCCCAAGCATATACCTTTATATAAACAAAGCATTCTGCATTAATTTTTTTATTAACTGAATTTGAATTAAATCAAAATTACATTTTTAAAAAAGATTTATTTATTTATTTTTATAGGAGAGGAGGGCAGAAAGGGAGAGATAATCTTGAAGCAGACTCCGTGCTGAGTGGGCTCAATCCCAGAATCCTAAGATCATGACCTGGGCTGAAGTTCAAAGTCAGCTGCTCAACCAAATGACCCACACAGCACCCTCAAAATTACATTTTTATGCAAGGATTTTAGGTATGCAAAATAGTATACCCTGAAAATTACTTAAGTTCTATCTAGATTTTTTTACATACATGATTATCCTCATATGCATCTCAATTTGAAAGTATGAGTGCATTTTTCACAGGTTATATAAATTGAATAAAATTTTATAATCCAAGTTAGAGGGTGATTTTTTTTTTAAAGATTTTATTTATTTATTCTTGAGAGACACACAGAGAGAGAGGCAGAGGGAGAAGCAGGCTCCATGCAGGGAGCCTGATGTGGGACTCGATCCCAGGATTCCAGGATCACTCCCTGAGCCGAAGGCAGACACTCAACAGCTGAGCCACCCAGGCGCCCCAGAGGGTGATTTTGAATGGCATTTGTAATACCGTCATAAACACATTCCAATTAAAGTAAGCCCACAATATACCCTGCTAAAAACATCAAAGCAAAGCTTCCATATTTAAAGTAGCTTGTATGTGAGGAAAAGGGAGGTGAGGTTTCCTTCCTTCCATTATTTCCAATACACTTTACTCATAGTAGATAGTAACTGAGAAGTAATGAAAGATACAGCAATGATGAAGTAAGCATGTTCAGGGATTAAGTCAATAGATTTATAATAAGTTTTTCTACCAACTTGAAGAACTTAACCTGAACTACTATTCCTTGGACATTTAACATATCTCCTTTCCACGTAGGAAAATAGACAGCGAATGTTGACTGATGATAACAGGAAATGATAAACTCTGCTAAGGAACCTTGGTGATCTGTGTAGTTTCCTAGTAATAAGTGCAATCAGTGAGGACAGGGCACTGAGAATACCCATTCCCAAGGGATAACAATAAGCTGTTATTTACAGAGTGTTTACTGTAGGGTAAGCACTGTATTTGCAATATCCCATTTGATTCTCACAGTCTCCCATAAGATGAATATTATGATCCCCGGTTGACTTAAAATGATGTTGAAACCCAGCACGGACAGACAGATCCCAGGAAATCAACAAAGCAGGATTCCTACCCAGGCCTATCCTCTTTCAAGCCCTTCCACAGCAACTTGCCACCCCTACCATTGTGACTTGATGGAAAGATTGAGCCTTCCATTAGCTTCTTGAATCTCCTCATAAATGCTTATGAATGTCTATTACCTATTACCTGGTAATTAAGCCCAGCATCATGTAACTAAACTGCTGATTGCTGCTTATCTGTATCATCTTCCACTGCAGTCTCTCACTGTAGCTCCTCAGGGAGGTTTCTATTAGCTGATCCTAACCCTTTATCTCGCTCTGTTTCCATCACTGCTTTCTCTACAAAGAAGACAGATGTGTATAATTATATGTATTTTTTAATTCTTAAAACAACTCTGAGGTAATTGGAAGAAGGTTGATTATTCCCAATTTACTGAAGACATGACAATCTGATGGTGTAGATATCTAGCATCCCTGAGTTAGAAAACAATGTAGTTGCTACTTGACCCTGTATCTGCTCTTGCTACCACATCTTCATGGAGGTCACTGCATTAATTATGCACTCAAGGCACTAGACAATATTCACAAAGGGACAATGCTAAAGCTTCAATTTGCAGTTTGTCTCAGACCACACTTCATGGACGATTTTAAATTAAGTGATTTATGCCTTAAGTTTGTTGACTTCTTTTTTCTATTTATTTTGTGAAAAGAACATAATTAAAATATGATGCCACCTTGCAATACTTTAAAGGAAACTAAATGCTTTTTCATTTCCCTTACTAGCTACTCCTGACAATCCGTAGTGAGCTTTCAGTTTTTTGTCTCAATTTTCCAGACAGTAAAAACAGGCCAAAGTAGGCCTACAGTTACAAAAACCATTATAGACCATGAGAGTTTTGGTCTAGCTCGTTGCTCCTGCTCTTATCTCTCCTGATGTAATATATAAGAGATGGTGTTGACATGTTACTTTGCAAAAGTAAAAGCTATAGGCTTTCAATATTCAAAATATTTTAAAATATATTTTTAAATGAGTGGTTTACACATGGACACCCATATTAATTTTAGCCATAGATATGCATGTTTGAAAGCCCAAAAGAGCAGAAATAGGATGGAATGTAAAGTCATACATAAAAAAGAGTAATAGTTACAATTTAGCACTTAGCATGTACCAGAGATTTTGACAAGTACTTCATGTGATATTTATCTTATTAATCATCCCTTGCTATGGTCTCTGTGTTTGTGTCTTTTACCCCCAAATTTATATGTTGGAATTCTAACACCCAACGTGACAGTGTTAGAAAGTGGGGCCTTTCGGAAAGTGATTGGTCATGAGGGCAGAATCCTCATGTATGGGGTTAAAGCTCTTATAAAAGTGATCCTGTGGAGCTCCCTAACCTTCTTCCCACATAGGATAGAATGAGAAGTCTGTGACTAGAAGAGGGCCCTCGCTCAACCATGCTGGCAGCCTGTTGGAAGACTTCCAGTCTCTGGAACTGTGAAAAATAAATTCCTGTTGTGTATATGCCACTCAATCTGTGGTATTTTGTTATAGTAGCCCAAAAGGACTAAGACGTTCCTCAAACTTTAGAAGGTTGATTTATAGAAGAAGAATCTGAGACGTTAAAACTTAGTTTTGCTGGTAAGTGACAAAGCCACAGTTTAAGCAAAGGATTCAATTGGACTCCAGGGCCAATGTTCTTAGCCAATTGGCCCTACTATCTCTCTGATAAATGCTGCCTTACATCTACTTCTATAAAAGCTCAAGTTGACAAAGATTCTATATTGATCCTGGTACCTACTGTTTTTGCCTTGCTACTAGTAACAGTCCTTCTAGCTGCTCTTATATTTTTTATCTATTCAATTTCTTCCATGTTAAGATAGCTCTATATTCTAAGAACTTCTCCCAAAATCTCTCCATGAAATTCTGAAAAAAACAAAAAACAGAACTCCCAGTAAATAGAATTCTTAAT
The DNA here is from genome assembly GCF_018345385.1 of Vulpes lagopus. Classification (NCBI taxonomy): domain Eukaryota; kingdom Metazoa; phylum Chordata; class Mammalia; order Carnivora; family Canidae; genus Vulpes; species Vulpes lagopus. The sequence goes on along the minus strand of NC_054832.1, from coordinate 68,009,004 downwards.
TAACACACATTCATTCGTAACAAACCATTGACTTACTGGGCCACACTCAGGTAAGCACTAGGAATACAAAGATGGGCAAGACGGAATCTCTACTGTCAAATAACATGCTGTCTGATGAGAATGTGTTAGAGAGTAGACAATTATATAAAATGAGAAACAATCATTATAATGTAAGCATACAAACAATCAGAGATTGGACGCAAGTGCTAGAGAAAAACAATGATTTAGGGCATTTAGAAAGACTTCTTTCCTGAGTGTCATTTGAGCTTATCTTTGAAGGATGGAGTAGAATTGAACAGAACAATGAAGGAATACCTCAAAGCATCTAAACAAGTGAATGTCCTGAACTATGGATGGTCTCTGTGTATTAATTAAAGGAAGGAAACAGTACATGATAAGGATTTGGGATTACTTAGAGATGATATCTTTGGATTCTGGAGATGTTAGACTCACAAATGGATAGGTTATTGCCAAATAATGACATCATTGTATGACTGTCAGATAAAATGCTTCACATTTTATAAAGTCCCAATTTAAAGATGCAATGTTTATTCACAAAAATTTTCAAAAAACATTGCACACAATGAAATGGACCAATAAATCCTGCAGCGATCCAGCTGTCTTCCTAGAAATCTTCTAAGTTACAAAAGTGAATTTATCACATTTATTAATGTTACCAAGACCCCCTCAAGAGATGTACATTATTGTTTGTTTGTTTGTTTTTTTAATTGTCCTTCTCCGGGTTTACTCTCTAGTTTATTCTCATGGGTAGTCTGTATCTGGTGATCAAGAACTCTATATGAACTCTATATGAGTTAAGTGCAACTTTTATAGAGTGATGTGCTACACATATCAAGAGAGTGTGATTGGCTTACTAAACATATGGTAATAATAGGCTTGAGAATGGTATATACATTAATATTTAACATACATTTAGCATACATTTAGAACATGCCATATCTCCCTAGCTCTTTGTAAATTAGTGAGTTATAAATGAATTTCTTTGTCACATTTGAAAATGCAGATATCCAATCTTCTTGAGAAAAGTCAACTGTAATGAGGCTAGCAGTCAAACATTAAAGTAATACTGTAGCCATTAAAGCCATGTGGAAATTTTACTGTGATTCTTCATATTTGCAGCATTATTTTTAATTGCAACAGGAAATGTTGTAGCCTCTAAAAGTATCTACCTTTTTATTTTTTATTTTTTAAAAAGATTTTATTTATTTATTCATGAGAGACACACAGAGAGAGACAGAGACATAGGAAAGGGAGAAGCAAGCTCTCTGTGGGAAGCCCGATGCAGGGCTTGATCTCATGACTGGGGTCACAACCTGAGCCAAAGGCAGATGTTCAACCCCTGAGCCACCCAGGTGCCCCAGTATCTACCTTTTTTAAAAAGATGAATCTCCCTTATGAAAATGTTTCTTAAAGAAATTAACAGAAAGACTGTACATCAGGTGTGTTGCCTCAATGTGACACTTCATGAAGCTTCTTCCCATCTTGCCTTTCCTAAGTGGCTGACTGCTGCCCCTTCATATCCTGGACTGGCCACCACAGTTCTGAATTTGTGATGTTTAAAAAAAGGAGCACAGGTCCTTTCAATTCCTTAGCACATTCTTTGTCACCTTGGAAACTAAAAGTGTGTATCAGAAATCCAACTCTCCAATCTCAAGCTCATCAAATGCTATAGCCCTGCCCCAATTATATCAACCACTGCCAAGTGCTTGTCTGAAATGTAGGTGAGTCCTCAGTGTAATGAGGATAATTATTACCTTCTAAGATATTTTAAATGGTTAAGCTCATTATAATTAATCACAGAGAATTTTCTTATCTGACAGGGCCAGGGCATGGGATATCCTGGTTAATGGTTCAATTGAAAGAAAGAAAATAAAAGATACAAATGCTCCTTAAGATTCAGTCTGGGTCTGTATGAGATGATTGGCTTTTGCTAGAGTGCTTTCCCTCATCTAGAAGACCATGATATTTCACCATCAGATATATAAATAGCAGCAAAAGAATTTTTAGAATTGTTATCAAAGCTGGTTTAAAAGATCTCCCACATTTTTCCCTCTTCCAATTTATAGGCTTTCCTCAGAGAAAGGATGTGGGAATGAATTTGTTGCCAGTCACCATTTCCTGAATTTAAGACAATGTGAAGCAGTAATAGGAACAGCAGTAGAATTACCATGGGGAGATTAACAATGTCTTTTTCACTTTTCCGTTCATGTTGTATAGGAAGATTTCTGTCTGGGTATTTATCAAGCTGTACTAAAGTATATTGCTTCTTCTCATTGGTTTAGGTCCAGGATTCCACGTCAAAAATGAAACCGAAGTGATCAAAATGCCCCATTCTAGTTGGTAGTGCAAGAGGTAAAGTTTGCTTCTAAATTTAACTTGACCAATATTTCAAGTTTCCTTGCTACCCTGTTCCAAATATGTTATATATTGTTTGAGCACCATTTTTTTTAGATTAAAGTATCTATAAAAGCTTCAAAATGTAGTTTAAGAAACACTGTGGCCCTGAGCTAAGATTACAATGAATTGCCTTCCTTATCTGACTGCGTCACTGAGCATGGTGCCAACTTGGGGAGCCTGCTTTCTTCTGGAAGCTGTTGACTATGTCCATTTCTTGAAACTTCTCCCATAACCTCCACTGTAGCATTTACTCTCACCTACTTGTCTTCTGCCTGTTTTTTTTTAACCTCCTTTGCTTGCTTATTTTCTTTCTTCTTTCTTTCTCTTTCTCTTTCTTTTTCTTTCTTTCTTTCTTTCTTTCTTTCTTTCTTTCTTCTTCCTTCCTTTCTTTCTTTCTTCTTTCTTTTCTTTCTTTCTTTCTTTCTTTCTTTCTTTCTTTCTTTCTTTCTTCTTTCTTCTTTTCCTTCCTTCCTTCCTTCCTTCCTTCCTTCCTTCCTTCCTTCCTTCCTTTTTTTTAGATTTTTATTTATTTGAGAGAGAGAGAGAGCATGAGTGGGGAGGTAGGAGAGATGGAGAGGGAGAAGCAGACTCCCCACGTGAGACTCTATCCCAGGACCCTGAGATCATGACCTGAGCCAAAGGCAGATGCTTTAACCAATTGGGCCACACAGGGGCTCGTTTGCTCATTTTCTTCATCTTTGTCTCTTAAGTATTGTTGTCCCTAAGACTTCATCCTCAGATCTTTCTTGTTTCTATTCTTCTCCCTACTTGTGTAACATACTCCATTCATACAGCTTAATTATACAACAAAAAGTTCTCAAATCTAATTTGATCTCTATTTCTGACATCTCTCCTCAGCAGTATCCCAAAAGTAGTCACATGCTTTAGCTACACAGCATAGAACTCAACCCTGCCCCTTCTACTCCTATTCCATAAATCAGTTAGTGCACTGTGAGTACCCAGTCATTTAAGTTAGAAACATCCCCATATTCTTCAAAACTGATCTGTTACTCTGTCTTGTCAGATCATCCTTCAGAATGATTTCAAATCCATTCCCTCTCTGGCTTTCCCATGATCACTATGCTACCTTTGGTTCTGTTTTCTTCACCTTGAGTTTATGCTAAAAGCTAAAGCATAACTAATATCCTTGACTCTTCTCTGTTCTCTTTCCTAACTATCCTAAATGCTGCTTCCAGGATAATTTTTTTAAGATTTTATTTATTTATTTGAGAGAGAAAGAGAGAGAGAGAGAGAGAGAGAGAGAGATGAAGATAGCAACAGAGAGCAGGAGCAGGGAGGAGAGGGATAAGCAGGTTCCCCACTGACCAGGGAGCTCAACGTAGGGCTCGATCCCAGGACCTGGGATCATGACTTAAGCCGAAGGCAGGCACTTAACCAACTGAGCCACTCAGGTGCCCCCCAGGATAAATTTTATGATATAACGTATTGTTTTGTCTGTCCTCTGAGATACTCCTTTCCCCACTTCCGCCGAATAATGACTAGTATAAAAAGTCCTAAAAAAATTGAGCCTAAAATACACATCTAATCTTTATTTCTCCTACAGTAAAAATAAACTATAAGACCTAACCTGTTGATATTAAATCTTATCTACAGATTCCATGCAGCTCCCAATGCCTCCTAAAAAATAAACTTTAAAATATTATGGTTTGGAGTTAATTCTGGAGTCCACACTATTACCATTACTAATACCTCTCTCTAGGGTCTTTGTTACCAAACTTTGTGATGACAAAACAAGCAAAAGGAGGTACCTAGGTTGTATACACTCCATAGACAAAGGATCCAATTCAGAAATGGTCAAGACTTTGTTCACCCCCTCCTGGAACTTTATATCCAATGAAAATATCCTTCAGAGCTGGTGGTGAAATAAAGACATTTTCAGATCAACAAAAGCTAAGATAACTGATAGCCCACATATCTGCCTTAAAAAATGCTTTAAAGAATATCTTTAGGCCAAAAAGAAATGTCATGTGGGATCCTGTATCTAAAGAAAGGAATGAGGGACAGCAAAACAGAAAAAAATAGTTTGCTGAATATAAAAGACCTGGTTTTAATATCCTAATTTTCCTTATTTTTTATAATTTATTTAAAAGATTACTGAGAAGTGATGTCAGCAAGATGGCAATAATATGAGGTGCCAATCTTTATTCATGGTCCCCGCCACCACCTCCTTCACCCCATCAACGTGGAATTGAAATTTAACAACCACTCATGGGTAAAAAAAACAGCTTTATCAGATCGCTGGAATCCAGGTAAGAGATTACAGCATTCTGGTGGGATTCAGAAAGACGAGTGGAGTTGAAAAGGGTGGAAGCCCAGCACAGTTAAAGAGAAAGAGACCCTCCTGGCCAGAGAATTCTCCCATGACTTACATGCAAGGAGGACAGCCCCTTTTCACTGCAGAGTAGAATTACTTGGTTTCCATGTGTGACTGTTTAACTGTTCACTCTCTGAAGGACATCAGGGCTCTTTCCTGTTCTGGTCTATTATCAATTAGCTGTTATGAACATTAGTGTGCAGGTTTTTGTGTGGACATGTTTTATGTTCTCATTTCCTGTGAAATAAATGCCCAAGTGCATTTTCTATGTCATATGACTGCATGTTAAATGTATAAGAAAGCCAAGTATTTTCCAGGTGGCTATCCTGTTTGACATTCCTACCAGCAATGTATGACTGATCCAGTTTCTCTGCATCCTTGTTAGCTTTTGGTGTCATTATTTATTTTAACCATTCTGATAGGTGTAGAGATACTTCATTGTAGTTTTAATGTGCTTTTTTTCTGATGGCTAAAATTGTATTGAGCAATTTTAATGTGCTTAGTCTCAATATAGGTGCATGTCTTCTTCAGTGAAATTTCTATTCATGTCACTTGCCCATTTCATAACTAGATTGCATGGGATTTTTTTACTGTCAAGTTTGAGAGGTTCTCATGTATTCTGGATATCGGTCCTTTAGGTGGCTATCAAATATTTTCTCTGAGTCTGTGCTTGTCTTTTCATCCTTCTCATAGGGTATTTTGCAAAGCAAAAGTTTTTAATTTTGATGAGGTCCAAGCTATTAATTCTTCCATTTAGGATTATACTTTTTGTGTCATATCTAAGAACTCCTCATCTCAATCTAGATTATTAAGATTTTCTCTGTACCTTCTCCTAAAAGTTGTATAGTTTTATGTTTTACAGCTAAGTCCATTATCTATTCCAAGTTATTTTTGTGTAAGATGTGACTTTTAGTTGGGTTTCCTTTTCTCCCCCACCAGATACTCCAACTGCTTTAGCTTTTGCACCTTTCTGACAAATCAATAGTGTGGGTCTGTTTTTGGGTTCTCTATTAAGCTGTATCTCAGCATTTTTATTGAGCAATTTCCCTATTGGACGATACATCTATACTTCCATCAATACATACTGTCTAGATTACTGTAATGTCTACTAAAACTTAATATCAGATAGAGTGGTTCTTTCTATTTTATTTCTCTTAGTCAAGACTATTTTACCTATTCTAAGGCCTGTAACTTTCCATATACATTTTAGAATAAGCTTGTCTATGTCTGCAAAGAATGCACTTGATAGGAATAGCACTAAATCTATGCACCAGTTTGAGGAGGACTGACATCCTCATTCTGTTAAGTCTTCCAATACAAGAATACAATATGCATCTCCATCTATTTCATCTGCCTTTCATAACCTTCCACATACAGATCCTGTACACATTCTGTTAAATTTATACCCAAACCTTTCATTTTGGGGAGAGCAACTGTAAGTGGTGATGTGTTTTTAATTTAATTTAAACATGTTTGTTTTGAATGTGTACAACATTTATTTAATTTGGTGTATTGTTATTGTAGCCTGTCACCTGTCAAAATTACTTGCTAATTCTATGACTGTTTTATTTCTTCAACCCTTGAGATGTTCCATAAATAAAGTCATGTCTGAATCTGAAATCTGAAAAGAGAGGGAGTTTTATTTCTTCCTTTCGAATATTTATGTCTTTTGTTTCTTTTTCTGGCCTTATTTGTGATACTTGAACTTCCAGTACCATATGGGATAAGAATGATGAGAGTGGAGATCCTTGCCTTGTTCCACTATGGGCTGAATTGTTTGCTTCCTCCAATCCATATGTTGAAGTCCTTGCCCCCAATGGGATTGTATCTGGGGATAGGGTCTTAAGGAGTAATTAAGGTTAAAAGACATCATAAGGACGGGGCTCTGATCTGAAAGGACTGTGGCCTTAAAGAAGAGAAAGAGCTATGTTTGTCTATCTGTTTCTCTCTCTCTCTGACAAGAAAGGACACATGAGAATGTGGCCATCTGCAAGCCATGAAGGAAGTTCTCACCAGCACCCAACCATGCTGGCACTCTGATCTCAGACATCTAAGCTCCAAACTATGAAAAAATAAGTTTCTGTTTTTTTAGCTATCCAGTCTATGGTATTTTGTTATGGTAACATGAGCTAAGACATATTCTCAATCTTAGGAGGAAATATTCACATTTTCACCATTATGAATTTAGCTATAGGTTTTTGGTAGATGCTTTTTATTAAGATGTGGAAATTCCAATCCATTTCTACTTTGTTGAGAGTTTGTTTATCATCATGAATGGGTATTAGATTTTGTGAAATGAATCTGTGTCAACTGATATGATTACATGATTTTTTTATCCTATTCGTATGATGGTTTTCAAATGTTCAACTAGCCTGGCATACCTGGAATAAGTCCCATTTGGTCATGGTGTATAATTCTTTCTATACATTGTCAGAACCAGCTTACTGATATTTGGATGAAAATTTTTGCATCTTATTTCATGAAAGATATTGATCTCTGGTTTTGGGTTTTTTTTATATCTTTGTTTAATTTGATATCAGGTTAATACTGGCCTTGTAAATAAATTAGAAGATGTTCTCTCCCCCCTTTTTTTTCCTAAGAAAAATTGGTATTCTTTTTTAAATGTTTGGAAAAATTATCTAGTGCAATAATCTTGGCCTGGACATTTCTAAGTATTAAATTTTCCCTTCAGTGTGCCTGTTCTGATAGTTTATGAAAAAATACTGTCATTCAGATATCTACTCCTTTAATTATATTATCTGTTAAAAAGAAATATGAAAATTTTATTGGCTTATTTTCCCCAAGTATCTTGATGTCTTTATATTTATTTTATTTATTTACAGTTTGATTGAAATATTATTCACATAACATACAATTTACTTAAAGTGTTCAAGTCAATGGTTTTTAATATATTCACAGATATGCACAAACACTATAAGTCAATTTTAGAACACTTTCATCACCCCAAGGAAAGTCCCATATCCTTTAGCTATCACCTTCCTAGTCCCCCATTTCCTCTCTGTTTTAAGCACATGGTCTCTCTAATTCCATCTAAAATATTTTCCTATTTTTTGTGAAATCATATAATATGTGGTGTTTGAATTGGATTTTTTTCACTTAACAGGTTTTTAAGGTTCATCTGTGTCATAGTGTTTATCAAGTCTTCATTCTTTTTTATGGCCAAATATGATTCCATTGTATGGGTATACTATATTTTTTATCCAGCTGTCTATTGATGCACATTTGGGTTATGTCCATATTTTGACTAAAATGAGTAATGCTGCTTGAAATATTTCTCTGCAACGTTTTCTGTAGACATTTTTAATTGCTCTTGGGTATATACTTAGTAGTGGAATCGTTTGACCAAATGGTAACTTTATGTTTAATCTTTTGAGAAATGGCCAAACTGTTTTCTTAAATGGCTGTACCACTTTCTGTTTCCACCATTAATGGGTGAGCGCTCACATTTCTCCAGTCTTACCAACATTTGTTATTATTTGAATATTTGATTCTAGCTGTCCAGATGGGTGTGAAGTAGTGTCTCACTGTGGCTTATATTTCCATGAAGACTTATGATATTAATAGTCCTTTTTGTGTTTTTTGGCCATTTTTTATTTTCCTTGGAGAAAAGTCTATTCTGTGGCTTTCTTTCCCCCCAATTAGTGTAATTGTTACCCTGGTATTAACTGTCTTCACTTATTATTTCCAATGTAATTTCATTTTTGCATAGCTTCCTCCCTTTCCCCCACAAAACACACGGAAGTACACATATTTCTTCCCCAATATATTTTTTCCTGTGTGCCAAATTCTCTTGTAGGTCACAGGAGAATCTAGATAAAATAAGACCTTATGTCCACAAAGCCCAGATTATTCTTAATCTTTAATCATATTACATTACACATAAACTACAGTGAAACATAGACTCTTCTTACCACTTTTTCTTGTCACTGTTCATATCCTTTAGTGTGGTGCAGTGCATAATGCTGGTATTTTATAGTTTTCTTTAGACCTTTCTATTAAAATAAAAAAGAAATCATGTTTTTCTTTTTAGCTTATGAATTAGTATTCATAAATTCATCCTCCTAGATTGGATTCATGTTAGGCAAACAAAACTAAGAACTTTTTTTTGGTAGTTGCTGAATTTCTGATTTACTAGAGAGGTATTCTCTTTCCTCTATTCCCAGATGGCACTCTCTTATTCCCCAATTTTTGGATTACCTTCATGTTTGTTTTATAATTTTCCTCCTCTATATCAGTGTCACAGCTATTCTCCATGTTTCCTCCACCGCATTCATTCATCTTTAATTCCCCCCTCCCCATTTTTTTTTTTTTGGCTTCTCTGTAAGAAACACCTCCAAGATGGTCTTCTGCAGGGTTGCATATGATGCCTACATCATTGTTTACACATAATGCTACTTCTAAAACCCAAAATACAAGAGTGTTGAGAGTGTGAAAATGAAAGGCTTAAAGTATTGACAACAGAGAGAATAAAATGGAATAAGCCCTGCTAAGAGAGTTATTTAACATGGAACAGCAGGGCATTGAAGAGATGGGGCTTGTGCACAACTGTCTCAAATTCTCAGAGATTTTTGCTGAGTTCAGCTAAGAATCAGGCATATATATATATATATATATATATATATATATATATATACATATATATATATAGACATAAATGAACTTTCTAACACTAGCCCTAGCAACCAATCATACGTAGACTAATGTAAATGTGGATAAACCAGCATATCAGTCACCCTTTCTTCAAAACAATTTATGTAGATCCCCTTTCCTCTTTAAAAACTCTAACTTCTTCAGAGCCCATTTTCTTATTTTGGTCAAGTCTGTGTTCCCCAGATTGCAATCCCTAAGACCGCAAGTAAACACACATATTTTATTTTACAGCTTGCAGTTTTCCCTTTCATTGTTTGACAGTACCATCATGTGGAAATTGTTTTCTTGGCTCACAGTCAGTATGTGAGAAACAAGGCCCTTAGAGAGCAAAAGAAATCAGTCCAAGTGCTAGTGGGAGGACCTGGCCTACAGTTCCTCACCTTCAGAAGCCATGAACAGGAAAGCAAGATATGATGGAGTGGAACAAAATGGAGAGCCCAGGGAAAATCCATCAGGGCCTAATTTATGGGAATTGTGAATATCATGGCCTGTGCTGCCTGTGCTGTGTTCCCTCTGCGTGGCCCACATAAAGCTCACAGCTCTCCATTCATCTCAATCACCAAGTTCGCATTTCTCACTGTCAGGGGAGTATCCATATGCTGTTGATGCTCCTTGACAGAGCCCTGAAGATATGTGTGTGCTTGTGTGTGTGTGTGTGTGTGTGTGTGTGTGTGTGTGTGAATGCATGTATGCCTGGATGTATGGGGGAGTATGTAACTCTCCACCCATCCGTGTCCTCATTCCAGTGGTGACAAGGAGTCTCTGCTCTTACCTGACTCCGCTCCTGTGTGTTTCCCCACATGACTGATAATCTTAACATTTTAACTAGCTGTTACTTCCCCACTCCTATGCAGGAACATTTCCCCCACTGAGTTTTTATCTTGCCCAGGAGATCTGTAATAGTTTCCTCTGATTGTTCTCAGACCTCTTCTATGTTGTCTCCAATCAAAGCTTCCTCTGCATTTGCAGTCAGACCACATATCTTTCCATCCTAAAGTTACATTATATTCCCTTGTCTCTCCTTTCCTCCTTTATAGCTGTATCAATTTAGTTTAAAGTCCCCATGACCCCTTTAGAATGACAGAGAAAGCTATATATTATTTATGAAAGAGGTGAAAGGAGACAGGGACAAAGAGAGGAAAGTAACATATAAATTACCAAAAAGAAAAAAAAATGGATGAAGGATGTATTTCATGTATTATTTTTAGAGCTACTAGAGACACATATGCCTACTATACAAATGTGCACACTCATAGCAATGTTTAAACAATAAAAATACAGGAGTCATTCACTTTTTCCACCACATAAGTCTTCAAATGTGCAGACTTCTCTGTTTTAAATCCCATCTGAAAGAAAAAGTTACTCTCTTGATACTTCCCTATGTTTTCATATATCTATCTCTCAGTGGCCCAATAGTCACATGAAGTAAGTATCATTGTACTGGTTCTAAAATTTTAAGCCTTTTCATTTGATCCTGGAACAGAGCAGCAACATGCTTTAGGCCGGTACTAGTACAAACCTAACTCGCAATTTTATGACTATAAACTATACTGATAATGATAACAAATGTTTATGGAGTGCTTATCACCTGCCAGGAACACTCCTGAGCACTTTACTTATTTTGTTTTATTTAAATCTCATTTCAGCCTTGTAAGTATGTACTATTGCAGTTGAGTAAATTACAGCACAGAGAGTTTCAGTAATTTGTCCAAGCTCCCCAGTAAGACACAAGGCAGAACATGATTTGTCTGCAGGGAATCAAACCACAGAGCCATTAGTCTCTACCATGCCTTTATGCAACTCCTTAATAAGATACACGACTCTGTAGCATAACATTTTCTGTTTAAATTGACCTGAGTTTACACAGAGCAAACATGTACAACATTAAGGGCACCACACATATGAATACAATGTGAATTGTATGCCTTAGAAAGAAAGGCAGCAATAGGGCCTGCAGTGTCATGAAATTTCCAGGGGGCTGTTCTCTTCCTCATAATACTTCATAACTTCTAAAGTCTAGGTAAAAAAAAAAAAATGGGTTAGAATAGAAGTATTGGTGTAATGCTTCTCCAGCTCAATCAAACATGCAGATTTCTGGGCCCACTTTCCAGTGTTTGCTGTCAGTGGGAAGGCTAACAAGGATTTACAGCAGTACTGACACATGCAGCGACCTGAAGGTATAGGAAATGCAGTGGTTTGACATGGAAGCAACAGGAGAGCAAAGCAGGAAGCAGCAGATGTATTGTCATCTCTGGTATTATTTCCCCCCTGTCTAGCCATCATTACAAACCTGAAACAATGTGCTCCATTTTTATCCCTTGCTTTCCCATATTCACTTCATCCTATCAACTTGGTTGTCAACCAGCCTTCATAATTTTATGCTTGCCTGGGCTCCCTGGTGTATTGTTGCCTTGATGCTTTTGGGTTGTCCCACATCATAGAACTGGGCTGTGGTGTTAGTCTCCTCTTGGACAGCATTCTTTTAGATTGTTCACCAGCTACTGCTCTGGGGCCATGATTTGAATTCCAGCCAGCATGGTGCCTTAACTAGTAGCTTATGTGGCTGAGATTCTTGTTTCCCACTCCCCTCCTTCCTATTGTAGGAGACCTCCTTGACCAAGCCAATTCCAGAAGATTCTCCCAGTTTTATACTTTGTCCACTATATCAGGCTTACTGTCCCTCTGGACACTAACTCTCGTCCTGGTCACTGTGCCTTGACCTCATTTCTCTAGAAGGTGGCTGTCCTCTAGAGCTAGTATGTCGACCATCCGATGTGCCTAGAAATGACTTAAATAACATGGAGAAATAAAATATGATCTTATTTTAGATCCCAATTTGTCATATTTTTTCCTCAGGACAACTATGTTTTTTTTTTTTTTTTAGGACAACTAAGTTGAATAAACTATGGATAGATGCAGAATCCAAGGAAATATTATCAAAGGACTTGGCGAAAAGTAGGTTTTAAAGACCCTGTCTTTTAGAAAAGGTTGTCTGACTCTGGAAAGAAAGATGGCTTTTAGAACAATAGGATTGTTTTCTTGCTTATCTATGAAAAATATAACAGCATATTCCAAATAGAAGACAAGATTTCTATTCTTAATAAGCTGATAAAGCTGACTAAAGATATAACACTAAACTTGTTTGAAAATAAGAGGTGACAAGTGACAAGTACAGATGCTACATATCACAGGATTTCAAAGGAGTTGGGGGAAAAAAAACACAATAATAGAGGCAAGTCCTGAAAGGGCTCAGACAACAAAAATTGAGCTGAGCTGTAAAGGATGAAAATAATTTGGAAAAAAAAAACCCAAGATGTCCCATTTAAATGTCATATAATGTACATATAGAAAAGTTGGGAGGGAAATGATCAGAGAAATCTACCTGTAAAGTTCAAAAGCTGTTGAGATTCTTGAATGCCAGTATAAATATAAAAATAATAAACTTTATTTTACTGGGCAAATAAAAAAGCTTTTCCAGTACATTCTTCAAACTTGACCTCTTTGAAGATACCAGTAACAATAAGAATAAATGTGCCATAGACCTTCATTTAAGAAGTCCTCTTCAGGGATCCCTGGGTGGCTAGGCGGTTTGGTGCCTGCCTTCGGCCCAGAGTGTGAACCTGGAGTCTCAGGATTGAGACCCACATCAGGCTCCCTGCATGGAGCCTGCTTCTCCCTCTGCCTGTGTCTCAGCCTCTCTCTCTCTCTCATAAATAAAATCTTAAAAAAATAAATAAATAAAGCTTGGTCAAGCAACTTAACTTTGTAAAATTCTATTTAAAAAAAAAGAAGTCCTCTTCAGATTTTATAAAGCTGTGTGCTTCAGTAAGATCCAATTTTTGTGTTCCTTTTCTTCAGCTAAAAGAATGATGATGATGCCACCATCAGGAATGTAGAACATAAAGTTTTCCATTTTCTATCAGAAAACTCAAAATCTAAATGGTGTAAAAATTGTAAATGCTGAGCAGAAGACATTTAAGCAATTTCCTATAATTCAGTACGTCATTAGAAGTCCTCCCTGCAGTCTTCTCAGATATTCAGACCTGCCAGGAACTAATTAGCTGTTGTGGCTACGGGAAGATGTGGCAACACAATTCAGTATCTGAATGGCTGCAAGGTACTTAATTTGAACAACAGAAGAATCAGAGGGCAGCAGTTAGCAAGTATATCAGCAGATGGGAGTATGCTGCCCAAATGGTTCTTATTCAATTTCAAAAATGAATTGCCTGAAGATTTATTTGGGGATTTTTTTTCAACCTTAAGAGAGACTTACATTGCAAATACCAACAAGGGAAGCTATCACTCTGTGGTCTTGCCGTAGAAAAGCTAATACAGTGTTTCTAGGCAGCAGCAACATGTGAATGAGGATTAATGGTTTAGGACATCAGGGTCTGAACAGCCAGGCTTCCACTAAGCCTGTGTAACTAAAACAAATGACAATACCAGCCCACCTGCAAACAATTATCTTTGAATACCTGGGAAATATATTCCCGATCCATTACCTATTAAGTACCCACACCACTGCTTACCGATTTTGGACACCACCCTGGCTGGTCTCAGCTGACTCCAACTGAACTGCAGCAGTGTCGCACTCCATGACACGTCTTTTAGAACTGCCATGTGTCTCTTGCCAGATCTGCTCTGATTTTCTTCGTATCTTATCTCTGGCTCATTTATGATTTTCTCTGGAGTTTAAGACACCTACAACTTCCTCCTCACCTACGTTGAGTGCTGCCTATAACCTAGTCCAGCTAATCCCAGAAAAGAGATAGGTTGTTGTTGACATGGTCTGTGTGGCTATTTCTTAATCATGGGGGTTCCTGTGTGTTGCTCCAGTCCCAGCTCCAACCACCAGAGAACTGAAAGAGAAAATATTTGCATTGGTTGCCTGCCGCTGCTTAACAAAGTACCACAAAATAGGTGGCTTAAAACAAGGAAAACGTATCCTCCACTGTTCTGGAGGCTAGCTGCTCAATATCAAGGGGTGGCAGGGCCACAATCCCTCCAGAGGCACTAGAGGAGGATCTTTCCCTCTTCTTACCTTCTAGTGATCACTAGCAGTCCACAGCTTTCCTTGACTTGTGCATCATCCCTCCAATTCCTGCCTCTATCTCCACATGTTCACCTTTCCTCTGTGGGAGTGTGTGCGTATGTCTTTGTGTGTCCTCTGTTCTTTGAGGATCCATCTTAATCTAGTATGACCACATATTAACCTAACTGCTTACATCTGCAGAGATCCTATTTTCAAATGAGGTCACATTCCGAGGTTCTACATGGATATAAATATTGGGGGGTGGGAAACTCTTCAACACAATACAACAGCGTTTAGTTTCTTAATTATGTGAACTCTACTATATGTGTCATTTTTTATGGCTCTTTTTTATCACTATTGTTTATAGCGCACTTCTTTCAAGTGAGGCAATTGGATATGTACATGTAACTCATCCTTTCATCTGTGACTCCAAAGTACTTTGGATACATTTGGATTTTCTTGTCTAAAGAAAAACTGTTCATTAGAATTTAAGATTATTTTCTAAATTATGAAACACTTCAAGAGAAGTATGGGAAACAAACACGTATGTAACCATCACTGAAACTAAACACGTATGTAACCATCACTGAAACTAAACAGATGTTGTCAATTTTTTGTTTATTTTTGATGAGTTTTAAAGGAGAAATGGTAAAAATCTTGCTAAGCTTTACCTCTGTCCCTCTGAACCTTCTGTCCCCAAAAGTAACTACCATCTCAAAGCTAGAATAGGTCATTTGCATGCACTTTTGTGCCTCTCTTCAATAAAAATCGTATAAAAGTGTACTGTTATATAAAAATTTATGTCAATTTCATCCTACCATGCCCATTCTTTTGCAACTGTTTTTTTCTGGTTTGTTCTTGGTGTCTACTCTACTCTAGATAAACTAGTTGTATACAGTATCTGCATAAGAATTTTAACAGTTAAATGGAATGCTATCTGGGTGCCTGGGTGGCATAGTTGAATAGCATTCAACTCTTGATTTTGGCTCAGGTCCCTCACCCACCCTCTGCTTCTTCTTACATTCCATTTTGCTCTCTAAGATGAATAAATAAATCTTTAAAAAAATGGAATGCTATTTAGCAGCTAAAGTAATTGTGTAAGATATATAGAATTTAGGCTTTTTTCAGAAAAATTTAAAAAAGAGCAATGTATGTAAAATAATTTCTTAAAAACTTCCACTTTTAAAAGGATTACTTCCTTGATAATATAAAATATTCAATAACTACATTCCAAAAAAACTGGTGCTATCACTATTTTCTCTATAGAACAATATTTCGTTATATATATTCAAATCCTTTAGCTCATGTGTTAAATCCTATACTAAAGTCAGCTAAAGGATGCAGGATTTCAATACTGTGATAAAGGAACATGTAAGTACAACCTCATCCAGCAAAAATAGGAGAACTTTTCAACTTTCAAGAACAGTGCCCATATGCTATAGTTGTGAACAGTAGTCAGATCACTGATGCCTTTAAGAAACTTAACCCCTCTCAGCAGCTTGATTGATATATTAACTTAGTTCTGCAAAGGTTTTAAATAACTCACTGTGTTTGTTTCCAAATTGGCAGCTCCAACTGCTATAGCATCTAAACTGCCATAGGTAGGCAACAATACATTATTTTCATTATTACTTTCAGATTATTAAAGTTATAGTGGTGTAAGAATAATGCATGTGTGCATATTGCTGCTGTCACTAGGTATGCAGTCAATAAAACAGTACTGCACAGTATTTCAACAGAGTAGAGGTCTGATAAGGTAATGGTAGCTTGAAATCTGTTAATGAATAAATATTCTGTAAAACCATACATGAGAAAGCAAGTATGTCAGAGCCTAAGTAGTATGTCCCCCAATCCCAGGGATGAGGCCTAGCAGCCTTCTCCCACTTGCCGGCACAGTCCAGGTATGTTTCACTTAGTACAATGCTCTTCTCTGATAGAACTCATCACAACAGAAATTACAGGGTTATTTGTATAATTACATGATTAAGGCTTTTCTCATCTACCAGATACTCAGCCAAATGAGGTAAGAAACCATGCCCAAAATATCCAAGATGTCATAAAAGAGAATTAAGGTAAATACATTTAACAAAATAATTCAAACGAATGATGTCAATGAATAAGCCTAACAGTTCAGATGATTTTTTATTATTTGCAAAGAGTTTGTTGTTGCATTTTGAGAAATTCTGCAAAAATGGTGAGGACACTTAAAAGAATTACTGACAACCATAATCTTGTCCAGAAATGGCCCATGCATGCACACCTCCTGTTACTTCCCAGTACTGTAACTTTGGCAGACCTCACCCAGAAATCTGGGCATTCTGCCCAGGTGAGCCCATGGATGGCCTCAAGACATCTTATCCCCGTGCAGTGGCCTCTTCCAACCAGTCAGGTTTGACACATGAGAGAGAACCTCCCTGCCATCTAAATCAACCACTTTGTTTAAACAAGAACAAGGCCTCTTTCCCCCTATATCTGAGCCAGCTCTCTCACCTCTTCCAGTTAGATATGATCTTTTTAAAATGATCTTTACTTTTATTTCTATGTCTATTCATAAATTTCATTGTTAGAAGCTATCTCAAACAGTAAGAAAAATGTCTTTGTATAATAATGTACAAATAAAAGAATTTTTCTAAAGTCCTATAACTAGGTATTAGTCAATACTCTAGCCACATACTAAGTAGTTGTACTTGTAATTTTGAATAAAACAATTATGTAAGCAAGTATGAAAAGGAAAACATTTGGTTAGTTTTGTTCTGAAAAACATATCTCAGTGGGAGAAGCACAACATTTGAGAATCTTCACTATTTTTTATTGATGCCAAGCAAGACACTGAAAACGAACACCTATGTGCAAGCTACCATCCACAGGTTTTTCAGAGGTCTGGATATTCTAAATCATTTTTGCCAAACTCTTGTTAATTTAAAGCAATAAAAATTTTTTGGTAAATGTTTAAAGGCTGATTTTACCTTTCTGGTTGAATTTGGATCAAATTTATTACAGAGAAAAATTATATTTTTAAACCAGCTACTTAATTTATACTTTGGTTCAACAAGAACTTGCAACTCTAGTATTTCAGCATATATTAAAATACTTATCGGCATTTAAGGTGGACATTTCCATGCTTTCATAACATTTTTTGTCATGACTCAGATTTATCTGTTGTGAAATTCTTGGTTATAACTGCCTCAGTTATACTTCTATGAGAAAATATGATATATTTGTGTTATATATTCGTGAATATGTGTGTGTGTGTTAGTATAGAGGACTGCTGCTTCAATCTCTGACCTGTGGTGGGGGCCTGGTGATAGAGAAGTAAGAACAACCTTCTAGGCAGTGGGAAGAAAGCAAGGGCAAAGGCCCCAACAAAATGGAGTTTGGCATTTTTGGGAATAAATAGTTTTGTTCTGGTGCAGCAGACACAGGAAAGGTGGTGCAGTCAGAGTACCATGGAAGGTTGTTTCAGCCAAGGTTAGGAATTTAGATTTTAATTGGGAAGCATAATTAGGTTTTAAGTAGTAAAGTGACATGACCTACCTTATCTTTTAAAATGATTGTATTCCTTTTAGCTGGATTATTGTTATTTTGGTAAATAACTTCTTTGCAATCTAGCCAATAAGCATCCCAAAGTCAGGAAGAGGTTTCTGTTCATCTCTGACTCTTCCACTCATGACTGCTTCTGGTGGTTAATTTCTGGTGTCAACTTCACTGGGCCACAGTAGGCCCAGATATTTGGCTAATAGGCATTTCTGGGTGTGACTGTGGAGGTGTTTATGGATGAGACTTACATTTGATTCTGTGGATTGGGTAAAACAGATTGCTCCCCAATGTGGGTGGACCTCATCCAATCCGTGTGGGTGGCCTGAATAGACATAAAAGAATGAGTAAGGAAGAATTCTTTCTGTGTTTGAGCTGAGACATTGCTTTGTTCCTGCCCTTAAACTAGGACTGGAGATCACATCAGCAGCTCTCCTGAGTACGGATTTCTCATTCTCCATAATTGCAGGAGACAATTCCTCATAATTAACCTATATATTGTATACATATACGATATATAATTATATACAATTATATATACTTCATATACTTACAATATATAACATCACATATATTTATCTTGTAAACTATAAAATTTATAAATATATAATAATGCTTTATCTTTATCCATTATATTATTATATATTATATAATATATTACATATTATAATAATAAAATTATATATATCTTCTATGACATTACTGTACATTATCATACAATATCATATTATATATTACTATATTCTATAATTACATATTATATTACACAATAGTATCATATGTAACATATACTATAAATCCCCTATTGTTTTTGCTTCTTTGGAGAACCCTAATACACTACTCAAAACAGAATTATGACCAAGAGTAAACAATACTCGAATGTATGAAAGAATGAAGAATAAATGGATTACTGAATAATTTAATGTAAGAAAAGAAATTTTAATATGAATAGGATTAAAAATGCATATTGTACCAATTTGGGTCACCTCTAAAAACTCAATGGAAATGAATAGGTGTTTACATTAGTGGGCACTTAAGATTTATTGTTGGAGATGCAATTAGTCCCTGAAATTATCCTTCCCCAGAAGTTTGTTTGTTTTCTATTCTTTGCATTAATTTTCTAGTTTTACTTAAGTAATCTCTTGCTGATTAGCATGTATTTAAATAGCCAGGATAATTTGTTAAATTACATCTTTATAGAGAGTTTAAATTACTGTAATTATATATTGTAACATACAATTATAAAATAAATACGTTATAGGAGTAACAATAGATAGGATAGTGGCAATTTAATAAAATATTATAAGCTTGGAATATGAATGCTATTGACTTGAACTCAAATATTATAAAAAATAAAAGCTGCAAAATAATAACTTCTCATTTAACTCTGAATCTGCTGTGCTTTATCTGTTTAAACGTTTTCTAAATGGATACAATGTAATTTAAAAAGATTTTTTAAAAGCCAAATTCTCTTTAAAAAATGAAATCAGTGTGTTAAAATGTTCTCATGCATTCTCAAATATAAATGATAGCCTCAGATATTTTTTTTGGAATTAAGCTGCCTTTAAAAGAAACAAAAGCAAAAATGAACTATTGGGACTTCATCAAGATAAGAAGCTTTTGCACAGCAAAGGGATACAGTCAACAAAACTAAAAGACAACCTACAGAATGGGAGAAGATATTTGCAAATGACCAATCAGATAAAGGGCTAGTTTCCAAGATCTATAAAGAAGTTATTAAACTCAACAGCAAAGAAACAAACAATCCAATCATGAAATGGGCAAAAGACATGAAGAGAAATCTCACAGAGGAAGACATGGACATGGCCAACATACACATGAGAAAATGCTCCACATCACTGGTCATCAGGGAAATAAAATCAAAACCACAATGAGATCCCACCTCACACCAGTGAGAATGGGGAAAATTAACAAGGCAGGAAACCACAAATGTTGGAGAGGATGCGGAGAAAAGGGAACCCTCTTGCACTGTTGGTGGGAATGTGAACTGGTGCAGCCACTCTGGAAAACTGTGTGGAGGTTCCTCAAAGAGTTAAAAATAGACCTCACCTACGACCCAGCAATTGCACTGCTGGGGATTTACCCCAAAGATTCAGATGCAATGAAACGCCGGGACACCTGCACCCCGATGTTTCTAGCAGCAATGTCCACAATAGCCAAACTGTGGAAGGAGCCTCGGTGTCCATCGAAAGATGAATGGATAAAGAAGCTGTGGTTTATGTATACAATGGAATATTCCTCAGCAATTAGAAACGACAAATACCCACCATTTGCTTCGACGTGGATGGAACTGGAGGGTATTATGCTGAATGAAATAAGTCAATCGGAGAAGGACAAACAGTGTATGTTCTCATTCATTTGGGGAATATAAATAATAGTGAAAGGGAATATAAGGGAAGGGAGAAGAAATGTGTGGGAAATATCAGAAAGGGAGACAGAACACGAAGACTCCTAACTCTGGGAAACAAACTAGAGGTGGTGGAAGGGGAGGAGGGCGGGGGGTGGGGGTGAATGGGTGACGGGCACTGAGGGGGGCACTTGATGGGATGAGCACTGGGTGTTATTCTGTATGTTGCTAAATTGAACACCAATAAAAATTAATTTAAAAGAAAAGGAATTAAGCTGCTTTTAAATTTATTTATTTATTTATTTATTTATTTATTTAATGTATATTTTTTAATTGGTTTCGATTTGCCAACATATACTATAACACTCAGTGCTCATCCTGTCAAGTGTCCCCCTCAGTGTCTGTCACCCAGTCATCCCATTCCCCTACCGACCTCCCCTTCCACTGCCCCTTATTCATTTCCCAGAGTTAGGAGTCTCAAGTTTTGTCACCCTCTATGATTTTTCCCACTGATTTTCCCTCCTTTCCCCTATAATCCCTTTCACTATTTTTTTTATATACCCCATATGAGTGAAACCATATAATGACTGTCCTCCAGTTGACTTACTACACTCAGCATAATACCCTCCAGTTCCATCCATGTTGAAGTAATTGGTGGGTGTTCATCATTTCTAATGGCTGAGTAATATTCCATTGTATACATAAACCACATCTTCTTTATCCATTCATCTTGCAATGGACACCGAGGCTCCTTCCACAGTTTGGCTATTGTGGACATTGCTGCTAGAAACATCGGGATGCAGGTGTCCTGGCGTCTCACTGCATCTGTATCTTTGGGGTAAATCCCAGCAGTGCAATTGCTGGGTCGTAGGGCAGGTCTATTTTTAACTCTTTGAGGAACCTCCACACAGTTTTCCAGAGTGGCTGCACCAGTTCACATTCCCACCAACAGTGCAAGAGGGTTCCCTTTTCTCCGCATCCTCTCCAACATTTGTTGTTTCCTGCCTTGTCAATTTTCCCCATTCTCATTGGTGTGAGGTGGGATCTCATTGTGGTTTTCATTTGTATTTCCCTGATGGCCAGTGAGGCGGAGCATTTTCTCATGTGTTTGTTGGCCATGTCTATGTCTTCCTCTGTGAAATTTCTATTCATGCCTTCTGCTCATTTCATGATTGGATTGTTTCTTTGCTGTTGAGTTTAATAACTTCTTTATAGATCTTGGATACTAGCCCTTTATCTGATATGTCGTTTGCAAATATCTTCCCCCTTCTATAGGTTGTCTTTAAGTTTTGTTGACTGTTTCTTTTGCTGTGTAGAAACTTTTTATCTTAAGTTCCAATAGTTCATGTTTGCTTTTGTTTCTTTTGCCTTCGTGGATGTATCTTGCAAAAAGTTACGTAGCCAAGTTCAAAAAGGGTGTTGCCTGTGTTCTCCTCTAGGATTTTGATGGATTCTTGTCTCACACTTAATCTTTCATCCATTTTGAGTTTATCTTTGTGTATGGTGTAAGAGAATGGTCTAGTTTCATTCTGCATGTGGCTGTCCAATTTTCCCAGCACCATTTATTAAAGAGACTGTCCTTTTCCAGTGAATACTCTTTCCTGCTTTGTCTAATATTAGTTGCCCATAGAGTTGAGGGCCCATTTCTGGGTTCTCTATTCTGTTTCATTGATCTATGTGTCTTTTTTTGTGCCAGTACCACACTGTCTTGATGATCACAGCTTTGTAGTATAATTTGAAATCCGGCATTGTGATGCCCCCAGCTCTGGTTTTCTTTTTCAATATTCCCCTGGCTATTTGGGGTCTTTTCTGATTCCATATAAATCTTAGGATTATTTGTTCCAAATCTGTGAAGAAAGTCTATGGTATTTTGATAGGGATTGCATTGAATGTGTACATTGCCCTGGGTAACATTGACATTTTCACAATATTAATTCTGCCAATCCATGAGCATGGAATATTTTTCCATCTCTTTGTCTTCCTCAATTTCTTTCAGAGTGTTCTGTAGTTTTTAAGGTACAGATACTTTATCTCTTTGGTTAGGTTTATTCCTAGGTATCTTATGCTTTTGGGTGCAATTGTAAGTGGGATTGACTCTTTAATTTCTCTTTCTTCGGTCTCATTGTTAGTGTATAGAAATGCCACTGATTTCTGGGCATTGATTTTGTATCCTGCCACACTGCCGAATTGCTGTATGAGTTCTAGCAATCTTGGGGTGCAGTCTTTTGGGTTTTCTATGTACAGTATCATGTCATTTGTGAAGAGGGAGAGTTTGACTTCTTGCCAGTTTGAAGGCCTTTTCTTTTTGTTGCCTGATTGCTGAGGCTAGGACTTCCAGTACTGTGTTGAATAGCCCTGGTGAGAGTGGACCATCCCTGTTATGTTCCTGATCTTAGGGGAAAGGTTCCCAGTGTCTCCCCATTGAGAATGATATTTGCTGTGGGCTTTTCATAGATGGCTTTTAAGATGCTGAAGAATGTTCCCTCTATCCCTACACTCTCAAGAGTTTTGATCAGGAATGGATGCTGTATTTTGTCAAATGTTTTCTCTGCATCCATTGAGATGATCATATGGTTCTTGTTTTTTCTCTTGTTGATGTGATCTATCACGTTGATTATTTTATGAGTGTTGACCCAAACTTGCATCCCTGGGATAAATCTCACTTGGTCATTGTGAGTAATTTTCTTAATGTACTGTTGGATCCTATTGGCTAGTATCTTGTTGAGAATTTTTGCATCTGTGTTCATCAGGGATATTGGTCTCTAATTCTCCTTTTTGGTGAGATCTTTTCTGGTTTTGGAATTAAAGTGATGCTGGCCTCATAATGTGAGTCTGGAAGTATTCTGTCCCTGTATCCTTCAGAACAGCTTTAGTAGAATAGGTATTATTTCTTCTTTAAACATTTGATGGAATTACCCTGGGAAGGCATCTGGCCCTGGACTTTTGTGTCTTGGGAGGTTTCTGATGACCGCTCCAATTTCCTCCCTGGTTATTAGCCTGTTCAGGTTTTCTATTTCTTCCTGTTCCAGTTTTGATAATTTTTAGTTTTTCAGAAATGAATCCATTTCTTCTGGATTCCCTAATTTTTTGGCATATAGCTACTCATAATACGTTTTTAAAATCGTTTGTATTTCCTTGGTATTGGCTGTGATCTCTCCTCTTTCACTCATGATTTTATTAATTTGAACCTTTTCTCTTGTTTTTAATAAGACTAATGGTTTATCTATCTTATTAATTCTTTCAAAGAACCAACTCCTGGTTTTGTTGATCTGTTCTATAGTTCTGGTCTCTATTTCATTGACTTCTGCCTGAATCTTTATTATCTCTCCTCTTCTGCTTGTTGTAGGTTTTATTTGCTGTTCTTTCTCCAAGAAAGAACTCTCTTCCTTTATGTGCAAGGTTAGCTTGTGTATTTGAGTTTTTTTTCCAATTTTTTGAGAGATGCTTGTATTGCAATGTATTTCCCTCTCAGGACTGCTTTTGCTGTATCTCAAAGATTTTGAACGGTTGTATATTCATTTTCATTAGTTTCCATGAATCTTTTTAATTCCTCACTAATTTCCTGATTGACCCTTTCATCTTTTAGTAGGACACTCTTTAACCTCCATGTGTTTGAGTTTCTTCAAAATTTCTTCTTGTGATTAAGTTCTAGTTTCAAAGCATTGCGGCCTGAAAATATGCAGGGGGCAATCCCAATCTTTTAATATCAGTTGAGACTGATCTGTGACCCCTATGTGGTCTATTCTGGATAAAGTCCATGTGCACTAGAGAAGAATGTGTATTCAGTTGCATTCGGATGGAAAGTTCTGTAAATATCTGTGAAATCCATCTGGTCCAGTGTATCATTTAGAGCCCTTCTTTCTTTGGTAATGTTGTCCTTAAAAATCTGTCATTTGCAGAAGGTGCCATGTTGAAGTCTCCTACTATTAGCGTATTATTATCTAGGTACGTCTTTGATTATTGATATACTTGGCAGCTCCCACATTAGAGGCATAAATATTCATGATTGTTAGGTCTTCTTGTTGGATAGACCCTTTAAATATGATATAGTGTTCCTCTTCATCTCTTACTACAGTCCTTGGGATAAACTTTATCTGATATGAGGTTTGCTACTCCAGCTTTCTTTTGAAGACCATTTGAATGGTAAATGGTTCTCCAACCTTTCATTATCAGGCTATAGGTGTCCTTAGGTCTAAAATGAGTCTCTTGTAAACAGCAAATAGATTGGTCTTGCTTTTTCATCCAGTCCTATACTCTGCGTCTTTTGATGGGATCATTTAGCCCATTCACATTCAGAGTAACTATTGAAAGATATGAATTTAGTGTCATTGTAATATCTATTCAGTCCCCGTTTTTGTGGATTATTTCTTTGGGCTTCCTCTTTCTTTTACAGGGTCCCGTTAGTATTTCTTGCAGAATTGGTCTGGTGGTCACATATTCTTTCCGTTTCTGCCTATCTTGGAAGCTCTTATCTCTCCTATTCTGAATGAGAGCCTTGCTGGATATAGTATTCTTGGCTCTATGTCCTTTTCATTTAGGACCCTGAATATATCCTGCCAGCCCTTTCTGGCCTGCCAGGTCTCTGTGGAGAGGTCTACTGTTAATCTAATATTTCTCCCCATATAAGTTAGGGATCTATTGTCTCTTGCTGCTTTAAGGATTTTCTCTTTATGTTTGGAATTTGCAAGTTTCACTATTAAATGTCAATGTCTTGAATGGTTTTTATTGCTTTTTTGGGGGGGATCTCTCTATCTCCTGGATCTGAATGCCTCTTTCCCTCCCCAAGTTAGGGAAGTTCTCAGCTATGATTTGTTCAAATATGTTTTCTGGCACTCTGTCCCTTCGGCGCCTTCTGGAACCCCAATTATACGTAGATTCTTCCTTCTAAGGCTATCATTTAGTTCCCTTAACCTTTCTTCATGGTTTTTTAATTATTTTTTATTTTTAGCTTAGATTCCTTCCTTGCCATCAACTTCTATGTTCTTCCTTTATGTTGCTCACTTTTTCTTCCATCTCATTAACCCTTGTCCTTAGGACCTCCAGTTTGGATTGCATCTCATGTAATTGATTTTTTATTTTGGCCTGATTAGATCTAAATTCTGCAGTCATGAAGTCTCTTGAATCTTTTGTGCTTTTTCCGGAGCCACCAGTAGCTTCATGATTGTGCTTCTGAAATTGCTTGCCGACATCGAACTGTGATCCATATTCTGTAACACTGTGGCAGAGAGTACTGTTTTTGATTCTTTCTTTTGTGGAGAGTTTTTCCTTTTAGTCATTTTGCTCAGTGCAGAGTGGCTGTATGAGCCGACTGAGTCAAAAATATCAACCAGGAACTAAGTAAATTTCACCCTACATGATTCTGACAAGGTCAGAGACCAGAAAATGAAAACAAAGATCAGAATGAAATAAAACAAGAGGACCACTACAGTGAAAAAAAAAAATTTAAACAAAGTATTAAAAACTAAAAGGCCAAGAAAAAAAAAGAAAAAAGAAAACAAGAAGAGAAAAAAGCAAAGGTAAAGAGGGGGCAAAAAAAGAGAGAGAACAAAAAAAGGGGGTGGGCTGGGAGATGGGGGTGGTGAAGAAGTTGTAGTGGAGGGAGAATGTAGTCTACCTGAGGCGTCCTACAGGGTGATCCTCTTGTTTCTGAGTGTATTAAGTTCTGTATGTTAGAAGATCCTCAGTCCCAAGTTTATATAAACCAGAAATACTTGTAGAGAGCCCCACCATTGACCACCAAAACATAAACAGGATAAAAGAGGGGGGCAGAATGGGAATGAAGAGAGAACATAATCTCACAGAATGAACCAGCACAGTATACCACTTGGTTCTGGGTGCATGCTGTCATGTTTTAGAAGGTATTAACTTCTGCCATTGTAGAACAAAATGAGTGCAGGATCCTGGCTGTGTCTGATCGGCGCCCTGGGATCCGGGGCCTGCGCTGCTGGAATCATGCTCCCGGGGCCACAGCTTCCGAAGGCAGCAGGGCGCAGCCCCCTCCGCCCGGAGCCCCCACCCGACCCGCTTCTCCCCGAGGCCCCGCCGGGCGCGCTCCAGCCCTTTGCTGAGCTCCGCCTGCGGTGTGCAGCGCGCTCTCCCCGGGGCGCCCCTTCCCCGGTTAGTGACCCCGGGAGGCTGGAGGCTCCGCTGCCCCTCCTGCGGTTCTGCCGAGTTCCCAGCTGAGCATTTTCCCTCTGGGAAGAATCTGGTGTGGATTTTTTAAAGTTCCTGCTTCTCTGGGGCTGGGCTTTCCTGTCCCAGGGGCTCTCACTGTGGGCTTAGCCCCTCTCCTGGGGGGGGCGCAGGGGGCTCTCCAACTTATTTTTTTCCACCTTCCTACCTCTTTAGAAGTGAAAACCCTTCTCTCTGTAGCATCCCAGCTGTTCTGTCTTTACACATCAGGTCGAATTCATAGGTGATCAGAATGTTTTGAAATTATCTAGGTAAGTTGGTGGGGCCAGATGAGTGAGGACCCCTACTCCTCTGCCATCTTCTGCTTTTTTTCAGCCTCAGATATTTTTGCAAAGTTTAATTCTCACTGTGCTATATAGTTTTAGGGCAGATAATTCACAAATATATCTCTGTTACCATGTGGCACATTTAGGCATGTAAACTGTTGTCAAATGCATTTTCCAATGATGGCTTCATCCCATGATCTTCTGCATGTGTCCTGGCCACTCCCCATCAAGAGGTAGAATCTATTCTTCTTTCCTCTTGCATCTGGTTGGGCCTGTGACTGCTTGGACCAAAAGAAAATGGAGGAGATTGTGCTGTGCATCAGAAAAGAACACTGACCTTTCTCTGCTTGGCAACTTCTGCCTCCTGTGTTTTGGAATGTTCAACCTTAGAATCTATTCTCTTAGAGTTATTTCCTCCTTAGTACTTTGTTTCAAAAGATTTTATTTATTTATTCATGAGAGACAGAGAGAGAGAGAGAGGCAGAGACATCAGCAGAGGGAGAAGCAGGCTCCATACAGGGAGCCTGATGTGGGACTTGATTACAGGACACCAGGATCATGACCTGAGCCAAATGCAGACACGTAACCACTGAGCCACCCACCCTTCCTCCATAGTACTTATGATTGCCTTACAGATTACATATTTAATCAAATATATATTTATTTAATGTTTGGCTGCCTTCAGAAGAATGTAAGCTGCTTTTCACTGCCAAATCCCTGGTACATGACAAGGTACTCACTAAATATTTGTAGAATCAATAAATAATGCCTGGAAGGTAAAAACCCCACCTGGCCTAAAATCATGCCTAGTCTGAAGGATCAGGATCAGTAGAGGCTTCTGGCCCAGACAGAAGCCCTGGGTTCTTGCAGAAGAAACCAATGATGATAGATGAGAGTAAGACCCTAGGAAACCAACTACCTTTCCAAGGCCAGAGTCAGAATCCAATTTCCTTTCTTTTACATTCAACAGTGAGAAGGAGCTAAGTCCCAGAAGGGATTTATTTTTCTATTTAGCCTGATATCCACAAAATCCTGACAGATATAGGCAATGGTATATTAATTAGAGGTAGGAATTGGTGAGTTTCTAAAAAATGCAAACTTAACTACACTGCTAACTTAAGTTCACCAACATTAATGTAACAAGCTCTACTTTTTAACAAGGATACAACATAAAAATACTTTTTATATATAAGGGAAAAGCAAGCTTCCATTTTGGGTGACAGAGTAATTAGGATCAGACTTACTTTCCTCCCATAAACAACTATCAAACTCTGCTAAATATATGAAGCAACTAGTTTCCCCATTGGACAGCAGGCAGCACAGGACTTTGATTCATAAAGAAGAAAACATGAGGTAAGTACTACATTGACTCTCCTCTCCACCTGTGTGGAGAGTGCTATGTAGATACCAGTGTAGGAAGACAGAAAACGGAGAAAAATGGCTCCACCAACCTCGTGGGACAGAGCTGTGAGTTTATGAAATATAAGTATTGGGTGTAAGGAGGAAGGAGTTGTATCCTTTTTATGACCCAGCCTGGGAGTCACTGGTATTTCTGCCATAGTCAGAGGCCCACTCAGATTTTAGGGAAGGGAACTTAGGACCTATCTCTTGGTGGGAGAAATGCTAATGGCACATCAAAGGAAGAGCTGGTAAGATGGGAAGATTGTTGTGGCCATACAATTTGCCATAATAGTAATAGTTACCAAGAAATGAACTAAGCATTTTGTCTCAGATCTGGGTCCCCAGGAAATTTTACATAAAAATCAAGGAACACTTAGTATTTGCTGTATTTGGGACACCGATTTCTGCTTTAGAGTTCATGTAGGTCACTGACAGAAAACTAAGAGAATGGATAGAACTTCTCTTCCACAGTCCAGGGTGCCCTATGTGAGTAGGGCCAACAGTGCACACTCAAAACGTTGGAAAGGCTGTAGGTCTTCATATAAACTGACAAGTCTTAGCCTTCACTCTCCTCTCCAGCAGCTGCACAAATTAGACTCTTGTGTTTCAAGATGAAACTGAATGTAGCTAATGCTGCTGCTAACATCAGTACCATCTTAGCCGGCCTTTCCTTATTGTATAACCACTCATTACTATGATCTTCTTCCTTTTTTTTTTTTTTTTCTATGAACTTGGTTCTACTTTATCAACAGGATTACATTTCCTTCTGTATATCTTTGCCTTTGGACACAACCATTACCTGAATGGCAAGATTCTTTGCTTGCATTGGGATTGTCATTTGTTCTCTTTAATCATTATACTTAACCTTCAATGACAATTCCCTTTAATAATTATATTTAATCTTCAAAGAATTGCATTTTTCATATCCTTAGAGAAAAGATGTGTGAAAGGAAAAGTGCTAGCATTACTTAAGTCAAAGAGGGCTTTGTTAATTCATTTGTGCACACCTTCCAATATAATTTACCTTCTCCTAGATATAGGGCAGAAAGTATAGATATAATATCATGAAGCTATTAGTTTAATATTTAAATGGTAATATGATGATATATGAAGGGAACCATAGCAGAGGACATAATACTTGGATTTTAGTTTGGCACCTAGTAGCTCTAGGTAGGTCACACCATCTCCCTGAGCCCCTAATTATTAATATGTAATATACATATATCAGACCAGATAGTTTCTAATGTGAGCATTTCTAATGCCAAACTTCAGAATACCCTAATTGTTTTAGCAGTATCATCAGTCTGTTTCAATTTTATGTGACTTCAAAGACTATATATATATATTTTTTTTCAGCAAATAGATTTCTTCAATTTGTATGATTTTCCATGAAAATGTAACTTTTGCTCTGATTGTCATAGATTTTGATTTAGCTGTACTTTATCAGGAATGTATTAATATACAAAGTGGTGATCTGTGGGCTAAATCCCCCCCCCACTTCCTGTTTTTGTCAATAAAACTTTATTGGGAGCAAACAAAACCTTTTGTTATGTATTGTCTATGGCTGTTTTTGTGCTACAAATGGCAGAGATGAGTGGTGGAGACAGAAAGCATAGTGCTACAAAGCCTAAAATCTTTCTGGCCCTTTACCAAATACATTTGCGAGTCCTTATTTTAGGACAAAGGAAGTCAAACCCAAAAATGAAAGTCAGAGTATTCATATATTCTCATCCTTAACTGAAGTACGTCTGGTGGAATGTAGGTACTTCAAGAGGATTCTCAAAACCTTATGATGTTCTTAAACAAAAAAGTAATTTTACATTTAAATTTAAGCCAGTACACATTTTTAATGTATGTAGTAGTAATGGTAATGAGTATGGTGCCTTGGGATGCAAAATAAGTTTGAGCCCAACTAAAATGGCTCTTTCTGTTGACTTAATGAGGTTATCCAGGCAATTTATCACATCATATTTCCTATGCCCCTGCTAATCCATATATTAGTCTTTTATAAGTAGCAAAACCAATCTAGGACTTTCATTACCCATTAATACCATCATTGGCTCAAATTAATCACAATGACAAAAACAAACAAAGAAAAGAACATTCTGCAAATTGAGGACAGATACTTTATTGCTTTGGTTACTTTGATTCATTAACAAAGTGACTTTACAAATTAAATGAAATTTTTAGAGTCCAGGTTACTACATTATTCTAATATATCATTTCATAGCTTCAGTTTTTTATTTGAAAGATCATGACATTCTCTAAGAGCTACCAAATTGTACTAGAGAAGGAAGAAGGGTGAGACATAAGTATAACTGAAGTACTGTAAATTAGATACCCAAAGCAGGATATAACTGCTACATGAAAATAACACATAGACATAAAACTCACCAGAAATCCAAATGCAATGAATATTGAAATGAAAATTATATTATTTTTATGTTCTAGAGATCCTGTTTTAAGAGACTGTGATACTCACTCATTTCCTTTTTTAGATGCACTTAGCCAAAGTCATGTGAGTGCATTATGGACATGTGGCAGTCCCAGCATGGAAGGACTGCATAGACAGTGATGATAACTTTACTTGTGGTCCATGCAGAAAATGAATAACCTTAATATAGCTCATTAGACATTTGGATAAACACAAGTTTAGTTCATTCTGACAACACAGCAAGACACAACATCATCAAGAATTAAATGCGCTTAGAGGTGGGGAGTAATGCGAAGGTAATTTTCTCCCTTAAACTATAAATGTATTTTCTAGGTGTTTTTAGTACTTGAAAATTACTCCTGCAGAGAACATAATCTGCCACTCCAAATAATTTGCATGTGACCTGAATGATGGAAAATGAAAGGAACATTAATATGTATCAAAGTTTGTTACTTTATAACTAAATGTACACAAGAAAGCAGGACTGTAAGCTATAGCTAACGTAAATGGGCAATTCTAACCTAAAAGCTATAACATAAGGCTGTATGTGCAAAATAGATCATTCTGACGGTCTTAAGTGCTCCATGGGCTTTAAATATTTTATACCTTCCCTATATTTGTTAATGTTTCCAGTCAAACACAGTTATAAATTGAAATATAGCAGGTTGACTAGGGCTTGGTTCAGGATATTGGGCATGTATTTAATGGACGATGGATAAAGTAAGTTTAATTTCTAAACTTGGTTTTCATGCACCTATTTTTCCAATATCCTTTCTTTTTTAAATTTGAATGCTTTGTTTTGTTCAAAAGGAACCCACCCTTGTTATGGAAATTTAAACACAAAAGAAAAAAATGAAATATATAAAGTAGAAAATAAACCATCCCTTTGATTATGTACTCTTCTCTCAACCAGGAAACCAACTGTTAATTTGTTTTTATATGCATACAGTAATATAAATATAAACATAAATATATGTGTGTACTATGTAAAGAAATGCATATACACATATCTATTTTTTAAATAACAAATATTATTTTTAGAGCAGTCTTAGCCTCACAGCAAAACTGAGCAGAAAGTAGAGACTTTCCATATATGCATTGCCTCTCCCATTATCAATATTCTCCACCAGAGTGATACATTTGTGACAACTGATAAATCTACATTGACACATCATTATTATCCTAAGTCCATATTTTACATTAAGCTTCACTTTTGGTGTTATACAGTCTACAGATTTGGACAAATGTATAATTTCCTAGCCCCTAACAACCAGAAATTTTTTACTGTCTGCACAGGTTTGCCTTTCCAGAATGCCATATAATTGGAATTTTACAATATGTAGCTTTATAGATTGGTCTCTTTCTATCAGTAATACACATTTAAGGTTCCTTCGTGTTTTTTCATGGTTTGATAGCTCACTTCTTTTTAAAATCAAATAATATTCCATTGTTTGGATGTACCAAAGCAGTATCTATATTTTTTAAAGTGCTTGGACTATAAATTCTATTGTGGAAATTGCTTTATTTCATTTTATTATCTCTTTATTTAATTTATTATATAACTATCTGTGTTAGGGCCAAAGGATCGTTTATACATTCAAATAAAATTAGACTTATATCAAAGTCACAAATGGGTTAAAAGCCCTTTTAACCCAGTTTAATCTAATACTTTCCACTTACATAACCATAATCGAATTATCAGAACTAAGAAATTAACATTAGTATGATGCTATTAATTAGGTTATAGGCATTATTCACATTTATTCCATTTTTCCTCTAATGTTTTTTTTTTCTGTTCCTGGATCTAATCCAAGATCCTAGAATGCATTAAACTGTTCTGTTAGTCTCTTCCAATCTGTTACAGTCCTCATTCTTTCCTTGTCTTTCATGACCTTGACACTTTTTGTGTGACTGGTCACTTATTTTATAGAATTTTTCTCAATTTAGATTTGTCTGATATTTTCTCATAATTAGACTGAGGGCTTTATATTTTGTCAAGAAAACCACAGAAATAATGTTTGCCCTTCTTGGTACATGATGTGGCATGACTTATTACTATATGTATTAACCTTAGTCACTTGAATAAAGAGATGTATGCTAGGTTTCCCCACTATAAAATGACTATTTTTCCCTTCATAACTAATAAATATATTGGAGAAATATTTTAAGGCAATGCTAATATCCTATTTCTCTATAAATTTTCACCCATGAATTTCAGCATCCATTTGTGAAGCTTGCCTATAAAAATGATTACTGTAGTATCTCCCTCATTTTTGTATTTTGTGTTTTAATATTTTGCTCATTTCTTCCAGATTAATTGGAACTCTTTAGTAAAGAAGAACTGTCCCATCTCTGCTATTCATCCACCCATCCATCCATCATCTATGAACTCATGGATATTTGATTCTATGGGTCAGAATCCATTACTATCATTACTTATCTTATTGGTCAGTTTTTCCAGCTTTGGCCAATGCTTGGTCCTTTAGATAGACTCTGTACTTTTGGCTTGTCCCTGTGCTTCAAGTACTTCCTTATTTTTTGGCATCATAAAATGTTCTAGGCCTATCTTATATTTTCCCTGCTCCAGTCCTGGAATCAACCAGTTCTCCAAGTAGCCCAGGTCCCTTTTATTGGACAGTTGTATTAGAAACCAAGATCTAGACAATAATATACTCATTCAACAGGAATTGCTCATAGACCTCTCAGTGAACAAAGCAAGGAAATATATGCACGTATGGTAATCTTTTTGTGCATGTGCACACACGTGTATATATGCATGTATATGTACATATATACACTTATGGACATATGCATACATATGTGTATATGTGTGTGTATATTTGAATCAAAGGTATTAATATTATCTCACAATTGTGTGTGTATAACCATGAGTTAATATTGATACCTCTGATTTAAATACCACAAAGTTCCTTCTAGATTCCTTTTCTTTACCTTATTTCTAACTACTTTGTTAGTAAGAAATCTGGCTCTTGTTATCTGCTACATATATATTCACTTATTTGTTTCATGCTAGTAAACACATAAAGTGCTTACAGAGCTAACACACTTGCAAGAAAGAGATATACTAACTCAACTACAGTATTTCTGCATAGGTTGTTTGTTGTCCTTGTTACTGTTTGTGGTTTTTTGGGGGTTTTTTGTTTTGTTTTGTTTTAGCCTCACAGAACTCCACTAAAATACTGTTTTCCAAAGTAGGTTAGTTCTTTTCTTTTCCATACTCTTCAATGTGATTATGATATTTGTTTGTAATATATCTGAATTAAATTGTTATTATTTGTACTTCATTTTGGATTCCTTCATATCCTATTTGATTTAATTAATCTATTAATTTATGTACATATTCATATTTGGAGGTATGTGAAACGTTATGTTTCTAATGATTAAGCTTTACCAAAAAAAAGTTCTGAAAAGCATAACTCCCTTTTCATTTCTACTAATCCATTTCATTCTCTTCTTTCCCACTCAACCCCTTAGGCAACCATTTTCTCTTTAGTTTCTGCTTTATCCTCCAGCATTTTCTTGGACAGATGACCTAATATTTGAATATTTTCTGATATACTCATTTCTCCTATATGAAGGGCAATATAGCCTTTCAGTCAACTATTTCCTCTCTACAACCTTGTTTCGTATACCCATAGTGCTGCTTTTTCCAGAATATCATGTAAATTGAACCATATAACATGTAGCCTTTTAGGTATGACTTCTTTCATTTAGCAAAAAGCATTTGAGATTAATCAATTCTGTTGCATGAATCAACAGTTTACCTTTTTTATTGTTAAAGTGTCCCACTCAATAGGTATACTGCATTTTGTTTATTCATTCATTTGTTGAAAGACATAGGGTTGTTTCCATTTTTTTACTGACTACAAATAAAAATGTTATATAAATACTGGATACAGGCTTTTGTGTGAACTGAAAATTTCAATTCACTTGGGTAAATACCTAAGAGTAGGTTTGCTGGATTGAATTGTATCTTGAATTTTTTTCAAAAATTGCCCAAGCATCTTCCAAAGTGGCTTTACTAATTTGTATAGCCTCCAGCAATGAGTGAGAAAACTTATATGTTAATAATACTGTCTTCCGATCCATAAACATGGACTATCTTTTCATTTGTTTAGATTTTTAAATGTTTTCATCAATGTTTCATAGTTTTGAGCGCAGAGATTCTGACATATTTTATCATTATATGTAAGTACTTCATTTTATTTTGGTACTTATTTAAAAAATATTTTTAAGTAAATTTCATTTTTAAAGTAAAATTCATTTTTTAAATAAAAAATTTTAAGTAAAATTCCATTTTTCATTGTTGGTATGAGGAATAAAATTGCCTTGTTTGGGTTTTTTTTTCTTGACATACAAAACATTGAATATATTTAATGTATACAACTTGATGCATTTGGACATTGTATACACTCAATATACTATCACATAATCAAAATCATAAACTTACCTATCAATTCCAAGTTTCCTTTTTCTCTCCTTTACAGATTTTTTTTAGTTCAATTTATTTAAGCAAAACAAAACTAAAAAAAAGTTAACCCATTTCTCCCAACCCTATTGCCTCACTCTGGCAATCACCAATCTGTTCTCTGTATGTAAGTGCTCATTTATATTTATATTATATATATAAGTATTTTTTTAGATTCCACATGGAAGGGAGATTATATGGTATTTGTATTTGTTTGATTTATTTCACTTAGAACAATCTCCTCAAGGTCCTATGGCTGAAAAAAAAAAAAATATATATATATATATAAACTTCTTTATTCATTCATCCATCAATGGACACTTAGGTTATTTTCATATCTTGGCTTTTGTAAAAATATTGTAGTGAACTTGGGGCACATACGACTTTTCCAATTAGAGTTTTTCTTTTTGTCTGATAAATACCCAGAAGTGGAACTGTTGGATTATATATGGAAGTTCCATTTTTAATTTTTTGAGAAACCTCCACATTGTTTTCCATTGTGGTTGCACCAATTTACAT
Organism: Vulpes lagopus; assembly: GCF_018345385.1. Lineage (NCBI taxonomy): Eukaryota > Metazoa > Chordata > Mammalia > Carnivora > Canidae > Vulpes > Vulpes lagopus. Next base: position 67,973,345 of record NC_054832.1, on the reverse strand, counting down.
TCCCACCAACACCACACAAAGGCTTTCTTTTTTCTATATCCTCACCAACGCTTGTTATTTCTAGTTTCTGATGATGGTGATTGTCATTCTAACAGATGTGAGGTGACTACTTCATTGTGGTTTGGATTTGCATTTCTCTGATTGACTTATTTCACCAGCATAATACCCTCCAGTTCCATCCACGTTGAAGTAATTGGTGGGTATTTGTCATTTCTAATGGCTGAGGAATATTCCATTGTATACATAGACCACAGCTTCTTTATCCATTCATCTTGCAATGGACACTGAGGCTCCTTCCACAGTTTGGCTACTGTGGACATTGCTGCTATAAACATCAGGGTGCGGGTGTCCCAGCGTTTCACTGCATCTGTATCTTTGGGGTAAATCCCCAGCAGTGCAATTGCTGGGTCATAGGGCAGATCTATTTTTACCTCTTTGAGGAACCTCCACACAGTTTTCCAGAGGGGCTGCACCAGTTCACATTCCCACCAACAGTGCAAGAGGGTTCCCCTTTCTCCACATCCTCTCCAACATTTGTTGTTTCCTGTCTTGTTAATTTCCCCCATTCTCACTGGTGTGAGGTGGTATCTCATTGTGGATTCTGTTCTTTATAATAATTTTTTATTTTATTTTTAACCATAATTTTCTGAATATGTTTTGTTTTTACGTCATGTAATATCTTATTGCTTGTTAAATCTTCTGCATTAAAAATAATTAGGCAGGAAATCAATGATACTTAATCTCAGAAGAGGATACCTCTTCCTCTACAAGGTCTGATCTAAGCTCTTGTTGAAGTGGATCTGATATGGGCTGAGGCTTTTGTTCATTTAGGTTTACCCAGGGCTTCAAGTGTTTTGAGGGTAAGATCAAGACTCCACATTTCATAAGGATTTGGAGTCTATGGAATGTGAACTCTCAAGATCTGTTTATGCTTTATGTGCATCTTTTGGGGCTGCTGGTAAGTTCTCCAACTATACCCTGTCCAGCATTATATACTTCAGGAGACTGCTGCCCGATTTTTTGTTTTGGTCTCAGCATGTAGCATGTTTTCATATATTTGGAGACCCTTGGGGAAATAATTATGGATGGCTGAAGAAGGATTTTGCTTCTGGGGACTTCTGAAATAGAATCCATCTTGCTATCCCACATGCTCCATTAGAAGTTTGGGTGGTTTCTTCTTACCTATAGATTGCCCCTTGTCTATAGAAGGTCTTATCTTTTGTCCACTCTGACCCAGGCATAAAAGTAAGCAGTTTCTCTTTTTCTAGGGAGTCTTCATTTCTCTCAAGTTTAGTTTTTTTAAAATTCTTTGCATCTTCAAATTAAAAAAAAAAACTGAAATCTTTTAAAAAATCTTTTTAAAAACAATGATTTTTTATGACGCATCCACATTTTTTTGTTGCTATAATGAGAGTTGTAGCTTCTTGTGATTCTTTAAATGCTAACCAGAATTAGAAGTTTAAACCCAGTTCCCTAGTTAGGAATAAAGAAAGGAAAGAGATAATATCTTATTTAAAGAAAAATAGGGGAGGGCAGCAAAAGGGAAAATGCATATATTTAATCTGATAAACTGAAATACATATACAGTTGACCCTTGCACAATGCAGGGAAAAAGCCAGGTATAACTTTTGACTTCCTCACAACTTAACTAGTAACAGCCTACTGTTGATATGAAACCTTACCAAAAACATAAAGTTTATTAGGGGATCCCTGGGTGGCTCAGCGATTTGGCACCTGCCTTTGGCCCAGGGCGCGGTCCTGGAGTCACGGGATCGAGTCCTACGTCGGGCTCCCGGCATGGAGCCTGCTTCTCCCTCCTCCTGTGTCTCTGCCTCTCTCTCTCTCTGTCTATCATAAATAAATAAATAAATCTTAAAAAAAAAAAAAAGAGTAAAGTGGATCTAGTAAACAAACCTCTATTAAAATAAAATAAAATAAAAAACAGTTTATTGACACACATACTTTGTATATTATATGTATTAGGTACTGCATTCTTATTTTTTTTAAGATTTTATTTTTTCATGAGAGACACACAGAGATAGGCAGAGAGAGAAGCAGGCTCCATGCAGGGAGTCCGATGTGGGACTCCATCCTGGGACTCCAAGATCATGCCCCAGGCCGAAGGCAGGCACTCAACTGCTGAGCCACCCAGGCGGTAATACACCCCAGGTACTGTATTCTTATAATAAAGTAAGCTAGAGAAAAGAAAGTGTTAAGAAAATCATAAGAAAAATACATTTACAGTACTCTACTGTATTTATCGAAAAAATTAATTTATAAGTGGATCTGCACAGATCAAACCCATGTTGCTTAAGTGTCAACTGTATATATATACACACACACACACACACAAATATATATGTGTATATATATACATATATGTATATATATATGTATATACATATAACGTAAAAATGTTGTTGTTGAAACTGAAGTATTTTCAGTATAGTAAAGGAAAAATATTCTCAATACACGTAGGTATATTGCCAGATCTCACTAACAACACAAATTGTTTTCTCATTGATTGCACCTCATTTTCAGTGGCAATGGTGGTTCTATGCAAATATACTAAGGAAACTGTGTCAAGAAAATGTCTGATAACATCTGTCTGAAAACATTCAGAGCATTCAACACTTGAATCTATGTGGGAAAGAACAAGCGTAAATGTTTCTGAATCATACTGAAGGCATATGGAGACTGCCAAGTCTGACTTGGCAGGTATAACATGAGGGAGATACAGTCTGTGTATGGAATATTTTTCTCCAAAGGGTAAATGCTGCATGCAAAGAATTTTGCAGGAAGTATATTTGTTAGCCTTTCACTGGTGCTTGTTTTAGTTTGGATTTTTTGTTTTATGCCCAAATACTGCTAAGTTTGGTCATTCTATGAACTGAAGTGGACTGAAAGGAGTCAAAATAATATTAATAGAGAAGTTGGTGCTGCATGGTAATTGTCCTAATAGGCTTCTAAAATGCACCACCTATGTTATTACTAGGTCTATGAATAGTATACTGCACATAAATGAGCCTTCCTTATGGAAAGAGAATACATTTTGGAAAACAGTAGAACTTGGATATATATCCAAGTATGTCCTTTGTCAGCTGGGTGACTTTTGATCAGATGCACATTAAAGGATATTACCGTTTTCAAACTTAAAACCTTTCCAAAGCTTCCTAATGAGATTACTTAACATGTTCTCAAGATTGTACCACCCTCTCCAGTTTAACTTGGACTACACAACAGTTTAATTTTTATAGCACTGCCATACTGGTCTTTCACTTTCCCAAACCTCAATACTCCTATGGCATTCCAAGGATAGGAAACCTTGGAAATGTCAGGTAGCAACACTTAGAGAAAACACATTGATCGTTTCATAGACACTGGCCTTCAATGGCTACAGTCACCCTTGGCAGAAGAAGGATTCCTAATACTCACTTTGTAGTAAACGTAATTGGCGTGAGACACAGAAGAGAGGGAAAATATAATAGTTGTCTTCAGGTGATTCTGACTGACACAGTGATCTAAGAGCTCAGGGAATTTCAAATAACTTATGTGCTTATGCATATGGAAGGGATGAAAGAATATGCTCAGAGAAGTGTCATTTGAAAGTAATATTACGGTGACTTTTTATGAGATCACAGGAGAGAGTTAATGCACACCTAGATCCCAAGTATGAAAGGACTGTTAAAAGTTAAGGTAAAACAGACCACTGGTTTCTGCTCTTACACGTAAAGATCTTGGATGTTATCACTCTTATCTTTAGACCAGAAAAAGCATAACTGAAAGTCTATGACTCTTCAGGGAGCCACCGAAAGACTGGAGTTGCTGGGCAATTCACCACCACCAAATCTAAGAAAGGTGACTATATAGTCACAACCGAGATCTGCCTCCCTGCAGCAAACACTGCTGAAACCATAAACTGGCAGATGAATTTAAATGGTAACTTTGGTGAACTAATGGTGGTTCAATGAGAAAGCTTAAATGAGAAAATTCTGGTGCCCCTATTCTGAGGGGCACCTCCACATTTTTGTAGATTTTAGTCTCAGGAAACCCAACTTCTCATAGTGAAGTTGTGAAGAGAAACTTCCTCTTGGCTTGGGTCAAGGGGGAGGGGGAGAGTAATCATTATAAAATATGAGTAGAACATTCTCAAAAATTAAGACCAATTCTTCAAGGGGAAATCCCCTACCAGATCATAACGCCACCTGAGAGAAAGGCAGTTCTCTGACTCCAGTTCCTGGTTCCCTCTAGCTTTGCAGGCTCACCTAAAAGAGGACAAAAAGCTAAGAAACATTTGTGAAGGTCACATCCCGGACACGAACCCACTAAAAGGCTGACATTCAACCATAAGATTATAGAACCTTTTCTCCCTTAGTTTACCACCACACCAACAGAGCTTCAGTACAGTAACTGGGAATTACAGCTGAAAGAGCTGCAGAATGCAAATTCTACCTAAAAGGAGTTCATAGCAAGGCTCAAAGTCAACAAGGGAGACAAAAATCAGAGGAAATGAAGCCTCTGGCACCACAGACTATAGTAAACATTAAACATAGCCTGACTTCTAGCCTGATTATCATAAAACCTCATTTTGAAGACCGATATATCTCAGTAAATAAATAAGAAATACAGATTTCTCATCAGAATTCATGCAAGTAATAAGACAAGTAATGAATATTTAAGAAATATTTAAAGTGTTGAAAGAGAAACAACCCACCACCTGGAATTCTATGTCCAATGAAACTGTCCTTTAACACTGAAGGAGAGAGAAAGACCTTCTCAGACAAAAACTGAGGAAATTTATTACCAATAGACCTGTTTTGCAAGAAGTGAACAAAAGATCTTTAGGAAGAAAAATGATGTAGGTCAAAAACTCAGACAACCGTATAACAAAAGAAGACTATCAGAGAAGGAATAAGTGAAGGTGAAATGAAACCTTTTATTTTTCTAATCCTTGATGCATCTAAAAGATGTTTGTTTAAAGTGATACTAGGAATAGAATATTGGATGTGTATAGCAACTGGCTAAGTGACACAAATGACAGCACTAAATGACAGTAATAAATGACAGGATGGAGGAATGGAGAATACTCTGTCATAAATTACCTGAACTACATGTAAAGTGGCCTGGTGTTATTTGTGGGACATTTAGATTAATGTAAATATATATTGCAAATTCTAGAGAAACCACCAAAAATTTTAACAGAAATAAAACTGATATATAAAAGAGAAGATAAAATCAATCATGTAAAATGCTCAATTAAAATCAGAGAAGGCAGAAAAGAACAAAGGGGAAGCAAAAAAACAAATACAGTAAACAGAAAAGGTTATAAACACTGTAAATATTAAGTTAGCTGTTTAAGATACTCTTTATTTTTTATTAAAAAAAAATATTTGTTAGGCAGCTCAGGTGGCTCAGTGGTTTAGCGCCTGCCTTTGGCCCAGGGCGCGATCCTGGAGACCCGGGATCGAATCCCACATTGGGCTCCCAGTGCATGGAGCCTGCTTCTTCTTCTGCCTGTGTCTCTGCCTCTCTCTCTCTCTCTCTCTCTCTCTCTCTCTGTCTCTCATAAATATATAAATAAAATCTTTTTAAAAAATTATTTGTTTATTTAGTCAGCTATTTTAGAGAGAGGTAGGGGGGCAGAGGAAGAGGGAGAGAAAATCTTAGGCAGGCTCCCCTCCCAGAGTGGAGCCAACACGGGACTCAATCTCACAACCCTGAGATCATGACCCAAGCTGAAATCAATAGTTGGATGCTTACTGAACTTATCTACCCCAGGCCCCTAAGAAATCCTTTAAAAATGAATACTTCACCAAACCAATTAAAAGATTGTCAAAAAAAAAGACGGATTGTCAAAGTAGAAAATAAAAAATAAACCTAAGTATGTGTTGTCTATAAGGACCTCACTTTAAGTATAAATATTCAATTAGTTTCAAAGCAAAGGGATGGAAAATATATATTGGGATAACATGAATCTAAAAGAAGATTGAGTAGTTACATTGTTGCAGACAAATAAGACCTCAAAAATAAAAGAATTTTCAGAGACAAAGAGTGGTATTACATAATGTTAAGATGTCAATTCTCCAGGAAGGTGTAATAATCTTAAATGTATATGTACCCAACAGCAGACTGTCAAAATACATGAGGCAAAAAATTGATAGAACTGCAGGTGGATAGACAATTCCACAATTCCAGTTGAAGATTTCTGTACCACATTTTCAGTATTGATAGATAAGACAGACAGGAAAGACTTAAGGATATAATTGACTTGAACAACACTATCAATCAACTGTATCTAACTGACATTTATACACTACTGCCTAAAAAAACAGCAAAATAAATATTTTTCTCAAGCTTACATAGAACAATTTATCAAGACAGACCTCATTCTAGACCATAAAAAATACTTTACATGTATTAAAAAACAGTCATACAAAATGTGTTTCAGACCACAATGGAATTTTTTTTTTAATTTTTTTTTAAATTTTTTATTTATTTATGATAGTCACAGAGAGAGAGAGAGAGGCAGAGATACAGGCGGAGGGAGAAGCAGGCTCCATGCACCGGGAGCCTGATGTGGGATTCGATCCCGGGTCTCCAGGATCGCGCCCTGGGCCAAAGGCAGGCGCCAAACCGCTGCGCCACCCAGGGATCCCCACAATGGAATTAAACCAGAAATCTATAGCAGAAAGATAGCCAGAATAACCCCAAATATTAAAAAAATTAAGCAACATACCTAAGACATGTGAGCCAAAGAAGTCCCAAGGTAAAATTTTTAAAATATATATATATTTTTTATTTTATTTAATTATTCATGGGAAACACAGAGAGAGAGGCAGAGACATAGACAGAGGGAGAAGCAGGCTCCTTACAGGGAGCCCGATGCGCGACTTGATCCCTGGACACGGGATCACGCCCTGAGCCAAAGGCAGACGCTCAACCACTGAGCAACTCAGGTGTCCCTCTCAAGAGAAATTTAAAAACATTGAGCTAAATCAAAATACAACTTGTCAAAATTTGTCTGATGCATTGAAAGCAGTGCTTTGAGGGAAATGTATAGCACTGAATGAATTAATTAGAAAAGTAGTCAATAATTTATATTTCTGCCTTAGGAGACTGGAGAGAGAAAATTATGTCTAAAGCAAGAACATTTTAAAAATTAGAGGAGAAATCAATGAAAATGAAAATAAGAAAATAACAGAGAAAAATTAGTAAACCTCAAAGCTGGTTCTCTGGAAACAGACACAATAAAATTATTAAGTTTCTGTTTGGATTACCAAGAAAAAAATAAAAAAAGAATACACAAATAACCAATACCAAAAGTATAAAAGGATTTATGACTGTGAATCCCATGGACATTAGAAGAATAATAAAGAAATACTATAAAGAACTCTATGTCCTCAAATTTAATAAATTAGATGAAATAGACCAACTGCTTGGAAAACACAAATTACCAACACTTACACAAGAAGAAATGGATCATCTGAACAGATTTATATCTATGAAAGAAATTGAGCATTAATTTAAAATCTTCAAAAAAAGAAAGCACCAACTCATATTGTTTTAGGAGTGAATTCTACTAAATATTTAAGGAAGAATTGATACCAATTCTCCGCAATCTTAAGCAAAAAATACAAAGTGAATACATCCTAATTCATTCTATCTAGCACCACTCTAATGTTAATAAAGACACTATGAGAAAGGGAAACTGCAGACCAGTATCTCTCATGAATGTAGATGCAAAAATCTTCAACAAAACATCAGCAAATTGTATCCAATAATGTATGAAGAAAACTACATATTACAACCAATTGAGGTTTACTCCAGTCATGTGAGATTGATTTAACATTTGAAAAGTAATCAATGGAATCTCCCTATCAACAGCCTCAAGATGAACAATGATATGACTGTATCATACAACAAAGAAAAAAAAAGATATGACAAAGTTGAACACCTTTTCATGATAAAAGGTCTCAGAAAACTAGCATTAGAGGGGAACTGCCTCAGTTTGATAAACAGTATCTCAAAAAGCTACAGCTAACATCACACTTAATGGGAAGGAATTGAACATTTTCCCTTGTGCTCATAGGCAAAACAAAGATGTTCTCTCATCACTTCTAGTCAACATTTTACTAGAATTCCAAACAACTCAATAAGATAGGAAAAAAAAATATTCGGATTGGGAAAGAAGGAATAAAGCTGTCTTTGCTCCCTGATGACATGATTCTTTATGTATAAAATACCAAAGAATGAACAAAATAAAATTCCTGGCTCTTATAACAGGTATAGTGATATTATTTTTTCAAATATTTTTTTACTTTTCTCCATTGTGGGGACTCAAGTTAAACATATTTAGACTGCTTTATATTTTCCCACAAGTTGTTTAGGCATTATTTAATTTTTATAGTTGTTTTTCTATGCTTACCTATCTATCATCTAATTTCTGCTATGTTTTCAAGTTTACTGAATAAAGAGTTTATAAATATCTGATAATATGTTAAACCTAAAAAGGGATTTTTTTCAGCTCCTACATTGTATTTTTCTTGTCTAGAAATAATATTAATTCATTTTTATGAATTCTCTCTTAAGTTTACATTTTCTTTAAATTCCTTTTTTAAATTTATTTATTTACTTTAGAGTGTACATGTGTGAGAGAGAGACATGAACAGAGCATGAACCCCTAGGGAGAGGGACAGAGGGAGAGAATCTTTAAGTCAACTCCCTGCTGAGCAGAGCCCAATATGGGGCTTGATCCCATGACCCATGAGAGCATAACCCAAGCCAAAATCAAGAGTAGGAACCTCAACCAACTGAACCACACAGGCACCCCTACATTTTCTTCAAATTATTTTTCTTTAAATTCTTAACTATGTTTGTAAATTGCTGCATTAGAGTCCTTCTCTACGGATTCCACCATATTTGTTATATGTAGTTCTTTCTATAGTCTAATTTTTCTTCTGGTTGTGGCTAAGATTATCCTGGTTTTTCATATTCTAGTAAATTTTAATTGGGTGCCAGTCATCTTTTTTGCTGTTGCATTTTTGTCTGGAGTGTTTTGTCTTCCTTTAAAAAAAGTTGAAGTTTGTCTTGACAGGTAAGTTGTTCATGGAGCAGCTTCATCCTTTAAAGGCTTATTTTTCAAACTGTTTAAGGTGGGTCCACGCTAAATTTACTATAGTTCAGCCTTATTACTGAGACGTGATTCTCCAGATTCCTCTACTGAATACTCTGATTATTCAGTGAGGCATCTCCACTATGGCAGGTTGTAATGAACATCTTACAGTGCTGGAAGATCTTTGGGAATTGTTTATCTTATAACCAAGAGTATATCTTTGCCCGACTTCAGGGTATTTATCCTATACATGAACAAATTAATGTTCATCAACAAATTCAAGTGGCACTCTCTGCAGATTACTAGTGTTCTTTTTCTGCACATATTTCTTTTCTTCGATACTCTTGTCTTTAAATTTTTGGCAGCTACAGCCTCATTAAAATGCAACTTCTATCTCCTCAATTCAGCAAACTCTACATGCTCTGCTCTTATACTCTGATTCTGAAAATACTGCCCTGAAAAACCTCAGGATGACTTATAAGCTTCTTTGTTATTTTAATTTTCTCAGAGATCACAATCCTGCAGTAGTTGTTGTCCAATGTGTAAAATCACCTGTTTCTTAGATTGTGTCCAATTGTTTTTCTATTTGTTTATGCCAGGAGGCAAAATTTGATACTGGTTACTCCAACATAGTTTACTGTGATATTATAGCTTTTCTGGCTCATTTTCCTTATTACAATCAGAAAAGCCATCTCCTGAGTCTTTTTGCCTTCTAGCTAGATGTTAAACTCTTACAAATATAGAAAGGTTCCATGAAATTATAAGTTAAGTGTTATTTCACTTGGAGTTGTACCATTCTACTACAAGAGTTATGAGTGGTCTCTTTCATGTCTCTAAGTGAGGGAGATTTAATTTCCCAGTTCAATATGTACCAAATCATCAGGCAAGGCTGGATATAGAGTAGTGGTTAGTACTGAGCCTTGATGAATATAAAAATAATGTGGAGATAAGTGCTGAGCAAGTCTAACATGCATTAGAGTCTTCTAGATAGCAGTATTAAGAGACACAAATAATCGTTATTTCTTGGATTCACTGTTGCATGCTCATGATGAGACATAATCTACTCTTAGGTGCTATAAAATCCATATTCAAATCATGTGGTCTAGGACAAGCGGTAATTTTTAAAGTGCAATACCCTTCACTTAGGCTATTTCCAAGAAAAGATCAGAGACAAATGACAAAGCATAATGTATAATATTCCAAGGCATAGAAAATAATGCTAATATACCATGTCTTTCTCAGGTAATTGAAGCATATATGCCCTTGATTCACATCACTGTCACAGAGACCCTTTCTTCTTACATAGTAGTTCATTAAAATAATTCTGTAACAATGAATAATTTTTTAAAACACCCCCAAATTTCCTGTTTAAGGACCTCAAGATTATTGAAGAGGACTAGGCTGAGTTATTCCTCTACTAAGAAGGAAAGACTGACTGAGTGGAAAATTCAGTAATTTGTCTAGAGGGACAGTTATGTTTTGGTACATGGAAATAAATGAAAATGAAAGCACAATGGTGCAAAACCTTTGAGATTCAGTAAAAGCATTTTTTTTTAAGATTTATATTTGATAGAGAGAACTAGCATAAGTAGGAGGAGCTGCAGCAGGAGACGGAGAGGCAGGCTCCCCACTGAGCAGGGAACCTGATTCAGAGCTTGATCCCAGGACCCTAGGATCATGACCTCAGCTGAAGGCAGATGCTTAACTGAGCCACCCAGGTGCCCCTAGACAAACTATTTTTGAAAGTGAAGGGATCATTTCTAAAAAAAATTGTCACATATATATTACATGGTGGTGCTTTGACACCATGTAGAGTTACAGAGGTCCTAACAAACAAACCCCAAAGCAGCAAAGGAAGGAAATAAGAGATTAAAGCAGAAATAAAGATAGAACCTAAAAAATAATAGAACAGATCAATGAAACCAGAAGATGATTCTTTCAAAAGATCAACAAAATTGATAAACCTCTAGACAGACTCATAAAAAAAAAAAAAGAATGAAAGAGAAAAGACTCAAATAAACAAAATCACAAATGAAAGGAGAAATAAGAACCAGCACCACAGAAATACAAACAATTGTAAGAGAATACTATGAAAAACTATATACCAACAAATTGGACAGCCTATAAGAAATGGATAAATTCCTAGAAACATATAACCTACCAAAACTGAACCAAAAAGAAATAGAAAGTTTGAACAGATCAATTCCAGCAAGGATATTGAATCAGTAAACATAAAACTCCCAACAAACAAAAGTCCAGGACCAGAAAACTTCACAGGTGAATTCTATCAATCATTTAAAGTTAACAAGTTAACACCTATTCTCCTTAAGCTATTCCAAAAAATAGAAGAAAGAAAACTTTCAAATTCATCGTATGAGGCCAGTATCACCCTGATACCAAAACCAGATAAAAACACCACAAAAAAAAGAGAGCTATAGTCCAAAATCTGGTGAACATAGATGCAAAAATCTTCAACAAAATACTAGGAAACCAAATACAATAATACTTTAAAAAATCACTTACCAGGATCAAGTGGGATTTATTCCTGGGATGCAAGGGTAGTTCAACATTCACAAATCAATGTACATGACACATCACATCAATAAGAGAAAGAATAAAAACCATATGATCATTTCAATAGATGCAGTAAAACATTTGACAAAGTACAACATCCATTCATGTAAAAGCCCTCAACAAAATAAGTTTAGAGGGAATATACCTCAACATAATACAGGCCATTTATGAAAAACCCACAGCAGACATAATACTCAGTGGAGAAAAATAGAGCTCATCTCCGAGAGTCAGGAAGTCAGGAACAAGACAAGGATATCCATTCTCACCACTGTTATTTAATATAGTACTGGAAGTCTTAGCCACAGCAATCAGACAACAAAAAGATAAAAAGGCATCCAAATTGGTAAAGAAGTAAAACTTTCACTATTTGAAGGTGACATGATACTATATGAGAAAACCCAAAAGACTCCACCAAAAAACTACATGACCTGATCAAGGAATTCAGTAAAGTTGCATGATATAAAATCAACATGCAGAAATCTGTTGCATTGCTATACACTAATAATGAAGCAGCAGAAAGCAGAATTAGGAAAACAATACCATTTATAATTGTACCAAAAATAGTAAGCTATCTAGGGAATAAACTTAACCAGAGGTAAAAGACCTCTACTCTAAAACTATAAAACATTGATGAAAGAAATTAAAGACGGCAGAAAGAAATAGAAAGACAGTCTATGCTCATGAATTAGATGAATAAATATTGTTTTTAAAAAAGGCCATACTGGGGATCCCTGGGTGGCTCAGTGGTTTAGCGCCTGCCTTTGGCCCAGGGTGTGATCCTGGAGACCTGGGATCGAATCCCACATCGGGCTCCCAGTGCATGGAGCCTGCTTCTCCCTCGGCCTGTGTCTCTGCCTCTCTCTCTCTCTCTCTCTGTGTGACTATCATAAATAAATAAAAATTTTAAAAAAAGGCCATACTACCCAAAGCAATCTACAGATTTCATGCAATCCATATCAAAATACCAACAGCATTTTTCACAGAAGTAGAACAAATAATCTTAAAATTTATATGGAACCATGAAAGACCTTGAATGGCAAAGCAATTTTGGAAAAGAAAAGTAAAGTTGGAGATGTCACAATTCCAGACTTCATGTTACAAAACTGCAGTAATCAAAACAGTATGGTACTGGCACAAAAACAGACACAGATCAACAAAACAGAAAACCGAGATATAAATCCACAATTACATGGTCAATTAATCTTTGATGAAACAGGGAAGAATATCCAATAGGAAAAACAATCTCTTCAACAAATGGTTTTGGGAACCCTGGTCAGCTATATACAACATACTATATATTTACTATATACAGCTGTGTGTGCGTGTGTGTGTGTGTATACATATATACACACACACAAAGTGGTCTTACCACTTTCTTACAGCACACACAAAATAAACTCAAAATGGATTAAAGATCTAAATGTGAGACCTGAAACCATAAAAATCCTTAGAGAGGAGAGCCTAGATGGCTCAGCTGGCTAAGTGTTCAACTCGATTTTGGCTTCAGTCATGATCTAAGTCCTGAGTCTGAGTCCTACATCAGGCTCTGTGCTGGGTTTGGAGTCTGTTTAAGATTCTCTTTCTCTCCCCTCTGCCCTTGCATATGCTCTCTCTCTCCCTCTCTCTCTCTCTAAGAAAAAAAAAATCTCTGGAGAGAGGACAGGCAGTAATGCTTCTGACATCAGCTATAGCAACATTTTCCGAAGTAGGTCTCCTGAGAACAGGGAAACAAAAGTAAAAATAAACTATTGGGACTATATTTAAAAAAAAGAAAAGAAAAGAAAAAGAATCTTCTGTACAGAGAAAGAAACAATCAACAAAACTAAAAGGCAACCTACAGAAAGGGAGAAGATATTTGCAAATGACATATCTGATAAAGGATATTATTCAAAATATATAAAGAACTTATACAACTCAACACCCCCAAAACAAATAATCCAGTTAAAATGGGTAGAACACATGTACAGATATTTTTCCAAAGAAGACTTCCGGATGGCCAATGGACATATGAAAAGAGGTTCAATGTCACTCATCATCAGGAAAATGAAAATCAAAACCACAATGAGATAGCACCTTACACCTGTCAGAATGGCTAAGATCAAAAACGTAGGAAACAACAAGTGTTAACAAGGATGTGGAGAAAAAGGACCCTTCTTGCACTACTGGTAGTAATGTAAACTGGTGCAGCCATTCTGGAAAAAACACTATAGAGGTTACTCTAAAAATTAAAAATAGAACTACCCCACAATCCAGTAATCACATTATTGAGTGTTTACCTAAAAATACCAAACACACATATAAAAATACTAAAACACTAATTCAAAGGGATATATGCACTCCTGGGGTGCCTGGGTGGTTCAGCTTGTTAGGGGTCCAGCTCTCGATTTTGGCTCAGGTTATGATCTCAGGGTTGTGCGATGGAGCCTGTCAGGCTCCCTGCTGAGTGGGGAGTCCACTGGAGATTCTCTTTCCCTCCCCCTTTGTCCCTGTTCCCCCTTAAATAAACAAATGAATCTTTAAAAATAATTTGAAAAAAACCAAAGTAATATATGAACCCCTATATTTATAGTAGCATTTTTTACAATAGTTAAACTATGGAAGCAGCCCAAGTATCCATCGATAGATGAATGTATAAAGATATGGTATATATATCATATACCATAAAAATAATGAAATCTTGCCATTTGCAATGACATGGATGGAGCTAGACAATACAATGCTAAGAAAAATCAGTCAGAGGTAGACAAATACTGTATGATTTCACTCATATGTGGAATTTAAGAAACAAAACAAATGAGCAAAAGAAAGAGAGAGAAACAAATCAAGAAACATACTCTTAACTACAGAGAAGGAAACGGATGGTTACCAGAAGGAAGATGGGTGGGGGGGATGAGTGAAATAGGTGAGGGGATTAATGAGTGCCCTTGTCATGATGAGCACTGAATGATGTATGGAAGTGTTGAATCACTACATTGTACCCTTGAAACTAATATAACACCATATTTTAACTATATTGGAATAAAACTTTAAAAATAAAAATTATTTTTCAATCCTTATTTCTTCATCTTGCATAATTTATCTCTCATATCAAACAACTTATGTTAACAATATTTTATTTGTATTTCATTGGATGGGTATAGTCCTTAGCACAAGTTAATTAACTTTCTTTTTTTATAAGCCTCTATCAATTGCTCTCAGAGGATCTCGAAAAGATAATTGAGCATTCTCTAAGGCATTTTCACAGTCTTTATTACCATTGATTGCTAATAAGACAGTAGAAAGTAATTCACTTTTTTTCAGGTAATTAGAGTATTTTTGAAATGTTACTTTTGAGAGTGATAAAATCATTTACTATAGCAATTGTGCTTTTCAGACACAAGCTGGAGTTCAAGCAAACACAGGATGTCATTTGCTTCATTTTGTTATATTTGGATCTGTCAATAGGCTTATATACATGAAATTAGGAGTGTTTCCCCACTATCCACATTTCAGAATTCACAAGTTCAAATTCAATAGTGGTTACTGTTAAGTTTTATGTCTCAATAAATTCAATACAAAACAGTTCAGCCTGAGGTTAAGCCATGTAAAAGAATATAGTTGCCACAGACAAAAAAAAATGTTGTTAACATTTTTATTTTGAATTATATACAAGCTGCATTTAACTGCAGGAGAGGACTTTGTAATACATTTATTAGTATAATCTATTAATTCATGATCCTGTCTCTAATGAGCATTCTAAATGATTGAACAAAAATGTCAGCACATTTAGGAATTTTTATAATGAAGAACCACAAGAACATTTAAAAAGAGTTCAAAATGCCCTTTTAGCTATTTCCAAACCAAATCAAGAAAAGACTTTTTAAATCCCCATTTTTCTCTTCTCTTATCTAACCTGGCAGTCCCTACACCCGAATGCAACCATTCATTCATTCATTCATTTGACAGACACTCTAACAGACACTAGAATAGTGTCTCTCTCCCTGGGATATTTGATAAAGTAACACATACTGGAGGAAACCGCCGCCCCAGACTTTAAAATCTAGGAATAGAAAGCAAAAGTATGTTTTTCAACCTGAAGAAAAGTATTGCAAACTGCTAAGGAACCACTCTACACAAAGTCAATAGCTTGGCACATGCTTTTTGGTGGGTTCATCATGCTGCTCCACACCTTCATGCTTCTGCCCAACTGCTCCTTCACTTGGCAGGCCTTTACAATCTCTGCATCACATCATATCTGCCTGGTAAGCACACTCATTGTTCAAGATTGAGTTCAAGGTGCCTGGGTGGCTCAGTGGTTGAGCATCTGCCTTTGGCTCAGGTGGTAATCCTGAGGTCCCGGGATCAAGTCCCACGTTAGGCCCCTCACAGGGAGCCTGCTTCTCCCTCTGCCTATGTCTCTGCCCCTCTCTCTGTGTCATAAATAAATAAATAAATAAATAAATAAATAAATAAATAAATAATTTTTTAAAAAAAAAGATTGATTTCAAGTTCACCTCATTTATTAAGTTCTTGCTGAACATTCCTTAATCTCAGTCTAATTGGCAATTCTATTGTTTGGGGGTTTTTTTTTGGTTGGCATAGTGAGGGCGTGGCATATGTCTCTCACTAGTCAAATAAATTCATGTATTTTCTATTTAAACAGTAAATACACACATCAGAAACATAAATTCCCCTTCATAGACACTCTTTTCTGTAGCCATGTTACATCGGGGTGAAGAGTGGCTGTTCTGGATTTGAACAGCTTTGCTCAAATATCAGATTCATTACTTACTAGTTGCAGAACAAGTTATAATTTATTTAACTTTGCTGTGCCTCAGTTTTCCCATTTAGAAGCTGGGGATAACAGTAGCTATTTTATAAGGTAGTTGTAAACGTTAAATTAAATATGTATAAAGCAATGTAAGTATAATATGTATTAAGCTATTTAGTAAAGAAATTCTGCATATCCATATCCAGGCAAATTCAGAGAAAGGAAAAAAAAACATCAAAGGAGAGTCCTTTGAGAACTCTTCCAGTTGCTCCAGAAAATTAACTCAGCCTAAGAGCAGATGGGGCAATGTTACCCAAATAGGCTACTTTTCCGAAGAACAAAGCCATGTGCATCGGAATCTTTTCTGGCACCAATGCAGCACAACACATTTATGTTAATTAAGTAACTGGTGTTTGGGAGGGCACCAGGAAATAAATCCCTTCATACACAAATATATGAATAAGTTTAAATTGATACAAAAGTTTTAGATGATGGTTTGGCAAAGGTGTCAACATCCTTGAAAATGTGCATATACTTTACCAAGTAGTTGTACTTTTAGAAATATATCCTGATAAAATCATCAGTCATGTATGCACATATATGTGAAAGAATACTAGAGCTTCATATATATAAAGAAGTAAATAAAACTATACAATGTCTAACAATAAGGCTAATATTTAAATATTCCAACAATAGGGTAATTTTATTTCCACAAAATATTACATAATCAATAAAATTATATTGCAGAATAATATTTAACATAAAGGATAATCATAAAGTATTATGCTATAGTCATATCTTCTATTTATTTTATACACATGAAGTAGAAAAGATGAAAGACTTATCTATATGTGTAGATCATAAATTTACCCACACACCACACACCTCAAAAGGGCCTGGACAGATCTGTACCAAAACCCACTACTGACAATGATTATCAGTAGGTAGTGCCATCATGCTTATCTTTATTTCCTAAATTTTCTACAATCAGTTTCTATAACTTTTGTAAAGAAAACAATTAACATTTGGAATATTACTTGTGCTTCCTTTCTCTTCAGTAATGCTATTTAAGTCAGGATCCCAATACTCGTTAAAAGGCTCTTCCATTTATTCCTCAGTCCTTATTAGGGGTGTGATCCTGGCTTTGTCAGGGAGGAAACTGAATCTTGCAGTGGAACTTCCTTTGTATGAGTCCTCTGTGGAATAACAGGCAAGGATTCTGAGGGAATTAATCTTGTAAGAATAGTTACCTCTCCTCTTGCAAATATTAACCTTGCCAGGTGGACACCAGGTGAGGTTCCATAGGCACAAACAAATTAATAATGGCCTATCTGGGACCAGGGAGCTGGGAGAAAAGGCCCAGTTTAGAAAAAGAAAGATGAAGTTTGGCACCTGGCTGCTTTGGATCATGCCCTCTAATTCTGTGGTAAGTTTGCTAGCCTATAAACAGTGAGGCTGCCTAGCCAAGCTAAATGTTTTAGCTTGTTTTAATGCTTGTGCCTACAGTCAAATGTGAATCATTTAAAAAAGTATTTAACTCTGAGTAAAAATTAAAGAGAGTATCAGAATTTTTTCTAGTAGGAACAAAAGGGTAACTCCCTACTCTAAAAAGTCTTACATCTATAAAACTCTGCAGGTAAATAAGAGCCAACATAGTCATCTGATGAAGTGATAAAATTTGCCCTTTGATTTTTATGCTACAGTGTCTAATCTCTATAGCACCAAAAAAGGTCGCTGCACAAAATAATGCCATAGCAGATTTTTATTAAGGACTACACAGTAAATTACAGCAATTACATAAAATATAAATGATGAATATACTATTAATATCATTTATTGCTTATCTACTTGTGTCAGATGTTTTATATGATATCCATTTATCCACCTACAGTATATATTGAGCATCTACTGCGGGGATGCCATTAACAAAACAGAAATGACTTCTGCTCTCATAAACAGACTAATGAAGGGGAGAGGCATTAGACAATAATCACCATTAGTCAATTTCCATTGTGGTCAAAACCATAAAGGATAAATCAAATGATAAGGGAAGACTGCTGAAGAAGTGATATTAAAACTGTGAGCTACAGGATGCCAAGCGAAGTGCTTATGAGGGACAGAGGGAAATTCTAGGTAAAGAACATGGCATGTGGTACACTGAAAGTCAGGGTATTACTTCCATTTTACAGAGAAAAAGAAAGAAATTCAGGGATTTAAGTAAACATGTAGGTACCAACACAGGCAAATTTAAGAGCCAGAATTTGGACCTAGATCTATCTAGCATCAAAATCTACCTTTTGAAATTATTTTATAAGTGGCTTGATTTGATCTGAAAAATGATTCCCTCATCGTTATTTTCAGTGTGTTCACTCAGTTTCTACTCAAGAACTTTTTCTTTTTTTTTAATGTATGGGGTCTTGCTTTTCCTTTCTTGACTTCTAACAATGCTTAATTGTAAATGCTTTATTAATATTTCAAATGGATTACTCCAAAGATACATCTTTGGATTTCAGTTTAGGGTAACTACATTATCAGAAATCGTTAAGTATTTCAAAAGAGTTAAATAGATCCTAAAGTTTAGAGCCCATTTTCAATAACCAGACAGATAAATAAAGCTCCTGTATTATTAAGATATGTAAGGCAAATAGTTTTATGTGGAAAATATGAAAGTTTTATTCAGATACTATTTTTCAGTCCAAAGCTTCATCGTATTGGCTATTTATAAGACATTAAATATGACTAAAATTTCATTTCAATATATTTTGTATCAAAGAAATACTCCAAAAACCATAAACAAGACTTATTAATAAATGTAGCATCAGGTCATGTGTTTTTGGTTGTAATTTCATTGTGGTCTATTCATCTTCACAAATATTAATAAAACTAGCTAATACTAATAGATGGCATTATCAGTCATCATCCAAAAATTTCTCTCAGAGTACAAAAGAGGCACACTACTTTTTGGAAAATTAGCAGATAATGTGTAAGATTTTCATGACAATTGGCTTTTATCACCCTGGTATAATACTCTCTTGTTTAATACTAGACTCATACCATGTCATACCTCATACGATGTCTATACCTCTAGCTACTTTCTGTTGTTTAGAGCATAATATCAGAAAATATAAATTTTGGGCAGCCCTGGTGGCTCAGCAGTTTAGCTGCCACCTTCAGCCCAGGGCATGATCCTGGAGACCTGAGATTGAGTCCCACGTCGGGCTCCCTGCATGGAGCCTGCTTCTCCCTCTGCCTGTGTCTCTGCCTCTGTGTGTGTGTGTGTCTCTCATGAATAAATAAATAAAATCTTTTTTAAAAAAAAGAAAATATAAATTTTGACAAAAATAAATAAAGCCCTGGAACTTGGCTGCTTAACATAATACTTTTATAGGAAAATACTCATTTAGGTAATGGAAGTCCTAGCTTTGGGTCCAATTCTACATTAGTATCCACACTGAGTTGATGATGCTTTTAGAATCATCCACTGAGAACTGAATCTGCAAAGAAAAAGATTTAACTC
This sequence comes from Vulpes lagopus, assembly GCF_018345385.1. Lineage (NCBI taxonomy): Eukaryota > Metazoa > Chordata > Mammalia > Carnivora > Canidae > Vulpes > Vulpes lagopus. The sequence goes on along the minus strand of NC_054832.1, from coordinate 67,953,392 downwards.
TACTCATACACAAAGCCTATTCTTTGATTACAGTGCTTAGTTTTTCAAGTACCGGGGACATAGCCTTATTGTTTCTAATATTCCTATTGCCCATTCTTTTGCATTTCTTCCTCTCTATTATGCTAGCAAAGTCTTTGCATTTCAACATTTTTAAAAGTAGACCATGTCTGAGTCCAGGTATTAGTCATTTAATCATGTACTTTCAAATGTACTCATTGATACTAACTTTTTCCTAACAAGTGCTTTCACATTAATCATTTTGGTCTGATCCACTGCTATATCGTATTTTCTTTTGTCTAATACCCTGGAATCAATTCCCAGACATATTTCTGTATGTTTTTGCAATGCTTTTGTTGTATTAACTGTTTTTTCCTGATTTAGACTTTGTATATTCTCTTGGGCATGCTGACGTAGACACCAGCACCAGCACAGTATGAACCTCTCATTCATTAGTTTCACGTCCAGAACATAGGTCCTCTCTACCAAGAGCTAGAACTAGCCAAAGAGAATCAATTCCCTTTTCAGATCTGAACTGTAGTTTGGCAGAGCTCATTTTCCAAGCTTCTGAATTTTAATAATTTCAACTTTCCCCCAACTTACCTCTCCCTGTGATAACATATACTTCCTACATATAGGTATAAGCATATAATATACCTAATAGGACATGTATTGCCATGATATCATAATGTGTTTTTTGTATTGTTATCTAGTTTATAGTGTGTGTACCAAGCTAACATAAGGATTCTTTATATTAAATTCTCTGATGAAATAACTGCTGTAATTTTTGTCTTCTGAATAAACACTGACTGATATAGAAGTTTTTTATCAAGGGTGGCCCCAGGAAAATGGTCCTTCAAAAATGGGATTTGAGAAATGGCTTCATCATGTCTCAGAGCTTGAATACAATCCCGTGTTCCTTCCTAATGGAAAAAGAGATGCTACTTGGGTCATGAGATGCTGCAAAAATATGAATAATCACATGTGGTTGATTTAAAGAAGTGCCTTCTCAAGCAAGTATATTGGGGACCATGAGGTTTCTGTACTGAATCTTATTACAGTAATGTTGACTAGGAAAAAGTAATATGGGATTAATGTTTAACAACTGTTTTAAAAAAAATCTTGTCTGTAGTCATGGCCAATTTCTTTGGTGAAAATATTCTTTCTCACCATGGACAATATGAAACTATAAATGTGGTGTCACTGAAAATGGAGTTGAAAAGAGATGCATACATCATCCTCTGCTAGTTGGTATGAGCCAACTCTGACCCATGGCTGCATGGGCTGGATTTTTCTGACTGCACTGGACTTCTTAAAAAAAATACAAACTCAAGTCTGTATATTCTTGGGTCTAATTATGATCAGAGAGCTGAAGAGAATCCTTTAAATAATCTCTTATGAATGAAGCCATGAGGAATTTTTTTCTGAAAAACGAACAGACTTTTGTTGTGAAGGATGCAGAACTATAACATAAGTTGGATTTAGTTTTGTCAAAATTTTTATGTAAAAGTGAAGATTATCATTGGGAAAATGTGAGACCTTGAGGTTTGAAACAGGGATACCTGTGGAGGCTGTTTGAAGCAGAGGCCTCCAGGTCACATTAACAATCTTACTTGCAAGTAAGAACAACTGTCCTCCTGTTTCCGAGAAAATCAGCCTTCCCTTGTTTGACTATCTTGTCTTAAGTAAAATAATCATGAATATTATTTTTGCTTTCCTCCATCATGGTTCTTGGAATATGGTGGTGCTATGACTGAAGTAGCTGATTTTTTTCCTTAGGAAAAAGAATACTTTATATGCTGGCTCTTAAAACATGTTTCTAGGAACAGTAGCATCTGCATCACCAGAAAACTTGTTAGAAATGCAGATTACTGAGTCCCACCCTAGGCCTACTGAATCAAATTCCTACAGAAACTCAGAGGATAGGCTAAGCAATGCATCTTAAAAGCTCTCCAGGAAATTCTGATTCATGCTAAAGTTTCAAAACCACTGCTTAAATTCTACATTGAGCAACTTACAACTTTATTTTCTAGACTAGGGGGAGATAAACTTTAGCACCAATTAGACTATATTTTTTAAAAGTTATATAATCTCTTCTAAGAACTACAAACACATTTAATATATTAGAGGCAAATGCAGTCTTTAGTGAGGGGTATCATTCTCCCTTTTATTTTATAAAAATATATGTAATGAAATTTTTTTATTTATGTATTTGCCATATCAAGTCAATAACTACTTATGGGATACCTTGTATGTACCCATTCAAGTGCTAGGCACTAAGGCATAGAATAAGAATAAATATATCTTCCCTGAGAAAGACATCAAAATGACATTCCACTTTATCATTTGTGGTGATTATGATAAATCTTCCTTAGTTTTACTCTAGCAAGCTCCATTGATTAAAGATCTCACAACCTTATTAAGGAAATGAGGCTTATAAAGTAGAAACAGTTAGTAATTAGTAAAAAATAATTTTAGTCAAGTGACATCTTGTATAGTATAAATCATGAATGCTTCATTTGTTAGAATAGAGGAGTTATTGTGAGTTAAAAGAGTAGGAAGGTTTCATTGGAAACACTTTAAATGAGGCTTAAATATAAGCAAAATTTTGTCAGAAAGAATAAGATGGAGGGTTTAGCTAGGGAAGGGCATGTAAGTATAATGGCAAGAAGGTAGAAATGAGCATATGTGCAAGGCAATAAGATAGGTTTTTAGAGTAGCTGAAGAAGTAGTTCATTTAAATGAGTTTAGTTATATTAGATATTAATATAATCTAGACATTTTTATATTAGCAATTTAACCTCTTTTACCACTGTATTGCCCATAATTCATGGAGGATTTGAAAATGTTACCTGACATGAATGGACATATGCTAATTTCCCTGACGCTGGTGAAGGCAGTAAAGTCTAGGTTGGAAAGTGGAACAAGACAAGATAAAGTATTGGAGTCATAGTCATTTGATCCTTGATTTGACCAACAAGAAGTAAATATAAAACATGAGAATAGCTTCAGGAAAGAAGAAAGCAGTGTGGCAAAATCATATACCACTGGGACTACACAAAATGTGACAATGTATTATCATCCCACACATTTTTGTCATTTGTCCATCAATGAGTAGTCCAGCCTTCTTAGCTCAGATAGTTCCCTTTTACCTACCATATTCATCCTTCTGAATTTTACGTTGCAGATTGAAATGAGAAGAGGGTCACAGAAGAAAAGACATGGGAAGAAATGGACTAGGAAAGAAATTTTGAGGTAGATATAAGCCATGAAGTATAAGGGATTTAAATGAAAAAGAAAAGAAAAAAAAAAGCTAACTATTGCCATGGCCTATGTATATACTATTCACTACATGTGAAAAATACAAAGAATACTTGAGTTATTTCATAATTGCTTACACTTACTGGTCTATGTTCTCTGCTCTGGAATTGGGCCACGTGACTCATGATGTCAGTTTAGTTTCAGTGGAGCATGAAGTTTGATATGATATAGTGAACACCAAATATGATATGGTTAAGCCAGAGACACTGCCAAACATTCTACAAAGCACTGGCCAGTGCCCACAAAAAAGAATTATCCAGATCAAAATGTCAATAGTGCTGAGGTTGAAAAATCATGATATGACCTAAAACTGTTCTCTTTGTAGTATTCTTAAAATAAGAGAATTAATTTCAGGAAATACTTAACTGAGTTCTCTTTCTTTCACCTTCTACCTTTAGATTATCACATGCCTTCAGGACTCCATTTGCCAAATTATATCCTGAAGCTTGACATTTGTCACTGACGTATAGTTAGACCTATAGATAGACCATCATTTCTGCTTCCATTCTTGTTCCTCCTACATTTCATTAGTAGAAGTGTACCTTCTCTAATGCCTATAAGACCATGATCCTCTCCTCCATAGCCACCAATGGTATCCTTTATGGTGTAAAATCAAACCCAGGGGCACCTGGATGGTTCAGCTGGTTGAGTGTCTGACTTCGGCTCAGGTCATGATCTTGAGGTCCTGAGACTGAGCCCCACATTAGGCTCCCTACTAAGAAGGGAGTCAGCTTGTCCCTCCCTCTTTGCCCCCCCCCCAATTTTGCTTACTCTTTCTCTCAGATAAATAAATAAAATAATTTAAAACAAAATCAAACCCAAACTACAAACCATGACTGCAATATACCACAGAGGACTTGGCTGCTACCTAAATTCAGCTCTTATTACCCAAGATGCTTAATTTGCACTATTTTCCAGGCAATGGTCTTTTCACTGTCCCATGGATATGCCAAGCTCAACTCCATCTTAGGGCTTTGTACTTGCATTTCCTCTGACTAGAATATTCTTTCTCGAGTTTAACGTGGCCTTTCTTCTTCACGTTTTAGGATCCAGATCAAATAAAAATTTTTCTAAGAGGCCTTATTCCTGACCCATGATTGACTTTCCTCCTAATATTTATGATTTTCTGAAGTGATCTTCTGTCTTTATGTCTCAGTGTTCCATGTTATATACAAAAGTGTAAGCCTCATGAGGAAAGGACTTTGTCTTACAAAGTCTATTGTATTCCTCATGGCTAGAATAATGCCTGACATGTAAGAGTCCATTAATAAATATTTGTTGAATAATGAATGAATTACTAAGAGGATGAATAAAATCTAAAGGCTAGGGATTTGCTTAATGCTATGGATTCAACAAGGTAAACACTGTATCTTTCTCCAGTCTTTGAACATGCTCACTTTCTCTTCAAGGAAGTAAAGTACAAAATGACACTCAGGGATGCCTGGGTGGCTCAGTGGTTGAGCCTCTGCCTTCGGCTCAGGGAGTGATCCTGGAGTCCTGGATCAAGTCCCGCATCCGGCTCCCTGCATGGAGCCGACTTCTCCTCTCTCTGCCTATGTCTCTGCCTCTCTCTCTGTGTGTGTCTCTCGTGAATAAATAAATAAAATCTTTTAAAAAAAATTTAAATGACACTCAAAGAACAAGAATGAGTTATCCAGTTGGAAAGCAAGGAAAAGAACTTTCAGTATGAATGTACTACAAAACACTGAAGCTCAGGGTTAAGAGGTAGCTGGGCTTGTGGTGGGAGCAGCATTGCTGTTCTGGAGACAGACACAGAAGAACCAGAGTTGAGGTTGGATGGTAGAAAGGTACATAACAAGAACCTTATAGATATTAAGAATGTGGACTTTATCACGAGTGACTGGAGGGCTATAGAAGGGTTTTATATCAGTAGGTAATGTTATCATATTACATAGTGATTAAAGTATGGAACCTGAATTAATCAAGGCTGCAACTAAACCACATTTGCATAGGCAATGAGATCATAATTTGGGTAAATAGAGAGTTGGTGATGGAGGGTTCCTTCTAATGTTTATAATCCAATATTCAGGACTGAATTTAATTTTGTCATTCACCCAGTGAATGACAAAATGGCTCAGTGCCAATCAAATCCTGAATCAAATGATACTCTTCTGCAATATATTAAACATTTCACAAACTGCAGAAGACATGTTTTTTGACTAGTGAAATCACTTCAGTTGTAAACCCTTCTAGAATTTTACATTTTTAATAAATTGATCTAATTTTTCTCTTCTATTCATGTGCAGATCTGCTAAATTATGTTTCACAAAGAGTAAAGTGGTCAGATTCAATCAGACCATTCATTCATACCAGCCAGGGCTCTCAGTAATTACTTTTTATCTGAGATAATTTTAATTTGCCTTCCATTTACATAATGAAATCATTTTGTATCACTCTACCAAGAGCTCAGGAGGAATATTTTAGAATATCAATATTGTGTTTATTTCATTTGTTTAACAATATTTATGCATATCCTACTATGTGCAAGGTGATCTTACTATAGTCACATTAAGCAGAAAGATCATGATTATTTGTGAAGCACAAATCTAAACAGAAATTTGGATGTCTATGAAAAAATAATCTAGATAATTTAGGACTGGTGTGATTTTTTTTAGGAGGAATGTATAAATCAGATTGGACCACCTTCACAAAAACTTTAATAAATAATTTTATTTTCAGTTTGTAATTTGTAAAGCAAAATTAATGAAAAATTATTTATGTGTGACTATATTTTAAAAAATGACTTACAGTGAGTCTAGGAGTTCCTGTAGCTGTTAATTGTTTTGTAATTAGAAAGTGAATCTTACCTTTGTATTCTCTTTATCTAGCACAGTGCTGGACACAGAGTAAATGTGAAGTATATTTTTGTTTAATGGAACAAAGTAGAAATAATTGCCTTTTTTTCCCCTTACAAATCATTTGGTTGTTAAATTTGACTGGTGGGCAATTTATTTATATGTCTATGAAATCTCGTATTGAAAACAGACTCCACATTAGTTATGTTCTCACTCCAGTAAGCAACATTTGGTACTTTAAAAATCAAGCTTACTGTCATTTTTCCCCTATTCAATCCCTTTTATCACATGGACACTTGTGATTCCCCAAAAATGAGCTTTTGTAAAAACATGAATGCCTTGTTTGTATGTAAATAATTGTATTCACATCTTGTTCCACCTATCAATTTTACTGACATTGGAATATGGACAATTTAAGGCATATCATTATTAATATTAAAATAATGTGAAACTAAAATAGGAGTGTTGCATTAATAAAGTCCTTATGCAAACTATTTTTCCATTGTCAAATTAGTCATGTAGAACTACAAATATCATTCTCTAAGGTTCATGAACTTGAATACATGGTAACATCAGGATTTTAATATCTGGTAAAAAAAAAAGTTTTGCTGAAACCATATACTTAAAGTTTTAAACTCTGAAGTAAAATTTAGATTTTAGATTAAGCAGACGTGAAAAATAAATCAGTCAGACTGAAAGAGAACAGAATAAATACATCTGGTCAATAGTTTCAGGGGCTTCCTTATCTATTGTAGAATAAAACACAAACCTTAGCCCTATACAATCTAACCCCTGCCCCCTCTCTGACTACATCTCTTTGTTTTCCCTTTCTCAGTTGTATTAAGGTATAACTGAAAATAGTAAGCATATATATTTAAGACATACAACTTGATATTTTGGTATATGTGTACATTGTGAAGTGATCACCATAATCAAACTAATCAACATATTCATCACCACACTGTTAGCACCCCCTCTTTTCCTCTTTCCTTCCTTGGCAAGAACACTTACCTCTTTCTCTTCTTCTAACACATAAGGCTCATTTAGCAATGGGCTTCTCTTGCTTGGTGAGTAACTCCTTCAGATCAGCCAATAGTATCCCACTAGCAATTAGAACAGTTGAATGAATACTATATTTTAATTTAAAAACCAAAAACAGGGGCACCTGAGTGGCTCAGTGGTTGAAACTCTGCGTTTGGCTCAGGTCCTGATCCTGGGGTCCTGGGATCGAGTCCCATATCAGGCTCCTCACAGGAAGCCTGCTTCTCCTTCTGTCTATGTCTCTGTCTCTCTGTGTCTTTCATGAATGAATAATAAAATATTAAAAATAATAATAATAATAAAAAATAAAAACCAAAACCAAATCAAATAATCTGAATTAAGAAAAAAATACGGAATATCTGGAGTTAGACAAATCTAGCTTAAACCCATGCAGACATTTTTTGGACTAAAACCATTCTTAAGACTTCTTAGTTTCAGCTTCCTCACTGCACAACCTGGATAATAATCTTGGCTTCACAGGCATATTCTGTTAAAGACATATTACTGAAGTTTTAACACATAGTAGGCACTTTAGTAGTAGTAGCTAGTAATACAATAAAGAGGAATAAAAGACAAGTGTGATTTCATAAATATATATGTGTATATATGTATACACTCTTTCAATATAAGCATTCCTTAACTCCCTTTACACTGTCCACTTAGCAATTTTAGTCTGTCATTTTCTTATATTAGACAAAATGGAGGCCTAGGAAGTTCAGCTTGTTTCTATTAAGTCTGTACTTCTCATTTTTAATAAATCTGTAAATCTGTTTAGTACATATTATTTGTGTAAACATATGAGCTAATTGACATAACATTCTTTGTTTGACTAGCAATGCTTGTATTCTTAACACATAGAGTGCAGCCAAATTAGATTCAGGATAATTTTGTTCAGATACAACTCCCTCCAGCACTGGCTTCCCCAGGTTCCTCATTCAGGGCTCATAGTCAGAGGATTCCAGAAGCAAAACTAAGAGAATCTGCACATGAGCCTTTTGTTCAGGTAGGCCAGGTTCATGAGCATTTCAATTATTTCACCTGGAGGGAGCGTTATGACACCTTTAATAGCCTTGTATCAAATCTCCTGAGTATAACTCTTGAAATGATCAATTCTAACAATGGGCCATGGAGGCCCCTTTTTTCTTTCACAATGGGCATCAGTAACATTTTCACCAATAGCACAAAGACAGCAAGTATTGCATTCCTCGAGAAAACTAACCAAATATATTTATGCTGGGTAATATTTTGAAATTTAACTGATTTTTTTACTGCTATTTTGAATAGTTCTCTCTTTATGGACTTGCCACAGTTAAATCTTAAATTGAGACTATCTAAGAAGAGCAGAAAATATAAAATAAAATATGAAAATTTGGTTTCCAACCTATAAAATAGATAATATTTAAACTCAACTTTAAAAGCTTTTCTTGGGGGAAACATTTCTGAAACCCCAAAATGGTGAGGGCATAAAGAAATGAGAACATACACTTGAGCAGAATGCATAGTGATACTATGAACGGATGTTTCTGCAGAGAAGATGAAGCCTCAGGGAAAGATAAATTGGGTTCTGAAGAGCAAGGGTTAGTGTTTCTTTCCCCTTTCTCTGGATAAAGCTCTAATGGGGGATGGGGAAAAAAGAGCCCTTAGATACAGCTTAGATATAGAAGGGTTGTCTAAAAATAGAAGTCTGAAGTCTCATTAGAAGAGTGAAGTAGCAAACAGAAATGATGGCCAGACAAGGCCAGGCAGAAGGAACATATGGCAGTTTCCTCAATCCTCTGGGTCCACAGAATGTCAAAGAAGAGCTTAGGAATGTCTCTCCTGATTCTACAGAGATTTAGGTATGGCACTGACCTAGTGAACTGTCTTCAGAAATAGATTCAACAGAGAAAAGATCCGCATATGTATATCTTCATGCAGTGGTTCTCAAAGTGTGGTCCCTAGATCAACAGGATCAGCAGAATCATCATAGGCTGGTTCCACCTTAGACCTATTGGATCAGAAACTCTGGGAACCAGGGTGGAAGTCTGCATTCTAACAAGCCCTCCAGGAGATTCTGGTACAGACTCAAGTTTGAGGACCCCTGCTGGATGCCTGCAGAGAACAGAGGATTGTCAGGAGCTGTGCGATAGGACCCAAGTCAGGAGGCAGGGTGGATGTGCGGAACTTTAAATTGGTTGAATTTAAAATTGACTTACCTGTGAAATTACTGAATTTGAGAAAATCAATCTGTAGCTGATTGGACTGAGTTTTCTGCATCAGAAAAACAGGGATTTAGATCTCCTGATAAAAAGACTTAAAGTTTTGTATTTCTTGTATACATTATGGGTGACATTGGAAATCTATGCATATTATACACACAATGTCTTTATCTCAAGATTTAAAATTCTTTCTTACTGTCTATGCAAGAGATATATATGTAAAACATAGATATTATGTATCTATGTATATAGATATGTGTATAAAATATATATGAGTTCTATACCCATGCACACATATTCAAATTTTTTACTGTTGTCTATAGAACACATATATTATAGGTAATATCTCTCTATAGATTGGTTATATAAATATGTAATATCTATTTAGGTAATATCCACCTATTAATCTATAAAACCCTCCCTACTTCCCTCCTTTCCTTTCTTCCTTTCCTTTCCCAAGTTTCTAAACACTTAAAACTTAGATAAGCCTGTTGTGGAAATAATAGATCACTGATTTATCAAATTCATTGTCACATGTGTGTATCTGGTTCTGTCTGTGGGTACATGAGTATTTTCACATGTGTGATTTCCTTAATACACAAAGACAGTTGTATTTAACACTTTGTCTTATTACTGTGGCATACTTTAGTTAGTGAGAGCACAGTCACTGGTCCTTTATAACCTTCTGTAATCATTAATTTTTGTACAGACTTTGGAAGAGTAGCAGGGTATGCCACCCAAAATATGATTTAGGAGCATAAAAAAATTTTGAGGTGTTTATTTTGAGAGGCAGCAAACATAGGAGAAGCTCTGAAAACACAGAAGTTACCATTCTGTAACACTAGAAAGGGGAGGCTGAACCAGGAAAAGAGCTACTACCAGGGAAAATCTTTTACTTGAGAAAGTCACCTGCATAGCAGAGAAACCCACTACCCCAACTTCAGAAACCCCAAACTCCTATTCCTTTCCTTAGCTCAGGATGGTATGTATCTTCAATAGTCTCAATTTTTTGGATACCTTTTGAGCTCCATATCTTTGTGGGACTCCTATATAAACAAACAAGCATAATTAAAGTTGTTTTTTTTTCTATTAATTTGTCCTATTATGGGGGGCTCTCAGCCAAGAACCTAGAAATATAGAGGAAAAGTTATTTTTTCTCTCCTAAACTTTCTTTACAAATATCCATGATGTATACAAGAATTGGAAATCATAAATTCCATAACTATTATTAAATTAGTAAAATAGCACTAGGAAGGAAATATTTTCCTAGCCAAAAAAAACACATATACACACATAGAGGTGGGGAAAGAGAGAGAGATACTGGTAAGGGAGGAAGTGGGGGAAGGAGAGAGGGAGAGAAGAAGGGAAGAAGGAATGAGATCCCAAACTCACAATGAGGTAAATGATTTTCTTTCTATTTCATCTGTGGAATACTGAACTCTATTTCAGACATCTTGGTCCTCAAAAAACACTGACAGCATATTACGGGGATATCCTTTAGTTGTTAATAGTATTTATCCTACACATTCCCTAAGCACAACCTCTATGAAACAAAAGGTCTGTTTCCATGCTGATACACCAGTGCTTCTGCACTTGCTGTCAGGGTAAAGATATGTGCAACTCATATCCTCTGGTATTACAGTTCAGGAGACCATGGTGCTGAATAGGAAATCAATTTTCATACTTCAAGTTCTAGAATTTATTAGTGGTATTGTTGAAGAAGGTGGTTATAAAATTTTCATTTAATTCTAATCAGCATCCTTTAAAGAATTCAACCGCACATAAATTATAATGGATGAAAAAGGGTAGGCAATTGCAAAAAAAAAAAAAAAAAAAAAAAAAAAAAGCTGTTTCTCCATCACCCTGACAAACAGAGGTAGAACTTGGTGTTTATGTCCTCAAGGTTGTTTGTTTTCTACTCCATTATGATCAATTGTTTTGCATACTGGACTGTCATTTAATGGTTCAATAAATATAATACACCTATGGTTTTTGTTTCATGATGCAGTGCTCCAGTAGATAAAATAATTTTTTGAAGTTAATATACTCACAGGTTTCCAAAACAACTCAAATATCTCACATTTGCACTAGTACTATTAATAAAATTACATTGTAAATTCTCTCTGTAAACTTGAGTCTAGCCACAGAAGGAGCTTTAACCCACTGAGTGAATCTCCTTGATAACACATGCAGTTTTTATTTTTTATTTATTTATTTATTTATTTATTTATTTATTTATTTATTTATTTATTTTTTGCAATTAGCAAGAGGGTTTATTGGACGTTTGCGCAAACGAGCTCTCGGCCTCCGAAGAGGAAGAGAGCCCCGATTAGCAATTACAGGTATCTTTTAAAGGCAAAAGGAAAAAAAAACGCTTAAAGACAAAAGAACCTCGGAAGTCGCATAGCATTCAGGTTATTGATTTCACAGAGGGTCAACATGAACCTATTCAGGGACATTCCAATCAGGGTGTGGGGGGAAATGGTTTTCTTATTGTAAACAGATGCTTTTAGTTGCTAAAATTTCAGGAAGGCGCCTGGGTGGGCTGCCTCTGGATTAGGGCTGGCCCTACTTACAAGGGGGGAGGTTTCTTCATTCCCTCCTCTTGTTTGGGCTGATTTTAACCTTAAAATCTTAGGGAACATTTATTTCTTCAGTTTGGAGGGCCCGACATTGCTGAGTTAATACCAGAGCTTGGGTAATAAACAATCTTTCTCGGATGAACTGGAGCGGCCAGTTGAGGACTCAGGGGCCGAAAGTTAGCAGCAGGAGCAGGATAACTAGAGGGCCCATAATGGTAGAGATTAGGGTGGTTAACCAGGGAGACTGATTAAACCAGCTTTCAAACCAGCCCTGCTGGGCCTCCCGGTCCCTTTGTCTTTTATTTAGCCTTTCCCTGAGTTTGGCCATGGAGTCTCTGATGACTCCAGAATGGCCTGCATAGAAACAGCATTTCTCTCCTAGGGCTGCACACAGTCCTCCCTCTTTCAGGAATAGTAAATCCAAGCCTCTCCTGTTTTGGAGTACTACTTCTGAAAGTGAGGTGAGGGACCTGTTCCAACTTAGAAATGGACTGCTCTAGTGCCCGTAGATCCTCATCTACAGCTGCCTGGAGTTCTATATAACATCGTGAGCCCTGGATCAGAGCAGCTGCGCCAGTACCCACCCCAGTAGCGACCCCTAGTCCCAACATAACGGCTAGGGTTAGGGAGACAGGTTCGCGCCAAAAACGGGTGGGATGTTCATCATACTGATTTTCTAGAGTTTCAGCAGGGTGATAGAACACCCTGGGTATGATCTGCACCATGACACAGAAGTCGTTTGAGCTATTTAGAACCTTAGCTGACACACAGGGGGTGAGGACTTTGTTGCATGCCCACCAAGTTCCCGGCTGGGGCTCCAGGTAAGAGTCAGTCCCTAAAATCGGGGCGGTAGTGTTGCAGAGTTCCTGGTAACCCCGGGTGAGTATAGTTAGCCTTGACAGTGATGTAATCCCAGGAGGAGGAGGGCCTCTCATCCTGTGTCTCCCTAGTCTCGCACCCCCAATTTTTACAATAGAAGTATTCCCCTCCTCCACAGGTGGGATTTAGCCTGCGATCTCTGTGGTACCCGGGACAGACATAAAAGGGAAGAGTGCTTAGCATGGCCCTTCTGTCAGGCGTGCCACATCCTCCCCATGGGTCCAATCCCAGTCGCCCTGGAGGGCTTTCTCGGTTAGAGGCTCTAGAGGTGTCCAAGTATCCCTCTAGGTCCCATGGGCTAGGTGCCCCTATGGTTAGCTTGCATAGGTCAGGATATAGGTTAGGCCACCAGGTTCCCACGGGGGCGGTCTTAGTTATAGACCAGACCTCGTCACCCCCAGACGTTAGTACCTGCCAGGTTAACCTTTTGAGGGCATGAGGGTCACCTTTGGCGGAGGTAAAGAGCGCTAGGAGAGGTAGCGAATATAACAACTGTCATTGAACAATTTTTGAAAGTCTTATCTTGAGCGGGTTTTGGGTGCGGTGGAGCTTCCATTGGAGTGGCTCGCCCGGTCCGTCCTGGCTGGCGTCAGCGGTGCTCGTTGATGGGGCGCGCTTGACGTGTGAGGCGTGGACCCAAGCAGCAATGCCGTCTACCTTTAAGGCGGCTGGGGTGGTCAGTAGTACAGTAAATGGGCCCTTCCAGCGGGGCTCAAGCGTCCTGGACTGATGTTTCCTGATGTAGACGGAGTCACCGATCTGGAGCAGGTGTGGGCCGGTTGTGTCTCCGGGGCGGTAGACAGCCACAAGGGGTTTCCAGATCTGGCGCTGGATAATCTGGAGCGCCTTTAGCCTGTCCTGTAAACCGGGAGTGTTAGCAAGAGGGTCAATAGCAGAATCTAGCAAGTCCGTTACTGGTGGGGGACCTCCATAGAGAAGCTCGTAAGGAGTTAGCCCATGGCGCGCGGGAGTGTTCCGGACTCGGAACAGGACCATAGGGAGGAGTTGGACCCAGTCTCTAGTGCCAGTCTCCAATGTCAATCTGGTTAGGGTCTCTTTAATTGTTCTATTTATTCTTTCTACCTGCCCTGAGCTCTGGGGTCTGTATGCACAATGTAATTTTTAATTTATCCCCAGTAATCTGGCCACCAACTGACTTACCTGGGAGACGAAGGCGGGGCCGTTGTCCGACCCTAACCCTATTACCTTGGGCAGTCCAAACCAGGGGAAAATTTCTTCTAGGATTTTCTTGACAACCACCTGGGCAGTTTCTCATTTGGTGGGGAAGGCTTCTGCCCATCCTCCTGTGGGCCTAGTGCAGCGGCCCGTGCTGTTTCATCGGCCATCCTGTTCCCCTCTGCTACTGGGTCGTTGCCTCGCTGATGCCCCGGACAGTGAATTATCTACCACGGCCGCCCCGGCTTTACGTTCACCATTTCGTAGAAAGCTACTCCCCTCGGTGTACCAGGTTGCTTCAGCATCTGGCAAAGGCTGGTCCGTCAAGTCCCCTCTGGTGCCATGGACCTCGGCTAGGATCTGGTGGCAATCATGCATTACCAGGGAGGGGGACTCGGCTTCTGGAAGCAAGGTGGCCGGGTTTAGGGATGTAGCCGTTCCAAACCGTATCCCTCGGAATTCAGTAACATGGCCTGATAATGGGTGACCCGGCGTTTGAGAGCCATCGATCAGGGGGCTGGCGGATGACTGTCTCTATGGCATGGGGGGGCCACCACAGTGAGGGGTTGGCTGAAGGCCAACTTATCTGAGTCTTTTACCAGGACTGCCACAGCCGCTATTATTCGGAGACATGGGGGCCATCCTGCAGCCACTCTGTCTAATTTTCTTTTGAAAAGTATGCCACGGGCCTTTTCCAGGGTCCCAGTTTCTGAGTTAGGACCCCTTTGGCTATTCCTTGGTGTTCATCAGCATATAGCGCAAATGGCTTGGTTACATCTGGGAGGCTCAGGGCAGGGGCAGTCAATAAGGCCCTTTTTATTTTGTCAAAAGCCAATTGTTGCTCCTTTCCCCAGTGGTAGGGGGTGTTGGATTTCGTAAGAGGATATAGGGGAGCCGCCAGCTCTGCAAACCCGGGTACCCAGAGGCAGGCAGAACCCAGCACTGCCGAGGAACTCTCGTAGCCCTCTGGCATCAGTGGGTGCTGGGATCAGGGCTACAGCCTTTTTGCGGCTCTCTGTGAGCCACCTCTGGCCTCCTTCCAGGAGATATCCCAGATAGGTCACTCGTCTCTGGCCTATTTGGGCCTTTTTGGCGGAGGCCCTATACCCCAGTCCTCCCAGTCTCTCGAGCAGGGCCCCCGTACCTTTTACACAATCCTGTTCTGTCTTAGCCACTATGAGCAAATCATCCACGTACTGCAGGAGAACGAGGTCCGGATGGCCAACTCCGAATTCTGCCAAGTCCTGATGAAAGGCTTCGTTGAACAAGGTGGGGGAGTTTTTGAATCCCTGTGGTAGCCTTGTCCAAGTGAGTTGTCCTGAGAATCCCATCTCAGGATCTTTCCATTTAAAGGCAAAAATAGGCTGGCTTTGAGAGCTTAACTCTAGGCAAAAGAATGCATCTTCTAGATAGAGCTCAAGGGTCCTTCTGCCTCAGTTAAAACTGAATCTTGAGCTCCCGTAGCAACCAGGAAGGTCACTGGTTGACCCCCCCACTTTAAGGGTTATCTGAGGCTCAGGGGGGGGGCTCCTGGCCCTGACACCCCTAATCTTCATCCTCTAGGGACAGTACGGGAATGGGCTTCTTAGGTCCCTGCGTTTGGCCCTTCTTTGGACAATCTTTAACCCAATGTCCTTTTTCCTTGCAGTAGGCACGCTGGTCTCGTTCAACCCGTGGTCTTCTTGTCTCCCAGGTCCTTACTCTGTCCTGACTTACTCTGCCCTGAGCTCTGTACTACGGTGGCCAGTATCCCAGTCAGTTCTTTATTGCGTTTCCTTTATCTCTTTTGTCTCTCTCTCTCTCTCTCTCCTCTCTCTCTCTCTAAGTATACATACGGTAGCCTTCCATTAATCTTTCCAGAAAACCTGCACTATAGCACGTACCTTTGCCAAATTGGTGGGGCGTCGCCCTGCCCCTCTGAGACCCGCTAGGAGTACCTGGCGATAGAGACGGAGCCGCTCCCTCCCAGCAGCAGTGTCGGAGCGAACCAAGGGGAAAACGTCCTCAATTTCATTAGGCAGCTGGGTCGGCCTCCCATCCGCCCCGGGGACGTTTTTCTGTAGCCGCGCGGTCTCTCCTCCGTGGTGAGGAGAGTCTGCAGGAGCTGATCAGGGTGCCCATGGGGTCCTGGATGAAAGACCGGGGCCTTCACCTGCAAGATAATGTCAATATTAAAAGTTCCATTCCTGGGCCACCCGACGTTGAGAGTCGGCCACTCTGAGGAGCAGAAGGTGACCCATCTTCGTCTTCTGACTTCGACCGAAAGGTTGTGTGCTCGCCGGCGACTTCTTTCCAGTGATCTAGAGCGAGGCTTAAAGGGGTGGTTACAGTTTGCCCCGCGGGTGTAGAAAAGAGGTGAGCGGGGAGGAAGAGGACAGGAAGAAAGACACAGAACAGACAGATGCACACAGATGACAGGACCGGCTCGGCGGATTCAGACGGGAGCGGTCGCCAACAGCGACCCTCCCCAAAGAGGAGGGAGTGCCGGGCTCCGTCCCTCTTCCAGACCACTCGGGAGTCCGACTCCGGAGCGGGACCAGAAAGACACAGAACGAACAGACGCACACGAATGACAGGACTGGCGCGGCGGATTCAGATGGGAGCGGTCGCCGAACAACAACCGTCCCCTGAAGAGGAGGGAGTGCCGGGGCTCCGTTCCTCTTCCAGACCACTCGGAGTCCGACTCCGGAGGGGGACCAGGGGTCTCGGGCACGTCTGCCTCCCCCGCTGGTCCAAATACAGAATACAGAGTACAGCGTCCTGCAGGCACAATACAGACCCGGCACAGACCCGGCCAGTCAGACAAACGGACGAGACAGATATGACATTTAGCGAGCTCGGTCTTACCTCCTACTGGTCTTAGGATTGAGCCTGGGGCGTCTCGGATCCCGGACGAGCCCCCAAATGTTGGACCCTGGCTCACGGGTGCCAACGTGTCCCGGCAGACGCCCCAGAGACTCAGACCCCAGACAGGCAGATGCAATTAGCAAGAGAGTTTATTGGACGTTTGCGCAAACGGGCTCTCCGCCTCCGAAGAGGAAGAGAGCCCACATGCAGTTTTTAAAAGAGTACAAACTTTCAGTTATGAGTAAGATCTGAGGATTGAAAGTATAACATGGTGATTATAATTGATAACAGTATATGATATAACTGATAAGAGAATAGAAATGCTATTAAGAAAGTAGAATTTAAACATTCTCACATACAATAAAAGTAAATATGAAAAGTGATGAATGTGTTAATTCATAGGGGAATCCTTTCCCAATATATACATATATATATATATATATATATATATATATATATATATATATATATAAAGTCATCACATTGAATTCATATCTTATAATTTTATTGGCCAATTTTATCTCAGTAAAACTGTGTAAAATGTTTTAAAAAGATCAGATAGCTGGCAAAAAAATATTTAACTCAGATTTAACATATTTAACAAAAATATTAAAATTATGGATATTCCACATAGCTTCTCAAAGCATTGCATAAAAATTCAAAATATGTTAGGTCATGATTATCAAACTTAATATATTTAGTTTCTCCAAAATAACTTCATAGAATTTCAGCTATTAAACTTTTCTTGGTAGGGCAATTAATTGCTTTGTTTAAATACAAAGAAAAGGTCATAAATTGATGATATGAAGATACAGCAGTTGGCCCAAATAAACCAGGTAACAACCATACTATAACAGAACCCAGGATCGAATCCCATGTCGGGCTCCCGGTGCATGGAGCCTGCTTCTCCCTCTGCCTGTGTCTCTGCCTCTCTATCTCTCTGTGACTATCATAAATAAATAAAAATTAAAAAAAAAAAGAAAATATATTTGAAACAAATCTTTTTTGTCATTATATACATTTCCCAATTGAATCTAACATCTTCTTTCCTTCTAGTTGCAAGTTTTTAAGTAGAGATAATAACAATCAATTAACAAGGCTATTATGATAATTAGAAATACGACATGAAATATGTATTCCAGAGTGTTCAGTAAATATCTGTTTTTATTTGTGTACCCATTTTGTCCCCCATGCACTTTCTTTTATCAATTGTTTCCAAAGAGGAGGATGATCAAATTAAGGATTGGTACTGTTGTGCCTCCATCGTAAGAATGACGTCAAGAACATGGGGTGCCTGGGTAGCTCAGCTGGTTGAGTGTCTGCCTTCAGCTCAGGTCGTGATCTCAGGGCCCTGAGATTGAGACCCTCATTAGCCTACTGCTCAGTGCTTCTCCCTCCTCCTCTCCCCCTCCCTCTGCTTGTGCTTGTGCCCGTGCTGTGCGCAGAGTATGCTCTCTCTCTCTCAAATAAATAAATAAAATCTTTAAAAAGAGAGAATGATGTGAAGATCAAAAGTAATGATGATGGAAGTGAAAGTGTTTTAAACTACAAGGCTTGTGTGGACCCACTGGCATAGACATCTTAAAGACATGAGTAGGGAGGTTATTGCTGCTACCATAGAGTGACAAACCAGAGAAGACATCAGCTGGACCAGCTGGTAGCACAAGCAAAGCCAGGCTGCAGAAGTTTTTAGCTTTTGATTCAGCAACAGGATCTTCTTGGCACTCCTAAGAGGATCAAACAAGTAGGAAAACTCCCAGTGAACAAAAAACTTAAAATGATGATGTAGGAATCAGGTTACCTAATTACTTACATTCATAATTAGAATTAAAAAGAGCAAAGGATAAAAAAAAAAAAAGAGAGAGAGCAAAGGATTCAGAACATTTCTGTCTCCTTGTTACCCATTCTTAACTGTAGAAAACACTATAAAGAATCTGAAATATGAAAATATATTGTAAGACTTCAAAAAGGCTTGTGCTATCAAGACCAAGCTTTTAAATTATTTGTGCAGATGGCTAACTTATCCATTCTTTTATGGCTTTCCCTACTTCCACTCTAAAAATAGGAAAATGCCTTATTGTCTTTCTCAACTATTGATTATCCTCAAAAACTAGAAACTCCAAAGAGTGGTTTACCTTTAAGAATCAGGAAATACTAGTCAGTGTGTGTGTGTGTGTACGTGCGCGCGCACCTGTCAGTTTGTTTTTGGGGAAAATTAAGTGGCAGGACAGTGGGAAATGAAGAAATGGAAGAAAACCAGCATGGATAGCAAACAGATGTCCTTAATGACACATGAGCTCATGTTGAGTGTCACTTAATTCTGGAATTAGAGAGTATGTCATATTTTATATTCTCCATTCTAAAGCAGGGAACTATATCTCAAAGTTGGCATTTTCTCTCTTTTTAAGAAATTACTTTTCCATCCCTATTTAGAAATACTATTTTCATATGTATTTTTGTTTCTTGTCCATTGGATTTTATAACTTCCTTTTATTCCATTCTCAATCTTTTTTCTTCTTCATTATATTCAAATAAATTTTCTTCACATTTAAATTCCTCTTTCTATGGTTATTTCTTTGTTCTCATTTTCACCTATTTTCATTCCAAGTATCTTCTTAATTTTACCTTGTCTCCAGGGCTCCTGCCTTATTTCACAGCCTGGATGATATCCTTATTTCCATCACCAAGTTAGTGATTTCACTTAACTCCTTTTTTAAGGGATAGTGTAAATGAACCATCCCTTTGTCTACTAATATCTTCAATACTCAGAATGTACAGAACATCCAGGTTGGCCTCCCCAAAAAAGCCCAGGAAAGTCATCAAGATGTCATCAGCGGCATTCCTAGAGGCAGGAACCATTATTCTCGTCTATCCCCAAAAGTGAAAAGGTATATCCAGGCAGATAACTATAGCTCCCAGAATGTCTATCCTTACATGGGCTCAAAAAGCAAATACTCTTCTTAAACTAAACTGAATATCCATTTTATTCATAGAAAAAGCATTTGAAAAATAACACTAATTCTCTAAGATATTGCATTATTACATTGCTCTAAATGATCCCCGAGGGGTCTGAGGATTTAATTGGATTCCCTGCAGTTGTGAAATTATATCAGGAAGTAACTTAATAAGCAAGGTATTTTGCTTTCTAGAAGAGTAAAGACATTGAATCATTTTCCTTTGCTACTCACAGGCATGCATGCCCATATCCATTTAAGGAATGCCAACATAGAACAGTATTTGTAATTTCCCTGGTTATAAAATTGTCTACTCATGAAATTTTAAGCAAAGGAATAGGTTAACTATTCAGCAATATTGAGCCCTTCCGGAATCCTAAAATGATTTCTTCATTTCGTATGGCAAAAATTATCCAAATTAAAATGTTTCTTTTTAAATGTAACCTGGAAAGGTTATATGGGGAAACCATTGCCGTGCTTTTCTCATATTCTACTTCAACTTATAAAGTTAATCGTTCCCAGATAGAGGAAATTTTCATCCTTTCCAGAGAAACATCTTTCTCCCTAGCTGAGACCCTCTCAGAGAACAGGCCAGCCATGCCGCAGCTTCTCCAGCTACACTCAAGTGGGTAAATTCAATTCAGGCTTGTGTTAGGAGGCCTGCTGCAGCCTTTTTTCTTGGCTTTATTAGAGAGACCTATTCTTTGTGGGTTTGGGATATTACCATGGCCCTTGATAAAATCAAGAAGCTGGCTTGTCATTTAGCCACAAAATTCTTTGCTTGTAAGTGACTAGGACATATAAAAGTTAACACCTGGCCAAATGGCAGGTAAAAGCTTTTGTAATTTAGCTACAGACAGAACAGGGTTGAATTCCCAGTTCAGAGACTATCTATGAGAAACTGAGAAGTTTTAGTCTACTGAGCCCTGGTTTCTTCATTTTAAGTTAGGATAATTTAACCATGACAATTGTTTGAAAATTACAGGTAAGTGTAAAGTGCCTAGAATAACACCTTATAAACAGTATATATAGACTGAGAATTTGGTAAGAGCCGCTGATTAAGTGTGAATAAAAATTAGTCTTCTTATTGGCTTGTGATAATTTATCACATTCATTATTTACCTATTTGTTAGGTCTTAATAGGAAAGAAGAGTTACAAAGAAAAACTTATTTGGAAGAAGAAATAGAGTTTCCAAATCATGAAATAAATCCTGGCTGCAAATGAAATCTCCAACTACTAAAGATGGAAATAGTCTAAATGTCTAAAAAATCAAAATTACAGATTTTGTAGGAATCTTGCTAAGTTAGTTTAGCTACAATCCCCCATCCTTCCTATCTGATCTCCCTTGATTTCTACTCTGGTTCCTCATCCTCCACCATCCCCCAGGTGATATCTGATTTCCTGGCTTGCCTTCTGCAACAATCCTGTGAAATCAGTATAGCCCCAATCCCCTGATGTTCCCCTTAGTAAATTTCCATCCACCGACTCCAACCTCTCCTTGGCTATAAGTTCCCACTTGCCTGTGTTGTGTGCAGAATTAAGTCCATTCTCTGTCTGGCCCACTGGAGCCAATCCTGTGATTAAAAAGTTGAAACTTCCCCCATCATATCTCTGGGGTGGGGAAGATGGTCTGGAGATTGAGTTCAATCACCAGTGGCCAATGATTTAATTAATCCTGCCTATTAATGAAACCTACACAAAAACCCAAAAAGAGAGGGCCCAGAGTTTCCACATTGGTAAACTCATTCAGATTTGGGGAGAGTGGGTGCTTAGAGAGGGCACAGAAGCTCCATATGCTTCCTCCATACCAAGCCCTATGCATCTTTTCCACTGGCTCTTCTTGAGTTATATCGTTTTATAATAAACTGGCAATCCAGGAAATAAAATGTTTCTCTGAGTTCTGTGAGCCCATCTAGTAAGTTAATCAAATCCAGGAAGGTGGTTGTTGAAACCTCCCAATATTGGTCAGAAACACAGATGACAACCTGGACTTGTAACTGGTTTCTAAAGAGGGGATGGGGGCTCTGTTGTGCGTATGAATCCTTGAGCCTCTGGGGCCTGATACTGTCTCCAGGCCAATAGTGTCAGATTTGGGTTGAATTGTAGGACACCTAGCTGGTGTGTCCAGAGCATCTCTTGATGGGACGGGAGGGCCCCTCCTCCCACCCACACAGATCAGATTTCTTTTTTTTTTTTTTAAGATTTTATTTATTTATTCATGATAGACAGAGAGAGAGAGAGAGAGAGAGAGAGAGAGAGGCAGAGACACAGGCAGAGGGAGAAGCAAGCTCCATGCAAGGAACCCAACGCAGGACTCGATCTCGGGACTCCAGGATCGCGCCCTGGACCAAAGGCAAGCGCCAAACCGCTGAGCCACCCAGGGATCCCCGCAGATCAGATTTCTTGACCAGAACTTTTAGTATCCTGTTCAGTTTCAACTATGTTCCAGCTCACTTGTTAAGCAAATTGTGAAGTTAGCATGTAAGAGTGAAAGAAATTACTGTTTTTAATTTTAGGCACATTTGGATTTGAGATTGGGATATTTTGATGGTTGCTTTATGTTTAATCACACTTGCATTTTTAAAGGACTGGGTTCATTTGTTGTTTATTAATTCAATAATTTATTATACGAACAAATGTTTAGTATTCCATTGTCTTATGTGAGGACAATGATTTATTGACAAAACACAATATTTGAAATAATGCTTTGTACTTACAAAAGATAATTCACACTTTTATAGTGACCAGTTATATTTCCCTCTCTCTTTTTACACACACACATACTCACACACACACAAATACAGTCTTGCTTTCAGTGTTCTATATTTCATAAGACTCAGTTCTATTTTGATTCTTTGCTTCAGTAAAGAATTTCAGTGAATTCTGTATGTAATAAATGCTACTCCTTTTGATCCTACTATTTCCTCTTCGTTGTAACCAATTATGATGTCAGGAATGTTTTCTGTTATCCCTTTCCTTCATCTCCCCCTCCCAAAAACAAACCTAAAATAATTACAAATCATTTACCAGGAAATATCCCCTGATCCTTTTTAAATTTTATTTCTAAGGAAGTAATAAGTAGATTATAGTAGCAGAAAGAGGAAAGATGTAGTAAATTGCTGAAAATCACTAGGATAAAATTATAAACATTATAAAATAATGCTATTTTTATGTTATTTCCGAAGACATTGCTTAGGTGCTAGAATGAATACTAAGACTCTCCCAAATTGAATTTTTAATAATATTCCATCATACCATTCCTGTGGAACAATAAAAATATACTAACAAATGCAAACAACTCTCTTTTGTGTGGTAAAGAGAAAATAAAAGAAATATAAAATTATACAATATTTTTTATTAAAGAAACTCTTTTGCTTCTAAGTTAGTGCCACAAAATGTGTTCAGAATATCTTAACTTATGATATTTTTGCCTTTCATATATGGGTAGGGAAATTAGCTCTATATTTGCCTGAATAGATAACACTTTCAACTCACTAACACTTTTCCGGTGCACCCTGTTACATACCAAGATATACTAGATTCCTCTCAAAGTTAAGCATCACAGGGGGAAAAAAATTGGTCATCAAAGAAGAATGTTTAGAGTTTCAGTAAAGCTAGAGTACTTCTGGGAGAATTGTTAGTTTGAGACATCGTTTCTTAAATTTCATTCCTTCATATACTGTCTTCCTAAATTTATCCAGAGGCCAGGGATTGGCTACCAGGGATTATGTGATTTACGCTGTCTCTGTTGGATTGGAGAACACAGCCCAGCTTCCTTTAGCCATCCTCCAAGCAATAATAGCAATAAAATGTTGTGTTAGGTACTAGTTATAAATATACGAAGCATAAAATAAATAAGTTTTAAAAGTGTCTCTCTTATATGATTTAAAATGAGCTGAAGTCCCCCAGTGATCTGCTTACCACATTTGAAGAAACCCTGACCACTGACAATATGGCCAGCTCCTACCTACCCTCCCAGGTCCTGACCTGGCCACATCCTGAATGGAACTGACCATTTGTGCCGAGTCTCTTCCTTAACTTCACAACTCTAGATTTAACACAGAACTGACTTTTCTCTCTGGTCCTGATTATTTCTGCCTCCCTACCTTACCCAGCCATTCCCTGAAATTGCTACTGGAGTCTGACACATATAATTTCTTTATTTTTCAAACTTTTAGAAAATGCCATTTCCCTCTCTCTCCCTTCTATAGTGAAGTCCCTGATCCTTATTTCCTACACCTTTTGCAAGAGATCACCCATTGTCTGACTTTTCTTTTTCTGAGATAGACACTTCTCTGACATTTGGAAACACAGTGCCTCCTTTATCCTTTTCTAACCTTTTAGTAGTTAATTTGGTGATGCCCTTT
Organism: Vulpes lagopus; assembly: GCF_018345385.1. Taxonomy (NCBI): domain Eukaryota; kingdom Metazoa; phylum Chordata; class Mammalia; order Carnivora; family Canidae; genus Vulpes; species Vulpes lagopus. The sequence goes on along the minus strand of NC_054832.1, from coordinate 67,929,213 downwards.
TCCCTTCAATTACTAAACTTTTTTTCACACATTATACCAACATGCTGAGAAAGCCTGCTTCCTGTGTAAAAGTTTAGATTGTTTAGAAAAGACCAGGTGGCTATCAGTGCTTCACACTATCTGGAAAAATCTGATTTCCTCACCTACCTTTTGAATAGATCCTGCTTTGCATAAATTTAACAGTTTTGTATAAATAATGACAACACTTTGTTCTATTAAACATTGAGTTATAGTCTTTATTCTGTTACATTATTCAACTATTTTAGGGGTAAAAAAAATGGTGTAAAATGCTGTCAGAGCTCAGGGTAAAAGCTCTATCATATCTGAAGCAGCCAAGAAAGATTTCTCAGAAAAATAGGAGTTGATATGACTGACAAAGGTGGAGGAAAATGCAAGGTAAGGGGGAGGTCAAGATACTCAAGAGGAGGGATAAGCAGTACTTTGTGTTTGTAGAAGGTGCAAGCTTCAGATACTGGAGATAAACCTGCACATTAGACCAAGGATATTTTGTAGAGATTGTTTGAGGTCATTCTAGGACTTATTTATACAATTTGGACCTAAAGAATATTTGTGAAGAAAAAAGTGACTAAGTATTAAATATCCAAACAGAATTGGGGAATCTAAAGGAGTAAGCGTGATACAGGATAGAATCATCTTAGTAGTGAATTACATGACTGTTGGGAGAGCTGGGCCTTATTCAGATGATAAAAGAGTGCAAAAATAGGGCAAATAGAGCTCCCAGTTTAGAGGTATTCTTTCATAAGTCCTCATTTATTTATTGAACATATATATTGAGAAAGCATTGGGTGGCTTCAAGGGTAAACAAAAAGAGATGACCCAGACACAGATTCAGTCTTTTTCAGTTTTACTGCTTATAAATGAAGTAAGCCACGTAGATAAATAAATATAATTCATGATAGAAAGTGTTAAATGCCATGAAAGAAGTACGGTAAGAATATTTTCAGAATGCAAAGAATGACATAATTCCTTCCCAATAAGGAAAGTAAGGCAGGCATCAGAGAAAAGAGTGACATTTCATCTAAAGACTTAAATTTAGGAAAGCTTTGGTTACAGTCAGTCAAGGAAAGTGAATTTGAGCTGTGGCAGAAGTAACATGAGTAAATGCAGATTTTGGAAAGCGTGGGGTCTTTCGGAGAGCAGATAATCAGTTTGTAAACTGTCAAATCCATAAAGGATGCTCACTTCAAGGGCACGTTGACAGGTTGGATGCTATTTATTCAACTAATTGTTAATGAGTAAATGGTTCCCTTTTTTTAAACTCTTATCACCCTTTTATTCATATTTCACTGAGGTCAATTTTACAAGTGACGTAGAAAGTGGAGGTCAAAGGAATAAAGAGTCAAAGTCAGCTAGTATTGTTGAATTAGTGTCTTTCACACACACACATATACACACACACAGTCCTCACAAACCCCTCCTTATGTTTCTAACCTCTGTCAGAGTTGATGATCATGCTGAGATGGGAAAATTTGAGCTTCTGTTGCATGTTTAATTGAAAGGATGCTACCTTATGTCTCTTGTTGCCCTTGGCCATTCTTTGGCCTCCAGTCCATCTAAGGCAACCCTGAATGTGAGTCCCCTTCAGCACCTGCTCTAACAGCTCTGTCAGTCCATAAGTATGACTACATGTGGTGTCAGGCAGTAGTTCTCTATTACTTTTACTCTATTACTAGTTACTCTGTTACTTTTTCTCTACTACTTTTATTGTATTACTCAAGAAGATCCTATAAAGGAAGAGCATTTTTTTCTTCTCCTCTCTTTAATAGGTATATAATTAGTACTAAGATTCAATGAAGGTAATAAAATTCTTAGAATCAATGTTTATGTAATTCCTGGTTGCAAATCATACTTGTTAGCACATCATTTGGAAGATGGGCTAAAATAATTTTCTAGGTCCTAAATACCTCCAGTCTGTAATGCTTATCAAGAATAAAAAGAAAATGCACGCAAATGCCTTGGTGTTTAGCATTCTAAGATCTGTATTAAGAGACTATCAGCAAGATAGCCAAATAAGATGTCCATCGCTCATATTTTCCCTTCAACAGCAATAATTTGGGACTCATCCATGGACAAAAGTGATTAGTAGGAGCTTTGGGATCTAAGCAGGGAATTGTGAAATCCTGGTGCAGTCCAAGACTGAGGAAAGCCATAAGGCAGCCTACAACTAGGTAGCTAACTCACAAACTATGGTCCCAACTATAGGCCCAGAAACAGTGCTGTACCCGTGAGGACTTGGCCATAACCCCATTTGGCTTTAGTTCTATCACTAGCACTATAGCCATGGAACTGAGGAAGCGTCTCATCCATCTGTGCCGGGGGTAATAGGCACACAGACCTTGATCCCAGTTGTGGCCCCTGAATGGCTCTAGCCCCTCTCAGCCATGGGCCAAGAATCCCTGAAGAACACAGATTTAGTCAATCACCCAGAGACAAAATAGCCTTTATGGAAGTCCAGGAGACTGGCAGAGTAGTTCCAGTGCAGCATTGGAGGAAAAATATCAGATTGGATGCTTCAAAGAGGTAAGAGAAACAGTTTGGCCTTCCTTCCATTGCCTCTCCCCAGAGCAGCATAGCTCCATGCAAAGAGAGCCATTCTCCAATCAGCATTTATCTTGCAGGGGAAAGTGAGAGCATGTAAGTGAGTGTTCCCCTTCCCAAGGTGTGCAGGGTGTTGCTGAACAGGCCCATTCTTACCAGAGTACAGAATAGAATTATCACAGGGACTTGTTTCCCACTAATTATGTCATTGGCTTCCATTGGAATTCTTGCCCATGAACTTCTGGGGATGCCTCACCTGTGCATCCTCCCAGCTGGCCCGTGGGCATCCCCAGCCCTTTGTGTGCCTTACTCACACAAACCTCTACCATATGACAGACTCCCTCTATATGCTCCCAGTGACAGTAAGAGTGAACTTTTACAGATGATTAGTGAACATGTGCAAAAAGCAGGCTTGAATCTGCAGACCTACAAAAAAAAAAAAAAAAGCAAAAACAGAACCAAAGAAAAACTTGAACACACAGCAGTGCCCTACAGAAAGCTAAAGGGAGGCTGTCAGCACCTGGTTTGGCTTTGTGGGGTAGAGAAAAGACATGCTTAAGAATCTGCCACTAAAAAAAAAAAAAAAAAAAAGAATCTGCCACTAGAGGAAATGAATCCAAACACATAAAGATCTGCAATTACAAAATGAAAGGCAATCTATAGAGTGGGAGAAAATATTTAAGAACCTTTTATCTGATAAGAGGTCAATATCCAAAATATATGAGGAACTTACACAACTCAAAAGCAAAAACACAAATAATCTGATTTTAAAAAATGGGCAGAGGACTGAGTAGACATTTTTTCCAAAGAAAACATACAAATGGCCAATAAGTACATGAAAAGGTGCTCAACAGCACTAATAATAAGGGAAAAGCACATCAAAACCATAATAAGCTATCACCTCACCCCTGTTAGAATGGTTGTCATTGAAAAGACGAGATTACAAGTGTTGGCATGGGTGTGAAGAAAAGCAAACCCTTGTGCACGGTTAGTGGGAATGTAAATTAGTGCAGTCACTATGGAAAACAGTATGGAGGCTCCTCAAAAATTAAAGATAGAACTACCATGTGATCGAGTAATTCCACTCCTGGGCATATTCATCCAAAGAAAATGAAAACACTATCTCAAGGAGAAACCTACATCTCCATGTTCATTGCAGCATTATTTATCATAGCCAAGACTTGGAAACCAACTAAATGTCTATTTATGGATGAATGGATAAGGGTGATGTGATATATATGAAGTGAATCTACATATGAGTTGTTAGAGTTCATGTCATTTGACCTACTCTCTGCCAAATACTGACAGGATGGAGGTGGTTCAGCAGTTTTGCTAAGCTAAGGACTATGAATGTCAACACAGCTCTAGAGTAATCACCAAAGCAGCTGTAATCATCGGTTGTTCAAGAAGGATCTCTTCATGTAATCACCAAAGAAACTGGAGATCCTCTTGGGCCTCATGGAGAATAAGAGAGCTGAATGCTTTGGGTAAAGCTGCTGTCAGTTAGCTGACAGTTCTCAAAGGATAATCGGTAAATTCCAGCTTTAAGAAAAAGATCATTTCATCATCAAATGTTAGCAATATTGCAGTTGAATAAAAGCAGTGAAAATGAAAACAGGTTGAAGTAGGGTCCTTGAAAGCAATACAATGAGGAAAAATTATACAAGAAGTCAGAAATGTCCAAATTGGTCATTGTGAGTAAAATCAATCTGTGGCCCTTGCTACACTGGATACATTAGCACAAACAACCAGAAATCTGCAATAATGCATATGTTGAGTTGGTATCCTGGATGGAGAGCTCCCTCAGGGCAGTGGCAGTATTACCCCAAATTATGTGTGGAATTCTCAGTACATGTGCGTGTAGTGATGTGATTGAGACAACAGTCTAGCATTGTTTTTTAATGCTCTGAAAACTCTCTTTTCTCTGCATTCTGCTTTTTCCAGTCTCTCCCAGTTGGAGAATGAGTGATCCACTTTCATTTTCTCTGTGGAAGCTGAATGGCCACTAGCTGCCACTAGAATGGCACCATGAGCTTGTCTCAGCTGAGTCAACACAGAAGTGGCAAAAGCACGTAGGTGACCAGAGACCTGACAGGACAGTGCTGCTGTTTCCATTACATTAAGTATCACATGATGGTATATAGCCTGTTTATATTTCTCGAGTAGTTTCTGGGAAGCAGCTTCTACTGAAGTGGGTGCTTTCATTTTGTTCTGCAGGCCCTGGAGTTTCTAGCTTACTTTGCACCAGCTGGATTTCTTTGTTTTGTTTATTAGGGATCTGGAAAATATGATGAAAGATGAGATTGTGAAACATTTTGATAAAAAGAGCCTGAATGGTGTTTTGATGAAAAGGGAAATGCTGGCTAAAAAAAAAAAAAAAAAAAAAAAAAATTTAGAAAGGCTAATGTAGTTAAAAGCCTGATCTGGCATTAGAAAATGAACTGAATTAGGGTCCCGGCTCTATCACGTGCTATGGGAGTGTACTTGAGCAACCTAATAGGCTTCTAATTAATCATCCAAAAAGAAGGATAGTGATATTCCACAGGCTTACTGTGAGAACAGAAAAGGGTGATGGACTTAAAATTCACTATAATGCCTGACCCCCTTTCCCCCCTTATCCCCCTCTGCTCTGGGTCTCAATGGGGAGATTGAAAAAAAGAGTGCCTTCTCCTTGGTAATGGGGGCTGGTGGGGAAGGGAGACAGCAAGTCTACCCTATCTTGGTGATACATCAGGTGCACACCACAGGTTCTAGAATTCTCATCTTCTAACCTAGATAAATAGGTGCTATAAACAGGGAACTAAGTAAAATGCTGGATACTTAGATCTTTTAATTATCTTAATTTTTTTCTATTATTAAACTACAGTCTGTAGATTTCTTAGTTCTCACAGAACTTCTATCATTTTAAACCAACTTGTATATTTTAAAAAAAGATCTTAAGTAGGATGTTTTGTACTGTTGCCAGACCCTCTTCTGTGGTGGGGTAATATGTTTGATTGTTTGAAATTTTGTTTTTAAAAATGTAGCACTTGACTTTTTGCCAAGTAAAAAAAATAAATATTATTCCAGTTGCAAAAAAAAAAAAAAAAAAAAAAAAAAAAGACCCACAGTCTGCACCTAATGGCAGTTGTTACAGTCATTGTTCTTTTGTAGAATTAAGTCTGGGTTGGCTCTCAGGTTTCTTAGGTTAATCATGATCCTTGTATGTGGTATTAGCATAGAGCAGAGTCCAATCTAGGGAGGATCCCCTGGTCACAAAACCAGATCCCACCTGTAGAGGCCCAGGCAACTTGTAGATAATACTGTAAAATGAATTATCAGTAGTTATGGGGGCTAGGATGTATTTTACAGAAAGTACCAGGCAGGTTGAGAAAATAATTTCAACAAAGCTATTGATTGATGTTAATTGATGCATTTGGTGTTGGGGATTACAAATACTTTGAGCTCTTGGTGGTTACTATTATAGCAATCACTGAATAACTTGTATACTTCTCCCCCAAATCCTGCAACTATATTGTAAGGCAAATATTACTAACCACATTACAAACATTAAGACACAGAAGACCAGAATACTTAGGGAACATACTCAAGATCAGAAGCCAAATTGGCAGAGCCCCGATCTAACTCTAACATACTGCTCATTTTGTTCTCCCCCAGCCTTGGATTCCTAGCAAATCCTAAATGCCATGCTTGGATGGGAGCTTCAGTGTTTGGCAGGCTCTCTCATGGCTATTTGATGCAATTTTGGGGTACGCTGCTGTGCAGTGCTGCCTCCCTGAGATCAGTTCCCAATGGCTGCATCAATGACCACAGATTGCAACAGCACTTGCTCTGGCTTGGCTTTGGGAGTAGGACCAAGGGACAAATACCCCAAAGCAGTTGGTTTAAAACAACAGAAATTGTTTGTCTCACAGTTCTGGAGGCTAGAGGGCTAACATCTTTGTCAGCAGGATCATACTTCCTCTGAAACCTATAGGCGAACCTTTCTTCGCCTCTTTTAGCTCCTAGTGGTTTGCTGGCAACTTTGGCTTTCCTTGAGTTGCAGGTATAGCATTCCAATCTTTGCCTTCATTGTCACAAAGCATCTTCCCTGTGTGTCTGTCTTCCCATGGCCATCTTTTTATAAGAACTTCAGTCATACTGGATTAGGACCTATCCTGCTCAAGTATGATCTCATTTTAACTTACCTAATTGCATCTGCAATGATCCTATTTCTAAATAAGGTTGCATTCTGCAGGACAAAAGGTTAGGGATGTCAATATTATTTTTATTAGGGGTCACAGTTCAACTCAATAAAGAGAAACTTCCTTCTCTCACTTTTCTTTTCCATACTTCCTAAAGCATGGGTTAATCTACAGTCATGACGTTGGTTTAGAACTTGATCAGAAATATTGTCTTTGTAGAATAAAATAGAATTCCAGGACTTAGGAAAATATGCTATTGATCCTTATGGAATATCCCTGTTGGCTACTTCTTTCTAAGAATCATTACATATATTAGTAATAGCATGGGGAATAAATGAAAATTAGGTGTGCCGATATATTTAGGCATAGTGGAAATTAAGCCACACCCCTTCTGCGTCTTTCCTTTATCATTGGCATAAACGTGTGGTTTCTTTATCGTTAGATCATTGCTACATTCACTTTTTCCAGGAATGTTCTCAGCCTTTATGATTCCTCAAGAGCCAGTCTTTGAGACTGCATGAAATGTTAGGGGTTTGGTTAGTACCTGCATCAAATATCACTTTATGATCAAACATTTAGGAGAGAGCCCATAGCCTAGAGGGAATGCAGATGAGCAGCAGATGGAATGAATGAGTGGTCACAGTGGCCACCTGCAAAGCCATGCTGCCACAGGCAGAGCAGCTTAGTGTGCAGCCATAGACACTGTAATCGGGAAATGCATCAAGCAGGAATTAACCTGGACCACAGCTGCCATGAGAGCGGTTGACTGGGATGACTCTGGGACTTGGACGCCAAACAAAAAACAATCATTCCCACTAAAAAGAGCTTGAAATGATTGGTAATTCCATACTGTCTTGAGAATTAGTGGAAGTAGAAAGATACTATCTAGAATATTTCTTTAAAGGTCAAAGAATTCTCTGATTGCAAAGATGGCAAACAGAATCAAGCAAACAGAGGAGGTCATTCATAGGATAATAAATTAGGATAACAAAAATCAATGGTTAGGATGTCCCTTGAGGTCATTTCTGAGCACTTGCAGATGAAAAGGCTAAGAATGAAATCTAAAGGTTTTTGGAAAAACCCTAATGGGGATTAGAGAAGAGGATGAACTTTATGTTCAAAGTATTGCTGCACAATGTTAGTCCAAATTATCAATAACTAACTTATTGCTAAAAGTCCCACATTAAAACATTTCTACATATAGGCATTATCTGAACCCCTTTCCTGAAAATGTGGGGATCCTGGGCACTATGTATTACAGGAATTTAATCAGGTTCAATGAGAAGTGTGCACATGTAAAGGGGGTCAGTCTTGTATGGCCACAGTCTGTGGAACCCAGGGGTGTTGATGGTTCACAACCCTCTTTGGAGCCTCCTTGGTGTAATCGGAAACTGGCCCCTGTACTCAGAGGGCAGGGAGAGACCAAATGAAAAGGTAGCCTGCTCCAGATTGGTAGGTGGTGGTTTTCTGTTTGTTTTTTTTTTTAAGATTTAAGAGACACAGAGAGGGAGAGAGAGGGGCAGAGACACAGGCTCTGTGGGAAAGAGAAGCAGGCTCCATGCCGGGAGCCCAATATGGGACTCGATCCCAGGTCTCCAGGTTCAGGCCCTGGGCTGAAGGCGCTAAACCGCTGAGCCACTGGAGCTGCCCAGGTGGTGATATTGATAAGCAGAGGGAACTTAACAAATGAGGCTTATCTGGGGCCGCAGCAAGACAAATCCCCACACCTGCCATTCAAACCTTAAAAGTGTATGAAGACACTCTAACTGAGCTCAGCTACATATATCATGCAGGTGTTTTCAACACCACACATCACCTTCTCAAGGCCATGTCCTTGAAGTACCTCTGGGAGCAGGAGAGGCAAGCAGAATCATATGGGGCAATTGGCAGTCACACCTTTTTAATGACATCTTTCAACAGGTGTCAGGTTCATGGGGAAGAATTTCCAGTGACAATCAGGCAGACCATCCAACCAATTTATTTATCAAAGGGACCTAGATAGAGAGGGAGGATCCAGGTATGATGCCAAAGGTACAACATCAGGAAAATGGGTGAGAACAAGTGTACTCAGAGCACAGGATGTTCAGAGAGCCTGGAAGTATGTCCCAAACCAGAGAAAGGAGGTTTTATAGAAGAATCTTGGGTTCCAAAGATTTTGAATGGTTATATTTTCATTTTCATTAGTTTCCATGAATCTTTTTAATTCCTCTCTAATTTCCTGATTGACCCATTTATCTTTTAGTAGCATGTTCTTTAACCTCCGTGTGTTTGAGTTTCTTCCAAATTTCTTCTTGTGATGGAATTCTAGTTTCAAAGCATCATGGTCTGAAAAATTGCAGGGGACAATCTCAATCTTTTGATATCGGTTGAGACCTGATTTGTGACCCAGTATGTGGTCTATTCTGGAGAAAGTTCCATATGCACTTGAGAAGAATGTGCATTCAGTTGCATTCAGATGGAATGTTCTGTATATGTCTGTGAAGTCTATTTGGTCCAGTGTATCATTCATGGCCCTTGTTTCTTTGGTGATGTTCCGTTTAGAAATCTGTCATTTGCTGAGAGTGCCGTGTTGAAGTCTCCTACCATTTTGTATTATTATTTAAGTATCTCTTTACTTTGGTTATTAATTGAATTCTTGGTGGCTCTCACATTAGGGGCATAAACATTCATGATTGTTAGGTCTTCTTGTTGGATAGACCCTTTAAGTATGATATAGTGTCCCTCTTCATCTCTTACTACAGTCTTTGGTATAAACTCTAATTTATCTGATATGAGGATTGCTACCCAGCTTTCTTTTGAGGACGATTTGAGTGGTAAATGGTTCTCCACCCCCTTCATTTTCAGGTTGGAGGTGTCCTTAGGTCTAAAATGAGTCTCTTGTAGACAGCAAATAAATAGATGGGTCTTGCTTTTTCATCCAGTCCTATACCCTGAGCCTTTTGATGGGATCATTTATCCCATTCACATTCAGAGTAACTCTTGAAAGATGTGAATTTAGTGTCATCGTAGTACCTATACAGTCCCTGTTTTTGTGGATTGTAACTTTGGGCTTCCTCTTTCTTTTATAGGTCACTCATACATGGAATATAAGAAACAGTGAAAGGGATTATAGGGAAAGGGGGGGAACCGAGTGGGAAAAATTAGAGAGAGAGACAAACCATGAGAGACTCCTAACTCTGGGAAACAAACAAAGGGTCCAAAAGGAGAGGCGGGAGGGGAGTTGGGGTAAGTAGATGACAGGCAATTAGGAGGACACTTGATGTGATGAGTGCACTGGGTGTTATACTGTATGTTGGCAAATTGAATTTAAATTTTAAAAATGTAAAAAAAAAAAAAAAGAATCTTGGGTCTCAGGCAGAGGAGCAGGAGACACAGAGTGAATCTGGACTAGGAGCTTATTTCTTTGTCCTTTGCTGTTACCTAGATGGTCTGGATTCTCCCTTCTTTGGTTTGCCCAACCCACCATTAGTCCTTCAAGCATGGCATCATAAAATTAAATGGAGGAAACAGAGCCAGCAGCACTCCTTATCAAGTGGCAGGATTGACTGGATGTCATCTATTCAACTATGAACCACAAAAGCTTATCGCAGCTAAATGTCATAGCATTCTAAACATCATGTCTTTGTGGAGGTAAAAACAGCTTTAGGAAATGTGTGGTCATTTGGGACAAAAGAAAACTATGTGGATTTTATTTTTCAACATTAGAGTTCTGTTTACAGTAACTTATTATTTCCACAAGGCTGAATTTTGAAAAAGCTTAAAGATTTTTGGGCTTCCTTTGTGAATCCTTGCAATATTTTCCTGAGGCAGATGGAGAACAGACACCTTCATCACAGGTGTTTAGATGATCCATTGTACTAAATTATCTAATTATAATCATAATTATACTGAGAAGCACCCGGTACATTTTTTTTGTTCTACATATGCACTCCCATACCTTGCTCTGATATCAGGATTGTTCTACGTGGGTGCCCATCTTCTATGACTGCATTTTCAGGACATCTGCCAGTGCGACCCAAACAAATCCGGTATAATGAGTGAGTTCTAATGTAAATGTTTAATAGAGGCATGGGATTCTTGTCTGATTACTTTGCTGTGGCAAAGAAACAGGACCTAATTTAACATTAAGCCTATAATTAGCAAATAGAGCTCTTTTGCTGGGGTAAACTAAATCCCTTGCATTTTGACAATAACTTGCATTCAAAATTTAAATTTAAATAACCTAGATAATCAAAGCCCTAATTTGAACAAACTAACCTGGTCAGTCTCATTTTAGTTGCTTTCAAAAGGTAAATCCAGGGCAGCCCGGGTGGCTCAGCGGTTTAGTGCTGCCTTCAGCCCAGGGCCTGATCTTGGAGACTGGGGAATGAGTCCCACGTCAGGCTCCCTGCATGGAGCCTGTTTCTTCCTCTGCCTGTGTCTCTGCCTCTGCCTCTCTCTCTCTCTCTCTCTTTCTGTGTCTCTCATGAATAAATAAATAATCTTAAAAAAAAAAGGTAAATCCAAATCCCTATTTTCTTGAGTGGATTTTACTAGGAGCTATTATTTTGTTTGCTTAAAAAAATATTTTCTAGTTCCATAGAAATCCTCTACTCCTTCCATAACTCTTCTTTTTCTTTTCTTTTCTTTCTTTCTTTTTTTCAGTGCTGCAGGGTACATGTCTGTGTATTAGAAAGCTTGCGGATTTTATAGTTCACATTAAGACAGCACAGATAGCAGCAGCCTGCGTGGCTCAGTGGTTTAGTACCGTCTTTGGCCCATGGCCTGATCCTGGAGACCTGGGATGAGTCCCATGTCAGGTTCCCTGCATGGAGCCTGCTTCTCCCTCTGCTTTTGTCTCTGCCTCTCTCTGTGTGTCTCTCATGAATAAATAAAATATTTTTAAAAAAGACAGCACAGATATAAATGGTACAAATAGTCTTAATACACATCTTTGTTTCCCTCTATGAAGAGAAAAAGATGCCCAGGGGTTCCATGTTTTAAGTTCCAAAGGGAGCATAGTTTTGATATGGAGAGCTTGGTTCTGGTCTCACAGAGTCAAAGAATGAATCTTGCGGACGAAGGAGAGTGAGTAAAGCAATAGAAGTTTATTAAGTAGGAATACAGAGAAAGCTCTCATAAGTGAGAGGATTCCTGAAAGGGTTGCCACTGAGGGCGTGTAGGGTTGATTTTTTATTGAAAGCCAACCAGGGAACCTAACTCCTTTTAACATATCTATTGATACCACCATTGAGTAAGGACTAGTGATAACATCTGTAATGGCTTACTTCCTCTTTGGGGTCTGGTTATTCTTTGTTGGTCACAGATGACTGTCATAAAAAAGACACCTTCCATGCCCACACCTAAGGCAGAGTCATCTGGTTTGTTCCCTTATCTCTGGTTTCCTTGCACCTTAGCATTTTTGGGATTTTTGTGAGCTTGATTCCGTGGCCCCTACATATCTTTCCCTACCCAGACCTATCTGTCCCTAACTCAGTTTGAACCAGTCTTGAATTCTCAGTGTCTTAGGGCACTTGGCCCAGGCACTTGTTGAGCAAGTGTCTGTGTATGACCAGGGCAGCTGATTTCCCTATATAGTTAGTGGCACAGATTAGGATGTGAAGAAAGGGTGCCATTTTGTTCTACAGTTATTGGTAATGGCAAGATCTTGAGTGTGGCTAAGAGAGTGAGTATCTGAAGAGAGTTGGTGGATGAGACCATTGTAGAGAGGTGATCCAGTGACTGTGAGCCTGGAATATGGGAAAAATTAGCCACACATATGCTGAAATTGCCTCCACAGAATTAAAGCAGTGGAGAGTCTCTGTTTCATATAAGGAACTAGGAACTAAAATCAAAAGAAATGAATTGAAATAAGAAGGAAAAAAATTATAAAGAGAATTATCTGATATATGAGACTGAAGGCTTGAGGACTTCTTAGAAGGAAGGGAAAGTAATTTGAAAATAGCAAGGAGGATCAAGTCAGCCATCTGCACATGCACCTGCCCCACCTCCAGCACAATGTACAATGTAAGACAGAGTTAAGAGGAAGTAAGGTCCTCAGACAAGAGCCAGGTCTTACAGTATCAAGAACATGGCAAGAAGGATTTAGAGAAGAGGCTACACATGCAGGGAGATTTGCTGATGATGAAAGGTGAGGTGCATGGTGAAAGGGATTCAGAAGTTATAGGTGGAAAAAGGGTTCAGAAAAAAGGAAAGGGCAAAGCCTTGACAATAAGAGACTGGAAGTTGGCTGATGGTCTGGGGCTTCCTGTAGTGGCTGAAGACAAGGCGAATCAGGCTGAACAAAGTCAGCCCCTGTCGATTCAAAGCAGCCAGTGGTGGAAAGGCCCAGAGTGACAGAGAAGTAAGAGAGTAGCTTTCTGGGGCTCTCTGTTACCTCTGATAAGGGTGTATAAGCTCTAGAGGCCTCACATTGTTTAGACCCAGCATGCTCACGATGCCTTCTGGAAGATGAGGAAATGCTCTTGGAGCATGTGTGCTTTGGTTGCACTCTCAGTGATGAAACAGATTTTAGAGAAGGCATTACAGCAAATGAGGAGGCTGGAGTTTTCCTTCTGATGATGAAGGCATAACTAGGTGTGATCTTAGTTCCAGGGTCTATTCCAGATACTCTGCATACAATACTGCCTTCATTCTCCAGAATATGGGACTTCTTCAAATTCTGCAATGGTATCTCTCTCAAATACACTATTGAGAGTATAAGGGACCTAAAAAATATTTGAGTTTAAGCTTCTTCATTTTACATATGAGAAAATTGAGACTGAAAAGAATTAAGTACTTTGGACAACATCTTGCTGAGAGTTAATGAACAAGTCAGAATTGTAATTCAGATATCTTAATTCTTAAACTTTTACTTAGTTTTGAAGTGCCTTCTGTTGGCTTCTAAATTATAATGGCGGGATGCCTGGCTGGCTCAGACACTGAGCATCTGCCTTTGGCTCAGGTCATGATCCTGGGATCCTGGGATCAAGTCCTGTATCAGGCTCCCCGCGGGAAACATGCTTCTCTCTCTGCCTATGTCTCTGCCTCTCTGTGTGTCTCTCATGAATAAATAAATAAAATCTTTAAAAAATTATAATGGCTTTAATCACTTTTAAAGTGATTAGTTTGAAGTCAGAAAATACAGATTATCTAATTCACAAACTGAAACTTTTAATGTAGTGTTTTGATAAGAACATACAGAATTTATCCATATTTCAAGCATATTTCAAAAAGTACCTAGTACTGTTGAATGAATGATATTAACATGTAGTTGAGGCAATGTTTGGGGGGACCTAAAGACTGAATAAGGAGTGTAAAGTTGGGGTTACCATAGGTACTATATATAAAGATAGCCTTCTGAGGTCTCTCCTTCAATAAGGAACACATGAGAGAACCAGCACTCTGCATTGGAGACTGCATCTCTTTAGTCAGTAGGTTTTGAGCTTCCTTTATGAAGGATTTTTCTCAGGGTGACATTGGACACTAATCTATATTTTTTAAGTGACACACATAAAGCCCTTGACTGGTATGTTATTACACACCTGAGACATCAAGGTGATTGCATTGTTAAAATTCACCATTTGTTGTGGTTTCCTTGTTGCAGAAATTCCATCTTCTTCTTTTTTTTTTGATAGGCTATATTGCTTAAAATATTATTTTATACTGGTTTTTCCTTTTTTTAAGCTGGCAGAATTCAACTATAGAGGGCAAACAGTATAATTTGGAAAAGGATAAAAGAAAAGTGAAGCATTAGGTTGGAATAATATGTATATTCATTCTTAATCTGTTACTTGCCTTTTTCTGTAATGAAAGACAAAAGATACCTAAATAGGTTGAATTTTATACTCAAATACACAACTTTCAAGATAGAGCAGTATACATGTCCAATCCAACTTTATATATGATGAAAAACATGAATTTCCAACATTACCACACATCCCCTGGACCTCCTAAGTGATTTTAAGCCAAGACATCAACATAAAAATGTAAGATATCTGATACATCAAGTTATTATACTATAAACCTTCAGCATTAAAACATAATTTTTCTGTGGTGTTAATTTTCTGTAAAAGATTTCAGTTTCTAGAGAAGCAGCTTTCAGAGACTGTCTTGCTATTCTAAATCAGTTGCTTAAAAACTTCATTTTATAGCTGATCAATGCAGAACGATAGAAAAGCTCCTTTGTGTGTTTTACTTCTTCTGCCTTTGTATTTCCTATTCTCTGTAAGTTTAATAGGGGAAAAAAAGAAAAATTAAATGTAAACAACTTATGTATCAACTGCCAGCATTTGCTTTGCATTCTGATACAGCATTTTTTACCCATTAGAGATACCCTTGTTAATATTTCAAAGACTGATGAAATTAGTGTTCCATTAGAGAATAATCATCCAAAGTATTTTACTTTGTTTCAAAGGAAGGTGTAATGTGACATATCAAACTTTTTTTTTTGACAGCTCAACAGAACACTGCTTGCTCCGTGGAAATCACTGTCACTCAAATACTGTTTCTTGGCCCAAGAGGTGAACATATTTTCAGTGGCATCACAGTAATTAAAGAAAAGAAGGCAGGAGAAAGGCTCTGACTCTTAATCTGTACTTAAAGGACACAAGTAACACAAGGTCATCACACTGAAAATTGAAACTAAATAACTGAATCACAACTTTTTGGAGGCGTCTGATGAATCCTACACGAAGGAAAAATATTAGTAGCTAAACCATTTCAGATTTTGGAGAAATGAGAGTCTAGTGTTACTATTCAAATTTTTCTTACATGTTCCTTACAGCAATATTTGCTATTTCATTCTGCAGATGAATTGGTCCTGTCTCTCCAAGTGATTGGGCAATCAGCTTATGGGGCTTTTCTTCACATGACCTGCATTAAAATTATTTAATTATTAAACACAGGCTATGTTTTCTTTTTGAATTGCAGCCAGTTTGTGTATAGAAATATAATTGATCCAATAGCATTGGGACAAAAATATAATTTTAAGGGAAAGCTTAACCTTATTGTATTTGCTTAAAAATTTCACAGGAAATTAAGGATGAGAAATGTCCAGGGCATGATCCTGGAGTCCCGGGATCGAGTCCTGCATCGGGCTCCTTGCATGGAGCCTGCTTCTCCCTCCTCCTGTGTCTCTGCCCCTCTCTCTCTCTCTCTCTCTCTCTCTGTGTCTATCATGAATAAATAAATAAATAAATCTTTTAAAAAAAAAGAAAGGACTCTCCATATAACTTTAATTTCCTTGAATGTTTCTCTTTATAGTTTCATTGCCTCATATCTTTCATATTTTACAAACCATCCATCTCTCCCCTTTCTCAAAATCCTTTATATATTTCATTCCAACATAGAAGTTTTGTTTTGAGTTAAGGCAGAATATATCAGACATTCAGATAGCAGCACACTTAAGAAGAACTAGAGAAGATATACGGGATTTTTTTTAATAATCTTGGGTGATATCAAAGAGCTATCAAGTTTATGGAGAACTAAGGGACCAATATCAGGGAAAACAAAAATACCCAAGAGATGATTCTGGCTACTCTGGAGGGAGCAACTTTATCTTAGATCCTGTATGCCTTTTTTTTTTTTTAAGATTTTATTCATGAGAGACACACAGAGAGAGGAAGAGACATAGGCAGAGAGAGAAACAGGCTCCCTGTGGGGAGCCCAGTGCAGGACTCGATCCCAGGACCCCGGGATTATGACCTGAGCCAAAGGCAGATCCTCAACCACTGAGCCATCTAGATGCCCCCTAAGTGCCTAAAAAAGTGAAGAAATCTTCAATCAATTCACAGGCTCCTGGGGCAAAAATTGGAGTTCAAGGTCTGTAGGGCCCCTGGTAAGTGCCCAGGGCTCTGAAAATCATCCTAAAAGAAAAGCTAAACTGAAAACAGATAAACCCCCTTAAAGATTTAAACTAGGTGATCATCTTGCTTCCTGATTGGATTGAGATTATATGAGATTTGTTTTGTCTTTAGTCTCCTGTCAGAAGTCGGTGCAAATTTTCTCTAGAGAAAGATAATGCCATTACAGGTGCCAGTGACCTTTCCAACTTTTCATATTCAATATCCAGCAATTAAGTAAAAATAAATAGGTACATAAATAGCATGGCATATTAGAAAACATGACCAAAAACTAAAGAGAAATAATAAAAACTGAAACTATCAAGAGATTCAGATAATAGTTACTGAAATAAGTATAATTTCTATTAACATAGAAATAACTGTGATTGGCATGCATTGGGAAATGAAACAGAAGATTGAGAATTTAGCTGAATAACTATAAAAAGGACAAAAAGCCTTAAGTATATGAACTAAGTATTCTTCTCAAGAGGTTTATAAAAACAGCAGGTTAAACCAAAGAAAGAAGAAGAAAGAAAATAAAATTCAGAGCAGAAACAGGTGGTGTAGAAAATAATCACAAATTAGAAAGTACCCCCCCCCAAAAAAACCCCTCACAAATGTTGTTATGAAAATAGGATGTTTCTATAAAAGAGCAAATAAAATAAAACTTTTTAAAAAGTTAATAAGAACAGAGTAGTAGTAGTAGTAGTAGTAGTCCCAGGATCGAGTCCCGCATCGGGCTCCCTGCATGGAGCCTGCTTCTCCCTCTACCTGTGTCTCTGCCTCTCTCTGTGTGTGTTTTTCTTGGATAAATAAATAAAATCTTAAAAAAAAGAAAGAAAGAAAACCACTTTTCATAAAATTCATCTTTTACTTGTAATAATGAAAAAAGCCAGTATTCATGTAGGAATAGAAGGAGACCACCTTAATCTGATAAGAACAAGTATCTAATCAGAATAATTTGGTAATTAGTTGATATGATTATTGTAAATAATGATATTTATAATTATTTTAGATGCCAGCCAAGAACATACTTATTAATGAAATATTGAACACTCTACTAAGATTAGGAATGAGATAAGGATATTACCATTTATATTCCACAGAGTACAAATTATAATCAATGCATTAGTGCAAGAAAAGTATATAAAATACATAAAAACTGGAGAAGTAGAAATATCACTCATGGTGTTTAAAGGTGGATATAAAAAATAAAGATGGATATAATTATACATTAAGAAAATTTACACAATTGCACCAAAAAGAATAAAATACTGAGAAATAAACTTGACAAGGAGGTGAAAGACCTGTTTTCTGAAAACTATAAAACACTGATGGAAGAAACTGAAGATGACACAAAAAATAGATATTCCATGCTCATAGATTGAAAGAATTAATATTATTAAAATGGCTATATTACCCAAAGCAATCTATAGATTCAGTGCAATCCCTATCGAAATACCAATAGCATTTTTCACAGAACTAGAACACATAATCCTAAAATTTATTTGAAACCACAAAGGACTCCGAATAGCCAAAACAGTCTTGAGAAAAACAATGGTAGAAGTATTACAATTTCAAATTTCAAGATATACTACAAAGCTATCATGATCAAAACAATATGATACTGGCACAAAAATATACATGTAAATCAAAGGACATGGATAGAGAGCCCAGAAATAAATCCACATCTGTATGCTAAATTAATCCATGACAAAGGAGGCAAGAATATAAAATGGGACAAAGATAGTCTCTTTAATAAATGGTGCTGGAAAAAGTGGACAGATACATGCAAAAGAATGAAACTGAGCCACTGTCTCACACCATACACAAAAATAAGTTCTAGGGGTGTCTGCATGGTTCAGTTGGTTAAGAGTCCAACTCTTGATTTCAGCTCAGGTCATGATCTCCAAGTCCTAAGATTAAGCCCCATGTTGGACTCCACACTGGGTGTGGAGCCTGCTTAAGATTCTCTTTCTCTTCCTCTGCCCCCCTGCCACTACGACCCCCCCCCCCACCCCACTCACATTCTCTCTCTCTCTAAAAAACAAAGTGAAACCCTCAAAATAGACAAAAGATGTAAATGTGAGCCCTGAAACCATAGAACTCCCAGAAGAAAACATATGCAGTAATCTTGACATCAGCGTTAGCAACATATTTATGGATATATTTCCTCAGGAAAGAAAAACAAAAATAAACTATTGGGACTACACCAAAATAAAAGTTTTTGCACAGTAAAGGAAACCATCAACAAAATGGAAAGACAACCTACTGAATGAATAGAAGAAGATATTACAAATTTGATAAGGGGTTAGTGGCCAAAATATATAAAGGACTTATACAACCTGACACTGACAACCCCAAATAATCCACTAAAATAGGCAGAGGACCTGAATAGAGATTTTCCAAAGAAGACACCCGGCTGGCCAACAGACATACGGAAAGATGCTTAACATCACTATGAGGGAAATGCAAATCAAAACTACCATGAAATATCACTTCACACCAATCAGAATGGCTAATATAAAAAAGACAAGAAAAATAACAAGTGTTGGCCAGGATGTGGAGGAAAGGGAACCCTCATGCACTGTTGATAGGGAATGTAAATTGGTGCAGCTATTATGGGAAATGCCATACTTGGAGTTTCTCAAAAAATTAAAAATAGAAATACTATATGATCAGTAATTCCACTGCCGGATATTTACCCAAAGGAAATGAAAACACTAATTCAAGAAGCTATATGCATGCCTATGTTTATTGCAGCATTATAATCGCCAAGATATTAAAACAAAATATAACTCCATTGATAGAAGAATGGATAAAGAAAGTGTCTATACACATAAAATGGATTGTTATTCAGCCATAAAAATAATGAAACCTTGCCATTTGAAACAACATGGATGGACTCAGAGGCTATAATGCTAAGTGAAACAAGAGAAAGACAAATACCACATGATTTCATTTAATATGTGGAATCTAAAAAAAAAAAAAACCAACCAATTAAACAATCAAAAAAAGCAGAAAAGGACCTGTAAATACAGTGAATAATCTAATAGCTGTCAGAAGGGAGGAGGGTGAAGAGATGTGCAAAATGGGTAAAGGAGAGTGGGAGATATAGGCTTACAGTTATGGACAAAAGGTGCAGCATAGGGACTATATTCAATGGTATTGTAATAGAGTTACATACTTACAGATGGGAGCTACACATGTAGTGAGCATAGCATAATATTTAAAGTTGTGGCATCACTATGTTATACACTTGAAACTAATGTAACAGTGTATTAGCTATACTTCAATAAAAAAGAAAGATAATTTGGGCAGCCTGGGTGGCTCAGCGGTTTGAGGCCCATGTTGGGCTCTCTGCATGGAGCCTGTTTCCCTCTGCCTGTGTTGCTGCCTCTCTCTCTGTGTCTCTCATGAATAAGTAAATAAAATCTTTAAAAAAAAAGAAAGATAATTTATATATCTGCAGATTAAGTTATTAGAATTAATTTATAAGGTTGTTAATGTTGCTGAATAAAATATCAATATACAAAAAATATTTGTATTTCCACATGTTATCAAATTGTTTAAATTCACTTATCATTTATAATTGCAAAAACATCAAATATTCTGTCTAGAAATTCATGTGGAAAAAAACCATGGATCCATATACACTGCATATATAGAAATCAATTTTGGGTGGGTACAACTGTGAAATGTGAAATAACGAAAGCCTTTTCAAAGATAATAAGATGAGGAACAATAGGAATGCTCAG
Organism: Vulpes lagopus; assembly: GCF_018345385.1. Lineage (NCBI taxonomy): Eukaryota > Metazoa > Chordata > Mammalia > Carnivora > Canidae > Vulpes > Vulpes lagopus. The sequence continues at coordinate 67,908,891 of NC_054832.1, read as the reverse complement.
TCATTGTTAGTGGGAATATAAAATGTTTACTTTGCAAGGCAGTTTGACAGTCTTTTACAAAGTTAACACAGTCTTACCATATGATCCAGCAAACATATCCTTGGTATTCGCCCAATTGATTTGAGAGGCTAAGCCCACACAAAAACCTCCATGTAAATGTTTATTGCAACTTTCTTGGTAATCTCCCCAAACTGGAAAGAAATTAGCTATGTAACATTTTGGAAATGATAAAACTGTCAAAGACATAGGTCAAGCATAGTGGGCTTTTAGGGGAATTAAGTGATTCTTTATGATAATTTAATAGTGAATACAATATGTTATGCATTTGTCAAAACTCAGAGAACTGTATAGCACAAAATAACCTTAATGGATGCAAAATTTTGATTATCATTTAGGAAATTGGGGTATTCCAAGAAGAAATGCAGACTGTGACAAGGAAATTTAAGTCTATTACAAACAATTGGAAGAATCTCACTGAAAGGGTTAGGGAAAAAGTGATAAGTTGAGTATTTTTGGAAATGAGTGGCATCTGTAAGACTAAAGTTATAAGGAACTACACAGAAGCATTTAAGTCTAATCAATTAAGTTGTTTTCCATGGGATTATATGTTACTAATTCTGACACTGCTATACATGTATACTGGAATGGAACAATTCAGCAAATGTATGACACACAGCGGGAGTCAGATTTCTTACTGTTGGAACGGGAGATTACAATTAAGTGAAAAGAAAGGCCTAAAAATATTCATGTGGCAATCAATTAGAGTTGGAAACATCATATAAATTTATGTTTAGCTTAATATAAGTACAGATGATTGTACATAGAAATATTTATAGATATGCTTAAATACAGGTTGTATCATCATGTGTATTTTGTGCTTTTTAGGTGAAAGAGCCTAAAACAAATGACATCCCTGTTGCAACATGCATATGTAGCATCCACATTTTGGTTTCTAATGTCATTTTCTAAAAAAAGGAGCCAGGGCTCCTTGAATGAAGAAATGGCTGATTCTAGGGCTAGCACAAAAAAATAAACAAAATGAGCCTGGAGCTTATGTAGTGCCAGAAAATCAGAAATAGCTAAAAATAAAAAAAATAAAAAAAATAAAACATATTGATAGGAGAATCAAAGGAGCACGAGGACAACTTTTCAGGCCAAAGCTGAAACAGTTTGAGCAACAAAATGAATGAATAGTATTGGATTATTCAAAATAAAATTAAAGAAATATCACTCATTTGTACATTATATAAATAAAAAATTGAATAAATTAATAAATGCAGGAGAGATAAATATCTCATTGCAGAAGAATTCCAAATAATTTAGATAAATACTTCCTACTTAAGGAAGGGAAGCATAACTCTCACTGTGTAAGTATGTATTGTGTATGGTGACTTTCTTCCAAAATGTACAGTATTGGGGCTTAAACTTTACAGTGGAGAAACCTGGCAAACACTTCAGCCAGGTGAGTAAAGCCAGTGTCAGATCATACTGGTAGTATGTATGCTTATTATGATGTGATGACAACAATTCTTTACCTCTAGGATCTTCCTCCCAGTACTATCATCCCAGCTTAATCATGAGAAAAACCTCAGACAAATTCCAATAGAAGGGTATTCTACAAAATATCTGGACAGTACTCAGCAAATCTGCCATGGTCATTAAAAATAAGGAAAGTCAAACTCTCATAGCTAAGTGGAACCTAAAGAGAGAGGACAACTAAATTTAATGTGGTGTCCTGGATGGGATCCTGGATCAGAAAAAGGACATGAGGGAATATCTAAGGAAATCTAAATAAACTATGGTCTTTAGTAACAATGTATCAACATTGGTTGTTTAATTCTAACACATGTATCATAATAATGTAAAATGCTAATAATAGCAGAAACTGAGTGTGGAGTATATGGGGACACCGTACTAGCTTCTCAATTTTTCTGTGTATCTAAGACTTGTAGAAATAAATTCTATTAATGAATTAAAATTAAATTAAAATATGAACATGTTTAGATACAACTGAAGAAAAAAATCAAGAGATATCAGAATATGTTATCCAGAATAAAAGAAAGGAGACAAAAAAGTATAAAATACAAAAGAAGCTAACAGAAGAGAACGAAATCTAAATGTGATGAGTTCCTGAAGGAGAATAAAGAAAGAATGGTAGAAAAGCAGTATCTCAGAAGATAATAGCTTACCATGTTAGAGAACTGCTGAAAGATCTCAGTCTTCACATTCAAAATCCCAACGAACCCAAGCAAGTTAAATAAAAAGAAACACATACCAAGAATCATCATAGTGAAACTGTAGAAAATCAAAGAAAAAAATCACAGTAGTCGCCTTTCTACTGGCAAGTGACTTCTCTAAAGCAAAAATGACAGCTAAAAGAATGTCTCTGGTGTCCTAAAAGAAAATGTAACCTTGAATTAATGTCCAGATAAATTATCTCTCAAAAATCAAGCCAAAATGATCATTTTTTTCAAATAATCAAACCCCCTAATTGCCTGCTACATTTTTGCGTCAGTTAAGCTTATATAATTAAACAAGGATGTTTAATTACTATTACTACCCTTAAATCTTTTAAGTTTGTAATGGTTTCCCCAGTCCGTGCTATTTTCCCTAACAAGGTAGAGTACTGAGATTTATGATGTGCTGCTCAATAGGAAGAGAGATCTCCGTGAAATTCCACTTGGCCCTATATAATCATTGATTTTAGTCAATGGCATCAATGTAGGGATGCTGCGTACTTCTAAAGATGTCTATTCAAGCTATATACTCAGGAACTGTTAAAAAAAATAACCATGAAATGTGATTGAAGTTTTTTTAGGTTTTCCAGGAGGCTAATGTGAGAAGTTCACTGTTCTCTTGTAGTTCATAAACCCCAAATAAGACTGGGAGTGAGAAGCAGTGTTTTGGGTTCCCAGTAATTAGCTCAGAGATAGTACCTCATAGCCCTTGACAGATTTGGTATTTTCATTACACTAAAGAATTACTCTGGCAAGTAGCTTCAGAAACCTTTGATTATGGTTAGGAAAAATCTCACAGGGCATACATAATGGATATATTTCAGGGTTTATTTTCAAGTCCACCTTGCCTTCCTTTATTTAAAGAAGCTCTTTGTGAACTATTTCGGGATTGGGGAATGAGGGAAGATTGAACCCATTTATTATAATGGCTCATGACAGACTTTTGTTCCCTAGACCTGAATTTTTATTTTTATTTTTTTATTTTCTTCCAGGAAACTATGCTCAATTGACCATGGTGATGTTGTGAATCAAAATGTATTCACTGTGCCTGTCCTACTGCCTCTCATGATAACCATACTTGCTTCATATAGCAGTATGGCTTGGAGTTTTGTCACCCTGGGGTCTGGAACATCTCTTATTCTCTACAGCAGAACAATGCAATCTCCCAAAGTCTTGCTATAAATAGGAATTTGATTTTGGATAAGCACAGGTGGTGATTTAATTAACTAATCTAGCCATTTCATTCCATGGAGTGTTACATTCCTCTCTGGGTTTATGGATAGGAATTGTCACTGCCACCTGCCTTATTTTGCCTGGAACCAATTCCAGCTTTTGCTTGTTACTTGTAATGTTGCTATCCTGGGTTAATTCGGGTTTTTGGATGCAAGCAACAGAAACCCATATTAAAAAATGGAGGAGATTGATCAGAATACTATTGGAGAAGCTCGTCGAATGGTTAGGTTGCTGGGCCCCATTTTTGTAAAACAGACACAAATCAAGGAACTCTGAAGTGAGGTGGGGGATTGGAGGGCAAAGGGATAGCAATTAAACTGATTCAAGGACGGGGGCTCTGAGTCCCAATAATTCATATGAGAATTAGTATTCTCTCAAAAATCATTATCTTTATCATGTTTGTTGCTTCTTTAATCCTGGCAAACTTCTAAACACACAAAAATTAAAATATGCATGGCAGGAACCATTGCAGTTGCTCTATCAGAAATTTTTCAAAGTGTGATTGCAAGTTTATTTTGACAACATCACTTTTTATTCAGGTGTTTCCATCAGTACATTAAGAGACAAGAGAATGACTAGTAAGACAATGAGAATTGTGTTATTTAAAACCAATAACAACTAGCTAGGCGACCTCAAGCATGCCCTTCTTTAATCAGCTTATAAATATCTACCCTCTCCTCCCACCCCCAAATATTCTCAAGGTAAGAATTGAACAGTAGCTACTCAGATTTCTGTTGAAAAATCAATTTGGTAGATTTTATCAAACGCATTGAACACGGTGGGGCAGTTTTCAGGCTTAAGAAGTAAAAGTGCTTATTAGTTTGGTAATAGGAAGCAAAGTTGTATTATCCAAGATCTAAAACTAAGTAATTGGGCATCCTGGGTGGTTTAACGGTTTAGCGCCATCTTCAGCCCAGGGCGTGATCTTGGAGACCCGGGATTGAGTCCCACTTCAGGCTCCCTGCATGGAGCCTGCTTCTCCCTCTGCCTGTGTCTCTGCATTTCTCTCTCCTTGTGTCTCTCATGAATAAATAAATAAAATCTTAAAAGAAAAAGACAAAGAGCCTATTAAAAAATGAATAAATAAAACTAAGTAATTATTATTGGGAAGGCTTTTATAAACTGAATTCAAGAAGCAGAAAATTCATAAATAAAAAATAATGCAGATTTGGGTTATTAAAAGAAGTACAGCATATAAGAGCAAAGGAGATCAGAAGAGCTGGATGTTCCAGATCTTCAGAAAAATAAGCATACAACTCACAATTCTCCTTTTCTTTATCTGCCGAGACTATTACCTGGATGAATAAAAGTTAATCCCTGCCTGATAACTTCATTGGGGGAGACACCCCATTCAAAGCTTCAGAAGGCTTCTGCTATAAGAAGAGTTTTTCCCCTACCAGGGAATAGAGGGACACATTTGATTGAATTATAAGGAGCTATATCTAGAAATGTCTTGTAAATGGGTGGATAATTACTAAGGTTGTCTCAGTTGATTAGAGAAACAACAGAGAATTCTAAAAGACTGGATTAATAAAGAATACTTTCTCTGGCCATTTCTGCTATGGCTTTTGAGTAAATTGAACTTGCCTGCCAACTTCAGAGCAGGCAAGGAGCAAAGGCATGTTTTAGCCACAGCAGTGCCTGGGGAATGGTGAAGACAGGGATTAAAAGCCAGAGACTGTCTTCCCACATTTCTAAAATAGATTTATGGTCAGTGGAATGGATGCAAAGACTGAAACGCAGCTCCAGAAACTAATTCAGACTAATTCTGTCATCCCCAAAACAGACTCAGTTTTCTCTTCTGTCAAATGAAGGTGTTCGCATCTGAGCTCCTTCTGGATTGATGTTCCCATACTCTGGATTTATTCACTACAGGTCAGTGATTTTATGTTGAAAAAAATTATTGTTTTGCATTTCTTTTTAAATAGTTTTATCTTGGATTAATACTGTCAGACTGCACGCTTATTTGCTGTTAACACTAGGGGTCAGGCTAAGAATAGTCGTTTTCTATCTGTTATGCTCTAGGTCAGATACTATAGGTATCTTGGATTTTTCGATTTTTTAAATTATATTCTGAATTTCTATTATGTATTGTTAGGTTACTCATGCATATGTTTTCAACAATAAAAATAAATAAAAGTTTTGTCCTAAAAAGTAAAGAAGTAAAAATATACTTTCACAGTTTTTAATGCCAGCATTACAAGTGGAAGTCTAACAGGCATTTTGAAAGTAAATCTAAAAACCAAATGCATAGTTAGCAATCTACATTATCTTTACCCAAATGCACCACTGTTATGTACATTTTCCTAACCTTCCCTATTTTTTCTCTTTTTCTTTTCTCTCCCCTGTAGAATTACACGTACTTTGACAAAAGCTACAGTTTGCCACAAAGTCAAAATCTTGAAAGTCAAATAAATGCAATCATAAAGATGGGAAATTAATAGCATCCACTTTAAAGTTATTTCCCAATGGATATTACCATAATTTTCCCATCTTTAAGGCTAGAGATACTTACGTTTGTTTGTTAACTAAGGCTATATGGCGCCGTATACACAAGCAGTCTCACACATAAGTGCACACAGGAATAGACACAATATAATTTTGTGTAGAATTAGTAAGTTATTTCCCCTTCCATCGGTGATTAAAGCAGAGCAGTGAAGGGTATAAAAAAGAGATCAGAAAACACTGCGTGAGGGCTTCATGGGCTATAAAAGTGGAACTGTTCTCTAAGAAAATATAAACTGCATTCCATGAATAGAACCTCCAAGGAAGGGATCCCTGGGTGGCGCAGCGGTTTGGCGCCTGCCTTTGACCCAGGGCGCGATCCTGGAGACCCGGGATCGAATCCCACGTCGGGCTCCCGGTGCATGGAGCCTGCTTCTCCCTCTGCCTGTGTCTCTGCCTCTCTCTCTCTCTCTCTCTCTCTCTCTCTCTCTCTCTCTGTGTGACTATAATAAATAAATAAAAATTAAAAAAAATAAAAATAAATAAAAACAAGAACCTCCAAGGAAAATGAAAAAGTATTTTCTGTATTTGTGTGTATATGTTCCATTCACTTACCTCTTATGTGCCTAGATAGTAGCAACCATCTTTTTATTTTAGCCAGTGTAAGATAGTGCCTGTGGATCATTTAGATGTTTGGACCCCTTGAAAGGGCAGATTTCTTTCAAGAAATTGTTCTGTCTTCTAAGAACCAATGTAATCAACCATCTCCATGTGACCGTTTTTGCCTGAAAAATGATTAAAAAGTCAAGACACGATGCAGAGGACTGGGAAGATTTTCCTAAGCAAAGTTCTTGTGGTTGAGGCAAATATCCTGAGCTCCAGGAAGAACTGTTTCCCCTGTCAATCACTTCAAGCTCGCCCTGACCCAGTGTACTTTCCTGCTCTCTGAACGCTGATGGGCAGGCTAAGCTCTGGCTGCCTGAATGTTTGGATCAATTGACCTTTGATGTCTTTTATTGTTTCCTCTGCCCTTTAAATTCCCCATCAATGTTCTGTTTTCTCCAGAGCATCTTTTCAGACCTACAGAGGTAGGGTATCTCATTGTGGGCAGAAAATGATGACTCCTCCCAGATGGAACTTGGCAGGTATAGGGCAAAGAACAGAGCAGACATTCCCTCCCTCTTTCTAATGCTGCTAGTGGAATAGAGAACACCTCAGCATTCACCTCCAGTTTTTGGCAGAAGCCCTCTGCCTTCTCTCCCAGCAGCGAGGTTAGAATAGGACCAGAGTTTTTTAGAAAGTTAAGCATTTCTTAGAACTGTTTCCACATTTTCCACCGACCACACAGTAGCCAGGTAGACACTTCTGTTCTCGTCCTCTTGACCCAAAGAAGCCACTCCACCTGGGCTTTCTACACCACGGATGCTTATGTTCTCTCAAATCTGAACAGCCTGGGCCATTGAGCCCTGAGGAGAGAGAACTCCATTGTTCCCTGACACAGTCATCCAGAGGGAAAAGCAGATAACAGACAAAAGAGCATATATTTTTCCTTTGTATTTCACACTTGAATAACAGCATTTGTTTTGAGAAACTTCAGAAAATATCAAGTCAGCTTATTGACATTAATATCAAGTCAGCTTATTGACATTTTTTAGTTTTACAAACGCAGGGCAGATGTCTCTCATTAATAAATGAATAAAATTTAAAAAAACAAAAACAAAAACAAAAACAAACAAACAAACCAAAAAAACCACGAGTGGCTCAGTGGTTTAGCGCCGCCTTCAGCTCAGGGCATGATCTTGGGGACCCAGGATAGAGTCCCATGTGGGGCTCCCTGCATGGAGCCTGCTTCTCCCTCTGCCTGTGTCTCTTGTCTCTCTCTCTGGGTCTCTCATTAATAAACAAATAAAATCTTTAAAAATAAAAAACAACAAATGCAGGGCAGAGAAGGTTCAATATAGTTTTTGCTTGTCCTCCAGCTGATTATGATTCAGAATGTACCCACTGGTACAGACAGGAAAAGATTCAACTGCTTTAGCATTACTAAGGATGATCTGTATTATGTGAATGTGATGTGCATATTCTTCATGTAAATAGATCTTAATTGTTTGGTTCTCTTTTTATATGTATTTATGTGCTCATTAAATGTCTCTTGGGAATTATACAGTGACTTCTAGTTTAAGAAGGTTTTGCTGTGGATCTGTTTGGTACAGTAAAATCCTTTCTTAATTATTTAGCCCATGTATTTGTATTAGTATTTGGGGTTTGATACATTTATATAATATGAGTTACATAAACACATGGAATATTTTGTGTTCATAAAAGATAAGGAAAAATGTAAAAGCAATTTATTGACTACTGTCATGTAGGCATATTACTTATGTACAGAATGCAGCTTGGCATTACTTTGTTAGTAAAATGAAAAGCTTTCTTTTAATAGTGGAGTTAAACCCGCTTTTAAATATGACTGATAAGTCATTTTATAATTTTTATACATTTACCCAATCATGTATATAATTATACAGTTGTCCTATGTATCATATCATATTTCTTTCTGCATTGGTTGTGTTTACTTTGTTTTCCATTTTTATATTTCATTTGCCGTTTAGAATAGTTAATTTTTTTTCTAGTAATTCCCTTGCACTTAAACCTTTCTAATGCTATTAGTACCCTGATTTCTTTTATAAACTTTTATTATTTGGCTTGTTGATTTTTTTTTAAGATTTTATTTATTTATTCATGAGAGACACAGAGAGAGGCAGAGACATAGGCAGAGGGAGAAGCAGACTCCCTGTGGAGAGCCTGATGTGGGGACTGGATCCCAGGACCCCAGTATCACAACCTGAGCCAAAGGCAGATAGATGCTCAACCACTGAGCCACCCAGGTGCCCCTGGTTTGTTGATTTTTAGCATCTTTTGATTTTGCCTGTTGACTAAATCAGTGAGCTTATTCTGTGTTCCTCTTTTGCTCTTCTTTCTTCCATTATTTTAGTTGCATTATTTTTACTTTGTGAGAACACATAATACTTACTTGCCATTCTTTCACCTTCCTCCATACCTTAGACTCAATTTTAGTTCTATATTTCAGTAGAATAAGCATTTATCACATTTCCTTTGCTGAAGATTCTCCATTATCTCTTGGTTGGTTAATTTTCTAGAAGATTCTTCAAGAGCTTGAGATTAAAGTGCCACCTGGGTTCTTGCACATGTAAAACCATTTTTGTAAAGCCTTGATAGTTAAATGACAGGTTTTCTGAGTATAAAATCTTTGATTCACTTTCTTTTCATGGAAAAATGCTCTTTATTTCCTTTCTTTTTTTTCTTTTTTTTTTTTTTTTGCATCTTATGTTGTTTTTAAGAAATCTGATGTTAGTCTAATTCTCTTGTCCTTTTAAATTATTGATCATTTTGCTTGTAAGTCAAAAGGATTTGCCTGTAGGTCCTAAAGATTTTTTTAAATCATTAAAGTCTTACAGATTTATATATCTTAGAGTTGACCATTGTTAAGGTCCAATCTGGCCAGCTCTCTTGCCTTTAAAGGTATCATATGTCAAAACATACCTTAACCACAGAGAGTGGTGCACATAATTCCAAGGCTGATTACTCAGGCAAATGCAAAGTGAGGGGAGTACCTGGGCTAGGACCCTTTGATGTCTAGGCCTAGAGAGAGACAAGAGGTCTTGATTCTATATATGTATATGACTGGAGGCTGCCAGAGAATTTTGAATAATGCCAAGGATGGACTGTAGCCCTAGTGTAGGGGAAGGCAAATGAGGAAATAGAGCAGTTGTGATTCCAGCTGAGGTGTCTGACAGCAGTCATCCCAGGAAGTGGTAACAGTTGAACCAAGTGTCACTTTGCTGTGACTTAATACTTCCAACTTTATTTCTCCATAGTCATTTCAAGAAAGCCCTCAGATACCTATTGGGTGTTTTCCATATTTAGAAAGAGTTTTTATTTTATTTCCTGGAATTTTTATATTAAGGAATTAAATATGTGTTCTGTTTTATTGGTTTTCATTGTCAGGGACTCCATCATATTATATTATTTTTTTAGTATTTATTTGTTTTGCATTTTAACCACTTTCCTTCTCACTCTTTTACTTCTTACTTTAACTCATTCTTACACCTTTGATTATTTTCCTGCCTTTCTCCAAAATCCCTTACTATTTTCCCTAGGGTGCCTCATATAATTTAGTCATCAGTGCTATTATAATTTTCTTTTCCTCTCCTTCTCCCCTGTCCCTCCTTCTTCTTTCTTTTCCTCCTCTTCTTATTCTCTAAATACAATCATATTTTATTTAATTCCTTCCTTAATATATACATTTCTTACCCTGGCTATAGGTTCACAAATGCTTATCTGAGGATATTTAATTCAGTTTACAATATTGTGTTAGAGTTTTCTTCTGCTTTGTGGTTGGTTTCCTGAGAGAGAATTTTCATTGGGTGAAATGTTTTATTCTCTCTGTTTTCCTCCTGTCGTAGCAATGGTAGTAATGACAGTTTCAATCTGTGCCCTTTGCAGACAGGATACCAGTGGAATGGGTTGCAAGTTTTCTGTTTCAAGAATAGGAGATTCTTGGTTGACTTGGTGTATTTAGTTAGTGTGAGAAAAAAGTTATGTGCCCTTGATTTTTTTTTTATTCTCTTTTTTCCAGTAGGATCCCATTATTCCCCCTTTGCTTCTTTTTTTTTTCCTTTGCCTTTCATTCCACAAAGGAGGCCACTCCTTTTTTGGTACCCTCATCCCTCAGAAACAGTGCTTCTTAACCTTCACTTTGAGCCCCACATACTACTATGTCCTTTCTCTGCTGTCAGTGTTCAGGTTTATCAAAAATATTTCTCAGGGGCCGCTTGGGTGGCTTAGTCGGTTAAGCATCTGCCTTCAGCTCAGGTCATGCTCTTGGGGTCCTGGTATTGAGCCCCTGTCAGGCTCCCCCCCAGCAAGGAGCCTTCTTTTCCCTTTCCCTCTGTATGTGCATGCTGTCTCTCAAATAAGTAAATAAAATCTTAAAAAAGAAAAGAAAATGATTTTTCAGTTATTTCACACTCACAGTGGACTTTTTCTTTCTGAGGGAATCTTCGATCTATGATAGGCCTTTCTTCTCCCCTATTTTCTCTTCCTCAGCAGCCATTCCAAGCCTTCCTCCCAGTGCCCTCCTCCTTTCTGTCTGCAAAGCTTGAGAGATGGTTCTGCTGAAAATTGACATTTACTTTTGTACTTAAAGGTAATTTGAAGTTTGTGGTCTTCTTTGAATTCTAGTTATGCCAATGTGCTGGTTTTATTCATAATATTGAGCAAGACATACTACAAAGGAGTAGCAGTGGGGAGAATGTAGTGTCACAAAGCCAGGAGATACACATTGCTCAAAAACAATGGAGCAATCAGTGTGGCAGGTGCTACCAGGAGGTTGATTAAGTTGAAGACTAAAAACTAACCATTGGTTTAGGATCATCAGTGGCCTTAAAAAGAGTCTTCCTGTTGAGAAGTAGGTACAAGAGACAGGGAAAACAGCATGAGAAAGTGGATACAGTAGTAAATGCAGCAAGTACAGAACACTAAGTTGAGAAGATTAATTACAAAAGGTCATGTAATGTGTGGTAATCGAGGGCACTGGGAGTCAAGGTTTTGTTTTTTGTTTTTCCCTTTAATTTAAGCATATACTTAGAAAAACTACATGGATCTTAAATATACTTGATGAATTTTCAGTAAGTCAGCACCTGTAGATCAAAGAAACACAATGTTACCACCTTCCTATAATCCCAGTGTTCCGTGCCGTTATTAACTACCCTCCAAAGATCCATATCGATATAATGTCTGACACTAGTGTTGGCTACTCTGTCATGTCTGACTTTCTTTGCTGTGCACTGTATTCGTGAGAATTTTTCACTTTGTTGTAGGTTTTTCTTTTTCATTCATTGGTGCTTAATTTTCTACTGTTTGAATATACCATAATTTATGTATTTATTTATTAATATGTTGAAGGGAACTTGGATATTTTTGCATGTTGGACTGTTATGAATAATGCTGCTAGTACTAGTCATAATTTTCTAAATTATAGTCATGTATTTTTAATGCATGACTTTTGGTGAACACATGATGAATTTATCTAGAAATAGAATTTCTGGGTCATAGGGCACCTATATGTTATTATAGCCAATCAGTTCTACAAATTGTTTTTTCTTAAAGCACTATGTAAGAGTTCCTGTTGCTGAATAAGTTTGCCAACATGTAGTTGCCTTTTTAAAATTTTATTTTTAGTTTACATCTCACTGAATACCAGTGTCATTTCAAGCCTTGTGCTCATTTTTCTCTTTGATTAACTGTCTTTTCCTCACTGATTTGTAAGTATTGATATCTACAAATCCACTGATTTATAGATATTGTTTTTATATCCTGAGTATAAGTAATTCACTGATAAATACATATCTATTTTAAGATATGGGAAAAATTAAAGTATATTTGTATATTGATGGGAATAATTAAGCAACTCAAAATACAGAAATAAAATTGCAGGAGAGAAACCCTTGAGTAGGCAGTAGAAGATAGACCCCCTTACAGGAGGATTAGGCCCTTGGGCCTATATTGTATTTAACTTAAACCTTTGTTTAGAGTTAAATGTTTCTGATATTTTACTATTATCAATGTGATAAATATTTTAATTTAATAAAACTGTATCCGTATATTGGATTACTTTTACTTTATAAATAAGGAGAACCTTTGTTTAAAAAATAAGGAAAAAAAGGCCTTTTGCATAGAATCTTTGCAAAGATTGAGTATTTTGTATTGTGCTTACTGGCTTTCCCTTATGAGAACATGTGCCACTGTGCCATGGTATTAAGTCTTAGAATATTATCATTGAATCATTTAACTTTCTCTTTTTGTCTGTTTGCTGTTCTTCTATAAGCTAGTCTTTTAAAAAATGTCCATTTGTATTATTTTTATCTGATTATATTGTTGTCTCCTAAAATTTCAACAGTTTTATTGAATATTTTAAAGTATATTTTCAATTACTCACTTGAAATTTTCTTTTTTCTTACATTTTATTTTTGTCTTTGTTTTAGCAAGTTTTTAATTCTTTTGAATTTAAAAATGTTATCTTTTAACTCATTTATTTTCATTACTCTCTTTAATTTCTTTCATATTTTTATTTTTGCTGATTTTTTAAGCTTTTTAAATTTAAGTATATATAGACTATATTAGGAACAGGTATTTAAATAAGTCATGCCCTAGGTTGAACAATTTTGTTCCTTCATTTGGTTTTCAATAGATCTTTAGCACTTTCCAACCCTTTTTGTATCAAATTGTGTAACCTAAAATCCATAGTCTTTGCTTGCACAATCATGGGTCATAAGACAAGTCAGAATAGGTGGCCATTGGACAAAAGAAAGAAGTTGGCTGATACTTCTATTCAGGGAAGGTGCCTCCCTCTTAGATTAATTTAATCAAATAGTAAGCATTCATGAGGTTTGGGGGATTTCTTTTACACTTCTGTATGGTAAGGGGAAGTTGGCTAGGGCCAAGGTTCTCATTATATAATTTCAGAATAAAGACCGTTTCTTCTCTGTGGGATCACCTAACAAACAAAAAACAGTCTCCAAACAAAGCAGCATGACCTTGTTTGGTATTTCAGAGTAAAAAGAATCCCAGCTTCATCTCTTACTTTAGCTCTCAGCTGTCCTAAAAGGAAGGTAGACTTCTTAATAGTTATGCTTATGATTTTAGAAAGAATAGTTTTTTAACCAGACATCTGTCTCTGAAAAGTTAGTTGTTAGTCTGTTCTGCTCAGCTTCCTCCCTCCCTCTGGGATATTTTCCATCTGCTTTACAATATAATCTCCCCTCCAAATCTCCTCTGTCCTGCAGGATTATAGATCCTTAGTTATCCTCATTGTTCATTATCAGTTACCCAAATGTGAAAGCTTATATGATAATTCTCCTCAACTGACTTCTCAGTTTGCCATACACTTCCACGCAAAACCTAGTCTAGAAGCTGGTGGACTTTTTCAACCAAATAGAATTGGTGAGACATGAGGTATCTTACTCTGCATTAGGCCTGCCATGTCCAGTGAGCAAATAGGTCTATCAAGCCAGAGTTACATACTTTTTTCTCTTTCTAAATTTCTGTAAAGTAATAGCTTGTTTTTATACTGAAGAAACTCCCAGATTATACTTCCCAGTAGCTAACATTACAATTATAATAATTCAGATCTTTTATCTTTTCTTTTTTGACTCTAAAATTTTTCTTCTGCTAGATTCCTAGATTTAAAAACATAAGTCCTGGGGCACCTTGGGTGGCTCAGCGGTTTAGCACCACCTTCAGCCCAGGGCATGATCCTGGAGACCCAGGATCGAGTCCCACATTGGGCTCCTTATATGGAGTGGGCTTCTCACTCTGCCTGTCTCTCTGCCTCTCTCTCTCTCTGTTTCTCATGAATAAATAAATAAAATCTTTTTAAAGAAATTATCTTTATTCAAAGCTTTTGGCTCTTTTCTCTCTGGCTAAAATGGGAGAAAAAATGCAGCAGAGATAAGAGACCTGGCCACCTTAATTCTATTTAATGAAAGAAGGAAGGTGAAAGATTATCATTGAACTCACAGGCAAACATTTTATTTTTTTTTTCCATTTTGATGTTGACACTTCATAGTGAGAGATATCATGCCTTACTGTTTATAACTACCAAAATTGTTTAATAGTTTGCTTTTACAAAGAAAGCTTCTGTCCATGATATCGTCTATATCCTGGCAACTGGCATAATTATTTCCCAAGATCAGAGTATCAGACTTGGTAACAGCATTATTAAAGACTTATGATGAGTCAATCTGGATTTGTAAGTCAATCTAGATTTCTTATTCTTATCCTCATTGGCTGCGTATTTCCTGATACCTTGTGACTCCAAAGGAGGCACACCTGACCAAATAGACCAATGAGTCAAAGAAAGGAGTCATCACTCAAAATCTAAAACAATAAGGTGAATTTGATGCTTATTAAGCAAAGAAATATTGTGCTTACAGGATGTAATCTCTCTGAATGAAGTAATTACTGATCTCATATAGGTTTGGAGAAGCATGAAGTTCAGGATTAGTGATGTACAGAAGCAAGACCTGTTAGGGATGCATTGATCTTTAGCTGTGGAGAATCGATTATTGGAATGTGGCTGTTGCTGATACTTTCAGAATAAGAGGCTGTCACAGAATGCCTGGCATCTAGATGTATGATTACTGATTCATAGTCTTCAGTGATCAGTTGGGATTGTTTAATGCCAGATATGGGAGTTACTGGTTACTGTGACCAAAGAACAATCAACCTTTTCCTAGAGAAATTAAAATGTTTTATTTTTCACAACATATTTTACATACTGCTTTGTACTAGAGTTATAGGTGCCGTGTTTCATCTATTTTAGCTCCTTGTTGGACCTTGTCTTATAAAATGATATCCCTATAGCATCCTGGCATAGCATCTTACCAAATCAAGTCCTCAGCATGTTGAGAGATGCTATAGGACCAGCCTCTTCAGGAACTTAGCAGTAGTGCTATCAGACAAGAAGCAGAAAATCCTTTTAATGGTTTCAAAGAAATATGAATGTATAAATAAACAAAAAATTCAGGCAGAGGTTGCTATAGTTACATCAGACATCAAAACCCCTAGTGTAAAGAAAGGAGAGGGAAAGCTGGGATAGAAGCCAAAGCAAAACTAGAAGGCACACTTCTACAGGATCTTCTTTGCTTCTCTGGCTCCTTAAACCTGCCTTCATCTATGATCTCATCTGCAAGTCCAGGTCTGGCCTAGCTTCTCAGCCAATAGGATGCTCCTCATTTTTCCCTGCTTTACCTTTCCCCAGTTCAAAAACAGTTGAACATAATTAAGCCTAGCTTTAGTAAAAGACCTAAAGCCTAGTTGAGATGTGATCTTTTGCAGAATGTAGGGCTCTCTTTTTGTCTCCACAAGCCACACAGTGTTGACCACTGGGCAATCATGCTGGTAGCCCTTGAATTCAGTACACTTGCCCACCCATTGATGTTAATTTAAAAGATTAGGTATCTTCCAGGTTCCACGCCCACTTGTGGGTCCAGAGACTCATCTTAAATTTCTGTACTCTAGTCTCTTGATCTAGAAAGCTAACCTTGACCTCCAAAAACAGCTGAAATTGCTGAGACCCCTTGAGTATCTGAGAATGCCTGCTCTGCTCTGAAACAAGCCTCTATGATCAAATAAGCAACTATCAGATCTTCAACTCAAGGAAGAGTGACCCTAATGGATCCCACATCTTCTTTCATCATGTTGTGTATTTTTGAGCATCCTTCTTTTTTTTTTTTTTTTTTTTTTGAGCATCCTTCTTATCCTGAACTCAAACACTTACAATATGTAACTGACATTTAAGTAGTAAATATTGGCTGATGAGAAGAGGATACAAAAGCAATTTTGGATAGTAGGAGGCATTGCTGTAACAACACAGTTTATTGTGCTGTGTGACCATGTGGACACTGCTACTGGAAACATCTGTTATAAATTAAATAATGAGTAAGGTAAGAGGCAAAGTAACACAATTAATGGTTAATATCAAATTGAAAACAAATGGAAAAAGGGTTTGTTATATGTCAAATATTTATACTCAATATGAAATATATAAAGATGTGATATTGTGGTTTTTTAATATGGCATAAGAAGGGGATATAAATTTTTCTTATGGGCCATTCACACTGATAGATGATGAGTAACAAAAAAAAAAGTAAACTGGAGTAATAAGACTATCACCAGTAATATACTGTTGACTCCTGAGATCCCTCGGGAATTACAAGCAGTAGGAGCACATCAGAAAGGCAGGATTCCATCCTCTTTCTAGGTTTACCCTGATGAATACCTCTTGGATAAACCAAAGAATGAATAAATGGAAGAGATTCTAAGACAGGTTTCTTTTTGTCATGAAAGAAGAATATTGCAAACTGTGGGCATGACAGAGAAGAGTTTAATATCAAGGGAGTTGTGCAAGTAGAAAAGAAATTAATAGGGAAAGGTTACTTTGTGTAGATGTATTTAATGAAGCTAAGATCAGTAAAAAGTAGAGATAAGTCACTTCAGTTCCATAATTCTGAGTTTATAAATGAAACACAGATGTTTGAGAAAGATGGATGTGGGTCTTTGGCCTAAGTGTGGGGAGCTTTTACAGAGCAAAGGAAGAAGGTGGTCAAACAATGATTCATGCATATAAACTCATTCCTGAGACTCAGAATTTTCGGGTTTGCTTTTACCAATATGTCCAGTTCTGTAGTGGCTCTTTTTAATCCATAGCTTTATGCCGGGTCAAAGCCCAAAGGAAAGTGGTAATGCTTGAGATGGAAAATAAGCAAAGAAATTATAAAGATTTGGCTGTAGAATTGGAGAGCAAGAGAGTGAACATGTGCAAAAAGAACTACAGTGATAAAGTCATGAGAGGGCATGGTGAGACAGGCTGTCTCATTCATTAATGGTGGGAGAGGAAATTGTTAACATTGTTCTGCAAAATTAATTTGTAGACTGAACCACATATTAATTTGGCCTTGTGATTCCATTTCTCAGTATGAATTCTAAACTACACATTTGGAAGAGAATTTAAGTAGAAGTAATAGGACATGTGGTGCAAAAATAATTAATTAGTAAAAAGTTTAAAAATAAAGTTAAGTTAGATAAATGATGCTAGATCCATAGGACAGACTTTTCTTCTTTGACAGTTATGTTTTCGAAGTAATTTTAGTGATGTCACTCAATGACTATGAAATGAAACCAAGAGAAAATATAAGTGTACTATATTGTTTATGTATGCTTCTAATATGTAAGCATATTCACAGAAATATATTTATCTAAAAAATAAAACCAAGATGTAATATACAAAAATGTTAATGATGCTTATTTCTGTAGGGATAAATGGTGTTTTCTTCCTTTTACTTATTATTTTCTAAATTGTCTACAATAAATTTAATCCATGTATTATAATTTAAGGAAATGAAGCAGTAGGATTGAGTGACAGCCTGAATGAGGAAGGGAAGAGACAGTGGTATGTTTTATGATTGGTCCTTCCAAAACTGGATTGACTAAATTTGTTTGTGATGGTGAAACAGTTTTTATGCTCTGACATTGTTCATTATTATTTTTATTACTAATATAAAAAGTTAAAATTTTCAGTATATCCTGCAAGCCAGGATGCAAATTTTTTAGCATACCTAGAAACCACACAGCTAACACAGATTGGAAAGATGACTAAAATAACGTCATCACCTAAAATAATAGAATAACTAATTACACAAAAGCATTAGTTGATGATAATACTTTATAAGTATGGTTTGAGCAGGGCAGACAGGAGGAAAGGAATAATATATATGCAGCTTCTGATCCAGGCCAAGGACTTCACATGATTCAAAGGTTGATTTCTGGGATCCCTGGGTGGCGCAGCGGTTTGGCGCCTGCCTTTGGCCCAGGGCGCGATCCTGGAGACCCGGGATCAAATCCCACATTGGGCTCCCGGTGCATGGAGCCTGCTTCTCCCTCTGCCTGTGTCTCTGCCTCTCTCTCTCTCTCTCTCTCTCTGTGTGACTATCATAAATAAATAAAAATTAAAAAAAAAAAAAGGTTGATTTCTCTGGTAACAGGCAAAACAAAACATCTCTTAACTGAATCAGAATGCAGAATCTGAAAATTAGTAAAAACAGTTAGGCAATAGAATCTCCTAGTTACCTTATTCTGCATAGCTAAAGGACACTTAATTTGATAACCAGTTGCATTCCCTAATTTTCACAAGAAATCAAAAATAGGTCTTACTTACCATTGGGGTTCAGATACACAGTGACAATGTACAGCTATGTCTGGCAGACATCCTGATAAAGAGGCTGAACTTTCAAGGTCATCTGAGTGAGAAAGCAGATGCGCAATAAGAGACAGATTATGGAATAAGCCTCCAAGGGCTTATAGGAGATCTCATTCACTGAAGATTGACTGGACCTATGAAAGTGAGCACAAAGTGTGGAAATGTTTGTGTCACAGGTTAGTACACACCTGAGAGCATCCACTGTAGAAGAGGCACTAAACATTGAAATGGATAGGATGATTCATCTGGTACATGGCAGGCAACCTGTGTTATCAGCCATCTCAGTACCTAAACAATGAGCTTCAGAATGGTGTAGCCATTTCAGCAGAAGATGGAGAATATAAATGTGGCAAGATATAGTGTTCCTCTTACTTGGGCAGTTCTAGCCACTGCCATTACTGAAACATAACTCAGTACCAGTGTAATAGTCCAGTCTATGAATCTAACACCATTTATTTGATTTACTTTTTTTTTTTCATTTGTGAGAGACACAGAGAGAGAGACAGAGACACAGGCAGAGGGAGAAGCAGGCTCCATGCAGGTAGTCCGATGTGGGACTCGATCCCAGGATCTGGGATCACACCCTGAGCCAAAGGCAGACGCTCAACCGCTGAGCCACCCAGGCGTCCCTATTTAATTTATTTCTATCTTTTAGTCAATTAAAATTTTTTGCACCATGCGTCCTACTGTTTATTCTTAAATTTTAATCTAAATTTATCTTTAGATTTGGAATTACAGAGTTAAATGGTATTAATACTTGGCTAATTCCACAAATTCATTTTGCTGAAAACACTTTTTAAAATATTTTAAAATATTTTAAATAGAATATTTTTAAAATATTCTATGTATTGAGAGAGAGAGAGAGAGAGAGAGAGAGAGAGAGAATGTGTGCACATGAGTGGAAGTAGGGGAGGGAGAATCTCAAGCAGACTCTATACTGAGCGCAGAGCTTGACCAGGGGCCAAGCAGACTCTACACTGAGCACAGAGCTCGACCAGGGGCTTGATTTCATGGGTCACCCTGAGATCATGACCAGAGCTGAAATCAAGAGTTAGATGCTTAACCTACTGAGCCAACCAGGTGCCCTAATTTTGCAGAATATTTTTAATAATTTTCTCTACCAGTGTGAATGGATGGGAGAGCTATCTCACTGTACCCTCTCCTGACCTTTATCACTAGAGTTTTTCTTAACACATACTCACTTTCTTATCCTCCAACTCTTTAGCTAAATCATTATAATTTCCATGCTTATTTTCCATTTCAAGCATACAACTTTTCTTCGAGATACCAGTACCAGGTTGAAGTATAATCCATAAAGAAATAAAATCAGCAGTTTGATAGCAGGTTCATTATACCTGTCATTTTCTACATTTTAACAGACAGTTTTTCATTGTGATCAGAGTGATACCTATTTAGGCCTGGTTTTGCCTTTCTTGTCTGCAGTACCCTAGTCAGGACCATTATTCAATGATTCATAGAATATCTGCTTACAAACACCACTTCATATAACATTGCCACAGCAAAGGAGATGTAGCAGTGGGTGCGTGATTATGATATCCTCTGGTTCTACATATACTGCACCATAGAGCTTTTGTTTAATGTAGTGTAATGTTCTCTTAAAGTTGCTAGCTTGGAAATGACGTCCTGTGCTATGCTGTTTGTCAGGGTATTATATACATCTTAAATCAGAATCTGGCACACATGGTACATTATCCACATGTAAAAGACATTGGTTCAAAAACCAAAGCAGACTTATAGGACTGCCTCAATTACCATCAATTTCAGTGACTGACTTGGTGAATTTTTGGTACAATTCTAGGCTCTGCAGATCTGGAGATCCCAGGCCCCAGAGGAGGGCACAGTGAAGGTCCCAGTGAAGGTCCCACTTAAACATAAAAGCTAGGGATGCTGCCAATCTTTTTGTACTATAATGAATCACTTCATCCAATCTTTGCCTTTGAGAAATCTGATGTAAGAAAAGATGAATTTTACATTCATTGGAGTGGGTCTTCCAGTTAGTTGCTGGTAGAAAGTAGTTCTGATGTAGTACTCATTATTTGCACAAAATCTACGAGTATCAGAAGCACCAGCAAGTAAAAACTTTCAGAATGAATGACAGTGACATGGAAGAGAATTTCAGGGACAATAGTTCTACATTTTCATAACTCCTAAGAACTCAATATTGTGGGAAGAGGGTGCTAGAAATTGATAATCACATGAGTTTAGGGGTATTCTTAAAGTGGAAGTGCAAAAAATTGGTTTGCTCTATACATATGCAAAGCAGGCTCAAGAGCCCAAACACTGGAATTCACTGTTTTATGAAGTCATTTAACAAATACTGCATCATCCACACTGTTGATGACAAAGAATGATACTATATAGGAAAAAAAAAACCCATGGAAATAGAAGACTGAGTAACAAAATTATTCAGTAGAACGGTACATTGAATGTGAAGTTTTAGTGTACTTTAAGAAATTTGCTTCACTTATTTTCTTTAATGTATTCACAGATGGAATCAATGATAAAAATCCATGTCTTTTTAAATAGGAAAGAGTTTTTTTAGAAGCATAAAATAAAAATTATAAATGATAAACATTTTATTTTGTGCGACTTGCAGCTTATTTTCTTGCTCAGTAGCATATTAAATAATGATATAATTAATGATATAACTTACAATCAATTGCATCATGTATTTAATGAAATAAAAAATACCTACATTAGTTAGCATTTCATTCTTCTGTAAGTATGAAAGCCTGTCCAACAGTGGGGTAAGAATGTTTATTATGTCTTTAATAAAAGGTCTCACAGGCAATTTGGAAACTCAACGATCAATGACCCAAATCTTTCTTTCCTTTTCTCTGTCAACCATTTTCATGCTGGTTGCTCCATTGTTGCAAGATGTCTTCTGAATCTTTAGACATCACATCTATTTTCAAGGTAGAAGGAAGGGAAAAGAGGCAGCTTATGAAACCTCTTCTTGAAGGAAACAAATTATCTTACCTATCTAACTAGTGGATATTTTCTTATGTCTCCTTGGAGAAAACTGATAAATCAGTTTATCTAATCAACCACAGTGGTTAGAGAGTCTGGGAAAGTGTGTATGGAGGGACTATGACTTAAGAAAGTAAAACTTAAAAAAAAAGTGTGTAAATTATTGAACAACCTAAACAACTATATCTGGTTGGAGCTGGTAAAAGTGGGAAGGCAAAGGGAGGAGTCCTATGGATACAATCAATTTGTAGAAAAAGGAGAATTGGGTGAAAACAAGAGAGCAGGAGTGAAAATAAGAAGAGTACTGGCTCTGGGATTCAGTGAGCAGCATCCATCAGAAAGTCATGGACAAATTGTGTCCAACTTGGTCAGTATCCCACTCCTCAAACAGGAATTATGTGGGAACTTCAGGCAACAACATTTTCCTGGAGTTACTGACATCTCATCTACTGCTACTGGTTCTAACCTCAAACCGGCCTCTAATTTTCTTAATGATTTGTCATTTACTTGCAATTTCTCTGAGAAGTAGACTCTAGGATGTTTCAGGTTCTGAAAGCTCAGTGGAGAAACTAGGATTCAGGATACAATCAGTTTTGCTTCAAATTGCATGGGGATCTTAGTTAAAATGTTTTCCAGTAACTGGCTTCTTGCTTTATTCTTTTGTCCTTTGTCTGGTACCTGAGTTTATTCAGGAACTAATTCCTTACCTCTTAAACTTAGGAAGCTCCTTGACTAGGTTCCAAAATCATATAGTCAGTCGACCCTCTCCAAATGCTAGAAATCATTATTTTCTTTCCTGCCTTAGAGTTATTTCAGTTCCTTGTCTGATCCTTTCCACCTGTGCTAAGTCCCTTGAATCCAAGGACAGCATCTCCTTCCTTCTGTCCCTAACAGAACTCTTACCGAAGGTACATAGCCAAATGATACAATAAGCCTTGTTAAATGAATGGATATGATGAATTAAGTAAGAACTTTCATCAGGTGTTAGAAAACCTCTGAGATAAGTCTGAATCTCAGGAAAATGACCAGTTACTCCCTAGAATATGAACTCTTAAAGACTCACCTAATTCATTCCTCAAATTCATCTAGGACCATGGCCACTTCAAAGTTCTTACAGAGATAGACACAATCATACATTATATATACCAGGATATATTATATATAATATATATATTATATAATATATATAATTATATATACCAGTATTACTCATTTGGCCTGCCAGAGATCTATCAGTCATCAGCTATTTGCTTATGTGGATTATAAGCCCATAAGTATTCCTCATTGCCTTGGGATCATTGTCTCTCTCATTTAAGGTCTATCCTTATTTTCAGTCCTCAAAGCTTCTATCTTCACTTTAGTTAATGCTTCCACTGATACAAATGCACACTTTCCACTGAGATTCCTCAGTTCCTCCGAAGTCAGTTTCTTAAGGAACTGCGCCAGCTATCTCCTGCTGCAAAACTAAATCGCTTCAGATTATAGGAGCTTGAAACAGAAAGCATTTCATTTTATCTCATGGTTTTTTACATCAGAATTTGGGCAGGCCAAATTAGCTGGGTGGTTCTTCTCTATACAACTATATAACTATATAACCATATAACTATATAACTATATATATATATATATATATATATATATATATATATATATATATATAACTTCTTTATATAACTATATATAACTATAAATTCTCAGTAGAATTCAGCTGGACTATTCTAGAAAGTCCACTGGCTTGCCTGACAATTGCAGAGGCATGTCTGGAGAGTGGACCTCAGCTGGGCTCTTCACCTTCCCCATGTAGTCTTAGATTTTCTTCATGTGGTATCTCCGGCTGTAAATCAGATTTATTATGACAGCTCAGAGATTTAAGGTATCAAAACAGAAACTTGCAGTCCCTTTAAAGTCTAGGCCTGCAACTGGTGTAGTATCATTCCATCCCATTATGACATAATGCTCCAAGGAATCTAGTTCGGTGTAGATTCAATGGAAGGAAAATAGATCCAACCTCTCAAAAGGGAAATTTTATGTAATTCACAGACCTGGTTTCTCTGCTACCATCTTTCCTACAGCCACAAATTATTTACATTTCTTCTCAATGCAGAATTCATTCTCCTCTAGCAAGATGCCCAAAGTTTCATTCCATTATGGCATCATCTCAAAGTCCATACTTTAGTTATCTAAGATCATGACCAGGTTTGGATGAAGTTCCTCAAAAATGGTTCCTTGAGTATGATTCCTCTTGCTCTGAAGACTTGTGAGATCTACACAAGTAAATCTACACACTCAGTATACAATGTGAGACAGGGCAACCACAGTAGACACCTGCCTTCAAAATGGGGGAAATAGAGGCACATAACTGATTCATAGCAGCTCTGACTCTACCCAGGTGCATGTTGCCAGTTCTAGATTCCAGGGAAATTTTCTCAGTGCTATTTGGATCCACCCTTCGTGAATTTGAGTCATCCTTCCTTTCCCATAAAAAATCTTAGGCACAGCTGTATAGTCTTCTCCGGCTGCTTCCTTTCCATAAACAGATCAAATACCAGAATTTTCTTTTTTTTTCATCTTGTACTATCTGTTTTAATTCAATCTTTCAGATACAAATCTCTTAACATCATGTAGGGTCTAATATATCAGACTATGTTTTACTCCATTAGACAAAAAACATACTTCTGCTACTTCCCAAGATGGCCACTTTCCTCTCTTAGGCAACTGGTGAGAATCTTGGAAACATCAACACTTAAAATTCTTAAAAATAGGGCAGCCCTGGTGGCGCAGTGGTTTAGTGCCACCTGCAGCCTAGGGCATGATCCTGGAGACCCTGGATCGAGTCCCACGTCAGGCTCTATGCATGGAGCCTGTTCTCCCTCTGCCTCTCCCTCTGCCTGTGTCTCTGCCTCTCTCTCTGTGTCTCTATGAATAAATAATCTTTAAAAAAAATCTTAAAAATACAATTGCCCAAGGAAAACAGTCTGTGAGGCATACCTTTATATCTTTCTGAAGTATTAAACAAAGGGTCTTACAGCCTCATCCGGACTTCAACCTTTCCCAGAGAACAAGTCTTACTGAGTTTGGTTTGAATTTTGTCCTAAGGTCATTTCCTACTTTGAGAGTATTTTGCTGGCTAGAAGAACTTTCCTGGGAACTCTATATCTTCTCTAAATTCTTTTCAGAAACTGAATAATATCCACTTCTTTTTTTATGTTTTATAGCAGACTACTTTATCATAGCTGGAATAGTCAACGTTTCAGCATTCTGCCTGGAAATCCACTTAGCTAGATCAATGAGTTCAATAGGTACATTTTTTATCTTCTACATTTCTGTAGGTCATAGGTGTTGCCAAACCTCCTGGCACTACATAAACAAAGTGTCCTTTTTGTCAGTTCTAATAATGTTCTCCTCATTGTCTTTCAAGTATTCATGAACAACCTCCCCAAAGCTCTTCCAGCTTTCACTGCTAGTCTCCTTGAGGTCATTCTGGCTTCTTTTTGCCAGATCCCAAAGCCACTGGTTTTAGATTTCTGTATGGCAGTACCTTACTCCTGGCAACAAATACTGTTCCAGTTATCTATTTCTCTGGAACAAAGTACCCAAACTTAGTGGCTTGAAACTACAACTATTTGCTGATACTCCCAATTTTCTGAGTCAGCAATTTGGGCAAGGCTCAGCTGGGGGATTCTTTTGCTCTTTGGGGGCATCAGTTGGGATCAATCAGTGGTATTTAACTAATGAAGAGGCTTATCTGAAGGGCAAAGTCAGCCTCACTCACTTGCCTTGCACCTTGAAGGGGATGCTGGGAATATTGGGCTCACTTGAGCCCTTCTTCCTCTTTGTGTAGTCTCAGAGCCTCTCCACATGGTGTCTCTAGCAGAGTAGTCAGATTTCTTAAAGCTGTGACTTAGGAACCTAAGGCAAAAGGCGTGAATGCAGGTCTTCTTAAGAGACTGACCCCAAACTGGCATAGCATTTCTCTCACTGCACTGTTGGTTAAACAGTTACAGATAAGCTCAGATCCAAAGACGAGGAAATAGAACCCACCTGTTTGATGGAAGGAATGTTATTTACAGCCCTGTTCTTATTCTTCCTTCAATGTTTCTTTTCATAATCTAAAGTCATACTATGAGTCGGATATACGAAAGCCTTTGGAAAAAAGGCTTGTACCTTAAGGTCCTAGAAGCATCAACCTCAGAAATTTGCACCTCCAGCATACAAGCATTTTTATTTATTTATTTATTTATTTATTTATTTATTTGCATTTTTATTTAATAACAGTTTCATATTATCTCATGCTTTTGTCATCCCCCATCATCACTCCTTCATTTTCATATGCAACACATTTCTTCCTTTGCTACTTCCCATTTTATCCCAGGTAACAGAAGAAAGTCTATCCAACTGTCTCTCCCTCTTTCCTCTCTGTTGTTTCTTTTCTCTTTTATCTATATGTTAAACAAAATATTCTGCTTCTCTTCAGTTGTGTCCTCATTGTTTTTAGCCTGTACTTTAGCCTCATTTCATCCCATGCACCTTTCCCCTTTACTCTCTCACATTCCCTCTGAGTTTATACTTTGCAGGCCCTTCCTGCCTAAAACATGTGTACACGTTTGAAGCAGTTTTCTATTACAATTCTCTTGTCAGAATGTGTCTTCTAGTGCCTTGTAAGATCTACAAAGACAAGGGCCTCATCTTTTTGATCACTATTATATGTCAGCATCCAGAACAGTACCCGGAACACATTTGGTGCTCAGAAATTATTTGTCCAGTAAATGAATGGAAATATGATATTATCAAAGTTAAGTGAAAATTATCAATAATGTTATACCTACCCACATGAAAAAAGTAAGAAATGTTAAAATGAAATAACAAAGTTACTCATTGCCATACCAAGTACTAAAGCCAATGCAAATGCCAATACATTCTTTGCAGTATTTCTACATAAATGTCCTTCTTCCTCTTCCAATTCCACTATTTAAGATGAAAAAATGCAACACACACATAAAAACAACCTACTTCCAATTCATTTATTCATTTATTGTTAAGGTTAAAGCAGCATTATATTCATTCTTTAGGCTAAATAACTTTTTGGAGGTTCCGCAGGCAAGTATATCAATGTTGTTCAACAACAAAAATCCAACAAAAATGCATTCTCATTTCCCAAAGCACCAGATTTTGGAGTACAGCCATGCTAAATGGGATACTGCCTAAACAATCTATGAGAATGGAAGAATAAGAGGCTAGATCCCATTTAAAAATAGCATGGTACAACCTCGTTTACATCTTCAGGTTCATGTATAATATGAATGGAGGGACATTTTGGAAGATTTCTAACCCCTCTCGTTTACTGAATATATGCAGCAAATGAAGGTCGAGTATTTTGGAAGACTATCTCTATTCTCACTGCATGAGTTTTATTTATTTATTTAAATTAAATTAGCCAACATACAGTACATCATTAGTTTCAGATGTAGAATTCGGTAATTCATCAGTTGTGTATAACACCCGGTGCTCATCACATCACAACTGCATGAGTTTTAAATGCTACGTTAAAAACTGGTATATCTTCCCCTCAAGAGTATAGTATCACTGCCACATTTGCAATCAATGAAACTTGGTAAATATATTCTAAGGCAGCAGGATTGGTTTAGTACATCATAAATGCTTATCATTGCCTCTAGAATATTTTATATTTGCTTTCTTCACATACTGATAAGATATAATTTTTCTCAACACAGATCATTGATTTTAAAGCAAATGAATCCTAGAATGTCAGCCCTGTAAAGGACCTTGAGAAGTCATCTCTCCCATATCCTTGCCTTCATATGGGTTCACCCTCACCCACTTTGGATAATGTTCATTGATTCCGTTTTTAAACACCTTTGTAGGAAGAGGGTCCTTCAATTTTCTTCAGTAGCACATTTCAGTGTTTAATAACCCATAAGGCTCTCAGGAAATTCCTCCTTATATCCATCCTAAATTACCAATGGCACATGGATTTAGAGTCCAGTCTTAAGTAACTGGAATAAATTACCTGTGCTATGGAAACAGACAACCACTCTGAATTTGAGAAAGTGTTGTCTTTGTGAAATAAACTGAAAATATTACTTCTTAGGGATGGAGTAAGTGATTTTCAATCAAGTGCTTTCAACTTCAGAGTGCGCATGCTGCAGCAGCCTGGGTGATTGTCATCAAATGGTCCTGGCAAAGCCCTTCAGGGCACTTGTGAGCAGGCTAAGCACCAGGGCCAAAATGGAAAGCAAAATATGAGCCGTGACAAGGAGTCAGACAAACTGTGGTCAAGCTGTATGACTGATGAGTTACGCAGACAGGCAGGCATTCCATGCTGATGTCAGCAAATGCACTATGTCTGAGCAGACAAGGACAGGCTGAGCCAAGGCTCCTATGCATGTTGTTGTCTTGTGAGCAAGAGGGGACTTCACCAACAGAGACTGTCTTCTTGGGAATTTTGTTTCTCATAATGCTGCATTACTATGATCACACAGCTTAAGTATTCTCAGGTGAAGGTCTTCCCTTTTGCTTGTCCTCTAAATTATTTTTCTTTTTTTTTAAGATTTTATTTATTTATTCATGAGAGACACCGAGAGAGGCAGAGACACGGGCAGAGGGAGAAGCAGGCTTCATGCAGGGAGCCTGATGTGGGACTCGATCCCGGGACTCCAGGATCACACCCTGGGCTGAAGGCAGAGGCTTAACCACTGAGGCACCCACACATCCCTAAATTATTTTTCTTAATGTTTGACCTTGGCATTTTTGAGAAGTTCTGATGGTGAAAAGTCAAGAGTTTATGTGAATAGACAGTATGCTCTATGGATTCAAGAAGATGCTGGTTAAAAAATAAGCTACTGGAATTGGCTAGTCATGGAGCAGGGTCCTTATTAGCTGTGTAGCTTTGAGTAAAATTTTTTTTAAAGATTTTATTTATTCATGAGAGACACACAGAGAGAGGCAAAGACATAGGCAGAGGGAGAAGCAGGCTCCATGCAGGAACCCCAATGTGGGACCCAGGCATCCCAAATTTGAGTAAACTACTTAACCTGTTTTGAGCTAAATTCTTTCAACAGTAAAATAGACATAACTGTATCTATATCATGAGTTTGCATGGAGATTAAATGATATAATTCATGAGAAGAACATAGTCCATTTAGCTGTTATCTTTGCCAATTAATGTGTGCAAGCATGAACATGTCAACACCAAAGTAACTTCATTTATTTTTAATTCACTAAGCATTTGCCTGTTGTTGACATAAGTATAAAATCCTGGTTCATGGGCAGCCCGGGTGGCTCAGTGGTTTAGCACTGTCTTCAGCCCAGGTTCAAGTCCCACGTCAGGCTCCCTGCATGGAGCCTGCTTCTCCCTCTGCCTATGTCTCTGCCTCTCTCTCTGTCTCTGTGTCTTTCATGAATAAATAAATAAAATCTTTAAAAAAAATCCTGGTTCATGCCTTTTGGTTGAATCCAAAAAAATTAGAGAAAATTCCCAATCTCAATCATAAGAAGATATATGAGGCCTACCTAGCACAATGTGGGTACTCAATAAATACCTGTCAATCAATATTTATCTAGAAAATGAAATAAAAATGAAAGAAAAAGTGTCATTATAATGCAATATAATGGAGATATTGGTACTGAGAACAGTAGAGGAATTGTCATGTAGTTTGGGGGGAAAAGAGGGAGTAGAAAATTTTCAGATGTGTAGATAAGAAAAGTATCATGAAGAGGAATATTGAAAGTTTATGTGGTTTTGGACTAAGGTATCATTTGTCTCATTTGTGTTCTGAACATCACACTTTATTAGCACTTCTCAGTATCTTATTTTTCTAATTTAACTGTCCACCTGAAAGGATATTGACACCAGGTCTTCCTATCTTTCAGCATCTCTACAGATGAGTAATGGAATCATCAATCTCCCGTGAGGAATGTTAGGCTTCTCGATTCAAGAATACTTTTTTCATCCATGCTCCAGATTGTGTTTGGAACCTCCTGTCTGGTTCTCCATGTGGTTTCCCCTCTTCTCTGTTTACAATGTCTCCCCTTTCTTGGCTTATTTGGTGCATCTTCACATCTCAAGCACTGGTAATAGCATCAAGTGATTTTACATTCTTTCACACCTCAACTATACTGCTTTAAAAAGTAGTTTGTAAGGTTTCTATTTTCAGTCCATTGTTCAAGGAGCTTAGATGTTGCCACTCCATTCTAAAAACAAGGAAAATGCTGAGGAACTCTTTTTAGATCCAGAAGAGAAGTGAGGTCACATGGCAAATACTAGATAAAATGGACCAGTTTTTTTGTTTTTTTTTTTTTGAAAGACACAGTCTGCCAAAACTCACACAAAAAGAAACGATCTGGAAGGCCTATATCTAGTGGAGAAATTGAAAAAAATAATTGGAGTTCTTCCAAAACAGAAAACATTAGGTCCAGATGGATTCCCTGATAAATTATACCAAACATCTAAGAAATAAATTATCCAGTTCCCATCCCCAAAGGAAGAAAATGGAAGGAATAAAGAAGTCACTTTTCTCAAGCAATTTTGAGACTCAATTTTGGGATGAAAATCTCCATCAGTTTCCAGGGCTGAGAATAATCCTCTGCAACTCTTGGCTCCATCTAGGTGGCCTATGGCTCCACCCTCTAGGACTGAGGCTCTGCCGACTGGACCTCCATATGTACCCTCTGAGTCATTCCTCCTTTTGAATGAAGAGGGACATCTTTGAAGCCGAGTAATTACACCAGCCTTCCTATCTATGGAATCCAACAGCTTTCTTTAAATTCATCCTCTCTGTCCCCTTTTAGTCCAAGCTGGCAATGTTTCTGCTGATACACAGTTGCAAAAGCCTTGTGAGTTTCCCACATATGTCACAGGTATTCACTCCATTAGACAAAGACTCATTCAAAGGTCTTTTCTGAAAATTTAATCTCTATTCCTAGCTTCTACTGATTTGGCTGAGAGGATTCATGATTCATATGCATTCTCTCTCTCTATCTCTCTCTCTTTTCAAAGATTTTATTTATTTATTCATGAGAGACACAGAGAGAAAGAGGCAGAGACACAGGCAGAGGGAGAAGCAGGCTACATGCAGGAAGCCCTTTGTGGCGCTAAACCTCCGAGCCACCTGGGCTGCCCCATATGCATTATCTCTTAAAACTCTTAAAAGTTTTTTTGTGTGACTGAATATTTTGACCTTTTGATTCTTCCCAGGAACTGGCAAAAGGTTGTGTAGACACATCCTTGCCTTTCTCTCCACAGCATTCTTTCCTGACAGCGAATCTCTAATTTTAGCATCTTTTGCAATCTGGTTAGGCTGAGAATTTCCCAAACCAGATTCCTTTTTGCTTAGTAGTTCTTCCCTCAGTTTACCTCTTTCCTCCCCATAATCAACATGAAGAATGACTATAATCAACTTGACTATAATCAACATGAAGAAACCAGGCTGTATCTTTGAAACTTTGCTCAGATAAATATCCATGTTCATCACTTACATATTCTGCTTTGCACATAACTGCATGCCATAGTTAAGCTAAGATTTCTGCTACTATATAACAAGGATCTCCTTTCTTCCAGTTTCTAGTAACATGTTCCTCATATCCTCTGAGTTCTCACTAGCAACCTTTAATTTTCGTATTCCTTTTTTTTAAAGATTTTATTTATTTATTCATGAGAGACACAGAAAGGGAAAGGGAAAAGCAGGCTCCTTGCAGAGAGCCTGATGCGGGACTAAATCTCAGGACCCCAGAACCACACCCTGATCCAAAGGCAGGTGCTCAACCACTGAGCCACCCAGATGTCCCTAATTTTCATATTTCTATCAAAATTCCGTTTATGATGATTTAGGTATTTGTTATAGCAGCACCCCACTTCTGGTACCAAAATATGTATTAGTTTATTATTGTTGCTCAAACAAATTACTACAAACTCAATGGCTTAAAATAACACATATTTGTCTTTTTATATTTGTGAAGATCAAAAGAATAAAATTCGTTTTACTGGGCTAAAGTGCTATCTGTCAAAGCTAATTTCTTCTGGAGGCTCTAGGAGAAAATCAATTTCTTCAATTTCTTGCGTCTTCCAGTTTCTAGAGGCTGGGTCATTTCTAGACTCTTGGCTGACTTACTCCACTTTCTGCTTCCTTCATCACATTGCCCTATGACTGCTAAATCAGTCAATTTTTAGCACATATGCTTTTATCTTGATTTCTCTTTGCTGGGGAACCTGATCAAAAGCAACCCTTGTTACTTGAAAACCCACTAAAGAAATCAGAAAAGAAGAAAAAGAATTGAATTACTCTTCCTTGTATGCCTCACAGTTATTCTTTTCTCAAAGTTCAAGTAGTTAAAGAAGTGATGTTAAGAAGACCCAAGTTCCGCTTTCTGCCTCTGGACGCCGCCGAGTAAGCATCGTTAAAGTCTCCCCTCCCACCGCCGTCATGTCTAAGTCAGAGTCTCCCAAAGAGCCCGAGCAGCTGCGGAAGCTCTTCATCGGAGGTTTGAGCTTCGAAACGACCGATGAGAGTCTGAGGAGCCATTTTGAGCAATGGGGGACGCTTACGGGCTGTGTGGTAATGAGAGACCCCAACACCAAGCGCCCCAGAGGCTTTGGGTTCGTCACGTAGGCCACCGTGGAGCAGGTGGACGCGGCTATGAACGCTGGGCCACACAAGGTGGACGGAAGAGTTCTGGAACCAAAGAGGGCTGCTCCCGAGAGGATTCTCAAAGACCCGGTGCCCACTTAACTGTGAAAAAGATTTTTGTCGGTGGCATTAAAGAAGACACTGAAGAACATCATCTAAGAGATTATTTTGAACAGTGTGGGAACATTGAAGTGATTGAGATCATGACTGACCGAGGCAGTGGCAAAAAGAGAGGTTTTGCTTTTGTGACCTTTGACGACCACGACTCTGTAGACAAGACTGTCATTCAAAACTGCCACACTGTGAATGGCCACGACCATGAAGTAAGGAAAGCCCTATCGAAGCAAGAGATGGCTAGTGCTTGGTCCAGCCAAAGAGGCCGAAGCGGTTCTGGAAACTTTGGTGGTGGTCGTGGAGGTGGTTTTGGTGGGAATGACAACTTTGGTCGTGGAGGGAACTTCAGTGGTCGAGGTGGCTTCGGTGGCAGTCGAGGTGGTGGTGGATACGGTGGCAGTGGGGATGGCTATAACGGATTTGGTAATGATGGAAGCAACTTTGGAGGTGGCAGAAGCTATAACGATTTTGGCAATTACAACAATCAATCCTCAAATTTTGGACCCATGAAAGGAGGAAATTTTGGAGGCAGAAGCTCTGGCCCCTATGGTGGTGGAGGCCAATACTTTGCCAAACCACGAAACCAAGGTGGCTATGGTGGTTCCAGCAGCAGCAGGAGCTATGGCAGTGGCAGAAGGTTTTAATTACTGCCAGGAAACAAAGCTTAGCAGGAGAGGAGAGCCAGAGAAGTGACAGGGAAGCTACAGGTTACAACAGATTTGTGAACTCAGCCAAGCACAGTGGTGGCAGGGCCTAGCTGCTACAAAGAAGACATGTTTTAGACAATACTCATGTGTATGGGCAAAAAACTCGAGGACTGTATTTGTGACTAATTGTATAACAGGTTATTTTAGTTTCTGTTCTGTGGAAAGTGTAAAGCATTCCAACAAAGGGTTTTAATGTAGATTTTTTTTTTTTGCACCCATGCTGTTGATTGCTAAATGTAATAGTCTGATCATGATGCTGAATAAATGTGTCTTTTTTTAAATGTGCTGTGTAAAGTTAGTCTACTCTGAAGCCATCTTGGTAAACTACCCCAACAGTGTGAAGTTAGAATTCCTTCAGGGTGATGCCAGGTTCCACTCGAAATTTATTTGCAACCTGCTTGGGCACAGAAGCCATTGTCTCCACAAACCTTGGTGTGGTTGAACTGACAGTTAATGTGTTGTGACCTGGAGTTCACCGTTAAAAGGGTCACCCAAGCAAAGTCCTGGAGTTTATTTGGTTATTATGATTGTTGGCACATCCTATGCAATATATCTAAATTGAATTATGGTATCAGATAAAATTATAGATGGGATTAAAGCTTGTGTATCGTCCATTATCATGTGTAATCAATAAACGATTTAATATTCTCAAAAAAAAAAAAAAAAAAAAAAAAGAAGACCCAAGTTCCTAATACAAAGTCAAGTTAGCAAGGATAATAAATTTTGCTACTGACTTTGCATGTCATCCTAAAATGCAGTTGGTTATCTAAGATTTTGGCTTAAAATGTAGATGTGGGAAAACCTCTGTAGGGAATGTTCTGCAAATTTAATCCTTTTTAACATATAAAAAATTACAATACCAGAACCTTTACTCCATGAACTTAGATGGTTCTCACTTGCCATTTAAATACTGTGACCTTGGCAATATTTCTTTGAAATGGTATATTAGTAATAGGCATTAGAAAATAGAGAAATTGAAGACTGTTGTCAGCAAGCTGTGACATAGGCTAATAAACACTGCTAAACTTGTGGCTGATGGAGAAGCCACGGGAAGGGCGACATACTGATTTGGTGGAGTGTACTTTCAGGGTTCTGATAAGGATTGTAATAGGTTGTATAATGGTCACAGTGTTAGATGTGTGAGAAAATAAGAATAGAAATATCCAATGAGGAGAAGTCAAAATCTGAAGAAGTGATGACAACAGAATGGAGAACTTTGTGTGTGTGAGAGAGATGAACTGTGTCAGTATATAAAGATGCAGTGGGAGAATTTAGGCATGAGAAGTTTAGAGGTAGAAGAATAATAATAATAATAATAATAATAATAATAGCAGGTTACACACATTTTACACCGTCAGGGATCAAGAATTCTTGCCCCCTTCAAGGATCCTTCTAGCTAGACTAAGAATCAAATTAACAGGAGACAGATTAACAGAAGAAAATCAGATTTGTTAGAGTATATATGGGGAATCCGCAAAGGCATGGAAATTGCAAAGACAGGCAAAATGAGGTAGATGTGTCAACCTGAAATAAAGGAATTAGGGGCCTGGGACTTCACAGGAAAGGAATGCAATTCACAGACCAGTAAGAAGAGCAGCTGTTGGATAATTAGATGTTTGCTCTGCCATATAGATAAGTCACTCAGATAAAATTTATCTCTGCTAATAATTCTCATTCTGGGAAGGTCCTCAATTTACATTCTTCTATGTAGTGAAGGAAGGGGCAAAAGTTTCTCTTAAACTGGTAGGGTCTCGATTGCCTTCAGCTCGGAATAATCTTTATGCCAGAGTGGCCCATCTTGGGACTGCCTGCCTTTGGCCCCAACAGTACTAACAGATAAGCATGACAGATGACTTTTAGAAGAAGGAAGAAGAGTTGAAGAAAGGGAAGGAGAAGGAAGGCAGCACCAATTGCAATGACAACAAGAAAGATCTGATAACAGGTTGAGTTGCTTTGATTGCAAGTCTCTGGAGAAACTGATAAGAGAGCAGCCTCTTAAAGCCACAGGGTGGCTCATCACGGCTCACGCAATGAATAACTCCTCCACAGAACCCACAGTGAGGGCTCCTTCTGGAGAGAGGTGTCTTTCCAGTCATGGTCAGCACTTAAAGCTGCACTTAGTACAGCTGCTAGGCACTGTACTAGGTGCTTTGCATTTATCAAATCATTTAATAGTTATAGCAATATTATGAGATAGGAACAAGTGTTATCCTTATTTAACCAGTGAAGAAATTGAAGAACAAAGAGATTCAGTAACTTGCTTAAGCTAGTAAGTGTCGGAACTGGGATTTAAACCAAGAGCAGTCATATTCCAGTCCTATTCCCATGTTCTTAACTACTCTGTTGTACTGCTTCTCACACGAAGTTAGAGGAAGGAGCATTTTGTAATGGAAGTTTTAATAAGTATCCGCTCAACGCCTTGACCTCTGGCCAACTGGGCAGGATGAGGACAGATCAGTGGAGCTCATTTAGAAGCATGGTCATCAGAGCTGATCAAATTCAGTGAAAACAACAACAGGAATCTAAACGAGTCACTTCCAAACTGATTTTTTTAAAAAGGTAATATCTTGTATTTGTTTAGCAATATATATAATCTCATTTAATTTTCACAAGCATCCTGGCATCAGATAAGAACTATTATACTCGTTTTACAGATAAAAAATAGAAATAAGGTTCAGGGAGGTTGAAATTTGCTCGGGGTCATTATTTCTAAAAAGTAAAAGAGAGGTTCTTAACAACAGGTCTTTCATCAAATCATGTTCTCTTGAACATGGCATGTTTTCATGCCATGCTGAAAAATTAACATCTGTTGTCAAAAAAAAAAAAACTATCTGTGAGCATGTATGGAATTTCCTAAATTAGAGGTAAATACAATGTATGTAATTAGGGAAGCCACTGATGAGACGTCATAGAAGACTCTCTTTCCCAGGGATACCCTTTCCCTACTGCCCTCTTGCGGACTGACCATCCTTGTTGGAGCAGCAGAAATTTAGGATTACAGATGATTTCATTGGCTTTTTGCTCAACTAAACCTCTGATCTATGAAAGTTAAGAATAGAGGGAAGTGAGACTCCTCAGTTCTCTCAATCTCTCCTCATTCTGTCAAAATCATCTGGCTCTACTGAAATAAATTCACTATCCTGTGATTTTAGGAGCAATATTCAAAATTTTGTAGAGTTGGTATGGTTCAGGCACCCACCAACCCACACAGAGTTTGGATGTGGAGCCAAATACTCCTTCAGTTGGGCCACAGTAGGTGCAGAGAAAGCACCAGGGATCCAAAAGATGGATGGGTTGGAAGGGAGAGTCCTTGAGTGGCTTGGGGTAATGTCTTAATCACTGGAAAAAAGTATTTCAGTATTTTAATACCAGTATGGGCCTATCAGTATGAACTAGCTGAATATTAACACTTACTGGATTCCTTGTGAACAGAAACTATGTTCTTTTTTGCATTAAACACTACAGGTCCAAAAGCCTTGATCTACAATTCTGAAATCCAAAAAAACTGAAAAAATCAAAATGGTCTCTATTATTCATTTGACTGCAAAACCCTTGTCTACCTTGATAAGAGACCATTTATAAACTTCATTATTCCTAAGTGAATAGTCATGATTTTCACTGCTGACACATTAATGTGTGTGATTATAAGATACTGCTCAGGGTTCCCCTGGGAGTATTTTTTTTTAATGGAAGATGCGTGCACTGTTTTACTTCCCTAAAATATGCAAAATTCTGCATTCAGAAGCACATCTGGTCCTAAGGTTTTGAATAAAGGACTATGTACAAATACCTTCTAGCATAGTAAATGCTCTGGGACAGAGTGGCTTTGAGCAACAGGTTCTATATTGTTGAATGTATATGGCTTTCAAAATTTTTCTTATATGAGTAAAAAATGATAAAGAGAGTGGAAAAAAATTCTGCTCAGGTTTAGTTTCATACACTTACTTTATCTAAAGTCAGAGCCAATAATATCAATGGGATTTATATCACTTCATTGTTTTCTCCATAAAGGACAGGACCAATCTTTCACATATGGACCATTTCCAAACATAGATCCTAAACAGGAGGTCCATATAACTAATTCTGCACTTACATGATTTCTTGCAGTCATATGTAGAATCCCACATATAGAGGATATTCACAAACCTTTACATTAGTTATAATGTTAAAAGTAAGACAACTATCAATTCATGAACAATGTACATCACTTTGCCCAGAAATGTTTCCAGTGTTCAAAAATACTCTGACAGTACGTTTTGAATAGTCATATTGCCTTTTATGTGTTTAAAGTGATGAAAAAAATATAAGATGTTAGCCTTTAAAGCTACCAGGAATTGTCTCACTGGAATAATGTGAAAGAAGTGTCACTGAAGATTAAAAAGAGAAAGATAAGAAATCCCAGTGTTTTAAAACAGATTCACATGGACATTTCTGCAAGATGAATTATCCTGAACCCACTGGAAACTCGAGTTTTATCAATGAAGCATACTCATCGAATTACATTCAACGTAAGTAACTTGGATAGAAAACAACATGAAACCCAGAATAATATGATGAACGGAGGTAAAGGAGGGCTTGAAATCTAAAGAGATTGAAGGCAGAATGGGGGACAGAGGATATTCCCTGTAGTCGGAAAGGCAAGGTGGGAATGGATTAAAGAGAGTCGACAACTTAAAAGGCTTGGAAACTCTGGGCAGTGAGAGAGGAGAGTGCTGACCTGAAGTACTGTCTGGAACATGTGAAGAATGAATTCAGAGGCAAGACATAGGAAACAAGCAAATGGACTGCAAGACCATTACAATACAGCAGGTTAGGTGGGGTAAGAAACTGAACCAGAGGGCAACCCCGGTGCCAAGCGGTTTAGCACCACCTTGGGCCCGGGGTGTGATCTTGGAGACCTGGGATCAAGTCCCACGGCGAGCTCCCTGCAGGGAGTCTGCTTCTCCCTCTACCTGTGTCTCTGCCTCTCTCTCTCTCCCTCTGTGTCTCTCATGAATAAATAAATAAAATCTTAAAAAAAAAAAAGAAAAGGAAAGGAAACTGAACCAGAGGAGTGATAGGGAGGCTGGAAAAGTAGAAGAAATATAGAATATATTACATTTCTCATGTTGCCCTTTCTGTTTAGATCTTAGAATCACACTAATGGGTTGTTGATTCGGGGCTGGTGGGTTGGAAGCTGATGGACTTTGCCTCCTTTAGCATATTTCTACATATTTATAGAGAGGAAGCCATGAAGATTAATAACTATGTACAAGGCGGTGATTAGAAACGTTTTGTGAATGTTTCATGAGGAACTGAAGACACGCAGCAGTTCTTGCACAATTGCCACAATCTGATGTATTTCACCATTGTTCTCTGTCATGGTTGCGGGGAAAAGAGCAAAGAATCATGTGCAGGCCTGCCCTTGGTGAGGTCTGACTATAGCGGCACTGATGTTCTTTTTTTAATCAAAGCATCATTATTCTTCTTGATAAACTCAGAGTAATGGAAACTACATTGAGGAAGGGAGACTACAATTATATGAGGTCCCTTTTTGCTGTGCTGAAAACAAGTGAAAGATAACATTTCATAGAAATCACTTGCACTATACCATAATCCATCAGGCTATTAAACGTTTCTTTGAGGATAAAATTCTGAGGTTATTAATCTATATAAAACCAAGTTCTTTAGCCTTGAAGAAAGCTGAGAAAATTTCCCATGGGAACTTTACTCTTCTCTAAGCTTGAAGAAAAGAACCAATTCAGATTTTTATTAATAAGCTTTTAAATAAGACAATGCATATTGTTTCTTCGATGAAACACCCCCTCAATTGGGTTTCTTTATGTGTTTGATCTCTGCTGGGAAGCACTTGTTAGAGCTTTTGTGATTTAAATAATTTAATGAAACATCAAGAATTGGATAAATACCTCTCTACCTGTCCACTTAAACTTTCCCTTACTGTCTGCTATCATATATTGGTATTGGGAGGTGTTGCTCCATTGTATTTTATAGTGATTCTTATAAATACCTTAATATAGCTAAGTTGTTTACTATTGTTAATGATGTAAACAAAAACTATTTCTTGATGTATATTTTATGAAAAGTGAGGTTGTATATTTGAGTATTGGGTAAGTTTACTCTCCCAGTAGTATGGAAACTAGTTTGTTCTATGACCTCACAGCTAGGCCTCAGTTTTTATATCAGTAGAATTAAGAACAAATAAGACTGATTCTGCCCTCAAGGTATGCAATATATACTCTGGGCACAGAATTTAGGTTTTTTTCATTGTCTCTGACCAAGAGAATTGAAAAAATTGTACATAGGCAATTCACTGGGGGTAAGTCCCAGAAAAAATGAATAAAAGAATACTCATTAAAACATATTTATTAATTACCTATAATATATCATAAATGGATTTATAAGTATTCCTCGCAATAGGTGTTATTACTGGTATTTTAATTATGATGAAAAAAATTGAGGACAAAGATATCTTTTACAACTAAAAAATCTAGCATTACTTATATGGATACTTTCTACTAAACTAACGAGTGATTCTGGAAATGCCAGTAGATTTTTTTTTTTTTTTTGTTAGGTTCATTTTAGAGTCTCTTTTTGCAGTTCTTTGGAGCCTTCTGATTCAATGATAAACATATAAATTCGGAGCTCCTGAGTGGCTCAGTCAGTTAACTGTCTGCCTTCTGCTTGGGTTGTGATCTCAGGGTCCTGGGACAGAGCTCTGTGTTGGGATCCCTTGAGCAGGGAGTCTGCTTCTCCTTCTCACTCCCTTTCTCTCTCTCTCAAATAAATAAATAAATAAACAAACAAACAAACTCAAGATTTTACTGTTAAAATTGAATCTTGAATTTCTGACCACTGGGAAACACTGTTAGAGAAGCTTATCTAAGGAAGGAAACAGCAATGTATTTCAGAAGATGATCTTTATAGGTACTTTTTGTTACAGTGTCTTTACTCATTTGGAAGTGATATAATTTAAATCAGTTATTGAAATGTCTCTTTAATCTCTATTCTTAATCTTTTGAGATGAAAGAAATTCATCAGGTAGGTATTTGTGAACAGATCTGCGCTAGTTTCAATTTCAAGTAAGAGAAATCACTGATTTGCTGAACCTCATTCTCTGATATGCCTTCTTTTTTTTTTAAGATTTTATTTATTTATTCATGAGAGACACAGAGACAGAGAGGCAGAGACACAGACAGAGGGAGAAGTAGGCTCCATGCAGGGAGCCTGATGTGGGACTCGATTCCGGGTACCCAGGATCACCTGGGCCGAAGGTGGTGCTAAACCACTGAGCCACCTGGGCTGCCCTCTGATATGCCTTCTTAAATCTTCATCCCCACTGGGATTTCTTTGAGAAATATAATCACTTCAGTCTGCCTCTCCATTCTTATGTCTTCAGTATTTGTTGAGCTATATATATTGTCTTGTCATATTAGCCACCCCCTATCTAAAAGACATTTATTTGCCCTTATATAGTTTGAGAATTCCACTTCATGATTCTGGAAGCAAATTGGATTTTTCAGAACTTAAATATCTTTGTTGGGTCACTGAATCTTACAGGCTTTTTGATTGTTTCAGGCAGTGATATACTACTTTGTATGTAAGACTACCTTTAGTTTGGGTGAGTAGTAATTCTACCCAACATGAATTTCATGAGCATCTTTTGTAAATCCAGTACTGTGTTAGACTCTGTATGAGACAAAAAAAAAAAAAAAGGAAAAAGAAAAAGAAAAAGAAAAAGAAAAAAAATAGTGCTCTCACACTCTGAATCTGGGGTATATTCCCTCTGTAGCTTCTTTTCACTTACCTCAGTTCAGAGATGTCCTCCATCTGCATCTTCTTCCCTACCCTAGGTCTCAAGCCAGATTTCACATTTTGCAGTAAGAGTATCAGTAACTACTTAAGGAACCCAAGTGTACCATTCAGCTGTGTTCCTCAAATGTCAGACTCAGTAGACTGATCACCGTGGCTGGGTGCCCACACGCTGCATCAAATCACTACTGACCAGAGCAAGAACTTGAGCAGAAGTGACTCCTTCCCAGGCTAACTAATTTTAGTTTGGTAATTAGCCTTGGTCTGCCTGGTAAATGACTAAGTAAATAAAGTGTCTAGTATCGTGATTCCCCTCACCTTTACCCTCACGTGTGGTACAGCTTCCCCTAGATAAGCTCTCATTCTCAGTCTTTCTTCCGTTTTGGAAAGCTTTTCCATTTTCCCAATCCAGTACAAGTAACTTTCACCTGAGTGCAACCATCAATCTGTCTGACCCATTAATGTTGAGTTGAATCACAGAAATTATTATTTTTATCTTGTTCCTGGGATTGGAGCTTCTCTTCCCAACAGTTCCTGGAACCAGTCTCTATGAATAGTGCACATTGAGCCATCTGCTGGTTCTCAGTGAGGATTGACGACTTTAGATTTTCCTTTAACATAGGGAGAAAAAACCATTTCAAAGCTGAAATCGAATCTACCAACCAGAGCAAATTCCTGAAATGGTGGTGTGAGGATGTGAGTTCCTTACTTTTCAAGCATCATCTTCCATTACAAATCGGTCTGTACTCCCAACAAATGTCATCTTTTGATAAGATCATTATTCTTCCAGTCACCCAGGCTTCAAAATGCAAAGTTGTCTTTGGCTACTCTTTTTCTTTCTTGTCCTGTATCCACTTATTTTCTAAGAGATAATTTTCTGTGCTTGTCATTTCCACTACATAATGATTGTGTGGCTTCCCTCACCTTACATGTC
Organism: Vulpes lagopus; assembly: GCF_018345385.1. Lineage (NCBI taxonomy): Eukaryota > Metazoa > Chordata > Mammalia > Carnivora > Canidae > Vulpes > Vulpes lagopus. The sequence goes on along the minus strand of NC_054832.1, from coordinate 67,866,940 downwards.
ATATATCATTCTTTTCATTGTTCGTCTAAACTCCATGTTTTCCGTTCCTTTCCATCTTGCATACAGCCAAGTTTTATCAAGTATTACTTTGATAATATTATTTTGCTATTCAGAGTTTCCAATGGTTTCTTTTTTCTCGACATACTTAAGAGTGACCTGGTTTTAGACATTGTGACCTTGCTGATTATGGCCTCACTCTACCTTATTTCTCACTTACTCAAGTTATAGCTTCTTATTCCAGTCAAGCTAGCCTCCTCACTATCCCCAGAACATTCTCATGAGTCTTCAATCACTGTATTATTAGTTAGGATCTCGCATGAAATGGCTGGAAGTTTTAAATTGGATAATTTGAAAGATTTTAACAGAAGAGTACTTACAAAATTATTGACAGAGGTAAGGAAATGTCTTACCTCTGTAAGTTAATTCCCTAGGGCTAGTGTCAGTGGGAATTGTTACCATGGCTATATCAAAAAGGATCAGAGAAAGAAGTAAATGCTGGAAAGTGCAAAGAGAGATTCATGTTGCTAGGATGACCAGAGGAGTTTTCGTGATTGGTGGAAGATCACAGCCAGCCTGAGGCAGTCCCACAGGGAAGGAGCCAGGAGAATCAGTACCCTCACATTGCCTTCCTCCCTCCTTTGATCTCATGATGGGAGCCCCATGTGGCTATGCCCAACCGAAGACTGATGGAAAGGGAACGTGTTGATGTTACCTAAAAAGGTCAGCCTGCGGGCACACAGAGGGGTGTGAAGGAATAAGAACAATTTTATAGCAAAAGAAAAACAGGAGATATACAACATATTTATTTTATTTTCCTTGAATTTATTTTTACCTTTACTCTATACCTTCCTGCTTCCTCTAAACTTTATTTTAATTTTTTTTATTTATATACAATCAACACACTCTTACTGGTGCATGGTTTTATGAGTCTGACAAGTGCATAGTGTTCTGCAAGTACTATGACAATCAGGATACAGAAACATTCTATCATCCCCTTGACTCGCTCATGTTGTCACCCCTTCTCACCAACCCCTCAGGCTGGTCACCAATGACATAGTCTCTTCCTTTGTAATTGTACCTGTTCCAGACCATACATACATAGCTTTTTAAGTCTGGCTTCTTTTACTTATCAGAGCATATTTGAGATTCATCCGTGTGGTATATTATCAATTATTCATTTGTTTTGAATCACTGAAAAGTAGTTCATTATATTAATTTCATTAGACTATAATTCATTATATTATTTCATCATATTTCATTTTACTAATGTGCCACATTTGAAATAATCCATCCACCAGCTGAAGGACATAAGGGGTGTTTCCAGTTAGGGATGATTATAAATAAGCAACTATAAACTTTCATACACAGATTTTGTGTGAATCTCACCTAGGAGTGACATCACTTATCATATGTAAGTGATATTTTTTACCTTAGAAAATAACTGTGGCATTTTGCATATGCATTGAATAATGTTTGGGTTTCACTTCCTTCACATTCTCGCTAGTGCTTGATATTGGCATTTTGTTTTGTTTTTTTTGGTCATTCTAGCATCTATTATGTAGTATCTCATTGTGATTTAGACTTCCAGTTCTTGATGACTAATGATATTAAGACTCTTTTCATTGCCTATTTGATATTCACCTGATATTGTGACCCGTACAAAATTTTTATTCATTTTTTTTTACTGGACTGTTTGTTTTATTATTTTGATAGTCATTTATATATTTGAATGCATCACAAATGCTTCTCCTAGGTGGAAACTTATCATTTTCTTAGAAGTGGCTTTGAAGGAGCAGAAGAGCAAAGTTTATAATATTGAAAGATAAAAAGGGAATTAACCATAAAATTGAGAATATTTTAAATCACAAGAAACATGATTTATAATACTGTTTGCGTATATTTGAAAAGCTACATGAAACACATGATCTTCTGGAAAAAGTACAATTCACTAAATTCGAGCTCAGAATAATTATCAAAGAAGAAGTAGAAGATGTAGCCAACAACCACAGAAAAACATTGGACTCAGATGGTTTTGAGGGATAATTCTGAGAAATCTTAAAGATTAGATAATCCTGATACTACTTAAGCTATTTGAAAGCATGGAAAAAGAAGAGAATTTTCCAATTTTATTTTATGACTTCCTTCAAAATAATGTAGAGGAAACAGGTAGAGGGCTGGTGGAAGTATATAGATAGAACAATACTTACCTTCAGTGGAGAATTATGCAGGCTAGGTGGTGGATACATGAGGGACAATTGTGTTCTTCTCTGTAACTTTGAATTACCTGAAATGTTGCAAAAGTATGGTTTTGGGGAAATGCATAATTTTGCAATGAATATATAAAACATGAATGATAATGAAAAATTACATAGTGATAAATAATAATTATAATAAATAACAGAGCAAAAAATCAGAATCCTACCAATAATAAGAGATTTGAGCAAAATATTGGCAAGCTGAGACAAGTAAGTAATTGGAACAAAACTTAGTAAGTGGGACACCTGGGTGGCTCAGAGGTTGGGCATCTGCGTTCAGCCCGGGGTGTGGTCCTGTGGTTCTGGGGTCCCGGGACCGAGTCCCGCATCAGGTTTCTTGCCGGGGCCTGCTTCTCCCTCTGCCTGTGTCTCTGCCTCTCTTTCTCTCTGTGTCTGTCATTAATAAATAAATAAAATATTTTTAAAAACTTAATAAGTAAGGATATGTAATCTAATATATAAAAATAGGCCAAATCTGAATATGTTGCTTTAAAAGAAAAAGTAGTGCAAACAATATTCTCTGATCATGATACATTAAACTAGAAGTCATTTTTTAAAGAGGGTGGAAAGTCTTTATAACGAGAATTTTAAAATTTCCTTATAAACATCTGTTGAGTCAAAGGGAAAAACAAATTAAAATGGAAGAGTTTCTTTTAGAAATGATTAAAACTGTACAAAAGAGGATTTGTAGAATTGATTAAAACAATGTTCAGAGACAAATTAATGGCTCTTAATACAGATACTAAAAAGGTGAAGGGGTGTGGCTCCTGAGTGGCTCAGTGGGTTAAGCTACTGAATCTTGGTTTTGGCTCAAGTCATGATCTCAGGGTTGTGGGACCAAGCCCCAAGTTGGGCTCCTCGCTCAGCAGGGTCCTTCTCCCTCTGCCCCTCCTTCCCACTCATGGACACACACACACACTCTCTCTCTTTCTCAAATAAATAAATAAATCTTTTTAAAAAAAGTGTGAAGAGGGAATCCACTTCATAAAGCAAGAAAAAGATCAATAAGCACAAAGAAAGCAGAAAGAATAAAGTAATAAAGATAAAAGCAGAAATTAATCAATTGGAAAATAAGAAAATATAGCTTACATAATACACAAGCTGGTGTTTTGAACTAATCAACCTAGTAAACAAATCAGTAGCTAAGGTAATCAAGAAAATAGGAAAGAAACACGAACACACAAAATAAAAAATGGCAAGGAAAATACCTTTGAAAGTATAGGCGCATTAAATAAATTCTTAAGAGAAGACTTTATACAATATACAATTCATCATAAATCAATATGAAAACTTAGATGATAGTGCTAAATTTCTGGGAAAACAACACTGCCAAAACCAACCCCAGGAAAAAGGGAAAGTTTGCATTTCAGTGTCCTTGGAAGAAGTGGAGAACTATATCAAAGTGTTGCACCCTCAGTAAGGACCTCACTCATGTTTTCACAGAGACTTCTATCAGACCTCCAAAAACAAATACTGTGATTGTTATTTAAACTTGTTTAGGAGTTTATGAAATAAGGAAAACTTCCAAATTAGTTTCTGGAAGGGAATGCACAGTGATACCCAAATCTGACTGTGATTGCAACAATAGTTGTACAACCAACTAACCAACCAAATTACAGGTTAATCACTCAGATATTGATGAAACTTATAAAAAAAAATTAGCAAATAGAATCCAACAGTGACCTGTTGGATAATAAATGTGCATCAGGCCTAAGTCGGATTTATTCCAGGAAAATGAAGACAAATCAACATCAGCATCTTTTTTCAAAATAAGATTTTATTTATTTATTTATTTATTTATTTATTTATTTATTTAGAGAGCTTGCAAATGGGGGGAGGGGTAGTGGGAAAGGAAGAGAGAGAATCTCCAGCAGATTCCATGCTAAGCCTAGAGCTTGATCCAGGGCTCAGTCTCATGACCCCATGATCATGACCTGAGCCAAAATCAAGAGTGGTCTGAGCTACCCAAGCACCCCTCAACATTGGCATCTCAATTAAGACAGATACATCCTTCATATTCTTGATAAAGTTATGAATAAGGCAAGAGCTACTAAAACATGCACTACTGCTAATTATTTTTTTTGAAAGAATTAGCCAATCCTTCAGAAAGCTAAAAACATTTGAGGCATAGCAATTAAAAGAAAGGGACAAAGTAATTTTTATCTGTAGATTTCATAGTAGTATACCTTGGAAATCTAAGGCAATCAGTGAAAAACTTAATACAAACAACAGGAGAATCAGTAATTTAGCAGGTTATAAGGTTAAAATACAAAAATCAATATATGGATCAAAAGCAACACATGAAGTATGTTAGAAGAGAAAATCACCACTTACTATATTCAAAATTATAGAAGGTCTTCCCATGTGATTGAACCCAATTTTTTTCTGCTTTTCAGTGGTATTTTAGATTTTTCCTTATTTAGATTTTGCCTGCATATTATTAAAAATATTTTTGGAAATTTGGTGTTGCTATTACTATAATAATTCAATCAAAAGATGTCAGTATTTCCCACGTTAATGTATAAATTTCACATGATAACACATTACAAGTTTAATTTTATTTTCTTGGTCTGGAGCTATACAAACTAATTCTAAAATTAATAAAACTTAAAAGTAAACAAGAACCTTCCAGAACACCCTGGAAAATTAGGATAATTGAGTTGTAGGAGACCAACCATTTAAAAACATAAAACCTGTATAATTAAAAGATTATAGCTCATAAATAGATTGATACACCAATAAAACAGAATGGAATCTACAAACAACTAAAACATGTGGATAATATGTGCAATCGCAGGTACTGAGGAAAAGATGGAATTTTTAATCATAGTATGGAACACCTAAATAGGCATTTAGAACAAGGTAATTTAGAAATTGTACCTCACACAACCCACTTCAACAAACTAAAAATTCTTGGAAATCTAAATGTGTAAATTAAATCATACAAGTATAAGGGGAAAGTGTGTGAGTTATTGTATAATGTGGGAGTGGAGAATGCCTTTCCAACTAAGATTCAAAACCCAATAAGGGGACAATGATTAAATAAGATGCAGACAATTTTATTTTAAACTCTCATGCCAAAATAATACACCACAACTGTTTCAAGAAGACAAATGAGAAGATACTTGCAACTAATACCACAGATAGAGATGCAAATTCTGTAATGTGTTAACATATCTAAAGAGTCAAGAATAGAGATGACTTCTAAAATGGCAGCGTGAGTAGCTCCACAGATGCATCCCCTGCAATACAACTATAACTTATGAATATTAGTTTAAAAACACACACATACACACACAGACATAATGTCTCTGGAAACTGTGTTAAGGGTATATAAAAAATGAAGAAGCATCTTTTCAGAAAAAACCCTAAATCTGGGTTAGAAGAGTCTGTGTCACAGATTCTGACAATGACCTACTCCTTCCTCCCCACCCAACTCCTGCAAGAGGGATGCTCCACTCCTCAGGTGAATGTGGTTAAGAAAGCAGGGCTCCCTGTCCTCACAGCTCCCAGTCAAGGGCTATGGTATCTTCTGGGAGGAACAGGCTGCCAGGATTTCTTACTGTCTTCCCAGCTCCACGTTGCCCAAGCTAAATTCCAAGTCACCTTAGGAGCTTGGGGCTTTCCTCCCTCTGGTCCCCACTGACAGGGCAAAGTCTCTGCTCTAGTTCTGGCAGGTCCTAATCACCTTCCCCCTCAATCACTCATACATGGAGAGGCCAGCTGAGATGACCTAAGTCTGCTGCCTCTCCCCAGCCTCCTGCTCATAAATCAGGAGTGTCCCAGCTCAAGGGCAGTGGCTCCAAGACTGCTCAGAGACAAGGTCAGAGCTCCACATCTTTCCTGAAAGAAACAGACTTTATTGAAGCTGAGTGTGGGGTGTTCAAGCCTAAGGTTGCTTTCAAAAACAATAAGAGATGTTTTATGGATCAAAATACCATGGACTTTCTTCAGAGAGTTAGAACAAATTATTTTAAGATTTGTGTGGAATCAGAAAAGACCCCGAATAGCCAGGGGAATTTTAAAAAAGAAAACCATAGCTGGGGGCATCACAATGCCAGATTTCAGGTTGTACTACAAAGCTGTGGTCATCAAGACAGTGTGGTACTGGCACAAAAACAGACACATAGATCAATGGAACAGAATAGAGAACCCAGAAGTGGACCCTGAACTTTATGGTCAACTAATATTCGATAAAGGAGGAAAGACTATCCATTGAAAGAAAGACAGTCTCTTCAATAAATGGTGCTGGGAAAATTGGACATCCACATGCAGAAGAATGAAACTAGACCACTCTCTTGCACCATACACAAAGATAAACTCAAAATGGATGAAAGATCTAAATGTGAGACAAGAGTCCATCAAAATCCTAGAGGAGAACACAGGCAACACCCTTATTGAACTTGGCCACAGCAACTTCTTGCAAGATACATCCACAAAGGCAAAAGAAACAAAAGCAAAAATGAACTATTGGGACTTCATCAAGATAAGAAGCTTTTGCACAGCCAAGGATACAGTCAACAAAACTACAAGACAACCTACAGAATGGGAGAAGATATTTGCAAATGACGTATCAGATAAAGGGCTAGTTTCCAAGATCTATAAAGAACTTATTAAACTCAACACCAAAGAAACAAACAATCCAGTCATGAAATGGGCAAAAGGCATGAAGAGAAATCTCACAGAGGAAGACATGGACATGGCCAACACGCACATGAGAAAATGCTCCACATCACTGGTCATCAGGGAAATACAACTCAAAACCACAATGAGATACCACCTCACACCAGTGAGAATGGGGAAAATTAACCAGGCAGGAAACCAACAAATGTTGGAGAGGATGTGGAGAAAAGGGAACCCTCCTGCACTGTTGGTGGGAATGTGAACTGGTGCAGCCACTCTGGAAACTGTGTGGAGGTTCCTCAAAGAGTTAAAAATAGACCTGCCCTACGACCCAGCAATTGCACTGTTGGGGATTTACCCCAAAGATACAGATGCAATGAAACGCCGGGACACCTGCACCCCGAAGTTTCTAGCAGCAATGTCCAGAATAGCCAAACTGTGGAAGGAGCCTCGGTGTCCATCGAAAGATGAATGGATAAAGAAGATGTGGTTTATGTATACAATGGAATATTCCTCAGCCATTAGAAATGACAAATACCCACCATTTGCTTCAACGTGGATGGAACTAGAGGGTATTATGCTGAGTGAAGTAAGTCAATCGGAGAAGGACAAACAGTGTATGTTCTCATTCATTTGGGGAATATAAATAATAGTGAAAGGGAATATGAGGGAAGGGAGAAGAAATGTGTGGGAAATATCAGGAAGGGAGACAGAACATAAAGACTCCTAACTCTGGGAAACGAACTAGGGGTGGTGGAAGGGGAGGAGGGCGGGGGGTGGGGGTGAGTGGGTGACAGGGCACTGAGGGGGGCACTTGACAGGATGAGCACTGGGTGTTATTCTGTATGTTGGTTAATTGAACACCAATAAAAAATTAATTTATTAAAAAATAAAATTAAAAAAAGAGATGTTTTATGGAAAGCTCGTAAGAGGACGCTGGTAGCAGCACTAGAAGAGCAAGCTAACTGAAGGTGAGCGACTTCACCAGAGACAACCAGAGAAATAGAGAGAGGGGGGGAAAAGGCTCCTCCAGGGTGAGACCAGAATTCAAATACTGGCAGCAAAAGAATATTTCCCTGGAGAGGCTAGCGGACCTTAGAGAAATCTCTGCATCAAGGTGTTACTGAAAACAACAGAGCAATTAATCAGCCATGAGTGTGCAGCTGAACAGCTGCAGGTGATAGGATCAAGGTGGACAGAGAGATCGAGGAGGACACAGAGAGAAACCGGCTAATACAGCTGGCAGCCCTGGATGACTGCACCTGTCCCTAGGCTGCGCCCCCTGAGGGGGGGCAGCAGGCGCTTTAAATGTCAGCTGAGCAGTATCTCCTGGCATAGGGGGACAGTCCTGAGGAAGAACCCGAGAGGACCTGCAGACGCTGGCCCTGACATCACAGCACTGTTGGAGCCCAGCTGGTAGGCACCTCCCGGCAGAATTTTTGATATGTGAGAAAATTACATCCCAACTTGAATAAGCTTTTATAAACCAGACCTCACCTAACTTGCTGAGGTCCCAACATGGGGAGGAAGGTTACAATATACGGGTTTTGTCTCTCCAGACCTCCTAGGGCTCAGTTGGTCAGTCGCGTGCCATAGAGGGGGAGAGGGAGGAGTGGACTTCACTTAAGAGTATAGGTACCTGGACTTTAGCTCAGTGTGTTCAGATTCAGTGGTCCTTGCTGAGGTCCAGAAACTTTTATTTTTAATAAGCATCCCAGGGAATTCCAAGAAAATGGCACTTAGGTATGCTTTCCTTTAAATTTACTTTCTAGTAGTGTAATTTACTTTATATTCGTGCAATTCTCTTCTTCTATACTTTTTAGTTTAGTTTCCAGAAACATGTTTAAATTTATATATGTTGAGAAAATTGTTAGTCTTTCGGGGATATAACTATGACTAGGATTTCAGGAATTATATCTATGTGGAAAGATAATTTAAAATCATTTACTTAGTGGATTCATTTTAACCACATTTCAAAGGAAATTTTGTAATATATAAAAAATGAAGTCCTTATACGCACCTTCTGCGATAAGCACTCTCAGTGAGAAGTTACTCAACTTAGTAGCACAATAAAAGGAATACCTTGATTTTGGATTACTTGTGGGCACACGATAAGATGTCAGTTCTGCTTCTTCCTCTTGTCAGTCTAGTCAGCACCTCTCTTCTTTTGTCTATTCAAAATAAGTAAGGAATAGTAAATATTCTTTTACTGTCTTCAACAATGATTTCCGAGGTCTCCATGACCTCTGTGGCCTGTTGAGTGCAACAAAAACATTCCTCACTCAAACAGCTTGAAGGTGGTGCCTCCATTCAAAGAATTCATTGATGGCCTGTACTTCTAGAAAACTGCAATAAACAGCATTCAGAAAAAAATTAACTTCTTGGATGACATGGCAGCCCAGTTTGAATTCTGCACACCCACAGGAAAAATGCCCCCTGAACTCAGGACCTACTAAAATCAAATTGAAAAGATTTTTGACCGCTCTTATGATAAATAAGTCACTTTTAATCTCTTTTCCTCTCTTTAGAAAAATAAGAGCCATATCCCATATTTCAAAGGCATGGCCGTGGAATATCCAAGATTTCAGTAAATAATCTGGAACTGGAAACCGCTGAGTGCTAAGTGTTATTTTAACTGCTGTGCCTGAGAGAGCATCTGTCAGCATTCCTCGCGTGGCACTAGGGTCTGGGAGTTCTGTGAAGGCTAGTCATCCCATTTAGCTTCTTCATGACTCATTGATCTAAGCTTTTAGACACTGCTTGAACTTCATGTTTCTTAGAAAGTGGTTAGAGCCAGTAGCAGACTGCTCACTGGGGACAGCTTGGAGTGCCCCAAAGCAATATTAATGATAGCTTGAACAGGATAGGTAAGGGAATCTGAAAGGTAAAAAAATTATAGGCCTATAGGGTATATTTCCTCCCAATGCTTCCAATTTTGCTCTGGGCAGACTTCTTCTAAAAATATGTTATCTGAGTGTCTTAAAAATTCCAGTAGCAATAACTCGTCTGGCTGTGACTGTGGGTTTTCAGCATCTCCACCAAGTTTTATGGTGAAGATTCTGCAAAGCAGTAGAAATCTGAAATCTGGCACATACCCCAGACCTCATACTGCTCTTGGGCTCTAAATAATAAATATTCCTTATCCAATATTCAATCCGGCTACCCTTCTAGCAGGCATGAGTACATTTGTTACCAGTAGAAAACTGATTTTGGAGACATTTTGTGTGCTTTAGTTTGGTTTCCTTCTAAAGTGGAGCTTGAGGAGGGGTTTCAAGAAGGTAGTTTGTCTGAGAGACGATCTTAGGAAGCACAAGTAAGGAAGGGAGGGGTACAGAAAGACAGAAGGAGGATAAGGATATGGGTATGCATTATTGTTTCCACTGCCAGAGGCAACCGGGTAATTCGTTCAGAATCTCTGTGAAATGAACAGAATACTTTCCAGAAATGTTCTCATGAAAGTCAGGAGGCTGAAGCCCTCATTCACTGGCACTCATCTCCCATGGGTTGAAGGTTGCTTCCAAGGGTTTTAGCTTAAGGCTGTGCCTACAAATAAACCAAGCGAGTTCTGAATCTCAGAAAGCCCTGGAGCATTGACTCAGGCCATGCTCGTTTGTGGTACAGCAAGGCGAGGCAGTCCTCATGCCTCTAGCCACTATAGGTGTGGCTGAAAATGAAATGTGCCGGTGGCATCTGCTACATACAGTCTGGCCTATTGCACTGTTCACATTGGAGCATGTCCCTTGCTAGGTCCACTCCGCCAACACAATTTCGAGATGGAGACTGGCTACAATTTCTAAGAGAGAGCTTTTTGCAGACAGGTTTAGTAGAATAAGCTACTGGCCTCCCTGCTGCAACTGGTATCATGTCCACAGTCAGAATTTGTCATCTCTCTCTGCAACCACGCCTTCTAGATTATCCTCACCCTCAGCCAACACAGCTACAGAACTCAGGTGCTCACCTGGTAGAGAGACCTTCATCACAGAGTGATCCACATTCTTGATTGCTTTGCTCTTTTTTTTTTTTTGCCAGTGGTTGTTATAATTGTCTGTTCAGTAACCATCAGGCATGGAAGGTCCAAAGGACCCGCCTGCATCCCCAAATTACAGCCATACTCCCTATTTAGCTCCTGATAATAAACAGAACCAATATCACTAAAAAAAAAAAAATAGAATTCCCTTTTCTGCTGAAATAAGGAGTCAAAAATTATGAATCAGAGCTCCAGTTTCAAGGGAAACTGTCCCTCGGTGGAATGTTTGTTGTTGTTTTTTCCCCTGGATCTCCAACCCAATGGGGCCTAAGATCTGTAGAGCACACATCTTGCATGTGTGTTTCTGGACGTGATGGGGAGTGAGGCAGGTCTACTTGTTTCTTTGTTTGATGCAAATGTCTGAAAGTCCCCATCCCAGGCTTCAGGGTGCCAGTATTTCCTATGAGGGCCCCATGAGGCTACCTCTTGAGATTAGACATTGAGCTCTCAGCCTTAAAAATTAATTCTGTGATGCATTTTTAGTACATTTTGCCCTATGGCTGCAGGAGGTATTTCCGTGTTTCCATGAGTCCTGGCTGTCACAGTCCCAGGTCGATGGCTGACTAACCTAAGCCTAGATTCTCTCTTCTGTTCAAGCCTTCTAGGGCAGTTAGCAAAACTCAGGCAAATCCATAGTCTTTGGGACGCCTGGGTGGCTCAGCGGTTTGGCGGGTGCCTTTGGCCCAGGGCATGACCCCAGGGTCCCGGGATCGAGTCCCACGTCAGGCTCCCTACATGGAGCCTGCCTCTCCCTCTGCCTGTGTCTCTGCCTCTCTCTCTCTCTCTCTCTCTCTGTCTGTGTCTCTCATGAATAAATAAATAAAATCTTTGAAAAAAAATCCATAGTCTTCATATTTACCATTGCTTCACACTGCTCAGGTGCTAGGGCTACTGTGTCCCCCACCCCAGTCACCTCATGTATAATTTAGTAATTTTGATGTAGTCACTCAGGGATTATGGCCCCCATCTAATCAGAAATGGGGTGACGGTCTGTGATCGACCCCATTCCAGATCCCATCCTAAGCATGTTCTAGAATCACTTCCTGTGCCCGTTGTAGTTTTAGTACCCTGATAGAAGAGCCTATGACAAGGATTAGAGCCCAGCTGGGTTCTTTTTGAGAGGGGATCACAGAGGAGTGAGGAAGGAGGGAAATTGAGGCAAGAAAAGATGAAAAGCTATATAAGGGCACGTTATGTAGAATGCTATTATAATCAACAGTAGCTCAACTTTGCCGTGACTGTTAAGAAGCAGAGAGAATGCCCCTGCAACTGTCCAGCGTCTCCCTTCCCCTGATGGAGCTGCTAAGTTTTCTGCACTTCTAGGCTTCACATGAACATAGAATAATGAAATGAGATCCCACTGAGCTGGATAAAGATCTTATGAGAGCAGGGCAAAAAATTCAAGGGGTGCGATTTGTTGAGCTGGCAACACAAAAGCAGGCTGAGCTTCACTGGAAGTGCCCACCGGTTCCACCTGAACTAAGCTTTTGTGAGGTGAGCATGTGACACATCCGCTACAGGTGGTGTTACAGGAGGAGTAATCTCATCACCTGACCTAACTCACACCCTCCCCGTGTTGAGCCCCATTCCTGTACCTGCTCTGCCCAGGTACACCCCATCAGTGGGGTGGCTGCGTTATTAGTGTTCGGAGAGCATCCAGAGAGTCACAGCATGTTCTTCTGCATTCCCGTGTACTGCCCTGCAGAGGACACCGGCTGCATGCAAAAAGGGCTTGCAGGTCTTGCATATTGTGCAGCAAACATCCTATAGAGGAGACCCTCATTTACCACCACTCCTCACATTGCATGTCAGGGTCTGGCCACACTGAACTTGAAATCCTTCCCCAAAGGCAGGAGGCAGGGGGTTGTGGTTAGCGCAGGGCTTGAGGGTGATAGACCGGGTTTTAGATCCTGGCCCTTGACAAAGAATGTCAAGTTAAACTGCCCATGCTTTGGCTTCCTCAACCTTAACCTGAGGAAATGATCTCTTTCAGAGGCTTATCAGAACGATTACATTTTGGTTTTATGCGTTTATGTACATATAGTATGCAATGTGTTTTGTACACTGCCTGGTGTGTAGTAAATGGGCTAAAAACATCCCTGTGGATGGCAGCTTGTGCCTGCTGGGTCTGCCCTGTCTTTCCCATCTTCCCTGAGTCGCCTCTCCCATGCATCCTTCACAACCTTCCCTCTGAAGTGTCCTTGGTTGGGCGTAGTCAGGGTTAGCCACCACACGGTGCTAACAACATTTGTAGACCAGGCGTCATAACATGTGAGACACTGCCAGATGCCTTGTGAAACACAAATGTCTTCTGCATTTCCCCCACCCCGTGTATCATGCGAGTAACCCTCCTGTAAAAAGAAAATGATTTAAATCTTATGTACACATTTTACAGTTAGAAGAGCCAGGCTATACTTTTCTCTACCTCTAAACAAACATCCTGATAAATCATCTGGTCTCTTCCACAGATAGTATCTGTAGTTTGCAGGATGAAAGACTGATGGCCACGTAGAGTTTGTAGATGCAGGCATATGCTAGCTCGGGTCCTCAAAGAAGCAGGTGCCAAGGCAGGGTGGAGGGCCCCTAGCAAAGGTCACCTGTCTGAGGACTCCCACGTCAGGCATCGGTGGCCTGCTCCAGTAGCCCTGCCCTGCTCTGGCAATGTTGGGAGCAGCAGGGGGAAGCAGGATCTCAGCATGTGTACTGAGCCCTCAGAAGTGTAGCAGCTGGAGGCTGTCAGTCCTCCGCAGGAGGTTCTCTAGAAGAGAGGTACTACTACCTGAGGGGCTCCACGGTTGTCACAAGTCTATCTCTTTTCAAAGCATTTTGAATCTTTGAGCACATATTATTCCTGGCTCAAATTCTCTCAGTAGCTTAGAGTAACATTTGTCAAGACCAGCAGACGGGGACTCGTTGCAAGCCAAGTGTGGAGGCCTATGCATCTAGACCCCATGCAAAGTCCCAGATCATCTGCACAAAGCTTAATCTGCAAGGACGTTTTGAGTCAGGCAGGAAGAGACGGTTGTTCTGATACTCAGTGCTCATTATTTCTCCCATGAATGACATTTGGCCCAGCTCGTTGTTCAGTCTTGCCCTGCCCCAGATGTGTAGAATTTTAGATGAATAGTTAGCTAAGTTTGGGGTGTGCTGAATGTTGATCTCTTCTGAGCAGTTGATTGCAGATGTTTTTGCTGCATCATTGGGCTTTGGCTTCTAACCAAGTCCAGGCATTTCAGGCAATGCCTTTGACTGATCTGGAGCTTTCTGTCTCATTCAGTGAATCGCTCCCTCATTTTTCCACCCCCTGCGCATTTCTTGTTAAGAGATGTTCATGTTAGCTGTAGTTGGCAGGTTGAGTGGAGAGCCTCAGACTGCTCTTTTAACAGAGAGCTTTGTCTCTGTCCTGTGGTTTATCAAACAGCTTCACTGGCACTATAATGAGTTTGCCAAGCTCATCTTTTGTCTCTATTGATGAGCATTTGGCTGCAATTTTTTTTTCCAGGAGGGAATCTTTCTCTATCTACAGATCAATTTGGACTTGGACATTTAAAGCTAAGACTTCCTTCTATTTCTGAGCAGTTCTGTTGGTATCGCTTTCTACAGTCTGTCAGTTCCAATGCTATTTAGTATCTGTTCTAATTTAGTGTTAAGAGCATTGCAGAAAATATAAACAACCTGGCACTTTTGAGACTTGACACTCAGTATTAGTTGCAATTCATCTGTTTTTTTTTTCTTTTTGATAACCAGGGACACAGAAGTGTTATCTTTTCAATATCCTACACCATGGCAAATTGAATGCCTTGAAGTTTTCTCTTCCAGGTGGAGTGACATAGTTAACTAATTTTCAATTTTTGGTGTGAGGATGCACAAATGACTGTTGATTTTATCTCCCAAAAGAGAGCTGAGAGTGGCAGCTTCGATCTGATGGGGAGATCAAGCACTCAGGCTCTGAGAATTGCTGTGGGTAATTCTTTGCTGCTCCCTAAGAGATGAGGTCTGGGTAGTAGAATGTCATCCGGACCTCGGCTGCTGGAGTTTCAAAGATGAAGTCACTGGTTAAAACCTGTTCAGCTCTGAAAAGAATGCTTCCTCCTTTGACCATCATCTTCCTTCTTATTACAATCATTATTTAAGGATATAAGTGCTTCACAAACAGCGGTTCATTGTTTTTCGAATCAATTTGTGAGGTAGAAAAGGAAATGGAAGCTTAAAGGCATAATCTTTATCAGGTCCGAGATGGTGATTTAAAGCAATCATCGATGCCCTTCCACTTCCATGAGAGTAGTTTGATCATTCTACTTAATGTTTGTTCTCACCTTTCATTTCATACACTGTCTTATTTTTAATTAGGTTCCAACTGTGGCATCCAGAATCAAATAGTGTATCACTGATAAAAGTACGTGGGTCATAAGTCGCACATTACAGGCTGTCTTCCATTGTGTATACACTTTTATTCTGCTGTTTTTTTAATTCTATTTATTTACGGCAAGAGAAAAGAGCTTTTTGTCTTTTTCCTTCGGATATTTTATGTGTGTTGTATTGCATACTCCCTTATTCTTCCAGGGGCAGTGCCTGCTGCTTTGTATCTTTGTTTCTTGCCTTCCATCAGTCTGGCCACTTAGCACACTGTTTCAGGATGGGAGGAAACACAAAGGCAGTGTTTCTCCTCTCCTCAACCTTGAGGTTTGATGTTTAAGGGGGCTTCTTGCACTGCGTCCTCATATGACAATGAGAGCACCCTGAATGCCTTGCAACCACCTGCAGTTCAATTCCATTAAGTGCAAATTTATGGAAAGTAGTTCCATGGAGTTATAGGGACACACTTTTTATGATTATTATTATTGATTGAATAGGTTTCAGTCCTGTTCTAAACCTGGTTATCCAAGGTCCATGGTGAGGATGGAGAAGGTACCTGTGACCTTGGACGCAGCTGTTTTCCTATTATTTGTCCTTGATGGATAAGTGGTGGGAATCTAACTATATATGCTGAAGTGGATTTTTAATTTTTTATGGTGGTTTAGCTTCCTAAACATTACCATTTTAGGATTAATCAGCCTCTTTAGATTATATTCTCAATCCCCTAGAGTTTAAACTGGAGACAAGTTTGAATGGCACACACCAAAGTCTGACATCACAGGTACTGGCTCAGACAAACAGCTTCAGGGAGAGCTTTTTCAGGCTGGAGGCTTTTATAAAAACATTACAGAGGGACACCTGGGTGGCTCAGCAGTTGAGCATCTGCCTTCAGCTCAGGGAGTGATCCTGCGGTCCCTGGATGGAGTCCCACATCAGGCTCCCTGCATGGAGCCTGCTTCTCCCTCTGCCTCTGTCTCTGCCTCTCTCTCTGTCTCTCTCGTGAATAAATAAAGTCTTAAAAAAAATTCCAGAAGAAGAGAGGAAATAATCAGAATTCATTTATGGGCTTTTGTTTTTACACTCCTTCCCAGTTTGATATAGAGTAACTTTTTTCGATCAAAAACAAAGATCACAATACTTCTGGGAAGACCATCATTCTATGATATAATTCTATGATATGAATTGTAACAATCCAGGAATAATAACTGATGTCCCACAATATCCCAAAAGAAGAAAATTAGGACTGGGTTCTCCTACCCAACATATTACACTAAAGAGAATATCTGTGTGCCTGGGACCACATATGGTCTGTCGACAGAGGTCTCAGGGAGTGCAAGGTCAAACAGTGGTAGCGGCAGCACAGCAGAAAATGAGTATGGGGTGGGTTGGAAATGCCTGCCCATGGAACAGTCATCCAGGTCTGCAAGTGCTTTGGAAGCAGTTGACAAAGCAGATGGTTGTGTGGAGGAGTAGTTTCCTGCACTGAGTGACCTGTGTTAGAGAAGAAAGTCCTAGGATGGGGGGTGCAGGGTTAGAAAAGAACATGGTGGATGGATGATGGATGGGTGAAAAGCTCACAAAGAAGACAAAATGGAAAAAGCACCTCTACTGGCTCCATTGTCTTTGCTGTTGGTGGTCTGGCACCCGAGACCCCACTGTGATTTTAGGATGAAGTCAGCCCAGTTCACAGGGCTCCATATGTTAGCACTTTTGCTGGTGGCCCTGGAACAAAATAAGGACCTGTGAATGCAAGAAGATGAAGAGAGAGCCTCACTTCTCAAATGCCCCATCTCTCCACTGTATAATGCACCTGTGCCAAATCTCCACACAGCTGATAAATCACCTCCACTACTTCCACGACTGTGCACCACTCTGCCCCTGCTATTCTCATTAAATGGAGATGGAGAAAAGTGAGAGAACAGGAGGTTTCATACTGGGAAAGGAAAAGAGAGGTGGGCAGTAGTGCAGATCCTGAAAGTAACGGCAGACCATGACTTTTCCTGCTACCAGGCTTGCATGAGCCTTTCCATGAGGATATGTATTGTTTATATTTTTAGGTGCTTCTGTATATTACTGTGTCCTGGCATCTTAAAAACCTTTCTGGCTGAGGAGAGACTACATCTCTTGAAGCTAAAGGGTGCAGGCCAATGCATGCGTTTTATAGGCAAACTGACCAATCCAGAGACCCACATCCTCTCTGCGGTTGGTGCACCCCAGGAGACAATATGACTCTGCCTTGATCACATCAGGACCAAGGCCTAGGCAAAGGGACATCCCAAAAGCTAGGAACCTACTGAAATTATTCAAATAGCCAATCCTAAACTGTTTACCCTGCGCTCCCTGGCTTTCCCCTTGGAACTCCCAATAAAGGGTCTAACCCTAGTTTCCTATGCTCCTGCTTTCTTCCTCCTCACCACCCTGCATCTTCCCCACATGGTCCTGCATGCTGTGCCTGCAACCTGTAAGTATTAAAAAAAAACTTAGTTTTTCCAAATTTTTCCTGTGTCTCCTATGTCGGACCATACCTGGACAATCATCCCATAAAAGAACAGAGAACAGCATGAAATGTTTTAAGTGTGCTCTGAGCTATTGAGAAATATCCATAGATTCAATGACAGCAGATACATAAGTAGCTTTTCTTTTAACATGAAAATTTTTCGACTATCCCTTTCACTTTACCGAATTCAGAAACCAGGCACTGTCCTTGGCCGTGGGGGGACACAAGGATGGAGATCTATTCCTGAAAGAGCACATAGTCAACTGGAAAAGAGACAGAGAAACAAATATTTGGAAATTTAGAGCTGTATGAGAGGTAGAGAGCTTGGGGTGCCCAAGAAAGGAGGAATTGAGTAGCAGAGAAGGTTGTCTGGAAAAAGGGATCCTTTTTTAGATCCTTGTTTTTGTCACCAGATGCTTTACTTTTTTAATCGATTGTATTGACAGATGTCCAATTTAAGAGGCTGTATGTATGAATTTCCAGGAAAAGTCAAGCATTTTGAGGAAATTCCGTGAAATAATTTCTCAAGCTAAAGGTTTCAGAACGGATGGTGCGTGGTTAGTAAAATTGAGTTCTGAGTGTAGAATAGAGGGCTTTAAAAATGCTGTATTCTCATTTGGACATAAAGCTTAAAAAAATTCAGATTTTCCCCCCTCGGACCTTCCCCATTCTCATGCATTCTCTCTACCTCTCAAATAAATAAATAAAATCTTAAAAGAAATTTCAGATTTTTAATTACAAATCATTTCTTTAAGTTTTATTCTATTCCTGTAGAAAATACTCAACTTGATAAAAATATTGTTATTCTCATCTCTACACAATTTTTTTCACTTTATATTGTAAATTCATTCTGACTAATGTTCGTACAGTTAAAAAGAGAGAAAAGAAAAAAAAAAAACAGGAGTTGCCAACCCTATTATAGTGAAAAGAAATAGCAAATACACCCTTGATCACTGTGTCTCTAATAGTGTCTAAGGTATCTATTACTGATTTTGTAATGTTTAGAACATGTAATACATACAGAATATGACACTGTTTTTTTTTTTTTACGTAATTCATGAAAATTACCCTTATAGCTTTATGGTCCCCTTGCATATATACAGAGTAAGGAAAGAAGTCTTTTCTCATGCTATCTCCTAGGAAAGTGCTTTGTGAACTGTATGGACTGGGATGGAGTGCACATTGCTGCTCAGCCAAACTCATGTTGCAAAGAACACAGGATGTGTGTGCCATCTGGATAGGGAGATGGTGCGCAGCCTGGCTAAACAACTCCTTCATTTAATTCTTTCCTTTTCATCTGTCTGTAACACAATAAAGGAAATTAAAATCAGTGATCGATTGTGTTTGAGTGCATTATCATCAGGACTGAATACGTAAACAGTGCACCCAAATGAGAAGCTGTTTAATCACATTCTTTTTTTCCATGTGTCTAACTTGGGGTATCATTTATTTATTTAATATTTATTTTATTCAAAAGAGGGAAAGAAATTCATTTATTCCATTTGGGTGTTTCTCCTGTGTTAATACATTCTGTTTTCCTCGCAAATTTATTCTTAGGAAAATATACAAAATTTTTTATTTATTAAAAGCAAATAATTATTTGACTCCTTTGGTAACACTACTCTTTAAGTTTTCCCTTTTAACTATTTGTTATTAGTTTATTTATTGTAGTTCATAGAGGTCGTGGGTATGAATTCTGACATTTCAAGTAAGCCAGGAAAATTAATTTTCTTTATTAGAAATGACATAGGAGTGCTATTCCTTTTATTGAATCAGATTATCTTAGTACATTAGATTTCGTTGAGGAATTAGTTTGATATTCCTAAAATAGGAGGGAAAAAGTGATCCAAAGCCTTCTAATGATTAAATTTCCTTCCAAGGATAAGCTTATGCCCTGGAATAATGGGCTGATGTATAGCCTATTATTTGGTTAATTACTCATGTGCTCATAAAGACGTTCTGTATTTCTAAATGGGTTATGGTACCAATAGTGACTTAAATGAGCTGGTATTAAACAGTGATTGAAATTGCAAAATGCAAGGTGAATCTGGAGGAACATTTGAGATTCTATTAGAAAATGGTCTTCTCTCCCTTCTTTTCAGATATTTGACTTGATAATTAAAATAGTATTCATTTACTTTATTAACAAGCATTTATAGTGATCAATTTTAGGGAAGGGAGAACTCCAACTTCAGTGTTTGCAATCTCTTTAAGGTGGGTTATGGTTGTCTATGGAAGGTAGTTTTATACTGATGAAGCAGCATTTCCCCAAATCCACACAATGGTCACATTTCCAACCATTATCTACCTAACAGCTTTGTTTAAAAAAATGGTCCTATCGTGAGAAGTGGCATTGTGGGTTTGGATTAGGACTCAGGTATATTACACTATCCTGAGTCATAGCAGAGACTGTTATATATGTTATGTTTTTAAAATAATATTTTCTAATTGGTTGCTGTTGTTTTATAACAACTTCATTGATTTTTTTAAATTTTGATTTTGTGTATAAAAACTTGGTTGATTTGAATAGTGTTAACTACAGATTTTCTATGGGTAATTTTAACATTTCCAAACAACAATAATTTCTGTCTTTTTCTTTTTTTGTAATATTTGTCTTGCCTTACTGCATTGGCCAGGATCTCCAGAATGATGATAAACACAGGCAGTGTCATCAGACAGCTCTTTCCTTTTCCTACTTTTTATAGAAAATATTGATTGTGTTTCAACATTAAACATGATGGCATTGACAGTTTTGTTATAATATTTTTTAAGATTTTATTTATTTATTCATGTGAGACAGAGAGAGAGAGGCAGAGACATAGGCAGAGGGGAAGCAGGCCCCCTCTGGGGAGCCCGATGTGGGGCTCAATCCCAGGACCCCAGGATCACGCCCTGAGCTGAAAGCAGATACTCAACCACTGAGCCACCCAGGTGTCCTGATGGTTTTGTCATAGATAAACATACCAGGTTTCAAAAGTTGTGTCCTATTCCTACTTTGGTATGAAGCTTTTAATTATACATGGGTATTGGATTTCTTATATATTTTTTTCTTGTATCTTCTGAGATGATCCTATGGTTTCCTCCTCAATCTGTTAATGTGGTCAATGACATTAAAAGACTTTCTGTTGTTAAAGTATTCCTGCATTACTAGATGAAAGCAATGCCATTATTCTGTATTACTGATACATATATAGATACACACATACACACACACACACACACACACATATGCTGGTTAACTTAGTTTTCTCACATTTTCAAGAGAATTTTGCATCCATACTCCTATGGAAGTTGGCATAGCATTTCTGTCTCACCTGCCTAGGGGAAACCAGACTGAAAACCACACAGCTAGAGGCTGAGAAGTGACTCTTTCTGCTCCCAGTGTCTGACGCTCTCTCCAGTGGCGGCTGCAGGCATAATAATGCTGCTGTGGTAACAGTTCTGGAAGTACTAACAACATTGCTTGCAGCAGCAGCAGTGCTGTGGAGTCCCCCATGGAGGAGGCTACAGGGGCAGCAATGGGAATAATTCAGGAAGTAATAACAATATTTGCTGCAGCTGGAGCCGCTGATGTGAGTCCTCATGGTGGCAACTCCAAGGACAGCAGCAGTGGCCCATTCCTGGAAGTGTAAGTTTACTAGACTCTGCCTAAGAAGCTGGACTTTGGACATTGGAAGCCTTGAGGCACCTGCCTCTGACCTCTGGACAACATTATCACTCTTCTAACTTAGAAGAAGCAGAGATTTATTGTAGTTATTAATTTTTGAACAACTGGACCTTTTCATCTTTTGCTCTGAACACCCTTGTATCTTGATTTATGAAATATGATAAATATGAGTCATTTCTTAGCTTGTACAGTGTTTACGTTTTTAATTAATTACAACCGTGGAAAAATTGGGAGTAATCCCATAAAAATCCAGTTTTCAGTCTTGGCAGTTTTCAAGAGGGGGCAATGCTGAGCTAGCTTCCTGCAAGGCAACAATTGGATGATGCTGAATAATGGCTGCCCTTTAAATAAGACTGTCCTCCTCAGTTCACCAATTTCCCCATTCAGACTGCTTCTAGAATCTTCCTTCTTCTAGCACTATGCACATTTATATTTGCTGCAGCACTGTAAATGGTCAACAAGCATAGCAGAGGGGGTCCCTGGGTGGCTCAGTGGTTTAGCGCCTGCCTTTGGCCTGGGGCGTGATCCTGGAGTCCCAGGATCGAGTCCCATGATCGAGTCCCATATTGGGCTCCCTGCATGGAGCCTGCTTTTCCCTCTGCCTGTGTCTCTGCCTCTCCCTCTCTCTGTGTCTCTTATGAATAAATAAATAAAATCTTTAAAAACAAAACAAGCATAGCAGAATTTCAGGAATATTATTTTCTTCACTTACAAAGAAAGATGTATTTTATAAGTCACATAAATTACATAAATTTGACTTAAACTTGAGTTGTAACATTTAGAGCCACCTGTAACTATTAAACGATAAGTATTAGACTAATCACGTCAATGCAGTTTTAAAATTAACTGGTGACAGCAGGGTTTTTGCTGTAGTCATTGGTGTTTTTTGTTTTGTTTGCTCTTTGTTTTAGACTTTAAGTAAAAAATGACATTATTTGTGCCAGATTCTCAACTCCTTTTGGCTTTGGATTTTTTTTTTCTTCCATGTATATGAATCCTTTGAAGTCAACCAGGGCTGACTGCAAGACGACTCTTTGTGCAATCCAATCAGGCTAATTTCAATTTTAAGTGCAGGAGACAGGCATGCTTTTCATCGTCCCCTTTGTGTAGCTATGATGGATTGGCTAGTGTTGAGTTAGTAAGATTTCCAGGAAAGGACAGTACAAATGCTGTCCTAAGCAGCCTGCTAATAAATAGACCTCATGTCTTAAAATCTTCCACTTGCTGTTTTATTTTAAGAGTGGAGTAAAGGTCCACCAAAGCACAGAATACATTTCACTTTGCAGTTTTATCTGAAAAGCTACCAGTATTTACATTCCCATATGACTCTAATAAGAAGTGCAAGTAAAGAATCCCTATTTAAAATAATTTACAGATTTGGAAGAGGAAGAACTGGTAAGAGAAAGTTTCATGTTAACTTAAGTATACTGTCTAAACATATTCCTGTTTTTCCTTACGTACTTAAAAATACTTTCTAGAAATCTCTTTTCCAGGAGTTATTGGTAGAATACAATCAATGAGATAAGCTCTTAGATAACTAATTAAAATTATATTTAAATTATTATCATGTGTGTGGGGGGTTAAGTGTAAAAAAATCAAATCATAATTTGATAAGAAGCATGAGCTGTATTAAATTTAGGGAGTAATTAAAATGTTTCCTGACAATTTTCTTTACTTTTTATTGCTTGAATTATTCCAAAAGAGGAAAGCAAAAGTATAAAGTAATGAACAACAAAAAAAGGAAAATGAAAGTAATTGTGTAACAAATTCAACATCAATCTTCAATTACAATCAAAAATTTAAAAACTGTACTAATCAAAATAATACCTCCCTCTTACTGCACATTCACCATGAGTCTGGGGCAGTTGCATTGGCTGCATGTTAATTTATTCATATAATCCTCATAACACTTCTGTCTTAAATACCTTTATTACGATTCTCACTTTACATAAAAGGAAATAGAAGTAATCTGCTTCTCAACTCCGTGGAGCTAATCCCTCATAGAGCAGGATTTGAGCCCAGGCAATAGGAGTCTGGAGGTTTTACCACAACACATTGCCACCTTTCATTTGCCACACATATATGTTTACATGTTTATTTACAGTCAGACTTTGCTAATTCTTCCTCCATTAGACATGGATGTTAAACACATCTTTAGGGATCTTAGCATACAATAATTCTATCTAATTCTATCCAAATCTGCCCCACTCCCTGCCCACCATCCCCAGCTCAACTTCAGTTTGATTGAAGTACTCTGGGAACTTTGAGGCCAGAAGCAGGAGTTTGGTGAAGCTTGGGGAGGTGAAGAACCGTTAGATAAGATTTAATAGAGCAGTGGACATTCATTTAGTAAAGTCACAGGATATAAAATCAGTGTATAGAAATCTGTAGCATTTCTATACAGTAATATTGATACAAAGAAATTACATTTATATTTACAGCCGCACAAAAAAAAAATACTAGGAATAAACTTAGCCAAAGAGGTAAAAGACCTGTACTCTGAAAACTATAAAACAGTGATGAAAGAAATTGAAAGCAACACAAAGAATTGAAAAGACATTCTATGTTCATTGGTGAAAAGAACAAATGTTGTTAAAATGTCCATACTACCCAAAGCTATCTATAAATCTGATACAATCCCTATCAAAATACCAATGGCATTTTTTCACAGAACCAGAACAAACAATCCTAAAATGTGTATGGAATCACAGAACATCCGAAATAGCCAAAGTAATCTTAAGAAAGAAAAACAAAACTAGGGGTATCACAATTCAGGCTTCAAGTTACATTGCAAAGCTATAGTAATCAAAGCTGTCTGATACTGGCACAAAACAGACGCATAGGTCAATGGAAGAGAATAAGCCCACAATTATATGGTCAATTAATTTTCAGCACAGGAGGAAAGAATATACAGTGGGAAAAAGTCTACCAAATGGTGTTGGGAAAGGTGGATAGCTGCATGCAAAAGGATGAAACAGGACCACTTTCTTATACCATACACAAAAATAAACCCAAAACGCATTAAAGACCTAAATGTGAGACCTGAAACCATAAAAATCCTAGAAGAGAGCACAGGCAATAATGTCTCTGACATTGGCTATCACACCATTTTTCTAGATACATTTCCTGAGGTAAGGGAAATAAACCCAAAAATAAAGGATTAGGACTACATCAAAATAAAAAGCTTCTTCACAAAAAAAAAAAAAAAAAAAAAAAAAAGCTTCTTCACAGAGAAGGAAACAATCAACAAAACTAAAAGGCAACCTACGGAATGGGAGAAGATATTTACAAATGACATCACTGATAAAGGGTTGGTATCCAAAATATAGAAAAAACTGATACAACTTAACACCCAAAACCAAATAACCCAATTAAAAATGGGCAGAAGACACAAATAGACATTTTTTCCAAAGAAGAACCGAGATGGCCAACAGATATATGAGAAAATACTCAACATCACTCATTACTAGGGAAACACAAATCAAAATCACAGTATCACCTCACACCAATAAGAATGACTAAAATCAAAAACAGAAGAAACAACAAGTGTTGATGAAAATGTGGAGAACAGGAACTTTTTTGCACTGTTGCAGGGTAGGAATGCAAACTGGTGCAGCCACTGTGAAAACAGTATGGAGATTCCTTAAAGAGTTAAAAATAGAACTACCTTATGATCCACGAATTGCATTACTGGGTATTTACCCAGTAATATATATATTACTTAATTATACATATATTATTATACATATATTATACATTTTATACATTATTTAATTATACATATATTATATATAATTATATATACTATAATTATACATATATTATACATATATATAATGGAATACTATTCAGCTATAAAAAGGAATGAAGTCTTGCTATTTGCAACAGCATGGAAGAATCTAGATAGTATAATGCTAACTGAAATAAGTTAGAGAAACAAAAAATACCATATGATTTCGCTCATATGTGGAATTTAAGAAACAAAATAAATAAAGGAAAAAAAGAGCAAGAGAGACAAATCAAGAAACAGATTGTTAACTATTAAGAACAAACTAGGGAAGCCAGGGTGGCTCTGCGGTTTAGTGCTGCCGTCAGCCCAGGGCGTGATCCTGAAGACACCTCATTGAGTTCCACGTCGGGCTCCCTGCATGGGGCCTGTGTCTCCCTCTGCCTGTGTCTCTGCCTCTCTCTCTCTCTCTGTGTGTGTCTCTCATGAATAAATAAATAAAATCTTAAAAAACAAAACAAAACTAATGATTCCTAGAGGGAAAAAGGGTGGGAGGATGGGTTAAATAGGTGATGGGGATTAAGGAGTGCACTTGCTGTGATGAGCATTGAGTGATGTATGAAGGTGTTAAATCACTATTTTGTACACCTGAAACTAATAGAACACTGTATTTTAACTACACTGGAATTAAAATCCAAAACTTGGGCAGCCCAGGTGGCTCAGTGGTTTAGCGCCGCCTTCAGCCCGGGGCATGATCTTGGAGACCTGGAATCGAGTCCCGCGTGGGGCTCTCTGCATGGAGCCTGTCTCTCGTAAATAAGTAAAATCTTAAAAAAAAATTCAAAACTTAATAAAAGAAATCAATAGGTTAAAAAAAAAAAAGATTTCCTGGAAGTGGGAGCTGTTCGTTTGCACCAAATTACTGCCAATTTCTCAACCTAGAGCAATCTACCCAGTCTTTTCAAATAATTACTGTTCTATTCTTAAATAAAAATATACTGAAGTCCATGGCACCGGGATGGAATACCCCCTTTCTACCCATTTCTCTACGAGCTTTAGTCTCTGGGTCACTCTTCTAGGAAGAACTTTAGTGCTGGTTCATGGATTTTTTTGGTCCCAATTCTGGTCTTATTCACAGAGGCAGAGTTCTTTGACCACTTGATGTCTCACTATTTCCATTTCTGATAAACATGTTTCTGCCTCCCTCCCATGATAATGATCTGGACCTTTCTATCAGCCAGCATTCCCTCATCTTTGGAATGGCCTAGGCCACTTTCTGTGTCTAGCACTCAATAAAGTTGCTCTTGCTAAGGATGCTCTCTAGTCTTCCTCCAACTGAAATACTGGCCTTACTGTTTCACTTTGTGCTGCTACCATGTCCCTCCTTCCTAAAAGTCTCCTCCTTGGTCTCTCTGACTTCTATTTGTTGAAGATAATAGAGTCTTGTTTCCTATATAGACTTCAGACAGTGATGGGGCTTCATAATGCAATCACTAATAGAAAATACACAATAGAGGATAAATAGCTAATAAAACTGCCAATAGGAAAATGGCTTGGGATGGTCACTTGGTAAAGCAAGTATTATGGAAGGCAAAACTGGTGAAATTTCAGGGTCTTACTGAAATTAGAGAACAATGGAAAAATTTTATTCAAAGGTATGTTTATTTTGGCTTAATAGTCAACTTAACATGAAAAAATAATTGAGTTATCTACATCAAGTCATTAAAATTTGGCCTTCTCTACCCAGCTGAAACAATCGTACTGATCAACAAGTTTTTATATGTACTTTAAGGTACTTTATGTAATACAAAGCGTTGAATGATTAACCT
Organism: Vulpes lagopus; assembly: GCF_018345385.1. Lineage (NCBI taxonomy): Eukaryota > Metazoa > Chordata > Mammalia > Carnivora > Canidae > Vulpes > Vulpes lagopus. The sequence continues at coordinate 67,839,959 of NC_054832.1, read as the reverse complement.
TCAATTCAGTCAATGACACTGTAACTTACACCTGAATAGAGCTTGTCTAACTCATGTATTTTCTCCATAGGATATATCACAACCTTCTTGTGCTTAGAGATACTAGATTACACTTCAGCTGTATGCTAGGGGGCCATTTCAAACAGCAAAAGCCCCAGTAAGGAGCATAAAAGAGCAACAAATAGGGCATTAAAATAAACTATGAAAAGGACACTTGTTTACAGAATAAGAACTGACAGGAGAAGGCACAGCACCATGTTGCTTGCTTTCAGTGGGAAAACTACCCTTCAGGCATTTACATTTTTCCCCTGCTCTGCACATGTCCACAAATGACTGCAGAAGTGCTGGGTGTTGATTTGCGGTTTACAAATAAATTTTAGCTAGTAGGTGAATTCACAAATATAAATTGTGTGAATAATAAAGATTGTGTATGTCTTGCATGTGTATTCACTGGTGTATTCTCAGGTGTTTTTACTGATAATGGTACATATAAAGCATATTTAAGAACTGACTTGTAGGGCAGCCCCAGTGGTCCAGCGGTTTAGCGCCACCTTTGACCCGTGGCGTGATCCTGGAGACCAGGGATGGAGTCCCACATCAGGCTCCCTGCATGGAGCCTATTTATCCCTCTGCCTGTGTCTCTGCCTCTCTCTCTGTCTGTCATGAATAAATAAATAAAATCTAAAAAAAAAAAAAAACTGACTGTAGACTAAGCCTTACTCTACTCTTACAGGCATTCCAGAAGTCTAATAATCCAGTCATTAATTGTCTCTTCCTACTAGTCTTTTATTGCTACTGCTACTACTATTACTACTACTATTACTACTACTGTTACTACTATTACCACTTACATGTTACAAGGTTTGCAATCACTTCTTTATAATCTTACTTCTCTTTCCAGACCATAAACTCTTTTTTTTAAAAAGATTTTATTTATTTATTCATGAGATATACAGAGAGAGAGGCAGAGACACAGGCAGAGGAAGAAGCAGGCTCCATGCAGGGAGCCCGATGTGGGACACTATCCCGGGTCTCCAGGATCACGCCCTGGGCTGAAGGCAGCTCTAAACCGCTGAGCCACCCGGGCTGCCCCAGACCATAAACTTTTAAAGGGCAAGTTTGTATTCCCCAATACTTATTACAGTGATTGCTTCACTGCACAGTCTCAGTAACTATTTGACCTAGCACTGTTGTCATGACATTATTTTTAGAACACTGTATTGGATCACACTAGAAAAGAATGCTCTCACATTCTAGAAGAAACCAGTGAAAGAGTGCATGGTTAAAAGTGTCCAATGTCGAAGATTCTGAAGAAACAGAGACCAAGGGCAAGCAATGGGATTTGTAGGTCACCATAGCTATCATCCAAGGGGCCCCTCTCACAGCCAGGCAGTAGAAGAAAGGAGGCAAATTCAGATGTGTCTCTTTGTAAAGCTCATGTTCCTTCTCTCAGGTCATAGTGTTTCCATCTCAGAAAGAGGCATGGAAGGAGAGGAAACCGGATTTTTAACTTGTGGTAGCTTTCGATGACTAGTATTAGGAAGAAGTGATAGGTTTGGATAAGTGGCCTAGATTTAGCCTATTAGGGTCCCTGGATTCCCAAAGTAAGTCTAATGTAGTTTCTAATTTCCTGTTGGGAAAGCAAAATTCAACCTGGTTCGCCTTGGTGAAGCTTGTATCCCTGACCTGAGAACTTTGTGACAACTTTTGACTGGGAAGAAAAATCCAGGCCCTCTTTTGCCAAATGTCTTAGAAATAGATTGTCTTCTGGGCAGAACTGCTGGGCATCATTAGCTAGGCTTTTGCTCCAGGCATTACAAGATAAGCAACATTAAGATTGTAGCCAAACTTATAGTTAAAATCTGGCTTAGAATCAGAGTTTCCGTTCTCATTCAATACCAAAATTAGTATTGTCATGTGCTTTGTATTATGAGGACTAAGCCGTGTATTTTTCCTTTTTTTTTAAATTGTCTAATGATGTCTATGCTTAAAATGATGGTGATGCACTTGAGAATGTTTGCTGCATTTACCTTTATGCAACTTCATCATATAGACTCAGTAATGGTATGAAAAAACTTTGCCTGAATTCCTCTGCCTTTGACCAAGTAATCACATGAGAAAAAAACTTCCTGTCCTCTTCAGATTAAGTTCGGAGGACGCACTCCTATCCCCTGCAGAATAAGTTATATTTACAGAGATTCATAGCAAGTTCCTATGTTAGTTATGATAAGAAGACTGTGCTTTTTTCCCCTCCATATCCCTTTGCAAAGCATTTGGTAAAACTTCCTCTCAGTCTGCTTACAAATACTTAGTAACTTCATCATTTTGCATAAACTGCTTTAATTTCAATGAAGAATGTTATTTCCTAGCATAAGATATAAACATGTGTGAATTTAAAATTAAATCATCTTTATGTCTGTCTTTTAGAGGATATATTGAAAATAGGATTTGCTAAAAACACCAGTGATAATATAAAATATTCAGTGCTGTCCATGCAAAAGATAACAGCAGGCAACAATCTTCTAAGGCACTCATATTAGGAATAGGGCCAGCCAGTGTTTGAGGGAGTAACAGGCTAGTCTAGAAGACTTACCTGCTTGGGCATCTCAAGTAGCCCAGGCAATGGGTATGAGCATGACACCTTCCTTGCACAGGGACAAAGGGCAGAAGTTCCTGGCAGCAAATATTTGCTTAATCACATACATAGTTTTTTGGATTAGCATCCTCAATGCTTTCCATTTTTGCTCAGCAGAAATCTCCCCTCCCTACCACTGTCCATTTGCCCATCTACTCATTCAATGAACATTTATAAAATTAGGAACTATAAGGAATAGGCAAACAAAGAATAAGCCAGGGTTGCTGCTTGTGACAATCCAAAGGAGTTCTGGAGGACTTTGGCATAATAGGGCTGCCCTCCGGGATTGTAGCTCTGCATTTGGCATGATAGTTACTGTCAACTATTTTTAAAAAGTATTTTAATCTCCCTACCTCATGTGATTCGTGGATGTGACAAATTTCTCAGTGTTCTTATGACTGTCTCCTTTTATTTTTCTACCACAATATAAGAAAATAAGACATAGTATTTAGAGAGTTAAGTATGTTTCTTCCCCCTACACCTTCCCTACTCTGTCAAGGAAATAACAAAAGTAAAATTCCTGGCACTTATTAAATCACAGCACATAAGAACAGCTATGTGCCAGGGGTCCTTGGGTAGCTCAGGGGTTTAGCACCTGCCTTTGGCCCAGGGTGTGATTCTGAAGTCCCGGGATCAAGTCCCACATCAGGCTCCCTGCATGGAGCCTGCTTCTCCCTCTTCCTGTGTCTCTGCCTCTCTCTCTCCCTCTCTGTGTCTTTCATGAATAAATAAATAAAATATAAAAAAAAAAAAGCTATGTGCCTAATGCAAATCCTCAATTCATGGACAGAGAACATAGAACTGGAGAACTGAAATGTGATGAGTTAATAGGGGAAAAAAGAAGCATAAAAAAATCATTTAAACATCTTTTTAAAAATGACCAATAATAGCACCCTACATGTCAGGCTAATAGAGGGGGAAAAAAACCTTGTAGACATGAAATAGTAATTATGTTAGACACAGTTAACTATATTTCTTATTGCTAGACTATATGCAGAACATAATTCTTTTGCCTCTAAATTATATTACCTAATGATTAGAATCAACTGATGATATAAGATTTAGTAATCTGGCCCATTTTAATATTGTGATGGAACAGTGAATTCAGGCTTAAGGAAAAACACACCATCCTACACAGGCTTATACAGCATTATGGCCCACAATGAGGTTGGAAGGGTACAGTCATACACACTTCTGGTTCCTTCTGCCTCCTAAATCCCCCACTGAGGCATGTTTTTATGATAGCAGCAGGCAAAAATCTTCTAAAGAAGTCATATCAGGAATAGGGCCAGCCAGTTTTGAGGGAGTGACAGGCTGGTTTAGAAGACTTACCTGCTTAGGCATCTCATGTTCATGTTCAGCTGCCACTTGAGAACTTCTAGGATTCTATCTGAACTCGTGTTCCCTGGCATAGGATTGGGGAAATGGCCGACAGTAAAGTCTTTAAGGATGACCTGTTCCATGGACTTAAACATTGAGTTTTTCTCCTCTTGAGTAGGAGACTAGAATGCACAAGTTTCTACATGTGGCTAGAAGAGCATCCAAATAACCTTGGAGACTTTTTAAAACTGCAGATTTCTAGGTCCCACCCTGACTAGTTAGAAAATAATTCGGTTGGGAGAATTTATTAGTTATCTCCTGTTTCAGTAACACTGTAACAAACACTGGTAAAGGGGTAGGTAGCCTACAAACTTTTTTTTTTTCTTGCTGAAAGGTGTGAAGGTTAGTTGTGACTCAGCTGGGCTGGGTTGGGCCTGGGTTCAGCTTTGCTCCACATGTCTCTCATTCTAGAACCCAGGCTGAGGAACAGCAGCCATCTGGGGCTGCTCTTTTCATGGCAGAAAGCAAAAGAAAGGTGAATGAAAACATATGATGGTCTTTATTATTATTATTTTTTAGAGATTTATTTAGTTTTTCATGAGAGAGAGAGAGAGAGAGAGAGAAAGAGGCAGAAACACAGGCAGAGGGAGAAGCAGGCTCCATGCCGTGAGCCCAACACAGGACTCGATCCTGGGACTCCAGGATCGCGCCCTGGGCCAAAGGCAGGCGCCAAACCACTGAGCCACCCAGGGATCCCCAAAATGTATGATGGTCTTTAAAGCCCAGTTTTGGACTGACCTATCCTTGCTTTTGCCCACATTCCATTGGTCAAAACAAGCCACACGATGAAGCCCAAGGCAGTGAGTTTGGAAGGTATATTCTGCCCCAAGGGGAAAGGGAGGAGGAATGATCACTTGAGGGGGGGGCCGGTAAATGGTGAGGACAGTTAGTACTGAGGGACTAGATGTAGCAATTCAACAGGTAACTTTCATGAAATCAATCCTACTACCTATTAGAGGATTGCCATTTGGTGCCACCAGAGAGTATGTCATAGCAAGAGAAATTATGGGCTTCATTCCTTTGGTAGCTCAGCAAATATTTTTCATCACCAACATGCACTATCCAAAGATAGAAACTGTTAATACAGCTAATGTAAATCAATAACAGAAGATAATTAAGAGTAGAAAGGGAACAAGAAAATAGGCACCTTATGTACATCGAGGGTGGAAATGAGTGTATCAGGGAAGACTTCTCAGCAGAGGCAACATCTGAGGTCCGCTACCATGATGGGTGAATGTTGTCTAGAGAAGGAAACTGCAAGAAGGGAAAGGAATATTCTACACAGAGGAGATTACAGGACAAAGGGAGGAGTTTAGAAGCATATTTGGCAGAGAATACTATGTGTTCTCTAAATCCTGCTTCTTTTCCTGTTGGTCCTAGAATTAGATTACCTTTCCTACCCTCCTTTGCACTTGGCTGTGGCTGAGTATTGACCCGAGGATGAGCCCAGAAATGGTGTATTTTTTTCCAGGTCTGGCCCTTACAAACCTGCCACATGCACATCCCCATTTCTCAGCCTTTCCCCCTGTCTGCTGAATGAGAGGAGGGTGGCTCCCCAAGATGGAAGGGCCTGAATCACTGGATGATGCATGGAAAGTTTTCCCCATCAACAAGGAATATTTGTGTGTGTGAGAGAAGGTTGTATTGTGCAAAGCCACTAAGATTTAGGATTTGTTTATTATAGCAACTAGTATGTCCTGCCTTACCTTGTAGAGCTTATATGTGCGTTGCTGATAGTAAGTGAGGACTATGAGGGAGTAAAAGAGAGAGCCATCACTGACCAGCTGTGTTAGGTACTTGCTGTAGGCACCTCTGGTTATTTTTAGAACCAAGTGAATTAAAAGATATAATAGCACCTTAGAATTATAAGTCTGGTCAAAACATTAACATGTGAACATGCCCAGCTTAAGGGGCGCTTCATGCTGCAGAGACCATGAGTCAAGCACAGTCACTTATAGTAGGCATTTATGGCAGAAGAAATGACAACACTGTTCTTCTGGAAGCCTTTTTAGTTCTAATGTGCATGGACATGTGTCCCCAAAGGTTCAAATTCAACTGCAGCTGAGAGGGGCCTCTCTCTCCATCTTTCAACCTTGGATGTGTCTGTTATCCATGAAACTTAAGAAAACCCAGCTCATTAATCAGTATGTCATCACATGACTGGAAATTAAATAGTAAAGCGGTAAAGCCTCTGAGTTGATATGATAGCAAGTATCACAGGTGTATGTTTCTGCTTCTATTTCAAAGTAAGACACCATCTGGAAGTTATCCTTCCTGCCAAAAGGAGTAGAGACATAAAGGCTCCCCGTCCTCTTCCAAATTAGAACTCATAGACGGAATTGAACTCTGCCAAATGGAGAAAGAAGCCCTCGTTGGAGATATAAGGGACTGATGAGAGAGGCAAGCAGGAGAAAACTCTTCTCAGAAGCAACTTTTTCTGAAGACAAATGATAATAACTTTGTATTGAAAATGGAATTTGAACTTCACACAAGCAGAGACAGAATTTTTGGCACAAGGGCAAGATTACTCATTGGAGATCATCACGATACAGAATATCTAGAAGTAGGCCTGGCATAATCCATCAGTGTTGGAAGAGAAACACGGATGCAACCAAAACAGAGAGTTTTTATAGTCACCTCTTACTAAGAGCGTTCCTAATACTTAGCGAGGAAATAAATTCATGTCAGCACTCCCACTGTGTAAAATCTCTATATGTGGTATGTTGTGATGCTTGGTTTAATGATCATGGGTTATATGCAGTTCTGATCCTATATTGTGCATGAAATCATTATCTGCCAGTCTTTTTTATCTTCATAAAATCAGGATTTGAAGAATCCTTCAAATTGTTTTCATCTATAAAAAATGGGAGTGAATCCTACTGATTATTTGTTCAAGATGCTGGTGCCAACAGTGGAAGATTAGGAGAGTGTCACAGTCTTAATTTGGGCTTTTATGGAAGCAGACTGTTGGTTGAGAATTCAAATGCAAGTGCAAGCAGGTTGTTTGGGAGATAATTCCTGGAAACCACAGCAGAGGAGTGTGGATGTGAAACCAAGGGGAAGGGCCCATAAAAGGCAGACTATGAAATGGATTATTCCCATGGGCTGCTGAAGCTGGGAAACTCTGGAAATGGTATAGAATGTGCACCTCGGAGTCATCTTCTCCAAGGGCCCAGGCAGCTAAGGTATTTACATACCAACTCCTAACGTTTGGCATTCCAGAGTTGCTCTTGGGAGGTGATGTTTCCAGAACTGCAGTCTGCTCTGAATGTGACGTATTGGCACTGCCAGGAGGAAATTGGAGCCATGTGCACTGAAATGGTAGGAGCAAGGGGATGGGAATGAGACAGCCAGAGCGCCTCTTCTAAACCCCTATTGGAGGCCGTCTTAACAAGGCTTTTTCTAAACTAGATGTACTGCTTGGGGAAATTACTTTTGTGCATTTCCCACTCTGTCCCAGCACCAATGATATGGCCACAAAGCTGAGGACCTGTTTGCAGGTACTCAAGGTTGTTTATAACCACGAATTGGACTTCTACTTTTAATTTTAATCAATTTATTTTTATATATGACTCACATTAAAAATTGAACTATATTTCCACCTGTACTCAAAATCTGTCAGTTCCTTACCACTGCTCAGTATACACAAACTGTGGAAATCATTCTAGGCAAATCTGAAAGAAAAGGACACTGTATAATAAAATGTGCCCTCCTCTGGTAATTTTTTTTTTTTTAATTTTAGGTTTTTTCTTCCGTGGTGATTTGCATCTCTTTACATGAGACCATGGCCTTACTGAGGGCACATTTGGGACCTAGTGAATGCAGACGGAATCTATGCTAATTGGCCTTGAATGCCATTCCTAATTTTCAGGACTGCCTCAGAATATCACAGCGATCTTACTAATGACTATTCATTTTTGCTCTCTACCAATTATATTTTCTTATTTTGCCATCCAGAAAATAAAGGCAAACTATATGATTGTACTATCTTTATTGTTTAAAAATGTCTAGATTTCTTAAAAATGCATGGGAAGAAGCAAAAGCTGGTTCAACGTGAATTGTAGGCTTGTATCACTGATTTAAAAATAACACAAATATATATTTATGTGCACTGGTGTAATTTTGAGGGATTTTATATGCCTATAAAATTACCATGGACAAATAAACAAACCGTCATTCATATGTTTCTAAAAAAGAATTCGCTCTACATTAGCATGAGCCAATGTACTTTATGTTAGGTTTTATATTTCTGACGGACAACTTGTTCAGTACTCTATATGCCTGCTTTACATGTGTAACACATTTTATGTGATTGTTTCTTATTTTTAATGATTTATTTTGGAATAGTCTTAGCTTACAAAAAGGTGCCAAAGTAAATCAGAGAGATCTCATATATTTTCCTCAGTGTTATCATCATACATAAGCATTATACAATAATATGAGACTGATCCTTAAAACAGACAGAGTTGAGGAGACTCTAAGGGTTCATTATCTTAGAGACGTATTCTCTCCATGTACAGTATTGCAATGGAGAAAAATGTGTTTTTCTTCTTGTTGTTGTTGACATCCTGGGCTTAAAACTGGGAGAAAAAAAATAAAAGTGTTCTCTTTAATTTAGAACACTTAATGCAATCCAAGATATATAGGCAGACTGATAGATGTATCAATACACATATATACAGAAACATGGTGGTGGTGTCAGGACTCACTAAGACTCAGTATTAATGTTTTCTTTTTACTTAGAGTTATGCTACCTTTCCTCTTCCTTTGTTACTGTCAATTGTTGGGGGTCTAGCTAAGTCACTGTGCAGAAAATTCTGATCTGATCTTCTAGAACCTTGAGAAAAACAGAGGGCAGGGGAGCAAATGTTAATAGTAGGAAGGAAGTGTTTGTCTCCAATTTGAGGACTCTGACATAAGAGGCACACAGCAATGTTTGTTGCATAGAAGTCAACAATAGTTGCCAATACTCAGCAGTAGATTAAATGGTGAGAAAAGCTTGAATTTGTCGGTGTCAGTTGGGGCTGCTCAGTGCATGACATTAGAAAAACTCTAAATGCCTATCACTGCAATACTAATTATGATAATAGCAACAACACAATCAGTGTTGTTCGACCGCTGAAGAGTTATGATAGATAAATATTAATTGAGGCTTATTTTTTCACCCAAACAAATTAAAAAGATGTTGCTTGGTTATCCCATTCACATTTTAAAACTGGTTATTACCAACATTTCTTGAAGCAAAATATACAAAAGAATTTCCTTATTCTTTCTCTTTCATATTTCGTGCATCCTTCAGGCTTTGCAGTGGCCTTTCAAAACTCCCATACCATATATCCATCTCCCACTTCTTTCTCACTTCACCTCCCAATAAAACAGGCCTTGGGGGATCACTTTTAAATGCTGTGATGTAAAGTGCTTACAATAGCAGGAAGTGTCACTCTCCTCAGGGAGAAAAGGAATATTGAAATGATAACTGCCACCTCTCCCCTTGCCCCCAACATTCTGGCACATTCACTGCTATGCATAACACGAATCACTTCTAACTCCACAGGCGTTGGGCAGCACACAGATGTACTGAAGCCTTCACAGCCATGCTTCAAACTCTCCACACGCATGTCTCCAATTTTGTTTCATTGTAAACTTGATTTTTGCTCCAACTGAGCGGCCATTCAAACAAAATGCTGAACTAGAAGACAAAAAAAAAAAAAGAAGAAAGAAAGAAAGAAAGAAAGAAAGAAAGAAAGAAGAAAGAAAGAAAAGGAAGGAAGAAAAGTGAAATAATTAAGGAAGCACATTTATTCCTTCAAGCTCAGGTCTCCAGTCCTAATACAGTTGACCCTTGAACAACACAGGTTTCAACTATAGGGAATTGCTTACACGCAGATTCTTTACAGTATAGCACTGTCAGTGTACTTTCTCCTCATGATTTTCTTAATGACATTTTCTTTTCTCTAGCTTAGTTCATTGTAAGTATATAGTATATAATATCACATACAATGTATTTGTTAACCAACTATTTATGTTATCACTTCTGATAACAGTGTTATTGCTGTTAGAGGCTTCTGATCAACAGTGAGCTATTAGTCAAAAACTGGGGTGCCTTGGTGGCTCAGTTGGTTAAGCATCTGATTCTTGCTTTTGGCACAGGTCATGATCTCATGTGTCCTGGGATCAAGCCCCGACAGGCTCCGAGCTCAATGTGGAGTCTGCTTGAAGATTCTCTCCCTCTGCTCCTTCCCCCTATTGCCCAATTCTGCTTTCTCTCTCAAATAAATAAATATATCTTTTAAAAAGTTGTACTTGGATCTTTGACTGTGTAAGGGGTCAGTGCCCAACCCTTGTGTTGTTCAAGGGACGACTGTGTTTGAAAGTCCTATGAGGACCCCATTTTATCCGCGGCCGCACTTCCTGCAGTGGCGGGCATCTAGGCCTCTGCAGAGGGCAATCCGGCGGGAATCGGAGCCATCAGAACCGCCACCATGACTGTGGGCAAGAGCAGCAAGATGCTGCAGCACATCGACTATAGGATGAGGTGCATCCTACAAGACGGCCGGATCTTCATTGGCACCTTCAAGGCTTTTGACAAGCATATGAATTTGATTCTCTGTGACTGTGATGAGTTCAGGAAAATCAAGCCAAAGAACTCAAAACAAGCAGAAAGAGAAGAGAAGCGAGTCCTTGGTCTGGTGCTGCTTCGAGGGGAGAACCTGGTCTCAATGACGGTAGAGGGACCTCCTCCCAAAGATACTGGCATTGCCCGAGTGCCACTTGCTGGAGCTGCCGGGGGCCCAGGGATTGGCAGGCTGCTGGCAGAGGAATTCCAGCTGGTGTTCCAATGCCCCAGGCTCCTGCAGGACTTGCAGGGCCAGTCCGAGGGGTTGGTGGGCCATCCCAGCAGGTGATGACCCCGCAGGGAAGAGGCACTGTGGCTGCTGCTGCAGCTGCTGCCACTGCCAGCATTGCAGGGGCCCTGACCCAGTACCTGCCCGGCCGTGGGGGTCCTCCCCCACCCATGGGCCGGGGGGCACCGCCTCCAGGCATGATGGGCCCACCACCTGGCATGAGGCCTCCCATGGGCCCACCGATGGGGATCCCTCCTGGTCGAGGAGCTCCAATGGGCATGCCCCCGCCGGGGATGCGGCCCCCTCCCCCCGGGCATGCGAGGCCTTCTTTGACCCTTGACCACAGAGTTATGGAAGTAGCTCCACAGAGGCGTGGGCCCGATTGCCACAGACGTGTTTGTTTGTTATGCCGTTGTTCTTGGAGTCTCACAGGATTGTCTGGTTTCCCTTTCAGGGCCCCCTTGCCCGGGAATGCGCCCACCAAGTCCCTAGACTCATGTTGGCCCTCCTCAGCTCCCTGCCTGTTTCCCGTCAGGCTGTACATAGTCCTTTTACTTCCTTGTAGCCTGTGAAACTAGTTTATAATAAACTCTTAAGAATATTGTAAAAAAAAAAAAAAAGGAAAAGAAAGTCCTATGAAATTTAGAAACCTGCACTTCCAGGTCTGGTCTCTAGATGTGCTCCCTCCCACTCAATCCTCTTACTCTTGGTATAGATGATTTGATTCTCTCTGGACTTTAAGGAAGATGAGGGTAGAGTCTCCCAAAAGGAATTTTATTAGGGGCATCTCCCTGGCTGGCTCAGTCAGAAGAGCATGGAACTCTTGATCTCGTGAATTCAAACCCCACATTGGGTGTAGAGATTACTTAAGTAAATTTAAAAAAAAATTAAGAATTAAAAAAAAATTAAAAATTAAAAAAAATTAAAAAGGGGGGATTTTACTAAGAAACTGAGAAAAAAAGGGCAGCCCGAGTGGCTCAGTGGTTTAGCGCTGCCTTCAGCCCAGGGTGTGATCCTAGAGTCCTGGGGTTGAGTCCCACATCAGGCTCCCTGCATGGAGCCTGCTTCTCCCTCTGCCTCTCTCTGTCTCTCTCTGTGTCTCTCATGAATAAATAAATAAAATCTTTTTTTAAAAAAAGAAAGAAACTGAGAAAAAAATGAAAGAAAAAAATAGACTAGAATATCCTATATGTATGTATATACACATATGTTTAGTACTTACTATATATACTATATTTATGTGTGTATAAATATACACATATACACGATGTGGGAAGTATGATGCTAAATATATGCATTATTATAAATTAACATTATTTTTTAGTGGAAGAGGCAGGAAATTATAAAGTAAACCAATCACTGTTTTGGATAAAAATGCAATTGAGTGACTGAAGTGTTATTTCAGACAGTGTGGTCAGTGAGGCCTCTCTGAGATGTGACATGAGCCTGAGACCTGCATGAGGCGAAGGTACAAGACACATGTGGATGGAAAATAAAGAACAACATAAGGCTCAGTCCTGTAGGCGAGTCATACATACCATCATACCCACTTACATAGGCAAGGTAGACTAATGGAAACTGACTGACTTCTCTGAGATTCTATAGCTAGGAAGTGGCATAACCAACCACACACTGGATCAGCTGTTCTACTTAGATTATCATTCCCTCCTCAATCAGCTTATCCACCATCCTCTCTAAGCCTCACCCTTTCCATTGTTCAGTCTTTTGCTACTGTCTTCTCCTCCCCCACCCAAGAGACAGGCAATTCTTTTAAACCCTCCCTTACCCTCACAGAAAGAAAACACAGTGACAGCACTCAGTGCTAACTTTTCTCAGAGTGGGCTCTACTCCATTTGCTCATCTGATTTCCCTTCCCATACCAAGCCCTTAAGGGGAAGTGAAGGAGTATATCACTTACCTTTGCAAACCTGACAACCAGCATGGCCCTTGACATAATAAGCAATGTGGAAATGAAGCAAGTATGACATATTGGAGGGTGGGATTGAGGAAGGAATGAAATGAAGGAAGGGAGGAAGATTTTTAGTTCATGAGGCAGTTAATTTAGAAAATGCGAGTAAGAAACTACAGAGACTTCACACAGTTTCTAGACTTGCTACTAGCATTGTCTTATCTTTGCTCCTTCCCTCTTCCTGTCTTTGAAAGCCAAATGCATTTTAACTGTCTTAAAGGATTCAAGGAAGAAAGGCTGGGTCCATCAGTAGAGGGGGCAGTTGGAGAGGGAAAAGTACAGGAAGACTGTCTTGGTACCTGCATGGGTGGCATTGACTCCGGAGGGTAAGATCAATACAAATTACTATTCCTATTTCCTAGAGAGCAGTTGGCTCCAGTGCAGGTGTTACTTGGGTCCTAAGTTTCAGAGGCAACGGTGAGTGCATAAATCAAGGAGCTCTTGAGTCAGATTACCTGGCTTTGCCTTGCTGTTCATCTGGTCAGTAGCCATGAGACTCCCTGTTCCCATTTCCACATCTTTTTGCTGGAGATGCTCAAGATGGTCCACCAATCTCCTAGGCTCTTGCGAGGATTAAGTAAGCGAATACTCATAAAGCACTTAGACTGGTGTCTGGTGCCTGGCAAGGATCCAGTTAGCTGCAAATTTCATGCTTCCTCAGTAAGTAAATAAAATGATGATTTAAAAAAATGTATATTTAGGTAAACATATGAAATGTGGAGAGAAGGAAGAGTCATCATGTTTATTATCATCATCCACCACAATCTCCAGAGATGAAGAGGGTGTGATCATTTTTGGAAGTTGTAGATAGAGTTGATCATGTCCTTACCTTCTTCAGCTGCCTCCTACAGCTTTTGGAGGGGTTGATGCCTGAAATCTTCCGCACCATCCTCTAAAATATGCTAAATTATTTACATGCCAGGGTCCATTGTCCCCTATTTCCATTCATCATAAATCTCATGGTGGTTACATTTATTGCGTATAAAAGAAATGCTGATCCTTGATGGCTTGATGTCTTAAAAGACTGGGTCAACAACAAAGGCTTCTGATTCCATTCATTTTTCCCTTCTCTGTGATAATGGACAGAAGTGGAAACTAAACAATGAATGCTTTTGGCCTTTTTATTGACCCAAATCCTGAGGTTATTATGTGTCCCTGCTACAACTTTGAAATTGTAAATGGAATTTACAAATACAAATTTACAATTTCAAAGTTACCATGGAAAGATTTTTCTGGGAGCTGTAGCTGTTTTCAGTCATAAACATAGGTCCTGGAGGAACAGTTCAGAAAAAAAGGCAGTTAATTGCAAAACAACAACAACAACAACAACAACAACAAAAGCCCCCAACTCCCTTCAGTGCCTGCAGGAATGACCTGAGCAGAGTTTCCAAGTGTAGAGTGCATGATTTAAAAATGCAAAGACCGCGTCCTTTTCCTGCTAACCTCCCACCAAGGACCCAGGAGGGCAGCAGTAGGTTAGAAACGGGGTTTCTGTGCCAAGTTCTGGAGAAAGCCTCTTCTGTGACAAATGGCCCGAGGCTTGCTCTCCGCTCCTCCGGCGTGCTCGAGCCACTTGCCTAGTTCCACCAGGTACAGCAAATGTGCCCGTGAAATCTGACGTTGGGCCCTGGTGAAATCTGATCCCCCGCAGCCCCCCTGCGCTCCGCTCCGCTGGGTGAGCCGGAGCAAGGGAGGCCGCCGGGCTTCGTGGGGGGTTAGTCCGGGATTCTAACTCTCCGGGACGAGGTCCTGTTTCCAAGCCCTTCTCAACCCACTTAATTTCCCCTGCGGGGAAGTCCCATCCTCCTCCCGGAAATCTCCGTTCCTAGAAAGAGCCGCGCGCGGTCCCTGCCCCGCCGCTCTCTCCCGCCTGGCGACAGTTTCGAAGCGCCTGGGTGGGGAGCCCTGAGCCGGGTCTCCGCGCGGCGCCCGCTCCCCCTGCGCTCCCAGCCCGCGCTGCCCGCCGCCGCCGCCGCCGCCTCCAGCAGGACCAACTCGGTCCAACTTTGGCTCCGGGCTCCCGCGGGAGCGACCCCGGCCCCGGCCCCGGCCCCGCGCGGCTGCGCTCCCCGCGCCGTGGAGGGGACCTGCCGGCGCAGCGCCCGCTCGCCCGCCCCCGGGACCCGCTTGCCCGGACCCCGCGCCCTGTCGGCTCCCTCCGTCTCCACCTCTGGGGCCGCTCAGCGAAGCGCAGCGCTGTCCTGGACTCACTGCCCCGAGCCCGGGCCCCAGGGAGAAAGCCCGGCCCGGGCTCCCCAGTTACACCGGCCGCCGCGGGTGTCCAGCCGCCGCCGCAGCAGCGCCCTGATCCACGCTCATCCATCCCCATCCCCATCCCCGTCCCCATCCCCATCCCCATCCCCATCCCCATCCCCATCCCCATCCTCTCTCGCCCTCCGCCCCTCCCTCCAGACTCCCCACGAGGCAGGCCGAGCCCCCTCCGGGCACTCCCTCTCATTCACCGCCGCCCAGCGCGCCCCCGCCCCGCCCCGCCCGCCTGCCCGCTCACTCTGCCGACGCCCACCCCCCACCCTCCCCTCCCCTCCCCGGAGCCGACCGCCACCCACTCGCCATCTGGAGCCTCCCTTCCGCCCCGCCCCGCCCGCCGGCTCCCTCCCGGAGAGGCAGCGCGCACCGCGGGAGGCTCGGACCCTGCCAGACGCGCGGGGCGAGCGCGCGGGGCTGACCTCTGCCCGCCCGGGAAACTAACAAAGGCGGCGAGCGCCGGCCCAGACCCCGGAGGGCGAGCGGCGAGCCGGGGCGGGCGGGCTGCGGGCGGGCTGCGGGCGGGGGCTGCTCCGGAGTCGGCAGCGGCGGCGCCGGAGGACGCTCCCCTCTCCCCGCGCGCCGCTCGGACGCCGCCGGCACCATGGGCTGCTGCACCGGGCGCTGCTCGCTCATCTGCCTCTGCGCGCTGCAGCTGGTGAGTGCCCCGCGCGGACCCTCCGCCGACCCTCGGACCGCACCTCCCGGCCCCCTCCGGACCCCCCGGACCCCCCCGGCCCCCGCCCTCGCCCCGCGGGAGGGCGCGGTCCCCGCGTGGGCCCCGCGCTCCGGGGGTCAGGGCGCAGCCAGCGGGCGTCGCGCGGGGGTCCGGGGGCGGCTGCCCGGGCTCGGGCTCGGGAGCGGGTCGCGCCGCCGGCCGAGCACCCCCCGCTTTGCCTGCTCAAGTTTCCCCGGGGCTTGTGGGCTCTTTCTTCGCGGGATGATTTCCAGTAACGTTGTTTAATTAGAAGGCGCGTGCGGGTGCTCAGCTTCTGCGGAGACGCAGACGGCTCTAACTCTTGGTTAAGCTGGGGTGACTGGGGTGATGCGCACCTGCGGGGGTTTGCAGGCTGGTGCTGGAGGGTCCTTGGGTCTCCAGGAAGGAGGGCTGGGCTGGCAGCGTAGTTTTGAACAGGGTATTCCAGCCCCAGCGCTTCCAGTTTCCCTTTAGATTTTGCTGAAATGTTGCATGTTCACAGCGACAGACTGACATTTGTCATCAGGGAGAGAAGGAGTGAAAGGCTCGTTGGCACGGTGGCTTGCCGAGGCGGTGCCCGTACTGGGAGGTGAGAGATCCAGAGTCCAGGAGGGAGAGGCTCTCCTGTGTGTGTGTGTGGGGCGGGGGGGGGGGGGGGACGCTTTTCTAAGGTACGTCCCATTGGGACCTAGCTGGGCCCTGTGTTCTCTTGTAGTCACTTGAGGTCAAGGCTGCAGACCCATCGTGTTAGCCTTTTGTGTGTGAGAGGGTCATAGGCATCTCTTTTTCCACTTAAATTCTGTGGATGCCCTGGCAAGCGATCTTCCAAGTGTTGTTTGTTTTTCAAAGTCACAGACATTACCTGGCGCATTTTGACTAGCAAGGGGAAAAGCTTTCCGGTGAACTTTACCGGGTAATGTCAACTCTTGCAGGCTCATTAACTGGGAGATGAAATAATGCTCCTTCTTGAATAGTTAGTCCTGGTTCCCATGAATGTATTAAAAAGGTGTCCCTCTTCTCCTGCATCAGTGTTCCACTCTCCCATGAAAACCTCACTTCAGACGTGCCCTTCATTGTTTACATACTATGTTCATAATTTCTGTGTTTATAGAGTTGCAATCAGTGGCAAGTTTTCTTTATGTCTATGAGTCCCTTCTGTCCCGTAAAATAGGACACATTATACAGAATTTCTTGAAAAATAATTTTAAAGTTCACCTGGATGTGAATGTTTTCTTTCGCTAAGGAAGGTCAGAGGATAATTTACATTTTGGTTATTAGAAATGAACGTGGCTTATAAAGTGAAAACACTGAATATTTAGTCAACTCCTGAATATGCAAGTATGTCATTAGGCACGCTGGATTGGATAATGTATAATGGCATAATTCTTTCTGTTGTACACGGAAATTACACATAAGGGTTTTTGATGTGGTGGATTTATCAATAACAGTTGCGATTTCCTAAGTTGGTATTGTAATATTTGTGATGATAGTGTGTTTGGTGTTTCATCTCTCAGCCTGGAATGCCTCCACTGTCCACATACACCACCTCAATTGATACAAATGCAAATTACTCTTCAAAACTTATCTCATTATTCTGTCTTCTCTATGAAGTCCTCCCTGGTGCTCCAGGTAAAAATCAATCACTTCTTTTCCTTGAATTGCATAGCACTTTGCTTTTTTCCTCTGTTGGATCACATCTCATCATCTTAAATTATTTTATTTACCTATATCTCTCATCTCTAGACTGTAAGCAACCTGAGGATAAGGATTAAACATTATTCATCTTTGGAAACCCTGAGAATTCTTAAGAGGGCTCATATTAGGAGCTGAAATGTATTTGCTGAATGTTTGATAGTAATTAACATTTGTAATCCATGCAGGATTTTAGCATAAACTATTTTATTTTACTCCTAGAATTATCCTCTGAGGAAGGCACCCATGTCACTGGGTGGGAGATGAGGAAGGTGATACTCACAGAGTTAATTAAACAACTTTTCCAAATCAGTGGTGTTCCCCTGGTAGAGACAGGGGTGATGGTAAACCTTTAATGATCAGATCTCAAACAAAACAAGTATGTATTATATTACATATATTATTACATTATGATACTATATAATACATTATGTCTAATGTATTTAAAGAACGTGTAGCACTCACTTGACAAATAATAATTAATAATAGATGTCCTTTACTGTGAATTTTATATCGCCGGTATAATGCTGGCAGAAGCTTTCTGTTGAATTTGGTAAACGCTTGCTTCTATACCTCTGACATGAATGCTGAATGATGTTTTTATTTATTTTGACAAGTACTAGGAGAGTGAAACAAGGAAGCCAGTATTGGAATTTCACTCCATCAGTGATGTGACATTGGTTCACAATCTCAGAAGCCTCTGGGGTGAAATTCAAAACTGGGCCTCCCATACATGGGAAGCAAGGAGGGCCTGAAGAAAGAGGCAGGCCACTCCAGATTGGTAGGTGGCAGATTTCATAAGCAAGATAGTTTACATACCAAGTTGCTGCAAGATGAGTAGATCGCTGCCCCTGCCTACTAGAATCTTAAAAGTTTAAACAGACTCCTTAACTGGGTTCACTCATGTATATCATCCTGATGGTCTGAACAGCACATTGTTTTCTTAAGGCTCTATCCTTGAAGTGACTCCCACGTTCATATATTCCAAGGACAGGGGAAGGAGTAAAGAGGCTTGAATAAGTCTTGGTCCAGCTTAAGGGTCACCTGGCAGTCCCGTCCTCTCAATGACCTCCTCCTTCAGCAGATTCTTTGCTGAATAAGGTAATCATTTTCTCATGCTGGAAAATTTCCTCAATTTTTTGTGTGTGCTATTGACAGGATAATGATAGGACACATTGTAGGTTCAATATGTATTATTAGAAAACACTCTCCATGGCCTTCCTAAGCCTAGATAATCAACGGAACAGAGTTACACCCTGATTTTTAGCATTTGCCAATTTCTTTGGTGTAAATATTCCCACCTTGGCCAGTTTGAAGTATACCATTACATATTTTTCTAGCGTACAGATAGAATAGGCATAAATAACCTCAAAAGCATGGTGAAAGTAAAACACAGTAAAACAGGAAGGGATGCATTTTTGAATATCTAGTACCTCTCTTTTACTATTATTTACTTAAATTGAAGTTTATATGATTTAATTGTTAATAGTGGCTCTGTTTAACAACTGGCTCACAAAATCATAAAAATGTAACTGACTCTCTGAGCCAGTATAAGCCTATTCCAACATATTACAGGGTAAAACCAGTAAAAACCGGGTAAAAAGATCTAGTGTTCTTTCCACTGAAGCCAGCTGTCATTTTTTTTTCCCTTTCATGTTGTTTTTTTTTCTTTCTTTCTTTTTTTTTTTTTTTTTTTTTTTGTGCTCCCACCAACTGTTGGAAGTTGGAGGTTATGAAGCAGTAAATACGAGTGGGTGTTGAGAGGGGAATGGCATGTGGAAAACACATTTGCTGAAAAGAATCTACATGCTAATGACTAGGAGTAACTGTGCAGGTCATTAAAAGATGGCACATTAGCTCCTTCTAAAAGTTAAAGAAACAAGGGAAGGTTTTTATTATCTCATTCACATTTCCTCCAAACCCCACTCCAGAGTGAAACATCAGGTTGGGAATAAGAATTGGAGGGAACTCATTTACTGGCTCGTATATTTAGGTGAGCTTTGCTTTGCAAAATCTCAGTCTTCCTGTTTCCTTCTTTCTCTTGGCCATCTCCCATCATTCCTTTTTCTCCATGCTTCTACCCCTGAGCGAATTTGTGTGTTTGCCCCAGATTTTACATCCATGTTCTTAATTCTGCTACATGAATTTAAAGATAAATTGAAAAGCCTGAACGTACATCCATAGAAGACTGTGCAAAGTAAATCCTTTCTGAAAAAGCAATTCACCACTGTGGAACAGACTCATCAAGTCACCTAAGAAGTTTTCAAAATATTTTTTGTAAGGATACTTTTCATTTTGCTTGTTTTAGAATAATGTGTATTCTGTTATCATGTATGTGTAATCTAAAAATAAAAAGGAACACCTGATTATATGCTCTTAGTAAATTATTTTTAATTAACACATTTAAAGAAGTCTTAACTGCATTTCTTAAAGTCTAAAATTGACTCCATGAGCCGCTTCAGAGCCATCTCCTTAGAGTCGCCCTAGTGAAGTGTTGAACTTATTAGGTTGGCAGAGACTGTTCCCACGGAGCTTAAGACACTTTCTTGACATCACAGAGGTGACTTAAAGACACAGTCAACAGAATTTTTGTCTCTGGATGTTGTATTACCAGAGGAGATTTATTGCTCCTTGCATCACTTTATGGAAAGGTGACATCCATATGCCTTTTAGGCCTAATCAGTCATCAGTCAGGAACAAAATTCAAAACTTTTACTTTACATATCTATCGTAACAGACACTTGTAGAGGATTCATAGAAAACACACAGCTTTGAACACATTCATAGGCTGTATGTTTTTATTTTAGAGAACATATTCTCAACTTAAAACTAGTGTTGTTTTTTTCCTCACAGTGAGGAACCAAGTTAACTTCCCACCATGCCACATTCAAGCTATCTTGTCATCACCAGTGACACAGTAATGCTGAGGTATAAGGTATTGAGAGGTGTCCAAATGATGGTGGTGTAGTTGTGCTCACGTGCTTTAAACTTAGTTTTGTGAAATGTAGCACTCATCTGGCCTTCGTATTTAGCAGTGGATGCATAGATATGTTTATTTACTATATGGATGTACTGATACTTTTGTTCTAACATGTTTTCCATTTTATTAGCTCTTTCTTTTCTCCTGTGAAATATAACTCTTAATCATTTAGTTTCCATTCTTTTTCTATATTGAAAAACTCTGGTTCATCTTATGAAACTTAGAAAAGGTTAGGGAAATAAAATTACGGCTAATAAATGAGACTTGAGGTATAACGTGGTTGCTGTTAAAATCCTTACAATATTCTGCATTAGCGATTTAAAAAAAAAAAAATCCAGATCCATTTATAGCTCTCGTTATTGAAGTATACATTCTGAGTATTGAATTTGCCTGGGAAATATTCTATTCTTACGGTCTTATTATAGGTTAAATTGTGCCCCCCCCCCCAAAAAAAATTCTCATTTTGAAGTCTTCACCTCTGGTAATTTAGAATTTGATCTTATTTGGAAAAGGGGTCATTGCAGATGTAGTTAGATGAGGTCATATTGGAGTAGGATGCCCACCTAATCCATATGGCTGGTGTCCTTATGTAGAGGAGACATTTGGACACAGGTGTGCACACAGGAAGAATGCCATATGACGAGGAAGGCAGAGGTTGGGTGATGGTTCTACAAGCCAAAGTTTGCCAGCAAACCACCAGAAGCTAGAACAGAGGCATGGAACAGATTCTCTCCCCTGACCCTCAGAAGAAACAACCCTGCCAAAACCTTGATATTAGTCTAGTCTCTATAATCTAGCCTCCAGAACTATGAAACCATATCATTTCTGTGGTTTAAGTCACTCAGTTGCTGGTATTGTATCACAACAACCCTAGCAAACTAATACTGATCCCTTTTTTTTCCCCCCTTAGGACATTAATCACACGTTTCTTTGTTTTTGTCTCCTTGTATGTGTGCTAATTCTTTTACTGGATTTTAAGAGCACAAAGGACAAAGACTTTGATTTACTCACAGTATCTTCCACTATACCCTACAAAGGGTAAGCACTCAGTAAATATTTGGAGAATAAATTAATGCATAAATGAATAGCTAAACTATATTGAATTTTTTTAATGTGCCAGGCATTGTTTTAGCCACTTTATGTCTATGAAATCATATCATTCTCACAACCAATCATTTTAGAGATTCAGAAATTAAGACAAAGAGAATTTGAGTAACATGCCCAGAGCCATACAGCTGAAACCAGGGTTCAGATTTGAGTCTGCACTCTGTTTACACTGTTGTATGCTTCCTGTACTTGAAATAATCAACAACGTTCAACAAATATTCACAGAGTCCCTCAGCACTGAGTGTAGCAGTATGAATTATATCTGAGGGCTGAGGGGCTGTCAACAGATATGTACACAAAGATGATCTAATCACAGATGTCGTTAAAATGTCATTAAGGAGAAGAAAATTGTATCATTTCGATGGGGTGGTCAGGACGACTTCCCAGTATTTGGGAGCTAAGTCTGAAAGAATGACCAGGAGTCAGTCATGCAAAGAGAGGGGAACCATTCTCAGCAGAGGAAACCAAATGAGCAAGGTCTCCAGTTTTGAAAGAGCGTGACATGTCTCTAGATATGCAGGAGTCCACTGTGGCTAGAGTGCAGTATGAGAGTGAGTGCTGTCAGATGGCATTGGCCACATGTTGTGATACCTGACTTTGTCTACGGAGCAAAGTGGATCCATTGGAGCATTTAAAATAGAGTCATGCCATCATCTGACTTACATTTCAAAATACTCTCACTTCTGAGTACGGATTAGAGGGAAACCAGAGGAAATGGGAGACAGGATGCTCTTCTGTTATTCTGAGCTAGAGATAATGCGAGTCAGGCACATGTCAGAACAGAACAGATGGAGAGAGGATGGACTTGAGACATGCTTTAGGAGATAGGAAGCCTAGGACTCACTGATCTACACATCTTGTATAACAGAATATATATAATTGGCGTTTTTTACTGAAAGTAAGAGAATTGGGTGTTATGGGGGTGGAGGTGGAGCAGGAGTTTTTGTCTAGAGCCATAAAGGTTCGGTTTTAAGACACTTTGAGATTCTGATACCTAAGGCCAAGTAACTGTAAGGTTTATGAGCTTGGAATTCAGAGAGTAAGACTGAACCAAATGTTCAGAATTGAGAATCATGAGCGATATTGGTATTTAAAGCCCTAGATAAGATCAGGAGAGGGAGAGGGTGAGGGGAGCTAGAGGGAGTGAGGGAAGGAGAGCGGGGAGGAAAAGGGGGAAGAGGAGAGAGAGAAAGAGAAAATAAGGATAGATGAGAATAGAACCAGACACAGGACTCAAAGTTGTAAAACCTCCGAGAAAATGGAAATGAGCAAAGTGCACCAAATGGGAGTATTTGATATACTTGTGTTATTTTATTCTTCACAAAATGTCAAGTCATATTGATTTTTTAGAAATTTTCCCCAATTTTAATAAATCATTTTCATTCTGGTCACTTCTGTGTGGATTTTTGTTTTGCCTAGATTTCTTTTTTTGTTTTGTTTTCTCTGAAGAGGATAATCCTTATCATAAGATTTTGAGAAATAAATTACTTTCTATCCCCAGAACTTCATTAGTGCTTTCTACTTTAAAAACATGAACTACTTTGTTCATATTTTTCACCATTCTGTCACAGATTTTTCAATGTATATTTTGGGCATATAGGAAGAATTTGAACAATTATCCAGATTATATAAGGAAGAATTTCAAATGCTTTCAACATAAGAAATTTTGGCTTAATATTACTTACGATTTGGGTATTAGAGACAAAATGCACATTAATATAAACTTTGCATACTTTCTTGGCAAGAGTTTGCACGAGCGAGCAAAATATAGAACAGATCTATATATGTATATTTTGACTGTTTTCTTAAGCACTTGTTTTTATCGGATGGAGTATGTTTTGCTTAAAATAACAGGATTTCAAGTACTTAATAACAATTACTTATTAAAGATGAAAACAGAAAACAGAACAGAAAACACAAAATTTGAGGGCTTTTAAAAACAAGATGACAAACAATAGAAGAATGTACCTTCCTTTCTCCCAAGGCCCCAGTGTCCAAATGGAACAATAAGAGTGCTGGGAAGGAAAAAATGGAACAGACAGATAACCAGCAAGATCGAAGAGTCCAGGGGGCTATGAAGCAGGGTGTATTGGGAAGAGCAGGACCTTAATGTAAGGTAGAGGTTTTGTGCACTGCACAGACGTGTGCTCTGTGTTGAGCTGAAATCTGGCACTTGTTCTGCTTACCACAAGGGGAGCCCTGGCATGGGGCTGCAAAATTGGGAGCCTTTATTTTGGCATTTTTAGAATTAGCTGCCTAATGTCATTGTGGAGATGATATGGAATAGGAGAATAAATATATTAATTTTAAAAAAGATTTTATTTATTTATTCATGAGAGACACAGAGAGAGAGAGGCAGAGACATAGGCAGAGGGAGAAGCAGGCTCCCTGAAGGGAGCACAATGTGGGACTCGATCCCAGGACCCCAAGATCACGCCCTGAGCCAAAGGCAGCTGCTCAATCACTGAGCCACCAGGTGCCCAATATGTTAATTGTTTTGAAAGGAAAGCTGACTCATGGGCAAATTAGGGTTTCTTGTAGTTTTGACAACAATGAGATGGTGAAAAAGAAAACTGCAAATGATTATTTTTTAATTGCTTATTTTGATTTTCTTGTAATACTTTTTATGTTACATTTGTAGGTAATTTCAACGTTAAAAGGTGAGACTTTCCAAACATAATTTTGAAGGTGTTCTGAACGTCAGTTTTAGGGAGATTATTTGGCAAATATTTGATAATGTTCAAGTGGATCTTCTTCGTTGGGTGCATCAAAAATTCATGCTTTTAATCCCCATTAACACTAATTGGTATTAATGTGTGTGAATCTTCATACATTTACAACAGAATATAACATTAGACCAAAAGATAACACTCTATCAATGATTATTATTCAAAATGCCAGTTAAATGGTAGTACAAACAAATGACACATTGCACAAACTAATTTACATTTTTAATTTGGTACAGTTTGCAAAGATACTAAAATAAAATGGGACACAGGCCCTAAATCCCTTTAAAAGAACATTTTTTGTCTTACGCTCTAGGTAGGGAATTGGAGAACATATATTTTAACATGGGCATTAACAGTTCTTGTGGAAGTATTGCATCTTTACTTGATGCCATAGGAAAGTGAAACTTTTGAACGATTACTGTTGTGTTCGGTGCTGGTGAGAGAATCCCCAGTTCCTTGATTTGGAGGAAAAACATCTATCCATTCACAAAGATATAAGGGTGAAGGCCCAGTGGGTAACACGGGTCAGGAGTACTGACGAGGGCTCTGATGATCAGAATTAGATGGTCCCTTGTTAAGGGAACCAGGGCAAGATCGTGGCGGTGTTAATGATCTTGTTCCTTTTTTCTTTTCTGCATTGAGGACAATTCTTTAGAATGGTTTTCCTGATTGATTGTATTTCAGGATTATAAAGTAGAATTAAGTGTTTGAGTTTCTTCGCTACACTCCCCTCACACATACTTGCATTATGAATGCTTTCCTATGAACACCCGGTTCCTTTATTAACAAGAGGTATTGGAATAGGGTTTTTTGCTATCAGATTCTCGTAAGAGATGTGACGTCAATGGATATGATGATAAGTCGTAAATATATTTCTGATGGTTTCTATTCCAGTAATTAGAGCCATGGCTGTACTTCACTATTGATTAATAGGTAATATAATAAGTGCTTGCATGTGGGAAGCCCTAGGCGATAGAGGTTGATTGGTTAAATCGGTTAATTAAGGTACGAAGAAGAATGCTCTATACTCAGGTTATGTTTCCTGTACTGATAACTAGCTGTAACTGATCATAATTAAGATAACAGGAAATATAAAATTCTCATTAATGCAACTCTTTTTCAATTTGTATTTAAAATATAAATTCCTGATGAGGGAACTCTTGCAAGCACTAGTTTATGAAAGGTAATATATCTTAGATTTGAGGAGTCCTTGAGAAACGATCTAGAACTGTCTTCAGCACCATGGCAGGACTATGCATAATTCTTCAATACTGAAGACTCTCTTCTTGATTCTTAAATATCTCTGCGACTGGAATTTTTTTCTGTTAGGAAAGTCATCCTTATGTTTAAATTGAATTTCTTGTGCTTGGATTCCTAGCTTCTCTCCTATGCACGTGCTTTTTATCTGGATGAGGAATAGTGGATGGAGGCAGAGGTACTGGAGCTGGCTAGTACCAGCTGGGGAGAGTTCACCATTACATTTCTACAAATTCTGCGAGCTCGTTGTTAAACCTAGCCTTTGTTTAAAATTAATTGTATAAATTTTAAATTAAATTAAAAACTTAGCCCTTTCTGATTATTTTACCGCATTGTACTGTTACGTGTGCTATCCATTGTGTCTGTATGGTAGGCGTTCCATATGGCAGTATGCTATTGAACTTCTCTTTCCAACTCTGCATCTAGTGAGATCATACTGGTAGCTAAAAATCTATTATATGGTGTAAGTATTTACATCAAGAAAATATACAATCACAAATCAGGCCATTCTGTCACCCCTCAGAGCCAGACATTAAACATTTACCAGCATACTACTGGGCAGGGGCTTTCCTCAGAAGAAAGCCAATTTTCTTGTACAAGGAGGGACTGATTTATAAGCCCTTAATGTAACTAATTAATGCATGAATAGAAAGTATATTTCCTAACCTAAATGTTTTATTTATTGCCTTGAATACATTGGTAAAATTCTTTAAACATAATGGAGGAGTTTTTATTCTCAAAAGTTCCAATGTTAACTAACTCCTTTTATATAATAGCTTCCAGACCTCCCTATACATAACTGATATGTGACTCAATGATCCAGAATTGATCACGGTTCCTAAATTTCATTTCTAGGTGACCGACTACAATCTAGAAACCCTCACTACGAGAGAAAACCATTTCTGCCTATGTGTATTAGTCAATTCCCATGCGTGATGGAGGACTTACTCCAATGCCCAGCTTGGCCACCTGGCTGTGTTATTGGTTCTAATTAGCTCCTTCCACACGGATGCCAACTAATCAATGGCAAATAGATCAAAATACCTTCTTGCATCACATCTGGTTCTTCCAGCCTTAGGATGGGCTTCCTGTTCTCCCTGCATTGAAGTCCTAAATAGTCATTCCTGAAGGAGGCTGTTGAAAGGTGATTTACTTGTACTAAAATATATTATTTATCTTTTTTTTTTTTATTTACTAAAAGAGCTTTTTAAAAAAGTAATCATTGTTGCAAATAGGGAACAAATTCCTATTGCACCTCAGTTTCCTTGTCTCATTCTTTTAATACCTCTATGGGCAGTTAATTAATATATTCCCATTTCCAGATGAGAAAACTGAAACATGGAGAAATTGAGTATATGAAATTGTGTGTTAAGATATAGCTTAAGCCATCAGAAATGCAGAAATGTGGGTAAAAATTCTATGAAACAAAATTCTATGTGTGTTACCTTATGATTGGATTAAAGGAGTTGTTTTTCTGGGCTCAGGCCAAACCTGCTGGAAAGACTCATTACTTAAGCAAGCGATTTCTTTACATAATATGTAATTTTAAAAATGTGATCCAGGTGCTTTAAATAATAATAAGAGGCACTGTAACTCTTTGAAACAGCTTTTATTTCCCTTCTGCTTCTGTTAGTAGGAGGTAGTTTCCTCATGATTGATAACTATATTTGGAGTCCCTCAGGAGGCACCCCAATTTATCCTAAAACAAAAGAATGAAATGCAAGTGTTCTGCAGACCAGATATTTCACAATTTTTGCATGCTCTATTTTCTTCGACATATAAACCACTTCAGAAATGCTTTCCTTGTCCAGATATAACTTTCTTATACCACTGGGACATCTACTCACAAATATCTTTCCTCTCTCTGAGAGTTTAAGACACATTTTTTTCTCTCTCTCTCTCTGATGGGAGACTTGGCGTTGGAGTGTATGACTGTCAAAGATCTGAATGTTACAGCCACACCCTTGACTGAGAGTCTTAAATGCAGGGCCAATTAGAGAAGTCATTAGATGAAGCCTCTGAACAATTAAGCTTGCAAAGATCCCTAACAGTCTTTTCATCTGAACAGAGAGCTGTGGTTGGAAATATAGATGGAGTCGTCCTCAGGGATCTGTCCTTCATACACATGGTTCTGTTGAAGCATTTCACAAGTAGGAGACTTAACGTTTTGTAACATTTCACAGACTACATCATGCAGAGGAACATTGGTCATCTATTATTAATATGTTTGTTTGACTAGTCCTAAAGTATCTGTATACATACTTTTAACTCCTTCGCCACTGACTATATTTTTATTGGAGGACAGAGGTTTGGGGGAGTTTGTTTTAAGATATAAGTAATAGCTTGATTTTCTTTTAAGACAATACAAAGTATAGGATATTGATTTTCTTCATGTATTTTCTGATGACAAACCCATTTGGTAATTGAAAAAAAATATGTGGACTCTAATTAAGATGCTTTATTTTTGTTTTATTATATTGAGGAAATAATACTATTCTCATATTTTAGAGGACCATATCAGAACTGATGAGATATTAGTTTTAAACGTATTTTCAGACATCTGAACTTTATATTTATTATACTTTTAGTCATTATAAAATTTGATTTGATTTTGAAATGTTGATTAATGGCCATTCTATCAAGGAAAAGTTTAAAATGCCCTTAGGGAAATGATAGTCAAAGCTCTTTTTATAAAAAGAAATATACTTCTTTGGTCACTATGTATTTTGCATTATATTTAATTAGGAGGTAATCTGAAATTTAGATTTGGGTTAGGCAACACCTGCAATGTCTGTGTAGTTTCCATGACTCAAAGCAGAAGAAGAAGCAATATCCCTTATCCCAGACACATCAGAATTAGACTAATGGGTGGTTAGCTACTCTGTAGCCATGATTTTCTCCAAGGTGCTCTGGAGGCTGGAGGTTGGCCTTGCTCATTGGGGCAATCACAGCTAGGTGGTGGTAGGATTAGCACTGTAAGAGCAACACTTAATGTTATATAACTTAACCCAAGATAGTGGCAGGGACAGATGACATTAGAAATAGGTTATCCAGATTGAACTAAATGTGAGTTAAAAGATAGTGCAATCAATCATGGCAAATTTTATCAGCTTAATCTATTTAAGTCTAAGGAATGAAATCATGAACATTTCTAGGAGTTTCTGGTAATCAGACTTCTTTTCCTCTATTACATTCATGTATAGGGGCAATGGTGCTTTTGGTGGGACTAAACTACATATTCATGTATATACTCCCGTCATGTGCAATGAGAACAATTTGCAAGAAAGTCCTGGAGATAACAATCTTAACAGTAATAAACCACAGACAAAAGATGAAGGAACATCGAATATTGGAATGCATAAATATAAACATGATATGTAGCCATCCACTTTTGTTGGCATTTATCAGATATATTTAAACAAAAGAATGTGATAGCTTCATGTTTTTCATAGTGGAATATTTTGAGAAATGTACAGTCAGATTTAAAGGGAATGCTAATTTGGAAACAATTCAGAAGGAAAAATGAGGGAATTCAGATTGTTGAGCTTAATGGTAGATTATTGGTATAACAAGATGCTGTCTTAGAATGTTGAAATGGATATTTTCCTTTCCTTCCTTTCCACCACCCCCGTTTCCTTCATCTCTGGAATCATTGTCTCACTGTGCATATTCTGGCCTACCTTAATTACTGAGCCAATGTTGACAGAGTCAGAATAGTACATATGTTATCTTTAGCTCTTCAGTTGGTGGCCAGTAAGACTTTAAATCATTTACTGAAACATCGTTTTTTCTTAGAAGTAGAAAGAATGAAAGACAATGACATAGTAAGATGTCTTATCAAAGATGACCTTTCCAAAGGTGCCCAGTGTTGCTCCTCACCCACTGGGTTCCTGAGCTTTCTTGGTGGTTCCTAAGTCTGATAACTGATCCTACCCTATGTTGTTGGCCCTGGGTCCAATCAATGTAATAAGATGCAATTGATGTTAACTTAGCACAATATTTACTTACATCCTTTGCTTGTGCTTCCTGCATCTGTCTCTGACCACCATGAAAGATGCAGACACAGAAGTTTATACACAATTGTCATTACAGACCACCCTCACTCTGCAGATCCCAGCTGCAGCTTGTTCTGTTCAGCTATCCATTGTGATGATAAAATTACAGCATAACAGTGCCTGTGCCACTGTGCCTGTGACCACCGCCTGCTGGTGTCACACCATGAATTCTTTCCTCAGTTGTATTTTGTGGATGTGACACTCTTATGGAGACTTTCAGAGGCCACCTGGAACAATGTTTTATGATCTGGCCTTTTCCACCCATATGGCTGAAAAAGGAGCCATGTGACATTTTCCAACACGATCACTTCCTTGACAAAAAAGAAAAGTGATATCAGAAACTCGTACCTTATGGTAGCACATGGCATATAAAAACAGATGCGTAAAAGGTACCATTACAGAAAACGAGTTTGATGTTAATTTAGATGTGTAAGTAATCAATTCTTAACTGTCTACTTCTTGAATCATTGTTTAAAATTACTACCTGGGGGATCCCTGGGTGGCTCAGCAGATTGGCGTCTGCCTTTGGCCCAGGGCGTGATCCTGGAGTCCCGGGATCGAGTCCCACATCGGGCTTCTTGCCTGGAGCCTGCTTCTCCCTCTGCCTGTGTCTCTGCCTCTCTCTCTCTCTCTCTCTCTGTGTGTCTCTCATTAATAAATAAATAAATAAATAACTAAATAAAATCTTTTTAAAAAAATAAAAAATAATAAAATTACTACCTGGACTTTGAGAGTAGATGCATGTTTCTTTCTACTACTCCATTTGCTATACGTATGTATGTATGTGTGTATCTATCTATCTATCTATCTATCTATCTATCTATCGCCAAATGTGTGTGTATATATGTGCATATATAAGCCACAGCAGTGACTACTCTATAATTAATCTCTTCTACAAAGTGGCAGGTATGATCAAATTCTATAAACACATTTGTCCAAACAACAAGTCTTGTGAAGCTATGGAAGAAGATTTTGAAAATTATTTCTATTCTATGAAGATTTTTTTTATTATTTTGTTTGAAGATTTTTAAAAAGAATTTTTAAAATTTATTCATGAGAGACACAGAGAGAGAGGCAGAGACACAGGCAGAGGGAGAAGCAGGCTCCCTGCAGGGATCCTGATGTGGGACTCGATCCTGGCACTTGATCTTGGCACTTCGGGATCACACCCTGAGCCAAAGGCAGCCGCTCAACTGCTGAGCCACCCAGGCGTCTCCTATTCTATGAAGATTTGAAGAATAGGGTAGATTGGGGTTACTTGTATCTAAAAAGATAGACACAGCCTATATTAGTTCTCTCAATGTGATATTTAGATAGGTATTATATATATATAATATATATAAATATATACATTTAAATATATATAGAGAGAAATTTATTATAGGAATTGGTTTATGTGGTAATGGAGGCGGAAAGGTCCCACCATCTGCCATTTGCAAGCTGGAAAACCAGGAAATCTGGTGATATGATTCAGTCTGAGTCTGAAGTCTTCAGAACCACAAGGGCTGATATCCCAAAGTAGGAGAAGATGGTTGTCCCAAAGCAAAAAGAACAAATTCTCCCTTTTGCCCTTTTGTTTCATTTGGCCCTCAACAAACTACCTGATGCTCACCAGCATTCCTGAGGGTGATTTACTTTATTGATTCAAAAGCTACCGATTCAAATGCTAATCTTTCCCCAAAAACATCCTCACAGGCACACCTAGAAATAATGTGGATTTCTTCCCCAGTTTTGTTGAGAAATTTATCACAATAGGTTCGGCTAACATCCATCATATCATAGAGATACAATAAAAAGAGAAAAAAACCAAAAGAGAAAAAAATTGAAATGTGTATTCAAGTCCTTTGTCCATTTTTCGTTGGATTATTTGGTTTTTGTTTTTGTTTTGTTTTTTGCTATTGAGTTGTATATATACAATTTTATGTATTTTAGATATTAATCCCTTATCAGATATATGATTTGCAAATATTTTTTCACATTCCATTGATTGTCTTTTCGCTTTGCTAATGATTTGTGTGTGTGTGTGTGTGTGTGTGTGTGTGTGTGTATAGAAGCTTTTTAGTCTGATGACTCCCATTTATTTATTTTTTATTTTGTTGCGGGTGCTTTAGGTAGTAATTGTGATTTCCAAAATCATTACCAAGACTCCTATCAAGGAACTTTATTTTTGTGTTGTCTTCTAGGAGTTTCATGGTTTCAGGTCTTATATATGGGTCTTTAGTTCAATTCCAGTTAATTTTTGTGAATGGTATAAGTTAGGGTCGTTTCATTTTCTTTATATGTGACTATCAAATTATTCAAGGGACTCTCTTTTCTCCATTGACTATTTTTGGCTCCCTTGTCAAATTCAGTTGACTATATATGCTTGGGTTTATTTCTGTGCTCTTGATTCTGTTCCATTGATTGTTTTCATGCCAGTTCCATACTGTTTTGATGACTGTAACTTTATCATATAGCATGAAATCAGGAAGTGTGATGCCTCCAGCTTTGTTTTTCTGTCTTAGTATCTCTTTCAGTATTCAGGGTCTTTTGTGGTACTATACAAATTTTAGGATTTTTTTTTCTATTTCTATAAAAAATGCTATTGGAATCTTGATAGAGATTACATTGAAACTATAGATCACTTTTGGTAGTATTAACATTCTAACAATATCAATTCTTTCAACCCATGAGCACTTTTCCATTTAATTGTGTCTTTTTCAATTTCTTTCATCAGTTTTTTTTTCAGAATACAAATCTTTTACCTCTTTTGTTCAGTTTATTCTTAAGTATTTATTGTTTTTGATGCTCCTGTACATGGGATTGATTTCTTTATTTCTTTTTAAGACAATTTATTGTTAGTGTATAAAAAATGCTACTGATTTTTGCATGTTAATTTTGTATCCTACAACTTTACTGAATTCACTGATTGGATCTAACAGTTTTTTTGCTTGCAACTTTGGGATTTTCTCGATATAAAACCATATCAATTGCAAATAGAGATAATTTTACTTCTCCCTTTTCAATTCTGATATCTTACTTACTTCTTTTTCTTGCCTGGTTGTTCTAGCTGGGACTTCCAGTACTATGTTGAATGGGAGTGGTGAGAATGGGTAGCATTTTCTTGTTCCTGTATTGAAATAGCAAGCTTTCAACTTTTTACCCTTGAGTATGATGTTAGTTGTGGGCTTGTCATGTATGGGCTTTATTATGTTAAGATATATTTCTTTGACTAATTTGTTAAAAGAGTTTTTATCATAAATGAATGTTGAATTTTGTCAAATGCTTTTTCTGCATCTATTGAAGTGATCCCTGGATTCTTTTCCTTCATTCTATTAATCTGATATATCACACTGATTGATTTGCGTGTTTTGAAACATCCTTGCATTTCAGGGATAAATCCTATTTGATCATGGTGAATGATCCTTTTAATGTGCTGCTGAATTTGTTGGCTTGTATTTTATTGAGAATTTTTGCATCTATATTCATCAAGGATATTAGCCTGTAGAGAAATAATGTTTTATCAACTATTTGGGCATCCCTTAGCTCTGTCAAGTTGACATATAAAAATTACCATCATAGAGCCATTATTGAGGCAGAAAAATAAAACAAGAAGCTTTCAGTAATGTTTATAGGCATTTAATAGGTATATTCCACTTGCCAAAGCAAACATTTTTGACATTTGTTTATTTTTAAAGTTGTAAATTTTAATTGTGGTTTCACCTAAATATGATATAAAGCATATTTTATATTTTAATGATGTCATTGAGTCAGTTCCCTTCTTTTTTATTAACACTCAAATTTTATACTCTAAATTAGAATCTATGGAAGCTCTACATCGATGAAACTTTGGTTGCATTCTTTTCAATACACGTTTCCAGTATGTGGCATCAAAACTATAATTAGGTGGCTTTAGATTTGGAGGCACAAGGAAATTTGAAACAATTCCAAACTTTTTTTTTTTTTTTTTTTTACAATTCCAAACTTAATATTGCATACTGCCTTCTCGGTTAGTTTGGCTTGAGATTTTAAGTATCTGAAAGTCTGTGGACTCAGATATGTAGCGTAATTCCTGCATTATTATATATGACCACAGTGAAAACTCACAGCACCCGGGGGACATATTCTTCAGGATATTCCATGCCCCACAAAACTGATTTAAATTGAATTTTCCTTTACTTCAAAAAAGAGCTCATTCTTTCTTTCCCTCTCTCTTTTCTCTCATTTTTCTTCATCTGTTCTTTCTCTTTGTCCTTCCTTCTGCCTTTCCTATCTTACATTTGTTTTCCACCTTCTCTTAACTTTTTGAAGAAAAAGGGAGTTTGAAAGGTTAATAATATATTTTATAGTGTTACATAATTTTTCTGAGTGCCAATTTACTTTTGGACCTTATTATTTCCATTTGAGATACTTGCAGCACTTAAAATTAACTCATTTCTACCAACAAGATTATTTGTGAGGCTTTTTAGAGCCTCATCAATGAAATCACAACAGCAAATGTGATTAGATAGATCTGAATCAAATTTCAGAAGCCATTACATTCGTTCATTCTCCCAAGCATGTATTGATTTATTCATGACTTTATTCAGGTATAACTACTGAAGGCTCTCCATGTGCTCTGCGCAGTGCCAGACACTGGCTGAATAGGGCATACATAGCTTCCCCCTCATGGAGTGGGTGTATAATAATAAAACATAGTTTAGGTATAACAAATATCTGAAGCACAGAGGATTAAAACATGAGGAATTGTTATATGTCTCAGGGCTTTTGGCTAACATTTGCAATAATGTTGTGATTAATAATAACATTACCTAATAGAATGTTTGAAATAATTTTTATTTACTCTTTTCCATACTTAATGTGTGACTGTCTATGAGAGGAATTAAAAATCAGAGGTGCCTGGCTGGTTGAGTCAGAAGTGCATGCACTCTTTTCTTTTTTTTTTTTTTAGGATTTTATTTATTCAGGAGAGACACGCAGAGAGAGGCAGAGACCAGAGACATGGGTAGAGAGAGAAGCAGGCTCTCCATTGGGGAACCCTATGTAGTACTCGATCTCAGGACCCCAGCATCACGACCTGAGCTAAAGGCAGATCCTCAACCACTAAGCCACCCGGTTACCCCTGAAGAGCATGCTACTCTTGATCTTGGGGTTGTGAGTTTGATCCCTGTGTTGGGTGTAGAGATAACTTCAATTAGTGAAACTTTAAAAAAAAATCCTATTTGTCCTGAGGAGAGACTGGAGACAAGTAAATAGATAATGTCAATGTAATGTGCTATGCTACAGACTGAACTCTGGGGCTGTGAGTAGGCATCCAACTCTCCAACTCAGGTTAAGAGCAAGCAAGGCGCTCAAGGAGGCTTCCAGGAGTAAGTCATACTGGAACAAGGTGTGGAGTATGGCTCAGTGTCAAACAATTTGGATGAGATTACCTGATTGATATGGTCATGAGTAAATAATGTACACATATTATTGTGAACCAAGTAGAAGGTCAGGCCACATGGAACATTCAAAATATCTAAAAGAATGAGAAATATCAATAAGCAGTGGAGTTTTCTAGTACAAAAACAATCTACCATATCTTCTCCAATAGAGGAATAATAGGGGTGAACATTTCAAAAAATGTTGTTGCAGCAATATGTTCCTTTGCACATTTGCTAAAATGTCCTAAGGAATCCTAGTGCCTCTTGTCTCCCCAGAAGGGAGCAATGAGGGAATCTCAGTTAGGGGGCTCTAGACTCCACTCCTGATCTAATTCTGTAGGACAGCAAGGTTAACATTTTCAGCAGGGCAATTACGATTCTTTTTTGTTTGTTTGTTTTTTAAGATTTTATTTATTTATTCATGAGAGAACAGATAGAGAGAGAGAGAGAGAGAGGCAGAGACACAGGCAGAGGGAGAAGCAGACTCCATGCAGGGAGCCCGATGTGGGACTCAATCCTGGCACTCCAGAATCACACCCTGACCCAAAGGCAGATGCTCAACCACTGAGCTGCCCAGGAGTTCTCAGGGCAGTTAAGATTCTATGTCTTACAGAATGCTGAACTCTAACTAAGGCTGTAAT
The DNA here is from genome assembly GCF_018345385.1 of Vulpes lagopus. Classification (NCBI taxonomy): domain Eukaryota; kingdom Metazoa; phylum Chordata; class Mammalia; order Carnivora; family Canidae; genus Vulpes; species Vulpes lagopus. Next base: position 67,804,305 of record NC_054832.1, on the reverse strand, counting down.
TTGCGAAAGTGATTCTGCTACTGAAAAGACTCTTAAAGCCACTAGTTTAGAAAGCGTTAGTGGTTGATTTATTAAAATCGAGATGATTTCTTTTTATTTATTAAAATGAATAATAGTGAAAGGGAATATAAAGGAAGGGAAAAGAAATGTTGGGAAATATCAGGAAGGGAGACATGAAAAAAAAATCCATAATAAAATTCTAGCTAGGAAGTTACCATATTTAAAAAAATCAAGAATTTTCTCTTCACATGCATACCTTCTTATTAAAAGATGGCAAATTCATTTAGAAATGTACACACATATGAAATAAAAATGATAATTTTTAATACCTATTATCAAAACTTCAGACATGTTCAAAGGGGACCATAGCGTGAAAGAATTAATCTGCATAGTGTGACTTTTAGGGAACCCCCTTTTTAAAAAATATTTTATTTAAATTCAGTTTGCCAACATATAGTATAACACCCAATGCTCATCCCTTCTTTAGGTAACTTTGAGAATTGTAATACATATTCCATTGAAGAAATGAAGGAGGCTGCATCCATCCCTGCCATTGTGCAATAATTATATTTATTTATTTATTTATTTATTTATTTATTTATTTATTTATTTTAAATTATATTTAAAGCAGACATTTTTACTGTGTTGTGTTATTTTCAAAAGTATGCGGTTTTCTGAGTTATGGCAGATAATAAATAGAACTCTCTTTTTGTGTTCCACAATTGAAATTTTGGCTCATATAGATTATTTAGAATTGTAGCAATAGAGCAAGTGAATCAACTTGATTTTCTTGCACAGCATTTTTCCTTACATGGAACTCATTTGTTTACTTTTTAATACATTACATAAGTGTGCTCTGGTGGAATTTCTATGAAATTTCAGTTTTTAGGTCAAATATAGGTGACTTCTTATATTTCCCCTAATTATTTGTGAAATTTCTCTCGGGAGGTATGAGTATATCTTAACATGAGTATGTTTTCTACTTGAAAATGGTTATCTTCTCTAAATTATTAGTCTGTGTCGGTGTTCTAAATTGCTATCACTTTTTAGCTTATTTTTTATTATTTGCATGTATACTTCCCCCATTGTAAGGATGGAAGGTTCCTGTTCTACTTGTTTTTGTATTCCTCATGGTGCTTGTACAATGCTATAAATCAGAGTCAATGGATATCTGTTGGATTCTGGTTAAATGAGTTATTGTTTCCTTAACGTCAGGATGCTTTTGGTTACACAAGGCAAAACACATAGGTAAAAGTTACTTAAACCAGTACTATGCAAAGTGTGATCCATAGACTGCTATCAGCACACAAACTTCATTTCTGATCTGTAAGGAGCTAAGTAAGCATTTGGAAATATTCATAGCAATTTGAATTTATCACAGCATTCAAGTATCTGACCATTATCCTCAGAATTTTTTATTTTAAACAGTTTTTCTGTCTTCTGCTAATTGAGAATTTTTTTAAAAAAGCAAACAGTTCCTGTATTACAGAGTGTTAGAGAAGCAGACATTTAGACACTGAGTGTTTCATAATAACTCTCACATAACAAGAAATCAAAGGGAAATAGTTGCTGGGGTTGGCTTACTGGTTCAGCAGTGTTAGGGCTCTAGCGGTGTTTCTGGAATTCCCTTTCTTCTATCCTGGTTCCAACATGCCTTCAGTGGGTTCCAAGTCTCATATGTTTTCCCACAAAAATATTTGTCTCAGACAAGAAAAGGACAGATGGAAAAGAGCCGTTCTTCTCTTGTAGCTGTCTTTTCATCTAGAAAGAGATCTTTGCCAGATTGCTACTCATGTTTACTTGATGAGATTTGGGTCACTTGTGCTCCTTCAGTCAATCCCTGCAGAACTCTCAAGGCCTAAGTCTAGCATGATGCATCCTCTAGGCAGGACACCTCGCTGCATGAACAGAGCCGGGGTTCTATCAGCGAGAAGGACTGGGGGAATGGCAGTTCTGCACATTTCTCTAAAGACCTAACATTATCAGATTGATGTAACCTTGAGAATATTTTCATAAGTGGGGGATGTAATAAGAGTTCAAATTAATAGAGTGCCTATCACGCTAGGTATTTTCTGTGTTTCTTTATATTTTGTATAACTACCCTGCACATAACCAGTGTTACTCTATTTTACAGATAGGGAAAATGAAACGGAGAGAGGTTAAGCATCTTGCCCAAGGTCACATCCCTGGGAGATAAAGCAGAGCTGGGAATTTAGCGCCGCATTATGAATATCTCAACCCAGCCTCCTTCTACTGTGCTACAAAGGTTAGTTTTGTTTGGTGTCATAGGGTGACCAGGCAGTGTACATGATATCAGAAACCTGGGAAGGTCTAATCCAGGAGACTGACTTGAGTGATGCCCTCAATTAATTAAAGAATTAATTAATTAATTAATTTTTAAGATTTTATTTATTAGGGAGAGAGAGAGCATGAGCAGAGGGAAAGGGAGAAGCAGACTCTCTGCTAAGCAGGGAGCCTGGGCCCCCAGGGCTTGATCTCAGGACCCTGGGATCATGACCCAAGCTGAAAGTAGACGCTTAACCATCTGAGCCACCCAGGGGCCCCAAGCGATGCCCTCTTTTAAATACCAAGTGTGAACTATCTTAATATTTCCAACAGCTCTATACTTTTTTTCCTTCAGGGTGAACCCACTCTGCTGCTGTCTGAAAAGCGCTCTCCCTCATACAACATCTGTCACTGTCAATTGCTGCCCCAAGGGTCAAAGGCCCCCCGCTCTTGTCACAGGGTTGGACCTAATAGGTAGATAGATGTATTCTCTGTAATCCTGCAATCTACCAGACTCATGCTCAGTAAAACTTTTGTGCATGGTGAATAAGTATAGCTTGAAACTTTACTAATATGTCAATACTATATATCAATAGCACTGTCAGGCTTTCATGGGCTTCAAGAAACTATTTTGAACCCAGACAACCAACTTTCAAAGAGTTCTTTACAACAAAGCTTTTGTTGTAAGCTGAAAATTGCTCAGTTTATGGGGTTTTCTCTCAATCCTATAGTTTTTCATATTCCAATTCCCTAGAAAATTGCTTTTGAGATAAGTTATATGATATATCTCTAGAGCAGTCCATTTTTTTTTTCATTCTACGGCAGATCTGGGCATACAATCCTAATTATCTTTGACCATGCTCCTTTCTGCAGGTGATACTCTATTCTAGTTAATGCATGAAGCATAGCAAAATTTATAGGGCTGTGAGAATAAGCTTTGGGACATTTGTGTTTAATGCCCAAATATGTGAATTTTATTATCAATTGAAGATTTTAGCATTTATCAAGCTGTGTGTGTCCGCCCTGAGGTCTGTTTTTCCTATCACAGCCTTTTATTGTCAATTTTATTATTTTTATTTTTATTTTATTTTATTTTTATTGTCAGTTTTACTCAATTGTAAGTTAGTTCAGGTCAACAACTTTGACATGCATGGAACTTGATGATGCTCATTAATGTTGCTGACACTGCCTTTGGATAGAAAACTCTAGCATGTACAAAATATATAATTATCCTCATCAGATTCACCATTTCATGAGAAGTTATAAAAATGACGCATGAGGTAAAATAAGTCCATCCGTCCTCTAAAACTTTCCATGTAGGTTTAGGGAAAGTAAAATAAAAGTAATATTTTATGTTGCAGTACAAATACTGAAGAAAAATTTAATGAATTCATTTTATTTTAGCTCATCTGGAGATCTTCATGCTTTTTCTACTGTTTGGTAACTCAAATATCAAATGTTTACTTCGAAAACATGTTACAACATTGATGTTGCAATGTTGAAGTGTAGCTACATCCAAATTTGGAATGTCTTGTGAAATAATTTATTATTCTTCTGAAAATTCATGAAAAGATTAAAAATTAGTATTAAAGACATAACTGATATTTTTAGAGGTCATAAAAAGATACATATTCCTTGGATTTTTCTAGAATTGAAGGTGAAACACATTTAGAGTATTCTGTCTCTAAAAAAAACTTCAAAATACTTACAAAGCTGCTTTAATTTTACTTAAAAACAATACAGAGAGTCAAAGATTGAAACTATAAATCAGAGTGGATCTACTTCTATCTGGATTGGAGTACAGCATAAATAAGATTTACAGTGACCTAAACATTCAACAAAATGGTTCATGACAGTGAGATAGGGCTGCGAATGAGGTTTTTTTTTTTTTTTTATTGCAATAAACACTGTGACTTGTCTGTTTTTCGTATTGTCTTTATACCTGAGCTTTGTGGCAGGCCCAGAAATTGGGAATTTTAGAAAGAAAGCTCTACGAGGACTGACTCAGGGAGAGAATTGAAAATAGCTTCGTTTTGTTGTCTGCGATGAAGTATCAGGGTGTGCCTAAGAGTCGAACTGTATAATTAAACCCCAGGTCTGGACTGGCAGTATTAGGAGGTTTACAGGGTAATATGAGCTAAGAATTTCAATCATACTTTGTAAAGCCAATAACATAATGGTTTCTTAATGCTACAGTTTCCTTGTAGTGAAGAGTATCAGGTGTTATGTTTCATTCTTTTAGGATAGCAAGGGTTCCATTGGTGTGACTGGCCATGGAAAGGATTTAGAATCTTTTACCTTTTTTTTTTTTTTTTTAATTATGCTTTAGAGGTCATTTACTACAATCCCTTTCTTCTGAGAATAAAGAATTGGTTTCTGCTGTCATGTTTCTTCATCGAGCATGCAAGGGTGCTGAAATCCTGTGGTTCTTCAGCTTTATTCTCCATAACACTTAGCGAAAGTCCACAAGGATCTGTGGTGAGCCAGAAGCAATTTGCCTCCCCTCTGTGGTTCAAGGCAGGATTGTTGGGTGGAACTCTACTTGCATAGTTCAGCCAAGCGATTCATAAAAAGATGTGGCTAATGATAGAGGCAGTTATTGGTGGTTAAACAATGGGAAAAAGTCTGCTTGCCAGCCAGACTCAGATGAAGTAGTAGGATCATAGCGTCTTGCGTGTAGGAGATGCTTGGTGAATATTTGTTGTACAAGTGAATGAAGGAGGGAATGAGTCGATAGACTTTTCAAGTGGAAGTGGATCCTAGATTCAGATCATTCAGTATTTTTTCTTTGGAATTTCAACAGCATATCATCTCAGCTTGGTCTTAATCCAGGACAGTGGTTCACCCTTCTGCTCACCTGGGACATTTGGATTTGTGTGAGGACATTTTGGTTATCCCAGTGTTGGGAGCATTGGGGTGTGTGAGTGCTACGGGGATTTAGGGATTATCAAAGGGTAGAGAGCTAATGCCCTTCAGTCAACAGGGAGTCCTGCCCAATGGGAAATTCTTGCCTAAAATATTAAACAGCATCCCCTTGAGGAGCACCGAGTCTCCATCTGAGTTCTTGGATAGGAAGGTTACAGACACACAAGTCATCACTTTATTAAGTATCCAAATACCTTGCTGGACAGATCACATTCAGAAAAAAATCCTTCGGTCTTGGTAGGCCATTCAGTCTCTGTAACAACGACTCAGCTAGTCATTGTAGCTTGAAAGCAGCGGTAGACAATACGTAAATGAATGGATGGTTTTGTCTCAATTAAATCCTATTTACAAAAACAGGTGAAGGGATAGATTTGGCTCATGGGACAGTTTACCAACCCCTGTTCTGTACTTAATTATTTGGTTAAAATCCAAACATTGTATTTTTTTAAAGATTTTATTTATTTGAGAGAGAGGGTGAGGAGGGAGGGGCAGAGAGAGAAGCAGGCTCCCCGCTGAGCAGGGAGCCCAATACAGGGCTCATTCTCAGGACCCTGAGATTACAGCCTGAGCCGAAGGCAGACGCTTAACTGACCAAGCCACCCGGGTGTCCCCAAAAGTAGTACTTTCCTATTTTGTCTGTTCATATTATTGTATTGGTTTCAGCCAATCGTTCCAACCAGCTGAGAACCTCTTGAATTTTAATTATTCCAATTCTGGTTATCCCATAAAAAATTAAACTCCTTTTTCACTTTGTGTCACCTAATACATACTTCTCTACTTTTATCTGTTTTTTCTCCAGACCAAAACAAAGACACCTTAAACAGAGTAAAGCCTAAAAGTGGCTCTGTACCACATAACTAGTTTTTTAGTTTAAAATGATTAGTGGTCTCAGTAATAAATATCTTTGATTATCATAGTTGAACCATCAATTAATTCATGAAACGATGCCCAAGTTCTATTATGCAGTACATTTGCCACTTTGCTTCACAAGAATCATAAGGGGATTGTCAGTATTGTATTTTCTCCCTGGAATCAAGATGTGTGTCTATGACAAGCTCTTGCATGCCACTCTATTAATGCCAACAATATTAATATTGGTCATATTTAACCGACTTTTAGTACATCATCTGTTTGTTCATATATATTTGCAATTTGCCAAGAAGAGATGTAAATCTTATCAGGCTGTTCCTTTTAAGATATTTGCCCAAATGTGTAGCATGACTACACAAATGTCTGCCTGTGGTCCTGAGATCATAGTTACGGATTCAGTGGTGCCTTATGTGGGAAGGAGGGAGATAACAGTGGTCCTAGCTCCCTCCTTCCCTTCTCAAGGACCTTACTGCCAAGTGCCACTAGACATCCTGTGGAGATTTGGTAACAGGTTATCTAAGAAGTTCATATCTGAGAATGTTTTTAACAGGGTATTCTTCTATGACTACCTATTATAAATAAACCAGGAATTGATATGATACAGGTGGCTGAAGAGCGGTAGTCACATGAGCTCTTTATTTACATGAAGACTGAAATATAAAACCTAAGAAAACTTGGGGCACCGGGGTGACACAGTGGTTGAGTGTCTCTCTTTGGCTCAGGTCTTGATCCTGGGGTCCTGGAGACCCGGGATCGAGTCCCACGTTGGGCTCCCTGTGTGGAGCCTGCTTCTCCCTCTGCCTGTGTCTCTGCCTCTCTCTCTCTGTGTCTCTCACAAATAAATGAATAAAATCTTAAAAAAAAAAAAAAGATTAAAAAATACAAATCAAGAAATCCTAAACTGTTTTCCTTGAGGCAATGCACACACACACACACACACACACACAAATACTCATCTGTTACTCTGAGACCAAATTGTATCCCATTTGAAAAAAGGAATTTTTTGGAAGCTGTGAAACATCAGGGCTCTTCAGATTACAAGTGTGCCTGTAGTTACTTACACTGTCAAAGATAAACAAAGCCTAACACTAGATAATGTGGTGAGAACAGATTTTATTTGGTAATAACTATTATTACTAGTATTGAGTTCCGATGTGAATGCTCAAGCCCAAATTATACAGAGGCAATGGGGCATTTTAAAGGGAGAATGAGGGAATAAGGAGGGGGGTAAGCAGAGCCTTTGTAGAGTCAGGGAAGTGAAAGATTACAAAAGGCAGGAACTGGAGGTTTGGTCCTTGTGAAATGCTTCTGGGTTTGCCAACTGGCACGTATGGAAGTCCAGCGCCACTCCTCCCACAGAGACTGGGAGATGCATATCTTCAGGTGTTGGCTGGAACAAACAGTACACTTTTTTGGCAACCCTGAATTTTCTCAGGCAGGCACTTTGAGGAGGACTGGGGTCATCCTAGGGATGTGACCTAGAGCTGTTAGAAACTACCTTAGTGCTTGTTTAAGTCTTTTTAGGTCACAGTTGATGGACCTAATCAAGAAGCAGACTCAGAGGAACCTGGCTAGAGTTTTCAAAGAGAAACTCTTTGTCACTACCCTTCACTCGTCATTTGTGAAGTTGAGTGCTGGTCTAGGGTCTTTGATTCCTTGAAGTCTGCTGTGATCGTATAACTCTGGGATTCAGCATTGATAAAATTCAGTTGGATTTGAGACTTTCTCTGAGTTTTCTCTGCCATTTCCCCCAAGTTGTAAGCCTACCCTTGCAGCTGTCACATATTTACATCAATGTCTTCTATTTTATACCAAATAATTTTGTCCTTTCCAGTTTAAAGTCCAGGTTTTATGAAGAACTAATAGAGTAAATCTAAGTGCTATGAAACATGGTCAAATATTATTTATATTGAGGTAGAAGAAGAATCTTTTGTAATTTATATTTATATGCAAAGTATTATTTAGTATAATTCAGTGAATCACAGTATACCTTTTTTGTAGTATATAATTTTCCTAATACAATTCCATTAGCATAAAATAATTTCTGTGACTAGTACAATAATGTGAGTCTTGTAATTATTTTAATGTCAAAGGGAAAAAATATATTGAACAGTATTCACTTCTGAATTTGAAGGTTACCATTTGTTTTGTTGGAATTTTTCACAACTTCTTAGATGCTGAAAAAAAATAACTATTCAAGGCTATAACTTAGTTATGTAGAAACTCAGCTTATCTTTTTCCTGGATTTAAATAGGACCCGATTGGCTGGGGATGTAGGAGGGAAATTCAGATAGAAGAGCACCGAAGGTTACTAGTGTAGGTTTATTATATCAGTTCTGATTTTTATTTCTTAAGTTAGTAATCAAGGAGAAGTATTTTAGAGTGGTGACGAAGCTCTACATTGCTAAGCAACATCACTGGGCTTAACGAGAGAAAACTAGAAATAAAGCTATTATTGTGCTTCAGATGACCTCAAGCTCTATCCTAATGATCATTTATAAAAATTAGAGATGATGTGCTATGAAGTAAGCATATGCTTCATATAATTTTGTATTTATCCACAAATTCAGCTTTGTCTATTAAAATTATGTTTCTGTGTGTATATTAGGTAGGCACGTTTCCCAATTTATTAGTTCATTTATTTATTTCAGGCACTATTCCATAGAGTGCTAAGGAAGGTTAAAATTAAAAGTCTAGGAATTTATAATTACTAGCAGTCATGCTTAAATTAATGGAAATGGCAATTTCCAATGCTTTCTTCAATAGGAATAGGTTTGAGTTGTTTAAGTCAATCATCACAATAAAATAATTATTTTGGCTCTATTTTTTAAAAGATTTTATTTATTTGAGAGAGAGAGAGAGAGAGAGAGAGAGAGAGCAGGCATGAATGAGGATAAGGAGAGAGAGGGAGGGAAAAGGTAAGCTGACTCCCTGCTGAGCTCAGAGCCCCATGTGGGGCTTAATCCCAGGGCCCTGAGATTATGACCTAAGCCGAGGTCAGACAGTTAACCAACTGAGTCTCCCAGGCACCTCTTAATTCTTCTTAGAATTCAACTGGTATTTCTACAATTTATTTTCAATGGCAAATAAATGCATATTTTCTCACTGTTTTATGAATGTTATTTTTCCTAGTACTCTCTACTTTTACAACAAATATACTATTCTTTTGATTTGTATATTTTTTTTCTTTTGATTTGTATAACTTAATTATTAATAGTAGTTAAATTTTATTGATCACTGAATTTCACTGTTAATAATGGTGTATGGAATGCACTTTTCAAAAAATACCCCCAAAGTAACTACTTTTGAAGTCAAGGATAAATACTATCTAATGTAAGTTTGTTTTTAAAGAATAAGTGTAGGGGCACCTGGGTGGCTCAGTCAGTTAGGTATGCCTTTGGCTCAGGTCATGATTCCAGAGTCCTGGGATCAAGCCCTGCATCAGGCTTCCTGCTCAACAAAGAATCTCCTTCTCTCTCTCTGTCTCTCTGCCCCTCCCTACCACTCATTGTCTTTCTCAAATAAATAAAAGCTTAAAAAAAGAATAAGTGTATTTCAGCTAAGTTTTTAATGAACCTGTCAAAACAGTATTGGATAGAATATTTTGTACATAAGATATCTCTTTCCTAGGGTATTTTCTGAACCTTTGTAATTATTAGTTTATAATTGAACAGAAAGAGATTTATAGTTTTGAGCATCTGGTTTTCTCCAAAATTAAATTTAGACCCAAGCAGGTTTGTGGTGATGTATGAAAGTGTGAGTGGATGAGTGTTATTGATGATGGCTTTGTCAGTCACTCAGACTTCTGACCTGTCTGAGCGGTCTAGTGTTGCACACTCTCCCTCTGTGGGCTGTGGGTTGTGGGTGATGACTGATCCCTTTCACAGGAAAGGAAGATGAGTCATTATCCTTTATGTGACATAGCTTGTGCGGTGTTAAAAATTTATCATCTTCTCTGAAGCCATCCAGCATATGGTCATCTTTAAAGTTGAAATGAAATTTATTTATATAAGGCTATTTCCCCAATTAGATATCCAAAACAAGGGGATTTATATCTTTTTTGTTCTATGGAAAGAATTAAGGTAAGTTAACACTGGCTTAGGATATATGTCCTTGAATAAAGTTGACTTTATTTTTAAACTCCTGCTTTAATTACTTGTAGATTCTTGCTTCTGGCAGATGAAGTGACTGACATTGAATTTCTCTTTTGACATAAACAACTGTAACGGTGGGCAAAAGAGAGGAAGCAGTGGTTTTTGGTTGTTAGACAACACTCAGAGCAGGACTGTGACCTTTAGAGAAAAGACACTCTAGGGTGCTTTCTGAGGGTGAAACAGGAGTTTACCCAGAGCAGTGATCTTACTGATACGAGGAGACAAGTACTGGGGGTCAGGAACTGAAATTCATGGAGCAGAATATAGAGAATGACAGTGGAATGAAGGAGTCGGTGTGGTTTTGTCTCAAGACACACTGGTTATGGACTGGGCCACATATCTCTGAGTAAGGCTCCGCAAAGCCCAGCACAGAGAGGCTGTTGCAGGACCACGAGAGGAACACAGAGATGGTGTCCTGCAGTCATGGGAGCCACTGGATTTCTGGTGGAGCAGAGTGAAGAAGCCTCCCTGACCACCCCTCAGGTAATTGGTACTACCAAAAGCCATTTCAGGAGTAATAATAATTACACTGTAAATAAAATAAAACAAATGGGGAAGAAAACAAAATAGACCTACTATATAAAGCATAAAACCATGCCTGGCAGGAGACAGAGATCCTGTCATTAGTGTAACAAATACCAATGTCCTTTTAAAAGAAGAGGACAAGGTAATTCACATTCCGCATGACTTGACTCCATCATGGCCAGAATTGAAAAAAAAAAAATATATATATATATATATATATATATTAGATGTTCAAAGAACAGCCCAATATATAAAAAAGTGATCCAGAATTTAGAGGAACCATAGACAATAGAAATGGAATTCTAGTTGATCAAAGTATTGGAATGAACAAAGACTTTAAAAACTTCTGTTATAAGTATGTTCAGGAATTTAAAGAAAATCACATCAATGATGCATGAATAGAACTCAGCAGAGAAATTGAAAGTAAAAAAAGAACCAAACAGAAATTCTGAAACTTAAAAGTAATATATCAGAAATGAAAAATGGCTGTAACAGGTTATCAGCAGATTGCTCACTAAGAGAATGAGCTAATGAACTTAAAGAAAAACCAATAAAAAATGTAAAACCTTAAGGAAAGGGATAAAGTATTGTAAAAAAAAAAAAAGGACGGAACCTCAATGACATATGGAGCAATGTAAAATTGATAGAAGAGGATGGAAAAAGAATATTTGAAGAAGAAATGACAGAAATTTCCCAGGGTCATGAAGAAAAATCAACTTACAGATTCAAGAAATCAGTAACCCCAAGAAAAATAAATATAGAGAGAACCACATTATAATCAAACTGTTGATTATCTAAAATAAAGTCTTCAAAGATGCCAGAAAATACCAAAAAGACACATTATACATAGGGAATATATGTATACTATATGAATTATGGCTAATAGTTCACCAGTAACAATGGAGACCAGAAGGACAATGGATGTCATCTTTAAAGTTTTGGAAGAAGAAAAGGTCATATGATAATTTAGTATACTATACCAAGTTAAAAATGTCCTTTAAAAATCATGATAAAATAAAGACAATTTTCAGATAAACAAAATCTAAAGCAATCTGTTGCCATTGGAACTGCACTACAAGAAATGCTAAAGGAAGCTCTTGCAGCTCGAGAGAAATGCTAACAGAGAGAAAATCAGATCCACAAATAGCAAAGAATAGCATCAGAAATTATAAATATTCAGATACACATTTTTAATTTATTTCCTTCAAAGACAGAAATAAAAATAATGGCATTGCATTATCAGTATTATATCACATATAGATGTAAAATATATGAAAAAGAAATGATATGAATACATGGAATTATATTGTAGTATGATTCTTATATTTTATATGAAGTAGAATATTAATTTTAAGTGGACTGTGATAAGTAAAGAATGCATCTATAATACCTACAAAAAATATGAAAGATAGTTCAGAGAGGTGTAGCTTTGAACCAGCAGAGAAAATAAAATAAAATGACCCTAAAGAAAGCCTAAAGAGAAGAGGAACAATTATATAAAAATCATAACTAACAAATTAGCAGATGTGTTATAATGGTATAGAAAATTTCAACACATCAATAATTGAGTCAAACAAATTTATTGAACACTCCAATTAAAAGCTATATATTATCAGACAGGATAATAGATCAAAACCTTGATATATGCAATTAAAAATCAAAGGTGGGAGGAGTGCCTGACTGGCTCAGTCTGTAAAGCATGCAGTCCTTGAGTGGTGAGTTACAGTCCCATGTAGATATAGAGCTTACCTAAAAAATAAAAAAAATATCAAAGATTGGAAATAGATGCATGGATAAAGAGGATGTGAATACACATATACACAGAGAAGGAATATTATGCAGCCATTAAAAAAGATGAGATCTTACTATTTGTGACAACATGGATGGGCCTAGAGGGTGTATGCTAAGTGAAGTAAGTCAGACTGAGAAAGATAAGACAAATACCATATGATTTCACTCGTATGTGAAATCTAAAAAATAAAACAAATGAAAAAACAAACCATCAAAAAGCAGAATCAGACCTATAGAGAACAAACTGATATTTGCCAGAAGGAAGAGGGAGGGAGAGAGGATGGGCCAAATGGGTGAAGAGGAGTAGGAGGAGGTACAGTCTTACCCTTTGGAATGAATAAGTCATAGGAATAAAAAGCACAGCATAAAGAATATAGTCAACAATATGCTCATGGTGTTGTATGGTGACAGATGGTAGCTAGACTTGTGAGCACAGCATAACTTGCAGAGATGTTGAATCACTATGTTGCACACCAGAAACTATTGTAACATTGTGTGCCAACTATATTATAAATAAGATAAGTTTTTAAATGGGTGTCTAGATACATTAAACTGCTCAATGGTATATTTAAAATCTTCTAAGAGAGAAAATTGTAAAAGTTCTCATTACAAGAAAAAGAAACAGTTGTGTATGTGTGTTTATCTACATGAGATGATGGATGTCAGCTAAATTTATTGTGATAATCATTTCGCAATGTATCATGTCATTATGCTGTTTATCTTATATAATGCCATATGTTAATTATATCACATACAATTAAAAAATAAGAAATTAAAAAAATTCAAAGCTATAGATATACTGTGCCAACAACAAACATAAGAAAGCTAGTGTGCTTTATGACAAAATGGAAATCAGAAAAAAACTATTGCCAGTTATAAAGGGGAAAAGTTTTTATAATGATAAAAGGGTTGATTCAAAAAAATCTTAATGTGCATTCAATTATTAACATAGTTTCAAGATATATTAAGCAAAACTAACAGCACTAGAGGGAAAAATAGATAAATTCACAATCAGCAATTTTAACAACTCTTAGTAGAAAAATCAGACAAAAAAGTGAATCAGTAAGGCTGTAAAAGAGTTAAACCACACTTTAAGACAGTCAACAGGACTGTCATAAAATAATATACTCAAAAACTGTAAAATATAGATTCAATGCAATTCCAATAAAAAATCTTAATTTTTAAACAAATTGATAAGCTTATTCTTTTTTTTTTAGACAATCTTCTTTTTTTTTAATATTTATCCATTTATGATAGACATAGAGACAGAGAGAGGCAGAGACACAGGAGGAGGGAGAAGCAGGCCCATGCCAGGAGCCCGACGTGGGACTCGATCCAGGGACTCCAGGATTGCGCCCTAGGCCAAAGGCAGACGCTAAACCGCTGAGCCACCCAGGGATCCCCTGATAAGCTTATTCTAAAATATATATGGAATATAAAGGACCCACGTATACAAAGCAATCATGGTAAAGAACAAAGTTGGGACTCCTTGGTGGTTCAGTGGCTGAGTGCTTTTGGCTCAGGGTGTTATCCCAGGATTCAGGATCAAGTCCCGCATCGAGCTTTCTGCCCGGAGCCTACTTCTCCCTCTGCCTATGTCTCTGCCTCTCTCTGTGTGTGTCTCTCATGAATAAATAAATAAATCTTAAAAAAAAAGATGGACAAAGTTGGAGGACTCATCCTACCTGACTTTAAGATTTGCTATATAAACCTATAATAATCAAAGCAATGTGGCTGGGCATAAAAATAGACACAGTTCAAAGAAACATACAAAGTATACAATAGTCTATACACTGAATATACCTATGGGAAAATATGATTTTTGACCTCTATTTTATTTCCATTCACAAAAATTAATTTGAAATGGATCATAGACATAAACATAAAAGCTGAACTTGTGAATTTTCTAGAAGAAAACATGGGAGAAGAGCATTGTGACCTTGGAACAGGCCAAGACAGTATACAAAAGCATTCACCTTAAAAAAATTGATAAATGGCAGTTCATCAAATGAAAAAAATTCTGCTCGTTAAAAGACAAATTTTGCAAATGAAAAGGTAAGACACTCACTGCAGAAAATGTTTGCATTATATATTCCTGACAAGGAACTTGTATTTAAAATACTTTAAGAACTAATGCAGCCAATAATTAAAAGAGCCCAATTTAAAAATGGGCAAATGGCTTGAAGAGCTACCCACACAAGAACATATGCAAATGACAAACAAGCATATGGAAAATACTCTTCGTTATTGTTCTTCAGGAAAATGGGAGTTAAAATGACAACAAAATCCTATGTCGTATCCTTTAGAATAGCATTAGCTATTCTAAAGTATATGCTGGTGAGAATATGGAGCAAATGAAACCCTCACACACTGGGATGTCAAATGCTACAAATGCTTTGAAAAAGTAGAAGTTTCTTGGAAGCAAAACATATACTTACTCCACTCCAGAATTCTGCATCTTGGCATTTACGCAAGAAAAAATGAAAATATATGTCAAAACACAAACTTGCTTAGTTTATGTAGTTATTTTATTCATATTATTCCCAAACTGGAAACAACCCAAATGTACTTCGATGGAAGAATGAACAAATAAATAGTGGTATTACCCACCAAAGAGAGAGAATAAACTAGGAGACACACAATAATTTGAGTTTCAGAAATATATTGAGAGGAAGAAGCCAGACATAAACTTCTAGAAGGAGACATGGAGGTTCTTATTTTATAATATGGTTATTTGAAGTTCAAGAACTTTTATTGTGATAGAAATCAGAATAGCAGTTCCTCGTGGTTGGGAGGTTGGTGAGGGGAGGAAGAGAAGTTGAGTGGAAGGTGGCAAGTGAGAAACTTTCTGGAATGGTGAAAGTTTCTGGATCTCCACCGGGATTGTTGGCTAAAACGGTGTATACATTTGTCAAAACTCACTGAATTCTATAAATTATATCTTTGCATTTCACTGTGTGCAAATGTTTCTTCAATCAGAAAGATGTTTAAGTATTCAGTTGTAGATACCCTTTCAATACACTAAAGGTCTGAATGTTGTTGATGTTTCTCGCTTAAGAAAAATTGTTTTTATGTGTTGCAGAGTTACCTGCTAATTAGCTTTCCAGGGCCTCATTTTGATAGCTGCAGACATTAAACCGTCAGCACTGTTAAGTGAGTTCTGCATTTTGTCCGTTCATTAAAAGCCGTGTTTGTGCAGAAACCATTTCTTCCATCTCGTTAACCATTATGTCCATTTTCTGTAATGGCCAATTGATTGTTAATAAATTTCCCACGAACTCCTGAAAAACAGGTAATTAGACTATTTTCCTTTCAAGGTCCGACTTTCCTCGTCTTCTGATCTAAGGATCCTGTTCTGAGGATTTCTGGCTATAGGAAGCATGCACACAAAGGCCTGCTAGAGTCTCAGATACTTTGTTTACTAGGCAGATAGTTTGACAGAGTAGTCATGGGCACAGACCTGTGTGTGAGGAAGAGGCCTGGGTTGTTGTCTTTGTTGCTCTGCAGATTTCAAGAATGGGAAGAGAGCCCGTGATGGAGCATAAACCAGAGCTGCTGAAACCACACCAAACAGAAGCTTCACTCATTACATACTTTCCTAAAAATAATCATCCTGGAATGCTTTTGCTTACTGAGTTTCCAAATGAACTGAAAATATTTATGCTTAAAACTTGCAAGTGTGGGGGGTTACTGGATGGCTCAGTTGGTTAAGCCTACCTTTGGCTCAGGTCATGATTTCAGGCTTCTGGGATCAAGCTCTGCATCAGGCTCCCTGCTCGGTGGGGAGCCTGCTTCTCTCTCTCTCTTGCTCTCACTCTTGTCCTCTCTCAAATAAATAAATACATTTTTTAAAAGATTTTATTTATTTATTCAAGAGACAAAGAGAGAGAGAGAGAGGCAGAGACATAGGCAGAGAGAGAAGCAGGCTCCATGCAGGAAGCCTGATATGGGACTTGATCCTGGGACTCCAGGACTACACCGTGGGCCAAAGGCAGATGCTTAACCACTGAGCCATCCAGGGATCCCCAAATAAATAAAATCCTAAAAAAAAAACAAAACCTTGCAAGTGTGGTTATAGATTGGAAAGTTCTTAATTTGAAGCCACAGCTCCTAGTAGTCTATATTTTAGGTGATCTGGAAAAGCACTTTATTTTAAACATTTTGTATTTTACATACTTTATTTATTTATTTTTATTTTTTTATTTTTTTGTATTTTACATACTTTAAAAATAAATACAACAGGCCCATGAAACTCTTTGATTCCTCTCAGGATACATTTCCATATTTTTTTTTTTTTTTTTTTTTACGATGGATTGATTTAAAGGGAAATCGAGCCAATAGTACAACAGTGGCAGGGATTATGAAGGTGAAATGTGAAAATTAAAGTTTGAGAATACTGTTCTTGTCTGTTGGAAAAGCTGAAATGCCTCCGTGCCTGCCTTACTGGGAACTGCGAACTCTTCTTCAACTTTTCCTTTCTTATACCTTGAGATCGCACAGCCTAGAACACCACCTGCTACCATCTGAATGTGCTCCTTCCTCCTAGGAGAGGCAGCCCTGAAAGGGTTTGAGAAGGGGGTCTGTCTGCTGGGGGGCATGGTGGGCCCACGGGGCACCTGTCCTGGCTGGCTTGGAAAACTCTGGGATGTCGTCTATTTTTTGGTCATTGTAACCCCTCTGACTAGCATTTAGGGGAACACAGTGGTGGCTTTCATTGGTGGCCATTCGTCTTTTTCCGCTTCCTGCAGTGCTTGCTGTCCTTGTTTTGGTTAAAATAGTAGACTTTCATGGTACTTAGTTTCAGATTGCAGGGCTCATCCAAGATCCAGCAATAATGAAGCACGGTGGGCAGAATTTCAATAAGAAGAAAGGGGTAAAACGTGGTATAAATGAGATACAAAACTAAACTCTTAAACTGGAAAATCTCACACGTAATTACCTAAATATAAGAATCAGAATTCCTGGGTAAGTGTAGTATAGATGGCATCAATGACGTTCCAGTTGAGTGGTGTAGACACACATCTGTGGGCAAGCTAGTGAGGAACACTGACCTTTTAGTTTTCAGACTGTTTTTAGTGAAAAGCGGCAGAGCTGTATTTTAGAGTGTTGGTCCAGGAATGCACTAGTATGACTCTGTAATTTCAAGTTTATGACTATTTCTGGAAGATAAAAAGGCACTCTTCTAGGATCCTTCAATACTCGTTATAAAACCTCTTCCTTAATCTTTCCCCTGATATAGCCCAGGCTTCACCAGTGCAAAAGCCCCCCAAATAGAGATACTCACTGGAGGAAAAAGGTCACTGTAAAATTGAGAATTTTTTTTTTTTTTTCTGTGAAATTTATTGTTTCCACATTAAAAGATTTTTTTGAGGGGAAGTATTTTCTTTTTTTCCTCTTTTAACCACATGATGATCCTATACAGCTGCCCAGAGTAGGACACCATCAGTCATGAACATGCCATATGAATTCTGAATAAATAAAAGCTACAAAGCCCAAGTTATATATAAATATCTTAGGCAATAATGTTTACAAACCTATGTACAATAAAACAAATGTAAACAGTAAATGCAGCATGAGAGTAATCGAAGGACACACAAAAACAACCACGTATGGCCGGTCTGCCTCCCAGGAGCCGGCGCCTGCCAGCCCCTGACTCAGGCCACTTGACCCTTCCTAACACAACTGGACAGGCCCTCCGAAGGCAAAACAAAACGCTCTGAAAGATGTCACTTAACTGAAGGACCAGAAAGCTGGCGAGGAGGTGGCCCCTGCTCCCCATGTGGAGGCACGTGGAGGAGGAGACCCAGCGCTGTGTGTGCCCTGGCCTCAGCAGCTCCTGCTACCTGGGGTCCAGATGGGCATCTCGCTGCTCTGGGAGGCAAGTCTATGGAATGATAACTGCGAAAGTAAAATCAGAGCCATTGATCTGAAGTTGCCAGCTATAAAATCTTGGCAAAATATTGCTTCTGCTAAGTTATATATTTTATGATAGAGAAAAGTCGAGAGAATACACAAATGTATATTGTTCTCACCTGCAAAGACACTGTCAGCTCCTTTTTGTAAATTCTGGCTTTTGTATTTCTCCTTATCAGGAGCTCTCACGTTCTTTTAAGGTGTCCCTGGAATAAGAATTACAGTTGAAGGGGCTGACCCTAAAACCGGCCGAGGCTGGAGCAGGGCATGTTATGTGGAGCACAGTCATCATAGCTCTGTCCTGTGCTATGGTCTGTCCCCTCCTGTCCCTCACTGGGCTCTGCATTAGGATTTTGAGGTGCCTTCAGTGTGGCTCTCAGAGCATTCTGTGCTAGTACACCAGTTATTAATCCCACTGCCCATTCTTGATGCCATTTCCTGAATTTTGGGTGAAACTCCAGAGGGCTTTTAGATTCCATCCCTGTCCAGTCCCTCTCTGGAGTCCATAGATGCGGGTAACACACAACCCTACACAAATATCCAGACTGGGAAGCCTGGAAGCAATTGCAGTTTTTCTTTATGCAGAGCTTTACATGATTTATCAACTTGATTTTCTGTACTTGTATTTTGGGGGGGAAAGGAAAAAGAAAGGCTAAATTAGATACAACTTTTCTCCCAGAAAATTGAACATATATTATGCATGTGGGCATATTTATTTATAATGTACGTTTTTCCATTTACTGGACTTGGGGTAGCTTATATATCTTTTTAAAGTGCAAGATAAGATGCTTATTTATATCTGCATCCTGCATGTCTAAGCCTAGTGCTTGGTATATTGTAGATACTCAGTAAATGTTTGTTAAATCAAATTGAATTGTAAAATAGAGCAGAGATGGTTTATAGGAAGGAAGTGATCATACCAGATGTCTGAATGCAACAGAATCTTATCATTGGGCCATTAATTTGACTCTGAGCTTCCTAAATTCAGCACAGTATTCCCTTTGTAATAAAATTGTTCAGGATTTAGTTTCTGACACGACAGCATATAAGCCTTATTTTGTAAGTAAAAGAATATAAAATTTATCTTAGCAGGCTAAATACAAAGAAGCAGTAAAACACAGTGGTCAGTATCTTTGTGCTTTTTTTCCCCTACTTATATAAAGGAAGATGCAGAAATATTTTTAAAGTGTATAGTTCTTATTTCCACACTCTCAAAGGTAGCAGACACAATACTGTGCCATATTTCAATGACGGGATCCTCTGTGGACCAGAGATAATGCTGTCTAGGAGTCTTCTATTTATATTCCAATTTAATATAATAGGACTTGTATAATTTAAATGAATGGATTCCTATTAAAACTATCACTTTCAGGGCAGCCCCAGTGGCTTAGCAGTTTAGCGCCGCCTTCGGCCCAGGGTGTGATCCTGGAGACCCGGGATCAAGTCCTGTGTCAGGCTCCCTGCGTGGAACCTGCTTCTCCCACTGCCTCTCTCTCTCTCTCTCTGTCTCTGTCTCTAATAAATATATAAAAATGTTTTAAAAAAACTATCACTTTCAAATATTAGTATTGGCAAGTTCCCCAGTGCCAATCAGTTCATGATTCCCTAGCAAATACCAGTGGCCGAGCTAGTCTTGGTTTGTGATTTACAGAAACAATCCCCACATGAGGAGGCACTGTTGACACTCAGTGATGGGCAGGTCAGAAGCCTGACTTGTGTTCTTACCTGGAGAGAAGCCAGTTCATTTCAGCACAAGATGGAGATGCAAGGGAACTTTCATGGGGGAGCTGATGGAAAACAAGTCAGTGGCCTTTGCACTTAGAATGTAGATACCTGGACATCTGTTTTCTCCTATTGTTTGTTTTTAGAAAACTATTATGGGACATTTCTAAATTCCTTGCAAGTCTCTTTTCGGAAACATAGGAAAGAATGAAAGGGCAGTGTCCATGTATTTCACATGGGACAGAGAAATTCCTGGATTATTTTCTTACAATCTATTAAAATTTTTTTGGTAGGAAGCACCTGAGTGGCTCAGTTGCTTAGGCAGCTGCCTCCGGCTCAGGTCATGATCGGGCTCCCTGCTTGGTGGGAAATCTGCTTCTCCCTCTCCCTTTGCTTCTCACCCTGCTCCTGCTCTCTCTGTCAAATAAATAAATAAAATAAAATCTTTATTTCAAAGATTTTGTTTGTTTATTCATGAGAGACACACAGAAAGAGAGGCAGAGGAGAGGCAGGCTCCTTGCAGGGAGCCTGATGTGGGACTCAATCCCAGGACCCCGGAATCAAGCTCTAAGCCAAAGACAGACACTCAACCACTGAGCCACCCAAAATAAAATCTTTAAAACGGCTCTTAACTATTAAGAACAAATAGATGGTTACTAGAATGGGAATGGCTGGGGGGATGGCTTAAATAGGGGATGGAGATTAAGGAGTGCACTTATCATGGTGAGCACTATGTGATGTATGGAAGTGTTGAATTGCTATATTGTATACCTGAAACAAATATAACATTGCATGTCCATCCTCCCCACGCTATCTCCCTGCCCACCTCCCCTGTGAAGCACACACATCTCATCCTAGCAATTTGTGCTCCAGACCATGTTAGCTTTCTCAGCCTTGGCATAACCTGTACTGTCTAGTCTCTGTGTTTTCTCACCTAATGACTCCTTTCTCTTCTTCCCATCCTCACCTGGCAATAGCCTATCAGAGACTACCAGTCCCATGCTCCTATGTTGATAGCAGCATTATTTACAATAACCAGATTATGGAAGCAGCCCAAGCATCCATCCATAGATGAATGGATAAAGAAGATGTGGTAATACAATGGAATATTATTCAGTCATCAAAAAGAATGAAATCTTGCCATTTGCAATTACATGGATAGAGCTAGAGTAATGCTAATAAAATAAGTCAGAGAAAGACGAACACCATGTGATTTCACTCATATGTGGAATTTAAGAAACAAAAACAAATGAGCAAAGGCAGGAAAGGGGGGGTAGCCAAGAAACAGTCTTTTAACTATTGAGAACAAAGAGATGATTACTAGAGGGGAAATGGGTGGGTGGATGGGTTTAATAGGTGATGGAGATTAAGGAGTGGACTTGTCATGGTGAGCACTGTGTGATGTATGGAATTGTTGAATCTCTATATCATGTACCTGAAACAGATATAACAGTGCATATTAACTACACTGGAATTAAAATGTTTTTAATATATTACAAAATATATATATATAGTTTATATAGTTCTTCCTTGAATCCTCTTAGTAGAATAAATCTTTCCACATGATTTGTGCTTCCATAGTGTCTTTGTACCATCATGTTATTTCTCGAGGTGTATATTCTTGTTCTACACATGAGATTATAAATTCCCTGAGAACAATATTTTAATCAGATTTTATTATTATTTAAATTTATTTATTCATGAGAGACACAGAGAGAGGCAGAGACATAGGCAGAGGGAGAAGCAGGCTCCCTGCAGGAGCCTGATGTGGGACTCAATCCCAGGACCCATGGATCATGCCCTGAGTCAAAGGCAGATGCTCAACCACTGAGCCACCCTTTAGAAAATATTTGTTAAAGTGAATTTATTTGAAGGACTTTGACAAAAAGTTATCTTTCCTCATTCAACATTTCTAATTGAATTGCACAAAATATATTATAATAAAAATTATGAACATTAAACACTCTGCTCAGTAGGGGTTCATTAACAGATATCTGAAATTTTCCTATAGAAATTAAGTCCCCTTTTGGGTCATGTTCCAATATTTGTGTCAGTCTGTTGGAAATGAAACTTTAAATGGCCTTGGATTACTTTTTTCTCCTGGAAATCCATGTGGCCTCTGTTCCTCCTCAGGCTTTAGGAGGTCTAGCAAGACCAGGGTTGGCTTGAAGGGAAAGGATGCAAAGACTTCAATAGAATGGTTTCTTTCCTTGAATTTATTTTTTGTTCATCTCAAAATCACACTGGTAGGCCCTTGCAGACCAAATCAAGTAATGTATATAGAGGAATATGTCCTCATTTATGACATGGGGAGTATAGTAGCTGCCTGGCTCAGATGAGTAAATAAACTTTTATTTATTTATTATAATAATATGTAATTATATAATAAATAATAAAGTTGATTTTGTAGTAAATAATTAGTAAATTAAATGAGTAAATTTTTATAAAAGGGTAAAATTAATCTCTGACTCTTCTTTTTATAGCCAACAATATTATTTAATAAAATGCTTAATATCCAAAAACATTCATTATTGAAGCTGATAGGTGTATCAGGCAATCATTCTAATAATTATGGACTCAGTGTGACTCCAGGACAATAATATGTGCTTTGGAGTTAGGCTGACTTGAGTTTGAGTTCTGGTTCGCTGACTAGCAGTGTAACCCTGGACAGCATAATAACTTCTGAGCTTCAATATTGTGATCTATAAAAGTAAGAATATTAACACATATCTTTGGGGATTATTCTTATGCTTCTATTTCACAGCCTTTAAAAAGACATTATTAAATACTTTCATATAAAATTTAAGATCACTTTATCTAGTAAAAAATATCCTGGCTGCTGGATTTTAATAAAAACTAGATTAAATTTATGTATTAGAAGACTTGGTGTATATGTGTTTGAGTGTGTGCAAGTGATATTAAATCTTTCCATTGGCTCCCATCAATAAAATTTTCATTTTTTTTCATAGAATTTCTGTCTTTCTTCCTAGATGTATTTCTTAACATTCATGGTGTTTTTCAGTTGAAGGTAAAATATACTCTGATTTACATTTCCAAGTGCATATTGTGAATAGAGAAAACCTATTGATTTTGGTACCTTTATCTTGTATTCTAGCACCTTACCAAAATTATATATTAACTCTGCTTTATAGTAGGATATCCTATATTTTCTGCTCCTATCCGAAAAGAGGCAGTTTTATATTTTATTTTTTCTAAACATTTGTATGGATTATTTAATATTCATGATTTATTACATTCACTAGAACCTCTAAGACTATGAAATAAAAATGGAATAGTGGCCATTGCTTTCAGATCTCTGATTTCAAATGCAATAAAGATAATATTGAGTTGAAGTTGAGGATAATATATTATTTTGGTTTTTGTAAAATCCTCTCTTCCAATTTTACATAGTAGTTTCACTAGGATTAAATGCTGATTTGTTGTTTTTTTTTTTTCAAATACTTCCTTAACATTTAAAAAATGTGATATAACACATGAAGTTCCTTTTGAATTTGTAGATATTGTGGATTTTGTTGGAAAACATTTTGGTTGCTTATTCCATGGCCGTTCCTCCTTCTCGCTTTTTATGTTGGTAGTGGAACTCCAACTTACACCTTGATCTGGAAAAGGGTGGCTTCTCTCATTCCTTGGGATGGTTAGTGTTACCCCTAAGGTAATTGGCATAATTGACATCGCATTTCATTTTGTTGGAGCTAACTCTAAATCCGGGCATGTGGCATAGTCTAATCAAGGAGACCTAAGAACCCTTTTCTGATTAAAAATAGAAGAAAACCCCCACAGGTCTTCAGGAGAGAAAGCTTTTACAAATCTACCTTAATTCTTGCTTGGTTTATAGTGTGAGGACATGATTGCAGGAACTGCAGCAACTTTATTACCACTGTGAGGTAATGGAGAATGAAGACATTGAAGAGTTCGTGTTCTAAGGATGGTAGAGGGAAGGGTTAGAAAATAGCCTGGCAGAGATTCTGGGCAACTGAGCCAATGTAGCTGCCAAGTGTATGATTTCTTGTTCTGTAAGCAAATGCTCTATTTGTTCAAAATCCAAAATCCTGCATGACTTGGTTTTTGGCTTCTCTCTCCTCTTACTGCCTTTCCCCATTGTCAGTGTGCTCCAGCCTCACTGGGAATCTTTTTGTTATAAAACACAGTAAGAGGGTGCTTAGGTGGCTCAGTCAGTTAGGCATCCGCCTTCAGTACAGGTCATGATCTCAGGGTCCTAGGATCGAGCCCCACGTCAGACCCCTGCCTAGGAGAGAGTCTGCTTCATTCTGCCCCTCTGCCCCTCCTCCCCTGCTCATGTTCTCTCTCTCTCTCTCTCTCTCTCCCTGTCAAATAAATACAATCTATTTTTTTATCGTAAAATACAGCAAGAATAGTCTCAATTCAGGAAAATTTACTCTCATTTTTGCTTTTGCCTTGCTAAACTGCCCAAAGTATATGTGGTATTCCCTGACTCTTCGAGTCTCTGCTGGATTGTTGATTCAACGAGTATTTACAATAGCATTTCTCATCATGTTCTGTTTCCTTATCCAGTTTTATTTTTCTTCAGACATCTTTACCATGTGAAAACACATTGTGTATATATTTACTGTCTTTCCCCAATATATAATAAAAGCTCCATAGGGACAAAAACTGTATGGCTTTGGGGTGCCTGGGTGTCTCAGTGGTTGAGCATCTGCCTTTGGCTCAGGTCATGGTCCCAGGGTCCTGGGATCAAGTCCCACTTCAGGGTCACTGCAGGCAGTCTGCTTCTCCCTCTGCCTATGTCTCTAACTCTCTCTCTGTGTCTATCACGAATAAGTAAATAAAATCTTAAGTAAAAACTGTAAGGTTTCATTTATTGTTGTGTCTGGAGTCATTGGAAAAATAACTTGTATAGAGTAAGGCAATCAATTAATAGTTGTTGAATAAATGAAATTATTTTTTAAAAGATTTTATTTATTTATTTATTTATTTATTTATTTATTTATTTATTTTGTGGGGCATTCCCAGTGGTCTATCTTTATTTTATTTTTTTAAATTAATTTTTATTGGTGTTCAATTTACCAACATACAGAAAAACACCCAGTGCTCATCCCGTCAAGTGTCCGCCTTTATTCATGAAAGACACAGAGAGAGAGAGAGAAAGAGACAGAGACACAGGGAGAGGGAGAAGCAGGCTCCTTGAAAGGAGCCCGATGTGGGACTTGATCCCAGATCCCGGGATCACGCCCTGAGCCAAAGGCAGATGCTCAACCACTGAGCCACCCAGGCATCCCTGAAATTGTTTGTTACAAAGTTATCCTTTTCCCCTACCTGCTCTCCTCATGAGATCGTTTGCATTGCTTTTATTTCTCCAGTTTTTTCTACCTTTATGTCCACCAGTCTTCCTACCCTCAACAATTCTAGGGTTTACTGTGAAGTAGTTTGACACTCTTTTTTTTTGTAAAAGATATTCATTCATTCATTCATTCATTCGTTCATGAGAAACACACAGAGAGAGGCAGAGACACAGGCAGAGAGAGAAGCAGGCTCCTTGCAGGAAGCCCCATGTGGGACTTGATCCTCGGACCCTGGAATCACGTCCTGAGCTCAAGGCAGATGCTCAACCACTGAGTCACCCAGGTGCCCCTGGCACTCTTAATTCTACCCTAAGTTAGTCTTTCCCTTGCAGTGTGTGTCTTCAATTTTGAGGTTCTTTTTTAGTTGTTTTTTTTTTTTCTTAAATTCCCAGTCAGCTTATCTTTGCTTCCCCCCGTTTTTATAAAGGGGAAAAAAAGTTCCTTGCTCACCTTTGTTTCCTTTTCTCTGTATTCTCAGTATCAGTGTCCTTCAGCTGAAGACCACCAGGAATACACCTGTAGTTGAGCAAGTTGAATTTATTGTTTGTGACAGTGAGGCAGCTAATAGCTTAGAGGATGGTTGAAAGGATTCATAGAATTTGGGTTTATGTTTAGGGATTTGAGGGATGGTGTAAGGAAATAGGTTGGATACTGCAAGGAGCCGATGTAGTTCTCTGATTGGGCATCTTAATAACTCTTATCTTTAAGGAGGATAGATGTGAGTGAAGCTGTAACTGCTAGAGTACCTGTAATTGGTAGAGTAGTGGTAATTGGTAGAGTACCAGATGTTGTTGGTATTAGCTGGGAAAAGAAGATCCCACTATTTTCTGGTTTGGACAGTGTTCATATTTTGGTCTGAGTTTGGACATGATTACAGAGTGGTCTTGTTTTTGACATGACATCAAGGACAGAGAGGCTTTGTCTCACGCTCATGTGCTGTGAGATTGTTTATGTTAATGTGAGAATGCGAAGACCTGGCTCTCAGCTACCAGATGTCAGGGGCTACTTTCCTGTTACCCCATCTTTACATCTTTATTCTCTTTCATTTGTTATCCATTTAAATTGATTTAAGTATTTTTCACCTGTAAAGAACACGGATTCGCCTGTAAAGAACTACCTGAATTTTGCTCTTCTCCAATATCTTCCTTTCACTCTGACACATAAGTGGTGTAAGTTTGAGTTTCATTCTCTCATTTCAGTAGATAGTAAATGGTATTCCACTGAAAATAGTCAGATGACACCCATATTATCTCCTTTGTAGGTGGCTTATTCTTTCTGCCTGGAACATTGTAAGATATTCCTGATTTTTGAAGTTTAAGAAATTTTCACCAGAATTTGCCTGATGTTCTTTCTCTTGTTTTTATTTTTAGATTAAGAATTTTATATTTCCATTATTTGTTTCATTATTGTGACCCTTCCAACTATTTCTTTTTTCCTTCTGAAACTCTTTATTTCTTTAGGTTAAATCTTCTGTACCTATTCTTGTGTGTGTGTGTGTGTCTGTGTCTGTGTGTGTATGTGATATGTATATGTATTTAAATAGCATGTGTATGTATGTATTAGCAATTTTTTTAACTTTATTTTTTTCAGTTGATCTTGGGTTCCAATTTGGGTCTCAAACAACCATACTCTCCTAATTTTAATCTATTGGATGTCTAATTAGAAAATGATCTTTAAAAAAAAAAAGAAAAGAAAATGATCTTTATTAGCTGAAGAACATCTTTGTGGTGCTCCTGAATTTTTTTAGTACTTTTAGTTTTTTATGAAAATTTTCTATCTTTTCCAGGAACTCTGTTGCCCTGGGTATATATGTTTTGGCCACTGGACAAATGGTCTGGTTGTGTGTATGTCTGTGCGTGTTCATTTTCTTTGCTCATTGTTCAGATATCCCAAGTCTTGGTTTTATGGAAATGAAGGAAAGGAAATGTTGAAGCACGTTGGCCATTCTCTTCTTCCTGGAAGAAGCTTTTCAGTTCCCCATATCCTCAGTCTCCTTGAAATCTTACTGCTCTAGGGATTAGGGGCTCTCAGCCCACTGGTTCAGCTTCTTCTTGCTCATCACAAGGCCAGCACGATGTGGTCCTCTTGTGGGGGGCTGATGTTACTCTTCCCCTAGGGGTCTATAGGTCTCTGTGGGTCAACTCTTGCTTCTTAATACTGGTCTCTGCCTGAGAACAGGGATGAAATCTTCTACCAACCATTTTCACAGACCTTAGAATAGCCCAAGGCCTCCCTTACTGCCCACAGACCCAGAAACTGTAGGCTCTGGAGAAGCTTCCATACTGGAGTGGAGGGTAAGGGAGCTGCACTTTCCCATATTCCCATATTCCCATAATTCTGTGAAAGATTTTTCAGAGCACAATTCTGTCTTTCTAGCTACCCTCTTTGGTTGGTAAGTCTACTAGACATAAAGTAAAAATTTTCAGTGTTTTTAGTGCTTTTTATCAAGATTTTTTCAACTAATTTTATTTATTTATGTATTCAACAATGTTTATTGAATAGTTACTTAGGACCATCAAACCTCTATGTACTGAGGATACAGCAATGAACAAGACAGGCAAATTGTGCTTCCATGGAGTTACATTCCTAGCAACCTCACACCCAATATAAATGTTCTGTTTTAGCCAAGACCAGTTTGGACACTGAAGTATTAAGGTAGTACATGTTTTTGTTTGATCTGAAAAATTATATCAAGTCATTTCAGAGAGCACCCTAGCTTTGACTAAAGCAAAATTGCCTTGTCTTAATATTTGCTGTGATTTGTGAAATTCCATTTGGGGCTAAGAATGTTTTTATGTTTGGGGAAAAGAGTACTTTTTATGGAAATACAAAGATATATGAAGACTCCTTCATGGAGAAATTGAAGAAATGGATGCTGAGAAACTTGCTGTTATTTCCTGCTGGGATATAATTAAAGGTGGAAAAGGAGAAATAGGAAGAGTCTGAATAACTTACAGGAGGCAGCCATGTGAACACAACTGCTGGAAAAGCATTTGACTAACTAAATTAAATGTATCAGTGTGAACTATCTACAACCCGTTTCATCATGAACCATCACTAATTTGTTAGGGAATTGAACATGATGGGAACTTTGAAAGTGCTATCCTGAATAAGCATTTAAGAGAAATTCCATGTGGCTGTGTTTGGAATTCTTTGAGTTCATCATCTCATACTCAGGGATGAGTATAGCATATTTACTGGAATAAAAGATTAGAGATATTCTATGCTGTCATTGCAATTAACGTCTTCAAGAAATCAAGAAAGAACAAGAGTTTTTTTCAAGTGATTGAAAACTTGAATTTTCAGTTTAATGTTAGAGAAACTGTATTAGACTTGTAAATTTGCAAGTCTGCATCCAGAGGAGAGAAAGTAAATATGTTCCTTTGGTGTCCAGTTGCTATAGAAAGGCCATCTGTCCACAGATGTTCATCAGTTAGGGGAACTAGAATGTATCTAAATATTTGTGAGTTGTTACAATAGCATCATACATTGAAAAATAAATCCCTTTCATATACGTTTTTAAAAGTCTTGAATTTGTACTTCAATCACATTGAGATTTCTTTTGAAGTAAAGCGACTGTAATGGATTTTCTCCTATTCAGTCACAAGACTTCTCTCTCTCTCTTTTTTTTTTTTTTTAGTCACAAGACTTCTCCCACCAGATTCCATTACAATAAAATGGTTAATCTCCCCACCCCCTAATCAGTTTCTTATCTCAAACAGTATTTGATGTAAGAAAATTAAATACTATTTATCACTGTGAAATAGTGGAACAAAATAATTACAAAATCCTTTGGTGTTTATTAAAATAGTTTCGCAAAGATATTTTTAAGTTTAAAAAACAAGCTAGGGACGCCTGGGTGGCTCAGCCGTTGAGCGTCTGCCTTTGGCTCAGGGTGTGATCCCGGGATCCGGGATGGGATCCGGGATCGAGTCCCACATCAGGCTCCTCGTGGGGAGCCTGCTTCTCCCTCTGCCTATGTCTCTACCTCTCTCTCTCTGTGCCTCTCATAAATAAATAAAGTCCTTTAAAAAAAAAACAAGCTAATAATCATCAAGCATTTTCAACCTGCCCGTCTTATATTTCCATGAGAATAGCCCCAACCAAAGTGTATAATAAGTTTAAATATGATTGTTAGGAAAAAATATTTTTTCAGCATTAATGAGTGTCCCTTACAGACAGTGAGAAATGTTTAATTTCTTAACTCTTTTATTGAAAATTTGAAAGTGTTTAGAATATAAAAAATTTATAAACACATATACATCTGTGTCTATACATACAGATGTATAAACACATATAAAAATGTTTTTTTATTATTTTGTCTCCCTAAATATTTAGAAATATTAATCTTTATAGACTTTCTTCAGTATGAAAAATAAATTCTAAAAACCATGTATGTCCTAAGAGCATTTTCTGCTAAAAGTGTCTGATGTTGCCTATCAGCCCTCAGTACTGTTACAGATATATTTTTTTCCTGAATCAAATACTGGAGTTGGAGAGGTTATTATTTTATTAGAGCCAGTGGGTTTTATTTTTAAAAGTGTTTGTTTTGTTTTTGTTTTTTTGAGAGGGTGGGAATAAACCAAATTGGAAGATAAGAAATAGTTTTAAGTTTTTAATATTTTTTATGCTATTACCACTTTAGTGAAAATTTCACGAATAGCTACTCTATATCTTATGGGGGAGTAAACTGATATTGATGAGTAAGATTTATTAGGAAAATTAAAGATACTTTTGAGGGTCATATTTTGCTCAAAATATATTGAGAATAGCTTAAGAAAACTTTTTTCCTAATTTTCGTTTAATTAAATCTAGCTCTATGTAAAATAGATTAGAACATTATGAAATTAACCCAGAGAGCTGGTATGTTTAGGCCAAGAGAACAGAAATTGGTTTAATTATTGAGCACAAGAAAACGTAGCTGGCCAATCTAGATCATACATCACGTATGAAGTATAAATCTCAGGAGTATGTGGAGTGATTTTTTCAAGTAGTTTCTCTATGATTATTAATTTATGTGTGCCTAATGGATACAGGAAAAATATAAACTAACATTTGTTTGCTGCAATGTGTGTTTGCAGTCTTTTTCTCACTCAGTTTTTAAACTAGTTCCAAGAGGAAGGTACATATATTTACCACCTCAAAAACTAAGGCTTCCGGTAAATATGTAGGTTGTTTAAGACAAAGAATTGGCCATTTGATTTCCAGAGTCTGAGCCCTTCACCCAATCACTGTACAGGCTTCCATGCTTTAACTACAGCATCATATTGTTCTTTTCCTTATTGTTATGTGGATATAGAGGGCCCTGAAACACTCATCTTTGAATACAAGGTCTGGGAAGAGAAACTCTTATCTGTTCAGATGTGCAGAAATACAGATTGCAAATTGCTTGAGACAGAATTGTCTGTCTTTGAATTTGCAAGGCCTGCCACCCTGTGAAGCTCATCATAAGCATTCAGAAAACCAGAATATTGCCTGAATTAAGTCATGCTTCTATCTTCTCTTTTGTCAACTTGAGCCTGATTTTGTTGTTTGTTTTTAATTGAAATATAGTTGACATTTAGTGTTACTTTGTTTCAGGTGTATTACAGTGATTTGACAACTCTACATGTTATGCTACACCACAAGTATAGCTACTGTCTGTCATGGTACTACGCTATTACAGTGCTCTTGACTAGATTCCCTAGACTGTACCTTTTATCCTCGTGGCTTAATCATTCCATAACCAGCAACCTGTACCTCTTTTTCTCCTTCACTCATTTGGCCCATCTTCTCACCCTTTGGCAACCATCAGTTAGTTTTCTGTATTTATGGAGTTGTTTCTGCTGTTTGTTTAGTCCTTTTGTTTTTTACATTCCACATATAAGTGAAATCATATGGTATTCATCTACCTTTGTCTGACTTGTTTCCTCTAGCGTGATACCCTCTAGGTCCATCCATGTTGTAGCAAATGTCGAGATCTTGGTCCTTTTTTATGGTGTATGATACTCAGTCGTGTATCTGTATCACATCTTCTTTATCCATTCACCCAGCAACGGCCACTTAGGTTGCTTCCATATCTTGGCTATTGTAAGTAATGCTGCAGTAAACAGAGGGGTGCATATGTCTTTAAGAATTAGGTTTTTGTTTTCTTTGGGCAAATAATAATGGAATTACTGGATTATATAGTAGTTCTATTTTTAATTTTTTGAGGAACCTTCATAGTGTTTTCCGCAGGGTCTGTACCAGTTTGCATTCCCACCATCAGTGCAAGAGGGTTCCTTTTTCTCCATATCCTCACTAATGCTTGTTATGTCTTGTCTTTTTGACTATAGTTATTCTGACAGTTTGTAAAGTGATGTGTCGTTTTTATAAATTTATTATTTTTTTATTGTTCTGATTTTATATTTCCTTGATCATTAGTGATGTTGGGTATGTTTTCATTATCTGTTGGCCGTCTGTATGTCTTCTTTATAAAATGTCTATTCAGATTCTCTGCCCATTTTTAATCACATTATTTATTTTTTTGGTATTGAGCTGTATAGGTTCTTTACATATTTTGGAATTAACTCCTCACCAGATATGTCACTTAAAATATCTTCTCCCATTGAGTACATTGCCTTTTATTTTGTTGATGGTTTTCTTCACTGTGGAAAAGCTTTTTATTTTGCTGTAGTCCTAATAGTTTATTTTTGCTTTTGCTTCCCATGTCTGAGGAGACATATCTAGACAAGGCTGATGTCAAAGTGATTACTATGTATAGTTTCTTATAGGAGTTTTATGGTTTCAATTCTCACATTTAAGTTTAATATATTTTGAACTTATTTTTGTGTATGGTGTAAGATAGTGGTCCAGTTTCATTCTTTTGCATGCAGCTGGTCCAGTTATCCCAGCATCATTTGTTGAAGAGACTGTCTTATCTCTATTGGATATTCTTATCCCCTTTGTCATACATTAATTGACCATGTAAGTGTGGGTTTACTTCTGATTGATCCTCATTTTTTGAACCTTCCTATTTACTTACTAGTTCATAACTTAGTATTCATTTAAAATTCTCAATGTTGTTGTTCGAATGGGACTCTCAAATCTAATAGGTACTGAGTTTATAAATAAAGAGAACCACTTGGGTATTCTGAAGTTCACTAGTATCTTCCTCTTCTTTTCTCTCCTTCCTCCCCCCTCCCTTCCTCTTTTTCTTTGCTAGCAGGAGAGCTTGTCAAATGAATTGATACCTAAGCACATTTATGATTCTAGAATTTTAAAAGTATGGGTGAGAAGTTGTGTAATGCAGTCTTCTCATTTTGGGATTATGAAAGTGAAGATAAAAAAAATTATCCCAGATTAGACAGCCAGTTTTTATCATAGGTCAAATCTAGGGTTTTATTTATCTTAACACCACCTTACTCTGTGAGAGATTATACCTAAATGCATTTAGCTCTCATTAAGTTCTATATTTATGCAACAGCGATTTCTTGAACATGCTCTTTCCAGTCTTTGGCTTATAGGGCTGGCTTCATGGCTCTGTGACCTGTGTGGCTGTCCGGGTAATACACTTCCTTTAATGCTGTATAATTGCCACTTTGAGATTCTTAATAATTTGTTAACCAGGGCCCCGCATTTTTATTTTGCACTGGGTGCTGCCAATTTTGTAGCTGGGTCTGTCGCTGGACTTCGGTGACACAGAGGTGAACATTTGATCTTTATTTGAGGAACACATAGTCTAGTGAGGAGTTGGACACAGAAGCGCTAGGACTGGCAATGAGGGAGTAAATTAGCTTTGCCCAGAAGGAGAAAGGGAATTCCAGGAGAAAAGGGTAACAGAAGGATCTAGAAATAAGCCAGTGTTGCAGTGAACAGTCCCAGTGACTGTAGTGAATAAAGCAATGGGGTTGAGGAAAGATGTCAAGAGAGAAGAGAGCCTGGAGGATGGAAAGCTGAAAGTTACTGCACTTTTCTAGTTGACAGTATTGAGGGGCTATGCGCCTGGGAGGTTTGGAGTTTAAATGCATAGGGTTGATGAGAAGTTCATGCAGAGGGAGAGTCAGGATGACCCCAGGCAGTCATGTCCAGTGCTTGGGTGGGTGATAAATGCTGTTACTGTAGAGAGGAAGTAGAGGGGGCTGCAGGAAACTGAGTATATTGGTGCTGGTATAAATTCTCTCCCCCCCCCATTTCACCACAGTGTTCAGTCTTTCTGTGAATTCCCAGACTGCAGCGACTCCCACCCATTGTCCGCCTTCTTCAAACCTTCTCAACTTTTCTGTCTCATCCTTCTGCCCCACCCTTCACCTTCACATGTTCCATACATTTACCAAGTGAGAAAATGGAAGCCACCGAGTTCCCCCATCTCCCCACTATCAATTGCAATACCTTCCCCCTTTTTACCTCTGAGCCCACCTTTCAGAGGGTGGCTTGTCTACTCTTGGTCCCACAACTTATGGTTTCTTAGGTGGGTGTGTTTTCTCTCCAGTTCTCTACCTTTCTACTTTTTTATTCCTCCTAATGTATAAATATGCCCTTTATCTTCCATTAAAAACACCCCACAATGTCCTAAGTTCTACATTATAAGAATATTTTTAGGATATTCCTATAAAAATTTCTCCATGTTTTGACACTGATCTTCGCTTTCTTCCAGTTTACTCTTCAACCTATATAATACAGTTTCCACTTGCAATGTTCTATGGAAATGGCTCTTGAGCATGGCTTTCTTATTGCTAAGTCTAATATTCACCTTTTGTTCTTCATCTTGCTGCACTCGACTGTTTTCCTTGAGCTCCTCATTTGATGAATATCTGTAGTGCTATTTTTCATTTTCTCTCCTTGCAAGATCTTTGCATCCGATGTCTGAATGTGATAACACGCAGGATGTGGCAAGGATCAGTCCTGGAGGCAGCCTTCTCTCTTACTTCATCTCTTGTCACCAGTGTCCTTTCTTCACCTGCCCTCTACATCCTAAGGTCTTTTTCCTGGCCCAGACTCCCTTCACTGCTCCTCATCCCTGCAGCCAGTTAGTTGTACTTCCTCACTGGCCTCCCTCATGTAAGAATTCCAGAGTGTAGCCCTTGAGCCCCTCCCTGTCGCCCATGGCAATGTCTTCGGCCAGTTTTTCCATCTCTGGCACCTGTTCTCATTCAGTTGTTCACAATAGAAACCCAAGAATCTCACGCTCCTCCTCAGCTCTCCTACCTGATCCATCACCAGATCTTTTAGGCCATCTCCAAACAGCTCTTGAATGTAAATTTTGCTGTACTCCATTGCCAGGACCATTCACCTCTGATAAGCCACCACCCCTTGCTAGACTACTGCTAGCATCTGCTAAGTAGATGGCCCTACCTCCTCTTACTCTCCATGTAGCAGCCATGGTGCCTTGCAGAGTGGCTAAGATCAGACTCTGCCAACAACTTCCTACTTCAATTAAGATGATAAACCCCAGACTATCACCAGGATTGTGTGATCCCTGTCTTCCCCTATAGTCTGACCTCCTGCCGGCCTGACCTCCCTCTGGCTGCCTTGCTGAGGCCACTTGGGCCTTTTTTTTTCCCTGAAAAATCCCATGCTCTTTCTACCCCAGAGCCTTCCCACATGCTATTACTCCTAAGTAAACTGTGTAGGTTCCCCTCCTCCTTGTTTTTAGGGGTTAGCATAATGTCACTTTTTCTGGAGAAGCCTTGTCTTGCTTTCTAACCTTATTTTTGTCCTTCATGGCATTTTTCCTAACTTTAGCTATGTATTTGTTCAGTGTGCTGCATGTACCTGCGAGACCATGAGCAATCCATATGCGCAGGGAACTGTCTGTTCTCACCAGTAGATCCCTATCACTCACAGAGTCCTGGCGACCGAGAAGGTACTCAGTAAATACTTGTCAAATGGGTAAATGAATGAGGAGTTTAGGGATGAGAAAAGAATGTTTTCCCTGTGTTTCTAAGACATAGCTTCTCTGAGTTCAGGAACCCATGCCCATCTCACATAGCTAAGCAGTGTTGGTATACTAACATTAAGTTGCTAACAAAGTCAAATAAGTGTTTGATTTGGTCATTTCTCTCTTGTTAGTAAAATGTTTGGGAATTTGTGCAAAAGTATCTTACGATTCTATTATTTTTTACCTTTATGCATTAATTTTTGTTTTGATTTGCTTTGGTTTGGTTTGGTTTTTGGAATTAGTGCTGAACACTCTTTGGGAAGAGAACCTCTCCCCTCTGTAGCCACTTCTATTGCCTCTGTGGGTTCTGTGGAGATTCTATGGAGCATTGCTTCAGTGTGGCGGGAGCTGAGAGGAAGCCCTGTCATGGGCCAGTAAATGGAGCCACATGCAGAAGGACAGCCCCTGACCACAGGCTTTGAAGTGCTCTTCCACTGTTTACACAGGTCTGTCTCCCAGGGTGACTGAGTGTCCCATCATCTTGCTGAAGTCAAGCCTCTTTAGATGGAGAACTTGAGGTTACAAGTGCAGAAGAGTTTTTCTACCTTCTCCTTTAAAGGCTTAGCTTCAGTGAATTTTATTTTATCATGACATTTGTTTACATATAGATATGATGTATATTCAAGATAATTTTAAAGACACATTTTGTGAATTTAGGGGTTACTGGTAATTAAGACAAAACAAAACAAGAGATACTGAAAGTTGTGTTGTGTCCTTTATGTACCAGACTTTGATGAAAATGTTCATATAAGATCTATTAAAAGAAGGTTTTCTTAGTTATTCTTAGAAATAGGACACTAATTGAACAATATGTGGATGGAGAAAGGCTTTATTTTATTGCTTTTGCCACATTTTTCTTCATTTAAAAAGAGACTACTTTGTTATCAATTTGGGGGTACATTCTAAGCTAAAAACGTGGTATTTTGAACATGAGTGTTGATCAGGAAATTGTAAAGTAGAGATTTAGGAATGGTAGTGCTATCTGTGTTTAAAACCATAGTCAGAAAAAGTGACTTGCCTTTCATTGGTAGAATCTGAGTGGCTAAACGATGTTCACCTCCTGTAGTGGCTGTTACAGGTTGATTCTGTTGACTGGAAGCAACATTTGTATCATCCATTTGGACCTTAGTTTTTATGTGTGGTGGTAGCCGTAGTGTCTGTGTGTATATGAGTTGGCAGGGATGGGGGGAAGCCCTCCTGAGAAAGTGGCTATGCAATAAAAATGAAAAAAAAAGTTATAATAACCTGAAACATAATTATATTATTTTAATTCAAAATAGACAAGAAGAACCCTTTTGGAACAGATGTATAAACAAAATTAAAGGAGAAGCAACAAATGAAATTATAATCCTACTGATATATCACTTATCTCTATCTGGGGAGCATAATTAAATAAAGTTAGGTATGGATTGTAATGAGATTATCCACTCAAATGGAAAAGCAAAGATAGACTTCAGTAAAAAGTTTAATTTCTAATTATAAAAAATAAAAATCGTCGTCAACTTTAACGTATTACTACCAGCTTCAAAATACATAGTTATAGGATTAAAAATAAATGAAATCATGAAATGAAAGTATTACAGTTGGAATACATAAAAGTTTTTTTTTAAAATCCTATTTAGTTAAAATCAGTCTTTTTATTATAATTTCTAGAACTTATCCTAATTTTAGTGCTTGACATCAGATGGGGAAAATGTCAAAATACCCTTTTCATATAAGTAATTTAAAAGATTTAGGGAAGTCAGCTAGCAAGGAACACTTCTGGTGGGGCGAAGAGGGTGAGATGGGGTCAGAAAGTGCTCTCAGCTTTTTTGGTCCATTCAATCATTTATATGATCATTAAATGGGTGGTTTCTTTTCTCCTCAGCCAGATTTTGAAGTTCCTTTAATATAGGAATCTTTACAAAATATAAATTACTGTGGAAAAGAGAGTATACTATAAGAAAATAAAGTATATATTATAGTATTAGTAAACTTCACAGAAATGATGAAGGTGTGCAAATAGAAGACTATCAAACCTTATAAAGAATAAAGATTTTAGTACACGAGGAGGGTGGTCATTGCTCTATTTTGCAAATATTAAATATATAAAAAGTATGAATTCTCTGTGATCTACTTCATATGTTTAAGGAAATTAAATCATAATCTCAAAGAGGAAATTCTGTAAATTCAAAGAAATTATTTTTTTTTAAGATTCTGTTTATTTATTTGACAGAGAGAGAGAGAGAGAGAGAGCAAGCATAAGCAGAGGGAAAAAGCTCTCCACTGAGCAGGAAGCCCAATGAAGGGCCCGATTCCACGGCCCTGGGATCATGACCTGAACCAAAGGCAGGCACTTAACTGATTGAGCCACCCAAGTGCCCCCACAAAGAAATTATCCTGAAGAAAGCAATAGTAAAACAAAAATGAAAAAAAAAAGTGAAATGTTATTTAAGCTAGCATAAACATATTAAAAAACAAATTCAACAGATTTTCTGGTTTAGGCACAAAAATAGAGATGTAAAACAGGACAGGTTTCCTAAAAATATTTCTTTATATTTTGGAACTTAGTAAGTACTGAAAGAAGCATTACCAAAAAATGAAGATGGAGGAAGATTACTTAATAAGTGGTATTGTGGGACTAACTAGAAATTTAGAGAAAGATCCACATAAAACCTTACCTTAAGCTGTCAGTTTCTGCAAGAAGATAATTCTCTGTTTTTTAAGATTGAGAAATCACAAAAGAAAAGATCTATGATTACATGAAGAGTAAAAATTATGTGGTGAAAATTAAAAAGTCAAGCAAAAGATTAATATTTGCAACAGTACAGTGAAGATATTTTTATACTGAGTTAAAAAAATAAGTAGAACTATTAAAACTCAATGAATGAATGCCAAAAGCTATTTATTTTGACATTTCTTAAAAAATGAAAATAAGACAGTTACCCAGTGGTAAAGGGGATACTCAAATAAGGTAGCCACAAACAAAAATGCTTCATACACAATAAATGAGAATACAAGACACAAATTTTGTGCAGTCTTATTAGGAGGTTAAAAAAATGTCTAAAAACACAAGAAGGGAATACATACACATTTTGCAAAAAGTTGCATAAAGACTACAGGATATTTTATTTTTACTGTATTAGAAAAATTTTCTTTGTCATCATCTTATAGTTTCTTTTTTAATTATTTATTTATTTTTATTTTTTTATAGTTTTTTATAGTTTCTAAATTAAGCTTAGAAAGTTTACAAATAAGAATTTGTTTTTTAAATAATTTTTACTGCTTTATACCAAGTCATTCTTTTTTTTTTTTTTTTTTTAAGATTTTATCTATTTATTTGAGAGCGAGTGCACATAAGCATGGGGAGAGGCAGACGGAGAGGGAGAAGCAGGCTCCCCATGGAGCAGGGAGCCTGAAATGGGCTTGACAAAGGGCCCCAGGATCACGACCAGAGCCAAAGGCAGACAATCAACTGAGCCACCCAGGCACCTGAAAGTTTACAAAAAATAATTTGAACAGTTCATGTACTTGAAAAATAAAAAGCAAAGGAAAAAAATTGTAACATTTTTATAATTATTTTTATTCTCAAAAGTTTTACTGTACACATCAATATAATATTTCCCATTTGAATATCATGTTAAATATCAGTTTGAAATAGATATTTTGATTACATAAGAAAATACAAGTTATATCTTTTAGGAGTGGATAATGTAAGTTGTTAAGTATCTTTTTAGCACTAAGAGGATAATTATTTTGTTTTTCATTTGAATTAATATTTCTTGTAGAGTGCCATTGGTGGAAAATCTGGTAATTATAGATGTCCTTATTTGCCCTTCTTTTTACACATGTAGCATGCTCCTCTCAGAGCCAGTTTCCAGCGTAGACCCATTTAATCTCATGTGTGAGAACCAACCCCACAATCGGCTTTTCACTTTATTGTCCGCTGTCCTGTATACTCAGGATCATTTTAGCTCATCTGAACAGAGTAGAATTGTAGAAAGGAAATCTGGCTCCATCTATTCTATGCATCTTTCCTCTTCCTGTCTCCTTCATATTATGGGATCCCTCTGAGTGCTTGGTAATAGGTACTGGGTGTTATCTGTAGGGCCAAGGAGTTGGGTTGACCTTCTTGGGAATACAAATTAATCTGAAAACTACATAAAGGGAGCCTAGGTCTAAATTCCAGAGTGGTAAATCAGGGAAGGGCTAAGTCCAGAGGGAGTTTGGGAGGTAGAGTGGATGACTGATTTCAGAGTAGTGAGCTAGGAAATAATAGATTACAAAAACAAGTTTTAAGTAAATGGAAGGAGGACAGGGGTAGAAGGCTCCAGAAGCAAAATTAAGAATAAAGAAACTCTACACATATTTTTATTCATGTCACATGTATTTACTGATTGCCTGCTCTGTGCACACTCTAGATGGGACCGTGGCAATGTGATGATCCTAGAGCGATGGAGTATGAGAACCTGAAAAGGTTTTGTGTAGTGAGTGCACAAGTAGTTAAATTATCTACTTTAGATATGACATGTGCATGTGTTCAGTAGGCCTGGTCTTACATGTTTTTTTTTTTAAGATTTTATTTATTTATTCATGAGAGACACACACAGAGAGAGACGGGAGTGCAGAGACACAGGCAGAGGGAGAAGCAAGCTCCATGCAGGGAGCCTGACGTGGGACTCGATCCCGGGTCTCCAGGATCAGGCCCTGGGCTGAAGGTAGCACTAAACCACTGAGCCACCTGGCGCTGGCCTTACATGTTGTGATTGACTCTCTCTTTCACTGGCTCTTTTGGGTAAGTAAGTTAAGACAGAACTAAAAATACATACCATGGCTTCAGGAATAGGGGAAATTTTTCTTTACATAAATAATTATCTGGATCTTGTAGTGCTTCAAGCAATACCTATTAGGAATCTATATATGCTAATGATAAAGTTACCATTATTTTCTGATAATATTCAGTGTACTGGAGTGGACCCATTATATATACATTATGGCAAATAGACTTTTCCAATTGCTAACTTTCAAGGAATTGTGTTTCCTTATTTTTTAATAGACGTTTGTTAGCAAAGAAGTGGTGTGCGTCCAAAGTACACTCCTTTAACATATTTTGCAATGAAACATGTCAGTAAAATAGAAGAGTAGTGATTTATGATTCTTGGCCTTGACTGCTTTTAATGGCCAGTGACAGATTATACAAAACCATACAGGTTGAAAGAGAAAACTTGAAATCACAGGCTCACACTGAAATGCTAGTTTAAAGAGATGAACTAGATATTGAGAGGGATGAAATCTTTGATGTTCCATATTAGTTAGGCTGTTGAGTCCTAAAGAATATGAAATTAGGCTACTATTCTTCATTTCTGTTGACTCAGCCATACTCATTGATGTGCTTGGGGAATCATTAAGAATTATAGCTTCTAAAAATGCTGCCCACTGCGGTCCTGTTCCCCTTGTCCCACTTCAGGTTCAAGGGAGTTAGGCTGAGCACTCCTTCTCTATCTGACTAGGTCAAGATTTATGGTTTATCTTTTAAGTGCATTAGCTATAACTCTAGGCTCTAACAATGGTGACAATGATGATGGTGACCATAGCTACAGCCACAATTGTGAAGGACTTATTTCTTCAGTAGGAACATTTCAGCTTGAGCCTCCCTGTCACTTTCCCCCTGGGAGTTGGAGAGGATGGATGGCCTGAGGCTTGGAGTTTGGGAATTATGTGTGTAGTGTGTACATTTCAGGAAAAATGAGTTTTTATTGCTTGATATAAGCGAGGTAAAAATAGAGCTTACCTACCATGTCTTCCAGGAGGTTAGAGTCAAGATCACAATTTAAAGTGAAGATTATATGTTACGAAAATATTTTAATGAGATGTAATATAAATTAGTAGTAACACAGCACAGGTATTATAATAATAAAAGCTTCTATGCTTTTGAACTCATGAAATTGATTCTTGCAAGTCCTGTGAAGTAGATGTGAAAGGCTCAATTCATTCATCATATTTTAAGGTGAGGGAACCAAGGTTTAGAGAGCCTAACTGACTTTCTCAGAGCAGGGAACTAGACAGGAAGATCTTCATGTAGGGGCCTCAAGCTGTATGCCTAAATCATATTCAAAAACAAAACAGAATGAAACAACAAAAGAAAAAAAGAATATCTGGTTTTCATGTTACTCTATCAATTTCCCTTTGTCTCATTGAGTCTTTAGTAAAGTCTTAATATTTCAGAACTGGTCCCAACAGAGCCAGATATAATTAAATTAAACATCCTCATTTGGCCCAATATTGTGAAGGGGAGAAACTGTCAAGGCCTGTGGCAGCAGGAGTCATTGAGAAATCCCTACAGGGGAACAAGTGTTAGGGCCATCAGGGCTGGCTGCCTGCAACCTCACCACACTTCTCTCTGGAATCCCTGGGAGGTTCAAATTCTTATTTTATGAAGAAAGCCAAGATACTCTTCTCCAGGGAGTAATTCCACTCCTGGTGGTGGTCATCCTGGCTTTCAACCACATCTTGAGTGTTGCTGGGAACTGCCCGACCTCTACAGTCTTATACTCTGTTGTCTGTATCCCAACTCCCACCATCCCTGCTTCTCAACCTCACTGAGATATCCATGTCACATCCCTTGTCAATTCTTCCCTTCCAATTTTCTTACTCATCTTGGGATGTTCCTCTCTTCTACCTTACCTATGAATCTTCAGTTCAGCTTTTCTGTTAGTCATTTCAATGCCCTTTATCAATCTAGCTACCCTGCAATTATTAACCCTGTGTCAATGTGGTCATCCTCCTGGACTGGGGTTTTTGAATAATGTGAAGAAAATTAACACTGTTGTATAGGTTGTTGCTGATACACAGAATCTACAATTTAGCTAGACCCATAAAACTTTTATAGGGATTATATTCTTATTCCAAAGATTATGCATTTACATTCCTTAGAATGATTATTCCAAATCTTAATAGATCACTTTAAGTACTTATATCTCTAACAGCTTCTCTCATATTCAGTAAAAGACAGACCTGAGCAACCTTACATGCTCATTTTCAGACTTCTAGATACATCTACATTCATAGTCCTTCTCCTCCCTCTTTCTGGTAGGGTCGTAGTGGTGTCTCATTCTTTTAAACTGCCTTTCCCCAATGTCAACATGGTTAAGCACCTTTTTCATATACCTTTTGGCCACTTGAATTCCCTCTTATATGGTGCCTGTTCAAGCCCTTTACCAATTTTCATTTTTTAAAATTAATTGACAATAGGGTTTTTATGGATTCTGGTTATAAATATATTAGTATTTACATGTGTTGCAAATATTTCTTTTTTTTTTTTTAATTAACTTTTATTGGTGTTTAATTTACCAACATACAGAAAAACACCCAGTGCTCATCCCGTCAAGTGTCCACCTCAGTGCCCGTCACCCATTCCCCTCCAACGCCCGCCCTCCTCCCCTTCCACCACCCCTAGTTCGTTTCCCCGAGTTAGGAGTCTTTATGTTCTGTCTCCCTTCCTGATATTTCCCAACATTTCTTCTCCCTTCCTTTATATTCCCTTTCACTATTATTCATATTCCCCAAATGAATGAGAACATACACTGTTTGTCCTTCTCCGATTGACTTATTTCACTCAGCATAATACCCTCCAGTTCCATCCACGTTGAAGCAAATGGTGGGTATTTGTCGTTTCTAATTGCTGAGTAATATTCCATTGTATACATAAACCACATCTTCTTTATCCATTCATCTTTCGATGGACACCGAGGCTCCTTCCACAGTTTGGCTATTGTGGCCATTGCTGATAGAAACATCGGGGTGCAGGTGTCCCGACGTTTCATTGCATCTGAATCTTTGGGGTAAATCCCCAACAGTGCAATTGCTGGGTCGTAGGGCAGGTCTATTTTTAACTCTTTGAGGAACCTCCACACAGTTTTCCAGAGTGGCTGCACCAGTTCACATTCCCACCAACAGTGTAAGAGGGTTCCCTTTTCTCCGCATCCTCTCCAACATTTGTTGTTTCCTGCCTTGTTAATTTTCCCCATTCTCACTGGTGTGAGGTGGTATCTCATTGTGGTTTTGATTTGTATTTCCCTGATGGCAAGTGATGCAGAGCATTTTCTCATGTGCATGTTGGCCATGTCCATGTCTTCCTCTGTGAGATTTCTCTTCATGTCTTTTGCCCATTTCATGATTGGATTGTTTGTTTCTTTGGTGTTGAGTTTAATAAGTTCTTTATAGATTTTGGAAACTAGCCCTTTATCTGATATGTCATTTGCAAATATCTTCTCCCATTCTGTAGGTTGTCTTTTAGTTTTGTTGACTGTATCCTTTGCTGTGCAAAAGCTTCTTATCTTGATGAAGTCCCAATAGTTCATTTTTGCTTTTGTTTCTTTTGCCTTCGTGGATGTATCTTGCAAGAAGTTACTGTGGCCAAGTTCAAAAAGGGTGTTGCCTGTGTTCTCCAATAGGATTTTGATGGAATCTTGTCTCACATTTAGATCTCTCATCCATTTTGAGTTTATCTTTGTGTATGGTGAAAGAGAGTGGTCCAGTTTCATTCTTCTGCATGTGGATGTCCAATTTTCCCAGCACCATTTATTGAAGAGACTGTCTTTCTTCCAATGGATAGTCTTTCCTCCTTTATCGAATATTAGATGACCGTACATTTCAGGGTCCACTTCTGGGTTCTCTATTCTGTTCCATTGATCTATGTGTCTGTTTTTGTGCCAGTACCACACTGTCTTGATGACCACAGCTTTGTAATACAACCTGAAATCTGGCATTGTGATGCCCCCAGCTAAGGTTTTCTTTTTTAAAATTCCCCTGGCTATTCGGGGTCTTTTCTGATTCCACACAAATCTTAAAATAATTTGTTCTAACTCTCTGAAGAAAGTCCATGGTATTTTGATAGGGATTGCATTAAACGTATAAATTGCCCTGGGTAACATTGACATTTTTACAATATTAATTCTGCCAATCCATGAGCATGGAATATTTTTCCATCTCTTTGTGTCTTCCTCAATTTCTTTCAGAAGTGTTCTATAGTTTTTAGGGTATAGATCTTTTACCTCTTTGGTTAGGTTTATTCCTAGGTATCTTATGCTTTTGGGTGCAATTGTAAATGGGATTGACTCCTTAATTTCTCTTTCTTCAGTCTCATTGTTAGTGTA
The DNA here is from genome assembly GCF_018345385.1 of Vulpes lagopus. Taxonomy (NCBI): domain Eukaryota; kingdom Metazoa; phylum Chordata; class Mammalia; order Carnivora; family Canidae; genus Vulpes; species Vulpes lagopus. Next base: position 67,759,745 of record NC_054832.1, on the reverse strand, counting down.
TAGAAATGCCATTGATTTCTGGGCATTGATTTTGTATCCTGCCACGCTACCAAATTGCTGTATGAGTTCTAGCAATCTGGGGGTGGAGGCTTTTGGGTTCGGGATAGTCCCCTGTATATTCTCCGACCATAATGCCTTGAAATTAGAACTCAATCACAACAAGAAGTTTGGAAGGACCACAAACACGTGGAGGTTAAGGACCATCCTGCTAAAAGATGAAAAGGTCAACCAGGAAATTAAGGAAGAATTAAAAAGATTCATGGAAACTAATGAAAATGAAGATACAACCGTTCAAAATCTTTGGGATGCAGCAAAAGCAGTCCTGAGGGGGAAATACATCGCAATACAAGCATACATTCAAAAACTGGAAAGATCTCAAATTCAAAAGCTCACCTTACACATAAAGGAACTAGAGAAAAAGCAACAAATAGACCCCACCCCCAGCAGAAGAAGAGAGTTAATTAAAATTCGAGCAGAACTCAATGATATCGAGACCAAAAGAACTGTGGAACAGATCAACAGAACCAGGAGTTGGTTCTTTGAAAGAATTAATAAGATAGATAAACCATTAGCCAACCTTATTAAAAAGAAGAGAGAGAAGACTCAAATTAATAAAATCATGAATGAGAAAGGGGACATCACTACCAACACCAAGGAAATACAAACAATTTTAAAAACATATTATGAACAGCTGTATGCCAATAAATTAGGAAATCTAGAAGAAATGGACGCATTCCTGGAAAGCCACAAACTACCAAAACTGGAGCAGGAAGAAATAGAAAACCTGAACAGGCCAATAACCAGGGAGGAAATTGAAGCAGTCATCAAAAACCTCCCAAGACACAAGAGTCCAGGGCCAGATGGCTTCCCAGGGGAATTCTATCAAACGTTTAAAGAAGAAATCATACCTATTCTACTAAAGCTGTTTGAAAAGATAGAAAGAGATGGAGTACTTCCAAATTCGTTCTATGAGGCCAGCATCACCTTAATTCCGAAACCAGACAAAGACCCCACCAAAAAGGAGAATTACAGACCAATATCCCTGATGAACATGGATGCAAAAATTCTCAACAAGATACTAGCCAATAGGATCCAACAACACATTAAGAAAATTATTCACCATGACCAAGTAGGATTTATCCCTGGGACACAAGGCTGGTCCAACACTCGTAAAACCATCAATGTGATTCATCATATCAGCAAGAGAAAAACCAAGAACCATATGATACTCTCATTAGATGCAGAGAAAGCATTTGACAAAATACAGCATCCATTCCTGATCAAAACCCTTCAGAGTGTTGGGATAGAGGGAACTTTCCTCGACATCTTAAAAGCCATCTACGAAAAGCCCACAGCAAATATCATTCTCAATGGGGAAGCACTGGGAGCCTTTCCCCTAAGATCAGGAACAAGACAGGGATGTCCACTCTCACCACTGCTGTTCAACATAGTTCTGGAAGTCCTCGCCTCAGCAATCAGACAACAAAAAGACATTAAAGGCATTCAAATTGGCAAAGAAGAAGTCAAACTCTCCCTCTTCGCCGATGACATGATACTCTACATAGAAAACCCAAATATTTCTTCCCATGGGTGGCTTGCATGTTTACTTCTTAATGGTTTCCTTCTTATACTTTTTCAGCCTCTTCCTTTTTCTGCCGCCTCCTTCATTTGATTCCTTCTAGTTGTTAAAATATGTGTTCTTAAAATTTGTCTCCACTTGCACCCTCTTCCTCCATTTTTTTTAAGATTTTATTTTTTATTCATGAGAGACACACAGGGAGAGAGAGGCAGAGACACAGGCAGAGGGAGGAGCAGGCTCCACGCAGGGAGCCTGCCGTGGGACTCAATCCTGGGTCTCCAGGACCAGGCCCTGGGCCAAAGGCGGCGCTAAACCGCTGAGTCACCAGGGCTGCCCTCTTCCTCCACTTTTATTTATTTCTCAAATAAATGCAGTCTTCTTTTACCTGCCATCCTTTGAAAACTGGCGTAGTGTCTCCTTACCAACAGGGCCATAGATACTTGTAGTTTTCTTTTTCCTTCTGGTCTGATTTGAATTGCTTAGAGCATTTTATATAGCTGATGTCTGGGTCTCACTTGACACTCCTCTGCATCCATTGACTTGCCTGTCCTTACTGTCACCTCATCTTTACTCAACATTTTTTGAGCAGATGTTGTATTGCAGGCACATGGAACTTTATCTCATGGAATCTCCAGTCAGGTGGCAAAGATTGAACCTGAAGAAGCAGAATGTGGTTCACAATTGAAGGAAAAACATCAAAGCTTTGTGGGAATAAGAAGGATCCAGGACTGGTTTGGCAGGTTGTAGGGAATGAGGATGGCTTCCAGGAGGAAGTGATATTTCTGCTGAGACCTGAATGAGAAACAGTGTGGCCACCATCAATTCATCATTTTTATGACTACAGAGTTATAAATTGTAAACCTGTGTTTTTTTTCTAGTACAGGGGCTTAGTGAAGATAGATGTGGCTTATTCTTTCTTGTATTGTTCACACCAAGTACTATGGCCCACCAGTAGTGTGGGAGTGATAACTCAGTGAATAGCCAAATCAGTGCATATGTGATGGTGATTTTGAATCATACCAGATATCTATATGATGCTTGACTCTTGAATCCTGAGTTATGTGAAATTTGGAATGACCTTAGTCTTTGCAAAATACATTTGAAAGAGCACAGGACAAGGAGGCTGCAAATATTCATAGACACTGCCCTTTAATTCTTGTAGTGAGGCCCATTGCAGTTTTTTCTACACAGAACTTGGCTTTAATCTTCCCCATATAAAAGTGATTTAGTGGGTTACTGTCCTTTGGCTCTAGAGCCTGGCCATTTGGTCAGGTCAGTAATGGTCCCAAAGGAATAACCTTGTGCCAGTGGACCATGGAGACTCAGACACAAAACATGTTTCCCTTGATATATTTCTCCTACATTGTCCTCAAGCGTCTTGTAAATAATAGCCTTTACACATTATGTGCCTTCCATGGGCCAGATATTGTACAAGGTGTTTTGTTAATATTATCTAAGACCTCAAGTAATTCTGTAAGATAGGTATTTTATAGATTAGTAAAATGAGACATAGAGAAGTTATGTAAACAGTACCAGATCACATTGCTAGTGGTGGTAGAAAATTTGAGCTCATGTGTCTCTGACTCAACAGCCTTATCACTACACATTTCTTTTCAGACTCTGCACTGATCTTTTTCCTTTAGTCCTCTAAGGTTTCATTTATTCTTTGGACACTGAAGTGTTCAAGAGGAAGTAAATCTGATTTTAATCTTCAATCATTCATTCATTCCACAAAATGTTTTGTGCATCATGCATGGCTGTGTGTGCCACATGTCATGTTGTGTATTGAGGTTATAGAAAGAGGAATATCACACGGTCCCTATCTTCAGTGAACTCACACACAATAGGGAAGAGAAGCCAATAAACGAGTTGTTACATTCAGGGAGATAAGGACTACCATAGAGACATATACAGGGTTCACAAACAGGGAGCAGGGATTTTTCTTGAGATGGCCGGCATTTGGTAGGTTCCTCCTAGTTACTATCACTGGTCCGGGGACCTCTAATTATAGCCCCAACATGCTGAAGTATATAGCTAGACTGGTTTGACAAAAAGATAAATGGCTTAAGTGCCAGGGTGACAGCGTGGCCTGCCAGAGTTGTAACTCTCAGAGGTTCTCTGTACAGGTCTGCGATTCTAGCTTTCAACACTTGGTAGGGTGAGCAGAGAGGCCAACCGTTGGCTAGAAAGGACTCTTCTGGCATTCTCTGAAGTGTGCCTTGTTGCACTCTTCGGCACTGTGGTAGTCTCATCACTGTCCTGTTCCTAGCATTTGTGCACATGCCACCAAGCAGAGCCATGCTGCAAGTGATACAGATGCTGCCCTCATGAAGAGTACACATCGCCTTCACCAGACAGCTGTCTGATTACATTTCCCAGGAGATCTAGGGCTTCTTACAACTTATAGCCTCTTAATAAGTTTTGGGGAAAGAGCAGAATCAGGATTTGGTCACCTCATTGGACCTCACCATGTGTCAAGCTACACATGAGATGAACTAAAGCTATTTAACTTGGGGGGTGGGTGGTAAGTGGGAACATACTCAGATTTTTCTGTTTCTGACTGCCTTTCTTTCTGCCCTTCCCTTTGTATTTCTCTGTCTCATCAACACACACACACACACACACACACACACACACGCAGCTGTGGTTGCTGTTGGCCTTCATATGACAAAAACAAAACTCCAAAATCAGTCCTTCCATTTTAGTCAGTCTTTTAAAAGAACAAAGGCATGTAAAAAAAAGCATAAAATGGAAGTAAATAGGAGGGTTACCTTGTGCTAAACCAAAGTTGAAATGAAACCAGAGATGTCAATAGGGCCTTAAACTTTGGATTTCATCTAACAAGAGTCCTACTGAGTGTTATCCTATCCTTTGTTCCTTTGGAAAATTCTTGGTTTTCAGCAGCTGCCACCACGATCTGTCCCCAAAATAGCCCGAATGCTACTCCTTACTCAATCTGAGTGTTCCTACTTCCCTAATTACCCTACAAGGCTTCCAAGATGAATAAAAACATGCCCATCTAGCACTGCCCCCTTGACATGTTCAGAATTCTCAAATGAAGCTATTCACTGAGGCATGACTTGGCAGTGTTTTCTATTTCAGGTTCGCCAAATGGGTAAACCAAGGGCATTCATGTGGGTTACCTATTCATTAGGAAGAAAGCACTTCTCTATTCTTGCTCATTAGACTCTTCTACTTCCCTAAACCACATGAATAAAAGGCACCCTTTCTTCTTACCTCAGCTGGGTTCCCAACTTCTTTTGCAGTCCTTTTTATCAAAGAGAAATTTACAGGTCAGTATTTCAAAGAGGAGGCATTATTTCTTGATGCTATACAGAAAAATAATTAAGGTTTATTACACAAAAGCTGTTTCTCTTTGGCTCCTTTTAAGACGTTGTATCAATAACAAGGAAAATGTAAACATTAATTTTAAAATATCATTTTAATGAAATTTATGATTTGTTATAGTTACAGACTGGCCCAGGTTAGTGACTGTAAGGCATGTGAATATGTCCATTGAGGTTTGATAGTGGTTTCTGGCTTTTGTCATAATGTCAGGCATATAGAAGGTACTCCATGAATACTTGCTGCATAATGTTGTGAACTCTTATCCTCTACAGTATTTCAGAGGTGAGAAAAACTAACAGGAGATCACCAAAGAACATGTTGCAGGGCTTGTTTCATTCTTAGTAACAAAAGTATATTCTTCTTAGTAAACATATGTATAAGGGAAAAACAATGATGGTAGGGCTTAATGTAATCATACAAAACTGCTATTTAGGCCATCTCTGTCAAAAGATTCATGTTTTATGTTGCTCATCATCCCTGAGATTTCTCTTAACAATAGTGATATACAAAGGTTTGGGCTGTTAAGTCCTCTCATTTGTGCCTTTTAAGAACACAGTGGCATCTTGACAAGTTCACATAGCAAATCATTTGAGTTGCGTACCTGGACTCTAATGGGTGGAGTGAATGTGCAATGAAAAGATTTTGTTCCCTGCTCATGATTCTGGACTCGTTGAGAGTTTTAAAAACAAGGACTAGAATTCAAATAGAGTAGGGACGATTGGGAAAATGTGTTCTTCAGTGGTTGATTTACTGTTTCTTTTGAAAAGAGCTGTGCTCTTTGCTCACTAATTCTATAACAATTAAAATGAAATGTGTGAAACTGTTGAATGATCCCTGGATGAGCCTAATAACCCTGGGAATGCTCCAGTGTGTGAGCTAAGCTCCCTGTTCTAATTTGCTGAAGTCATCACAGGACTCTTGAAATATAGCCAATGACTGAGGATCTAATTTTTAGCCCACTCATTTCCTACCTCATGCATTTTTAATAAAATTTTCCCCAAAAAAGGTGTTTACTAACATGTAACTGTTCTTTAGGGTGCCCAAGTGAGCTTTATCCAGGCCAGATAATGCTAATTTTGCAGAAAAGATTGCTTTAAGATGAGGACCCTTTTGGAAATTGTAGCTTAATGTGGTGAAGGGGTATACATACATAATTTGGAAGCTATGAGAAAATATAGTTGACTTACCAAAGAATAGTTTTGACAGGCACCCTGTTGCTTCTTCTCAAATTGGATATAATACATCTTAGGTAGAAATCAACCTATTTTTTAAAAATTTCAGGATAAAAAATAAAATAACTTCAAATTCCAAGTTGCTAGGATCGAAGAATCTTTCAAAATAGATATTGAAAATATTGTCTGATTAATAAAAGAAATACAGTACCTAAAACTCAAGGCCTGATCATCTTAATGTTATAGGATTCTAGGTGCATAGAATAAAAACAACCAGTGTAGATTGAAAAGTTGTTACAATTGTATAGGTTTAATTTCCAAGGGAGTATTTAATAATTTTCTGTTTCTAATTTCATTTTTTAAAAATGGGGCACCTGGGTGGCTCAGTCAGTCAGACTCCTGGATTCAGCTCAGGTCCTGATCTTAAGGTTGTGGGATCAAGCCCTGTGTTGGGCTCTGCATTCAGTGAGGAGTCTGCTTAGGATTCTCTCTCCCCTCCCTTCTGCCCTCCTCCTGCTCTCTTTTTCTCGAATAAATAAATAAATCTTAAAAAAATAATAAAGTGTGATTAGAGCTGTTGTTTTAAGTAAGACATTGAGAGGAGCAGAGAAATAGAAAATGGAACAGACTTTATCTTGTCCATGACCAGTCATGGGAGCCTGGGCAAGTGTCTGTTTTGTATTTAAGATGATATAGGACAAGAAGAGTCATCTGTAGAAATATACCCCAGGAGATGGTGTGAAAGTACATTCCTGGGGGAGATACGTATCTTTTCAAATCCATCTGCTTAAGGGTGTTGTCCAGCAGGAAGGAACCCATGCAAGACATTATCAGTGCCCTATCAGTCCCAATCAGGAGATAGAGGAAGGTAGAGTAGCTGGATAGAGGTCCTGTCCTGATCACTTTGTTCTTATACCAGGCCTACGAAGCTGTTTTCTTCTTTCCTTTTTTTTTTTTTTTTAAGATTTTATTTATTTATTCATGAGAGACATAGAGAGAGGCAGATACATAGCCAGAGGAAGAAGCAGGCTCCTTGTGGGGAGCCCGCTGGGGGACTTGGTCCTGGGACCATGCCCTGAACCTAAAGCAGACTCCCAACCACTGAGCCACCTACGTGCCCCTATGTAGCTGTTTTCTAATGTATAAGTGAGTCTTCAAAGTTGATTTACCTAGCACACATAGACACTTAACACATATTTGATGAAATGTAAGGGTGCAAAAAGAATGAAGAAAGAACAAAGAATTGAAAGCCAACAGGTATGAGAGACTAGTCTTACTCTGTTCCTGGGTTGATTATTTAAACACTCCAGGATTAATATTCTATGATTTTATTGTTTCACATATCAGGAGTTTAAGCACCATTGGTTGCTGTAGGAGAGTATTTGCCTCTGTTCAGCTTGACTAGAGTGGCAGCATCTTGCTGTGATCTGATCCCTGACATAGTGATGTTCAGGGTAAAGTTCATAGGTCAGCAGAGGCTACCCCAAAGTTACAGGAAAATTTATTTTGGGGTGGACCAAACTTTACTTTGGAAAGTCTCAGATATGGTGAAAAGAGCAAAAAAGAGGGAAATAGTACATTGCCTGGCACAGAATAGCTTCTCCATGAACAGTGATTATTCTCAGCGTTATCATATTTACTGCAACATGCTTTACCCTTGATTATACAAAACATAAAGAAGTATTTTCTTATCTTTCAACCTTCAGACTTGCACATCCATTTTATTGCTGTTTTGATTGTTGATAACTGTTTTGAGAACAGGTATTTCTATTAAATATGACTTTAAAGCTTTAATGGTTATAGATCATTCAGCAGAAATTGAGTTTTAGGAGAAAATAGAATTTGAGCTAAGAAATTTCATAATGCACACAGATGGTAATGTTGACAAGAGGATATTGAAAAGACTACAACAGCCTTAAAAACTCACCTTAATGCAGAGTATGGTTATTAATTTGGATAGGCATGTAGTAGTAAATTTCACAAAGCGCCTACTGACTTTGTTGTTTCTCATTTACAGATGTACTCCTAGAGGTCACTATCTTTTATTTAATTTAAATTTAAATGTAAATTTTATTTTATTTTGCCTTTTAAAAATTTTTTTTGAATTTTGTTAGTTAATATACAGTTAAGCCACTATTTTTTAAAAGGCAAATAACTTTTGATTTCCTTTCTAGAGACCATGCAAACCATCCCTCTTCCTCTGTGTGTTCTTCCAAAATGCCTCCAGTGCCCTGTAAGTCTCCCCAGGTCTAAGCATGATGGTGTCCCCAGGTTCTCCTCCTTGGTCCTCCTCCTTGGTCCTCAGGCACTAATGGTGTACTAATGGATGAAAAAGAATGAAATAGTGTAGTAATGGATGAAAAGCGTGAAAAGAGCAGTTCCCTACTTGCCTTCTCCTGTTGGGTTCTAAGAACTTGTGGTCCTTAGATATATTAATAGATTTGAGAACTTTGATTCATTCCCATGTGTCTCTTTGACAAACGGAGAGCTGGGAGCCCTGAGCTCTCTGTGCTCTGCTAGTGTCTAATGATCCAGCCTGTGCCTCCAGTTCTGGGGAATAATTTTGGATACAACTAAAACTCACATAAGAATGAGGGGAAGGGGGAGGCCGGGTGGCTCAGCAGTTTAGCGCCGCCTTCAGCCCCAGGGCCTGATCCTGGAGACCCGGGATGGAGTCCCACGTTGGGCTCCCTGCATGGAGCCTGCTTCTCCCTCTCCTTGTGTCTCTGCCTCTCTCTCTCTCTGTGTCTCTCATGAATAAATAAATAAGTAATCTTTAAAAAAAAAAAAGAATGAGGGGATGGTGACTCTTCAAGCCTAGCACTTCAGTCTATTCAGCCTTTTTGAACTATTTGTTTTGCTCTTGGAATTTTGGTCTGAATCAAATACTGTGATTGAACTTCCTTTCCATTCATAAGTTTTAAACTGTTTCAGTGTTGAAAGATGTACTTTATATTTGTCATTAATTTGGCTCTGCTTGTACTACTTCTTTGTTATGTTTCTTACTCTTGCTTGATAGCTTTTTGCGTACTATTTGTATTACTGAATTTTAATATAGAAAGAATTCAATTTTATAATTTTTCACCAAGGAGGTTTTTTTGATTGAGATATAATGGACATATGATGTTATTTTCAGGTGCCTGACATAATTTAATATTCATATAGACTGTGAAATGATCACCATCATAAGTCTAGTTACTATCCATTGCCATACACAGTTACACACTTTTTCTCCCGTGATGAGAACTTGTAATATCTACTCTCAGCGACTTTCAAATATATGACACAGTATTATTAAGTATAGTCATCATGCTGTGCATTACATCTCCAGGCCTGATTTATGGTATAACTGAAACTTTGTACTTTCTGACCACCTTGAAAGTTCTTGAAGGAGTTCTTGAAAGGACTTGTTTGCCTTTTACCCCTGTACGTGGCGGGTGGGTAATGATTAGGTATCTCCTGTGAATTTAGAATTAAGAACAATAAAACAGCTCAGAAGGATAAACTATTAAAGCAGAATACAAGAAGTAAGAGCTGAGCTGTGAAAACCTTAATGAGAGTTTTTCCCAGCCAGAGAAACATCTGACTGAATATATTCATTAGATAAAGAAAGGATGTGTCAATCATGAGAAAGCAGTGGGGAGTTTGGGGGGAAGGCAGAGGCAGATATGGCTTGGCAATAGAACATAGCAAAGGAAGAGTCAGAGTGTCAAATTTTGACACTGATCATTCAATAACTGATAGTTTTAGTGAGGTGATAGTTTTGGCCCAAGACCCAGGTAATAGAATTTCACGTTCAGGATGAATGCCCGACCACTGAGCAGACACCTCGAACTGTCCTAGCCCTGGTGCTATTACCCTTTCAAGTCATAGAACTTGCCTGGTTCTGATCCCAGTACTCACAGAGAAGTATGAACAAGGAGAGCATATGTGGGTCATGACCCCATCAGTTCTGCTACAGTTTTATTTCTCCCTGTACTTTAGAAGAGTCAAGTTGCATTCTAATGCACCACTTTGGTTCTTGCGAGCATGGTAATTTGAATACCCTCCTGAGAAATGATTCACTGCTGTAGTGTGCTCACATTTCTGAGCCTGTGGAGCCAAGGGCCCTGTCCTTGTCAATCTGCTGCCACTCCAGAGGCCCAGGGTAGCTAAGCAGCTGGCTTCTGGTGACACGCTGACCACCCCGCAGGTGATTCCATTTTAAATGCCATCTTACCTACTCATTTTAAAAGAAACAAATAGCTTTTTTTCCTTATGGTTTAATGCACCCTTTTCTATTAAAAATGCTGCACAAATGGTTTTATTGTTCTGAAATTCAGTGGAGACTAACAAGTCAAATTTTATGTATGGATATTATGTTCTCTCTCCATTCTTTTCTTTTTTCCTCCCTCCCTCTCTTTCTTCTTTGTCCATTTCTTTTTCTTTCCTTTCTTATTTATTTTTCTTCTTTACTTCCTTTCACATGTATTTTTTTTGAGTACCACTCTGTGCCAAACACTAAGTTTTATATTCTAGGGATACAAAAACTGTATAATCTTGTAGGAAGAAAGAGACACATAATCAAATATGCAGTGGAAGGTTAAGCCTATTTTTCATTTATGGCATGAATTCACTTTAACTCCACAAGTATGGATTACACTTCCTTGTGTGTAAGCACTATTTTGGGTTTTGTGGAAAATGCAAAAAGCAGAAGGCTTAGCTTTAGGTTGTTGTGGTATTAAACATGTAGGAAATATAAGAAAAAACAACTCTATGCAGAATGTGAGAAATGTCATGTGAATTGTATAAAATGGTTTTGTAGGCAAAAACAGATAGCACTTCTAGCTGAGATATTCTGGGTTAAGGTGAATAGTGTTAGGTTGTGCGACAAGACTCTGTGAACTGAATTTAAATGGAACGGACTTAAATCGGGAGTGTGATTAAGGTAGGAGTGTGGGTGAGGTAGGGTAAGGCAGCTAGAGCTGGTCAGAACTGACTGAAGTGCTAAGGGTTAGAGATGACATTCCCTCAGCGTAGGACAGTACACTGGTAGCTGGTCAGGAGAGCATAGCACTGAGTTAAGAGCTGTGGTCTAGGATGAACAGACAGGGCAAGCTTGGCTGGATAGGTAGGTGGAAGCCAGAGCCAAAAGCAGTGTCCTCAGATAGCTGTGGGAGAAGCCAGTTATACTGAAAATTATTTAAAGGAAATCATACATTTTTAATTTTTCTCTTTTTTTTTAATGGATATGGCCTGGAGTGATCTAGGCAGCTGTACCTCAAAGGCATGTTTACTTGAGAGATTGCTCAGAGAGACAGCTTTCCTCACACTTCGTGTCTGAGGATGATATGGTAGCTTGAGGACTTGGTGTTTGTGGGCAATGATAAATACTTCATTCAAACTCGTGCCAGTGTGGATGTTGAGACAGCTGAGTCAGGGACTCGTGAGTCCTAAATCAAGGTAACGAATTGGAAGTCAATTTGTATGGTGATGTGAAGAGTTTGAAGGTTTATCAGAGAAGCCCATGATGAAGAGCTGTAACTGAGGAAGATTATTCTGCCAAAAGCAAGTCTGGATATAGGAGGACATTTATGGGTATATTGCCATATCTTTGGAAGAAGTATGAGAATGATCAATTAGAATAATTGTATTCTGTATCAAAGGTCATATTCATGGGACATGGTAGAAATGAAATCAATAGAACTTGGCAATCAACTGACTATGGGCAACGAATGAGAAACAAGAGTCATGTAATGCAAAGAATTTGAGTCCAGGTGATAAGCCAATTTCTGTAAAAAGGAAGGTACCTTAGCAGAAGTGGGGAAATAAGCAAGTACATAAAGCGATGTGGTAGCAGAACATTCAGATCTGCTGAAAAATATTGTATTTCAGAGCTGAAAGTTCACTTGTGTAGCCCACTGACAAAATGGGAAGAGGTACTAAACAAAGTAGCTCGTCATAATAACGTACATATTCTCTTGCCTCATTCTTAGAAAAGTGAAACATCAATACCAGCATATATTGAAATTTGAAAGGGCATTATTTTGGATATTTTTTATTGGAGTTTGATTTACCAACATATAGTATAACACCCAGTGCTCATCCCATCAAGTGTGAAAGGGCATTGTTATTAGCGCCAAGTTATCTTGAAAATTAGTGAGATTCAGATTGGGTAAAAAACATCCTAGTTTATCCAAATAAAAAATTGAATAATTTTATAACACAAATTATCCATCCATTATGAAGCTGCGCTCAAGTTATATACCAAAAGGTGCTTTGTTTTGTAAAAGTGATGTTTATTTTACTTTAGATTTTAGAATTAAAAAAATAATAATAGTATTTGCACATACATACAAATTTATTGAAATAAATTTGTTTAATCATGATTCAGGAATTTGCAAGTGTAGCATTTAAAAAATGATATAAATTGCTGAAAAAATCATTTGAATTGCTAAATTATATATAAGCATAAGATACATCTTATGTTTTTATTGTGATAGAAAACTGTCTGAATATTTCCTATTTTGAAAATGTGTGTACAATTCACATTTAGAAGGGCTTGAAAAGCAAGGAGTTGCCTGTCTACTAAATCACTACCTGTAACCTCCCAAATCTTTGAGTTTGCTACCTCCAGAGAACCAACCATCAGGCTTAAGACCTTTCTAGTTGTGTATTTGTATGATTTTTGGTTGATTGTGGTAAGTATTGATCATTTAGATTTTTTGTATTGTTGGAAATAGAATATGTTCTCATATTAGCAGGAGGCAAGAAAGACTCTTAGTTTTGTTGTTTATATGAAATTTTTATTGTTAATATGAAATTTTTGACACATCAGAAGATCTCCAAAAATAGCAAGCCAAGCTTAAGCTATGTATTTTAAATTAGACAGAATGGAATATTCCTGAAATTTTTGTTTCCCACTTTTGCTTGGAATTCTATATCTTGCTTTATACCTCAATTATAAGTTAATTTCATAAACTCTGATAAAGAAAAACTATTTTTTAAGAAAGATTTATTTATTTATTTTAGAGGTGGATGGTAGGAGCAGAGATTGAGAGAGAATTTCAAGCAGTCTCTGTGCTTAGTGTGGAGCCCCATGCAGGGCTTGATATCAGGACCCATAGATCATGACCTAAGCTGAAACCAAGAGTCAGACACTTAGCCAACTGAGCTACCCAGGGACCCCATGAAGAAAAAATTCTAAAGGTAATTTTTATGAAACAGAAAATTATTATTGATACAATGTCAGGCTGGTGATCTAGTAGTGTAACTTGTTTGTTGTATTGAGGTTTTTCAGATTGCCTTCTTTATACTGAGTCTTATAAAATACCTTAATGTGAGAGGTGAATATAGACTAAAAGGGAAGGGAAACGTTATGTGAGATTTAAACTTAAAAAGAATGAAAAAAAACTTTAAAAGAATGTAATTAAAGACTTAAGAGAGTATGTGAGGTTGGTGAAAGCAACCTTTTGGCTATGTTTTTAAGTACTGAAACTGGGCGTGATCTTTTAAAACCATTTGATTAGGAAAAGAGCTAAAGGACATGGAAGACCTCTATGTTTAAAACATTACAAAGCAAATTGTAGATATGAATTCTTAAATTGTAGAAAATAACTTTTTTTAATTTTTGAGAGAGAGAGAGAGAGAGAGCGTGTGCACAAGCATGAGTGGGGGAGGGGCAGAGGGAGAAGCCGACTCCTGTGAGCAGGGAGCCAGATGTGGGCTTCCATCCCAGGATCATGACCTGAGCCGAAGGCAGACACTGAACCACCCAGGTGCCCCCAAAAGAACAATTTTATATGCGGTTTCAGTATGTTTGGGAAGTATTTAGAAAATATTCCTGTTATATAAATATTACTATATTATGGTAGGTACATGAATCTTCCTCCTTTTATTTACTGTTTAGAATATTTATTATTTATTTTAGAGAGAGGTGAGTGGGAAGGGACGGAGGGGGACAGAGAGAGAGAGAGAGAGAGAGAGAGAATCTCAAGCAGAATCCTCACTGACTTGGGAGCCCAACTCAGGGCTCAGGCTCATGATCCTGAGATTATGACCTGAGCAGAAATCAAGTGTCAGATGCTTAACCAACTGAGCCACCTATGTGCCCCCAGAGACTTCCTCCTTAAAAAAACTGGCTTGTAGGCTGTTTAGTCTATAAAATTCTCAGTGTCAAATAAAGTAAAAGTGGGTATTGCCTTTACTTGGAGTATCTGATGAACCACTGAATAAGCAGAGGAGCTGGTTCTGTTTGCCCATCTTTAGGGGTTGTATAATCAGATCTGCACAGACCCAGAGTCTGCTGTCATCTGAAATGGAAGTAAGCTGTATGCATGAGCCCCAGCATCACTCAGGGAGTGAACCCCTTGCTACAGACCTTGCCATGAAGCTATGTATGGGTGGGGCAATGGTGGTGGTAACTCCAGGATCACTCTAAAGTTGGGACTGTTTCTCTCCAGGCTTGGAGGATTTCAACAGCCAATCTAGAGTCATAATCAAGACCACTCAACACCCATAGCCAGAAAAAACCAACACAGAAGAATTTCTGAGCAAAAGGGAGGCTCGTTTGTTCCTCGGATTCATTTCATGACTAAGTTATACCTGAAATCTCAGCCTTTGAAGAATCATTACTTAGATGCAAGTTTTGATAACTTATTCTAAAAACCTGTTCAAACCAAACCAACCAACTAACCAACCAATCAACAAAGCAACCAAACAAAAACTATAAACATGTGGAAAATGCAACATTTAAGTTGTTTCCTGACATTTTACATCTTAACTTTATGGCAGAACTGACTAAAATCTATGTTTTGGTGGGAGATTAGTGGAGAGGGATTCTGGATATCTTGTAGAAGAGTGTAGAAAGGGGAACAAATGAGCTGTGTGTTCTGTGCCAGGTACTTCAAAGAAGCATTGCCTCATTGAATCCTCAGGTGAGGTAGTGTTATTAGCTTTATTTTTAGGGCAAGAAGACAGGAGCCTGGAGGTGTGAGTATTTGAAGTTCATTCTCATAATAGGTGGCAAATCTATGCTTCCAGCTCATTTCTATTGGACTCCCAACATCATCATTATTTCAATGCCTGAGACTGCATTCACATGAGGAGGCAAGAAACAGGAGAGGAGCCCACAACTCTGCGAGGCCATCTTGGTGAATTATAGGCTGATGGGGCAAAGAAGAATAAATGTGGGGACTGCACCTCAGAAGTTATACTTGTCTGGGTCATCCTTTATCTAAGGCATTTTCCAGACTGGCTTAAGTCCACTTGAGATCCCCGGTGGCAGTGAACATTTATCTTAGTAGTTTTTATGTGGGAGTGTGTATGCCACCTAGGGCACATGAAGACTACTTGAGGTATACTTTCTTATGGAGACTTTTAGGAGAACCAGTTTCCAAATTCTCACCTTCCATACAGTCTTTTATAAAGTCATTCTACCTGTAATATGCCCACATTTCCCATTCTCAAATTTCATTTTCCCATTCTGCAGAATAAAGGCTTAACTCTTACTCATCCCTTATTTTATTGTAGTGTGTGGTTCGAGGGGGTAAAAACCACTGGAGGACCAAAGAAAGGAACATTCAAAACAGTTGATGTTAGTATTGGGAGAAAGGATAATAAATAGTGACAGAAAATTAAAATCTTAATTATAGACATCTTTTTGCAAAGAAGTAGGATAGATTGAACAAATGTTTTCAGAAAACAATATGCATGAGAATCAAATTTTTAGCGACATGTGAAATGTCACTATGAGTTCAAGTAGAGAAAAAAACTATATAAAATTCCTGATTCTTAAAGATAAGATGTTTCATGTCTTTTGAAATAGATAATGTTGGGTTCGCTATAATATTTAGATTCAATGACCATATTTAGATGAGTAATAAAGGAATTTTATTTCATTTTAAGTTTTATTTTATTTAAATTCAATTAACAAATAGCGTATTATTAGTTTCAGAAGTAGAGCTCAGTGATTTATCCGTTGCATATAATACCCAGTGCTCATCATATCCTGTGCTCTCCTTAATGCCCATCACCCAGTTACCCCATACCCACAACCACCCCCACTCCAGCAACTTTCAGTTTGTTTCATGTAGTTAAGAGTCTCAGCAATTTTACTTTAAAGTGTAATTAATTATAGTACAATAACAATTACATCTTTTGCAAATTCTTAATCTCTTTAGATGTCAGATACGTAGAAATAGGTGAGTTTAGAGGAAAAAACATTGGAGCTATATAAACAAGGAAGTGTTGAGGGGCACCTGGGTGGCTCAATTGGTTGGGTGTTGGACTCTTGATATAGGCTCAGATCATGATCTCAGAGTCATGAGATCCAGCCGTGGGTTGTGCTCCATGCTCAGCATGGAATCTGCTTGAGATTCTCTCTTCCTCTCCTGCCCCTACCCCCCTAAAAAAAATAAATAAAATCTTGAAAAAAAAGTTGATAATCACTATAGATTCTGGGTGTCTACAGATTGAATGACCTCTCTCCCATTTGAATCTTCTTTAACACCAACCTAGATAGGATCAACTCTGGGTAAGAAAGAGGAGATAAATGTACAAGGATCCCACCCTCCCCACAACTTCTCCAGTAATGCCTTTGCATGTGTACTTTAAAAGCCTGCTGAGCTGTGGGAGATGTTCCGGGTTTATAACCACAAAGACTGCCATCCCCAAGAAACTACTGGAAGGGATCTGAAAATTTGAAGCTGAGTATTCAAGTCTTCTTCCTAATGAATTGTCATATGTGTTTCTGTCTCCAATTTTCACGAGATAATAGTTGATAGAGTAAGGAGGGAATGTATGAAAATAAATGTCAGGTAAGCAGTGAGCTGACATGGGAACATATTGAGTTTAAATGAGCTACCTGTACCCTTCTCCCCCCTGCCATCCCATTACCAACTACTATTTCCAGCAAAGAAACAAGCACTTTTTTTCTGTGCCTATTACAAGCTAATTATGGGTGTGTGGCTTAAATCCTTGAAATCGTTGCAAAAACCAAATTTGTGTAAACTCTTTCAAGTCGTCCCTATTATTGATTAAATAGAAAATTGAGACTTTTTCTTCAGGAAATCAGTTCTTCAGATTGAATGAAGTTTTCCAGTTGCTATAAGTCATTTAAACAATGAAAGTTGTGTTTTGGGGAAAAAATGTTTTTGCAGAATTTTATTTGGCATTCTGATTTTTCTTCCCTTTATTCCAAAAGCTGGAAAAATGATAGCATAGGTATTGATACACAACTGGCATATAAACTTCCGCATGATGTAAATTAGAGTATTTCTTTGGAAGAGCAAATGCTCAAGGCATAAATGTCAGCAATTTTTAAAAAGCTAGTATTAATTATAAGGAGCTCAAGGGGAAAGAGCAGATATTACTGAGGGGAATAATAAACACAAAGGGCTGAATGCATAAAAAGGTTTTTCTATTTTGGGGAATTTCTACATATTTCAGTCATAGGTTCCAAAAAGCATAAAAGTCTGTCCTTTCAGAAACTATAAGAATTCCAGCACCTTTTGTAAAACAATATAGACATTAGCACAGCTGTTCACAGTGCACTAAAGCCCACATTCAGACAACTATCAAGCTGCTTATGGTGCTGAATTTCTGTGCTCTGGCATTTATTTATTCATTCACAAAATATTCTGGGGGGGCTACTATGTATAAAGCACTGGAGACATTGCTGTCAATAAAATAAAGCCTACCTGTGGCACAAGAGGGACACAACAATGTTTTCAGTTAGAGAACTGCAATAAAATGTGTGATGCGCTGTTATCAGAATTGTTTATGTTACTTGTCTCTGTACATTAGACTGCTCATAAGCATCCTTTAGCCAGTGAATCCATCTGAGAAATTATCTCACTCAAGTTCCTATGCAGGCTCTTAGAATAAGTTTATAAATTAAGGGAAGATTTAAAATAGTATGCATTTAATACAATTTTAAATAAAGTGTAGAAAGCGTAACTGGATTAAAAAATTTAGTTTCTTAAATTACCAGGCAAATTTTAGCTCTTTCAATATTTAATAGCACCCCCAGAAAATTCTCCTGCTGTATTAAACTGTCATTCAGCTGACATGTTCCAGAGTTGTAGTCTGGCTGTAGTGGCGGTCAATGTCACTTGGGTGTGCCATTATCCAAGCCTTCAGTAAGCTTAACAGTTCCCATTGCAGTGAGCAAGTGAAAAGACTTCCCTCTTGCTATAATGACAGGCCCAAGATATGTGAAGAAACCAGACTCCTGCCCTTGACTTTAGGCAGCATTAACTGTATTGATAGAAGCCGATCTTTCCTTATGAAGGGGATTCTCATTTCTGTAATCATTATCTGGCTCCAATCGCAATGCTAGCCTATATGACATACTTCTTCCTCCTCAGCAGAAGTAGATCTAATGATTAGCCCCAACTCCTCATTTGTGTTGCATTAGGATTTGGCATTTTCTTTGATAGGCAGTCTTTAGTTGAAGAGAGAGTTCTGTCCATTTGAGGTATCCCTATAATGACTATGTCTTGCCAAATAATATATTTGCCAATAATCAGAACACCAAGTCCTTTGCAGCAGATATTTTTAATATGCAATTTACCCTGTATTTCATGCTAGCAAACACTGATGTAACAAGGCTCTGTAATCAGGAACCCAAAATTCTCCTGTGAAGGAAAATTCTTTGTTAGAGGAGATTAAATCTTGAGAGCTCTAACTCATGAAATTTGCAGGTAAGATGATTTGTCCCGCTTGCCTGCCTTCACTAGCTGCACTCAGCTTGGAGAACTTTACTGGGGATGGAGTGACTGGGTGTTTGGTGTCAATAGATCATAAAAGAAGACTTAATAGATTTTTTAAAGACATAGTCATCATATAGGATGCATTTCCTTTTTCTGACAAGGATAGCTAATCTGGTTTGGTACATGTTATTGAAGTAGCAATCACTGTTTAACTGCATATTACAGTTGTTTAAAAAGAAACTAGAAAGGAAAGTATTGTTGAAAATGGAATTCATAGAAAGCTCTTGGATAATCCATTTCCAGAGTTCTACTACAAATACAAAGTGTAATGTGAACATAATGTCATGCATATTATTATTTTATAGATTTCTGTTACACATATTCAGAGTGCTGTCAGCCCAGGACCCATCTATTAAATGTCTTAACCTCAATTTCCAGGGTAGCCTTAGGGATTCTTTAGAATTTGTTGCAAATGCTAAGGATAGATGATCTTTAGTGCTGGTGGAGTCACCCACTTGTCCATAATACTTCACTGGAGTTTATGTAGCAAGGGAACTATTTTTTAAAAGTTGTTTATCTTGGGGCCTCAGAATGAGAGGGTCACCCTGCATACAATATGTAAAATATAAAATGTATCTGAAAATAAAATAGAAATATACCTGAAAGAAGCATGTTAACTTGGGGAAGGGCAGAGGTCAAAGATGTGGCCATCTTGGTCTAATGTGGCAATGTTATAGTATAATTTTTTTGCACTGGCAGGTGATGACCAATCATAAAAAGATGAATTTTCTTAACTGAAATGCAAGTATTTGTGAAAGGAGTGGCAGTCTTAAGAGAAGATTGATATATTTCCATCAATCTCTCCTCTGTTACAGGGAAACTCAGATTTCATTTTTGGAGAGTGGATATGGAAATATATTAGTATTTATTCTCAATGATTACTGTAGAATATTTGATTATTTCAAAACAAGTTTTTTTTTTTTTTTTTCTGCAAACCCATGTTATAGGGGAAGCACTTTAAATGGGCCTCTGCAAACGCTTACTGGATAAATACTACATGATGAATCTATTTTAAGGTCATAAAAGAGGAATAATAAAATTAGATATTAAAAATGGGTCAGGGGCACCTAGGTGGCTTAGTCAGTTGAGCGCCCGACTTTTGATTTCAGCTCAGGTCATGATCTCAGAGTCATGGGATTGAGCTTTGTGTTGGGGAGTCTGCTTGAAATTCTCTCCTTCTCCCTCTCCACCTCCCACCATGTTATCATGTCTCTCTTTCTTTCTCAAATCTTAAGTGGATCATATCATAGATGGGGAGAAAATATAATATATGTATATATTATAAAGGATTGTTATCTGAAATATACAAAGAACTCTTAAGACTCAACAATAAGAAAACAAATGATCCAATTTAAAAAAGAGCAAAAGATCTGAACAGACACTTCACCAAAGATGTTATATAGATAGCAAATGAGCATATAAAAAACTGTTTAGCATCACGTGTCATCAAGAAATTTCTCATTAAAACTGCATGCCTACGTAAATTTAGCCAAAGAGGCAAAAGACCTACATTCTGAAAACTGTGTAAGACATTGATGAAAGAAATTGAAAGCAACATAAACAAATGGAAAGATCTCCTATGTTCATGGTTTGGAAGAATTAAAATTGTTAAAATGAAAAAAAATAAAATAAAATAGTTAAAATGTCCATACTACCAGAAGCAATCTATAGGTTTAATGCAATATCCCTATCAAAATACCAATGAGCATTTTTCACAGAACTAGAATAAATAATCCTAAAAGTTGTATGGCACTGCATAAGACCCTGAATAGACAAAGCAATCTTGAGAAAGAACAAAGCTAGAGATATCGCAATCCCAGATCTTAAGATATACTATAAAGTTATAGTAATGCAAACAGTATATGGTACTGGCACAAAAACAAATGTATAAATTAATGGAATAAGATAGACAACCCAGAAATAAATCCACACCTATATGGTCAATTAATCTATGACAAAGGAGGCAAGAATATACAATGGGGGAAAGGACACCAATAAATGGTGCTGGGAAAACTGGACAGCTACATACAAAAGAATGAAGCTGGACCACTTTTTTACACCATACACAAAAATAAGTTCAAAATGGATCAAAGACCTAAATGTGAGACCTGAAACCATAAAACTGGGGCACCTGGGTGGCTCAGTTGTTTAAGTGGCTGCCTTCAGCTCAGGTCACCAACTCAGGGTCCTGATATTGAGCCCCATATCAGGCTCCTTGCTCAGAAGGGAGTCAGCCTCTCCCTCTCCCTCTGCTCCTCCCACCACTTGTGCTCTCTCTCCCTCTCTCTCAAATAAGTAAATAAAATCTTTTTAAAAAATGAAACCATAAAAATCCTAAAAGGAAACCTAGGCAGTAATCTCTTGGGCATTGCAATATATTATGCAGGCAGTCTGATCAGGCAAGGAAAACAAAAGCAAAGTTAAACAGTTGGGACTATATCAAAATAAAAAGCGTTTGCACAGAAAGGAAACTGCAAACAAAACAAAAAAACAACCTAGTGAATGGGAGAAAATATTCGCAAATTATATATTTGATAATAGGTCAATATCCAAAATATAGGGATGCCTGGGTGGCTCAGTGGTTGAGCGTCTGCCTTTGGCCCAGGGCATGATCTGGGGATCTGGGATCGAGTCCCATGTCAGGCTCCCTGCGGGGAGCCTACTTCTCCCTTTGCCTGTGTCTCTGCCTCTCTCTCTCTCTCTCTCTCCCTCTGCATGTCTCCCATGAATAAATAAATAAAATCCTAATATATATATATATATATATATATATATATATATATATATATCTCCAAAATGTATAAAGAATGTATATAACTCAATACCAACAAAGCAAAACAAAACAAAACAAAATCCCACAAACAATGCAATGAAAAAATGGGAAGAGGACTTGAAAAGACATGTCTCCAAAGAAGACCTACATATGGCCAACAGACAAATGAAAATATACTCAATATCACTAATCATGAGGGAAATGCAAGTCAAAACCACAATGAGATATCTCCTCACACTAGTCAGAATACCTTGTATTAAAAGGCCAGAAATTACAAACGTTGATGAGGATGTGGAGGGAAGGGAAGGAGCCCTTGTGCTCACCTGTGGGAATGTAATTAGTGCAGCCAGCATAGAAAACAGTATGGATGCTCCTCAGAAAATTTAAAATAGGAATACTTAAGTTTCAGTAATTCCACTGCTGGGTATTTACTGAAAGAAAATAAAAACATGAATTCAAAAGGGTATATGCTTTCCTATGTTTATTACACCATTATTTACAATAACCAAGATACAGAAGCAACCCAAGTATCCATCAATAGATGAATGGATAAAGGCAAGGTGATATATACCTACAATGTAATATTAGTCAGTCATAAAAACAAATGAGATCTTGCCTTTTACAACAACATGTATGGACTGGGAGGGTATTATACTGGGTTAAGTCGGACAAAGAAAGACAAATACCATATGATTTCACTTATATGTGGAATATAAAAAAACAAAACAAACATCTTGAATACAGAGAACAAACTGGTGGTTGGTAAAGGGGAGAAGAGTGAAGGGGTGGGCAAAATAGAGGATTAAGAGGTACAAACTTTCAATTTTAAAATGAGTAAGTCACAGAGATGAAAAGTACAGCACAGGGAATATAGTCAATAATATTGTAATAATGGTATATGACAGCAGGTGGTGATTATACTTATGATGATCATTGAGTAATGTATAAAGTTGTTGATTCAGTATGTTGTATGCCTAATACTAATATAACTTTGTATGCCAATTATACTTCAACTGAAAAACAAAGGAAAGGAAAACTAATTATGTCTGTTAGAATGGTTAAATCCAAAATGATGTCAACATGAAATACTGCAAGGATGTGGAACACAAACTCTCATTCATTACTGATGTGAATGCAGCATGGCTCAGTCACTTTGGAAGAAAGTTTGGAGGTTTCTTACAAAATTAAACATATTCTTATCATATGACTCAGCAATCATGATTCTTGGTATTTAACCAAATGAGTTAAAAAATGTGTACAAAAACCTACATACACACAAATGTTTATAGCAGCCTTATTCTCAGTTTCCAAAACTTGGAAGTAACCAAGGTATCCTTCTGTAGGCAAACTGATAGACAGACTATGTCGAATCTGTATGATGGAATATTATTTAACAATAAAACAAATGAACTATGAAACCACTAAAAGACATGGAGAAAACTTAAATATATATTGAATGAAAAAAGGCTACAAACTATGGGATTCCAATTATGTGACTTTTTTTTTATGTGACATTTTGGATAAGACAAAACTATGGACATAGTAAAAAGTATCAGTGGTTGCCAGACTGTGGGAGTTGGGAGGGAAGGATGGATAGATGGAGCACAGGATTTTTAGGGAAATGAAACAAGTGTGTATGATATTATAATGTCATCATACATGTGTCAAAACTCATGGATTGTACATCAAGAGTGATCCCTAATATAAACTATGGACTTTAGTTATCAGTAAAGGGTCAATACAGATTCATCCATTGTAACAAGCATACCACACTAATGAAAGATTTTAGTAATAGGGAAAACTGAGTGGAGGAAGGTGAAAGTATAGATGAGAACTCTATAATTTCTGCTTATATTTCTATAAAACTAAAATTGCTCTAAAAATAAAGGCTGCAGACTTTATTAAACATATTTAGCTGGGTCCCTAAATGGAAATTATTACATTCTAAACTTTTATAATCTAAAAAAATATATAGTTGTGTGTAATAAAATTACATTGAAAATCTGATTGCATACTCTCCTTCTCTCCCAAATTCAAACTGACCTTTCAACCAGTAATTAAAAACTGAGATTGAGGGATCCCTGGGTGGCGCAGCGGTTTGGCGCCTGCCTTTGGCCCGGGGCGCGATCCTGGAGACCTGGGATCGAATCCCACGTCGGGCTCCCGGTGCATGGAGCCTGCTTCTCCCTCTGCCTATGTCTCTGCCTCTCTCTCTCTCTCTGATGACTATCATAAATAAATAAAAATTAAAAAAAAAAAAAAAAGAAAAAAAAAAAAAGAAAAAAAAAAAACTGAGATTGATTTGATAACAATGTGTTGAATTAAATACACATATCTTGCAGCTGGGCTATTTTATCAATTGTTATATAATGCATTTTTTTTTTTAGTATAAGTTGACACACAGTGTTGCATTCTAATGCATTTTTTTTCAGGAAATATTCATTACAAGAGAGAACTAAAACTTTAAATGCCAGTCTCCTTTAAGTGGCTTTATGTTAAATTGAAAAAAAAAAATGCCAGAAAAAAAAAAAAAAACAGAAAGAAAGCACTAAATTCCCAACCAGTCAACAGAACAAGGCACATTTAAACCATTTTGACTGCTCTCTAGTAAAGAATGGGATCTTTGAAGATTAACAGTTTGATAAGTCACAGCATCCCACCCGGGAAAATGAAATGTAGCTTTCCATTTTGCTGATAGTCCAAAGTAGCAAATTGCTTATTCTCTCTCTTGGTTGCAAGCTTGGGCATCTTGGACCTTTATGTCCTTTACTGGCCTAGAAAAAAAAGATACTATATAAAAAGAAGTGTCATCTTGCAGTGTTTTTCTCTGCCCTAGCCCCCTGGTTATTAAAGTATACAGAATATAATGGATATTTTAACTTTTCCATGAAAATGAATTCAGATGGAAATAGTTCAAAAAAACTAAATGTATGTACTTTTAATCTTATAAAAATTGCTGACACATTACTCATTCTATATAATGCAGCCTTTTAATAATTTATCCTCTATTATGCAATCTATTTTCTGAATACAAAATATAGTTTATTAAATATAGCACCACTGTATGATCTGTGCCCTTACTTGTAGGGTGATCATGGGAATTTTAGTCTTCAACTTATGATAACTATAATTTGTTTAAATAATAACATAAGATCCATAAGGTTCAGCACATTATAGGTGCTGAATAAATACTTGTTAAATGAAAGAGTGAAAATTAAATAAGATATGTATATATTAACACCCAGTAGCATTAACTACTAATTTTAAGGATTCTCTTTGTATATTAGCTAAAATTTTTATTTTGAGATTAAAGTAGATTCATATACAATTGTAAGAAATAATACATAGAGTCCCATCTATAGTTTACCCAGTTTCTTTCAATGGTAACATCCTGCAAGACTATAGTACAATATCACAATCAGGTTACTGACATTGACAGAGTCAAGATACAGACATTTCATCACTATACAGATCCCACTTGTTGCTTTTTATCTTTCTTTCTAGATATTTTTTCAGTTCGTTTTAATGTGGCAAAATGCACATAACAGAATTTACCATCATAATCATTTTTCAATGTGTAGTTCAGTGGTATTAAATACATTTATACTATTGTGCAACCATAACCACCATCCATCTCCAGAACTTTGTTTATTAAACAATAACTCTCCACGCTCCCCATTCCTTTGGCAACCACCATTTCATTTTTTTCTCTGTGATTTTGACTACTCTAGGTATCTCTTATAAGTGGAATGATACAGTATTTGTCTTTTTGTGACTGGCTTATTTCATTTAGAATAATGTCCTCTGGGTGCCTGGGTGGCTCAGTTGGTTAAACATCCACCTTCAGCTCAAGTCATGATCTGAGGGTCCTGGATGGAGTTCCATGTTGGGCTCCACACTCAGTGGGAAGTCTGCTTCTCCCTCTCCCTCTGTGCCTCCCCTACTTATAGTCTCTCTGTGTCTCTCAAATAAATAAATCAAATCTTTAAAAATAAAGAATAATATCCTCAAGGTTTATCCATGTAGTACTGCATGTTACCACTTTCTTCCTTTCTAAGGAATGTATTGATTCCTTATTCATTCATTCAGTTATTCATTCATCTGTCAATTGACACTTGGGTTGCTTCTATATTTTACCTGTTGTGAATAATGTACAAATACTTCTTTGAGACCTAGCTTTCAGTTGTTTGGGTATATATGTAAAAGTGGAATTGCTGGGTCAAATGTCAAACTTATTTTTAGTTTTTTGGGGAATTGTCAGCTTGTTTTCCAAGTGGCCACACCATTTTAAATTCCTACCAACAGTCCACAATGGTTCCAGTTTCTCCACATTTTGGCCGACACTTTTTTCTTCTACTCTTCCCTTCCTTTCCCTCTTTTTCTTCTTTCTTTTATAGCAGCCATCCTAATAGATGTGAGGTGATATTGTGATTTTTTGATTTGCCTTTCCTTGGTGATGAGTGATGTTGAGCATCTTTCCATGTGCTCACTGGTCTTTGTATACCTTCTTTGGAGAAATGTCTATTCAAATTCTTTCCTCATTTTTGTATTGGGTTGTTTCTTTTGTTGTCGTTGAGTTTTAAGAGTTCTCTATATATTCTAGGTAGCAATCCCTTATCAGATATTGGCTTGCAAATATTATATATATATTATATATAATATATATATATATATATAGTTGCCTTTTCACTCTGTTGAACATGTCCTTTGAGGCACAAAAGTTTAAAATTTTTATGAAACCAAATCTATCTATTTGTTTTCAGTTGCCTAGGCCTTTGATGCCAAATCTAAGAAATCATTGCTAAATCCAATATCATAAAGCCTTTTCCTCATGTTTTCTTCTAATAGTTTTGTACTTGTTAGTTCTAACATTTAGGTCTCTGATCCATTTTTTAAAAAATATTTTATATTTTTAAATAACCTCTATACCCACCGTGGGCTCTAATTTACAACCTTGAGATTAAGAGTCACATTCTCTACTGACTGAGCCAGCCAGGAGCCCCTGTCTTTTATCTATTTGGGTTAATTTCTGTATGTGGTGTTTATGTGAGGGTTCAGATTCATTCTTTTGTATGTGGATATCCAGTTTACCCAGCACCATTGGTGAAAAGGCTGTCTTTTGCTGCATTATATGCATGTGGCACTTTATTGAAAATCATTTGACCATAAATTTGAGGGTTGTTTCTGGACTGTATTTTATTCTGTTAGTCTGTATGTCTGTCTTTATGCCAGTACCACACTATTTTGATTACTGTAGGTTTGTAGTAAGTTTTAAAATCAGGAAGTATGAATGAATCTTTTAACTGTTCTTTTTAAAGATTGTTTGGCTATTTGAGGTCTCTTTAGATTCCAAATGAATTTTAGTATGGATTTTTCTGTTTCTGTAAAAAAAAAAAAAAAAAGTCATTGGGATTTTGATAAAAATTACATTGAATCAATCTGTAGGTCACTTTGGGAAATAATAATATTTAACAATATTAAATCTTCCCAATTCACGGACATGGGATATCTTTCCTTTTATTTATGTCTTCTTTTGTTTTAGCAATGTTGTGTAGTTTTCCTTGCATAACTTTCTTTTTTGAATATTTTGTTATTTTAAAGCAATTACCTTAATAATGATTTTTTTTCTTATTGGCTCAGTTCTTAATACATTACCATCATATTACAATGTTACATTGAACATTGATCCATCTATTACTATTCATCCAGCTTGGTTTACTTGTAGGCAGATAGAGAAATGCTTATCAATTGTGGCTCTGGGCTAAAAACTTATTAGAATGGCTAAATGACATTTAATGCAGAATAGAATATAGTGTCAGTAGACAAGCCTATTATTGTAATAATTCAGTTTTTGAATTACATCTCACTAAGCTCGGCATTACCTTGTATAGAATTCACAAGTCCAATGAAAGGTAAAATAGTTTAATATCCTTTGCATTGTTTATGGTTCTCATTTTCTTGCTTAATGGACCTGCTATTTCAGACATTGTTTTCCTTTGCTTTTTAATCAGCTTAAATGTATCAAAATACCCATAATGAGACAAGTCTTGTTACAAGTAAAGCATGAGAATCTATGGGTAGCAATGTTGATTTTTTTTTCTTTTCAAGATGTAAAGAGATGGTGTAGATATAATCTCACAGGGCTTTCCTGTCTGCTCACCCATCTGGGAATAAATCACCATATGCCATTTAACCGGTCTTCATTGCTCCAGATAGCATATGCAAAAGAAGACCCTAACAATCCAGAGATTACGGCATACTTTATTTTAGCAAAGAAACATATCTGAAAGATAGTAAATCTGTCTTTTACATCTTTAAATTCTCCAGAGTAATTAACCCAAACTTGCATAAGTGTGTTTACTTTTTGTTCATTTGCTGATTTAGTAATTAATTCTCAGATATCAATTAGGACTTCTAGGGCTAATTGCACAGCTATGCACTGGAGACCGTGAGCTCCCCTAGGGATTCCTGCCTCCTGCTACTCATGCCCTTGAGTAGGTCCCCTCCTACATTACAACAGAATTGGGCTGTGTGACTAACAGAATATAATAGACATCATGGCATGTCACTTCTGAGATTAGATAGTAAAAACTGTAGCTTCTGTCTTGGACTTTTTTATTTCTTGGGTCACCCTGTCTGGGAAACCATGCCATCCGCAGCTCTATGGAGTGGCCCATGTGATGAGATCTTAGCCTCTGCAACAGTCACTTGAGTGACCTGCCAGGTAGATTCTCAAACCCAGGCAAAATTGCACCTTGGTTACAGCCTCATGAAGACCTGTGTCCCACCACCACCACCTAGAAAAGCTGCTCTGGGGGCTCCCTGGGTGGCTCAGCGGTTTGGCGCCTGCCTTTAGCCCAGGGCGTGATCCTGGAGTCCCAGGATTGAGTCCCACATCGGGCTCCCTGCATGGAGCCTGCTTCTTCCTCTGCCTGTGTCTCTGCCTCTCTCTCTCTCTCTCTCTCTCTCTCTCTCTGTTTCTCATGAATAAATAAATAAAATCTTTAAAAATAAAAGAAAAGCTGTTCTAGAATCTCTGACTTGCAGAGACTGGGAGATAAATAAATGTTTGTTCTTTTACCCTTATACATATGGGATAATTTTTTACACAGCAATAAGTAAACTAGTTAAGAGGCACATTGATGAACAAGACAGCGTCCCTGCCTTCAAGAAGCTTGTGCTTTGGCACAGTGAGTGATGTGTTGATTTACTACTCAACTTGAGGTAGGTACAATGAGGGCACGCAGAAGCAGCGCCTGTATGTCTTGGGAGCCAGGAACAGCTGCAGAGCTGATGCCTAATCGGAGACTAGAAGGCTGAGGAAGAGGAGGGAGCCATAGGGAAGCTTGGAGAGGCACAGTGTTCCAGACAGAAGGGAGAGGATGAAAGGCCCAGGGCAGAGATAAAAGAGTAGAGTAGTTCCTAGGGATAGGGCTCATGGAGGGGTAATAGGGGGTGATGAAAAATGAGGATGGAGAGGTAAGGAGAAAACCGTTGAGGAGGAGTGTGGAAGCTACAGGAGGGAGTTTGACTTCTCTCCTAAAGCTCTAGAATAGCCGCTGAAGATCTTTAGGCAAGAGCTTGGCTGTAGCTGAGAGTATGAGGGAAGGTAAGTCTCAAGACAAGGAGATGCTGGCACAGTAACAGAAGGTACTAGTGGGAGGCTTTACTTGATGGAGGCTAGTGCAGGGGGACAAGAGAAGCTTGGATTTCTGGCATATTAAGAGTTTACAAATGGCAGAATTTGACCCTGATGTATATTATATTATTAGACATATTTAGTTTTCACTTTCTATACTAAGAACCCAGGAAATATAACTCATACCTGTTCCTCCCCTAGAACAGCTCTTTCAGTGATACATTCCACTTAAGACCCAGTTGCCCAAGATGGAAACCTGGAAATCATGGGAAGTGGCTCCCTTTTCCTTTGCAACTGTACCGAATTAGCAACCAGATTTTGTGTTCTAATGCCTGAAATAATTCCTTTTTCATTCTTTCCCTACTAAGTAATGTTAAGTAAACTCTCATATAAGTGTGATAACTTTCTAACAGTTCTGCCCCTAGCTATTCTTTCTCTTACTCTTGCTAGGGCCACTAAAACACACGTGTGTCTACAATCACACACACACACACACACACACACACACACACACACACACACACACACCTGCCAGCACACACACTACTGTGAGCACTCTCCTACCTGCTCAGATGTGTTTCACTGGTTCTCTGTGTCACTGAGGTCACAGTCCAGGCTCTGGTTGGACACAGACCTCCTTGTTCACTTCCCTAGCCTCCTCTTACGCCACTTTTTCTCCTCCTCCTGAAGCCTTACGCACAGCTCTATAAACTACCTGTATGCTCGCTCCTTCCTACCTGTGCTCGCCTCTGACTGGATCCCCCTCTCTCTTTTCCCTAGCTAACTCCTACATGTCTATGAAGCCTCAACTTACCTATTACCTCTTCTTGGATTCCTAAGCAGACACCTCTGATTCCCACTGAGGCTGGCTTTCACCCCATTATATAATAATTTGTGGTTCATGGCAGTGTCCCCTACTAGTTGGTGAACTCCTTGAAGGCAGGAACCATCCCTCCTGTGCCTGGGACTGTCAACACAGCCTCTGGGATAAAATAGACAATAAATGTCTATGAAATGGCTGAGTGACTAGAAGGAACATCACATTCAGACATTCCACTTGTTTTTCTGAAGGATACAATCCAGAGAAGCCAATACTAAGCATAAGAAGTCTTTGTTCTTCTTTGAGACTTGGGAAAGCTTGAGTAAATCTTTCTTATCAGCTGTAGAAACGAGTTTGGCTTTTATCCTGAATGAACTGGAAAGTAAATTAATGAGCCATAGGAGCAAACGTCTCCCAACTCAACCTACAGCACCTAATTTAGAGTTCCAGGACTGATAGGTTATTGTGTATCTTTGTCTTTGTTTGTGAAAGACCAATTAGGCAGTGCTTTACAGGAGTACTTTTAGAATGATCAAACAAATCCTTTTTTTTTTTTTCATGTGTGACTTTATTTCAGGTATGATTCTGCTGTTTTCTTCTCCAAGCGTTCTTTGAAGTCAGGGGGATCTCCCCAGCTGGATGACCTGGGCAGAAACATGCTCTGACTGATCATGGTATGAATTTGAAGGGAACAATTAAGGAGTTATTTCCATTTTGGTTCTAATAGCAGGCCTTTTTACTTCTATGCCTTCAACCTGTCTGCATTCCAGCTGAAACTTCAATGGAGCTTTCTGTCAGGGCTGTTAAAAAGACTTTGAAAAGGGAACATGTGAAATCATAAATGCTTCAGAAATAAGAAAATGTCTTTCAGTCCATTACATTCTTAACCCCTTGTTTCTGCTTAACAGACTTTGTTAAAGGTCAATAAGAATGTTTTAAAAGCTTATGCTTTAGGATTCCAGGAGAGTGTATTGTTCCTATTCTAAAAATCCATTGCTAATAAGTAACTGGTTTGGTATATCCTGAGTTTATATTGTGAGTACAAACAAAAACTCAGCATCACGAAGAATTAAGCATAAACCAGATTGAAACCTAAATTTCAAAGCCTCAAGCTAGAGAGAATGTACATGAACATTTGTAGTTTGGAGTTACTTCCCCAGTTAGACTGATGAATAACATAACATCTGCATAATGATTTGAAGTTTACTAGGAAAATTTCCATACACCTTAAAAAATTTTCATCATAGTTATTCGATGATATCGGTAATAATATTTCATTCTACATCTAAAGAGCAGAGGGTTATGTGGCATACAACCCTGCTAAGCTATGAATGAGCTGCCATGTGAACCCCGGTCTACTATTGCTTCTACTTGGTATGACATCATGTTTCTGTTTTTATTTATTAGTTTCTTTATAAAAAAAATTTCTAGCAC
Organism: Vulpes lagopus; assembly: GCF_018345385.1. Lineage (NCBI taxonomy): Eukaryota > Metazoa > Chordata > Mammalia > Carnivora > Canidae > Vulpes > Vulpes lagopus. The sequence continues at coordinate 67,728,228 of NC_054832.1, read as the reverse complement.
AATTTACAAGATGGTGTTTGAAAATGCATAAACTAATACTGAAAAATATTTTCAGGTTTCCCATTACACTAGCACAGAAATGCATCATTTTACCATCAACTTTTCCCGTAAGAAAGAATTTTTTTATTGCATAGAAAAGCTAGAGCTACTTGTCTCTAAAGGATATTTCCTTCAAGTACTCATTGGCATTTTTGAACTTGTGGTTCATTTCACCTTTTTATGACTCCAGAAATTAAATGATTCTTGGCTGTACATCAAAAGATTATCATGCAGTTATTATTTATTTTTATAGCTCAGGTGAATCTGGTACTAGCTTATTATAGTGCATGTCCCATTGGCCAAATGAATGCAATCTGGAAATATGACATGCATTTTTAATAATAAAGAGGCAATAATTCTACATTCTGCAGAGGTGTTTCAGGAGCCACTTAAGCGAGGTTTAATGTCAAATAAGAAATACTGCGATGCCCTTACTGAAATCTTGTGATAGTCACATTTATCTGATCTTTTCCTGAAGCCAGATGTAAACAACCACTTTGGAAGAGGATTTACGAAGCATCAAATTGATGTATCATTTTTCTTAACATTTATCCATGTTATCATAAAGTAAAAATAAGCAATGAAAACTTCCCTTCTGTTTTTAGGGTGATAGGTATTGTGAAACATTGATAGAGACGCAAATGTATATCATTAACTGCTTTACCTATGGCTTTGGGCCCAAGTATCATTATCTGAAAGTATTAAGAAAGAGTAACTAAAAGCCATAGAAAACTTCTAAATCCCATTTTAGGGAATAATTACAGTTATCCATCACCAAACTGCTGGCAAGTAATGGCATTGCCTCATTGGATTTTTTTATCCTTTTTTATGGCTCTGGCCTTTCTTCAGGTGTAAAGTCTATAAGCCATTAAGTGGATTTGAGGGGCTAGGAGGAATACTGAAATACTCCAGTCCTGTGACTTTAAGAATCTGCATTAAAAAAAAGAGCATTGGCACGATAGGCAGAATCATCCTAAACATTTGGAATTTAGAAGTGCAGGGCCATGTGAAGATTATTACCCAGTATTGGTAATATTCGAAAAGATGTGTTGTATGTTGTCAGCAGTGTTTGTAATAGATAAGTTCTACTCTTATACCACCTCCCGTGGGAGACTATGTTATTCACCCAGTGATGCAATAACAAAGTACTACCTACCAAGTGTCTTAAAATAACAGAAATTTATTCTCTCACAGTTCTGGAGGCTAGAAGTCCCAAACCAAGATGTTGGCAGGGCTAATTCACTCTGAAGGCTCTAGGGGAGGGTTCAGTCTTTGCTTCTGGTAGCTTACAGATGCATTCCAATCACTGCCTTTGTCTTCTTATAAGGACGCCAATCGTTGGATTAAGGCACACCCTAGTCTAGTGTGATTTAACCAAAATCTGATTGCATCTGGAAAGACCTTGTTTCTAAATAAGGTCAGATTCACACGTTCTGGAAGTTTGGACTTGGATCGATTTTTCTGGGAGCCTTTAATTCGATCCATAACAGATATCATACTTTTCGCAACTTAATGATTTAGGAGATTAGGTATATTAAAAATGTGTTAATTTTTAGTACCAATATGAAATGTATTCGCTATCTATTGCTGTATAACAATGCACCCCAAAACTTAGTTCCTTAAAACTACAACCATTTTATTATACCTCAAGATTTTGTGGGTCAAAATTTGGGCAGGATTTGGCTGGGCAGTTCTTCTCCATGTGGCATCAGTGGTGGTATCCAACTAGTGGCTCTGCCAGAGGGTCGAAGATGGCTTTTATTCACAGCTGGGAGACTGTGGATTCAGGACCTTTCCACATGCTCTCAGGGAAGGTTTTATATAGCAGTTTAAGACTCCAAGAGTAAGATTCGAACAGTAAGTAACCCAAGAGAAACTTTAAGTCTTTTAAGGGCCAGGTCTAAAATTCGGGTCAGTAAAGCTTCTACCCTATTCTTTTGATCAGTATAGTCTCAGAGCACTCCCAAGTTTAAGGGGAATAGGGGTTACTGTCTATAGAAGGACTATTGTATACCTTCTGGCCACAGAGTACATATATTCCTCCCACGTGAAAAAATTTCACCTCATTTCAGCATTGCCTTGAATTTAAAAAGCTGATAACTAAATCAAAGCCATGTGTGGATGAAGGTCTCTTAGTAGGTTTCTCTTAGTGTGAAGACATGTGAACTCTTGGGAGCATATATCGGCCCTCCTTCCAATATATAATGGTCAGATGGAGATAGAATAACCCTAGGTTCTCCTCTTCAAAAGGAGAAGGTGGGAGGCACGTAGCAGTTAACTGTTCTATACTGATTTAGAAATCCAGCCAGATGCAAGTCACTGGTTCCTCAGTTAGGGTAAGAAGCCGTTTTGTCTAGTTGAAAGGGTTTCCCAAGCATACATTAAGATTCACAGAGGCCCTCCTTTCTGACAGAGAGTGTGAGATGTACAGCCCTTCAAGTTCCGAGAAGCCCTCTAGATTATTTACCCCACGGTCAGATAGTAGTCCAGGTATAGTCTTTGCCTTTTTTTTTAAGATTTTATTTATTTATTCATGAGACACACACACACACACACACACACACACAGAGAGAGGCAGAGACACAGGCAGAGGGAGTAGCAGGCTCCATCCAGGAAGCCTGACGTGGGACTTGATCCAGGGTCTCCAGGATCAGGCCCTGGGCTGAAGGCAGCTCTAAACCGCTGAGCCACCCGGGCTGCCCTAGTCTTTGTCTTGAGGCCATTTCTGACTTTGCGAGTTTATGGCTGGCGGAGACTGGGCTGAGAACTGGTTTCCTTGATCACACCCAGCCTGCTCTGGCTCCTTTATATTTCTTCTCATTGTGCTCACAGACTCAGTGGCTCCTCCTTTAGCTCATCGCTCTCCTCCTGTTTCACCTTTGGCTGTTAGAAGCCGGTTGGCGCTTCCCTCATTCTGCCTGTTAGTCTTCTCTGCCAGGTCCACAAATTCATTAGGTTCCTTTTCCAGTTTCTTTATTTTTTTTATTTTTATTTTTTAAATTTTTTTAAATTTATTTATGATAGGCACACAGTGAGAGAGAGAGAAGCAGAGACACAGGCAGAGGGAGAAGCAGGCTCCATGCACCAGGAGCCCGACGTGGGATTCGATCCCGGGTCTCCAGGATCGCCCCTGGGCCAAAGGCAGGCGCCAAACCGCTGCGCCACCCAGGGATCCCCTCCAGTTTCTTTATTATCACATGCAACACGAATGCCAGCTTTTCACCCTGTACACAGAGAAAGTATCCCATATTCTCCAGCTTCCAGTGACATATTTTCTTTGTCCCTCAAGGCATCACCAACTGTCTTTTCAAGGCCCTTGAAGCTTTTACTAGCAGTTTCTTTAAAGGCCTTCTTTCCACTGACCGTCTCCGTGAGGCCCTTCCAGCTTGTGTTCGCTGCCTGATTCCAAAACCATTTACACAGGTCACAGGGTTTGTATAAAACCACACTACCAGGTAATGAATTATGTTCCAGTTTCCTACTGTTGCATGCCCTAAACCAAGAGGCTTAAAACAATAACCATTTTATTAGACCTTGTGATTTTTATTGATTAGAAATACAGGCAAGGCTTGGCTGAGAGGTTATTCTGCTCCAGCTAGCATTGTTTGTAGTCCTTTGGAAAGGGCTAGAACCAAGGTCGGCAGACTCCATGTAAAGGGGCAGATAGTAAACACTGGGACATATTGTCTCTGTCAGCTCGTCAGCCCTGTGGTTGTAATGTGCAAGTAGCTACAGACAATATGTAAATAAATGACTGTGGTCATGTTCTAATAAAGTTGTATTTACAAAATTAAGCAGCTGCCCTATGGGCTACAATTATTCCAGTGCTTCTGGGTGTTATTCTGTATGTTGGTAAATTGAACACCAATAAAAAATAAATTTAGTATAAAAAAATTATTCCAGTGCTTAATCTAGAAGACCTAAGAAGGCTCCATACATGTGCCTGTTACTTTGGTGAAGACAGCTAGAAGGATAGGCTCATGAGGCCCTCTTTCCCTCTCTCGGCAGATACAGGGCCTCACCAAGGTTTCTCTAGGATGGAGTCTAAATTCTCACATGGAAGCTCAGGATCCAAGAGACAGGAAGTAGAAGCTGCCAGCCTTGTGAGGTTTAAGCTTAGAAATGTGCATTGTGTCATCATTTCTGCCATTTTCATTGGGCAGTGCAATCACCGACTACCCCCAGATTGAAAAGACATGACCCTTAGTGGACACTCTTAATGGAAACAGTGTCAGATAACTCGTGAACATATTAATCCAACATGATGGGTGACTTTAAGTCGGTGGTCTATGAGACATCTTCCTACCCTCAAAAAGCTTATAGTATAATTGGATGCAGATAAGAAAACAATTATCTAAAATGCAAAGCAGAATGACATGTAATAAGGACAAATGTAATAAGGATCAAAGTCTGTGAGTAAGGAAAAAAATTTCCTTGACTCTCTCAGAGTCCCTGTCTGGGTCTGAAAATTAAACTGCCAAAGGAAGATAACAGGAGAAATACATATAGATTGGTTTAATATAAGTTTTACGTGACATGGGAGCCTTCATAAGGAAAAGAGGACCTAAAGAAATAGACCTGAGTGTTTTTATTCTATGTTCAATGAAGAGTGGACGGTCATGTAAAAATGAGGTTCATGTAGTAAACTGGTGGAAATTCAGCAGGGCTTCTTTTTAGGATAAGGATGTTCCTTTTCTGGAATAGAAAGAGGGCATGTCTACATAAGAGTGTTAGGACCTTATTCAGGGGAGAAAGGTTGGGGGAAGGTCAAAGTGACCTGCTTTTTCTGGTTTTGCAAACTCCTTCAGCTTAACATGCGAAGATGCCATTTGTTGGGGTAGAGTGCCCCAAGCCCCATTAGTACCTTCTAGGAGTATAAGAAATCTGGATACATATGTTTTACAAGTAGTCACTAGCTCTTGTTTCATTTCTCATACTTATCAGTATAGTGGTCTTTAACTTGTTTTTAACTGGAACCAGTGATTTACATTGTAACTTGGAATAAACATGCACACCACACACACATTCATATACGTTCAAATACAAAACAAGTTTCTTTAAATGACATTCTACTTCTGTGCAGTGTACATTGACGTTTTCTATTGCATTTAATTCTTAGACTTCTAGCCATTATCCCCTGAATTGATTTCACAACTGCAGGGTTTTTAAAACGTAAAAAAAAAAAAAAAATAATATTTATTTATTTGAGAGAGAGAGCATGGGCAGGGGCAGGGGCAGGGGGAGGGACAAGTAGACTCCCCACCGAATGGGAAACCCAACACAGGGGTCTATCCAAAGACCCCGAGATCATGACCTGAGCTGAAGTCAGATGCTCAACTAACTGAGCCACCCAGGTCTCCCCACAGCTGCAGTTTGATTTCATAATCTGTACTTTGAAAAACAACTGTCTAGCAGAGGCAGAGCACGAAAAGTCTGGTGAGTCACAGTTGTACAATGACTGATTGTTAAAATTTATTCTTTACAGGAAGATCTGGGAATTGATTTAATAGGGGAATATGAAAGAACTTTTAACACCAGTTCTTTGTCCAGTGGCTTTTCTGACAAAGCATATGCTGAGTATCTTTTGATATATGTTATTTGATTCTCTGCCAATGATGTGTCTGCTAATTCTGAGCTGCTCTGATAAGACATTAGTTTGAAGGAGCCATGAAACCTTGTTAACTTCTGTAGCTTGTGAAAATAACATTATGGCCTTGTAGCACTCATCACATTTTATGATTGAAAAGTTTGTCGTTTTTCTAGTTTGTGTAGAAACTGTGTATTCATGTTAAGGATTTGAAATAGGAAAAGGTGTGGGGCAAAATGATCATGAAATGAATTTGATTATGGTGTTACTATTTTACAATGTCGCCATTCTTTTGTTATGCTCTAAGCAAGAATTTGCTTAGTGCTTAAAATGTGACAATAAACAGGGCCTCACAACTCTGCCATCATGAAGCTTCCTGTCTACAAGGATAGAAGAAAACAAGTGAACAAAGTAATTGTGATTTGGGATGGATTGTATGAAGGGAACAAATGAGCAGATATTGAGAATGTTGGAATCCGCTCTTGACAAAGAGTGGTCAGGGAAGGCTTCTCTAAGCAGGTGACAATTAAGAAGGCACAAAAGCATGAGAAGGAGCTGCCTGTGATTAGACCATTGGGAAGAGCATTACAGGGAGTAGAGAGGATCCAGGGTCAGGAAGTGCTTGTTGTGTGTGAGAACTGAAACCCCAGAGTGAGTGAAGCCTAGTGAGTCTGACTAGGGAGTTGTAGGAGGTGGCCAGGAACCCATCCAGCAGGGCCTCAGAGGCCACAATGACTATGGATTTTTTTTCCCTTTTGCCCAAGAGGAGGCTATTCAGGTGTTTCTGCAGGAGAGGACGATTTCCAATTTACTTTATAGGAAGCTGAGTTTGACTGCTTGTGGAGATTGAACCAGAGAGGAGCAAAATTGGAAGTGAGAACACTAACCTTATTCCCCTTAAGCTGTAGGGGAGGAAAAATAATTTCTCCTCTACCCTTCTTGGCTCTTGCCTGAAGCACCCCTGTAATAAAGCAAACAGAAGTTTAAAACCATTATACCTCCTATGTTCAGGGGAGGTACCTAAGAAAACTAAGTAACACTCCAAAATAGCCCAATAACTTCTCCAGCTAAAGACAAAACAAGACAAGGGCGGGGGTGGGAGGGGGGTCAGTCCGGAGGTTATCAGAAAAGGTGTTGTGAACAAGGGTTGGTTGTTAACAGACTTAAGTCCTTGCCTACTCCATTGATGAGTTTCTAGAGATTTAGAGTCATTCTTCTCTTCCTGGTCTAGAGAGGGAGACATCCTTACAAATGGAGATTTCCTTATAAACATAAATGTCTCTTACAAAAGGTTAACCTGTATTCCATTTTTAGTGCTTTTCCTGTCTGTTTTTAAAAAATAACCAGCTCAAAATAATCACTGTGTCACAGAAGTATATTTTAGTGGTGGCATACTCTGCTCCCCTTCACTACCCATTGAAATAATGACATTTTTATTTATCTAAAAATTGCCACATGTACTTTAGTGCTATTAGATTACTCTTTGAACTGCTATCAACTACAGCAAGATTTCTGTTTTGCTTATTTTAGAATTCATGGGACATACACAGACCTCACTTGTTAGCCATTAATCAATCTGAGACCTCTAAAGACAAGGTAAAAAAGTGACAGTGGGCACTTTGAAATATTTGTATTCACTTATAAACTTAATAGGCATTGTTTTTCATGTGCTATAGTATACTCTATCTCTTATTTAAAGCACATAATCTGGTTCCAGATATATTTATAACGTTACTTTTGTGACAAAAAGAAGAGAATGAGAATCCTTCCATTTTGGGCATCATGGTTTTAAAGCATGTTGACAATAACAGAAAGTTTAAATGAAAATAATCCTAAAAATTACTGAATCCTAAAAATTACTGAGTTAGAAGGAACCTTAGAGTTCATCTAATCAAAAATCCCTATTTTACAAAGAAGCAGGAAAGGTCACAGAGCTACTACTTGGTGACTCGTTCAGTCAAGGTAGAGTATCAAAAGCAATTGACTTAAACTATGTGGATTAACTCTCCAAAGAAATTACCTTCCCTCAAGTACAATTCAATAAAATACATTTAACCTCTCTCCAGAGTTTTTGCATTTTCCAAAGAAGAGTCTAAATTGATGCTTTTTTGTATAATGATCCAAAAGAAAAATTTCTTTCTAAAATTTAGAACCAGGAAGCAAAGCAAAAGCAGAAATTACTTCTTTTGTCAGTAATAATACCTGCGAGGTTCATCATGTCTCCCTTTTTTCACTTTGTGTCCAGGAGCCTCAGAGTTAGAAGAACCAGATTATAGAAATTTTCTCCCTTTTCATTCTGTTGTTTCTGATTTCCTGTTCAGTTCTGTTGTTTTTTTTTTTTTTTGTATGTGTGTGTGTGCGCACGCATATTTTTATTGCAAATCACTCCACAAGTGCCTTTTGGAAGCTATTGAACTATAAATTGTTCAGGAAAAAATACTTAGGGACAAAGTCAAGACCAGAGTTCAGGTCTTCCAACTCTCAATCCAAATTTCCATCCTAATGTCTTTATTGGGAATTGGATATTTCCATCCCAATATCTTTTTTTTTTAAGATTTTATTTATTTATTCATGATAGTCACACACACAGAGAGAGAGAGAGAGGCAGAGACACAGGCAGAGGGAGAAGCAGGCTCCATGCAGGGAGCCCGACGTGGGATTCGATCCCGGGTCTCCAGGATCGCGCCCTGGGCCAAAGGCAGGCGCCAAACCGCTGTGCCACCCAGGGATCCCCCAATATCTTTATTGGGAAACATTCACATCTCTATTTCTTTCCAGTAGAGAAAAATAACTGTTTCCAGTATTTATGTAAAAGAGGTATATGAAGCAAAAGAGATGTCTGTCTACCTCTCCATATAGCTTTGACCCAAATTTCAAAAACTTAATCACACCTCTTAACTCTCAAGAAAAAAAGTGTTTATCTCTTTAGAAATTTGGAAAGTATATTGTTTATTGGCACTTAGAACTGTTCAGTCTTGTATAAATGCCTATATGTTTATAATCAAATAAAATCTGGGACATATTTGTGTTTCTTTTGCATACAGACTGTATCCACAAAAACCAATGCAGTAGAAACCTTTTAAATTAAGCTTTTCCTTTGTAACAAAAATGTTTGGGTTCTTGCTTGCTGAATCCATTAAATGCATTTGAATATCACCCAGTCACAAATTGCAGGGCATCAGGTTGCCCCCCCGCCCCCCGCCCCAGTGGAGAAGCCTGCACAAAGGCACACTTAGAGCTCTTGATGTTTCTCATCTGGTGAAACCACACTACAGGGCTGCTCTTTCACTGGTGGGCTGAATGGAAGAAGGGTTATCACCGCAGCCGCAGCCACAGCCAGCATGGCACAGCTGCCTGAACTCTTTGTAATGTTCTCTGAAAAGAATATATTAATGATGTCAAAAGTTGGGTGAAGCCATCAGTCACAGCAAGAGCTGCCCTTGAGAGGTGAAGATTTGCTTTCTTAGAATCCAATGAGAGTCATGGTAGATGTCAGAAAAATGGAGCAAGGCATACTTTAACTTAACTGCCAATATTCCAGTAATAGCCATTTGGAGGAGAAACTGAGAATGTACTTAGAGAAAGCACATCTGAGGAGAGGAACTCAGAGTGGAAAATACATGCATAGAGTGTTATTTCTGACAGGCATATATCATATTTCCTTTATTATCATTATTATTACAGAGGACAAATAACATTGGTTGTTATTATTAATCCTTTAGAAAATCACTTTGCAGCCTGCATAAGGGTACATAGTCCATTGTCCAGCTGATTGATTGCATTCGAATCCTAGTTTTGTGGCATAACACCTGGACTGTTCTGGGCAACAGACTTAACTTCACTTTGCCTCCCTTCTTCATCTGCAAAATGGGGATAATAGTAGTGCCTATTGTATAGGATTGTTGTAAGGATTAATGAAGCTAATATTTGTTAAGTTGCATTGAACACTGCTTGACATGAGACCAAACTTATTTGAATAGTTATTATTTTTATATAAATTATCCTACTTAGGTGAAAAATTACTTTCCTAATGCAACATGATTCTCTCATTTACATATGTAAAACTGCAATCATAAAACCTCCTTACTTTTTCTTCTGGACTGGGGTCCTCCCAGCTCCATTTTCCAGGCAGGCCTGAGGACCACTCAGAGATAGACTGCAACAGTAATGGGTGGTCTTAAGCCCTACCCCTGGATTCTAGCACCTCCAAGAGCATCCTCTCACTTTTCTCCTTGACCAAAACCTCCTCCCCAAGGCTCAGAGGTTAAAAGTCACTCTAACTCTCTGTTCCCTCCCACACCATGTTATCTTTTTTGCCCAACGACTACTTTGGCAGTCTTTTGAAGCCAATGAATTGCTTCTCAGAATAGTATTTTTAAATGTACAAAATAAAACACAATGGATGACAAAGGAAATCAAAGATATTGAAATACTGCTGTCAAAGTGTTTTTAAAATGTGGCAGGAATAGATGTGCTTCTTTATTACTGCATTAAACAACAAGCTTTATCAGAGAACTTCCATAATCCCAAAGTGGTGAGCAGCATGACCAATGTTTGAAATATCTGCAATAAGTAAAATGTGTAATAAAATTCAAGTACTGTTATTTTTATCGGTAACAGAGTCACAGATACTGCTAATACTGCTATAGTTTGTTGCCTACATTCAGCAACTGAAGATAATGATAAATTTCAATTAGATGGTAGTGAAAATAAAAATATATTATTTTTGCATTTAAGTTGGCTCCCAGAATTCTCTCCAAGTCCTTTAGTGGACACCAAGTTAAGGATCCTTGTTCTGATCCCAAATTGAACCAGTACTCATTCTCTTCTGGTCTTGGAGAAGGAAGGAAAGAGAGCATTCTAAGTCAGAATCCTTTATCAAGACTGCTGTTGTACCTATATCAACACAGGGTCCTTGAGCCTCATCATCCCAGTAACCAACTCCTGCTGTCACCCCAGGCTATTTTCTAGACCTTGGCTTCCTACTTGCCATTAGTTAGTTTCTTTCTTTCTTTCTTTTGATATAATTGACATATAATTTTGTGTAAGTTTAAGGTGTACAATGTGTGTCTTGCAGTATCATTACCACCATAGCATCACCTAACACCAACATTAGGTCACATAACTTCCATTTCTTTTTTGTGGAGATAACATTTAAGATCTAGTCTTTTAGGAACTTTCAAGTCTATAATGCAGTATAGTTAACTATAATCACATTACTGTGCATTAGACCCCCAAGACTTACTCATCTTCCTACAAATAGTACCTTTGACCAACATCCCCCCAGATCCCCCATCCCCCACCCAGCCCCTGTAACCACCACTCTACTCTCCATTTTGAGATTTCAGTGATTTGTTGTTTGGGGTTTTTTTTTTTTTTTGATCCTACATATAGATGATATCATATATTTGTTTCTTTGTCTGATTTATCTTATTTAGCATAATGCCCTCGAGATCCGTCCATGATGTTGCAAATAACAGGACTTTTTTTTTTCTCATATTGAATAATATCTGTGTGTGTGTCTGTATTTGTGTGACATTATCTTTATTTATTCATCTGTTGATGGACATTTAGATTATTTCTGTATCTTGGCTATATGAATAATATAGCAACAAACATGGGAGCAGATATCTTTTCAATATCCTATTTTCATTTCCTTAGAAGCTGGATAATTGGATAATATGGTGGTTTTAATTTATAAATTTTTAGAGGCATCACCATACCATTTTTTATAGTGGCTGCACCAATTTACATTCCCACCAACAATGCTTTTTCACCACATCCTCACCAGTACATATCTTTTATGTTCTTGAGCATAGTCATTCTAACAGATGTGAAGTGCTATCTCATAATGGTTTGGGTTTGAATTTCCCCAGTGATTGTGGTTTTGGCTTGCATTTCCCTGGTGGTTAGTGAAATTGAACATCTTTTCATGTACCTGTTGTCATTTGGATGTCTTCTTTGGAAAAAAATGTTTATTCAGTTTCTTAGCCCATTTTTAATCGGATTACTTTTTTTCTTATTGAGTTGTGTGAGTTCTTTATATATTTTGGATATTTGCCTTCTATCAGATATATGGTTTGCAAATATATCATTTCAAAATATTTTCTTTCATCCTGTGGTTTGGTTTTTCATTTCGTTGATTGTTTCTTTTGCTGTGAAAAAGCTTTTTAGTTTGTTGTAATCCCGCTTGTTGATTTGTGCTTTAGTTGCTTGTGCTTTTGGTGTCATCTCTAAGAAAACATTGTCAAGACCAATGTCAAGGGGCTCTTTTCCCTCTTATGTGTATTTCTAGGAGTTTTATAGTTTCAGGTGTCACGTTTAAGTTTTTAATCTATTTTGTGTTAATTTTTTAAACTGTTGTAAGATAAGGGTCTAAATTCATTCCATGATATCACAACCTGAACTGAAGCCAAGAGTAGGACGCTCAACCTACTAAGCCACCCAGGCGTCACTCTCCTGTTTCTGTTGGTATTTAAATAACATATTTAGGTGCTCCAAAACTGGGCGTGTATATATTTACAATTGTTATATCTTCTTGATGACTTGACCCTGTTATCATTATAGAATGACCTTCGTTTTGTGTTACCATAGATCTTCGTTTTGTGTTACCGTGTTTGGCTTAGTTTATTTTGTCTGATACAGGCATAGCTACTTCTACTTTCTTTTGATTTCCACTTGCATGGAATATCTTTTTCCATTCTGTCAATTTGAGCCTAGATGTGTCCTTAAAGCTAAAGTTAGTCTCTTAGGCAACATGCAGTTGAGTCTTATTTTTTTATTTTTTTGTTGTTGCTGTTTGCTTGTCAGCCACTCTGTTACTTTTGATTGGGTAATTCATTCCATTTACACTTAGAGTAATTATTGATATGTAAGGACTTAATAATGCCATTTTCTTAATGCTTTCTGATTGTTTCATAGTTTTGTTGTTACTTTTTCCCTCTCTTACTGTATACCTTTGTGGATTGGTGATTTTCTGTGGTCCCCCCTTTTAAAATCTTTTCACAAAACTTCTATTATTATTCTGTTACCACATTGAATATTCCCTTGTTTAGCAAAAGTTTAGAAGTCATATTCAGTGTGCTGTTTATAGGAACTAGGCTTTTGAAATGAATACAAAATTTCTGTGGTATAGAAACCACATTTTGATTTTTCATTTTGGTCAATATATGAGCACCCAAGTGTTGCTTATTATTTTTAAAATTAATGCTACTAATATTAGGGACTCTATCAACAAGTTTAAGATAAGAAAGAAAGAAACTTGAAAAGGACTTTCATTTTGACATGAACATATGGATTGATTGTTGAGATTCAGAAATAGATTTGACAGCCAAGCTGGTGGGTAGAGGGTGTTGTAATGGCTTCTGGGGTATCATAATCCTTGAGCTGGATAATGATGGACTTCTCTGAAAACCAAATAAATAAAGCAGCTTTTGAGGTGAGTTTGAGATAAGAAACAGTAAATATCAGTAAATAGTACAGTAAACAGTAAATAGTACAATCTCTGTGACTCCCATTTAGAACAGTTGATGTGAATGATAAATATACTGTGCATAAATAAGCACATTATGTACTTACACTCATCACATATATGTATTGTACATAAATACACAAACATGCACCATGTTCCTGTATATTTTCAATTACTGGTGTCACAATAGTCATGTTTGTGGCATTTCAAAGTTCTATACACTAGGAGGAAGAACCAATTAAATGACATTTTAAAATGAGAACATTAGATTGCCTTCTGCTTTGTGTTTTGTTTTTGTTTTTGTTTTTGTTTTCACCTACAATGTTTAATATTTATACATAGGCTTTTGGTAGAGAATGGTGTATTGTGTTTTCTCTACTCTATATTTTGCTTTTCGTTATGAACTGGCAATGGGAAGGGGTGAACTGCATAATCTAATAGGTACTTTATAGTTTCTAATTGCTATATTTTTTTATCCTGCAACTCTGTTGCCTGTGTTGGTGAAAGTTAGTTTTACAGCATGTTAAATAGGCAGTGAGTCATTGTTAAAACTAAGAAATTTGGAATTGTGTCGTATACCCTATTAGGCAATAAAATAGGAAATTTCAGTGTTTTTTTAAAATTACTTACTTAGTAATGAGTTTTATTTTCTTGCATGAGAATGATCTCAGAGATAATCACATGTACATTTCAAAGGATTTAAAATTATCTGCATACAGTATAAGTGAGTGAATCATGTGTGAAGGGGATGATTAGTCCTCCAGTTTTGCTTCAAAAGGTAAAGAAGTGTCAAGACTTGGCTATTGCTGTGTCTACCAGAGGTTTCTGCTTTGATGTTATAGGAGCTGGGCTCCACACACCACCAGAAAGATAGTTCTGAGTCATGTTATGCTAAATTAGCAGTTGACTCAGGAATCACCAAGGCCACTGCAGACCATAAGACTCAGCCTGAGCTCTCCATAATTCAGAGATACCACAAGGTACAATAGTTCAATGACCATCATGCAATGATTCAGATTGTGATTTGAAATGGGCACAGTAACCTCTCAGGAGTTTTATTCTATGAGCAAATGAATGCTAAAACATCCCAGTTTATCGTTCATTTATTATGATTAAACTAAAAATTCTGGTAATGAATGGTAGTATACAATAGAGGAACTGGGGACATTTAGAGAAGTGATGGTGGCATACATTCTTTAAGAACCAGGGCAAAAATCTGCTTTGGATAAATATTGTTACAAGTGATGCTTTCTGTTACACATTATAAATTGGTTCTGGAGGATAGAGTAGTAATTGAAGGTTTTAATGTGAAGACATCTACTATAAGTTCAGTTCACTAAAAACAGAGTGCTTGGATTGTCTATGTCCTCTATAACTCAAAATGACATTTCTATGAAGGAAAGTAGGAGCTTTTGTTGAATTAATTTTATCCAAAGAGGAAAATATATTGGTGCTTTAGATCTGTGGGAACCTCAGGAGCACATGATGCTATTAAGTTAGCAGTCACAGTGGAGAGAAAAGAAAATGTTGGGCATCTCCAGATGTGAATCTTTCCTTTTCTAAAGAAAATATCTGAAAAGTTCAGAAGACAGATTCATTTCCATGTTTAAAGATTCTAAAAAGAGAGATTATCTAAGAATGGATAGTAGACTTTCAAAAGGCAAATCTGGATTATGCAATTACAAATGATCCTAATGCGGATGAAAAAGTAAACCTGTGGCAATATAAGTAGATACATAATAAATCAACTGTTGAAAGGAGATGCACATAAAAAGAGCAAAGAAAAGGTGCATAACTAAGTAAGGATTTTGAAAAAAAGAATAAACTTTTAAAAATAATGTCAGTCTATTGCCTAAAATGGGATGATGTTTTGAAAAATGTTAAAAATTTTTAAGAAATACTTTTGCAAAGATAATTGGATCAAGGATAACGAGAAGGATATGATAGGCTCATTTCTGGGATAGATAAGCATAAGTTACAAAATGACAATGAGAAAGCAAGAACTACCTATTCTTTTTGCTTCCATTTTGTCTAAGTAAGAGAATGAACTTTAAATCAGAAGGAAGAAATTCTCCCATCATTCATATAGGAGATCAGACAGTGAGAAAGTAGCTAGTTGTTTAAATAAGTCAAACTTCAAATAGAAGAATTGTTAGGTCTTAAAAAGAATTTGAAGATATGATCTTCGATTCACTGTCAGTATACATATATTTTTTTCCACAATGGTTTTGTCTGTGACCATATCAGATTGTCAGAGATAAGCAGCCTTGATCCTTATTTCTAAAATTGAGGAGAAGATAAACTCAAGCAACTATAAATTATTATGCAATTAATCTCTATCTAGCAAGGGCTAATAAATGGGGGCATAAGGTGAGTATTTTGAAAGAATGTAGTAATCACTAGGACACCTCATGGGTTCACTAAAAAACAAGTCATCTGACTTAAATGTTGTTTTCTCTTTTGTAGGATTATGAGCCCCAGAAAGCCTGCTTATGAGATTTGTAGTTGACACAGTCTTTTAGGCATTGTAAATAAATTTAGTGACATTACTAAAATTGAAGATATTTCTATTGGCTTATGTGATAGAAAGAAACAGACAAGATAATTTATATCATCTGTCTATCTGGCATCAGAGGGGGCAATGTATATTTAACAACATTAATGTACAAAGAGCCAGTGGTTTCAGTTTCTCATGGTTGCTCACAGTTTTTATGGGAGCCACTTATATATCTGACTCCTAGAAATAGCCAACACAATCTTAGCTTGCTCTACAGGCATGCAGTGCTGAGATTAACAGAACTCTTCACTGAGCAGTCCTCACCTGGAGCATCCAGCTTGCTTTTGAGCTGCGACCTTTAAGACAGACCCTAATAAAGGTGAATTTCCTCATCTGAGGAGACTGAAAACCATGTCATATGAGAAGCTGGTGAAGCAATTGGAGGATATTAGTCTGGAAGTGATTAATAAGCATGATGATTGTACTTTAATACAAGAAAAATAATTTGATCTACTCATTGCTCACCCAGGAAGGAGAACTGACCAACAGATATGAGCCAAAGCTTATCTGTTCCATTCAACAGAGACAAGAAGTGTCCCTGTTATACTAGATTTCAGAGAAGTTCCATCTATTTTCAGATTTTCAATTTTAGTTTAGCAGAAGTGGCTACATAATCCTTGAACTTGAATGGGTCATTATTCAAACACACCTGACCTAGAGTATCTAATTCTAGTAAAAATCATTTGATAAGTAACTCCATATGGACAAAGAGTGAGTCTAAGTGTTTCCTGAGCCTTAAGCTATTTCTCAGTATTTCTCATTTTTATTTCTCAAAATAAATCATTGTATTCCTTCTGTCATACTTAATTGTGCAACTGAAACTGTTTGTACCAGGTGGTAGGTAGTCTCCCCAGAGACCTGGAGGGCCATGTGTCTTCATATGGAAGTATAGCAATGGGAGTTTTAGAAAGATTAATTTCTCTATGTGAGAGAGAGACACACACACACAAACACACAGAAGGAAAGAGGGTAAGAGTGGGGGGAGGGGCATAGAGGAAGAGAGAATCCTCACACAGATTCCCCACTGAGAGCAGAGCCTCAATCCCAGGACCCCGAGATCATGACCTGAGCCAAAACACTTAACCGACTCAGCCACCCAGTAGTGGGATTTTTAAAAATACTTTATCCCAGTAGGGAGTGTTGGAGCAAGCTTCTCTGCTTCAGAGAGGCAGGGAGATGAGATAGCTGAAATTGGAGCAGGGGCTGGATCCAGGAAAGTTAAAAACTAGGTTTGGGACAGATAAAGATTAGAACTGCACTCAACTGTTAGAGAAGACGAACTGCAATTTGTTCAACTGGTAGGTGTCTGGATACATTTGTTGGATAAAGGTGGTTCTAAACATAAAATCTAGGTAAAGTAGAGGAAAATAGAAAGCTTTAAGAAAGGAGGAGCAGAGGTTGAAACTTGGTATCTGCACAAACACTGAAACAAAATATGTGATTGGCATAGCTCTTGGTCCCACCAGGATCAAACACAAAAATACAGTTGGGATCGATCTAGGAAGCAGAAACAGGTCAGGGTTAGTTACCAGGCTATTGAAGTCTCTGAAGTTCACTGGAGCCTAAAAAGAATGTGGTCTCTCAGGCCACTTCTATCCAGAAGATAACTAACTATTCAACCTGCCCCAATATCAAAGACCTAACCTAGGTGTATTAGGACCCCTTCCCAGTGAATCCCTGTCTCACGCCTATGTCCCATTTCTTCCAGGGTCTAAAGACAGACATGGTCCCAACCTCCTTACAACTTTGAGAGTTGAAGTTGTGTTCTGGCGAGGGCTTCACTTTTCTTGACAAATTAATATTTACATTTAATTTAGTGTGGTCCAGAATACGTTGGGACTATTTCTGGAGTTTGGAGCTCTTGTGGCGATGTAAAATGGCATAGCTACTATGGAAAAAAAAAATATGACAGTTCCTCAAAAAAAAAAAAAAAAAACCACAACCCATAAACTTAGAATTGGCATATAGCAGTTTCACTTCTGGGAATATAGCAAAAGAATGGAGAGTGAGATTTTGAGGTTCATATGTTCATAGCAGCATTCTTCACAATAGCCAAAAGGTAGGAAGAACCCAAATGTCCATAAACAGATGAATGGATAAACGAAATGTGGCATATCTGTACAATGGAATACTGTGAAATAGTCCGTTAAAGAATGAAGTCCTGACACGTGCTATAAAAAGGATGAGCCTTGAAAACACCATGTTAAATGAAGTAAGCCAGACACAAAAGGACGAATAGTATATGACTTGACTTTATGAGGTACCTAGAGTAGTCAAATTGATAGAGAAGAAAGGAGAATGGGTAACCGCAGGCTGGGAGGAGAGAAGACAATGCGAAGTTAATCATTTAATGGGTCCAGAGTTTCAGTTTGGTAAGATGAAAAAGTTCTGGAGATGGACAGTGATATTTGCGCAGCAGTGGGAAATACTTAATGCCATTAATCTGTATGCTTAAAAATGGTCCAATGGTAAATTTGATGTATTTTATTTTAAAAAATATTTTATATTTTTAGTGTTTCGAGCAGTTTTAGTTTTACAACAAAATTGAGAGGAAGGTGTAGAGATTTTCCATAAACCTCTCCCTCCACGCAGTATTATATTATCATGGTACATTTTTTGCTTAAGATAAATCTGCATTGACACATCGTAATCACCCAAGGTCAGTAGTTTACCTTAGGGTTCACTCTTGGCGTAGTACATTCTATAGGTTTGGACAAGTGTACAATGACATATATTCATTACTATAGTGACATATAGAGTATTTATACCTCCAAAATCCTCTGTGCTCTGCCTATTTATTTCTTCCTCCCTACCACAGCAACCACTGAAAATTTGTTGTCTCCATAGTTTTGCCTTTACTTAGACATATATTTGGAATCCTACAGTATGTAGCCTTATCAGTTTGCATTCTTTCACTTAGTCATATGCACTTAAGGTTCCTTCATGTCTTTTCATGGCTTGATAGCTCATTTCTTTTTAACAATGAATATGGAATATGTCATGTATATTTTAATCATCATAAAAATATCAAAATATGTTGCCTTAGAGAATAATGAGATTTTTATCACTGACGGTGATCAAGCAAAGGCAGGATACATAGAGATAGAGACAGATTTAGATAAAGAGATAAAGACTTTTTTTCCTTTTTGAGAAATGTCTTACAGTTAGAGACTGGAGGTATAGTCTTGGCTCAGTCACTTACTAGCTGTGTGACTTTGAACAAGTTATGATTTCTCCCTCCTCAGGCATCTGATTTATAAAATATATAGTTCCTAAATTGAAGAGATGCTAGATCAGCCAAGTAATATGATAAATATGAAATTGCACAGAACAATCCATTTTGTGGTTTACCAAATGCCCATTAAAATGTTAATTTCTGTTGGACTAATGTACTGAAAAGTTCCTTACAAGTCTTCAGGATTTATGATTCTAAGAGGAAGTAGCTTTAACAAGAAGTGACATTTTGGGGGCACGTGGGCGGCTCAGTGGTTGAGTGTCTGTCTTTGGCTCAGATCGTGATCCTGGGGTCCTGGGATCGAGTCCTACATCAGGCTCCCCGCAGGAAGCCTGCTTCTCCGTCTGCCTATGTCTCTGCCTCTCTCTGTGTGGCTCTCATGAATAAGTAAATAAAATCTTTTTTTAAAAAAGTGACATTTTTATTTTGAGGTGCTTTGTGGATATCCTGGACAACCATGGAAGAAACAAGGTTGCAGAAGGCATGTGCCAAAATGGAGACAGATTTTCCTCCAGGGCTGGATCAGTAAAAGTTATGGATGAAAAACAAGGATGAAGCTGGTGGGTTGCTCAAAGACCAGGGAGATGTACTGAGACCAAAGAGTCAGCTAAGAATTGTAGAGGGGACATAGAAGAGAGAATTATGCTACTGAAACAAATCAGACTTCTTATTAGAACAGGAGTGTTTAGTGAAGGTCAGGTAGGGGTGAGGTGGAGTGCTGAGATGCTTCTTTTGTGAGCCTCCTTGCTGCTGAGCTTTGGCATGTGTTTCTCATCTCCTTGCCTACGCAGTGAGCACCCACTCCTCTAAGTGGTCTGATCAAAATCTCTAAAGCCATTCCAAAAACCCCTGATAGAAATGGCAGTTCCCTTCTGCATCCTACACCCATTTCTCTCATAACACATATAGCATTTTATTCACTTATGCTGATTCGAACCTATTTATTAAACTTTAAGTGCTGGGATCCTTGGGTGGCGCAGCGGTTTGGCGCCTGCCTTTGGCCCAGGGCGCGATCCTGGAGACCCGGGATCGAATCCCACATCAGGCTCCCGGTGCATGGAGCCTGCTTCTTCCTCCGCCTGTGTCTCTGCCTCTCTCTTTCTCTCTGTGACTATCATAAATAAATAAAAAAAATTAAAAAAAAATAAACTTTAAGTGCTTTGTAGAGAGAGACAGCATCTTCTCTGTCTCCCAGAAGTCATGGAGTAAATGAATTAAATAACAAAGATGTACAGACAAGGAGGCTAAGAAATGGATGATGAGCCAGTCAGACACTCTGGAAGATTCTTTGAGGGAAAAGAATTAAGCTGCACAAAATCTTCTTAAATGGCCTTACCCCTCACAGCTTTAAAGATAACTGACATTTGATCCAGATCTTTAAGAATCAAAGAGAAAGCAGTTGCTTTTCTCTCTTGACATGACTTTATCTCACATAGTCTGAACATAATCCAAACTCTCAACCACCACAAGGACATTGTATTTCCAATATTCCATTCTACTTCCTGGTGAGCATGCATTCTCCCTCCTGCACTGTGGATTCCTCAGGACCACCAAGACACCATTACCCTTTATGGCACGACACTGCTTTTATACCTAGCCAGTGGCTCCCCTAGTATAGGCACTACATTAATGGTTGTGGAGTGAATGCATTAATGATAAAGATCTCAAGGATTTAACCCCTCACAGGTACCCACTGCATCATAATTATTCAAGCTTCAGGGACCCAGATTTCCCATTTTCTGTCCAAACACATAGACTGATGGCTTGGAAGTCTGTACCAGTTGGAAGAACAAGAGCCCATCTGCTTTCTTATTACTTGATCAGCAATTAAAGCAAATCAACAGCCCAACCCTTGAATATCGTGTAATTTGTGACTTTAAGATGAAAACCTCAAAGCCTCAGGTTACAGCCCAGGATCAGGTAGGCCTGTGGCATCAGGATAAAAGATCCATGACAAGGGTTAATTGTGCCTTTGTATAGATCCTTAGGTGAACCTTTGTCTGTTTTACACAAGGAAAAAAAAAAATAGACAACCATGAGACAGGGTTAGTTTAAGTGTAGTTTAAGAGTTTCTATGTGCATTCTTAGTAAGAAGTGTTAGCCCAGGGATTTTAATGCAATTAGAACTTAAATTCCAGTTTCTTGCAAGAAATGATTCTTCATTAGTACTGTGATCTGAAATGGTTTCAGAAATCCCCTGACTACCAAAATATATATTTGACGCATAGCCTGGATTCCCCACAGTTAGCATACTTGTATTTATTCATTCAGTATTCATGTATTCATTCATTCAGTGATTATTCAAAAAAAATTTTTAAAGTATGAATCATATATTGTCTGTTTTATAAGGAAATTAAGGCTATAAGATATATTACTAGATAACAGACTCCTCTATTTTATTGGACACTTTATGAAGGCAGTAATTATGTTTTATTAATTTTTATATCATAATATCTTTTATAGTTCCTGGCACATAGTAGGAATTCAATAAATATGTTTTAATGACTGAATAGATTTCCTACTTTTATAGAGAAATTATGTCAAACATGAGTGAATACTTTTTCTTACCAAATATGTAAAGTGACAGCTTCTCGTGGCTAATATCCCTGGAATTGAAATAGCCACGAAGACAAAATTTGAATATAAAATAGATCAAATGATTTAAGATTTCAAAGGTATGATGTTAATAGATATTTTCAGGTTCTGGGAGAACCTTCAAAACTAAAGCCATAATTGATTGGCTTCTTAAAGAAGTGAGTGTGCATGAGGGATTTGAGAGGAGTTTGATTACAGCTCAGTCAGAGATGTTTAAGAGCTGAGGTTTTAACTGAGTGGAGCAAATTTTGTTTTGAAAAGTAAATGGAAAGAAGCATTCAAGTCACTGTTTTGTTTTTTAGGAAAGAGGAAACAGGTATAACTCAAAGCATTAGACATACGGAATTCTTTTGGAAAAGCAGTTTTAAGAATTATTAAACAATAAAAACATAAGAACCATTTTTGCCAAGGATATTTATATTCCTAATATAAATTATGTGTACTCATTGAGCTGCAAAGAAAACTTAAAGATCATCTAGCCCAGGCTGGTTTCTTTTGAGACAAGTAAAGGAGGGCATGTAGAGAATTTCATGAAATGTGAAGGATCCGAGATTTCAGAGTATTTGCAAATTAGCAAGTTAGCTTGTCGCAGTTTCATGGATGCTGGTAGAAGACCCAAGACTTCTGGTTAGAGGTGAAAGACAGTTTATGTCACACAGGGATGACAGCAGCCAATCTGTCATTACTTGTGCCCCCAGTCCCTTAGCCCCAGGACTCACAGGGGAGCAGAGAGAAGGCCACAAAAGCACATGTAGTGGGTTGCATTGGAGAAGAGCCCTGAGCTTCAGGGCTCTCAGGAGGGTAGAAGGCATGTCTTCCCTTCCCTTTGCATGAGGATTTATCTTTATTATACCAGGGAGTAAATATACCTGCCCTTTTCTCTGAAAGGAGACACTGTCTTTATCTTCCAAGGCAGTTTGCTCTCCAAACATCTTTGAAAACACAGTCCAGAGTGAAGGGCAGTCAGTGTCTCACTGCTAAGCTGTGCACAAATGTGAGAGATGCATGGAGAATTGTCTCCCAGCAGAGGTGAGTCACTTACAGAAGACCACATGGCTGTCTTCAAGCCTGGGCCTCTTTTCACACCACCTTACTATCTCTCCATTAACACCCAAGTCACAACAGCATTTTTGGAGCATATAGCTTTTCATTTTCTGGAAGCCTTATTCCTCTCAATTTCAGAAGCAAGCTTTGAAATCTTCATGACAAGGTTTAGAGAGTCAGTACTGAATATGTCATTCCTGATTTCACATTGCTTTACTGCCTCCCGTGCTTTAAGGTCAATATTGGCTTCCCAATTTCAGTTTTGATAGGATTTGATCAGGTGTCTCTCGAGTCCACTACCACAGTGGTGGTAGTAAAGAATGGGACAGCACTCAAATGTCAAATAAGCCTGAATAGAAGACAACACAGCATAAGAAGATGATTCTCCCCATTTTGTGAGTAAGAAGAACTAATATTTTTTGGCCAGTCTAAGCATATAACTCTTAGAGATGTAGATGGGAATCTATGGCTTATTTATAATACACGAATTAAAAGTTTAATTGCTTGTATATACCTTAGTCACATATGAAATTATATGGTATATTAGTTGAATGCTTTTTCTCACATATCCTGAAACAATGTCATTCAAATTCTTTGCAAGCATCTTCAAAATTTAGAGCCACTTTGGGATTACCTAATGTAATCTTTTAGGACTCTTGTTTTCTACATTCATTCAAGTCTTTAAAATTCAACAGTTTTGTTTCTTTTATGATGTTGTCATTATAAAATTTATCTTAAACCATAAATATATTAGGTAAGGTTTCTTTCCATCTATGTTATAGGTATGTCATGATCCTCTAGGAGCAATCTACTCCTTTTCAAAGCAATATTTTAAAACTTTTGAGTACAGTGACTTCCAACATTGGCAGGTATGTGGACATAACCCTGGGAATTAATCCCACATCCAGGTTGTATTTCTTGCCCCCCACTTCAATCAGTTCATTCAGCTGAGCTCCAGAAATATCTCAAATAGAACTGAGAACTGGTTGAGAACATTTCAGGCTAATGCAGTTTCCTCAAAAGACAGTTAGTTATCAAGTGCCCTGAACCATGAGAGATTTTCTAAGAACTTGAATACAGGAAAAACTCCACTTTACTGAGAGTTAATTTGAAGGATGGAGGGGAATCCTCACCTTATTATACATGTGGTGTTAGCTTATTTTAGTTGAGTAATTTACAATTCTGAACCTATTTTTCTTATCATTAAAATAAGAAAAATCATATGTACCACTTTTGTCTTAGCATTGTTGTGAGTGGTTGGGTAAAATAATGGGAAAGAACTTTGCAAACTATAGTTTCCATGTGTTTGTGTATTGACTTATGATGTAATTTCTGTTATTCTCATCTTGATTGTTGGCATGGACTTTCACCTAGTCACTTAACTTCAAATTTGGGAGTCACTTTTGATCCACCCCCTTATCAAACTAATTGCCAACTCCTGCTAAAATTTTTCTCTTGGATATATGCTAGTATTTCTACATCTCTTTTTATAACTACTACTGGCTTTGTTCTGACCTTGTTCATTTTGTCTTGACAGCCTCCATGATCACCTTGCATTCTTTTTCTCACAGAGTCACCTGTCTTAAATGCATATAAACCCATAACAGTCCTAAGATTAAGATCTCTAAATGTCTCTCATTTGCCTAAATGTACCTAAAGTGCATTTTTTGATACCAAGTTCTATAAAACATTTCTTTTTTTTCTATAAAACATTTCATAGTAAAAAAGGAAATAATTCTGTAGAGTATATTCAAAACTCTTATTGTTGACAAATGCTCATTTGCATATTAAAGGCTCTTCAAAGTCCTGGAATAAAGATATTTCTTTTCCCAATTAATGTTATATTCCTTAATTATTCGATAATCAAATACTTATGTTTGGCAAAACATTTGTTATTGCTCTAAGAAAGCACATAGAACAGTGCAAGCCTATAAATAGAGCCAAAACTCCTAAACATGGTCCAGGGCCTGCTCTGCTCTCTCCATCCTCCCCTCTCAACCCATCTGTCCTGTTCTCCTTGACCCCAAAACTCTGGTCTCAGTGAGCAGAGTTTACAAAAACAGAGGGATTTGATTTCCTCAGAAATTGAGGTATAGCCTTCTCTCTTAAAACGCAAATAAGTTGTAATATTTTTGTTCTACAATATATTTATAATTGTTCTTAGATGATATGTATCATCTAGTCATTTTCTTTGAAACAGACATCATCAGGCTATTGGTTCTTTGTAGGTAGCACATTTATCTCAAAGGACTAATTGAACACTAGATTTCTTATTTTGGTTGATACTTTAAGAGTAAACCTATTGGAATACATTACTGATTCACACTGTGGAAGGTATGGGTAGAAAACGAGCATACAGTATATCAGCTTATCAAGCCAAGGTGTTATTAATATGTCAGGTTCACATATGGAGGAAAGGCTGGGATTATGTAACTGACGGTTTCACCAAGAAGTGCATAAGTTTTTAAGATTGAGAGTTGAAGCTAATTAATGTTCTTTGACTTTTTTTTTAAATACTCAAAGGACCTGAAGTTAGTAGTTTGATAATTAGGCTGTTCTTCATTTTCAGACAGAAATTAGACATGATTAGGAATGCTGAAGTACTGGGCAGGTCAATTGCGCATCATTATTAGAGCCATTTAATGCATTTTAATGGTGGTTGATAAGGTACAAAATGCTACGTAAGCCAAAAGAGGAAGTTTTATTCCATTATATGTTAAGTGTAGATATAAATGAGCTCACATTTGCATTTTTTATGCATTAGTTCAAAAAATTAAACATTTTCTCTTAGATATGAGTAGTGGAATATGTAATTTGTGGGAGATGAGCACTGCTGAAGCCAGCACCTCTTCACACAAATGCACCTCAGGATCTGCACCTACAAATCGTCCTTAACAGGGAATTAAGGAAAAGGTGTCTTCAGCATTTGTCATGCTGAAGAATCACGCTTTAAGTTATAAGGTCGATTGGTTGAGTAAATAGTTCATTCCATTTATATCCTCATTAATAAATATAAAACAGTAACATACATATTATTGTCTTATTTACATTACAGATTTCACTGATTTATATAGGTAAGAAAGCAAACAAACAGGCAAAAACTAAAGTGCAAATACATCTTGCACTAAGGAAGATTCCACTTTTGGGGCAGACTCCTTACTCGGGAGGAAGCCCTGTGTGGGGCTCAATCCTAGGACCCTGAGATCATGACCTGAGCCTAAGGCAGAGCTTAACCACCTGAGCCACCCAGGCACCTCACTTTTTGTTTTTTAACAGACAAAGAGCTACTGGAGCTTGTAGCTTATATCTGTTGGTAAGTTAAGGGAATATACTAACATTTCATGATTCCAGGCTAGACCATGAACCACTGCATCAGAAAAGAGATTCAATCTGCAGAGGAGAGACACTTACCCAGGATCGCTGCCTCTCTTTGATCCAAGGGAGGAGGACAGAGACCAAACTCCCCATGTTCCATCCAGCTGAGAGGACCAATTGCTGTCATCCACCAAATGGCTGTCCCACAACTCTATAACTGAGGGAAGTAATAAAGATGAAACAAGAGCCAGATCAAGTCTTCTCTCAGAAACCAGAAGAGGGACAGCCAGCATCTTCACTTGTAAACTCTCACTGATACTCCTGATGTGGGGAACACGTGTGAGTTTTGGAGGGGAGCATACACTTAAATCTTTTCTCTAAAAGATGTGTCACATGAAGCAATGGGGAACCCAGGTGTACCTTCATTCTGTTTCCCTGTGTAAATGGTAGAACTTGTTGATGTCATTCCTCTGTGAGTCCAGAGCCGTCACAACATAAATAGTAAAGGACGAACAGTCCTGGTGTCAAGCTCCTTAATGCCCAGAAACATCAGCCACGACCTCTCTCTGTGACCCATGCTGCTATCGGCCAGCCATAACAGAAAATTCACCTGAGCGTAATGCGGTCTCACTGCACTTGTCCTGGAATCCTTTCCAGGTTCCACACCATGCAGTGACCCGGTATGGGAAGGGGGAGAGCTTCCAGGGGAGGCAGAGAGGTGTCTGTGTGGATTATGGAGTCGCAGTGTAGCTATCGCACTGCGTAGCTGTGGTTCATCATGGAGACATCTGCATGTCTACAGTGGGATGTCCACATGGATGGACCACTTACTGATGGAGGTTCCCAAGCAGCTTGTGCTTAACCCCCTAATTATCTAAAGTCAAATAACATTTCAATCAGGTGGGGTTGCTTGAGAGAAAACCAGCTTTTTTATCATTTGCAATAATGAATAGCTGTTTCATGATAGCTATTGAGAGCATTAGGAAGGCAGAAATACATAGTTCATAAACCTCGTGGTGGTTCTAAACAGCAAGAGTCTTTATTTTTCTCTTAATGGATTATAATGCAGGTAGCTAACATATTTAGAATGGGCTAGCCACTGTTCTAAGAGCTTGACATTAATTAACTCATTTAATATAAATGAACTCCTATGAAGCCTCAAAACAACCCAAGTTTATCCTAACTTTATTATAATTTATACTTCCATATCATAAAAAAAAGAATGAGGTTCTTATTAGATAACCTGTTGAAATTCATCCCGTTAGAAAATTGCAGAACAAGGGCTAGAGCTGGTTTTTGCAGCCAGAGCACATTACCATGATAAGAAGTTCCCTGTGAGCAGTGTAATGTAATTGTTTGTTATCCCTAATAAACGAAATGCCATTCTAGAAAGTGAAATCTGTGACTTCCAGTTATTTAGTAAGTTGTAAAGAAAATTATAACTAATGCTATTTATTAGAAAGGATTTTTAAGTGTTTGGTTTGATTGCCCTGGCACTTTAGTAAATGAATTTTTTATGTGACTTGATCTAAAGTTTGTGGATCATTTGCTCTTCTTTGCCTTTAATGTTCATATTTGAAGTACAGCATGATTTATTTGGTTGTTTGCTTTTTTACTACTGGTCTTTCCTTCCCTCCACTAGCATCGTAAGCATCGTGAAAGATGTGCTTGGCAGTCGTAGGAACTCCTTAAATATTTGTGCAAAGATTAAATGAATGAGTGAAGTTAAAAAGTTATTTATCTAGCCGAGAGTGGCCCATTTTCTTTCTTGCCATAGCTTTAAACAGGAAAACTGTTCATAACTCAAAATTTTTAAGAAGTTGAGACAAGTGAATTAGTGAAAATCCTTGCAGGTCGATGATTTTGTTAAATGTTGTACTTAATGACTCATATTCTTAATACAAGTATGTGCTTAATGATTCATATTCTTAATATAAGTATGTACTTATTTATTTTTAATTGATGTAAAGTGAAGTGAGCAGTGAAGAGTTAAGTGTTTAAAAATAAAATTTCCTCTGCCATTCACAGCGTCAGTGATGAGCAATTTTGTGCATGTCTCTCCCTCTAAGAGGCATTTCTAGGCCTTCCCAAATGGACTGAATACATATCCTGTACTCTCTGCTCTGGTCGCCTTCAAAATGCACTGTAACTCATTCTTTTGGTCTGTTTTCCCCCACAAGACTATATACAGTTGAGCAGCACAAAGGCTAGGGTCACCAGCCCCTCTTCCCACAGTCTAAAATCCACATATAACTTTCGACTCCCTGAAACGTTACTAATAGACTACTGTTTACAGGAAGCCTTACCATTAACAGTTGACTAACACACATTTTGTGTTCTATGTATTGTGTACAATAAAGTAAGCTAGAGAAAATAAAATATTATGAAAATCATAAGAGAAATACATTTACTGTATTGTACTGTTAAAAATGCACATGTAAGTAGACCCATGTGGCTCAAACATGTGTTGTTCAAGGATCAACTGTATGTAGTTCTTGATGGTTGAGATTCTCTTTAGCACCTAGGGTAGCATCTGATACAGCAAAGAATTTTAGTAAATACTGAGTGAGTGAGTGAACAAATCAGCACCAACAGTTCCCAAGTAGGTGTGCTATTAGAACTACTCTTTTTAAAAAAAAAAAATTTTATTTATATATTCATTAGAGACACACACACAGAGAGAGAGAGAGAGAGAGGGGCAAAGACACAGGTAGAGGAAGAAGTAGGCTCCATGCAGGAAGCCTGATGTGGGACTCGATCCCAGGACTCCAGGATCATGCCCTGGGCCAGAGGCAGGCACTAAACTGCTGAGCCACCCAGGGATCCCCTATAA
This sequence comes from Vulpes lagopus, assembly GCF_018345385.1. Lineage (NCBI taxonomy): Eukaryota > Metazoa > Chordata > Mammalia > Carnivora > Canidae > Vulpes > Vulpes lagopus. The sequence continues at coordinate 67,699,552 of NC_054832.1, read as the reverse complement.
CTACTCTTAAGTAGAGGTGCCTGGGTGGCTCAGTTGGTTGTGTCTTCCTGCGGCTCCGGTCATGGTCCCAGGACCCTGGAATTGATACTGTTCCCATTCTTGCCTCGTGACCCCCTCTCTGCACACTTAGGGCATCTTCTGGGACTTTTGATTCTCTTGGCAGTGAATCAGCGTGATGATGGCCAAGCGCTTATCACTGGAGATCCTTTTTTTGGAATATCTTCTAACTTTGTCATCCACAGTTCAGATTTCATCTTGCTTGAGCCCTTAACGCTGGGAACTGTGGGTGGCTGCCTAACTCTCTGGAGTCATGAACGTTCAGTCTTTCTGGACCTTGATGTTGTTCTTGTAGCTGTTCTTCTCCTTGAAGAATTGGGTGAAGGCCATAGTACTGCCCCATTGAATGAACATGTCATCAGCCATGTGACAGTATATTCTAAAACGCTACTCAAATGTTAATGATTATTATTGGGGTGGATAAAATGTACTATTCAAAACATTATAATACAAAGTTGTATGTTTCAAGTGTCTTAATTCTTTTTGCGATTTTATTTATTTATTCATGAGAATCATAGACCGAGGCAGAGACATAGGCAGAGGGGGAAGCATGCACACTGTGGGGAGTCTGATGTGGGACTTGATCCCAGGCCCTGGGATCATGCCCTGAGCCAAAGGCAGACACTCAGCCACTGAGCCACGCCAGTACCCCTAAAGTGTCTTAAATTATCAGAGGAAAGAGATATCATTTCTACCTGGAATGATCAAACAAAAATGCTAGGGATTAGGGGAAAGTAATTTTGTGTCTGTCCCACAAGCTAACCCCTGAGCAAGCGAACATTTATCATAAATTCTATTGGTGAATCTACTCTCTCACTAACTAGTTCTATTTTAAAGAGATAGTTTCTTTTTCCAGCAGGAGAAACAAATTGCTAGTCTGAAATGAGAAAGGTATTTAATCAGTTCTTAATGTCTTCCTATTTTTCAATACAGATTAGAAATAGTGAAAAAAAGAACCTATGGAGAATGATACAGTGTAACATAATAATGGGAAATAGTTACCCAGAGGATATTTCTCATTTGATTTTCCTTCTCTGTCTAGAGGTTTATGTGAGTTTAAAATTTTTCACATAGCCTTTTCTTTAAAGCCCATTGGAGTATAAGGAAAAGTGAATGTTTATTAGGCATGTTAATGAGTGAATGAATAGTTTTTTGTACGTGCCCTGTTGTAATTCCATTAAATGAAAGCACTAAAACAAATTAGGGCATTACTTAACGTGTATATTAATAGATTCGAGCCTATTAACATACAAAAAGTCAATTAGCAAATTGAGACTTATAGCAGTGCCGTAAAAGTGATTGTAAAACTTTTGTAAGTCCCCCCACAAAATCACTGGACTTCTGTAACTTGGAAAGTTCATAAAACTATAGAACGTGATCATGAAGAATTTAGCAAAGCCAGTGCTCTTTTTTAACTAAAATGGTTGGCCTACATCTAGCTCCTTGTAATTTTAGACATTGAATGGAACCCAGAGTTTGGATTTTATTTATTTTTAGGGTAGCAGATTAGGTGATAGACTAAAACATTATCATAAAATGGTTTCTCTCCTCCATGGAATTTTAAAATCTTTACAGGTCATTTTGCTCTTCTATTCTTCCCATTCTAATCAATTTTATTACCGATGGGATATTTCTCTTTTTTTTAAGATTTATTTATTTATTTATGATAGACATAGAGAGAGAGAGAGAGAGAGAGGCAGAGACACAGGAGGAGGGAGAAGCAGGCTCCATGCAGGGAGCCCGACACAGGACTCGATCCCAGGACTCCAGGATTGCACCCTGGGCCAAAGGCAGGAGCTAAACCGCTGAGCCACCCAGGGATCCCACTGATGGGATATTTCAATTCCATAGTTCACTTAAGCTTTTCTTGCTTCAATCAATTAAAATATACATGTGTTAAGCATTTTTATTTGCTGAAGCATTGTCCAAGCTGCCCTTCAAGATGAATCCGTAGAGCTTAAAGGTGATTTGTTAAAAGATCAGTTCCAACACGGACTGATTTGCAACTCTTTAAAGATATCAGAGGATGAAGAATCAAAAGAGACAGCATCTAAAACTTGGAATCTAGATACCTTGTTTTTCAAACCACTTTGCTTCTTTTTATAAATGACAGGGTTGTTTAAATGAAAAAGATTTGATCTTTTATAGGGCATTATTATTATTTTAATATATTTCAAACATGCAGAAAAATATAGAGAAAAAAACCTAAACACCTGTGTATTTCTTGCCAATCCCATTCTCTCCAGTCCTTCACATTGCAACACTTGGTGTTCATTTTTCTCAATAATCTTTTTATACTTTATATTTATGGACCTATAAACAATATGGTATTGTTTTGCATATTTAAACTTTATTTAAATATTAGTACATAAAATTTAAATATGTGCGATATCACATTATTATTGCTTTTTCTGCTGAACCTAATATTTTTGGGATTTACCTGTATTGATACATGCAGCTCTAATTCACTTATTTTAATTTCTTTACAGTGAGTTATATAAAAGAATGGACATTTTTGTTCTTTACAGTTTTTATTCCTACAAACTCGGGCACAATGAGCCGATAGATGATAGATAGATAGATAGATAGATAGATAGATAGATAGATCCTATATATATATGTATATTGATCTTGTATTTATATATATATATACACACACACACACACACAATGAGCCTGTATATACGTATGTATATATACATATGCTACAAGAGTTTTTCAAAGCTTATAGAAGTGGAATTGATAAACCTAAGCACAAATCTTCAGCTTTACCAAATCCTGATGTTGCAATTTGCATTCCTCCCTGCAGGGTACCGGGGTTGCATACTGCTGTGCTATCTCTCAATGCTTTCAGACCATAAGTTTTCACTTATCTTTTGAGTTTGAAGTGATATCTCATTGATTTGAGTAGTAGTGTGAGCTTGAGCATTTGCAAATTTGCTTTATGTGTTTTTCAAAAATATTCAATGAAAGCACATGCATTAAAAAATTGGAAAAAGAAAATTCAGGAAGAAAAAGATTGTAGATAGCTCCATTATTTATGGATAACTACTATTTGAATTTTCTGTTTTAATCATTTCCTCACTGTCTCATTTCTTTTTGAATGTTATTGTTCATAGTTATGACTATACATCACATATTGATTTTAAGCAGAATTAATTCATGTTCTATATGGAAGATAAATTAGAGGATATTTGTTTCTGGATGAATTATTAGTCTGCATCATAAAAGAAAAAAATGACATATGCTTTTCAATAGGTTTTAGATATGCAAAAAAAAAAAAAAAAAAAGTTCTTCCAGAACTGTGACAGTGTTGATTACTGCCAACTTGTCTCTTATGAAAGGAAGAAAAGAATGTTTTGATTAGTAATTCTAGCTCCAATGTTCAGTATTGTTATTTAAGGAATATTATCAACAATGTAATAATGAGCACCATCTATTGTATGAAATAATCATTAAAATTGCAAAACATTTTATTTGAATTGTGGGGATGAATGAAGTTTAAGAAACTCAATTCCTGTGACTGGGAGTGGAACAGGTCCAGAAGAAAAGCTGCAAGAATGCTGTGCCCCCAGTTGCCCCCTGCACAAAACACTATAGAATTTTTTATTTTGAGATTTAAGCTCAGTAAAGACAGATTCACCAGTCCAGTCTTATATGAGCCCTGAGTTGTAAATGTGTTTCAGTTCAAGACTAACTGTAGTAAATCTTAAAGAACATTTATAAACATGAGTACATAAATGTGATATGTCCTGAGCCCTAGCATAACTTGGTTTTTACCCTTCTGTTGCTTTAATACACCAGTAACAATGGGATTGTCATCTTACTAAGCCATCTTATTCACAAAGTTCTGTCAACAGTATACTCCTGTCCTTTTGAATGCAATGTCCCAGGAAAGCCAAATCCCGCCAACATATTTCATTGTTGTTGTTATTTTGAAGATAGCCTGTTTATCCTTAATTCTATATCTCTTTGCCTCTCTCCCGCTCTCCCATCCTTCTCCTCTTCCTTTTGTCTTTCTCCTTTTCTTTCTCCTTTTTCTTCTTCTCCTTTTTCTTCTTCTTCTCCTTCTTCTTCTACTTCTCTTCTTCTTCTTCTTCTTCTTCTTCTTCTTCTTCTTCTTCTTCTTCTTCTTCTTCTTCTTCTTCTTCTTCTTCTTCTTCTTCTTCTTCTTCTTCTTCTTCTTCTTCTTCTTCTTCCTTCTTCTTCTTCTTCCTACTTTCTTTGTCCTATCAAAGTACATATATGTAACTTCCTGGGGTTTTTTATGATTTTATTTTATTTATTTATTCATGAGAGACCCAGAAATAGAGACAGAGACACAGACAGAGGGAGAAGCAGGCTCCACGTAGGGAGCCCAATGTGGGACTCGATCCCAGGACTGTGATCATGCCCTGAGCCGAAGGTAGGCTCTAAACTGCTGAGCCACCCAGGCACCCCTCTAACTGTTTTTGTTGCCTGGGATGAAATTTGTGTTATATGCATAATAAGAACTTTAAAGAAATTTCTTGAATCAAAGCTTAATTCCATTTTCTTTTATTGTGACTTCTACTTCAGTTATTGCTTCTTCCTCACGGACAACTACAATCCATAGGTTAGAGAAACTATTTTTTGCTCTCCATACTTCTGATGGTTTTCTTGTGTTAATATCTTTAGCTTTTCTTCTGAATTCTGGGAGAACTTTCCATGTGCTTCAGTTTTTTTAGTGCATTTTCTGAAGTGTAAATTTCTGCTCTCCAGTGTGGATTTTAATTCTGATTTTACATTTTGTAGTAATTTTAATACACTTGAATTCGCTCCTTATTTCATATATCTCCATTTTGTTGCATGCTGTTGTTTTTAGTTTCAGCCTATTCTGCTTTCTGTGCACTAGTGAGAATGATAAAGAAGTTTCTAAAATTTATTCCTGGTAACTGTGGTAAATTATTTTCAGCCATTTACCTCTCCTTCATTTCTTGTAGCCTAGTCTTTCCTTTCTCTGACAAGGGCTTATCAAAACGTCATGCTTTTCTGTGTTCCTTTTTTCCCTATATTCTAATATTTGATGATAGAAACATGTCAGAATATGACTTAGTCCTGGTTTAATCAATCAACAAAAAAATGCCTTTCACCCTGATTGGATTTTCTGGGATTGAGAAGAGCAATATTGATTAGCTGGAGATTATAGCAAGGAATTTATGAATATGGTAGATATGCCTGTAAGTCTTTTGCCTCTGTGTATGAGTGTTTGCTTCAAAAGAGGACAAAAAGTGTATTTTAGGTTACACACAGATACATACTGAATGATATTTAGTCACATACAAAAGACATTAATTTTTACTATAATTTCTCCAAAAAAACCACAAAATGCCATAAATAGATGTCTTAATTTCTCTTAGTGATATTCTTTTTTTTAAAAAAAACGATTAGTTCATCATTTTCTCTGAACTTTGTACTAATATATTTCCCATTTATGTTCCTAACAAATACATGATTTTCTACTTGAAGAAGAAATTTGTCAGCTGAATGAGAACCTTTAGACCTTTTTTTGTGGTCGTGGCTATTCAACATGGCACGTTTTATGTTAAAGTTAGGTAGCTGGAGCAATGGATGTTATTTAACTAGAGATATAATTTCTTACATTTTTGATATAATTTGAGTTTTATAATCTTGTTTATATTCTGGCTTCATCCTGAAATAGTGTTGTTTTTGATTCTTTTTTTTTAATGTTTTTAATGTTTTTTTTTAATGTTTTTTTTTATGTTTCCTGCTTGTTTTACAAAAATAGCAACCAATTACAATCTAATAAAAATCACAACTTTATGAAGTATTAACAAAAGAGCAGAACACACATAAAGGCAGAGATAGATCACCTTGGGTAATATTCTGTCGATGAGGAGCTATAGATAATATTTTATTAAACCCAATTTACAAGAAGCGTTTATTTTTAAAACAATAGCTAGCATTTACTTTCACTATGGCACAATAGTAAGGGAGGACTGAAGAAATTCTTGTCCCTTCTTCTCTCTGTGAAAGAAATATGTCTCAGGTGATTGTCTAGATATAAAGGTAGAATCAAACATATTTCCATTTACCAATGCCTGATTTTTAAGGATGCAGTAATAGGTTCAAACAGGCTCTGTGACTAGGAACTCAGACACGCTGTTATGAGTGTGCATTATTTGAAGAAAAATCGGTTTTAAGTGTGGAAGTGAGGGAACCTCTGAAGGAAGTGATGCTACCTCCAGGTTCACAGTAAGAGAATGAAATCTGAAATATATCAGAAAATTAAAAAAAAAATCCAAGATAAATATAATTTGAAGGCCAGAGGCTCTAGAAGGAAGTATAGTTTTGAGTGGGAGTCAAAGATCTAAAAATGGAAGATTTGACCATATAACTTTAAATCTCTTAATGAAAAAAACATGAGGCCTATACATTATAAAGTACCCTTCAGTTTTGGAATGGGTGAAGAAATTGTGGTATGTCCACAAAATGAAATACTGTTAAGCAATATAAAGGAATGACCTACTGATATGCACAAAATGGGTGAATCTCATATGCTAAGTCAAAGAAACTGGACTCAAAAGGCTACATATTATATCATCCTATTTATAAAAATATTCTGGAAAAAAAGCAAAACTATGAGAATAGCAATTGCTAGGGGAAAGAGATTTTATTACAAAGGAGGTAAAGGGAATTTTGTGGGGGTAAGGGAAATATTCTGTATCTGAATTGTTGCAGAAGTTAGCTCATTCTCTGTATTTAACACTATTTGAAGAACTGTCCACTAAACTGGCTGCATTTTATTATGATAATGATGCCTTAAATTAAAAAATGGAAAACATGTGGCTTTATGTGGTGTTCAAATTAATGAAAAAGGCCAGTAAAATTTTTTTGTATATTTTTTATTGGATTCGATTTGTCAACATATAGCATAACACCCAGTGCTCACCCCATCAAGTACCCGTCACCCAGTCACCCCATCCCCCGCCCATCTCCCTTTCCACCACCCCTTGTTCATTTCCCAGAGTTAGGAGTCTCTCATGTTTTGTCACCCTCTCTGATATTTCCCACTTATTTTCTCTCCTCTCCCCTTTAATTCCTGTCACTATTTTTTTTATATTCCCCGAATGAATGAAACCATATAATGTTTGTCCTTCTCTGATTGACTTACTTCACTCAGCATAATACCCTCCAGTTCCATCCACATCAAAGCAAATGGTGGATATTTGTCCTTTCTAATGGCTGAGTAATATTCCATTGTATACATAAACCACATCTTCTTTATCCATTCATGTTTCGATGGACACCGAGGCTCCTTCTACAGTTTGGCTATTGTGGACATTGTTGCTATAAACATTGGGGTGCAGGTGTCCCGGTGTTTCACTGCATCTGTATTTTGGGGGTAAATCCCCAACTGTGCAATTGCTGGGTCATAGGGTAGCTCTATTTTTACCTCTTTGAGGCACCTCCACATAGTTTTCCAGAGTGGCTGCACCAGTTCACATTCCCATCAACAGTGCAAGAGGGTTCCCCTTTCTCCACACCCTCTCCAACATTTGTTGTTTCCTGTCTTGTTAATTTTCTCCATTCTCACTGGTGTGAGGTGGGATCTCATTATGGTTTTGACTTGTATTCCCTGATGGCAAGTGATGTGGAGCATTTTCTCATGTGCTTGTTGAAGGCCAATAAAAATTGAAGAATATATCAATTTGTATTTTTAGTCTGAGTAGAAAGATAAATATGGAGTTAAGAGCATGTGTATGTGTGTATGTGTGTGTGTGTAATCATTTTAAAAGTCATTCCTAATAACATTGAGTATGTTCTAAGACTTAAATTTCATTTCACTTTAGTCTATTGAAACCCTGAAAGGACAGATCTACAGAATCTAATCACTGGTTGTAAGAAAGAAGAGATGATCTAGTATTAGCAACTAAAGTAGATCTTACTGGCTTGAGGCTTCTGAGAAGGACAATAGACTGAGCATTGACAGGATTTAGTTTTGACATGACCCAGTTGAGAAATTCTGGTGGAAATTGGAATAAATGAAAAGAAAGGCCCTAAGTCTCAGAAAGTGTTAATGATGCATTCCCAGCTGTGCTGTTGCTCGTGATGTGTGTCTCCAAAGCCTCTTGCCTTTCTACGATTTAGTTGTAGTTTGACTTGAGTACAAATAAGGCTTTTCAGATGATGAAAATAATTTTTACTAATATGGTTAAAATATAGAAAATTCATGGTCCTATACTATGTGATGTTACTATTTATTTACCCCTAGTGGACTGTTGGTACCTATTATACGTAAGAAATCACTTCTGCTGTCCTAAGCATCTGAAAACACAGTGCTGCTTCTAAACACGCTGAAAGCAAGCAAAGGAAGAATTTAATGATATATATTATATTCTCTCCTCCCCCCCCACCATATTTGTGCATATGATATTTTTTCTCACAAATCTTTCAGTAGGCAGGTTTAATTCATCTATTGCTGGAAATGGTGTCGTTCGTGTAAATTTCAAGTGACTTTTGGGTTTCTGAATAAGTTCTTATAAATATTTTTGTTAGTGACATGTGACCTGAAAGTCCTGGTGGACTTCCCAGTGAGACCATTGAGTAATCCTGAAGACTGGCTAAAATGGGGTAGAGCATTTCATTGCATTTTAATCTTTACTTGGATGACTTCCCTCCTTTTCCTTCACAATTAAAAGAAAGTCAAAATAGCCAAAATTCTGATGCAGAAGAATAAAATGGTAACTATGACCTCTTGTGCTATCTCTGCCTTTTATTATCCTTCACCTTTTGACCTTAAAGTACACCTTTTAGCAATTTCCTTTTCCAGTTTTTGAAGGGATTTAAAAGAAATACAGTTTCTATTATTAATTTTGTTTAGGGGGGAATCCCTGGGTGGCGCAGCGGTTTGGCGCCTGCCTTTGGCGCAGGGCGCGATCCTGGAGACCCAGGATCGAGTCCCACATCAGGCTCCCTGCATAGAGCCTGCTTCTCCCTCTGCCTATGTCTCTGCCTCTCTCTCTCTCTCTCTCTCTCTTTTCTCTGTGTGACTATCTTAAATAAATTTAAAAAAATTTAATTTTGTTTAGGAAAAGAAACATTCTCTATCTGCTGTTAAGGCAAGCAAATTCTGGAAAGCAATTCAGTAAAATATTTTTTAAAAGTTGTAGAATTCATATATATCCTTTGACTCAAAAATTCTGCTTCTGAAAAATTAGCTTAAGAAAATAACCCTAGATTAGTCAAAACTATTAATAGAAAGAAAGCCAGTATGGAGCTCTTTGTGATAATTAAATGCCAGAATTGTGTGAGGTGCTGTGTTTTATCTCAAATATTATCCCTTTTTGGTCCAGATAAATAGATGTTACTTGAAAAGGCTGTAGAATTTTAGATGAATTTTGAAAAAGACAAGTTTTATGTTGAATGTTCTACCATAGATAAAATATGGATTAGAAAACTCTTTTGGCCAGATTTACTTTTAAGATTTCTATATTGAAATTCTCCTATCTTTATTTTAAAAATCAGCATGATTTCATAAGTGTTACTAGAGTTCTTGGAGTAACTGTCAGAAATCTCACCTACTTAGCAGTATTTTTTGCACCCTTTATTCTCGTTGAGAGGGGAGAGATTACACTAATCTATTTTGCTCCCATGTCTTACTGCATTCTGGCAGTTTGGAAATTTAGAACCCTTCTAAACCACGACTTTTGGATAAGTTATTTCAGACTTACAGTTTAGTTCCCAGGAAGAACCTTTACAGTGCAAATAATGGATCATTTGATGTAAAGTTGCAAGGCAAGCAAAGCAAATAAAAAACTCACTTAAATGAAGATGTAGGTTACATTTTACTGCACTGAGGAAATGAGTTGTCATTAATCGCAGCAGTCCATCCACAAAGGTGCTTTCTTATCACAAAGGTGTTCACTGTCACTTCAGTAAGTTGTAGACTTGACTCTCAGGGCACTCTGTAGAAATTATACTTCTTGACCTCAGAAAGCCACCCAGCTTACAATACAATACATACTCACAATGAGAATGGTATCAGTGGCCAGGGCCATCTTTGGAAGAAGACCACTTTGGCTAGTGCTATTCACAAAAATTCCATAGAATATTTTCATTATGAGACCATAGATCTCTACAGAGTCTGAGTCTTAATTCATTAGTATCGACCATCGCAGTCTAACTCTGGTAAGCCTAAATTGGCAGATGAGATTAAAATCATGCCTTGGATTCCCCAGGAGCGATGCAATCCCTAAGGTGCCTGAGAATTCAGGAATCCAGGCCAAGAAGGATTGTTTGGCAGCTTTAGCAAAATGAGTGTTTTTCCCCCAAGGCAGGTTGCTGCTGGTCTTCAGCTCTGAGTTTGAACCATGAAATGAGGGCTTCTTAGTGGCAAATTGCACATCGATGCAGTGGCTTTAACATATAGCTTCACAGTGTCAGCTAGCAAAGGAAATCCTGGCAAGTAACACAATCCTACAGGCAAGGGTGGGGAGTGGGTTGCAGGGTTGAAAGGCATCTGGCAAAGTCCCAGGCAGTGGAACCTCAAGTAAATGTGTTGTTAAAATTAGAAGTTTTAACCTAACTTCATTCGGCAGTTACAGCGTATTACATGTGACACACAGTGTGTAACAGAGTGTATGGCAATGCTACAGCATCTCCTTACTCCATTTATTTGAGTGAAATGGACCATCTGAATGTCGAACTTCAGGAAAAAATAATCACAGCTAAAACACACATGCAGAAAAAGAGAGATACCCCTTCTTGCAACAGCATTTACACAATATCTGTTTCTTTTATTTGCGGGTTTGTTAAACCTTTGAGTATTTTCAGTATTTTTTTATGTGTAAATGCTCTGTTCTGCCCACACCAAATTAAATAATCCATGCTCCTTTAGTTGAGATGCATTATTTGAAATAAATTGATGATTCTCAACATTGGAATCAAAGTCAACCTTGTACATTTTGAATTAACCAGCTGCCTGATGTTAAGCCAGTCATCTCAGCTCAGAGACTAAAATCTGTCACCTATAAAATGGGAGCAATATGATCAGGTCAATGTTCCTCATGCGATGTGAAGATCAGTTATGTCAGGTCTGTGAACACTGTGTTGTACAGCACAAAGGCTGTGTGTTAACAGCAATAAGCACTGCAGATTTTTCCTTTCAAAACACGTTTGAAACCCATAGCTGGCATGCCCTGGAAATGAGCAAATGTGAACCCCCCACCATGACAATGATTCCAGGCGCTGTGCCATGGCGAGAGCTCAGATTGGAGAGTCAGAGCTGGCTGTCCAGGCTACTTAGTCAATGTGAGCCCACAAATCATTTATTCAGGCACTGAGCTTCAGTTGGTTTTTGATTCGTAAGAGTCCAATAGTGCTATATTTAGGATTGTCAAGTGTCAATCCTACCTACCTAATTTACTGATTAGAGAGACTGGAATTTCATAAAGCCAAGTATGTTCAGAACATATCCTACTGCCTGGAGAAGTTACTTGGAATAAAGGCCAAGCAATTCCAGAAAGAGCCTTTGACAATGTTAAAATGGGTAACTCATGTGCACTCTTAAAACCCTAATTAGAAAAAAAATATTCTTAGCAACAGTACTTTCTCAGGATTTGTTTTTGATAAGGCTTCAGTCCATGTGTGTGGTTACTGCTGTTCTGCGTCATTTTTGTCTGTTCCAGCTCTGACCTATTTGCTTAGGTCCATGCACGAAATTCTTACTTGGGTTTCAGTACTACATTAGGTGCTGGGAGTGCAGCAAAGGAGAGAGCAGACATGACCCCTGCCCTGAACGTGCGTACATAAAGCCACTGATGAAAATCACTCAGATAAAATACAAAAGGTAGAACTGCCACTCTTGAGAGCTATGAAGGAACAGTGTGTTGGGCCATGAGGACCTCCCTGTCAGAGAGAAAATCGCTGCAAGAGCCTGAAACTTCTCTCACTTTACTCTGGGATCTAAGTGTTCTATATTCATGGACACTCTGTACATCCTGTCCTAGGAGGTATTAACAACAAACAATTAATGAACAATTAACGTCTAACATGGAGTTCGGAAAGTGATCAACTCTGCAGAAAGGCATTCCCTGATGTTCTAAATTCTTGAGCCTCTTTTATTACCTTCACTCTGAATGTATCCTCTTCATGGTGACTCCCGAAGACTCTAGCCCCAGATTGCATCTGCTCTGTTCCTGGCTTATCACACCTTGTTGCCATCTCTAGTGCCCTTAGCACCCCCTGGGTACTGAAATCCCTTCCCTTTGAAAATCAGTTTTTCTAAATAGAGACTCCCACATGACACACTCCTCTCTCCAGGGCCCTGCCATTGTCTGTGACCCCCTGCATCTCTGCCCATCTGTTATGCTCCCATGACACTTTCCCTGCGGATGATCTAGATGCAGACTCATGTTTTCTTTTTTTTTTTTTTTTAAGATTTTATTTACTTATTCATGAGAGATACACAGAGAGAGGCAGAGACACAGGCAGAGGAAGAAACAGGCTCCCTACGGGGACCCTGATATAGGACTTGATCTCAGGACCCCAGGATCAGGGCCTGACCCAAAGCAAACGCTCAACCACTAAGCCACCCAGACTCATGTTTTCACATTTAAAGCTGTGATAACTGCCTCTAAGTCTTTCTCCTGGACTCATATGTCCAGCCTACAGACTTGTTAAAAGGGTCCTGACCTCCCCTGCACTGTTGTGCGGTGCTATGCATCCAGACCTGGGTGTGACAGTTCCTTCGTGGAGGAAGAGTGAGTGTACCCAGTGGATAGTCAGAAGTGGTTCAAGCAGCTCTACCTTTCTGTGGGAGGTGACTTGAGTTCTTCCTTCAAAACAGATTGAATTGAAATGGGCAGAAGAAAAGGAAAAAGGATGAAGGCCTTTTCTGGTTGAAAAAATCTTGGGAGCATAACTGGCAAGAGGAAAATGTATAAGTTGTACTGGAAAACAGTGAATCAACTTGTGTGACCTGCTTGGTTCTCTACACATGTGCTGAGTGCTAACCACGTGCTAAGCTCCTGCGAAATGGTGGGGTTAGAAGGCGAGTAAGATTTTCTGCTCTTCAGGAGCTGACAGGGAAGTCAGAAGTTGTATCTGGAAGGAGAAGGAGGATCATATTATTGCGCTTTCAAATGTGAAATAGGTTCAGATCCCATTCTTTCTATAAAAATACATTTTGGATGTGGTTCTAGGATAACCTCTAGGATAATCTCTTTTCTTGAGATGTTGGTGAATTTATATCTAATTTTACTGTCTTATCTAGAATGAGGTCTGTGGAAGATACTTAAGTCACAATAGCTACTTTTATGCTTAATTACTTTATGTATATATTTTTTTCTCTATAGAGTGTGAAATAACCCAGTAGGGAAAACTACATTTTATATAGATGAAGTGTTCTAAACTTTTTTCATGAAGTCCTGTCATTAGAAACTTTAGTGTATAAGCATAAGTTTTGATGAGGAGGTTAATGTAATGGAAAATTAACAATAGAATAAAAACACATTTTACTATCTAATTAGCATTTAATTAGGACTGAATTTTCATTTCTACTATTAAGAAATGTTGATTGCTTAGAACATGTCCGCTCTTATTTTAAAAAAATTCTTCTCTTTTTCTCTCTCTCATACCCCCCATATACAAATACATACTTTCATACATATAAACACACTTTTCTCTTTATTTTTCCTTCAAAATAAATCCCCCAAATTCCCTTATTTAGGCATTTAAAACTTATTACAGACTTCTTTTTCTTTTAAGTGCCTTGTTTTTCAGAACCATTTTCAGTATAACAGCAATTTCTTTTAAAAATTTTGATTATTAAGCACATTGTAGTTCTAATTTTTAAAAGACTCTGTACATACATATGTATTTAAGGGATCAGGGAAAAAAAGGCTGAAAATGGTGCTTATTTTCAAGCCCACAAAGGGTGTTAATTTGCTATTCTCTATTACTGCCTTTATCTATTAGAAAATATTGAGTGGTAGACTCTAACATGGATGGATATGAGTGTATTTCCTTTGGCACAGATTCTCCACTAGGAACTCCTACATAGGTTATTTTCTCAAGCTGGCATTTTCACTGTATAGATGAGGGTAATGAGACTCGGCAGGCTCATCAGTGTAGCACTGGGACTTGAATCTGCATAGATCTTCCTGCCATTCTATCTCACTAAGGGAGTCGACTTATTTACAATAAAATTTCTTGGCAGCTAAGATTATTAAAGAGTAAAATGGATTGGTAAAGGAGTTTGGTAACTAGTTTGTTAATGTGATTTAAAAACATATTAAATGTTTTTGTTTGAAATGGCTTACATAGGCTTCTGCCTGAAGAATGAGAAATAGACAACATAGCCTTTGATATGAGCTGGGATGTCATGAGAAGATTTCCCAGTGGATATGTACTTTGCACTTTCAAAGGGTACATGCACTCACTCTCATGCCTCAGTAGGATAACCAGGACTACCATTTGCCTCTAGACTATCTCTTTTGCCATAAGTCAGGTTGTTTCTGTTCCTCCTGGCTGCTTTCATATAATGAGCTTTCTCTCTCTTTCTCCTGTAAGATAACAATAGGAGGATGGGCTAGAGCATTCCAGGAATATCAGCATCTCTGGCTTATCAGACAATCCAGTGGGTGGATGCTCCACTTGTCAGCACAGGCCATCAGCACCCAAGGCCCTAGAGCCCCCATTGCTGAGCATATGCCTCTGTCAGGGGGCTTTAAGAGATGGGACAGTGAGTAGGGCTGAGCAGTTGGTCTCGGGAAAGCCTTGTCACAAGAAATAGGTAGGAAAGGCAGTCTAGAATCTGTGAGATAAGAAAGCTTCCATTTTCATCCCTGAGTTTCCAAACTTGAGTAATTTCTGTTTAACATTCAAGTGAGATAAAGTGAGAGCAAAACAAAGGAAAACCTCTCTCAATTATTTTAAAACATTATAAAAGCCTAGGTTTTCGCAATCTACAGCTGCTACTAAAAATGTGGGCACTTAAAGTAGATCACAATAGGTGAGCTCAATCAAACGTTCATGTGTGAAATATAAGCTCAGTTGTAAGCCATTTTGAAGAACTATAATGCCAATAAAGAGCAAATGGTAATGGATTTTTTCCCCCCGTGAGGCACAGATGGGGACTTTATAATTTACTTCTTATGGAGCCTATTGAAAAAATCCCATTGTGATCTACTTTTTGAGTATCCCTGTTTTTAAAAATATCAATTACTTGGTTTTGCAATTAAAAACATAAATTAACTATGTTTTATTCCATATTATATTTTCTAGACTCATAAAGGCGAATAAAGTACTATTTCCATACTTCTCTAAGACCCTTTATTACTTCTGAATGTTTGGAACTTTAATTAGTTTGCTTTTTATTCCCCTTGGCATTGATAATTTTTCCTGTAGTCAAAAATTTTACCTACTTCTTTATATGAGGACCTTTAAGAATACTGAGAATCAGTTTTCTTCCCCATTCACTAAGACATTTTTATTTTGCCAATCAAATTCAAGCTAAAATTTTGCTCTTTGCCTAAAGCTTCAAGCATGCATGAAACCACTTGATACGAGGATGCCCCTTTACTGTTTCCTTCACCACCCCCAGGAGTCAAGCATCTAATCCTTTGGGTTAAAAAGTGCTGTTTCATTAGGATGGTGCTTTCTTTAAATTAAGGGGGACAAAAACTTTATAAATTAGATAAAACAAGGAAATGAGGTTTTGGTTAGCAATGTGATGGTATGTCATTTCTCCATGCTGGCCCCAAAGAAGGTAAAATGGCCAGTTATATAAATAGTTGGATTAAACAGATTTATCCTAGTCTAGGATAGATGGGATGGAGAGAGTTTGATCTGTAGCTGGGACTAGAGCCAAATTCTTCTGACTTCTAGCTTATTGCTCTTTCCAGTATATGTTAGCTGGTTTAATATTAACATCAAAATATACATATTCATGAGTTCTCCCCTAGACCTGAAGATAGAATTTTTACCCATGTGTATGTGCAGATTGGCCTTTCTCTCTTCTTCCTTCTGGTTAAACTCTAACAATCCTAAGCTAAGAAGTTGTTTGTTAAGGAAGACTAGGGAGCCTGTGACCCCTTCTTGCCCCCAAGAGTGAATGATTGCTGTCTATCTCTTGGGACTGCATTGCATTCAGATGTGAGCTAGCACCTTATTCTAGCTTAATCTATTTTGAACATTAGTCATCCAAAGATTCAGAGACTTTAGATAATTTTCTTGATTCTAAGGATTTGACAAGGAAACCAAAATAATAGAAACAACTTTCACTAAAAAGTCATAGTCATAGATACAGAGACTCCAGAATATCATGAGACTTTAGGGTTTAGAGCCGGCAGATTCCAAAGGATGACTGAGTCAGAGGTAACAAGTGGGGTTAGAATGGGACCTCCTAAATTGAGGGTAAATCAAAGATCTGTAACATACCATGGTAGTTTGTTGTAAGAGATCTTTTAGATATTATAAATGCAATTACTACATAGAACATCTTTGACAGTGTTTTGTTTATAGGAAGATATAGGCATATCTATCTATCTATCTATCTATCTATCTATCTATCTACTGAATTCCTTCATTTTGGAAGCCTTCATTTTTTCAAAGCCTCATTACTCATGGGAGGCAAGGATCTTTTAGGAGGTATATATTACACAACATAAATTTAGAATCAGAATTCCAAGAACCTTATCAGTTTCCTAGAGGCATAAATGTTTCCCAAATAGTGCCCCCCAATGTAGATGATGGTTCTTCTTCTTCTTCTTCTTCTTCTTCTTCTTCTTCTTCTTCTTCTTCTTCTTCTTCTTCATCATCATCATCATTTTCATCATCATTATCATGATCATCTATTCCATTATTTCCTTCTATTGAGCACTTTGCACCAAGCTTTCTACAGACATTATCTCATTTAAATCTCAACCATAACTCTGGAGGGTATTATTTGCTTCATTTCACATATGAAGACATGGAAGTATAAGGTAGTATTATTTCCATTTTACATATTATAAACTGAGGCTCAGAGACATTATGGTGTTTACTTACGTCACTCAGATAATAAAGAACAGAGCCAGAATCCAAATAACCCAGGTTCTTCTTAAGTTCAACTCTATCAATTCTGCACGATTTCAGTTAACATGGAGAAAGAGAACTTTTGAAATTTTTAGTTTGCATGCATAAAATTCACTTGTTTTTGTTATAGTTCTATGAATTTTGACAAATGCATAGTGTCATAAAACTACAACGACAATCATTATACAGAATAGTTCCATTATCCCTCCAGATACCCTGTGCTATTCCTTTGTCAAACCCTTTCCTACTCTTAACCTCTGGAAACTACTGATATGTTCTCTGTCTTTATACCTTTGCCTTTTTCAGAATGACATGTAAATGTCATTCCACTCATATAAATGGAATCTTCAATATTCAGCCTTTTTGGTCTGGCTTCTTTCACTTAGCATAATGCATTTGATATTCATACAGGTTTCTGTGTGTATCAACATGGATAAAATGGATTTGTACATCTACTGTGGTTTATTTATCCATTCATGGCCTCATCCTAGGAGTAGTGGTCACCAGGCTACTGGCCGGTGAGCCATAATTCTCATCGACAAGATCTCTCCTATGTTAGCTTAGGTTCATTCACATGGAGGCCTCTGGGTTCCAAATGCTGTAGATGGTGTGCCCTGGCCCTTTATTTCTCTCGCTTGCCTACACATTTTCCCATCGCTGGCTGACATCTCATTCGCTACTATTCTGTGGACCAAAGGTAGTCACTTGGCCAAACCCCAGGGTTATGGCAGGGAGAAAAAGACCCCGCTTTTTGAAAGGATATTTGACAGTCACATTTCAAGTAGCATAAAATCAGATACCTTGTTTATGACTTCAAATTTCAATTTACTCATCTTTAAAGCAGTTATAGTAATGCCCACCTCATATCTCAATGTGTTATTTTACGTTAATTTGATTTATGTCTAATTTTAAAAATAAGTAATAAATATGAATAATAAAAATAATGAATGAATGCTTTCTATTGAGGAACAAGTTAAAAGCAAAGCTTCTTTTGTATATTAAGATATACAGTACCATTCCAATGGCTAATATGATAAAGTAGGACAATATATTGAAAGCCTGTTGGTCTTAGAAGACCAGAGTTTGGGGGCACCTGCGTGGCTCAGTGGTTGAGCATCTGCCTTTGGCTCAGGTCCTGATCTCAGGGTTCTGGGATCAAGTCCCACATCAGGCTCCCCATTGGGAGCCTGCTTCTCCCTCTGCCTATGACTTTGCCTTTCTCTGTGTATCTTGTGGAAAAAAAAAAAAAAAAAGCAAAACAAAAAAAAAACGAAGACCACAGTTTGAACACCAGTTCTGCCATTTACTGAGTTGCCTCATGAAATTACTGAAACTTGCTGAGTCTCAGTTCTCTCATCTGTAAAATGTGACTTTTAAAACTCAGTGTCAAAAAAAAAATAATAATAATAAAACTCAGTGTCATTCACTTTGCATGTTGTAGTGAGGATATCAAGTGAAATAGTGCACTTGGAACCTCCAAATCCATACACGAGAGAGAACGGAGCCAATTAACCTCACATCCCATGTCCCTGATCACAGATTACACCTCTCAAGATCTGGGATGCACACAAAAGATCATACTGCTTCTAGTGAAGTATTCTATTAATTGATCTGGTCATCTTTACAGATGGTCACAAATACCAACCCAGGCCAGGCCAGGCAGGTAAAATAATTGAACTGAGTGGAAAACAATGGAGATAGTAGATTCTGTAGTAAACAGAAGAGTTCTTGTCCCCTTGAATAGGCAGCCATCAACCCCTAATTACTTCTAGATGAACATGGGACCCTAGGACGCATGGTATAAAGGCCCATGTGATTTTTTTCAATAAAGCTAGTATGCTTCATTCCTTTAATTTTTTGCTAAGGTAAATGTTCCAAACATGGAGCTAATCAAATAAAAATATGCTCATGGTAAGTTCACCCCACAGGTTACCATTTAGGACCTCTGATTGAGAACTTCGCTGTCAGCTTGGTTTGCTCCTTATTAAAGCTACACTGTAAAATGATTCATCTTACCTTCAACAATTGGTTTTCACATCCAGAAAGAAACCTTTATTTTATGGAGGGTGCACATGAAAAAATGGGTCATATTTGCCCCTCCTCACCTTTGTTCCTCTTAAGGATGATCTCATTCCACTTAGGAGGGGACAAAAACTTATCTGTTGTGATAATACTCCCCCAGTTTGGCACATGTCTTGGTGCTGCGATAGCACTTTGGGAAAGTCACTTAACCACCATCTTTACTTATATAATGAAGGCACTGAACTAGATTAAATCTGCAATAATTCTCACCTCTAATATCCTATGCATTTCTAGTGGGATTGGTAGTAAATATAATTTTAAGCATACTGTTCGATGTGCTTTTCTGTCTTATCTTGAAAAAGGAGAAACAGTACCTCTGCTAATGGCATCTTGTTGCAGACGCAAAGATTTCTCTTTTATATATTATTTATATAAATATTATTTGCATAAATATTTATATAAATAATATTTATGTATTAATATAATATCTATTTATACATATAAATATATAAAAATTTATATTATTAATAAATATTTTCCAAAAGTGCTTCCATAGGCCTCCGTGTTTTCAGTCTGTTTTAGTTTTATTTTTTTTTTTAAGATTTTATTTATTTATTTGGCAGAAACAGAGAGAGCACAAGCAGGGGGAGCAGCAGGAGGAGAAGGAGAAGCAAGCTCCCCTCTGAGCAGGGAGCCCAACCGTGGGGCTCCATCCCAGGACTCTGAGATCATGAGCCAAGCTGAAGGCAGGCGATTAACCAACTGACCCACCCAGGCACCCCTAGCCTGGGTAAATTTAACTCATATGCTTTGCTATTTAATGATATTGTGGGGATATTGGAGTAAATTATTACCTATTGCCATAGAATACTGACTTTTAAAAATGTTTAATACTTTCTCCAAATGTTTGTCAATAGTTATATGGACTTTAATTTACTAATTTTGCGCAGTAACAGCTTCCTGTGAATCAACATTTAGATTACAAATGTTATTGTGAAGGTATTCAATACTGGATGAAATGCCTCGGTTTTTATAAATGTATATTTTAGGACCCCCAAAGTGTTCTCTTTTTCAGATTAATAATTTATGTTGATTATCTCTAACATATAAAGCCTGTTAAATCGCCTTGTCTTTGTTCATTTATAAATATAGCCACTTTCAATTTAATAGTTGAACATTATATGTGGGGCATGAATTTGTTTTATAATTTTGGGAAAAAAAATCTAGGAAAAAACTTGTTTGTAATACTTGGTCATTGCTTATTCAGGCCCAACAAAATAATATGTGGTTACAAACAAACTTAGGTAGTTGGGCAAAATCTTAAAGTGTAAGTGAACTAAATGCTGTTCACACCTAATTAGCTACTTTTATCAAAGCTTGGGCACTAGTTCTACTTTAGACACTTTACAATCATTACCTAAATTAATTTTAAAAATAACCATCAAGGTTATTTTTATCTTAATAAGATAACGATTGCATTTTATCTTAATAAGGTAAAGGTTGCATTATCTTAATTTTAAAATCAAGAGACCAGACCTTAGTGCGATTATACAACTTTCACAATTACCTTGTCTCCAAATTGGGATTTGAGCCAGATCTGACTGCTGGTAGGTCTCTGGGCTGTCAGAGACAGCTGCTGAGTGCTGATGGGCATAAGGTGTGCCATCCTTTTCCAGACACTAGTCCTTCTGCTTGTAATAAAATCTCTAGCTGACCCAAAACTGTGGTCAAGCAAGAAACTGCATTATCAGCTTTCTTAATGGGCCAGATTTGTATACCCAAAATATAGACCTCTCTGGTAAAACTGGACAGAAAACTAGAGCAGGCCCTTCAGGTACCAACTCATATTGACCTCATCTGCTCAGCTGAAGGCAGAGAAACTGGGAAGGACAGGCACCCTGCCTAAAAGTATTTCAGGCAGGGGGAAGGGTGGACAGGGGTGGGATGGGGAATGGCAGGCTGGTGGGAGCATTGCTACATGGAAAGTGGAAACAGCTCCTCTGCCCTCCACTGGCACACAGTTTCATCCACAGAAGACTGAGATCCAAAGTATCACCACATACAAGAATCCTGTACTCTAACACCTAATTCCACCTGATAGAGAAACATTGCCCAAAGATTCCGGGCTCTCAAACCACATTGCTTCCTTTCCTGTGGACAAGAGAAAGAGAGAGAAATAAAGGCTAAAATGACCTCCCCCAGCACTTCCATATTAAGGCCAACGTGGAAATGAGAGGGTCTGGCAATAGTATCCCCCTCCACCCATTCCAGAGCAGACTTCAGGCATGGATGCTTGGGAATTCTCTCAGCTGCCTTCTTTTTAGGGTACAGAAAGGGTTTGATGTCACTGAATAATTATCTCATTCTTCTTCCCAATATCTTTTATTAAATGTATTTGCATAAAATGGAAACTGAGTATATTTGTGTAGCATATGTGGATATAGAAATAGGTACAGGTGGGTACCGAGGAGAGCTAATGCATGGCAGAGTAACTTTTCATTATGTAGCTTTCTGATACAGTCTAGTAGTTGAGGGTAATGCAATTAAGTGTCTGCGCCATTTTAGTATCATTTATTGTGCAGTATTAATAGTAATGATTTATCTTAATGTTATTTTGCCTAGTTTTTTGTTACTGTTGTTGTTTGTTTGAGAATAATGAAATTTAGTTCAGTCTAAAAAGAGCCTGATTTGCCTTTCTAGCCTCTGTGGATCAACTTCTGGTCCATACTGGAAGCAACAGTTGCCTATCTGTGCAGATACTTATACCATTTTTGCTTGGCACCCTGGGAACTTCCCTGGGTGGCTCTGTAGAGTCCATATCTCTGTCACAACCATACTGGTCCAAGGGATAACTTTATTTAACACAGTCGTTTAGAACAGTCTTAAATGAAATGGCACTAATTTGGTTGATGGAAATAAAGATTAATAATAATAATGGCTATTAAAAGGTCAAAACCATGAGATTACATTAAATAAAAAGAGTAGATATTAACATACCTGGTGGTAAGTAAGGGATGAGAGAATGAAGAGAAGGGCAGGCAAACTTACTATGCAGAAAAGTAATTTGGACACAATGAAAGAAGAAGAGACAATATACCTTGAAATGGAATAAAACAAGACAAGAACATGAGGAAATCCTGTGGATAAGAAGTGAAATGCATATATGTATGACTTCAAAATAGATTTTAGTGGAAATAAAGCAACAGGAAAAATTAGAGCAAGTGCTAATCTTTGAGATATACTTTGCAGATTACAATAGGAAATATGAAATACTAGGTTAGATTTTTAAAACTTTACTTAAAGCAATATGAAAATGTGTGTGTGTGTGTGTGTGTGTGTGTGTGTGTGTGTGTGTGTGAAAAATATTAGATTCACTTGGGAAGAATATATAGTATCAAAAACAAGACAAACATTTTCTCATGTTTTGTAGAGTGAAATTGTTTTATGCTCATTCTGTCCCAATTGAGATAATTCTGGTTAATTAATCTCTGACCTTTTCCTAGTAACAACAACCACAACAAAAAAGCCAGTAGACAACTTGATGAAGTTCTACTGAAAGTCCTACAAATATATTTAGTAGAAAAAAAATTAAGATTGATAAAATACGAGAGCTGCCAAATATTTCGACAGTCTAATAAAATAAGCCTATGAGGAAATTTGTAGGACAGGTCCATACTTTTGAAATTTTGTTATTACCAAATATTTCCACTCTGCACAGTAGATAAGTTTATTGGCAATCACATGATTACAGAGCAATTCAAAACTAAATAAACATGGAACTTGGAGAAATAAGTTTATTGCAAATTTAAAGAGCTTTTTGCTAAATATAACTTTTTAAAAATATGTATAATTGGATGGACATTTTTGTAATGGAGTGTTCACTTTTAGAGCTAGTCTGCAAGTTTAAGTATAGAATTTAACTAAGTTTTACTTTAATTACAAAGATAAGTTAAAACATTTGAATTGTTTGGGGAAACTCTAGCTACATAAACTTCAAAAGTTATCTTGCTTTATTGGCCACTTCATTATGCAAAGAAAAACACAAATGTATTATACTCATTGAACCATTAAATGGGAGTCCAGCAAGCCATTAAAATTAATAGGTCATCCAGGAACCGGGTAGATAAAACAGCAGTAAACACACACACACACACACACACACACACACCCAATCATGTTGATTAGCTGTCAAAGTATTGCATCTCTTTGGTGAAATGAACAGAGAAGTGACTATTTTTGGTAATTATCTTTCCATTTCCATCATATTTTGTAGGTGTTGTCATCTTTCAGAGGCAGATTAGATTTAAATAAAAATATTCTAACTACTGTCTTCAGAAATACTGAGAAGAAAATGTATGACTTGGAGATAAGAAGACTTGATTTCATATTCTGCCGTCAGTCAGTCTCCTGAGCTAAACAGCAGCACAAATCTTCACGTTGACAATGTGCAGAAGTGTTGGTTTATTGGCATACAAGGTTAAAAAAGAGGTTAAGAAAGGTAATTATAGCACAGGACCCTGTATTCTGTTTCAGTAGAATCTGTGTTCATAGTTCATAGAAAATGTAAATTAAGCATTATTAGCTAGGAAGTGGCACCAGGGTAATACATACAGTTTTCTTGAAGGAACCAATGTGTTTTTGTTAGTAATATCATTTGATATTCCATCATTGGTATTTGAGAAAATTCTTTGCTTCATTGGAAATTCTTCCTTTATGACGTCATGTGGTCTTATAAATAGTTTTTGGATAAGAAAAGCATCTTTGTAAATTAGATGTTACTATTTTTGGTGATTGTCTTTCCATTTTTAGAAGAATGATTAGAAATTCAAGAATTTCAAACTTTGCTAGTATCATAGAGGCTTATAAAAAAAAGATGTTATAAAACTTAGCAGCTACAGAAGGTCATACAAGCATTAACACTTATCTGAATGATGCATATACACCAAGAAATCACATTTGAAACCTCAGATTGTAAGAGAAGTCAAAATGTATAGAGATGTCCCCTTTGGAGAAGATTACATTATTCTGGGGATAGATCGCTGGTTCCCAGAAAGCCCACTCAGATTTGCTCAGTCCCACCTTCACTGTGGCTCTCACCGTGGGCTTCATTTGGCATGAGGAGCCTGAAGAAGCCTGAGGCAGGAGGTGATGTATCTGAATAAAATCACAGTGACCCCTAATTTCATTCTTCTCTGTATTTAGAATACAAGCATTTTGATCAGCTAACACATATACCTAAACACAATCTGAAATATTGCTATAGATCAAGCTACTTTATCTGTTGTCTCCTTTCTTTCTAATGGGAGAGAATGGTTGGAACTAAATGTATATTTAGTAGGCGCCTAACAATATGCAGTGTGAAAGAAGAGAAAATACACTTATACTGAAAAAGAGAAAAACTCTATGGAGTAAATCTGTACTGCCCCAAATAGCAGCCGCTAGCCTTGTGTGGCTGTTGAATACTTGAAATTTGACTAGTGAGACTGAGGGACTGAATTTTTTATTTTAGTTGATCTTAATTATCTTAAATTTCAATTTATAAACAACCAGATAAAGTATTTTTCCATCAGTAATAACTTTATTGTTTCAGTAGAGCTCTCTAAAGAGTGAAAATATAGTATCCAAACTGAGGTAAGACACATAACAGATTTCAAAGACTTAGTATAAAAAAGAATGGAAACGATCTCATTAACAATTTTATATTGATTACATTTTGAAATAATAATATATTGAGTTAAATGAAATATATCATTAAAATTAATTTTACATATTTTTTTTTTTACTTTTTAAATGTCCTACGAGGACATTTAAAATTACTATGTGGCTTATGTTGTATTTCTGTTGGACTGTGCTGGAGCAGACTCTTCAAATTAAAACTCCAATATAATTTTTGTGTCCTGGATATAAATTATTATTTAAAAATAGAAATCTCATTTTTGTTTTATTGTCCTAAGGGTATAAATTATGTTTTGATTTATATTAGCAACAATTTATTGAGAACGTACTTTGTATTGAGTCCTTTATGAAGTGTCTGGAATCTGTTGTCCCTATGAGGTAGATTTTATTTTATTTTTTTACAATTCTATTGTTTAATATTTTATTTATTCACTTGAGACAGAGAGATACAGAGAGAGAAAAAAATGAGCAGGAGCATGGGAGAGGCAGAGGGAGAAACAGACTCCCCTCTGAGCTGAGAGCCCAAGGTGGAGCTCAGTCTCAGGACTGGAGATCATGACCTGAGCCAAAAGCAAATGTTTAACCATCTGAGCCACCCTGGTGCCCTGAAGTAGGTTTTATGGTCCCAATTTTTCATATAAAGAAGCAAAGTTCTAGACATCAAAGATTTTATTGCAATCAACGGTAGAATACAGATTCAAACTTGGGTCTTTCT
This sequence comes from Vulpes lagopus, assembly GCF_018345385.1. NCBI lineage: Eukaryota > Metazoa > Chordata > Mammalia > Carnivora > Canidae > Vulpes > Vulpes lagopus. Next base: position 67,674,024 of record NC_054832.1, on the reverse strand, counting down.
GACTCCAGAATTTGCCAGATTTGCTTTTCTTGGTTAAAATTCTTCTATTAACTCGTAGTTTATGCATTTAATGAGGTATTCATTAAATGTTCCAGAGAGGATAGATAATGCAAAGGTGCTGAGGCTTCAGTGGGTGTAATGAGTTGAAAAAAGAGAAAGAATTCCAGTGGTAGAAGAGTTTTATGCAAAGAGAAATGAGGTTGGCAGGGACTCAATTGCATAAGGTCAGTCAAGGTTGTATTTGATTCTAAATGACACAAGTCCTTGAGAGTCATTGACCAGAGGAGTGACATAATCAGATACTCATTTTAAAGGACTACTCTGGCCTGTCGGTAAAGAATCCATGGAAAGAGTCAATATAGGAGAAAGGCCACTGACGAGATGTTTTTGCCATTGTCAGAAGTGAAATGAGGACTTGAGGGCTACTACAAAATAGTTAAGGAATATAACCTGAAGGTAAAATTAACAGAATCTGCTAATATAAGAATTATTAAATGAATTTCTATTGTTTTTTCCTAAGTGTCTTGATGAAAATTAACTCTTGAATTTATTGGATTGAGCATTTCAACATCTATTTTTAAAGGGTAAGTGGTATATATTACATGGAATTAAGGAGAAATACATGAGATAAGTACAGGAATGTGTCAAATCCTTTGGCAAGAAGTCTCAACAAAATGAAAAAACTACTAGGAATCTGAGCTGGATCTGGGATAAGGACATGAAGTCCAAAGATGTACCATCAGTCATTCACCTATTGTTATTGTTGCTGTTGTTATTTAACACCGTGCTAAGAATGCGAACACAACGAACAAGAAAATGGAAAGAGTTCCTTACTCTTCTGCCACATTTAGTATGCAATTTTGGACTTCCTTTAGTGAATTCTGCATGTGGTGCACATAAGGCTGTGATGAGGTTCTGTTGGATTTTGTATTTTCTTATCTAATGTTGAGATGAGGCAGTGGGTGATGGTATGTAGGAATCCTCTACTGTCATCATTCAGACCAATATTCTCCTTCTGGTTTAAGAGTTTTCAGTTAGTCCTCTGCTTGCCTAGAACAATGAAAATGATTCTGGGCCAGTGTAACATCACCAGTTTCCCCAGTGAATCTTTTGGTTTACTCAGTCAATAAATGAATTAGTATTTTTTATTGAAAAGTGTATTCCATTGTATGGATATATCATTTTGTTTCTCTGCTTACCAGTTGATGGACATTTGGATCGTTTCCTGTTTGAAGCTATTCAAGATATTCTTTGGAGTGTTCTAGAGAAATCGTCTTAAAACGCTCAGCTTGTGAATAGCATTTCTATTATGAGTGGCATCTTTTACCATCTTCGAGATTTTAGAGTTTCACAGGGATGCCATTGGCCTTGTTGCTCTCAGAATACTGATCCTTACCACCATCTTGACATAATTAGAATAGAAAATAAACTTTATCATCCCATCTGTGCCTTTAATTACCCATTTCCTTAAAAAAAAAAACACAGAGCTTCTAAAATTCTCACTTTATTATTTGCAGAGCAAGGATATGATAGTATCAGAGTTACTTTGTTTAAACTAAAGCATTTCTATCATGAGGTATGTAGTTCTTTTTCCTCAGGAGCACAAACTACTCTATGGCAATAACTCATTTAGATCTTCAAATTCTGTGGAGGGTTGTAGGTGATAAGTAGTATATCCAATTTACAGGGAGGACAATTGAAATAGAGTGATGTGGAAAATTGCTCTGAGTCACTGAGCACTGCTGTAATGGAACTCAGAATGGAATCGAGGTCTCTCGACTCCCAATTAGTTCTCAATGCACTAGATCACACTACCTATGCCCTCAGTCCTTGGCAAATAGATGATAAATTTTATATAAAGCTAACTCTTAGTTACCTACAGTTATCTACAGATCCTGGTTTATAGTCATATCATTGATCTCTAGCCAGTTATGGGGTGTTTGCCAGCATCCTTCAGGTCGGCTGTCTCATTGGTACTGTGCAGAGGCAGGAAGAAAGGCAAATAGGAAGGCAGTGATAGAAGCAAAAGGATCTTGTGTCTGGGAAACATAACCTAGAAAGTTTGGGGAAACAGAATAATGGTTGCAGAGCTGGATGGTAAGGACTATATTACTCTCTATTTGTACAGATGGATGCAAATTGAAATGACATTATATATATATATATGTAATTTCCCACATATCCATAGGAACTCAATAAACACAAGAGCAAAGCTAGACTACCACATAAGTGAGGAGCCGTTGAAACTAGAGCTTTCAGGGTTCCGCACAGTTACTGCCCTTCCAATGCACAGGCATATTTCCTATGAACTGTTAAATCTCTGATATCAAGGAAATGACAGACCTGTAAGTATGTGATAGTAATGTAAAGATTTCCAGACAGGAATGGTGACAATTAAAACAAATATGTCACAAAATTCAAAAGGAAGACCATTTTGAATTCTTAAATTTATCATAAGTAGTGATTTGGTCATGGTGCCTTGGAGAAATAAACTGAAGTATGGTCATGATTAGCAGAATGAACTATTACTATGGTGTTTTATTTATTATTATGTTTATTTTGACTTCTCCGTGACTTCTAAGTATCTTCTTGAAGGTTGGGCTGGGCAGTTGGGAAGGAGTAGATGCTCTTCTGTGGAGAGTGACCGGAAGTATTAACTGTAGAGATGTGGAGAAAACATGGATAAGAAGAGCAGTTGGTTTTACAGTGCGATATTAGAAATCAGAGCCATAGTTTGTATGGGTAAAGCTACTCAATTTTATTTTTTCTCCTTATTGCCTGGAGATATCTTAAATTATTTTTTTCAGAAGATGAACTTATAAAATATATATTCATTTTAAAAATTTATTTAGACAAGGGATGATTGTATAAAAAGGGAGAATAGAAAATATGGTAAGTCTTGAAGAAAATGTAAGTGGGTGTGGGATCTCTGAACAGGGCTTCCGGTAAGCTTCTGGTTGGTTGGGAAGGTGTATGTCTCATGAATTGCTGTCTTTCAGCACCTAGTGCAGTGCTTTGTCCGTTGACAGCTCTCAATCAATATCTGTTGATGGTCTAAATGAATGATGTAGAAAATCCAATTTCAGTGACTTGCAGAAGGCAAAAGATGTGAAGAACTGGAGAAAGTAAGCGTAGGAGTATCATTTAAGGTGTTTCAAGTACAGAGGAAATAAAAACTGTCTCATAGATATTAGAGTTTTTTTTAGCATTGTCAGAAGGTGAGAAAAAGGTTCTTTTTTTTTTTTTTTAAATTAACTTTTATTGGTGTTTAATTTACCAACATACAGAAAAACACCCAGTGCTCATCCTGTCAAGTGTCCACCTCAGTGCCCATCACCCATTCCCCTCCAACACCCGCCCTCCTCCCCTTCCACCACCCCTAGTTCGTTTCCCAGAGTTAGGAGTCTTTATGTTCTGTCTCCCTTCCTGATATTTCCCAACATTTCTTTTCCCTTCCTTTATATTCCCTTTCACTATTATTCATATTCCCCAAATGAATGAGAACATACACTGTTTGTCCTTCTCCGATTGACTTATTTCACTCAGCACAATACCCTCCAGTTCCATCCACGTTGAAGCAAATGGTGGGTATTTGTCGTTTCTAATTGCTGAGTAATATTCCATTGTATACATAAACCACATCTTCTTTATCCATCATCTTTCGATGGACACCGAGGCTCCTTCCACAGTTTGTGGCCATTGCTGATAGAAACATCGGGGTGCAGGTGTCCCGACGTTTCATTGCATCTGAATCTTTGGGGTAAATCCCCAACAGTGCAATTGCTGGGTCGTAGGGCAGGTCTATTTTTAACTCTTTGAGGAACCTCCACACAGTTTTCCAGAGTGGCTGCACCAGTTCACATTCCCACCAACAGTGTAAGAGGGTTCCCTTTTCTCCGCATCCTCTCCAACATTTGTTGTTTCCTGCCTTGTTAATTTTCCCCATTCTCACTGGTGTGAGGTGGTATCTCATTGTGGTTTTGATTTGTATTTCCCTGATGGCAAGTGATGCAGAGCATTTTCTCATGTGCATGTTGGCCATGTCCATGTCTTCCTCTGTGAGATTTCTCTTCATGTCTTTTGCCCATTTCATGATTGGATTGTTTGTTTCTTTGGTGTTGAGTTTAATAAGTTCTTTATAGATTTTGGAAACTAGCCCTTTATCTGATATGTCATTTGCAAATATCTTCTCCCATTCTGTAGGTTGTCTTTTAGTTTTGTTGACTGTATCCTTTGCTGTGCAAAAGCTTCTTATCTTGATGAAGTCCCAATAGTTCATTTTTGCTTTTGTTTCTTTTGCCTTCGTGGATGTATCTTGCAAGAAGTTACTGTGGCCAAGTTCAAAAAGGGTGTTGCCTGTGTTCTCCTCTAGGATTTTGATGGAATCTTGTCTCACATTTAGATCTCTCATCCATTTTGAGTTTATCTTTGTGTATGGTGAAAGAGAGTGGTCCAGTTTCATTCTTCTGCATGTGGATGTCCAATTTTCCCAGCACCATTTATTGAAGAGACTGTCTTTCTTCCAATGGATAGTCTTTCCTCCTTTATCGAATATTAGATGGCCGTACATTTCAGGGTCCACTTCTGGGTTCTCTATTCTGTTCCATTGATCTATGTGTCTGTTTTTGGAGAAAAAGGTTCTAATATAGCAGAGCCAATGGACGGTATAGGAAAGAGAGGAATAATATATAGGATAAGATTCCTAAACACATAGGAGGGGATGGGACCCCAAGCAGAAGTATCAGGTTAGTCTCAGATACCCCTCAGATAGGAACAAGATTACTTCTGTTCATTTAGGAGTGACGGGGACAGTGAGTTCATATTTAAGGTGGGGTAGTGGGGAGACTTCCTCTGTGGTGGGTGCTATTTTTTCTACAAATTCGCCCTTCTGTGGAGAATGATCAGAAGATTATAGAGATGTGGAGAAAGCATGGATAAGAAGAGCATGAGTTCCTAGTGGCACAGTCACCTAGTGGTGGGTGCTCTAGAAGCCATTGCAGCAGGAAAGCCCAGGGATAGAAAAGGAGATCATAGTTCATAGAACCACCTCATCTAGTGAGTCATTCCAGAGTCCCTGAAATCATCTAGATAGTGGCAAGACTTGGTTGGAAACAAAGTCTAAGGACCAGTAGTAGAGTCTTTTTAAAAAAAATTATTTATTTATTTATTTATTTATTTATTTATTTATTTATTTATTCATGATAGACAGAGAGAGAGAGAGAGGTAGAGACACAGGCAGAGGGAGAAGCAGGCTCCATGCCAGGAGCCCGATGTGGGACTCAATCCCGGGACTCCAGGATCATGCCCCAAGCCAAAGGCAGGCGCCAAACCGCTGAGCCACCCAGGGATCCCCAGTAGTAGAGTCTTGAGTAAATGAGGGAAATGATAGGGAAGTGGACACAAAGACAAAGGAGAATAGCATTAGCCATGTGGCCTAAACTGAATGCACATTCAGACAAGTAAAATATTCAGACAAGATCAGATCATGAGCCTAACTCTAACCAACAGCTGTGATAAATTTGGCTTTCTATTTTCTTGATTATAAATACTTGTCTTTTTTGTCAGTTTCTCCTTCTATAAGGGCAAGTACCTGAGGAAAAAAAATCATAGAAATATTTCTAATTATGCAATAGTTTGTTCTCAAGTAGAAAGGGACTCTAAGCTGTAGTTACTTGCACAAATCTAAAATAAAGATTTTCAAAAGTGTAGATTGATTAATGTAATCACCAATTGCATTGCTATTTATGTGTTATTTATAGTAAAATAAATTATTGCACATATGTACCTTGAATGTTGTACCAGAATCCACATTTCATTATTTATCTAAAGCTTTTTTGGGAAATGCAATTGCAAATATTCATATTAAAAGTTATTTTGGTTACTCTTTCTTTAATAACACTCTGATGTTATCTTTATAAATATAGCTTTAAGCTGGCTGTTTCTTTTTCGATTATTTAGGGAGGTAAATGAAGAAAAAAATTATAGATATTTTCTGTATTTTCAAGTGTGATTTAATTAATTTTCATAGTTGCTAAACCAGAAATAGAAAGATCACTTCAAAGTTTACAAATCTGCTGGGTCAGTATATTCAACAAAAGTTTTACAGGAGTTCCAGAAATACCTGCATTCCAGTGAACTCCCATTCTTCAATCCTTGGAGGACCATATTTGCATTTTTGCATTGCTAATTTTGGTAATGTGAAAATATTTTGCATTGATAAGGACTTTTATTAATGCAAAACAGGCTTCTGCCCTAGTTTTACATGGCTTTAATATTAATAACAATATGCCCGAGATTATGCCACATTTCAATGTCAGTAAAATTGGTGGGTGGAACAAAATGTGAATAAATTATTCACGTACAAACGAGAACATTCTTGTTTTTCAAAAGCTGGTCATTGGGGAATCAAGTATAGGTGAGATAAAAAAACAAACTAAAATAGGAGGCAGCTGCAAAAGAAAAAGAGCACACAAGTTAATTTTGCAAGTAGTGCACATTGCTAACTTTTATGTGGGCATCATTGATACGGAATCAGTTTCAATGTTAAATCTCACAGACATTTATATAAATAAATTACAAACAATAAAGTCTAACAGCCAAAGATCAATTTTTATCCAACTCTATTCTGTTCAGTAAAATTCAGTGCCTATGATGTGCCAGGCATTGTGCAAAGTGCTGATGGCACAGACAAGTGCCAGCCCCAGCTGCCGGCTACAAGTGGAAGAGCTTACGAGTAATTTCTATTCCCTAACAAGTGTACACCTTCTAGTTCAGTAAATTGGGCTTACAAAACTGAATGTGAAACAAAGAATCAATTATTTAATGTAATTGTAAAGATGGGCAAAATGATTATACACACTTTCCAAAATATGGGAGTTATCTGGATCAATCTTACAGATTCTCAAATCTTGGGTTTTTTTTTTTTTTTAAGATTTTATTTATTCATGAGAGACACAGAGAGAGCGAGAGAGATAGACATAGGCAGAGGGAGAAGCAGGCTCCCTGTGGGGAACCTGATGCAGGACTCAATCCCAGGACCCCCTCCTCCGACCCCCCAGGATCATGCCCTGAGCCTAAGGCAGATGCTCAACCACTGAGCCACCCAGGCATCCCTCAAATCTTAGTTTTGATTTTATTTTGAAATAATCATGATCTTTGTCCTTAATATGCCTGTGTCTCACAGCACCTTATATATAGTAGAAGCTCCATGAGTACTTTTTTACAAGAGTCGAGACAAAAAGTGAAGAATGGACAAATTATATATTGATACTCTAAAGTATTCATCTCAGAGAAATACGGTTTTGTGCAAAGAGAGGACAAAGTAAAAATATCTAAAAGTAGAAATACCCAAGAATAAAATGTAACGCCTGAAAATTCTGAAGGAATGAATAGTCTGACAGAATTATGCCTGTGTTCTTTTCTGAAATATGGTTTAGCCTGTCTGAATTACATTCCCCCTGAACAAAAGAGGAAAAATAATCCTGAGCCCTTTCTATAAAGGCAAAATATAAAAATTGGGGCTAATTTAGAACTGAAATGGTCCTACTAGCAAAAAAAAAAAAAAATGTGTTTGTGAGCTTTGTGAAAAGACTTTAAGGAAAAAAAATATATGTAAAGAAAGATTTACATTTGACTCTCCACTAACCTCTCTGACTAGTATTGAGTGATTCTATCATTCATTTGGTGAGTGATATCCTGTGAGTTTGACAATACAAATCTGCACATTTGTAAGAACTCCTGTTCAGCACTAAGCCTCCCTACTCTTAACCCACAGCATCACCCCGTGAGGTTACATTTTTTATTTCTATTAAAATGTAGTTTAGGGCAGCCCGGGTAGCTCAGCGGTTTAGCACCGCCTTTAGGCCAGAGCCTGATCCTGGAGACCCGGGATCAAGTCCCATGTTGGGCTCCCTGCGTGGAGCCTGCTTCTCCCTCTGCCTGTGTATCTGCCTCTCTCTCTCTCTCTCTGTGTCTTTCAAGAATAAATAAAAACAATATTTTTAAAAAAGGTAGTTTAAAATGTAGCTTAGGGTGCAGCTGGCTGAATTCAGGTTCCAAGCTTTTTTTTTAAAAGATTTTATTTATTTATTCATGAGAGACACACAGAGGCAGAGACAAAGGCAGAGGGAGAAGCAGGCTCCCCATGGGGAGCCCGATGTAGGACTCGATCCCAGAACTCTAGGATCATGACCTAAGCCAAAGGCAGACGCTCAACCACTGAGCCACCCAGGCATTTCAGGTTCCAAGCTTTTGTCTCTAATATGATAATTTCATTTCCTGAAACTTCCAAACACACATTATGCAAGTTTCTCTTTAAACTTACTAGTGTAAGACTCTGCCTATGGTACTGTCTCCAGAGTTATCATTGATCAGTCAGTATTTATGAGTGTTTATTAAGGGCAAAGACTCAAACTGCCTAAGTTTTAACCCGTTAGTAGTTTTGTAAGCTGATGTTTATAGCATCTCTTTGCCTCTTTTCTGATCTGTAAAATGGAGGTAACAGAAACTTTTTTCATATATTAATGTGGAAATCACATGAGTTCATATATGTAAACCACTTAGAAACCTGACATATAATTAGTACTCAAAAGTGCTTATTATTTTATTATTACCTGCCTTGGGGAGAACTCTGGTGACCTGTAGTGATAATAATATTTTTTTTACTTGAAGATTATTATCTGTACTCCTTATGAAATGTTAGTACCATAAGAGCTAATTGCATTACCAGTCTTTTATATCGAGTCCTGTCTCCTATTTTTCTGGAGACTTTCCTGCATAGCTTCATTCCCTCCCCTTTTAAATATGGAAACATGTTAAGGAATGGAGGATGACATGGGTTGAAAAACCAGCTTCAGAGTAAGTCCACATACATGCCTTTGGGAAGATAGAAGCTCTGCGAAACACCTTAAAGATTAGGGTCATGAAAGAACCAAACAGCAACATGGATAAGCCTTAACCTTACTAGTAGCAAATACCACAGTGAAAAGTAGAGGATGGATTCTTTTTACCCTGTTGGTGTCACAAGCCATGTGGTCCAGTGTTAGAGAAGTGCTTATGATGAAAATTACATAGCCCGCCACCAAAAGAGAATGACAACTAGTATTTCTTTCGTGTTTTCCTTTTTTTCCTCATCTGAGTTCCTTTCACATGATACTTCACGTCTCTCCTCTTAACCCCTTCCCTCCCTCAAAAGTACCCTCTTGCCCTTTTCAGTTCTCCATTTTTTTTTCTAATTCCTTATTCTCTCACTCTTTCTTCTTGTTTCTGAACACAACTTCAAAAGAATAATTTCAACAGTGGTTTGACTTTTCTCAAGTTGGGAAAGGAGAAGACATGCAAGCCATGTTTGTTTTTAATGGATAAAAAGAGGGAAAAGTAAGGAAAAAATACAGACATCTATTCATGATTTACTGTTTCCATAACCTATATTACTCTAGAACTCAATGGCTTAAGCCACAAACATTTATTATCTCAGAGCAGGGTCAGGAATCTTTCATAATATGCTACCACGGGCTAAGGTCTCATCTGAAGGCTTACAGAGGATCTGTTTCCACATTTGTGAGGTTGTTGGCACAATTGCAGTTCCTCAAAGGCATTGGGGCTAGGGGACTCAGTTCCTAGTTGGCTATTGCATGGCAGCCACCTGCAAATTCTAGTCGTGTGAACTTCCTAAACATGGCACTTGCTTCATCAAGGCAAATGGGAAAGAGTCTGCTAAGAAGACAGAAGTCAAAATTTTATGTATGGAAATCACAGAAATGATTTCCCATCCCTTTTGCCTTATCCTGTTGGCCTTATCCTGTTGGTCAGAAGCAAGTCACTAGTCTAGACCTAGTCAAGGGGGATTACACAAAGGTGTGGCTATAAGGGGCTGAGACTTTGGGAGCCTGTTGAGAGTCTGCCTGCCACAATTAATAATTTTTATTTGGTCACAGAAGTGTAAGAACTTTAAAGCCTTTTTTTCTTTCCTAAGATTACTCTCTAACCTTAGTTTTGGCTTATTTTTTTAGTGTATGTAGTATATGTGTCTGCAGTGGCCTCAGTTTCATTTCTCTGGCACAACTGTCTACTGATTTTTCCCACTCCCAGGTTAATTATAATTATCTTGTGGCTGCTTCCAGCCTACATTTGAATATTCCCTACTGGTTGAAGCAATTATATGGATCAGAGTGTATATATATATATATATATATATATATATACATATATATTTAGACAAATATATATAAATTTGTCAAAAACATGCTAATAAAATATTTCAACCTTATTATAACTCTTTCAATCTTTCATCTGTTCTTCTAAATTATGGAGCACCCTATTTTATCTTCCATGTATCCTACCTACCAACTTTACCTTCCATGAATCCTGGCCACCCCATCTCTATGCCATTTCCTTTGTGTTTTTTCCAACTATAACCTCCTCCCTTTTCTCTTTGCCTTAATATTGCTCATGTTTTAAGTCTAAATCCATGTGTTCTTGATGAGTCTTTCTCTATAAACTCACTAATTTCTCCCTTAACTAACAAAGTATTAATAATTTATACCATACATAGTTATCACTTGGCTGTAAATTATTTTGAACCAGTATCCAATTGTTTGAAATTTACGAGTCTCCTTTCTCTAATAAGTTCTTTGATCAATATTGCTCACTGCAGTATAACCAAGGATGATTTATATTAGTCACCACTAATGTTTAATGAAACACTGTTCCAGAGTCTTTCTTAGGGAAGTCATGCCTTATACTTAGTCTCTATCATCAATGCCTAACAGTTGGCTCAATACATACAAGGTATTCTACAAATGCTTATTGACCTGATATGGACAACTATTAAATATTTAAGGCATGTAAATAATTTCATTGAATATATTTTCAACATCTTAAAATGTAGACACGGCTGTACCTTACTAGAATTAGTGTCTGCTGCAATGTAAAAACCATATATAGGAACCCTTAAGATGGACCTGGCATAAATTTAAGAAACACATAAAATTTATATGATGCCCAAGATTTGTTTTCCAAACAAAGGAAAATAAAATTGTAAGTTGTTCATGATAAAAGCTAAATATTTCCTTACAACAAAAGGAAAAGTAGGATGCTTTAGTCACTCTCACTTTAAAATAATATCAATTTATATTCTAAGACTGTTATTCTCTAGTTTCTGGGCTCTAAACTTTGCTCAAACACTGACCCTGTGATGGAACTTGTAATTAGAATGTTAAAGTATTATATTTAAAAATATCATATTTGTACACATTGAGATATCTTTTATACCATTGTTATTTTGATTTAAAAACATTTTTTAAGAATTTCTACTGATCTAGATAAGGATCTTTAAGCATAATTAATGTTTAAGAATTTTCTGCTTCCAACTATGTATTCTTTTTTCTAACTCGACATCTGAAAAGGGGAATTGTATTTTTCCTAAATTTATATGTGATCATGCAAATAAAATAGGCCATTTTATTGTTTCATGTGTATTTTTCCGGGAAAAGGTCAATGAAAAATATTCATTTAGAATATGTTTCAAGTGGTGTTCCAATTATTTTTGGTTGTCAGTGAGATAAAAACAGTTTCCTTTATCATAATTTAGTGAACCACTTTGCTGAAGCTGTAATCATTAGCTATGTTAGTACAGTCAGGCTATTAGAGCAAAAATATCACAAAAAAAGCTTATAAAAAACAGAAATTTCTTTCTTACAGTTCTGGAGACTGGAATTCCAAGATCAAGGTGCTGGCAGATTTGGTGTCTGGTGAGAGCCCATTTCCTATTTCATAGACGGCACCTTTTCTATGTATCTTCGGTTGCTGGAAAAGGTTAGGGAGCTCTGTGGGGTCTCTTTTTCAAGAGCACTAATCCCAATACTAATACTAATCCCCAATAATAATTGGGGGATTAGTATTAGTATTGGGAGGGGAGGACTCCACCCTCAAAACTTAAGCACCTCCCATAGGCCTCACCTTCTAACACTATCATTTTGGGGGTTGGGATTTCAACATATGAATTTTGGGACACATAAATATTCAGACCATACCATTGACCCATGTTTGAATGTTTGTAATAAAGTAGATATGTGAAGATGAGACATTCAGAGTAGTTTTTTTAAAGATTTTTATTTATTTATTCATGAGAGACAGAGAGAGGTAGAGACATAGGCAGAGGGAGAAGCAGGCTCCATGCAGGGAGCCCGACACGGGACTCGATCCCAGGTCTCCAGGATCCCTCCCTGGGCTCAAGGCAGCGCTAAACCGCTGAGCTACCGGAGCTGCCCTATAGTAGTTATTCTATTCAGGATTCAATTGCAAACATTTTTAAATATTGCTTTTTACTGATTTTCAGGATAATACATGGTTATTATAGGAAAAAGGAAATGATAGCAGATATTAACAGAGAAGAAATAAAAGGCACAGGTAATATCACCACTCAGAGATAATTAATATTTTTATATAGTCCTCCCTTTTTTATGTATATATGTGTGTGTGTGTGTGTGTGTGTGTGTGTGTGTGCCTTTTTCTTACTTCCATAAAAACATGGGATCATAGAGATAGGTTTTTTTTATTAACTTAATATCACATTGAATTTATTATCTGACAACAGACAATTTTCAAAAATATGATGTGTAGTGGCTGTATTATAGTCTATCATATATTTATCTACCATAAATTTTTATGTATCATAGTTTATGTACCAGGTCTTATGGTACATAATTTGTGTACCATATCTATCATACTATTTATGATGCCATATATGTATCATATGTACCATAGTTTATTATCTTGTTTATATATTTTGATTGTTTCCCATTTTTTTAATATAATGAAACTTTGAACATAGCTCTAGGTATTCATTACACTGTTCATCACAATAGATTTCCCCAGTGAAACCACAGTCTCCTAAGACTCTTGATAAACACTTTCAAAATGTCTTTTTAAAGACTGTGCAAGTGTATATGTGTATCTAGATCCAATAAGTATATTTGTGCATTTAGTTAATAACTTCTGGAGTTGTACAGTGCACAACTCACCCAATTAAACTTTGAGTACTCCTACCTTCAAAGTATGAGTATATACATCTCATTTACTGTCACTAATATTAAATGTAAACACTTAAAAACAGTGACACTGCGAAAGATGAAAAAACATTGAACATTAGTTAAGGTTCAATTGCATTTATCGGAGACTTCAAAAAAATGTGGTGTAAAGGAGTAGAAGTTTGTTTTTACTCTTACTCAAAGATCTAGAGGTAAGCAGAAGAGGTCCATATCTTCTAGTTGGGTTCTTCATGATAATGTTTTCCAAAGACTCTTGCTGTTGTAATTATGTTTCTCCACCACAGCATTTTGCTGCCATCTACTTGGTCTAAGATAGTACATCACTACAACCACCATGTTCTAAAAAGCATGATGGAGAAAAGTAAAAGAAGAAAGGGGAGCCAGAGCTTTCCTTCCCTTCAGGGATACAATACAGAGTTTGCTTATAAAACTTCTGTACATATTCCATTAATCAGCACTGAGTCATCCTGGCCAAACTTAACTGCCAGAGAAATTGGAAAATACAGTGTTTATTTTGGCCAGCTAGAAACAAGGACTAATTGAGAGAAAAGAGAAGAACAGTTCTGAAGGGTGGTCTTACTGTGCCATAAAAAGAATCTTAAATTTATTATGTGTTTGATTACTCTAGAGGTTGACATTTTTCATGCGTTTATCTACTTTCTTCTGTGATTTACACATTACTGCTTTCTGCTAATTTTTCCATTGGATTAGTTTTTGGGCAAGATTTATGTTAAATTTTTATTTATCACATTTATTTCTTCATGTATTTTTATAACATTTTTTGTTTATTAGAGCCTCACAGGTTATGTGGTCAAAACCCACAATGACAATTTTATTGCTCATATATTTAGGAAGTTTTCCCATTCCTCAGGATTATATTCATCAATATTTTACTCTTGAATTTCAAAATAATAACTTTCACTGGTAATTCTATTTTTATCTGCAGAAATTCTTATTTGTTGGCTTTTTGGTTTTGGTTTTTGAAAATGCTAAGAAGAGAAATGCCCAACTTGAGGTCTATTTTTTATGAATAATTAATGGTTTTTCTTTACTAATTTAAAAATAATTTATCTGACATTATATTGAAAATTTTATAAGATGTTGCATTATGTTCTTATGCAGTCTAGGATCTCTTTAAGATTCCATTTTCTTCTTTGTGTTGCCCTCTCCCAGACTGATGTTCAGCCAGGATATGTGAGCATTGAGTATCTAGCAGGATCCAGTCAGAATGTGCGGAGTAACTGTCACATCACTATCAAATATTTTGCCTATCACTCTGTTCTTTAGTTTTTGCTTGAGTCTCACACTCTAGTTTTTCTATATTAGTGGAATAAGAAATACTTATTTGGTGGGGCACCTGGGTGGCTCAGTCAGTCAGTTAAGCATCTGCCTTCAGCTCAGGTCATAATCCCAGGGTCCTGGCATCTGGCTCCCTTCTCAGCGGGGAGTCTGCTTTTCCCTTTCCCCCTATCCCACTCCCTACCTCACTCTCTCTCTCTTTCTCTCTCTGTCAAATAAATAAATAAAATCTTTTAAAATAAATAAACACATACATACATACTTATTTGGTGGTAATTGACACTTCAAACATTTTCTTAGCTTTTTGTATTTGTTTTCTTAGATTTATTTGGTCAAATTTTTAAAGAGCTTATTTACTTTTGGTTGAGATTGTATTAAAATGTTAAGCAAACTGGAGGAGTTGGTTGATTTTGTAATATTCTACCCTTTTATCTACAAGCACAGGTCTATATTCGTTAGTGTCTTGTTGAAATTTTGTAGTTTTTAAAATGTTCATCAGATTTCTTTTACAGTAATTTTTAATATTTTATTTTTTATTACTATGGGAATTCAAACCTTTTTCTGATATAACTCTAGCAAGAAATGCTATTGGTTATTATGCATCCATCTTTTACATGGCACCTTACTGAATCATCATATTAATTGCAATAGTTCCTCAATCAATTGTCTTGATTACACATCCTATCCTTTCCTTTAATGAAACTTAATCTGTATATATATATATACTTCAAACCTAGGAAAAATGGAATGGAAAAGGTTTTTTATGTTTATTTTATTTTTTTTAATTTTATTTATTTATTTATTCATGATAGTCATACAGAGAGAGAGAGAGAAAGAGAGAGAGAGAGGCAGAGACACAGGCAGAGGGAGAAGCAGGCTCCATGCAGGGAGCCGGACGTGGGATTCGATCCCAGGTCTCCAGGATCGCGCCCTGGGCCAAAGGCAGGCGCCAAACCGCTGCACCACCCAGGGATCCCCGGTTTTTTATGTTTAAATTACTATATGTTTTAATAAAGTTGATTTGAATGATCATTTTATTATTTTTAAAATTATTCATAGAAATATCTAAAATATTAAAAAAAATAAAAATGCCTATGACTATCTTTCCTGGTTATACTGAGAGTTAAATAAGCTCTAAAATATTTCCATCATTTGCCATTTAAACTGAGTTATGGGGAAGGTGGGAGAAAATGGGGACAAAAATATTCAATGATACCATTCTTATGATGCTTTACTCCAAGGTGTAATCACTTCTTAACAAAATGTGTGGTACGGCTATAGCAACGATTCCATTGCTCATGGCAGGAACTCTGAAGATTTGATAAGAACAGTCAAGGAAATGTGAACAATGATTCTACTCTTCCAGTTACTTTCAGCAAACTGGATTAAATTAAGCACAGTAAATACCGCTTCACCTGGTCTTACAAAACCTTCAGAGGATGCGGACATGCCTGAAAAGAACTGTATTTGATGAAATCGCTGATTGTTCCCTTTGGCTGAGGATCTTAGCCAGCAGTCGGTATTTGACTACTCTGTATGAAATGTTACCTGCTTTCAGTTAAAGATAACATGAATTATCATGGAACTTCAGGAAACAAGCTATATACAGGTAGTATTTTAGCATTAATGACTTGTAAGTACTATCAGAGTAGAAATTTGGACACTGGGAAGGGCATTTACCCAGAACACTTTCAAGCCAATGATTCGGTGCATAGTATTTATAACGTAGTGTCATTACGATCAAGTGTTTGGAATCTCACAGGGGTTGAATCTTAGGCAAATATCTCACCTGTCTAAATTCCAGTTTACTCATCTGTGAATTAGGAATTATTTAGAAATATTACATATTTCTGCCTCTTTAGCTTGTGTAATTTGAGATGATAGGTTTTGTGTGTGTGTGTGTGTGTGTGAGAGAGAGAGAGAGACAGAGACAGAGAGCGAGACAGAGACAGAGATATCAGAAAAGTCTGGATCTTAATAAACTAACTGCATGACATTTCTTCACCATTAATAACAACATTGTCATGATCAACTTTGTATAGAGTCATGTAATTGCTGAACATCTTGGCCAGGTATGTTTTTATTTTGTAATGTAGTGATTAATGATACACACAAAACTAATACAATATTCTAATATTAACTCTACCTAGAATCTACTCTTCCAAAACCTTTCAATTTTTATTGTAGGCTACATCACAGATGATTTCAAGCCCATTTTGCAATGAGGCATTTGTGGGTGTTTATGTATATTCCTCAAGGACATTTTGATTATAGTCTATAAATTATGGAAACTCCCTTCTTTCTTTTGCTGCCACAAATGGCTCAGTCTAATAATGTCATTAAGAATTCATACCCAGGAGGAGGTGAGGCTCCTTTCCTCCACCCCATTGCTGCCACATCTCAGGCCTTGACCTTAGGATGGGGCGTTAGCTTTTCTAGGAGTATTCTGGAGCCCACAGAGCTGGCTGGCTCCTTACCCTCCTCCATAAAGATGCAGTTCCTGCCTATCAAGGATTCACAAGTAATATCGAGCCTCTCTCTTCAAAAAAAGTCAAGGATTGTTTCTCTCTAGTTTTATGTGTGAGGGGTTCTTCGGTGCTTTCTCACATGTCACCATCGACTTCCATTGCTTTGTCTTTCCCTTTCCTGTCTCCTCAAAGGGTATTTTACTCATTATCCCTCAGTGGTCCTCTAGTATACCTCACTTTGGTCATATCCCTTTTGTAAGAATTGTCAGCTTCTTTCCAGAAAGAGCTTGACAAAGAGCGCTGATGGCTGGTATTTTATTAGGGACTGCAATCCAGAAAGAATGACTGAAGAAGAGGGAGGAAGGGAAAGTAGTAGGGGCTCGTAGGGGATCTGTCTTTATTTAAAATTCTTATATTTTGCTCATTATTGATTTTTAAAATTAATTTTGAGGTTTTTTTTAAAGTATTCTGTATGTTCAGTAGTGAGATTTTGAGGCCCTCTTAAATTTTTCATCCAAAGCAAGTGCTTCACCCATCTTGCCTCAGTTCCAGCTCTGTTTGTGACATGAGTTATCAAGCTGGCTGCCAACAAGTGAAACTGACAGTCTAATCCAGGAACTTTGTTCCTCAGGGCATATTGACAGGATTTTGTGGCCATCCAGCAGAGGAAGTGGGAAGAATGTATCAGTCATCTTCCATTTCTGTGCTTTAGGTTTTATTCTATGAGCATTATCTCCTTTGCACTCCAAGGGTATGCATGTGTGAGCATGGGTGGTGAGAGACATACAGGGACGGAAGATGAGGCACCTTGTGGGGGTGCCTGCATGAGGATGATCAGAGGTCATGCCAATAGAAACAAGGGGCAGGGCAGCCCAGGTGGCTCAGCGATTTAGCGCCACCTTCAGCCCAGGGCGTGATCCTGTAGACCTGGGATGGAGTCCCATGTCAGGATCCCTGCATGGAGCCTGCCTCTCCCTCTCATGAATAAATAAATAAAATCTTAAAAAAAAAAAAAAACAAACAAACAAACAAGGGGCAGATGAGGTAGGGAAGATGTGAAAAGGTGCCTAATAGGAAGGTCCAATAAAATCTACCCCTGGCACTATTCAGCTACTTTGGTGCCCTCCATGTACGTGGCTTCCATAAAAAAATTGAGAAAAAGTAAATGGCCCTCACTTCTTTCCAGAGAGAAAGAATCAATTCAATCAGGTCCCAGGATGTGCTTTAAGATAGTAGCAGCTGTACTCTGACAATTTAGCTTAATGCAAGTGGGCTAGTGAATTAGCTAGAGTTTGTTTCTGTAGCTGGTCGTGAAGCCGTAATTGGTATTTATTGCCTCCTTTCTCCACCACACATTCTAGATTCCCCTCACTTTTGCACAATTCTTGGGCTGGTGCAGGTGACTTGCCTGGTGGGGTGACCTAAATCTTAATTTCAGAGCTGTCTAAATCTCCCTTTTTTCTTTTGCTGCTACTTTTCTTTGGTATTTTCGGGTAATGGTCTCTACATATCCTAATTTACTCTCAAAACTGGTCACAGAAGTACCAAGAGATGTCCTGTGGAATCCTTTGGGTATCAGACTTACTTCCCTGGCCCCACTGCAAAGTCACAACCTTGACTTTTCATGAATCTTTACCTGCACCGAACAGCAGTTCCTTTATTTGCTTGTGGATCCACTGGGATGAGGAACACAGTGTGAATTGGGTACCTTACTATGTTCCTTAGCAGAGGCATTTCCCTCCTGGGATTTAGGATCTCTAACCCTGCAGAGTCTAAGATGCAGGGACAGGAAGCATATATTCTACAGTGGGTCACTGGGAGTCAGAGTAAAAAAAAAAAAAAAAAAAGCCAATTCTACTTTATCCCATGGCTTCAGGACCCAAGTAGTCTAGCTCGTGGGGACATAGGAGTGTACACTGGCAATCGATTCAGTGAATGTCCTGTGTCCTGGAGGTCAGCACTTCAACCTACGAGGTATTGGTTGTAACCTTGTACTTTGAGACTTCGTCAGGCCATCTTACCAGTCATGACTGCTTCTGGGTGACTGTGTACATGAATCCAATGTGTATGACTGGTCCACTTCTTTTTTCTTAAAATAGGTACCTTTACGTGAGGCAGTGCTATATGCAATACCACATTGACAGGTCGGGTACATATTTGGAAAATCATGCTTCCAAAGGCTCTACAGCCAGGGGAAGAAATATGGAAGAGTCGTTATTTTGGGGAAGGACAAGTCATCATTCTCCAAGGTGGAAGACATCTTATGTAACTGATTTGCTGATAAAGGCCAGATGGTATTTCCAGGTAATGGTGTCATGGAGAGGGCTCAAGTGTAAGTTTTTGCTGCTATTAGCCTTGGGCATTCAGCAGTGGCAATCTAGATCAGTCTTCTAGAGGGGGAGTCTGTGCTATTCTATTTATTCATGCCCTTTAACTCTGTCATCAGAGCCATTCTGCTCAGAGTATAACCCTGAGATAATCAAGAAGAAATTCTGGCTAACATTTATATGATGAATCTTCCTGGTTGTTTAGAGCTTCCACATTGGTAGACAATTTCCAAAGGGCATTAATATGTGGTGCAAAGTTTGAAGTGTGTTGTGCTCATTCCCATGGATCCAACTATAGATTACCTCCTCAGATGTCCATCCCTGGTTTTAGTCTTGCTCCTTTGAGGCTCATCACCAAGCAGCCAGGATATTTGCCACCTTCGCAAGGAGTAAATGCATGTTTATAATGAAAGACACTTCTAGTTACATGTAAAGTAGATGGCTAGTTCTGAAACCTACAAATATGTCACCTGAAAGCATTTCCTTTCCTTACTACATTTTTAGGGCAAAACTTGAGTGGAGCTCTAATGTATCAACAGTCAGCTTTGAGCTAGCACCAACATATCAGATATGAGCCAGGCCAGAGTTTTTTCCTCCTCCATCTTTTGATGGTAGGGAATATCACATGAAGCCAGACATGTAAGTGAAGGAAGAAATCTTGGTAGGTAAAGTAGGTGACATGAAGTTTGTGTTACCTTATTCATATTTATTCATGCTTTCTGGACCTGCTGAGGGCCACTCCTAGATATATGCCCTCCATCAAGAGATGGGCTAATGCTGTGTCCACCTGAACTCATGCTTCAGCAGATATGATTATACCCAACTTAACATGGCAGTTATTGTATAGGTGATTTTTATTCTAAAGCAAGACATTCATTTAAAAAATGTAATTGGTATTTCCATGTTACACATCTTAATGTTTAAGTTTTAGAGTAATAAAGCCTAGGCTTGAAAAATAATATTTTGTAAAAATTTCTTGTTTCCTTTTGAAGCTATTGGCCTTAAGCATATCAATAATAAAGGAGATACAGAAGTAGTATTAAAAAGAGAAGTGGTATAAAATTTGGAGTTTATTTAGCCTTTAAAAAACAAATGTGGAGAATTTTACAAGTGTAGGCTTCATGAAACTGTCAGAAACTCCCCAAATCACCATTCAGATGAGTATCTTTTGGATTAGTAAACCTGAAGATTTACATTAATGAAGATTACCCCCACTGTTTACATTAACAATAAACCAAATTTTAGGAAGAAAAATATTATCTGCATAGTTTATAAAAACAGGCTAAAATAGGAATTAGATCACCTTTCAGATCTCTTTAAATCCATAACTGTAAATTAGCACTTTTTAAAAGATTTTTATTTATTTATTCATGAGAGACACAGAGAGAGAGAGAGAGAGAGAGAGAGGCAGAGACACAGGCAGAGGGAGAAGCAAGCTCCATGCAGGAAGCCTGAGGTGGGACTTGATCCCAGGTCTCCAGGATCACGCCCCAGGCCGAAGGCAGTGCTAAACCACTGAGCCACCCAAGCTGCCCCATAAATTAGTTTTTAAAAATATTTCAGTGGATTTTATTACAGTATGATCCTTGAAATTTTACTGAGATGTGGTTTTGTGTAATATCTGCTTTTTATTCAAACGAGTTCAGAAATTAAACAGCTATACTACTCAGAAATAACCTAAACATCAAAAGGCAGACTTTATCACTTCATCAGATGACTATGTCAACTCTTAAACATGACCAATGATCCTTCCAACCCGTTCAGGCATCCATCTCATCCTCCATGGCTGAGAGAGCATCCCACACAGGGTTAGGGATTGCAAACCAGAGCAGCTAGGTTTCCAGAAGGACAATCTCCACCAGGAGATGGATTTTTTCCTTTGTCCTCAGTTCCAGGCCTCCAGCTGCCTGGTCCTAAGCAGAGAGTGTCAACTTTCTTAGGCCTTTTGGTACCAAACTCTGTTTCAGCCTGGCCAGGCAGGTGTTGCAGTAGGAGAGAGGTGCAGCATCGCTGTGAGGTCAACAACTGCAGGATCCCCTCAGCTCCGCTCTAGTTGGGTAGTTAGGGAGCAAAATGTCTCTTAGAAAGTTTATACCAAGTTTTACTCCTATTGACAGTTCCTGAGAATACCTGTTTCCCCACGCCCTCAGTAATTTAGCATTCCTTAATTTAAGTCTAACTGTGTATCTCCTAGGTGGTGCAGGAGAGACTCTAACCCCCATGGCTTTGCTCTTTGGGGAAGTAGCCTATTTGGAGAACACCACACATCATTTGCCTGGAGTGGAGTTTATTTTTCTAGATCTGCTGGAAAGGCTACAGGAGAATTTGGCTCTCAGTGAGAGTCCATTTCTCTGCACCTGCCTGAGAATGTGAATCTGCTCTCCACAGCAAAGCAGGTTTCAGTTCCTCACCGTTTGGGAGCAAATGTGTGTTGAATGCTTACAGTATGCTTTATACTTATATATTGTAATCCTTATAAGAGCCCCAGGACAGGGATCCTATTTTTATATATGGGAAAAATTGAGATATAGATTAATTGAATAAAGTGTAGCTATGGAGTCTTCTAGTTAGGATGTGGGGAAGCTAGGTGAAATCTGAAACCTGTAGAACTTTGAACTCATCACTACTACACGGAGTGGTGCAGAGCAAGGCCTGAAATTAGATCTGTTGTTACAGCCAAGGTTTCAGAGGTATTGCTATTTGGGTAGGCCAAGAGTATGAGTTCTTTATCCCAGTCTTAACAGATAACACTCAGATAACAAACATAATGAAGAAATTGAGAAAACTAAGATATGTTGAGTTGTTTTGTTTGGGGGTAAAATGTCATACAGTAAAGTTACATATTTTGTTTACGTTGATTGTTGAATGAAATACATCATTAAATATCTAGAGAAGCAAGATTTTTTAAATGCTCTGTTATAATAAGAATTGTTTCTCATCTGTGCTATCTTTCCCAGCAAAATGATGTGGTTTGAATGAACAATACTTTAATTGATTTTTAAGATTATGAGTCTTTCCCTTTGTAATGACTGCCACATACTGTGGCAAAATTGGAATGCAATAAATATTCTGAATGCAGGGTCAAGTGAATGAGGTCCCTCGTATCTGGGAGAAGAATTTAAGAAGAAAATTTCAGCTTTCCAGGTTTGCTGGGTACTTTGGTAAAGGCTTGCCTTTTTCAACTTGATTTTGAGGATCCTACTGAGGTGACTTAGAAAATCACAAATAACAAACACCTAGTATGTGTCCCAACACTCCCATCTGGCATTCATGTATAACACCACTAATCAATCACATGCTCTTTCTCATTGAAACTAAATGTATCTCAGACATTTTTCAACACAGGGATTGAGGCAACACAGCGCTTAACAATTGACTGGAGTTAGTACAGGTGTTAAATTTACTTTCTATCTCTGACATAGACATTTCTACCAAAACTATGTGTAAATCTAAAAAGGAAATATTGATTTCTTACTAGTTATGTTTTTATGTATTATGTTAGACAAAGAAAATAAAATAGTTAAAAAAGTAAGTTAATTTACTATTTGGAGTAGGCAAACTTGTTATAAGAAACAATCACTAATCTCAGTGACTTCATCAAATAAAAAATTTGTCACTTGTGCAAAGCCCATTGCAAGTATTACTGATTGGGTGGCTCCGTGGCGTAGCTGGCACCCAAGGAATGTTGCAAGACCCTGCTCCTTCTAACGTGTGACCCTGCCATCTCCAAGCTTATTGAGTGTGTAACATACTTAACCACAGCAGCCTGGAAGTGACACCAATCATGTATATTCACATCCATTAGCCAGAAAAAGTCACATGGCCTAACTAAATGCAAAGGAATCCAGAAAAATATTACTAATTGGACTTCCTCTTCCTTAGAGAAAGTGTGGAAGGACAGCCTGAATGTTTTAGTGATCAGCTAGTTAACTCTGGAAAAACAGGCATGGTACTTTACTCATGGAATTTTCTAGTTAATGTAAGCTTTATTCCCCATCTGTTCTGTCTTGAATTCTTCATTTCCAGCAGCATATGTGTCCTTTTAGAAATTTAAGATCACTGATATATTCAAATAACATTCATATTATAAATACAGACGTAGGTGTAATACATATATGTGTGTATATATATATGTGTGTATATATATATATGTGTGTATATATATGTGAGTATATATATATATATACACACACACATGCACATGCGTGCACTTTTATATAGATAGTGTCGAAATTTAACGCTATCCATCTTTCTCAAATTAACATGAACTTGTATGCCTCTCTATTATTGGTATTCTTATTCTTCATAGCTTTACCATCACAGAGCTGTTTTCATCACTTAACACCCTTACTTAACCAGGTCTATTTAAAAATAATGTTAAGATTATTTTTTGGCAGTGATTTTTTAGTACTTTTTCGCAATTCCCCCAATTCTATATCAACTTGAAATTAGCACTGCCTTTTTCAAGAGGTATTCCTGTTTCCATCCAAATCACATACTTTTCACAGCTGGAAAATTTAGCTCCCCATGACTTTTTCTAACGTATGATTTTTATACTGAAATTTCCATTTTTATACGAAAGTTTCCTTTTTCAGTAAATACTGACACTCCCTCATCTTGTCAGAACATGCAATGACATGATGCATTCCGTATCTTTCTTTGTATCTGGGTGAACACTGGCTTTGTGGGAATAGTAGCTGTTGTTTCTTATTTTCTCTGCTTTTGAATAGAAACCACACCCTCTGCTTATTCCATGTAAATTTTGAGGGCTAAAGCAGAGGGTTCCCTACCTATTCTTTAACTCCTTCTCCCAGGAAGGGAAGAATTACTCTACACTGCACTGTTCAGTGTGATAAGTATGAGTCACATGTGGCTATTACACGCTTTAAATGTGGTTGGTCTGAATTAAGATGAGCTCTAAGTCTCAAATTCAGATGAGATTTCAAAGACTTAGAACAAAAAGATAAGGAAATATCTGTTTTTAAATTTTTATTTGTTTTTTGTTGTAATGATATTTTGGATATATTGGATTAAATAAAATAGATGATTTCAGTGAATTCCATCTACTTCTTAAAATTTTTTAGTGTGTCTAAAAGAAAAATTTTACTTTCACATGTAGCTTACACAATATGTCCACTGGGTAACACTGCTCTAGACAGGCTTTTCTGAAAATATGAATGAATGAGGGCGCCTGGGTGGCTCAGTCTATTAACCAGCTGTCGTTGGGTCAGGTCATGATCCCAGGGTCCTGGGATAGAGCCCTGCATCAGGCTCCCTGCTTGGTGAGTAGCCTGCTTCTTAGTCTCCACGCTTGTGCTCTGCCACTCTCTCCTCTTTCTCTTTCAAATAAGTAAAATCTAAAATATATATATATATATATATGAATGAATTTAGTTGTATAGACTTTGTGGTTAAATAATGGTCATGCTATACACAGTTTAAAAAGACTGATGCTGGGCAGCCCCGGTGGCTCAGCAGTTTAGCGCCGCCTTCAGCCCAGGGCGGGATCCTGGAGACCCAGGATCGAGTCCCACATCGGGCTCCTTGCATGGAGCCTGCTTCTCCCTCTGCCTGTGTCTCTGCCTCTCTCTCTCTCTTTCTCTCACTTTCTCTGTGTCTCTCATGAATAAATAAATAAAATATTTAAAAAAGAAAAAAAGAGTGATGCTAATAAGTCTGCTCTTGGTTTGGTTTGGAGTCCATGGATAAGATACATATTTTTTTCTACTTTTTGTTGTTTTTCCTAATAAGTTTTATCATGAAAATAAACCTTTAGATATTATGAGAGTCTAATTTGGCTTGAAAAGTCATTTGAAGAAGGGTGATGAGGGGCGCCTGGGCGGCTCAGTGGTTGAGCATCTGCCTTTGGCTCAGGTCCTGATCCTTGAGTCCTGGAATCCAATTCCGCATCAGGCTCCTCACAGGGAGCCTGCTTCTCCCTCTGCCTGTGTCTCTGCCTCTCTTTCTGTGTCTCTCTTGAATAAATAAATAAAATCTTTTTAAAAAAAGAAGAGAAAAAGAATGAAGAATTAATGCACCAGTTGTCTTAGAAGGTCGGCTGGCTTTCTTCAAAATGTAGGTCTTGGCAGTGTGACCGTTAGTGTCAAATACATGCTTTCTTGAGTAGATAGTTTTGTTCTAGAGTCAAAGCCTCAAAATATATGTCTGTTTTACCTACATATATTATTTGAAAATCTGCTGTTATACTATATGAATGTTTTACTTTGATGAAAACTTAGGATATCTGTCAGAATAGAAAAAAGCAATTATCATCTCATCTACTTTAATTGATTGGTTCTACTAGTCAGAAGTCTTTCACATTCTCCCCAAATTTACTTACATTATTATGAGAAATCATCAAGACCATTTAATCATTAGGTTGAGAATGTCAGGCCAATATCTATTCAAGTCTCTGAGGTCTAAAATGAAAGTCTTGTCCATTTTGAGAGGATAATGATGAGAACAGTGAATCCACAGTGACTTCATTACCCAGTTTCCAATTTCATGAGGATAAAAGGTATTTATGGAAAATTTGATCATGGATATTTGTTAATAAGAAGTCCATGTTAACTTCTTCAAGTGAACCTTCCTAAAGAAGAACTCCCCAATCATTGAGCTGAGCTGTAATTTTTTTTTTAATTTTTTTTTATTTATTTCTGATAGTCACACACAGAGAGAGAGAGAGAAAGAGAGGCAGAGACACAGGCAGAGGGAGAAGCAGGCTCCATGCACCGGAAGCCCGACGTGGGATTCGATCCCGGGTCTCCAGGATCAGGCCCTGGGCCAAAGGCAGGTGCCAAACCGCTGCGCCACCCAGGGATCCCTGAGCTGTAATTTTTTAAAAGCTCATTATTTCAGAATATGAATTTACAGTGAGAATCTACTTCTTTGATGGTCAGACAATATAATCTTAAGGAGAAGGGATGTGTATGAAAAATCAGTAGTGGCTAGTAGCCATTGCCATGGTGGCAAACACCTTTAACTGTATAGTGGCCTTTTTCATATTGCAATATTCCCTTTTAAAAACACATTTCCAGGACGCCTGGGTGGCTCAGCAGTTGAGTGGCTGCCTTCAGCTTAGGGCATGATCCAGCGGTCCCAGGATTGAGTCCCACATTGAGCTCCCTGCATGGAGCCTGCTTCTCCCTCTGCCTCTGTCTCTGCTTGCCTCTCTCTGTGTCTCTCATGAATAAATAAATAAAATCTTAAAAAATAAAAAGTAAAAACACATTTCCTTTGCAATACAGACTTCTGATTGGCTGTTTCCTCTTAAAGAGTCTGTTTACTGTGGTACTTTCCCCAGACTTGCTCTATCTTCTCCTTGATTCTTTGTTTATGGCTAATTAAGAGCTTTAGTAAAATAGCCTCGAGTGAATATTTCATAGAGATGTTCCATAGAAGAAATACTGAAGAAGTTTTTGACTTTAGTTTTCTGTGGTTTGCTTTCCAGTTTGTTTGTTTGTTGTTTTGCTCTGTTCTTTATTAAATGTATCCATGTTAAGATGTTATTTCAGAAGCTGGTAACTTTGGTAAGAAAAAATTATAATCTGCCCATGTCAATTAGCTTGACCATGGTGGAGATAAGGTGGGAGTATGGGTAATAAAAATCATACAGGAACCTGAGAAAGCACCTGTGAATGATAAAGATGCTCCCGAGCCTGAAACCTTTGTATAATAAGGTAATGCATGTAGAGGTGATTTGCACCCTTGTGCTTGACAGGAGCTACTCGCAGTATTGCTATTATAGATACAGGATGGTCAAGATGACCATAAAGCCCAGGTATTTATAAATCTAGGAAAGCTGTAAGTATATCCTTAATATTATCTGCAATGAGCTTATTTTTATGTCAAAATTATTAATATAAATGTAAGTTCAAACATATAATTTTTGGAAATCTAGTGCGTTGGATTCTTTTTTTGACATTGAAACAAAATATTCCAAGATACTCAAAAACTGGAAATATCCTAGATCTCTCCAGATATCTCCTATGATCCAGTGAAAAAGTAGCTGAAAGACACCTTGACTGATGGGAAAAAGCCTCTGAGGCTATCATGTGGTCTCAGATCCTTTCTTTAATAGTTGCTGGCTGGAACAGCTTCAGGGCAAAGGAGGGAGGGAGAGGAACAAGCAGGCTCCTTCGAAGAGCACAGAGTCTGATAAGGGGCTTGATCTCAGGACCCTGAGATCATGACCTGAGCCAAAACCAAGAGTCAGAAGTTTAACTGAATGAGCCACCCAAGCAGTCTGCATCTATTCTTAGCATATCCTTAAAAGAAACCGCAACAGAAACTTTGCATTTTAGAGTAGGTATTTTTCTGAAGGATAGATTAAAGAAACTGTCTTAAGTTAGAAATATGATAGGGCTATCGATGAGTTATTATGAAAATCAACCCCTAACGGTGAAAGCACTTACAATAGAGTTCTGAGTAAGTTCCTTCCTCTGTGGTACATCCAGTAAGAATGTATGAAGATTTAGGTATCTGAATAGTGGAGGACTTCTACTTGGGAAGGAGCAGCCAGGAAAGAATCATAGAAGGAATGGAAGTCCCTGTGGCTATACTAAATAGTTCATCATGTTTCTGTAGACCCTGAAGAGGGAAGCAAACACCACAGGCTTGTGGCATAAAATGAGTATCAGTGAAATGAATCTGGCTTCTTGAGGAATGGCATAGCAATATGATTTTAGGATAAAAATTTGTAATAGAAAGATAGGGAGATAATACATTCTTAACATTTTACAAATATGTTTATAAGGTTGCATTTAATCTTGATGTTACTTGGAAATCATTCTTCCTTTCATTAGATGAGTTTTCTTGAGTCACATCCAAAGACAGTTTGAATCAAAGAGTGATTCCTGTGATTCCTGATTGGGTTACTTTAATTCTAACCATTAATCAGGTTGTATTCATTGAAAGTGGATATTCGGAAAACATGAAAACTAATTCTTTAAAATGCACTTAACAATGAACACAAAAAACTAACATGTACCTGATGGGTTCTTCACTTGTATGTCCACTTTTAACTATAGCTTGCATTCAAAATAAACATATTAATAGCATTTTCTTTGTCAGTCTTTTTCTTTTATTTGCCCCGAGCTCTGGTTGAGCTGATTTATGTTAAATTGACTAAGACAGATGACCCACAATAAACCAATATTGTATTTGTAATTGTGAATTCAGAGAGGTGAATGTGGGAAACAATAATAATTTCAGGTATCTTTTAACAACTAGATTAAACTATCACAAAATGAAACAAATATCTGTGTTTGGTCTTACCCAAGGCTTGTAACTGAAAAGCATTATTGCTGTAGTAATTGATTTTCTTGTATTCTAAAATAACAAAGGATTTTTTAAATGTTTTCAGGTAACCTTAAAAAAAAAGGGTGATTTATTTTCTGCTAAGTCTTGTTAGCAATCGATGGTAACAAGGCCAGTAAAAGTGCCTTAGAGAATGCTTAATTATCTGCTCAAGATGCTCTAAGAACAACCAAAAGAAAGGCATATAAAAAGTTAATTAACTTGCGCTAAGAACTGTATCCACCCAATTAAACCGTAACTGACATATAGTTATTCCATGTCATAACCTTTTAGATATTTAAGTATATGAGAGAAAAGCATTTTTAGCAAAAGAAATAAAATAAGTAATAGGAATTGAGAACCAAATAGTTGACTACATAAGTTTAACCTCAAAAAGCTTCTAATTTGATCATTCACTTTTATAGTCTCCTCAATTTGCTTTTCCTTAAAAGATAGCCAAAACACTCAAAATAATCCATAGAAATGCACAAAAAGAAGATCTCTGATGTTGTAAAATACTGAAGAAAAATGGGATCATTATGATGGTTCTTCACAAGTCTAAAATCATGAGCAATGAGAAATCCCTGCAGAAGTGGCTTTATTTAATTTCCTAGCTGAGTACTGCCTTTCCAGTCAAGGGAAAACTTAGCCTAAGAGCTCTTTTATCACTTGGAGGAGGAACTCCGAGAGATAGGGAAATTATTTCTTTACAAATAGACAATCATTTTAATG
Source organism: Vulpes lagopus (assembly GCF_018345385.1). Taxonomy (NCBI): domain Eukaryota; kingdom Metazoa; phylum Chordata; class Mammalia; order Carnivora; family Canidae; genus Vulpes; species Vulpes lagopus. Next base: position 67,644,852 of record NC_054832.1, on the reverse strand, counting down.
AACTACTTCTATGTCAGAAGAGAGGACTATAGAATGGTCTAGATTTGTGACCCAGAAAAACCCTCTGTGATATTGATGTGACTTAAGGGCTTATGCATCAAATTAATCTGTGACAGAATTAGCATGATATTTGATGTCTGTCATAATATTGTACATTATCTTCTTCTGTGCTGTCTTTGATCCTTCTTGAGGGCCCTGTCAGGGGAAATAATCTATCTGAAGTATAATGCGTTATCTAACAGGGGATGCACCCCATTTTAAGCCCTTCAGTTTGTACCATGTGAATTGAATTTTGAATATAGATTTAATATTTGCTCCAAACATTTGCTTATCTCTCAACCGGAGCATGCAATAATGAGTCTAAGAACTAGAGGTTGTCTTGTCCCTGGGAATCTGATTTATCAGTTAGAAGATGGCCATGAATTTTATACTACCTCATTCCTCTTGATCCCAAAGCAATTCTTAATATTTGATCAGCACTCAGAATCGTCCATTACACCTGAGCATTGGTATCTATTCCAGCAACTTGGACCATTCAGATCCAGGGAAATGAATCTGTCTATTCTGAGCATGTGACAGCTCACTAACCACTTAGAGAAGTTTGTTGCCCTCTCAATCCCAAACAGAATCATCCTTAATTAATTAATTAATTACTTTGACAAAGTGTTTTTTATATTTGTGAAAGTTCAATAAATGTTGTAGCCCTTTAAAAGTAGTTTAACTATTCTTGGCATTTCTTCCTTTAGTCCCTTCCTCCCTCCCTCCCTTCCTCCCTTCCTTCTTTCTTTTCTTCCTTCTTTTTAAAATAAATTTTAGGCCCAATGTAGGGCTTGAACTCACAGCCCCTAGGATCAAGAGTTCTACCATCTGAGCCAAGCCAGGTGCCCCTGATATTTCCTTATTCAACTAAAATTCTAATGATTTCAGTTCAATACAACTGAAAATTTAGTGTTATTAAAGGGCATTTCCTGCTAAATTTGAAGTCGCAAGTTTATGAGCCATCTCTGAGCAGAAGCATCAACTTCTTCTAAAATTACTTCAGGTTATTGACAGTCTCTTGGTAGGAAGTGAGGAATCAAAATGATCAACTCATAGAATTTGATTAAGAAAGAGAAAAAAACAGTAAGTTCACCAGTTGTAACAAATGTACTACTCCGGTAGAGTGTATTGATAACGGGGAAGGCTATGCATGTGTGGGAACAAGAGGTATGTGAGAGATCTGTGTACCTTCTTCTCAGTTTTGCTGCTTGAAAAGATAAAGGCTTAAAATGCAAAAGACAGAGTGTTTATGGATATAAGTAAAATAAAAATACCATCTGGCATATTCATCGCTTGAACTACTAGAAAAAAAAAATAGGCAAATGTATAGCAAATACTGTCTCCACAGATTTGGTAACTTTATTTGCATCTTATAGTGATTTCTTAAGCCCTGTGTCCAATGAATCCATTTTTAAAAGCTCTATCAGAAATGGGAATTGAGATATCTATTAGACTTTTTTTATAAGGTGATGGGGATTTTTCTTTAACCAAGTCGCAAATTGGGGGTTATTACTTTAAATTTCATTGACATTCAGTTTAATTAATTGAATTAAGTGGACTGAAAGGAGCTGGAAATTTCCTTGGCTGCAATATCTATAGTTTCTCCCTTCTGTGGTTTCTGAAACTAAGTCTTTAATGAATATGAAAGTCAAGGGAGGACATGAAATCAGACCTTTAAGATCTTGTTAGCCTTTCGTGCATTTGATGTCCATCCAGCCTACAGTCCATTTGTCCAGCATTTTTATTGAGCACTCGCCAAGTGGTGATACAGGTACAAGCAAGACAGGTACACTCTCTGTCCTCATGGGACTTATAGTCTGTGTGAGCTTCATGTTGAGCCCACCAAGGTGAATAGGACAAGATCTAATGAAGGAAATAAACATAAAATACACAATCACAGCCTGGGATAAGTGCTTTTATAGAGATTTGTATTGACATTATAGAAGAAGATCTCTACTCTTCTTAAGAAATACAGAGAAATCATCCTTTGTCCAGGGACATTTGTTCTGTTGATGTGAAAGACATTTTGCAGGATGCCAGGGATACTACCAAGATGGGTCAGTCAAGGGCTCTCCTCTCAAATTTCACAATGTGAGAGAGGAGAGGGAGAGAAAAAACAATGAAAAGAAATGATGAAAATGAAAAACGAAAAATGAAAAACAAAAAAAATGAAAAGAAAGAGATGGGCAAAATAAGGGATGAGAGTTCAAAAGATGAGGGCTTTACTCCCATTGGGAGTAATCAGGGGTACAATTCCTGGGTGCAGTGACAATGGAGTTGACTAAAAATGTGGCCACCCACTTTTCAGCCCTGAGTAGGTCCTGCTGGGTAGCAGGGGTGTTCTGCTTTACGAGAACCAGGGCTGTGTTAAGGTAGAGACCCCGTGATGTATAATTTAAGGAAAATTCTAAGGAAGGGACACATCTTTTCCCTCAACTCTCTGCTCCTACCCCTGATGTAGGTAATGAAAGAAATTGCAACATAATCAATTCATTTCTTTCTATAAAGGCTTCAAACTCTACCTACAAGAAAATACCACTGGATTTAGGCAAAGATTTTTTAAAATGTCTTTTGAAAAGCATGAGTCCTGGATATGCTTTGTGATGAAAAGGGTTTCGTGATGATTAAACTTAGAAAGCATTCAGTCTGTTGACCTCTCTTGAAAATCAGCTATACCCGTGTGTGTTAAGGAGCCTAGAAATCCTGTGGTTAAAAAATAAACAAACTAACCTTGAACACCTCTCTCTTCCCCAATTTTTTACAGAACATCCGTTAACATATCCGTTAATACATCAGTCATTCTTTCATGTCGTAACATATGCTCCCTTTCCCAATAGCAGGCATTAGCCAGGAGAGTGCTAGAACACACTGAGCTCTGAGCAATGGATGGAAAGATGAAGGCTGGGGACAGGGAAGAAAAGGAGAAGAGAGAAAAAGAGAATGAAAACGAAGTGGAGATTTTTGATAAATTGACAAATTTCTAGTCGTGGCTAATACTTCCAGCTGCTGAGGTAAGACACTTTAGGCTCTGAAATTCTACCCTAGGGTTTGCTGGGATTTTTTTGTGGCCTACCTTTGGCTACTGGAAGTATGAAGACTTTATTGGACCTCAGGGCTCGGCTTTTTGATTGTTAAAGGCAATTCCTCCTGGGGGCCTAATAACCAGTTCGTGATTCACAGCAACATCAGATTCTGACAACTGAAGGTTGTAGACACAATAAAATCTCTCCTAACACAGCTTCCTTTATGTGTACCTTTACCAAATCCACATGCTGACAGACTTACAATGTGAGGGGCATGGGGATTGGCTTGCTGGGCAAATGGATCCTCTATAAAATAGAAATAACCAACTTAAGTCGATGTATAAAGTAAAAGAAATAATTTTAATTCCTTACAAACTTTGCAGAAAAGGAGTTGTTGCTAAAATCAACTATGGTAATTTTTAATTAGTTTTCTCCAGGTATATAAGTATATATAAGTGGCCTGAAGATAAAGTTCACCTCTTTTCACCCCTTTACACTGATTAGAAATTAATATGTATTGTTATTAAAGATTACAAAGTAAGATATCTTCATTTGAAATGTAGAAAATATTTAAAATATTTAAAATCACCTCTCTGATGATAAAAAATGATATTTTGATGTACATCATTTTAGGATTTTATTCTAAGATGTACATTTAAGCAAGTATAAGTTTTAAAACTTCGTATCATACTACAAACACTGTTTTGTAGTCCTTTTTCATTCAAAATGTAATGCCTGAGTGACTCAATCAGCTAAGGGTCTGACTTGATTTCGGCTCAGGTCATGATCTCAGAGTCATGAGATGGAGCCCCCACCGGGGCTCTGCACTGGACGTGGAGCCTGCTTGAAATTCTCTTTCTCTCCTTCTCCTCTCTCTACCCCTCCCTACTCACACTCACTTTCTCTTTATAAATAAATAAAGTAAAATAATTAATTAATATGTAATGATGGTACTTTCCCTAGTCATTAAATATTGTACATAGTATGCCTTTATATGAACAGACTGTAATTCTTTAACATATATAATCCTCCTCTATTTTATCCCGAGTTTTATTTTTTTATTTTTTAAAAAAAATTTAAAGATTTTATTTATTTATTCATTGAGAGACACAGAGAAAGAGGCAGAGGGAGAAGCAGGCTCCCTGCGGGGAGCCCGATGTGGAACTTCATCCCAAGACCCCAGGATCATTACCTGAGCCCAAGGCAGATGCTCAACCACTGAGCCACCCAGGCATCCCTTTATCCCCAGTGTTTTAATCTCATAAAGATATGCTGAAATAAATATGCTTAGATGTAAATCTTTTCACTCCCCTTCAATTTTTTTTGTTTTCCTTCAAGATAAATCCCCAAAGGGGAATTGATGGGTCAGTGTATTGGAACATATAAAAACTATAACGTAACAGATTATCAAATTGCCCTTCAGACGTTAGGTATCTCACCGTCCACCAGAGGATATGTGGAAAAGTCCATATCTCTCCATCCTCACTGATAAAGGAATATTTTAAAGTCTCAAAAAGAGCTCTTTGAAAGTTTCACTTCACTCATGTTTTACCTTGAGTCTTGGTAGCTGTATTCTAATTAAGGCAGCCAGGTGAAGTTTTTCTTGTTCTTGAGTGGAGTTGAATTCAGAGCTAAGAATTGTACACTAAAGGTATTTTCTGAGAAGAGTCTAAAACTGTGCTGACATCTTTTATTTATTTAAGTAGAATTTAATATGGATATTTTGAATGAGGCAGAATAAAGCCATTACATTCTTTCTTGTCAGTTTAAGTGGTTATAAAACAGCTGTGAACACCAGCTTAATGAATGTAGAAGTTCTACTTAACTATTGATAGATTCCAATTCTCATCTTTTTTTATTATTAGTTGTTGAGTACACTATAATCCAATTATACTAACACATAGAAATTGGAGACATTCTCCTTTTTCAGATATCATCGTTTTATTCACTTAATTAGAAGTTATTACATGTTGATCAGTTTCCTAAAATAACAATGATATAAATGTCAACTAGGTTTCTGTAGAAATAATATAGAGTCATAAATCTACTTTGTAGAATGAATGGTGATGGCACAGGCTATTGAACGGATGCCATTTGCCCTGGCAGTTTGCATTTTTCATGTTTCTCAAATGTAGCAGGCTTTGCACAAGCAGAATTAAGAAACTGAGTTCCCTGTAAAGTGAAAAAAATGTAATTTTGATGTGTGAGATAACCAAGAGGGGGCTGTGTATTAAAATGAATTAGTAATTACATTTCAATCTAAGTATCATGTGCCAAAGTAAATGAAAGATTGTTTTAGATTCTTCAATATATTGTTTTCCTAATCATTTAAATTTTCATTTCATGAGGTTAAAACAGAGGTAAATGAGTTAGAAGGAGAGACATATGATTACAAATTGCTATTATGGGATGTGAAATTTGCAAGATTGTTAGTATGAGCAGTAGAATACCTTTCTTTTGGCATAGAGGGGCTAAAAGCATATGAAAAACCACGAGACCAATAATGACCTATCATATCACTCAGAATAACCACTGAAACAAGAAAATAAGTACAACCAATTTATTTAAATTGCCCTTAAAGAATCATCATAAAATGCCTCCTGAGTTGAAACAAAACTTTAACACTCTTAGTTAAAGAAAGAAAAATTAAATTCGCCTTGCAAAATAAACTCTCCCAGGCTTAAAGATATACACAAATAACAGAATATTGAGATGTTTTATTTATACACAGTCTCCATTTTACGTGTGAATGTGGGCATCCTGAAGTGTTGATTGATGACTGGGCAGTGTTTTCCTGAAACTTCCAGCAGTGACTTAAAATGACTTATAGATGCTACAGGGTAAGAACTGTCTTCCTGTGCAAGGAAGAGTCTATGAAACTCTGAAGTTATGGGAGCCACCGAGAGCAGTGAAGACAACATTTTGGAAGTCCTCAGTTTATACTTAGAAACTGTGAACTTAGAAATGTGTAATGGCAAAAATAATTGCCACAGTGAATATTTACCTATGTGCAAAACCGGAAGGGTCTTCCACGTAGGAAGCTTAGATAAAAATATGATGGCCCATATTCCTTTTGGGATCAATATAGTCGTTTAAATTTAAGATTAGGAAAGATTTAAGATAGCTTGGGAAAGTGCTACAAAAGGGGTAAATTGTCCACTATGTAAAAACCTAAACGTAATTGTGAAAACTACATATGTCAAAAAAGACTGGAAGAAAATAGAGCAGAGGTTTAACATTTTTTGGTCTTTTGTGCACAGATCTTGGGTGATACTATTTATATCTTCCTATGTTTCCAATTTTCCACATTTTCTGTAATGAACATATTAATTATTTTTATAAGTTCATAATGCTCCCTCATTTGAAAATGTCCTATGGATCCCATGAGCAGGGCATCTTGGGATCCATAGGACCTGCTGCTCCCTACCCTTCCTTCGAGCCCCTTTCTCTGTGCTTCCTTCAGCAAGTTTCATGTTTTTCTTGTATTTCTTTCCACAGGTCATAGTCCCATCCTTATCTGGAAGAAAAGAATAAAAATAATTTTTATTCTTTCCTCCTTTAGCATTTGATCAGTGTGCTAAGATCAAATGCAATCTGTGTTCACAAAAAGAGTGACATTTACATATACAATTAAGGTTGCTGTGAGCTCCACCTCCCCTTTTTGTGGCTTATGAGTGTCCCAATGAGTCTCTTAGCTCACAGACCTGTCTGTCACCCAGAATCACCCTGGACTATCTACGATATTGTCTCTCTTCTCAAGTTCCGCTTCTCAAAGATGCCCTTGAGGCCAGTGTCAGGAGCAACTACCATGGTGTTGGGGACTAAATGACAGTATAGCTGAAGCATAGAAGCAATCAGGAGTGTGGCACAAGTGGAGTAAAGAGGTAGGCAGGCCAGTCATGCAGGCCCTTCCAGGCCAAGTTAATTAAGGACGTTAGGCTTTATTCAAGGGTCACTACATAACTCTTGAAAGATTTGAAGCAGGGGGAGTGATGTATCTGATGTGATAAATAAATGATGATTCTGGCTATGGTCCACATTTGTGCAGGGTGGGGGGTTGGGAGGCGATATACCAGGGTTAGCATCCGTGTCCTCTGGATTATGACATATGGACACTTACCACAACCTCGAAGATGGCTCTTGTTAAGTACAACTTGCAAATCACAAATTGAAAGGGAGGCATCACATTTTAGGAGACTGTTGGGACAATTACTATGCAGCTCCAGCCTCTCTGTTAGCGTAATTTTGATCCCGGCTAGGCCATGCTTTCATTTCTTAAAAAGTTCAAACTTAGCAGGTATTTGAGCCTGGAAGCAAGAAAGCAAATTAAAAACGCCAGCATCATTTTGGCTAACGAATAGATTTCCGTCAAGTGTCTCTGCACTTCAGCATTCATCCTGAATTTTTTTAAAAAATGTATCCAGCACACAGATTGTCACCCCTCGAGTTACTCCAGGTGTCAGACTTGGCAGTCTTCGTACTCCATCCAATCTAATGCAGGCTCATTAACATTTGTACTTAGCCACATGGACTCAAATGCTGAGTGTTCTGAACATTTGCGGGCAGATGTTACCAAAGATGTTCTCTTTTCACAGTTTCCTCTGTTCATTTGCATTGAACAACCATTGCCACCAAACATGAGGTGCAGTCAACAGAGAAGCATTTTTGTTTGTTTGCAGCTAAGTTATGAGTGTGCTGCTTGTGTTGGGGAAGCATTTTATTTTACTGCTTTGATCTAACTATTGTTCCCATACTGGTTTATAGTTGTTGTTTTGCTTACTGTGTGGGGAAGCAGATATGATTAATATGGGGGTGGGGAGGCTTTCTTGCTTACATTTGGATGCTAATTTTAATTGATAGACATTCAGGACCCACTTTTTCATTGAATTCCACCTTTCTTTTTGTAACCAGGATTGGATGCTCTGCCTTTCCTAAAACGTGCATTTTGTTTACTCCCTTATGCAATTCCAAGGTCAGGGCAGTTCTTGAATTAGGAAAACATAATTATCTCTACTATTGATTTGTCAGTCTTTTTAGTTACCCTCCATACGGAACACTGAAAGGACCCAGGAGATAAGTATATACCAGAACAGAATCCAACCCAAACCAAAGGTGCCCTTGAGATAGGAATTTTATGACTTCTTAGGTCTCGTTCAGAAATTAATGTCAATCAAGCGATTCTTGTTCAACCTCCACTGGGGATGAAAAGCTGATCAAGATTCGGAGAAAATTTGCAGCTGACAGGCAGCATTTTTCAGTGGATGTGGTAAGAATCAGTTTAGCCAATATAATGACAAGTGTGTCACTTTTGCGCAGTCTTAGAAAGTAAGGTCCCCTCCTGTTGTCCTAAGCCGTGGTCTAACTCTGCTCTTCGTTGAGTCCTTTTCTCCTTTCATTGCCCTGAGGTCTCCTTCATCCACACTGGCTCATTTTCATTTTTCTCCTGTCTGCACCCTGCCGCCTGCATACATGTTCATGCTTGCTCTCTTGCTCTTCAGTAAATTTCTCATGGCTACACTGCTTCTCCTTTTTTTCATCAAGAGAGTGCTAAGGACTGTGCAATAAAGATGGCAATGACATATCTTCACTCTCAGACATTTTTTACTCTCTTGACATACAGTGTTCCAGAAAGATTAATCTGCTGTGGGGTGCCACAGGCAGGCAGATCAGTTTTGTGGCTATTGCAAGACTGTATTAAGTGTGAGGCAATAAATGTTTGCCCAGAACTTCAGTTTCGAATATCCTGACTTATTTCAGAAGTTCCATGACTTTTGCAAGTTTTGCTCTCAGAATCAGCCTCAGTGCTGATCTGTGTCCTCTCGTGCTGCCAGGTATCATTCTCTATTTAGAAGGCTTCATCTGGTGATAGTCAACACGCTAAGCTTGGTTTATCTGTTTTCTATCCTGTTTCTACTTTGTTTTTACCTTTTGTTATTACATCTACAATTTTAAAATACAGGTAATCTATAGTTTAGGTCTCATTGGTTCAAGCAAAGGGCTATGCTTTTTATTCTTTTTCTTTTTTTTTTTTTTAAGAAGTAGCACACAATCCAACTGATAAGAAAGAATTAAGCTCCCTACTATTTTGACTTACTATAGTTGTGATATTTTGCTTCTTCTTGGGATGTGTGTTCCTATCTGATTAGATGAGTAACTTACCTCAAGTCTTCAGTATAAATATGTTTAATAAGAGTTAATATATTTACAGTGTTGTCTATCAGTGAACAGAGTATAACTCTCCATTTGTTTGGGTCTTTTTATATCTGTTAGTAGTGTTCATAAGTTAAAGGTTTTTTTTTAAATTTTATTTAAATTCAATTTGCCAACATAGAGTACAACACCCAGTGCTCATCTCATCATGTGCCCTCTTTAGTGCCCATCACCCAGTTACCCTATCTCCCTAAGTAAAGTTTTAAAATAAAAAATTTTCACTGTATGTCTTATGCATTCATTATACTACAATTGCAGTAATTCCTAGATATTTTGTCTTTTTGCTAGTTTGAATAATACCTTACTTTCTATTCTATTTTCTACTTGATTATTCCTTGTATAGAGGAATTTTTTAAAGTTGATCTCATATCCAACAACTTTCCAGAACTGTCTTATTATTTTTAAGAATTTGTCTGTTAATTCCATTGCACTTTCCTTGTAGATGGACATATATTGGTCAATAATGACTATTTTATCTCTTTATTTCCCAATCCTTGTACCTATGTCATTTTATCTTATTTCATTTTTTTAGGACTGTCAGTACTATGTAGAAACAAATAATATAAAATAAAATAAGGTAAAATAAAATTAATAAGGAACATCTTTGCTTCATTTCCTCTTTTAAAAAATATGCACCACTGCTGTATATTTATAAAAATTGTTAGGAGAGTAAATCTTAAGAGTTTCCATCATAAGAAAACAAATTCTTTTTCTTTTTTGTATGAGATGGATGGTAACTAATTGGTAATCATTTCATGATATATGTAAATATGTGGTAATCATTTCATGATATATATAAATCAATATGCTGTATGCTGTAAACTTCTATAGTACTTTATATCAATATTATGTCAATAAAATTGGGTAAAAATGTGCCAAAGTTAGTCCATTATGTTTGGTTTTTGGTACACTGCCTTTATCAAGTTAAGGAATTTCCCTTCAATTTTGCTTTTCTCAGAATTTTTATTTTGATACAAATTTCATCAAACACCTTTTATTTAAGAAAATCCTAATTTTTTCCCATTAATTCATTAGTTTGATGAATTGATAGATGTTCTGATAGTAAAACATGCTTGTATCTCTAAATTAAATCCTACTCAAACAGTGTATTATTTTTGTTAAATTGAGGTAGAAGAGCTAATTTACTCAATTTGGCTTTTCTTTCACACTTGAGAAGTGTCCATACAAATTTCTTTTTTTTCATTATCCAGTTTGTATTATTTGTTCCTTGAAAGTTTAGCAGAATTTTTTGTAAAATTGTCTGAGCTTTGATCTTTTTTGGTGGAAAGGAAAATGTTTAATTTATATTTCAGTTTTTCAGTAGTCATTGACATATTCATGAGATCAATATTACCAGTTTTGGCATTTTGCCTTTTCCTAGAAATGTATCTTTTTATTTTATTAATCTATTTATTTAAAATATTTTATTTATTTATTCATGAGAGACACAGAGAGAGAGAGAGAGAGAGAGAGAGGCAGAGACACAGGCAGAGGGAGAAGCAGGCTCCACGCAAGGAGCCCGACGTGGTACTCGATCCCAGGTCTCCAGGATCACGCCCTGGGCTGAAGGCAGCACTAAACCACTGAGCCACCAGCACTGCCCAAAATGTATCTTTTTAGAAAGATTTTTATAGTTATTGGTATATTGATGAAGGTCATATTATTTTATTTTATTTTATTTTTCTGGAGGTCATATTATTTTAAGTTCTTATATCTGGAAGTATTTCTTTTCTTAATTTGTTTACTTAGATCTTTTCACTTCCCATCTACATTTTTAAAAAAGTATTAACAGAAGCTTGTCTAACTTAGTATTTTCAAAAATTCAGTTTCGTTTGTTCATCTCTTTGAATTGTTAGTGTTTCTTGGTTATGTCACTGATTGCTGACTTTTAATTTCATCTTCTCTTTACTTCTTTGGCTTTATTATCTTTTTCTCTTCTTGTTTCTTATTTAATGTGTTTTCATTTCCCTTTTTTCCGTTAAATCCATTTCAGGCTGCAATTTTTCTGTGCCCTTTGTTAGCTGTGTCCCATGTTTGTAGATGTGTAGCTTTTTTGTCATTTAGCTTTATTTTTTAAATATTTTTATTTATTTATTCATGAGAGACACAGAGAGAAAGAGAGAGGCAGAGATACAGGCAGAGGAATAAGCAGGCTTTCCGCAGGGAGCCCCATTCAGGATTTGATCCCAGGACAGCAGGATCACGCCCTGAGCCAAGGCAGATGCTCAACCACTGAGCCTCCCAGGCGTCCCTGTCATTTAGCTTTAAACTGTTCCTAATTTCCCATACTATTACCATTTTAACTCATTTACTTAGTAGTAAGTCTTAGTTACAGATATATATGGTTTTAGTTATTTTTTTACTGATTTCTAATTCCTACGATTAGTGAATATAAAAATATATCAATTCTTTGAAATTTACTGAGGTTTCCTTTGAGAGTTATTTCATCATTGACTTTTGTGTGTGTTTCATACATAAAATGTTTATTCTGTTTGGTATAGAAGTATATAGGTATCTGTTAACTTTAGCTTATGAGTCATCTTATTAAAAAATTCTGACATTGTGTTATTCTTTTATCTTTACCTATCAGTTTCTGTAAGAATTGTCTTCAGAGGGGTGTCTGGGTGACTCAGTGGTTGAGCGTCTACCTTTGGTTCAGGTCGTGATCCAGGGGTCCTGGGATTGAGTTCCACATCAGGCTTCTCCCTTCCTCCCTGCCCCACCCCCCCAAGCCTGCTTCTCCCTCTGCCTATGTCTCTTCCTCTCTCTGTGTCTCTCATGAATAAATAAATAAAATCTTTAAAAAAAGAAAAAGAATGGTCTTCAGAATCTCCATCACAGTTGTTCATTAATTTATTTTTCCTAGAGATGTGATACTTGATGCAGTTTTAATGTCAATATAGACAAATGCATACATATTTATGATATTAGGACTTTTTCACCTATGATTTTTTTCTGGTAGTATATAGCATCCTTCATTGTTGCTTTTGATTTATTTTTTGTCTCCAATATTCCATTTATCAGTTACTTTAATTACCATTGCAATTGTCAACTAGTTCATATTATTTTCTTATTTTATCGTTTTCCTTCTCTCCTCACTTTATTTTTAATTCTTCTCCTTCTGCATCTTTTTGTCACTAATGAGTAGCTCTTATAGGTAATTTAATATTGTTGAATCAATTTTTTAAGCATTCTATCAAGAGTCACTATTAAATACTTTATCCATTTATATTTATTGTAATTTTAGTTATAACTTATTTCTATTATACCAAAGTTTTCAATTACATACAAAGTTACTTTTCTTTCTTTGAAGTGGTAAAATATCTTAATAGTAGAAATTATGTATTTGTTTTTTTCCTTTCTGTTAATTAGACCTAATATAATGTATTTATAGTTCTTTTATTATATCAGTATCTTGCATATGTCATTATGTATGTCTTCCTCTGGAAGAGATATATCTCCCAAGACACTCTCTTTCCTCTACTGACCCTCTTTTCCTGACTGTCACCCTTAATTACCATGTGGCATATCATCTACAACAGCACTGTAGAACAGAACTTTCTATGATGTTGGACACATTCTATAACTGTGCTACCCAATACAGTAGTCACCAGCCACATGTCTATTGAGCACTCAAAGTGTGGCTACTATGACTGCCTGAGGAACTTAATTTTTAATTTAATTTAATTTAAATATCCAAATGTGGCCAGTAGCTACTGTATTGGATAATATAGAGTAAATAACTTAGTTTTGTATATTTATGGATATAATTTTCTTCCTGGGTAGATGGAGCAAATTTTTATTTAGACCACAGTAAACTTTATTTATTCATTCATCCTTATTTTCCATATTTCTTAGTACTTTTTTTTTTTTTTTTTTTTTTTTTTAGAGAGAGAGAGAGAGAGAGAGAACAAGCAGGGGGAGCAGCAGGCAGAGGGAGAGGGAAAAGTAGGCTCCCTATTGAGCAGAGAGCCTGATGTGGTGCTTGATCCCAGGACCCCAATATCACAACCTGAGCCCAAGATAGATACTTAACTGACTGAGCCATCCAGGCACCCCTCTTAGTACCTTTTTGAATTTATTTCTCTTCTTGTTGGTTTACCTTTTTAAGAAGGCATTACAGAGTATTTTGTTGCGGAAGAAATTCTCAGATGTGGTATACTTGAGAATGACTAATTTTAATCCTATAAATTTTAGGCTTAAGCTTTCTTCAATGCTTTGAAATATAATTTGTATATTTCTTATATACATTATTGCTATTTTGTGGTACAATGTCAATTTGAATTATTTTTTTCTTTTTGTTGGTAGTGTTTTCCCTGGAACCCTTTAGAATTTTCTCTTTGTCCTTGGTATTGTTTAAATTTATTACAATATGACTTGTTTGGATTATTTTCTTATCTAAACTGTCATTCTGTAACCCACTTTAAGGTTTTTATATCTTTCTTTAATTTTGGAAAAATTGCTGATTACTAATTAACATGTTTAAATATATTGTTGCTCCTCCACTACTTTTTCTTATTTTCAAACTATTTTTTATAGTGTAGACATGCATTTTCTCCTCCATAGCCCTTCTTTTCTTTCTCTTCAACCGCCTCATGCTTTCTACTGTAATTCCATCACTTGACCATTTTCATCTATGTTTCCTTTGCCATTCAACTTATCAAAGTAGCTCTTTATTTTGACTATTATATTTTCACACCTGTTATCTCCAGTTAGTTCTTCCTTTAAACTGTTTATTACCTCATTCTTATTATCCTCCCTTATATTTTTGAGGGTACTTCTTATGTTTTTTAAAATTATTTTGTCTCTCCCCTATTATTCTGTTTCCTCCTAGGAAGATTTTCTTACTTATTCGTGCTTGCAGTTTACAGAGATATTTTTTCATCAGGTACTATTTGATAGGCATTGGGATAATTGTTTTAATACACATAACAAACCTACAAGTAAATAATAAAAGTATTCCTATATTACTCATTAGGAAATTCTGCATCAAAAAATCAGGTAGCTTGTTCACATTCATGCAACTCAATAAGTAATGGAACCAGGATTATAACCTACACATTCTGACTACTAACACCCTTATACTGTAGTAATAGATTCGAAGGGATAAGATAATATATCCCTCTCAATGACCATATAAATATAAAAAAGGGGAATAAGAAAGAGTGGTTACTTAAGGCTTATACTTAATGATTGAGTTATTTGAAATATTTGGAGCTTGAATTGTTATTTTTCATCAAGACTGGGTATGCAATTATCAAGTGATAAAGGAATCATGTTCATGAGGAGAGTTAATAATATTTGATTTCTAGCAATATGCCAAGTATTTCTAACAATACTTTAAACATTTTACATAATACCCTCAGAAGTAAATGATGTTATTATATCCACATTTTTTATTTAAAAAAAGCAAAAAAAAGGGATCCCTGGGTGGCGCAGCGGTTTGGCGCCTGCCTTTGGCCCAGGGCACGATCCTGGAGACCCGGGATCGAATCCCACATCAGGCTCCCGGTGCATGGAGCCTGCTTCTCCCTCCGCCTGTGTCTCTGCCTCTCTCTTTCTCTCTGTGACTATCATAAATAAATAAAAAATTTAAAAAAATATCAATTTAAAAATAAAATAAAATAAATAAAGCAAAAAAAAAAAAAAAAACCCAAAAAAAGAAAAAACAAAACTTGAGCCCTAGAGAGGTTAAAGAAGTTGTCCAAGTTTACATAGCAAATGCTAGGGCTAAAATTTGAATCTGGAGCATCTAGCTCCTGAGTACATTCTCCTATTTTTGCTTTACTCATTGTATTATACAATTACACAGAGCTGAGAAGAGGCAATACATTTGCGGAGGCACCAAGGAATGCAGGAATGAAAGAGAGGAGGCAGATTAAGAATAGTTGCAGTCCCGTTTTCTACTGGCTCTCTTAGCTTCTGGCCTCTCTAGTCTTCCATATGGTTTCCCCTTACTCCAGTAAAAATCTACACTCAAAATGGGAGCAGAAACAGCCCTTTATATTGAAGTGTGGGGTCTGGTGACTTAGCTGTTTCTTTTGAGTCTAATGGTGAGAGACTACAAGAGAGGAAAAGTATACACTCCAGAGTGTTTCAGGCATATGGATAGTTGTGCTTGATAAGCAGGAAACTGAAAACCATAGATTACAATGGTAGTTTTAAAGAGATGAGTAAAGGAAATGTTGTGACAGCAATTCAGAGTGGCAAGAAGGTGATGAGGTGTTACAATAACAATTGGTAACTTACAGGCAGTAACAACTAAATATCCTGAAAAGGTTTTCTGTTCTGATCTGAATTAAAATAATCAACTCTGATGTATTCATTATGATTGCTGATTTTAAGATTCGACCTTAAGCCAAAGAAGTTTAGGTGAAGCTAACAAAATGCTTTTGATAGTTGCTGAGTCAACTGACAAAGTTTATGTAAAATGGTTGTAGAGTCTCTTAATAATAACATAAAGAAGGGATCTTAGGCATATGATTATGGCACTTGAGATACAGCTAATATTATCAAAATTCCTTGTGTGGCATCAAGATCTTGACACGTAGCTAGCTTTTATTGGTTTTCAATAAAAACAGCTATAATAAATTATTAAAACATATAAAAATTAATTAACAAGACTTGTATTATTTTCCTTATTTTTTTTAAAAAATGAAGTACAATTGACCTATATATAATATTTTGTTGGTTTCAAGTGTATATGATAGTGATTCAATGTTTTTATACATTACAAAGTGAACCCCATGATAAATCTAGTTACCATCTGTCACCACACAAAATTATTATGTTACTGACTGTATTCCCCATGCTGTACACTAGGTTCCCATGAATTATTTATTTTATAACTGGAAGTTTGTACCTTTTAATTCCCTTCACCTACTTTTAATACATGCCTTTTTTTCCCATTGTGGTAAAATGTACCTAATATGAAACGGTAGTTTTAGGCATTTTTAAATGTACACTTCAGTAGCGTTAAATACATTCATGTTATTGTTCAACCACTGTCAACCAGAACTTTTTCATCATCCCAAATTGAAACTCTAACCCTGTAAATAGTAACTCTCTATTCCTCTCTCTCCCTAACCCCTGTAACACCCCTTTCTATATTTTTGAATTTGATTTTTCTAGGTAATCTAGTTTATTCACTTAGCCTAATGTCTTTAAGGTCCATCCATGTTGTCCCATGTGTCAGAATTTTCTTCCTTTTTAAGGCTGAATAATATTATATTGTATGTATATACTGCATTTTGTTTATCCATTAATCTGTTGATGAACATTTGCATTGTTTCTTTCTTTTGGCTATTGTTAATAAACATTAGCGTGAAAGGCTTACTTTTTATGCATATGATTTACGTATCTAAAAAATATATCTTTTGGCATTAATACAAATTGACAAGAAGCAAGAAATCTAATGCTTTGTGTTATTAAGGTGCCATTCCTCGTGAGATTTTTGAAGTATTTTGTGAGTATCAAGTATAGTTAAGAAGACTATGTAATTTATAATTCAAACCAGGATGACAACAGAAAATGGCATGATTAATATTACCCAGAGAAAATAGACATTAATCAGGACTGTCTCAAGCAAACCAGGCCATGTAGTACCTCTCATCTTTTGAGACGCAGTTGATTAGAATCTTTAGTTTCTACTACCAGTGATTGGTAAATGTGAAATGGAATTATTTTACTTAATGTCATTGGAAAGTGAGGTCAATTAGGAAGTATGTTAGTAATCTTAAACCATTAGGATTCTATTTAGTGAAATAAAATCAAATTCATCTATTTCCTTTGAGTAACCACTTGTAAATTCTTTGTTATTTGAGGAAGTGGTGATTATTAATAGAGTTGACATCAAACAGATATGTCTAGATGTCTGTTGTTTCCCATTGCTAGCACTTTTGTCACTAGTCAGCCCAAATAGTGCATGAGAAAAGGATCATTGGACACAATATGAAAGAATCTTGTACTTTTTTTTTCATTCTCTGACATGGACATTGCCAACCGATGCACATGGTAAATAAAGGTCTAAAAATTGTTTCTAAAAGTAATGAACAATGTCTAGCTCTCATGACTTCTTGCTTCATTCATCAGAAGCAGAAATTCAGACATCCCAGTGATCCATTGATCCTGGTAGTCAATTTGGTTTCCCTTTTTAAATGTCCAAAATATAGGGAAGGAATCCTGATTGTATCTGTATGATGAGACTTCCAAGTCAAATGGATACAGGATAATCAAAGATATCTTTTTCTTTGGCAAATGATATAGATCAGTGGATGAAGGGGCACCTGGGTGGTTCAGTGGTTGAGCAGCTGCCTTCGGCTCAAGATGTGATCCCTGGGGTCCTGGGATCAAGTTCTGCATCGGGCTCCCTGCTGAGAGCCTGCTTTTCCCTCTGCCTATGTCTCTGCCTCTCTCTGTGTGTCTCTCATGAATAAATAAATAAAATATTTTTAAAAATAAAAATAAATAAATGGGTAGAATATTGTTTGAAGTAGAAAGTCTTTATTTGAGTACTCTGAATTAATACTGTTTGTTGGTGGGATGGAACATTTTCCTTCCTAATGAAAGGAAATAATCTTGATTAGTTAATATAAGGGGAAAAGCCAACATAGTTTTCTCTAAATTTTGAATTTCAGAATCTAATTAAGACATGAAGTTTTATAAATTCTATTTCATATAGAAACCATTATTGGGTATAGAAAAGAGAAAGTTGTGAATTGCTTTTTTGAATCTATTAATAAGTGGATAAGATTATAATTAATAAATTGCTTATTATAGATGATAGTTATTATATATAAGATAATACAACTGTCTTTACTGTGTGACATGTCACATTTACATCCAGGATGAATTTTTTTTTTTAGGATGAATTTTTTTAATAAAACTTTTTTCTATAGTTAAGTTTTGCTATGTCTCTCATATTATAAGATGATATCAAATAACATTATTTTTAGCAAACTAGTTTAAGTCACTTTCCAAGGGTTAGTCAAGGAAATATCTATTTTATATTGGGATGTACACAATATCATTAACCTTCTTAGAAGTTTTTATTTTAGAAATATTTCAAATTATTGTTTGACCTAATCTCCAAATTATCTCTTTTTTATGAGAATTAATTGAGATATTTAATAGTGCAAAACATAATTTCATCTGAATATAAATGAATGCACATGTTTCCAATGAGTATCAGTTATCACAAATAGCAACAAGGATCTTAGAGCTATGTTAGAAAAATATATAGCTCAAATTTAACTCTGCGGTCTCACATGCTCTCAAGAGAACACATCTATTCCAAATCAGTGTCACAAACTACTAAAAACCAGGGGAGTAGGAGTGAGGATTGTGCAGAGTGGTAAACAGAGGGGCCAGGACACAGGCGATGAACAGAAATACAGCTCTCAAGGAAAGCAAAATCAGATTAGAGCTTAGTACAAGGAAAAGCTTATGGGTTTCAAAAAAACGACTTTTCTGCCAGTGCCATACGAGTCTTACAAAGAGATGTGCGACAAGTTAACTGACTTAAAAAGGACAGAGGCTACACTTTCAGATCATTTCAACTACAAATGGTAACCCTTTCCTTTGTGGTTCAGCAGTGAAATTAGCAAAGTCCAGAAGCTCTATGTTGGATTTGCAAATACAGTTTATTTGACAGGAATTCCACATTATAAACATCAGGCACCTCCCATCCTCCCCATCCTCTTCCCTCCCCTCTCCCCTCCCCATCCCAGTCTGGCTGGGTGCAGACCACTACACAGAGAGTGAGCAGTGATGTGGCCCTGCTGCTTTGGAGGAAGATTCAAGAAGAAGGAAGAGGAAGAGGACAACATGAAGGAAACAGAGAACTGGGCTGGAGCCATTGAACTGGTCCCGTGTGGGCCGGGGCCGGCCAGACTCTGGAGCCTGTGCAACGGGTAGGTGTGTGCATGTGCCGGGCAGGCCGGACAGGGTATAGGCAGGTGGGTTTGATGGTAAGGTTAGAGAGGGAACATTTGGAAGAGGGACTGGTTCGGGTCCACTTATTTGCAGCAAATTCCTGTCCAGTTCCTCCTGTGGTAGTTCTCATTCTGCCAGGAGCTCATCCTGGTCAAACTCTTCTCCAAATCCTACAGGGTTTGAAATACCTGTTGAAATCTCCTCTGCTTCATGCCTGTTGGTCAGCCATGGCCTGCATTAACTCTTCATCTTGATCAGTGTCCATGTTGTCCTGGGCAACCTTCGTGGCCTTGGAGGAATAGCCCACATTCTAGAACACCTCGGTGTCGGTACTGGCATTCTCCAGGGCCTCTCGCTGAAATTCGATGGTTGCCCTCGATCTGCACCAGCTGCTGCTCCTACCTCTTATTGCACATCAGTGCCCTAGGGGCTGCACACTTTTTCTTAGTACTGTGTTTCTTGGCAGCGGTGATCAACTCCTCCTGGGTCTTTATCTCCAGGAGTTCCTGCTTCTTACTTAGCCCAAATAAATTCATAAGTCCTATGAATTCATAAGGCTTTATTGATAAAATAAAAATACATATGTAAATGCTTTCCTCACTTGTTCATACACTCAAAGCATTTTAGGAAATTATGTAGTAAACTCACCCTGTGTGTCTCTGTCTCTCTATCTCTGCCTCTCTCTTTCTCTTTCTCCATATACATATGTATATATGGAGCACCTACTTATTTATATATAAAATATATATTATATATAATGTAATATGTAAATATGTAAGTTTCTCGATATCTGAGTCAAACTTAATGCTAAAAAAGAACTCATTTCTGTAACACAGGATGACAATTTGACCATTGAGAAAGATGACTGAAGAAAACAGAACAGTTCTTAAAACTCAACTTATAAATAAGTGACTGAGTTGTGCTGCAATCCAGCATCCATTCCTGCATACACTAAAATGAGATTATTTTTCTCAAAACTGGTGACAGTCTTTGAAGCTCAATTTAATAATATAAAATTATACAAGACTAACCAGCTCTAAAAATTTGAAGTGTAAAAACAAACAAAACCAAATTGTCATCTAAAATAAAATTTCATTAAACTGTCTTTGCCTGAGTTACCCAATACTGTTTTGGAAAATCAAAGCTAGTGGGGATCATGTATCCACTGTAGCCTATGTGCTAGAATTTTTTAAAGTTTACCTAGGATAATTTCCATTTTGGAGATGAGAAGCTGGATCAGAGAGGTTCAATAAGTTATTCAAGGTCAGGGTCTCCTAGGTGGGGAGATATTGTTGGTTTGACCTCAGCACTCATAGTGTTTGCTCTACCTCATACTGTCTATGTAGAAAAATGGGAAAATTTCTTTTAAAAAAACCAAACGTTTAAAAAAAGTCTGTTCCAAAGTTTTAAGGCAGAATGGTATGCTGGAAGAAAACAACAAAACACATTATCACAGGAATCAGAAGCACTTGTCTAACTTGAGTATTGCTGGATATTAGCAGAATCAATGACTTTACCTCTCTGAATATTAGGACTTAGGAATGATAGTGTTTGTCCAGCCTCCTTAGGTTAATCTCACATAAGGAAGCATCAGATAAGAAAATATCCAATTATAGCATTTTCAAAATTATGGAGACTTCCAAAGGGAAGGAGCTAGTGGATCTTACTGCAAATAGAATTTACTATAACAGTTTTAAAAATTAATGTTTGTCAGTTATCTTCTTTACTATGACCTATTTCATTATAGAACAAAATATCTAGTAGTCACATCTGAGTTCTCAATGGCATTGGATCATGACCATCAATATATAGTGTTTAGGCTTCATGAAAAATCTTACTAATTTTTTTACTTTATGAAAGATCCACAATTCCTCATCTGAAATGCTTAGGGTGAAATGTGTTTCAGAATTCAGAACTTTTTAGGTTTTGGAAATATGACACATGAACTATACATTTTGTAAAAACCCAGTGAAGTCTGAGACAGAACTCCGTAATCAAACACATTAGTATTTCTTCAGAGTAATATGTCAGGATTCTCAGAAGATGGATAAAGGCTGTAAATAGTTTCTTGCTAGGTCAGTTCAGGTCGTGCTGCCAAATGAAGGAGTGCTAAAATCATGAGAAACTTCATTTTCATATTTCAGATATGTGGATAATGGATTAAAAGCCTATAATAATGTTTACTTTCAGAATTATAAAAACAATACCAGTATATTTTAGAAGTGTTAGAAAATGGAAAAAAAAAAAATGCAGAGGAGACCTGGCTGGCTCAGTAGGTAGAGCATGTGGCTCTTGATCTTAGGGTTGTGAATTTGAGCCCCATGTTAGGGGTAGAAATTATCTAAATTTAAAAAATATATAATTTAAAAAGAAAAATGCAGAAAATAATAAAGAAAAAGCCACTTAGAGTTGAGAGAATGTCTGATGATGTCTATCCTTTTATACAATTGAGATTGTACAATACATATCATCCTATACTTCATTCTTTTAATATCATGAATATTCTTAAGGGTATTTTTAATTTTTTTTTGTTTTTTTTTATTTATTTATGATAGTCACAGAGAGAGAGAGAGAGAGAGGCAGAGACACAGGCGGAGGGAGAAGCAGGCTCCATGCACCGGGAGCCTGATGTGGGATTCGATCCCGGGTCTCCAGGATCGCGCCCTGGGCCAAAGGCAGGTGCCAAACCACTGCGCCACCCAGGGATCCCTCTTAAGGGTATTTTTAAAACAAACAGAAAAACCAAAGAAAAAGGACAGCAGAGCTAAGGGAGGCAGCTCTATGAGTCAATGAAAGAAGAGGTAGAAGGCGATTGTTATAACTCAGAGTTTTTTGTGAAGAGCCACTGAACTAGAGTCTAGATCAATTTTTAATGTTATAAGGGATATGATACAGTATGGATTTTTTTAAGCACACGGAAAACCTTCAAACTCCATTTAACGCATCTTTCCAGCTTGCTTGCTTTCTTTGGTTCTGTTTCCAAGGAGAACATAGTCCCTAGTTTGAGCATACATTGTCTTATCAATGTCTGTTGAAGAAGCAAATGTTGTCTTAGGATTTTCAAGCTATGTGGTCTTTTTTCTTTGGTAGGGTTTATATTTGCTCACTCAAATGTTTACCATGAGAAAATGTCCACAATGTGATCTTTGGAAGGAACTATGAATATTTATTTAAAGCACAACAGAAATCTCCAATGCTTTTCTTATCTAGGGTTAGACAGTTTCATTTATGTGAAAAACAACTGGTCTTTAGAAAACATGCTTAAAAAGTTACAGAATCTACCATTCTGCATACTTTTCCAGGATTACACAACATTGAGTTTACAAATACTTTCTTGAGATTCTAAGTGAATGAAACAAGTCTAAGTTTAGAAGCCAGGCATACTCTATCTATAGTCTATTAAATGCGTCTGACTGCTAGAAATACCTGCTGTATTTCTCTCTATATCTATATTTGACTGGAAGCATTAACAAATGGGGAAGGCATAAAATATTTAGAACCCAAGAAGCACTCAGGACTGTCAGAATGATCTATTTCACATACATGACTATATGCAGGGCTTTTAGGTAAGATTTGTCCATTTATGTCAAATATAGCCACAGTTGCTGTTTTCTTTGAGTTCTATCGTAAAGCTAACAATAAACTTTGAAATGCCCTTAAGTTCTTTTTTCCCCTTTCTTTTCCAGCCTTTGGGTCATGTGTACATGATTGAAAGAGATAGAACTAAGTCTTCAGAATGAGTGAGTTTTAAGTACTAAGACACTGAGAAGTAGTTAATAGTTTAGAAAGAGAACATTTCCCAAACGTCCCTTTACTTCTTGATGAGTTTATGCCTTATTGAATTGTCAGAAAAACTTGTCTTTATTGAAATTTAATAAGCCATATTAAAACATTACATGACACACCACAAGGAAAGCCACCACATGTGGTCCTTCCTTAGTGGGTTTGTGATCTGTCAGTAGTGGATATAAATGGCTTTGACTGAAGTGAATCTTAGTGAGAAGATAAATTTGTATCCACAGTATCTCAAACCAGAGCCTCAGGGAGAAGCAAAATGATATATTTTTAATTTCATGTTTTAAAAATTAAAGTTAATTTTTCATGAGAGACACAGGGAGAGAGGCAGAGACACAGGCAGAGGGAGAAGCAGGCTTCCTGCAGGGAAGGACTTGAAGCCCGATGTAGGACTTGATCCCAGGACCCCGGGATCACAATACGAGCCAAAGGCAGATGCTCAACCACTGAGCCACCCAGGTGCCCTGATATATTTTTAATTTCAATACTCTTTGTATTGAAGTTAGTAGTGAGTTTTCATTCCTGTTTATTTTTCCCTGTACCTTGGAGTGGGGCAGTATTTATGTTGTGTATTTGGCGACTGATGTGCTATTCCATCTTTATTTCAGTCATTTCTCGCCCTCCACCTTGCCATCTCTTGTTACTTCATGCAGAAAGTTGTAATCTTCCAAATCAAAAACTGAGGCTAAAAACTTACTTTAATGTATCAATTTGCACTTTAAAAATTCTACTAAATCACTGTCTTCAGAAATCAGATAACCAAGTTTTAGTTTTAGTATCTAATTTATTATTAGATAATAAGTTTTAGCGTTACTAATGATAGCATTGCAATCTTTAGTCTGAACAAAGATTGTTTTTGCTGCTCTTATGGTGAGGGAACTAATGAAAGTTCTAGCTTGCCTTCACTGTTAGCTAGAACCTTATTTAAGGACTTGTGTAAGAACACAAGAAAGAAAAATCATCTGAATGATGTTTGAGGGGAATGATGTTTGAATTAACCTGAATCCTAATCTTCAACATCCAAAGCAAATAAGTGGCTACTTATTTTTAGTATGGTCTTCACGTCTACATTGTCTTAGAAGTATTCAGTAATGTGAACCAGGGATGATACTTGGTGTCAGAGCACAGGTAAGGTGGGAGAGTAGGACAAGTACAGAAAGTATTGCTTTCTCAGACCCAGAAGAATTACAAGAACAAATGCCAGGATCCTGCCCCAGTTATATCTTAAACATCTTCAATATTATACAACAGGCCGGGGATCCCTGGGTGGCGCAGCGGTTTGGCGCCTGCCTTTGGCCCAGGGCGCGATCCTGGAGACCCAGAATCGAATCCCACGTCAGGCTCCCGGTGCATGGAGCCTGCTTCTCCCTCTGCCTGTATCTCTGCCTCTCTCTCTCTCTCTGTGACTATCATAAATAAATAAAAATTAAAAAAAAATTTTTAAAAAAATATTATACAACAGGCCAATAGTTGCCTTAGGTCTGCTTCCCCAAAGCAAATGACACTTAATCAACACAGTGATAATAATAATAATACACCCATGGATGTGTGTGTGGGGGGGGGAGGGGTCTTACTATGCCCATTAAGCACTTTAAATGGCTTGCATTAAACATTTTAAAAAATGACTCATTTCACCTTTAAAACAACCCAACAAGGGGATGATGTTATTACCACACCTTACCAAAGAAGAACTGAGGCTCAGAAAGGTTGAGTTAGCTTGTCTAGGTCACACAGCAAGTGAACTGTAGAGCCAAGAGGTGGAACCCAGGCAGTGTGGCTCTAGAGTCTTGGCTACTAATCTCTACCATGTTCTCTTTTCATATATCTACAACATAGCTCAGGATCAGAAATTAGAACCTTGAATCCTCCCTGCAGAAGAAATTTTGATCCAATTCTTAAATAACTTAAGCTACTTGGAAGAATCGTATTATTTCATTGTCACTACAACCTTGTATAAGAATAAGGTAGAGATAATTAATTTAGTTTATTTAAATTAATTTAGATTACATTTGTCTGGAAATGAGGCAACTGTCATCCATGGCTCTATTACAGTAATTTTAAAGCAGCATGTACCTATCATAAAGTACAATTAACTAAAATCAAGTGCTCACCATTGGATCTACTCACCCGCTCTTCTTCCTTGAAAACAGTTCCAGATGCTGAAAAGTCTGTTTGGGTTAAAAAAAAAATCCAATGGCTATTCTAACATGGATATCAAAGAGAGCAATGTGTTGAACCTCAGAGAATTCCCCAAATCAATTTGTAACTATTTAGATGGTTATCCAAAGCATGCATAATACATGATTATAGATTTATAGATTATCTAGATAGATAGACAGTTTATGTAGAAATTAGGCTCCAGTCCTCAGAAGTACATGTTTTTTTATGAGACTTTTTGGAAGACAAGCAAACCAGAATTTGCAATACATTTTCTAAATAACACATACAGGGCAGCCCCCGGTGGCGCAGCAGTTTAGCGCCACCTGCAGCCCGGGGTGTGATCCTGGAGATCAGGGATCGAGTCCCACATCGGGCTCCTTGCATGGAGCCTGCTTCTCCCTCTGCCTATGTCTCTGCCTCCTCTCTATCTATCTCTCTCTCTCTCTCTCTCTCTGTGTGTGTGTGTGTGTCTCTCATGAATAAATAAATAAAATCTTCAAAAAAAAATAACACATACATTGCTACTACCTAAAGGAAATAAATATTTCTAAACAGTATTTGAAAAATACATTGGGTACTGTGTATTTTCCTCACCAATCTCATCCTGAGCGCATTATTTATAAACACACTCACATTCTCATCTGCATTTCAAGATCCAGAATAACATTAGCAATTCCCTTTTTCTCCAAAGTGGTAGGTATTAGATATTTCAACTGACCTTTGGCCAGTTAGGTTACTACTCATATCTGATAATTTACAAAGAAAGGTAAAAACACTTAAGGGTAGGCAAAAAGTTAAGTAGAAGTTATTGAGTTTGCAAAACAAGAGTTCAAATAAATGTCATAGTGATGCAGGATAAAATCCCAACATCTGTGACATCTGCTATTTTTCTGCATTGATTATTACTCTCAGAATATTCTGAGCAACAGTTAACTTAGCTAGCTGTACAACTCATCCAGAACATGCAAAGGGGTAATAAACACCATGTGAGTAATCTGTTTCTAGACTCATGCTGTTTCATAGATATTTGATTGAAAAGATCTATGCTAAAATCTGCCATAAAAACATTTTATAGAATTATAAGAACTGATTGTTTCAAAAGTGGAAACAGATTACTTAACATCATTTGTAGTCAAGTTTCTTGAAACTTTTAAAATTTTGTTATTTCTTTAATCTTTTAGTTAGTCTTTTAATTACCGAAGTATTTCTTTTCTATACATTATGGAGATGGTAATAGGAAATTAATCTAAGCTTAATTAAGCAGTATTAAGATTCATAGGACGTTAAAGCCAGAAACAACCTACAAAGCTTCAGAATTGACATCTTGACTTGCTAGACAAAATATCCAAGGCCAAAAAAACCCCCCCAAAAAAAACAAAATTGAAGTGCATGAAGATTATGCAGTTGCTTTAGTAGAACACTACCTGTTAATCAGCAAACTACTTTTTGCTTACCTATTTATTTTGTAGGATACCTTGATTAACAGTTGACAACATCTGAAGAGCACAACATGATCTGCTCATTACAGTAATGCAACTCATTCACCATACTCAGGAAAATACAGCACAAACTACTCATAAGGGGATATATATGTCCAGGCAGGATGGCATTTGGAGGAAATTATGGGTGATGTCTGTAGGGAATATGATTACACATTCAGTAATCTTTATATTGATATAAAATTGCTAGCTCGTTAGCAGAAAATAGTTTAATTTACGGACTTCCTTTTTGCTGTTCTTCATTATTTTTAACATATGAAGAATCTTAAGAAATGGAAGGGGATCAAACCCCTTTCTACCTACGTGAGGACCCTGCTCTTGATATGCACATTGGTCATCTGAACAGAGCACTAACTAATTGAACCAGGTGGCTTCCTTTAGAAGTTTTCCTTAAGATAGTTTATACTTTTACCTGGAGAAGCATGGTATAATTATAGAAGTCAGCAGTTGCTGTGAACTATATGCCAAAATGTTGATTTACCTCAGCCTTAATATGACTGCTTTCTATTCTGATATGTGATTTCTGAGTTATTTCAATCTTAGCCAAATTAAAAGAATCGTAAATTGGATCAAGGTGATAAATCATCCTAATGTATGTTGCCTTCATTAAAACAATTCTTGGAGTTTTACATACAGATTTAGGCTTTCCTTTTAAGATTTTATATATTTATTTTTTGAGAGAAAGAGTGCAAGTGAGAGCGAGAGAGGATGAGCTGGGGGGAGGGGCAGAGAGAGAGGGAGAAGCAGATTCCCCACCCAGCAGGGAGCCCTGTGCAGGGCTCAATCCCCCTGAGCCCCAGGATTGTGACCTGAGCTGAAGGCAGATGCTCAACCTACGGAGCCACCAAGGCACCCCACAAAGAACTACTTTTTAAGAATTGAATAGTAACTGTGACCTTCTGCTTTGTAACACACATTACATTTCTAATTATCTGCATTAAAGCATTTACATTTCTTAGTAGACTTTAAGCTCCATGAGTGCAAGTACTATGTTGTTCATCCATCAGCATATCCTCAATACCTGGCATGTGGTGGGTGCTCAATAAATGTATATTAAATGAATAAAGACAGCAACTAAAATCATGAAAGTTGAGGAAACCATGCACATGGGAAGTGTTTGAATTGGGACTATTTTTTGCTTGTTTTTTAAATTTAAATTCAATTAATTAACATATAGTGTATTATAGTTTCAGAAGTAGAGTTCAGTGATTCATCAGTTGCATATAACACCCAATGCTCATGACATCCCATGCCCTTCTTAATGCCCATCACCTAGTTACCCTATCCCCCATCCCCTCCAGCAACCCTCAGTTTGCTTCCTATAGTTAAGAGCCTCTTATGGTTTGTCTTCCTCTCTAATTCCATCTTATTTTATTTTTCCCTCCCTTCCCCTATGGTCCTCTGTTTTGTTTCTTAAATACCACATATGAGTGAGATCATATGCTATTTGTCTTTCTTTGATTGACTATCTCGCTTAGCATAATACCCTCTTGTTCCATCCATGTCATTGCAAATGGTAAGATTTCATTTTTTGATGGCTGAGTGATATTCTATTTATTTATGTACCACATCTTCTTATCTACTCATCTGTCCATGGATATCTGGCCTCTTTCCATATTTGGCTATGATGGACATTGCTATAAATATTGGGGTGCAAGTGCCCTTCTAATCACTATGTTTGTATCCTTTGGGTAAATACCTAGTAGTGCAATTGCTGGGTCATAGAGTAGCTCTATTTTTAACTTTTTGAGGAAACTTCGTACTGTTTTCCAGGGTGGCTGTACCAGCTTGCATTCCCACCAGCAGTGTGAGAGGGTTCCCCTTTCGCTGCATCCTCCCCAACATTTGTTGCTTCCTGACTTGTTAAGTTTAGCCATTCTGACTGCTATGAGGTAGTATCCCATTGTGGTTTTGATTTGTATTTCCCTAATGGCAAGTGATGAACATTTTTTCATGTGTCTATTGGCCATTTTTATGTCTTCTTTGGAGAAATGTCTATTCATGTCTACTGCCCATTTCTTGACTGGATTTTCTGTTTTCTGGGTATTGAGTT
Source organism: Vulpes lagopus (assembly GCF_018345385.1). NCBI lineage: Eukaryota > Metazoa > Chordata > Mammalia > Carnivora > Canidae > Vulpes > Vulpes lagopus. The sequence continues at coordinate 67,616,140 of NC_054832.1, read as the reverse complement.
TAATAAGTTCTTTATAGATCTTGGATACTAGCCCTTTATCTGATAAGACATTTGCAAATATCTTCTCCCATTCTGTAGGCTGTCTTTTGGTTTTGTTGACTGTTTCCTTTGCTGTGCAAAAGCTTTTTATCTTGTGAAGTCCCAATAGTTCATTTTTGCTTTTGTTTCCCTTGCCTTTGGAGATGTGTCTAGCAAGAAGTTGCTGTGGCCGAGGTCGAAGAGGTTGCTGCCTGTGTTCTCCTCTAGGATTTTGATGAATTCCGGTCTCACAGTTAGATCTTTCATCCATTTTGAGTTAATTTTTGTGTATGGTGTAAGAAAATGGCTCCGCTTCATTTTTCTACAAGTGGCTGTCCAGTTTTCCCAACACAATTTGTTGAAGACACTGTCTTTTTTCCCATTGGATATTCTTTCCTGTTTTGTCAGGACTGGGATTGTTTATGGAGATAGGACAAAGTTAGAGATAAAAAGTCATTTTCAAATATTTGGAAGGTCTTTAATGGAATATATATATATATATATATATATATATATATATATATATATATTTAATTTTGTGTTACTCGGATGACATGGAGTTCTGGTACTACTTATAAATGTTTTGGCTTAGGAAGACTCCAAGTAGAATATTCACATATGAACAGATAGAGCTACCTTGCAAAGTAACAAGTTCTCTGACACTAGTATTGTTCAGAGATGATATAATCGACTTGCAGTGATGGGTGATATAGCAGATTCTTTCATCTGGTGGGTGTAGACATGCTGACTTCTAAATCCTCTGCAACTATGATCATGTGGACTTTTTTGGTGGTTCTTGTGATTCTTTTTTAATTTCAGCTTTATTGAGATATATGATTGTGTGGCATTAATGTAATTGAACACACAATGATTTCCACTTGTGGTTTCTAACTCTTATTTTTCTTCTTTTCAAAATACTTCCTAATTTCATTTAAAAATCCATTTTCCCATTTTTCTAGCTGTGAGTTCTTTTTTCTAGGTTGATAATGATTGATAAAAAATATTGAGTAAGTCATCATTTAAGCACAGTTTACCATTGATTCAAATTTACACAAATAGTTCTTACTATACTTAATTAGGCATATGTGGATGTAATCAGAAACAATTTGAGTCTGTCATATATCATAAATTACTTTTTCTTACCATGGCCATTAGCACCTGCTTATACTCAATTAATTTTTGGTGGGAGGAAGGATTTATTCAAGCATTTTCCAAGTGGATAAAATAGGCATGTAGCCAAATTAGCTAAGCCACTACACTGTAATAAGCTCACTATTGATCACCTACAGATTTTCTGTCTCTTTTGTTTAGATCGTGTCTACAGGTAGATCATGTAGATTCCCTCTACAGAGGGGAATGGTTAATGTATTAGTCTAGTTTTATCTGATCTTCAAATCCTCTAATTTTACATGAAACAAAAATAACAGCACTACAATAGACAACTCAAAGCATATCATCATCTTCCTGAGTATCTGCAAGTCTGACTATGTCACAATTAAACTCTTTGTGTTATTCAGTTGCTTAGTTGAGGCTGCTGCTTCTGAAATTCAGCCGTTTGACTAGGTTGTTTACTCCTCATGCTATCTCACCAAAAACTTACCTGCCAAACCTACAGAGTAAGAAAAATTATAGAAAGGATGTGTGTATAAATGAACATGTTAAATGGATTAATGTTAATAAAAAAGGGGTGAGGCATTTTAAAAATACAAACATGTCAAAACATATCTGTCCATGGAAAGGAGACTGGAGAGTGATGTGTGGTTGGATTTGGAAGTTATCGACCAAACTTGAATGTGAATAATGACTGTTGATAATTTAGCTCCAGATCCTGAATCAGCTGTCACTATGAAGGACAAGAAGAAAGCATGTCCTGCTGGTCATCTTGATTTGGAAAAGCAGCTGAGACAGATGGTTTTCCAAGTCTATGCCTTTGTACAACAACATGCATTTGTCAGATGGAAGGTCTTTCTGATGATTCTAAAACATTGTCCATCCATTTGACAGCTAGCTTCTTCCCAGGCTGTAGGTACTCCATATGCCAGCTTTACAAACCTTGGTTCATAACATTTTCTTTTCATAGAATGACCTTTTCTCATATTACAGGGTACTCAAAACATTCTAGTCACCCCGCAATCTAAAAGCTGCTTCTTGCAGACTCGTGTATTCTTAAAATTTCCACTGCATTTTGTAGGCTCAACTCATGCAGCATTTCATGTATTTGGTCTTTTATGAAATCTTGCTTGCTCTTCCTTTCTGTCTCCTTTTACATTTCAAGCTCCTTAAACAGGCCTGGCATTTCTTTCAGTTTGTTATTTCTACTCAGAGCTAATAAATATTTCTACATAGGTAGAAACAACAAAATATGTGATGAAAGGAAGCCTGGTCCATTAAAACTGAGTTTAATTGAATCCAGCAAATTTTCAATCTATTTTAGGCACAGTACAAGGCTTATTAGCAACCAACATTGATGTTATCTTGGAAAATGTTGAAAAACAGTGTAATTCATCTTGCAACACATAGCTACTTTGCAGAAATACAAAATCCCTATTATGTTCAACATTATAATATTGTAACTCGGTTTTAAAGTTCTTTTAAAGTTCTGTCATAAAAGTTAGCAGACATGTCCTAAAATGCACCAAGGGTCTGTTGAATGCAGATTTGTTATTAAAACTAGCCCTTGGACTAAATTTTGTGTATTTAAAAACTGTGTCATAACATGGAAAACCAAATTAACTCATGGCAATTTGCTCATTTTCTTTGCCCCTAAAGCTGAATCTTTGTCCCTAAGTGCTTTCCTTCCCCCCCACCCTCAGGTAAGTAGCCGATGGACCAAAAGTCTCAGAGAGAGTCTATTGGCTTCCGGGGGCTATGGGACCTGGGGAGCAGAGCAAGTCCCCATAGTACCACACTCTTCCAAACCCACCAGCTTGCACTCAGGACCACCCCCCAGGTCCTGACCACCAAACCTGATAGCACACAGGGCCAGCCTTTCCTGTGCCTGTGTGAATTTGTAGATGTATATCTCCAAATCCAGGACAAAAAGTAAGATATTAACAATGAGAAACTGCGTGAGGATATAAAGGAACTGTCTATACCATCTTTGCAACCCTCCTGTACATTTTCAGTTATTTCGAAATTAAGTTTATTGAAAAATAAATGAATGAAAAGTGCAAAGTTTAGAAGGTATCCTCAGATTAAAACTCAGAAAACTGGTGCATCCCTCAATTTTTCTTAGATCATGAAGTCAGAAGAATTACTCTTGATAATAGCATATTTTATCAAATAATTGTTCATCTACCATCTCTCTAGGTATAAATATACATGTATGTGTGTGTTTGGATTAACATAGAAGCAAGTTAAAAAGAGGACAATTAATTTTGATTCATAAAATAAAATTTAAAAAAATGATCAATATGTGGGCCTTTGTCTTGTTTTTGTTTGGCAACATTTTAATGCCTGTTAGAAGTGTAATGCTGAAGAGTATGTCTTAAGTGCTAGCTAAAATATTCCATTTGAAGATGTTCACAGATATATCCTTATGATATTCTAAATCTTCTAATATAAGAAAAGTCCCCCCATGATGGGTCAAGAGGATCTATCTTCAGGTATAACCATTTTTGGAAAGCAAAATTGTTATTATCAAATAAATTTTCCAATTATTCCTTGCTGACACTAAAAAGTGTCAGAGGTGGGAATCTTTCTTGATATCAATGATATTTCACATGCCTAAATATATAATGTAGTTATTTATACCTTGATACAGAGATATACTGTGAATGATCTATCACTAAGCTATTTAACAGTGCTACTTACAATTTGTTTGCAAAAACACCTGGCACTGTAATTCATACATGAACATGGAATGGATATTTCAGCATACTGGGCTTAGCATGCAGGAATTTGTGTTTTCTATGCAGTTTCCTAAGTGGCTTTCTGCCTATTTGGAAAACATTTTAAAGATTGGTACAATATAGTATTTTCAACTATGAAATGGCAAAGTATCAATTTACAGCTTTCTTTTTTTTAGAATATTCAACCCATACATTTTTATAGACTAAATGGTTCACTTAAGTCAATAGTATCCAGAATTCTAACTTTACAACCTCTTCCTTAAATTGCCATTATCATATGCATTGCAAGTAATATACCATCATCAGATTTATACTCTAATTGTAAGTTGCAAATGTATAATTACTAGAATTTAACCTCTCCAAATTGATGTAATTCAACCTAATTATCCTGGCTACATAAATGCATACTAATCAGCAAGAAAATACTTAAATAAAACAAGAATGCTAACACAACAACTCCAGAATAAACAAACTTTTGAAGAAGGAAAAAAATCAGGAACTAATTATATCTCCAACAATAAATCATAAATGCATACTATTTTAAAGTCTTTTTCCAAGAAAGAACGAAAGAAACGTCTTTTTCCTGTTCATTTAGACTTAGATGTGGCCAGAATTGTTTCAGTATGTGTTTTGAACTCTATCCACATTGAAAGTCATTCCTCTATTCATGTTTCTATCAATAAGCCATCTGATCTTATTTATTTAGTAGACTTTTATTCTGAGCTTGTTAGAACTGGACAGTGTAGAGATGTCAAAGAAACAAATAGTCCCTATCCCAAATCTAGTTAGGTTACTTGCTTAAATAAACTAACTCAAAGAAAAAAGATACCATCATTTTAAAAGGTTAATGAAATCATGCATTTGGGTCATCTGGGTGGCTCAGTCTGTTAAGCATCTACCTTCAGCTTAGGTCATGATCTCACGGTCCTGGGATCTAGCCCCACATCAGGCTCCCTGCTTAGCAGGTATTCTGCTTCTCCCTCTGCCTCTGCCTTTCCCCCTTACTCATGCTTTCTTTCTCTCTCTAAAATAAATAAAATCTTTTTAAAAATTTTAAATGAGTTGAATTGCTCTATCCAGTCATGTTATTAAAAATAAATAGATAAAATCATGCATTCGTCTGCCTACTCCCTCAATGACTCCCCATGGGGCTTGAATTCAAATCCAACTTTTAACCATAGCCTTTAAGACCCTCTGTGACCTAGCTCTGACCTCTCCCTTCTGTTATCTTTTTGCTATCCAACTCTACTGTGCAGCAGCCACAGGAGATACATTTTGATTCCTAAATAGTGCCTAACACATTCCTGCCTCAGGGCCTCTGCACTTGCTCTTGTTACTTCTGTCTGGAAAGCTGGCTCTTCCCTTATTCACCTCCCAAACCTCCGTAAGACAGAAATTCTGGGCAGTGCTTTATTCACATTAATTTCATGTATATCTTAGAAATTGTATCAAAACCAAAAGATCATATAAGTCCCCAGGAAATAAAATATTAGAGAATTCCTAACCAAGGATTTTGTAGTAAAGAAATCATAGGCATCGTCAGCAACCTTATGAGAACAAAGTTACAAACACTCTAAATTCCTGTAACCAGTTTAATGATCTTGAAACACCTTGTAAATTAGTGCTTCTTTTTGAACAGTGGGTGTAATAAGTACTTGTAAGTACTTGACAAAAAAGTATAATTGTCTTTGTCATAAATTTACCTGAAGTTAATATGGAAGCATATAAACCAATAAAGCATGAGCCATTTCATTATTATTTTTACTGTTGAGAATTTACAAGGCTGAGGGAAGCTGATCTGGATGGTCCAGATCTCTCTTAAAAGCTACTGAAGTAGGTTGTGTTTATGTCTTCTTTGTCTTTCTGTGACTTTCTTTACATCAAGGAGAGTCACTGTGATGCTCAAATATTATGTTTCTTCCACTGAAAAAGTTTTTATTTTTGAGCTTATTCGACATTTCCCCCCCTTTTTTTAAAAACATGGCTGGTGTCTTAATTCTATGAACAGCTAGTCATGTGATGTCAAGAAAGATCATTTGAAAAATTAATATATTTAGTATTTGATATTTTGTCTGGATGTATTTTGTATAACAGTGCTAATTGAATAGAAATGAGATTCATAAAAAGAGTAGGGGAATACATTGACCAGAAGTACAATAGCTGGGTCTGAGGTTTTTGTTTTTTGTTTCTTTAAAGATTTAATTTATTTATCTGAGAGAGTGAGAGCAGACACAAGCAGGTGGAGGGGTAGAGGAAGAGGGAGAAGCAGACTCCATGGAGCCCAACTCAGGCCTTGATCCCAGGACCCTGGGACTATGACCTGAACCAAAGGCAGACACATAACTGACTAAGCCACCCAGGAGCCCCTGATTCTAAGATTTTAAGAGAACAGTGGTTTGGTCTCATTAGATCTCAGTTTTCTCATTTAAATACTAAAGAATTAATCTAAATCAGGGAAAGCAAGTAGGTCCTCTCTTTGTGCTAAATGAAATTGGTTAAAAGAGGCTGCTGCATTGTATTAAGAAGTGTCTTGAGGCCATATATGATCTCATTGGGGAAGAATACACATTGCTCCTTGAGGTTGGCCAGGAACAGAATTCTGAAATGGTGCAGTTGTGGCTTATATTGGCAATTCCTAGACAGGATGACAGTTTTCAGTGATTCTTTTTAAGTTACTTCGCTGTGTTTGCACAATTTTTTACCCTATGGTGAAAAGTGCCCACAGTCAAAAATAATCTAAATCCACTATTTATCCACATTGTTTTCTATTTTGGTGTGCTTCAATTTCAACAAATTTATAATAAATATATGGTCACTACTCCCCTTTTCTTATTGTCCTTAAAACTTCTTAGTTCTGCTTAATGTCCCATCTGTGCCTCTGGATATGGCTTCCTATAGTAATTTCTACCACCAGAATGAATTGTCAACTCCTCACTTGTTTTCCTCTGTCTTTGCCAGCTTCTCAAGATTGGATCAACTAATTCTGGTAAAGCAACCCAAATACCAACACCTAGTTGGGATTTGTTGGATTTCTGCATTCCTCCCAAAAATCAAACGTAATCTCATCCAACCCAGTGTTGTGTTATTTTTCCTCAAACCCTAAAAGCCTAGAACTTCATCCTTTTCCCAACTTCTGTGTTGACCTGGATCATAAATTTAGGCTGTTTTCTTTTTTTCTTTTTTTTTTTTTAAGATTTCATTTATTTATTCATGAGACAGAGAGAGAGAGAGAGAGAGAGAGAGAGAGAGAGGCAGAGACACAGGCAGAGGAAGAAGCAGGCTCCATGCAGAGAGCCCGATGTGGGACTCCATCCTGGGTCTCCAGGATGAAGCCCTGGACTGAAGGTGGCGCTAAACCACTGAGCTACCTGGGCTGCCCTCTTTTTTTTTTTTTTTTTTCTTTTTCTTTTTTTAAGATTTTATTTATTTATTCATGAGAGACACAGAGAGAGGCAGAGACAAAGGCAGAGGGAGAAGCAGGCTCAATACAGGGAGACCGATGTGGGACTCCATCCTGTGTCTTCAGGATCACAGTCTGGGCTGAAGGCAGGTGCCAAACTGGTGAGCTACTCAGGCATCCCCTGTTTTCTAAAATATGCTGGTGACTCCACCTGAGACTTCACATCCCTGAGACTAGAATCCTACCCTAAACCAGTACCAAAGGCTGGAGCTTGGATCATGCTTTTATTTTTCATTAACCTTCATTTCTTAGGGATGGATTCTAATCTTGAATAATAATGATCATAATGGAAATCATGTTTTCAGCAGCACTTATGTAAGCAACACCTGGATTATCTCATCCTTAAAAGTCACACAGCAGGTGAATAATGGAGTTGAATATGAATCAAATGGCCTGAATCCAAACTGGTGCTCTGAAATCCTGCTTTATGCTCCTCTAGAATTACTGATTTACTGCTCCTGGTGGATTGGTCACAGGTGAGGGGTGGGTACACAGAGAAGACCTGCCTTCTCAGGACTGGTACCCAATAAAACCTCTCCACTGGGACCCTTCCCCTCATATCCCTTTAACTATTTTTATGACTCTATTGTTAAATAAATGTGTTCGTGGAGTTTTGTTTGATACTGGGGACATACAACAAACAAATGAGGCACAATTCTTTCCATCCATCTAAGTATGTGGCAGAGGAAAGAAACCTTAATCACATAACCTTACGGAAGAGTGCATACATAGGGTCGTGGTAAGTTCACTAAGGAAGATTGCAGTGTACAATAAAAGCCTACAGTAGTAGGATGACCTAACCTATTCCAGCAGGTCAGAGAATTGCTGCTTGGCCTTACCTACTCAGGTGGGTGGCTCAGTACTTACTGTCCAACTCACAGATTACTTCCCTTCCAGCCTCCACCACAACTAAGTTCCTTTAGCAGAATTCTAGCTCTGAGCTGCACAGGTCCCAGCATGCTTTGCAGCTCTCCCAGTTCACGGCAGCCTCATCCCCGCTAATAGAGGTTTTACTAAATATATTAACATATTTCAGGTTACCATTACCTTATCAGACCTCTGCTCTGCTGAAATACTAAGCAATATTGTTTTATTGATTGGGTGCCTACTGACGGTAGCAATATGCACACATGCATTATTCTCATACCACTATAGCTTTAATAGTCTGGAGGTAATACTGAAAGTAATTTACTGTCATCTATATATGGTGGTTCAAACGCTGTGGTAGTTAGAGATGCCAATTTGGAAATTCTGGCCTGCATACAAATGAGGGAGGTATCTAAAGTCTTTTTCAGAACTAACTTGATAAAATCAGATAGCAGGAAAGACCAAGTCTCTGAAAAGCATCACTGATCTGATTGCCATACACAAATATAGCAGATGGGAATAATTTTTTAAGAATGAAAGATATTTTCCTTTATCCTAAGTTTTCAGTGGAGTCTCATTACAGAGACTGAATGAGAGTTTGCTAACATGATGACCTAATTTATTGTTAAAATCCTGCATCTTTCTGCTATCCTCATAAGATAGACCAGAGGCTTAGATGAAGAAAATACCGGAAACACTTGTTGATTTTTTGACACACTAAGAATCATTCAATGTATGCACTCATTCAATGTTTTATTTTTTTAAAAGATTGTATTTATTACTCATGAGAGACACAGAGAGAGAAGCAGAGACATAGGCAGAGGGAGAAGCAGGCTTCCTGCTAGGAGTCTGATGCGGGACTCAGTGCCAGGACCCCAGGGATCACATCCTGAACTGAAGGCAGATGCTCAACCACTGAGCCACTCAGGCATCCCCAATATTATCAAGGGATCAATCATAAAAAGAAGCAAACAGAAACCTGCTATGGTAAAAACTCACTTTATATTCATCGCTTTCCTTGGCCTAAATGCATTTAAAAAAAAAAAAAAGGAACTTGAGTTTTGTAAATATGTGTAGATCTCGTTGATCCATTTTAACTGCTGGATAACATTTTTTGCATTCCATTACACAAATCACATTTATGTAAACATTGCATAAGACAGTAACAATTAGGTTGTTTCCATTTTTTGTTTTACTAGCATACAATGATTCAGTGAAAATTCTTAGACACAGCTCCTTGAGGTAGCTCATCCAGTTTCTCTAGGACAGACACCCATAAAAAGTGGGAGGAAAACAAGTTGTAAAAGATATGTACAGCTGGATTCCAATTATATAAATCTTTAAAACTCACAAACATATTGCTTGTGGGGGAATTTATTCATATTACAGAAGTTCAAAAACATGCGTGGAAATGATCCACACCAACTTCAGGAGAGAAAGGCTTCTAGGGAAGAAGGGGTAAGGAATAGAAATAACATTTTAGCAGTATCTACAACATTATATTTCTTCTAAAAAATTACCTGGAGTGAATTGCAGTATGTTAACATCTGTTCATTCTCGGTAATAAGTATGTAGATATTGTATTTTTCTTATGCTTTTAATTAAATATGCTTGCAATTTTTTGTAAGTTCTGTTAAAATTAAGTTCTATGAAACATTGCAGGCTAGTATTTAAAAGAGGAAAATCCTTAGGTTTTACAGTCTTCCCTTTGCTCGGGTATAAGAAATGATGATGGCTCTACCTCCAGGAATGTGAAACAAATAAGACTTTCTCTTTCTGCCAAATGAATGAAAATCTAGATCGTGTAGAAATTGACAAATGCCAAACAATAGACTTTTTAACCATGTTTATTTGTGCCATAAAAGTATTACAGTTATTGGTAAAAAGTCTTACATGCATACACTCAGCCTTCTGTGGGAGGAGGTATGTATGAGTTGGAAAACCGGTTGTGAAAGATGATCAAATCCCCACATAGCAGAAGAACTCACAGGGTTATTAACCTAAATAGCACTTTGTACTTTAACTCACTCAGGGTGAGAGCTGGAAACAGGGGAAACACCTAGAAATCTTGGGTGTTCAGGGAGGTGATTCACACATGACCTGATAAGGACAACTGGGCCTCCGTTACAGATAGGACTCAACCTCTGAGTGAGAAGGAAGTTACAAGGGCCTTTAATTCCCCATGAAATCAGAACCGAATCAGGGATCAGTGATAAAGAAAACTGGAGTTGAAGAGTCTACAAGACAGGAAAGTCTATGTGGTTGAGACTACGTGAGAAGGTGGGAAGCCAATGCTGTTGGAGGCCACCTACCTGACCTTGAATTATGGATGAGATTTTATTTTATTTATTCATGAGAGACACACAGAGAAGCAGAGACATAGGCGAGATTTTATTTTATTTATTCATGAGAGACACACAGAGAAGCAGAGACATAGGCAGAAGGAGAAGTAGGGTCCCTGCGGGGAGCCCGATGTGGGACTTGGACCCCAGATCCTGGACCCCAGGATCACACCCTGAGCCTGAGACAGACGCTCAACCGCTGAGCCACCCAGGTGCCCAGATGGACTAAGGCATTCTGAGACTCCGTTTCTTTACCTCGAAAGTAGGAGTTAGCCTTACTCTGGATGATATTCTTGTCAGAGTCGAATGAAACAAGGTCTTGGCATGGAAGGTCTTGGCACCTTAAAAAAAAAAAAAAAAAGCTCTTTTCCTCCACCTAAATAAGGTGAGTGTAAGTGGGGGTACAATAGGGAGGAGGCCCAGAGAAGCAGCGAGAAGGCTTCCGCTGCCTGATCTGAAGTGCCCCTGCAGATCTAGAGATCTAGGAATAAAAATCCCATCTGGGCTACCCCTTTCTCAGACCAGACCGTAGGGTTGGGGGGAGTGTTAGAGCGCAGTGGCTGAAAAGAGTTGCAAATTAGTGACCAGGGGATTGATGAGGTTGGGAGGTATTCCTAGGATCGGTTAGGGCATGGCAGTCCCTTGACTCCCTTACGTGTTGGGGGGCGCTCGGATGCTCAGCACGGAGGCCCTGGCTCAGGTTCTGACCAGGGGTCAGCAGGGCAGGCAAGGTCCCCCTGGGGGACATGCCTGCCTCTTCTGGGAGATCCGCCCGACACAGGCTCACCATCACTGCTTCTGTGCCTGCTCCCTGCTCCCTGAGGCCGGCAGACACTTTAACACATGCATCCCAGTATAAATTTCCAGTGGATGATTCTGAAATCAAATAAGAATCTTTAATCCGGGCATTCTCTGTCGGTTAGCACTCCTGCTCGCTGCTGCTTTTTTTTTTTTTTCCTCTGCTGCTTTTTAATTCTCCTTTTATTCAGATTAAATACCTCACAGTCATTCAGAAACTGTGCCTTATGTTGCCACATCTTCCCACTGTCAGAGCAGTTAATTAGCTCTTGGCAGGTCTGAGATTCTGAAGAGCTTGAAAGATGATTTGTAATTGTGCACTGAAGTACAGCGAGTTGCTTCAAATAAACATGGTTAAAAAGTCTATTGTTTGGCATTTGTCAATTTCTACACGATCTAGATTTTCATTCATTTGGCAGAAAGAGAAAGTCTTATTTGTTTCACATTCCTGGAGGTAGAGCCATCATCATTTCTTATACCCGAACAAAGGGAAGACTGTAAAACCTAAGGAAAAACATAAAAAGGAAAATGGGATCTTTTTGAAGCAAAAAGCCCTATAAAATCTGAAAAGGGCTTTGCTATGGAAGACCTATACCATAAAATTGATTCTTATTGCTACTGTTACCTTTAAAGAGGTCAAAAATGAGAGACTTACAGAGAGTCTTTCTTATTCATCTTTGCCAGCAAAATAGAGTCCATTCTTTTTAGATTGGCATTCAGAATCCTCTGGGGTTTTGAACTTGACATATTTCTCTGATCATTTCTCCCATGACTTATCTGCATACACATTATGTGGTAATTTTTGAACATCTCAGTTCTGCCTTAATAGCCTGACCTAATTTTTATTTGCTTCTAGAGACTTCTGTCCCTATTAGTGACCCCCCCCCCCACCAGGGAAAATTTAGGAAAAATACAGGATGTCCAGTTAAATTTTAATCTCAGATAAATGAGGAATATTTTTCTAAATAACTGTACCCCATGAAATAATTGGAATCCACTTGAACTAAAAAACGTATTCCTTGCATATCAGAAATTCGAGTTTAAATGGATGTGCTATATTGTACCTAGTAACCCTAGTTCCTACTCTGAGCCCTTGGGAGATTGTCTTTATCATTCACCTATCAGTGACATTTCCAACCAGTACTGTCATGTGTTTTCAGTCAAGTCTTAATCCCCTTAGAAACAGAGAGGAGTTCCTCTTCTAGTTTGGATACAGGAGGATGTGCAAGATTTCCATTCATGTGATAAAAATCAGAAATTACCAGGCAACATATGAACAGAAACAATCACAGTTTTTCTTAAATACCTTGAAGAGTTGTGGGTATGAATAAATTTTAAAACACCAGAGGGAGAAGTAGATGGAGGTGAGGCCAGTTTCTAGGCACTGATCAGAGAGCTTGGAGGAGGCCATCAGCTAAGGAAGGACTGTCTTTGCTCTGACTAGCAGAAACTGGCACATGCTGGGCATATCTGTATTTGGATCTCATGCTGCCACCAACACAAAGGTAATCCTCTTTGTCTAGTAATTCCCTCTTTGGGAATTGCACTGAGTAAGCAGAAGCAGGGAGCTGAGATGGAAAATGGGAAAGACCTCATGATCTTACAGCCAGAAGGAAAAGGCCAATACCTACAAAGGAATAATAATAAATATGACAATATAAGAAACAATAGAGACAAAAAGAAAATAGAACATAACCTCTGAAGTACTAAAAAGCAAAACTAAATACTCTCAATGTAGAACTTTGCATACAGTAAATATATATAGAACAGTCTTTAATTTTTTTAAAGATTTTATTTATTTATTCATGAGAGACACACAGAGAGAGAGAGAGAGAGAGAGAGAGAGAGGCAGAGACGTAAGCAGAGGAAGAAGCAGGCTCCATGTAGGGAGCCTGACATGGGACTCGATCCCGGGTCTCCAGGGTCAGGCCCTGGGCTGAAGAGGGCTCTAAACCGCTGAGCCACCCAGGCTGCCCAGTAAAGATATATTTTTAAAATTATGGTTAAATAAAAATAGTGTCAGGTAAACAGAAGATGAGAGAAACGTTGGTGACAGATTCACCCTATCAAAAATGCTAAAGAGAGGTTTTCAGTCTGAAGGGAGATGGTGCCAGATGGAAATTCAGATCTAGAGTAACAAATAAAGAACCTTGAACAGAATTTTTTAAAAAGCAATAAATATGAAAAATTATTTGCTCTATTAAATTTTTAAAAAATCAATTAAAACGTCTTATGTTGTATGTGAAAACATGTAATATTAATTCAGGGTTGATCCTGGTAAATTAAAAATGCATATTAATATTCCTAGAGCAACTACTATAAAAATAATAAAAAGAGGAATAGCTAAAAAGCCAGTAGAGAAGATACTAAAACATCCTTGTTTATAGAACTCCTCTCTAGAAAGAAAAATATGAAATGGAAAGAAGGAGAAAATAATAGAAAAGACCAAAAAGAGAACAGAGACCATGTGTCCCTCTGGGGATCTCTTTGTCATACAGTACTTTAATTATTCAAAGTGAATGAAAAAACCATGACACTTCTAGCTCAGAGAAAGGATCCATCCCAGCCCTGTTCTTTGTGAGCCCTGTGTGAGCCTGTGGTCATTTTTGCTCATGACTTTTTTTTCAATGGCCTTATTGAGATCCAACTTAATGTGCCCCATAGTTCATCCATTTAAAGAATGCAATTCAATGTATTTTAATATATTTAGAGATTTTTGCCACCATTACCGTAACCTAATTTAAAATTTTTCATCATGCCCAAAGAAAGCTTGTCCGTATCAGCTCTTTTCTTCTCTCCACTCTGTTAAATTTGGACTCCTGGGGCCTCCAAGTTCACTGAAACCAAATGCCAGCTGGAGCCTTGAATGTCTGCATGCATAACAACCCCGCCCCCCCCCCAGATGATCTTAGACAACACCCAGGTTTGACAACCACATCAGAAAACCTGCTCTTTTCTCACCAAATCCATTTCATTTTGCCCCTTTGTGAAATCTAGGAAGTTCATGAAGATCTCATTCTTCGATGGGGAGAATAGTCCCTTTGAAATGAATGGTACATCCAGGATCCTGGCACAGCCCAGCTCCAGAGGCACACCTTACATTTCATTGTTTGTGATGGACTCCCCAGGGTGATGTGATCTCTCATTGGTTTAATACTGAAGATTTCGCTAAAGGATAGGATCATTTTATTTTTTTAAGATTTTACTTATTTGTTGATGAGAGACACAGAGAGAGAGGCAGACACAGGCTGAGGGAGAAGCAGGCTCCCTGCAGGGAACCCGATGTGGGACTCAATCCCAGGACCCCGGGATCACACCCTGAGCTGAAGGCAGATGCTCAATCACTGAGCCACCCAGGCATCCCAGGAACCAAACATTTTAACTAATTAATATAAAGCGTGATAGAGAGTAGTGGTTAAGAACAAGAGCAGTGGAGCACCATATGATCAAATGTGGCTTACTATCTTTGTGAAATTGAGCAAGTGTCTCGAACTCATGAACCTCAAGTCCCCTCTCTGATACAAAACATGTTTCATGAGGTTGTAATGAGAATAAAATGAGACAAAAGAAGTCGATTACTTGAGATAATCCCTAGCACATAGTAAATACTCACTAGATGTTAATTATTATCCTCATTCTAGTGTATGGCTTATAATTCACCTTAGGATTATTCTAAGACCAGTTTGAAGCATCTCACTGCTCTTTTCCACAATCAAGTAAAAGACTTAGGATTTTATAAGCATGGCACTTATTTTATAGAACTGTTCTCACTGAAGAATACATATATGAAACAGAGAGCCAAATGGCAGGGTAGTAAGTTATTCATCTTATTCAGATGAAATTTAAATAAGTGGAGTGTACACATTTTTGAAACTATTATTGTGGAAGCTTAGAATGCAACCATGTTTTGTTTGCTATTAAAGGATTGTTAGAAGCCTGTGAGTGTTGTACAGTTAGTATCTGTTTGTTTCTATAGTAATGCAAAAACCTTTGTGCCCTCCTCCACCTACACCTTTTTGGGGTTATTTATTTATTTATTTATTTATTGACTTCTATTTGTCTCTGTCTCTTATTTCATAAATAAGATCCTGCTTTTCTCTGACACTTTAAAGTGGTCATGGGAATTTTAAAATGAATTGCTACATCAAGACAAGAGGAAACAAGAGGGGAGAGTACACTGTGACTTTAGGATGGAAAGAAATGTGATTTGACTACAAATGTAGAGGCAGCTTTGATTGGAGAAAACATAGGAAAGGTACAAGAGCAATCAGGAAATTATTACAGATCTCCCAGGCAGAGGGGAAAGTCTGTGCAGGAAATGTTCATGGGGGGAGGAAGTAGCTGGTTAAATCTGTACAGAGTATCAATCATGTGGGGAAATATACATGGAACTGAGCAGCATGAGAGTACAGGCCCCTTGCCAGGACTGGAATGAGGACAAGGATGGGCTTAGATTTACATATTGATTCACACACACACACACACACACACACACACACACACACACACACACATCTTTTGGAGTTCTTTGCCAAGGACAGAGACAACAGCACATTATTTTTCCAGGAGGAATGTTCTCCTGGTGCTGGGATGAATGAAGAGCTGTGAGCTATCTCTGTGCAGGCCACTGCAGAGGCATGTGAGGGAAAGAGCCACATAGGCTGTGATTTTCATTGATTTCATGGCTCTCAAAGGGCACTGCTGCTCTGTCATCCTGGCCACAGAGCCCAGGAAACAATTCCCCCAACAAGATGGTTTCTTACAGCTTTCTCTTTTACACTTGCATATATTGAGCCTCCTTGGTTGAGAGAAATAGTTTTTCTAAGAGATAAGGGTGCTTGCTTATTGTGTGAAGGGGGCTTCTAGGAGATGTATATCTTAGGACGTAGAAAGTCCCATGGAGAAAGAAAATAGGAAAGAGGAGTGCAGCAGTAAAACAAAGACAATAGTGGTGACCCCCATTGAAATATAATCAATAAGGCAAGAAGTCATGCGGGTGTAGGCCAGAAGTAGAGAAAAAGAAGAATGACATCCTGAGAATGAGGGCAGAGAAACAGGCCCACTGGTAAAATATTAGAAAAAAAATAAGTAGTTTTCAGAACCTACTTTGTATCTAGGAAACAAACCAACTCCTATAAGCTCAAATGAAAATATATAAATAAGATTATTTTTAATAGGGTCATCAAAAATGGAAAGTTCTTAAAAAACACACTTCAACATCATACTTTTTAATGGACTGACATAATCTGAAAATGATAAGCAGAAAAGGTAAATGGAGGAATGTTCTGTTTTATTGTACTTTGTGGGTAGTGTAATAAGGGAAGGGATGGGAAACAACCAGGTTTTTATGATCATTCTATCTTATATCTAAGGTGCTTTTGAGACCTGAAACAAAAATTGTTCCACAGGAAAATATTGGCAAAAAAAAAAAAAAGCTTATAAAATGAATCCATATACTGTGTGCTTTGGGGAAAGCAAAAAATGCCTACATAAAAAGTTAGACAGAAGAGGGACAGTCCACGAAAGTGTAGTAAATATTAGAATGTAAATATTAGAATAATAAGTTGCTTCCAGTGGAAGAAAATGCCACTTCAAATAAGAGCTGCAGATGTTTACAAAGAGAGTTCTAGGTTTCATTCTAAAAGTAATTCCATTAGAGGAACGAACATACCAAAACCTGATAACATTTTACAGAGTAGCACATACAGGAAAATATAACCACCAAAGAAAACAATGCAAATGAAAGACATCAAAATTGTAGAAATGTTGGGGTTTTTTTGTGTACTTTTATATTTTCTTCAGCAGTGTATAGTACCAAATTAAATAGGACAAAATCCTATTTTATATATATTTTATATTATATTATCCTGTTTTATATTGGCCCCGAAGTATGGTATATCTTCTCATGATAAACAGCCAGTTTATAGCCTATAAACAATAATTTAGAAATGACAGCAGAAAATAGATATAAACATGTTTAAGTTGCACAGGATTCCCACCCAGTCAAGATGGACTCGCTCTTAAATAATGTATTCACTAAAGAAAAGTCAAATTTGAAATTGAGAATAAGTTCTCACAGATCTATCCACCAAGCCTAAATTAACTGTCATTACTATGTAAATTATAAAAAATCAAGAGGGTTCACCTAATTCTCTAAAGAATCATAATCTCTAAAAGTTCTCATATATGCAAAGATATAGGAAAAGTGCATTCAATTTAATTAAAAGGACAAGTCAAAAATATAAAATTTGTACCTAAAACTTAAAAAAAAGGAGACTGTTATCTTCATTTGGGGGTTCCTCACCTGCCTAAAAGTGTCTGTTTATAACACTAGCATCATCCTTACCACTACACTTAGAAAGTCATTATAAGCTTATTAATTTTTCATTTTATAGATTTTTCACAATGTTTTTACTCTTAAAAGAAAGAAAAACCATACATAGCCCTATTATTCTAATTCTTGCTGATTAGAGCAACATTTGTTTTTACTTTTTCGTGTCTGGTCCTTGCTCATAAGCTTACATATTCTGACCCAGTAATTATAGCATAGCTTGATAAAGAATGTATCCTACCTATAGCTTGGGGCCCTGAATTTCCAGCCTAACCATTGTGTTTCAGTCTTTATTATACTCTTCCCCTGAAGCACCCCTCTTCTGCCTAGCAAAACTGATTTTCTATGAGCTGCCAGTCTCATTTTCCAAATATTCTACTTTATGTTTCCTTCTCAAAGCTAAAGGCATCTTACAGTTGCCCTTGTCTTTCTGACTTTGTGATTAAAATCTTGTGTATGCATATTTCTCTGGACTCTGTGCTGCCTCCTAAGTGTTCGTCAAGGGGATGTTATTGCCTTTGAGGGTGGAGCAGTTCTCCCTTGAAGGGAACATGAACAACCCTGGTTTTTACCCACTCATCTGAGTAGGGTCCACCTTTCCTCATGACAAATGAAAATGCTCCCACACATGGGTCGCTTGGATGGCACAGTTGAGTGACTGACTCTTGGTTTCAGCTCAAGGCATGATCTCAGGGTTGTGAGACTGAGCCCCGTGTTGGACTCTGCGATCTAAGCAGTCTGCTAAAGTTTCTTTCTCCCTCTCCCTCTGCCCCTCCTCCCCCTGTACTGTCTCTCTAAAATAAATAAATGAACCTTTAAAAAGTTAAAAATAAATGCTTCTACACATTCCAAAATTCTCTTTAGAAGGTAATATCACCCCCACTGAGAATCACTAACATACATAATTCACTGTGTATGCTAAAGATTCAGAACTGAATTGCCTCAAATGTAACATGATCCTAAAAATGTGGCAAAGAGCTAAGCATTCCAAAGTGTCACCTTTGCCGGGCTTCCTGAAATTCCTGAAATTCTCACCGTTGGTCATTGCCTCAATTAGGTATGTAATGATAAAAACAAAACCAAAAACCTTATATAGCTTTTACTGTATGCCAGACTGTATTGTAAGCACTATACATGTATAATTTAATCCTCTACAATGGACTTTGTAAGGTATTATTATTATTATTATTATTATTATTATTATTATTTCCATTTTACTGAGGAGAAAACTGAGAAACAGAGAGATTAAGCAAATGTAACTAGCAGAGCCAGATATTCAGCTGGCTAGTGGTTGGGCCAGTATTTGGACCAATGCTATCCAGGTCCAGAATCTATGCATGCTTTTAATTACCACCTTTTGAAGCCTTTATAAAAAGCCATGGTCACAGGCTCCAGTGGCCACTGCTAATATAGACTGTACATTACTTTGGAAGAAAATAAATTCATGCAGTATGCTAATATTCAGCTATACTATATAGATGGCCCATCAAATATAAGGTTAATACCAGACATAATATATGGAAAAAATCAAGTGTTGAAGTTAAAAATACAAGTGTTGAAGTCATCCAGACCCAGCTTCCTATCATGAATCTACCACCATGTTGTATAACCATGCACTTAGCATAGAAAGTATCATGAAGTAAACATTTAGTGCATATCAGTTTTATTATCAGATCAGATTTATTAAAGATCATCACTATTATTAATGATCTTTATTATGAATATAAGTAGAGGAGCACTTTTCAACGGTGCTTCTCAACCTGGTAGTTCTTTAAAATCAACTGGAAAGGTTTTAAAAAATACTTATTTCCTGGGCCATATATTATGCCAAATAAGTGAAGATATTAGGGGTGGAGGGGTAAGGATAGAGTCTGCTTATTAGTATTGTTGTAAAGCTCCCCAAAGAATTCTAAAGTGCAGCCAGGATTAAGAATAACATCAGTCAATTAATATTCATATGACCTGCAAGGCAGTCTGGATGTAGCAGTGTTCTGGGCACCATGGTAGTCAGTGAGGAGCTTGTTACAGAACTAAACACCCTGACATGCAGAGCACACAGTGTGGAGTTTTCTACACGGACCCCAGGACCAGGAAATCTGGCCTCAGACAAAGTCTCTACCACCTGATCTTTTAATTTGCTGGGTCTGTTTCCTTACTATGCATCCAATGTAATCTGCAGGGGCTAGCCTCTGGGGTCATAAGAGACCATAACATGTAGTATTGGAATTGATGTGTTACTTAGACTGATTGTTCACTGAATATGAGGAGTCTCATAATTCCAGGATGTGAATGTTTTAGCGGGAAGTGACTTAAATCTTTATGGATTAATTCTGGTATTATCATCACTATTCTTAGAACTATAACATTAAATATCTGCTCCATCCCAGGTTCTACATATATTGCCTCATTTAATCCTTAGAACAACTGAGATAGGTGTCATTTTCCAGATTCTTCAGCTGAAGAAAGCGATGCAGAGAGAAATCAAGTTGTCCAGACACACATAGCTTCTAAGTGGGGAGGTAGAATTTGAACCCACATCCTAGCTCCAGAGCCTCCACTCTCTCCATAAAGTTCGTATTGTCCTGGATAAGACTGCCTGAGTCACCATTGGACTGCCAGAAGCATCATGTCAGGTTTGGACTCACCCCAAATTGTCCTTAACCTTGAGAACAATAGATCAATTTTGGTTCCTGAGGGGAGGGATGTACCCATAGAGACTAAGATGGTTCTAGAAACACTGGATGCTTTCAACAAGAATCTTATTCAAAGGTGAAGGAGGAAACAAAGTAAATCATTTCTCTGATCCTGACAGTTTTTGCTCTTGGAAGAAGAGATAAGAGATAAACTTAAAGGCTCAGAATTAACTTCCAGAAGCAAATCAAACTTAGTAATGTGACTTTAGCAAACTTCATTCCATCCAAATTTGGTCAGCATTTTTGTGTCTCCCATCCTTGCAGTGGAATTCCAAATGACAAAGAGACAAGGGAGCAAGGTAAAGGAATGGGAATGAAAAGAGACAATGAGAATGATCCTGGCTGCATGTCAGAATATTCTAGAATTTAATTTTTTTATTTTGAACCAACGAATTTTTTAAAGCAACATTTGGTTTTTATGTAACATCTCTCTTGACAGGAACTTAAAGGGGAATAAAATCACTGATAGTTTGCCATGTTATAGAGTTTTCAGGATAAAGTTGGGGAAGAAGTAATTAAATTATCATTCCTGTTTAGATATAAACAATAAAGGACAGAGAATTGGGATTTCCCAAAGTCCTCCAAAGAGAGAAAAAGTCTGCTCAAGACACTTTCAAAATGTTCCAAGAGGAGGAATGCCTCAGGGCTTGTTGAGAAAAGCCCTGTGTTTCTATTTAAAGGACAGTTCTGAAGTGTACCCAGAAAAAGACATTTCTTGAATAACTTTTGAAGAAGCTTTCTTTGAAGCTAGACCCCAAAGTCATAGATTTATGGAGAGCACTGAGGAGTGGCGAGCAATAGGCTCCGAGGAGGAGGGAAGGCAGAAATCAGAGCAGGGGTGTTTTTTGTCAATGTCTATAGAGTGAAGAATTTATGGAGACAAAAACAAACAAACAAAAAAAACAAAATTGAGAAGTGATCAGAATGGAATTGTTCCCCAGGGATCTGCAAAGAGGCAGGAGAAAGGATGCCAAAAGAGAAGTCACTAATCCCAGGAAAACTTGAACAGCCCTACCTTCCTGGACTGACCATGACTATAAAATCTGAATGGCTGGCCAGAGACATTTGAAAACCCAATACCTCTCAGGCTTTTCATATTTATAATCATGATATCTTTGCCATTTCATATTTTTGATTGATTTTGTGACAGATAATGCTAAATTGTCCCTTGATTTAGATATTCACAATGATATTAATAATTGTTCAAAGTATTCTTTACTGCCATTCTTCCTCTCATACTTGCTGCTCCAGCAACACTTAATTGCCTTAATTCCTTGTATATAGCACACTGCTCCTGACATTCACGCCCTCTCCTTTTTTTTCCTCCCACAGTCTAGCCAACTCTTACTCATCTACGAAGACACTCTCTAAGGCAGCTTGAGGTTGGGTGATGTATCCATCCCATATGGACATAAAAATTCCTGTGCATGACTCTGTCATTGAACTTAACCCATCATATATTAAGTATCTATTTATTTCTTCCACCTACACTATAACTTTGAGCTACTTGAGAGCCATGACTAAGTTTTGTTCATCTTTAAATGAACAGTTAGCACAATTAGCACAGAGCAGTTCCATCGTAGTATTTGGTAATATCAGTTGATTAATAACTGATGGAATAAAAACAAATGAAAATTTATAGGTCATTTAGAAATCTACAGAAATAACCCAGACTGAAAACCGACTGTATTGTTTCCTTATGATTTGTCAGAATACAAGACAATAGGTCCTCTAACCAAAGAAAGTATCCTTATGCTCTGAGATACAATTAAATGTTGAATGCAATAAAATCCCATATCATGTAGATGTAGAGAATTCCTCACTTGAGAATAGGTTAGATTCCACTCCATTGAATACCTCATTTATCTGAACCTCAGAATGTATTACAGAATGAGTCTGTGCTGTGAATGGTGGTCAGGTGCCCACACCAGCCCACTAGCCCATAAAATCCTTGGTAACCCACAATGTAGCTGACTTTTCTCCCCTGAGAATATTTGTGTTGTTTCTCTTCGCTTAAGGTGTTATGGACCCAGAGGCCTTCAGGATTCTTCTATCTCCTCAGTGTCACTTTCAGAATAACAATTTCCAATCCTACATTGAACTCCTCTTCCTCTCTTGCAGCTGTCCTTTTCTTTTGCACTCCCTTTTGCACATTTCTATCTTAGTGTCTTAGACAGCCCAGGTTGCTATAACAAAATACTATAGATTGAGTGGCTTAAACCACAGGCATGGGGACACCTGGGTGACTCAGTCTGTTAAGCGTCTGCCTTCAGCTCAGCTGATGATCTCAGGGTCCTAGGATCAAGCCTTGCATTGGGCTCTCTGCTCACTGGCAAGCCAGCTTCTCCCTCTCCCTCTGTGATCTTTCTGACTCTCACCCTCAAATAAATAAATAAAATCTTTAAAAAACAAAACCCACAGGCATGTATTTCTCACAGTTTCGGAGGCAGGGAAGTCTGAGATCAAAGTGCTGGCAGGTTCTTTGGTGAAGGCCCTCTTCCCGCAGACTGGTGTCTTCTCATTATGGTTTTTCCTTGGTACATGCATGTGGAAAGACCTCAAATCTCTTCTTCTTTTTATAAAGCCATTATACCATCAGGAGGGCCCCTCTCTCATGATCTAATCCCATCTCACTACCTTCCAAAGGCCCCACCTCTAAATACCATCACATTAGGGATTTAGGGTTTCAACACATGAATTTTGGGGGACACAAAAATTCAGTTCATAGCACCTAGATTCTGAGTTCCCAACACAGTTTTCCCCTCTTCTCCATCACTATACCTATTACCTAAGTCCAGAGCATGCATTCTCATGGTATGCATGACTAATTGGTCTCTCTGTTGCAATTCAGCTGCTCCCCCAAATCTGTCCTTCACTTTGTAGATATAGTTACAACAAACTGTTAATAGATGCATGAAGTGAAAGGATGATATAGAAACTTATCGACATATCTTCAGCAGACCGTCAAATCTACAAGTACTGCTCTCCTTTGTAAGGCCTTTTCCTGGCTTCCCGTGCACTGAGGTAAAAATCTGCCTTTCTTCATGGCACTCTCTGATGGACTCCTATTTTCCTCACTGGACTGATATCCTGTCACATCTCATCTCCCACAACATGGTCTTGTCAGACTCTTAGCTTTTCCATGTCTCCATGAGTCTCGCTCTTTCCAGGGTACCTCATGCCCAGCCTTCTTCCTACTCTAGCTCCCACCCACCACTCCTCCACTCAGAGAATGTCTACTCATTTCTCATGATTATTCAGCTTAAAAATCTTCTCAGTGAAAGTTTTCCTGAGCCATTCATCATCCCTCACAGTTGAGCTGATCCTCTGTTCTGCTATGTGGGGTCTTTGCCCATGCAGATCTCCATCATAGATAGCTCTTTGTTAGGAGTTTTAATGAGGAGGTGGCATAGTATTTACTCTGACCTGGATCTGATTTCAAATCTCAAATTTCCACTGAAAACTAAGTGCTTTCTATGGCGTGGGGAGAGAGAGAGAGACAGGGAGAGAGAGAGAGAAGCAGGGATGGAGTCAGGAGAATGGAAAAATGTACTCTAGTTTGTCCTCCAGGATAAGTAAGACTCTATTTCCTTCCTTCTCACTTTGTAAGCTATTTCTTTTCCTCTCAGACATAGGTAAGGGATCCAGAGTGGGAAAACCTGTCTTCAGCCTCACTTCTCTCTCTCTCTTTTTTTTTTTAATTTAAAACTCTTTATCCAAGTCACCATCCAAAGCAAGATTCTTATTCATTAATCCTATGTTTTGCTCACCTTCTTCAACGAACCTGTTATTCTACAATGAGGTACCCCGTGTGAGGCACCTTTTGTACCCAACATTGATTGGTTGCCAAGCAGACTGCTGCCACCCTGGGGAAGCTCATGATTCCTCTTGCCCTTTCTGCTAAAAGGAGGGGAATTCATGGTACAGGGTCAAGGGCAAGACGGGAGAGTAGAGTACAGATCCAGCCTAATAGAGATTTGAGGTGAATAGTAAGTTCTCTCTGTTCCATCCATCAGCAGCAAAAGTACTTAAGTTGAAATGATAAAACGTGAAGCCTGTTAGGTCCAATGGTCTTGTATCCTGGCTGCATCTGAGTCAAATTTCCCTATAAGAGAAACGCTGCTACTCTGAACAAAATTGTCCTTTATAGTAGCCCCCATCAGAGGTTAGGATAGTTCCTTCAGGGTTGCAGCTGTAAGTATAGCACGGGTGGGGGCCAATATTGGACCTCAAGTCATCACCTCCAGGTATAGCTTTTGCTTGGGCAGCATCAGCAGTGATGCTGGCAGAGACTCCATTCAGGTGTGGACAGGTATTCACTGGGCTATGGACTTAGTGAAAGCAGGTCTTCATCCAACCATAACAAAGAAATCCTATGTACAATCCTATCACTGAACTTACAACATTATGTATTAATTATCTACTTATTTATGTTGACCCAACAGGAACTGAATAGTCCTGGCTAGGCAAAAGCCCCTGAGCCAGAAGGAGACATGACCATTATTGTACCAGAGTCGAGTCCTTTTTCATAGCTTACGCACAGCTGGGGCAACTCATATTTGCTTGTTCTGTTCTCATGGCATCATAATGTGGAAGAAAATCCTAGAGAGTGCATTGGTAATGGTGGTTATGAGAATCCATGGGTCAACATAGGTGTATTTTCTTAATATCCATTCCTAAGAGGCTTTGGAAAGCTATGTGGGGTCTCTATGTATAATTTCAGGTCAGATGTGTTAGATGATTTTTGTTTCCACTGCAGGAAGGGGAAAATAACATTTTTATAGTGCAAATATGCTAAATCCTATTTTTAAAAAAATCATTCATGTATTCATTCAGTAGATGTTCATTGTGTACTATGTTCATTGTCTGCTGAACTGGAAGGTAGGTTATAAGGTTAAGTTGTATGTACAGGGGTCAGTTTTTTGAAGATCTTTTTAGTCCATGCCTAGGAAGTCTGGACTGATCATAACCCTGGGTCATACAGAGCGGCAGTTTTGAGGATAGGGTGAAGCGATGAGAGTGGTGATTTGGGGAGACCCATTAAGAGGCTATAGCATTCATTCAGGGAAAAGAGAATAAAATCTAAATAGGGTGATGACCCTGGTAAAAGAAAAGAGAAAATGAGTTTGAGAATGGTTCTGGAGGTTGACTTGGGAGATTTAATGACAGATCAGATAGGAATCCTGAAGGGAAGTGCCTTAGCCTGAAGGGAAGTGTCAGAAGGGGATTGATAATGCATTAGCTGATTTAGGAACTGTGGGTACAGGGCATGGCTGAGTAATGACAGTAAGTCCATGTTAATGAAGAAATACTTGGAAATGAGAATGTCATCTTGGGAGTAAGATCATGATTGGAGATGAAAGAAAATTTGGGAAATAAAGCTATGAGAGACGATCGAATCACACAAGACAAGCAATCAGAAATCGAAATTGCTGAGGAGAGTCTTGGGGGAAACACCAGCGTTGGAGAGGCAAATTAAATGAGCCAGCAAGGAAACTGAAAGATAACAGGAGAATCAGACCAAATGGATGGAATGATGATGTGAGTGAGATAAGAGGGTTTCCGGAGGGAGAGGTAGACATAGAAGTCAAGAAGAAGAGGGTTCCCATAAGTCGGTATTTATCTCAAAGATGGAGAGGCATATAAGGAATTAGTTCACTGTCTGCTTCACTTAGGGTCATAGCATTTCTTTTTTTTTTTTTCTTCTCCTCCTCTTCCTTCTCCCCACCCCCTCCCTCCTTCTTCTTTTAAATATTCTTTGTGTAATTCTTTCACCTAATATTTGGTACTCCAATAATTAACTTACTAGATATTTGGAACATCTCCTCATGGTAATTGGAAATATTGCTCAAATTAAGCTTGAAAGCAAGTTTCATCTCTGGTACAGCTAACCACAAGCTGAGTAGGATGTCTTGCTCACTTGCGCTTGATTTTGACGTGATATCTTTGACCTAAGGCAATGTGAGGAAGCAATATTCTTTATTACAGTTTCACAAACACACAGAGAGGAAACTTCTGACACACGCCATGGAGTGAAAAAGTGAGAAAGACATTATTAATCTTCCCAAGGCAGTTCTCCTGTTATTCTTATTACTGCTTGTGATTTTCTTAAAGCTCCACAGTAGTGACTGACAACAACTTCATTCCACATCCTTTTTCTGAGGAAAGGCTGCAAAGGGGAAGAATGAAAGGAATGGGGAGGAGGGTCATTTAAAATAGGGGAGAGGATAGTTTGGAGAGTTCTATTTGGATATCTGTTGGTGACATGGAATGAGGCAAGCAGGGTAATGGAATCAGTCATGTCATGCAGACCCAGCCTGAAGCCACAAGCACGAAAACTCTTCACATCTTTACTGTCTCTTACTTTCAGGTAGACTCTCAACCAGAATTCCTGAGCTCCAGACAATGCCAGATCAGAGAGTTCACATAATCAAAATAAAGGCCTTAACACTGAAAATATCTTAAGAGGCCTTAATTAGCCTCCCTGCACTCACCACACAGCTCAGGCAGTCATTGGCCATGGTGCATTAATGAGCTTGCAAAGGCAGAGCAGTCGCTCTGGTTTGGTTTCCAAAATGGCGTAGGGAGTGCTAAGGAACTGAAAGAATCTGTACTTCCTTTGTAATCATAAGAACCTCAGAATTATGGGGTTTACTCAATGGGAAAAGGATATGGAGGCAAAGAGTTAAGTGGGCTTTGGACATGGACAAATTGAGGGGCTTGCTTTTTAAAAGAAAATTCACTTCTCATTTTTAAATAGGAAGTAGTATTTTTTTGGAGGTAAAGACACAGATCATGTTTTAATTCAAATAGTGATGTTATGCTATAGAGAGACAATTAAGTTTCCATGTTGGCTCAGTTGGTGACTTTACTGCCTTAAGGTTTCAGTGAGTGCAAAATACATGTGATATGACTGCAAAATACATGTGACAATTCAACAAATAATGACTTGGTAGAAGAGGATTATTCTTAAACTATTAATAGCGGTGTCATTCAATTCCATTATGAACAGGCATCCTGTAAACCTATCACATTCTCTTGAAATGTGCCCATTGTCATTCTTTGTAACAGCTGCATTTAGGCCAGTTCCATTGCCTGCTACAAATTACAGGTGGGAATAGAGTTTGGGGGAATGTACCAGAAAAATGACAAATATATGTCCATCTTTGAGGAGTCTTGATGTGATCAATAAATGTCAGAACTTCACTTTGTAACTTGTTAGATTCCTGGGAACACAGCTGTATCACTGGGGAGATTTATTGGTCCATTTCATTGTTGGCAGTGTTTTGTTTTAAAATCCAATTTGTATTTTTATAAGCTTAAGCATTGCATCTTTAAACTGAATTTTATAAAGTTAGATCACTTTGGCTGAATGGAATCCAATGCAGCAATAAATTTAGCAATAACTCAAACAAGTTTTAGTCCAGCTCCCTTATCGCCCAAAGACACTAACTACCTCCTTACATGCTTTTCCTTGCTCATCCACAGAGAACATCTCTGTGTTCTGGAAGCATTTCAGACTCTACCTTACTTGATGCCATTATGCATACTGTTCTATGTGCTTTAAAGGCTTTCCTTCTTTTCTCTTCCTAACTCTGACCTATTCTTCAAGGATGAACTAAGTGTCAGCCTCCCTGGGACTTCATAGCTCCCATATGCCTCTTTGTCATGACACTTACCATTTTATGTAATTGTCCCATTGCCCCACCCTAATAGACAGTGAGTTCTTTGACAGTTCTTTCTTTTTCGTCTATACTGTTGCCTACCTGAGTGGATAGCACATCATCTTGGTAAATACTTATTACAAATGAGTAAATCAGTGAGATAGTGCCTCATACATTCTTTGCTGGGAATCCTGTTTTCCTTTTATTTCATGCAAGGCTAATGGTAAACATGAATGTGTAGGCTCCTTATTACCCTGGGATAATGGGATCAATAGAGGCAATTAAGGATACCTGATGGGGCTGCTGCTAATAGAAGGAAAAGAATAATCAACTACTATGAACAATACAAAATCTTTTTAAAACTTGAGTTGTTGAGGAATATCTACATGTAGGACTGCACTCATTTGCGAGGTAGTTAGCTAGTGGTGCTAAGAACCGAGGGCCTAGAGTTAGACCTCAATTCATACTGTGGCTCTACCACTTAGCAGCTGTGTATCCTTGATATCCCCCATAACTGAAGCTGCCACCTAACTTAGCTACGTAGAGTAAATGACATTTCATGTTGAAGTATCCTAGCAAAATGGCGGATATGCTAAAAGTTCCATAATGCCTGTTATGATTGTTATTATTAAATATATGACTTGATCATCAATTTATTTATTTGAAATCTTAAAAGTTAAACATATATTTGTTTAGGTATTGAATCATACATTAATAACATTAAAACAGTATCCTGAAATTTTAAAAATTATGTATACCTTTAAATTATAGAAACATATTAGCCTCATCAATGATCTATAACACATTTTATGGGAAGGTGTCTGAAAGTATATGAAAACTTGAAAGTTTCTGAAGGCCTCTAGGCCTCTGTATGCTCCCCTGTGCCTAGCTTTTAATATCTGAATAATAGAGAACTTTTAAAAACCAAAATCCACTGTAGATGGGAACTAAGAAATAACAAGTTTGAAAAATGAATACAAAACCTTTAGCATATTCAAAAGAGCTATGAGTTTGCATTTTGTTTTAATTATGTTCTTTGCTTGTAAGAAATATCAATAAGGCAATCAATAAACCAAGTATATTATACACTGAATTTAAAATAACTTGTGTTATCTGAGAGAGAATTTCCTACTTTGCTAAATGAAATTCTAACATCATCTCTTCCTTTATATTGCCTGGAGCCTGACCTCTATCAGGGTGTACTGCCAAGAGTAACCCATGACACCAGAGGTCTAGCTTCAGGTCTAAAGCAGCCTATGAAGTCGTAGTGGAAAAAGCAAGGGCTTTGGAGTCAAACAGACCTGTGCTGGAATCATGTCTTGGTGAATCATATTTAGTTGCCTGAACTTGGACACGTTATTTTTAACCTCTCTGAAGTTCACTTATATTACTTTTTAATGTAAATGTGGAATAATCTCTCAATGAATGTGTAAGAATTAAGACATAATATATGTGTAGGGCCAGCATAAAATAAACAATAAATAGTAGCTAATAGTATTCCCTTGGAACTGTGGACTCTCAACACACTATATACTCTTTCTCATTCTCCAAACTTCTTACTAAGAACCAACAAGCATCTTTAGTGGGTAATTGTTTACTATTTAAGAGCATTTACATACCCTCTACTTATTGTGTCACAAGGAAGAAGAAATAGTAAATGTCCAAAGCAAGTCACCAGATCATGATTCTCAAATTGTGTAGAAAGATTTATTAGTAATCTCACCATACTTGCTCCTAAGAGATGGACCCTTTACCATGTCCATTGACAATGTATGATTTCCTCTATATCATACCAGACAGCTTAAATTGCAGGCACACCACAGATCAATCCTACAGGCCAGTGGTCAACTGTTGTTCTAGCCTCTGTCCTTGTGGTCTCCTTTGTTATTATGCCTAGATTACTTTAGTATTCCTACCTATTTATACGTTAAATGTTTTAGACGTAACTGAGTGTAGTGGCTCTCTTTTCTCTCTCAAACTAACTACTATACCTGAATTGTCTTTTGAAAGACTTACTCTAGACTTTTCTCCTTTTTCTTGATAGAGACAAACACAAATAATGGCCCCTAGGGATTTAATGACACATATACTAACAGTTTACTGTGGCCTGTATAAAGTTTTAAAACCATTGAAAATCATATAAATAGAGGAGAAAGAGCAAGTGTCATGTGTGGGAGGGCAGGGCTGGTGGACATAATTCCATCTCGGAATTTGAGTCCTATTTGAGTGACTGTAGGAGATAACGAAGTTAATTAGACTAATATGAGCATTATCACCATATTCTTGATTAGTTGGAAAAGGAATCTAGAGTGGGAAGAGAGGGATACTGAGAATAGAATGCTGGAGAATACCAAATGTTAAGCTGCAGGAAGAAAAAGAGAAGCTCATGGAGGAGACTAAAAGAAGAGATAAAAGAATGTGACTCTTAAAGAGGATGTAGTCAATAATGTCAGTTACTTCTGAGGGGAGAAGCCAAGAAAATTGGGACTACAAGCACTCTTTAGATTTTTTCATTAAGGACATCACCAGTCACCCTAGTGAGAACATTTTAATTGGAGCTGTGACTATCAACAATGGATTACAGTAGTTTGAATCAAGAAGGGTAAGTGAAATAAGTCAATCGGAGAAGGACAAACAGTGTATGTTCTCATTCATTTGGGGAATATGAATAATAGTGAAAGGGAATATAAAGGAAGGGAAAAGAAATGTTGGGAAATATCAGGAAGGGAGACAGAACATAAAGACTCCTAACTCGGGGAAACGAACTAGGGGTGGTGGAAGGGGAGGAGGGCGGGTGTTGGAGGGGAATGGGTGACGGGCACTGAGGTGGACACTTGACGGGATGAGCACTGGGTGTTTTTCTGTATGTTGGTAAATTAAACACCAATAAAAGTTAATTAAAAAAAAAAAAAAAAAAAAGAAGGGTAAGTGAAGAGAGACATGGAGAATTGTAGAAAGCTTTGCCAAGAAGTTCAGCTAAGAAGGAAAGAATGAAAAGAGGGCCATGCCAGGTATTTTAGTAGATCTAATGGTCCATAATGGTGTTCAACAAAAAATGATATTCAGTTTCTTCTCTCCAGTAGTGAAGAGTGTAGTTAGTATTTGTCTAGTGAATATAATGATGGGATTTGACACCTATTTAGTCTTGATGTTTTATCTGGATTACCTGTGAAACTTTGTAAATAATAGGTGCTCAAGCCTTACCTCCGATCTAAAAACCAGTATTTCAGGAATGGAGTAAGTCTTCTTTGGTCCTGGTTTTCTTCTTATCTTACTAGATATAGATGATATAGATATAGATATAGATAGATAGATATAAATATATGCATATGTATATGCATCTGTATGTATGGCCCATGACCCACCATACTGGATTGTTTTCTTTGTATCTGAGCTAACATACTAATTTCAAGATGTTACCCAACTCTATTTGCAATCCCTCAAATTTTACTCTGAGCACATACCTTCCAACTGTTATTCTATTGTAGCTAGTTCAGATGTTCGATTTGTTATTTCAAAGTTCTGTAAAAATGTTGGAAGTACAAATTTCTACCAATTTTGCAATTATGCTTTTTTGCAGCTGCATGTGAATAACAGAAAATGTTATCAGTAATTTAATTAGTAGCAATTTTGGAGGGCAAGAGCAACGTCTGGTTGAAGGGCTCCTTAGAAATCTGTCTCTCCATTATCAGAAACTCTTTATTTTCTGGCTACCTCTTATCTCCCGCTATCCATTATCATATTTTGCTATGGCAGCTGTAGTTAAAATTATTTGCTTGCTACACTGCAGTTTTGCTCTGTTTCATGCCCAATTACATGTAGGTTATGTAAATTCTTATTAAATATTTTTGATAAAAAAGCAAGAATGGGCCTCAGGGCACCTGGGTGGCTCAGTTGGTTAAGCATCTTGCTTGCCTTTGGCACAGGTCATGGTCCCCAGGTCCTAGGATGAAGCTCTATGTCAGGTTCCTGCTCAGCAGGGAGACTGCTTCTGTCTCTCCCTCTGTCCCTCTCCTCTTCTCGTGCTTTCTCTCTCTCTCTCTCTCTCTCTGTCAAATAATTAAAGTCTTTTTTTAAAAAGTAAGAATAGGTTTAATCAGAGATTGAAGTAAATAGAATAAGAGCATGGTTATATAGTCCAAAAAGTTCACAATCCCAAAAGGAAAATAAATCTATAGCTGAGAATTAAAAATAAATAAATGTGTGCAGAATATAATGAAATGTTAAAAATCAGCCCTATGAGAATTACACAGGCTCATGTTTTAGTGCTAATTTTTTTCAGCAAATTCATTTGATCAATGGTGCAAGTATTAAGGGAGACACAAAAGTAGAACTGTTATCTCTTCTTGGGGAGTAATTAAGCAAATAATATGCAAAAACATATCAAAAATATACTTTTATAGGATAAGAAGTGTCTTAGATTTTTGTTAAATAAGTGAAAAAAAAAACAAGAAAGAAAACTGAACTACAGAGAGTTAACTGAGGCACTCAAAGTATAGATATCTTTATCATGTATTGACTTGTACTGTGCTAAGCCATTTATCCACATTACCTAATTTAACATCTCAATAGATCAGCAAGCTGAAAATCCTACCTTATGGATAAAAGAATGGAGATTCATAAGGGCAAAGTAACTTGCCCAAGGTCACACAGCTAATAGATTAGCCCAAGGACTGACTTCTAAGCCTGCTCTTTCCCCCTGGAAAGTTCTTTGGCAAGGAGTCCCCCTGTGCTGGCACCAGCCCAGGGTTCACAGCACAATAAAGTCAAAGTTTGTTTCATTAAATTGGTCTAAGCAGGGAGTTTTGAGTCTAGTAACTGGACACTGAGTGTGGACACCTTTTATGTGTAAGTATAATCTGTGGCATATGCTTTTGTTAAAATCATCATGCCTTATTAATTTAACAGCTTTTAATGATGTGCTTACTGCTTATAATGTGTAAACATGAAAGGAAAGGCAAAAAACTGTAAATACACACAAGAAGAAATGAGCTATTTTAAACTAGACTACTAATGATATCCTCTTACATTGCCTTCCACTGGGCATAAACAGCTGACACAGCCAGTATTCTCATCAGAGCTTTACTTTATGGGGAAAGACACATGTTTCAATAACTCCAGTGAGTTTCTAGTCTTTACTTCAGTCCCATCTGAAGTGTTGAAAGCACTGGATAGCAAGGTTTGTCCAGGTTGTCCTTGCTGGGTGATCAGAGATGGACAGAGGAACAGAACTGTAGGGAAAGGAATTCCACAGACCACTGTCTTGCCACCTGATCCTGTTTGACACATAAAACTGCCGAAATAAGTTTAAGAGGAGGTCACACTAGTATTGCTTGTTCAAAGCGTATACTCATCCATTCATTTATCTTGATTCACACATGCATTTATTCAGCAGACCTCACAATGGAGATAACATGAAGGGTGGATTTCAGTGATATTGGGGAATATGGGGAGAATTCTGAAAGGCCACTACAGACCTTCTTTCAAAGAAGCAGAGCTAAAATGGGTTGTGTGATATGATTAGAGTAGATTGGACTGACTGTAGTTTGTCTTTTGGGGAGCAGAAGTTTCATTTGCTCTGTATTGCTTATGCAATTAGTTTCTTAGTGGGAATGTTTTAATTATGGTCTTTGGCCTCCTATTTTCTTGCCTCCTTACTGATGCAGTGGTTCCCTAGTATCTTAATAACTACAATGGGTGTGCTGTGCTTAATGGGTATGAGCTTTAGAGAATAATGCCATTTCTGAACATTTAATGAGTTTCACAATTAAGAAGGCATTGGAGTTCAAGGTCTTAAAAAAAAGACATTTCCCTAATGATACAGCTGCTAACTAAAGAGTTGATCATCTGGAAAAAAAAGTTTAAGGCTAAAATAAATTCTTTATTTCTTACCATGACCAAATTTAAAGTACTTGAAATGCTTTCTGGCTGCTATTTCAAAAAGGGAAAAAACTACCAAAATATACAATTTAATAGTTTTCAGTTATAAAAATACAGGATTTAAAGGAAAGAGAATAACAAATTATAGAAAAATGAACTACTAAACATAGAATATGTGTCTCAGTTGTAGACTTGAAACTAAATAATAGTGGAAAACAGGATATAAATTCTGTTTCAGCAATAAAAACAAATGATGATAATTGAAGTGTTCTCTGAAATGCAAGATATATGGGCAATGACTTCGAGATATGCCCTGAATTTTCTTATCAAGCTGCCGGCTATAGTTGTAAAAGTGTCTACTGCCTTACAGGCAGTTTAATTTAGAATAAAATCTTGCTATGGGAGTAGAAAATCCTCTGCTAATTCTACAATTCACTTCCTGTCTATAAGTCGCTGCTTGGTTCCAGACTTATTTTTATTGGAGACATATCAGAGACTTTTCATTCTGTTTTAAGGAAGCCAATTCCGATTGGGAGTATCAGGAGGCCAAGACTAAGTATCTGGTAGAGGCCCAAAACATCCCTGATAACATACACTGGCAGCCAAATTTGAACTTGATCTTGAAGTCCAGGAATCCTATGCTATGTTGTTGGGGTTTTGATTCCAATGCCCTTGGACATTTATGGCTCTGTGAATTCCCAGTCTTAGGGAATTTAGTTTATTAATTTCTGCAGGTTGAGTTTCTGGTATTGTCAGCTTGAGCATATTAACTATAAAATACAAAAATCTTAGGATTAACATCAGTAAGCCTGTTGGCACCTACCACTGAAGTGGCTGAGTAGTTAAGAAGAAAGTCACTAAGTTACTTTACTTGGCATTCATGAATTCAAATCCTCTTTTGTTGCTTAATTTCTTTCCTTGGGCTTTTAGAACATTGCCAGTATGCAAGTGTAACAGGTGTACATGGGTTATAAGTGTAGCCTACCATCATAAGTAAGGAAGATTGGTAATCACCAAATGTTTGGGTTGGATTGAGGATAATATTTTAGCCAGGACTGGCATAGATCACATTATAACACAAGATCTGTGGCTGCTTTTTCAAAAAAAAAAGAAAAAGTGACATAAAGATAACAGATTGCAGCCCTTGTCATTGGGCAGTGCAGAACTCGTCTCAAGAATGCTTTATTTTCATAGTCTCTGGCTTCTGCTTTATCTTCCTCAACTCCATTATAAACATTCTACAACGGAATTACTCTTCTTCCCAGACCCTCTACTGAAATGTAAATTTTTTTTATTTATTTAGGAAGATGATGCCTCCACTGCTTTCCTCTCCCCAGGTTCCTACCTACAGCTCCACTCTCTAACACATGGAGTGTCCTACTGCTTCAACTTTGTTCGTTAGTCCAAATGCCTCCCCAGCTCTCGTGCTCTACCATCATATGCTCCTGCTGTATGTTCCCTGTGGTGTTGGCAGAAGCACAAGGGACAAGGGAGGTGCTTTTCGAGTCTCTGTTTGCATCACAGCAAATCTCTGCTTGGCCAAAGCAAATCACACAGCCAAGCCCAAAGTCGATGAGTGTGTCATGGTCAGCTTGGACTGCCATAACAAAATACCATAGACTGGGTGACTTTAACAATAGACATTCATTTCTTGGTTCTGGAGGCTGGGAAGTCCAAGATCAAGGCATAAGCAGATTCAGTTCCTGGTCAGAGCCTTCTTTCTGGTGTGTACGTAGCTGTCTTCTTACTCTGTGCTCACATAACTTTTCCTCCATGCCTGAGCCTGGAGAGAGAGATATCTCACTTCTTACAAGGTCACTCATCTCACCCATGATGGTTCTACCCTCATTACCTAATCTAAATCTAATTTGATCTCCCTAATGCCCCACCTCTAGATATCATCACATTGGGGATTAGGATGTTAACATATGAGTTTTGGTTGGATGTAAACATTCAGTGCATAAAAGAGAGATGAAGTTCACACTCTACTGTTTTAGGGAGGAACTATAAATTATACACACATACACACACACGATGAATAAAGAATTGGATCATGATGAATGATGAATAAATAATTGGACCAATAATGAATTCTACTAAGTGATATCTGTATTTTCCTTCATTCAACTCATGTTGCTGTATACTAGGACTTGGGATTGTAGCTATAAGCAGACAAGAGTCTCAGAGTTGATGAATCTTACAATGCAATGGTGATGACTAACATGGAACAAAGGGCAGGTGTGATAATTATTATGATAAGACTTCTCTCACCATAAAGTATTTTTTTCTGAGCATCCTTTCCCCTTAACACCATTTATTTATATCTAATAACAGTTTCAAGAGTGATTCAAATACCACTTCTGGAGGAAGTTGATTTCCAACAGTAATCCTTTTTATTCTATGTTCTCCCACTTTTATCAATTAAGATTCTCTACACCAATGAAGAGATCCTTTTCGATACATAGTTCTGCAGTACTTGTCAGATTGTGCTAAACATAACTAAGGTGCAGGTAACAGTGACCCCCCCACACACAGGGAGGACTGCTTTAAGTATGTAAAGGTATTCTCTGTCCCATGACAAACCCCGGTAAAAGTCATTAAGTATCACACTTCTGAAGATGGAAACTATTTTCTGATCTTTTTGCTGCCTGCCGAGGACAGAATGCCATTGAATGTTTCCCATATCCAACCTTGCAATACTCATGGTCTCCAATCTATTCAAGACATGTTTCAATTAATTAAAGTCTCCAGAAAAAAATAAATTTTATTTATGATAATTTAGGAAAAATATGACATTTAATGTACCATTGTGGAAAAGAAATAAAGCAGCAAAGGATACAGCATCATACCTCCTAAGGGATTGAAAGTCATTATAAATAGGTACTGTAATCAAGGTTAGTTAATAACAAGATTGGGACTATTTCCCTTTATTAATAATTTAGACAGCATACTTTTAAGGATATAAGCTGGTCATCCTACAAATAAAACCTTGAAACCTAAAATAAACAAGGATTGCAAAAAAAAAAAAAATGCTGCAGCTAGGTTTTTTTTTTTCTTTTCCCCCTCTTTCTTTTCTTTTTGTGTCCTTGTCACTGCAAGGATTTTTTAGTTCACCAATTAATCTTCCCTTTTATTATGTCTTGTCATGGTTGAAGCATCTTCTAAGAACTGATAACAGGAGGGGAGAATTGATGATTTATTTCAAGAGGAAGATCAGACCTAACATTTTCAGGTTAACACCAATTTCAGTGAACACTTGATATGAGTGTGTTTGGATGGGTCTGAGTGTGTGGACTGCCTGTCACTGACTGAGCAAGGTTATGGGGCCTTGGGGTTGCAGAGAGACAGAGAACTCTATAATCTTCAACCCTGGCATTTTGCATATGAGTGATCTGAGGCCCAAGAAGTTAATGTCCTATTTTAGTGTAAACAGTGAGTTGGTGTCAGGGTCTGTATTTGAACCCAAATATTCTGTCTCTGATCTTCTGCTCTTCAAATCTTGCCAGCTCTCTTGGAGATTTATGTCAGCAGTTGAAAGCTTTAGATAATGATATTTATTGTGTCTTTCTTAACCAGGGACAAATGCTACAAGGGTTTAAATCCCTGGAGAAAAATGTCAGCATTTATCCTAAAAAATAAGAAATGACGAAAAAATTAGATGTTACCTCTGTGGCATCACATACCAGTAGAAAGGACGAAATTGAGGGGAGCAGTATCTGAGGAGGATTTGGTCAAGGAAATGACATTGTAGCTGGACTTTGAAGAATAGACTGTGTTTAATGTCAGTGTAGTGGGATATGGGTTTTGACAGGGAGGCAGTAGGATATTGCTGGGAGGGGGACAGAGTCATCAAAAAGAACCAGAGAGGCACCAGGAAGGGAACGTGGTCAGATCAGTGTTCCTTCTGGGAGCAGTGAGCCATGGTTCACAGGCTGCCATGAGGGAGGAACTGGAGTTTTGCTGTGCCAAACGTGATTGCAGCACAAAAGCAGAACATTTTAGTGTTTCAAAGAATTTGAGACTAAATCGATTATTCTTTCGTTATGCTAGTATACGCACGTACACATATTTTTACACAAGTTCCTTTTTTCTAGTTATTCCATTTATGTTATTTCTTTACTTTTTCCAACTAGATGAGCTGAGAATTTGGGGAATGCAAGGAGCATTTACAGTAATTGTATTCTCTCTAAATCCCCTGGTATTTTTTTATGAATACAGTGTGAAAATATTTTGAATGTATGAAAGAATAGGGTGAGTGCCTTTGGAGGTCCCGCCCCCCATAACTCTACCAAATCATCAATCTGTCTTTTTTTTTCTCTTTTTAAAATTGCTCTTCTAGAGACAGAGTAGCCTAGGATGCCACACTGATTTTGTTCTTTGGGGCTTTCTCTTCAAGGCTGACATATGTCTTTTGCTATCTTTCCTTTGCTTTCTCAATTCCCTCAGAATTACAGAGCTTTTTATTTACTCTTGTCTTTTCCAGTCTCTTCATTTCTCATGTTTGTTGTTGGTTCCAAAGTTTTGTTGCTCTTGAAGCTCCCTGTCTGGAGTCAAGTTCTATTCTACTCTCCCCACCCTTTATGCTTAGCCATTTTGCAAAATGTGCATTATTACTCTTCTGTATTCTGTAAAGTATGGGCCTAGACCCTTGCAGATATTCTTCCTATGCTACTCTGAGTATTTGTATTGTGGTTGCCCACAAAAGCTAAACTCCATTTCTGTAGCAAACATAAGGCACTGGACTTACATTTACTGTGTTTAAGTATTCAAATCACTGCTACTATATAGATACAAGAAAAAAATCATAAACTTCAGTGAATGTCCTTGGTATTTACTAACAATATAACTATGCTAAGTGATGAGTCATGTCTAGAATACAGCATTTTTCCTCAGTGAATGTGTTTTAAGTACCAATATAATCTTGTTGGATATTATCCTTAAGTTAAAGAGAGTTTAAAAGTGGTCCCGGTTTTTGAGATGTGCTATAGAGCTGCCCAGAGCTCTGTCTGCAGTCCATCCGTAACAGCCCATGTGGTCATAGCAGATGGCCATCAAAAGGATGTGGCCTAGCACTAATGCATCCTTCGCACTGCTTCCAGATGATCTACCAAGACAGTGAGGAGACTCTCTCTCTCTCATTTATATTCTTCTCTCTCCACTGCATGATTATGCCCAATAAACCTTCCTATACACATTTAAATATACAAGGAAAAAGAACCTTGTCTTTTTTTTCTCCTTGTTGCTTCATTCTCTGTCCCATCTGTAGTTTTCCTGTCATTGTTAAATGTCATAAAGAACAGGCTCTATTTCTTCACTACTCTTTACCATCCAGCCCTACCTACAGTCTTGGTTCCGGGTTCAGTCAATACCTGATGATTGACATCTCACTGCCTTTTCAGAGTCTCTAATGAATTTCCTTTTGCAAAATTCAGTGACCCCTCCCCATCTTTACCCCTCCTGTAATTTTTCTAGTTTATTCCAGTTGATCATCCATTCCTTCTTGACATCCCCCCTCTTAACACTATACTCTTTAATGTCTCCTTCTCATTCTACTTCTTCTCAGTTTCCCCTTCTGACTTTTCTTTCTCCATCTATGCTTTAAGTGTAAAATTATTGGTCTGTTCTGTACCTGTGTCCTCCTCAAATTACCTCTGACACTTCCCAGCCATCATCTACCCTCAGATGATTTGAAATCTGTGTACATCAATTATTTCTCTAGCCACCACATGCACATATGTATCAGTTTGCTGGGCATGGACGTTCTTCTGGCTTTCCAAATTCAACAGGTCTAAACTAGGAAATTGGACTGTGAGAAACAGCACAGAGAGCATGACCTTTGTACTCATCTCATGGCCATTTTCTCAATTATTGGTCATGTCATGTCCTTCCCACTTCTTTACAATCCTTCAAATCCATCCGCAGCTATGTATGTCTTGGTCCTTGTTATTTGTTACCTGGATTATTGCAGGAACATCCAAATTGATTTCTCTGCTTTCAGTTTCTCATTTCTCCAAAGCATCCATCATATTGCCATCAGAGTTTTGTTTTGTTTGCCTGAAACACAGCAATGAACAGGTCAGTCTTCTCAAACTTCTTCCGTAGCTCCTGCTGCCTTAGCTTACCTGTCATTGCCCTTTACAGTGTTATTCCTACTGTCTTTTCCAGATTCTTCTCCCACAAGTTTACATTCTAGTAACACTAGATGACTCAGTATCCCCCAAACAATGATCTAGATAAATGGTGTTCCTTCTCTTTGGAATGCCCTTCTTCCTCAAACAAAATGCCAGTTACATGTAGCCACGTTTCCCTTTTGGCTCCCATAATACTTGAATATCTATTTAGTGATGTTCCATTCTATTGTAATTATTATGCAAGTGTTCTCTTTCCCCACAGGCTAAGTCCTTTGAGAGCAAACAAGATCAATGTAATAAAGCTAGAAAAAAGAAATAAAAATGGTCAAAGAAGAACCAAGAAAAATAATTGTGCCAGTAATAATGTCAGTAAAGCAATAAAGGCAATTACTATAGCAGCACACAACATCTAGCTCTGAACCATGTATTAGTCCAGATTTAGTCATTGATTGATTCACTTCACAAATAATTTTGGGGTGAATCACTTGTGTGAAGCACTAGGTATTGAAAGGCCACTAAGAACAAGACAGATCTGGCTCCTACTCATAAAGAATTTACAGGAAAAGTCATAGAATTGAAATAGACACAGAGGAGTATATGCAGCAGTTCATCATGAAGAGCAAAATTTCTCCTGGGTTTACACTTTGAGAGCAATTCCCATTTGGGACATTCCACAAGGTTTATTGAGTGAGATAAAGGGTAAAGACTTCAACAATGCTTTCATCATAAAAATAGGAGCATAGCTTTGTATGTCTATTAACTAAGGCATAATATTAAAAAGCACTTATTGTCCCCTATTGTATTATAGGAACCTGGAAATGATTGTTGAAGTCAAGCACTATTGTCTGAGGGTGTTATGCTTTTTATCAAATATAGCCAGATCCATGTCCAATAGTATCAT
This sequence comes from Vulpes lagopus, assembly GCF_018345385.1. Classification (NCBI taxonomy): domain Eukaryota; kingdom Metazoa; phylum Chordata; class Mammalia; order Carnivora; family Canidae; genus Vulpes; species Vulpes lagopus. Next base: position 67,575,204 of record NC_054832.1, on the reverse strand, counting down.
TGACATCACAGTCAAAAATGGTTTTGTGCATTCGTTTGAGATGTTGGCACCAAGAAACCTGTGTCTGCCAGTCCATAGTATTAGTTTCCTATTGCTGCTGTGACAAATTACCACAAAATAGTAGCTTAAAACAACCACATTTACTTTCTTAGAGTTCAATAGGTTAGAAGTCCCATAGAGTTCTCACTGGGTTAACAGTCAAAGTGCTGGCAGGATGGGGGTCCTTTATGGAAACTCTTGAGCAGAATCTGTTCCATTGCCCTTTCCCACTTCAGAGGCCACCCCCATCCATTGGCTTGTGCTCTCCATCTTTAAAGCCAGTGATATTGCATCTCTCTGGTCCTTATCACAAAGTCATATCTTCCTGTGGCTATGACCAGAAAAGATCCTCCATTTTTAAGGACTCGTGTGACTAGATTGGGCACACCTATGATAATCTAGGATAATCTTCTCACTTTAACCTCTTTTTGTTTAATCACATCTGCAAAGCCCATTTTGTCATACAAGATAATATATCCAATAATTTTAGGATCAGTAGGAGTACGTTTGGGGAACCATTATTCTTGGGGCACACCATTTTACTGGCATGTTCTAATTTACACTGGAGATTGCGACTTCCCCACTATCTGTTCAGGGGAGCAAAGTGTGTGATGTAATTCTGGACGCTTCCCTAAAACAACAACAAAAGTTTTATTTCTTTAGAATCCATGGCTAATTAGGTAGGGAAACGTGTGCATGTGTGACTAGATCACATACATTTTCTTCTGCTTTCCAAGGTTAGAAAACAGAAGAGGATGTCTGGGGTGACCATGTCTGAATCAGCTTCCTTACAGGGAGGATTGGAAGTTCCTCCCCTCCTCCCCCATCTCTTTCTAATGCTTTGCACTTCCTTAGTCTATACCTGATGTAGGATGACTAATGGGTTAAAAACATCGACTTCACTTCTCTGGTAGAAGCAAAATGAAGCAACAAAAATACCTACCAATGCTGGGAAGCTCCTGCATAAATGACTGGTGTTTATTGCTAATGTAAAATGTTTTTGATTGTGAACATGCTGCTTACGTGATCTTCTGAATAAAGATAATTTTGCACTGTGTGAATAGTTTCCCACTGTTTTCCAAAATGGATGAGTGGTTAGAGAAAACATACTTCTATTATGTGTTTGTCAGTTTCACTTTGCAAAATTGAAGCCATCTTGGATATTGTGGATATGACCAGATGGATGAAGATTTTCCGATTTAAGTCTGGAAGGTGAAAAAAGCATCTAATGCTCCTTGTGCATTATGAGTTGCTCGGTGGGATTTATCTAAAACCAGTATAATTAGTACCTCAGCATTGGTCTAGCTCTACGCACAGTAGAGATTCAATACATACTTAGTATTTGAATAACAGAGTAATGTTTTAGTTTTTCTCTCTAGTCCACAGTTGTTTGTTGGTATTCTTCCCAGGCAGCGCAGTTTGAATCAGGTAGAAATGATTGACGTGCCTGTCAGATTAGTGTCTCGTACTACAGTTGTCCATGACATATCTCAGGTTGATGTCCACTCCCAGTCCTTTACAAGGCTTTCTGCTGCACACTATCATCTTCCTCCACATTTAGAAATTATACACCACTGGTTGAGGCCACAAAGCTGTCATCTGTCTCACTCTTTAAAAAAAATAGTGTCCCAGGATGGATAGAGGAGACATCATTAATATGACCCTATCTTCCTTTCTGTTAGAAACCTGCTTCCACATCCCACAGTTGGCAGAAATTATTTAGCAGACTAAAAGCTGTTCCATGTGGGATCTGTAAAAGTAACCATCCTTGTGCCAGGCTGCCCACTACACAGGCCAGGGATAGAGTAAAGGCTTGCAGAGAGGACATATAAAGAGATGGGGCTGGGGCTCCTGGGTGGCTCAGTTGGTTAAGTGTCTGCCTTTGGCTTGGGTCATGATCCCAGGGTCCTGAGATCAAGCCCCACATGGGACTTTTTGCTCACTGGGGAGCCTGCTTCTTCCTCTTCCTCTGCCTGCCATTCCACCTGTTTTTGCTCTCCCTCTCTCTCTGTCAAATAAATAAATAAAATATTTTTTTACGAAAAGAGAGAGAGCTGAGGTGGAATCAGGCGACCTTTGGAGAGGTTCTCCGAGTTCATCCTTTGCTGCCTGAAGGTGCTGTGTTGTAGTTGGTGTGCTGTTTCTCAGGCTCAGCTAAAATAGACATGTCATAACTTAGTGATGGAGCTTCCACAGCGAAGGTGAGACATTATTATTTCTAGGAAATAATTCCTATTATGTCTACTACTTAGGTAGTCATTGAAAGCTGCGTGCTGGGCTGGGAAGGAAACAGGTCTGTTAAAACCTGGAAATTTGGGTCAGAGAGCAGTGAGATCTCCCCACAAATGCAGAGGAAGGATAAGGAAGAAACAGGCAGTCCTTCCAGATGGTAAACTTGAATTGTTCCCCCCAACCTTTCACAACCGAAGAACAGGTTTTGGTTAGTTATAGGACATGCCCTCTTTTCAGCACTTTGCTTTAGACCCTTTCTGTGCCTCCATCCTCTACCTTAGACACCACTTTTTGGATCCTCTTTACTTTCTAGCTCACTCAAGCTGAGACCCAACCACTGATAACCCTTTGCTGTACTTTCCAAATACCCTATCCACTGTCAGTTTAGGCTGTGGCTCTTGTAATCACAGTTGGAGCCGTGCCAAGCCCCTTGAGACCAGTTAGAGGTGCCTATTTCATGGGTTTGTTAGGAGGAACACTCCCCACCCCAAAAATAATGTGATTCTAAATGCTTTGCCAGCTCCAAGACAGTCTTCTGGGATGACATAGTTAATATTCTACAATGGTTGTCATTTAGTCCCTCACTGTCCTCACCTCTCAGCCAGACCCTCATAATCCTATGGGTTTTCTTTTAGAATAGAGATTTCTCAGCATGACTTTTTTAATAAGTTTTTTTTAAGTTGAAATTTTGTTGAAGTATTATGTACATACTGAAATATACACCAATTATAAATGTATGATGGGTTGACTTTCCACAAAGTGCCATGTCGATATAAAAAACACCTGGAAAAAGAGAAAAGATTGCCATTATCAGTTGCTCCAATGCCCCCTCTTTCCCCTTCACAATTCAATAGACTTTTAAGAAAAGATCTTTTTAGAAGTCTTCTACTTCTGCTCTCTGGGCTCCTGGATGCACAGTTAGGTACCATCTTTAGTGAGGAGGTGGCTTTCTCTGTAAGGGTGTAGCTTGCAGCCTTGTTAGGAGAACAGAATATCCAGGATGAGGGAAGAACACTCTGCAGAAATGTATGCAAGATCGGCGTGAACTGTATCTGTGACACTAAGACACTGATCAAAGGGGAAGGGAGTGCAGTGGGTTTTTGCCAAGGAAAGCTTTGTCTAAGGCTGAGAAGAGCATTTCTAGACACCTTTCTTTGTATCCTTCACCTCACTTCCTAGTTTGTACTCACAGACCTGCTCTACTGTCTCAGAATAGTGTTGGCCACCTAGCTTGCATCTGCCCAGGCGACGGGTCCCACCCAGTGAGATTTGTGAGCCTCATTCTTCACATCCTTTATCTGTCACTTTCACTTATGTCTGTGCTCCTAGGCTAAACCTTCATTTACTGCCAATGTTGCACATCCTTGGCTTAACAGAAACAGCCGTGGGTTTGGGATACCTGATCTATGTGCCACTAATGAAATGCAGCAGTGGTTGCATTCTTATCTCGAAACACCATAAGCATCCAAGTGCCAGAAGTGTACTCTGGTCACTAAATTGCCCTGGGATCTGGGTTCACAATTCCAGTAATATGTCATTTGCCATGAAACGTATATGAAATTGCTATTAACTCTTTCCTCTGACTTTGATTGTCCTACTAGGAGCTTTTTTTCTTATCATAACTCTCCTACATATTACATTTTCCATATGCCTTTATTATTAGCTTCATGGATATAAAACTTTCAGACATTTTATTAAGTAGCTCAATTTATTAAAGGCCTACTAGAAACAAAATATTGTATTAAGCACTGGGAAATTAAAATAATTTGGACATGGATCTTGCCCTTGAGCAGATTAAGATCCAGCAAGGGATATAGGACATGTGCATAAATACCTATGTTCTAAATAGTCAAAGAGATTTAGAGAAAGGGAAATAGATGGCTGAGGGATGAGAAGTAGGAATAATTCCTTAGTCCTGGGAAGAAGAGAGGAAAACACATGATGAAACTAATGCTTGGAAGTTGGGTTGATTTGGGACACATGAAAATTGGCAACTCCTGGCAAGAACAAGCAGAATGAATAAAGGGAAAAGTGAACACACAATGGAGTTTATATAGGGAAGAATGAATAGTTTGGTAATATATCTGTTAGTAATGTTTTTCAGATGGAACAATAACAAATAGAGCTAAACTAGCTTAACCTGAAAGGACTTTCAGGGTTTAGTCTACAAGGAGCCTGCAGGTAGTGGGTCCCGGGATCTGCTGTGTCATCGGGGACCCAGCCTTCTCCTGTTTCACTCTGTCATCCTGAGTACATTGGCTCTTTGCCAGTTTGCCCTGATAACTCATGTTGGGACTGAGTCTCAAGCCCATCTCCAGGCTAATCAGGGGGAAGGCAGTGGACTTAGGATGATTGTGTTCGACCAGTTATGACTGAGTCCCTTAAAAAAACAAGGTTTGTTGGCAAGAAGGAGGAAGACGAGGAGGAGGAAGATGAAGAAAGGGAGAGAGGACATGAGGAAGAAGAAGAAGGAAGAGGAGGAGGAAGAGGAGAAGAAGAAGAAGTAAAAGAACAGTGAGGAAGAGAAGAGAAGAGCCTAAAAGTTGAGCTTTTATCATAGTGCATGATTATTCTGGGTAATATTTGGGGGCTATATTATAGACAAGCCCCATTTGCTAAAATCCAGTTGTCTTCTTACTTGACCACTTCTTGGAGTTTGACTCTTGATGCACCTTCCTTCTCTGTGTCAGCCCTTCCCCTGTGCTCTTCTTGTACAAAACTAGCTGCTCCTTCTTAGTGTGGTTTTCTGGTGCCCACTCTCTTATTCCCAGGTAAGTGGCAGTGCCCCAAAGTTTCTGGCCAGTTTCTGTCTTTTACTCGCCCCTTTCTAACAGAACCTACATCAAATTACCAGGCTATTTACACTCACAAGCTTCTGGCACAAACTCTTGGCTGTGCTTTCCACACTGGTGTGGCTCTGCATTTGCCCCCATGCCTTCCGCAGGTGGTAGACCACCACATCCTCTCTTTGGTCTCATTCAACCAATAATTCCTTCTTCAAAACTTCACTTAGGGGGCATTTATTTCTGGATCTTCTCCTGCAGTTTGATTTCTTTGACTCCCTTCTGGGTCCTTATTCCTTCAACCCACTTTTAAAAAAAATATTTTATTTATTTATGAGAGACCCAGAGAGAGAGGCAGAGGGAGATGCAGGCTCCACAATGGAGCCTGATGGAGAACTCAATTCCAGGACCCTGGGATCATGACCTGAGCCAAAGGCAGATGTTCAACCACTGAGCCATCCAGGTGCTCCTCCTTCACTTTTTGAGGTATTTATCTCACTATATTGAGTCATTGACTCAGTGACCAATGACTCTCTAAGTCTCTCCAAAGCCATTGTAACCTGCCCACTCCAGGCCATTTTCAGTTTCCATCCACATCACTGGAGAAATCTTATTAATTTCCTTGCATTCCTCTGGCTGTTCCCCAAATGTGCTTTAGGCTGCAACAACAAAAAAATATATATATATATATACCGTTTCTGGACAAAAAATACTATGATGACTATTCTCTACTTAAAACCTCTCAAAAGGTGCTTGTTATTTTCAGGGGACAAAGATCCTTAGATTTCACACAAAGCCTTACAAGGGGTCTCTCTCTTCCACTTTAATGTACATTTATCTCCTTGCTCTCTCTACCAAAATCACACTGGCCTTCCATCATTTACTCAAAAATACCATGCCATCTCCTTCCTTCACAGAATCTTTACCAATTTCCCCTCCTTTGCTTCGAATAGTATCTTCTCCACCTTCACCAAACAAACTCCCACTCCTCTATCTGATCGCAGCTCAAGAACTATTTCCCTAAGGAAGCCTTTCTTAGCATTCTGGTCCACATTTTAAGGGAGTCATGTCTCACTCATTCACTTTATCTTTATTCATGACCATGGAATTTTTCTTGTAATTATTTAAATATCTCTTTCTCAATCTAAATAGTAATCTCTGTGAAAGTATCTGTTGGGTCTATTTTACTCAGACTTATAGTTCCAGCATCTTGCATGATACCTGGCATGTAGTAGATGTTCAAAAATATAGTTTCTCTTAGCACAAATGAGTGAGTGAATTACTTTTGATTTTATACCATGAAATTCTAGAGAACTGAGATAATCTTTATTTAACACGGCATTTCCAGGACCATGGAGAGTTCTTTTCCAGGAATGTTACTGAAATTATCAATGGCTGATTGATTTAGTAATTGAGTGATTGTGAATATCAGGCTAATAAATTTATGGCTATCAATGGGAGATTGTGAGTTTGTAAGGAGTCTATTGCCCTGGTCAGCTAGTTAATCCCTCATGCTTACCTAATACTTCTGTCATCCCCCTAACCCATTTCTTTTACCCAGTCTTCTTTTTTCAATAATTATTGAAGACCTGGAAACATCTTCTCATTTCTGCTTCCTACGATGAGACCAAAGAATAAATCTCCTCCAATATGTGACCACAATTTCCCTGGTTTTATAGGATTTGGTATTTTAGATCCCTCTGACTGCCTTTTAGACTCTATAGTCAGTTCTGTTTGAGGTAGATACTTATTTTGGTTTTTAGTCCTCTGAAACACCTCCCTTGATCTCAAATTCCACTTTTATATTTGTTCATTCTTTCATCTAGAAACTGCACTGGGGGAATAGGCACTTCACAGGACTCCCACAAACCCAAGTCCTAAAGGGCAGTGTCCACATCACAGTTACTGATACTGGGAAATCATTTGTAATGAACAAACTGTGTTGGACTGCTGGTATCCAAGCTGCTACCACAAATCAAACCATGCCTTTCACATGGAGAGTCTGTGTATGAAACCACATGTGTAAATTCTCATTTTCTGCTTCATCTTTGCTTTCTTTTCTGTTTAGGAAAACTTTTATTTATCATGTTTTCATTTCCTCTGAACAGATAGTACATTACCAGCAAGTGACATTTAAATGACTATCTTCCTAAGAAGTATTTAGACACAAATAAAAGTAACCATAAAGAAAAATATCGCAACAGGGTGTATGGGCAACTCAGAAAGTAAATGAGTTTATCATGCTATTTGCTCTCCTACTGGTATCATAAGACCCATTTCTGGAAAAAAATATATATATAATGTCAAAAAAACTGAATTGGAGAGTTCGGCATCATGTACACTTCCTTTGGAACACAGTTATTGGGGAAAAATACCTCTTGTTAAAGAATTTGCATTACTAGAAGACAGAGGTCCTGTTTAGCCTCATGTATGTAAATAGTGGTAATGCATTATAATGACAGATGCCTCACACCTTGCTAGGAAAAAATACACTAAGGCCATTTACTGCAATGAAATGTAGTGCAGGATTCAGACAACACATCTGTAATGTTGCATTGTGTCACTTCAGCTCATACTTAGTAACAGACTCTATTCCGATTTTCTAGAGGTAAGGCGTGAGAATAGTTATGGCAGGATACAACAGTACATGTCTACTTGCACTTGCATTATAAACTTTTAAGTACTGATTTCCTAAACCAAATTTCCCTATTGGTATATAGTTAACAATACATGTAAGTTTCTCTACATGTCATCAGAAATTGTGTTTGTGTAGTGAAGATATATAGGGTCAGGTCTTCTCTATTGGGTTAAGTAGGATTTAGATTATATGCCAGATTATAGATTTACTAATAACAGCAGCTCAGTTCCTTTTTTATATGTAGTATCCTTGAATAGTACCCTCAAGTAGAGATATGTCATTGCAATATTGTTTTTGTCTGTGCATATTTTCAAGAAGGGAAAATCATGCTAAATTTAAAGAAAACAAAATTGTGCCAAAAGAGTCATTCTGATTTTAACATTTGTTTTATATACATTACTATTTTAAAATCTGTTTATGTTGTTACATGTACATTTTCTTAAGTTCCATAGCATGAACCTTCCACATTTTACTTCCCCTCTGCTAAACTGCCTTTGTCTCTTTCATGCCATATACAACACTGTGGTATTTTTACGCATTTTCTCTTTTGTCATGAGGGAAATGTATGTGTGTGTGTTCATATCCATCAGGGGTGGTTCTATTATAAGGAACACAAAAAATTAATTTCACTAAGTCCTGCCAGATTGTTTTCCAGAAAGATTTTGTTAATTTATGCTTTCACCATAACTCTGCATGGATTTATGTTTCCACACATCTTCACCAGCACTTGATATTGTGTTTTCTCATTTTTGTCACTCTGATAGAAGTGAAGACATATCTTGTTTTAATTTGCTAGTTTTATTTATTTATTTATTTATTTATCTTGTTTTATTAAATTGTTAGTGAGCCTGGACAGTTCTTCATATATGTGTTAACTATTTGGATTTCACTATAAATTGTCTGTTTATATTCTTTCCTTGCTTTTCTGTTGAGTTTCCTATCTTGTTGATTTTCAGTTTTCTTACATTTTGAAGATATCACCTCTTATTTATTTTAGATATTGTAATTATTTTCCAGTATATGATCTGTTAACTTTTCTGAAGGGAGCTTATGCTGAACAAAAAGTCAAAATTTAGGGTGCCTGTCCCTAAAGCCTCTCTGCCTTTGGCTCAGGTCATGATCTCAGAATCCTGGGATTGATCCCCAGGTCAGGCTCCCTGCTCTTTGGGGAGTCTGCTTCTCCCTCTGCGCCTCTTCCTCTCTTCCTTACTGGTTTTCTCTCTCTCTCTCTCTCTCTCTCTCTCTCTCTCTCTCTCTCCTTCTCTCTCAAATAAATTTTAAAAAAATATTTTTTTAAGAAAAGGTCAAAGTGTAGATGTAATCAAGTCCATCAGGTATTTTTGTATATATGGTTGGTATATTTAGGAGTCTCAAAACATTCATCTATTTATTCTTGTACTAACCTTATAGTTCCACCTCTCACAATCCATTTCTAATCATGACTACCTTTTTTATCCATCTTAACCTGCCTCCTGCCCCTGGCAAGTTAGGATTCAACTGTTATTTTTTTTCTTTAATTGATAAGCAAGTTTTCCCTCAGTACCTTCCACTAAACAACCTATCATTTCCTCATTGATTAATGGTCCAGCATGACCATATATCAAGTTAATACAGATGCAATATTTTTTGCATATATGCAGATATAGTTATCTTACTAAACCAGTACCACACCTCTGTTTCTTTACTAGGACTTTGAAATATGTCCTCATGTATGATAAAGGAAGATCCTTGTTTTTGCTCTTCTTTGTCAAAGTAACCTAGGATTCACATTACTTTGAAATTAATTGTCCGATATCTTCAAAAAACTTTCTCTGCAAATTTAATGGGCTAATGCTCAAATTTACAGATAAACGAGAAAGATGAAGATTTTTTTTAAAGATTTTATTTATTTATTCATGAGAGACAGAGAGAGAGAGAGAGAGAGAGGGAGAGAGAGGCAGAGACACAGGCAGAGGGGAGGAGCAAGCTCCATGCAGGGAGCCTAACGTGGGACTCAGTCCCAGGTCTCCAGGATCATACCCTGGAGTGAAGGCAGCGCTAAACCACTGAGCCACCAGAGCTGCCCGATGAAGATCTTTAAAGTATGAAACCATCCATCCATTAACAAAGTATATTTCTCCTTTTTATGTATATATGATTGACATTCTCTAACAAAGTCTTAAAAATATACTTTGTACATATCTTATGGGCTCCTGGTTCAGTTAATTCCTAGACACTTATTCATTTTACTGTTTCAGTAGTTCAAATCTTTCCTTTGGGAATCAACCCTGTATATGTACCCAACTGCCATGTTGACACTTCCATTCTGGAAATCTGTTTTTAAACTTATTGTGTACCCAACTGAGAACTTGATCTTCACCTAACACTCAAAATGACTCTTCCTTCAGTCTTCTATATTTTAGTAGTTGGCACCACTTCAGCTCCTTCCAGAAATCTGGCAATAAATCCTTTACTGATTTTCAACCTATTCTATCCTCTTCATTACCATCCCATTTAATCCATCATTAAGTTCTATTTTAATGCCAAAACTAATTATATAATAGTATTTTTAAGAACCAAATTGATACATAAATATTTATTGAACAAATGAGTGATTTATTGTAGTCATTTCTTTCCTCTGATTACACAGGTTGGTTATAACTTTTAGATTGTGGCATATTGTTCTTGTTTAAGCTTAAAATAAAGTAATGGTTTTTCACAAAGACTGGTTTTTCTGCTAAGCTTATTCTCAAAACTGCAATGGGTTAATTGAGTAGTTTAAATTTGTCACTATAGCCATAAATATTCCTAAATTCTGAAGATTTATTTCTTATTAAGTAAAGTCTGCCACAAGTTTAGGTAATTCTCCAAGACAATTGCTCTCCATGCAGTTTTGTAGTGATACAGGTGAATGAAGTCTTCACCATCCTGTATCCACATAATCTGGAATTCACAGCATTTTATTAACATTGGAGAGAACAAGAATACTATATGGCTGTTCATCAGTAATTAGAAGTTTTGGATGGAAGTGACACATTTTCTACTCATTGACCATTGTCCAGAACCAGCACCTAACTACAAAACAGCAAGGAAGTTTAATCTCCCATGAAGAATAGGATGTGGCCGAGCACTAGTAATTTCTACCACACAGTGTGCATGGCTAAGAAAGTAAAAGCAAATAAATATCCTCATCCATAACCAGATGTTTTTCATGTTTCCTTCCAGCACTAGCATCTTGTGATGCATATACTTTGTTCTCTTAGAACCATGGATTTTGAGTTCTACTGAAATACTGTGGTCAATAGTTTGTTTACAATGGGTCTGTTGACTTCTGAAGTATAATTGCCATACAGTACTATATTAGTTTCAAGTGTATAATATAATGATTCAACAATTCTATATATTTTTCAGTGCCCATTATAAGTGTAGTACTTTTAATCTTTTCTATCTATTTCACCCATCCTCCCACCTACCCCTCCTCTGGCAACTACCAGTTTGTTCTTTGTATTTAAGAATCCTGTTTTTTGTCTCTTTTGTTGTTGTTGTTGTTGTTCTTTGATTTTGCTACTTAACTTCCACATATGAGTAAAATCATATTGTATCTGTCTTTCTGTGTCTAATTTCATTTAGCATTATACCCTCAGAATCCACCCATGTTATCGCAAATGGCAGGACTTCATTCTTTTCTATGGCTGAGTAATATTTCATTATATATACATGTCACAGCATCTTCATCCATTCATCTATGGATGGATACTTTGGTTGCTTCCATATCTTCGTTATTATAAACAATTCTGCAATAAACATAGAGGTGCATATATATCTTTTCAAGTTAGTGTTTTCATTTTCTTTAGGTAGACACCTAGCAGTAGAATTACTGAATCATATGGTAATTCTACTTTTCAGGTTTTTGGGTTTTTTTTTAAGATTTTATTTTTTTTATTCATGAGAGACAGAGAGAGGCAGAGATATAGGTAGAGGGAGAAGAGAAGCAGGCTCCATGCAGGAACCCCAATGTGGGACTTGATCCCAGGACCATGAGCCAAAGACAGACGCTCAACCACTGAGCCACCCAGACATTCCTATTTCCCGTTTTTTTGAGACTCCTCCATACTGATTTCCACAGTGGCAGCACCAGTTTGCTTTCTCACAAACTGTGTATGAGGGTTCCTTTTTCCTTACCAACACTTGTTATATCTTTTCTTTTTGTCTCTGGCCATTCTGACTTGTGTGAAGTGATATCTCATTGTCATTTTGATTTGCATTTCCCTAATGATGAATGATGTTGAGCTTCTTATTGTGTATCTCTTGGCAAATTGTATATTATTTTTGGAAAAACATCTATCTATTCAGGTCCTCTGCCCATTTTTAATCAGATTATTTGTTTTTTCTTTATTTTGATCTGTATAAGTTCTTTATATATTTTAGATATTAGCGCCTTATGTGATACATCATTTACAAATATCTTCTCTCATTCAGTAGTTTGTATTGTCATTTTGTGGATGGTTTCCTTTGCTCTGCAAAAGCTTTTTATTTTGGTATAGTCCCAATAATTTAATCTTGATTTTGTTTTCTTTGCCTAAGGAAACATGTAGAAAAATGCTTCTATGGCTAATGTCTAAGAAATCACTGCCTATATTTTCTTCCATGATTCTTATGTTTTCAGGTCTCAAATTTAAGTCTTTTATCCTTTTTGATTTTATTTTTGTGTATGGTATAAGAAAGTAGTCCAGTTTCATTTTTTTGCATGTAGATGTCCAGTTTTCCCAGCACCATTTGTTGAAGAGACTGTCTTTTTCCCCATTGTATATTCTTGCCTCCTTTGCTATAAGCTAATTGACCACACAGATTTGGGTTTATTTCTGGGTTCTCTCTTCTGTTGCATTGATCTAAATGTCTAGGTTTGTGCCAGGATGATAATTGTTTTGATAACTACAGCTTTGTAGTATCTCTTAAAATCTGGGATTGTGACATCTCCAGCTTTGTCCTTTGTTTAAAAAAAAAAAAGATTTTATTTATTTATTCATGAGAGACACAGAGAGAGAGAGTCAGAGACACAGACAGAGGGAGAAGCAGTCTCCTTACAGGGAACCTGATGTGGGACTCGATCCTGGAATTCCAGGGTCATGCTCTGGTCTGAAGGTAGGCACTAAACCGTCGAGCCACCCAGGGGTCCCTGTTCTTCTTTATCAAGATTGCTTTGGCTATTTGGGATCTCCTGTGGTTCTGTACAAATTTTAGGAATATTTTTTCTAGTTCTATAAAAAACATTGTTGGTATTTTGACTGGATTGCATTAAATCTGTAATTGCTTTGGTTAGTATGGACATTTTTAAGAATATTGATTCTTCCAGTCCATCAGCATGGAATATCTTTCCATTTGTTTGTATTGTCTTCAATTTCTTTCATCAGTGTTTTATAGTTTTTGGATTATAGGTCTTTCACCTTCTTAGTTAAGTTTGTTTCTCAGGTTTTTTAATTCTTTTTGATGCAACTATAAGTGGGACTGTTTTATTAATTTCTCTTCCTGATACTTCATTATTAGTGTCCAGAAAGATTTGTCTATTAATTTTGTATCCTGTGACTTTACTGAATTCATTTATGAGTTCTAGTAGGTTTTGGTGGAATCTTTACGGTTTTCTATGTATTTATCATGTCATCTAAAAATAGTAAGTTGTACTTCTTCCTTACCAGTTTGGATGTCTTTAATTCTTTTTCTTGTCTGTGTGGTTAGGACCTCCAGTACTATGTTGAATAACCGTGATGTGAATGGACATCCTTGTCTTGTTCATGATCTTAGAGGAAGGCTCTCAGTTTTTCACCTTTAAGTGTGATGTTGGCTGTGAGTTTTTCATATATGGTTCCTATAAGGTTGCAGTATGTTCCCTTGAAACCTATTTTGTTGAGAGTTTTTATTATGAATTTGTGTTGTACTTTGCCAAGTGCTTTTTCTGCATCTATTGAGATGATCATACGGTTTTTATCCTTTCTCTTGTTAATGTGATATGTTATATTGATTGATTTGTGAATATTGAACCACCTTTGCATCCCTGGAATAAATCCCACTTGATTGTGGTGATTAAAGATGAAAGAAAGCTTCCAAGTTCATTCTACAAGCCTGAATTACCCTGAAAACAAAATCAGACAAAGACACTACAAAAAAAGAAAACTACAGTCCAGTATCTCTGGTGAACATAGATGTAAAAATCGCCAACAAAATATTAGAAAACCAAATCCAACAATACATTAAAACAAGAGATCTGTCATTAATTTTTTTATTAATGACTTTATTTATTTATTTATTTATTTATTTATTTATTTATTTGAGAAAGAGAGCACTCTCATGAGCAGGGGGGGAGGACAGAGAGAGATAAAGAAGCAAACTTCCCACTGAGCAGAGAGTGCAATGTGGGGCTGGATCCCAGGATCCTGATATCTTGACCTGAGTCATAGGCAGATGCTTAACCCACTGAGCCACCTATGTGCTCTGGGTCTGTCTTTAATGTTTGCTTTTCAGAATTTCATTAGAAATGAAAATATTCAGGAGAATATATCTATGTCTATGTGTGTGTTTATAACTATATCTATATTCATATTCATCTATGTCAGCATGGGAATCACAGCATGAGCACGCCTGACTGGTCATTTTCAGCCAAATGAGTTGATTGTGAGAGCAGATGTTGAAGGATCAAGTGTAATTCGGCACCTACAAATGCCCAATTGATTCTATTATTGAAATAGATTAATGTTGGACTTTGGGCTATTAGGTAACCACTCTGTGTATCAGTTCCCTCATTGCAAAGTATTAATATAGTACTATAGCCTACCTCCTTGGGATGTTGGAAGATTAAATGAGATAATGCATGTGAAGAGCTTGATACAGTTCCTGGCACTGAGTAAATGCTAAGCAATGCTGGATATTAAGGAAATATGATTTCATCATATTATAAACATTTGATTTTAACTTTTGGCTACAAGAACATTAGGTATCAAAAGATTAAAAATTGTTTTTCTAAAAACATTAAAAATTACTTTTTCTACCATGACTCTTTCAAGTTAAAAGGAGAGACCAAAAAGTGGACTCTGAAATATTTTGTCTGTGAATTTGAGTTGTTCATAAAAGTCCACCTAAGTAATCTCAGCTATTGCTAAGACAGCCTAAAGAAGTAAATCTTTCCATGACCTGGATTCTAGCTACAGTTTTCTGCTAACTAGCTATAGGATTTAGAAGTGACATTAATGCCTGGGTCCCAGCTTTGTGAGTTCTACCATGAAAGAATTTACTAGACAATCTCTCAGAGTCATTTTAGCATTCAAATTCTAATATTTAATAACTTTAACAACATGCGAAGTGGACATACTTTTCATACACATAAGGGCTAAAAAAAATCCATTCAATATTTCATGTAGACTTTTGTACCAGGTCATGTACATAGCAGGACTTAGAGCACCCAGAGGTTGGAGACACAATCCATGCCCTCAGGGAGCTTCTGATAGCAGTGTGGTTACATTCCTGTCGGTGTTTGCATATTTTTAAAAAATGAAGTAACAGGAAGCTGTATTTCAAAATGTTGAGGAAAAGTTAGAGGAGATAGTTAAGTTGCTAAAATTCTCATGATGATTCATTAAAAGATCTGGAAACAGGTATCTCATGTGTTCTATGTTCATCCTCTTGGGGGCTCCTCTGTCAGAACAGGCCAGATGCACTTTCCAGACCCTTAAAATGTTGCTGTCACAAATATATCTCATATCAAAGAAAAGCTGCTGGTCATTAGATGTTACTTTCTTAGAAGATCAGAATCCATGAGAACATATAAAATATTAATGCTTATAATCACAGGGGGTACCCACATAGAATGTTCTTTTAGTATGATTAAAAGACACCTGAAGGGGAGTCCAAAGGAAAATAAAAGCCAGCTTTTAAGTTAAGGTGATAGAAGTGAACATTGACCCCCTCCGCCCCCCCAGATCAACTTTCTGTGGGCATCTCTGCATGATTATCTTTCCTCCTGGACAGAGTTGGGTCTGGCAATGGGCCCTTCCTTAGTTCTAATCTATGAGGCAACATTTTCAAAAATTATTTCCGAGTTATAATGCTAATATTTTTATACCAAGTTGCAATCAAAATAGCTTGCTAAATTTTCAAATTGCCAAGACTCTTTATCTCTGTGAATTTGCCTTGGAATACAAGTCTCAAGCCACAAACTTGTGCACATACATCATACCATATATAACCGAGCATAACCCTGTGTAGATGGGACTGTCTGAGGCCTTCCCACACCATCCTGAGGATGTGTAAAATTCCTTTTGCAGCATTTTCCCTGTTTTTGCAGACTCCCGTTTCACATCTATCATATGCATAATCATATCAAGCTGTGAAACAAACAATACAAAACAAAACAAAAAAAGCCTTGAAGTTGACATGCTTGTATACATTAGACATTTGATTTTGTAACTAGCTGGAGGGCTAAGACCATGTAGAAGACCTTAAATTCTTTTCCCTGGGCTGCTTTGAATCATGACCTTATGGTACAACATTTAAAATCCTGCTCTTCCAACTTCCTTTCCTCTCTCGACCTTTTAGTCCTGTGTCAGATTTATGATGCTTATGAGAGGTGATATAGTAAGGTACAGAATGCCCATTAAGGGATTATTTTCAGGATTGTGATTAGTTATATTAAGAATAGTTCTTTTTAAAGATAAAGTTACTTTTGATAACATATTTTATTTAACCCAGTGTCTTAGTTCAGGCTGCCATCACAAGATACTGTAGACTGGGTGGCTTCAACAAGGAACATTGCTCACATTTTTGGAGGCTGGGAAGTCCAAGAACAGGGTGGCAGCATAATTGGATCCTGCTGAGGGCTCCACCTTCATGACCTAATTATCCCTTAAAGGCCCTACCTCCAAATACCATCCACACTGGGAATTAGGGTTTCAACATAAGAATTTTTCTGGGGAAGATACAGAAGCGTTTGGTCTATAGAACCCAGTATATCCAAAATATTATAGTTTCAATATGTAATCAACATGAAAATATTAATGAGATACTTAAATGTTCTTTTTATATTAAGTCTTCAAAATCCTCTGTGTATTATACACTAAAAGACACCTCAAAATGGATGCTAACTTTCCATTAGCATTACTTGAACATTATTCATGTCATAAAATTTACATTTGAAAAAGTAAATGTGCAAACCCAAAATGTCCTAAACATATTGAAGGTCTTCCAAACATTCAAATACAAAAAAAAAAAGTAGCAAATACCAGTCTTTAGATCTAAACTTAAATTTAGTACAATCAAGTAAAATTTAAAATTCAGTTTCTCAATCACGTTAGCCATATTTCAAGTACACATATGATTGGTGTCTACCAGAGTGGACAGCATAGAGACTTTTTTATTTTACTCATATCTGGTTAGACTTTACTAGAAAATAATATTTAACTCTAGAGTTAAGAGCTAAGGAGAAATAGAGATAACTTTGAGAAACAAGTGAATGTCACTCCCCAAAATTTAATATTTTATAAGTTTTGTGAGAATATGACCCGCAAGGTAGGAAGTGGCTTCCTGTCCTGTAGAGAATGTGTGATCTAGGAGAAGCCCTTCTCCATCTCAAACCACAGCCAGACATAATGAATAGACTTCAGCTCTAAAGGGAGAGATCGTTTAGCTGTGAGAAAAGACTTTTTCCTATTCTGAATAGGAAATCATGAGAGCTCTGTCCCCTGAGCTCATTAAAATTCGGGCAAATGTACCTCTGTCTGAGATGATTTAGTTGCAAGCTTCCAGAAGGACCAAGGGATTGCATCAATGTTCTCTCAAGGTCTCTCTTCCTGCCTGATTCTCTGATTCTTGGATAACCCGTGGGTAGAGAGGCCACATGCCAGCTGTTTTTAAATGTTGCTATTGGAAGAACAATTAATCTGTCTGATTATGTGACTGGCTCTATAGAGTTTTCTTTTATTCTTCTTGCCTGAGAATGTGTTAATAATCGAGCAAGTGCTCAACTATGAAATTAGGAAAGTTCTGGAGTGGTAGAGGAATCCTTTCCATGGCTAAAAGTGTGATCAAGGTCAATTGACAGTAAATCCCATGTGCGTCTCTGAGGGGCACACACAGAGATCTCATTTAAGTGGTCTGCAGAAGACTGCTGAGGCCAAGGACACATCCACATTGAATTAAATGCAGAGTCAGCCCATTGATCCCACTTGGAAATCATCTTGGGTAGCTTTAATTGTTGGCAGTGTAGCTGAATCATGAACAAAAAGAGCATCTTGGATCTGGACCTAGATTGAAGCATCCAATTCTCTATAATATCAGTTCTAGTTTATCTTAGAAGGTTCATTAATCCAGAGTACTTAGGACTTGCCAGTTCTAAAATGAATGATTCTAGAAACTGGAAAACATCTCTGGCTGATGTCATCAAAACCTTTATTCCTGGATAAGATTTAGTTAAGGTTTTCCCTAAACCATTTTTATCCTTGGTCCAGGGAAGTCTGAATTATTAAATGTTATAATTGCTTTTAAAACATTATGTATATGAAACTGAAAGTTCTCCGTGTTTTGGCTGAGATTAGGCGTGAGTTCTCTGGATGAGACAGTTGTTAGGAAACAGTGGTGGCAAGGACATCCAAGTTGCATAACGACCCTAGTCCTCTTGTGGAGCTGAGAGTAAATAAAAAGTAGAGTCCAAAAAAGGCAGCAGTCTAGGATTTGCTCTGAGGTTAGATCCCATCATACTCCTATGTGAAACATGTATTCATTTAAATACTGTTTTGGTGAGAGAGTGCTGGGGAATTTTGGCCCTTGGAACAAGGGCAGTGACCAAGTGCCCCAGTATTGACCATGTTCCTCAATATTTGACTTACCTGAACAGATGCAAAATGTTAAGTTTGATAAGTGAACAGCTAGGCAAACTTGTGAGAGGGAGTAATTAAATAGTCAACTGATATTCACTGCTGCATACCAGAAATCAAAACATTTAGAACTGGAAAGTATTTCCCTGGTGCAGGAAAAGGAAAAGAGGAAGGTCCACACTGTAGGCATGCACAGCATTCCCATGAGATATCACAGTGGAGGATCTCTGGGTTTTATCTTGACCTCCATGGTATCAGGTCTCTGAATATTGGGAGAGGGTAGGGGGGTAGTACATTAAGGAGAGTATGTTTCACATTTAAATGTATGTTCAGCTGTACTTATGAGCATGTAGTGGAGCAAGCATAAGAGAAAACAATGAGTTCTGACTGTGATACCAACAGCACTACACTGGAACCAGACTTGCCCAAGCTTCAGAGAGAAAAAGATGAATTAGAAAATCCAGCTAGTTTATCCAGACTTATTATTTTATAGTCCATTGTTTTATAGAGTTTTAGCAAAGCCACAAGGGATTTCTCCTGTGTGACTTTTTGGTCCTCAGGGATGATGATCTGGCCTTAAAGTAACAATAGTTACTTTCATATAATTTTCTCTATAACATTGAGCTGATGACAAGACCTTTTATGTCAGTGACATTGCTAAATCTGGTACTCTAGAATAGTTGCTGTGTAGGGATGTGAAAAACAAGGGAAGATGAACAAAAGAACTGTTAACTTCATCACACTAAACCCAAAAACAAAAAAATTTTTTAGCTAATGTATCTTGACCAGGATTTTAAGCCAAGACTTAAATTAGTTTTAAGAATAACAAACATATCGTATCTCTGAATTGTCTAAAGATTCACGTTGTCATCTCCAAAGTTTTCCACTACAGAGATTTATGCTGTCATTAGATCTAATTATGAATTAGTGATTGATTCATTTAGGGAATAACTCAACCAAATGGCAGTGAATTGAAAAATGAGCAGGCCCTGAAGGGACACATTGGCAGTGATAACTAATTCTATCTGCTGATGGGAATCAGCATAGGTCATTCAGAAAATAGCCCTGGATGGAACAAATTATTCACCTTCAATCCAATCCATAGTGAGTGGTTTCCTTAGCCTTGCACTACTGACATCAATTAACCCTCATGGCATTCTTTAATTATTTGAAATCTCCAGGCATACCCCATCCTTCTAAGGTAGCTATCCAGAATTTTCAAATTTGTTGTGCTTTCTTTGCAAAGGCTTTAAACTAAACAGTTGTACTATTTTCACTGTCTAGTCCTTTTTTTGAAGTTTTATTCATTTATTTAAGAGAGGAGGGTGAAAGACAGAGGGGGAAGAAGGAGAAGAAGATGGAAAGAATCCCAAGCAGACTCCCCATTGAGACTGGAGCCTGACATGGGGCTCTATCCCACGACCCATGAGATTATGACCTGTACAAAAACCAAAAGTCAGGTGTTTAACTGATTGTGCCACCCAGGTGCCCCTCACTCTTTATTCTTAAGAGCACCCTGTCCATCCCATGTTGGTGACTTGTTTGCTGCCCTACTGAGTATATCTTGAGATTTTATAAAATGAATTCAAGCCTTCAACAAATTCTTGAGAAACTCTAGGTTAACAGCTGCATTAGTTTGGTGATGTATATGGTCGTATTAAAGATGTATTAATTGCACTTAAGGATTGATTTTACTAGAGAGTCCATAGGAAAGAGCCTACACAGAACCAACTATTGCTCTGTCATCTCATCTTTTACAGAGGCTACTGTGGTGGGGGGTGGTGTGGAGAGACCCTCGAAGGGTAAATGATTCCATATAAATTTCTTCAATTGCTAACAGCTTTATAATTCCTGCTGTGAGCTATCAACTACACTCGGATTAGCTTTAATGGGGAGCTCTGTACCGAGAGTTCTGCGGCAGAACCCCCTAAGGAGAGCTGATTATATATATTTTTTCAAATGCTTACTAAGGGATGCATACTTAAGAGTGAATTGTAACCTTTTCAAAATTGACATTTCAAAAGAAAAAACAAATACTGAGTAACAGGTGGAGGAGGAGGAGGAGGAGGAAATTGCATACATAGAGGAAAGGATCACATCAGAAGGACCCCTTGTTCCTAACAAGCATTCCATTGAGTGGAATCACCTTTCTCGCTCTCTCTCCTTTTTTCCATACCAGTATATTCCTCTTCTTTGGAACGGAATAGCATTTGGTGCTGATTAGAGGTGTTTAAATCAAAACTTTAATTGGAAGAGTTCCTGGTGTCTTTTCACTATATAAATAATTGAAAATTATATTTAATTTATTTTTCTCACCCATATTTTATCCATTAAAAATTTAATAACATTATTTTACTATCAGACATGACCCAAGTAAATGGTTTCAGGACTTGTTAAGTAAATTCCTATATTGGACTCCTGGGTGGCTCAGTGGTTGAGCACCTACCTTCGGCTCATTGCATGATCCTAGAGTACTGGGAAAGAGTCCCACATCAGGCTCCCTGCATGGAGCCTGCTTCTCCCTCTTCCTGTGTCTCTGCCTCTCTCTGTGTCTCTCCTGAATAAATAAATAAAATCTTAAAAAAAAAAAAAAAGTAAATGCCTATAGTTTTTTTTTTTGTATATTTTTTTATTGGAGTTCGATTTGTCAACATATAGCATAACACCCAGTGCTCATCCCGTCAAGTGCCCCCCTCAGTGTCTAAGTTTAAGTTAGGTCCGTTCTTAGTATTTTCTCTATAAATTACACATGGAAGACAGCTTTCCATGGTAAGCATACTCCTGCCATGGGTGTAACTACACCATAATTACCAATCTTCTCTGTTTCTTTCTCAAATAGGAATATAGCACTGTTGTTTCCTCTATTTGTCAGGACTGCAAACGTAAAGTTTGTCAAAACACATAATATCTATACTGACTTAAGAATCAGGAATTAAGAATAACAGGAACCTGAAACTTCTCCATTGTCTCGGAAGCAGTAGAGGTGGTCCTGCCGTAGAATGGGAGCAATGGGGCATGGGAGAGCTACTGTGGGAACAGAAGAGTTAGAAGTTGAACTGGTGCTTATGGAAAGTTGCCAGACAGGCCTAGGGATAAGATGTGGAAGTAGAGCTATCTGAACAGGAAAGAGATGGCCAAGATTTAGAGAATATTAATCTGACAGCAGTGTTCAGCGAGAAAGATGGCAGGATTGAGGGCCTAGGATTGGAGAAATTAATGAGGAAGAAAACACAGTGGTCTAAGAATGAGATAAAAGAACCGCAAACAGTAGGGGTCGTACAAGAATATTAGAAGGATACCATAAAATAATACAAAAGAATCATTTACATGGTGACTAAATATATCTGGTGAAGGTGTAATAGAGTCAGAGATGATGCTGAGGTTGCCTTCTTAGAGAATTGTGTCCATCTCACTTTGTATTCCTGATGCTGAACATAGGATACACATCACCCTAACACTTAGAACACATGCTAAACAATCCACATTCATGCTTGAAATGAGATAAAGAGAACTCCAAATTTCTGTATTACATAATAATACTTTATATATAGGCGAGGTTGTGGAGGGAACTAACAAATTATGTGAGTGGAATCCCCCTTCTCCACTATCTTACCACTATTAATAATATGCATAATTACTTTTATTATGTAAAATAATCAATAACACATTTTTGCTGGGATATCAGAAAGAGGAGCCTATTTTGTGAGGAAGATGATGAGTTTTATTTTAGAGTTTGAGTCAATTGTAGGTCATTTAACTGGAAATGTCCAGAAGGTTGTTTAGAAAGCAAGATCAGAGCTTTAGATTTTGATTGTAGTTGATGGGGAACAGGGCTAGTGGAGGACAAAACACAGCTGATATCCCACAAACAACCCTGCCCCCTGCCCAGCGTGGGATATGTGTGACCTTCCTCAGGAAGTTTCCAATTGTCTTAATGCCTTGCACAAGGGAAAAACAATCTTTAACTTGACAATGGCAAGGCCTCCAGTATCCTGTAGGTCTTCCTTAGCATATGAAAGTTTTTTTGAAATCTCCCTTTTTCATACCTCCCCCAACTCCCAGGTATACAATCAGCCACCCTTACAAGCCCAGGGCAGCCGCACTTCCTGCCCATGCCATGGGTCCTGTCCGATGCTTTAGTAAAACCACCATTTTGCATGAAAGACATCTCAAGAATTCTTTCTCTCTCGGTCATCGTCTGGGGACCTCACTTATATTCTAAAACTTCACTGTAGAGATTTATTTTTCTCACTTTTTCTTTCTTTATTTTTTATTGATTTATTCTTATATAACTCATCCCACTCCAAAAGGGATTTGAGGAAGCTTATAAAAAACACTCATATTATCACTAAATGAAATAAATTCATGGAAAATTTTGTTGGAGAGAGGGTATGAGTAGGAAAAAAAAAAACAACAACTGTGCCATGCACAAGTTTATTCTATCACTCTGTTTTGCATTGTGGTCAGTGGTGGTCACACATTTGCTTGTGTGGTCGAAGCTTCCCGCTGGAAGCTTTGGTCAAAATAAAGAGGAAAATATCAACATTTATAAAAGTTGTAGAGTAGAGAAAATAAAATTAAACCAGATGTCAAGAAGTACAGTTTTCTTACAGTCCCCACAAAGACATCTTTCCCATTGCAGCTACAAAGGAGCCATTATATAATACAATGGACAACAATGAGAGGAGCATTTCTCCCTGTACTAAGTATAGTGGAGAATTTCACAAAACCTTTTCTTAAAATGTTCCTCAGTGCATCCATTTTACCAAATAGTGCCATTGGGTTTGAATCTATCTTTTAAAATTATTTTTTTATTGTTTTCTCCTTACACTAGCTCATAAGTTTATTGAACATTGTAGGGGTTGAGGAGGAAAATTTCCCCTTACCCCTCAGAATTCTTCTGGCTGGTTCAAGAATTAAGTTGACAGGAGACAAATTAACAGAAGAAAGTCAAAGGTTAATTACTTACATAAGAAGAATCCATATAAACCTAAGAGATCCCAAATAAGGTCAGGCAAAATGAGGTTTAATGATGTCCTATGCTAAGGAGAGGGATGGGATTCTGGGGGCACAAATGGGAGGAAGGCTTTTAACAGGAAGGTGGGAGAAAATGGTTAGAAGACAAAGGCTGCCCCATATATAGATAAGTTTCTTAGATAAAAAGAAGTCTGTAAATAGTTCCCTTCCCTTCTGGTACAGGCCCCTCTTTCCAATGTAAATTTAGGCAAATGAGTATGCCCTGAACCTGCTGGGTTTTGATTGCTTTTAAATCAGAATAATCATGCCAAAATTGTACATTTCCAGGATATTTGTCCTAAACCCCTTCACATTTTACTTTTTGTTCAACAAAAGAAAAATTTTGTCTTATCTTTATATAGAACAACAGCTTTTCTTCTGAACATGAATATAACCATTTAAAGAGCAATTTGTAAATAACCTGGAGAGTTGAATACATATACATGGTCTGAGTTCACAATTCCAACTTTGATGGATAGACCCTATGAAAACTCTCACACATATACTAAAAAGCATACTGGCTGTAATGGGGAGAAATCGAATGCAATCAGTTGACCTTTCCATAAAAGGTTTGCTAACTAAACTAGCTAATTATTTAGAAACTTATCATATATATGTCAAAATGAATGAGCTAGATATACATATATCAACATGAATAAAACTGGAAACATAATACTGGAAAAAGAAGGAAAGTTGCAAAAAAGATACATACAACACGATACCACTC
Organism: Vulpes lagopus; assembly: GCF_018345385.1. Taxonomy (NCBI): domain Eukaryota; kingdom Metazoa; phylum Chordata; class Mammalia; order Carnivora; family Canidae; genus Vulpes; species Vulpes lagopus. The sequence goes on along the minus strand of NC_054832.1, from coordinate 67,550,934 downwards.
ATATAAGTGTTTGAAACAAAATATATTATATATGGCTTACATATATACTTGAATAGATAGTAAAAATATAAAAATATACATAGAGATGATGGACACCAACTTCAAACAGTGATTACCCCTAGAAAGGACAAACAAGGAAGTGGTTGTGAACAGGACATTAGCCGCAATGCTTTATTTATGCCTCAGGAAAAGAAAAGGAATCCTGGTATGAATATAGTGATAAGTACATTATATGTATTTGAAATAATTCATAGTTAAAATAAAAATAGAGAAAATAAGATGAGATCATTTAGACATTAATAATTTTCTCCAAATATATTAAGATTTTATCAGATGATGTCATGAACGTTAAATCAACTATATAAAGCTTATAAAGCAATTAAGATCTATGTTAAAAACTTTCTTAGATATTTAAAAGATTGTTGCTAGTGGTCTTCTTATCTAAATTTCAAAAATCTGAGTTAATTATTGATAGAACCACAATTATATTTTCCTATCTATGAATTCAAAGATTTGCAGGGAATGTAACTCTGTTCTGACACAGGGTGAAAGCATGACAGTTGTGTATAGTTAGTGAAATGAATATGTCTCATATTGAACTTTTGAGTGGGAATCAAACAACAATTCACATTAAATAACTGGCAGTTTTAATAGGGCACAAGTTACAGTGTGACTTTTAAAACACCTTCCTTTTGTGCCCAATATGTACATCATACCCAGGTTTATGGGGCCATACCCCATCTGAAGATTGTGTCTGGTACATTGTATGAGAGGGATTGATCCTAAGAGTGGATCAGAGAGGGCAACCTGCAGGAAGAAAGCCCTGGAACCTATGGAATGAGAGAAAGATTGAAAGAATGAGAATTTGAGTGAATGAGCACAAGATGGGAAAGGAGGGGCATATATAATAACAATATTCAGTGTGCAAGACAAATATAAATATAGAAGGATGACTACAGAGGACAGAATGGGGGGGGGGGAAATTTTTGGATTCTACAGAGAACCAGAGTTGAGCTCAAATACATAAGTACTTTCTAACTTAGAGCATTCCAGAAGTGGAATGAGCCCCTACACCAAATTTCCCATCATAGCAAGAAGCTGACTATTGATTAATTAGGAGCATTTTAAAGTAGAATTCTGCATTGGAAGAGAGGTTGAACTGGATTCCCTCTGATTATTATATATCTGTTCACATACAGGGCAACATTTTAAGTAATGGATTGTTTGATTTCTTTGTAGTACTTGACACTAGCTTCCCAGAAACCAGATCAGCTTCTAAGATATTCACAAAGGAGTATTTAGTGTTATTTAGCATTATTGATCTCCAAACTTTACTTGATGAGGAAAACAAAAATGCCATGATCTTGTGTAAATATAGAACCATAGAACATTAGGTCTAAAATGGACTTCATGTGAAAAGTGAGAAGGCCAGAGTCTTCAGCCCTTCCCAGGGCTTTTTAGTTAGTAATGGGCAGAGCACTGTTCCTTGATAAAAGCTCCTCAGTTCTTTCTATCTTGGTTAAAGCTAGGCCCATAGTAATCTGTATTTCAAGAATGACAACAATGAAAGTCTCTGAAGCCACCCTCCTGCATCCCCCAGCCACACACTTCTTGACATGTACTCCCCCAGATGAACCAATATTGGGGATCTTGCCTCTGTGGCAAGCATTAATTTCATTGCCCTCCACTCATATTGTAGCATCTGGCATTTCCATGTATGATCACACCAGTGTCTCTAAGAGGTAAACCTTGGTCTTTCTGATCCTTAGACTGGAATCCCTTTATGGAATCGCCATACCAGATGTAGAGGAGCTCATGACTGCATATGTGACAATCCCATCCAATCAACCTCCCCACCTGGGCTGTGGTGAAGCCCAGAATCTCCCATCTCAGTTTCAGCCAAATGACTCCACAATCAAAGGACTGGACCTTTGGTGAAAGCTAAGTAAATGAAGCAGCCAGACCTACTCTGAGCATCACCTTGAGGTTTACTGCTTCCTCATTTTTCTTTTTTTGTTTTTTGTTTTTTGTTTTTTGAGATTTTTTTTCTTTGCATTCTTGTCTTATGGACTTACTTTAAAGAGCAAAATGCAATATAGTATGGTAATATATGTGACTGCATCTTTCTCTCTCTCTCATTATTTCAACATAGGAAGTTTGTCTATTTGCATAAATCCATAACACTTTCATTTCAATTACTGGGAGGGCAAACACAAAATTTCATGATAAATTTAGTAGATCTTGGTGCATCAGACAGGATGTGATGAATCACTGAAAGAAATACATCCATCTTTTAACTCCTTTGCCACTCCCCAATAGTAGCAAAACTGGAGGCAGGAAAAAGCTTTGTATATCAAATAAAAAATGCATCAAGTATTTAAAGAAATAGAATCTACACAGTACAAATAGGTAGGACATATTTTGAAAATCTATCAAATGTAACAAGTAATCTTGATTTTCTAAAGTTGACACTTCTGCTCTTGCATTCAAATCCTTGGACCTTTTTATAGGATGTTGGAGTTGAGATCAACACACAGTGGACTTTGGGATCCCTGGGTGGTGCAGCGGTTTAGCGCCTGCCTTTGGCCCAGGGCGCGATCCTGGAGACCCGGGATCGAATCCCACATCGGGCTCCCGGTGCATGGAGCCTGCTTCTCCCTCTGCCTGTGTCTCTGCCTCTCTCTCTCTCTGTGTGTGACTATCATGAATAAATAAAAATAAAAAAAATAAAAACCTTTAAAAAAAAAAAAACACACAGTGGACTTTAATATTTTCAAAAGTAAGGGACAGTGGTACTGCTCTTGCATTCAAATCCTTGGACTTTTTCATAGGACGTTGAAATTGAGATCAACACACAGTGGACTTTAATATTTTCAAAAGTAAGGGACAGTGGTACTTCTTGCATTCAAATCCTTGGACTGTTTTATAGGATGTTGGAGCTGAGATCAACACACAGTGGGCTTTAATATTTTCAAAAGTAAAAAAAATATATATTTTCAAAAGTAAGGGACAATGGTAGACACTCCTGATTAACCTGAAACTTGAACATATTACATAGCAACTGTAACTCTTAAAACATTAGTTGTCACATTTTGTTAGGTAACTGCTATTGATTGAGAATGATATAAAAGGAGAAAAATCTCCATATCACACTTTCTGTTTCTTCAGGTAGGTTATACTCATATTTCAAGTCTATCTTCCATTCTTAAAGATTAGAACTTAAAACATTTAAAAATAAAATTGAAAGAAGTCACGATGTGCAGAAATAAAAATGAGTCATGTCATATAAACAGAAAATATGTATTAAGAGCTTAGACCTTTATATTCACATTCCTTAAATATAGAGGATTTTTTATTAAATTTAAATCACTTTATATTTGGATTTTTTTTTTCTCAATTTGGGAAATGTATCTGCCACATCTTGATAAACACATTGCTCAGAATGCTAGATCCCAGAGATGCTGCTGCTTTTTTTTGAGTGTGTTGTTAGGATTCCAAATGCCCTGAAAAATCAAATACAAGATAGTCAAAAGACAAATGAAAACAAAGGGAAAAGGAAAATTATTTTGTTTTGTTTAATATATCTCTACCCCAGTTGACCGTTCTAGATGAACTTAGTTTTAAGGCATTGCCTTTAAATAGTATGTAGACAACTTTGTAATTTTTACACGTTATTATATTTCCTTTTTAAAATTTTGTTATTTATCAGGAAACCATCCACTCTATTTTATTCTTAAAGCATTTTGAACGTTTATTTTTCTATCACAGTGAAGGCCTCATAAAAGCTAGTAGCCATGCGGACAGGGACTGGCTCTGCCGATCATCCTTTGGGGTTCCCTTGTATGTAACAATTGCTTCTTTCAATATTCTCTCCTGTCTTTAACTTTTAACATTTTAATTACAGTAAGTCTTACTGTGAGTCTCTTTGGGCTCATCTTCTTTGGAACTTCCTGGACCTTATATGTCTTATTTCTTTCCCCAGGTTGGGAAAGTTTTCATCTACTATTTCTCAAACAAGATTTTTGCCCCTTTCTCTCTTCTCCTTCTGGGACTCCTACAATGTGAATGTTAGTCTGCTTGATGTTGTCCAAAAAGTCCCTTGAGTCATGTTCACTTTTTTTTTCCTATTTTCTGCTCTGATTGCATGAGTTCCACTGCTTTGTCTTCAATATTTTCTTCTGCTTCATCCAGTATGCTGTTGAACCCTGCTGGTGTATTTTTCAGTTTAGTTATGGTATTCTTCAGCTCTGTGATTTCTCTTTGGTACTTTCCATCTCTTTATTGAGGTTCTCACTGTGTGCATCCGTTCTTCACTCCAGTTTGGTAAGCATCTTTATCAACATTACTCTGAACTCTTCATCAGGTAAATGACTTACGTCCATTACATTGAGGTTTTCCCTGAGATTTCATCTTGTTCTTTCATTTGAACATATTCATCTGTTTCCTCATTTTGCTCATACTCTTGTTTCCTCTGCGTTGGTTCTATATAGTAGATGAAACAGCTGTCTCTCCCAGCTTGTAGGAGTGGTCTTGTGTAGGAGACAACCTTGTCATTCAACGCTGGCCCTGTTCTGGTCTTTCAAACTTTTGTGCTTACCCAAGCAGCCTATTGTATTTTAATAGCTCCCAGTAGTTGAGGGTGTGCCAAGACTTGTCCCTAAAGGATCACAGTCAGCACCTAGATTCAGACTGTTTGGAAGCCAGACTCTCAGGCAGCAGCTTTTAAAAGTACAAATATATCTGTTCTGTGGGATCACAAGTGTAAGCCCTGCTGGCCAGGTCATCTGATGGTGTTTCCTGGGTGGCAGTCATAAAACTTAGGGCTCTAGATAGTGTATAAGCTCCTTCCTGGGAGGTACTGGTAAGCTGGCAGGTAGAAGAGCACCAAGATGGCATTCATAGTCTACATTCCTTGAGAGCACTTCCGTAGTTTACTAGATGTGTACCAAACCTGAAGCTTCAGGCCAGGCAATGAGGCCTCTTCACAGAGAGTCTGAAGGGTGTGCCTCAGTCTCCTGTCGACACAGTGCCCTACTGGTGGTAACCTGCCAAGAACCATCTCTTCAGTTGCTACAGTCCTGTGGGACTCAGAAATGCAAACCTCCCTGCCACTAGAGCTGTGTGGTCAAGTGGTGTCCCCGGGGTATAGTTGCAAAAACTGAGGTGACAGACGTAAAGGCTAGCCATGTAAGACTTCCTCCAGGAGACACTGGTGTTCTGGAGTGTGCAGAGGGAGAAGATGAAGGCAGTGCCCACCCTCCATGCTCTCTGGAAAGGATTACACTCAGTTCCTAGATAGGCATTTAATTAGAGGCCTGCAGCCATGATACTTAACTAAAAGTCCTCCTTCATAGAAAGACTGAGCTCCTGGGTCTCTACTTCTTACCGTGCCCTAAGTATGGTAGCTATTGTGAAAACTCTTTGTTGGTTATGATCCTGTGGGACCCACAGGCATGAGCAGCACTGGCCGCCAGAGCCAGACAATGTAAAGGCATCCTCTAGCTACAGCTGCAAATATCAAGGAACCATACAGGGGTCTGATTTCCTTTCTAGGTGTCATCAATTATTACAACCCCATGGGCACACATCTGATGTACATAAGCCTTCTTGGTCTTCAGAGTCAAGCAGACAAGAGAAATCCCCTGGGTGGCAGCTCCCCAGATCAGAGCACCAGATGTGTAAAAGCTTCCTTCTGGGAGATACCGGTGCTCTGGATCACAACAAAGGGAGAGCATAAAAATGGCATCCACCATTCTCTGTCCCCAGAGAATGTTCCAGCAGGCTCTTAAATCTCTGTGTTAAATTAGATGCTGTACTTTGGGCATCCCGGTCAGCATCCTTTTCCTAAGTTCTGTCTCTCTGCTACATCAGCCTTCCTCACTGATGAGGAAGTTGTGAGGATCAGAGTTAGGGAGCCAAAGACCAAAAGTTCTGGAGCCTATACACGTGTGTCTCTCTCTGGGACACAGTAGCAAAATCCCCTGGCTACATCCACAGCTGGCTAGGGTCCTGAGGTTACCTTACATCCTTTTAATAAGTCATAAAGGTTAGATCATGGTAGGTAGCCAGGTAACCTCTGGCTCTCTCTGTCCCTTTCTACCTGTGTTCGGCACACTACACTCTGCTACATACACCTAACATGTCTCATAGGTTGGTACTAACATATCTTTAAAACAACATAGGAATTCCGCCTGTCTTTCCTAAGTTATTTCCTTCAACGCTTAGATAGGATTAATTGCTCCTTCTGTGTACTCCCAGCCCATCAGGACTTTCTGTTTTTTAATAACAATGCCACCATGTTCATTGTGGGGTTTTCCCAACACTGGGTACTTAAAGGACAGGGATCATGATCTCTTTTCTGTTGTATCCCCAGCCCACTATCTGGTGCAGAGTAGGTGGCTTATGTATTTTTTTCTGGGTAAAGGAATGAAGGACTAAATCAACCCCCAAAATAGTTTAAGATGCAATGACATAGAAATGATTTGAAGAAAAAAAAAAACAGCTGGTGGGATTTTTCTACCAACTCCATTCAAAATGGTGTCTGGTTTGATTGGAGATGAGCAGACAGACTGGAGGGAAATGACCAACCCCACCCTGAAGAGCAGCAGCACAACTGCCTACTTTCCTCTGTGAATGTAGCTTTCAGCTCCACAAAAGTGTGCTCCCTCCTGGGGAAGAGGAAGTCTGGATGATCCCCCATGTACCCAACTGCCTGCCAAGTGTTATCATGACTGCCCAGTTCCCTCAGATAACAGTCATAAAGTAGAGACTCAATACACCTCACCTCTGTGTCTGGGAAAACAGGTTGTTATTTGGAATCTTCTTGTGAGCCCCAATGGACATGTTCTTTTAACCAACTTTGGCATCTGTCCTTGGCTTAAAGCTCCCAATCTGGTGCTTTCTTCCTTGAACAGAGCTCGGTTTGGCAAGGGGTTCTATTGAATTATTGTTTTTCAGGGACATCCGTGAGAAATGAGATGATCATCTAACATGTACCATGGCATCACATTGACCGTGACTGCTAACTGAAGGACCCTCATGGTGCCTGGCAGAGAGACAGACTTAGCCATGCCAAGGCTGTGATCCGGTTTCACCAAGCATACCCTACACAGTCCCCTGTACTGAGGCTTCGTGCCTGCATGAGCCAGTCCAAAATATAACATCTATATTTGTGCTGCAGCCCCAACAGGGAGAGGAAAACTGCATTATAATGAATGTGTGCATTGCTAGCTACAGCATAATAAACATGATGCTATAATTATCCATGTATTCATAGAGCTGGGAAGCTAATCTCTTTAAGAATTAGTGTCCCTGGAAGACAGGTTCAGCATTTTGCATGTGTTTTGCGATGATACATGGCTTTGTCCTATGTTTACTTGTGTCAGCATTTTGTCTGTATCATATTGGAAATATTTTTGTAGGTAAGTCTCATTAGAAGTCAGTATGATTTATCATTTTCTCATTTTATCATTTGGCTCTGCCTTTCAGTTCCACTCCATGAGAAAGTTTATTAATGTAGCCTAAGACTTAATTAGGGTTCGCTCTCCCCAGAACCTTCTGGAGGCTCCTCATCACTCTACATTGAGTTTACAAATTGAGATTAGTGATATTTGAGGGTATGTGTGGAAAATTCTACTCCCCATCCCGTATCAGTGTTGGGTTTGATGCTTTACATTCCAGTACTGGTGAGTCAACATTTTAGATTTGGAAGATAGTATCGCCTAGAATATTCACGTATTCATTCATTCAACAGATCTTTCACTGTCTTCCTTGTGTTACTCACTTCTCTAGATACTGTGGATACATAGATGGCCAAGCAAAAATCTCAGACATTCTAGTGAGAAAAAAATAGAAAATAAGTCAAACACAAAAAATATGTAATATCAGGAAGGGAGACAGAACATAAAGACTCCTAACTCGGGGAAACGAACTAGGGGTGGTGGAAGGGGAGGAGGGCGGGTGTTGGAGGGGAATGGGTGACGGGCACTGAGGTGGACACTTGACGGGATGAGCACTGGGTGTTTTTCTGTAGGTTGGTAAATTGAACACCAATAAAAATTAATTAAAAATAAAAAAATAAATAAATAAATAAAAATAAAGCCAAAGAAAAAAGAAAAAAAAAAAAGAAAAAAAAATATGTAATTTTGGAATGATTCTATGTGCCACAGAGGAAAAGAAAACAGGAAAACAGAAAAATGAAGAAATCTAGGAAGGGAGTTGTAATTTATCATTTGATTAGGAAAGGCTTCACTGAAACTATGACTTAAGGAAGTACTGTGTTAAAAAAAAAAGGAAGTACTGTGTTAAAGTGTGATTCTCACGGGAAAAATTGTTAAAGGATGGAATTTTAACTAGTAGTGACTAACGCCATTAACAGTTGAACCCTCCCAGGAGATTATCTTACAGTAGAACCCAACTGAATGGAAAAATGTGGAGAAATTAGATTGGGAGTCTATATGGCGACACCAAAAAAATTCTATTTTAAACGTGGCTTGGAATCACTTAGTCTTCCACGGCTGCAACACCCTTATGTGGCCATCATCCAATCCTACCTCAGAAATCAGCATTTCAAGATGGACTGGCAGAAACATCTTCAAGGAACATGAATTAGATTTGGAAGACAGTTCTCTTCACTTTGAAACCCCAGGAGAGCTCTCCCCCCTGATCTCTGCTGCTTCTTTCCTTTGTAGATGGTTTTTAGAAGCTTCTTAAACTTTTGAAACTTTTCTCCCTTTTCCTAGAGAGTGTGATCATTAGTTAGATAGAGAGGAAAAGTCAGTATGTATAAATTGGTAGTTCAGATTACATTCACAGGAATGGCAATTATTCCTGGATTTTTAAAGTCTTCTCTCTAGACTTTGAGTGAATAGAAGTCCTCCACCATGGATTTATGGAAAACAAAGTTGTGATAATAGTTTTTCTGTAGTATCATCCAATTTTTCAAACTGTCAGACATGAAAGAATGGCAGCAGACTGAAATTGAGAACTGGAGCCCACTGGAGAATGTGGAGTCCACAGAGGGCCTTGAGAGGTAGTGATTGCCCCGGCCTTCGGGTGCATCATCATCACCATGGCAACTCCATGAAAAAATGGGAAGAATGAGCTGAGCTTTGCCCAGCTACTGAGTTTTCTGAGGCTGTCTGTACTCTCTGATGATTTTCTTGCTTAGATCTGTCATTCTTTATTAAGCACTATGATCATGAAATTAAAGATCTTTGCCTCAGTAGGCTGGCTCCAATGTGTGTGTCCCAATCGGTGTGCACAGAAAGGCTGGCTGTGAACTAGACAGCAGCCATGTGTGGGAAGAATTGAGTTGCTTCCTTTGAAGGTTTGTGAGAACCAGGTGAGTGACATAGAACATCTAGACCTGTCTGAAGGAAATACATACCAGCCAAAGGGATGCTAATAAATAAAACAGCTCCCCCTCTAGGCTAACTCTGTAGTGTAATTTCTCTTTTGCAGGGAGGATATTGCTGAGTTATGAAATCTCACCCATCCACACTTCATTGTAGTTGGAAATTATGTAATTTTGATCTTAATTATATCTATCTTCCTCTCCCCCCCAAAGTACAACAAGGGATAAGTCTCATATTTGAACTTTAAAAATCATTGGCTGTTTCTCATCATTGATAACCTAACAATGGTTTTCATACTGTAGCATGTGTCAGAATTACCTGGCCAATTTGCAAAGAATACTGGGCCCCACCCCAAGATTCTCTCCTGGGTTTGGGCCCAGACATTTCTAACAATGTAGAAGAATTTATATTTGTTGATGCTGCCGCTTCTGGACTACACTTTGAGAACCACTGTTCTAACAGATACCCTTGCCTTTGCACACAGCTGCCACTTCCTGTCAGAAAAAAACTTCTTTCTTCATGGCAAAAATGGGATGACGTTCCATTTATTGTTTTTTTTTTCCTTTGTGGATTTTCTGATTTTCTGAAAGTACCACAGAATGGTCCCAAAGGAAGTGTTCCTAAGCAGCTTCTTGTGAAACCGAGCTAAACAAATAACACTCTACCCACTGCAGATGGATATTGGAATTCAAACTGATTTGTGTGCATGCTTTGTTTATGAGTAGCATTATTTATAAAACTTGGAATTGGACTGTCTTTATAGAGTCATTACCACCATTCGGTTCAACACTAAGTGATTCCTTTTTGCATTCAAAATTGATAGAGCTAACAGATGAGCACTGAGTTGAATCCATATATTGTTCATCTTATACTGTTCATCTTACTAGCAGCATATGCCATAGTACATGCCCTGTCTCAATCATATACAAATACATGTCATATGATCTCTGTCATATAATACATGCATACATATATAGACATACACACATATATGAATCATATATATGTATAATCTTTAATTTCCCTTGTACTTGCATTAAAATTTTTAAATTTAAAAGAAATGACCCTAAGTATTTTTTTGAATATAGAAACATAGTAAGCGGAGCTCTTTGGGACATGGATAAAGAATGTTTATAACATTTTTAAGAGTAAAATGCAGTAAAAAATAAATTTATCCTTCTAATGCCGTCAGAAAGCAAGGCTACAGACTCCTATGATGCCTAGCCCCTAGCTGAAGAAGAAAAGGGTGAGTTGACTCACCTGCTATCTCATTAGATCTGGAAAAAATATATATTTAAGGTATAAGCATATAGAACAGTTTTTAAACACCTATTATGTGCATGTCAGGCATTATTTTAACAATGATATTTATATATGTCCTTTCTCTCCATGGGAGATAGAACTTAATCGATTGGACTTGCTGAATTGCACTTGCTTTTAGTATATTCTCTGTAGAAATTGGATAAGGGAACCAGTAAAACAGCAGTGAATGTTTCCCAGATGTTCCAAGTGGTAGATCTGTGAACACAGTTAAGAAGGCCTGGAAATACAGATTTTGTGGCCATGAATCTGTCTCTGGAAGAACCTGTAAAACCCTCTTGAAACAGTTGCTATTTCTTTCTTGCCTCTTGAATTAAATTCTTTCAACAAATGAAAGAGTTTGGAGAGGTTGCTTGCTTAGATACTCTTAAATTGTATTTGGAACACTGGCAATAAATTTCCATTCATTTTACCCAAACTTAAATGCATTTTATAACAGTACAAACCATCCTCAGCCTACGTTCCAACAATATTCCCAACACTCCTGGAGGGGGAATTGTGATTTGTTAGCTCAGTATTGCTGAGCTCTTCCTCACTGTCAGGAGAGAGAAGATTCTAAAGACAGCAGTAATCATCAGAACTGAGGCCAGTCTCATTAGGGAGCAAGGACATGCATACATGACAACACATAAATAGTGTTTCTGTGATAAGCATCGTAGCATTGCAGGAAAGAGAAAGAAAAGATGAAGAATTACCTTGTGCCTTTACTTTGAATAAATTCTGGGTAGGGCCCATTTCGAATGAGGACAAAATGCTAACATGTCCTGACAAGCTGACTTAGAAAGAACTCATTATGGAATTCACTGTTTAACCAAATAGAGTCTACTCCAGAATCTCTTTATAGGTAGAGCTCTGGGACAACAAGCTAGTTGGAAGAATTTGTTCGGAAGCCATGTTTGTCAAGTAAATAGGACAATTTTACCCAAGGTGTGCTGGCGAAGTTTTTAAGAAGATGCCTTTGTTTGTCTTTTATATATATTCTTCTACTTTTGAAGTTGTCTGTTTATGGTGGCTAGAGAAGAAGCCAGTCGAAGTTCTTGGGATTATTTGAAAACGTACAAGAACCTCATTATGTACAAAATAGAGCTGGTGACTTGAAAAGTTGATTTCTGCTTTCTGGGCCCCTTTGGGTTGATTTTGAAAGATGCCCCTGCTCAACACTACATTTGCAGAAAATTGGGCAGGATAATTTTTACTTTTTTAATTTATTTATTCATGACAGACACAGAGAGAGAGACAGAAACATAGGCAGAGGGAGAGGCCAGCTCCCCACAGGGAGCCCGATGTGGGACTCGATCCCAGATCCCAGGATCATGCCCTTAGCCAAAGGCAGATGCTTAACTGCTGAGCCACCCAGGCTTCCTAAGTTTTACTTTTTGACACAACCTCGGAGAAGCCAAGTTCAATGACAAAGCTGTGTCATCTTCATCCTGTTCCTTGTAGTGATGGCAACTGCAGTTACAGCCCAGTCTCCCCAAGTCCTGTGTCTCTGCCAGGAGCTGCTTCCCCTGACAGAAGGCAGTCTAGCAGAGGGAGAATGGGAAAGAAAACAGGGGACTCTGGAAAATTGTGAGGTCTGCCTTATTCTCTGAACATGTCATTCAGAAAGGTAGCTCCTATTATGAAGTAGCTTTAGAGTTGTTCTCTTTTTTTTTCCATCAAAAAATACAACTTAGACACAGTTCCAAAAGAAAACGGTTTCAGGGTGTTGACCACCATAAAATGCACAGTAGTTAATCTCAGCCACCAAACTGATTCTCTTTGGAATTATAAAGATTTTTCTACTAGTGACACATGTCAGTATCCCATAGCACTAAGTCCGATTTCAGCCTTAGTGGTCTAAGTTGAATTTACTGCTGATTGCTGTATTCTTGCGCTATCAATAGGTTCCTCTATATCACATAGTACTTTTTCTTGTTTTTCCTATTACCTTGAACCCTAGTGGATCTCTCCACTAATTTTGGATACTAATTTTGAGAAATTAAATGGATGCAAGTTCATTTAAGCGGGTGATGAAATGAACACTCACATCCCCCTTAGCTCTTTATCCCCTAACCCTCTTTCACTTTCCTTTGTACTATTGTACATATTAAATGTTTGTTTCCCTATTCCCACTTTGTTCTATTCTCTAAGCATGTAGAAGAGTGAGGGGGTCATGAGAGGCATTCAGTGGATGTTTAGCCAATGAATAAATGATATTAGTAGGGCTCCAACTTCTCCTAGTTTCAAGCTTGGTATGCTCTACCTGTGATTTCTAGGCAATGTGTGTGTCATTCTTACATTGTCTCTGGAACTCTCTGAATCAATCATGAATTCCTTTTGAACTTGAGGACAGAACAAGCAACATCACTCTACAAATGTGACCCCTGGAAGAATGAATTCCTGGAACGATAACTCAGCAGAGTAATAGAGTTCCAAAACAATGAAGGGAAGTAAAAGGCTTTGCCTGGAATATTTGAAAAATCAGTTGTAACACTGGCAGAAAACAGGTGTAGGAACTTATTTCCGCTTTACTGCGGTATGCTATTGGCCGATTGCCATAGACTCTTCCTACAAATCACCAAAATCAGAGATGTACTGTGTGCAGATCTTAAAAAGATTCAAAGGGTTTATTTCGGTTAGTCACATGAAGACATCAAACAAGTTGTGTGCATTTTTTCCACTTCTCTCTAAAGTAAACATTCTAATGCATGTTGTATATTTCGTCAATTATACTCCCAACAAAAGGCAACAAATAGCCTGTGCGTTGCTTCATTTTGTGTTATTATGTGTATCAGCTTTTAGTCCAGAGGAACAAGAACATTTTTGCCCAATATTATGGCATTTTATTATTTTTATTCATATAATTTAACAATAAACTACTTAACAATCATGAAAAGTATTCCATCTCTTGCCTGCCCCCATTCCTAATTCCTGTTCTCAAAAGGAAACAGTTTAAGAGTTGATTCTACTTATTTCTTTGGTACTTACCTCCAGATCACTAAATAACATGTTTAAGCTACTTCTTCCTGACTTTTTAGCTTTTTTTAAAAAAAGTATTTTACTTATTTGAGATAGAAGGAGGGACAGTGAGAGAGAACATGAGCAGGGGAGAGAGGGAGAAGCCCTTCTCCTCTGAGCAGGGAGTGCGATGTGGGGCTCAATTCCAGGACCCTGGAATCATGACCTGAACTGAAGGCAGATGTTTAACACCAACTGAGCCACCCAGGTGCCCCTTGACTTTTTAGCATTTTTCTTTTATTCCTTACCACTCTCAATCCCCTCCCATCCCTGTAATTTTCTCCTACCACCTAGCCAGTATAAATAAATCATAATTTGGGGATAGATCTATATTCAGTAGTAACATGATTGTATAAGTACTATTCGTAACTGAGCCATGTAGTTTACTACAATTAGATTTCCATTTTTATAATCTTACCTTTTTGGTTACTGATTTTCTGCATATTTGCTTCTAATTAATTCCCAACTCTCATCCATAGTGTAAATCTGTCAATTTGTTCAAATGTGTTGGTTATCCTATCAGTTTTATCTTCTCAAATATATCTCCCTCGTAACCCTCCAGCATGGGTACTCTCTGGGCCTGCTCTTCAACTGTCATCTGAAGAGCCACCTCCACTATAATTTTGGGTATTTGGGATTTTTTGTCTTCTACATTGAATATCCTATTCTCTAAATATGTGTTACATTTTTTTGTTTACTCTTTATTATGTTAGAGCACTCTCTCCAATAGATTTCTGGGAAACAGAGTGAAAGAAGTAATTTTTTAAAGACTTTATAAAGAGGGGTATCTGGGTGACTCAGTGGTTGAGTATCTGCCTTTGGCTCCGATCATGATCCCAGAATCCTGGGATCAAGTCCTGCATCGGGCTCCCCATGGGGAGCCTGCTTCTTCTGCCTATGTTTTCTGCCTTTCTCTATGTGTCTCTCATGAATAAATTTTAAAATCTTTTAAAAAAGAATAAAGACTTTATAAAGATATTTTATTCAATGCTAACATTCAATTAAGAGTTTGAATAGGGGGCACCAGGCTGGCTCAGTCAGTAGAGTATGCAACTCTTGATCTCCGAGTCACAATTTCAAGCCCCACATTGGGTGAGGAGCTTACTTAAAAAATTAAAAATCCAGGGCGTCTGGCTCAGTCTAAGTGTCTGCTTTTGGATCAGGTCATGATCCTAAGGTCCTGGGATTAAGCCCCACATCAGGCTTTCTGCCCAGTGGAGAGTTTACTTCTCCTTCTTCCTTCTCCCCTGCTCATGGTCTCTCTCTCTCTCTCTCTCTCTTTCTCTCTCTCTCTCTCTCAATCTTATAAATAAATAAAATCTTTTTTAAAAAATTAGAAAGCCAAAACCTTCTGCCTGAGGAAGAGTTTCAATAGGCATAGAATTCTGAATTCAAAATTGTTTCCCTCCAAATTTTGAAGGCATTGTCCATTGTTCTCTACCTTCTTGTGTTGCATCAAGAACTCTAGTGTATTCCTTTCTTATCTTTACTAAAGTATAATTGACATAAAAATTATATATATGTAAGGCATACAATTTGACATTTTACTATATTGTATACATTGTGAAATAATTACAATTAAGCTAATTAACACATTCATCACCTCACATAGTTACCTTTTGTGTGGGGAGGGTGGGGGGGTGATGAGAACACTTAAAACTACCCTCTTAGCAAATTTCAAGTGTACAGTACAGAAATTGGTACAGCCATTATGGAAAAACACTACAGAGTTTCTTCAAAAAAAAAATTACAGAACTACCTTATGATCCAGCAGTTGCACTTCTGTGTATATATATACAACAAAAATGAAAATCGAGAGCTCAAAACAATACTGCACTCCCATGTATATAACAGCATTATTCACAATATCCAAGGTAATGGAAACTACTTAAATGTCTGTCAGTGGATGAATGGATAAAGAGAAAGTGATATATCTATAATGTAGTACTGTCCTCTCTTGGAAAGGAATTCTTGCCATTTGCAACAATATGAATGAAGCTGAGGGCCAATGCCATTGTGATTCTAAATCCTTTGTATGGGTTTATAATCCACACACACCCCCAAGAAAAGAAAAAAAAAATGAAGAACAAAACCTTTTTTTGTAGCCAATGTGCTGAAATGTCACGATGATGTAGCTTGTTAGGGTAGTTTCCATTACATTTTGCTGGGCCCTTGGTTGAGGAGGAAGATTGTTTATCTGGAAATTTTTATTTTTAAGCTCTGAGAAATTTTATTGAATTACTTTGTTTTCTCTGGGAACTCTTATTATTTAGATATTGTATCTCTCATTCTTTTTCTCCTATTTTCCTATATTTGATTCTATTTTCTGAGTTATTTTTCAAATTTATCTTCCTTAACAAGTTTTCTATTACTACTATATTTTTAAATTTCCAAAAGTTCTTTTTTGTGTTAAAAGCGTTTCTTCCTTATAGCATCCTATTCTTGCTTTATAAATCTGATCTTCTACCTGTCTAAGAATATAAATGATAGGTTTAGGATTACTTTAAATTTTGTTGTGGAAATTTCTTCCTTCTGCATAGTCTCTTCTCTGTTTCTTTTTAAAATATTTTGATGTCTTTTGTGTTAAAGATGTGTTATGTTGTGTGTTATGTGTCATCTTGTATATACCCATATACCCACTATCAAATTTTAGAAGAAACCCTTAGTGCACAGTTAAATGTGTCTTATGTTCTCTCTCTTTGGCTTTTATGTTTATTTTCACTACATGTATACACCTCAGCATTATGTACTGTTTGTGTGTTGTTAAACATGCAAGTTTTTTTTTTTCTCAACATTCACAGTCTATCTGGAAGTTGACTTATACCTGAAGGGGTGATCTTTTCAGCAAAGACACACATTAAAGGATAAGCTGTTTATGTGTGACTACTGACTTACTTCCTTCTGTAAGCAAACCACCCTGTTGCTTGAGACTGCTGGCGACACTCAGTTCCACTCATCTTGGTTTTCTGGACTAGTTTGTTGCCTGGTGGTTTTTCCCACCATTCCAGGCTACTAGCCTTCCTTTGAGTCACTCTATTCATAGATGCCCCATTTAGTGTCTGTAGAGAATTTAGAGATGACTCATTTTCTTTGTATGCCCATTCCAGAAGACACATGTAAACAACTTTATAAAAATTTCACTCTATAGGATCATGCCTTCATTTTCTAAAGAAATAGTGGTTCAATAACAGTGCTATGTTGCTCAGTAGCTTTGATGGAACCCCTCTGAGGGCTCCATAAGGGACATAGTCAATCACATTGTAGAACCCCCCTGGGATTAGTGGAATCACAGAAGAGATTTGAGCATGGATACTTAAAAATGCCCCTAATTGCCCATCA
The DNA here is from genome assembly GCF_018345385.1 of Vulpes lagopus. NCBI lineage: Eukaryota > Metazoa > Chordata > Mammalia > Carnivora > Canidae > Vulpes > Vulpes lagopus. The sequence continues at coordinate 67,533,919 of NC_054832.1, read as the reverse complement.
CATTGGCCTAGAATGTAAATTCATGGGCACCATACTTTTAGCACCCAGAGAATGCTAATCCTTATCTGCTTTATTTAAGCTTGTTGAGTACTTTACCTAAGTTTTTGCCAATATGTAACATCTTTGGTGCATAGGAAACTGGAAAATTCAAACTGGTTTCCTGAATTTAATTCCTTTCCCATTTTGATGTACCTTCTATTTTAGATGATTGGCAGTGTTTAACTGTTTTGGCTTGCATCTCCCAGGATTTGGAAGGTTTTCATTTATTTTTACTTTTTTTATTGGTGCAAAAGTATTATATATAGACAATTTTTATTTTATTTTTTATTTTTTTAAAGATTTTATTTATTTATTCATGAGAAACACAGAGAGAGAGAGAGAGAGAGAGAGAGAGGCAGAGACACAGGCAGAGGGAGAAGCAGGCTCCATGCAGGGAGCCCAATGCAGGACTCGATCCCAGGACTCCTGGACCACACCCTGGGCCAAAGGAAGGTACCAAACTACTGAGCCACCCAGGGATAGACAATTTTTAAAGTCCAGTGAAATTTTAAAAATTATCTGGAATTTCACTAACGAAAGGAAATTTCTGTTAATATTTTTGTACTTTTTTCAAGTTACTTTTTCTTCTTTACTGTGTTGATAGAAACAACATTGGCATACTAAATTTAAAAGATAAACATTTTTGTGACTGCAGTAATACTATGTATTCACTTTAAAATATTTAGAAAATACAAATAAAATAAAATAAGTAAATAAAAGTATTTAGAATATACAGAAACACATAAGAAATTTAAATCCAGAATCTGACTATTCAGATAAAACCATGTTAAAACCTTATACTTATGTATTTCTTCAAGGGCTCATTAAAAAAAAAAATAAATGTAATCACAACAGTAATAAATATTTATTTAAAAATATGGGTAACAGAGGGGCTTCTGGGTGGCTCAATGGACTAAGCAACCGCCTCTTGATTTCAGCTCAAGTCATGATCTCAGGATCCTGTGATCAAGCTCTGAAGTGGACTTCACACTCAGTGGGGAGCTTCACGATGCTCTCCCCACCCCCTCAAATAAATAAATAAATCTTTCAAAAAATATAGATAACAGAGTTATGGAACAAATAATTAAAATTCCATTTTTAGCTTTATTTTTCTCTAAAATTCTTTAGGTTTAGTGTCTTTAAAGTTTGTTATATATTTTCCCTGATCTTTCTATGCATTAAAAGCTCTTTTTTTTTTTAAAGATTTTATTTATTTATTCACGATAGACATAGAGAGAGAGAGAGGCAGAGACACAGGCAGAGGGAGAAACAGGCTCCATGCCAGGAGCCTGACACGGGACTCCATCCCGGAACTCCAGGATCGTGCCCTGGGCTAAAGGCAGGCGCCAAACCGCTGAGCCACCCAGGGATCCCCTTAAAAGCTCTTTATAGCATTTATATAAAGCACACTTTCTAAGATCCAAAGATACTAACATAAATAGGTATCTATACCAACCTTTAATATTTCTTACTTAAATAAAATTACAACACACATACTATTCCACAAGCTGCTTTTTAAACTTGGTCGTTTACAATAAGCACATCTTCTATCTCCGTGAATATAAACATATCTTGTTCTTTTTAATGACTCATGGGCTTGATATACAATGATTTATGTTTTAAAAAACCCAGTTGATAAATACTTAATATTGTCTAGGTTTGTTTTCTTTCTTTCTTTCTTTCTTTCTTTCTTTCTTTCTTTCTTTCTTTTCTTTTCTTTCTTTCTTTCTTTCTTTCTTTCTTTCTTTCTTTCTTTCTTTCTTTCTTTCTTCTTTTGGAAGGGGGAGGTGCAGAGGAGAGGGAGAAGGAGAATCTTAAGCAGGCCCCATGCCCAATATGGACCCTGACTTGGGGCTCAGTCTCACAACCCTGAAATCATGACCTGAGCTGAAATCAAAAATCAGACGCTTAAGCGACTGAGCCACCCAGGCATCCCAGTTTCTTACTATTATATACAACACTGTTGTATGTATCTACACACAAACCACTTTTCATACCTGTACAAAATAAACCTTTTAGTCAGATAAAGTCCTAAAAGTAGAATTAGTCTATCAGAGGACATATAATGTAAGGTCCAATTGCTTTCCACAACGGCAGTGTGAGCTACTCTAAGAATATATAAATATGCTTATTCACACTACCATCAACACTGAATATTGTCAATCTTTAAATGTTTTGACAATTTGAACAGTACAAAATACTAATTTTTATTTGAATACATGTTTCTTGGAGTTGAGGCATCCATGCAGAGTGAATTTTTTGCAAGTAGGCAGGTTGCTGTGGTTGTCTGGCAATTTGTGTAGAAAAGCTTCATTCCGCAGCATGCACTGCTTCCAGAGCTTGTCTTTCTGTCTATAGTGTTCTCCTTCTGTCTATACTAGATTAATGCATTACTTGTGTACCCATATCCATCTCAGAATGTAGACAAAAGATTCAGGAGACCTTCATCAGAACACTCATGCTACTCAGTTGGTTAAGCATCTGCCTTTGGCTCAGACCATTCATACTACAAGTCATTTTCTGGGCATCACATTTGGAATGGAAAACTTACTTATCAGAGCAAAACTGATGTGGTACCTTAGCTGCCTAAAAGAGCAGATGCTAGTTTCAGAGTTGCTATGAATCTTGCATTCCTGGTCTCAGCAGCACATAATGAGATACTAAAATGGTGGGGAGAGGTGGCATCTAGGTACCTATACACAGAATTGCAGCTTTGCTTGGTTTCCAAATGGCAAAGCCCAAGTGAGTGCTTTCTGGACCTTTTGTTAAATCAGTTTTTATTTCTTCCAGACCCTGTAATTAGCCCTTTGCTTGTGTTGCACACCTCTGAATTTTCACTATTTTAGTGTCTTCATCATTATCATTGTATAAATTTGGAAAGATCGTAAGGATGAACCAGACACTATTTTAAATCAGAAGTCTCTGGATTGTCTCTGTGTGAAATATTTTCTATAATTTCACTTCTTTAAACATAAGCCTTAAAAATATTGGAAAGAGTAGTAAAAGAAAATGCAATAGTAGATGTGTAAATCTTGCCATTATATTTAGCATGCCAACCCCGGGATTCTGAAAAAGGGTGTCAGGGGACCCAATGCAGCTTTAAATATTGAATGATAGGATTTGTGACAATGTAGCATATGGTTTTGTGTGAACAATGAATATTCCATTATATGATGTGTGATGCCAGGGAGGAAGTGGGTTTTTGAAGACCTGGTGAGCCTACATCAAAGACAACTCTTTTCATTACTGGTTTTTAAGATCGAAAAGATGGATGGAGACTCACTTGAAGAAATCAGACAATGGTAAGGCCACTAATGAGTTACAACTGTGCCCAAAAAAGACACCAGCAATTGCCACAACCACATAAATTTTGAATGACTTGATAGTGTCCCTAGTGATCTGTGCGTGATCCAAGCTGCCTAAATTCTCTTACATTAGAAACATGATGATTTCATCCTGTCCTTAGAGAGATCTCCACTGGTACACCTCTCTCTTGCAGCTCCTGACACCATACCATTTCTCCTTCTCTCCAGCCTTCCAGATTCAATTTTCTTATGAGTTTGTCAAAACTGAAGGCAACTAAAAGAACATTGTGTAAGGAGGAATATCATGAATAATTAGTAACAATAAGATCTTGGCTTCTGGCAGCTTGAGTTGACTACCAGTAGCTTTTTCCTGCTTATTCATTTCTGATCCAAAGGGAAAAACTCAGAGGCCAGTAGGCTGATGGTGAGAAAAAATAGTAATCTATATTCCATGATGTTAGTGATTTCATTTCCGTTGTTTGAATCTGCTTTAAAATGCTGGTAGAGGGATGCCTAGGTGGCTCAGTTGGTTAAGCATCTGCCTTTGGCTCAGGTCATGATCCCAGGGTCCTGGGATTGAGCCCCATGTTAGGCTCCCTGCTCAGTGGAGTCCCTGTCCCCCTACCCCTGCTCCCACTTGTGCTCTCTCTCTCTCAAATAAATAAATAAATAAAATATTAAAAAATAAAATAAAATAAAATAAAATGCGTGTAGAATCTCAGAGTTCTCTCTTAAAATGGCTCCTGGCCACAAGTTCAGTTATGATCCACAGGTCATGAAATTGCTTCTACAAAAGCTAGCAAGCAAATACACTGTGAAAGATCAGCTATTACTGAACTTCAGGTTTCTTCTTTTCTTTTTTTTTAAGATTTTATTTATTTATTCATGAGAGAGACAGAGAGAGACAGAGACAGAGACAGAGACAGAGACATAGGAGGAGGGAGAAGCAGGCTCCATGCCGGGAGCCCGACGTGGGACTCGATCCCGGGTCTCCAGGATCACACCCCAAGCCAAAGGCAGCACTAAACCGATGAGCCACCCAGGCTACCTGAGCTTCAGGTTTCAAGGAAAATCCTGGATTGATTATTTCCATTGTCACTTGGATTGGCAGGCCCTATGGCACACAGTCGGCATAAGGTTGTCCTTTAAAGCTCTGCTTCTCAAATTTGAATGTGCATACAAGTTCTCTGGGGATCGTGTGAAAATGCAGGTTCTGGGTTCATATTCTGCTGTGCTTGGTATGGCCCAGGACTCTACAGTACTCGTGACTTCCAGGTGCTGCTGGTCCGCAGCACATTTGCGTATATGAAGTCTTATGTTCTAAATCTCTTCATTGTAGCTGAAGATATAAACACAAACTCTGTTGGTTTGTGATCCTTTGGGTTGTTCACCTTGAGGGAACTTCCACTTCCATGCCCTAATCTGGACATAAGTGAACAGAAATTCAATTTTTACAATGACAGAAGAACATATTTTTTCTGATCATCCCTTCATTTCTTATGATGTCACAAAGTAAACTAACCAGAGTTAGCATTGAACTTTAATAAGTGAACTGAATATACTCAGTTCTTGAGACGTATTTCACAATTTGCTGAGCTATAAATACAGTAGTTGGAATGTTTGCTAAGAATGGTAATGTTGGGTGCCTGAGTGGCTCAGTTGGTTAAGTGTCTACCTTCAGCTTCAGGTCATGATCTCATGGGTCCTGGGATTGAGTCCCAAGTAGGGCTCCCTGCTCAGTGGGGAGTCTGCTCCTTCCTCTCCCTCTGTGTGCTTTCTATCTCTCTGTCTCTGTCTCCCTTTCTCTCTCTCTCTCTAAAGCAAATAGATAATTTTTTTTTTAAAAAAAGAATGGTAATGTTAAATAAACAGTTGCAAATCTGTGAGTTGCCTATCAGGACTCAGGAAATCCTGGGATTACTGCCTTCATAGCACTTTGGCTTTGCCTTTGTATGGGGTTCTCACATTGCTCCAAGGACTAGCTATGCATCCATTCATTCCTATGTCCACCTGCCGCACAAAAGCCCAGGCACCTGCAAATGCTCAGTGAATGCTAGTGAATAGAAAGTCCTTTCTGAAATAAATATGTAAAGGTAATTATGGCGTATCAATCCAACTGGAATGGCATATCAATCCAGTGGAATAAAGATCAGGAAGTAGTAATTGCAACAACTCTAACAACATGAAAATTTCATATTATTATGTTAAATGAAAAAAAAACTTGATGCAGCAGTGCATTTTGTGTGTGTTTACAGTTTTTAATATATAAATAATGAATAAATAGCAAAAAGGAACACGGGAAAGTGGAAAATAGGCTAATTATGGATGAGTTAATTTCCTCTTAAAAGTATTCTTTTTTATATTACAGTTTTCAGTAAATTATATATAATAAGAAACCACAATGAGTTATATTTTACTATCATTAGACATCATTCTTGCTTCCCTCTACGTACTTAATTGTAAAATCCAACGCTACCTAAGACTCCCTTAGGGAAATTAAAGACAGATTTTGAAAACATTTAAGTCTAAGAATGCATAAATTTTTATAGATTATGTTAATGCTTTCATTTTAATTGTAAACTCTACAGTATTCCTTAAAGTTTGATGAAACTCACAGGGCCTTGAAGGAAGAGCTCTTGTATTCATTTTGTTCTTTCCTCATCCAGACACTCAGCAGAAGGAATGATGGGCTGTCTGGAACCTATCATTCCCTATCAAATGGAGTGTAAACTCTCACTTGCTTAAATCAATTGGATAGTGTCTTCCCCACTGGACTTCTTTCAGTCTCTGTTCTACACAGTTATTTTTTTCTTTCTTTTTTTTTAAATTTTATTTATTTATGATAGTCACAGAGAGAGAGAGAGAGAGAGAGAGGCAGAGACACAGGCAGAGAGAGAAGCAGGCTCCATGCACCGGGAGCCCAACGTGGGATTTGATCCAGGGTCTCCAGGATCACGCCCTGGGCCAAAGGCAGGCGCTAAACCGCTGCGCCACCCAGGGATCCCCAGTTATTATTTTCTAATTTAGAATCATGGCTTTGTTTTCTTCCTGTATAAAATCTAGCCTCATTAACAGGTACGTTCCTTCATCTTTCTGCTACAACGGTTAAATTTGAAAGTGATGTTATCAGTTAAAACCAGCTAGCAGCTGATAAGGTCACGTTAACTTTCTGCATTTTTACTGAGAAGTAAAATTTCTGCTTTGAAATTGACAACATGAGTCCTTATTGAAATAGTGTGACTAAGGCAGAAGACAGATTCTTTTTCTTAGGCTAGCCTATGGATTCCTTTCTCTTCTGCCAGTGGACATACTTCTTATCTCTCTCCCCTTCTTCTCCCCACCCCATCAGTTTCTCTCTTTTTCTTTATTTCTCTTTTTCCTCCCTTAAATGAGCTGCACTTCTAACTAAATGTCTTCAAATTGATTTTTATTCAGATATTTGAGCGTATGTCTACACATAACGAGCACATACATACACTCACGCCTGTACACATCCGTTATGGCATCCTCATGTTCTGGGAGGCACAAACAACTCTCCTTTTGCTCACCTTTGTACCTTTAGAGCCTAACAGATCCCTCCATATATGTCTATTGAAAGAATGAATATGTGAATTAAAGAATGAACAAATGCTATTACTAGTGAGGTAAGAAATAGTGTTGAAGACCAACAAATGATTAGAAACTCCTTAATTATAGTTTGCATATCCACATTGTCCTTTTCTTTGAATCTTCAATCATGTCACTTTTGTTGGCAAATGTTTTTTTTCTCCTTTGCTTCACTATTTGCCACCAAACCGTGGCCTTTAAATCCTACTCACCTTTTTTATTTTCATACCATCTCCTCTTTTCCTTTTGAAAAATATGGACAACACTCAAGAATCTGTAATTCCATCTTCTCCATTGAACTAAAACAGCATTTGGTTTGCACTTCTCTTATGTCATTTATCTCATCCTCCTTTGTCATTTGGGAAGTTGACTTTTCATCCCTACTAGGTTTGAAACCCTTTTGGGAAAAATAATGAATTCTCTAATTTAAAAAAAAGAAAATCTCTGGTATTGCTGAGATTGGTTCCTAGAACATCACTGGCAATGGTTGAAATCAAGTTAAAATTTGAAACATTCTCCACAAACAATGAAACACAGTTAAAAATGTTCAAACTATTTATCCAGAGATGGAGAGTAGAAATGATTTCAAAAGAGTAAGGTGCTCAAGGAAAAGTCATATTTATTAAACTTCTCTGAGGCAAATTAGCATGGCATTTTAAACAAATAAAGAGACTTTGATGTTCCTAGAAAATTAAATGTGCTATACATTGTAAGAGTTTTTACATATTCACAGAACAGAATTGCCTTTGTATACGAAGTGGAGTGAGGAGAGAATATATACGAACAGATCAAACATGTCTTTGGCTGGTGCAAGGAGAACAATGTAAATTCCTTATTTTGTTTATAAATCCTGACCTTGGAGCTACCAGTTATCTGCTGGGATCCTGATGACATCTTGATGCTTTGTCCTCCCCTCCACTGTCTGACAGTATTTGAATGGCTGATTTATTTGCCCATTTCCTCAACTTAAGTGTGAGCTTTGGATGGACTCTGCCCCATACTTAGTCCTTGACACAAAGTAGAAGAGAAACTTTTTACATTGAATTGTTGATGCAAAATCCCATAGTGAATAATGATTTGAAGAAGAGAAAGCTTCTATCTGTGGCTACTCTGGAATGTGTGAACAAAATTTCATCATCTAACTTTAGCATTTTTCAAATGCTGCTCCTCCAGAGTGGATAGGGGGTCATGGGATGACTTGGCAGAAGGCAAGGGCAAAAGTTGAGTCTCTAAGACTACTCAACTTCACTTGAGTTTGGTATCTTTTTTATTAGGGCTTCTGTAATATGAAGAGAAAATTTTAGGACCATAGAGTTTTTGGTGTTTGTTGTTATTGTTGCTTAACCACAAACTAGCCTAGTTTGAAATATCAGTGCAATCAAATCGTGATGAAGAGGGGAAACGAAGGACATGTGAAAATAGTGCTTGGGATCCCTGGGTGGCGCAGCAGTTTAGCGCCTGCCTTTGGCCCAGGGCGCGATCCTGGAGACCCGGGATCGAATCCCACGTCGGGCTCCCGGTGCATGGAGCCTGCTTCTCCCTCTGCCTGTGTCTCTGCCTCTCTCTCTCTTTCTCTCTCTCTGTGTGACTATCATAAATTTAAAAAAAAAAAGAAAGAAAGAAAAAGAAAATAGTGCTTATCTGTGCTTTAGCATTTATTACAAAAGAGAAAAATAAGGAAGTCTCTTTAAAGCTGAGGGAAATTAGTATCATATTGTTTCTGAGTGTGTGTTGCTGGAATAGGGCTTGCTCCTGACTTAGAGGCTTTTAACTTAGCCTACAAAGGTCAGAGAGGACAAAAATCTATTATGTTTGAACAGGTGTTTTGAGACCTTTGGAAATGAGTTTGTAATTTGAGTTACTTTCATAGACAACAGGGGTATATCACTTTAAAAGCCAACCAGTCACTGTGCCAGTACTTTCAGCAAGAAGATTTTTGCATATAGAAGTCAGATGGGAAATGTGTAAAACATGTTTACTATTGAAATATTGGTAAATAAACTTTTTGTCAGAGATACTGCTGGCCATGTACATTTTATACGATCCTGTGTCTTTGGCTGGAGTAACCTCTCACTTGAAAACATTTGCTGTTCCTTTACTTAATCTGGGTGGAAAAATTAACTTTGGATCACATTTTTTGGCAAGTGTTTTTCATCGACTTACGACATGCAAAATGCAAAGTGGCTGAGGATGTGGATCTTTCCATTGAGTTTCTTAGGCCTTGATCCAGGACATAATTCATGTATTCAACATGCAACTGTTGGATTCAACACGTTCTAAATATTGTGGTGCAACAGATATATAATCACTGAAGAAATCAAGAGCAAGGACTTTGTTGAACATTCTGAGCTACATTCACATATCATAATCAGTTCTATTATGTCCTATGTTTTACTTTCTAAGGATGGCTTCCTTTCCTCATTTATTTAAAGATTTATTTTGATTAACTTAACAGTTATTAGAATAAAAATAGTATGCTGACTCTAGTGAGTTTAATGATTTGCATTGGTGATCTGTTGTGATGAGATGCCTGCATACTCTCCTTAGTTAAACCATAAAAATGAATGAGTCCAGTCTTGATAAGCGGTTCATTCACATTTTCCATTACTATGGATGTTAATATTCAGTGACTAAAGAAGCATCCAGTTCTCATTAAACTGTATCCTGAATGGCACTATGCAGAATACAGGGGAAAGAAACATGCTATTTCTGAACTTGATGCCAGCTGCCCTGCTTCTCTTTTGTCTGGTTTGATACGTTAAAATCTTAGTTAATGCTGTTTATAAGTATGTACACTTGAAGTTGCTAGTAAGGCCTTAACTTTCACAAAAGAACTGCTGGAGAAGTTCTGGCCCTTAGCTAGCTGCTGGGATAAAAGGCATCTTTGACTAAAAAACACCACCTCTCCCCTCTGTGGGGTGTGCCCTAAAATGCAGCAACATGGCCATAGAAGGTGACTCTGAATGCAAAGGTAGGAAGAGAAAATTGCAGAGTTCATTGTTGCCAGTACAGGGTTACATAAAATTGGCCATACAATTGCAATCATGCTGGTAAATCAATATGTGTTGCCATGGAGAGATGGCTATAAGAAAAAAACAGATGGTGGTGATTGTGGTGCAGACAAAGAAATAAGAGCCCCAAATTCCCTTCCATGTAGAAGTTGTATAGAATTTGACAATTCAGGGAAGAATGTCACCTGTATAACTTGAAGACTTACATTACCATTAATATGACATGAATGCAAAAATACACCATTAAAATCATCGCATTGTCTCATTTCCCTTATGTCCCAAGTCAAAAACTAAACTCCCCCACTTCACTTGTCAGATCATTGCCCTTATTAAATTATTATTAAACTCAAGTAAATATCCATTTTATTTACTAAATCTATCATGATTTATTTTTTTAAAAAATCTATCATGATTTAAAGCAAGATTGCCCACCAAATATTTTCACAGTGGAAAAAAAAAAGTATCCCCCCAAAAAAAGTCTCTTGCCTTTCTCTGAAGAGAATATTGTTTGACAAATATTTATCATATTGCCACTATATGCAAAGCACTGCTCTATTCTTTGTATGTATGCTACCTGATAAAAAACATAAGCTGACCTAGGTTCTGGATTACTAAAAACTTGTATCTCATTCTACAGCTTTGCCCTCTAATGTTTACATAATGAGAATGAACATGCAGTATTTTTTCTATTTAACACAGTCTGATCCATGAGTTTCTAAAAACACATAGCTTAATAATGAAAAATCAGGTTTTAGTCACTATTACAAACAAAGAATTCTTTTATTTGTTCTAATATATAGTATTATAGTATTACGCAATAAACATTACTTGCTAGAGAACTAGATAAGTACAATTTTCTACTTTGTCCAAAACATAAAGATGACCTATGTCAGTAATGTCCTAATAAAGTATATTAGTGGAATTTTGTTTCCTTGAAATAAGACATTTTTCTTTGTAATTCTGTAAGAGAAACATGTAATAGAGGCAATATAATACTTGATATCAGAAACATCTTTGGAAGACATATTTCTGGCAGTATGGTAGGATAATTTTCCTGAACATCACTGTTATTAAAAACAACTGTAAATGTCAGATTTAAAAAATGTTTTAACCGCATCACTGAACTAACAAGGAACTAAGTTTTTCTAAACCTGAGCTTCACTTTCCAAGAATCAAAAAACAATGAAAAAGAGATAAATCTTAAAGGACCACCCAAGCTAGAAGTTTAATAAAAGAACACTTTCATAGAGCTGGAACCCAAAGAGCTACAGCTTCAAAGTGAAGGTGAGAACTAGACCCAAGTCCTCCCACCCACCCAAAGTTTCTCCTGAATGTTCATAAAAATATATTAGTCCCCACTTGGATTTGTAAACTAAATTCACACCACTTGGGTGATCCAGAAAATCTATAAGCAAAGAATTTAAATTCAGGTGGTAGTAGGCTATTAATTAGTGTCTCAGGTCACCTGGCAAATACAAATGAAAATCCAAAAGCAAATGAAACCCTTTTGGAGGTTATCTACTTTAAAAACAAATCACAGGGGATCCCTCGGTGGCTCAGCGGTTTAGTACCTGCCTTTGGCCTAGGGTGCCATACTGGAGTCCCAGGATTGAGTCCCACGCCGGGCTCCCGGCATGGAGCCTGCTTCTCCCTCCTCCTGTGTCTCTGCCTCGCTCTCTCTCTCTCTCTCTCTCTCTCTCGATGTCTATCATAAATTTAAAAAAAGAATCACAAAAATTTCCCACAGGTAAAGTTTGAAGGAACTAGACTCAAAATCATGACAAATGATGAATAGGAAGGTGGTATATATGTGGAAAAATCAGATACAGACATTGACTGAATAAAACAAATAATAATAATAATATCAATATAGAAACATACATAAAAATTGTTACTTTGGGAATTATAGTGTTCTAAGGTCATTGCATTGTTTGGAAAGAAGAGAAATATAATGATTAACTGTAGGCATTGATAATTTACGTATGTATATGCCAACAAGTCTAGTGTAATTGTTTAAATAAAGTTCATGCACTTGAAACTAATAAGGGGAGAATACAGAAAGGGGGAAAAAAGATCATTCCAAAAGAAAAAAGCAGAATAAAAAATGGCAAGAAAAATAAACACAAAACTAGAATAATAAAAACAAAACAAACATATCATTAAGCACACTAAATATAATTGCACAAAATGTTTGACTTAAAAGACAAAGATTCTCAGGTCGAATTGAAAAAAAATAAGTCCAGTTATATACTTATCTCATTTATTTGAAGTGAATTTTTGTTGATAACGTATAGATGGGTCATATTTTTTAGTACACTTTGTCGGTTTCTATCTTTTAATTGATATATTTAGACCATTAGCATTAATGTGATTCGTGATATATTTAGGATTGAAATTCTAACATTTTATTTTGTTTCTCACATTTTTCATTTCTCTGTTTTCTTTTTCTGACTTCCTGTGGATTACTTGGACATTTTTCAGAATTCAATTTTGATTTATCTATAGTGTTATTTAGTGTATCTCTATGTGGAGCTTTTTTAGTGGATTCTCTTGGGATGACATAATTTACCCCAGCCTATTGGTGTCAACATTTTACCAGTTCAGGTAAAGTATAGAAATATGACTTCATTTTTTCCCTTTACCCCACCCCTTTAATAACATAATTATTTTAAATATTTCTTCCACATATATTTGGGACCATAACCATGTTATAAATTTTGCTTCAATCATCAACTATACTTTACAAAGTTCAAGAGGAAAAGGAAAGCCTGGGTGGCTCAGTGGTTGAGCATCTGCTGTCAGCTCAGGGTGTGATCCCAGAGTCTTTAAATCTTTTAAAAACAAAATAAAACAAGAAAGTTCAAGAGGAGAAGGAAAGCCTACTGCATTTACTGGTATTTTTTGCTTATTGTGTACTTTCTTCTTTCTGTTTCAAGATTCCTTCTTTGGTCATTGTCTATTTTGAAAACTTCTTTTAGCCATTTTTTTAGGATAAGTCTGCTGATGACAAATTTTCTCAATTCTTTATCTGAGAATGTCTTTATTTCCACAGATAACTGAAAGATACTGTTGCTGGGTATGAGATTCTCAGTTAACAGCTCTTTTTCTTTCAGTATTTGAAAAATATTGTGCTACTTTGTTCTGGCTTCCATTGTTTCTGGTGTTAAAATTATCCTGCTCTGTAATTTAAGTGTTTTACTCTGGCTGCCCTCAAGATAATTTACCTGTCCTTAGTTTTCAGAAGTTCAACTATAATGCGACCTTTCATGGATTTCTTTGGATTTATTCTGGTTGAAGCTAACTCAACCTGCTCAATCTCTAGGTTAATTTCTCTTGCCAGAATTGGGAAGTTTTCAGCCATTACTTCATCAAGTGTTTTTTTCAGTCTCACCTTCTTAGTCCTTTCCATCTGGGAGTCCAATGACAGAAATATTAAATATTTTTTATAGTTTCATAAACCCTTGATCTCTGGTCATTTTTTTTCTCTGTTTTCTCTGTGTTTCTCAAATTGAGTCGTTTTTGTTGTTCTAGCTTCCATTCTATTGCTTCTTTCCACTGTCCCCTCCTTTCTGTTGTTGAGTCTATTCACTGAGCTTTTTAATTATTGTATTTTGAGTCCTGAAATTTTAATTTAATTTTTCATATCTCCTATTTATTTACTGAGAATTTCTATTTTTGCCTGGGCTTTCTAATATTTCATTTGTTTCAAGTATGCTTATTGCTTATTGAATCATGGCTTTTTATTATGACTGCTTTAAAATTTTTGTCAGATAATTTTAACACCTCTTTGTTCTTGGTGTTGGCATCTATTATCTGTATTTTTCATCAAGGTTGAGTTCTTTCCGGTTCTCAATATGACAAGTGATTTAAAACCTGGACAACTTTGCTTAACGTTGTGAGACTCTGGATCTTTATTTTAACATTCTGCTTTGATGAGATGATACTGTACATAGGAAACCCAAAAGACTCCACCCCAAGATTGCTAGAACTCATAAAGAAAAAAAAAAAACTCATACAGCAATTCGGCAGTGTGGCAGGATACAAAATCAATGCCCAGAAGTCAGTGGCATTTCTATACACTAACAATGAGACTGAAGAAAGAGAAATTAAGGAGTCAATCCCATTTACAGTTGTACCCAAAAGCATAAGATACCTAGGAATAAACCTAACCAAAGAGGTAAAGGATCTATACCCTAAAAACTACAGAACACTTCTGAAAGAAATTGAGGAAGACACAAAGAGATGGAAAAATATTCCATGCTCATGGTTTGGAAGAATTAATATTGTGAAAATGTCAGTGCTACCCAGGGAAATTTACACATTTAATGCAATCCCTATCAAAATACCATGGACTTTCTTCAGAGACTTGGAGCAAATCATCTTAAGATTTGTGTGGAATCAGAAAAGACCCCGAATAGCCAGGGGAAAATTGAAAAAGAAAACCATACCTGGGGGCATCACAATGCCAGATTTCAGGTTGTACTACAAAGCTGTGGTCATCAAGACAGTGTGGTACTGGCACAAAAACAGACACATAGATCAATGGAACAGAATAGAGAATCCAGAAGTGGATCCTCAACTTTATGGTCAACTAATATTTGACAAAGGAGGAAAGGCTACCCATTGGAAAGACAGTCTCTTCAATAAATGGTGCTGGGAAAATTGGACAGCCACATGCAGAAGAATGAAACTGGACCATTCTCTTATACCATACACAAAGATAAACTCAAAATGGATGAAAGATCTAAATGTGAGACAAGATTCCATCAAAATCCTAGAGGAGAACACAGGCAACACCCTTTTTGAACTCGGCCACAGTAACTTCTTGCAAGATACATCCACAAAGGCAAAAGAAACAAAAGCAAAAATGAATTATTGGGATTTCATCAGGATAAGAAGCTTTTGCACAGCAAAGGATACAGTCAACAAAACTAAAAGACAACCTACAGAATGGGAGAAGATATTTGCAAATGACCTATCAGATAAAGGACTAGTATCCAAGATCTAAACTCAACAGCAAAGAAACAAACAATCCAGTCATGAAATGGGCAAAAGACATGAACAGAAATCTCACAGAGGAAGACATAGATATGGCCAACAAGCACATGAGAAAATGCTCTGCATCACTTGCCATCAGGGAAATACAAATCAAAACCACAATGAGATACCTCCTCACACCAGTGAAAATGGGGAAAATTAACAAGGCAATAAACAACAAATGTTGGAGAGGATGTGGAGAAAAGGGAACCCTCTTGCACTGTTGGTGGGAATGTGAACTGGTGCAGCCACTCTGGAAACTGTGTGGAGGTGCCTCAAAGAGGTAAAAATAGACCTGCCCTACGACCCAGCAATTGCACTGCTGGGGATTTACCCCAAAGATACAGATGCAGTGAAATGCCGGGACACCTGCACCCCGATGTTTCTAGCAGCAATGTCCACAATAACCAAACTGTGGAAGGAGCCTCAGTGTCCATCGAAAGATGAATGGATAAAGATGATGTGGTCTATGTATACAATGGAATATTACTCAGCCATTAGAAACTACAAATACCCACCATTTGCTTCAACGTGGATGGAACTGGAGGGTATTATGCTGAGTAAAATAAGTCAATCGGAGAAGGACAAACATTATATGGTCTCGTTCATTTGGGGAATATAAAAAATAGTGAAAGGGAATAAAGGGGAAAGGAGAAAAAATGAGTGGGAAATATCAGAGAGAGAGAGACAGAACATGAGAGATTCCTAACTCTGGGAAATGAACAAGGGGTGGTGGAAAAGGAGGTGGGCGGGGGTGGGGGTGACTGGGCACTGAGGGGGGCAGTTGATGGGATGAGCACTGTGTGTTATGCTATATGTTGGCAAATGAACTCCAATAATAAATAAATAAATAAATAAACAAACAAACAAACAAACATTCTGCTTTAACTGTCTTTTTTGCAACACTGCTCCTGCAAGAGAAGAGTGTGGTGCAACCTCCAGGTAGAGGTGGAAATACAGATTTTCCTTTCAGACCCCACTGATATCTCTTTACTGCTAGGTGTGAGTGGGAGTTTCATCTCCACTGGCACCATGATGGGAACAGCCTCATTACCTCTGGACATTCGTGAAAGCCCTAACTCTCCACTAGTTTTCAAAGGGAGAGATGCCTCCTCACTGTCAGGTGAGAGTGGAAGTTTCAGCTCCCCATGTGGTCACCACTATCACCAGGGTGGAGAGGACTCATTATTGGCTGGCAGGGATGAAAGTCTCAACTTCCTATCTGGACTTCTGACACCACCCTTGTCTTATTAAATTTTCCCTAAGGCAGCATTATAGGGCCCTCACTCACCCTTCCTGGCATCAGTAACGGAATGACTGCACTTTTAGTGTGTGTGGTGTTTGAGTGGAGTAGACTTGTTATTGCCTAAAAGTTTTCTCTCCTACTGAGCTAGCACTGCCCTTTTCCTGGTCCTTGGGCTAGAGAGAACAAATTTTGAAGAACTTGGTTGTCTGCACCCACTGGTACTTCTGAGTTACCAGTTTTATAGTTCCAAGTCTGGAGTCTAGGCAGCAACAAGAAAACCAGGGGAAATCACCATCTATCTTCTCATTCGTCATGTTGCTTAACTGCTCTACCTACCCTCTTGTCTCCACCTTTCAGAGTCATGTTTGTTTAAAATGCGATGCCTGAGGTTTCAGTAGATGTACTTAGCAGAATAACACAGAAAAGTATGCCTACTCCATCAACCTGCAGGAGAAAATCTTACCCGCTTTGTTGAATTATTTTCTAGAAATTATTGAATTTATTCTTACAACCTTGCTACCACAGATCAGAAAAAACCATGAAGCAGTCATGAATGAGAAGATGTCTGTAAACTTTATTAGCTGTATAAATATCTTTTTTTAAAGATTTTATTTATTTATTTATTTATTTATTTATTTATTTATTTATTTATTTTTATTTATTTATGAGAGACACAGGCAGAGGGAGAAGCAGGCTCCATGCAGGGAGCCTGACCTGGGACTTGATCCTGGGACTCCAGGATCACGCCCTGGGCTGAAGGCGGCGCTAAACCACTGAGCCACCCAGCCTGCCCTGTATATATATCTTTGATAAAATATTTAAGCCTTGTAGGATTTAATGTCAATCTTCAGGGCAAGGCCATGCTATGGTATAAAAACATCTGGTTTCTGGAACCTGACTGAGCTAGGTTCTCACGTTGATTCTCAAGTGTATTTGTTTCCCTTTAAATCTGTGTAAAATGAAAGC
Organism: Vulpes lagopus; assembly: GCF_018345385.1. NCBI lineage: Eukaryota > Metazoa > Chordata > Mammalia > Carnivora > Canidae > Vulpes > Vulpes lagopus. Next base: position 67,516,709 of record NC_054832.1, on the reverse strand, counting down.
AAAAATACCGTCATTGTAAGGTACATTATAGGCTATACGATACTAAATATAATACCTCCCACACAGTACGTGATGGGCAAATATGAGCTCCCTCTTCTTCTCCTAACCTTATCAGAGAAGGAAAGAGATTTGTAAAAGCAACAGTCCTTCTTTCATCTTAAAATGTAATGCTCTTTGAAATATAGGTCAAAGCATCACAACTATGTTCTGTAATATTAACATGTTAAGGCTCAGTATGGAACAGTAATTACATTAATTGTACATAAGTTGTGGGGAAAAGCATAATCCCTACAAAGAAATTTACAAATATGGATCCTCAGTAGAAGCAAAGGAATGAGTGGGGCTGAGAAAAAAGCTGAAGGTGTTGAAAGTGAATCTCTGTATGATCAGCACAGCTGCATCAGAGCTCATAAAATTAACACTCATTCAACCGGTCACTAATACAGGGCCCAGAAGACAGATCATAGGAAAGGTTCTGTTTTATCCAGTCTGTTTGTACACTTACAATCTAAAACACAGGGTGCTAACCGGCTGACCAAGCTTTGAGAACATTTTTAATGTCCCACAGTATGAGCATGGCTAAAAAGTGGTTACATCAGTTTGTCCCCTGAGCCTTTGAAGATGAAAGACACCTATATCGAGTTACTGAAGACCATTTCACCAAATTAGGTCATAACTCTTGGTCAGTGATAGTGGTGAAGAAGAAGATAAAATGCAAGTGTACATCAGAAACACCTCAAATGTTGTCTGAAGTTTTCACTGTTTTACTACCACAGATATGTTCTACTGTCAGCAGTTTGCAGCAGTACCAGGAGCCTTCCCAGAATATGGACAGCAATAGGATACTCAAGCAGCTGCTATGTAGTGCATTCAGGATAGCAAGAGAAAGGCAGAGGATCATAGGAAGAAGAAACGGTTGATGGTGTTAAAGTAGGTTAATACCATCAACTGTGTCTTACTTAAATGTTAAATGTACACTCTCATTTTCAAATAAGAATACCATCTTGATAACATAAATGCTTTGACATGTTCACGTTTTTCTCTGTATTATTTTCTGAAGAAGAAACATTTCATTTCATTCCCAAGTGAAAAATCTACTCCTTGCTGAAAATGTGTACTTTAAAGGAATTCTTTAAAGAAGGCATTCTTGCAGGTGGTCTCTACTACAAATAAAAATGTGAAAAGGCCCTTAAAGAAACTTTTGGCTCATAACCCTCTCTTCCGTCTTCTCATGCTGGGTTGCCATTTAAGTAAAACCTCCATGGGAGTCTTAAATGCCACGGCAGGCATGTTCCTGCCAGCTGTTTGTGGGATTGTATAGGTCACCCAGCCTAGGGGTTCAACTTTAGTGTTCTTGGATCCATTATGACTCCACTGGAGGATTGAAATTCAATCTTCAATCACTGTTCTGTAACAAATTGACACTTTGGGCTTTTGCTAAAATAGTTGCTTATTCCTGGCTTGAGCTATTCATTGACTGGAACTGCATTTTTTAAGGTCGACTTCTGCATGGCAAAGTTGGAGGAGTTAGGCTGTGGGATAATTTCTGGCAGGGAAAGGATACTTAGAAGCTGAATTAAATGATGAAGAGATCAAGAGACATCCTTGAACAAATACCAACAGATTACTCCCTTCTGCCTAATTTTCTGTGGAATTCTTACTCAGAGTATTACTGACTTAATGTGAAAGAAGAAAGGAGAGTATCCTCCCTCTAGTTTCTTTATGGCTTGGGTTTGTCTTCTATCTGTATCAGTGTCTGTGGCGCTAGGAAACAAGTATGAAAACCACTCTGTGGACAAGAACCTATTGGTAAATGTAAGAATCTTTATTAAAATGTTTTCTGCCAAAGGATTCTAAAAGTTTACTTGATTATAAGAACCTCATTTCTTATAATTCAACCCCAAAGCTTGAAATTGTGTATATTTAATTAAGCTAACTGGGTTGATATAAGAAGAGTAGCATTTAAAATAACCCCTAGTAGTAGGTAACCCAGAAGTTATTTTTAGTAGGCTTTAGTTTCCTTAGAGCAGGTTTTTTCCCCCCAGTACTTAACTATTAAGTATATTCAAATTATATTTGGCTTAACCTATATTGACTTTTTATGTACATACTGACAGAGCATGGGGGGCTTCATACCTGGATTGAGTTCAGTGGCAGAATTCAAAGTCCCTTGCTTTGAGTATTATGCACAATGTACGGGTGGACCATCCACACCAGGTTGTAATATATATTTGAAAAAAAAAGAAGAGAGAGGGAAAGCCCACAATTGGAATATGTAATCTGATGCCGTGTAAGATCTGTAACGAATTCAAACACATCAGCTTCAAAACCTATAATTTTTCCTCCTCACTTTCAGTGATTGTAACTGTCCACCCAGTCAGCTTTCTTTATTCAAAGGAAAGATGTAAGCCAAGGTGACCTGGGTTGTCCATCACCTCTCACATATAAGTGGCCATTAAATTCTCATTCTTGAACATTTCCACAGTCTCTGTTCTGATTGCCCTCATCTTACTTCTTAGTTCAGGGTTCCATCGTCTCTCATGTGAAAGTTGCAATAGCTTCCACCATATGCCCTACCTTCAATCCAAGTCTTATCCTTACTCCCAGTACCTCCCTGTTCCTGTTACAAAACAGGATAAAAACACTTCCAAACCTCTGATGGCGGGATTTTCTAAAGCGTAATACTGTTCATGAAACTCTTTTATGCCTGAGATAAAAAACCTTTAATGACTTTGGAACACTTAACCAGGTAAATCACAAACTCTTTAGCCAGGCACACCTTGCTCTTCATCCTCCTTTGATGAGGCACCTTCCACAGCACGTGTGCCACACCAGTGTTTAACAAACTACAATTCTCGACCAACTGGTAGGGTGGAAATCAATTTAGTTGGTCTAGACTTGCACCACTAATGAAATGCAGGAAAATAGACCAGACTATGGCAGGCCTAAGATTAAACATTGCTTCTTGATGTTTTGTTTCAGTATGTATGCTGTAGAAGATGTAAAATGTATTTCATAGGATTAAGGTAAAAGAACACTCACACACAGAATGAGAAGGGGAGAGAGTGAGTGGGAGAAAGCGATAGAAGGAGAAAGCACAAATCTTTTTCTTAAGTAATTCATTTTGTTGAGTAAAATTTTTAGAAAAACTGGAATAGCAATAATGTTTAAACAACCAGGATTCTACTGTTCAGTTACAATTTAGACAGGCGAATTTAATATTGTATGTGTCTACGCACACATTTACATGGATAGCTATACAAGCATTTCATACACTTGGGAGGGTCTCAAACTATATGTTGATTGAATGACTAGATGTGTTTCTTGTTATCAAGTAGAGTGTCATTATATGTACACATGATTTTGTCCTACATAATATATTATGATCAATTTTTATTTTTTTTTAATTTTTTTATTTATTTATGATAGTCACACAGAGAGAGAGAGAGAGAGGTAGAGACACAGGCAGAGGGGGAAGCAGGCTCCATGCACCGGGAGCCGGACGTGGGATTCGATCCCGAGTCTCCAGGATCGCGCCCTGGGCCAAAGGCAGGCGCTAAACCGCTGCGCCACCCAGGGATCCCCTATGATCAATTTTTAAATTAATACATACTGATCTACATTGTTTTGTATGGATATGTAGTGGTTTACTTTCTCAACATATACTTTTAATATCTCATAATATTGGACACTTAGTTTTCTGTCTTCCCTCATTACACAAACACACACATACACACACACACACACACACATTTTGATCCTCATTTCACAGATGTGGACATTGAGGGTCAGAGGTGGGAAGTAACTTGCCCAAGATAATACAGCCATTAGGTAGCCAAATCAGAGTTTAAACCAAGAGATGTCTGAGTTCAAACCCTCTTTTTTTTTTTTTCAGTGCCTTATGTTAAATTTAGAAACTTAATCTATGCTATGCAAATAATAGCTAGTTATAGGATGGGATCCAGAGCAGAATGCAAACTCAAATGCCAGAGGGGTCTGGCAAGGAGCATAAATGAAAATGCTGTGCAGGGGATCCGTGGGTGGCTCAGCTGTTTAGCACCTGCCTTCCACCCAGGGCGTGATCCTGGAGACCTGGGATCAGGTCCCACATTGGGCTCCTTGCATGGAGCCTGCTTCTCCCTCTGCTTCTCTCTCTCTGTGTGTCTCTCAAGAATAAATACATAAAATCTTAAAAAAATATATGTGTGTAATATATGTGTGTATATGTGTACTACAGGCACAGATTTAAGTGTCTTAGTCTACAAAACAACATGAGGAAATAGATTATCATTTTACAGATGAGAAGCCATGACACAGAGAATTTAAGTATATTGCCCAGGATCACATGCTAATAAGTGACAGAGTTTTTGTTTTTGTTTTCATTTTCTTTAAAGATTTTATTTATTTATTCACGAGAGACACAGAGAGAGAGAGACAGAGACACAGGCAGAGGGAGAAGCAGGCTCCATGCAGGGAGCCCGATATGGGACTGGATCTTGGGACTCCAGGATGACACCCTGGGCTGACCACAGGCGCTAAACCGCTGAGCCACCCAGGTGTCCCAGTGACAAAGTTTAGATTTGAAACCAGCCAGTCTGTTTCAAGAGTTTTGTACCTTATATTATGCAATGTTGCCTCGACTTGTCCAACTAAGATAAATTCCTGAAAGTTGACTTAAATTTAGTGGAACTAAAATTGACATTTTATGGCACTTTGATATGTTGTGCTGCTTTTTATTTAGTTGTTCTTTAATTAATTTAACGAAGTGTTTAATTATTTAATTGATTGCCTTAATTATTGTCCTTTAATTGTGCTTTAATTGAATTTCATTGTTAATCTAATTGCCCCATTCCTGTTTGTATGAATAATTTTGACCATTCTTTGGGAACCATACTCAATAGCCACCTCTTTTGTAAAGGTGTCTGAAACATGCTGGTCCTGCAAGGCAGAGGTTAAAACACTTTTCTCTGTGTTCCTATAGCTCTTTGAACACGGCTGTACCACGGTATATATATTTTATTATAACTCTTTGATCTATGTCTTTCTTCCCCACTAGAATATGAACTAGCTTCTCCAGTCCAAGAATTCAACCATTCATCTTTGTACCCTCAGAGCCTGCATCCTAGCAAATTGTGAAGTGGTACATGTTGAACAAATGAATGAATGAACACAAAAGAAAAAAATAATTGGTTTTAGGTTCAAAAAGCTGAACCAAAAAGAAGTCACCAATGACATTCTAAATGACTGGATTAATTAAAAGTATTTTTGAGACTATTTTATGCTTGTCTCTCCAATCTTTCCACATTACATTAATTAATCATTTCATATATGATCTGGTATCATGTGATTTTTGTAATGCTGGCCATTCAGGGTATACTCTGGACTCTAGAAAGACCAACTACTACAAATTCTCTTTCAGTTAATTCTTCTTGAAAATGTCAGAGTATCTTGAATTAGGTTAACCGAGTGACTTGAAAAGAAAAACTGCTACTGGGGATCCCTGGGTGGCTCAGTGGTTTAGCGCCGCCTTCAGCCCAGGGTGTCATCCTGGAGACCCAAGATTGAGTCCCACATCGGTCTCCCTGCATGGAGCCTGCTTCTCCCTCTGCCTGTGTCTCTGCCTCTTTCTCTCTCTGTGTCTCTCATGAATAAATAAATAAAATCTTTAAAAAAAGAAAATGAAAAACTGCAACATAAATGTTGAGTATTACTATTGATCATTAAATATCACATAGCTCAAGTAACTTTCCTCATTATTGGCATGAAAGTGATTTTATCTAGACCAAAATAAATAATAATATTATAATAATATTTTCATTTCAAATAAGGTGTTACTGGGATATATGATATGAATCCTAGTACATGTACTGGAAATATTTTTCCTTTCCTTTCTATTGTGCTTTATAGATGCTTCTATAGACTTAAAACTTTATTTATTTACATCAAGATCCTAATACCCACATCACAAATTTTGAAATTTAATACTACTTCAATGAATTTTTCTGCAAAGAAACGTTCTGATTGGTGCAAGACAGTTTGTGAGAAGTCCTAGTAAAGTTAGTTCAAGGAACAACTTAGACAATCACACCTGGTATTAAGGAGAATACTCCTAGCATTTATGGTTCCAAGACATCTGGCTACATAAATACTACTGGCCATTCAGCCACTGGAAAGGGTACTACAAAATCAAGCAACAGAAAAAGGAGGTGATATATTAAGCTTGATTTGGCATTATTCATTTCATTAAATCATTGGTTTCTGGATTCAGTGGAATAATCTTTGCCATCTACCCCTCCCAAAGATAATATAAAACTATGCAGAAATTGTGAAGCCCTTGACATTATTACTGTCTTTATTGGATATAAAGGTCATATCTAGAATTCTTGGATCCACTGAAGTTTGTGTACCTCCTAAGTCTTGGTTACCTGTCTACAAACACATAGAAGCTTCTCTGGAATAGCAACTGCTTTAGCATAGTGGTAAAGCTCCAGGTTGTTAGAAGTCTTTGTGACATGTCTCTATGAAACAGAATCATGACATAAATGCTATTGATCCTTTTTTTAGAGACATGAAAAAATAGTCACAAAGTATACCTTGAAATATAAGACCATAATTTGGCCTAGGACAGGTCTATGAGGATACAAGTTGGACATTATCACCTCCAAGCATGAAAAGTCCTCTGGGAGTTGAGTAGCTATGAAATTTTAGAGCAAAGGAAGCAAGGATGATGGTGGTGTAGAGGGCTACATGGACTTCCTAGACATAAACCTACTCTGGTAACTCAAAACTTACTTAAAATGGCCTGAGATATATCAATTTAGCTAATAGGAATATTAATTAGAGCTTTTAAATTCCCACTTTAAGGAAAGATTTGATCCTTCATGGTAATAAAATACTGACTGCATGAATCCCTAGGCTAGAAGTTATACAGATGAGACTATCAGTCATACAATATGCTTTAATTTCACAGTCTTTTGTGAAACTATGGTTTGATCAAATGTTTCCTTATGATTCTGCTAACAGGAAAAACCCTGTTTTGATCTTTTTTATTGTGCTTGCCTCCAGTGAGCTGGGGAAAAGTCCAAGGGGAATGAGAGCAAAAGCCAGCTCACTTTTCTTATTGGGAAGTTGAATCTCCAAGGGTACTTACTGCTTAAGAATGAACATTCTAACCCAGGTTTTCTTTGGCCAGAAGCTTATCCTGTAGACCCAGCCTAGGTAAATGCCCATGGAAATGTTTGGTCACCTGGCGTTTTTATAGCTCTTTAATTAAGTATAAATTAATATTCACAATTAGTAATAATTATGAGTAATTAAGCAAAATACTATGTGAATCGTTAAACATAATAGATGGATCAATAAGAAAGCTATTGTATTTTAAAGGTGCTCATATTTGGGAGCACCTCGGTGGCTCAGTCAATTGAGCATCTGCCTTTGGCTCAGGTCATGATCCCATGGGATCCCTTGATCCCATGATCCTGGGATCAAGCCCTATGCCAGGCTCCCTACTTAGCAGGGGAGCCTGCTTCTCCCCATCCTGCTGCCCCCTACTCATGTGTGCTCTCTCTTGCTCACTCGCTCACTCTGTCTCTCAAATAAATAAGTAAAAATCTTTAAAAAAAAAAAAAAAGGTACTCCTATTTGTGTGGGCATAGAATAAGGAAACAGAAATGTTTCTTGAGCTATTGGTGTGTGTGGTTAGTGTAGGTTGCAGTTAATGATTTGTACATTTATAGGGAATATTCCCACCCAGGAGCCTGGTCAAAGGAAATACCTGACCCTTCAGAAAGAATTTTGAAGCACACTCCATTCCCGTTGCCATACATACAGAATATTAAGCCTTTCCCAACTTTTGTTAAATATATATGGTCATATATATTTATGGTCAGATTACACTTTATATGGTCAGATTGCACTTACAGTTCATTCCATAACCATAATTAAGACTTTCAGACTTTCTACAATTTGATTCTGAAAGCTACAATCCAGTAAGCAACAATTTACATTATAATGAGTATGGAGTATTTTTCATGCAGCTCCAAGTATGAGCCATTTCTCTCCTATAGTTCCAATAGTCCCATCCCTCTGCCACTCAAGGAGAATGTTTCAATGGCTTCTTCATATTTACATTCAAAATAACTCTCCATTCTAATCTGCTTGGTATCTTTGAACTATGCTTTCCTTACATCACTGGTTTGGTCTTTTTCCCTCTCTCCCTTCCTCTCTCTCTCTCTCTTCCTCCCTCCCTTCCTCCTTTCCTTCTTTCCTTCTGTTCTTCCTTTCCTTCCATTTTATTAAGATTCTGATTGCATTTATTTTTATCTTATTAGGAAAAGAAATATATCCTTTTTCATCATATTCTTATAGCTTCCGGAATCTTACCTACTTTATTTACTTTTCACTTAGAAATGATTCCATTGTTCTTTAGATCACTGCTTCCTGTTTTGCACTGGTGACAGATTGGTTTTTGCTTTCTCTGGAATGTCTTGTTGCCTTTATATTTTCTTGAATTCTCTACTTTAATTTAAACCTCAAATTCTTCAGACATTTCGGTCATTCTCTTCTTTGCTATGGCATCCCTGTCATCACCCTCTCTGAGCCCTCCATCTTCTGTGCTCATCAGAGCTGGGTGCTTTATGTTCATGCTACATTGCACATTTGATCACTTCCTTTTATCGCCTTTCTGAATCAGAACTAGTTTTCTAGGTACTGTAATTGGTGGTGCACAGGTAATGTTTAACAATACATTCTCATAGCAAACAAAACCCTGATTTTTAGGATTTCCCAATGTCCATGTTGTACATATTCCCATAATGTTGATGTCAAGTTCCCTACTTGAGGTCACTGACCATGGATTTGGAAGAGATGCACCCAATCTGCACTCCCAGGCCTGCTCCATTGATGAGAACCATTTTGACAGATATATTTCTAAAATAAATTAATACTCTCTGTGTTAACCAAGCAACCTGGATCTCACTTAACTTCATTTGGTGGCTGTGGGTCATTATTGTTAATGTCAAGCTCTAAGGCACTAAGTGATGTCTCTAGAGATTATGACATTTAGAGAGAAGATATTTGCCTATAAACTAAATGACAAAATAAATTAACATGGACATTAGATCAAATAATTAAGTTAAAAATGCAATAGTGTTTTGTCTATTTCTGAAGAGCTTTTGGTTGTTATTTGACTTTTTAAAACACAACACAGCTGACCCTTGAACAACATGGGGGTTAGGAACACCACCCCACACACACAGGTGAAAATCCAAATATAACTTCTGACTCCCCCAAAATTTAACTTCCAATTGCCTACCGTTTGTTGACTGGAAGCCTTCCAATAACATAGTCAGTCAATACATATTTTATGTTTTATATATTATATATTGTATTCTTACAATAAAGTAAGCTAGAGAAAAGAAAATGTTATTAAGAAAATAGTAAGAGAAAATACACTTACAGTACCCTACTGTACTTCCTGAAAAAAAAAAATTCTCATATAAGAACCTGTGCAGTTCAAACCTGTGTTGTTCAGGGTCGACTACTGAAACCTACTTTTCATGGTTTGTATAGTTGTTACAGCTGCCTCTCTTTTAATCTTTGATATGATCCCCCTCCCTGTTTAGATTGCTTGTGACCTTTCATTTGGCTCTTATATCAAGCCACCATGAATCCATTTTTAAGTAAGTTATCAGAGAATAAATTTAATAGATATAATGTCTCCAAGAAAGAATGCCGATTTTCTAATAAGTGGTGTTAATTCAGCTTCTCTTTCATTATGTGTGTTTTCTTTAATATCATAAAAGAGAATGCTATCCATGCATGTTCTGACAGAAAAGAAAATGGATTTTTCTCTGTTTGAAAAGTTCCCTTTAAAGGTTTTTGTGATGCGCGACAGCTTTAAAATAGGGTTGCTTTTCAGAATAAATTGCCTGCAGCTGCTCTTCAGGGTTTCTTTTTTATCTGAAGACATCCATCCTGTTTGGACATAAAAAAAAAAAACTGCATATTTACATCGCTGATGGGCCAATAAATAAAATCCCGCATTTTTAGGGGATGGTTCCTGGGAACTAATTAGAGTCACAAACAGACAAACAGGGGATTGAAAACATGGTGCTGCTTCTTACCTTGTTCTGATTATGTTGTGTTGTAGCCATTTCTGTGCATCCTCTCATTTGTGCAAGCAGAGGTTGGTGACAGATCGCTTGATGATCAGGAAATGCCCATGAAATGAATGTGGTTCTGGTGTGGTTGTCTTTAGGCATTTGCTCGTTTCTCTTCTCCTCCACAGCTTGCTGAAGGTGAATTTTAACCAAGGTAAATTCAGCTTTCTGGATGGAGGACATTTCTTTATGTCCAAGGAAATTAAAGCTATTCAAGCATACACCTGCCACATAACTAGAAAAATACCTAGGGTACCATTTTCATTTCAAACCTGTGGTTTCTAGTGCCATCCACTTAGCTAATCGTTGGATCATTGTATTAGAATTATTATTTTATCGAAGTAAATCTAGAAAAATGCCTGGAATGCATAAAACTGGTGTCCAAATACAGCAGGTGGAACTATAACATTTTTAGATATAGAATACAATGATTATCATTTTTATATGATAATGACATTAGTGGCACTCACTGGACTATATGAAATTCATCTATGTCATCAGTCACACACAAATTATTTAAATGTATATTTTAATACATTGTATAATTGATTAAAATGTAATTGTATATAATGCAAATATTAAACTATCTAAAATTTTGGCTATCTAAAATTTGGCTATCTAAAATTTTAATAGTCCCGTAACTTTTACTTCTGCATTCAAAATGGATTTTGCCTAGTCTAAGATGAATTTTCACGTAGGCATATGATCTCAATAAAATATGATTCAAAAGAATTATTTAACTTAGTTTTACATGGGAGCCATGAGCTCAGAGCTAAATAAGTCAGTAAGCTTCATGTTGAAAAAGTGGTTAGTCATTATTATCAATGATATACTAATGAAAGCAAAGAAACCACATAGATTTGGTAATTTATGTTTCTTACGAAGGCAGGGATGTGTAGAAGATTTGTTTTTGTTTTTTTTTTCTTTCCAAAATCATACCAGTTCTAGCATTCAAGCTGTGGTTGTTTTTCCAAGTGTGTTATACTAAGCCAACCATTTTACTAAAAAAAATGATGAACTCGGGGTGCCTGGGTGGCTCAGTCAGTTAAGTGGCTGCCTTTGACTCAGAGTCCTGGGATGGAGCCCCAAGTTGGGTTCTCCACTAAGCAGAGGGTCTGCTTCTCCCTCTGCCCCCCTCCCCACTTGTGCTTGGTCTCTCTCAAATAAATAAATTAAACCTTTAAAAATGATGCACTTATACCATAGAATATGATACTCTAAAATATCTGCCTGGGTTTTCTACTGAGAAAATGATTTAAGGAGTATATGTCAGGTTCTCCAGAGGTTTAAAATCCATTTATACTTTATAACCTCAAAATTATCTTATTGTATTTTCTGAGAGAAGTTGCATAAAACAGTACAGGAAATGAGTGTAATAACTCTAGTGATGATGATGTCCATAAGTGTGATTGAAATTAAATATGCAGACTTCTAGGCATGAAATAAATACTAAAATGGTGTGAGGATGCTTGGATTAGACGCTAATGGACTCTCTTTGCTTTATTTTAGCTCTCAGCATTGGAGAGGCAAATCTTTGACTTCCTTGGCTTCCAGTGGGCACCAATTCTTGGAAATTTTCTACACATAATAGTCGTCATATTGGGTTTGTTTGGAACCATTCAGTACAGACCTCGATATATTGTTGTGGTAAGTCTTCTTTTTAGCCTGTGTCTTACAATAAATGCTACAAAATTACTAAAAGAAGATTAACGAAATATCTTAAATTGTTTCCTTGGACATTATGTAGCATTGCTGTTCCAGCCTTTAGGTACTGAATTTTGTTCAGAGATGATAATCTGTAGGAAAAATGACTCAGTGAATGTTCTTAATGAGAGCAAAGCAACATGACTATAAGTGTGAGACACATAGTCCGACACACCATGTAACTGAATTCAAGTTCCACAAGGAAATTTGAAACAGAGCTGGATAGAGTAGGAGGTCTGGCTGTGGTCCGGATGTCAGAATGAGACGTAAATGTGCATTAACTGTCATTTCCATGACAGAGGTCACTAAAAAGCAAACCTACACAGCCATAAATATTTACTAACTGATGACAATAATATAATTTAATTTTAATTGATTTAGGGCATTACAAATGCATGTACTGAAGGTTATTTAGTACTTGTCCCTAATGTATTTCATAACTTATACCATGGAACATGTCTCCATTCTGTTAAGATAAATTTGAAATATTAATTCTATACTCCCACTATACCAAAGATGGTCAGCACGTCCCCCATTACAGGGCAGTTTAATGAAGTGTGTGCTGTGTTCCACAATTGAATGGGAATTATTCACACTAATTAGTTTTCTATTTAAAAAAGGCAATGTTTTAGGCTACATGTATAAGGTTGTGAGAAATAAGCATATATAAGTGATTGTAACTAGGAATAACATACCTACTCATAAGCCTAAATAAATATACAGTGTTCAGTAGGATTAGTGAATATTTTCTTGCAGTGCAGTGACATTGCTTTACTAGAAAAAAAAAAAAACTATAGACTTAAACATACACCATCTTTCAATTTTGATTGAATCCGAGCACTACTGTGGAAAGAATAAAGCTACACATTTTTGTATGAATGTATTAATTCTCTATTTTGAATCTCAAAATTGGCTTTCGTATCTTTCACAGTATAGCAGAGGTGAATGTAAATGGGCCCACAGCTGACTCTGCACTCAAAATAGCTGCCCCGGGGCATTAGGGGCGTTTGTATCACTCAGCCAGCTGCAGGCGCTAAACAATTTCTGCTTTGCTCCTCTTTTCTGAAAGCCAGTCTCTGCTGAGGCACTGTATAATCTGCTAGAAGGGTGTCTCATGGAGTTGGACTTGTAGCATAAAACACTTCCATATGCATAATATCAAACTACTATATCAATTCTGTCTTCTAGTTTGTTGCTATAAACATGGCACTTTTGCTCACTGTAGACTTTATCATGTTGGTGTTCCTTGGAAGCCCCAAACACCAGATGGCTTGAAACCAGTGGCCTCTTTGGAATAAAGCTGTTGGTACACATTAGTGACATTACCTAGTCCTGTTGCTTGTACCCTCTACATACTGGCTCTACACACTGGTCACACAGCTACTGCCTTGGTTGAGGCTTCTATCTTCCTGCCTTCCAGTGTGTCCTTTGCACTTTGCCTAAATGGCTGGCTTAAAACTTTGCCAGCTCTTAGCAGGATGAAATCTAAGAGTATCCTTGGCTGACCACCTGTCCAAGCATGGATCTCACAGTCTGTCCTCTCTCCCTCCCTTCCTTCATTCTCCCCTTCCCCACTCCCCCACCTCCTTCCCTTTGTTGTTTTTTAAAACTTTTATTTATTTAAATAATCTCTATACCCCACATGGGGCTCAAACTCAGGACCCTGAGATCAAATCGCACATTCTTCTCACTGAGCCAGACAGGTGCCCCACCTCCCTTCTTTCTTAACTTCCTCCTTTTCTTCATTAACTTATTCATTCAAACCCCATTTATTGGGTTTCTGCCATATGTTTGGCATTGTGTTAAGTGTGGGCTACATTGATGATCAAATACAGACACATTTCTTCTCTGCCATCTTGGGTAGTTACCTTACAAATAGTCAAATGATCATTTGGGTAAATGTTAAATTTCAACTGTGACACATTTTACAAAGGAGCACACTGTGCCATGCAATGTATAATGAGGAGATGGAGCTGACCCTGCAGAAGTGAGTGGGGAGCAGAGATCTGCAATTTGTGGGAGTTCACCAGGGAAGAGGAGACCCCAAGGGGGTTGTGTGCAGAAGGTAATGCAGGCACATAGTAGGACGTCAGTAGCAGTAGTTCCCATTCCCTCATTAAGCATTTATTGAGCCCTACTACCCTGGGCTACAGCTTGATAAATAGAAAAGAAGGTAAACTACAGCACCCTGCTCTCCAGGAATTCATTATGCAAAGTAGGGAGGCACCGGGTGAAGGGAGTGTGTCTGGAGGTGATGAAAGGACTGTAAAAAGGGCATCAGAAGGCTGATGGGGCTGAGCACAAGCCGTCAAAGTGTGGAGAGTTTGTGCACTTCAGCATCACGCACGCACCCTGCTCCTACCTGCTTGTCCAGCCTCTTGCCCTGTAGTCCTGCCTATGTCTCTGAGCTCCAACTCCAGCAATGGTTTCTGTCTCTGTAGCACACTTCCATCCTTCCACATGCTGTAATAGTTAATCACTCCAGTTCTGTGTCTTGAGCATGTTTTATCATCTGTTCACACTTATGTTTTCCCACTAGGCAGAGTTCTTTGAGAACACGGAATGTAGTAGATGCTCAGTAAATACTTATCATCATTTTTACCATGGAGTTCCTTATCTTTTCAGAGTCCATTCATGATAGAACTGGCATCACTTCTTTCTCTGGTATCTTTTCTTTGCTTCCCTCTCTCCCTTCTCCCTCTTGCGCATAGAAGGAAGCAGATTTAGATCTTTAAGAATCTTCAAGAAAAATCTATTAGAAAATCAATCCATGTTTTTGCTCATGTTGATTTTCTCTATTAATGCTGTATGCCAATCAAATTTCTATCTTGTTTGTTACCTTATTTAAGACCATATCCCAGGATAGGGAGAGAAAGAAAGCAATGAATTGGTGGGAAAGCCAAAGATGTTGTTGGGTTTAATTTTCACAAATACCTGTGGGTATGTGTTAGCATCCCTAATTTTATAGACAAGGAAATATGAAGTAACCTACCCCAGAAACCCAGATAGTAAGTGGCAGAAATGGGTGTGTATCTGCCTCACCTCTGTTATTGTTAGGTTTACAAAGTTAATTTATCATGATTATTATGCTTTTCTTCACCACCAAATTCCAGATGATATGGTGGCATTGTCGGTATAAATTTTGATATTGAAAATAATGCTGCCCTTCCATCTCAGCTGATCACAGAATATTGTTACCTGTGTGGGATTCCAGATTGTGTCTTATTCCAACATGGGCATAAATTGTACATTTGGGAGAAATGGTTGAAGAGTCATTAATCCACAAGCATGGGAATTCTGTTCACAAAGAGTGCCTTCAATGGGAAGATCATGTTGTTATTGGGAGAATGGCTAGGCCACGTTACCGTCTTCACACCACGGGCAGTTCATCCCTAAGTTGTTTCCATGAATGCTTCAGTTTGAAACTACCACTGGTGGCCGGGATTAATTCTGGTATGAAAAGCTAGAAAATAAATATGGCATTCATGTTAATGAAGATGTGCCTCAGAAGGCACCAACTTTTCAGTGGCCGTGAGAGGAGTGCTGGATCAGAAATTCATACTGACTTTTCACTGAGCAGGGAAAGAGCTTTCTGATTGCAGGAGGTTTTCTCTCGACTCCCCCACCAGTATTCTTACTATTAGCTGTCTTTGTTGGCTGAAACAACAACCAGTAATGCCACTTAAATTCAATCCATTTCAAACTAACAGACATTTTGGAGCACTGAAACACAGATGGTAAGTTACTGCCATTTCTGCAGACAAATAGGGTTTATCACAGCAGAATTTAAAGAATTAATCACCCTTATGGAAATGGTTATGGTAAAGGACCACGCAGAACAGCAATGTCTATAGGCGAACTTCTAACTTCTTAGAGTGGAAAATGAAAGCTCCTTTGCTTAACTCTTCTAGTCCCTGCTGCCCACCGCACACCCCTATCTCATACCAGCCATGCTGAACTATTGTGTTTTCCAAAGACCACATGCTGTGTCTTGTCTCCTCTGTTTGCACACACTGTACCTCCTACCTGGAATGCCCTGTTCTCCTTACCTTCTTGGAAAACTCTTAATAATGATTAGGCATCTGCCTTCAGCTCAGGTTGTGATCCCAGGGTCCTGGGTGGAGCCCCATGTCAGGTTCTCTGCTCAGGGGAGAGCCTGTTTCTCCATCTTCCTCTGCTGCTCCCCCTGCTTGTGTGCTCACACACAATCTCTGTGTCAAATAAATCAATAAAATCTTTAAAAATAATAATAATAATGCTTCCACTGAAGGGTCACCCTTTAGGAGCCTTGCTTGAGCATTTTGCTCCAGGATAAATGCCTCCTCCCCTCTGCTCCTGTGGATCCTGGTGACATTTTCCACCCTAGCACTCTGCACGCCCACAATCCTCACTTGCAGGCCTATCTCACTCCACTCACCAATGTCCTCCTGGCAGGCTCATTGCTCCTACCCATTGCTGTTTTCGAGGTCTCTCCTGGCATGTATGGGGCTTTAAAGATGCTCAATACTTAAGTGAACAAAGAATAAATGAATTAAAGGTTATTGGATGAAATTATTTTATAGGATGGACCAGAGAGTGATTTCTTACAAGAGCACACCTGCAATAGTTCAATAAGAGAAACTGGCCTTACTGCCTTGCTGATCTCAATCTGAGCTTAGTTGAGGATTTACATGATAAACTTATTATGGGCTGTTCTGCCTGCATCTACCATTACCTGACTTACTAATGCATCTAATTTTTTTCTAAGAAATAGAAAGTTGTGGACACCAGCTACTGTATTTGAGGAGGTCTCATGATAAAGACTATTAGAAAAATGCAGTCAAGTCCCAAAACGGAAGCATAGTAATTCCACTCTGGATACTATTACTGCTGATAAGGTGCAGTTTGATATTGTTATATTTACTTTTAGAACACCAAACAACTTTGTCATATGGTACTTTTTATATTGATTGAAATTTATTTTAGCTTAGTGCAAGGTGTGATATATATGTATTAGTGGATACCAAGGCCAGTTGTAGGGTTTGAATGCACCTTTCGTGTTTCTTTGACTAGATGAAATGGAGCAGAAAGCATATTGTTCTAGAATCAACTGTTTCTTCCTGTCTGTTTACTCCTATATCAAAAATTTTAAATCTTACAAGACACTCCAAAATGAGATTCTGCCCTGGAATTGTTTAAATCTTTATTATTTCATGGGCAGTAATTTAATTAAGCAATTTTAAATCAATTTAAATGCAAAATCATTAGCTAATTTAAATTTTTTAAATAAATAACGACTTTGGAAATTAACTCAAAACTGCTTTTAAAAATTAAAAAGAGGGCAGCCCAGGTGGCTCGGCGGTTTGGCGTCACCTTCAGCCCAGGGTGTGATCCTGGAGGCCCTGGGATCGAGTCCCATGTCGGGCTCCCTGCATGGAGCCTACTTCTCCCTCTGCCTGTGTCTCTGCCTCTCTCTCTCTCTCTCTCTCTCTCTCTCTCATTTTCTTCTGTGTCTCTCATGAATAAATAAATAAAAATCTTTAAAAATAAATTAATTAATTAAAATTAAAATTAAAAAGAAAGCCAAGTTGTTTTGCTAGGTCCACAGTTTAGTTATTGGGACTTTCATGCAAATGCTCATGTACAAACATAAGAACTTGTGTAACTGGAATCGTTACAGGAAAATTTCCCTTCTATGTCATCATAAATCTCCTTCCTGGGCCACTACTCAACATGACAGTTAAGAGTGTCCATTTTCCATTTAATTGGTCCTATATTAAATCCCCTCCACCAATTACTGGGTGTGAACAGTTGGGACATTAATTTGCTTTATTTGTACCATAGTTAACTTCATATGTAAAAATCTGACTCAGGTTGTCTTTAAGAATTATATTATGTAATATATGTGACTTGCTTAACATAACCTAACACAGTGTAAGTGCTTAGTAAATGATCGAACTGTTCAATATATCTTTTTTTGCTTTCACTCTGCTTTTTTAGCCATTAAAATGAAAGGACAGGACATTACTCTCTTAAAGTTCTTCTGGAAATTAATACTAAACTCCAGAAACTATTAGAACAATGAGTGAGCAAGAAACCTACTTTTTAAAAATTATAAGTCTAACATACTGTGCATAAAACTGTATCTGATTGATGCACATGTGAATAAATGAATAAATGGCCTTTCTGGTAATTGGAAAACAAGCTCAGGAAGTAAAAATAATTCATGTTATAGACTAATTGCTCAATGAGGAAGAAATAGACTGTAAGACTTTCAAAATTCATTTCAATTAAAAAACACTGAAATATCTTTGTAAAACCATGAAATATTCAGGAAGCTACTTAGAACACATGGGCATTTTTTTCATCTTATAGACTTTATCTACATAAATTAGGATTTAAAATATGTGTACTGAACATAAGCAAAGAACAACAAATAAATAGATAATTATACAGAGAAAAAAATATATATAAGCTATTTTCTATACTTTAAGTATGTGTATCTGGATATATGAACATATAGGTTTGCTTCATGATTACCAAAAGGTATTTCATAAAAAATGGAGTCATCTCTTTTTAAATTCTTGTTTCAGTTGAATTATACATAAAATCACCCATGTCAAAAAGAATACATATATTGGGGCACCTGGGTGGCTCAGTGGATTGAATGTCCAACTCTTGATTTCAGCTCAGATCATGATTTCATGGGTCGTGGAATTGTGTCCCATGTCTGGCTCTACCCTCAGTGGGGAGTCTGCTTGATTCTCTCCCTCTGCGCCCCCCCCCACTTGCTCATGTCCTCTCTCTCTCAAATAAATAAATCTTTTATTAAAAAAAGATACATATGTTGTCCTAATACTTCCTGCCTAGCTAAATGCCTATGGATATGTTTGTATTGCTAGAGAATTATTTCCCTATATCTCTATGTATGGACTTATGTCTCCAGTGCAGGTTGAGGTATATAGTTTTCATCTCATAATAGTCTGAAATTCAGTCATACTAATAATATTTGTTCTCAACAAACCAATATATTAGAATAAGGAAGCTTATGATATTGCTTTTAGAGAACCATAACATTCAGGGCGCCTGAGTGGCTCAGTTGGTTAAGCATCTGCCTTCAACTCAGGTTGTGATCTCAGGATCCAGACAGATGTCTGGCTCCCTGCTCAGCAGAGAACCTGCTTCTCTCTCTCTCTCTGATGCTCCCTCTGCTGCTCCCCTTCCTTGTGCTCTCTTTCTCTGTCAAATGAATAAATAAAATCTTTTTTAAAAAACCCATAACATTCATATTACACACAACACAACAAGTTAGTTGCAAAGTACAAAAGAAATTGTTATTCAGATACTTTGCCTGTTGCAGAATTATGTAAATGAAACTGATTTTTGGAAAACTGGAAATTTGGTGAATTGGTCATTTGATAAGTTGCAAAATTTGGTGAACTATTAACTTGCAAATTATTTCATAGTCCTTTTCCTAAGATTTTCTAAAACAAAGCCTGTCATTCAATACATAAGCATCTCAGCTCTAGAGTCAGATAGTTAGATTTCCTCTCCCAGCTACGACACTAAGTAGGTGATCAAATGATTACTCTCTTCTTTAGTTTAGTGTGATGACTGAATAACTTAATTTATATCAAGTACTTAGTATAGTATCAGGAACATACAAAGTGCTTAACACAGTACCAGGAACATAGAAAACAGCAGAGTAATATAATAACTCATGTTATTGTGAGGAATTTAGCAGCTGACACTTGAAACCTACTCAACTAATAACCATTTTATCTTTGAAAGTTCACAAATGGCATGAGTACACTTCAATCACTGAATCTGTGCTGTGATTTTTTTAAATAGATTTGTTTTATTTTGCATTTGTTGTAACTGCGAGTGGATTATCTTTTCTAAAAGAATACTTAAGCATTGAAGTTTGACGCCCTAATAATTAAGAATCATATGGTTTTGCAGTTACTTTTGTTTATTTCCTTATGTTAGTCTTACTTTCTTTTATGTCCTTTTTTAAACTTTTATCATTGGCTTCTTTCTCATGACTTAGTGGTCTGCACTGCTTTCTCATTCTAATAGACTCATAATTAGATAAATTTAGAATGAAAAATGTCAGATGCCAGATGCCATCTTAAATTAGCAACAGCTTTAAAATTTGTTGTGGTTATTGTGACTCAGTCAGTTTGCAAAAAGTATACATTAAGGATGAAGGTTAGCAATTTTCAGTATCCATGGGACTATTTTGTGGTTTATAAAAGTGTATTCCAAGGCACTTGGCACATTTTTAAAACTGTCTAAATCCATTCATAACAGAAGATTTTACTAACAGGATATTGGCAGCATCAGTAATATCTACAAATACTAAAGCTTCACTATATATTTTAATCTGTGTTAATGTTTTAATGTATATGCCAACTTCTCTAAATTTCCAGTGATTTGGGGCCTTAACTCATAATTATAATTGCACTATTCTTAATAACAAAAGAAAAGCAAAACCCCTCCAGAAAGAAAAAAAAGATGTTGATGTGACATCAAATGTAACCAGTTATAGAACTACACCACTGGATGAGATCATTTTGATTATTTTGAAAGCCTTTTGAAAATCACAATTAACAGAAAGACAAATGTAAATTAAATTTTATGAGTAGTTCAAAGCTTCAGATAAGGTTTCCAATTGGAACATGGCTATTTTACACAGTGTTTAAAATTTGTAATTTTATTATATAACACAGCATAGAATAAATTAATGAAATTATTTCAAGAATTATTTTAATTTAAAAAAGAATTATTTTAATTTGACAATAGCATGTGATTAAAATCACTGGTAAAAAGCAATGATTTAATTAGTGTGTCTACTTGAGATACTTAGAATTTATAGATTTTTGTGGTAAAGGGAATGAGAAAATCATTGTATTGTGTTCCCACAGTAAATTCTATCCTCAGTCATCCAAGCTATTCCATATGTCAGTTCTATATCTTAGTTTCATCAATGACTGGGTGCATTGCACCCTAAGACCCTCTCCACTGGTGAGTCTTGATCTAAGACTATTTTGTGAGTAATGGTCAACCTGAATATTAGGCATTTCCTAATATCTAACACACTAATAAAACCAATTAATCAGTAAGGCTAGTGTGTTTGAGTCTGTTGGATGTGATTGGAAGGTATTTTCCCATTATGGAAGTCTGTTGTTTATTTGCTTATTCTTAATCCTATTTATTAGTTTTTGTGTTTTTTTAAAAAATATTTTATATGATTGTATTGGAGGCATACACACACTCTACTCATACTAAAATAGTTCAGTGGGAAAGTTTGTTAATTTTACTCCAAACATCCCTTTTCAAACATGATCTTCATTCAGGAATCTGGAAGTGCTGAGTTTTGACTAACATTCCTAAAAACTTGACAGGTTAATATTATAACTAAAAGGTAGATAACCCATAGAAAATTTGCATAATTGTATTCCCTGGAAAAGCTAATACTCAGAAAACAGAAATCAAGTCAGCACTTGGATTTAACTTTATCTGCAAGCCAGCAAAGCACTTTAAAAATAAATCTAGCTTTATTGGCACTACTGAAAGCTGTAGAAACTATTGGATTTTTAATTTCTAGATCTTAGGGGACCTCATAAGGAGCACTCTTTTCTGAGCGCACCCTGCTTCTTCCCGGAAGACTGAGACTTATTGACATTATTATTGATTTATTTAGTATACATGCCTTTCATCTCTACATTATTTCTTCTCTTTCTCCCCCTTGCCCCCCCTTCTAGTACACAGTATGGACTGCCCTCTGGGTCACCTGGAATGTGTTCATTATCTGCTTTTATTTGGAAGTAGGTGGGCTCTCTAAGGTAAGTTTATTATGCTTTCAAACTACACTTTAAAAAGAGTACACAAATAATTATCATGACTATATGTGTGTGTATGTACACACACACATAAACTCTCTCTCATATATAGAGAGTAATCTAACATTACAAATGTAATACTAATCAAAAATAAGTTTGGATACTGATCAGGAAAGAATGATCTTGGGAGCATGTTAAATTAATCAACTCCACAACTATTTCCTTACGCTTTGGTTTGTTAAGCTCTGGTGGAACTCAGCTTCCAGTGTATTCTAATGTCCAGTTTAAAAAGGCCTAATGTCACAGTGACAGCAGCTCCAAAGGCTAAGTGAAAAATGGTTTTGAACATTCTTGTATGTAAAGGGGAAAGGGGGATTAATGAAAATCTTAACGGAATAAATATGAAGAGCAAGTTGCTATCTTTGCTTGAATAATGATCCTGGGGGAAAATACGTTTGTGACATATTTTCAGTGTGAAAATACTGAAAAACCATGAAAACCTCATATGTGGAAGTGGAGGATACATTCACTACCAACTAAGTACATCTTGAAATTCTGATCAGAGAAGAGTTGTCTTGATGCAACGTGTTGCCATCCTCACTTCTGTCTATGACGAGTGTCAGCAGAGCATACAGTTTTCACTGTGACTCCTGCAGAACTGGCTTTTGACTGCGATCCGAATGTAAGAGCATCTTGAGTAAAGTTTCTAGCTTTGTTTCTCATACATTTTTCTCATAAACCAGCACAGCCTTTACTTGCAGAAATCACAGAGAAGGAAGGTAACAGTATAATTACAAAAAGAATGAAAAAGCTGTAGTTTTCCTGTTATTGTTGTTGCTGTTGTTTATAGATTTCTCATTATCAACTCTATTTGTGCTAACTTATTCTATAGCATGATAGTCTAAAAACTCCTAGGTAACATAATGGTCTTCTAGTAGCATTTGTGGTTTTAGATCTTAGAAAATTTGCCTTGACCAACACAGACTGTTAGGATTGTTGGGCTCCGTTGAAGTCCATATGGTAAGAATTTTTGATTCAGCTAAGCAGCAAAAATCGCTGAAGGATTTTCTCTGAACCTCCAGAGGTGGTTACTCGTTATTCTACACTATAATAACTTTATAATTAGAACTTGTCATCATTTTCTCACATTGGCAAATGTGTTCAGGAGCCAAAAATGACATTTCTAATACTGACTTTATACTAATGCATGAGCATCTACCTTTAATATTTGTGCCATTAATCACATTTTACCTCTAATTTTTAAGACAGAAAAAGGTACTTAAATCAGTGCCTAGTTATCTTCTGTAACACGCAGATTATAAGGTAATTTTGAAATGCAAATTCTATGAATATAATAATTGTGAATAATAAGTTAAGCATAGCATTTTCCAAACCATGGCATTTTCTATCTTGTAATTTGAATGGTCATTTTAAATCATTACTGTACTGGGCAGTAATTCTCTTCTATTTTCTTCCATATAAACTAATTTTTTGGAAAAAAAAATAATTAGACCAGAAGAAATTCATCCTATGGAATTGGTATTGTAGTGTGCTAAAAGAAAACTGAATTTCAAATCCTAAGTCTTTTACTCAAATCTTGTCTTTAGCACCTATTACCTATGGGCCCTTAGGCAAATCATTTAACCATACTAAGTTCCTGGAAATATCAAAATGGGACCAGTTTGCCAATAAATGGTAGTAATCAGCACTTGCTGAGTATTAAGCATTGTCTTAAGCACATCATGTATGGTAACTCAGGTGAGCTTCAAAACAACCCTATGAAATGATAAGAAGATAATAATATTAGTAGTAGTCATTTATATCAGTCTGTTTTCCCTCCCTGCTTTCTGTAACTGCTTTTCTAATATCAAAATGTTCATCAAGGGTTTTTTCCTTCTCGTTTCTTTGGGTGCAAGTTTAAAAACAATGGATGTTCTAGTCCCGGTCACTCATTTTATTATGCATTCAGATACCATTAGGCAAGCAACCAAGTATTTTAGGTCGTGAAAAGGATAGACGACTCCAAAGTGAGCATACTAAAGATTTTCTGGTGTTCTCCTTCTATTAACTGCCTCGAAGGCTGGTAACATTTCCCTGGTTAGCCACAGGTTAGCTTCAGTTGCAATCTGTAGGAAATCTATTCTGAGAAATGGAGCAGAGTTAAGGATGCTTGACACAGCCAATCACTTTGCTACTCCTTGAGGCTGGACTCCAGCTTTTATAAGAAATTCATTGTCCATATATGCTGGTATGTACTTTTGAAAGCTCTCTACTTCCTGCTAGTTCATGAAGGCATTTTTTGGCATGCCCCATTTGGATAGATTAATAGAAGTCTCCTTTCGCCTGGATTTTTGCCCAAAATAACCATTCTAAAATAACAAATCTCTCTATTCGGTGTTATTGCAATGACAGAAACCATATAACCATTCTTATTAACTATTAGTGCACATTATAGTGGGCATGAATGATCATCATACATTTGGCCTGTTATGGGAATTCTTGATCTCTGCATCCAAACACTCCTTTCCTTTTTGACTTCATTTGCCAGTCAGCTCTGTACCATATGTTTGTCCCTGGTCTTAAGGGTCCCGATTCTCCTTAGATCTTCTTGATCTTGAAGAAGATCAAGAACTTGAAGGAAATGACTGTTTTGTTTTTAGGGAATGCATACACATATGATAGGGTCAGGGATGATTGTGGGTCTGCATTTATGTGATCTGGAGCCTCGGTTTCCTAGCGCTGATTTTACTGCATTGTTGAAAGAATTAACTAAGATAATGCATATAAAGGACTGAGAAAGGATCTTGGCATAGAGTGAGGTTTCAGTAAAGTGTGCTTCTCATAATTGCCATCAACATCATCATCTTTATTATTATTGAAGAAATTAGCAGACATCATGATTCTCATCCTGAAACCTTCGGGACATGTATTTATTACTATGCAAAGAGCTGTAAAGGGAAAAAAAATGTAGGACTGAGTGACTTGTTTAAAAAATATGTAACAGTCCCTTGTGATAGGACCTCCGATCTGCATATTAACTTCACAGCTGTAACACTATTAATTAAATCCTCTCCTTCAACATGTAAATGGCTTTTTTGAAATACTTCTGCAGTTAGATTCTCCTGGTGTCCCTACTGTTCCTCCTAAGAGAACTTTATGCATCTTTGGAAGTCTCTAAGGCTGTTTTTCTGCCACAGTTTAAGATCACCCAGGGCACAATTAATAAGTTATTGCTGCTTCTTTGGAGGTTGCAAGACTTGAAATCATTTTTTCCTCCCTAGGAATACATTCAGAATGTAAATATGAAAACTCAACTCATTTGCTACATTTAAAGAGACTGAAAAATAAGTCTTGTTGAGGACTCAAGTTGTACTTTCTTTTTAATTCCAAAGGAATTTAAACTAGGGTCTTACACCATGTTCCTGCTTACTCTAAAGCGTACACATGCTTTATATTTATATTCAGCTAATTTTTCTTCTAAGCAAATTCTCTTGGAATTTACACATTGTGATCATAGGGAATTTTGAGTGTGTCCTATTTTAATAGAATTCAAAATGTACATGACAGCACATGAGCATAGTTTAGGCATAAAAATAAATATAAACAAACTCTATGAAGATTTATCTTATTAATCATGTGCTTTTGTCAGGGGCCTTTCAAAAACTAATAAACAAGAGGTTGAGGAGAGAGAGAGACTACCCTTTAGTGATTTCTACTCTGTACAGGTGCTTTACATGGCCTTCACACAAAAAGAAACCTACCGTCATTCTTTTCCTCTATATCATGTATTAATATCTGGATTTTTTTCCATTGTGACCTGATTTATAGGTATTTTGATTCTTAAGGAAATTTAAGTCATTTCCCCCAATGGCAATAATAGCATTCTTTTTGTTCGTTTTTTTTTTTTTTTTTTTTTTACTTAAATCGTCACCCTCATATATAAGGGTCCTCTTCTCTTGTGAGATTCTTCAGTTGAATATTTCACCTGAGCAGCCAGGCAAGATCAATGAGATAATTCTTCTTTTCAAGGCTTATCCTTATTACCTAGCCTGAATTGTTCCTTTGTACTTACTGGAAAAATTCTTTCTTACTCAAGATTCATTTTCCTTCAAGGTTGGATTCTTCCACTAACTGTGGCTTTGGACAGGCACTTTCAAGTAGAAAACTTTTAGAGTCAGTTCAGAGTCAGGTACAGGAGCAATTGCTTAGGAAACAAAACCTCAGTTTCCTTTGGCTGTTTACAGTCCATCCTTTACTTTTTATAAACAGCCTAATCATTTTTATTTCAAAGAATTCTTTTTCAGATGACAGTTTCAAAGTAAATCAATGATGTATAGTATATTTCTTTTTTTTATTTAAATAAATAAAATTTACTGAATCTATCATGTACATTAAACTTACATTTATCTTTTCCCTTTCATTATCTCTTCCTATGTGGACATTTTTCAAAAGGAATCTTGAAATATGATGTTTACAGAGGGGTGAAGCTAGGGCACGAAATATTTTTATTTGAGAATAATGTAGCAGCAGATAATACAGTAGCATCCTAGAAACCCAGCAGAACTATGCCTACATTCGGAACTACAAGAATGGTATCCTATTTGCTATTTCGTGAAGTAAATGTCATATCTGTATCAATGAGACACTTTGGGAATTGCATAAACTCTTTCAGCTCACTAGAATAACAAAACATTTTGGTATCTGAATTCATATATTGTTGCATACTTATCCTGCTATCCAGAAAGAATTTTTTGTCTCTAATATTGCCTGGCATAGGGGAAGATGGAAGTGGTGGCGGATATCTACCTGGTTATTAAGGATTAATAAAGGAAGAGCCATCACAATCTGCTTCCAGGCATTAAATTGATATAAGACCCAAAGACTTGCAAATGTTTATTTTTATATTTGGTTCCTTCTGTTTCGTTCATTTTTTATGTCTAAACTCTTTTCTTCCAAAATAATATAATTATGCTCTTAAAAAATAGCAAAGCAGCATAAATATAGTTATGCATTTCTTATTCCGAAAGACTGAAACTATACTTTTTCCTTTGGCATGGATCTAAGTGAACACAACTTCTTAAAATAGCATTTTCAGTGTCCTTCTTTGTATAGGAAAATGACTATTTTCCCCTGTAGCTTCTTTTCTACGTAAAGAAAATTATAACCAAGTTTAAACTTAGTACTTTGTTTCTCATAAATTTCATCAAAGGGTAACATTTTGAAGACATTTCCTCTAAAAATATAATCTGCCCCTATGTTGTAGTCCAATAACATATAGAAACTATAAGATACTGCTAAATAAATGCTGCGGAGCGGGTTATGTTAGGAATTTTTAATCAGAAATTTGTGTGATTATCTGATGCCCTTCTGTATGGGTTCAAATAGTTTGTTGTTGTTTTCAAAAAAGCAGATGGATATATTATTTTATCAACAATAGCTCTATTGTATATGATTTGAGTGACTATATTGAAAAGGCCTAGGCAAATATAATTAGAAAACTACACAGAAGTTTTGGTTTTGGGTGGTTGTGGGGGGTATTTTATAGTTTATTCTTCTTACAATGAAAATATGCCTAAGATCAATTTTTGAAGAAAGCTAGACATGGTACCTGTATACCTAGATTATTGTCTCAACTCATTGGATTATAATTTTAAAATAGTTCTATTTCTTTAGAGTGAGTGGCCTCTCAACTATTTTGTTTCAGACTTTATTTGCATTCCTTGTTACGTTGTATATAGATTCTGTAACAGATTTGGTCATTAAAATTTAGTCTCGTGTCTGATTCGAATCTGTTGTGCTCTCACCAGAGCTAATCATGCTTAAGGTCTTCACATATCCCTCTCTCCTCCCTTCTTGTGACTCTGCTCCTCTGATGGAAGAGACAGGAAGTAGTCAACTTCTTACGTAGCCATCCTATAGCTGATGCTGGAGATTGCAGACATTCTGACCTCATTGTGGCCTTAGTCTTTCCAGCTTCTACTAGTGACCTCTGCCTATGTGACACTCTTCAAATATGCCTAATTCTCCCTAAATTTGATTAAATGATATTCATTTTTAAATCACTTTGTTTATTCATTTGAGAGAGAGAGAGAGAATGAGTAGGGGGAGGGGCAGAGAGAGAGGGAGAAGCAAACTCCCCATGAGCAAGAAGCCCAACACAGAGCTCTATCCCAGGACCCCAGGACCATGACCTCAGCCACCCAGGCACCCCTAAAATGATATTTTTAACAGACCTATAATTATCCCAATATCTGTAATGTTAAGCTATTGGTTTCATAAGTTAAACCATTCTGAGTTGACCACGCCTGCTGAATTTCCATGTAAGCATTATCTTCAGGAAAATTCTGGTGCTGCAGAGAAACCACACTCTTTAGCTAATAGTCAAATGCTTTGCTATGTTTTTAAAGACAATTTAAAGTAGCTACTGCAGAATTTTTTATGCAGTCAGTTGAACATAAGACATTTTAGAACAATGTGTAGAATGAATAGAACATGAGTAAATGCCATTAAGATTTTAGATTTTCTTGCTGTGATGTTAATTAGTTTGTTGTGAAGACACAATCTCTTTGTTATGAAATGTCAATTAAGAGTATAATCCTGGTGATGAAGAATTTCAGGTGACATTTGCAGCTTTCACAAGATTAAAAAGAGAGCCTGATTAGCTGCATTTACTTACTTTTTAAAACCAGCATAAACCATGGTGTAGTTCATAAAATAAAATAGCACTACATAGCCAAATCATAACTAAGGAACATTAAGCTGAAGGGCCCTGTACAAAGAGAGGAGCCTATGATAACAATTACTCAACACTACCCTCAGATGAAGGCAATCACAAGTCATTTACATGCCTTGTTTCAAATTTTCCTATGTAACCTGTAGGGGGTAAATCACAGATAACAATGATAATATCTAAAAAGTTCTCTTTGCACAGAGAAAGTTTCTCTTGTGCTGTGATGGTATAGGGAATTATGTGCCTGAAGCCTCAGACTGATTGGGATCTTTTTTTTTTTTAATTTTTATTTATTTATTACAGTCACAGAGAGAGAGAGAGGCAGAGACATAGGCAGAGGGAGAGAAGCAGGCTCCATGCACCGGGAGCCTGACGTGGGATTCGATCCCGGGTCTCCAGGATCGCGCCCTGGGCCAAAGGCAGGCACCAAACCGCTGCGCCACCCAGGGATCCCCCTGATTGGGATCTTGAACACAAATGGCCCTAGAAGTATCTATGCATCAATTTGTCTTGTCCTAGCAGCCACTGGAAGCCCAGTTTTGTTCTATCAGCTGCCATGGCACAAGAGTTCTGGATCCCTGGCTCAGAAAGGATAAGCTTTGAGAATGCAGGATGAACAAGATGATAAGGAAATCAAACCAGATATAGAGGAGAAGATGTGAAAAAAAAGATTGATCAGGAGGTTATTGTCATAGATCAGAGGTAGGAAGGGGAGGTATGTTTTGCTTTCTCTTGATGCAGGGAGTATTACTAGAATGAGAATTCAAAAATCCTTGGAATGACATGCCCTTTAGTATGAAGGTGCTTCCAAGTCATACTACTGCAAGTCTGCCCACCTGCAGAGCCGACTGGGATGCTGCCTGCAGCATGCACCCGCCCAGAGTCAGGAGGCATAAGCAATCTCTGCCCTCTATGTCTTGAGGACTGACAGAAGAAAACAGAGAAAAAGTGCCCAGAGCAAAGATTGCCCAGAAAATGAGACAGAATGGGTGGTCAGCACAGCCCACAGAACAGAGGCATGGGAAGTCAGAATGAAAAGGGAACAACCATCCAAGTGTCTAGTAATCAGGGATGAGCTTCCACCCTTTGGAAGCTCTCAGCACTAATCACCCTCTGCCTGTTTGCTGATCCAGGAATAACAGAAGTACAGCAGCAATACAATGTCCAGTTGTGTTTCTGGGAATCATTAGTGTGCTTGTGTGCTACAATTAGGAATGTTGATGCAGCTAGCACTCCGGACTTCCTGAAAGCTTGGCTCTTTTGGGGGGAAACTTTCAGTTTACTACAAAAACCAGACCAAATATTTCAAATTCATATAAAAGATGAAGCTGAAGGAAAAGTAAAGGTATTAAACAAGTAATTCTACTTTATTATTCTTATAGCAGCTGGTTTGACTCAAGGTCTCTTACTTATGGAACCTGGATATCAGTAATTCTTAATTTTTTAAAAGATTTTATTTATTTATTCATGAGAAACACAGGGAGAGAGAGAGGCAGAGACACAGGCAGAGGGAGAAGCAGGCCCCATGCAGGGAGCTGGATTTGGGACTCGATCCCAGGTCTCCAGGATCATGCCCTGGGCTGAAGGCAGCGCTAAACCGCTGAGCCACCCGGGCTGCCCTGGTAATTCTTAATTTACTAAAAGTATTGAAATTTTGAAAGCACGCATTTCTAAGATTAAAATTAGATGGAAGAGATTAAAAGTGAATGAAATTTAGATAACTGAACATTTAAAGGAAGGATATCCATTTGTTAAATTAACTTCCAAATGGGAAATCAATTTCCATGAAAATTATGTCATTTTCCTTGTTTTCTAGGTTTTCAACTATATTCATCTTCTATTCATGCTTTTGTTAAACAAATGATGGCTGAAGTTTCTGGTTACCTTCTGTTATCTAGTCCCCCTTCTTCTGATCAAGAGTCAGGAAAAACTCTGCTTTTGTTTGAGACAGAAGTGCTAAAAAAAAACATGTATCTCTTTGTCCCTGTAAGAGTAGATATGCTCACCTAAGTTCTGGCCACTGAGATAGAAGTAGAAGAATTATGGAGGACTTCTGGAAGGCTGCTAAGGAATTAATACAGTTTAGAAACAGCTCCAAACTCAGTAACTTAAAGCATACACATCTTACACTTAATACAAATCTTACACTTCTGTGGGTCAGAAATCCTATGAGTCTCAATGGGCTAAAATCAAGATATCAGACAGCTACGATGCAAACCAGTATGGGAGTTCCTCAAAAAATTAAAAATTGAACTACCATATGATCCAGCAACTCCACATCTGGGAATATATCTAAATGAAATGAAACCACTGTCCCACAGACATACTTGCATTATTTGCACCCCCATGTTCATTGAAGCATTATTTATATCAGTTAAGACATGGAAACAATCTGTGTGTCCATTGACAGATGAACGGATCAAGAAAATGTGATATAGGGATGCCTGGGTGGCTAGCGCCTGCCTTTGGCCCAGGACATGATCCTAGAGTCCTTGGGTCAAGTCCTATGTCGAGCTCCCTGCATGGAGCCTGCTTCTCCCTCTGCCTGTGTCCCTGCCTCTCTCTCTCTGTATGTCTCTCATGAATAAGTAAATAAAATCTTTAAAAAAAAAAAAAGAAAATGTGATATATATCTGTATGTATTTGATATGTCTGTACACACACACATACACACACACACACTGGAATATTATTCGGCCATAAAAAAAAGGAAGTCTTGCTATTTGTGACAACATGATGGACCTTAAGGCCATGATGCTAAGAGAAATAATTCAGGCAGAGAAACACAAATACCATTTGATCTCACTCATATGTGGGGTCTAAGAAAATCAAGCTCATGGTTACAGAGATCAGATTGGTGGTTGCCAGAGGTGGGGCTTGGAGAGTTGGGGAAATGAGTAAAGGTGCTCTATAGCTACAAACCTCCAGTTATAAAATAAATAAGCACCCGGGTGTCTTAGTGGTTAAGCATCTGCCTTTGGCTCAGGTCATGATCCCCGGGTCCTGGATTGAGTCCCGCATCAGGCTCCCCATGGGAAGCCTGCTTCTACCTCTGCCTATGTCTTTACCTCTCTCTGTGTCTCTCATGAATAAATAAATAAAATCTTTTAAGTAAATAAATAAGTTCTGAGATGCCATTTACAAAATGATGACCATAACTGACAGTACTGTATATTATATAATTGAAGTTACTAAGAGAATAGATCTTAAACATTCTCATCTCAAGAAAAAAAAATTTATTACTATGTGAGGTCATGAATGTTAAACTAAATTTATTGTGGCAATCATTTTGCAATACATATGTCTATCAAATCATCGTGTTGTACACTTTAATTGTATACAGTGTTATATGTCAATTATATCTCACTAAAATTAGGAAAAATAAAGTAAAATCAAGGTATCAGCAGAGTTGTATTCCTTTCTAGAAGATCTAGGAGAGAAACCTTTCCTTCTCTTTTCCAGCCTCTAGGGCTGCCAGCATCCCATCCTCCATCCTGAAAGCCAGTAATGGCAGTTCGAATCCTCATTCTGGCACCTCTGATTTTTCACTGCCGGGAAAACTTCTCGAATTTTAAGAACTCATGTGATTAGATTGAGCCCACCTGGATAACACAGGTTAATCTCAGCATATCAAGATCCTTCAATCACATCTGCAAAGCCCTTTTGCCATAGAAGGTACCATAATCATAGGTACTGAGGATTAGGACATGGACATATTTGGGGGCCCTTATTCTGCTGCCACACTGGTGGTAACCATCTAGAATTATGAGGTGACCCTGAGGATGTTAACCGTGAGTGAGAAAAACAGAATAAAAAGTAAAAAGGAGCCTTGGCAATCTAATAACTGTGGAGTTTCCATACTACCCTGAGCTGCCTATGACCAGAATTCTTTTATAGCATAAAATGTGTTTGGGAGCTTGGTATACGCAGCTGAAAATAATGTCTAACTAAACACATATAATTCTAAAGATAATTTTATTTAGTATTTACTTAATTTGAAGCACTGTTCTAGGCACTAGGGCTGAATTCGGTTCTTGCCCTCATAAAATGTTCTGTATCATAGGAAAAATAGACATTAAATGAGTCATAACTAGAAAATGTCACCAGTGTTACGATAATGAAGGAAAAACTGCTGGCAACATAGAGCAGGGAAACACAGAGCAGGGAATATCGTCTTCACCAGGATCAAGGGAGGTTTCCTAAGGAAGATGGGATGAAGGTTGTACATACTCAGTAAAGAACAGCATTACGAGTACTAAGCTGACCTTCACAAACACAGATGCTGTTACTGACAAACCGTAAGTGAGAAACACGCTTCGAATTTTTAAAATCTCCTGAAATGAATTTGTGTCTATCCACCCACCTCCATCCCACACTCTCAGACTTTCTTCTGGCCAGCAGACATCAGTGAGATAACTTCTGTGGAATTACAGACATCAGAGCCAAGGTCACTACCTTTGGGAAGTGGTCTTGTAGGTACATGCTCTAAAGAAGGAAGCTATCAAGTTAGACCATGACTACCAATGTCCTGGAAATGTATGTCTGGGCAGGCACAGTTGGGACAAAATGCCAGCCTGCTGGGGATCCTCTTGTGATGATCTGAAGTTAATTTCCCTGTGCATAAGTAGACAAGTGTGTCCCTTAAATGTAAGACTATTGCACTGAACAACCGCACTGTTCAGCTTAGAGCCAGTACTAATTCAAAAAATATTTCGAGGAAGGCTAAATATGTTCCTGAAAGATCCCATGTCTGCTGCTGAAAGAAAAATGGTGTTAAGATGCCCTTTCAAAACAAACACTGTATCCCCCCATTTGTTTTAGCAACAAAAATTCAATTCAGTTGAGCCGTCTGGGGAGTTGATTTGACCCTGTTTCCAGAACAGTGAACAATGGTTTGATGGCATCATTTCTAAATGGCCCATCAGATGTTTTAGTTTGTACAAATAACTCATCACATTTTCTTCTTGCCCTGTAATGATAGAATTAATAGAGAAAACGCTTCCTCAGTATACTGGAAGTATACAGGGTCAGTAAGGCTGTTTCAAGTATTAGTGTGAGAAAATACCCAGTCCCGCTTCAGGATAGCATAGGAAGCAGAAATGATGGTTGTGCAGTGAGTTGTGCTCCCCATTAGCTGAGATACTGAGACAGAGAGTATTATTATTTCCTGTATGCAATTAATCTTATATGCTGGGAGCATGAATTTCTCGACAGTATAAAAGACAGGCAGGCTACCGGTCCCTAATCAATGACAGGGAGAAGAGCCTAGACATTGGGTGATCTGATGAATAATTTAAGCCTGATTTGTTAACTGTGCAGAAGTGAAGTTCGCTGTGCAGGGGAGACACATTGTCAATTGCCAGCAATTTACTATGTTTTTGAAAACCACAGGCAGCAATTTACAGAAAAGATGAGGCCAGTTACTGTACACGTGTGACATTTTCCTGATTTAAGATGTCATCCTGAAAGCTGTTAACTGACAACTGGAGTTGGGAATGAGGTTATAAAGTTTAGTAAAGAACTGCTTTTATCTAAGAATCTCTCCGTTTCTGCTCTGGGAGACCCCTGAATGCACACCTCCTGCTGGGATGAACTGAGTGTATGCAAATGAGCCGTCATAGAGGGTGATGCACCTTCTATGGAACCATCAAGCACCTTTGCATGACTCAGTGCTCTCATGAACTGACTAGTCCAAGAGAAAGCAAGTGGACAGGCCTTTATTTCTTGAAGAAGAAATAGTTGTCCATATATTTCTTTAGTCCTGTGCCATCTGGGAGGTCTAATCACCTTCATCCTGTACCAGGAGTTTGCTTTACAGTTCTTCATAAGAAGCTGATTAAAGGAAAATCTCCTTTTTATTGCTGTAATTTCTTTCCCCTTCTTTTCCCTTTGGAGATTAAGTCAGTAACAATAATTTCTTCATATTTGAATTTGTAAAAAAGTGAAATGAAGTAGGCTCAGCTTCCAGAGGAATTTGAAACTCTCAAGTACCCTGCAGGATGACTTCTCTAGGAAGAATAACCATGAAATAGTGTCTCATAGTTTAAACCTGATAAAGTATAACCTATGATGGGTCATTTTCGGAGCTAACCCAAAAAATGGACTTTTGATATATTTTAAAATTTATTCTCAGTGTTGACATTAATTTGTCAAATTCTCCAAGGATTCCTAGCAAGCTTCAACCTTGCAAATCAGAGTTGTAATTGGAATGTCTATTCTGGAATCGTATATGTCAAATAACCTTTTTTTTTTTTTAAGACCTTAGCTTTCCATATGAGAAACAAGTCAAGACTTCCTATGTGTGTCATTGTTAGCAATAAAGTCAATCTGAAAACTAAAACAAATATCTTTTTTTCTCCTTTCTATGTTCTCTATTCGTCTATCTGGCTGGTTCTGTAAACTCCTTTACAAACTAACAGCAGCTCTTATGTTTTGCTTTAATACATTTTTTCCCCAAAAGGAGTGAAAAAGATGACCACATAATAAGCCTATTTCTGTTTTCCATGACAAATAGTAAAGGAAAAATACAAAATGCCAGAATGTTACCATAACAGGCCAAAATTAAACCGTTTATTAGAGATTCGTATTTAGACTCTAACTCTGGCTTTCCCCAGAAGTTTTTTTTTATATTAAAAAATCAATAAAATGAAAGTCCACATGAATGGATTACTTTTAAAACATTATGTTGAAGACTGACAGCTCTAAAGTGGCTCAGCAAATGTATTGTTTTCTATCAAAGGCAGTAGAAAAGCACTTTAGGTAAACACGCGTTCCTTTCTGTGATAGTTTTAGAAGCACAGATCTGGAGCAGCAAAATATAGTCACATTTAACTTTTCCAAAATATTCTCCTTCCTTTATGTACTATGAGCATCTATAATTAAGTCATGTTAACTTGGAATCTAATTTCCTTAAACTTATCATAAAAGTAAAAAATGTATTCATAAATATTATGGAAAGAAAGTTTTAAATGACTTATATAATCTTGGCTTGGATAGGTCTAACTGATTAAATCATATATGGTTCTATTATTCATTCTTTGTCTATAGTATTTTTATTTTTTTTTTTAATTTTTATTTATTTATGATAGTCACACAGAGAGAGAGAGAGAGAGGCAGAGACACAGGCAGAGGGAGAAGCAGGCTCCATGCACCAGGAGCCCGACGTGGGATTCGATCCCGGGTCTCCAGGATCACGCCCTGGGCCAAAGGCAGGCGCCAAACCGCTGCGCCACCCAGGGATCCCTGTCTATAGTATTTTTAATATAAGAAAAGATATGCTCCAGAAGGGAAAAAAAATGTTGACTTATTCAGAAATAACTATATTGTAGACAACAAAATAAGAATTGTATCTGTTTGGCTAAAAGATTGTGCTAGAGTTAAAATAATGATGGTAGCCTAACAGAATGTCTTGAAGGTAGGAGGCTTTCACCTTTGTTCAGACCATCAGGAAGTGAATTTCTGAGGTCTAACTTATGATGAGTTTACATGTGAAGGCCCCTTGCTGCTTGGATCTTACTATAATACTATAATGATTTTGACTTGACCTATTTCTTTACCTTTAGAAACACCCTACTTTACTAAATCATCAAAAGCCTCATGTACTTTATTAGGAGTACCAAACCGAGAGGTGGTTTATTATTAGTTTGCATTTATATTGTATTTTCCTTCGAGTAGCTCAAGGGGCTTTACAAAACACGACAACCATCATCAAAACACTGTCACGTATGTAAAGGAAGAAATAATGCTGGTATAAATGTGCCAAAGGCATAGAGCTCACTGGAAACTGTTCATTTTCTACACATTTTTCAGAAGTAATCTTTTTAGAGATTTTCTTTAGGATAAGGTCCAACTTTCTTAAACATTTTCTTTTCTCAGCTTTGGAATCTGACACTTTTCATTCAACAAATTCATTTAACATCTGCTCTGTGCCAGATATTATTGTAGCTGTTGAAGATATATCTGGAAGATGAGAGGGACTTGCTCTCACATAGTTTATATTCTGGTTTAAGAGCCAGGATATATAAGCAAACAAAAACAAATACATGATATAATATATTGTTGTGCTAAGTGCTATCAATGAGGGGAGTGGAAGGGAGAAAGAAGCCATATAAACATATGGGGGAATGCCATGTCCTCAAGATAGAAGCATGCTCAGTGTGCACAAGAAAGAGCAGGATGCTGTATTGTGTCGCCAGCATGCCATGAACAAGGTGAGGAGGTCAGGCCATGTGTCTAGAGAGCTGGGCGGTGGCAAGATCCTGTGGGAATCTCACCTGCCACAATTAGGACTGGGGTTTGGTCCAAATGTAATGGGAACCCGGAGGCATGTTGAGCATCGTAGAATCACAGAGTCAAAAATCAGTGTGACTGCTATGCAGAGGACAAGAGTGGAAGCAAGAGGACCCACAGAGAGATAGTTATGGTGGTCCAGATCAGACATAAAGGTGGCTTGGGCCAGGATGATAACAGTGGCCAGGGGAGAGTAATCAGATTTGAAATGCAACTGGAAAGCAGAGTTCACAGAATTTGCTAATGGATCAGAAGTGGTGTGTGAGAGACCTTTAAATTCGGTTTCTGCTGCATGTGATGTCTAGGAGCCATAGTTTCTCGCCTGTAAGATAGCACTAGAGAGTAAATCAGAATGTAGCTGAGGATTCCTATAACACAGAGCTCACTCTCCAAGCAAGATGCTGTTTCTCAGTGCAAAGAGCTTGAAGCAGGTAAGAAGAAACAAAGAAGCTAGGGCTCGAAGGTCCACCACATACCAGGCAAGTCCATGAGGTGGCTCTTTTTACCCTGACATCAATCTCTCAAAGAAAGTGACCTTTCCCCTGACATAGATAAGAAAATGAAAGTATTATAGGCAGTAGATAATTTACCCCTGGTCAGACAACTGATATCTGGAAAATGTATTTTTTAATCCCTTTTATGACTAAGATCATATCCACTATTGACAGTTGCCCCTGTTAGGTATAAGAAACACAGCATAGAGGAGAAAAAAAAAAAAAAAACTAGAGCAAACATATTACTGTACTCATACTTTCTTTTCCTCCCCCACCACTGAGGACACTTCTCCCTTCTCAAAGCAGCCTGAAAGCCAGAGACAAGGGAGATTTATGAATAAGCAAAACACTGTCCCAATAGCTGACACCAGGGCTGCCTAACACAAAATAATGAGACTCAGCATAGCCGTCTAGTGAATTCAGTCATCAAAGACTGTAAATCAACATCTGTGTTTTCAGATTTCAGAAAGGCTTTGGCTTTGAATTATCTGAAAAAATATATTTTCACAGCCTTGTAATTAGGATCTGAAATGTCAACTGCCCCACTTGCTGCCTTCATTGGTTATCCTTGTAACACCTGCCTGGAACTTGGTGATTTACAGCAGCTCCACCCGTGTAGCCCTATGAGTCCTACCCCATGCCTCCCATCCCACCGGGCAGATGAGGAAATCCTAAAACGAGTGGCTAGAGAAAGAATCAGACTTAGAATATCAGACACCAGTTCATCGACATTTTCAAGGAATTGATTCAGGGTTGGGTTCAGAGCCATCTAATTGACTGATCAAGATCCAGGAGCTGCCTTGGCACTCAGCCCAGCCATGACAAGGACAGGAGGGGTACTTTAATGCTGAGCCAGATCAAAGCTACTATCCCATCCATCTAGCTGCATCTGAAAGCAGGTGTAGCTTTATGATTACCTCCCTTGTAATGGGCAATTCATTGTGGTGTCTCTTCTTTTTTTTCCCATTTATTTATTTAATTTGCATTGCTTTTTCCCTCACACACACACAAAAAAAGCTAAGTGATTTCATGTGAAGATGATGCTGTCTGTGGTGGACAGATATTCAGACTCACCCTTTCCTCTTCATTATAATGCAGTCATGTGATGCAAGTATTTGTTTACCTTAGCTGAATTCAACTTGGCAGTTCCCATCGTGGGTCACTTAAATTTTCAAGGGAATGGAAGCATTCAAGCCTGAAACAGCCAATGGGTGTTAGTAAGACCTGCGGAAAGAATATGCCAGTGGTTTTAAGGATCTCCCTAATTATTGGCAAGCTAGTAAAATGCTTGTTAAGATGTGCAGAAGAACACAGTCAACAACATTCTTGAGAAAGAAAAGTGAATTAATTGAAGGCAAGCTCTGAAAAGAGTTACAGGGTTGTGTTATACACAAGTGTGGATTAGCAAGGTCCTTTCTGGACAATTTAAGGGATCCCAGGAATAATTTGCAATACATTATACTTGATTTTCACCTTATATGCTGACTGGAGAGCCAGATCTTCCCAAAAGAGGCAACTGCATTTCTTATAAGTGTGAATTTTAGAACCTGTTAGCCACTATTTATGCTATACCTAATGTGAGGAAAAAGATACTGAGGAAAGAACTCCTATTTGCTCCTAGAAATAAAAATAAGGTTTTATTCATCCCCCTCCACCTACAGCCTCCTACCATTTTCTTTATATATCAGGTCCTTTTCTCAGCAAAAGAAGATGTTAATGATCTTATTAACATATTAAACAATGGCATAGAAAAGGCTGACATTTCCCAAAGCTTTTGGTCCATGATTAAAGTAATGAAAGTTGCCAGTTATTGAGGCCAAGCCTATAAAGGCCTTAAATTCACTCACTGCCTGAAAGGTCAGGTAAATTAAAGGGAAATATAGGGTTGGCCTTGAACAGTCTACATGTGGTGATCCTGAGTGCTCTTAAAAGTGGCTAAAACGAAGAAGCCACGCATTAATTCCAGCCAGCTTCCTGGTATTGATTAAGAAGTAATGGCAAGTGCACATTTGTGGGCAAATTAAGAAATAAGTCCTTTTCAGAAGGTCATTTACATGTCTTCTTTTTAATTAATATTACTGACTTGAAGATTTGCAGTTAAATTAGCCCATTAATTATAAGTCATCAGTTTGGAGAGTAGGAAAGGATAATTTATTTAATATCAGATCCAGGTTTTCAATAATTTACCATTTCTCCTGGCACCCTACTGGAAAAGGCCTGGAGTTTTGAAGTATGAGTTGGATGGGTGGCCATGGCTTAAAGTGTTTTGTTGTGTTGTTGCTGATTATAAATGTAACATAAAACATTTTTTAAAACCTGAAAAATATGTTGAAGTAAAAACCTATCTTCTATTCTTCCCCCATCCCTCATAGTATTTTAATATTCTCCTTTGTTGAGCTCAGCAATATATATAGATTTGGGTGTGTGTATGCATGTATACTGTATATACAGTATATACATGGGTCAGCATATAGGTCAATATAGACACTCTAAATTTTTCATTACTTAAAATATAGTTTCTTATATTGTTTTTTTCACAGGTTAAAATATTGGAAGAGCATTTCCCTATGTAATAAATATCCTTTGTATACCATGTTTTTTTAAAAAAAATTTTTATTTAAATTCAATTTGCCAACATATAGTATAAGCCCCAGTGCTCATCCCATCATGCACCCAGTTACCCATCCTCCCACCGACCTCCCCTTTAGCAACCTTTTGTTTTGTTTCCCAGAGTTAGGAGTCTCTCTCATGGTTTGTCTTCCTCTCTATTTTTTCCCCCACTCAGTTTCCCTTCTTTTCCTTATGGTCCCTTTCACTATTCCTTGTACTCCACATGTGAGTGAAGCCATATATATGGTAGTTGTCTTTCTCTGACTGACTTATTTTACTCAGCATAATACCCTCCAGTTCCATCCACTTCAATGTAAATGTGTAAACCATGTTTTAATTAAAATTTTTGAGACTGTTGTGGATTCACATGAGGTTTTAAGAAATAATGCAGAGGATCAGTACATCCTTTGCCCAATTGCCACAATGGTAGCATCATGTAAAACTATATATATGTCACAACCGGAATATTCATGTTAATATACTCAAGATACAGAATATTTCCATCACCAATGGATCCCTTATGTTACCTTTCTATAGACACATACTTATCTCTAGTCCTTAACCTCTGGAAACCACTAATCTGTTCTTTAATTCTATAATTTTGTCATTTCATGAATGTTATATCAATGGAATAATACAGTACATAACTTTTAGAGATTAGCTCTTTTCATTCAGCATAATTCTCTAGAGACTCATCAGTTATTACATGTATCAATAGTTCATTCCTTTTTTTTTTTTTTTTTTTTTTTTGCTGAGTATTTTTTCCATGATATGGATATACCACGGTTTGTTTAATCAGCTACCCATTGAAGAATATCTGGGCTTTTTCCAACTCATGAGGCTATTATGAATGAAGCTGCTGTGAACATGTGTATAAAGATTTTGTGTGAATATAAGTTTTCACTTCTCTGAGATAAATGCCCAAGTATGTAATTGCTGGATCATGTGGTAGTTGCATGCTCAGTTTCATGGAAAACTGCCAAACTGATTTCTACAGAGACTATACCACTCCCAGTGTATGAATGATCTAGTTTCTCTACATCCTCGCCAGCATTTGGTATTGTCACTGTTACTTATTTTAGCATAGTGCACAGTGATATCTCATTGTGATTTTAATTTTTATTTCCTTAATGACTGATGATGTTGAATATCTTATCATGTGATTATTTGTCATTGGTGAAATATCTCTTCATATCTTTTGCCCATTTTCTACTTGGATTTATTGATTTTTTTTAATGCTAAGTTTTAACACATCTTTATATATTCTGCATATGAGTCCTTTGTCAGATGTGTGGCTTGTAGACATTTTCTCCCTATCTATAGTTCACCTTTCCTTCCCCCTTAACAGACTCTGTAGCGGAGCAAACGTTTTCAATTTTGATGAGATTCAATTTATCAGTTTTTCTTTTGATAAATAATACTTTTGGAGTCAAGTCTCGGAACTCTGCCTAGCCCTAGATTCTGAAATGTTCCTTACTTTTTAAATCAGTTTTAAGTTTTATATTTAAGTCTGCAATCCATTTTGATTTGATTAGTTTAGCTGTAATTTTATTCTTTTTTTTTTTTTTGGTAATTTTATTCTTTATGTAGGATTGAATTAATATGTTCACAGTGGGAGAACTTTTTTCTTTTTCTTTTTTTTCTGTTAAACCAAGAAATTTATGGGTGAGTGAGGCTAGGAGAAAAGAAGCATAATTAGATATTAACTAAGGATTAACTATAGTCCACTGGAACCAACCTGAGACAAGGAACTCAAACTGACTTGCCTTCTGGAAGTCTGCTTTTTCCAGTTCTCCAAAGGTCCAATCCAGAATGACATTCATCTCTTCACTCCTCAACCCTTGTTCCTACTGCTGAGCTATTTTAAAGTCTTGGATCCACTAAACCCTCTCATTATCCTCTTCTTTCTTTACACTTATTATTCTCTTTGTGATTATAAAGAGTATCAACCTAGTGCTAATGTTGGTGAGCGCATTCAACTATTATCAAACAACCTAAAATCAGGAAACTCTTCCCTAGAAATGATCTTTGTGTATATAACCACAATGGCATTTTCCTTCTTAATTAAATATATAATAGCCTTCAATAAAGCAGTATACATGTATTTGTGTATAATCCAGATACATCTAATATAGATGTCTAGATTAGGAGGCAGGTATAATCTCTAAGAATGATGCTGAGATTAGCAAATTATGAGGAAGAATCACAAGACTCAAGAGAGGACAGAAAGATATCAGACAGAGCACATCCTGGGAGAAGAGAAATGGGGAAAATTCATGGACCTAGGTTCACTGGAATTTATAAACACTTTTTTTGCCTGTCTCCTCTTATTGGTCTCATAATTGTAATGATTAATATGTTTGGGGGGGGAATGGAAATGTCTCAGAGT
Organism: Vulpes lagopus; assembly: GCF_018345385.1. Classification (NCBI taxonomy): domain Eukaryota; kingdom Metazoa; phylum Chordata; class Mammalia; order Carnivora; family Canidae; genus Vulpes; species Vulpes lagopus. Next base: position 67,474,509 of record NC_054832.1, on the reverse strand, counting down.
CAGCATTTCTTTCTTTAAATAGAATACATACATGGGATGCTTGGCTGACTCTGTGGTTGAGCGTCTGCCTTTAGCTCAGGGCATGATCCTGTCCTGGGATGGAGTCCTGCATCGGGCTCCCCACACAAAGCCTGCTTCTCCCTCTACCTGTGTCTCTGCCCCTCTCTCTGTGTCTCTCTTGTGAATAAATAAAATATTTAAAAAGAAAAAAGAATACATAAAACAGAATGATGAAATAGAGGAAACATGTCATTGGCTACAAGCTCTTACAGGGGCCTAAAGGCTCCAGAGGGAGGGAAAACAAAAACCGTGTCTCTCTGGAGACACAGAGATAGAAAGGAAGAGAAAGTCTATTACCCAAGGCCATTAGCTTTAAGGAAGGAAAAATCTCCATATTTCTGTTTGGGTAATAGCAATAGAATGTTTCTCAAAACCACCAGCAATGAAGGAAACTTCTGGACAGGAGCCAGGTCATAAAGTGCCCCTTTTGTCACAGGCCTGGCAGATGATTTAGGACGTTCTTGTTCTCTTATGAGATCAGTGGTGCCAGAAAAAAATTTCTCACCACTTTAAATTTATATGAACAATCAGCATATGCCAAGTGACAGGGTACTTACTTGAGGAACAATAGTCATAATAAAAACATTATATGGAGAATCAATGGTTGATGGTGAGATTTTTCAGTAACATAATGAATAGTTGTTTCTAAGCAACATAATGTAAGTGCAAATGGAATATTATGATTAGGAAAAAAAATCATGCATTTGTACATTGTTTAAACATCTAGAAATGTTAATCAATATAGCCATTTATAAAAATTATGTCTATGTCTAACTTTTATATTTATATTATTTCTCCTACCTTCATTACTTTATGCACAAAATGTCCAGTAAGGAATATATTTGCATTAAATAACTTTATTTATATTAAAATAACTGATATATAATATTGCTTTGATGTGGTATTTCAGAGCTTAATTTTCTCAGTCCAACTTAATACTTCATGTCTCATCCATCCAGCCATACCTGGACATGCTGTACACTGTGCTGGGGATATAAAGCTGGGATCAAGGTCTGGTAGTGGTAGATAATTCTAGTAGAAGCGTCAGTTATTAAGTCCCCTCTGATGCTCCGTAAGTGCTATCTCACTTAATCCTCACTTGTCCCAAGAGGTAAACACCATTATTCACATTTAACAGGTCAAGAAACTAGAGTTTGCCGAAGGTCATATGGATAATAAATGTTGAAACCTGGACTCCTACTCAGCTTTTTCTGATTCAAAAGCCAATTAAGCACTGTGCTACCCTGAATTATGTAAATCCAATGATTACATTTTGGCTCCCTTTGAGTCTTGTCTCCACTGCGTAGCAACTCTGTGATGGAAGCAGATTGCTGAACATCACATCTCAGATTCTTCATCTGAAAATGAGGACAGTAGTAGTTCCTGCCTCATCAGATTGTGATGAATGTGAGAATTAATCTGACAGAGAAATAAATAAAGCATGTGACCTGCAGGAGGAGAAACAGTTTGAAGAATTAAGAAGGGCTCCGAAAAAGAGACAGCATGAGACAAAACTGAATAATGAGGAGAAACTGGAAATTGCCATATCCTCCCTCCTTCTCCTTTTGTGGGTCTGTTTTGACATATAGTCATGTTTTTCCACTCTTCCGATCATCTATTCAGGAGAGTCAGCAGCAAAGAGAAATCACAGTTACTGAACACTCACTGCATGGATGTCCAACACTGTTACAAACATTTTACATAAGTTAACACAAAATAACCCAAACCCTCTGACAAGGAATCAGAGGCACTGGAAGTTTAAATAATTTACAGCAGGACCACCACTCATGAGTTGTGTGTCGCTTAATTTCTGAGAAATCTAACTTTCCAGCTCACTAAGACCTTGAGATATTTCTGTCTTTATTAGCTTCTGACCCCACCCTCCCTAATGGGATGTAGGCACCACCTGAAGCCTCCTCCCTTCCATCATAAGTAGGAGGGACACATAGTGAGTCTACTATTAGCACGTTGATATGAGCCTGAGTGCAGGCTCTTCAGAGCCATGCAACTTTCATCGATTTCCATGGAGAAAAAGCCTCATTCTGATGGGAATGCAAAGGTGGATCTATTTGTTCTTGACATAAACTCATATTTCATGCTGTGCTCAATAATTCTCAAGAATAAGGAAGTTGAATTCAGATCAATGAAGATTCTAGAGTTTGTTCCTACTGTGTGAGTAAGCACATCAAGTGGCCTGTTGGGCACAGATGCTGGGAAAGCATCAGAAATGTGAGGTCATGGCTGTCTTCAGGCTATCGGGCATAGCTGCTAGTGCCCTCATCAACACCAAACTCTACAGCATTTCACAGGGTGAAAGAGCTAGATCCATGGGAGGCAGTAGGGCATCAGTTCTAAGGTAGGGACTCCGGGACACACTCAGTGTTTGCACCCCAGCTCCATCTGCTAGCTCTCAGGCAGGTTACCTACCTATGTGTGCCTCAGTCTTGCCATCTATAAAATGCACATAGTGATAGCACTGTTCATCTGAGGGTGGCCATACATGTTAAATGAAACAATGTATGCAAAGTGCCAAAAATAGTACCCACCAAACATTAAATGAAACAATGAAAAATTAATGTGCTTTTGTTGAAAGCACCTTTCTATAAGGCTTACATAGTAAGACAGTAAATCATCCACTTTTGCTCCTATGTTGCCAAATTTAACAATGAACTCTGTTTAAAGGTCAGTGAAATATGAGAGAATATTTGGTAAGTTTTTTACCGTGTTTGCTAAATCACTGACTGTATGTACTTGTTATGACTCAAAGAAAGGGTGTCCTGGTGGCCAGAACTAGAAAAGAGGCAAGAAAGAAGGTTATCCTCCCGCTCTTAAAAAAAAAAAAAAAAAAAAAAAAAAAAACAGAAAACCAAAAAAACCACAGTACCCATGAACAGCTAAGAACATGTAATGTAAGAGATGACGGACAGAATGTGCAATCATGAGTGAGACGTTCTGCATTTAAACTATGGCTCTGCCACTTAATAGTAGAATGACTCTGTGCTAATTATTCTCTCTCAAACTTAGTTTCCCTATTTGAAAAATATGGATAACAGCACCTCACAGAATTAAATGTGCTTTCAGCAGCTCTGTGAGCAGTAGTGCTCTATGCAATGGTAGCTAGCCTTCCTATATTGTGTATGTCCTAGGAGGGTTGGGTTGCTCTAGCAGTCATTGTTAGGCTGTTGTGAATTACTTCAAGACATAATGAGGCAGGGATCCCTGGGTGGCGCAGCGGTTTGGCGCCTGCCTTTGGCCCAGGGCGCGATCCTGGAGACCCAGGATCGAATCCCACATCGGGCTCCCGGTGCATGGAGCCTGCTTCTCCCTCTGCCTGTGTCTCTGCCTCTCTCTCTCTCTCTGTGACTATCATACATAAATAAATAAAAATTAAAAAAAAAAAAGACATAATGAGGCTGCTTTCCTGTTAGACATGGCTGGGACCAGGAAGGCTGGATGATGGGAACACGCTCTGTGCTGTGGATAGGATGATGGGGAAAGAGGGATTTCTTCCAGCATAGAGTACTCAGGGACTGGGATGGGAAGGGGTCCAGAGAGAAAGACGGCAGGATCTGCTTTGTCACATGCCTTGATGGAGCCTCGATATAACTGCTCATCAAGAGTGAGACATGGTAGTGATTGCAGCAATTCTAGAAACATCCCTTTTCACAACCCTCTTGAAGTTTAAAAAAAGCCCTTTTCACCTGAAAAAGGCATCAGAGTTCTGATGTAAAATAGAGCAATAGAGAGGGTGCATCTTTTGTCTTTAGGTTGCTGGTTTCATGGAGGTTTGAAGGAAAGGCCCATTTTTTAGGTAGTAACGGGGCCCAGAGGACAGAAAGTGGTTGCTGGAGTCAGAAAGGCCATTCCTGGCTCTGCTCCTGACTTATGATGCACTCAAGATGAGCTTCTGGATCCCACAAAGATAGGGCCCGTTATTGTCGTAGCAGCATGCATCTGTAAAATCATCTTGCACTCAGGAACACTGCAGGATCTCTATAAATGCTAGTTATCGTTTTCTTCACTGTGAGTTAAATCATTACCCTCCTTCACAGATGGGGACAGTGAAGCCCACAAAGTTCAAAGGGCACAATCAAGACTATAAAGCTATCTCGCGCATCAGCTTGGGGAAACATCTCACGAGTCAGGGGGCCTGGAGACAAGACTGGGCCTTTATCCAAGCTTATGTCAGTGAGATGCTGAAGTGTCATTATCTCAATACAGAATTAAGTGCTCGTATATGTTGCTGCACAACAAAATACATTATTGATGTGCTAATGTTTTCCCTGCTGGGTTTATACGTGGTTTGCATAACAAATTTTACACATTTTGTCATCACCTGTATTTGAAAATAGGATGTTTCTTGACAAATTATCCCATTATCTAACCAATTTTATCATTACCAGGTTTTTTCCATTTCCAATCTAAATGTTTCATTTTTAGATTGTATAATGTTGTTTCTTATTATGCAACCCTCAATCACTTTTTTTAAGTAATTCTTCTAGCCAGTTCTTTTATTCTATTCCAGATATTACTAAATAGTTACCCTTTCCTCTCAGTATTATTTGTCTCCAATCTATACATATGCTATGTCCTTTATGTTTCTGCATAGGTCATGCATTTAATCACTGCTACCACTTTAGTTTATGTTCCAGTTTGCCAAGAAGTTTTTATAGATTCCACATGTTTAAGACATGGTTTGGATTACTTCCTATTCAAGGCTGTAAAAAAAGAACACATATATTGGTATCTTTCCCCCTCCCTAGATTGCAATTTCCATGAGGGCAGGGACTGTCTTTTCTGTTTTTCTTCAAAATTTTATTCCTTTAAAAAAAAAGGGGGGGGGAGCTTTATTTATTTATTTGAAAGAGAGAGAGAGCGCGATAGAGAGAATGATCTCGGGGGAGGGGCAGAGGAGAAGGAAGAAGCAGGCTCCCCACTGAGTAGAGAGCCCAGTGCAGAGCTGGATCTCAGGACATGATGCTTAATCTACTGAGCCACCCAGGATTCACCAGCATTTTATTCCTAACACCTAGCAGAACACCTGGAATATGGTAGTCCTTCATACATATTTGTTGAATGAATATTGAATAGATGACTTAAATTCATTTTACTTTTGTTAAAAAAATTCATTAAGCTCTCAGAAATACCTCTTTGAAAACACTTTCTCTCTCAAAACATATTTGTGAACTACCTAATGTGTGTGACCCACTGGCCCTGGGGTAGAGAAATAAATAAGGCCTTGCCTGATCATGAGAGAAAGACACAAAAGTAAATAGATAATTCTAGTAATGCTGGCAAATTCCCCTAACAGTGTTTAGGATGCTCCGGGCACTGTTTTATCAACTCACAAATATGAACATATTTCATCCTCACCATTACCTTATTTGAAGTATCTTTCTTATAGTTGCTCATTTAACTTGCACTGTAAAACCTCAGGGAGTAAGGCTAGTTATTTAGCCTCTCTGTGGCTCAGTTTTCTCATCTGTCAAATGGAGTTTTATTTATTGAATAAATATGTTTTACATGTCTACCCTTTACCAAATACTGTTTTAGGCAGCAAACACAATGGAAAAGTATCCTTTACCTCATGATCTTACATTAATAATAATACATACTGCATAAAATTGCTAGGAGTATTAAATGAGAGCCATAGCAAAGTCACCTAAAACAATGCTGGCACATAGTAGGTACTCAATAATGTTAGGCATTATTATTATGCAACAACATACTTAGTAGATTAGTAGATGTTTCTCCTTGATTAAGAGGGAATTGACAGAGAACAGATAGTTCAATATAAATTCATTATCACTCTGTAAAAAAAATTCTAAGTGTTAGACTATGTATGATGGATCCAGAAACTTGGGGGTGACATATGCTCCTTTAAACCAGAAAAAACTAATCAAAGTATTTCAGATTCACTCCTATCCATCAGACATATGAATTGGAGTTTATGAAATTGATGTATGTATCTGTATCCAAAAGCTGGGTTCATTTTGGAGTCATAAAAAGGCACATACTAGTAGTTCTAGTGTAATTAAACTGGATAATTGTTTGAGCAAGAGGTAGAGTCTGACTGTAAAAACATACTATAGGATGGAGCCTTTCTTCTGGTTATGAATGATACTCTGCAGTGAAATGAGTTGTAAACCATACACCAGACAGTTATAATGAGATTTAACCTAATGAGTGATGGAGAGATGAAACTCTTCATTAAAAGTAGCTCTTCATAATCATATAATAATAAGGCTTTGGTTCTTAAAGGCAGATGGAAGAATCTGACAATCAATCAATCCCAGATATTCCAAGTATATTCAGCAAGTTGCCAAAACTGTGACAAAGGTATCCAGGACACCGTACGTGCTTCACCCCACTGCTCCATCTCCCTCACTTGGTCCCAGTTGCTGGCCTGATTCTGCTCCTGCCCCAGCTCTACCCATGACACTACTTGCTATTTCAGAGTGAAATAGGGGTGAGCCGTTGTAACTTCCTCAGTTTGCCTTCTCTCTGACTCAGAGGAAGAGATGTGCTGCTGCCCCACACCTTCTGTCTCCTCCAGAGATTCCTTCTTTCTTTCATGTGTTTTTATTCTCCACCCACCCCACCCCACCCCCCCACACATACACCACTGGGTGTTTCTTTTTATCATGTAACCAGCCTCAAATCTCCTCTGCAATATTAAGAGCAAGGCAACTTGCCTCTATATCCTACCCTGTATCTCTTTTTCGACAGTCAAGTTTCTAGGACAAATCTGTGGTTACAATCTCCACTTCCAAACCCCCAATCACTCCCCAGATGCAGGGGTCCATGCCATTTAGATGGAGCTACTCTCTCAGGGGTCGCAAATGACCTCTCTCTGCCAATTTAAGTTGGCACCTGTCAGTCCCTCTCTACTAGAATTTTCTGTAGCATTGAAAACTTTGGACCACACTCTTTTCTTTAGCTTTCTTTAGAACCCATGACCATCTTTCCTGACCTCTGCACAGGTATCTCTAGCAGTGCCTGGGCATTTCCTCCTCCACGGCTGCTCCGCAATGTCTCACGTGTCAGAGGCTGACCTTGCATTCCGCTCCCTGCATCCTGTTCTTTCTCTGATATTCTGTACCTTAGTGGGGGATGCTACCCTTCACTCAGAGCTTCACCCAGAAATATGGAAAACTGATACCCTTTCCTGTCACCCATGCCTACAACATGCTGATGCTAGAATAATTTCCCAAAAATAAAAATCCAATTATGTCACCCCTGTATTTGTAACCCTTTAGTAGCTTTCACAGCTTTTAGAAGAAAGCCAAAACAATCAACAAGATACTCCAAATCCCTCACAAACTGATCTTGCCTATATTTTCCCACTTTCTTCTCTTGACTTTCCCTTACAGGTATTTTTCACTCCATCTGTTTCAAAGTAATTTTAGTTTCCAGAGACTTCTCTATACTCTCACCTATCTGGAACACTCCTACTCCTTCTGATGCCTAGCTAACCCTTTATCCTACAATCTGGGTCCAGCACCAACTCCCCCCCAATCCTTTTTACTAAAGATTTGTCTCTTGTGAACTCCTAGGGCCCCTCTCCTTTCTGCTATCTTAACATCTGTGTACTAAGCATGCATGCAATGCATGCATAGTTGATTTGAGAGTCCATCTGCCGGGGTTATAAGCTGCGTAAAGGTGGGTACAATATCTAATTGACATCTTAGTCATGGTGCCTATTTCAATGTCTGGCACAGATTAAGCATCAGAAACCATCGGATGTTGAATTATAACACAATGTCGACAGCTGAGTGAACATTAAAAAGATAAGCCCCCCCCAAAAAAAATAAAAAAATAAAAAATAAATAAATAATTAAAAAGATAAGCCCAGTGCCACTTGGAGATCTTGAAATGTTGCTGATTTGTCACACCCCCATGCTTGCCTTTATAGAGTGGGTTCTCTGTAGCTACTTTCTTTTCTCAGCTATGACATTTCTTTTCTTTCTTTTTTTTTTTAAGATTTATTTATTTATTTTTAGAGAGAAAGAGCGCATAAGCAGGAGGGGCAGAGAGAAAAGGAGAATCTCAAGCCAACTCTGCACTGAGCGAGGAGCCTGATGTGGGGCTCGATCTCACAACCCTGAGATCATGATCTGAGCCAAAACCAAGAGTTGGACACTTAACCCACTGCTCCACCCAGGCACCCTTGACATTCTTTTACTTACACATACATATCACTTAAGTAAGAGCAACCATTTATACTGACTTAGTAGTTTCATACATCTTTCTGTATTTTTTGATACAACATTTCTGTATTTTTTTTTTTAATTTAAAAGATTTTTTAAATTTGAGCACCTGCATGACTCACTTAAGTGTCTGCCATTGGTTCGGGTTATAATCCTGGGGTACTGGGATCAAGTGCCATGTTGGGTTCCCTGTTCAGCAGGGAGTCTGCTTCTCCCTCCCTGTCTACTACCCCTACCTCCCCTGCTTGTGCTCTGTGTGTCTCTCAAATAAATAAATAATAACTTTTAAAAATCTTTTTTTACAAAAGATTTTATTTATTTATTTATTTGAGAGACAGCCTGCACAGAGGAAGAGAGAGAGCAGGAGAAACACTGAGCAAAGAATCTAACATAGGTTTGATCCTGGGACCCTGAGATCATGACCTGAGCCAATGGCAGACACTTAAGCAACTGACCCACCCAGGCACCCCATAACGTTTCTATATTTCTAATACAGTCTGCTAACATTTTTTTTTACTTCGAGGCACATGTTAACCCTTCAGGGAACATAACTGAGAAATGCTGGACCAGGGTATAATATGAAAATACCAAGGAAACTTTTACAAATGTTAACATAAACCTTGCATTGTTTGCTCCTCTCAATTCTGGGCAGGAAACTGAAATTTCCTGTGGTGTTGAAGAGAAAATAAGTAAGCTTTTAAGACAGTTGATTGAGGGCAAATGGGTGGCTTAGTGATTGAGCATCTGCCTTTGGCTCGGGTTGTGATCCTGGCCTGGGGTCCTGGGCTCAAGTCCCGCATCGGGCTCCCCGCAGGGAGCCTGCTTCTCCCTCTGCCTATGTCTCTGCCTCTCTCTCTCGCTATCCCTTATGAATAAATAAATAAAATCTTCTTTAAAAAAAGACAGTTGATTGATAAATATGTTTAATTAAGAGTTAGGTTTCAGTGATCCTGAAGGATGGGGAAATGAGGGATTCACACCCTGATTTCAAGGAAAATTAATAAAAATATGCCTTTAGGGATCCCTGGGTGGCACAGTGGTTTGGCGCCTGCCTTTGGCCCAGGGCGCGATCCTGGAGACCCGGGATCGAATCCCACGTCGGGTTCCCGGTGCATAGAGCCTGCTTCTCCCTCTGCCTGTGTCTCTGCCTCTCTCCCTCTCTCTCTGTGTGACTATCATAAATAAAGAAAAATTTAAAATATATATATATATATATATTTAAAAATATGCCTTTAACAGATTTTTACTACCATGAGGCAAGGCTCCATCCATACCTTATTTTGCAGCGTGGGCCCTGGGAACAAAGACAGAATGGTCCTTGGCTGCAGGAGCAGAGCAGCATGGCTCTGTGGTTCTTTGGGATGTATGGAAGCTTTGAAGGGTAGGGTAAGAGCAAGGGGGCCTGCAAGTACTGACTCAAATAGTCACTCCACCTCCTGATGCTGCCTGACTGAGCAAGCTCCCTCTCCTCCCCTGAACTTCACTTTCTGCATCTTTTTTTTTTTTCCTTCATATTTCATTTATTTGAGAGAGAGAGAGCACAAGCAGGGTGGGAGAGTGGTGGTGGGCTGAGGTAGGGAAGAAGCAGGCCCCCAACAGAGTAGAGAGCCCAACTCAGGGCTCAATCCCAAGATCCTGGGATCATGATCTGAGCCAAAGGCAGATGCTCAACCGACTCAGCCACCCAGGAGCCCCAACAGTTTCTGCATCTTATAAAATGGGAAAAAGTCGTTCATACCTCATGGGCTCTCAAGGGCATTATAATTTCAGAATATTTTGCAAGCATGAAAATAAAGGTATTTCTCTTCTTGTGATTTCCCATATGACTATTGCTTTCCGTGTGCCTGTTGATCACTCCAACTCCTCCCATTGAGGGGGCCTGAACCTCCAATCCCTGCAACACCTACTGTGTCTGTAGTCCTGTGATCACAGATGAGGGGTTCGTGTCTACATCTGCAGCCTGATTTGTGTCTTACATCGCATGTTTCTTGCAGTGGGAAAGACCCACCAGGCAATAAGATAAAAATAATAATAACCAGTCACTAGCCAAACGTCAAGTCTTTGCGTATATTATCTCTAATCTGTACAATAGCCCCGAGGAAAGGTGTCAGTGGCCCACAGTAGACCGAGGCACTGCTGATAACAAAGAGGGATGTATGCTGGAGGGAAGTCCATAAAATGCCTGATGTGATGGGGCCACAGCCCCTTGTAAACAAAATTGCTCTCTCTGCCTCTGGTTCCTCCCTCTCTAAAAATTTTTTTAATTTAAATGCAAATCTCCACACAATGTGGAACTTGAAATTCATGTCTATGGCAGGTCCCAACAACAACAGAAAGGTCTCAATCTGAACTTGAAGTTGTCTACTTTGAGACTAATCATTAGTTTGTGAAATGCAGTGGGCATACTTTCATTGATGAAACTTTTATCTCTATTTAGGACTTTCCTTATAATTAGAGAGCTGAAGTAATTATGCTGATATCCTAAACAAAAGGAAATCACGTCACTGGTATAAATTTTGCTACAAAGCACCTCATTAGAGAACTCGGAAATCTCCATTAATCTTATGTTCATACTCTGTAATGATAGTAATTAGTGATGATAAATTGATAGTTGAAAATACACAATAGTTAGCAATTCTCATTCCATCATGATGAACTCCATTCTCTCCTGCTTACAATTGCTTAAAAACTGAGTTTTTTGCTTCTTTAGAGTGAATTAAGTTCCTCACTTTACAGAAAAATATAGATTTTTAAATTTTGTACATATAGCAACAGCTATCAGTTTTCTCTAAAAAAAGGTGAATTTCGTATGTTTGGGGAAAGTATGGTTTCAAGCTTAGGACTATGGTACAAAAACATTTTAAATAACAAAAGTTAATACCAGACATAACCAGGCATGAAACAAATGTTTTCCTCTAATTAATGAAGTTCAGTATTTAACCAAAAGACCTTTTCTTCCTTTTCATTGCCTGGAGTCTTTGAAGAGCACCCCTGAGGCTGCTCAGAATTCATAGGAATATTCCTTTGTTATATGGACCAAGCAATCTGTGGAAGAAACACAGCACCTGTGTGCATGCAAATGAGCTTCCCATCTTGGCAAATCCTGCCGGACCAGGTGATTTCTGCTCTTTTCCTGCCCCACAGGAAAACTTTAGGAGGAAGACACTAATCACATTACTGCTGAGAAATGAGAAGCTCTCTCAGCTTGGAGTTTCCTGTGCAGAAACACAATAATGAAACCAAGCAATTAGCGGGCTTCTTAAGGGGAATATTCTTATCTGCATTTAGTATTTCATCACAAGGAATTCTCAGTCTTTTGGAGCCAATCTTAGAAGACCCTAAATGAGCTTCTGGGCCAATTTTGTCCTGCAAAGGGGAAGTACTATAATTCCTAGGCATTTATCATTAATTCATTCTGGAGAATCAAGAGGCATAATGGTGTTGCAAATACTACAGCAAAAAGATACCTCCCAGCAGTTGGCCAGATGCTGCCAGTGTTAGGGACTTCGGGGCAGGGTCCCTCTTCTTGCATAAGAGATTATTCAGTCCAATAGGAATAGCCAGTAGATTAATGTATGGGGCTTCAATTCATAGCCTCAATTCAAGAATATACAAATAATACGTTCTACTTTATGGAAATATGTTAAAATCTTGGAAATAGGGCTTTGATAAAATATGGGTGCTTTTAGACTGTTTGATTCCTAGTCAAAAACCTTACCAAAAAAAAAAAAAAAAGAATTATTGACCCATCCCAATAAGGTCTGTAACCTCCTAATAACATTTTTATGAAACCATGATGGTAGAAGGAAGATTGATTTTGAATAAAAACCCATATCCAGTATTTTTTCACTGTTATTATTAAAAAAAAAACACACAAAGACAAAATGAACAAACCTTGCTTTTCTCCATGCTTCCTATTACTCCTTGGCCATAGACCAAGTTTTCCAAATATGAAAGTAATCTACTGCAAATCAGAGGCTGATGGTAGGAAGCAGTAACGGGAAGTGAGAGACACAGTTAAGCAAAGCTAGAGACAAAATAGGATGTGTGTCATCAACTTCTATCCACTCAAAATCTGCAGCCATATTGCCCATCCTCCAAGTTGCCAAAATGGCCTTATCATCTGAGGGTCTATGTGCCCTTGGAGTAGATTTAATGAGTGGAGTAACTGTTACATGGGTTTAGAACTAGAGTACATTTGGGTTTACACTGAAATGCCAAAAATGGCAACACCTATTAGTATTGCTGATCTTGTTTCTTTTTCTCAAGATTTAATTTGGTAGTCTTGCACTAGTTTAGTGCTCAGAACAAAAGCCCGTCCAGTCCTTTTTTTTTTTTTTTAAGATTTTATTTATTTATTCATGAGAGACACAGAGAAAGGCAGAGACACAGGCAGAGAGAGAAGCAGGCTGCCTGCGGGGAGCCTGATGTAGGACTCATCCCAGGACCCCAGGATCGGGACCTGAGCTGAAGGCAGACTCTCAACTCACTGAGCCACCCAGCTGCCACAGCCCATCCATTCCTATTGCTATTGATTCAACTCTGCTTTCACAAACCTGTGCCATATTTTCCTTCCCTGAACTTTGATGCAGCTTCGCTGTACAATTACCAGCATGCTGTAAGTAGAGGGATGGATAGTTCACATAGTTCCAAAAGTACATGAAGGAGATTGTGTGGTCCACAAACTTTGGCCTGCTCCCAAAGGGAACTTCTGCCTCATTCTTTGCTCTTACGAGTTAACTCTTAATGCTTAAAGGCTACTAAACCAGCTGAGACTACCTTGCCTCTGGTCTTCCCTGGAGAAGTCTGCAAGTTTGTTCTCTACATTGTACTCTTTGAACTCTCTTCTAACATTTCAGAATTTCAGAAATACATCTCAAATCCTGACACCATGCCCTTTAAGTTGACTTAAAGTCATAGATCTCAGTGAGATCCTTTCTGTAGACTAAGTGCAGATAGAGAAAAAGAATCAGGGTTTGAGCCTAGGGTTCTTCAAAATCTGGAGGTTGCATCAGGAAGAAGCTTCCAGAGAAACATAGGGGAAACCAAAAATATGTTGATATGGACATCAAGAGAAGAAGTTGCTTCCAGACGAAGAGAGATGGTCTATTATGTCATGCTACCAGGAATTCCAATGAGATAAGGACAGCAGACCTGCTACCAGATTTGGCAAATTAAAACCCATGTTGATGGGAAGAGGAGAAATGAAGGTCACTTATAGGGTTTTGGAAGAAGGAATCCCACTCACAGGGTATAAATGAGGAGAACAGGAAAAAGGAAAAACTCTCTTTGAAAAACTGTACTGAAAATGAGCTAAAAAATAAGGCAGTGCCCAGAAGAAGATATAGTATCAATGGAACTTTTTTTTCTTAAGTCTAGGCAATATTAAGGCATATTTGCAAGTCAGTGGTAGTGGTTCTGGTAGAAAAGAAGTTGACCTTGCAAAAGAAAGAGGGAAAGTTGCAAAAGCAAGATCCTTGAGTGACTAACGGTGATAAAAGTAGAGAGCCTGGGCATGGGCAAGAGCAGGAACATGCAAAAAGAGGAAAGGAGGAGAACATGGGTGCAGGGAGTCTAAGTTTCCACTAATTTGGTGATGGGGTGATAAACTGGTTCTTTTCTGATTAATTACCTTTTTTACCAATACAGAATGGGGGAGGTCATAGCTGAGAATCAAGAAAGGGACTTTGGACATGGAGAGAAAACTAAGTCAATAATCATCTTGGAATATGGGAACACAGATGTATGTATGAGCGAAGTACAGTAGGATTCCTAGGCTTCACCTAGTATTGGTTTGAAATTTGTAGTCATAACTTTAGTCCTTTTCTCTTATTTGGCTTTTTTTTTTTTTAGATTTTATTTATTTATTCATGAGAGACACAGAGAGAGGCAGAGACACAGGCAGAGGGAGAAGCAGGCTCCATGCAGGGAGCCCAACGCGGGACTCGATACCCGGTCTCCAGGATCAGGCCCTGGGCTGAAGGCAGACGCTCAACCGCTGAGCCACCTGGGCTGCCCTTATTTGGCTTTTAGAATATAGTGCATCATGTTACTAGTGACCAAGAAACCGTTTTGCGTGTGAAAATCATGTTTTCCCAAATCATTTGCAAGTTTCTCAGAAGTAGAATCCCAATATTGTGTACTACTTTACTTGGTATCTTCTCCAGGGTATGCTTTAGAGTCCTGGCAAGTAGGTATCTTATAAACATTTGTGGAATTTAACCTGAATAATCTGAATGAAACACTTCAGTAAATATTTCTAGTATTTCTTTCCTTGGCCCTGCTCCTAATTAACATAGATGTTTGTATAAATGATTGCACACACTCATCTTGGTCAACACAGGGTCTGGTTTAGCCCATGTATCCCTAAGAGGATCCAGTGGCACTCCTGTGAGCACCCCAGAGTCTAAGTTTCAGAGTCCTTTAAATATGCCCTCTGTTCTTCCATCTGGTCTGGAGCCAGAATGAGCACCAGCGTGAGACGTCTGTTTCTAGTTTGTTTCTTTGCAGATGGAAACTAGGGCCAGTCCTTCTCAATCACATTTTGGTGCTCACATTCTTTAATCTCAGTAATTTCTGACGCTCAGCATTATGGTTGCAAAAATCACGGACTCTGCCCTAGAAATAGAAAAGAAATATTTCATTCATTTTTTTTTTTTAGACCTTTACTTTTTCAGTGTGTGGTCCTTGTGCCAACAGAGTCAGCAGTACCAGAGAGCCTATTAAAAATGCAAACTTTGGGGCAGCCCGGGTGGCTCCGCGGTTTGGCTGTGGGGATCCCTGCATGGAGCCTACTTCTCCCTCTGCCTGTGTCTCTGCCTCTCCCTCTGTCTCTGTGTCTCTGATAAATAAATAAAATTTAAATAAAAATAAAATAAAAGTGCAAACTTTGGGCCCACCTATTGAAGACCTATTGAAACATAATCTGCACTTTAACAAGGTGCTTGGATGATTCCTAAGCCACCAAAGTTTGCCGAGTACTCTTCTCTGTGATATGAGATGCTTCCAAATAAGGTTACGTAGTTGTGCTGATGAAAAACTTTGCAAACAATAAAAACTTTAATAATTGCTTTGATTTTTACTCACAAATAAGAGCATGCTATACTACCATATTTCTGGTAAGTAAATACAGACCTAAGAAGTAGAAAGGTTTGGGGATAATTGTTAGCAAGCCTGTTTAATATAGGCTTCTACGTAAATTGCATTTAAGAAATGAGACAGGAAATCCCTACTCAGAATAACAAAAATGCTCTCAGTAATGCATTAATACTTTGTAGCACATTCACTTTTTGTAGATTTTTGATAAGTAGGGGCGCCTGGGTGGCTCAGGGGTTGAGCGTCTGCCTTTGGCTCAGGGCATGATTTTGGGATTTCAGGATCGAGTCCCACATGAGGCTCCTGCCTCTCTCTGTGTCTTTCATGAACAAATAAATAAAATCTTAAAATATTTTTGAAAAGAGGTGTGCAGGACACTTGGCCTTCAGGAAAACTGCAACAGTGTTATTCAAAAACCTTGCAATTTTATTTTTTTTCAAGTTGGATAAATGTAGGTGGTGAGTTCAGACTTCAGGTTCTCAAAGGAGAATCTCCTCTTTATAATTTGAGTTCCTCTTCTCTGGTCTGTTGTTACAGTGCTAAACAATATAATGCACACTATGTAAACAAAGTAAATAGTGAATGTGCACGCCTTCTCTTTTTTTTTTTTTTTTTTCTGGTGAAGCAAATATATCCTGCTGAATTCACACCTAATAATTATCTTTAAAAAAAAAAAAACCTGTTACTTACTCTCTTTTCTTTAGTGGCTTTCCCCCTCAGTCCCTTTTCCTGCAGAGAAAGTAGGCAGTTTACTTTATTGAAAGTCATGTTAAATGTAAATCAAATAGTGATGAGCTTCCTGTAAGCACATGTCTCCCTCCTTGTTTATATTATCCCTACATGAAGCTGACTTAAGAAGTCTCCATCACCTGTTTTCCTCAGTTAATTCATAGGCTGGCATATTGTAAACACAAAGATATGTTAGTGAATGCAGAAAGAGGCTGATGGTCTATAATAATAAATTAAAACATTTCCTGACAGTATCTGAAAGTTATACATTAGTAAGCACAGAATGGCCACCTTCAGAAGTTTTAAGAGGACTCTCCTGTGTTCCAGAGATAAGTGGAAATGACTGAAAAATGTTAGTGCTAAAAGAATTCTTTGAGATCATCTTATTGAGCCCCCTTCTTTGTTTAGGGTAACTTAACATCAGCAAAAAAAGGAAATAACCAAGTTCATCCAATTAAAGTCAATACTGTGATTTAAATGCACATTAAGATTTTTAAATCCTGGTATATCCAGTGTGATTCTACAAAGCTAAAATACTACTTTAAAACTTTGATGTGGGGCAGCCCTGGTGGCTCAGCGGTTTAGCGCTGCCTTCAGCCCAGGGCCTGATCCTGGAGACCCGGGATCAAGTCCCGTGTCGGGCTCCCTGCATGGAGCCTGCTTCTCCCTCTGCCTGTGTCTCTGTGTGTGTGTGTGTCTCTCATGAATACATAAATAAAATCTTTAAAAAAAATAAATAAAACTTTGATGTGGTAAGAATAAAAATAGTATATGATCAGCTAGGAAGTTAACGCACAAGAACATTACCTACAGAGATATGTGTTAATTTGTCCAAGACTGGTTCCCTTCAGGCTGGTCTCCCAGAGGAGTCACATCCTGTGAGGCACCAAGAAAACTGGTTAGAGTATGGAAGGCAATCAGTCCTGGTGGGATGGTGATGTGGGAAATTGGTCCAAGGACTCCCTTATCACGTGAGTTGCAGGAAGACTTACTGCCTGACCATGCTAGGAAAGCAGCAGTTGGCTTCAGTAGTATGAAGCCCCAAGACTTGGGTTTTCTTTTCTTTTTTTGTAATGCAAGTGCCAAGGACTTAAACTTTGATTGCTGATGCATCCATTTCAAAAAGGCACCCACGTCAAAGACAAACTCTGTTGCCAGCCACAAACTAGATAAAGATTCAGGCCATTTTCTTCATTGTGAGTTGCCTTTGTTTTAGAGATCTCGGTGATTTACAGACCTTTTGGACAATGTATTATTTGTCCTCCTGTTCTTTCGATCTCTCTCCTGTGTTTTAAATTCATCAATGAAGAGTGGCCTATGAAACCCTCGGCCCCCTTTTTTTTCAAAGTGTCCCGATGGTTGTTGCTGATGGGCATCTTGCAACCACAATAACATCCACAAGGGTCTGTCCAGTTGCAACACTGCTTTGGAATGGGGAGATATTTGTGGGAAACTCATGGGGTTCAGGTGAGTGCCCCAGGCATTTTTAGCCAACAGAATTACTATGGATAGGCCGAGACTGGCACAAAACACTTCCCAATTTTTAAAAAAGATTTTATTTTTTCATAGGGGACACACAGAGAGATGCAGAGACACAGGCAGAGGGAGAAGCAGGCTCCTCTCCTAGTCTCTTCTGGGCTCAGGGCAACAGCTTCAGGGGCCCTGCTTGTGCCAGGTCCTTTGTAGTTCTCCTAGACCTTGCCACTGTCTTTGCAATTATTCCCTTCGCAAATAGAGACCTTCTCAAAATGCGCTGATATAAGTGTGCCAACTCTTTCCTTTGGGACCTTCATGGATACAAATGTCAAACTTTTCTATCCTTATCTCTAACGAGGAATCTTAACGCATATCAGGCACAATATTCTGGTTAAGGAGTATAGCTACTTTTTTTTTCTTAATATCGCCACATTACATTTTTCCTTTTCTAGGAAGCAGAAAAATCCTTCAAAATGACATTTTTTTAGAACACCAGAAGAATAAATCCCTAGTGAATATGTCTGTTTATCTTTTCTCTTTATATACCTATATCCCAAATTTCCTAGAAATTCAGAATTAGGACTTCTAGGAAGCTTTTTACATTGTGAATCAGTGAATCATGTTCATATCATGAAGTCTATGGAAAGGGCAACTATACATCAGTTATTCTTGGTTATGACAGAAAACTAAGTAATGGCTGCATTATCAATTATAGGTACTGATTTTGACATTTTCTTTCCGAATGTTTTGGCTTTTTATTTTTTTAATTTTTTAAAAGATTTTATTTATTTATTTGACAGAGAGAGAGAGAGAGAGAGCGAGCACAAGTAGGGGGAGTGGCAGGCAGAGGGAGAGGGAAAAGCAGGCTCCCTGCAGAGCAGAGAACCAGATGTGGGGCTTGATCCCAGGACCCTGAGATCATGACCTGAGCCCAAGGCAGACACTTAACCAACTGAGCCACCCAGGCTCCCCTGTTTTTGGCTTTTTAAGTGGATCCTCAGAAATTATGTGCATTGGGAAGGTCTTCCTTCTTTGTTGTCCACAGTGCCAAGCACAAAAACAGATGAGCCATAATTGATTGCTGATTAATTTGTTCATGCACTTATCCACATTCAGCCCCCGAGTTCTGTATACAGGCATACCATCGTGGCTATATGATTTATTTAAAAATGTGAATTTTGTTGCATTTTCTCGTTAGGTGGGTTAAAGGAATACCCAGAAGAGAATCATAACAAATGTAACTTGTAGGAAAGGTCTTTAACTTTGGTTGATTAAGTTATCATCCCCCTAGGCCAAATCACAGCATACTCTTGATGGCTGATTTCAATGCTAATTAGGAGCAGTGGGTAAGAGAAGCCAAGAGGTATACGAATAGATAGAGGTTGGGTGAGTGTAGAACAGTGAGACTCTTCCTCAGTGG
Organism: Vulpes lagopus; assembly: GCF_018345385.1. NCBI lineage: Eukaryota > Metazoa > Chordata > Mammalia > Carnivora > Canidae > Vulpes > Vulpes lagopus. Next base: position 67,455,519 of record NC_054832.1, on the reverse strand, counting down.
TTTCAGGTCACAGAGTTTGTTTAGAGCACAAAAATAGGGATAATTCTGGGGTGAAGCTGAATCTGCGATTTTTTGAAGCTATTGCATGTTCTTACTTTTGACAAATTTAACCCAAAACTTTCTACTTACCTCAAATTTTTGCTCCAATTTTTTTTTAGCTTTTAAAAAAAGCCCCACCAGCAACTAATGAAGGATTGGCAGTGTTTATTCATTCTCTTGTTATAAATGTAATGAAGTCCTGCTGCTCTAGGAAGGGGGTGACAGCAGGGAGATACTTGTTTTTCTGAGATTTTATTTAAATATGAATGAGGATAAATATCCTTAAAATAATCACGAAGTAAAGTGATTCTCTGCACTACAACAGATACAGGTTACTTTTAAAATCCACTCCCACTTGTAAGTGGGATTTCATTGGATTGAAGATAAAAGAATTAACTAAATTTATATGAAAAGATGGCCCAAAGGCTGGCATTTCTAAAGTAGATTTTTCTGGGGTGTTATATGCAAAGGGCAGCATTACTGCTGAGCACACGCTTTGCTTTAGACAATTAATGATTTTCTGGGCCTGACATTCTCAACCACTGCTGTGGTCATTAGTGCTGTTTTGTGATGCAAATCACCTGAGGCTCCCGTCTCGTTCTCAACCGTTTAGGCCCCAAAACAACTTTGCAAAGTATTTCCTAGTTAATCTGAGGACTCATTTACATGAAATTAATATTCTACTTTCCAAAAATAGTCCTGTTTTTAATAGCTGTTTCCCATTTTATAATTTTTTTAAAGATTTTATTTATTTATTCATGAGAGACACACAGAAAGAGAGAGAGGCAGAGACACAGGCAGAGGGAGAAGCAGGCTCCATGCAGGGATCCCGACGTGGGACTCGATTCTGGGACTCCAGAATCAGGCTCTGGGCTAAAGGCAACACTAAACTGCGGAGCCACCCAGGCTGCCCTCCTGTTTTATAATTAAATTTTGAAACTTATTGCTTTGAGATACATACCAAAAACATCTGAGATGCAATCATCTGAGATGATAGAGATACACCAGTTACAATGGACAAAAAAAAAAAAAAAAAAAAAAATCAAAGGTATTTCACTCCTCTTGTTAGGAAAGTGGATGCAGACGTATTGACTGACCAGACCTTGTTGGTCACATATCTACTAGACAGCTTTATCCTCACAACCCCCATACTGCACCCAATTCATGGTTTAAATAAAATAAGTCTTAGAAGGTGCTTTTTTTAGAGACTTAATCCACTCCTAACAATACTGTACTATTATTATATACAATTTTACATACAAGACTGCATAGCCGTGCACAGGGTCAGATTTTGAATCTGTGCTGGTGGAGCCTTTCATTCATTCACTCACCACAAAACAAATCATTTAAGACACTAAAAAAAACTGGTGCAGAAGATAGTAGGCTTAGACATAAAATGTCCTTATTCAGCCTGTAATAGCTTGTTCTGAACATAAAACCAAAATGGGGAGGTTAATTTATATGTTCCTAGTGTTTATAATAAGCCATTGTATTTATCTATTTTGAATAGGCATAGCTTTTACATAAAGTTGATTTCTTTGGAAATCTATTCCATTTTAGAAGTCCCATTTATGATATGAGCCCATATTACATTTTATAACCCTAAAAATTGCCATCACCAACTTCTCTTCAACAGATAATAAACTGTAAACAAAGCCAAAAAATATAATGGAAATAGTGCGTGTGATCATGTAAAGTAGCAGAGAATAAAATAAAAATACACATGAGCAAAAATTACGATAATCAAAAAATATTTTTAAGGGTACAATAGTTTAGAGTAATCACACACACAAAAAACTCCCACATAGCCATTGGGGAAAAACAGCAAAGAAGAGGCATAAATGAATAAAAAGAGGCTGAGCTCAAAGAGACATAAATGAATAAAAAGGCGACATGGAACCTCACCCAGCTCCCTTGCACATGATCCTGGGCAAGCAATGCTGGCGTGTGTTTAATTTACTCACTTGCCATGAAATCAGTTCTTCAAGACTAGGTTTTTTAACTCTGTAAGCCAGAAAGGAGACAAACTTTGAAACACATAGTAACAATTGCATTCTCATTTATGTGGTGTTTTTTTTTCTTAGAACTAGTCAGTGATAAATTCTGCCTTAGAGCATATGTGCTCAAAGGCGTTCTAATACCATCACTTGTGATTCTGCAAGGAAAGCTGTGCAAAGGGTCTGCAGAGGTGAGATTGCACACAACAGTTGTCCCAAACTCTGAGGAGAAAACTCTGAACGTTCTGGGACTTGACACGAAACAACAAGCTAGGTGGCAAAACTACTTGTAAAAAGGTGCTTATACATTACGAGTATTTTTAAACCAGTCCCTGTGCCAGGTTCTGAGGAAAGCAGTTCTGAGCACAGTAGACAGAGGACCTGACCCTGAATAGAAAGCAGAATTAAATGATATGTCTGATTCAGCACCGTAAGTGCTATGAGAGCAAACAAGCAGGTGCAGCGGGAGCTTTGGCAGTAGGCACTGACCTGGACTGGGGAACAGGGTGGATACAGAGAAGGGCTTCCTGGAAGGAGAGCTATGTAGGCTGAGCTCTGAAGGATGAGTAGAGGTTAGCTAGATGAAGAGACGGAAGACAGTTTTAAGCAGTCTTTAAGTGAAGACTTACAGGTGAGATAGAACCTGGAGCTGAGAGAAAACAAAAATTCAATAGGGCTAAAGCCTGAGTTCCCTAGATTGCTGAGAGACAAGAATGCCCCTGGAGAAAAAGGTAGAGCATAGGGCATCAGGGTCACAGTAAACCTCATTAAGGAAGTTTTACCTGAAATAACAGAAAGCCTTTGAGATCGATGTTTTCAAGGATCTCAAAAACTGCTCTTACTCATAACTGGATGCTTGTATCTTTGATGACATCTCCCCATTTTGCAACCTATCCTCTGCCAACTCTTGGTAACCATTTTGCAATATGTAATTATATGAAATCAACACATTGCACACCTTAAACTCACACAATTTTACGTGCCAATTATATCTCAATAAAGTGGGGAAAAAATAAGTATAGGGACTGCTTTATAGAAAATGAACTGGAGGAATGTGGGCAAGTAGGAAAATAATTTGGAGAGGTCACGCAGGGAAGATAGAATGAGGTTGTGGTGGCTACTCCAGGCTTTTAGAAGATAGAATTGTTCAGGGTGCCTGGGTGGCTTAGTCGGTTAAGCGTTCAACTCTTGATCTCAGCTCAGGTCTTGATCTCAGAGTCCTGAGTCTGGGCTCCATGTTGGAGCCTACTTTAAAAAAGCATTAAAAGAAAATAGAATTATGAGAGCCTGGTGAGAAACTGGATGTGAATAGTGAGGCATAAAGGAGAGTAAGGGATCAAGGACTCCAGGTGTCTGATTTAGACAGTGGGTGCATGGTGGTGCCATTCACTAGGAGAGAAAGCGTCAACAGAAGAGCAGGTTGAGTTTGGCATGTCCATAAGTTGTGACTCCTGTGAGCCCCCCAAGGAAAGATGCCCAGAAAGAGCTGGGTTCGTGGAGATGGAGCTCAGAAGAGGAGCCTGGGATAGAGGCTCTGGGAGTCTGATAGACTCCAAGATAGAGGTCTGGGAGTCTGATTGCAGTTGGCAATAGAAATCAGGGGGTGGGTGATGTCCCCCTGGAAAAATATGTGCTATGAGAAGAGAAGTGACCTAGCAATAAACTGAAGGAGCACCATAAATGTGCATTGATCACAGAAAGATGGCTCTTTGTCTTAACCCAGGTTTTTTCCTAAGAAGCAAAGCCCAAAGTAAAGCACCATGCTACTGTTTATTGGGTGAGAGTGTGCCATAGCGGGGAGTAAGAATAAGAGAAAAAATAGTAGTGAGGTAGAAAAGGCAGGAAAGCAAACAGGTGGTGGTACATCACCTTATTAGCCTCACATGAAAATAGGGTGATGCTTAGTCAAGGGAGACATCCCCAGAGGGACCCTATGGAACTACCCACCCCCTCGCCTTGCTACCAGTCTGTAAGGCTATGAAACAACATGCAATTTATCTTCCAGTTCCTTCCATGTCTTGCTTCTCATTGATCAAAATGTGTCTTTCAGGGTGTTAACTCCCTCAGCCCTTCTAGGCAGCCCCTGGAAAAGTTAGAGCCTCTATGAGTTCAGTCCAATCAAGCTTCAGTGCTGGAGCTTCTACGGCCCTTAGTAATGGATGTGATGGATATTTGGTCACAGGTGAGTCACTGGGAAACACTGAGATAGGAAGTAGTGCCAAGAGATGAAGTGATGTCATTAGTAGCTGGAATTTTGTAAATGATAGAATGATGTGAGTCTCAATGGATTTTCTTCAGCAAGGAATCAGAGCGAGCAACCAATGGCCTGAGATAATTTGGGATAGAACACAAACTGGGTCAGGTATATGGAGAAATCTAAGGAGGAGTAACAGAAATGAGAGAAAAAAAAATAATGCCAAAGATGGCAAGAAAATGCCATATTTCAAGAATGAATCTTCAGTGTCAAAAATTTCTATCAAATCAAATCAAATAAATGCTGAAATGGAAATGCATGGATTCCCTATACTTCTGATAATGTACTCCGGTTTTCCTGTCAGAACTATGCCTTCTCCTGATTTACTTGGTATGGGTTGAGTGAACCCCACCCAATGGTTCCCAGATGGAAATAAGCAGTGTGTGACCTCCCTGAGCACAGGGATGGCCTGTGAGGAAGACAGGCCAGTGGGACTCCATGCCAAGAATTCCACTGGAATTACTGGTAAAGAGCTTGGAAGCCTGGACTTTTAAATGTTGTGAGCAATAAAATCCTTTTTTTTTTTTTTCGTTTCAATCAGTCTGAGTTGCTTTTCTGTCATTTGTAACCAAAATACACCTGATTACTACAGAACAGAAAAATATTCATGAGATTTAATGACAAAGGTTGTTGATACCTTCAGTGAGCACAGCTTCAGTATAGCAACCTTGGCAAAATTCAGGGAAATTCTTAATGCCTCTTCATCCATTGTCTTTAAGCTTAAAACACAGTTTCAGGGGTGCCTAGCTGCATAGTCAGTCACGCGCCCAACCCTTGATTCCAACTCAGATCATGATTTCAGGGTCATGGGATTGAGTCCCAAGTCAGGCCCCATGCTCATCATGGAGTCTGCTTGAGATTCTCTCTCCCTCCCCCTCTGTCCCTCCTGCCTGTGTACCTGCTCTCTCTCTCAAAGAAATAAATAAAATATTTAAAAAATAAAAAACAGTTTCACCTACTTATGAAAGGATGGTGAAAGTCTAACTCAAGGTGTAGAAAATCCATGGCAGAAAGCAGAAGTGACATTGCAAGCAGTCTTGGCACTATGTTGTTCTGGACTTCATCTAGGGTAAGGGTGGAGAGCACTTCCATGTTGTCAGAGCCCAGTTAGAGCCCCATCTGTTTTAAACAATTATAAGATCTCCATGATAATACATAGATTTGATCTTAATTTTTTATTTTCCCCAAGTACTTAACATTGTGCAAAGTATGTAGTGGGTTTTTATTAAATTGAGGTCCATTCAAATGGCCCAATCTACCTGAGCAAGGAGCAGCCCACAGGAGTCACTTGATCTACAGTTTGACAGAAAACAGTGTCCTTCCATCCTTCTGATGGCCCAGTAAAATTGTATTTTGATTTCTACATCTGTTCATCCTAGTAACTGTGGAAATAGAAATATTTATGTAAATTCTATGTAAATTCTTCACTATACCACAACTCTCGTATTTCCATGGACTCAAAACAGATCTGTCACTGCAGCTTCAATTTTCCTTCACAACATGTCTCTCATCCACTCTTTTTTCCTGTTCAAAACGTATTACAAAATGTAGACGCTCACTACCTCTGACTTAGGATAGAATAACATACCCCTAATTAATCTTGGGGCCTCAGACATGGTTTGCTCCATCTATCATCATCTACCCTACTACCAGGTGAATAATCCAGAAGTTACTTGAATATCCTAGTGTCAGTTAAATCATGCAGTATAAGACCATGTTCCTAAATATCTATTGGAGAATTTCACTTATATGTTTGTTTGTTTGTTGGAACACATAGTCTTCCTTTATTACTATTAATTGAATGTGTTTCTGTTTTTTTTATCTCTTATTCTTCATGACTTGATTATGATTTCTTCAAGGTTGGGGTGTATTTCAGTAGGTCTCACCTCATGGGTAAGACAAATTAAATGAAGAGATGTTTTCCATAACTACTTTTATACCAATGTATAGCATGTTGATGTTGAGTTCTGCACCTCCAATTATCACCAACTAAGAACCAAAATATGATCTGTGGATATTGACCACAGGCTGTGCTCAGATGCCTGCCATTGCTTTGCATATTCTTCTCATTATTTCATGGAAGCCAGTGTCAATCCCAATGCAACATGTTTTTAACATATTTTTAGACATACAGAAAATATAAGATTGTATAAGCACCATTGAGGATGTTACAGAAAAATCATACATCATGATTTTATACTGGCTGAAACAATTTTTTCTTTACATGAAAAATCTTCATTCTCTTTCACTTGCAACAAGCTTTTCTAAGAGGAATGTTTTTTGTTCCTTTTTAATGTCTCTGATTCAGGTTCTCTTTTTTTAATTAAGGTTTAATTGGCATATAACACTATATTAGTTTCAGGTATATAGCATAATGATTTGATATTTGTAAACACTGCAAAATGATCACTGCAGTAAGTCTAGTTACCATCCATCACCACACATAGTTACCATTTTTTGTTATAATAACTTTTAAGACTTAGTCTCTTAGCAACTTTCAAATATGCAATACAGTATTATTAACTATTGTTACCATGCTGTACATTATGTGCCCATGACTTATTTATTTTATAACTGGAAGTTTGTACTTCCTAATCACCTTCACCCATTTCACCCACCCCATCACCCTTTTCCTCTGGAGACCACTTATCTGTTCTCTATATCTATGAGCTTAGCTTTTTTGTTTGTTTTGTTTTGATTTGACTTTGTTTCTGGGTGGGGGATTTAGATTTTCATTTTTTTAGATTCCATATATAAGTGAAATCATAGAGTATTTTTCGTTCTCTGTCTGACTTATTTCACTTAGCATAATGCGCTCAAGGTCCATCCATGTCTCCACAAATGGCAAGATTCCACTCTTTTTTATGGTTGAATAATTATTCCATTATACTTCTGCTTTATGCATTCATACATCAATGGGCACTTTGATTGTTTCCATATCTTAGCCATTGTAAATAATGCTGCAGTGAACATGATGATTCATACATCTATTTCAATTAGTATTTTCATTTTCTTCAGATAAATACTCTTAAATGGAATTACTGGATCATATGGTAGTTCTGTTTTTAATTTTTTGAGAGTCTCCAAACTGCTTTCCATAGCGGCTCCACCAATTCATGTTCCCACCAACAATACACAAAGATTTCCTTTTTTTTTTTTTCATATTCTCACCAACACCGTCATTTCTTATCATTTAGATAATACCCATTCTAATAAATATGATAATACCCATTCTGTTAACAATGATAATACCCATTCAAATACCCTTTGGGGTTTTGATTTGGATTTCTTTGATGACCCTCAGTGATGTTGAGCATCTTTTCATGTATCTGTTGGACATCTCCTTTGAAAAAATCTCTATTCATTTCTTCTACTCATTTTTAAATCAGATTGAATTTTTTTCTGTATATAAAGTCATGTTGTCCTCAAAATAGTGACAGTTTCACTTTTTCCTTTTCAATTTGAATGATTTATTTATTTTTCTTGCTTTAATGCTCTGGCTAGGACTTCCAATGTTATTTTGTTTGTTTTTTAATAATAAATTTATTTTTATTGATGTTCAATTTGCCAACATACAGAATAACACCCAGTGCTCATCCCGTCAAGTGCCCCCCTCAGTGCCTGTCACCCATTCACCCCCTCCCCCCGCCCTCCTCCCTTTCCACCACCCCTAGTTCGTTTCCCAGAGTTAGGAGTCTTTATGTTCTGTCTCCCTTTCTGATATTTCCTACCCATTTCTTCTCCCTTCCCCTCTATTCACTTTCACTATTATTTATATTCCCCAAATGAATGAGAACATATCATGTTTGTCCTTCTCCGGTTGACTTATTTCACTCAGCATAATACCCTCCAGTTCCATCCACGTTGAAGCAAATGGCGGGTATTTGTCGTTTCTAATTGCTGAGGAATATTCCAGTGTATACATAAACCACATCTTCTTTATCCATTCATCTTTCGATGGACACCGAGGCTCCTTCCACAGTTTGGCTATTGTGGACATTGCTGCTAGAAACATCGGGGTGCAGGTGTCCCGGCATTTCATTGCATCTGCGTCTTTGGGGTAAATCCCCAGCAGTGCAATTGCTGGGTCGTAGGGCAGGTCTATTTCTAATTCTTTGAGGAACCTCCTACAGTTTTCCAGAGTGGCTGCACCAGTTCACATTCCCACCAACAGTGTAAGAGGGTTCCCTTTTCTCCGCATCCTCTCAACATTTGTGGTTTCCTGCCTTGCTAATTTTCCCCATTCTCACTGGTGTGAGGTGGGATCTCATTGTGGTTTTGATTTGTATTTCCCTGATGGCAAGTGATGCAGAGCATTTTCTCATGTGCATGTTGGCCATGTCCGTGTCTTCCTCTGTGAGATTTCTCTTCATGTCTTTTGCCCATTTCATGATTGGATTGTTCGTTTCTTTGGTGTTGAGTTTAATAAGTTCTTTATAGATTTTAGAAACTAGCCCTTTATCTGATATGTCGTTTGCAAATATCTTCTCCCATTCTGTAGGTTGTCTTTTAGTTTTGTTGACTGTATCCTTTGCTGTGCAAAAGCTTCCTCTCTTGATGAAGTCCCAATAGTTCATTTTTGCTTTTGTTTCTTTTGCCTTCGTGGATGTATCTTGCAAGAAGTTACTGTGGCCAAGTTCAAAAACGGTGTTGCCTGTGTTCTCCTCTAGGATTTTGATGGAATCTTGTCTCACATTTAGATCTTTCATCCATTTTGAGTTTATCTTTGTGTATGGTGCAAGAGAGTGGTCCAGCTTCATTCTTCTGCATGTGGATGTCCAATTTTCCCAGCACCATTTATTGAAGAGACTGTCTTTCTTCCAGTGGATAGTCTTTCCTCCTTTATCGAATATTAGTTGACCATAAAGTTCAGGGTCCACTTCTGGATTCTCTATTCTGTTCGATTGATCTATGTGTCTGTTTTTGTGCCAGTACCACACTGTCTTGATGACCACAGCTTTGTAGTACAACCTGAAATCTGTCATTGTGATGCCCCCCGATATGGTTTTCTTTTTCAAAATTCCCCTGGCTATTCGGGGTCTTTTCTGATTCCACACAAACCTTAAAATAATTTGTTCCAACTCTCTGAAGAAAGTCCATGATATTTTGATAGGGATTGCATTAAACGTGTAAATTGCCCTGGGTAACATTGACATTTTCACAATATTAATTCTGCCAATCCATGAGCATGGAATATTTTTCCATCTCTTTGTGTCTTCCTCAATTTCTTTCAGAAGTGTTCTATAGTTTTTAGGGTATAGATCCTTTACCTCTTTGGTTAGGTTTATTCCTAGGTATCTTATGCTTTTGGGTACAATTGTAAATGGGATTGACTCCTTAATTTCTCTTTCTTCAGTCTCATCGTTAGTGTATAGAAATGCCACTGATTTCTGGGCATTGATTTTGTATCCTGCCACACTACCAAATTGCTGTATGAGTTCTAGCAATCTTGGTGTGGAGGCTTTTGGGTTTTCTATGTAGAGTATCATGTCATTGGCGAAGAGGGAGAGTTTGACTTCTTCTTTGCCAGTTCGAATGCCTTTAATGTCTTTTTGTTGTCTGATTGCTGAGGCGAGGACTTCCAGTACTATGTTGAATAGCAGTGGTGAGAGTGGACACCCCTGCCTTGTTCCTGATCTTAGGGGAAAGGCTCCCAGTGCTTCCCCAATGAGAATGATATTTGCTGTGGGCTTTTCGTAGTTGGCTTTTAAGATGTTGAGGAATGTTCCCTCTATCCTTACACTCTGAAGAGTTTTGATCAGGAATGGATGCTGTATTTTGTCAAATGCTTTCTCTGCATCTAATGAGAGGATCATATGGTTCTTGGTTTTTCTCTTGCTGATATGATGAATCACATTGATTGTTTTACAAGTGTTGAACCAGCCTTGTGTCCCAGGAATAAATCCTACTTGGTCATGGTGAATAATTTTCTTAATGTACTATTGGATCCTATTGGCCAGTACCTTGTTAAGAATTTTTGCATCCATGTTCATCAGGGATATTGGTCTATAATTCTCCTTTTTGGTGGGGTCTTTGTCTGATTTTGGAATTAAGGTGATGTTGGCCTCATAGAACAAATTTGGAAGTACTCCATCTCTTTCTATCTTTCCAAACAGATTTAGTAGAATAGGTATGGTTTCTTCTTTAGACGTTTGATAGAATTCCCCAGGGAAGCCATCTGGCCCTGGACTTTTGTGTCTTGGGAGGTTTTTGATGACTACTTCAATTTCCTCCCTGGTTTTTGGCCTGTTCAGGTTTTCTGTTTTTCCTGTTCCAGTTCCAATATTATTTTGAAGAAAAGTGGTGAAAGTAATACATCCCTGTCCTGTTCCTGACCTTAAAAGAAAAGCTTCCAGCTGTTCATCATTGAATATGATAATAGCTGTGAGCTTAGCATATATGGCCTTTATCATATTGAGTTACATTCCCTCTATACCCAGTTTTTTGAGACTTTTTATTGTAAACGGATGTTAAATTTTATCAAATGCTTTTTTCATCTATTGAGATGACCATATGATTTTGACCCTTCATTTTGTTAATGTGAGGTATCACATTGATTTGCAGATGTTGAGCCATCCTTGCATCCCTGGACTAAATCCCACTTGATCTCAGTGTATGATCCTTTTAATGTATTGTTGAATTTGGTTTGCTAAGATTTTAGAATAATTTTTACATCCACATTCATCAAGGATTTTGACGTATCATTTTCTTTTCTTCTGCTGTCTTTATCTGGTTTTGGTATTGGGTAATGCTGGCCTTGTAACATGAGTTTGGAAGCATTCCCTCCTCTTCTATTTTTTGGAAGACTTTCAGAAGGACTGGTATTAATTCTTTTTTGAATATTTGTAAAATTTACCAGTGAAGCCATCTGGTCCTAACAGGAATGCTTTGTTTTAATCTTTCACAGGCTCTTAATTAAACCTTTCAAACTGTTTTAAAGATTCAGAATGCCTAAAAGATGTGTATTTTTAAAAGAACCTTCACTTGAATATAATTCTGATTTCCCACCAGTACCTGCAAAAAAGCAAAACATCTTTTTTGAAAGGGAAGGAGAATGCATTGCAAGATTATTCCCTACTGGGAAAATGGATTTTTTTTTAGAATAACACTAATAAATCTTTTTGTCTTCAACCTATAATTTATAATTTAATTTTTACACATTTTGTATTCATATTTGCATGATAAAAAAAAGTGTCACATCTTTTTTAAATCACCTCTTTATGGTTGAATTGTTAAAGAGAGACACCCACGGAATCAAAGAGGAATAACAATTTTCAAGTCTCATATTGGAGCAATTTGCATAACTCTGTAATATTCACCTCATTAAGTCACATTAGCAAATGATTGTCTCCCTTGTGGAAGGTTTTGGAGAAATCTTAGTTGGCAATTTTCATGGAAGCTCAATAATGTTATTCAATACTTTATATGGAATTATATCCATCTAGAATTTTTGGCTTTCAATATTAAAGAAATCATCCAAACAGTCTTTTAAAAGAACTTAGAATTTAGACCAGTTAAGAGAAGTTAGAATTTAGACCCTGTTAATTTAGTACTCAGAGTCTCTCTTTAAACTATCTAGCCGTCCTACTGCTTAGCTGAAGCACTGCCAGACTGGTGAAACCAAACATTTGTTCTCAGAAGGAAACATACCATTTTCTAGAAGGGTAAGAAAAGCTTCTCATTCTCAAAATGTTAGAACAAAAACAAAGAATGAAAAATATCTATTCTTTTCACTGAGACAGTTAGCAAAAGTTTCTGAGGAGGTCTTAAAGAGGCAGATTATTTGGAGTAAATCTGAGATATGCCAATTCATTGATTTCACTGGTGAGAATCCCGGCAGCGTAACAGTGTGGGTGATTATCACAACTACTTTTTTTTTTTTTTTTTTAGGGGAAATAATTTCTGCCAGAGCTCTTCCAAGCACTGTATGTTTAATTATCTAAACAACTGGGCAGCCTGGGTAGCTCAGCGGTTTAGCACTGCCTTCAGCCCAGGGTGTGATCCTGGAGTCCCGGGATCGAGTCTCACGTCGGGCTCCCTACATGGAGCCTGCTTCTCCCTCTGCCTGTGTCTCTTTGCCTTTCTCTCTCTCTCTCTCTCTCTCTCTCTCTCTCTCTCTGTGTGTGTGTGTCTTTCATGAATAAATAGATAAAAATAATAATTATCTAAACAACTGTTTTATATAGACAAACTTATTTTTTTCCCTTTTACAGAGAAGGAAACAGCCATGGGTAACTTATGAATTTACTTATGGCCCTACACTAGTAAGTGTTAGAGTCAGGTCAAGACTTGGGTCTGACACTGAAACAATGCTCTGAACTGTGCATTTATAAGAGATGCTAAAAGAAATAGAATCCAGGAAAGGAGGAATGTGATACTCTTTTTGGCACATTAAACCACATTCCCTGTTGCCATTATGAATTTGTATCCAGGGAAAAAGTCCCATTTTGGTTTATTCAGTATTGTTATGGGATTCTTTTATGTGTTAGGTGCCATATTAGTTGGCTCAGGATGCCATAAATAAATACCATGTAGTGGGTATGTTAAAACAGAAATTTATATTGTCACAATTCTGGAGGCTTGGAAGTCTAAGATCAGGGTGCCAGCATGGTTGGGTTCTGATGAAAGCCCCCTTTCTGGCTTACAGACAGCTTCCGTGCTGTGCTCTCATGTGACAGAGAGACAGCAAGCTCTCCAGTGTCTATTTGTGTCAGAACACTAACCTCATCATGAGACCTCAATCTCATGACTCATCTAATCCTAATTGTCTCCCAAAAGCCCCATCTCAAAATACTCTCACATTGAGTGATAGGGCTTTAACATATGAATTTTGGGAAAAGAAACAATTCAGTTCGTCGTAAGTACTAATCCAGGTGTGGGGTAAAAAGTTGAAAAAGACCTAGCTATTTACTTCAAGGAAATAAGAATTAAGGGGATACATAAGCAGGTTATGACAACCTGATAGATTCTAAAGTAAAGAAATATGCAAGGTATCTTGAAAGCACTGAGGAGGATGAAATTACTTTTGTCTGGGATTTAGGGGCAGGACGGCTTCAAAGCAGGTCTTACAAAAGAAGAGACTGCACTAAATCTGGGGAATGTATGGTTGGCTAGAACTAGAGGGCTGCACCAGCCCTGCTCTTCCAGTGGAGTAGGATAGAGTTTGATCTGTTACCTATATGATCAGCATTCTTTTATGAGAATTGCTATGATGTCCAGGTTGGGAACACATACAAACCAAATCACCCTTCAGAAAAGCTCCAAATTGACAAGGGCTCCTTAATGCCCTCAATGGTTCTAATCATTGTTTTGATCTCTCAGTCTTAATCATGATCAGACATCCATGGGATTACAGATACCTAAAGAAAGTCTTTGAAATGAAGGAAGTGACCAAAACAAAGCAGAAATAAAACACTTAGAAAAACATACACTGTGCCCTCCTCAAAAACAAACAAACAAAAAACAAAAAAGTAAACAAAGGGAAGAGAAACCTTTCTAATGACTCTTTAGAATCATTAACATTCTAAGAGAAATGAAAAAAAAAGATTTTACAACACCAGAACAAGAACAGAATGCTTAAAATATTGCAGAAGGCAAAACTGAGTTCTTGGAAATTAAAAACTTAATAGCAGAAATAAAGCACCCGTTAATAATGGACATAATTGGGATGCCTGGGTGGCTCAGTGGTTGAGCATCTACCTTAGGCTCAAGGCATGATCCCCGGGGTCCACGATGGAGTTCCACATCAGCTCCTTGCAGGGAACCTGCTTCTCCCTCTGCCTATGTCTCTGCCTCTCTCTGTGTCTCTCATGAATAAATGAATGAAATCTTTAAAAAAGAAAGAAGAAGAAGAAGAAGAAGAAGAAGAAGAAGAAAAAGAAAGAAAGAAAGAAAGAAAGAAAGAAAGAAAGAAAGAAAGAAATCCATCCCAAAGAGTATATAAAGTGAGACGAGGGAGAGATGTAAACTTGTGGCAAATCATGAGCAAATATTGGGCATGAGAAGTTAGGAACATTGAAATAATTGCTTTCTTGGAAAAACTGTGTCGGAAATAAAATATGCCCCATTTCCTTTGAATCTGCAAATAAAATCAAACAAAAATCATCCGCCCTGGCCAACTTTCATGGCCCTGTTTCCCAGAGAGCCCAGAGGGATGGCTCCAGGAGGTGGATCTCAGAGAGCAGGTGGCAGCTGAGAGAAGAGGTGACAGGCCGTCTGCCCTGAGCAGTGGCCTTGCTGTCAGGAGAAGCAGCAGCCCCTGTCTGGAGCTGAGTTTGCTACCATTCTGAACCACTGCTACCATTGATTCCCCATTAGGCTCCCTATTTTCCAATTTAGAAAATCTGATTCAGCAACCTGTTTAGATCTCACCCCAGAAAATTGGCATAGATTTTTAAGCTTGAGAATATTTTTGTGGCTTGCAGATTTTCAGCAGCTATTATTTTATACATCAGGAAACATTTAGCAAACTAATGAAACAAAGTGAAGTGGATAGAATTATAGAAACCTATGTTGGGGGTTCTTGTGTGGCTTGCGGCAACCAGCCTCATAAATTAGAGCTCACAAATTAGATTACAAAACACTTTGTAACCTGTATTTGTATTTAAAGATCATGCTTCCCCAAAGCATAAGTTATTTTAGGCTTTGAATTTGTGAATTGGAATAACTGTTTCTCATTTTTCGTGGTTACTCTAATATGTCTAATTCCAACCATTCCTCTAAATCCCCCAACTAAATATATAGTTCTCACTTTTCCTACAGCTCTTTGGTAACCCTGGCCCCTACCATTTTTTTCCCTTATTTTAAGGAAAAGCCTGTAACAGTGTTCTGTATTTCTGAGATTGCCTCCAGCTAAGACTCTTCCGGGCAGATAAAGAAACCTACAAATAAGAAAAGACAGGGGAAGAGACCAGTAAATGAACAAGTTACCAAAAGAACTGAATTTCGTTAAAAATCCATTTGTGTAAATGAATCCTTTTTAAATAAGAGAGTATTTGTGTTTTCTAAACCCAAGCCTTAGAATGGGCCATTTCAGTATATAAAAGCTATCAGAAAGAAGAAAGAAAATGATTCAGCAAGAACAACAGGCAATCAAAAACAAGAATAAGAACACTCAGACCCCCGTTTACAGAGCAAAGAACTTGCACAATTTGGGATAAAGTAAATGGCCAATAAATCCCCAAATATATCCCACCTCCAGATAATGAAAGAAGTGCAAAATAAAGCCCTTCAACATATGCCTGTTTTTGTTTTAAATAAACTTTTTATGTGAAATAAATAAATAAATAAATAAAATAAAAATAAAAGCTATCACTTTCATTGTTTTGGCTATTTTCTTCAGGCTAGAAATCACATCTTCAGTTTTCATACTGTTTAAAAAGGCTGCTTATATAGGGAATGCTGTCTTCCAAAATAGCCATCTAAGCATGTCTGAAGTTGCTATTATTTATCAGCTGCCCAGAACAGTTTTGTAAATATTTCATAGGTAAATAATGAAACCTCTTAAGATGTCAGAATCCATTTTAGCAACTGAAATAATATACTATTACATGTACTGAATGACATTCCCTTTAACAGACCGGTTGGTCAATATCGTACATTTAATTATATTCATTTGGATTCATTTTACATATGCATTATATAAGAAGTGAAGCATATCCCACTGTGTGCCCACAGCCAGTTCTCAGTAACAGGAAACCAGAACTCTCACACATAAGCAAATCCTCTCTTTCTCATCTTTTGTGTTCAAAGCCCATCCCCTAATTGTTCATTGCTCCTATTAGAAGGCTGAAAGAAGAAAAAGAAAAGACCTTCATGGTTTCCATGTTGCAGGATCTTTATGCTTTTCATCATTCTATCTGCAGCGCCAAAAATGTCTATCCCACACACACAATGAGCTCTCAGTACGTACTTGCTGAATGAGCGAATGGTGCCAACTGCGTGTGCCTTCTATACAATATTCCATGTCTGTACTACAGGAGGAAGAGCCCTGCTTGAAGAAACAGAAGCACTAACTTCGATTCAGTTTTCTGTGCATTCTAGGGTGACCTTGACCAAGTCTGTATCTCAGAGTTTGGGGTTCCTCATTTTAGGAAGGGGGATAAAGCATTCTTACCCTATCCCTCAGCAGGCATCCATTGGAATAAATGGAGAACATTCTGTAAACATCCAAATAACCAAAAGGACAAAAGAGATCAGAATGACTGAAGCTAATACAGATCTCTTGGTTTATCTCAGCAGCCCATGTGCCTCTCTGTTTACAGTCCTCTTTTAATTATTTGCATTAATGAAGGACAGCCAAGGCATGAATAATCCCAAGCACTTCTGTTTGGCTTTGGAATTAAATTTGAATGTGCTCTGTGTACATTTCAAGAGTGTCTTCTTACAGAATCATGAAATCACACTATAAAGATCCTCTTCCATGGCATTGGCTTGGGGGTCAACTTGTGACAATCTCTCCATCTTCTGTGTGTGAAAGGATGCTTCTCAGATCCCCAGCCCTGTGATAGTTGTGAGCTGAGCATCATAAACATTAACACACCATCCTTTGGGAAAATTGAATTCAGTCATGAGTATGTAGTACAAGCTTCTTCAGTAAACTTTAGAAACAGTTGTTTTGTTTATTTGTTTGCTTTACCTGGGAAGAAATTAGTTGAGTTTATCATCAGGGAACTGAGGCAATGGATGTTCAGAGTTCTAATTTATCACTGCTTGGCATATTATATGTAAATGAGGTTTACCCATTCAGATAATTTGATGGTGCACTTTTGAATAAATGAATATATCACACCATGAAGATACAGAGTCTTTAAAATAAGTATAGTATTCATAACTTCCCTTCCACTCAGTGATTTATCATCGATAAAACATGGGTTTTTGAAAGAGTGTTGAAATAATTTATTTGTTTTCTAGTCTATGCATTTGTTGATCTGGATAGTAATTTTATCCTCCCTCTGCAGCAATTGGCTGGTAAACTATTCCTTGCAACTTCAGGAAGTGAAGTATTACCTACTCATTTCTCTCCCTTATGCCTGCAGGCTACACTGTAATTCTAACCTGTCCTACTTTGCTACGGACATATTTTTAAGTGTCAGAATGTTCTGCATATTTACACTGGAGTGTATATCTGAAATGCAGGGGTTATTCAAGGCTCTTTGAATAGAGCAGTGATGAGAAGAAAAAAGTGATTAAAAAGTTAGGGGCCCAACCCACTTGGAAGGCATATCCCTGTAGCCCCTTTTCCACATGGAATTCTTCATTTTCCACCCTCCAAGTGTTCATCCAGGCAGAAATCATTTGTATCTCCATGGAATCGCTTTGACACTGGGCTTGACTATGCCAAGGTCACAAAGTTAAATTAGCACCACAGCCAAGAGGAAATATGACAGGCACATATTCCACTCCATCTTCTGGTCCCTGGTGAGCCGATTTCTGAGAGACTTACTCGAGTTTGTCTCTCCCATCCCCATGAGCAGCACTGACCCCGTCCATAAAGGACCCACTGTCATGCTGCTTCTGCTCTGCTCTAAGAGTGGAGGACTCCATGAGACTTGAGTTCAGATCCTGGCTCTGGCACTTACCAGCCATGTGTCAGGATAAGTATGTGTACCTTTCGAAGGGTTAAATGGTTGAGACATGAGAAATATCTTAGGGCCCTGCGTGTATTAAATTCTTGATTTTTTAATGGATTAATGTGACTGTCTGGTGCATTGCACCTCTGCTTTTGCTGTGTTGTGATGACAAAGGGTTTAGGAGACTGAGGTTCTCCAGCATGTTCTGTGGGACTGGATGGAGATAGCAAGCTACTTGTCATTCTGTGATCTAGTTAGTCTGTGCTGCTTTCTGGTCTAAGGGTCAGAATAGGTTTAGCCATGCTTTGGCTTGCACACTCTCTAGCTAGCCAGATGCTTTGGATGACGTCTGTCTGCTTAGCTGAACTGGAGCTAGTCCGGAGGAGGTGTCATGGTTTGGGGACAGCAGGGTTTCCTGGATGGAGCACAGGAGCAAGAATCATGGGACCTGGGCTTTATGCCAGGTCCCAGCACTGATTTCACAAGTGACCTTGGGCAAACCACTTCCCTTCTCTTCTTTCTGTTAAAGGAAGATAATCGATCTTATGGCCACACCTCACAGATATGTAGCGAAGATTAATGTAGGATCTTGGGATTCAATTCGGAAGAAAACACTACAGAACACATAATTAGTTTTATAATCTATAATTAACTATATAGATAGTGAGGAAGTAGCCACATGTGAATTGTACATTTTAAAATTAGAACTTGGGTTTTGTTTTCTTTTTTCCTTTCTAAGAAAACTAAAGACCTCAGTTATGCTTGGTCCTGACATTAGTAGAGCTGACTACCTGAAGGACCCCACTAGATGACATTATGGCAGCTTTAATGCATCAAGCAACTATGATACCAAAGCTGCAAGTGAAATGATTAAAGGTAGATCAGATAGCCCAGGACAACAAAATGTGATCAGCCATTCTTGATTCACAAAGAAAAGAAATTTGTCACAGATAGAAAGTCAGTGTCTTAACCCTGTTCTGGATATGGGCATGCTGTGGACAATAGTAAATAGTCATCCCAACGCTGTGCATAACCATCTCTTGAAATTTCTCCTCCATATCATCTGTGTTCACGTCACTTGCCAAAGGAAGAAGAAAGGTGACTGACGGAGTGAGAGCAGCTGGTCAGTCAACTTGGGCGGGGAGCTGTCCACTGGGTCCCTCTGGGCATCAGGGCACTGTCTTCTCCCTCGTCCTGTGGCCTCTACCCACCTCCCTCTGCCAAAGGAACATCCTCACGGAACACTTGAGAATAGCATGGGTTGACGTGTACAAACTATTTTCAACACCCTCCTAGGGCATCTCCAGATACTCAGCACAGGCAATCTAGGAGAGCTGGTGCTCCAAATGGAGACTCCCGACACAAACACACTTCCATTATTCAGTTAGTAGAATGCAGATTCCAAGCTCCGATAGCCTCCTCCAGGCCCGGTAGCTGTGCTGCCTGGGTCAGCAGGCTCACGCTCTGGTCTGGTCCTCTGGCTGTCCTCTGTGTCCCCAGCCCTCTCTGCTCAGGCTCCACTCTCCTGGGCCCACCAGGAACGCTGGGGACCACGATGCCCTTTCCTGCCTGAGCCACAGGCCACCACTTGGTTTCTGACTGAAGCCCCCCTTCTCAGAGCCCCTGGACCTCCAAGTTGACAGGTCACAAATTAACACACTAGATTCCTAAAAACACATAAAATGGCACCTTTTTCTTTTCTGTGGCCAACCTACTCCTCCTGCTTACCAGCCTCTGCTTCCCAGGGCTGGGCCAAGAACATGGGGAAGGTGGAGATGAATGGCCCTGGTGAGTCTCAGTCTAGATCACGTCTGTCAGGCGAACAGTCCATGGGGTGGCTCACTCCTAACAGACCTGCTCCCCCCCATTCTCCCCTGCACCTTCCCCACATGGTGGCTGGCTTCCCAGGAGTGACAGCTTCCTGTCCTCCCAATGTTGGGAGGGAGAGAGGGGTCCTGGCCTCACATGAGGTCTTGGGCTGGTCCCCCTGCATCAGCTTCTTGGTCCTGGCTGTCCTCGGGCAGATCTCTGTCCAGTTGAGGTGGATCCAGTCTTAACTATAGAGTCTTCCTGTGTTTCTGCTCAAGCCATAGTTGGTGTATCTCCCAGTGTGTTCACTCAGTCAGGCCATGCTCCTGGGAGCCCAGTATCCTGCTGCTGAGCAGGCCTCTTTCTAGCCAAGGTCATTATGCATCCTGAGAGGCCCATCCATCAGCTCTTGGATTCAGGGTCACTTAGCCCGTGCCAATATGAGACCCACTATGGCTCTCAGCTCTTATGGCCATCCCTTACTCCACAGGAAGCAGTCATTTCTGGTCTCTTCTATTCTATAGAAGAGCCCAGGCTGGCTGAGGAGCACTAACCCAGCCTCCTTCCTGCCCAGGTGCACTGAGCTACCACATTTACTTCCTGTGGTTACTACAAATCATAGTCTTGCCCGGCAAGTCTCTCCAGACAGTCTGAGATTATGAACAAAAGCATTTCAATGTTGATTTGCTATCAACATTCTCATCATGCCTGTAACCCCCTCCTGCCCAAGCCTGATGTCCACAGCATCTTTCTCAGGTTATTTTGAGCGTGTATTTTTCTCAAACATCCCTTCATAGTTCTATTGTTTGCCCCTTGTGTTTGGAAGTTATTCTTGTTTTACTACTTCTCTGACTGGAGTCATCCTTTACCCTTAACCATCAGAGGGGCCTGCTCTTCATTGATCCTTAGGATCTTTTGAATTATTCATACAACAAATTTTCACTGAGTTTTGTTCTTTGTGCTGGGATGAAAAAAAGTTAATAAAAGGTTCTGCCCTTGTAGCACTGACAACCTGGTGAATGGCCCAAGATTTGGTGTTTTATTTTAATTTCACTTTTTATGAAGTAATAGATTAGTTGGTTGATATATCCATGCACAATTCTTTGAACACCTACTGTGTACATAGCATTTTGAGAGATGTGTGAATGTGTTTGGGAGACAGTTCAATGATGAGTAAATACTGTCCCTCTCTGTAATGAATTGATCATTGAGTAGAAGAAATATACATAAAAAAGCATGTATCTTCCACACAGGACATGAGTTAAGTGCTGCAGTGGCTGTACAAGTCAGCTTACGTGGGGATGTAGAAAAAGACTAATGCATTATGACTTGATATATTTCAGAAGGCTTTGCCAAGAAAGTAGAATTTTTTATGAGTCCTTGCAATAATTTGAAGGCCAAGGTAAGTGTTCTATTTCAGACTCAAAAACCAGAATAAAAGATGTGAAGAAGGCATAAGAAAGGTCATGAAGGACAAGTAGGCCTTTGTGGTTCAAGCAGAGGGTGATTTGATGGATGGAAGAAGGAACGAAGTTGAAAATGTCAGATCCAGAGGCTCCAAATGTCCCATTCAGTTCAGGCTTTCTTTAACTGGCAGTTATGAGAAGGGGAATGGTGAGTCTGGCCTGTGATTTAGGAGACAGAGTAAGGAGTTGTTTGAAGCAGCAGAGAGACCAATTAGCTGACTATCACAGAAATTCAGGTGGTAAATTCTGAGGGGGTTAGATGCAGAGGTTGGCATAGAAATGAAAACGAGGGGTCAGGTGCAAGAGACATCGGTAAACTTTGGTTGACAGTATGGGAAGGAAGAAGAGAATTTAGTAAGCAGCTGAAGGAAGAGTGAAGGGTGTCCAGGACTTTCCTAACCAGAGTGTCTTGGAGGTGCTGAGACAGGGGGAGATTATGGCACTTAGGACTGCCTCCCAATACCCATTTACATACACTCCTGACGATTCTAGGCTTATCCACTCACACAGGGAAGGGTTTACTTCAGTGATACCAGAACTTGGGCTCCCATATGTTTTTTTTTGGGGGGGGGGCTCCCATATCTTAAGCATCTTATTATCTACCTAATTTTTTTTCCAATAAACTCACAAAAAGACTCATGAGTTTGATGAGACATTAATGAAGAAGAGGAGAAAAAAAAAGGTTCTGCAGAAGAATTCAGCCAACCGTAGGAAACAACAGTATTTGATACCCAGATAGTCCTCTGTGAGATTTTGCTAAATGAATGAATTGGAACACTACAACATTTGTAGTAGCATGGAGCTGCATACATGGCCCTAACAAGTACTGCAGAGTGGAACAGTTGGGTCTTGGTGAAGATATCTGTCCTCTGCTGATATTTTCACTATGTCTCTTCATATATCTGGGGCCTAAACTTGATCCTTACATTCTGCCTCCCATCCTGTTACATGTTCCATGCTTTTCTATAAAGTCAATTCCTCCTTCTCCTGGTGGATCCTAGCTCCTTGATCCTAATAGAAGCTTTACTACTAAGATTGTCACTTCTCACTTCAGTTCTCTACCAGAATATTTTGATTAGCATACCAAAAAAGGCTGTAATAACTCCCATCTCTTAATAAAAAAAATCTACCCAACCCCTTCCTGTGAAGTCCAGCTACAGCCCATTTCACCACTCGGTAAAGAACAGTGCTTGTATTCACCATTTAACCTTCATTGCACTCTATTCTTTCCTGAACCCACTCACATCAAATCTTCTATCTCCTGTTCTCTGAAGCTGTTTCTTGCCAAAATCAACACAACCTGTCTCGTGGAAGGAGAGGATGATAATCAATAATCTATCCTTATTTTATTTGAGCTCTTAATAACTCTTCATATAGTTGAGCACTTCCTCATGTTCCATACAGTTTTCATATTAAATTTGATGAAGCCCTAAACTCCTGAAATTACTTGGACTTCCTTGCCAATCTCAGTCAATTGTTTGATGAATTGTTTCTTCTTTTCCTTTATTTTAATTCAGTCTTTCTCAGCCAGAGTTCCCAGAGATAAATCCCTGATGGCCAACAACATCCACTGACCTTACCTCTCCCTTATGCATCTAGAATGGGTTAGTTAGGCGCCACCTTTGGATAGGTTAAACAGCCACTGAAATCATTCTCTTTGTTCTGTGGTTGAGGTGAGGAATTCCAGTCAAGAAAGGCTGCTGTAAATGTCATTGTGCCCAAAAGTTCAGGCTTTTCTCTTGTCTCTGATTACCTTTATTACTTATGTGATCTCATGCTGAGAACACCCCAAATCTCCTTCTAAACCCCAAGTCTCCTTTTTAATTTTGGAGACCTGAAATCACCACTTGAACTACTGCTACAATCTTGTGACTCAAATGTGATCCCAAGACCAGCACTACAAACAGCTAGGAAGTTGTTAGAGATGCAGAATTTGAGATGCTGACCCAGATTGGTTCAGTCAAGGTCTGCATTCTAACAAGAGCCTCAGAATTTACATGCATATGTGAGTTTGAGAGGCACTCGAGTAAAACATACCAGAAAAAAAGATCTTTTATATTTTCCACTTGTTCCTCTTCAATGTACTCAAGAAATTCTTTTTCAATGATTTTATTTATTTATTTGAGGGAGAGACAGACAGAACACAAATGGGGGAGGGGCAGAGAGAGAAGCAAACTGCGCTAAGCAGAGAGCCCAACATGGGACTTGATCCCAGGACCCTGAGATCATGACCTGAGCCGAAGGCAGATGCTGAACCAACTGAGCCACCCAGGTGCCCCTACATGTGCTCAAGAGATTCTTGAACAAATTTCCCTTCTGTAAGCCTGAAACTCCTTTTTAGGTTACCACTTATCCAGTTATGACTTTCTCTCTCATCAAATTACAACAAATAACATGCCAAACTGTGACTCTTGAACAAAAGAGTATTTGCCACAGACAAAATGAAGCTCAAGTTCCCGGGCCCCTCCTTGCACAGATCCCTTCCAAGGTGCTGCAACGGGTCCTGGTACTGTGTTCACATACGTTTTAGCAAAATTTGCCAAAGTAATTTGCTCCAACTGTTTAAGACCATCACTCTTTTCCAATTTTGTCACATTCCTTGTGACAGGATGGTATTGGAGTGGTGTTTTGGTCATTTGGTTACAGAGAAATTAGGTGAAGAATATATTCTGTTTTAGTTTAATGAAGTTAACTAGTTAAACAAGTTAGGAGTTTCATGGATAATTCTTAGGGTAGCCTTCCCAGTGTGGGAAGGGCTTCCAAGAAAACTGACAGCCTACTGTGCCTTCTTTCCCAGGATCCTAACACAAAGGGGTAGGACCAGGCCTATGCCATGATGCAAGGCTGTCTATGCCTCACACTAAATGTCTATGAGTACAGGGGACGAATAACATTTGAAGTATAGAGAGTCCAAAACTGGCCTTTCAAAAAGGTTTCAATCATTAAAACATAGGATTTTTTTTTAAATAAAAATGATGCAAAATAGAATTAATCAGAATTCTGTCTTTGTAGGGTGTAATTCTCCCATCAGTGAATACATCTGTGGAAGAAGACATTTTTATGGCATCCCAACTATAATTTTTTTTTAAAGTTTCATCAGTCATGCCAGAGTGAAACAGAACTATCTTTACTCTCTATTTAAAAATGATGTAATTTTTGTTTTGTGTTAATGCGATCAAAGTATATGCAACCGAAAGTAAGGAAAATTATTACAGAACAATGTCAGGCAATAACTAAAAATATTATGCTATTAATGTGTGTATTATGTGGTGTCTATGACTTTATTAGTTTTAAATAGTTATCTTTTTGCAGGTTTTTTCTCATATAAGTAATCTCATTCTGATTTTCATATCTATAATTATTTGTTTCTTACCTTAGAGAAGATCTTCTAAGTTCTTCAAGCTTCAGGCCAGAAAAAAACTAATTGTCTCCCTGTCTACATTATGGTTCTGAAGGAAGTCCTGCTACTATTTCTGTCTGTCTTTACATTATGTCAAATAGAACATAATGATGCTGCCAGACTTTTATGAGAAAACCCTTATCTAAAAATTGTGCCAGCTTTTGCTTTCTTATTATTACAAAATGCAGAAAAGGATTTACTTTTTTAACCTGCACAATGAGGATTTGATTGGGTATCATCATTGCCAATCATTTCTATCCTAAGCGGGATTGCAGAGATTAGAAAGCCCCTCCTCTAATGCAGATGCCCAATTATGGTCTAAATTCCGCCCCTCTTCTACTTCCCCAAAAGAGGATCAATCAAGAAACATAAAAATTTCAATTCATGTAAGAGTCAACTCCTAGGATGGTAGTGAGTAGAGAATAAAGTAATGAGTGAAAAATGAAGGACAGCATACCCTCTTCCCCAAACTGAAATCTCCGCTCACTGCTCATGTTAATGAAACCAAAAATTAGGCTGAGCCCACAGAAGGCAGTCACTCCTGATTTTTCCAAATGCTTAATAACAGATTTGAGCTCCTATTTAGGCGATGGCTCAGGTTAGAAGTCATTCTTGATCGCTCTCTTACCCTCACACCCTACATCCAGTCCACCAGCAATTCCAGACAACTCTACCTTCAAAATGTACTGTGAAACAGACCAATTACCACCTTTACTGTCTAAATCACCCTCATTGCTCACCCAGGCTAATTAACACCTGGCTTCTGGCTTCCTTTCTCCTTTCTCTTCAGGTGCTTTCTCTGCAGCAGCCAGAGTCATCTTCCTAAAAGATACTTCATATCAGGTCATCCTGCCTAAAAACATTGGGGACTTACCTTCAGGCTTAGAATGAACCTCAAATTCTTTGCTTGGACTTTACTTCCTGCAAGATCTGCCTTTTCTTACCCACCTCACTTCTGTAACCAGCCTCTTTCACAAAATCTATCCACACTTTACAGGATTCTTCCAAAAAGCTTAGCTCATTCATGCCCTAGAGTTTTACCCTTGCTGTTATGTTTGGCTTTCCCTTACATGTAATCTAGATTTCTGCCCCAGCATCTTCTCCATTAGAGGGTGACCTGGACCACCACAATCCAAGCCTTCACCATCACATACACATACACAATCGTACAGGCATTCTCTTTCTATCATGTGCTTCATCTTTCTTCACAGCGCTGTCTATCACAAATTGTAGTTGTATTTTCTGTGTTTCTCTCCTCCACTAGAGCACAAATTCAAGAAAATATGGACTTTGCTTTGTATCTCTAAAGACTTTTGAAAATTTTTGGCGTCATCTCCTCTAATTCTGATAAGATAAAATCCACAACGAAATCATCAATAGGAAGTAAATGGTTTTTTGAAATGTGGGATATAGATATTAACTGTCAGAGGAGAATTCAAGGCCTGAACTGAAGTCTTCTCACTTCCTCCCAGAGTTATTTCCATTGCACCATGCATGTTGTCTTTCTAGATGATATGTTAAATAACTATATTGTTTATCCAAGAGTCCACATGTTAGTCTACTAATTTTTAATAACATATCTGGAACAGAAATGACTAAGTCCGTATCAGGCGATGCTGACTATTGATAAACTTAAGCAATTTACTTAAAAATAAGCCAGTGAAAGGAAGGGTGAGGAAAGGAGAGATTGTTAATACACATATTTAAATTTTTCTGTTTATCTGTAATTTCTTGATTTTCAAAATATTTTGCTGTGGGCTGACTGTGTTGTCCCCACAATTCATATGTTGAAGCCTAAATCCCCAGTGTGATGGTATTTGGAGATGGGGTCTTTAGGAGATGATGAGGTCATGATGAGTGGAGCCCTCATGCTAGGAGTGGTGCACTTACAGGAAGAGACTGGAGAGAGATGATGTCTCTCTCCCCTTGCCCATGGAAGACCTCCCACTACAAACCAGGAAGAGTGTCCTCACCACACATAGGATCTTCTGGCATCTTGATTTTGTATTTTCCGGCCTCTAGAATCCTGAGAAATAAACATTTGTTGTTAAAGGCTCACAGTCTATAATATTCTATTATGGCAACCTAAACACCTAAACCTAAAAATTACCAATGTTTTGGTCATTTTTAATTGGTTTACAGTAAATCATCAGTACTTTCCTTCAATAGAATGGTTGAAATAATTAATGGTTTGCATTTTCACTTCTTCTTCCTTGCAAATTTTGGACTGGGCTCCTTGATAGCAGTCATAAAAATGACAAAGTCAGTATATGACACTTATTCTGGGACTAAACCAGTATCTAATTCCAGAGGAACCATTTCCCGTTCTATGACAATTAGGAAGGCCTAACGTTCTGAATTCCCTTTAAGAAAGCACTGCCTGTTTATCTGCAGTGATACTGTAAGCTGACAGTGTTCTGCAAGGTTTGCTTCATCTTTAGGAAGGTCTTACTCACCCAAGCAGTTCCCTGTAATGACTGAGCATGACTGGGGTGGTAGCTTTGGTCATTTCTGCCTAATGTAGATCTCCAGGGGCCAACCCTTGCTTTAGATCTCTCTTGTTCAATTGGCTCAAATTTTTATGAGATCTGCATTTCAGTCTGAAGGCTTTCCCTGCTCAATTCTGCTTCCTCCCTCTTTTATTTTTAGACATTAACCCTTAACAAACCTCTTCCACTCTTAGCTTTGTCTTAAGATCTGCTTCCAAGAGGACTGAAATGATACATTTTCTAAGTTCATTTTTTCTTCCATTTTAAGGAAATGCATCTCATCAAGTGTAGTCGCACATAGTAGATAATCATGCTGGCATGTACAATCATGACTATACCGCAAAAGAAAAAGGAGAGCAAAAGGCATACATTACAAAGTTATGGACCAACAACATAAGTGGCTTAACAATCTAGTCACCTTCTCTTCCCTTTGGCTCATTAGAATGGCTATGCTTTGGTGACATGGTGAGAGTTGTATTGTGATGGATAGAACTATCAGAAACTCATTTGAGTATTTAGGTATTGCATTAGTGCATTACATTTACAAGCAGCTGCACTCAAGGAAAATGTAATTGTCTCTCCTTCTGTATGTTTTCCTGCATGTTAAGGAAATCAGCTACTGGAGAATCACTTGATAAAAACAATGATGTATTTTCTTCTCGTCTTACCACTAGTTTTGTGCTACTCAGCTCCAATGGAAGCAAACTCCCAGTGCTTTTTGTCCAGTCTACGAATCAAATCTGTTTGTTTGTTTGTTTGTTTTGCTAGCCTTAAATAATTCAAACTAGCAAAAGCAACACAATTAAAGTCAGGTTCTGCACTATACACTAAAAAATAAATTATCTTTGCTAAAGAGAAACATAGAGAGTGAAGACTGGCAAAATAATTCTACCCCATTTCTTGCTCAAGGATTAAAGAAGTCAGCCCTTTCCTTTAAGGAGAGCTATTCCATATTATGTGTGTGTAATTTTCAAGACTCAATCTCTTTAAGTGGCAGAACAACAGGCATTTTCCTCTATCTGTAGTAGAAAGAACATCTAACATCTAAGACATTTCCTCTAAGGAATTGCTTCTATTTAATTTTTTTGCCTTGAAGAATGTTGGCATTTTATCCTTGAGATATATATTACTAGACCCAATGCTTTAGAATTCTGACACAAAACACAAAGAAGTTACCATGCTGTTAACTCCTTTGGCATTCTATGTCTATCTGAGGAGGCAGGAATTTGCCTTGGGATTCCTGGATCTATATATACTATTATGAAAATGTGTGCTGTTTTAGTTGGCCACGAGTTAGTCCTAGATTTTTTTTGGAAATGGACCTTTGCCATTATATATGGCCCTGTTGGGAAGGTGATTCACTACCCACTAGACAAGCTAAAGAAACTAGAGCCTCTCTTTCCTGGGCAAGTATGTGGCCAAAAGAGTTCTCTTCTGGAAATTTAACAAAGACAATTGAAACTTTGACAGAAGGAATGATTGCAGTTTTTTAATCTCAGTGGTGGGGTCCTGGAGAGGTTAAAATAGGGGAACTATGGTTCCTATTTCCTGGGTTTTGTCCCTCTGTAGCTTCATTAATTTCCCCCTGTTTCTAAGACTAGTCTCTGTTCTCCCACCATTTCTGTGAAGCCCCACATTCATTTATACACACAACTAATATTCTTCTAAATAAATCTGTTATACTCAAGAAGCTAGAATTAGGGCAGCCTGGGTGGCTCAGTGGTTTACCGCCGCCTTCAGCCCAGGGCGTGATCCTGGAGACCTGGGATCGAGTCCCACCTCGGGCTCCCTGCATGGAGCCTGCTTCTCCCTCTGCCTGTGTCTCTGCTTCTCTCTCTCTCTCTCTCTCTCTCTCTCTCTCTCATGAATAAGTAAATAAATAAATCTTTAAAAAAAAAGAAACTAGAATATCTTTCTCTTGCTTATAACCAAGAATCTTAATTTCAATGATGCCATGATTCTGAATATTACGTTTTTAAAAAGCAGATAAGCAAAACCCTAGTAGGGTACGTATTTGTCCCAGTCCTTGAACACTGAGCACTAGCAATCATTTGTGTGAAGAAAGAGTGGCGTGATAGATGTTGTCATGTAAAAAGTGAACTGTATCTAGAGACTTTCAATAAATTCATGCCATTTTCTTCTACATTCTCATCTCTTTTAGAATGTGTTAGTATGCTGCCTTCATTCTCATACACTTGAAACTTTTCAGTTTATGTGAGAGAAGGGTCACTCAGGATGAGAACAGATGTGAACACATCCTACATCTCTTGATGAGCTGAGCTTTTTGAGAATCTGCCTGACAAAAAAGACTTTATAAAAAATCTATTCATGCCCAAGAACACTCTGTTATATCCTTCAGGTGCTCTTGAAAACAGTTTAAGATTTAGCTGCTTCAAACTGAAATTTTAATGCCCAGATTTTATTGACTGGAGAATACAGGTAAGTAAGCACCATAACTATCTTTTCCTAATGACATCAGAAAGTTGGTTAAGTGTGGTAGAATCATTTTGAAAGAATGAAAGTATGAATTGTTCTATAAAATATTAATACCAGGAAGCTATTTGCTTTATAGTTCTATGTATTCTTTTCAGGGCTATTATTTTAAACAATTGAGAAAATAAAAATTATTTATGATGATGTGCTAGTGCACTTTTCTGTCAGGGCTCTTTATTTTGTAAGTAACATAAAACTCAACAACTGATCTAAACAAGAAGAAAGAATTTGTTGGCTTGTGTAATTGAGATGTCACTCGTGGGTCAGGCTTTAGGCACAGTTTGATTCTTGGAATTATGATATTGCTGAAGTTCTGACTCAGCTTCTTTAAATCTTTCCTAGTTTTTCCGTCCTCCTCTGGGCGTTTTTTCAGGACAGTTTTCCTCCTCATAAAAAAAAAAAAAAAATGCCTGCTGCAATCCCTGGCCTGACAGCCATACCCTTCTGGATGAGAAAAAGGTCACATACCTTTGTCTCACAATTCCAAGAAGACCTGAGATTCAGTATGACTAAACTGAATTAGCTCATATGCCCAACATAAGCCAATCACCGTAGTGAGTCATGGAATGTTCTGATTGACCTATCTGGGTCATGAGCTCCATCCCAGAGCAATGGTGAGCACAGTTTCTCCAAAACCACATAAATAGGCTATGGAAAACAGTACCGTTGAGCTAAGGTGAAGATTTCTACTGTCAGACTGAAAAGACAAAATTCAATAAGAGGGAGGCAGGAAAAGATAGAGTATAGGCAATCAACAAGTGTCCAGGCATTCACCCTTATGTTGTCCAGTCTACTGGACAGAAACCACATGTAGATATGTGATGCAAGGCTCATCCACACCATTTATCACTGTGTACCAAGGCTCTGAGATGTGAAGTGACACAAAGGTGCTTGATAATAGGATGGTCTCCTCAATGTGGCATGGACTTGAATGTCTTAGAATAGTGACCTTGTGAGTGTCTTAGAGATACTGGACTTAGAAACAGTGATCCACAGTGAAAGAACTCATGATTCCAAACTCAAAAAAAAAATTTACCCAATAAAATGAAATAAAAAAATATTTTTCCAAGGTGACCAAGTATTTGTCTAAAGCAAGCTATAGGAAAAGCTAATTATCAGGAGGATATCTAATATACATGGAGCCTGAAGAGGCATGGTTAGTTTTATCATTCAGGTATTTAGTGGCATGTAGGCATGTCTGCACCTCCTATTTAGATGCCTACATCTCCTGGACCAGGTCAGAGTAAGCAAATCCTTGACCATGTACTAGGACTTAGACACTAACCCGATATTTCTCATGGTCTTCCCCTTTTCTATGCTTTTTGACTATCAGTACCTTTTCTGAATGACTCATTTCTTTAGACAAACATGAACCTTTAATTCTTTTTTAATCCAAGAATCACTCTATATATTCATGTATCTTGGATCATTATGTATCAATTTTAAAGTTTAATTCTACAAGGCAAATCATATTAGCAAAAATCTGATTTCTGCTCTATATACCAAGTAAATGACTCTTTACTAGTCTATTATAGAATTTGTTGATTTAACATATATAGATGGAGAGCATACTTGAGTATCTACTATACACTGATTATCACACATGCCCTATGTTATACTATTTACACATTGAATACTCATGTAATCCAAGTGCCACAAGTCTAATTTTATAGAAAAAGGCACTAAATTTCAAAGAGATCTAGCAATGTTCTTAAAGTCAAACAACTAGTAAATAATGAGGTGGGACTCAACTTCATATTTGCCTGATTCCAATATCTGGGAACTTTCCACATGTAACTAGTATGGGAGAATATTAAGATGGGTCTTGTGTTTTCCCCAGTTCATTTTTAACTTTATCATTAGAACTGTTAAAAAGAAAAATTCTTCTACCTTAGAGACAATGAAAACTCTTAATTCATTATTTCAAGTTTTATTCATTTAAACTTTTTTACTTGATATATTTCAAGTAATTTTGAAATAATTCTCTTTACTCAATTTTGAAATAATTCAAAATTATTTATTTATAAATTATAAGTTTTTTAATTTATTTTATGGATTCTATGCCTGGACTGGGCAAATACCTATAAAAATGTATATTGTAATGTATAATGATGATCAGGATACCATCTTTATTTGCAATGAAGCAAACTATGCACTAGCATTAATAACTGTTTGATCTGAGAGCATTTTAGATGTTAGATGGTAGTTATAGAGAAGATACTAGAAAGTTATATACTTCTGTTGAAAGGGTACTATGAAGTCTGTGATGAGCTTGGCCAGTCAAGCAAGAGAGGCTTCAAAGAAGATGAATCATATGAGCCAAACTTGGAAGAAATATGGGAGAGATTTATATAAACAGAAATTTGGGAAATACCTTCTACTAGGGAAAAAAACAATATAAGCAAAACAAAAACATAATGAGTGTATTTAAGGAGTAGAAAACAGTACCATTGAGCTAAGGTGAAGATTTCTACTGTCAGACTGAGGAAGACAGAATTCAATAAGTAATGGGAATCCATTGAAGGTTTCTGAGTAGAGAAATGATGTGTTCCAATTTACAAATTTAAGAAGATAAATGTGGGTGTCTAGAATAGATTCAACTTGAGTAAAGAGAAACTATAGGGGCTCACCTGCTAAGTATACTGAAATATAGCAAGTAAAAAATAATGAAATGCCGAACCAGGACACAATAATGAAAATAGAAAATAAATGGAGAATTGGTTCAAGAAAGCCAGAGGCTCAATCTTAATGACTTGCCAAGTATAAAAAAGGAGGGACCACAGAATTGGAAGAGCCAAAGTTAATTTACTCAGAATGTTTACCTAGGGTCTTGCCCTGCTAAAATAACCTCCATAGCAACAGAGGAGCCAGTTATCTGAGTGTGTCATTCTCTTGCTTAAAACCTAGAAATCACCTTTGAATCACCTCTGGCACTATAAAAATAATTAATTCCAAGGCTTCAGTGGTGGAATTAAATCAATCTCTTATGTGGGGGGTGTTAAAGGATTTGGGCAAGGGACACTTGTTTACAAAAAGCCCTCCATGTGATTCTTTTGTGCAGTTGCAGCCAGGCTGATCACTGGTCTACAGGATAACTTCCATCCTACTTAACAAACACACGCAGACCTTATGTGTCTCTCTGGCCTCATCCAGACCTATAGCAGAACTCAAAACTCCCTAAATGTGCTAGACTTATTCAGGCCTGTGCCTCCATTCATGCTGTCTCTTCACCTGGAATTCCCTCTCCTACCAGTCTGCCCGGTGAACCAGCTTAGCTGTCCCTCCTTTGGGAAGCCATTGCTTACTTCACCAGAAGCAGACATCATTGCTACCTTGTTTATAGTTGCACTGCTTTCTTTTAAACATCTACCTTGTGCTTAATTTTGTTTATGTGTCAATCTCCCTCTACTAATGACTCCTTGTGCCTAGCACTGCCCCAATTTGCATTAGTTGTATGAATGTTTCCAGGCATTGTGCTTGGGTTGGGGGAAACACAATGGTGTCACTGTCATCAGAAACACAAAAGGTAGGGGTGCCTGGGTGGCTCCGTCAGTTAAGTTTCTGACTCTTGGTTTTGACTCAGGTGATGATCTCACGGTTGGGATCAAGTCCCACATCAGACTCTGTCCGATGCGGAGTCTGCTTTAGATTCTTTCTCCCTCTCCCTCTGCCCTTCCCCATTCGTGTGCTCTCTTGCTCTCTTTCTCTCTCTAATAAATTAAAGCACATACACACAAAAAAGGTAATAGATGACAAAGAAGCAAAGAATTGCTATTAGTCTCGTGGCTTGTTATTAATTTATTTAACATGTAGAAGGGTAGATTTTGATGAGGATGATAACTATTCCATTTGAACATGATCATCTTTAAGCACTAGTCAGATATCCAGGTAGGGATGGCCAGCAGGCAGCTATAAATGGGAAATGAGTTCAGCTGTGAAAGACAACCCAATGAGAGAAAATGTGAACAGAAAAGGCAGTGGGATTGTTAGCATCCTTTAACATTGTTACTTCAGGGAGTAGAACAAAGGTTCTTGCTGTACCTTTCATGAGAATGTGGCCAATTACAAAATGGGGGTCTAGGGGAAGGGGATTTGGCATCCAGTTCTCTGCTCTGTACCCTCCTCCCCTACTCTTACTGTGGAATATGCAGGCTTCCACACACAACTTCCTGGAAGTGCGGAGGTGCAGCGTAGTCTTTACCCAGCTTTTGTGTGGGAGTGAGGAAGTTAATGTTTTTTTCACATTAATGTTTCTGAGTTTCAATTTGTTCATCTGTACAGTGAGGTTAAGAACATATAGTCTACCTATCTTAAACAATTATCATGAACATTAATATGTTCAAAAAAGCTGTGTGACCTATATGGCACTGTAAAAATGAGACATGATTCTTTTTCTATTATACCAAGATCTTTTCCTTGTGTCAGTTCTATAAAATTTCAAATGCCCTGTGCACTGCCAAATATCACTAAATTTGGCTCTCTTTTTCATGATCAATAAACCCATATTTCTGAATCACCTTGATAGATATTTACAAAAATAATTGAATTAGTTATTACAAATCAAATTTAATATTTTTTCTTACTATTCAGAGTATATGCATTTTTTCTTCTGCCTAAGCTCCAAGAAATTCATATAAAATTCATAATGGCCATCAAGGTAGACATACTTTCCTGGAAGAGCAGCCAAGTTTAAACCACTTCACCAGTGGTGTGCTAGGCACCTGTGGAAGGTCTGTGTGGACTTTGAAGATCAGGGATTTAAAAATTCCAACATGGGCTAGAAAGGAAGTAAACCAGGGCCATCAACTATTGTTTCCTCCCTAGCTCATCAAAAGATGCCAGGTCACCTCAGGACCACCAGGCAAAGGCATACCAGGAAGGAAGGAAAGTCTGGTAAGGAAGCAGAGGCACGTGTCATCTTGGCTCATCAGATCACCCTTGACGTCATATATAGAGCAGAGTACACCAACCATGCCTTCTAGTAATAACTCTGTGATTTTGAGTTTGTTTTTAAATTAGGGGAGGATTCAAGTGGCATCGTTCTTCCTATTACTCTGTATACTAGCTTTATTTATGTAAAGTATCCACCCAAAAAGCATATGTTTCCTGCTATTCTATTGCAATTATTCTCTTGAGAGAATACTGAACTGGAAGAGGAACTAACATTCATAAATTGCCTCTTCCATGGCAGGCGGAGTGCTAGGATTGTGCAGGGAGGATATATAATTTAATGTTCACAACGGCCTTCTGGAGTAGCTAGGTAACATTGATCCCCACTTTACAGAAGCTCAGAAAGACTAAGTCACTTATGCAAAGATGTAGAGTTAGTAAGTGGAAGGATGGGAATGTGTATCCATTATCTCCAAAGAACACGTTTGTTAGATTAGAACAGAACAGGTGCTTAAAAATACACATTCTTTGTGGGTCCGGTTAAATTAGCAAAAGTTTTTAAAAACTAGAAATATCTCTAGCTTTAAAGCTGAGTAGGACATAGTTTATATATCTGTAATCAAATTTTAGGGCAGTTCACAGTAACACAGCCTTTAAATAAGGTGCACAGCTTGATAAACCCTGGTACTTTTGTATTTCTGTTTGTTGGTTTGTTTTTGTATTTTTCAAATCTCCAGTAAGTAGAATTCTGCAGGAAACAGACCCTGCGATAGACATTACTTGTTGCAGGACCACTGTGGTATGCTCTTTAGACCTGTAAGAAAGGGAGGGAAGCAGGATTAGCAGAAGGATAGTGAGAGGGATACACTTCCAGTAGAGGCCTCTCATCATTCCAGTGTGAGCTCTGAGGTGGAGATAAATCCTCCCAGTAGTCCATCCAGGCAAAGAGCCTTGGCCTTTGTACTCCTGCATGGAGCACTGGATATGAAAAGGGGGCATAACCCTGGGCTACGCTACTTCCTTCCAGAGAAGGTAGTTCTTGGGAAAGGCCTGTACTGAGAGCTATCTGGCCCAGAGGAGACAACAAGAATACACCAGTCATTGGGTGAGAGAGTTAGGGGTGGGGTCAGGAATGGAGACTGCCACATGCACTACAGTCCCCTCCTATGCATTTTTTTTTAAGATTTATTTATTCATTTTAGAAAGGAACAGAAAGAACAGGCACATGAGAAAGAGGAGGGGCAGAGGGAAAGGAGAAAGAATCCCCAAGCAGACTACCCGCTGAGCTCAGAGCCTGATGTGAGGCTTAACACGCAAGTTTGAGATCCCAGGACCCTGAAGTCATGACCTGAGCTGAAATCAGGAGCCGGCTGCTCAGCTGACTGAGCCACCCAGGCACCCTCCCCTCCTGTATCTTCAGAGCCTATTGATCCTGATATAAGGCCAGTTCCTCTGGGATTCTGGATGTTCCCATTTCCTGGAATAATTTATAAAAGAAAGGTTACTGATGTAAATTATAGCCCCCATGGCTGTGCTGGTTTTAAAGCCACAAGAGATACTAATTGCTTTCCATTACATATCACTTACACTTCTCTAGGGCTTACCCATTAGAGTGCCCAAACGTGGCCAAGCTTGAGGCAAGCAGGATGCCCGTCTCTTTCTGTGTTGTAGATTTTTTTTCCTGAATTATATCTACACTGAGGATATAGCGCTTGTATATGTTTTATGTTAGAGGGTCTCCTCATGGACTGCCCATGTTGGGTATTTTTCCCACTCTTGGTACATAGAATAATTAGTGTCACAACCAATGGATTAATGGATTTGACAAATATTTCCTGCATTAGTGGGTGGCCCTGTAGATGCCGGGTGGAATCCCTGAATTTTTCATGTTATCTTATATGGTAGAGTCTTTGCCAGTGTGATTAAGTTAAGGGTTTTGAGATGGGACATTATCCTGGATCATGCAGGCCCTAAATGCCATCACATGTGTCCTTAAAAGGGACAGACAGAGGGAAATTAGACATACACATAGGAGAAGGCAGTGAAGACAGAGCAGAAAAAAATCTGAAGATATCGGTCCTGAAGGTTGTAGTGAGGCCGCAGCACAGCAGCCACCAGAAACCACAGCTGACAAGGAATGGATCGTCATCCAGGCCTCGGGAGTGAGTGCAAACTTGCCAACATCTTGATTTCAGACATCTGGCTCCTGGAACTGTGAAAGAATAAATTCCAGTGTTTCAAGCCACCTAATCCATGGTGATTTTTACACCAGCCATATAGGAAACTATTGCACCCATAGTACTACTCTCAAGACTCTGCTTTCCATTGACTCCATTCCTTTTATGTTTTTTTTTTAAGATTTTATTTATTTATTCATGAGAGACACACAGAGAGAAGCAGAGACAGAAGCAGGCTCCCTGTGGGGAACCTGATGCAGGACTTGATCCCAGGACCCTGGGATCATGCCCTGAGCCGAAGGCAGATGCTCAATCACTGAGCCACCCAGGCATCCCTCCTTTTATGTTTTTATATGAAAATTCTAGAAATGTGAGGAGTTAGGCTGGAGGCTATGTAGTAATGGCAGGGTTCTCACACCAGCTCTGGAATCAGACAGCCTGGATTTAAGTACTGACTCTACCGATTTCTAGCTTTTTGACTTCAGACATATGACTTATTTTTTTAACATCAATTTCTTTACCTGCAAAATGGAAAGGAATTTCACATCACAAAGACAGACTGTGAGAATTAAATTAAATGGCCACATAAAGTGTTAACAAAGCATCAAGTACAATGTAATGCTCATTAAACATTCATAATTACAAGTCACATATATTTTACAAATATATAAAGCAAAAATAAACCATTTGATTAAAATAGTTTGATAACATATATGCTGAAAGTATGTCAATCAATGCAAATAAACATGTTAGCTATATATTTATTAAGGATTTACTGTGTCTCAGCCAACTCTTTGTGCTTCAATTTATTGATCCAAAAATAAGGATAATAGTAGTACTGACTCTAAAGGGCTAATGTGAGGATCAAGTGAGGGCAAATCACACCGAGCACTTAGCACACCAAGGGCATAGAAGAAATGCACATTTCCATTAGTATGTCTATGTAGTAGTACCTCATTTAATCCCCACCACAGCCTCCTAAAATTGGTACCATTGTTACCCCATTGTACAGACAGGAGATGGAATAAATTGCTCAAGGACACGCTAGTATTGTCTGAACCAGCATTCAAGCCCAAGTCCATCTGAGATTAGAGTCTAAGAACTGCATCACTGACACCTACCAATGGAAAGTAACTTTTACCATTTTTTAGAATTTATCATTTCAGTAAAGATTCTAAGTGTACTCTATAACATGGAGGAGGGCTTTAAGTAATCTCTTTACCATAAAGGAATGTCATTGTTGAGAATAATAAAGGAGCATATTAGCAATTAACCTGTTAGAATTTTTCAGGCAGTAGGAAACATTAGCAGATAATTACTGAAGCTCTTCTATCTCCCAAACATCAGCATCACTGAGAAACCTTTAAAATTCTGTGTTCTATATAACGGGAAAGAACTCTATACTTCCTACATGTCAGTGATAAGTATGACAAGATTCCTGGAAGTATAAGGATACTAAGCCCACAAATACTTTGAAATTGTCTTTCTGATATATAAAAGTGATTATGAGTCACCAAATAAAGCTGCTTTGTGTATGAAGACATCAATGCTATTTCTTAAATTTTTGTTTTATTCATGCATTTATTTATTCAACACTTATTAGGTGAGTGCGTAAGACATGTTGGACATTATCCTAAGCAATAGGTTTCAGTGATGAAAAAGATTTGAATAAAACCTACTTTTGAGGTTTGAAAATTCACCTAATCAACCATCCCACTAGAAAATAGCAAATAGCAAATAAATGTTCTGCTGAGAAATAAAACAGAAAGGGACCAAGTGACAACAATCCATTCATTAAATCATTACCTATCATTTGTTAAGTAACCTTTGTGAGGTTATGAAATGAAAAACTACATATTCTTCTCCCAAGGAACTCAAAGGGCAGTTTTAACTCTACCGTGAGACAGTATGAAATGTAATAAAGGAAAATCACAGAAGTTAGGATGGGTCCAAACAACTGGACAAAAATCAATTCCAGATAAGAGAACAAGCTAAAGAGCTCTTATAGTAGCTAAAGAGGTGAATTTTTAAGGACATGTTAGGTCCCCCATGTAGGAAATGATAAGTAATGTCAGTGAGGAAAAGCATCCTCAAAACAGGGAGGCGTATGAACAGAACAGGAAGGCAATGAATAGCAAGAGGAGTGTGTCGTCAACTAGGGTAAAATACAAGACAACCATGAATTTAATCCGATCACAGGGCCTTTGACAGCCAGAGTAAGGATCAGACTATATTCAGGAAATATTAATTTTGATGCAGTGAGTGACATGCACAGAGTTGTACTATGAGCAGTTCAAATGGCAGTGAGGAGTTCTAGAGGGATCAAATGCTCTACATAGGGACACCATTCGGGAGGTTACTGCAACAGACCAGGTGCAAGGAACAGGTCTCTATGTGGGATGAAGGTGATGGGAATGGAAAAAAGAGAGTGACCAACAGTTTATTTTTTGCTGCAGAATAAATAAGATTTTGTATGTCCATGTGTGCCAATCAGGGAGGGTGTGGAGAAGACAGATGAAACTGGGCAATAGAAACCAAGATGAGAATGACCTAACTGACAGAGACCTAAGTGACAGGGGTAAAGACAGTCATGTGAGAACTTCCACTCTCTCTGTGCTTTGATTTGCATTTCTTCATTTGATAGACTACTGGTTTCACCCTCTTTCTGAGTCTAAATGTATCAAGATTCAAATCAAACAAGAGGCCCAATACATT
The DNA here is from genome assembly GCF_018345385.1 of Vulpes lagopus. NCBI lineage: Eukaryota > Metazoa > Chordata > Mammalia > Carnivora > Canidae > Vulpes > Vulpes lagopus. The sequence continues at coordinate 67,416,219 of NC_054832.1, read as the reverse complement.
CAATATTATTAAAGTCTAATGTAGACTAGATACCTGATATGTTTCTTGATAGCAGAGTCATTTTTTCCTCTCTTCTCAGCCCCTGCAATGTTTCATCTGTGCCTTTGGTAGGACGTTCGTTACTTTTTACCTTGAATTCCAGGTATTGAGGTACCTGCTCACTCCCTTTAATAGGCTGAGTGTCTTGAGCAAAGAATCCATGTATGTCTCATTTGTATTGCAGTGCATTGCATGCAATAGATGTAAAATAAATATCAGTAATTTGAGCTTATGGAGTCACATAATATTTGAAATAGCCCAGTAAGAGTTTTGATAGTAACTGTTCAATCCCACTCAATACCCAAGTTAGCTCTGGTTGCCTAATAACCAATTACCAAGTAGCTTATTAGTTTACTATAACATTAATCGGCTTATTAAAATGACTCAAATTACCAAGATGAATATTTTATAGCCCATTCATTTCAGGCATTAACAATAACATCAGTATAATTATATCATAATTCAATAACTTATCAAAAATGTCTAGCAAATAGTTGGTCCAGGCTATATAAATGTTTTTTTCTATTAATGTAGTCTTACAGGTTTTTGAAAGATAATTTTGAGTTTGTGTTGTGATATATCACATAACACATAGATACTAATAAACACATCATATTTCTAGTGAATAAATGCTGGAACACAGAGAGGACATTTTAGTAACATTCCACACCTAGTGATAGCTCTTAATAAACATTAAAAATAAGAACAGCAAAAAAATAAAAAATTAAAAAAAAATAAGAACAGCAATGCCTCATGGTACTGAAGGATGAGAACTCAGGCCAGAACTAGAGAAACCATGGAAAGACTTATCCTCCAAAAAGACATGGAGATCCCAGGTTGGGATTGACAAGTTTAGAAAGAAACCATGCTGATCAAGCAGGAGAGGGCAGAAGATGGAGAAAATCAGATATTCCGACATCCAGACAGATGGCAGGGAAAAGATCACCTGTCAGAATTGAAGGGGCAGCATAAAGCTGATAGCAGAGTTGACTTGAGGATTCACTAAGAATGGGGATCTTGAAAACAGACTATTTCTGGGAAGAGTCACTGTATGCTTTCCATACAGAAATAAGCAAAGGCTAGGGGACACATCAAGAATCTGCAGGTGGTCGTTAGAGGATGCATCTGCTAGGGGTAAGCCCACTGATATGACCAACAGTATAGGAAGCAGAACAGTCCCCAAAGTGGACATGGTCCAATCCCTGGAACCTGTGAATATGCTTCCTTATGTGACAAAAGGAACTTTTCAGATATAGTGAAGTTTAAGGACCTTGAAATAGGCAAACTATCCTGGTGGGCCCTAGCTAATGATATGAGCCTTTAAAAGCAGGGATCTGGGGCATCCAGGTGGCTCAGTCAGTTGAGCGTCTGCCTTTGGCTCAAGTCATGATCTCAGGGTCCTGAGATCCAGCCCCACATTGGGCTCAGGGAAGAGTCTGCTTCTCCCTCTGCCTCTAGCCATATCTTCTGCTCTCCCCTCCCCCTATCAAATAAATCAATAAAAAAAATCTTAAAAGCAGGGTACTGTCTTCAGCTGGGGGAGACATCAGAGAGATGGAGTAAAAGGAGAGGTCAGAGAGCCTCAAAGCATGAGAGGGACTTGACCTACCATTGCTGATTTGGGAAATGAAGGAGCTCGTAAGACAGGGAGTGTGGTAGCTCCTAGAAGCTGAGAACCGCTCAAGCCAATAGCCAAAAAGGGAACCTGGGCCTCAGTCCTCCAGCTGCATGGAACTGACTTCTGCCACCAACCTGAACAAGTTTTGATATGAATTTTTTTTTCCCCAGAGCCTCCAGTAAGGAGGACAGCCCTGCTGATATGAGTCCCTCAGAAGTTCCCAGCCCAGCCCATCTGGTCTCTTGAACTACAGAACTATAAGATGATAAATTTGTGTTGTTTTAAGGCACTCAAATTGTGGTCATTTGTTATAGCAGGCATAGCAAACTGATACAGATATCCAAAGGCACGTTGTAATTGTCAAGAGGCATGAATGGCTTAGAAAGGATTTTAGCCATTGCCCTTTCTTTGACTTTTCTTCCCTTTCCCACTTAGGCACACACAAAAAAAAGATTATGGGGGAATTCAGCATACCAAAGCAGAGGTAGGACAAAAGTGACTTCATCATTTCATTGAGCATTATCTGTAGAACTCTGATGTTTTGTGGAAGGATATTTCAATCTCTTAAACCCTGAAATTCAGTAAAGTAACTAACATATGTGTGAGTTGAACTAAAACTTTTGGTGGGTGAGTTTTTTATGTCTTCCTGTCTCTTTACAAAAAATGCTTCATCATATATTTATATTAAATTATTTCAGGTAAATAATTATCGACTAATTATCCATATATTTTCTTTGATAATTTCATTCAATTATAACCAATTTTGTCTCAGTTTATCATAATTAGAACTTTAAAGAAAGGTTAGAAATACAAGTAAATATTTTGATAAGTTTAATAAGTCATATATATTGTAGAGACCTCTCAAACTTTCTTGAAGTAGTAGCAACTAAGTACAAACTTTTCAAATATGAAGTTAGAATTAGAATGATTTTAGCAAAGGAGAAAAGTTTTTTTTGGTGACTATTTAGCCCCTTGATCTTGAAACATGGCATACCATACCTGAATCATCATACTTAATAAGAACAACCAGTAGAGATACTCAATGCAAACCCTTTCCCAGTGAGCCATACTTGCTTAGAATGCCCATTTTAAAAGCGATAAAATGCTGCTACTTTCAAAACTGCATATGTAATTGCAGGGTTATTAAATGATACCTCAATTAAATCGGCTTTGTTTTAGGAAGAACTTAAAGATTATTTGAATAAGAGATTCCAGCAGCACATAAAACTTCCACATTCCCCTTCTTTTCCTAAGGAAAATATCTCAGTGTCATATAGTTGATCTTCCTTCAGGTTTTATGATCTCTTCTAGAGTGTTCTAGGTGTAGAGTTGATACTCAGTTAATTTATCTTTTATTGTCACAACCATAGACTTTCAATTTTAATTTCTTCCACCTTTCCAATTGTAGCTTGTCATTAAAACTATTTTTGGAATATAGTAAGAAAACACATCATATGAACATTTTTTTCTTTTTCACTAGAAGTGATAAGAGAAGTTGAAGTTGGGGGGGGGATATAGACTCTCAAAAAAAATAATATGAGAACAGTATCTTCACATATTTGTTATATAATTAAGTTTATTCAGATAAGCTACCAAAGGGAAAGTTAAAGGTTCTTCTCTATCATTGGAATATGACTTTAAATCACCTCCCAGATGACAAGTTTAAATTATAATTTAAACTATATGGCTTAATAATTGCATCTTGAAAAATTACTTAAACCTACATTAGTCTTTATATAGGGATTATCAAGCCACCTCAAGTTGTTGTGAGGATTAAATGAAATGAAATGATGTTGGTAAAGTGTTTATGAAGAGTATCTGGAATGTAGTCAGCTCCCAAAAAATATTAGCAATTTTTATGAAAAATGGCAATTAACATGGAGGGAAAAAAAGAAAATAAAGATTAGGAACCCACATAAGAAAATGCTAATGTGGGCAGCCCGGGTGGCGCAGCAGTTTAGCACTTGCCTTCAGCCCGGGGCATGATCCTGGAGACCCGGAATCGAGTCACACGTCAGGCTCCCTGCATGGAGCCTGCTTCTCCCTCTGCCTACGTCTCTACCTCTCTCTCTCTCTCTCTTTCTCTCCCTCTGTGTCTCTCATGAATAAATAAATAAATCTTAAAAAAAAAAAAAAGAAAATGCTAATGTGTAGAGAGGAGTTTGGGGAGAAGAAGGGAGAATTTCTGCTCCATTGGGAATGATGAAGGACCACTAAGCAGTAGTTTGATTCCTCAAGGATACTCTAAAGACATAGATAATGGTGCTTAAAGATATTCTCTGAGTCATTTTTGTCATGGCTGCAATTTTTCAAGCACTTTTTTATGTAAGCAACATCCATGGAGAGTCTTCTTAGGTTCAACTAAACATTGAGGCCCCAGGCCATGATAGACCACACTTGGCACCAGCACTTAGAAGGATCTAGGCAGGAACCACAGCTTGCCAACACAGCATTGTCAGGTATTCCTCTTCATTGAGATTTCTTGAAACATCAAACATGTCCAGGAGCCACACTAGCTTAAAAACCTCATATATCAGGAGAACTCACATCTTTTGTAGCATCCCCATAGGTAGAGCTTCTAGAGTCTCCATTAGGAATGTGGTGCTTACTCAGGAAAACCAAAATGTATGGCTTTTCACCAGCGTTTATAACAGATAATCTTAGTCCACGTGTCATTTGTCAATCATGGGTTACTTTCCAACCATACTAAATATGGCTTCATAAAGTAGTTGACACATATCATCTTTACCAGGTGACCAGTAGAACAGAGCTAGAGACAGGCCAAAGGTCAAATTCTCACACAGCAGGAGCATAGGTAGTATTAACCCCATAAAGGGTAGATAACAATCATGAGTAACTGGTTTTTTGAGAAATGATATGTTGGGGTATAAAAATAAAACTCTGCTCTCTGTCAATAATTCACTCCACCAGGGTGCTCCTTGTCAGCCTTTGTCAGATCTGCACTGCATGCAGTCCAGAGACCTTTCCATCCAGTGCTTCTCCATTCCTCTCTCTCTTCCAAGGTGTCCCACTGGCATTGTGCACGAAAAGTTCCCTGCTGATTTCTCTCCACACCTTATTCTTCATGGGCATTTCCCCTCATTAAATCTCTTGAAACTTCTGGTGTCTGTTTTACAAAGGACCCTGACTGACATGACAATGTCTGTGCAACCGACAGAAAAAGCATGTTATTGGAGAAAGGAATAGAAAGAGGTTATCGATCACTACTCCTACTTCACCAAAGCACTTCCTCTGGGGGAAACAAGTGTGTAATGTCATAGGAGGCCCCAAACTTAAGGAAGTTTTTTCTTTCTTTCTTTTTTAAGACTAGGAGAATTAATGCAAAATGGACAAAGACCATCTCTCAAAAGACATAAGTCAACCCCCATTAGGGTGTGAATTCCATCAAAAAATCACATTTGGGTTATGCAGAATCCACACATTAAACTATTCTCTTTGGAGGAGTATGTGTATTTTCAACTATATAAAAGCAGCAGAGAAACAAAGGAATGACAAGTAAGGGGATTAAAAAGAAATTTTTAATCTTTGGTTTGATTTGGCTTCAGAACAAATCCTCAAGACTCCTAATCCACTGCCTTGTTCCTTACCTTCCCCACATTTGTGTCTGAGTTTGGGGAGGCTCCTGAAAGCCAAGGTCCCGGGTTGGGATGTGTCCCTTTAATCATGGGGTCACCTGGTGTTCTCTCTGGCTCTGTATGCCTCAGTACTCCTTCTGGACAACATTTTGCCAGGTCCCCAGAGTTTTTAATAGATATGGTCCTTTGTATTCTCAAGCCCCTCAAACCCTTTCTGGGATAGTTCTGCTACAACATGGCTCTACCCAAGAAGGATGCTAAAGGGCATCTCTTCCTGTGGAGCACCTTGCTTACCACTCATTAACTCCTCTCTACTTCGCTCATCCAATTCTTATTCACTAGGCCACATTATCTTTTGAGGGAAGCCCTGCTTTCTGTTTTGATCTTTCTCTTAAAAATTTTATCTGTATCCCCAACCCTCCAGTTTCCCCTGAAGGCATAGGCTTCTGTAACAACAAAGACAAAAGACAGCAGACCCTCTGACTGTTGTTCTGTATATGCTCCTCCTGGGGCAGCAAACACAATGGCAGCCATCTGCTTTAAAAGGAAAAGAAGAAGGGGGGAACACCAAGAGTGGGGAAGAACCATATTATCCTGCCACTTCAGCATATGGCTACACAGTAAATTAAAGTTTTAGCATTGAGAGGAACACTATAGGTTTCTAATTCTATCTTCTTTTGCATCTTCTCTATTATATGGTCCTGACAGATGGTCAAACAGACTCCATAATTCCACTGACGGATAATTCAGCTCCTCATAAGAGAGTGCATTCCACAATTGTCAGATTTCTTAGCAAGTCCAACCTTATATCGAGTTGGCATCTGTTTCTATTATGGGCTACAGAGGATGTCCATCATGGTCCAAGGAGCATTGGTCTTAGACCTAAGCAGACCTCAGATACAATATCTATCTTTCGGAGTCCTAGGGAAGATTAAATGATACAAATATATATAAGTACCTGGTCTAGTGTTTGTTTTGCCATTGGAGGTATTTGCTAAGTATTATTCCTGTCCAGTGATCGTCCAGAATCATTCATTCATTCACTCATAAAATACTGATTTAGCATTTTCCTTGTTGCAAACCCTAGAAGGGACTCTGATAATAGAGCAAAGAATAAAACAAATATATACTTTGTCTACAAGAGATAGAGTGTATCCAAAGTAAACATTGAATTACAAATGTTAGAAGTGCTGTGAAAGAAAACACTAGGGTACAAAAGGAGCACTTACAGAGGAAACATAAGGACAAGTTCACCTTCTGATACACACTGGTGCCATATACAGGTACTTGTACTGCACACACACATACACAAATAAGTATTCTGTATCATCTCCCCCTACAAAGTCTTTTCATCTCAAGAATAAACATTCCAGTGTTTTCACCTATTCTTCGATAGCATGGTTATAGGATGGCTTATATTTTCTGTTAAAATATGGAACATTGAAGGTCCTTTCTTAAATTAACCTTGAGGCTAATAATAAAGTTTTAAGCCTCCTTCAACATGTAAGACAGCAATGGCAAACACATGCACCCTCTTATAGTTTGCATATTCTAACACCAATTTTTATTTGCTATTATATTTGCTTCTATAATAATATTGAGGGGAGAAACACGTTTTAACAGAAACTATGATCTATTTCCTTTTGGAAATTTACTTTAAAGTTATTAGATATCTAGATAGCGTTTTCTACAATTCTCCTCATCACAAGACCCACTACTATTGTAAAGTGACTAAACGTGCTTGTGTATCATCCCTTCTAGGTAGATGCCTGAAACACATGCCTCTAATCTTGCACATTTTTTGTCTACCCTGGATACATGCCGTTACAGAACACAGCACCCACAGACCAAGTCCCTTCCCACCCTCCTCCTGCACATCCCAGTATTGAAGTCATCAGTCTGATTCCATCTCACATTGTTCATTTCCTTCTGTTTTTAAGGATTTATGTTTGCGCACTGCCTGTACATTTTGCCTTTCAGCCGTCAGAAGTTCCCAACAATTAATCGAGATCTTTCATTCCTATTAATGTACACTCCACAATCAGTGTCATCCTTGTTTTAGAAACTCAGTGGATTATGTGTTATTGTTAAATGATTCTCTTTCTTTATAAAATGGACATCGTAGGAACTCCCTACACTGTCAGAACATATTTTAAAGAGTGTTCAGATATTCTTATTAATCCCATCCAGGTGCCCAGAATTCCTGTGCCCCCATCAAAATCTCCTCTTCTGTATCTCTGTCTCATTAACCCTGAAATTATGTAAATTTGAACGTAAATATGAGATCTCATCATGGAGTAGGATGACTATCCCAGTGAAGAGATTTACAAAGTACCACTTTGGGCCTGTGTACTTTCTAAGGAATATTATGAAACATTGAATCTCTGTCTCCTCCTTTCCAAAAGAGGCTCATTGGCATCTGGCTACTTGACTGGCACAGAGCAAAACAAACAAACAAAAACAAAAAAGAAAAAAACAGATCCTGCAAATTCATGAGAAGGATAAGAGCGCCAAAGGGTCTCTGGCCTTGCTGCATGCATACTTTAGCAGCGTCCCTCTTGGCCCACCCTACCACCCTAAGTATCTTCCTTTGGATGAGCTGGCTGGGCTGTGCACCAGTCGCAGAGCCTACCCTGGTGGGGCCCGTGTGCCAAGTGGGCACTTCCTGACTACACGCATTCACCAGCAGCTACAACAACAGGGGCAGAGCGTAACAAGGCAAGCACTTGTCCCTGAAAGAAGGAAGAAATGTCACCCTCCCCCTGTGAATAGATGTGGTTGTTCTCACTCTCTCCCTTGAAAGCCTCATTCTCTGAAGTACAAGATATTATGCCAAGGCAGATGTACAATCTGGGAAGTTTTCCAAATTCATCACTGAAAAGCACAAGGTATTCAACATTGGCGCCTCCATGGAAGTTTCTGTCTCTGTCTTAGTCTGCCTGGCTGGTAGCGCTAACAAGTAGACAGTTGTCCAGAAGCTGGGTAGGTAGGAACCCAGGCGTTGTGACAGAGGTACTCCCAGCCAGTTTCTCAGTTTGCAGAGCCTGTTAGGTTTTCCCTGACAGCTGCACACATTTCACACAAGCAGAATGTTCCACTGATGAGGCAGCAGCTTGAGTTTGTCTGAATAAGCTACACTCTGGGAAAGTGCAAAGTCATGAGCTTCAGCACACAGGGTCTGCGAGGAACTGACATTGTCACAGCTTCAGCACAGGTGGAGAGCTACACCATGGTTGTTAAGTGCTTCACCAGCTTTCATTATGTCCCCTGATACTTGGGATCAACTTGGAATACTTAGAAGCCACGGACTAAATTATGAAGGTAACGATTTGTCCCCCTGCTATAATGCATGAGGGTATCAGACTCACAATCCTTGCCATCTAGAATACAAGATCAAGTTGTCCAATTTTCAGAGGCCTTTAAAAATATTCGCATATCTTAGAGATCCACAGTTTCAAGTACGTGGGTGGTTCAATGTTTTTATAAGTACTTGAAGCTAAGTAGCAACCTGTGCTTCTTTATCATGCATTACACATTATCTCCTCCATGGAAGTGCTTTCAGCACTGAAGCAGGTGTTATGGTAGAGAGGTTGACGCAAATGAACCTTGGAGGATCTTAAGTGCCTCCGCTCTGGAATATAACCTAAGAAAGACGGTGAGATGTACTCATTCCATTGTCTCTGATTCCAAGGGCTGTTGCAGAAGTATGGCTTAGATAGCAAGCAGGGTTGCGGGGGGAGAAGGAGGTGGGAGTTGAGGCTCAGCACGATGGCGGGGGCTCTCACAGCATGCTGGCCCAAGTTAAAGGAAACAGAGGGCTCTTTGCAGGTTTTCACACAGATTTCCAGTTGTCTCAAGATTTCCAAACTTTTTAACTTTAAATATGATTTTAAGATTTTGTGACTGATGGTGATTTTTCATTTTTAATCTAAGGGAGAAGAAAAAAATGTTTTTGTATATTTGATAATGTTCAATTCTGAAATTCTTATTAAGGACCATCCGGCCCTGTGTATTCTGGGTTCTGTCTTCCCTCTGTTGCCTCGTCTCAGGTCACTTGCCTCTGTGAAAGGAAAGAGGCTGCTCTGCTTTTGTTTTTTATATTGTTTTACTGGCAAGTTTCATCAGCCCATGGTTCATGGAATTGATGAGGTACAAGCTAGTCCACTCTGTCAGTTAGCTACTGCTGCATAACAAACCATATTAGGACACAGTGGCTTTAAAAAAAAATTGTTATTGCTCATGAGTCTTAAGGTCACTTAGTAGGTCTTGTGGCACAGTTAGAAATATACATGCACCTGGGCGCCTAGGTGGCTCAGTCAGTTAAGTGTCTTACTTTTGATCCTAGCTCAGGTCATAATCTCAGGGTCATGGGATCAAGCCCTGTGTCAGGCTCTGCACTCAGAATGCAGTCTGCTTGTCCCTTTCTCTCTGCTCCTCCCCCAACTTGTTGCACATGTTCACTGTTTCAAATAAATAAATAAAATTTTAAAAAGAAAAAGAAGAAAGAAATGCCCATGCAACTGTGATCAGCTCTAAGTCAGGCAAGCAGCTCCATTCACCTTAGCTGAGTTCCTTTACATGTTGCAGGACTGTACTGCTGGTGGCCAGCTTGTAATAGATTCGATTCTTCTCCACATGATCTGACATTGTCCAGGAGACCATCCTGGGCTTCCTCTCAAGTCATAGCAGTGTTCCAGGAGAGAGAATGAAAGCTCTCAAGGCCTCTTGAAACCTAGGTTCAGAACTGACATGCTTTGTATTGCTCATTTTGTTGGCCAGAGCAAGTCTGGAAGCTGGCCCAGATTCAAGAGCTGGAGAAATAAACTCCATATCTTAAAAAAAAATTATCCATTTATTTTTGAGAGAGAGAGAGAGAGAGGAGGAGAGGGAGAGAGAGAATCTTAAGCAGACTCTGTGCTGAGTGTGGACTCGGACACAGGGCTCAATCTCATGACCCTGAGATCTTGACCTGAGCCAATACCAAGAGTTGAGTGCTCAACTGACTGAGCCACCCAAGCACCCCAACTCTACTTCTTGATAGAAGGATCTGCAAAGTTGTATTACAAGGGGCTTAGAGATAGAGGCTATTTTTGCAAAGGCACCAGAAATTTCAAGGATAAGTAGGAGCCCAGGTGGCACAGGTAACATGTAAGAATGCTTCCAAGTGTGAGGAACAATGGGACAAAAGCAGAAAGCATATAATATTTAAGCACAAAGCATATTATATGAAGCGCAAAGAGAAGTGCTATTAGAACACTTGTGTTTTGTGTTTGCAAGCACCAAAGAACCTGGGGCTTTGTAGGAAAGAAGACTAGAAATGAGATTTGGGAGGGATTTCCATTCCACACCAAGAAGTAGAGCTTTATTCTATGATCAGTTGAAGGCACAAAGAATTAATTATAGCAGAGGATTGCTTGTTTGCGGCTTAACGCTGATCATCATTCTCTTATTCTTAACACTCTCCCCTCCTGTGAGTTTAATAAGAGCTGCACTTCCCTGAGTTACTTATTCATCCAATGTTTATTCCTCCGTTTTATTTATTAGCTCTCTTTCCCTGTCATCTACTAATCGGGGGCCACCTAACATTCCATCCTCGCTTTGTCTTCTCACTCAAACATTGCCCTTCAGCAAGTTCATCCCTTTTTTAATTTCCACTAATGCCATATTGATGATTCACAGATCTACACCCCTCCCAGATGCTCTCTTGAATTCTGGACTCATTTATCTCACTACATTCTGGATACTCATCAGGCATTTCCAACTCTACTTGTTTCAAAGTGAATCTTACTGTCTTCCCTTTTATGCTTCTCATTCTCTTGTGTATTCTTTTATGTAAGGACTACTGTGATCCAGCCAGATGAATGAGCCAGAAGCTCAGGAAAAACATGGACATCCTCTCTCTCTTTTTCTCTCTGTCTCCTCACATTTAGTCTTAGGTCCTGTCAATTACATTTCCTGGTATGTGGTTAGTACTAAAAGACTCCACTTACTAGTGATGGCTGTGGTTCCTTGGGTCCTCCAAGTTATATGAAAAGGACATAGATAATTCAGCTCACTTCGTTTTAGTGGGGAGATGATTTCATTGATGTCATCATGTATCTTGACCAAGTGATGTTTAAGGTACACATCTTAGCTCCTTGAAGCATTCCATAATTGGCTCCCTACAACATGAGAGTTTGCCCCACTACCAGAAGCAAGTGTGTTATCTAGAAATATTCGAAAGAACAAGCTTTCCAACCTGACTTTTAAAAAATTTATTCATGAGAGACACAGAGAGACAGAGACATAGGTAGAGGGAGAAGCAGGGATCCACATGTGGGGAACCCCGGGATCATGCCCTGAGCCAAAGGCAGACGCTCAACCGCTGAGCCATCCAGGCATCCCTCCAATGTGACTTTTGACCTTCATATACACTTGGCCCCAGAAACATCATCTTCATGTGACTTCCAATCCTCTGGTTATAGCACTTCTCCATAGTTTCAGCAAAAGCTCGGGCGAACCTTTCTCTATATCTTGACATAAAATGGATTGGGTTATTCCTACGAGTCTTATGTCAACACTAACTGAATACTACTAAAATTACAATAAGTCCTACCCACTACCTTGTGCTAAAGTTGTTTAAACAGCTTTCTTCAAACAAAATCTTATGGGGAAACTCACACATAAAATAAAAGCAGAGCTGGCTTTGTTGAAGTGAAGGGTAGAGGTATGAGAACCGTGGCCCTTGGTCTCCTTCTGACCCCCTTCTAAGCACTTTCTGCAAGACCTACGAAGCAACTCTAACACATCTTAAGGCCCTGAAGAACCCAATTTAAAAATCATAGGCCAAGGGAAAACAGGAGATCGATATACCCTAGGAAAAGAGCAAATATCATTTATATGGAAAAGCACAACGACCTGGGCAATATCTGACCAGCTCTAGGAAACAAAAAGAAGAAGTTGCATCAACTAGAAGAGATTAGATTCAGAATCTTGACAGACAAATTAAGAAACAGAATAGCTCCAGTGAAAAGACTCCCTTTTACAGACTCTAGAATGGGGCCTTTTCTTTCCAACCTCCTGCCATTGCTTCCTTGACCTGAACCCTAGTCATCTTTTCCCTGGACTCCTGCAAAAAACTAACTGGTCTCCTTGCTGTCAGTTTCTGATCTCTCCAGTAAATGAGTAAGTACATAAATATGTGTGTGTACAAATATATATAAACACATACATATAAAAGGCTTAAATTGAAAACCTGGGAAGCCTGGGTGGCTCAACAGTTGAGGGTCTGCCTTCAGCTCAGGGCCTGATCCCAGAGTCCCAGGATCGAGTCCCATATCGGATCCCTGCAAGGAGCCTGCTTCTTCCTCTGCCTGTGTCTCTGCCTCTCTCTGTGTGTCTCTCATGAATAAATAAATAAAATCTTTAAAAATAAAATAAAATAAATTGAAAACTTGAGCTATTGATTTTTAATTTTTATCTTATTTTTAATTTTTTGTTTATTTTGACACTGTTATTTTTAATTATTTTTCTTTAGTATAGTTGACATGCAATGTTACATTAGTTTCAGCTGTACAACATGATTTTTAGTTTTTAATAGTCTTCTAGTGAGTTTTCACTCAAATACCTAGTCCTGTCCTTTAAGACCTAAAGTATGGTTTTCAAGGGAATCTATGTTAGCTATTTTGAACTGTTCTGTTAAACTTCTTTTAAATTACTGTCAGAATTTTTTCTTTAAAGGTCACTTATTGTAATAGGGTAAGAATGGATCTAAATCTGGATTAAAAGCTTTTGGTGAATTCAGAGTGTTCCCCCTCCCCATCTCAGAATTAATGACTCAAGGCTCCCTGAAGATTTCATATCTATAGGCAACATACACCATCTTGCTGAGTTAAAATCCTAGTAAGGGATTGGATTAATTCTCCATTTCTGATGAGAAGAGAATAAAACCAACAATGATTCTAATTATGTCTTGGATTTATAGAGCTCATTTCTTCCTAGGAGCTAAAGGAAGGTCTACATCTGTTAATTTATATGTTGAGACAAAGTGATCTGACAAAGGTTATACAGTATGCCAGTGTGATTAGAATCCTATGTGATTAGAAATCTGGATTTTTGACATTTAGTAGTCTTTGTTCTAAGTTCCATTTAGGAAGAAAGAAAAAATGAAAGGCAGGGAGAAGGGAAGGAAGGAAGGAGGGATGGAAGGAAAGAAGGAGGGAAGGAAGGAAGGAAGGAGGGAGGGAAGGAGGGAAGGAAGGAAGGAAGGAGGAAGAGAGGGAGGGAGAGAAGGAGGGAAGGAAATTGTAGTTTATAAAGTGAATTCAGGACACCTGGGTGGCTCAGTGGTTGAACATCTACCTTTGGCTCAGGGTGTGATCCTGGAGTCCCAGGATCAAGTCCCATGTTGAGCTTCCTGTATGGAACCTGCTTCTCCCTCTGCCTGTGTCTCTGCCTCTCTCTCTCATTCTGTGTCTCTCATGAATAAATAAATATGTTTTTTAAAAAATAAAGCAAAGAATTCTAATTTGACATAGGGAAGAAATTTTCGAAAGAGACATCTGTGAAGCTTTGGAGTGTAGATATATAGAGTTGTGAAATTTCTTTTACTAGAAGTGCTTTAACATAAAGCAGATTCATATATGTCTGAAGTCATTTATAGAAATACTATCTGATTGAGGCAAGGTGGAATAGATTATTTCTCAAGGTTTCTCCCAGTCATATAATTCAATGATTTTTCTGTGATATGCTCTATTACATTTTTTCCTAGTAAAACTAAAAAAAAGTGTATAATAAATGCAAAATGACATTTCTAAATTGCTTCCTTTTTTGCTCTACTAGGAAATAAATGGAAGAGACTTCGCCTGAATCTCTTCATGCTGGCCCCTCCACAGTCTATTTTCAAAACAGAGCTAGAGTGATCCTTTTAAAACATAGGTCAGACCATGGCAGCCCCACTGCTCAGTACTCTGCATGGCCCCTTATTCCACTTGAATAAGAGCCAAGTCCTTACAGAAGCCTACAGGGTCCTGCATGATCTATGGAAACATACCCCCACGCAACCTCCCCATTGCCTCTCCATCCTATCCTCTGCCCTACCTCCTGCTGACTCTCTTCCAGCTCCACTCACCTCCTTGTGATCCTGCTGGAAAGATGCCTGCCTCAGGGCCTTTGCCTATGCTTTTTCTCTGCCTGGTGTTCACTTCCATGGGTTGTTCTCATGGCTCTCTGCCTCCCCTTCTTGAATTCTATCTCAGTTGTCACTTTCTCAATGAGATACTCTCATCACTCCTTATTTAAAATTGCAAATTTCCTCCACCCCTAGTGAACTCATTTTTGTCTTTTTGTCATTTTCCATCTTAGTTAGTAATGTGCCTACATATTTTATTTTTTGTTGTTGGTCTTCCTCTCAACCTCTAGCATCGTTCCCACATTAGCATATGTGGGGCAAGGATCTTTGTCTTTTGTTCAATGATTTATCTCAAACACCCAAAATAATGTAATAAAATAATCATTAGTTTGACCTGAAATTACACATTAAATCAATATAGACTAGGAAATGGAAAAAAAAGTGGAAAGGATGAATTAAAACTGAAAAAAAAGTTTCCATTTTTCACACACGGAGTCAAGAGAATAGGTATTGTTTTAGTGTGATTATGTCCATTAGTTTAAGTACCTTTCTTAAATTTTGCTTCTAAATAACGGACCTTCAAATATTTGAAGAGTTTTCATGCTTCACTCAAGTGCTTAGTCTATTCTGAAGCAGGGTAATTACTGAACTATTCCACAACTGATGTAAGTTCGAGTTTGTCCATCATCTGAGTCCCTTCTTTCATTTTCCCTTGAAGAGAGATGCCCAGAATTAAGAGTTCCCACCACACAGGGCAGAGCACAACCCTCCTCTTGCTCTTAGATCTTTCACTGTTATTAATTCAGCCTCAGATCATGTTTGCTTTTTTTGAGGCTATGTTAATGACTCCTGTGGAGTTTCTATTAAATTTAATCCCTAAGACTCTTAGGCTACATATTTCCCACTGTGTACAATCAAGTGTAGAATCTTATATTTTTCCAATTAAACAGCAATTTGGTAGATTTCAGCCTATGGCTATATCATGTCAGGACAATTTTGACTCAGTATATTTACTAATCATAAAGTTAACTTCAACTACTAGTTGAGGGTAGTATGCCCTCTATTTCTTTGCTTAAGAAATGTAAGTAATGGAAAAAACACTGAAGAGAGAACAGAGGAAGAGGTAGCTGTCCCCTGGAAATCCCCCTTGTGATTAATATAAATTTATTAATAAGCACCATGGAAGTACTGTGTTGTAAGCAGTTTCTAAGTCATTTATCTGTTGATCAAATTTCTCTCTACCTTAAGAAGTAGAATATTGCCTAATATTTGCCAACTTAAGAACAAGCCCTAAACAATTCTTTCTTTGCATTTGCCCTCTACTATCCCCATCAAAGAAATAAATCCTGATACGATATTGTCATTAGACATGCCAGATTCCTTGTGGCCTTCCTCGTGATATTGACACATCATTTCTCAATCATTTATCCTAAAATCTTTTTCAAGATACACATCAATGATTTCTATAATTTCACTTCCTGCTTTGTGGAAATTAGAAAATTAATTTGATATAGCCCCACAAAAGCTGTTCAAAAAATGTCAAACAAGTTCAAGAAAATCAGTATGATATGCTGCATTATTATAAAGCACATTGCCAGATTTCTCTATGTTTTTCATCCTAAATCAATTATATTGAGAATCTATATTAAACCATGAATGATGATCAATTATAAACATCTTTAATTGGCAGTGCCCTTCAAAATGGAATTAATGCTAATGAAATAAACTGCTTTTGATACTATAGAAACTCTGATTAAATGATCGCTGCTGTAACTAATTGGGAAACCCTGAATATCAAATGCTTCTAAATATCTGCTTCTCTTCCATTCACTTTCCTACCTTTGTGGGGTGGGGGAGAGAGAAGGAGGGTCTCGTAGTTGAACTTAAGATCTTCAAAAGCCTTAACCTCCTTCTTCCATTGCTTATTCATTCTGTCCCATCATTTGGTATGATTAAAGGAAAATTTTCACATTTGTTTGGCTGTTATTAACATTCCTGAAATTGTGAGTACTTAGTGAGGAGCTGTACCACGAAATGGTAAATTCACAATATTTTATGCTACTTGAAGCTATCCACTATGCAGAGTAGGAAAACAGGTAGCTTATGAATTATGACTAAGAATCTTGATGTTTTTAGAGTGATATATATTTTTTTAATTTGGTTATTTAATTACTTGGTGGCAACTTTGAAATTCAGAATGCTAAGTAGTTTAGCCTGCTTCTCTGCTACACTAAAACATTCAACTTCAGGGTGTGCTTCTGCAGGGGAGGAGAAGAAATCTCTCGAGCAGCTTTTTGGTTTGAATCTGCTTAATAATTCAGAGAAGGTGCACAGAGTAAAAGAAAGGACTAGACAAGGAACCCGAAGACCAAGCTAATCCCAGGTCTGCAGCTTAAATGCAGTAAGTTTGGGGCAGGTTGTTACAACTCTGCATTGCAGTTGCCATAGCTGAAAAAGAAATGGTATTTTCCAGAACTGCCTCAGGATAATTTCACTCAAATATGGAAGTGTTTTATGAACTATGAAATACTGTGCAGACTCCCAGAAATATAATCTCTTTTCCCATTCATCCCCTAATTCAATCAGAATGGTCAATTTGGTAGACATGTATTATTTAAACCTTGAATCGCCTATTAATCATCACCTTTGGCAAAGAAAATGGAGATGCAAAAATAACAGGTGTAGGGGTGCCTGGGTGGCTCAGTGGTTGAGCATCTGTGTTTGGCTCAGGTCATGATCCTGGGGTCCTGGGATAGAGTCCCGCATCTCCCTCTGCCTATGTCTCTGTATCTCATGAATAAATCAATACAATCTTTAAAAAAAATTCTATATTAAAAAGCTCCAGTACAAGGCCACCTGGGTGGCTCAGTCGGTTAAGCGTCCAACTCTTGATTTGAGATCAGGTCATGATCTCAGGGTCTTGGGATTGAGCCCCACGTTGGGCTCCATGCTGAGTGTGGAGCCTCCTTGGGATTCCCTCTCTTTTCCTCTAAAAAACAAAACAGCAACAACAAAAAACCACTCCAATACGGGATCTCAAGTACATGTTTTGTTTACTCAGTTTTTTTTTTAAGAATTTTATGGTAGCATCTTTTTAACAACAACCAATTAACTGTTTTGTTTTCTATGCTGTTGATCGAATCTTCAACAGACACAATCTGAAGATGCTAGATTTTGTCTGTTACAGGAAAAATAAAGTAAATCATCATCAGACCATATTTTCCAAACTGAAAAATACTATATTTTTACACAATTGTCTTCCATCTGTTTACTTTATGGACCCTAACTGCTCCATGGTGCTCTTGGCCAGAAACAAATTATTTCTAAATATTATGTTTGCATTTAGATCCTTTATCTTAGCTGTAAAATTATACATAGGTAGTCTTTTCTCCTATAAACCCATCTGTGGTTGCTAAAAAGTAAATTATTTTGTTGAAGGTCAGCATTAAATCCAGCCAGATTTACCTTTTATTAATCCCTGTGTGTTGCTTAGGTTGTAAGCTTTTTATCACTGTACTATAACCACTTTTTGGCCCCAATATCTTTTCTCTCATTTTGATTCATAATCCTGCTCTAATGCAATAGATGTTAGGATTTGGCCATCTGGGCATTTCAAAACATGGCATCAGACCAATGGCATCTTCGTTTGGTGCAGGGTCTGATGTTCACCTCTTTACTCCACATAACTAACCATTTGCCAGAAACCCACAGCCTGTATCCAACAGTTTACTGTGGCCACATATCCTTTAGTCATGCTTTCTAACTCTCAATTAGAAAAATCTCAAATTTAGTCATTACATGTTTTATGGGTTGTGGAAACACAGGGGGTCCCTCAAATGGATGGACAGCTGAAAAACTTGGCGGCCAGTTAAATTCGAATCAAGTGAGACTCCCCCCAGATCAGATCAGTGATTTACTATCACTCCTATGCTCAGTCTATATTGAAATAAAAAAATCCAATCCTATTTTCAGCACTGAGTAACTGAGGGACGCTATGCTTGCAGAGGCATATGCAGCAGAGTCCTAAGTGGAAAACTCATGTGAAGGGTATAATCATCTCAGCTATCCAAATTAGCTTTCTTCAAAATGAGTCTCTGGTACCCTGTTTCCATCATTTGGAGATGGGCCAGAGTGAGAAACACACTGTACTTCCTGGGCTTCTCTGCTAACTGAGATGCTGCACATCTTTGCAAATTCAAATGCCACCTCTTCCTGGAAGCCTCTCCATGCATGTCCATTTGGAATTGATGTTCCTGTCGCAGTTCCAAAGCACTAGCTTACAGAGCTGTATGCAGTGGTCTCCACTTAACCCCAAGTGTACAGGATGCACAGAGTTGCATCCATCCATAGGTGCATCTTTTTCTTCAAATTCCTAATGCACCCAATTGGCTAATAGCAGCCGTATGCTTGCGTGACTTATAGAGCTTTCTCTGTATGGATAGATCTAATCCTTTACAGGCTTGTCTTCGTGTCTAGATTATAAAACATCTCTAGGTCAGTGGCCATACCTTGTTCCTCTGGATAATACACGCAAGTCTGGGCACTTGAAGGCCTGTAACCAAAGATGGTTAGGAGTTGAGTGAATGTAGAATATCAAATAAAACTATGCATTTTTCATTTTATGCTCGTTTTAGAATTTGAAGGTATCAGCTGTGTATTATATTTGCCATATAGACAACTTCTAAATCAAAATTATTGGCATCATTCCACTCAGAAATCATTCAATTAAAGACAGGAGAGCATACAATTACAATGTTTAAAAAAGGGTGCATGTCAAATGCATTCAGAAAGTATTTTAAATTGGAAATTGTGGACATTTTAGAAGCAAATGTTTGGTTATTATAACCTTGAAAGTTAGATTCTTAGGCAGATAGTGTGTATGGAAAGAAAAAATACCTGTGGAAAATTCATTTTCTGATCAAACTAATAATCATCTTATTTGTAATACCAAAGATGAATACTGATGACTGAACATGGGTTTTGGAGTTTAGACGGTTTACATTTTGCAGCTTAGAGGTCAGGGACCAGCACTTTATTTTAATGACTCTTATAAATTGTCACCCATGTTCTATCGTTATTCACAGATCTCCTTTTGAAAATTCTAGATGGTTCGGTTTTCTATTTGTCTTGTAAATAATTCTGTCATTGTAGAACCCACTTAACAATATTTAAAGTTCTATGTCTGGGATCTTGTTCTGGGAAATTTGGACTGATTGTTTCATTTTTTATTTCTGAGTCAAATTTAATAGCTATTAAGACACCACAGCATATCAATGTAAACTTCAGTGAAGCCACATAATAACAAAAGAATTAAAAATAAAGCCACAGGGAATTATACTGCACTGAATCAAATTGTCAGCATTGATTGCCTCCATTTGCACCAATATTTCATTCCTTTCATTCTGTAACATCATGAGAATGAGGACCATTAGGATAATATATTCCAAAGGAACTCATTATTTTGGGAGCTTGGGGGACAGGGGTATTGTTCCATGACAGAGCTACTAAATTTAATTGCTTCTACCTTGCAAGGAGTACATACATTCATTACTTTAATTTATTAAAAATATATTACCTAAAACCACAGTTAAGTAAGTCCTAATATCCACTATTTTGGTTGTTTAATTTCCTAATATCCAATATTTTAGTCATCTTGTGCACAAGGTATGCTCTGAAGCAAACTCTCACCTTCCTTTCAACAATATCATTCTCTAATTTGGATTTTTAAGAGCAACAGACCATTTCACAAGACAATCACTAAATATAGGCATTTACATCTACTCTTATAAATTAACAAAGTGAATTTGGTTACATCTTGTTTTATCTTATTTTATTGTTTTTATTATTCAATGTTTATTTTATTATGGCTATAAAAATGGTATTCAGAGAGCGACATGTGATAAAGTACAGATACTTTTTTTTTTTTAATTTTTATTTATTTATGATAGGAACACAGTGAGAGAGAGAGGCAGAGACATAGGCAGAGGGAGAAGCAGGCTCCATGCACCGGGAGCCCGATGTGGGATTCGATCTCGGATCTCCAGGATCGCGCTCTGGGCCAAAGGCAGGCGCCAAACCGCTGCGCCACCCAGGGATCCCTAAAGTACAGATACTTAATTTCCTGAACTTTTTAAACTTTCCAGTGTCTGAAGAACTTCTTTGATTTTATTTTCAAGCATTTCTAAATGAGCTTTTTGTGTACAGCATGGTATTTTAAGTATTCAGAATATCATTTTCCCCCCTAAATTCTCCCTTTTTTACAAAATCTTTACTTTGTAGTTTTGACATTTCCTTTCTGCTTTCTGTGGATACGAATGATAGTCTTTTCTCGAGAAAGAGAGCTGTCTTTGCCATCAGGGTGTTTGTTTCTTACAACTACTTTGGTTTTTCCTCTATTTGCTATGGTCTCTATCTCCTATCTTAGGGGCTTTATTCAAATGTCCAATGATCCTTAATTGTACCCTTATTTTTAAAAGTTGGGAGAGGGGGCTACCTGAGGGGCTCAGTGGTTGAGCATCTCGATGCCTTTGGCTTTAGGTCGTGATCCTGGGGTCCTGGGATTGAGTTCTGCATCAGGCTCACTGCCTCTCCCTCTGCCTAGGTCTCTGCCTCTCTCTGTGTCTCTCATGAATATATAAATTAAATATTTTTAAAAAGTTGGGAGAGGGATTGCTTCAAAACTTTCAACATATTCTGTGGTCTTCTTTGCTGTCCCCTTCACACCAAGGTGATAGATTTGACTCTTCAGTTAGTCAGATATTCCATAGGAGAGTCTTGTAGCCCACATAGAAGGTACAGCCTGACTTAGCCCTGTATGCTTATCCATTTTTCTTAAAATCCTTACTGATATTTTAATGAGTTTTGAAAAGGGAACTAAAGTATATATATTTGTTCAAACCACCATCTTGACCAAACATTTTCATTGATTTCTGTATAGTTTTAACAGCTAGAGCATAACTTGCAAAAGTAGGGATGAATTAAGTAATTGTTGAGTGAATAGATGGTGAATGGAAGGAATCTAAGAAGTTAAACAGTGATTATCCTTGCCACTCTTATTTTAATGCTCTGTTTAGGAAAAGTTTTATTTTGAATTCAAAGTTAAAGGGTCTAAAAGTTCTAAAGAACATATTGTATGGCTCATTTGTTTCTGAGAACAATGATTTGGTCAAATGGAATGAAAGACTGTAGGAATTATCCATTTTTCATTGACACAGCTGGCATGGTTCAGAGCCATGGAATACCTTTTTAATAGAAGTTAATAGCCCAGAAGACACATCACAGTTTTACATAGATAATGAATGTTCTAAGAAGTTGTGTACATATGACATTATGGAGAAATTCCTCCCACTATTGATTTTTAATATGCTTGTTAAACATATGATACTATCCAGGGATTTTTCTTACAGTGCCTTATTATTTTTTCATTAAATTATCATCCAGCTTTCCAGAATTTAGTCTTTCATATTTCAAGGCACCTGAAAGAGTTGAATCAGGGTCTAGCTTGTGGGATTCTAGAAGGCCCTTTAGGGCATCACCAGATCTAGGAATGGTTGAGTTCTGGGAAAGGAAAAGCTCTTCACAAATAAGGCCATCTCATGCTGAACACTTAGCAGATCCTCTCTTTCTGGAAATGTATGACCTATATTTTATGTAAATATCCTCAAAATCATTTGTTAATCATTTTCTCCCCTCCATGTTCTGTGTCCTGAACTTCTCACAGGAGTCTGTATCACTCAGACATTGGGTATTCTGGGCTAGTCTGCCAAGTTTCTTGATTTTCTCTATTTTCCATCTCTTTGTCCTTTCACACTACTTCCAGGGAGATTTCTGAAAATTTTAACTTCCAGTCTTTTCAGTGAATTTTCACAGGTGCTACTATGTTTCTCGTGTCAAATGCTCTTTTTAAATTTGAATGTTCTGCATTAACAGCATCCTAATTTTGGCTTGTAATTTTGTCTTCCCAATAGTTTGGGGTTTTTTTTTTTAGTATTTTTTTCTCCTTGCATGATCTGTTTCCTTGAAGTTGTTTTGTTTTTTGGGGTTGTTTTCTTTTTCCCCCAGTTCGTAAGCTTGACTCTTTACCTTTGAAAGTCTTTCCTCAAGTATTTCTCATCCTTGTCTTTCTGTGCATGATTGAAAGAGGGCTTTAAACCTAACTGGCCACCTGAGCAAGTCATGGGGCTCCTCAATTCAGAGCCACACTGTAAATTGGCCTGTGGGGACCATTTGTTGGGGAATTCCAGCCATCAGTGTCTTTCTTTTCTGCTTTGGAATAAATAAATTCTTCAGGGAAGAATCTCCCAATCTGTGTCTGGAGGGAAGGGATCTCAGAGCCCAGCATCTTGAGAGCCAATTAGGGGCAGAGGCCAGGGGTCTTTGCATTCATTTGGTATACCTCTGATTCTTAATCCCCAGTTGTTGTCACAGCATGGCACATACACCCTCAACTGTGTGTGGCACTTGCTTGCTCACAAGCCTCTGTGTTTCCTCTACGGGAAATACATCTCCAGACTAGGGGAGAGAGGGGTACACAGCAGTGAGGAGGAGAAGACACAGGAGGTCTAACTAGTTCTCAAACAGATAGTACCCCAGCTTGCCTAACTTCAGAACCACCCCGTTTTGCCTCCATGTCTGAAATAATGGATGCTTTTTATGGTTTTACGAGTATAACTTGAGTCTGTCCCTATCTTTCCTACTGCCATCAATTCCCGCTTATCCATTCGCTTCTACCTTTCAAAACTGTGTGGCCTTGCCTCCTCTCATATTTGCCCCATCCTTGTGGATTATGTCTTTAAAATATAGTTTGGACTTTTTAAAAAAGATTTTATTTATTTAAGTGAGAGAGAACGAGAGCAGAGGGAAGGGTAGAAGGAGAGGGAGAGAGAGAGAATCCTCAAACAGACCCCCTGCTGAGCAGTGAGCCCTACTTGGGGCTCAATCCCAGGACCCTGAGATCATGACTTAAGCTAAAGTCCACTAGTTAACTGACTGAGCCACCCAGGCTCTCCTTTACTATTGTTTTTGTAAGTGTGCTTTCAGTACCTTATCTTAAAAAGAGCCCAACATAGTGTCATTTTTATTTTTTACTCTCTCACAGTATATACCAATGTCTTGCAAATAGTAGACACTAAACTGGCATTTGAATGCTTTGAACGTATCCAAAACAGTACTACAGCACTTTCACATACTACAGATTGATATATTTGACAAATTAATAAAACTAAGTAACTCTTTTCCCCTATAATAATGAAACATATAGATAGCTCATAAGTTTTTTTAAAAATATGTATTGGAAAAAGTTGACAACATTGTGAGTGGGCATTTTATCAACTCCTGTGTTCTTACCTATTCAACAAATATTTATTGAGAAGGCACAATGTCACAAATAATCACTGAGATTAATGTTAGTATTTTGTTACACAGCATGTCTATTATAAATTGGATATCATTAAATTACTAGGAATGTCCCCCAAATGAATTTTATAGGTTAAGATTTGTTAGCTCCCAAATCAAGAACAGATTGAAGTGAACAGTTCTATGATTTATATGTGTCACTAAATATGACTTTGATATATAGAATCCCTCATTCTATTACAAAATTTAATAATGCAAATGGAGTTTTAGTTTATTGCCTCTGTATAAAGCTTCATCAGTTTCTGAGAGGGCTAGAAAGTTAATTGTAATGTATTTGGAATCTTTTTAGAATCAGGTTGCTATTATTAATATGTCTTGCGACTGGAATTAAACCACTAGATTTTGATAGATCAGGGTTTCAGTTTATCCAGATAGTATAATATTTCCTTAGGGGTGTAGTATTAGATATTTAATTTTTGTACTTGGATATTTGATCTATACAACTTTATGGATCAGCAAGCAATATAATTTTCCAGACATGTCTCCATTTTTCATTTTAGAAAGAGACCAATTGCTTATATAATAGCATAGCATTTCTTATGTAACAGCTTGCACAGACTGTAATTGGTTTTCATTTATAAAATGAAAAATATGAAGTTTGTATATTCAGACTGGTTTATTGAAGGAGTAAATCTTTACACAAAAGATGACAGTATTATTTTTTAATGTACATAGGGGGGGTTTTTAGGAAAAATAAATGTTTTGATAGATTTAACTCATAAAATACAAAGGACCCCTTTTTTTCATCAAAAGACTTGCATTATTTTATCTTTTACACCATATGTACACTATTTTGATTAAAATAAAAAATTAATTGGAAAGAAAAATACCGAAAATCTATTGGACATTTTCCACATGTCAGATATTCTGCTAAACACGGTAAGCAAGTTCTTTCATTGTATCTCATAACAGCCTTATAAATTTATTGCTATTCACATTTTACAGATTAGAAAAATGTCAAGGATTAATAACAAAGCAATAATAATATAATATTTAAAAAACTAATATTCACTACATGTTAGTGAGTACAAACTCTACTTGGGTCAGGCACTGTTTAAAATGCTTTGTGTGTATCATGTGATCCTCACCACACAGATGAAGTAGGTGATCATTCCCTTTCTATAAATGAAAAAGGGAAAGGATGCTTTCCCTCAGAGGAAAGAAAAATAACTGACCCTAAATCACAAGGCCAAAACTCAGACACAAGTCGCTGCATCTGTAATTGGTGCCAAGGTAGGACTCTTGGATCACCTGGAAAAATCGATGATGGAAGTAACAGAAATCCTGACCCAAGCGCTGTAGATGTGAAGGGCATCTAGCCTTTGCATGCCAAACCCCAGAAGTAGAACAGGTTTCAAAGGGTGGCTGATGCAGTAATGTCATCAAGGACCCAGGTTATTAGCAGGTCCCTGTTTTGCCATGTCAGTCCACCTTCCAAAATCAGGTCTGCCCCTTAATGGCTACCAATTAAAGCAAGTTATTTAAGTGATCTGAAAATAAGCCCAAGTATATTCAAATATATCTGAGAATGACACAGTGTTGGTTGAGGACTGGAAACAGACCAGGCTTCATAACCTAGTGCCTATTGGCTCATCCGCAGTTTCAGCAGTGTGACAGCATCTACTCCAGAGGTTGTTGCAAGGATTAAGTCAATTAAAATATGTAAAGTGCTGAGAACCGTGGCTGGCACATTATAAGTGCCACATGTGTTAGTGGTTGTTGTCATCACTGGTTTTTCTTGTTACTCTGTTATGACAACGTTCAGAAAAAGAAGTGATAGTACTCTCTGAGATCTGAAGAAAATTCTTAGTCCTTGTAACTAATTTTCTCCCACCTATACCAGAGGGAGTTGAGTTTCAAGGCCTTTCTTAAGAGTCACCAGACAGTATAACAGATTCAACCTTAGCCCAACAGCCAGGGCACTCCACAGTGGAGGGTAGAGTCATCAACCCTGAAGTACGGGGCCATGCAGGAGTGAGCACGAAGGAACAGGTCTCAGAAACCTTTCTGATCTCCTATGAATATGATACGGAAGCTGTTAGCCTTGGTGCACCAAATAACTTGACATAAGGCCTAGTGTAAATAGGCAAGCAGCATGTCAGCACCTGAGTGTGCCTCCCTCCTCTGCAGCATAACTGCTGTTTGGTTGAAACCCTGACTCCTAATTCGATGATCAGGGCTAGGTCACCGAGGCTTGTTTGGACTGACCTCCTATGTTCTCTTCCCAGCTCAGATAGTGCAGTCAGCCAATGACCTTCTCAGTAAGAGACCCCCACACACAGTCCTCTTTTGGTCAAAGATATACAAGAGGCTATGCTTGCCTGCCAGACTCTTCAAACAAATGATAATAATAATTCACTATCTCCCTGACTTGAGAGAATGGTTTTAAGAAGCAAATATGATAGGATGTGAAAATGCTCTGTAAAACTGTAAGACCCAGCAGTAAAGCATGAGGGTTAATTTACCCCTACAGGACTTCTGATCCATCTGCTAGGGCCATAGATTAGTCCTTTTCTGATAATAGATTAATGGCAGATGTACAACATTAGAAGCTATGTGGCTCATTAACCCATGACACTAGAATCTTAGTTATAAAAGTGAGCAACTTTATAGAACACATATTAGTGAGAACATTAACAAAATGATCAAGATTTAATGTTTCCTAATGGGCCATTATATCCTTTTTGTTCTTGAAGCAGATTAAAAAATACATGAATCTGTGGCATAGAGATTAATGTCATTCTAAAGAGCTAGCATCAGAACACTGATAGATACATGGGGAGCTGCTCCCTTTGGCCTAGAGACTGGAATTCTCTAAAAAAAAAAAAAGAAAAAAACTTAGAGAATAAAAACTATTAGGAATAATCTCTAGAAGCTGGACGAAACTTACCTAGAAATTAACCTGCCACTGATACTGTATCTGATATCCAAAATTAGTAAGGAGGCTCTATCCACATTTAAGTTATCATAGCTTCAATTCTACTTTAAAAATTGCTGTAGCAAAAAAAAAAAAAAAATTGCCGTAGCAAAGGAACATTTAATCACAAGGTAGCACTGAATTTTACTGCAAATGGAAGTTTGACTTCAGCTAAAAGTAGTTCCACACCCAGAATATGAAATGTGAAGAGACCATAAGTCAGTAATCCTATGACCTTTACTAAATAACCATATTTATCTATAGAGAGGATATTTATTTTCTAGCCAAAGTCTTTTATTATATTTTCAATATACTTCACTGAGTAATTTTCTTAAGCTTTAGAATATTCCCTGTAACCCATTAACTTCTCAGATTTGAAAAGTGATTTTTTGGCATGCCTACACTTTACTCTTTGCTTCATCAATTAGTGTTTTCTGCCTAATATAATTGACATCATAATATAAGTCTTTAAAAAAAGTTGTGTGTCTTATTGTATGTTATATGCTTTATTATAATTAAAGTTGTATCTTTTTTTATACCAAATAATGATAATCATTATCTAGCTAATTTGATCAAGGGCTAATTTTGAATACTAAATTAGTCAAGTTAATTTTTAAGGTATTCAATATTTATACACAGATTAAAGTTCTTATTAAGTATTTAGTTTTGTTACTTTCTTATAAACATGTGTTTCTAGGAGCACCCGGATGGTTTAGTTGGTTAAGCATCTGCCTTCAGTTCAGGTCCTGATTTCAGGGTCCTGGGAGCCAGCCCTGCATGGGGCTCCCTGCTCAATGGGGTGTCTGCTTCTTCTTCTCCTTTTGTGCTCTCTCATTCTCTCTCAAATGAATAAAATAAAATCTTTTAAAAAAATATGTGTTTCTGTATGGACACGGAAAATAGGCTTTGTAAACAGAATTTAAGACCTTTTAATTTTACTAGACAAACAATAATTTACTCCTCTAAATCTTTGTGATGGTGAATCAATCAGGTGGCAAAAATTAAAGGTAAAACAATAAATTTTGTAACTTTTTCAGAGTATGACTTCTTCTCAATTATTGCTTAGGATCCTTGACATATAATTGTGCATTTTCTTGGTTAGTATGACATACTACTTGTAAAACAATCTGAGTGAAAAGGGCTGTGGTTAATAGAGAGATCATTTCTTGTTATATCCTTATAGAGCTGTAAAACTGTATATATTTTACAGCAGTGTAATTCCCTAGTACTTTAATCCTAGGACCACACCTGACTAAACTCTGAAAAATACAGTCAAACCAATTATTTATTGGTAAGTTTTAAAAAGACATCTTAATGCATCTCGTTAAATTCATGTAGCCTTTTTTCCTTAATGCATTAAACTAATTCATCTGTGTAAACATAGTGTTGTTTACAGGAATATTTTTCCTTTTAATAGTGTGGTTGAAAAGACTCAATTGTGGCAAAACCATTTTCCAAAGCTTAGCATAACACAGGTGGAAATAGTCAACTCTCAAATCCAGTGCCAATTTTTCTCATTAGCTGTCATCAAAGGCAAATTTTTTATACCTATTCCTCATCATTCCTTTTCTTTGCTATTTTTGTTTGTATAGTCTTTCCTTATCCTAAGATATATATTTGTGTTTGTTTTCTGTAAGGATTTTATGGTTTATATTTTATGTTTAACTCTTTAGTAGATTAAAAAATTGACCATTTGATTTTAAAGTGTGCGTCTTATTCATTTTATTTAAGAACCAATAATTCATCAATGAACATTTATTACTTACCCTCTGTATGTTTAGCCCTGTGTCAGGTACTATGTATGTAAAAATGAATCCATGCCAGCTCTTGAGAAACATAAAATCAGTGGGCAAGACCACCATAAAAAGCCAAATATACTACAGTGTGGAAAGGGCCAAAGAGCAAGATGGGGACACATAGCTATGCCAATAGTGGCAGTTTTTCTGTTTTTGATGCAGCTAGGATCTGAGTTCATGGGGTACTCTAATTACAAAGCCAGACTCACTTTAGTAGAAAAGAGTATGTGTACTCCTGGCTGTGGACTGGCTGTGTCCAAGGCTGGACAAAAACAATAGACAAATGTCACTGAGTCGGCATGCCTACTGCCAGTCCCACCTCAGAAGATCAGAAAGAAAAACAAATGAAGATCAGAAAGACCAAGCATTATGATTGCTTTTCAGGTAAATGTTAGGCATAGGATGGTCCCCAGAATTTCTGCAATGTTATATCTAACCTGTGTGTAATATGGAATCTCCCTTTCCTTCCTCTCTCCCAACTTGAGCTCCCTACAGTCTTCTCCATGTCTTTCTGCTTTTCCTACTTGTGAGATAAGAGGTGTGTGCGGAAAGGTGTGGAGCCTGGAGCACAGGTAAGGAAGAAAGGCAGGGAGCATCTGCCATCACTTCATTAAAAATCTAGGAACTATCAGAAGCAACTAGCCTAAAAAAAAGAAAGAAAATATTCTCCAATTCTGTTCCCCAGCAATTCTGTGTTGATTAGGGGCTTGATTAGATTTTCTTGGGAATGAGCCTTTGAGACTCTAGTCCACAATGAGAAGACTTAAAGAGTTCTGGGATGAGCTAGTCTTATGAATCATTGTCCTATAGTCAGCTGATGTCTTGTTTGTGTTTGTTTTTTACTCTGAGCATCTTTGTTCTCAATCTTAGCAAAGTGTTCACAAATAATCCATTTACCTTATGTTTTGCCTCGCGGGTAAGTTTTGACCATCACCAGCGCTAATGCTGTGGGTTGTTGATACTCTCTTTAATCCTCTGCACACATTTCTATTAAACACAAGAATTGACCCAGCAAAAAATTATTACAATTCAAACACAAACACTAAACCAAAGCCTTCATGTTCTGTATAGTTATGACCAAATTAAGTATTTATTAAACTAAGAAGCTGTAATTTACATATCCCCAATATAGAACTTTCTTTATTCAATACTGAGAATCATTGCATAAATGCCCAGAATGTTTTCAGTAACAATTCCTGGTGTTTTATGATGAGCTGAGGGCCCTAACACATTTATACATTCATATTGAATGATAGGAATGTCTTTATTTCTAAATGTTAATAAATAAATATGCATTGTGTAGTGTATTCTATTATAAGCTATCTGAATTTGAGAGTAGTATTCATGGGCATGAGTAAAATAAATAACCAGAGAATACTATGAATTATTAAATAGCTACACAAATTCTCAATGGAATTATTTATTATCTTGCAATTTAAATTCCATCATTCGTTAATTTTATCTAATGCATGGCTCTGACCTGTTGATTCCAGGTTTACTGAAGGTCCCCATAAAATTCTCGTTTCTCCTGCATCCACCCAGGTGATCTTTCTCTGACAATGGCAGCATATCCTTCTTCTCCCTTTTTTATTCTAGTCCTTTTTCACACACTACTCCCCAAAGCCAAGATGATCCATGCCATCAAGTTACCTGAGTTCCCACTGCAAAGCAGTCCCATCTGGCGAATGGCTGAAAGAGAAGCTACAGTTTAGATTCTGGACAAAGTGGAGAAGAGGAAGGAAGTTCCCCGTATTATGATGCCCACCAGAAAAGGTGGCTGCTGGAATGCCTAGGGGGCTCAGTCAGTTAAGCATCTGGCTCTTGATTTTGGCTCAGGTCGTGACCTCAGGTTCATGAGATTGAGCCCCAGATTGGACTCCAAGCTCAGTAGAGAGCTGCTTCAGGATTCTCTCTCTCACTCTGCCCCCCCTGCTCCTCTCTGTCAGACAAATAAATAAATCTTTAAAAAGAAAAGAAAAGGTGGCTGTTATCTTTTCAGCAACCTTTTATTTCACTGTACTTCCTCTAAGTTATGTGATGTCGGTCCATCCTTACCTAAAACGCCTCTGGTATGTGTTATGCATCTGCTCTTCCCCTTCTTCTTGGAACCTTACCAAGGGCCACGTAATAGCACGTGCTGGTCTCTGATAGAACATGACATCATGGAAAGAGGATTGTTGGGAAGATTTCTGTCCTTTCAGCATTTGTGTCACACGTGTTCATCAATTCTGGTGCCTTTTTTCATGGGGAGGTCTGTATGGACATGGACACATGGGGTCACAGACCCCTTATCAGAGTCACATCTAGAAGCTGGAAATGTAAATGTATAATGTTCCCCAACAGAGGCAGATGTACCAGACAGCCTAATTCTTCCCTGAGGATTGCCTCAATTGTAAAACATAAGGGAACTACCTGGACTTTTAAGTTGAAATAGAAATTTTATGTTAACTTGCTTAAAGTATTACAGGTGACCCAGCACATGACCTGAAATTAGAGAATGTTAAGCACATAAATGAAAATTAAACTCCTGAAGGATGGAGAGATAATGCAAGTGACTTTTCTATTTCAATTCTCCTCTGATTAAAGGTTTAAAGCAAAACAAAAAAAAAAGTAGTCAGCCAATAGTCTGCTCTGGAAATTGAGATTTTGCTTTCTTCTTCTTACTGGTGAGACTATGATGAGAATGCCGGGCCAACTGTGCCTTTCTAGCCTCACTTAGTAGGTTGGTGGTGCAACTGCTGCTTTCAATGCTCCAGGTTCTTCTGCCTCCACCAAACACGGCCCTTGGTGGTGCAACTGCTGCTTTCAGTGCTCCAGGTTCTTCTGCCTCCACCAAACACGGCCCTTGGAAAGAGTGCCCTTCACTGAGGAAACAGACTTTTAAAGGAATGACAGATGTGACAGTAAAAGGAAAGAATCTTCTTCTGTTTGATCTGTTTCTAGAAAGTCTCCAAACTAACTTTTAAAAAGTGCTAGACTTCCTCAAAAACCATATCTCTAATTCCCAGACTCTGAGAAAAAGAACTGGACCCTTGGTGGATGATTTTTTTTTTCCAGCCTCAGGGATGGTGCGGGCATATTCTGATTACTGATTGAACCAGCCTTCACTTCTCCAAACCTTGGCCTTTCAGTGTGCACAGAGCTCCTGATGCACAATTCTTATCCTCAAATAACATAGAAGATGCCATCAGGCCTTAGCACTGGTTGACGAGATATTCAAGACACCGTTCTTACAGGAAAAATATAGCAGTCTGTGTGAGTCACATAAGGGCTGCATAACTGGCTCTGAATTAAAATAGTTCTAAAGAGCTTTGTTGTGCAATATAATTAATATAGACTAGGTATTTGGGATTATGAAGTGATAATTAAGAAAGTATGAACTTTTTTTGCCATATGATGGGTAGAGAACAGTGCTTGTAAACAGTCTTTCTGTTAAAGGGCCGAGCAAGGAAAAATTTATGCAATGATTCTCAGAGAAAAATCTTGTGACCTAATAAGAGGTTTAAATTTATAATGTTCCATAAGTATAGTGAAATTATTGTGTTCACAGGAGAAAACCTACACTGTTGGACTTTTGTGTTTAGACAGAAGAGAAATAAAGCAAGCATAGACACACACTTGTGGCCTCATACTGTTAGTTACTCCTTCAGTCATTGCAAAAGGTGGAGTCACTGCAATTACCAGCATCCCTGAAGATCTACCTGAAGTTCCCCCCCATGGAAATAATCCCAGCTCCTGGTAGGAGAACTGTTTAGTGGATGTAGGCAGAGTTGTGAAGGAGAGGAGGTTTTCTACTTTGTGTAATAGTATGTCTCTTCATCTAGGTGCTTAGAGAAAAAGAGGCTAAGTATGTTTTGGACAAGTTAGATAGTTTGATTCAAAGGTAACTATCTGGGCAGCCCGGGTAGCTCAGTGGTTTAGCACCACCTTCAGCCCAGGGCGTGATCCTGGAGACCCGGGATCGAGTCCCACATCGGGCTCCCTGCATGGAGCCTGCTTCTCCCTCTGCCTCTCTCTCTATCTCTCATGAATAAATAAATAAAATCTTCAAAATAAAAAAGTAGTTATCTATAAAGAAAAAAAATTTATTTCTCCCCATGATGAGCAAATTGTAAGGGACTTAAATATTCTTTGGAAAATTACAACTGCAACTTTACCTAAGGAGAGCTGAAAATAATCTCTACTTCATTTAGGGTCATTAAAATTATTGGGATTATTCACTGCTAGTAAGAATTCACTTTCTAATATGAATTAATTAATGTTTTAGAAGCACCCTGAGCTCCTTAAAACCCCAGAACAGATACTTCCATGATAGCTGTGGGGTTAAGAAAAAAAAAAAAAAGGAAATGATCTTAAATAGCATTATTCCTAAAAGAATTAAACAGTAAGAAAATGAAACAATATATCCATTATTTAGGTAACTCCTTTGTGGCCACTGGACTTTATACAACTTGGGGAATATCTGGCTGGTGCTAACTTAATCCTGTTTAGACGAAGGGCATAGATAGAACTGTTGTTGGCATGAGGCATGTCCAAACTTGGTATGATGACATGTGGTCATATCAAAGGATCTGGGGAGATATAAAGGGGAACAATATTTCAAAATGAAAATAGCTACAAAAGGGCAGAGGTGGGCTTTTATTCTCAGTTCAGCTCTCCTCCACGGTACAGTGCATAACGCTGCCAAACACATAAACACACAAAGATTTGTGTGGAACTTTAAAGTTCCTAATGAGGAGCCAAGCAATAAGAATGGGTTAATAAACATCCCCCTGCTACAGTGAATATCCAACCAGGGTTGTATTTAAGTCACTGTCTCTGAAACTTCCACATCCCAAGAGGCTGCCTCTTGCAAGGCTTCCAAGATGGTTACTGTGCAATCTGAGATTGATGGTGATAGATAAGAACCTGCCAGAGAGGTTTTTACCACATCCAAGTTTGCAATTAATCAGACCTCTTTCCAGCCTTCACAATTATTTCAGCAAAGGAAGCAATTAAGAAAAATAGTCTTCTTTTGTAGAGGGTTTTAAACCACACCAGCAGCCACATTCATAGGTCAGCGAGACCAATATTGTTCTATTTATCCAAATACCTTTCAAAAAAGGAACAACTACAAGGGCCGCATGACTTTTCCTTCTATTTTTCAAAAATAATTCTATCACATTAAAACAAATATCTATTTTTTTCTTAAATGAGGAATTTTTCCTACCACAATTAAAAACAAGTAGTTATTCTTTTCATGTAGTGAACTTTGCAAAAAAAAAAAGAAAGAAAGAAAAAACAGATTGAAAAGAAAATTTTCTGTTGCACCAATGAAGTAAAATGTGTGCATACATGCATATGTATGCATGAATTATGAATACACTACACTATAAATATAACACATTAGTGCCAGCATGAAGCACAAAGGTAGCACAATTTTATGGTCTCAAAATCCTGATTAGCATAAAAGGCATAACATTGTGATCAAATAATTATTGATTAACACAAAGACAGAGAAGCCAGATGTGTTGAATGAGCTTGGTAATTAACTAAGTAAACTACAGGTGTTTAAAATTCATAGATTACAAATGCAAGGTATACTTGTTTTTAAAAAAATCATCTGTTAGCAAATTTTAGTGTAGTCAGGTGCAGCAATTACATACCACAAATGTCAATATCTGTGAATGTACATTATACCTTCACAAATAATTAATATTTGAATTGTTTTCAGTGCTTAAGTCTTCTGATGCTTTTGGAGGGCTGTTTTTACAGAGGCATCCCTGGTTCTGCCCAATTGGCCTGATCCACATCGAAAGTAGACAAACTAATATATAGGAATATGTGACTAATAAATTGATAACTAAAAATTAAATACAAATAGGATTAGGGGAACTTGCCTTTTTTTTTTATTCATGAGAGACACAGAGAGAGGCAGAGACATAGACAGATGGAGAGGAAGGCTCCCTCTGGGGAGCCTGATGCAGAACTCAATCCCATGACTCCGGGATCATGACCTGAGCCAAATGCAGATGCTCAATCACTGAGCCACCTAGGTACCCTGGAAACTTAACATGTAAAAGAAAAATGAAAGTTCTTTTGCAAATTGTAGGTTTTTGTTAACTTCTCCCTCTCCCATTCACAGTGGCCCTACAGTAAAAGTGGCATCATTTACATCATCTTTTTTAAAGGAATTAATGATTTCTTCAGTCATTATTTGTAAGCTGCAAGTTTTTGTTTGATTCCTTCTAATAGCATCAAAAGCACACACAAACGAATTTAAGGAAGGAAATTAGGTCTTTGGCCATGGTTCTTTTTTTAAAAAAAAGATTTTACTTATTTATTTGAGGAAGAGACTGCAGAGAACACAAGTGGAGGGGGGTGTAGAGAGAGAGGGAGAGCAAGTAGCCAGATGTGGGGCTTGATCCCAGAACCCTGAGATCATGATCTGAGCTGAAGGCAGATGCTTAACTGACTGAGCCACCCAGGTGCCCCAGCAGCCATGGTTCTTTTCCTCCTACTTTTGCACAGTGTCTCAATTATTTTAATTACACATGAGAAAGATTATTGATCATCTGTACACTACCTTTCTTAAGAAATGCATTTGAGGGGCACCTGGGTAGCTCACTTGGCTGGGCATCGGATTCTTGATTTCAGCCCAGGTCTTGATCACGGGGTCGTGAGATCAAACCCTGCATTGTCTGCTTGTGATTCTATCCCTCTGCCCCTTCCTCTGCTTGCACACACACAATCTCACACTCTCCCTCTCTCTCTCAAATAAATAAATAAATCTTTTTAAAAAAATGCATTTCTAGAACTTATGTCAATTCCAAAATGAATGAAACAGGGAAGTATGAATTTGAAAAATCCTGCAACTCCAACTTTCTTGTATAGAAAAAAAAAAAAGGTTATGAAGCTTTAGAAGAAACTCTGTGGTTTTCCAGCACTTTGTAATTGCTGACTATAGAGACAATCCCTCTCCCCTGCCATTCTACGCATGCTCACCATCCCAACCTCCATCACATAGCTGAGTCCTGCCGTTCTTAGGACTCCATAGAAATGGAATCATGAAGTATATGCTCTATTGAGAGCCTGATCTCCTTCAGTTGACATCATGTCGGTGAGATTGAATTATGTCCTTGTGAGTATCAGCAGTTCATTTGTTTTTGTTGTTGTGTGGCTTCCATTGTATGAACATACCACGTTTCTTTATCTATTCTATTGCTGATGGATATTTGGGGCGCTTTCAGACTTTGGCTACAAAGAGATGCCTAGATTTTCATATGGGTTGTTGGTAGGTATATGCATTCATCTCTCCTGGCTACATATTCAGGAGTGGAAACAGTAGATCATAAGGCATACACTTTTCTAGCTCACTGGGGATACAAGACTCTATCCAAAGTAGCTGCACAAATACACACTCCCACTAAGCAACGTAAGAGGCACTTTGATGGATATGTGGTTGCTTTCTGTTTTTTTTAAAGTTTTCTCAATTCTCAGCTGAAATTGTGACACAAACACCTAGCAATTAGATTTGTTCAGTCTTTTGATTAAAAATATATATATTGAGCTGTTGGCATGGGAAAACAGTGTTGATTATATTGGGTTTATCATCTTGTAGGTGAGTCAGAAAATTGACTATAACAAAAGAATGAGTCTTCATTACCCAAATAAAGATATAAAATTAGGTGGAAGAACTAGGCACTTGGGAACACATAGAAGAGTTATATTGGCCCAGACTTTCCAGGGGC
The DNA here is from genome assembly GCF_018345385.1 of Vulpes lagopus. NCBI lineage: Eukaryota > Metazoa > Chordata > Mammalia > Carnivora > Canidae > Vulpes > Vulpes lagopus. Next base: position 67,380,000 of record NC_054832.1, on the reverse strand, counting down.
CAGGGATGATTTTTCTCTGCTGAAACCTAAAAATAAATGGGACTTGGCCAGGTACCCAGGTTGGGGAAGGGCAGATTTCAGGGACAGGAAAGCAGATGGAGGGGGAGAGTGAAAGATGATATTCTATGAAAGGGGATTAGGGTGTGTGGAGACCACGTTAGACAGAACAGTTCAAGGGGAATAGGAAGCAGGTCAGTAAGGCTAGAGCACGATTGTGAAGGGAAGGACAAGGAATCTGCAGAAATGATTAGAGGCAGGGGAGATAAAGACTTGTCAAATGGGGCACCTGGGTGGTTCAGTGGTTGAGCGTCTGTCTTCAGTTCAGGTCATGATCCAGGAGTCCTGGGATTGAGTCCTGCATTAGGGTCCCCACAGGGAACCTGCTTCTCCCTCTGCCTATATCTCTGCCTCTCTTGCAGTATCTCTTACGGATAAGTAAATGGAATTAAAAAAAAAATGACCTCTCAAGTTGTCCCAAGAAGTTAACCTTTTATCTTTGGGCAGTGGGAAATCCTTGAGGTGTTTTAAGCAACTAGTGACACATTTGGGTCTAAAAAATACTGTTCTGGCTATAATAAAGAAAATAAAAATAAATTTGAGGAGAACAAGAGATGCCAGGAGGTGTATTTAGAGGTCATTGCAGTTGTCCCAAAAAAAACAGTGGTTGGACAGTCTAGGATAGCGGCAACTGGAATGGAGAGAAATAGAATATTGTTAAAATTTGTATATTCAAGCAGTATGTAATACTTAATAAAGCGTAATGACATAATCAAAATGACCAAATACTCATGTTATCACCAATGAAATAAAGACAAAACTTTTTCAACACAGTTAAACCCTTCGTTTACTGTTCCCTGATCCCTTTTTCACTCTATATTCTGCATTTGTTATATTTATATATTTATTTAAAGTATTACTATACATGTATATATACATTCCTAAAAAAATACATAGTGTTATTGTGTGACTTTTTAAACTGTATATAACTGAGGTCATACACTACTTTGTCCACAACTTGATTCTTTTTGTGAACATTATGTTCAGGAGATCCATCATTTTTAATATACATAAGCTTACTTAATTTATTTCTACTTCACAAAGCATGTGATTGCATGAATACTACTTTATTAATTTCTGATAGACATTTAGGTTGTTCTCAACTTTTTACTGTTGCAACCAATGCTGCTAAGAACACTCATATGTACAGGTAGATATGTGAGCTAAGATAAAGGCAGAGGGGTAAAATCACAGAATCGAGAGGCATTCCCATTTTAAACTTCTTGATGTTTCCACACTATTCTGTAAAAGACTGGAGCTTATCCTGCATATGAGTGGCCACCAAGCCACACCTGGACAATGACAAGTCATATTAAGCTTGGTCATTTTCACCAGGATACTGTTAATTTTGTTAGAGATTTTTAAAGAATATAATTTGTGCTTTGTTATTCCTCTCTGTTGGATCTTTGATTTCTTTTTAATTGATTTCTGCTGTTAAATATTTCTGTATCCGTATTTTATTCTTTTTAAATACCACTCATCTTGAAACACGAAATGTACTATATTTTTTGTTATATTTACCTCTATCTTCCATACAAGAATGTTAGCTCCAATGGAGCAGGAATTTTTGTCTGTTTTGTTCATGGATTAATCCAGAACCCAGAATAGCTTAGGCACATAACAAATGTTTGTTAATTAAATATATATCTATTCATCTTTTCTTCCAACATTTTTAGCTTTAACTTGTTATTCTTTTCAAACTTTTAAACTGGACACTTAGGTCATTTATTTTCAGCCTTTCTTCTTTTTCTACTATAAATATTTAATGCTATAAATTTTTCCCTGAATATCATTTTATGTACATTTCATAAGTTCCAAAATGTGATATATTTATTGTTATTATTATTCTCTAAGTATTTTTGACACTCAAAGGAAATTTATATATGATGTTCTTTGGCACTACATGGATTAACTGTTTACCTAATTTTGTTGTTGTTGTTTACCTAATTTTTTAATAACCAATTGCTAATCCTTATAAGCATCAAACAATTCTGTTAAAATTAGGGGAAAAAAATTTAAAATTGTTTTGTTTCTTCTATCTTTATTGCCTGACACTCTTCAGTAATATAGAGCTTTAGTTTACAAACTTGGTTAACTTGGTATAGAATTCCTACTGGAAAAAAGCAAAATAAATGCTTAATTCTTTCTCTTTAATTACTCATTTTTCAAGTGTGGTTATCTTTTTTAATTAACAAACTTTCTTCAGAGCAGTTAACAGCAAAATTGAGCAGAAAGCACATATGTCTTGTTTAGTAGGTGCTTTAAATACTAACAATGAGTTTTTCTGCCTTTCCTTATTGATCATTGTGGAGTCACAGATTTTCAGTGATTCAGTGTGTTTGGTCGGCCTCAATTATGATTCTTTCTAGTGCTCAAATTATTACAACTTCAGCCAGACAGACCCTTCATATTGGTTCCTACATCCTTTTGACATGACTTACTGATTTTTTAAAATTGTCTTACTTTCTAGCACAAAATACATTTCACAGTCTCCTTGTTCCCTCCTTGTGCCAACACTGGATTTAGCATTTCTCCACGGGATAACCTCTGTTCTTATTACTGAGTGTGAACCAGCAGTGTTTGTTGCTACTGGAGTGACATTGCTTCTAGGCCATTTCAGTGGACAGAGATCACACTCACACACGCATACATTCTACATACCACTTTTACCCTCACGTCAGCTTCCCTCTAGCTGTCAGATCCTTCAGTCAGCACCTGGAGTTTGAAATCATTTTGCCATCATGCGATCTTTGCACTTGCAGTTCTATCAGCCTGCAACACTTTCTCCAGATCTTCACATGTCTACTTCTTTCTCATCTAACAGATCTTAGCCCAAATATCCACTGTGGGAGAAGCTTTCTCTGGCCACCTTGCATACAGTAACTTCTTTCCACATCCAAGCCTCTCCAGCACATAATCTCCTTTATATTAGTTTTTACAATGTATACTCATTTTTGCCTACTTCTTTGTTTACTTAATTACCTTATCCTATCCACCAGAATATATGTTCCATGAGGGCAGGGATAAGATCCCTTATATTCAATATTACATCCTTATGCATAGCTCATATTAGAAACTCTGTAAATACCTGTTGAATGGACAGATGAGACTTCCTTGCTTCCTGTAGCTGTTCAATCCAGAGAATGAAGCCCCAGAATGAAAACAAGAGGCTTGATTACTTTTAGTTCTGCCTTTGGCCTATGACCAATGGTACAGAATTGAAAAATCCCAGGAATACCTAGATGTAGAGATGGGAAACAGGAAGTCAGAATGATCAGTGGCCACTTATTCTACAGACTCCTCTTTTCTTTTAGTTTTTTAATTTGAGTGTAGTTGATACACAATATTACATTAGTTTCAGGTGTACAACATGGTGATTGAACAAATTTATGCATTATGTTGTGCTCCCAAGTGTAACTAGCAGTGGTCATCATACAACACTACTACAATATCATTGATTATATTCCTTATGCAGTGCCTTTTATTCTTGTGACTTACTCATTTCATAACTGGAAACCTGTACCTCCCACTCTCTTTTATCCATTTTGCCCTCCCCCCATCACCACTCTCTGCCAACCATCACTTTGTTCTCTGTATTTATAGGTGCAGACTGCTCTTTACATTCAGAACCAGTGGCACAAACCTAAGTGATTATGACTCATCCATGGCTTGTACTAAGGATTCTTTAAGAAAGCACCAACAAATGGCAGATGCTTCTTGATGGAAGTTTGAATGAATATCTCTTAAACCTATCTTTAAGGAAAACAATATATAATTGTTGATATATTTGAACTGGTTCCAAATCTTCGTATTATGTGCTCCAAACACTTATATCTCACTGCCAAGCACTGTGTTTACCCTTTATTCTATGGACCTACAGTACCCTCTGAAATGTTTAGTGCTTTGATGGAAAAAATAATAACTAGAAATGTGAGAAAGTTGTTTTAACTTGTCTAATTCATATTCTGAGATGAACAAATATTTCAAAAGAAGTTTCAACTGACATGAATTGTATCATATAAATATAAGCCCAATGCTAACTCTTTAAAATTGCGCAAAATCTATTTTGTTAAATAAATGTCCACTTCCAGATGGGCTGGCTTATGATAAGACATAGTAAAAAGACAAAGAAAGTGGATAACCATATAAAAGTAGATTCAATGACTTTGAGTCACAACTAAGGAAACAGGGGGAAAAAAAAGAATATTATTAGCAGTTGAGAATCCATTTCTAGAAGTAGAGAGGATTAGCTACAGTTTAATCAGACATACCAAGAAAAGCGGATGAGTGAAAGTACATATAAGAATAAGACACTCTCTCTCTCTCTCTGTGACTATCATAAATAAATAAAAATTTAAAAAAAAAAAAAGGGGGATCCCTGGGTGGCGCAGTGGTTTGGCGCTTGCCTTTGGCCCAGGGCGCGATCCTGGAGACCCGGGATCGAGTCCCACGTCGGGCTCCCGGTGCATGGAGCCTGCTTCTCCCTCTGCCTGTGTCTCTGCCTCTCTCTCTCTCTCTCTGTGACTATCATAAATAAATAAAAATTAAAAAAAAAAATAAGAATAAGACAGACACTAACTCCTTGATTAATCAGAAATTATATTGTGGTATACTATAAAAGAAGTGAATATTGAGTTGACTCGAGTACTGTGGGTATACTTACTGTGAATGGGATGTAGGCAGGCATCTCCACCTACTCAGTTAAGAATATTTCAAAGAGGGCAGCCCTGGTGGCTCAGCAGTGTAGCATCGCCTTCAGCCCGGGGTGTGATCCTGGAGACCCGGGATCGAGTCCCGCATCAGGCTCCTTGCATGGAGCCTGCTTCTCCCTCTGCCTGTGTCTCTCCCTCTCTCTTGCTCATGAATAAATAAATAAAATTTTTTAAAAAAAAGAATATTTCAAAGAATTCTGGAAATTCCTTTTTTGTTTAATTCAAGTGTTTGAAGAAAACAGGAACAAGTTTGGATTTACAGTAGAGAGATCAAAGAACTTTTAAACATTTAATACTTGCTTAAATAGATACCTGGGGAAAGCAGGTATTCTGGAATAATTTTCTTTTAAGTCATAATGTGAGTGTGAGCAGATAGAGCTAACGTGTGGCTCTCCATGCACTGACTGATGTTCTCCTTGCTCATCCTTGAAGCTACCACCCTGTGTTCTCACTACCTTGACTTTCAAAGTTCATGAAGAAGGACACCAAAGTCTCTCTTTTCAGTCTCGTCCATTCCTTGTAATCCAGTTTTTCACTCACAATACTCTGCTGGTATTGCATTTTTAAAAAGATTTTATTTATTTATTTATTTATTTATTTATTTATTTATTTATTTGACAGAGAGAGAGAGAGAGAGAACACAAGCAGGGGGAGTGGCAGAGGGAGAGGGAGAAGCAGGCTCCCTGCAGAGTAAGGAGCCCACTGGACCCTGAGATGATGGCCTGAGCCAAAGGCAGATGCTTAATTGACTAAGCCACGCGAGTGCTCCATCCTGGTATTGCATTTTATAAACTCTCCCTGCCCAACCAGTCATCAAATTCAGTGATCCTTTTTTATTACCAGGCTTTGAGTCTATGGCATTCCCACCTTACCTGATTCTCTCTTCTGTTGGCTTTGACGTGCTCTTTCAGGCTGTCCTCATGCCTCCCAAACCCTTCTGCTTTGGTTTCATGTTTTCCTCTCCCTCCTTGCTTTCTTCTTCTTTGTTCTCCAAACTGTCCCTTGGTAATCACTGACACTTGCATAAATACAAATATCAGTCTTTTTATCTTTTAAATTCTAAAGAAAATGACAAAAATCCCCGTTGCCAATTTTCTTAACCATGATGTGCTTAAATCATCACGTAATATTCTAACTCCAAGAGGTGAAAGGGAAGTGACATTGGAGGTACTTGAAATTATTTTGAAGATCACGCTGTTGATCTATGGTTTAGCATTAACCCATATATTTCAAAACTACAGGCTTTGATGTGGTAACAAAAAGCTGCAACAAAGTAAGTGATCTGTATTTATTTTTCTTTATAAAAAAACATTGTTACAGTTTTCTGTGCTGCATTTCCTCTGATGTGCCTCCTACAGGAAACTGAATTATCGAGTGCTAAGGTTTATTTGTTTTTTTTGTGTTTTTTTTGTTTGTTTTTAATGTTTGAAATCTAGCTATTGAAAGGAATGGAAATCAGACACAAAATTGCAATACAATTTTATACCAAATATAAGTTGGAAGTTTAAACTTTAAGTATAATTTGATATTACCGATGTTCTCATTCAAATTTTAATACAGTCATTGCAAAAAACAGTACAGTTTATAAATATTTATAGTGCCAACAAATTAAGTGAGAACTACGCAGAGGGATTTTATTAGTGTAACAAATAAATATCATGAGTTCATAAATTTACTTTTGTTTTATTTGTGTAATATAAATTTTAGTCCAAGTCATATTGGAAGGAATTTAGAGTCCAGCAACAGAAAAGGCCACTGGGTAAGAAGGCTTAAAGAGTAGAAATCGCTATGACTTTTGAGATCGTGCCAGTTCATCCTGAACCTAATGAATTCTATTAAAACAGGAAATAATAGTTTTTCGGTTGTGATCAGGACTAACTGTAAGAGATTAAATCTGATGGTCAGGAAAGGGAGCAGTCAGTGTGCAGTTTGCCTGCAGGTAAATTGCCTTGTGTTAAACGGAACTCACTAGCTAAAGCAATTATTTTTCTATAATATTCTCCCTTCAGAGGGCACTGCAAATGATACAGGTGGCAAACCAAGAACAAACAAAAAAAAGATGTAAAATACTTTAGTATCAATAAAGTGATGTAACTGTGAAGGTAACTGAATGATACGTGTAACAAACCAACAACCCAAAAAAGGGGAAAAAAAAGTTGTAAAATGTTTTAATAGTGAGATAATCTGAGGTATATTTACAATAGTAGTTTTGTTACCAACCAGGATCCTTGGGCTCTCCAAGTAATAGAAATTGACCAGAGGCCAAGCAGGAAGTTCCGGGCAAGGCTTTATATTGGGGCTTATACCCCAGCCCAAGGGAGACAGCAGAAAAAGTGTCCTTCAGACTGGGTTTCAGAACAAAGGCCAGGAAAATTTTTTTAAGGAGCTGAGACAGGAAAAGACTGACATTCAAGCATGTAGAGATGGGAATTTCTTGGCGCCTGCACACTTGCACGTGCCATGATCTCATGCTTCTTCACTCATCATATGTCTAATAAGCATGTTAACCCCCCCACACACACATGATTTTTAGCATCTTACAAGGGGAAGGGGAAAGTTCAGTGCTGGGGCCCACCTTGCCACAGACTGGTTTGGTCTTCACCAATCTCCCAGTGGAGTCTCTCCTTTGGTGAACATCCTGCTTCCTCATTCTTACCAGATAAGCTACTCAAGAGGTATAGTTTCCACTATTGAGAAATGCTGGATTTCATGGGCAGGGTTGCCCTGTCTCAATTTTAATTCCTTGAGTCGAGGAGAACCTAAAACTGCAGAGTAGCTTTGCCTACTCAGATGAACTGGATGCACTTCTTACCTCATGGTTCGTGTTCATATACAGCAGAGAATAACAGGGGAGAGTTTGCCCATTGTCCTTACTCAAAGAGGTCTCACACTGGTTGTTTTCAGCCCCCATCATATATATGGAAGGGCTTTCTGTCTCTTTTTCCTTTAATATTTTATTTAAAAGCAATTTGCCAATACATAGTATAACACCCAGTGCTCATCCCATCAAGTGAAGGGCTTTCCATTTCATACCAGGTGCCTCTGTGTTTTCACAGTTCCAAAAATCAATTTCTGGTCCTTAGAATTTCCCTGTGCCATTGAGATAGGGACTGTCCTCATCTCACTGAGGTAGCGATGAGCATCATTTGTGTTGTATTAGGCAGCCCCTGGGCTTCTGAGCCAAGACCACCACCCCTTGGCAGTAGTGACACCAGAGCTTGCTCACTGGGAAATCCAGAAAGGCTGACCCTGCTCCTGTGGCTTCCCTGCAGGTGCAGTGTCCTAGTCCTTGGGCCCTCTTGCCCTCTCTCCATCATCACACTTCCTCCTTCTGGCTCCACCCTGCAGCTGCAATTTTTAGTTTTTTTGTGAGGCTATTTGTGAGCCTGGCTCTTCATCTATGCTTTTCAATCTATTGTTAAGGGAAAAACAGTATGATCTTAGTTGTACAAGGCTGACATTCCCCCCAAATTACTAAAACGCATCTTTTGAGGATTAAACACCTGGGCTGTTGTTTCTGCTAAGAACTCCTGAAAGCTATTTTGATATGTAAATATCAAGGATTGCCTTCTTTGTTCTTTTGCTGGAGCTGTCAGTGGTATTTTCTGGAAACAATTGAGGAGAAAGGACCCAGGCACCCAGGCGGACCAAATAAGCAATTTTTAAAATTTATTCATTAAATTGGACAATTTATTTTACCTTTCTGTGACTTTATTTCCTTACCTGTGTTAGTTTCTTATGGCTGCTGTATAACAAGATACTACAAACCTGAGGTCTTAATAGAAACTTATTCTCACAGATCTGGAGGCCAGGAGTCTGAGATCTGTTTCACTGCTCTGAAATCAAGGTGTTGACAGGGCCATGCTCCCTCTGGAGCTCTAGAACAGAATCCTTCCTTGTCTCTTCCACCTTCTAATGGCTGCCAACTTTCCCGGGCTTTTGGCCACATCACTCCACTCTCGGCCTCCATGGTCTCATTGCCTTCTCCTCTTTTTCTTTGTGTCTCATCTCCCTATGACTCCTTTTCATATGGATACATGTGATTGCATTTAGGGCCCACTCAGAGAATCCAAAGAAGGTCAGATTTACAGGTTCCAGGAAGTAGGACCTGAATGTCTTTTGGGAGGACTATTATTCAGCCTATTATAAATTGGGTTAGTAATAGTACTTGCATGAACATTAAAGGATATAATATATGAAAAAGCACTTAGAACTATGTCTAACATGCAAAAAAGCACTCATTATATGTTAGACCGTGATGGTGATCCCAAGGATGATGAATAGGAAAATGCAGACAACAAGTTTCAAAATGAACAAAGTAATTTTTTAAATGAACATACATAAATGGTCTTGTCTCTGGATTTTTGATGTGCACTAATCTTAAATTGTTACTCTTCAAAGGACTTTATCTCTATATTAAACTATTATAATCCAATAGTTTAGATATAAGGTATAAAGAGCCATTTGTGGTTCTGCCTTTTGTTATTTTTCACTTGAAATTTAAATCATTTCAATAATTTTGTTCATCCTAAATTCTTCCTAAGGTTGAAAATCAAAGATGTGCTATGATAGGCTTGTCTTCTTGTGTTCTCTTGTCTTCTGCCCACCTAGGATACAGATCTGATGACATTCAACATTTCTGTACACCGGTCATGGTGGCGGGAGCATGGGCCTGGTTGTGTCCGAAGAGTGCTGCCTCCGTCAGCCCACGGCATGATGGATGACTACACATATGTCTCCGTCACAGGCTGCTTTGTTGACTTCCAGTACCTAGAGGTCATCCACAGTGCTGTCCAGATACTACTCTCTGTAAGTAGCATATTTGTATTGTTGCCTAATCAAGACTCTCCTTTATGGGCATTTTGTAAGTAAACCTTTTGTCCACATCCATCTGGTAGATTATGCCTTAAATAAGCACATGGGGAACATCCTTTAAATAATGGAAATAGTAGCAGGTATGCTAATATCAGCTATACTCAATGAGGCTACATCTTTTACTCTTGGTATCCAGGTACTTTGTTTTAGAACTAGTTAGTGATTATAGTTTCTAACTTAATACAGAATACACACCATTCAATGAAATAGCATCGCTGTCCCCCAGAAATAGCCTTGTACATTCTCTACTTTGGGCTCTTCTACTTACACTTCTGCTACTACTTCTACTTCCAAAGCATTCTTACTAATGCGCATTAATTCCAGAGATAGAAGGATGCAAACACACCCAATGGCCTGTTCAATTTACTAAGCCTCATATTTCAAATAATAAATCCTTAAAAAACAAATCCCACCAAAGAGTTTTCCACATTATGTTGCCTAAAATCTGGTGTCAAGACACACTTCCATATAAAGGAGCATAGAGAAGAAATGGCTTGAATGGACCACATAAGGTTCATGTGCTAGGAATCTGTTCATTTTTTTTTCTACCAGATTGTCCCACCCACAATTTGATTAGAGCGTAAAGTGGAATTAACTTAGGATATATACCATTATCAAGAATGATGTTCCTTTAAGATCCAACAAGGACTTGGAATGTTATTTGAATCAATATGTAATAAAGCCATTTTTAATCACACTTTTCATATAAACCAACCATCTCTCTCAGTCCTCTGTCCAAATGGTTAGAGGTCGAGTCAGAAAAAAAAAGATACAGGCTCAATAGTAAATAAATAGACAACAGAAATTTAAGAGGTGTGTGTCAGGGGCAGCCCGGGTGGCTCGGTGGTTTAGCCCAGGGAATGATCCTGGAGACCCGGGATCAAGTTCCACGTCGGACTACCTGCATGCAGCCTGCTTCCCCCTCTGCCTCTGTCTCTGCCTCTCTCTCTCTCTCTCTCTGTCTGTCTGTCTCTCTCTCTCTCTGTCTCTCATGAATAAATAAATAAAATATTTAAAAAAAAGGAGGTGTGTGTCAGTTAAGAATGTACCTTGGAATTATTTCTAGAAAGAAGGTTGAAAAACCCTTGCTAGCACTTACTATATCGATTATCTACTGCTGCATAACACACCACTCCAAAATGGAATTACTTTGAGCAATATAAATGTATTGCTTAGAGTTCTGTGGATCAGGAATTTGAGCAGGGTTCAGCTGAGTATCCTTCTGCTACACATGATATGGTCCAAGGTCACTCATATGTACCTTTTAACCAGGAGCTCTGCTGGTGCTAGAATCTCTAAGAAGACCTCACTTATATGTCTGGTGCTAGCTATTGGACCATTCTCCTCCATATGGCTTGTCTTTTTGCAGAAACTTGACAGGCTTTCTTATAGCAAGGCAGCTAGGTTCCAAGAGAAGACCAACATGTAAGTGTTTATGCAGCTTCTACTTGAGTAATGCTTATTATTGTTCCATGGACTATAGCAAGCCATATGACCAAGCCCAAGTTGAATGTAGGGGGGTTGTTATGGAAAAGGAGCCATGGCTCAGTTGGGGCTGCCCATGTAGCAGTCTTACCTCACTTGCATAATGTATGAATTATTGTTCTTTAACCTGCGTATTCAAGTTTTTAAAAAGTGTTTTAGAGCATTTGAAATATAATTCTCTGGAAGGAATAAAGATTAGAATAAAAAATCAAAGAGAGGATTGTTTAGGATTCTAGTTCAATGAAAGACAAATTCTGCACTAAATAAAAAAGAAAGAAGTTGGGCCATGAGACTTAGGAATTTTCTGAGATGTAACAGGAAATCTGATTATTCATGGTTTTCATATATTGCCAATTGTCAATAGATGCTTATCATCTTTTCCTATTTCCTGGTAATTCTTTAATTTCCCAGTGGTTGCATATGAAACTGTGGTAAATATATATGTTTAAGTCATTGTTTTAAAAAAATATGGAGACAATTTTTTTCTTAAAAATTTTCACACTATTTTAAGGTAAATGAGTACTCTTTAATTATATATTAGATTCTAAAGGTTTTTATTATTTTTTGATTCCGAAGCATTTTTCTAGAATCTTTCATATCTGGACAGATCTCCCTCCTTTTAAAAAATTATTCATAGTAAATTGCTAACCACTTTGTGGAATGATAGCATAATGTTTAAATTTTTTAGAATGCAGCAGAATAGTGTGGAATCAGAAAGTCATTTTGCCATATCAAATGAATGGCAAGGTTACAGTATTTATTTGATAAGAGACTGAACTGGCACATAAAAACACACACTAAGGAGAAATACTAAATAAAATAAAATATATGTTGCCACCTCAAAGTACTCCTCAGTTATACATTAATTCCTTGACATATTTGTTTAGGGAACATTCAAAACTGTCCACCTGCATATATAGACCTGACTGTACTAGTCAGCCTTCCAACAATAAAAGAATTAGTTGCTTGTCTCTGACTTTTCTTGGGTAATACACCTGTGAGACAAGATTTCCAATATTTTATCTTTTTATATTAAAATAGAATATACTCTGAAATTGTTTCACAATTGTCAAATTATTTATTATTGCATGGTTACATGGGCTTTTTGTATTTTCCACTTATTTCTTAAAAATATGTTTATAATTATTAGAATTGCAATTTTTAATGTGATGACATGGGAATACTTGCGGTAGCAGTTGCCTAACATGTGCTGAAATGTCTGTCTTATTCCTGAAAAGCGGGGTGATGGTTGCAGCCTATGCTGCATGGGCACCAACTTTGCAAACAGATAAAGGGCTTTGAGATGGCATTAGGGGCACAGAGAGATCTAGAAAGATGCAGGGAGAGGCCAATGGAGGTGGGCAGGATTATGGAGAGCTGTCTCAGGGTTCAAAGGCAGCAGCTCTCTGGCAAGTGAGAGGGAAGTATTTAAATGATATGCCCATGATACAGCTCTGCTCTGCTGATGAATCTTGCCTGTACAATTGTTCCACCTGAGAGTAGAGCTTGGAACTGAAAAAAATGAAATCCCAGTCATAACTATCTATAGGGACTATGTACAAGCTTGACAAAAACAAACCAACACCTCTTTCTACCCCCTGCGGTGGGCCTGGGTGCGCCGTCCCTGACTCGGGCCTCCCTCCGACCGGGACCTCTCCCAGGGTGCTCCCCCATTAAAGCACCCTTGAACCTACAAAAAAAAAACCAACAAAAAATAGCAGAATTCGGAAAGAGGGCAATGGCCTGGTATCCCCTGTGGGACCACGTGCCCAGCTCAACTGGCCCCAGCACAGGAGCTCTGGCCTCCACCCTGGGCCAATGCCACTGTCTCTGCAGAGCAGCAGCCTGCCTTGGGCTTCCCTCCCAGGCACCCAGGATGAGCAGAAGAGAGAAAGTGGAAGGCAGAGAAGAGGTTCCTATCACCCAGATCTCACCAAAGCCTGTAGCTTTGGGGCTCCTGCAAATTTTTAACCCCACCAAGTTAAACTTTAATGTAGAATCCAAAGAAAAACTGGACAGTATTAGGAAAGAAACAAAATCAAATCCATGGAGGAGATGACAAGTCAAGTGTGCTAGCTATGGTTCAAGCTGTTAGTCCCTCCTCTCTGTGAGCATAGACTTTGGTTCATATGCTCATCATTTCTACCGGAAGGATGGCCAGTAACTTCCTAAATAGTCTTCCTGGCCCCAGTTCTGCCTCACCCATCACATGGATACTTGCTTCCCTTGGGGGCAGGAATGATTACAAAGTGCCAATCTGATCACTCACTTTTCTTCTGATCACCAGCCAAAGATTCCCATTACCTTCAAGATGAAATCTGAATTAATATCTTGTTACATGAGGACTTCAGGACCTGCCCCCTGTAGGATTCCCATACTCATCTCCCAACACTCCCCTAAAGTAGCCCACCTGCCATCTTCACAGAACATGATAGGTTTGCAAGCATGGCAGGTGTCCCAGCATGCAACACTGTGCTTGGAATGCCTCTCCACCCACCTTCCTCCCTCTCAGGTCTCCAGCCACCTGGCCACAGTCCACTAGTAGATACCCTTTCCCCCAAAGTTTCAGGATATGTTAATTTTTTAAATAGATAATACATTCACTCAGTCCAAAAACATAAAAAGGTATATAGTGAAAGTACTCCCTCTTACCTTTGTGCACCCCTTTGCCTGGTTTCCTCATCTCTGCTCCCCAATGGGCAACCACTTTTGTTTTGTTTGTTTTTTAATGCTATGCACGTGATTCCAAAGTGTCTATGTGAAATTCAAGAAAATGTGATTATCTTCCTTGCCCCCCACAAAAGACAGCATATGACATGTACTCTTCTGATGTCTTCCTTTTTTCTACTTATCATATATTTTGGAGCTATTTCTGTATCAGAACATCAGTGGTTCATTGTTTATTTAATGCCCCCCCCCATTGATGAAAATTTAAATTGTTAACCTCATCTGAATATAATGATGTTGGATGTATAGAACATAAATATCACATAGCTAACATAATATATAATAAATGATATAATATAATACCAATTATCATAGTTATATGTTATTAACTATTATGCATAGCGTTAAACTAAATAATTGTGTGCATGCACCAGTAAGAACATTTCCCAAACCTGCCCTGCTCACTCACTTCAAGTGTAGTAGATGGCCTATCATGAGAGAAGTTTTATAATCACTGAGTCTCTGGTCTGTCTACCAGAATGAAAGCCCCTTGAAGACTAGAGTTGTGCCCTTTTCCACTTGTTCATTTCTGTAGTACCAGGGAGTAGCTGAGTGATGACACGTGAATACTTGGTGAATGAACAAATGGCCAAGAAACAAGAGATTCAAAGTCTGACATGGTAAACACAAAAGGAAGAATCCACTTGACCCAAAATGGCAGGAATGTGCACTGACAAAATGCAAGAGGCAGGATGAACTTGAACTTCATCTGGGGAACGAAGGGCATGTATGCAAAATGTTCAGCACAGTGCATAACACAGAGGCTCTCAGTAAATATTAGCTTTGTATTGCTATTACTGAGTTCCTACTACAATTGCTCCATACCCTTCCCTTTCCTATGCAAGCTGGTCCTTGTTCAAAAGCCATCCTGATAGACTGTATCTACTGAACTCCTAGGTCTTTAATCCCACACCTGACACCCATTTCCTGCATGAAAAAATGTCATTTCTATGATCTTCATAGGACACTCAATCATAAATTTTTATTCTGAGGAGTGAAAATTTATTTAACATGTATTTATTTTCCTCATTCTGGTTTCCTAAAGCCCTTCCCTATCCATGCTGCTTGAGAGCACTTGGCTGACCGAATAAACTCCTATTTTCATGAAAAATTTCAGAATTATTTATCATAGTGAAACCATGATTGAGGTAGTAAGTTAAAGGCCAGTAGCAAGCTCCCAAATGCTGTGGCTTTGACTCCTTATTTACCCTGTATCCCTAATGCCTACGGCTATACCTAACTCAGAGTGGCCACTCACTCAGAGTTGTTGAGTAAATTATATAAATTTTCTAGATTTTTAGTTTTATAAAACACAGAGTGCATAATGTATAAACATTGAATATAATTTACTGAGGCTACGTCTTAATTTTGTTTCATACCATTTGGTAAAGAAAACCTATCCAAACAACATGCTTCCAAATTATTTCTGATTCAGATGCTATTTGTTTGGATTGGTGAGAGAATACCCAGGTGCACAGAAAAGGAAAGTCAGTCTGCTCCAAGACCATAACTCTCCCTGTGAATTTGTTCTTCCAAATCTGTGTGTTTTGTATTTGAGCAGGCCTCCACTAGTCTAGTTACTTTGCTCCATTAAGGAGAACATCAAAACAGTTTCTGGTGAAAATGTAAAGTTATGTCCAGTTAAATTCCAAGCACTATACTGTACATATTTTCAAAATCAGATTTCCATTCTGGAAATTTAACACCACAGATTTAAACAAGAAACATATATATGAAATTAAATACTACAACCCAGAATGCAGTGTTTCCTTTTTCCACTAAAGAATATAGATAAAATATTTCTGATTGAAAGAATCTCTATAACCAATTAATCTCATTCTACAATGTTATGTTTTACTCACCTAATTACCAAACATTTGAACATGAAATCTTAAAAACTAAAATGAAACAAATAATGAAAAGTCATATTTGTATCACATATAATGAACAAAGGATCATTATCAATAACATATATTTAGGAACGCCTGGGTGCCTCAGCGGTTGAGCGTCTGCTTTCGGCTCAGGGCGTGATCGCAGACTTTGGGATCGAGTCCCACATCGGGCTTCCTGCATAGAGCTTGCTTCTCCCTCTGCCTGTGTCTCTGCCCCTCTCTCTGTGTCTCTCATGAGTAAATAAATAAAATCTTTTTTAAAAAAAATAACACATGATATTTAAATGAATAATAAAAACAACGAAATTTAATCATTCAGGCAATGAAGGATATGAACAAATGTAATTACATAAGAGAAGATTCAAATTGTAAACAAAGGTGTAAAATATGATTATTTTCAATAGTAGCTTGATATGTACAAATTAAATTTACACTAATTTAACAACTTTAAAAACAATAATACATAGTATTGAGGTAAATTTTTATTAACTTATTGGTAAAGGCAGTCTTTATTGTGAGGCCCATTAAAATGTCTGTACCTTTTGTCCCTGTAAGCTCACTCAGTGGAATTTCTCCCAAGAAAAGAATTCACTGGAAACAAAGAGCTACCGGCATGATGTTCTTTTCACTGTTATTTATAATAGTGAACCTAGGTATGTCTAAACATATCCTGTTCAAGACAGTATAACAATTTACCGTACATCAATATGATCACTGGATAGATAGCAATAACTATGATAATTTAATACAAAATTTTATACTAAAACATGGAAAGGATTTCTGATTTAAATAAGCAGTCAAGAAAAAGAAGTAAGATGCAGCAGACAGATGTGGAATTATGTGTTTTCTCCCAAAATGTTTTTAAATATTGTATCACATTTTTAACATACTGTTTAATTGTCACATAATTTGTATAGGAGAGTGGAAGAGATATTATGTTTGTTTTTCTTAGATCATTAAACATTCCTAAATCTCATAATATTTACGTGATCACTTTACGAGGCACTTTTAAATCTATGTTATTACAAGTTATTCCATTTTAGTGGACTGCTCTGTTCTGAGGTCAGTAATAATAAATATGTAACTTAAGGCTCTTTTTCAATTTTTGGCATTAGTTATTTGCTGGCAAACAGATCCATATACTCATGTTAACCATTAAACAACATCTAGATAGACAATTAGATAGATATTTTAAGGACCTTATTTTTTAAAACTACTAGACGAATTCTAATCTGTAGACCTGGAAGAGATATTGAAAACTCACCTATCTCCCCGGAGATAGTTTTACACACATATTGTCTTGAATCCTTGCTGTCAACATATTCTCCTTCATATCTGATAGGTGACAGTGTTTCATTCTTTAACGTCTTTGGAGGCTGTCCCATGGTCAGATCTGGGGCCCAGAGCACTCTGAGAATGGCTTTTCTAACATCCCCATTCTGTTTACACGTCAGCGTTCATCACTGTTCTCTGCCCTTTATATCAGACACATTCAGCTTAAAGATAAATTAAAACTCTATAGAGCGAAAAGTAATATTAGACCACAAGGTATCCTGCAGAATCTGTATCCTCAGAAGGCTGCATGGGTATCTGTTCCATCTGCTTAGAGTAAACGGCCCCGTGACAGGAGCAGATAATACTATTGCTAATTCACTAACATATGCTCACACAGTGTAAGAATGAAAGTCAAAAGATAAGATTTGAAATAAGTTCCACTTACTATGAATTATATTCCTCCAAAAATGTGAATACAGCAAAAAGAAGGGTTTTTTGTTGTTGTTGTTGTTTTGTTTTTGTATATTAGCTTTTACATTTATTTAACCTGCTCCCAATATTTTTGAAGCTTCTCCGAGTGCTTTGCAAATATGAACTCATTTAATCTTTAAAATGGCCCAAGAAGAAAGTATTATTTTATTCATTTCTCCAGTGTGGAAACTGAGATGTATGGAGAAATTCAGCAATTTTCCCAAGGTCACACGGCTTGTAATGAGCGAAGCCGACCTCAAACCCAGGCAGATGGAATCCAGAGTCCATGGTCTTAACTACTTTGTTGTGCTTCCTTATGACATTGGAAAGAGAGCCTCTAATTTCCTGACAGCCCTTTGCCGAGGTCAGTGGTAAATTCCCTCGGAGTTGTGGGGCTGTGAATCTCCTCTTGTGTTGATGGGTTTACTGACAACTCCAGTATTTTAAAATAAAAGAGAGCAATTAATAATTATCCAATAGCTAAAAAATTTATGAAGTGAATAGTTCAAAATGTTCCCTTCACCCTTGAAAATATCTGTATTTAAGATTTTATTTATTTATTTGTTTACTTGAGACAGAGGAAGCATGAGGGGAGGTGCAGATGAGGAGGGAGAAGGAGAGAATCTCAAGCAGACTCCCCACTGAGTCCAAAGGCTGACACAGGGCTCAATCCCAGGACCCTGAGATCATGACCTGAGCCAAAACCAAGAGTCAGATAATTAACTGACTGAGCCACCTAGGTGCCCTGAAACTGTCTAACTACCTTCTTGTTGTTTAAAAAAGGGGGGTGGGGTGGGATCCCTGGGTGGCCTAGCGGTTTAGCGCCTGCCTTTGGCCCAGGGCGTGATCCTGGAGACCCGGGACTGAATCCCACGTCGGGCTCCCGGTGCATGGAGCCTGCTTCTCCCTCTGCCTGTGTCTCTGCCTCTCTCTCTCTCTCTCTCTCTCTCTGTGTGTGTGTGTGTGTGTGACTATCATAAATAAATAAAAATTTTTAAAAAATGTAAAATTTCAACGCAAAATGCTAAGTATATCACATTCCTTTTCTCATTGCTTTGCTTGCTGGGCCTTTCTAGGCACTACTAAGAGGAAATAAATCATAATCAACCTACCACCTAAACCCTTTATAGAATCACTCTTTCCCATTAAATCCATTTTTACATGAAATAGATGGTTTCTGTCTGTGCCAAAATGTGAGCCATTTTTAAGTGTTACCTAGAAGTATTAGTAGTTACTTTAGTTACTCCCTATACACCATCTTTGATCTCTGTATTCAGTTCCATCCTCAGAAAACTGAGTCAACAGTTCATTCAGAGGCCCATAAGGGAACCATTTATCGGACCATCAGAATACTGGGCAGTGTTCCTGGTCGGGGGGGAAGAATTGCCATTGCCATGTTGACAACACTAAAAATGTTTTGGCAGAGACATTTGTGTTCAGGAACCAGGAATATGT
The DNA here is from genome assembly GCF_018345385.1 of Vulpes lagopus. NCBI lineage: Eukaryota > Metazoa > Chordata > Mammalia > Carnivora > Canidae > Vulpes > Vulpes lagopus. The sequence goes on along the minus strand of NC_054832.1, from coordinate 67,361,051 downwards.
CTGGTCAGTAAAGTCGCTTGGGTTTGAAAGTGATTGTCTTATGAACTATAATCGTAAGTAATGTTTTTCTTGTTATTCATGTCTTTGCAGTGTATGTTCTCTGACTCTGAAATGTGCATACATGTTTTAAAGCCTTTACTGGAATATAATTCACATGCCTACAATACATCCATTTCAATCATACAGTTTAGTAGTTTTCAGTTCACAGATAGGGCAGCCATCAGCATAGTCAATTTCAGAATGTATTCCTCACCTTGAAAAGACACCTTGACCCTTTAGCTATTACCATCTATCCTTTCTTTCTCCCCCAAACCTAAGCATCAACTACACTACTTTCTATTTTTATGGACTTGGCTATTCCGGTCATTCCATATAAATGAAATCATGTAATATGTGGCTGTTTTGTGTCTGGCTTCTTTCACTCTGAATGTTTGCAAGGTTTCCTCATGCATCTTGTAGAAGAACTGTATTCCTTTTTATGGCTGAATAATACTCTTTCCTATATTCACTTTTAATATTTTTGTCTAACACTTGTACAGTATTTAACAGAATTTTCAGAAATGCAAATCCTAAATTAAAAAAAAGGAAATGCAATTCCTGTTCACTGATAAAAACTTAAGTGAAATTTGGCACAATCTACCATATATTTTGTCTACGTATATATCCATGTTTTGGAAACCTTTAGATTACAGATCGCAATTTTCAGCTCATAGATGCTTCGTCTTACATAAATCTAGTATTAATATCTGTCACTTGTACTCAGCATCTGGGGTTTTAACAACCTAAAGCATGTACACATTTAAAGTTCATATTTTTCTTATACCATAGCATTCTCCCTAATAGTATGTGTATGATTGGATTTTATTCTGTATGTTAACCAGTTATCACAGACCTTTATGTCTCAAACCACAAATTCCATACCATTTCCAAACAACAGAACTAAGTCTCATAAGGCCCGAGCATTCATGATTATCCCAGGCATGTTTGCAGTTTTCATAAATTATTACTGCCCCACTGGTTTCAAATAATCTGCTAGACATTGATTATTAAATGCAAAAGTGAGTTATAACATTTGGTAGACTTAAATACAATTTCATCAGAGAAATGTAAAGCTTAATTAGAAATCATATCTAGCACAAAAATCATTATATAGGAAATCTGAGATATATTTAATAATTAATCAAAGTAAACATTGTGACTTGGGCTTATGGAGATGTTAGAAGCAAGAAAGCTAATTTTATTGATGCTTTACTTAGGGTAATTTAATGTCATTCAGCTGTTGGCAGACATTTCATCTTTAGCCTTAGGTAGAATTAATATTAGGTAAAAAGAAAAAGTAGCTTTCATAATGATAAGAATTAATTCAAAAACATTTACACTCTCCTTTTAGAAGACCAAATTTTGTACAAATTCCCTAAAGAACATCTTTTGTCATTTTTTTGTTCTTTCTAAATGAAAACAATCTGTACATCATTCATTCAGAAAAATATATTCAGTAAGCCCCCTCTTCTATACGAAGCACCATGCTAGGAGCTTTGGGGAGGAAAGGATGGGGATAAACCAAAGTAGAACTTGACACAGTCCTTCCCAAGGTATCATTCAGTCTATTAGGGAAGATTGGCAGGCAAGCAAAATATCAGCTTTCAGAATGCCCAAAGGGATAGAGTGCTGGGACTTCACTGAACTTGCAGGACAGGTTTTATGACTGGTTTTGTGTTATTTGCTAATAAATACTGTCTCGTGTGTGGCAAAGTTTATACCAGACTTGCTTGCTTTCTGGTAGCAAGATTGTGGGAGAAAAAAAAAACAACCGTGTTCCTTGACTTCCTCTAAATACCTACCCAAAAAAGACTTAATGATTATAAATGATCAAATCGGTTTAGTCAATACTTAGCAGAGTAGCCGGAGAAGATGTCTCTTAGGAAGAAGCATTGAGCTGACATACAAATGAAGTCAATTAGAGTAGAGCTAGGAATATTCCAGAGGAAACAGAAAGATCTGCACAGCCAGAGCCTAGAGAACAAGTGAGTAGTAGTGGAAGATGAAATGAGAGAAGTAGGTAAGAGTTAGAGAAGCCATGGTACAGAATTTGAGTTGGATTATAAGACGCTGGCAAGATACTATTATGTTTCAACCAAGAGAGTGATATGATCTATGTTTAGGAAAGCAACTCTGGAGCTGTTTGAAGAATGGATTGGAGAACAAGATGAAAGAAAATAAGCCAATTTGATGGCTATTCCAATAGACCACCTGAGAAAGGATGGTGACTTGGACTTGAGTTGTGGCCATGGAAGTAGATACGCCTAGACAGGAGTCCTTGCAGGATGAGAGCAAATGGCATGTGAGGAAAAGGAAGAAATAAGGATGGAGCTTCGGGTTTGGATTTGAGCACTAGATAATGCTGCTGGTTACTGAGACGAGTCTGGGAATCTTGTTTTACTGGTAGCTTTTATCTCTGCTTGACATGTAAAACAAACGCAATCAAACACAGATTATTTTTTTAAGTTTAATAATTAAAAGAATATTTACAGATTTATCATGAAACTTAAAACACAGTCAGCCATCTAAAAGTAGAAGATATGCCTCCTCAGACTGAAAAATCTTGCCATTCTAATGGTTCAGAATTATCACTTTATAATGGCTTAAAGTAACTAGCACGATATTGGCCATTCACGTTTGACTAAGCTGATAGCAAAAAAGCTATGAAGAAGGTGATACTCTTTATTTAAATTAATCAATGTAAATAGCTCTTTCATTTAAAATTGATTTATATAAAATTTGAGCAAATATTTGCAGTGCATAATTACTACTTAGTAGCAAAGATAATCAGGAAGTCCTGTGGACAATGAAACATGAACAATTAAAATCTTTAAGATACACAAAGTTTTTAATAATAAGCAAAACTAATCCAAATAAATAGAAAACTGTGTTATAATGTTTAGCTATAAAAGGATTTTTTTAAGATTTTTTCTTTATTTATTCATGAGAGACAGAGAGAGAGAGAGAGAGAGGCAGAGACACAGGCAGAGGGAGAAGCAGGCTCCATGCAGGGAGCCTGATGTGGGACTCGATCTCGGGTCTCCAGGATCACACCCTGGGCCAAAGGCAGGCCCTAAACCCCTGAGCCACCCAGGAATCACCTGTAAAAGGATTCTAAAGACAATGTTAATAATAAAAAGAATCACAGGTATCATTACTGGGTAATGTGCCCTGGCATCTCCTTTCGAAGTGTTACCTTGCATAATCTTGCATAATCTCTCAGGAATAATGAAAGGTAGGCTGTATTATCTCTAGTTATATATGAAGAAACTGTGACATGAAATAAATATCTTGTCCAAGATCCTGTGGTCAGTGATTGGGGAGGAGACATCAAACTTTGTTCTTATGTATCCCAAAACTATTATGCTTATTGAGGATATTTCATTAATACATAAAACAAAAGGTAATATAGATCTAAATACATCTTTTCATGTATGCTTTCGAATGATATTAAAGTTCTAAAATATCAATTTGCAAATCTTGTCATTTATTTCACAATTTTGTGTAAGTCCAAATCTTTAAATTGTGAGATTTTTGTGTCCTACATGTACTGGACAGAGGAAACAAATTCTATTCCAGTTATTATTAATATCCAATTATTCTTGTTAGTGGAGTAAATCATCAGAACAAAACCAAAACTACCAAGTAATGCTTTCAGGTGGGGCTTTGGAAGACCTTTATGAATATTAAATCATGCTGGGTTCTGGGTCTGCATGAGAAACAAAGAGGAAAATCAGTGAAGATTCAATTTGTAAAGAGTTTTCAGTTTCTTAACCTAGAACACCTTCTCAACCTGTCAATACTTCTTCAGCCTCTGTAACTTTCAGACTGATGGAAAGACCGTGCTTAAGCACAATTCACCTGCTTCTAATCCAGACATGTGTTCTCATTTGACTCTTTCTTTCCTGGAGGAGACATGATATATTCAATCTGAATTTTCTTTCCTGGCCATTGAGTCGATTTATATTTGTATAGGAGCTACACTGTAAAAAGGACTTAATAAAATTCAACGACTTTTATATGACAAGAAGTTAATTGTCAATATATAACTGTATGTATATAATTTCCATTAAGTGAAACTTTTTCATCTCTTATATTAAGCCAATATTTTATATTTTATTTCAGCATGGGATTTGTTTCTATGAAATTAGTGTTTATGTTCAAATTATAATAGATTTTATTTTTATTTATTTTTTAAAAGATTTATTTATTTATTCATGAGACACACAGACTGAGAGAGAGAAGCAGAGACATAGGCAGAGGGAGAAGCAGGCTCCTCGCAAGCCCCATGTGGGACTGCATCCCAGATCCCAGGATCACGACCTGAGACGAAGGCAGGCACCCAACTGCTTAGCTACCCAGGCGTCCCAGATCTTATTTTTAGAATATACTTGGAAAAGCAGTTAGAATTTTACTAATGCTATGGTCTGAATATATGTGCCCCCCGCCCCAAATTTTTATGCTGAAATCCTAACCTGCTAAGATAATTGTATCAGGAGGTGGGGCCTTATGGGAGGTGGTTAAGCAGTATAAGTGGAGCCCTCATAAATGGGATTAGTGTGGTATGAAAGGGGCTCCAGAAAGACCCTTAGCCCCTTCCAACATGTGAGGACATAGTGAGAAGGTGTTGTCAATGAACCAGGAAGAGGACCCTCACCCAACCACACTGGTACCTTGATCTGGGGACTTTCCAGTCTCTAAAATTGTAAGAAATCAAATTTTTGTTGTTTATTAGTTACTCCATCTGTGGTATTTTATTATAGCAGCTTGAATGACTAAGACAACTGAGTCAGACCAAAATATTTATTTCTAAACTCTTCAGCACTACTTTGCAAGTGACTTGAATCTTCATTGTTTGTTTCATTTGTAATTATCAGCAACAGATATTAATTGACAATTTACTTTTGGCCTAGCACTAAAGTAGGTAGATTCTCTATCTCAGTACTACAGGTATAAGACATGTTGACACAGCCTAACACTCATAATTGTTGGTGATTAGAAAGAATAGTATAGAGGAAAAGAGTGAAGGAATAAATATGTAATAATTATTAGGTATAGGCTTTGTTCTACACACTGTATAAATATTAAGTCATTTAATCTTCTTAGCAATTCTATTATCCCCATTTTTCAAATAAAGAAAGTAAGGAAGAAAATGCTATACACCTTGCCCAAGGTCACCCAGATAACACATAGTAGAACTGAGATTGAAACCAGGTAGTCTGGCTCAAAAACACACATTGTTTAAAGCCTCTGGTTTTTAATCTTCCAACAGAGATTGCCTTCAGAATTGGCTTCCAATTAGATAAAACAGACATTTCAAATCCTCTTTGAAATTCAGAGATGGGAGATGTTCTGGTTACCCTGAACCAGATGGTGAAACAAGGCCCTCAGTGCAGATAGTTGCCTTAGGAGGTGATCCGAAGGAAACACAGGAAAAAAGGAATGAGAAAAGCTAGTGAAGAGTGGGTTGTTGAACAAGTTATTACTGTGAGCTCAGAGTTCAAGATCCTGGGGATCATCCCTTAGTTCCGTGTGTATGTCCCCATCCTCTCAACTTGAGTGCTTCCTTAAGAATATTAAATCCCTGGCATTCCGGGATGCCCTGCCCAAGATGTGAGCAGGATGTTTTGGGGCCAGAGAAATCTCTCAAGCCAAGAATCATGGAAGTCAGTGTGCAGGAGAACTGTCCACTGACGTTTCAGGGTAACTCACAGGTGGGTTAACAGAGTAGGGAGAAGAGGATAATAGTACACACTACAGTAAGGAAGAGCAGACATCTATTGCCTGTCATCTTCAATATCCCTAACTTTTGATGACAGGACTTCAATTGCCTTGTAGTTAGACACACATCCATTCTCCCTCTGCATGTTAAAGGTGGGCTCTGGTTAGGGCAAGACTCCACTACCCTCTAGCTCCAGGGTAAAACATGAATCCTAAGATTTTTCAGTCAGCATATTCCTTCCCCTGGACCCAGTGACTGGTTCATAAATAGTCCTATAAGCTTATTTCTGAGATTCATCTGTACTATTCTTTTTTTTTTAATAATGCCTTTCGATTTTTTAAATTTAGCTCTTTAAAAAAAAAACCATTTTATTTATTTATGAGAGAGATTGAGAGGCAGAGACATAGAGAGAGGAAGAAGTAGGCTCCATGCAGGAAGCCTGATATGGGACTCAATCCCAGGACTCCAGGATCACGCCCTGAGCCAAAGGCAGATGCTCAACTCCTGAGCCACCCAGGCATCCCTCAGCTGTACAATTCTCACCTTTTAGGAAATATAAATTTTTCCTTCCAAGGTTGCTGAATTGGGAGGGCTTGGATTTGTAGATGGAAACAGCCATTGTGTAGACAGGGCCTATCCGAGAGAAAAACAGATCTGTAAAAAAAGAAAGAACACAGACACAGAGGAATACAGGCATAGTAGTTCTGAATTGAGTCCTACCCAAACTAGTCTTACGCATGGACTTTTCAATTACAAGTCAACACAAGTCTTACGCATGGACTTTTCAATTACAATAAATTCTCTTTTCTGCTTAATTTCAGAATAATTTCTCCTGCCTATACCACTTTTCCATAATATTTTTGAATGCCTGAACAGTGTCTTAACTTCTGTTTACTGCCTAGTTACTTAAAAGTTCAGAATTTTTTATTGAAAGGGATCTTTGAAGCCATATAAGCCAGTCTTCCTCATGGTCTACAGTTGTGCTATGCAATGTGGCAGGCAAATGTCATGAGGCAGATGAAATGTGGTATGTCCAAACTGAGATGTGCTGTAAATGTAATACACACACTGAATTTTGAACACCTAGTACGTAATAAATGTAAAGATATCCCATTGATCATTTTTCTATATTGATTATATGTCGAAATAAAAAGTATTTGGGATATATTAGGTTAAACAGAATATATAATTAAAATTAATTTATCTTACTCCTTTTTTTTTGAAGTGGTCACTAGACAATTTAACATCATATATGCAGCTCACACTATATTCCTATTGGACAATGCTGATCTGTGGCTTCCCTAACAAATTGAAATGCAGACTTTCCTTGAACATGCAGCTCATTACCCCTCTAGGCTGCCCCATCCATTATTAGGCTGTTCTAAGTGTTAAAAATTATTGTCTGTAGATCCAAGATCCATCACCCTGAAACTTCCAACTATTGGCACTAGTTTTGCCTCCTGAGTAGGACAGAGTATTTCCTCCTCATTCATATCCAGCTTTTCTGGTTTGTTACTGGAAGATGACCATACAGCATATCTTTCACTATCTTATCTCATAGGACATCACAGACATTTTGACTGGTGCTTTGCTGACAGGATCCCTTATTTGCATTAGCAACTGTTGCAGATTTATTAGCTATAATCTTTTTATGTTGAATGCAAAACCTGGCTCCATGCCCTTCTTGTAAAGCTATAGGCAAGGTATAGATTTCTGTTTGGAACCTAGAAAGCTCTCTCTACCCCCATAAGGTGTGACCTGGAGAGAAGTTAAGGTCATCCAGCAGGGATGTTTTCTCATGCCTGTAGTTTATTCTTGAGAAATGGACATGGACTTCAAGCTGAGAAGAGGACAGTTGTCAAAAAGAAATGGCAGTTCTGAGTCCATTTTTGGCAAACAAGAGTCTCTTCCTGTATAACCTGCTCCAACCCAGGCTTTATGAAGGCAGACTGGTTGTAACTCTGGATGAAATAGCTTCTTTGTCATTAGTATCCTTAAAGAAGTACACAGAAATGCAATGTCCTTTTTAAATTCAAAAATAAAATAAGTAGAACGCTGCAAAATGCTACTTAAGTATGTAATGAAGATGTCAAGTTTCAGGTTCTTGATGCTTGCTTTTATGATCAAATAGAATTCACATCTTTCGGGACACTTGGTGGCTCAGTGGTTGAGCATCTGCCTTCAGCTCTGGGCGTGATCCTGGGATCCGGGATCGAGTCTGCATTGGGCCCCTTGCAGGGAGCCTGCTTTTCCCTCTGCTTATATCTCTGCCTCTCTCTGTGTGTCTCTCATGAATAAATAAATAAATAATCTTAAAAAAAATTCACATCTTTCAAGTTAGGGTCATAGTTTAAAATACTTATCATCTGTGGTTCTAACATAGTCATTGCAAAGTTGTGGGCATCCATGATAAGTCTTTTTAATTAGTATTCCTTACATTTCAGAATACTGACATTCTTGAAAACAAAAACTTATCTGCCCAAAACTTTTCATTTCATATAATTTCAATGTAGATTTCATCACTATCCTCTAAATCCACATTTTAACCTAGTGATCAGATGGAATTTTTTTCTTGTCTAGGGAAAGCTTTTTATTGCAAATAAATTTCCTAAAGGAGAAGTTAAGCAAGACAAGTTCATGCCAGGCACTAATTAAAGCATCCAGGTTTTGTAGACACAATAATATACCCTGATTATCCAGACAAGTAACTTAGGAAGTAATAAATTGAGGGGCAATGAATCTAATTCAATATATCAATTGGTGCTAACGCATTTCAGTGCCCTTTCAACATCCATATTTGTCCTGTTTCAGTTCATATCAACATCCATCCTGTCTACATAATGTCCAAAGCATTCAGTTGATTCAATTCATTCAATTCAGTTAATTCAATATGAAAAAAAAATTCACCAACAAATTGACAAGTTAATTTTTCTAAAAGAGTTGATCCAAACAGTCTCAGCCTAAGATTTTAGAAAGATAATCTTAAAAAGCCAGAGCTTTGATCTTATCTCATTTTTCCTTCAATAAGTCATTGTACTGCTTCTTCTCACTTAAAAGATAGTCTTCTTTAATATTATGTAGTTTCTCTTTTCTCCCAGTGCAGTGAGCCTTCTCTATGCCATCAAATCCAAAATTTCTAAAATCTCATTGTCCATAGCCTAATATGTTGAAAGAGTTAAGATGATTCTTCTAAGCAGTTTAGAGATTCAGTCATCCTCTGAAAATCTTCCTAAATTTGTACCTTTCCAGCCTCCCACCACAGAATAATCTCTGAGGTCCCCAATGACTTTATGCGATGGATCCTAAGGTGACCCTCAATTACTTTCTCCTTTTAGTATTTATGCCCTTAAATGATTGCCTTTCCTCGAGTGTGGGCAGTGCCTGGGACTTGTTTCTAACCAACAGAATATGGCTAGATGATATGTACATCTCATGATACCTTACATTATATGGCAAAGTAATGAGATGTCACCCCCTTGATTGTTTTATGTTATATAAAAGTGGGAGGCTGCATGTGTGCAGGATAGAGTCAAGCAGGCACAAAGGTCTCCAAACATCACTGGCTGACTGAGTGATTGCACACATATCAAAGAAAGACCTAAAGGGCATGGAAGTAGATAAAATCCAGGGCAGATCTGAAAATTGCCTAAATGTTTAGTGTACTCTGTAACCCACACATAGATGCATCAGTAGAGGGTAGAAGATTTGCTAGTATTAGATGTTGAAGCAAACCTCTTATCAATCATTGATCAACTACTAGGCTTTGCAAACATAGTAATGAGCTCTAGGATCCCTGGATAAAAAATATATAATAGGCTTTTTTTTTTTTAACTAAGCAGAGAAGACTTTAGCAATCACATACCAAGTTACATACCAACAAGATTAGACCCAGACAAGTTAGTTTAAAATAAAACAAAATAAACTAACAACCGACAGGGGATAAAATGTAGAATCTAGATTTGCTATAATGTATTATCTAAAATGTCCGATTTTCAACAATAACAAGAATGAGACATGCAAAGAAACAGGAAAGTGTGTCCCAAGCCTCATGGGGAGAAGAGTCAATAGGAATGTCTGTAAGTGGGCTCATATATTACATTAGCAGACAAATATTTCAAAGCGCTAATTATAAAAATGTTCAAAATTAAAGGAAATCCTGTTGAAATTATAGAATGAAAATATTATGGCAATAAATCAACAATAGGAAGTCTCAACAAAGAAATAGAAATTATGAAAAGAAACAAATGGATATTAATAATCAAAAGTTACAGTAGCTGAAATTAAAAATTCACTAAATAGGTTCAATTCCAACAGTAGAAGAAAGAATCATTAAACTTGAAGAAAGAGAAATAGAAATCATCCGATCTAATGAACAGAGGGGGAAAAGTTGATGAGGAGAATTAACCTCTGAGATCTGGAGACAACATAATATAAACATAATTGGGATCCTAGAAAGATAGATGAGAGAAAGAGTGACAAGAAAAATTTTTTCTGAAGAAATAATAATACATAGCTTTTCAAATTTGATGAAAAAATAAATACAGATCCAAGAAGTTGAATGAATCCTGAAGTAGGATAAACTAAACATACGGAGATCGACACCTACATGCATCATAGCCAAACTGTTAATAATCAAAGACAAAGTCTGGAAAGTAGTAAAAGAAAAACAACGCATCACATACAAAGAAATAATGATAAAAATTAACAGCTGACTTCTCATTAGAAGCGGTGAAGACCAGAAGACAATGAAATGATGAATTTAAAGTGCCAAAAATAAAAAATGGTCAACCAAAAATTCTATTTTCAACAAAATAAAAGTGAAAATATATTCCCAGATAAACAAAGACTGACAAAATTTGTTGGTAATAGACTTGTTTTAAAAGAAATACTAAAGAAAAACTTTCAGGCTGAGAGAAGACACCAGAATGTAAATCGAATTAAAAGGAAGAAATGAAGAGCACCAGAAATGATATATAATTGGGTAAGTATAAAAAATGGCCAGAGTGTATTTCCTCTCTTCTTCTCACAATATGTTTAAAAAATGAAAAAGTCTATAAAACAATAATAGCACTGTACTGTTAGGTTTCTAATATATATACATGTAATACATAACAATAGCAGAAAATAGGAAAAGGAAGACTATATTGGAGCAAAGTTTCTATAGTTTACCAGAATTAAGCCAATATTATCCTGAAGATTAATTAGACTATGGTAAATACTGATTGCACATTGTATTGTTTTTTTTTTTTTTTTAGATTTTATTTATTTATTCATGAGAGACAGAGAGAGAGAGAGAGAGAGGCGGAGACAGGCAGAGGGAGAAGCAGGCTCCATGCAGCGAGCCCGATGCAGGACTCCATCCCGGACCCCGAGATCACACCCTGAGCCAAAGGCAGACACTCAACCACAGAGCCACCCAGGCATCCCTGTAATGCTTTTTTAAAAACAAAATTACAGGGCATCCCGGAGATACAGCGGTTTAGCACCGCCTTCGGCCCAGGGTGTGGTCCTGGAGACCCGGGATCGAGTCCCACATCGGGCTCCCTGCATGGAGCCTGCGTCTCCCTCTGCCTGTGTCTCTGCCTCTCTCTTTCTCTCTATGTCTCTCATGAATAAATAGATAAAATCTAAAAATAAATAAATAAAAACAAAATTACTTTTAAAATACAGTAAAAAGTCAATAGAGAAATTTAGATGATACAATAAGAATAAACAAAATATTTGTTTAATACAAAAGAAAGTCCTAAGGAGGAAAGAAATAAACAAAAATACATGAAACATACAGAAAAGAAATGGAAAAATTACAGATGTAAATCCAAGCATGAGGATAATTTTAATAAATGTGAGTGTCAGAGAAAAGGCACAGATTGTCAGGATAGATTTTTTATTAAAAGAGTAACATTCAGCGGTAGCCCAGTGGCTCAGCAGTTTAGCACCGCCTTCAGCCCAGGACATGATCCTGGAGACCCGGGATCGAGTCCCACATCAGGTTCCCTGCATGGAGCCTGCTTCTCCCTCTGCTTGTGTCTCTGCCTCTCTTTCTCTGTGTCTGTCATGAATAAATAAATAAAATCTTAATAAAAAAAAAAAGGAACATTCAACTGTATGCTGTGTACAAAGGACACATTTCAGATTAAAAGACTTAGTTGAAAGTAATAAAATAGAAAAAGATAGTCCATCCAGATGGAAATAGTAATAGAACTATAACTAATATCAGAAAAAACAGACTTTAAGAAAAGAGATATAATTATAGATGAGAGGATTTATAATGATAAAAGAATCATACATCAAGAAAATATATACACACCTAACTACAGAACCCAAAGACATATGCAAAAACCAAAGAATTGAAAGGATACATAGAAAATTTACAAATTGTATATTTCAATATCCTACTCAGAAATAATCATTAAGTAAATGGAAAATCAGCAAAGATCTGGACACCTGCACAGCACTAACAACCAACTTGACCTAACCGACATTTATAGAACACTTTACTTAACAACAGAATACACATTCTTTTTAACAGCACATGGAACATTCTTCAAGGTAGACCATATGCTAGGCCATAAAACAAGTCTCAATAAATTTAAAAGAATTGAAGGTATTCAGAGTATGTTCTCTGACCATAAGAAAATTGAACTGAATGGAAACAAAAACAACACAATAAAATTTATGGAACACAGCCAACAGTAGAGAGAAATTTATATCTATAACTGAGCACATCAGAAATGATTAATATTTTCAAATAATCTTAATGATCAACTTAGGATAGAAAAGGAAGAGCAAACTAGCCCAAACAAACAAAAACAAGGCAATGACAAAGATCAAAGTGTAAATAATAAAGTAAAAATAGAAAAATAATAAAGCAAATCAAAATAACCAGAGGTTGGCACTTTCATAGATCTATAAAACTGATGAACTTTAAGCCAGATTGACCAGGAAAAAAATAAAAGAAGGCATCAATGACCAAAATAAGAGATGAAAAAAGGGACATCCTTATTGACCTAATAGAAAGTAAAAGGATTGTAAGAGAATACCATGAACAACTTCATGGAAACAACTTAGATAACTTACATAAAATGGACAATTACCAAAACTGACTCAAGGAGAGTTTATAAAACCTGAATAGGCCAACCACAAGGAAATAAAGAAGATGAATTAGTAATAAAAATTGCCCAAAGGCGTCTGGGTGGCTCATTTGATTAAGCATCCAACTCTTGATTTCAGCTCAGGTCATGATCTCAGGGTTATAAAATGGAGCCGCTCCCCTCCATTGTGGGGCATGGAGCCTGCTTAAGATTCTCTCTCTTCCTCTCTCTCTGCCCCTCCACCTCCTCTGTCCCTTCATCCCTCTAAAAAAAAATGAGAAAAAGAACATATTTCCCAAAAAAGGAGGTTTGAAACCCAGATAGCTTCATTGGTGAATTCTGTCAAATATTTCAAAAATATATAATAGCAATCTTTCACAAACTTTTTCAGAAAATAGAACAGGGAGGAACACCTCTCAACTCCTTATATTAGTCTACTCTTAAGAGACCAAAACCACACAGAAGCATCACAAGAAAATTACAAACTAAGATCTTATGTAGACACATAAACCTTTCATCAGAGACTGGCATACTAATCTAGCGAATATAAAAAATATTATTTTTAAATGAAAACCACAATGAGATAATCACTTTGCACCTACTAATATGGTTATAATAAAAAAGATAGGCAATAACAAACATTAGTGAAGATGTAGAAAAATTGGAACCCTCATACACTGCTCTAGGGATGCAAAATGTATAGCTGCTTTGGAAAATAGTCTAATAGTTCCTCATAAGATTAAATATAGAGTTTCCATATTAACCAACAATTTCCCTCCTAGGTATATACACAAGAAAAATGAAAACATTCATCCACACAAATGTTCATAGCAGTCTTATTTATAATAACCAAAAAAATAGAAGCAACCATAATATCTATCCAGAATATGAAGTACTGGTAGATGCTACAATATGGATTAAACTAAAAAATATTATGCTAAGTTATAGAAGCCAGTCACAAAAGACCACATTATTATATGATTCCATTTACAAGAAATATCCGTAATAGGCAAATCTATAGAGACATAAAGTAGATTAGTGGTCACCTGAGGCTGGTGGAGGAGGAAGAAGGGGAAGAATGTGAGGTGACTATTAATGGGTATGAGTTTCTTTTAGGAATCATGTGAATGTCCTGAAATTAGATTATACTCACAGTTGCACAGCTATGTGAATATAATAAAATTCACTGAATTGTACACTTTAAATGGGTGAATTGTATGCTATGTGAATTCTATCTCACTAAAGGCATTTATTTTACAAAAGTATCATACACTATAACCAAGAAGGGTGGGTTATCCCAGAAATGCAAGGTTAGTTAACATCTAAAATTCTAGTCTTTTCTTGTTTTTTTCTGCTATAATTAATAGTGCAGTGAATAGAGATATTACCATCTTTTTAGAGCACTTTTAAGAGACAATACATCTATTTTTGAATTTAAAATCAAGCAGGAAAATACAAAAACCAACATTAAAATTAAATTAAGCAGGAAAAAGGTTTAGGAGACAAATGAAAATCAGGGTACGAGCTTTATTCCTTATAAATCCAATTGCAAAGCATGGCTTTTTTTTGCTAGGCAACCAAATGAGCTTTCTAATCTCTACCTCCCAAGTTAGGCAGCCTCACGGGTGGATAACTAGGAGCCAGTCCTTAAATAAGTGTAGAGAGGAGACAATGTATTCTTCTTGCAGGCAGGCTGTCTCTCTCAACCCCAACTCCAAGCCGCCCCACCCCCTCACCCCTGCCAGAGACAAAACAGCTGAATTGAGATGCTCCCAAAATCACTAGAGAAACTTTAGTCTCTTCAAATGTATACACAGGGAATAGAGATAGATGCTATGGAGTCAAGTACTTTTGCAGAACTGCTTACATTAGACATGAAAATCATAAGTAAAACTTCATTATTATAAATAAATGTTTTTTGAATGAATAAATGAAGAACAATCACATTTAACAGTATAGTACTGAAATTGTTTTTTATCCCACTTTTAAGTACCCTCCATTTTTGTTTTTGGGAGATCGTCAGCTAGGATGTAATTAGAATTTTGCAGTAAGACCCTGGCCTGTCCTGATACTCCCAGGAGATTGCCACCTGCTTCCCAGGACAAGTGGTATCAAATAAAATCAGAGAGGCCAAGTGCTGCTTTACTAGGCACATACTCATATAGAAGAATGCACATTGAATTACTCATTTACAGATACATAGTCTTGGCTTCTGGATCCTATGAGAATCAATTCAATCCTCATCACATCAGCTTTTCATCTGTGGTGGAGAGACACCTACTTGGACTGAAATTCTAGTACTACGATATTCTGGGTAAACATTGAAGTTCTTCTACTCCTCCGTCTATAAAGTAAAGATAGTAATGGTGTCTTTTTTATTGAATTATTGCAAGGCTTGGAGATTATACATGTGAGGAGCTAATATGCACAGTGTTTGGCACATATTATGCATTCAATAAATTTTAGCTGGTAATGATGCCACAAACACCAGCATGCTCATAAAAATAAATTAGCTCAAGTGTCAAAAGATATATAGAACTCGTATGAGAAAAGTGTCATATAAATAGCAGGCATTACATGTAATATTATTGTACATAGATCATCAAAGGCACTGTCTCATACTGAAAACAAAGACATAAGTAGCCATAATGATTTTAAGCAAGATTTTTCTGTTAGTAAAGAAATCATTTTTATATCTGGATATTAGCAGAGTAATGTTTATCCCAGGACTTATGGGGATAGCTGACATATTTAACCTTGTTAACAGAGAATGCTTGGAAAAATTACAAAAACATCTACCGAGGGTCTATCATCGGTGATCCAGGGAACAGTAACAGAAGGGCACCAAAAAAGAGAATTGGTTGTGTAATTGCATTCTGTCAAACAGCTAGATAAGCAGCCAGCAGTTTTGCATTAGAATGCATTTGGTTATCCCACTTACAATGGGCTGGTAATCCTATAAATATTTATTGCTGAACTAAAGAAAGCAGCATAAGCTTTTACCCTTTGAAAAAGGTCTGTAACCTGCACAGTGCCAGTGAAGTATGAAACCCTGATGATTTGGTTACTTCTTAATATGTCCGAGGCTAGACTGAGCTTGGCACATGTGAACACAGTGGATGCAGTTGTTGGAGGCCGGCTCCTGGGGGGGCAATTGTGAGCATATGCTTCAGTGGGTGAGCTGTCAAACCCGCAGCTGCTCTCTACTCTGATCTGAAACAGAACAATACGGAATTTATGGATTAACAGATTTAACCTTGAATGGTTGGGAATAAGGATCAATTCTTTCTGAATAGACTAAATACAAGAATAAAAGAAGAAAGAACGCGGGTGGGGGTAGGGGGAAACACGCTTTCCTTGAGTTGATTCTGTATCTGTGTGTTACATAACGTTATTCTTCTACTGTGGCTTGGAAAAAATAAACTGATCCTTTCTTCAAAAGGTATGGTATCACTTAAGTAATAAATCTATCCCATTTCCAGTTCTGTATGCTGTATGTGTCAAATAACGGAAAATAAAAATATATCACTTATCGTTTTGCAGATCTTTTCATATCCTGTCTACTCCCTAAAAGATTTAGGCAGCAAATAATAAAAGCCCCAAAATAAAAAGACCAAAACAGCTATTGCTATAACAAAGAAAAGAATCAAAAATAAGAGAGGAAAGTAGAGAAAGAGATCAAAATCTACTGGCTGAGAAAATCTACAGTCAATAAGTGGGATGCTTAATTGTAAACTTTCTTTGTAACTAGAACAAAAGGGAAACCTCAATAAATAAATAAATAAAAATACCATCTTCTTATTTTAAAAAGTCACAAATCTATAATGACAAAGCTGATACTTAATTATGAACTTTGCAGCCAGAACAAAGAGGAAAACAATGAATAAATACTGTCATCTTCTTTTTTTGAAAAAGTTATGATACCTTCTCAAAACTGCACATCAAGACACCACTTGTTTCTCTTGCTGCTTTGGTGTAATAATGAACACCATTATTACATTTTTACATTATTACATTATTACATTAGAGTCACTTGGGTGGCCCAGTAGCTTAAGTGTCTGACTTTGGTCCAGGTCATGATCTCAGGGTCCTTGGATTGAGTCCCACCTTGAGTTATCAGGGAGTTCACTTCTCCTTCTACTCCTCCCCTTGTTCATATCCTCTCTCTCTCTCTCTCTCTCTCTCTCTCTCTCTCTCAAATAAATAAATACATAAATAAATAAATAAATAAATAAATAAATAAATAAAATCTTTAAAAATAATGAGTACAAGTAGGCAGTGAGCAATGGGTTCATTGTCTCCAGGGTGTGTGTGTGTGTGTGTGTGTGTGTGTGTGTCTAGTACATGGACATTTCTATTGACAGTTGAAGGGGAAGCTCAAGGGCTACTTATGAATTTAAAGATTCACGTTTTTAATGCAGGTATTCTAAAATGAAAATAATATTATTCCCTCTTAAACATCTGCCATGTGTCTGACACCTGTCTGACCATACAAAGAGAACAAGACAGACATGGTCCTGCTCTTATTATGCTTACAAGCTATTAAGAAAGAAATGCTTTTGAACAAGTAATTGCAAGTCTGATAATGTTACCCAAAATTATGAGTATCTACTTCTCTTGTCACTTATAGCAAGGAGATTTTACTGTCCCTGGTTAACCAGAGCCATTATCTCTGCCTGAGTGTGTGGTGGTCAGAGTGCCTAGGTTTGAATCCTACACAATTATTAGCTTACATTACCAATAATTAGGTCTACAATCTCAGCCAAATTACTTAGCCTCCGTATGCTCTTGGTTCCTCATCTTTATAGTGGAGATAATAGTAGTGCCTACTATTATGCAATTACATAATTATGCTATTGAGAAGATTAAATGGGGCATCTTTTCCTGGAGTCACATAGTTCCAAGACCATGATAGCAAAAGCTGAAAGGTCTCTTGAGGCCCAACCTTGGAGTTCCTCAAACCTCACTTCTGCAGCATTCTGTTGGTCAAAGTGAGTCACGAAACCCATCTAGATCCAAGGGATAGGGAAATTGATTCCACTTCTTAATGAGAGGAACTGCAAAATATGGTTACTATTTTTGCAGTCTTCCACATGGCAGGGTGGGTATGAAAAGACCACTTAGAGTATAAGATGAATAGATCTTAATGTTTGTTTGGATGTAGGGAAGAAAGAAGAAAGGAATCAATCAGACAGCAAATTTTCTGTCCTAAGCAACTAGGTGGATAATTTTGCAAATCACTTGGTACTGAATTGAGAATCAATCCACAATTTAAACCAAAATTTTAAATTGTGTTATTATGTAGGGTTTTTCAAACATACTAACCAACAACTTAGGTTGTTTTGAGAATCTTAATCCTCCATGTTACTTAAATATTGTTGAATTTGCTTTGACTCTATACCTCAAGGGCTAGAAAAAAAATTATTTGGTGTGAACACTGGCATATTATGTGTACTCAGTCCCTTAGAATGAGCTCTACAGATACCCTGGTTTATTCCAATTATTTTGTTGTTGTTGTTTCTGAGCAAAACATGAATGTCTAACTTATCAATAGATAAACGAAGCTATATCCAAAGGAATAATTCTTGGTATTCTCCATATATCCCCAGTTCCCTAGCAATTGCAGTGGAAATTGTGACTTCTTCCTTTAATGGAGTATTCCCAAGAGTATAAACGGCCATTCTTCATGTGTGTGAATTAGCTCACTCTAAGTCAGTGTTCTATTTTTCACTCATACAATGATAGTCATGAGAAAACCACTGTCTCTATTCAGAACACAAATTGCAGAAAAATTAACAGCATTATCTTACCAAAAGGCTTTGAAAACAAATATCATTCAGTTTATCGGCCTAGGTATGTAAAAATTTGGTGGCTTTACTGTAAATATTTGTATTTATCTCTCATTCTTTTTCCTTCTCTGTCTCTATAGCCACTGCCTGAATGATTCCTTAACTGGTCTTCCTGCATATAGTTTCGACCTTTGGGCTATTCTCCACATGTTTCTAAAATGCAAGTCTATTAACTTCTCTCCTTAAAAAAATTTCATGTCTCTACTTTAAACCAGAGAGTTCATTCCAAACCAGTATTTTCAGTAGATTTCAGAATAAATTAACAGGTTAATTTAAATTATTTTCAAACTCCCAATGGAAGAAGGATACACTTACAAGGAAATTGAGTTGTTATTCCAAAAGTCAGACTATAAATTTTCTTGCTTATAATTGAAGTAGCATGTTTAATAATTATTTTAGTGGAAATATTAGATCTAAGTATATCTAATACCTAAAATATTGGCATTTCGTTCTTTTTCCAAGATTATTTCATTCTACATGTAAATGGTGGAGGATAATACATGTGATATTACCACATGATGAGTGCCTTCTGATTTTTGAATTTTTGAATTGTTTGGAATCATATTCCAAAATTCCACATCTTAGATTATTTAAAATCACACATTTACCAAGTATTGGATTGTGTTAGAGACAGAAAGAAAAAAAGGTAGTCCTTGCTCCAAAGGACCTCATGGCCCTTGACATGGCCTTTAAGACAGACTTTTAACAGGTACGAGTAGTGTAGTATAGTACTTGCTAACAAATTTAAAGTACCAGGTGTGAAGGAAGAGTAGAATGAAAAGATATCTATTGAATCTAGTCAAATCAAGGAAACTTTCACAAGTGAGTTAGCATTTAAAATGTGTATTGTAGGGGAAAGGAGGGAAAATGAGTGAGAAAAATTAGAGAGGGTGACAAAACATGAGACTCCTAACTCTGGGAAACGATCAAGGGGTAGTGGAAGGGGAGGAGAGTGGGGGGATGGGGTGACTGAGTGGCAGGCACTGAGGGGGGCACTTGACGGGATGAGCACTGGGTGTTATACTAAATGATGGCAAATCGAACTTCCATAAAATACACACACACACACACACACACACACACACACACACACACTGGAATATTTCTGAGCCCTAAAAAAGAATAAAATCTTGCCATTTGTAACAACACGGGTAGAGCTAGAGGGTATAAAGCTAAGTGAAATAAGAGAATAACAAATACCATATGATTTCATTCATATGTGGAATTTAAGGAACAAAACAAACAAAAAAGAGACAAACATAAAAACAGACTCTTAAATAAAAAGAAAAAACTGATACTTGCCACAGAGGGAAGGTGGGAGAGGAGTGGATGAAAGAAGTGAAGGGGATAAAGAGTACACTAATCTTGATGGGCTCTGAGTAATGTGTAGAATTGTTGTATCACTACATTGTATGCCTGAAACTAGTATAACACTGACTTGTAATTATACTTGAATTTAAAAAAAAAAAGATGAAAAGTGTTCTATAGGTAAAAAAAAAAAAAAAGGCTAGGAAATAGCATTCCAGTCAGAGGGAATACCATAAACAATTTTATGGAGACATGAAAAGCATGGTTCAGAGAAGCAAAATGTCTTGGTAAAACCTAAGATTCAATAGGAAAATATGTGGACAGTGAAAGAGTAAAAGTGCCCAGCCCCCTTCTCCACACAGGCCCAGGATGGTCTGCATAAAACACAATGTTGAGTTGAACCACATGAAATTGACATTTTACAGATCAAGAGTCAAATATTAGAATTTCAGAGATTCAAACTTCTAACACTCCTCTGTGGAGCTTTGAGCTTGGCATTTTGAAGTGAGTTTGTCTAACCGACATGTTTTCTCATGAGTAAAGGAGGCCCACTTAGTGTTTTTCAGGTAAAGGATGATTTACTGGGGGAAGCAAGAACAGCTCTCCCAGGAGTCCAAGAACAAGAACTAGACTCAACTGAGCATCATGGAAACTGAACAGAAATAAACCCCCCTCTGCCCTCACCATCGCATGGCTGCTCTTTATGTTGATTCCTTCCCCTTCTCCTTCTCTCTGGATTGATTTCCTTGGTGTACTTGTAGTTTCAGCATCTTCATGCCTTCAGCTTGTGACAGAGAGGGCACCCCGGCCTTCCTTCAAATCATAACTGTTTGGCCTCAGCTTCCTCCTTCAACTGATAATGTGCATGTGTTTTAAAATTCTGAGAGGATGAATATCATTGGCCTAGCTCATCTTCTGGTGCTGGGCTGTAGGTCACAGGCCAGTTATCAACCAGCTGTCTCTTTTTAAGTCCACTGCCCTCTCCAGGTCAATTATCTGTGACCAAAGGAAGTACATGCTGCTCAGCAGAAGGAAGTGTGGGTAGGGATACTTACCCTAGAGGACGATGTGGCAGGCAGGCCTAGCCAGCCCAGCAGTACTGCTCACGTCCCCCAGCGAGGTTGGGGTGAGAACCCCGGACTCAGTTCCTGAGGTCCAGGAGGACCTACTCTCTTAACATTTTGCTGAATATCTAAGAATGCACCCTCAATATGATTACCCAGAATATCCATTTCATTCTTGAGATTTCAAGGTTAAATTATTCCTGGCATTGCTAGAATTTGAGCCCAAGGGAGGGGGGAAAATCACTAATTAAGAAGCAATAGCATGATGCCTTATTAACTAAATCCTTTTGAGTGTGTAAGCAATCATTGACAGTCATCAGCTTTTACACCTACCCAGATTAGACATACTTGAATCTCTGGCTTTCTAGTTTTTAGGTTAAAAAGCCTTTCCAACAATGCCAGTAGCTACTAAGAAAACAAGTGGGCTGCAGTGCTGGCAACCACTTTGCTCCCTTCTCATCATCCTTTATGTCTTTTTTTGCCACCATTAGTAGCCTTCACACACGTAGCATGTTATTTCTCCACAGGAAGTAAGGTGGCTTGACTAGCAATAAATGGCCTCCTAATGAGGTGATTATTTTTAACATGTGTAGATTCAAGTCTGGCTCCAATAAATATCAAATAGAGCATGAGACAAATATCATAGAAAATTCCTTTTTCACTTCCTATGTGGTATATAAGTACAAGAAAAATCCATTCAACTGTCACTAATAAATGCTTTAATAAATAAAATGCCATCATGCAAAAACAGAGCTCAGTAAAGATACTTAGAAAATAGTCCTCAATTCCGAAGCTACTCTTGAGAAAATCTGTAGCCCTCCTCCCCCACAAAACCTATCTACGATACTGTTCTTAAATCTGTTAAGGTGTTTGTTGAGGTGAGGAGTTGGGAAGGGAAATTGAAAGGTGGCAAGCAGGGAAACTGAAGGTTTTTAATATTCACCTTTGTTTCTTTCCTTTTCATGCCCTACATTTTTATTTATTTGGAGGAGGGTTGCCAGTGCTGGGAGACTTCCTGATAAGTTGCCTGCATCTCTAAGGTACTGTATATAATTTGTCTCCCAGCATTAAAGAGGAATCCAACTGGGGGGAAACACAGGGCAGTTTCCCAAGACAGGAAGAGCAGGGGGAGAGATGAAGAAAACCAGTGTGACCGCCCGAACACTCAGCAGGAACCTATAGTCTCACTGTCTGTTGGTCCTGCTGCTTCTTTCACTATTTTTCCTTCTTGCGAATTATTTAATTATGCACCCAGCCACCCCCTTCAGGGCACTGAATTTGTACTTTCTATGTGTATATCATGGTGCAGATGACCAGAACTGACCTCAAGACCAGTTATATCAAAATTCCTGGAGAGCAAGGTCCAGGAATTTGCATATTTAGAAATGTTATTTATTTCATTTTTTTAAACTTTTTTTTAGAGAGCGAGCATGCTCACAAGTTGGGGGGGTTGTGGAGGGGCCAAAGGAGAGAGAGAATCTTAAGCAGGCTCCCTGCCCAATGGGGAGCCCAAGGCAGGGCTGGATTCCACAACCCTGAGATCCTGACATGAGTTGGAATCAAGAGTCAGAGGCTTAACCATCTGAGCCACCTAGGCACCCCAGGAGTTTGTATATTTAACAAACTCTAAAGTTGACTCTGATTCTCAGAACTGGGTGAGCCCCACTTATGTAGGGGCTACACATATGTGTAACCTGGGTTCCTATCACCAAGAAGGTCTTGCTCTTCCTTGTCAGATATTCAAATCACATTCCCATTCTTTCCCCACCTCATAAGAGTACAGCCAAACATGGGGCACCTGGGTGGCTCAGTGGTTGAGCATCTGCCCCCAGCTCAGGTCATGACCCCAGAGTCCTGCATCAGGCTCCCTCTGCCTGTGTCTCTGCCTCTCTGTGTCTCTCATGAATAAATAAATAAAATCTTTTAAAAAAAGAGTACAAGCAAACACAACAATACTTCTAAGGTTTGTTGCTGACATTTATAATTGAAATAAATGCTAAAATTCCATTCGAGTTTGGTGAAAAGGAAGAAGTAATGTTTTCCCTCCTAGCTCATGGGCCCCTGAGCTCCAACCACACACCTCTTGGGTATTTGTGGACCTTATGTGGAAAAGTCTTATAAACCGAGATTCTAAAGCAGTGTTATGTAGTGGAAAAGGCACCTATCCATTTTAGAATTAGATGATCTTAAGTTTGGATTTCTGTGCCAGAATTTACTAGCTATTGAACCTTCAGCTAAAAGTCCTTAGCTTCTCCAAGTTTTAGGGTTTTTTTTTTTAACTCTAAAATGCAGTTAAAAGGAAATTAATAACTTACTAATGCTTCATGTTCACAAATTTAATTAGATAATGTAGATAGTAGCTTGGAACATTGTAAGTGTTCCAAAAGAATGTTCAGTGTATATTTGTCACTCCACCCCATGTTAATATGTCACCTAAAATATCCTTAGGCACAGAAAATCAATATTGTATGAATGCACTTAAGTGCACAAGCAAATGCTGCTTCTGGTTGAATTATCTTTTATTAATTGCATTCTTAAATTTATGTATAAATTTACATGCATATATAATTATGTAGACATATATAATATACACCTGTGTGTGTGTGCATGTGTGTGTTTACAAAATGACCTAACCTTGACAACACTTATGATCCCTTATAAATCCATCAAATACTCAGATCAAAGACCCTTTCAAAAGTGTATTGGCTTGGATAACAGCATGTCTTTAATTCTCCACCTTCAGTTTGAGGCTCAGCAAGTTAGATGTGATGGGTGATTTTAAAGTTCACCGTGGATGACGCATACTGCCCTTAGGCTCTGCAAAATGAACAAGGCTGCCCAGCTGACTAGATGATTATGCTGTGCAAATATGTGCAAATATGCATATGATGCTCAGCACTTACCTGAGTGCCGACAGCCAACGTAAATTCCACACAAGTAAGCCAATGATGTCTAAATGCATCCAGAGATCTGGACTTGCAGAATATTTTCTCTTACTACTTAAATCTCAAGGGAGCAGCCAAGCTAGGGGACCCCTGTCCCAGCCTATCTTGTACTAGGCAGAGTGACAAGTATATTCAAGTTACTGAGCACTGTGTCATTGAATTTAATAAAAAGGAAGCATCATTTTTATGATGAGAGAAAACCATTTTTTATTTCACACTTGTACACACACACACACACACACACACACACACACTGAACCCAATGAGAATTTAAAGCCATTGGGCTGGAGAGGCTGTCATTCTGAAAGCAGGCCATTAGCACTTCAGTGTGACTTTGCCCTGATGCACTGGTCCTCCAGGTAAGGAAGCGTTTATAAGGTCACCTGGGGTTGTTTAAGGAGAGCATGGAGTGCTCTCCAGTGCCGTTTGTTTAGAGACTGAAAGTGCCGTTGTGATGTAGCAGGACTTGGATGAAAATATCTACTGCCTTCTGTTCCATATTTTCACTGGACTCGCTCTTTAATTTATTCTCTGGAAAAGGCAGAACATTTTGCTTCAGAGAAGGATCCCTCTTCGAGAAGTTTAGTGCTCTTTTTCCCATAGGTTTTTATTTTTCTTTATCAGAAATCACTCTCATAGCTAAGTAATAGCACAGCAACGGGATTTCCCAGGCTCTGAAACTTAAATACATGAGTCCTCTCGTCCACCCGAAGTTCAGGAACATGACAGTTTACAAATAACAAATGGTGACAGTCAATGGAATAGACATTGGTCCTAGGTTAATTTAGTAACAAGTACTTTTAAGAAATTTGGAGACGTTAATTAGACCAGTTATTCTTTCAAAATCTGGGAATCGTGATCAATTATTAAAAAATAAAATCAGCCTTGGGAAAAAAATGGTCATCCTTGATCTCAGACTCATAGCCTCCAGAGCTATGAGACAATGAATTTTCTGTTGTTTAAGTTGTTCCATGTGGTCCTCTATTTTAGCATCCCTAGACAGCTGATACACTTAACAATTGAGAATGCAGAAGTAGGAAGAGTCTCAAAATCGTTGAAAGGAGACATTAAGAAGTATCTACCAGATGGAGTGGCCCAACCACTAATTGCAATGCAAGAACTGAGCTTTAATGCATTGGAAGAGATGACAGGACCCTGGCCTAGGGTTCGAGGCAGGTGACCAGATGAGGACTCAGGAAGAAGACCAAGGTAGCTGCCAAAAGAGGCTGGACATCCAGTCATACACAAGTGCTTGGTTAGCAGAATTGCTTCAAGGTTGGAATTAGGGCTGCTTAAAGGTTCCTCTCCTCAAGTTAAATTGATTTGGGGACCAGGAATGGAACAGAACTGCATGTGGGGATTTAGGGGAGTGGATGTGGTAAAAAGGAAGACTGTAAAAATTGGAAACTGGTGGACCCAGAAGAATATAAATCTACTTGGGGCATACTTCCTGCTTAACGTGAAATTGGCTCCTATCGTACACATAACTAGATTATTATTATTTGGTATATACCAGTAACTAATTTTGACAATTATGCATCTACATGTGTGATGGAGTTTTTGTGATGTCCTCTGCGAGGCCATGTTTGTGCTTGAAATCTCTAGGACTATGGAGTAAGACCAAACTTCGCTGAGCAAAGACTAAGCTCCACCACTTCCCTCCTGTGATGGAATTTTATTTTAGTATCAAATTTGACTATAAAATCTCAGGTCTGTTCCTAAAAGGATTCCCAGTATTCTGACCTGAAAATCATGACATAGATCAAAAGACATGCATCGCTAGGCCTTCCAGGGATTTTCCCCACCGTCAATTCACTATGGAGGATTTCAGGAAAGCTGTCCTATCTTTCAGAGATCACCAGACCAATATCTTGCTTATTTCCAGTTGTCTACATCAGACCAAGCAGAAGTTGCACTGAGGAGCTAATGCCCGGCCTCTGAAGGATGGAAGGAATGGTGCAGAATGGAGGATAGTTGACAAGTGAATGGTATACTGATTACCCTAACCAAAATCATCACTGGAACTTTCCCCAAATCACATATTGTGCTTTCACTATTCTATATAAACTAGTATTTTGTTTATTAAACTTTTTTATAACAAAGGGTAGATTTTTTTTTGGTTAACTTGAACACACATGCCCTTGTGAACAGATATAATTTATAGATTTTTTTATTACCCTATATTTCAAATTAATAAAAAAATATAACATATTCTTGTATCCAAATTGAACAAATATTAACATTTTGCCATTTTTGTTCCACATGTTTTTTATTGGAGAATAATGGACATACAAACAATATTGCATTAGTTTCGGGTACACAACATAGTGATTCAATAATTTATACATTACAAAGTCGTCACCACAGGAAGTCCAGATAATACTTTACTGATATCATCACTTAAGCACCTTTGCATCAGCTTCCTCAGAAATAGCCATTACCCTAAAGTTGATAAGTATCCTACCCCTCATGTTCTTATCTAACTAATGGATATGAAATTACTTACATGTAGATTATATTTTTTTAATTGCTTGTTTTGTGTCCTGCTTACCATGCTTTTTCCTTGCTTCTTATCTTCTCTCCTGCTTTCCATGAGATTCATCAATATCCTTTATCCTCTTCATTTCTCTTCTGCTAGTTATAACTGTAGTATATCTATTTCCAGATCTTTCCATGTTTACCCTTAAAGTATTACCTGCCTACTTGATATGTAAAAATCTAAGCAACTTATAATTTTGTCTTCCTTTTGAACACACAAAGGACATAAAGTCCTTTACAGTTTGATTCCTATCATCCTCCTCTCATTTGGTCTAGTATTTTAGGTTCGCCTTACTTATAATGACCACAACTTAGTATCTTATATTTTTATAACAACTGTTCATTTTGGTGTTTCCACATGCTTACCCATTTCTTTGGTCAGTGTGGCCTCTCACATACCACTCCCTATGCTGGCTTCAATCACCCCCTTCTGGAAGTATCATTAGTAGTCAACTCTGGCTTTGTTGATCTGAGTGTCTTTATCTCGGCTTTATTCTATTCAGTGGTTTGGCTGGATACTTAGTTCAGGTCGACAACTGTTACCCTCAGCACTTTGTCTTCTGGCCTCTACTGTAACTGTCTGAAGTTATTAATCACACTTATTGGGTAAGCATTCCCAGAAACACATGTATGTGAAGAAAATACTTGACTTGAGATTTTCACAGGAAAAGAATTTTAGACTAATTAAATAGTTCCACCACGCCTACATTTAAGTCTTTTCAAAATAAATCAAATTCTTTTTAGTTCAAATTTAAATGCCTGTTGAAAACCAGAGGCTTTCTCATCTCACTGTGGCTCACAATCAGGACATTTTAATAGCTATACGTTTTATAGATGAAGAAACCAAAGTCTGCGTGGGCAAATAATTTACTCTTGATCACACAGCTAAGAAATGATGAATGCAAACATAGTTCTTCTAATTCAAAACCAGTCTAGTTGCCTCTAGAATTGATAATATTACTTTTTTCCCCGTATTTATTTTTATGACAATGAAAGGAAATAGAATAATATGAATTAAGATACAGAGGCCTTGGTCGCTCTCATTTAAAGATCCCACAATTTATGATTTTGTCTTCCTCACGGGGTCCAAGGTGGAAGTCACCCCCCTAAGCTCAAGGATCAAAAACACCCGACCTGGCCCTTAGGGCTGGGGAAGCAAATCTGTTTTTGAGAGCTAAAAGGCAGGAACTCAGCTGCTTGCTTGAGTAATCATGCTCACAAGTTTTAGATTCAGTGTAGGTTCCCTGAGCCACATGTTGAGAAATTGAAAAATGGCAAAATTGAAAAATAAATGACCTTTGAAATACAGAAGAGTCTTCACTCTGGAGAAAAATGTAATTCAGTTTTCAGGCACATTCTGCTTCTTTTATGATTTGAGGATATCACAAGGCACGCCAGCAAGTCTAATGGGATATATTTGGTGGAGTTGGTCATTTCTGGGGTAAATTTTTTTTATTATTTATAGTATGTGAGCATGGAATTAGGGGGCCTGGGTTTCACTCTGGTCCCTGTATCCAATTTGCTTTGAGAATATCCACAAGTCATTTAGGCTCTGTGGGCTTCAGTTTTCTCATTTATAAAATGTAAAACCTGATGGAGATATCTGTCTTTTAATATGTGAGCTCAATACATTCTTATTTATTGGACAAACTTTGATCTTTCTATTTTATGATTTTATTCACCATAGGACATGTGTATGCATATAGATATATATGTATGTAAGTAGGTAGGTAGATACTCATTTTTGCTTTCTTTTTTCTCCTCTCCTGACTTCAGTAAAATTGATAGTTTCAAATATTTTTGGTCTTACATATGTGTGCACATATGAATATATGTATGCAGGTATGTATTTGCTGCTCCCTTGGAAACTGCACAAATATTTTCTTCCATTAAAGATTACCCTTAGGTGTTTTTTTTGTTTTTTTGTTTTTTTGTTTTTTTGTTTTTACTTTTTTTAACTAAACTTTTGATTTAAGAATAGACTTATAGGGGATCCCTGGGTGGCGCAGCGGTTTGGCCCCTGCCTTTGGCCCAGGTTGCGATCCTGGAGACCTGGGATTGAATCCCACGTAGGGCTCCCGGGGCATGGAGCCTGCTTCTCCCTCTGCCTATGTCTCTGCCTCTCTCTCTCTCTCTGTGTGTGTGTGTGTGTGACTATCATACATAAATAAAAATTTAAAAAAAGAAAAATGAATATTTACTGTACTTTGGAAAACTTTAAAAAAAAGAATAGACTTATATGCAATTTTAAGAAATTATGAAGAGAGAGCCTGTGTATCTTTACCTGGTTTCCCTAGTCGTAGCTATATCCTGCAAAACTATAATACAATATATCACAACCAGGGTATTAACCAGGGTATTGAACTTGTTAGAGTCAAGATACAGAACAATTCCATCACAAGGACTCTATTATAACCCACACCCTTTTCCCCTTCTCCTACCTCTCTCTTCCACTTCATCCCTGATCTCTAGCAATCACTAATCTTTCTCCATTTCTATATTGTCATTCCGAAAATGTTATGTAAATGGACTCATCCAGTATGTAAAGGTTTGGGATCGGCTCTTTTTCACAGTATATAATTCTCTGTAGATTCATCACCCAAGTGCTTGCATATAACAATTATTCTTTTTTACTGGCATTCTTGATAAGGGCATACCACTGTTTTTTTAACCACTTGCCTATGAAAGACATCTGAATTGTTTGCAGTTTGGGACTATTACAAATAATGCTGTTATAAACATTTATGTACAGGTTTTTGTATAAACGTAAGTTTTCATTTCTCTGAGATAAATACTCAAGGGTATAATTGTGAGGTGGTAGAGTAGTTTCATACATAGTTTTAAATGGAACTACCCTACAGAGTGGCTGTGTCATTGTACACTCCCACCAACAATGCATATGTGATCTAGTTTCTCTATATCCTTACCAACATTTAGAGTTGTCATCATTTTTTTGTCATCATTTTTATTTTAGCCATTCTTACGTGATGGGATGTCATTGTGATTTTTATTTTGCATGCCTTTTATAATAACTAATGATGTTGAATAATTTTGCAGGTGCATATTTGCTTTCCATATATCTTCTTCAGTAAAGTGTTCATGTCTTTTGCCCATTTTTAATTGGATTTTTTGCCTTTTTTATGGTTGGATTTTGACAATTCTTCATATATTCTGGTTGCTGCTTCTTTGTTGACTATATGGTTTACAAATATTTTCTCCCAGTCTGGAACATTATAGTTTTGTCCTCTTAACAGGGTCTTTCATGGAGCAGAGCCTTTTAATGTTCACGAAGTCCAATTTATCAATCTTTCTTTTTATGGATCATATAGTTGGTGTCAAGTCTAAGTTTTTGCCTAGCCATAGGCTCCAAAGACTTTTTCCTGTACATTTTTTCAAAAAGTTTCATAGTTTTGTATTTTACATTAGAGTCCATAATCCATGTTGAGTTAATTTTTGTATAAGGTAGCCCATTTTGCCCATGTCCCGTAGCCTCAGCACCTCTTATCCAAAGCTATCTCCCTCTATTGAACTGCTTCAGCATCTTTGTGAAATATCAGTTTGGCATATTTGTGTGACTCTTTTTCTGGATTTTCTATCCTGTTCCACTAATCTATATATCAATCTCTTCATCAGTACCACACTATCTTGATTATTATAGCTACATAGAAGAACTTGCTATACAGTAGAGTGATTCCTCCCACCTTATTCTTTTTCAAGATTATTTTACCTATTTGGGGGCCTGCACATTTCTATATAATTTCTAGAATAGGTTTGTCTATGTTTGCAGAATCATTGGTAGGATCCTGGTAGGAATAACATGAAATCTATAGATCAGTTTGGGGAGAAATATCTTTCTTTGTTGAGTCCTCCAATGGCATGTCTGATTGAATATAATTTTTCTTGTCACTTATTTAGAGCTGCATTGATTTCTTTCCTCAACATTTTGTAATTTGCAGCATACAGATCCCTGTGCACGTCTTATTAGGTTTATACCTAAGTATTTAATTTTCTTTGGAATAAATGTATTATGTTTTCAAATTTTGATTTCCACATGTTCATTTTTAGTATGTACAATTATGTAACATACAAAAAGGAACAGGTTTTTTTTCCTTTCCAGTCTACATCGCCTTTTATTACCCTCAAATTTTAACATATATGTCAAATATGTATTTTTAACCAGTATGGGATATATGGTCTGAATTTATCCATTATATGCATTCCCCTCCTTTATGACAAGACCATGCCACAACTTTAACCACACAATGAGTATCCTCCATCTTGTTATTATTCCTAGAGTTTTTGTTTTACCTGTTCCAAGTATACTCACAAGTTTTGGTTTTTTGTTTTTGTTTTTGTATTTTGAGAGTGAGCGAACAAGCAAGCCTTGTGTATGCACGATTGTGGTGCAGGGGAGAGGGAAAGAATCTTAAGCAGTCGCTATGCCCAATAGGAGCAAGATGTGGAGCTCCATCTCACAATCCTGAGCTGGTGACAAGAGTCCATCTGATACTTAACCGACTGAGCCACCCTGGCGTCCCAGGCACCTCTTGGTTCGTCTTATTCTACAATATTAATAGTTGATTAAAATTATTAATCTCTGTGTTTATCACCTTTCCTTAAAACTTACATCTTCTCTCGGAGTTCATTTTTCTTTTTGCTGAAGCACTGCCTTTAGGAGTTGTTTTGTTTATGAGGTGAGGGTCTTGGATGGTGAATTTCCTTAGTCCTTCTATGTTCAAAAACATTTTTCTTTGTACTCACTCATATGTTTGTTTACCTGAATACACAATTTTAGATCGACTAATTTTGGATATGTTTGAAATATTTAAATATAAAGTTTTAAAGATTCTGGTCTTAAAGTTTTTTCCTAATAGTTTTCAGCTATTTTTCACTGGCTCTGGTATCAATATTTGGCAATAAGAGATCTGTTATAAGTCTAATTACTTTATAGGTAATTTTTCATTTTCCCTCTGATAGCTGTTAAGATACTTTATCTACAGCTTCTCTAGGTCTGGATTTATTTTTATTTACTTTGATCAATACTTAGAGTAGAATTTTGATATGACAACTCATTTTTCTTCAGTTCTATAAATATTCCCATTATCTCTTCAAATATGACTTATTCTTATTCACTCTATAATCTCCTTTTCTAGAACCGGAACCAGATGTTTTTTGGAGCCTTTGTTCTATCCTATAAGTGTCTTATGTCTCTCTTTCTCTTCCTTTCTCCTTATTTCCTTTTCTTTTCCCTTCTTCCAATGTAGAAACGATCTCATTTATTAAAAATTATTTCAATGGCTGGGTTTTAAAAAGAATTTCTTTAAGATTTTATTTATTTATTCATTAGAGACATAGAGGGAGAGAGAGAGAGGTAGATTCACAGGCAGAGGGAGAAGCAGGCTCCATGCAGGCAGCCGGATGTGGGACTCGATCCCCGGTCTCCAGGACCACAGCCTGAGCTGAAGGCGGCGCTAAACCTCTGAACCACCCGGGCTGCCCCTTAAAAACAATTTTTAATCTTTGGGTTTTTTCCCCTAATCTAACTATTCTTCCTTTATCTCTGCATGATTATTTTTTATAAATTTTTCTTCTTTTTCAATGGAATTTTTTAAGGATTTATTTATTTATTTATTTATTTATTTAGAAAGAGAGAGAATTAGAGAAAGAGAGCACTAGTGGAGTGAGGGGCAGGGGTAGAGGGAGCTGAGCAGGGACTTCCGGAATGGGGCTGGATCCCAGGGCCCCAGGATCAGTACCTGAGCTGAAGGCAGATGCTTAACTGAGCCACTCAGGCGCCCCTCAGTGGATGTTTTTTTAATTACCTTTTGAGTCTCTTAAATGTACATGGTTTAAAGCGTTTGTTAGGCTCATAGTTTTTTATGAATCTGAAATAAAATCATGTTCCAATTGTTTTGTTGTCCATCTTTCTCATATGAATATATCCGTATATTCTAGAATTTTCATTGGTAAATTCATTTTGAGTGGGAAGTTTTTATTTTTGTCTCTTTCTTCTCTTAGATTGCCCCAGGTCTGGTCTTCAGTCAGCAACTCCTTGTCCCTACCTCCATCCCTGACCCTAGGCATTCAGTTGAAGATCAGATCTTAGAGTGAATTTCAGCACTCTTCCTCTCTGATGCTGAGGATATTACAGATCAAGACACTGAGCAACAAGCAGCTTAGTTAGTTTTTATTATGAAGATGAGTGTTTGTTTTCTCACCTCCCAGAGCATCTGGGAGCTTCCTGGTAAGCCACATTTTCAGGCAGCAAGTCCTCAGTCATACCCTAGTTTCACATGTAAAAGGGGGAAATCTTACTGAGCCTGCCCTTGGTAGTTTGCGAAAAGTCCTTATTTACAACTAGTGCTTGCTCCCACACCAGAGACTAGGAGGCCTAAGGTTTCATCTTCATTCATCTTTGTTGTTTCTTTCCAATTACTGATTTTGCATGTACTTAACTCATCTTTGGAACCCATAACTATCTCTTTTTTATTCTCTCTTTTTATATTTTATTGTTAAATACTTAAAACAGAAGAGGTATACCAGAATTTGAACTGCACCGATTGCACCAAAATCATTACTAGAACTAATACTGTTTTTTCTGTGTGACTTTATGATTTAGACCATTATCAGCTTGGAAGTAAATTTTTCATCAAAACTAGAATTCTATAAAATTACATAGTTACACACACACACACACACACACACACACACACACACACACACAACCAACATGATAAGTTCATGAGAAAACTGGGGAAAACTGAATATGGTCTGTAATAATTAACAATGTTTCTTACGTTGATATTTACAGTAGTTATAGATGATGTCACAGTGGGGGTAAAGGGAACTGGATGTAGAGTTCCTTGGACTCAATATACTATTTTTGCATTTTCCTATAGGACTATAATTATTTCAAAATAAGAATAGGACTATAATTATTTCAAAATAAGAAGTAAAAACAAAACAAAACAAAAAACCCTCCTAAGATTATAATATAGTCATACAAATGGTAGATTGGTTTTTATCATTTTCATGTAAGAATAAGGCAGTTTGGGGAAGAAACAAATGATACACTCTACAAAGAATGGATAGTATGAACTAAATTTTACCTTATTTCCTTTACTAATGATGGTATTCCTATGCCAAGTTTTTTCTTCAAGTATGACCTGTCTTTTATCTTTATTCATTTCCTCATTCACATAGCAAAAAGTTATGAAGCACCATTTGTGTGTCATGTTTGACTTTAAGCCCTGGAAATGCAAAGATGAATAAAATAATGTTCCTGTGTTCAAGGGCTTTCTAATCTATTGGGAAAGAAAGACGTAAACAAATGTACAACAACCTGGCAACTCCATGCACTTAGTGCTACAGGAACTCAGGGGTTGGAAAATTTGTCTTTGGGAGTCAGTGACAGCACCCCAGAGCAAACATATGAGTTCACTCTTAAAGAATAAGTAGAGATTTTTCAGAACATGACAAATTCTATGGGATAAATGGCCTAACACTTCAACAAATAAGTGATATAAACAAAAAGGGAATTGGATGAATTGTTATAGGTTAAAATGCTGAAGAAACATACTAATGTGGGGGGCATCTCAGTCAGTTAAGCAGCTGACTTTTGATGTCAGCCCAGGGCCTGATCTCAGGTTGTGAGTTCAAGCTCCACATGAAACTCCACACTGGGTGTGGAGCCTACTTAAAAAAAAAAAAGAAGAAGAAGAGGGATGCCTGTGTGGCTCAGTGGTTGGGCGGCTGCCTTTGGGTCAGGTAGTTATCCCAGGACCTGGGATCAAGTCCCACATTGGGCTCCTGCAAAGAGCCTGCTTCTCCTTCTGCCTCTGTCTCTCATGAATAAATAAATAAATCTTAAAAAAACATACCAGCCAAGTATAATATGAAATATGAAAATAGATTAGATGAGACAGCAAGGAATTGTTAATAATGTTTAATAATAAATTGATATAAATAAAAATATATTAATAATAATGGTACTTAAGGAATTATTACTAATTTTTTAGGTAATATAATAATTT
Organism: Vulpes lagopus; assembly: GCF_018345385.1. Lineage (NCBI taxonomy): Eukaryota > Metazoa > Chordata > Mammalia > Carnivora > Canidae > Vulpes > Vulpes lagopus. Next base: position 67,326,462 of record NC_054832.1, on the reverse strand, counting down.
GTTATTGTTTATAATAACACTTTATGTCAGAGTTACAAACTGAAGCGTTCACAAATAAAAGGTAATAATGATGGCAATTTACCTTAAAATATTCCACAAAATAAAATTGTGAATGATAGATGACACAAGACTGACAAAGTTACCAACTGTTGACGTTAGTTGATCTGTGAATGGAAATTCATTTATACTATTCTCCTTATGCTACTGCTGTGTTTGGGAAATTTCCATAATAAAAAGTAAAATATGTACCTTAATCATCAACATTTTACATAACAGCTTCAGAACATTTAACACCTCATCTTCATTTTAATTTATCCTGAATCATAGCATTGATTAATTTTTCAGTCACAGTAGTAATATTTTTTTCTGGGTCACGGTCTCTTGTGTTCCAAATACATATCAACCATGGCATCAGGGAGAAGAAGGATTTATTGGAGCTATTTGTATTTCCTCTGTGGATTGGATGAAGATGACTTTTTTTTTTTTTTCAGAGAAAAATACTAGGGGAAAGATCTCTTTGTCTTCATTGCTATTGGACTTATAAATGATTTTTTTATCAGCTCTGAAATTGTAAGCCCATACTTTTGACTCTAAGAATAAGCTGATAGGATTTTAAAACTTTGTACCCAAAGGTTTGCAAAAAGAAAAATAATTTTAAAAATAAACCTCAAATAGTCTCATTAAACAAGTTTTATTTTTATTCTTTTTTAAGTTTTATTTATTCATGAGAGACACAGATAGAGAGAGCAGAGACATAGGCAGAGGGAAAAGCAGGCTCCATGCAAGAAGTCCGATGCAGGACTCGATCCCACAATCATTCCCTGAGCCAAAGGCAGATGCTCAACCACTGAGCCACCCAGGCGTCCCCACAAATTTTATTTTTAAAAGCTGCTAGATGATGAGGCCCCTGGGTGGCTTGGTTAAATGTCTGACTCTTGATTTCAGCTCAGGTTGTGATCTCAAGGTCGTGGAATCAAGCCTCACGTCAGGCTGCACACTTGGTATGGAGCCTGCTTAAAATTCTCTCTAGGTAGAATTCTCTCTCACCTCTGCTGCTCCCTGGCCCCCTCTTAAAAAACAAACAAATAAAAACAAACAAAAAAGCCCTGCTAGATGAAGGAAAAAAGGTAAAGTCATTCCAGGCAAGGAAAATAGTATTGGGCATTTGCTAACTAACAAATTTTTCCTAACTGATAAATTTGTATTTAATCATATAAGCAAAAGAGGATGAATGTGGGTTTGAAATAGGGGAATAACAGAGTTGCATTGGTTTTGTAAGTACCTCAGACAGTAATGTGGAGTGTGCAATAGGGGAAAATGATCAGGCAACAGAAACATCAAAAAGAGGAAACTTCTGAAATGGTCCAGACAAGAGATGATGAGAGCCAGAACTACGCCAGGGCATTAGGAATGGAAGCAAATGCTTTGTTGGAGACAGATTTTATTTTATTTTATTTTATTTTATTTTATTTTATTTTATTTTATTTTATTTTAGAGGAGATTTAATTAAGATTCGGAAACTCAGTGGAAGAAGAGAGAGGAGGAAGAATGGTTCAGTAATGACACCAGCCGAGGTTGGAATACGGAACTTAGAGCAGGTCTGGGGAGGGAGGATGTGAATATGGTATTAGACATGTTCACGTTGAAGGTCTATGGGACATCCAAGCAAAGCTGAGGATGACAGCTTAGGACTAGATGTTAGTTCTCCTTTGTTGAAGTAGAAAGTATGCCCAGGGAAACACACAGAACAAGACAAGATCAAAGGCAGAACCCTGATGAACCCACATGAAAAATGTGGGAATGAAGGGGCTGCAGGTTAAAAAGCAACAGGCAGAGGTGAAGAGGAGAGCAGTAGGAAAAGGTTGCCAATTTCCAAAAAGCTTCATGGGATCGGTGAGATGAGGAAAGGCTTGATTACGGAAGAATCCTCTATTAGGGAGCTGTAACAATCCATGAAGAAGAAATGCTGAAAACAAACATAAACATGAATGTGCTTATTTAGCTAAATGATTTGAAGGGATCTGAGTCTACAGAGCCCTTATTTTTAGTTATTTTTTGCCACATTCGTTTTATGGTAGTTTTTGTTCTCCTGAACCTATCAGAGGCATAATTATAAGCAGGAGTACTTTAATTAATGCTGATTGCATTTTACCCCGAGACACCTGCAAAATCAAAGCCCAAATTATCTTTTGTAATAACGAGCTACAGAGTTTGAGCTTTTTTGGCTTCTATAAAATGATAGTTGAGCTAAGAATTATACCAGTTATTGCCCAGTAGAATCTTTCCCCTCTTTATTGATAGTAAATGTTTCCTTTATTTTTTTACCGGCAGAGTCAACTCTCAAATATCTAACTGCCAAACAGGTGATAATCTTGTCGCAAATTTCATGCTTCACATGAGAGAGACAGGACAATGGTGGATTTCATTTTCTCTTTTGTTTATTTTTCTTTTACTTTCACTAGATTGAAGTCTTGTTCTTCTACCCAAGTTCAGCTTTGCTACTCAAACACTTAAACGTCTTTCTCATCACTAGAAAAAGTTTCTGTCCAGAAAGATTGCAATCTCAGAAGGAGAAAGAGCCCTTGATTACTGGCTGCTGTTATCCATCATTGTAAGAATAAAGAGGACTTTTTGAGCAAGAAATAGAATTGGGGGAGATAATATTGCTTCCTATCACATTTTGAAACATGTCATTATTTCTGAAGCAGTCTTGAATTTCTAAATTATATTTTAAAGTGAAGGACACACACCTATATGTTCTAACCCACATCTTCAGCACATAAATTTAAATATTAGCTGAGATTATAAATAATGCATGCGCTTACCAAAAATATCCTTCTTTGAGATTCTATATTCATCTCATTTGGAGAACACAGTCGGTGGGAGATTCATAACTAATCCACTATGCCAAGTTTTTGCATTCATGTTGTTCAAAAGGGAAAGTTAAGATAATGATGAACTTCTTATTTACTGCACATTAGAAAAGGAAACCCACCAGGACTGTACTTTATGATGCAATGCATCTATAGCCTGGCTATCAAAAAGCCAATATACAGAGGCTGATGACCAAAGCTACAGATTAGGGCTGGAAAAAAAATTCTCTCTAGGATGCAACTGTGAAAATCCAGTTTCTCATTACTAGTTGATGACCCTGTGTGAAGTTTAAATTGGGTTGAGCAAGGTGGCCAAATCCTTCTGTTATCAAAATGAAGCATATTGTCAAAAGAAAAAGGTACCAGCTGATCTATAGTGGTTGTTCTATTACTGATTTTATCTCTTGATGGTAGGGCATAATTTATTTCCTATCACTGGAATGGGACGAAATATTTGAAGGATTCTGAGTAAATGGCCATGAAAGGAAAATTCCGTCGATAAAAATACAGAAAAAGAAAGCAGTTGAAAGATTGTTTAGTATGACAAGAGTGTTTCAATGAAATGCTTTCAATGAAAGCATGAATATGAGGTAAGTTCTATGCTAATGAATCTTTAAAGCATTTGACTTTAACAATCTGACTTGTCCGTAACATACCTGCTAGCTGATTGTGGTTTAGCACTATAAGCAAAACATTGTAGAATACCCATATGCCTAAATTAACTAATCTAGGTGAATTTAGGAAGACTTACGTTGGAACAAAATTTGGGAAATGGTTCTCAGCTCTCATTTTCTGCACAGATATGGCTGGGAGGGGGTTGCTGTGCTGGTGTTAAATTATACTTGCCAAGTATTCAACTTAACTGTGTAATGAATGTTTAACCTGAGAAATCTCAGGGACATATTTAGGAGACTTCCCCTTCTGCTGAAGATGTTTCCCAGTGAACAAATATATGAATACATGAGAAACCATAGATTATATCACCCTTGACACTGTAATGCTAAATACAGGTAAACTGCATATAATACTGAACAGAGAAACAAGGATTTATTTCAAGGATGTTACAGAATTGGAGGCTGATAGTAAATTCACATATAGCAACTATGAAGAGAATCATTACTTAAATTTGGATTAAAAGCTAGTAACGCCCTGGAATGCAAGCAAAATGGGAGTGTAGTATTGAGAAGATAAAATCCACAGACTGATTAGTAAAGCCTTTCATAATCTGGCACAAACCTATCTTTCATTGTGTCGCTCAATTATTTGAGAGCCTTCCACCTTTACAATCACTGTAGGTTTGTATATTTAGGACAATTTTCTGACAGATGAGTAAGGGTGACTCCTAATTCTCATAATGGTGTCATTTGGGCTTAAAACAGGGTTGTTCCAACCTTATCCTATATAGTATCCAAAATTAAACTCCCACACCAGCTGTCTTAGATTGAATTCTGTGAGAGACAGACTCTGAGGTGGAAATTTGCATACCAGAAATTTAATGGAGTGTGCCCGTAGGATGAACACCAGGAGGAAGTGCAGGAAGCAGGGCTGAACAGATGGGAGAATTGAACTGCAATGCAGACTCAACAAAGACATCAACCAATCACACAGGGAGCCCCTGCACCGTGACAGCCTTTCAAAATTGTTCACTTTGAGGGAGAGAGACTTAGGTTTTATTGTCCTGCATTGACCAGTCATTGGATATGGACCCTTTGTGGGGAGGGAACTTGACCTATAGTGAGACAGACTTAGGACCTGACTTCAGCTAAGAGCAATTTCCAGAAACTGATTGAATAGACAACCATCAATACTCCCAACAGTTGGGGGATGGGTCCTAATGGGAGACCTGAGTGATGTGCCATGACATTCACTACACCAGCCTTACCTCCAAATTCTTATTGTTTCCCCTATTCCTTAATGTAACAGATATATATTAGATACTCAGTCTATTGGCTATAAGATGTCTGCTGGATCCAGGCAATACAAAGGTGAATGGAAAATGATCTTGTGGTCTAAGGGGGAAAAACACAGGAAAAACTACTTACAAATAACTATAAATAGACTATCATAATGGTCACTGCAATGACCTTTGGAAATGAAGAAGGGGTTTTACTTCATGGGAGATTCAGTCTGTTCTGGGGGATGGAAAGCTTGAGTTCAGTGCATATATATTCCAACTTTCATGCTTCCCATTTGACCTGGAATACTCTCTCCACTCTTTTTAGCCTATTTAAATCCTCTTCTTGCTAGCCCTCAGTTCTAACTACCTACCACAAGCCTTCCCTCATCAACCCACCCTATGACCTTGAAGAATGCTGCTCTACACAATCCCACTTACTTCCTATGCTGCATGTCACTTATCATTTCGTGAGGAGTCATGTCACCCTGCCTAAATGGTAAACACCAGGAAGATAGTGGCTAAAACAACACCAGAAATGGCTGAAAGAATGGTTATCATCATAGAATATAGAGCCCACAGAGAACGTAGAGATGAACCCAAATGTGGGGAGGGGATCAAGAAAGGAGATTATGACTTTCTAAGGTCTCCAGCTGGCAAAACAAAGATTTAAGCATAGAACCAAGTTGGTAGATACCATCCCCTGCCTTACACTCTGTCCTCCAATGAATGAAACAGTTCATGGGCCTCAGTGTTAGCAAATTTAAGGAAACATTGAAGAATACATTAGGAATTAGAGTTTTCCCAACAATAATAGACAAACTTTATCAACTCTTCAAGTCACTTTACTTATAACTACCATATATGGTTCTGTGTTACTAGATATATGTTCAGGTAAAGACCATAAGTGTCTCTTGTTATAGATTCAACAGAGGGTGGGGAAAATCCATAATACAATGTTTATATCCAATTGAGCTATTATGGAGAAACTGGGAATATTTTTATGATCTCTGTAATCTCTCCAGTCAGCCTCCAAAAGTGCCCAGATACTATCATGATAAAATCCACAAGATTAAATGAACCAGTGGTTTAATTAGTCATAATGACTTGTGTGTGTCTGTGCAAGCACACACATGTATGTTCTCTTGATACATACCTCTGTTTGAACCACTTAAACAGAGTGAAACGATGGTCCCTCCACAGGCTGACCATCAGGTTTACCCAGAGATGTTTTAAAAAATTCCTGAGTCCCGCTCTCTGGAGATCTTCTTTAAATGGGTGTGAAATGAGATCCAGAGAGCTACTTATGAAGAGCTGGCCAGCTAATCCTCACATGTAGACAGGTTTGGAAATCATATTGCTGTAAAGTGTGAGCTTGGTCACTTCTTGGTACTACCCCAGAGGGTGAAGTAGCCATACCGCCAGTTTATGGCCCCTGCCTGCCAGTCCATTTCGAGCAGAGCCATCAGTCACAGAAAGGTCTGGAATAGGAGATGAAGGACACAGCTGCAGCCATGCCTCAGAAAACAATGAAAAATATATTCCTTACATACCATATCAATAACATCCTTGAGGATGATTTATAATAAATGCTACACTCAATATCAAAATGCATGCTCCTAGTTCAGGTCTCTCCCTCCCCACTCATTGCTGTGCCACCAATTCTAACCCCCTGTGGTTCATCTCCAATCATCATGCAGGAATTGCCTAAATAGATACTGCACTTCAAAGATCTGTATTACTTTAGTTTCATTTCCTAACTTAAGAGAACAATAGATCATTGAAAAGAACTTTAGAGCTATTTGCAGCCTAAAGGGCATAAATAAAATAGATATTTGCAATAAGAGTTTATTTATCTCTAACAAGTGGGTATATGTGTGAACTTAAAAATGTAGTCCAAAAAAATAAAGTGAAGAAACTTTTATTCATTTAAACTTACTTAATAACACTAAGTATTTATTACAATAGCGGACAAAACCGTACTCAAAAATATGATCAGCATGCTTTACTGACCTCTCTGTTCATTTTAACTCAGAAGCATTATTTTTAAGTTCTGTAGGCCAATAGTTCACTCCTTTGAATTATTTTTAAAAATATTTTTTGTTAAAGTATGACTGATACACATTATAATAGTCTCAGATGTATAACATGATTCAACATTTGTATACACTGCAGAAGTGATCACCACCATAAGTCTAGATAAAATCTGTTACCATACAGAGTTACAAAAAATAACTATCTTGTGATGGGAACTTTTAAGATATGCTTTCTTAGCACCTTTCAAATTTGTAATAAAATATTATTGACTGTAGTCACCATGCCATACATTACATCCATATGAGTTATAACTCAAAGATTGTATCTCTTGACCCCCCTTCACACATTTTGCCTACCTTCCAACCCCCCTCCCTTCTAGCAACCACCAATCTATTCTCTGTATTTATGAGTTTCATTTTGTTTTATTTGCTTTGTTTTGGGATTTCACATACAAGTGAAATCATACAGTAATTGTCTTTCTCTGTCTGATTTATTTCACTTGCCCTCAACGTCCATCCATGTTGTCACAAATGGCAAGATTTTGTTCTTTTTTATGGCTGAGCAATATTCCATAGTTTATATAACAAAACTTCTTTATCCATTCATCTATCAATGGTTGTTTCCGTATCTTGGCAATTGTAAGTAATACTACAATAAACATAAGGATTCATATACCTATTTGAATTAGCATTTTCATTTTCTTCAGATAAATCCCTGCTAGACATTGGAATTGCTAAATCATATGGCACTTCTATTTTTAATCTTTGAAGACTCTTCATACTGTTTTCCATAGTGGCTATACCAATTTACATTTCCACTAACAGTGTACAAGAATTTCCTTTTCTCCACATTCCCACCAACATTTGTTATTTCTTGTCCTTTTGATAATAGCCATTCTAACAGCTGTGAGGCGATGCCACATTATCGTTTTGATTTGCATTTCCCTGATAATTAGTGATTGAGCATCTTGTCCTGTGCCTATTGGCCATCTGTATGTCTTCTTTGGAAAAATGTCTATTCAGATCCCTTGCCAATTTTTAAAATCTGATTGTTCTGGAGTTTGTTGTTGCTATTGGGTTGAATGAGTTCTTTATATATTTTGGATATTAATCCCTTAGTAGATGTGTGATTTGCATATATATTCTCCCATTTCTTAGGTTGTCTTTTTATCTTATGATGGTTCCCTTCACTATGCAAAAGCTTTCTAGTTTGACTTAGTCCCACCCATTTATTTTTGCTTTTATTGGTACTACCTTTGGAGTCAGATCCCAAAGATGCTGCCAAGACCAGTGTCAAAAAGCCTACTACCTGTGTTTTCTCCTAGCAGTTTTATAGTTCCTGATCTTACTTTCAAGTCTTTAATCTATTTTGAGTTAATTTTTGTGTGTGGTGTAAGATAGTGATCCATTTTTATTCTTTTGTATGTGGTTGTCCAGTTTTTCCAACACCATTTATTGAAGAGACCATCCTTTTGCCCTTTGTATATTATTGGATCCTTCTTCATAAATTAATTGACCATATATGTATGGCTTCATTTATGTCCTCCGTATTCTGTTCATTGCTTTATGTATATGCTTTTATGCCAATACCATACTGTTTTGATTATTATAGCTTTTTAACCTAATTCAAAGTCAGGGAGCATGATGCCGTCAGCTTTGTTCTTCTTTCTCAAGATTGCTCTAGCTATCTGGAATCTTTTGTGGCTGCACACAAATTTTAGGATTGTTTGTTCTATTTCTGTGAAAAATGTCATTATAATTTTGATAGACATCGCATTCAATTTGTAGATTGCTTTAGAAAGTGTAGACATTTTATTTTTTTAAAGATTTTATTTATTTAGGGCAGTCCTGGTGGCGCAGAGGTTTGGCGCCAACCTGCAGCCCAGGGCGTGATCCTGGAGACGCGGGATCGAGTCCCGCGTCGGGCTCCCTGCATGGAGCCTGCTTCTTCCTCTGCCTGTGTCTCTGCCTCTCTCTCTATGTGTGTCTCTATGAATAAATAAAATAAAAAATCTTAAAAAAAAGATTTTATTTATTTATTCATGAGAGACACACAGAGACAGGCAGAGACACAGGCAGACAGAGAAGCAGGCTCCTCTCAAGGATCCCAATGCAGCACTTGAACCCCGGACCAGGATCACGCCCTTAGCTGAAGGCAGATACTCAATCACTGAGCCACCCAGACATCCCAGAAAGTGTAGACATTTTAATAATGTTAATTCTTCCAATCCATGAGCATGGAATTTCTTCCATTTATTTGTGTCTTCTTTAATTTCTTTCATCATTGTGTTATAGTTTTCAATGTAGTTTCACCTCCTGGGTTAAAGTGCATAAGGATTTTATTCTTTTTGATGCAGTTGTAAATGGGATTATTTTCTTAATTTCTCTTTTTGTTTTTGAGAGAGAGAGAGAGAAAAAACAGAGCATGCACGAGCAGGGGAACAGGCAGAGGGGGAGGGATGGAGAGCATCCAAAGCAGGCTCCACACCCAGTGTGAAGCCCAATGCAGGGCTCGATCTCATGACTCTAAGATCCTGACCTGAGCCGAAATCAAGAGTCAGACACTCAGCTGACTGAGCTCCCCAGGTGCCCCTTTTAATCTCTCTTTCTGATAGTTCATTGTTAGTTTATAAGATGTGACAGATTTTTATATATTGATTTTGCACACTGTGACTTTAATGAATTTGTTTATTAATTCTAACAGTTTTTTTGATGAAGTCTTTGGGGCTTTTTATATATAAAATCATATCATCCTCAAATACTGGTGGTTTTACATTTTCCTTTTAAATTTAGATGGCTTTTCTTTCTTTTATTCCTGCCTGATTGCTCTAGCTAGGATTTTCAATACGGTGTTGAAAAACAATGGTGAGAGTAGGCACCTTTGTCTTGTTCCTGATCATAAAGGAAAAACTTCGAGCTTCTCCTTGTTGAGTGTGATGTTGCTTGACTTTCTGTGTTTGCTTCTATGTATTGGGCAAAAGAGCTACCTCTTTCTTTTTTTTCTTTTTTTTTTTTTTTAAATTTTTCTTTATTTATGATAGTCACACAGAGAGAGAGAGGGAGAGAGGCAGAGACACAGGCAGAGGGAGAAGCAGGCTCCATGCACGGGGAACCCGACGTGGGATTCGATCCTGGGTCTCCAGGATCACGCCCTGGGCCAAAGGCAGGCGCCAAACCGCTGCGCCACCCAGGGATCCCCAGAGCTACCTCTTTCAGTCTTGAAAGGGTGACTTCTTGTAGGAGATAAACTTTATCCTTTAATCTGCCCTCTTGGCTGTTTCTCAAATCTCTGTGATTGTCTAAGCAGTCTGATTAATTCTTTTTTTTTAATTGTTCTTGATGCTCCCCAGTTGTTGAGGGAGTCGAAGTCCCATGAGTGATCCAGAGGAAGGGACTAGCCCCTAGTTTTAGGCTAATTGGAAGCTAGCCTCTCAGGCAGCAGCTTTTAATGTGTGCAAATATATAGTCCTGGGAGATTATAAACCCTGCTTGCCTCCAGACAAGACAATCTGATGTTGTTCTACTGGGCAATCATTGCAAAAATCAAGGCACGAAATGAGTGTATAAGCTCCTTTCTGTGAGATATTGGGGAGCTTTAGTAAAGCCAAGGAGGAGTACAAAGATGGCATCCTCTAGCCTACATTCCCTGAGAGCACTTCCATAGCTTCTAGATGTGTGGTAGTCTTGAAGCATACCAAGAACTGTCTCTCCAATTATCTTAGACCTGTGGGACCCAAAAATCCAATTCTTCCTGACTACCAGAATAAGACAGTCAAGCAGCATCCTCTATGTGAAGTGCATGGCGTGGGTGACAGGGCTGCAGAGCTGGGATGCTCAGCTGCCTGGCTCTGGTGGAGCTGTGGGGTCTGCACTGGAGGTGAGAGGTGCACACACCATCCAGCAGGTTAGAGGAAGAATGCAAAAATGGCACCCACTAGCACCCTTGTCCCTGAAGAGAGTCCTAATAGGCACCTGCTCTCTTGTAGATGCTTTAAGATTAGCAAATGAATCTTCACCTATGGTCTAGGCACTTTTCAGATTGTTGCTTTTGTGCAGAGTCCCAGGCAAGTGAGTCTGTATGGGAGCACCTTAAGAGTGGCATTTTTCTTAGGCCTAAGACCCATTGATTTTCAAAGCCAGACATTTTGGGGGCTCAAATCACTATGGTTCAGTTCCCAAGAATTGAGGTGCCTGATGTGGGGCACAAACCCCTCACTTCTCAGGGAGAATCTCTGGATGTGAGATTCTTCCCAATTGTAGGTCACAGCACTGGGAGGAGGTGGCAAGACTATGTCTCCACCTCTTATACCCTTGATGTGATTCTTTTCTTCTTTATTGGGGAGGAGTTTTTCAGGCCTTTTTCAGAGGGAATTATTTCATGTGTAGCTCTGGATTTTTGTGTTGTGGGAGGAAGTGAGTTCAAGATCTTCCCACACCATCATGTTGAACAGACACACTCAAATTCAGAATTATTCAGTTCTCTGAGGTAGTACATATTAAGATTCCTTTAGGGCAAGTATCCTTTTTCTCTGACTTTGTTAAATAAGATTTCCCATCTAGAAGAATTCTATCCTTTCCATTGTAACAAGGTTGATTGTAAATGGATGAACCCAGAGAAATTAAGTTCCATCCCCTAAGCACTCCATAATTGCCAAATAACAGGAACTGATTGCTCCCAGACAAAAACCTGATCTCATTAGTACCTGCTGTTTTGGTAGAGGGAAGACAGTTATATGCAAAGGGTAATATGCTTTTGGAAATGCTAATTAATTATACATTATTTATTGGAAATGCAATGCTCTCCTTATATTGTAGCTAGGAAAAGAGAGGATGTGAGGGACTTAAATAGGTGAGACATGCCAAATTGTAACAAACTGTAGTCATTTATTTCAAATCTGGGTTTCTAGGTTGGTTTGAAGACAACTTTATATTCCTAGTGTCAGTCTTTCCCATTTTTCTTTCATAGGCCATCAAGGTCTAGGAGTGTGGGATGGAAAGAACTCTTAATGTCTGGCAGGTTTTAGCCAAGTTAAGGCAGTCTGGGTAATTTAATTCTCTTTTTACAAGGGAAATAATGATAAAGGCATAACAATAATAGTAAATAAAAAATTTTCCAACCCAAGCCAAGGGGCCAATGACAGTTAAGAGAGCGCAGGATGGTTCATTGCTGGTTTCTGACAAATTAAATGTCTTTGAATTGGTGTTGCAGAATTGTAACCATACTAAAGTTTTTATACCTTGTTTTTCTACTGTGTGCTGACATTAGTCACAAGTGGCTACAGTAATAGGATACGTTTACACACCAGGCAGAGAGAGTAAGGACTCAGTTCTCACAAGCCTAGTGATTTGCTTTCTCTGCAATACACCTGTTTAGTGCGCCAGGAGAAAATAAAAGAACAAAGATCGAACAAGAATAGCGCTGCTGACCTTGATTTGTTCTTATAATGTGATTTTTTAAAAAAGTATTCATCAGGGGATCCCTGGATGGCTCAGCGGTTTAGCGCCCGCCTTTGGCCCAGGGCCTGATCTGGAGTCCTGGGATCGAGCCCCGCATGGGGCTTCCAGCATGGAGCCTGCTTCTCCCCCTGCCTGTATCTTTGCCTCTCTCTCTCTTTAGGTCTATCATGAGTAAATAAATAAAATCTTAAAAAAAAAAAAAAGTGTTCATCAATACTTCCAAATGTGGTTGGCAAATGCTAGAATATGAGACTATGCATAGTTAACTTAAAATCTTTATGTAATTTGTCATTTCACCTAAATCAGCTTCATGACACATTGGAAAGAGGCAGAAGAGCTGGGTGTGTCTTTGCAATTTGCTCCTATGTCCAGTAATACCCTCAATATTCACTTCTACATCTGTTACATTAGTGGGGTGCATCAGATAAAGATCTATGAACCTTTTAAAAATTTATATTATGCAAATTTTGAAACAAATAAAAGTAGAAGGCACAGCATAATAAAGCCCATGTACTCATCACATAGCTTTGATCATCAGCAAAATTTTCCCAGCTCTTTGACCACATACTCTTATAATTGAGTTAATATGAACTCATACACAACTTATGTGTAAATTATAAACATGTATTACTGTATCATTATTCACATTTTAAAACACACTTCACAAATATATATTTTTAAAGTATGAGTTAGAACATAACAAAGTTCTATACATGAATGTTCATAGCAGCTTTACTTATGAGAGCTGAAAGCTAGAACCAATCCAAATGTCCTCCAACGGGTGAATAGGTAAGCCAACCTGTATATTCATACAATGCATTGCTACTCAGTAATAAAAAAAGAACAAAGTATTGGTAAATGCAACAATATAAATGAATCTCAAAAGCATTGTGAGAAGCCCATCTCAAAAGGTAGAGTACTCTGTTATTTCATTTATTTGACATATAGAAAGGACAAAACTGTTATCGTGGAAAATTAATCAGTGTTTACCAGCAGTTACAGGCAGGGTAAGTTTGTGATTATAAAGAATAGCGTAAGAGAGTTTTTTGAGGTGCTAAAACTGTTCTATATCTTGGTTATGGTGGTAGCTATCCAAATATATACCGGTATTAAAATTCATAGAACTATACCCCCAAAGCAAAAAAAGTCCATTTTATTATATGATAAATACCAAAATAAGTAATGAAAAATACAATGAAGTTCTAATATTTTCTCTTCGTACTCCAATGCCTAGTTGTCCATGTTTCACTTGGAAGCCAGTAGACTAAATTGCTTCTAAATTCCCTTTTAGGATCACACTCTGAAATTATGAAGTTACTATAAAAGATTTAAAACAGTGAAAAATTCTTTGACACTTAACCCTCTCTTCAAATCTGAGAGCACTCTTTCATTGCTTTGACCAATGGAATAGAGGAAATTATTCAGTGTCCATTTCTGGAGCCAAGTCTGACGAGACTGAAAGCTTCTGCTTACTTCCTCATAGAATGCTCCATCTTAGAACCTAGTCACCATGATGTGAGGAAGCCCAACGAGAATCACGGACAATCCATGTAGAAAGAAACCAATGCTCTTAACTAACACCCTTCTGGTTGACCTCCCAGGCAACAGCCAGCCACAACTTGCCAACCATATGAGTGAGCCATGTTGGAAGTGGATATCCAGCTGCAACCAAACCACCTCTGCTGACATCATGTGGACAGTTTAAGGCATTACCACCAATCCTGCCCAGTTTGCAGATTCATGAGCAAAATTAATTACTATGGTTGTTTCAGGCTACTAAGTGTTGGGTGGTCTGTTATATAACAATAGATAATTGAAAGATTTCCTCAGAAAAATTAGTCCTCAGGATCATGAGTCCTTGCCTTATTGCAGAGGATTAGTGTGTCAGCCTCAACAACCTGCATCAAAAGTGTCAGAAGTTTTATGAAAAAAGCCCACCCCCCCATTTCTCACCAAGCTTATTGAAAAAATTTCTTGAAGTTGGGATTCAGAAACTCACCTTTTCCACAAGCTGCCCATATGATTTGTGTGCATTCTAATGTTTGACCCCCAGCATTTAAGACACCCTGAAAAGTTTAATTGGAAATAGCTGAACCAGGGAGGTAATGACACATGTCACTATTAGAAAAGATAAAGAAATTCAATAAAGAAAGAAAAATTACTAAAAGCAAACCAAGTAAAAGAAGTCATTCTGCCAGACAAAATGGAGCTCAGCAGAGCATAGATTCTACATGGATATGAAAATAAAAAATAGTAAGACCAGTTGTATTGCACAGAATGGATAGGAACACTGACATTTATTAAGTAGCCACATTATATTCATAGAATGTGTAAGTCTTGTGATTTTTATCAAATTAAATAAGAATGACAATATGGAGGCAAGGTAACATGACTAATTTTTTAAATCTTCTTCTATAGCTTAATTTGGTGCTTTATAAATAAATATATATGAAAAACCACTTTAAAAACTATAATTACCTATTTTTTTAGCTACTAGCTTTTTGCTCATTAAAGCTATTTGTGCCTGAAGTAGACTCCTGAAAGATATGCTTTCCACCTTCCATCACAAAATGAGAGAAATTTTTTAATTGCCACATCTGCTTCCAGTTGACTTTGAAATGAAATAAAAAATGAGTAAATTGATGAAATCATCATTGTGTTACAATCACTAAAAACAAAGGCTATCAAAAGAGGAGCCAGGATATATATTTGAACTTCAGCGTGTTCAAAGTAGGCTCCAAAATACAGACATGGAAAAGATCTAAGATTCACAACAGAACATAAAAGATTTCTAGATATACCTTCACAAATCAATATTTTTCTTGTATTTTGTTTTAGTTTTTCTTTTGCCATGGCTGTAAGTTATCTAGTACAACATAGTCAAATGTTCTTTGAAAGACCTTTTGGTGATTACTTATCAGATTACTTATCAAGTAGTGTAAGATTTATACTTAATTATTACTGATTTCTCCCACTAAAAATAATTGAATTTTCCCTCTGTATTCAAGAAATATTCCCTCTGTTATTCAAGAAAGTAAAGGAAATGTACCAGAATTAAATCTGAGTTTTAATATTAAAACTCTAGGGTTGATATAAATATAAGTAACATTAACTAAGGGATTAATAATCAAATAATAAATGTGAACACACTACATACAGATCACAGCACATAACAAGGACTTAATTAATGTAATTTACCTTAAATCTTTCTAAAGTTAACCTAATTCCTTTGCCTCTTAAGGTCTCTGTTACCACCTTTTTTTCTGATTTTTTTGAATGTATGCTCACTTTCATAGCTTGATTCAACCATAAAATTAGCTGTACATACAAGTATAAAATAATTGTATTTAAAAACATTGTGCTAGGAAATAAGGTATAAAATCCCCACTCAATCCCCATGTCTGGAATAAATTTTTTAATATAAAATACTTTTTCATTTTAGATTTCTAATATAATACATAATGCCCTATAACAGTAAATTATAAGAAAATTCAGCAAATTTATTAAATATAATCTTACCATATGTTGGCAAATTGAACTCCAATTAAAAAAATAAAATTTAATATATATATATATATATATATATATAATCTTACCTTTCATCCACAAGTTTTAATTGCATAAGTCAGTCTGGCCTCCTCTGACCATCTTCAAGATTCCTTTTTAGATGGAAGGAGGAGGAATTGGAGGAAGGTGGTCAAAAGGTGTCAACTTCCAGTGAGAAGTAAGTAGTAGGGATGTAATGTACAATATGAGGACTATAGCTAACACTGCTGTGATATATGAAAGTTAAGAGAGTAAAACCTAAGAGTTATTACAAGGAAAAAATTATTTTTCTGTTCTTTATTTTATCTGTGTAAGATGATGGATGTCAAGTAAATGTATTGTAATCATTACACAATATGTGAAAATTACACCATCATGCTGTCCACCTTAAACTCATATGATGATACATGTCAATTATTTCTTAATAAAGCTAGAAAAGGAATTTCTTAGAAAATAAACAAGATTCAGGGCACCTGGGTGGCTCAGTAGGTTAAGCCTCCAACTCTTGGTTTCAGCTTAGGTCATGACCTCACAGTCATGGAATGGACCCCCACATCAGGCTCTGCACTCAGTGAGAAGTCTGCTTCAGATTCTCTCTCCCTCCCACTCACTCTCTCCCTGTCTCTCTTTAATAGATAAATAAATCTTTAAAAATAATTTGAAGATTAAAAAAGTAAAATAAAAAAGATTCCTTTTTGGTAAAACCACAAGACAAAGCAGCAGCTACCCCATCTAAAATTATAAGGAATTTTCAGACAGCAATGAGATCAGAAAAGAAACAAAGTCACTGGCATGGAACAGGGGCTGGGAAATGGGCAGATCTAGCTCACCAATGGAGCTTGGGCAGAGGTCTCTCTCTGGGTCTACCTCATATGTTTTGGCTCCAGTGGCTTCCACATCTATGTTATAAGGTCCCTGGTGAAAAGAGGACTCTAGCATGAGGCCGGGTCCAGAGATAAAAAATAAGACTCAGAAGCCAGTGTGGGAACTTAAACAGCATTTACTCAATTCAGGGAGCTAAAGACACAAAAATCTGTCTGAAGAATCAATCAGAAAGCGAAACCTAAACCTTTTAATAAACAAAAACAAGTTTGCCTGGAAAGTTGAAGTGTGATAGGTACATTTATCACTAACGGAAGTAAATGCAATCTCTGTTAAATTCACTCACAGAAAAGACTAGACTCAGAGTCCTGCCTCCATTTGACATTCCTGTGAGGTTCCATTATTTGTTTTCTCAGAAAATATTAGCAAGGAGTAGCCAGCCTCTTCAATGTTAGGACCTTGTAAATGACATTGTGTATAATGAACTGGCATTTATTTTTAATGAATGTGATCTTCTTTTTGTCTTCACAAACTTACAATTTTTTTAAGACGTGTGAAGTTGACTGATTCTGTGCATCTTCATGAAGTAGGGAGGGTGATGCCATCTCCATTTCAGGTTAAAATGTTTCTTCATGATATTTTAAAGTCAGTGATTAATGACTTAATAATGATCACAACTGATGAACTGAGCCATGTGCATTTGGTAATAGAGGTACATAGGAAAAACTCCCACAGTCGATATCAGGCAATTGAAAGAATTCCCTCCCCATGTCTGAAAAGCATAGTAAGATTTTAGAGTTATCTTGAAGTGATTTTTAATTATTCATTGGAAATTTTTTTATTCTGAATATGAAGACAATGTGTATGGCATTGCATTATAGTACTCGAACATAGTGGTATTTTTGGTGACCAGAGAAGAGCATTTCTGTTTGAACTCTGTACCTCAGGATTTATATCTTTTCCATCTGTCTACTGCTTTAGAATAACTTTCCAAGTAGCTAGATATGACAAAATATGAGGTTCTATCAAACAATATTCACATTGTTTTTCTGAATTCAATGTGCTTTGGAGTTAATGAGAAACAAAAGACATTGAGCTAATTTAGTTTGACTCTCGTGCCAAAAACAATTTGAATTACAACAGCAATTTACCTTGAACATGACCCAATATGTCCCCCACCAAAGGGAATCCTTGAACTTAATATTTAAGTTTCTTTGGCTGTGTAATGCATGTTTATTAAATGTCTGCTTTGTGCAGAGTACATCCTAAGAGCTAATGAGAGTAATAAAAGTAAGGATAAGTCCCCTTGACTCTTGAAAACTTGTTAGGAAAATAAAATGTAGATGGAGGAAGCAGTTAAATCCTAGGATTTAGAAGTCTGTGATGGTATCAAAATGTGCAGGGAAGGCACTGTTCAGAGTGCTTCTTTGAACACCAGCAAAGATAGCTGGGACATTCAGAAAGAGATTTATGGATTTGGAGGAAACTTAATAAGAAATGGAAGCTGCAAACAAGTTAAATCATATAGCTAGGAGAATTCAAATTATTGCATCATTGTCATCGTCTTAGATGTGTAAATGTTGTTCTGTTCTCAAGTACGGTCTCCATGAGTTTTAAACAGAGACGATTTCTTCTTTAGGACTAGCAGAAGGGAATATTGATTGTTGTGGGAGCTATAGACTAAACATATGGAAGATTTTGCATCTATAAGATATAGTTCTTAGGTGTAAGAGCTGGAAAAACCATCCCTTTAAATTGGAATAAATATTTCAAATTACACAAATAATCAGTAATTATATCCAAGGAAATAAACTCCTCAACATTTGAGACACTAATTTCTGGTCATTCCAGTAAAATATAAGCATGTGTTGAAGTCCTTCAGCTGGAACCAGACAATGCTACTGGCATTCCTGAGGTCACCAGGATAACGTAGGCCTTTTTAATGGAAAGAAATGAGTGACTTTTCATTAACATTCTTAGCTCTGGATAACTAAGGGAGACATTTCAGTGTGAACCGGGGGCTTCTCCTTGCTCCTGAGTGCACCACAGAGTGCAGATGTTTCTGACATAATCTCATCCTCCTCCTAAAACATATCTTCTCCCATTTCCCTAACAGGCAGAAATACAATAGAGAAGCAGTCTATATGTCATCCCTTTTTTGCCTCTACTTCTTTCTTTCTTCCAAAGGCTTAGTAAGAAGAATTATTTATCTTTCATTACATTTAGCGCCTTTATTTATGCATACTCTCTATTTCTCAATTTCCCTTTTTTTTAAACCAACCTAAAGTATGCTAAGCCTGACAGACTACCATATTTAAAGATTTTAGGGTTCTGTGCCTATATTAACAAAATAGGCTTTAACACCAACACAGAGTGATATATATGATCTTACAACTGTATCATAAGGATTTGAGTTTCTTAAAAAGTCTCTTGCAAATTTGTTGAAAAAACAAAAGACATTGATATCTGAAGTGGTGACGTTTTAGGCTTTTGAAATTATAAATAAAAGGAAATAGATCTTTTTTAGAGACCTCCTTTGGAGGACTTTGTAAGGATCATATAAATGAAATCACAAGTGAGTTTCAAATTGTAGAAAATCAAAAACATTTATAAAATCTCTTCACTGTACCCAGGAATCACATACAAATTACAGTGTTTTCTCTTAAGATTATATACAGAGAATAGGGCTGGATTTTATTTTCATTCTTATATATACACTTCCCCATACATCCTTTCCTCCATAGCATTGCTCTTAGTAGGCATTCAATAAGTATTTATGAATGCATGAATGAATGAATGAATGAATGAATGAACGGCTTTTGTAAATATAAGCCAAGTCTTACTGGTAATTGCTAGGGGGAAAAATGTCTCTGGCATATATCTTCCCCAACCCACATAATCCTTCAATTGCTAATTTCAAATGAAAAAGAAAAATCTCAAAAGGATGTTGACTTATTTCGTGACCTGGTTACATACTTAGAATCTATAATGCATATACGATTGTTAAATATAATTTGCTCAGTTCCATCATAGACAGATCCACCAGGCTTTCTAACAAATTAACTCTTCTTCATAAAGCGCAGTTTTTACTTTTTCTCTAGGGTGTGCTTTATTTAAATCTGGACGGTCAGAAAACACAGTGAGAGGGAAAGTTAAGACTCTTTCTTCTGGCTCTTGTCCTTTTTACTGTGTTTTCTCCATTTTTTAGTATTAAAAAAATGTTCCTATGAGGAGACCTCCAGAGGGCCAGATTGCCTAAGAGAGTCAGATTGATGGTAGCTCTGCTGTCCCAAAGCTGATTGACCTTCCAGGATGAAAGAAGTTCCACAAATAAATTTTATAATTCCAAGCAAGGCAAATACTACTGGCATGACTTCTCCAACCACTTTAATAGTAGTACACACCTTTTCAATCCCCAGAAAGTTGCCAACTCAACCCATGTAAAAAATACATGATAGGGATCCCTGGGTGGCGCAGCGGTTTGGCACCTGCCTTTGGCCCAGGGCACGATCCTGGAGAACCGGGAACGAGTCCCACATCCGGCTCCCGGTGCATGGAACCTGCTTCTCTCTCTGCCTGTGTCTCTGCCTCTCTCTCTCCCTCTCTCTCTCTCTCTCTGTGACTACCATAAATAAAATAAAATAAAATAATTTAAAAAAAAATACATAATGACAAAAAAAGGGAAGCCTGTATTGAATATATGACTTAGTGAAAGCAATCACCTGAACAGGTGTGAGCAGCATCTTATCGTTGTAGCACCTCTGGGACTGCTGTGCATATTCTTCCTTATGTCACTCTCTCCCATTTCCCCCAGTGACTTTCAAACCCAAAGAGGCAACTAAAGAGTTCACGTGTCTTTTGCAGCCAGGCATTCTTGGTAGGTGCCTTCATGGCTCCCCAAAGATGTGCATATCCTAATTCCCAGAATCTGTTAAAATGTTACCTTACGTGCCACAAGGGACTCCGCAGAAGGGAATAAGATGAAGGACCTTGAGATGAGGATATTGTCCTTGATTCTGCAAATGAGCCCAATATCATCACGGGGCTGTTTAAAAGTGGAAAAGGGGAGCAGCAAAGTGAGTCAGAGATCGGAGACATGAGATTTCAGCCTGCCCTTGCAAGCCTTGAAGCTGGAAGAGGGCCTGAGGCAAGGAACACAAGCTGCATCCAGAAGCCGGAAAAAGCAAGGAACGGGATTCTTCTGTAGTGTCCCCAGAAAGGAATGCGGGGATTTGGGGCTTCAAGAACTATAAGATAACAAATTGTGTTGCTTTAAGTGCCTACATTTCTGATAATTTTCTACGGCAGCAATAAGAAATGAGTAAGAGTGTTTTTTCAGGATTTTTTTCTAACCTGTGTCACCTGTAGGGAGCTTCCCTGTAAGAGGGTGCACTCTGCACGAGGCCACCCCTTCTCTTCCGCAGCTGTTGACACTAAGTCCTGACCTCTCCTCTCCATGCCATTCAAGAAGTGAGAAAGCTCCAGGATGATCTCACTTGTCATCAGGGGTCCAAAGCTTTATGGGAAAAGTCCTGAAAGCTATAACTAAGAAGTGATTCGAGGCACTTTGCAACTTCACAATAAAAAGCTATTTGTATGCCAAAGTCATAGTGTAGTAACAGTAACTGCCAGGACAGGAGCTGAAATATGATCGTAAGTGCCCCAAACACGCAGATCATTGGCCTGGCTGATATGACAGGGCATTTGGGGCCTGAAAGATTTTTTTTTTCAGCTCAACTTATTTGCATCTCTGCCTTGAGCTTTTGAAAGAAAGGATTCCATTATTTATAGAAGGCATAATGGGGGAGCTCTCCAGGGTTATTGAACGGAAACCGGGGTAGAAAGGGAATGCATCCACAGAATAAAATAACTCCGTAGAAACTGGTCTCATGCCCAAGGATGATTTATTTCTGGGGATAGTAGGGATTCCAGATTCCTTTCAGCAAACTTCAGATCGGCCATGCACATTTGGGAGACTGACTTACTCTGTAGGTCAGCACTTGCAAGAAAATTCGACAACAGGCTAAAAGAAAATGTTTATCTTTAATCCAAGAGTGGAGTGGAGGATATTTTTGTTTCCTGAGAAGATCCTCAATTCATTGCCCTTGCTAGATCCTATTTTAACTCCCTCCAACTTAAATATTATCAGGTGTTCATAGCTAGGCCTGAATGGGAACATGTCATCTTCTTGTTCTGTATTAGTTGTATCAGTACTAAATGCTGATGCCTTGGAATTGAATGGGATCTTCTTGAAGTCTGGGAAACGGAAGGTTGAGGCAAAAGACAAAACTGACAAGGAATTACTAGTGAAAGGAGCATGTCCCTTGTTGAAGACTGTCCCCATTCTGCTTGCCTGTAAATATTGGCCACTGCCTGTATGTCAGGGGACAGAAGTATTGGGCCTGGGCAATTGAGGAATCATGGTGGCCCTGAATGTCCATGGATTACACTGTCATCACCCAGCAAGAAAACACTATCTGCGCCACTCTTCTGATACTCTATGCCTTCTAGTGCCACTTAACCTTCATGTCCCACATCTGAAAGGATATTTAGATGAAATAATGCCTGTTTTGCCCACCAAGTACATTGTACATAATCATATATCATTGAGGAATAGCTGCCCAGACCTAGAACATATTTGGATATGATTTGGAATAAAAAAGGGGATATATTGTCATGTGCTTAGTTTTTGTTTTTGTTTTGTTTTTGATAGTATAAAGGCAGATGCCCAATGTTAGGGTTGCCTTCAGTGCTTACAGATTTTCAATTTTCTCTGTCCCCCACTGGTTACGTGTTCTATAAATCTCCTTCATAATATACATTTGTTACAGACCTAATGCTCAAGTGATGAAAACAATCCTGTACCAAACAGAGCTGACTTCTTACCCTGTATCTTTACCCCCTGCCCTGGCCCTCAGCACACCTTCCCCAAACAAGACATTTCCACAAAAGAGATGCAGGGCACTGGCATGAAACATTTCCTGGGGCCTGAGTCTGAGTCTTACATAGGAAGAGTCTTGGACAGAAACAGAGTGAATGATGAAAGAGCATCGGGTCAGGATTGAACACTTCCTAAGTAAATGATGTGGTATTTGTATTTATTACCTTTGCTTATCACAGTTACCCCAGAAGATGCAGAATAAAATCAGGGAAAAGAAAGTTTTAAGCAGACATTCATGTGGTAAGCTACACAGACATGTGTGCTAATCAGGCTTAGTATGCCCGCAGGCCAGCCTGGGAGTGAGAGGAAAGGGGCATTATTTAAACAAGGATTGAACAGTATTTTTTTTTTAAAGAAGACAAAAATGAGTCACCCAGGAAGAAGACAGGTTTCGTTGATACACACCCCAATAGACTACCGAATTTGATTTAATTTTCTAACTATAACATTCACCTTGTTTTCTGTACTCTGTTATTTTATTTAATTAAAATACATCTGCTTCCTGATTCTTATCAACACACAACTCACCAGAGTCTCAATCCTTTTAGCAGACATAGATTCAGGATGTCAGATTTCCAAGACTTGACCATAACCCAGAAGACAGAAAAATCTCAGTACGTGAGTTTTTAAAAATCCATACATGATCACACAAGCTATCAAAGAAGAAGAAAGATCAAAAACACTAAAATGATGTATGTAAAGGGCAAGGAGAGAAAGCCTGTGTGATTTCAGTCCAGGAAATGATACTGTGGAACAGGGAAGCATGAACTAAAAGAGTTTTGACAAATGAATTTTCTTAGAAATCAATGACTAGACAACCAGGGTAAGATTTATCCAGAGCATAAGAAATATGACAAGTGGTTCAGCTCTTCCATTTTTAAAGATGAAGGGTTGATTTGGGTCAAATATTTAAATTCAAATTTAAAAAGCAGTATCAGTCTTATGCTATGTTTTGAGATAAATTAAATCATTAATCATTGGCATGATTTAATTATGTTTTAGTATGCATCATTTGTGAAATGATGATGCCAATGATGACATGTCAGATTTGTATAAGAAAGTATCATTTTTCTTTTTTCCAAGTTAAAAGGAAGTTTAGTTCCTTTTAAATAGCAAGATTTTCCTACTCCAGTTAACTTTTTCCATGTCCTTTCAGTAAAATAATACTTAATGGGAGGACTCTTTATATGTAATGGAAATCAAATAAATTTACATAAAAATGTGAATTCCTTTAAAGACAAGGATCTCCTTTTTTTCCTATTCCTGCCCTCTTTCTTTATAAGTAATAATACAGTATTTACTAGATCTTTCTTACCAATTACCAATCCTAAACAAGCTATCTTGGATCTTACTCCACTTAGATTCACATTTGCAGAAACAGCGCTATTTCCCAGGCAGTGGTGCTAGTTATTACTTCCAATTGTGCTGATTTTAGTAACATAGAGGATGCAGCCCGGCAAATGGAAGGGCAAAGAGAATGAAATTTTTAATAGCTTTGCTCTCTTGGTGATCTGTCTGAAAGAATCACTGTTACACTTGACATTTGTTGCCATTTTGCTTTGTCATTTTGAATTGCGGAGCCAGACCCATCTGTGTGTTGAGGGGAGAAAGAGAGATGACCTCAGAAATGTCAGAAGTATTACAAACAGCCGACCGTAAGTTTGGCTAGGTGGACGATAGTGTTTCATCAATCTGTTTAAATGCTGGCTGTGGAGTAGGCACCTGAAACAATAATAATGAGCTTTTTAAAGTTTGTAAGAAGCAAAATAATGTGATATGAGAGATGTGGCTTCTTTCCTGGCATTGGCCAGAGGTGTGTGGTGGAGCAGGTGCCACAAGGAGGGAAGAAGACTTCTGGGCCGACCTGAAGGTGCTCTCACTTGTGCTGCTTCCTACCTGTGACCTCAGAAAGGTACACAGCCCCTCTGAGCTTTACTTCCCTTATCCATACAATGAAATTAAACTAAATGGGGCTGCTGAGAAGATTAATAAGATAGTGTCTGCAAAGTGCCAGACTCCATAAGTGCCAATTTGCCTTTCCTCCCTTGTTTCTACTTTATTGTTGCAGATAATTTATACTCAGAGGGGAATCAAGAATTTGGCTGATATCCTTTCTGAGAGCCTGGCCCAGCCCCACAGGGCTAAGAGATCTAGCAGAGGGAATCTCTAATTAGCTGTGGTGGGTTTGTTCTTGCTTCTTCCTACCAACCAAGTTCCTGGTCAGGCCCTCGGGATGTTTGAGCAAGCACTGGGGACAGTCAGTGGATCTTGCCCACATTTACTTATCTGTGAATCCAAGGTCAAGAGTCTACTAGTCTACAACTCAGTAGTACTTTGAGTGGATTTCTCTGTCTGATGCAGAGTGGTCTGAAGCCAAATGCTTATCTTTGGACTGCAGGAGGTGACTTGGAGTGGTTGGCTATCTAAGATGACTTGTGTTCTTGCATATGGCTCACAGCCAACAGGTAGACAGCGCTCAATCCATACGTGTAAGACATGAACCTAGATACTTCCACCCAGATGATTTTTTTCTCTGTGGGGACATTGGAGCTTTTCTACACCTGAACCACCAGTATGGCCTCATTTTAGAACAGGCAGTAAGCATTATGCCAAATGCCTACTCAAGACCTAATATAGACAAAGCAAATAGGTTTCATCTTGCATGGCAACTCATCCGTTGGTAGCAAATGCCTAGATAGCTATGTGTAGAAGAATTCCAAGACCTCGTCTGGGCTCAACATAAATGTGTGCCCTTGCCAGTGATTTTTGTTACTGGAGAGGGTAACTGGGACATACACGACAGAGCTGGAAACCTCATCCCCTGGATATCCTCAAAGTGGTGCTTTACTTCAATATGGACATAGACCATTATTCAACAAATGAACAGATTCACACACACAGAGCACTGTGTGTAACTGAGTAATCCTTTTGGCTGGGTGACAACACCACAAACCCAACATCCAAAGACAATCTCTGGTCAGTGCTGCAAGAGGTTCTGGGCCCACTAATAATTTTAAATGTCATCAAAGATATCCATTTCTGGATACTACCTGGTTTCTCATGACCTCATAATTCCAGGGATGCAAGAGCTTATCCAGAATCACTTGACATCATTGAAAGCCATGGCTAGCTTCTACTGCTTTCATTATCCCTTCCAGCAGCAAGCATACATACTAGAGTACAAATAACACAAGACGCACCACTCCATAAACACAGAAATCCTAGAACTCTAAAATATACTTAGACTTTTTAAACCAAACCCGGCCTTCTTTCCACCTCTCTGCCTGAGCTATTGATCTTCTGCCAGGAACATGCATTCATGATCAGTCAAAGATGGCATCCCATGGAGAATTTAATGAAAGAAATCTACAGTAGGGCCCCATCTGCCCATCAAGTGTCTCTCCTCCTTGTCAAGGAGAGAAGCAAGGATGCACATCTGTGCAATAAGTACCAGGTGTTAAATAAAATCATTATCCAAAATCAATACCTTCCCACTGACTCCTGGCTGGCTGTATTAGCACAGGTGAATCACAGTTTATACCAAATAGGAATTCTGAAGGGCATGTAACTAGGCATAGTCGTGAAAAAAGACAAAAGGTCCTATTTTGAACTTATCATGACCATTGTGAATATACATTCAAGCCATTCAGCCTCTTCTTATCATGATTACATTAGGCTGTTGCATAACCTGATTGTTTAGGTACCTTTTTATTTTTCTTCTCATGACTTTTCCACACTGTATAATACAAGCCCCACTATGAAAACACCAACTAGATGCCCATGGCAGGAAGTATGCTTTTGACTTTGCTTTGGTAGAGTCTTGGCACTCAGAGTTCTCCCGTCCTTTGAATGGTGCAACTCCATATTGGAAGTGGCCACAGTTCTCCACCTGGCCCATCTAACTCAATCATTTTCAAATAAATTTAACCTAAGAAGTCTTTGTGTTTTTGTTTTGTTTTTTGTTTTTGTTTACAAATGAAATTTCACCAAGAATCCTGTACTAGTTTTCTAGGACTGCTGTAACAAAATACCATAAAATGGGTAGCTTACAAAACCGAAATTTATTATCTCACACTTCTAGAGGCTAAAAGTTCAAAATTGAGATATTAGCAGGATTGTTTACTGATGAGGGCTGTGAGAGAGAATCTATTATTATATGCCTCTCTCCTGGCTTCTGGTATTAGCTGTCTTTGGCATACCTTGGCTTATAGAGGTACCCATCTCTACCTTTATCTTCAGGTGGGAACCTCCCTGTGTGCATCTGTCTTGTATCCACATTTCTTTGTTTTATAAAAGCACCAGTCATATTGATTAGGGATTATATTAAGGATTCATTTTAATCAACTGCAAAGACCCTATTTCCAAGTAAGATCACACTTACAGGCACTAAGGGTTAGGACTTTCACATCTTTTGGGGGAACACAATTCAACTAATAAGAAATCTCAATTACACAACATAAAGGACAAATCTGCTTACCTTGAATGGGGGGGAGGAGGTCTTAATGCCTGACACCCTCCTCTCCCTTCCATTCCTCCCTCTTTTCTCCAAAACGCCCTGAGCTGCATAAAACACAGTTTGAAAATCACTGTTCCAACACAACGGATATACAACAATCAGACATTTCAGTAGCTGTCAGAGGTCTAGCAAGAGTTAAGCTTTGCAATCATCACATTGTACACCTTAAACTTATACAATATTGTGTGTTGATTATATCTCAACAAAGCTAGAAAAAAATAAAAGTTAAAATAGTTAAGGTTTGCATATACCAATTTCACATTAAGTCAGTCTGTACCCAGACCTGTGGCTCATTTTTGCTACAGACAATAACTCCTGGGAGGGAGCATGGGAAGGCCATGAAGCCCACAGGGAAGATTGTAATGGAACTGTCTCTGTCTGAATATCATTTATGTGGAGTCTCATTGCCTCACTTTGGAGAACGAGGTATTTTCCATCAAATCCTCACTAACAATTCACAAAATGCTCATGGCACTTTCTTATGGGAGCCAAACCTCCCATTAGCTATTAGCATGAACCAGCAGAACCTCCATGACATTCCACAAGTCAGCCAAGAACAGATTTATCTACTGGCCCTCTTCTTTCCTCTCACTGCCAGATCCAGGTCCTTCCCAAATCACAGAGCCAGAAAGCCAATTCTAAACCCTCTGCATTTTAATTTCTGAAGGCTCCCAGCTATCCAATTGCCTGCTATCTGTGCAGGATATCCCCATCTTGCAGCCCTGGCCAGACTGCCTATTGTTCACCTTGTAGCAGCACAAAGTGGGTAGGAGTACCCCAGCCCCAGAAAAGCATTCATTATCAATGAGGGCCCCACATCTCAAATCAACACCCTCCATCACCTCCATCTTGTGTCTACATTGCTCTTCGGGCACATTGGTTTCTATCAAGTTCCTTGCAAGAGTGCTAGAAAATATCCTTATTCCATGGCCAATGAGAAATCTATATTTATGCCATCAAGAAGAATGATGGCCCAGAAGGAATCTTCTACCAGAATCCCAGGATGCAATCACAAATATCTTTTCCAAACCTCGTAATCCATCTCAATCATATTAGTGGATAAACCAAATGTCCCATCAGTTCTGCTCTCAACGGACGTATGTGTCCCTTAAAAGTTGCACAACAAAAACCACAAGGGCTTACAGAGAAAATGGGGCCAGGGAACTACTCAAAATCTTTATTAGCATCATGAAAAATGGGAAGCTATTAAAAATGATAGCAGTTTTGTACATATTAAATGATTAAGAAATGCATATGCTTTTTTACCTTGTAAAGGATGTGCGGTTTATTTGCTGAAGTGGATGACAGAAAGGCTGCAGCTTCCGAATTACTGTGAAGAGGTAGAAGAAAACTTGTCTGAAATTTGATGAAAAATTATAACTCTACAAGAGGATGAGCTTGGCTTATAAGACACGTAGGAAACCAAGGTAGCTGGTAGATTTTGAGGTGTATTCATGTGTGCATTTTGCGTATTCCTGCACAACTCAGTTCCACCGGGTACAGTTTTCTGCATCCACTTGTTATTTCTCATGGACAAAGTCATGTACAGACAAAAGCAAAATCTTCATTATGTTCACATTTTCCCCTAGTACATCAATCACATTGGGACAAATTCACATTTTCAAACAAGCGTTATAGATTGCAGAATGCACTATGCTTAGGGCCACACCTTCAATTTTTACCATCCATCAGAGAAAATCAGGCCAGCTTCTTCAAATACACCTATCTTCTGCCCCAGAATATCTCTTAACATATTAATCACCGATTTTATCTTCATTGTCAGCAACAATTGCCCTCTGCCCGTAGGCCATTCTAAGGCGAGGGAGCAAACATGTCTAGATGATGCAATCTGACTACCAGGGAAGTCCTTGAGATAGAAAACCAGATCCAGCTGTCCATTGCATGCCTACATTGGACTACCTGGCTACAAGACTGGTAGGAAGCCAACTTCACCAAACATTTTTTTTGTGGGTGGGGAAGGGGGCTTCCAAAAATTGTCCCAAGAATACAAAATTCAGCTCCAGGTAACACTGTGATTCATCTCAGGATTCCCATTTCTTCTTGTATGGCACTGAATTGCATATAGAACTTCCCACTCAATATTTTAATCCACACAAACAGCCCAGAGAAAGCAGGTTATTCGAGGTCCCTGAGGAATAGCAGAGATTGTTATGCTATCCACTGTGACACCCCACCCCCACTTGTGGGAGGCCCAAATTTGGTCAGACACAACCTGGCCACACACAGAGGTCTCCTGAGCATATAATAGCATATCCCTGATATTGGGGAACTAGAGCAACTTTGATGGATGCCAGGGTAGGTTTGGTTGGGTCAATCTTTGGGCTGCCTTAAAAGAGAAGAAACTTGCTTCAGATCATGTTCTGAGCTCCTCTCTCCCTGAAAGCTCTCTGGGATGCTTGCTTACCTTGAGCTTCAGCCTTCTTGCAACTTGATTCCTACCTCCTCCTCCTTCCTTGGACTAAAGCAAATGTCTCAGCTGCTTCTTTGCTAGACCTCTATACTCTGCCATGACCCCTGACAGTGTAGACGGTTCCTTTCCCCCTTGCCTCGCCAGTAACCATGATAAGCATTCCCCACTCCTCACTATTTTTTGTTGACTGTCAGAGCTTCATTTTCATGATTAATCTGCTAGGACTGCAGTTCCCCTCGCCTCCCTATGTAACTCAAATCCCTTGCCTTTTTTTTTTTTTTTTTAAGATTTATTTATTTTAGAGAGAGAGTACAAGCAGGGAGAGGGGCAGAGGGAGAAGGAGAGGGAGAGGGAAAGAGAAAGTCCTCATGCAGACTCCTCATTGAATGCAGAGCCCTACGTGGGGTTCAATCCCAGAACCCTGAGATCATGACTCAACCAAAATCAAGAGTTGGCCACTTAACCACCTGAGCCACCCAGGTGCCACAAAATTCCTTGCCCTTCAAACTCTGTCTCAAACTGCATCTGCCTAAATGAACCAACAGTAAGGGACAGAAAGGGACATTTCCCTGAGTTATGACCCCACAAGGAGTTCGTGGGTGTCTATTAGACCAGTATGAGAACAGACTCATACATGTTTTCAGTTTGCAACATTTTCAAAATATTGTGAGAACTTATTGTATTATTTAAGGGGGTCAATTTAGTGGCTGCCTTGCAAAAGAAATGCCATGTTCATTCTTTCCAAATAGTAGAATTTCATGCTATTTTGTAATTTGTGATTATACTAGGATATTAGCATGTTTGCTACTAATAAACTATGCTGTTATTTTGATTAGTAGTTTGGCATTTAATCAATATTTGATATTGTGAATAATTTTGGGATTAATCCATGGATAGGTTTGAATCAGCAGCCTTGTCTTCATAACCTAAAATACCTTTAAATAAATGAAAGATTTAAGAAGATCAATTCATCTCCATGTGAAACAAGGGAGTAACATGGAGATTTGTTCTCTGGTGTCACATGTGAAGCAAATGAACTCTTGATGCTCACGTGATGCATTTTGGGCTCCCATTGTTTCTTGCATTGTAAAGTTGTGCTTGTCTTAACTAAATTTCTACATATTGGGATCCCTGGGTGGCGCGGCGGTTTGGCGCCTGCCTTTGGCCCGGGGCGCGATCCTGGAGACCCGGGATCGAATCCCACATCGGGCTCCCGGTGCATGGAGCCTGCTTCTCCCTCCGCCTGTGTCTCTGCCTCTCTCTCTCTCTCTCTCTGTGACTATCATAAATAAATAAAAAATTAAAAAAAAAATTTAAATTTCTACATATTATATTCACTACAATCTGTTTGATCTGCAGTTCAATTTGGTTATTGACACTGATAGCCAAAAAAGTGGATTTACTAGCAGGAATCCAATTATAAAAACAATATTAATAAAACCAGACAGCTGCCCCTCTGTATTTTAAGGTAATTAAAAAAATGATTTGGCTTCCCATTTATATGACAAATCCAATGCATCATGTAAAACATAGTCAAAGGGAAGAAAAACTTTTCATTAAAGTAAAAGTATAGAGGCCCCTATATGGCTCCATCAGCTGAGTGTCCAGCTTTTGATTTTGGCTCAGGTCATGATCTCAGGGTTCTGGGATCAGGCCCCGCGTCGGGCTCTGTACTCAGTGAGGAGTCTGCTTGAGATTCAGTCTCTCTCTCTTCCCCTCCCCCACCCCGCCTGCCCCTCCCCCACTCTCATGTACACATGCATGCTCTCTAAATAAATAAAGTCTTAAAAAAAAGAGAGAGAGAGAAAGTGGGGATCCCTGGGTGGCTCAGCGGTTTAGCACCTGCCTTTGGCCCAGGGGCGGTCCTGGAGTCCCGGGATTGAGTCCCACTGCGGGCTCCTGGCATGGAGCCTGCTTCTCCCTCTGCCTGTGTCTCTGCCTCTCTCTCTTTCTATCATGAATAAATAAATAAATAAATCTTAAAAATAAGAGAGAGAGAGAGAAAGTAACAGTGTAAAGCAGTTCAGTTTTAAAAGAAGAGGGTTAGGGACGCCTGGGTAGCTCAGCCATTGAGGATCTACTTTTGACTCAGGGCATGATCCCGAGGTCCTGGGATCAAGTCCCACATTGTGCTCCCTGCAGAGAGCCTGCTTCTCCCTCTGCCTATATCCCTACCACTCTCTCTGTGTCTGTCATGAATAAATAAATAAAATCTTGAAAAAATAAAATAAAAAATAAAAAGAAGATGATAAATAATTTATACACACACACAAACACACACTGAAACCAATGAATGAGATCATAACAAAGTCACATAGGAAATAACGATTCTTTGTAGTTAAAACAAAATAAAAATTAAAATATTTTAAAATTGAAAATTAAAGACATTAAAGAAAGCCGACTTATTGAAGAGATGATCAAATATTTAAAACCTGACATACATGGTGCAATTGAAAAATAATTTAAGACATTTTCAGAGGGAAAAAAAGGAAATATTTAGCATTTATTATAATATCTGAATTTCCCTTCCTTTATGCCAAAGAGTGCCAAAAACCATGAAAAATGCTTAATTGTAAATAAAATGCACTTGAGAGCTTTTAAAGGTCACTGAAAATCATTTTGAAATTGGAAAATATAATATTGAGTGATATATAGCTTTTAGGAGAGAGAGGATACAAATCAATGACTTAAAGAAATGAAAAGCATGAAGATACAAGAAATAACATAAAAGAATAAGAAATTTTCACAGAGAAGGTAGATAATACAAGCGAAGCTTTGGGGATCAGGAAAAACAGCAATAGGACTTACTGTTTTCATAAACTAAAAAGTGGTTAAAAGTGGTTTGCTTTTTCATCCCACAATGCAGGAGTGATAAGTCCGAAATTTAAGTGTCTGTGCTTGTGTATCTGTGTGTGCATGTGTTTTGTGTATGTGCATGCTTGTATGTGTAACCACATGTGTGCATGCAATATGTATATGTGTATGTGTGTGAATGCACTGGAGAATCTGGACACTTCATTCCTTCACTCACACATCCCTAATAAACTATATTGCTATTTTTTTTTAATTTTTATTTATTTATGATAGGAACACAGTGAGAGAGAGAGGCAGAGACACAGGCAGAGGGAGAAGCAGGCTCCATGCACCGGGAGCCCGACGTGGGATTCGATCCCGGATCTCCAGGATCGCGCCCTGGGCCAAAGGCAGGCGCCAAACCGCTGCGCCACCCAGGGATCCCTATATTGCTATTTTGAGTAGTAGTTTGGGATTTTTTAAATTTAAAAAAAATTAGAATTTATTTATTTATTCATGAGAGACACAGAGAGAGAGTCAGAGACATAGGTAGAGGGAGAAACAGGCTCCCTGCAGGAAGCCCGATGTAGAACTTGATCCCAGGACCCCGGGATCACAACCTGAACCAAAGGCAGATGCACAACTACTGAGTCATCCAGGAGCCCCATAGTTTGGCATTTAATCAATGTTTGATATTGTGAATAATTTTAGGATTGATCCATGGACAGGTTTGAATCAGCAGCCTTATCTCCATATTCTAAAAGTAAATGGAAGAATTAAGAAGGTAGATTCATCTCAATGTGAAATGAAAGAAGGTGTAAAGCAAAGAAAGAGTAATTGCAGGGCTTCTCCTCCTCCTCTTCCTCCTCTGTCTCCTCCTCCTCTTCCTCCTCCTCCTCCTCCTTCCCCCCTTGGAGAAGGAGGCAGAGTAGTCTAAATGGTTAAAACCATGGTTTTTAGTCATACATATCTGATTTCAAATTCTTTTTTTTATAAATTTATTTTTTATTGGTCTTCAATTTGCCAACATATCTGAGTTTAAATTCTTTTTATTTTTAATTTTTATTTATTTATGATAGTCACACACAGAGAGAGAGAGAGGCAGAGGGAGAAGCAGGCTCCATGCACCAGGAGCCCGACGTGGGATTCGATCCTGGGTCTCCAGGATCGCGCCCCGGGCCAAAGGCAGGCACCAAACCGCTGCGCCACCCAGGGATCCCTGAGTTCAAATTCTTATACACCACTTCTACATCATGTCACATCAACCCCATGGTTCAGTTTCTTATTTACAAAATGAGTATGGCAGTAGTTTCCTTATAAGATGATTTTAAGAACTGAGTGAGATCATGCATGAAGACCTCAATATAAGTGCCTGGCACAAAGTGTATGATCAATACATGATAGTCATTGTAATCATTATTTACTGATAAACACACCAAGTCTTTAACCAAAATAAGACACACATACCAGAAAGTCCAGCAAGAAAGCAGGAGATAGGAGAGAAGTGAGAACAGGCTCATTGGAGCCTGTCCTAGCTCAAAGCCTTGCTCAAATGGGAACCTGTAGCTAATACAAAACCTACATCCTGACAGCTGTCCTCCGGGTAGCCTGTGACCTTTCCTTCCTTAAGAAGGAAACCCTTACAGACCAGGAATAGTGAGTTGCCGCAATAAATTTCATACTAAAGCCCTCTGCCTCGTAGTAAGAAATATTAGTTAATGATGACAAATCCAATAGCCTGGTGTTTAATTTGGGCATTTAAAGTAACATATTTCCTATGTTTAATAACTATCCTTCACTAGCAGTCTAAGAACATAGAATAAAAAGCTTTTCTGTGAGCCATTTCCCAGAATGAAATAGATCACC
Organism: Vulpes lagopus; assembly: GCF_018345385.1. Classification (NCBI taxonomy): domain Eukaryota; kingdom Metazoa; phylum Chordata; class Mammalia; order Carnivora; family Canidae; genus Vulpes; species Vulpes lagopus. The sequence continues at coordinate 67,292,287 of NC_054832.1, read as the reverse complement.
TGGTTGTATATGTATAAGTATATTTACACTGAAAGTATGTACATACATTCACAAACACATGCACAGAGAAATGTAGTACATCCAGCTGTGTAAGTAGGAGATGGCTTTAAGACATATCAGCAAATCAGCAACTGAATCATTAAACTGACAGGAAACCTTGTACGCTATTCTCCTATCATTCTGAAAAGAATATACTGGATCTGACTAGAATGCATTAAGAGACCAGGGTGTCTGGAGTTTGAAAAACATCTTTAAAGGAAAAAGTAGGGAAGTGTAGCTGGTAGAAAAGGAAACAGATGCTCTCGATAGAATAAAAAGCCAAATTACAAATACTTGAGCTTTATAACAGTTTTAAATAACCCTGTATGGTGCAACATAAGAACTTTAAGCTTTAATGAGCACAAAAGTCATTTTATCATACCAGTGTTAGAGTATTTTTTTCTTTTCATGTTTCCTTTTCATTCATTCTTGGTTCATTTCATTTTTTTTCCTCATGACCTGGCACTTGCTTCCATTAGAAGCTAGGACTCTACTAGCAAAGGGAAATGGACCAAAGAGACATTTATCTCAATAATTCAGGCAGAAATAATTTATACCTGAAGCAGCAAGATGTTTTAGACAAAAGGGAATTTTTGCTCGAATTAACCCCAGACCTGGTTTGGTTTCAGACATAAAATAATGTATTGATGATACCACAGTGCTGTGACTTTGATCATTCCAGCGTGCTGCATCCTACCCGAGCTTTGGGATCATTTTGTGATAATGGCACTGTTACCACATATGTGGATATTTACTTGTGAACACCACTACTCAACTCTCATATTCTGAAAAACATAGTAAGGGGAAAATGCATGCATCCAACACTTTGTATAAAGCCCAAAAGGTTCAGCTTCTAAATACTTGAGTATTGAACAAGAGGGCTATTATCAGGTATCCTATAGCTGATAGCATATCTAGAACCTGCCAATAGATGTCAAAGGATGGAGCTACCATGGGATGAAGACATCTCCTGAATCAATATTCAGACTGTTCCCACCACTGCTCACAGTGGATGAAAAAATAAAAAGATTGAAGCAAGAAGTAAAAAGTAAGAAGATCTAAAAGGTTAGATCTTTTCTCCTTGACTCTGCAACTTTCTGACCACAGGCTCTGTTGATGGGGATGGAGAACAAGGGAAATATAAGCCCAACTGTGGAAATGATAGGCTGGGAAAATAGTCTACATGTCCTCTGAAATGGCTTTGGCCAAGAACATTTGGAAAAGAGATGCCTGCTCTGAAGAGAAGATATTTTTTAACATTTCTTAAAAATATTTTTAAGAAAGAAAATGAAAATTACTGTGTGTTGGTGGTGTTTTTCCAATAGGCAGATTAATTTAGGAGAACAATGAATGATACTTAACCCGAGGAATAAATTAAGTAGAATACATCTAGGAAACTGAAATCAAGCAGAATTCGTCAAATTTAAAAGGGATAAAAGGAGGAATAGAGACTTATTTTAAGATAACAAGGTAAAAAATGATCAGAATTTAAATAGGATTTTTAAAAGGAATTCATTTGAGATTAGAAAGAATGGAGATCACTAAATGAAGCCATCTACTCTTAACCGTTTAGCTTTGGAAAAGTGGTTGAGGCGAGAGGTTTCTTTTTTGATTGGTCTTCTTTAACCCAACAAAATTCATACTGAGAAAACTGGAATTAAAGACTGGCTTTTGTTTTTTAGCACATTTCTTCAGAGAGCATTTTTCTGGTATAGCTCTGCTATGGAATGATTCTAAATATTAAAGGCAACAGAGGACTTGTTTTATCCTAATGGCTTAATATTTACTTTTTTTCTTTCATTCAAGCAGTGGCCAGATATAGCTCAGCAAATAAGTATAATGAGATGAAGAAAATGTTATTCCCCAAATTTCCATGGAAGGAAAGCCTGGCTCTGGGTTGGCTGCTGCTCTGCATCAGCAGTTGGAGGCAGGGCCTTGGGCTGTCCTTCTCAGGGGAAAGTCCCAGGGAGGACAAGAGTGGGGCTTTGGGAGGGTAGGGCAGGGGAGCAGCTGGAGATTGTGGAGGGTGAAGGATGGGATCCCTCCCATAATCCTTCATGTCCTTAATAAAATTACCATTTTCACTAGTTTTCTGGTGGACAATCATGAGGAATCAGGATCTATACCCCATCTACGGTACCTCAGCTGTGCTTTATCCAGGAGGTAAATTAATTTAGAAGGGAAATTAATAATATCCAACTTTAGAAAAATAGAAATGTATCTACTTAGGAGCTTGACATAGAGCAAAATTGGTGTCTGCAAACACGCAACAGAAAACTCTGGCACTGAGATGGAGGGAACGGCATTTGCTGAGGTCCCGGGAGGACTTAGGGTTCACATCAGTTTGGAGCCAGGCATCCTCCACTTCTGAGAGGCAAGGAGACCCTGGTGGCATATATGGTATAGAAGTTTCATGCACAACACATCGGTCTCCTCCTGGCAACACACCTGCAAATGCAAACACAAGAATGTCCACGTTGACTCATGTACAGGTCCCCTTCCTGCCCACGCATGAGGGAGCAGAACTGACCACTATGTTTGGACATTGTGGCACCATTAAGATTGGGTTTTTAAATGAGTAAGAAAGGGATATCGCTGTCAAATGGCTTGGTGGACAGAAGAAATATTTCTCAGCAGAGAGGGGTGGGGGGGAGAGGGGAGGAGTGAAAACCATGAAGCCACATGTCCTCCCAGTTAAGAGAGCTGAACTGATTGAGACCCAGTTAAATGGTCAATTGCACTTACTGTGATTAGCCTAAGCCAGAAGCCAGAAAGAAGGTGCTAGCACCACCCAGGGTTCCATTTTTCCCCACAGAATGGGACCAGCGTCAAGGTCAGTTGTATTTGGTGTAGATGGGATGGGAAGAATCGTCTCACTGCCAAAGGAACCCCAAATTAGACTCCTGCCATTTTATAGATCTGGAGGCCAGGGGGAAGGAAGTGGTAGGGAATAAGAGTGAAAGGTACTGAATATTGAATCAGAGGAGAGAAAAACATCTTCAAACCCCTTCTCCCCCATAATGTTGTCTCAACAGAAGCAGCCTAGAAAAGCCTCTTGCTGGGACCTGCCTAGTAAGGCCTCCAGAGGGGAGGGCACCTAAGGTAGGAATACAGACACACAAGAGAATATGGCCCGTGTTGTGCATGTGCATGTGATCTCAAGTCTGAGTCTTTGACTTCAACACCTTTCAGAGACAGGATGCCTTAGTGTGCACAGAGTCTAGCTTGAGAGGGCAGCTTTCCCATGAGACCTGCCAAACAAGGACTCAGCAATTGGCTGTGGTCAGGCCTGAAGTTGCGCACAGAATTTGGACCTAGAGCCAGAATCTTCACTCTCCAGTTAAAATTTCTAATACTAAAATAATAATAAGTTATTTAGTCCCACCAAAATCTGATACTTTTATATTCACAACACGGCATCCTTCATTTTCTCAGTGAATAATTTGAAGGCTTCTTTTTTTCTGTTAAATGACAGTATCAACATGTAGAGAGATACAAAGAAGTCTAACAGAACACTTTGCATTTCAGCCGAGGATCAGATATGTGCAACAATTGGCTTTATATCAAGCTTCCGATTTTTTTTCTGATTTGTCCCATGTTTTAGGATGTTGGGAGGATTTTTTAGTAAGGCAATACACAGATTAGGCATTTGAAGAGAAGAATACGTTGCTTTGTTAGTTTTACATTTCCTTCTGTGAGAGAATTCATCCCTACAAAACTCCAACAGAAATAACTCCTTGATTAATCAAATAATCCTTTTCTTATCAGTTAATATATCCTCCCAGAGAAAGCAAAACCTCAACGTGTAATTTTGCCACTCTGACATGAGAGTCTTGCTGGTGGCTGCTGGCAGATACATTAACCACAGAAGCACCTCAAGTTACCAGATCCTGAGTTAATAACTTCTCTGTAAAAGAACTTTATCTCTGCTGTTGCGGTTGTCCTTGAACAGGAGGCATCAAGGAAAGGAACCATCTACAGAGGACCCAGATAAGAGAGTTGAGTGCTTGGCATGCCCCTGTGAACAGCCCCTTCCCCCCACCCCAACCTGGACAGTGGTCCCACTCACATAAGAGAGAGAACTGTTTTCGGGAGAGTCAGTGGCCTTTGGTAGGAGTGCACTTTGGTTTCAGGTCAAATCCATCCCACAAGGAATCTTATCTACAAATAGATGCCCAGAGGTTCCTTCAATTCTGGAGCCTTGTCATAGCCCTGAACCCACCTTACCGTGTCCCCACCTTACCCAGTCCCTACCTTACCGTGCACATATGTAATGTTTTCCACATGCCCAACACGACCTAATCACTTCACTGGTGAAAATCCATTTAATCCACACAGAAATTCCATTCAGGGGCTAGATATTATTACTCTCAATCTGTAGGGGAGGATCCAGATGCAGAGAGGAGACACTTGCCAAACATCACACATCTAATAAGTGCCAAGTTGGGATAGGACTCCAAGTAGTCTGGACATTTTTATCACCTTTCTAATTGAAACAAAGGAACTGAATTCACATGGTTCCTTGAGATCTTCCAATTCCTGCAACCAGATTGTCTAAGACATCAGTAGATGGAGATCCTTCCTCAAAAACCCCACAGTCAGCTCTACAACAAAAAGAGTATCCATTTAAAATCCATCATCCCATCCTCCTGCAGGACCTGAGCCCAGAATTTAGCGTGGAGCGAAGGGACTGGTTATTTTATAACAGAGTTTTGGGGTAAAAGAAGGTAAAGGAACACAGTTAAAGATGAAGAGAGTCCTTCAGTAACCACATTCGATTTAAATACACTGACCTATTTTCCTTCAAATCAGGAATTTTAAAAATTTACTTATGGTTTTTTGCACACACGCCCCATTTCCCAGATTCCTCCATTTTATAATGAAGACAAAGCCTGATGTAGCTGGTGCAGAGATCCTCCCCACAGGGCCTTCTGATGGGAGACCCCTGTTCTAGCTGCCTTGTCCTACTTGTCACCTGACAGAGCCCCAAATCTACTGAATACTAGAAGGAAGGGGCCATGGCTAAGGGTAGAGGTGTTACAGCTAGACTGTTAATTGCAAGGTCAATAGAAGCTTCACACTGAAAATCATTGCTGTATTTGGTTTAATCTGTATCTTTAATTTATGTCACATATTGACCTTTTTAAAAATAGATTTTTTATTTTTTTCTTTCAGTTTTACTGAGGTATAATTGACATACAGCACTGTATAGTTTTGTGTATGACATAATCACTTGATTGATATATATTATGAAATGATTGCCACAATAAATAAAAATTAACATCCATCATCTCATATAAATCCAAAAAAAAATTATTTATTTCCTTATGATGAGAATTTTTAGGATCTACACTCTTAGCAACTTTTAAATATACCATACAGCAGCATTAACTCTCAGCACCATCCTGCCCATTACATCCCAGGACGTACTTATCTTATAAATGAAAGTTTGTACCTTTTGACCACCTTCCTCCAATATTCCCCTGCCCAACCCCTGTTGCCTTGGTAACCACAAATCTGATCTCTTTTTCTATGAGGCTTTTTTTTTTAAATAGATCTTATCTTTTTAAAGCTTTTTCAGGTTCACAGCAAAATTGAATGGAAGGTACAGATATTTCCCATACATTCCCTGCCAATCATATGCAGATCCTCCCTATCAAAAGGCCCCACTGGCAGTATATGAGAACTCTCTATCCTATCTTCTCGGTTTGCTGTGAACCTAAAAATGCTGTAAAAAATAATTTATTAATTAAAAAAACTCACACCAAAGTGGTACATTTGTATCAATAAGCCTACATTGACGTGTCATGGTCATACAAAGTTCATAGTGTACATTAAAGTTCACTGTTGGTGCCGTACATTCTGTGAATTTTAACAAACGTTTAATGACATGTATCCATCATTACAGTACCATGCAGAAGTTTCACTATCCTAAAATCCCTCTGCGTTCCATCTATTCATCCTTCTTTCCCCCACTAATCCCTAGCAACTACTAACTGATCCTTTTATATTTCAAAATGTTTTATTTTTTAGCACTGAATAATATTCCATCATCTGGATGTACCACAGTTTATTTATCCTTTCACCTATGGAAGGACATCTTGGTTGCTTCCAGCTTTTGACAATTATTGATAAAGCTGCTATAAACGTCTGTGTACAGGTTCTTTTTTTTTTTTAAGATTTTTAATTTATTTATTAGAGAGAGAGAGAGAGAGAGACAGAGACAGAGACGCAGGCTCCATGCAGGGAGCCTGACGTGGGACTCGAGCCCGGGTCTCCAGGATCAAGCCCTGGGCTGAAGGCGGCGCTAAACAGCTGAGCCACGCGGGCTGCTCCAAGTACAGATTCTTATGTGGACATAGGTTATCAGCTCCTTTGAGTAAATACCAATGAATATGACTGCTGAACCAAATAGAGTACCTTTAGGTTTTTAAAAAAATTGCCAAACTGTTTCCAGAGTGAATCGTTTTGCATTCTCCCTGTCAACGACTGAGAATTTCTGTTGCTCCATATCCTTGCCAGTATTGGGTGTTGTCAGAGTTCTGGACTTCTGCCATTCTAGTAGGTATGTAGTGGTATCTCATTCTTACTTTAACTTGAAATTCTCTAATGATGTAGGCTGTTGACTATCTTTGCATATGCTTATTTGCCATCTGAATATCTTCTCTTGTGAGATTTCTCTTCAGGTCTTTGGCCTATTTTCAACCCAGTTATTCATTTTCTTACTGCTAAGTTTTAAGAGGTTGTTGGGTTTTTTTATTTTTTATTTTTTGTATGCTTTGGATAACAATCCTTTATCAGACATGTCTTTTGCAAATATTTTCTCCACTCATCTGAGGAAATCTGAAGAAATATTTTCTTTACAAGTCAGTGGCTTGTTTACTCATTCTCTTTACAGTGTCTTTTGCAGAGCAGAAATCTTTAATTTTAATGAAGTCCATCTTATCAATTATTTCTCTAATGGACTGGGCCTTTGGTGTTGTATCTAAAAAGACATCACCATATCCAAGGTCACCTAGATTTTTTCCTGTTATCTTCTGGGAGTTTTGGGGTTTTTTTGTTTGTTTGTTTTGGTTTTGGGTTTGTTTTTTTTTTCTTCTGGGAGTTTTATAGCTTTATGTGTTACACTTAGGTCTATGATCTATTTTGAGTTAATTTTTTGAATGGTTTTTAAGTGTTTTTGCATGTGGATGTCCAGTTGTTCCAGCACCATTTGTTAAAAACACTATCTTTATCCCATTGTGTTGTCTTACATCAGTTAACCATATTTATGTGTGTCTATATCTGGGCTGTCTATTCTGCTCCACTGATGTTTGTCTGTTTTTTCCCCCAATGAGCAAGGTTTGAATGAGCCCTTTTAATCTTTGTTGCTCTTACTTGAGAGATTCCAAAAACTACATTTAATGTTTTAGCATAAGTTTATTAGACAAATGCTGTGTGCCAGCAATGGACTAGGCCCAAAGAAAAATAAGATAAAGTGACTGCATGATAAAAATTTTAAATTCTGTTGAATACCAGAAGAGGTCCTTCAAAATACCACCAATACTGCATGATATTGTAGTGACAACTAAAGATGCAAATAGTAAATAAATCCTGTAGTTCTATCTAGGAGAGAGACAGCATTTCTTACTAATAAAGTCTAACCAGGGATCCCTGGGTGGTGCAGCGGTTTGGCGCCTGCCTTTGGCCCAGGGCGCGATCCTGGAGACCCGGGATCGAATCCCACGTCAGGCTCCCGGTGCATGGAGCCTGCTTCTCCCTCTGCTTGTGTCTCTGCCTCTCTCTCTCTCTCTGTGTGACTATCATAAATAAATAAAAATTAAAAAAAAAATAAAGTCTAACCATTATGGAGTTCTCATATGTACTTTTGTATAAATATCTTTTTTATTAAACTATAATTGATATATAATGTTGTATTAGTTCCACATGTACCCCATATTGGTTCAATATTCTATACATTACTCAGTGTTCACCACAATAAGTATAGTCACCATGTCACCATACAACATTGTTATGATAGTATTGACTGTCTTCCCTATGCTTTACTTTTCATCTCTGGGACTTGTTTATTTTAAAACTGGAAGTGGGTACCTCTTAATCCCATTTTTCCCATCTTCTCATCCACCTCCCTTCTGTCAACTACCAATCTGTTCTCCATATAAATGGCTTTTTTTAAGATTTGGTTTATTCATGAGACACACAGAGAGAGGCAGAGACATAAGCAAGACAGAGAAACAGGCTGCCTACAGGGAGTCTGATGTGGGACTTGATCCCAGGACCCCGGTTCATGACCTGAGCAGAAGCCAGATGGAGAAGTGAAGAGAGTGGCTCACTCTGAAAGGGCATGAAAGTTCTACAGCCCCTCTCCACACACCTTGCCCTATGGATCTCTTCCATCTGGCCATTCCTGAGTTATACCTTTTATAATACATCAATAATCTAGTTAGTAAAATGTTTCTCTGAGTTCTGAGCACTACTCTAGCAAATTAATCAAACCCTTTCAATTAAAGTGTGGTGTATTGCAATGGCTATAAGCACAATTTATCTTGAACATGCTCTTCAGTTAAATAGGTCTTCAGCTTAGCTGACAGTTCTAGCTGTTGGAATCCACAGCACACTTCTTACATCAGTTGATCTGAAGCAGTATTAAAATGTTTTAACAGGCCCCTTGAAAAGATAACAGGCCAACATTTACTAAACTTTTAAAAACACTGTCCTTCTGGGGGGATTACTGAAACATTTGTATGCTGTGACAGCAAATGAGTATACTGACCACCAAAGCAATCTTTGGCAAATGAGCACTGAATAGTTCTTTGTTTCGGATTTTCCTTTTGTTAGATCATTTGAACAATGATGAAAGGATATATCACGTAGGTAATTTCCTCATTCAAGCCCACCTCCTGTATGCAGGATACTGGTAAAAACTTACTATTCAGGGCAGTTTTTCCTTTTAACTGATTTATGTTCCATGAGCTGTTTTCTAATTTATCAGAAGGTAATTGGTCTGCCTACAATTAAAGTGTTTAATTTCCCCCGTGTCCTTCAGGCACTAGTGTTGAAGAAGCCAGCCAGTATGACATGTATTCAAACATAAAAATTATCACTTAAACTTGTTAGCTGAGTGTTCTTCTACTGTATCTGGAACACGCTCTGGATGTCTGTGTTCTCTGCATGTGCAAGCTTGCACACTCACCCGCAGCCCCTGGGCAACAAGTGAGATGGGATTTCAGGGCCTCTCCCAGCAGGGCTGGCCTGCTTACCCAGGAGGGAAATGGGTGCCACCCTCTTTGGGTGTGATGTCTGTCACTCACGCCACCCCTCTCATCCCTGAGAAGCCCTTCTCCACCCACTGGCTAATGTGCTATTTCTCAACTTTTCACAACAATCCCTTTAAAGTTGTTAGATGGATTTATCCCTTTAATATTTTATCCTTTGAAAACTACAAGATGGCTGTGATTTTATGCTTTCATGTCAATGAGGCATCTGAATGACATCCCAAAGGGAGCAATGTGGAAGAAGAGGACTCCCCTGGAGGCCGGAATGAGGAGGGAAGTGGGAGGCAAATAGAGCTAGTTTGATTTCACTATTAACTATGGAAATACGATTCTTATTTAGCTTTTTGAGCAGAGGCAAAATTCTTTCCTTAATTTAGTGATCTACGTGGAGACTTCACTGTTTCTAAAATGTTAATAAATCCTTTGTAGGAATGAAGACTGTGAATTCCTCCCTCTCTCCTTTCCTTTCTCTTTCTCTGCATTTCACTCTGGTGTTTCCTCCTCTTCTCCTCCTCTCCTCTTCTACCTCTTCTTTCTCCATTCCCCCTTCCATCTTTACACAATAAATATTATTAGTTGGATGAAATGAGCAAAGAAAGGACGTCAGAGAAACCCTTGCTGAAAATTGAGAATCTGTCAGTTAAGTGGCATAAGGCTTAAATTCCTTCTATTCACAGGATTAAAACTGCTAGTAAAAGCAAAAATAACAGAAGTGGGACTGATGAATATGTGTGAGGTTGAGGTTACAATAGATGCTGTGGGTTACTTTTGTCCTTTTTAGCAAGGATTAAATATATTTTAATACATCTTTGTTGCACAATTGTTGAATTACTCTTCTGAGCAGACATCTCGAGGTATCATAAAAAGCAAAATCTTTCAGAATTTAAAGGCAAAACAAAACAAAAACAAAGGAAAAGATGCAGCATGGTACTCAAAATAACACTATCTCCTAGTCAGAGCCTAATGTAGAAAGGTTACCATTTCATATGACATCTGCAAAATCTCTTTCTAAATCTGTTTTCATACTAGTCTTAGATTAACTTCACATTAGCACCATGGGGGTAAGAAGGCAGACGATTTTAAGAATCGTCATGTTAACTGAAGTGAGAAAATGTTTCTTAATCTAATGAAGTGTGAATAAGATTTATCTTTACATTTTCTAGGCTATAGTGATTAGCCCCCTAGTGAAATGCTCAAATCATATACTTGAAAATATAGATACAAATATACTACCAAAGAAAAGAAATAAAGCCAGGTTTGTCACTCCATTTCAAATGAAATAAAACATAAAGAAAATCTCAAATATAAAGATTAAGAAGAAAACTTAAAACTTGTGTCAAGACTGCTATGGTGTGATTTGGTAAAATGTTATTTGGGCACATATCCATTCATATATATATTTACATAATCTTCTGTTTACTTCCAGAAATAAATAAGATGATACTCTGTCCTCCAGGAGCCTGTCATTAATTTATATAGGTCAGACACATAGGCAGAAAATACTGAAGAAATGGTAATGAGATGTGTCAGGTGGGGATAACCAGCTCTTTGGGTCAGTTTCCTGACCTACAAAATAAAGTTGAGAGGAACCCTAATACTCAGTAGGTTCCATTCCATATTAAGAATGTACATTAGAAAGAAAAAAAAAAAAGAATGTACATTAGTGGGGCACCTGGGTGGCTCAGTTGGTTAAGCATCTGACTCTTGATTTTGGCTCAGTCATGATCTCAGCGTCCTGGGACTGAGCTGTGTGTCAGGCTCTGGGCTCAACGGGAGTCTGCTTGAGATTCTCTCCCTCTCACTCTGCTCCTCCCCTTGCTCACACACTATCTCAAATAAGTAAATAAATCTTCTTTTGAAAGTCTTAGAAAGCAAATGGAGATGTTTGTGTAAGCAGAAGATTCTTGAATGATCTTGATTAAATGGATTCTGATCACACATAGATTTGTGTCTCCTGTGATATTTGCCATAAATACTACCAATGAAAATCTAACACTTCATTAAATAGATTAACTCAATTATATGAAGACCCAACAGAGACACAAACTTCCAAAATACATTTCTTCCTCAGCTGTTGATTCCCTAGCTATTGATCATAAATATGAATTCAGAATCTTGGAGATCTCATTTCAGTGGTAAAAAAAAAAAAATGCTGGAGCTTTAATGATTTGCATAGCGATCCTGATGTAAAATTCTGCAAAAAACGAAAAAGAAAATCCAAGTTGAGTTGAATGTCAACTCTGCATGCTAATTTTCATTCATGTACAAATATCTGACTAAGTTCATATAATACAGCTGGGTCCACTTTCATCTTTAATGAAAAGAAAATTGCACTCAAAGGATATGAAAACAGGCGTTGAAAATTCAAAGTATGTTTTTCTTGAACACTCGCAAGTATGCAAGGTTCTCATATTACTCATGTTTAACTGGTTTGCTTTTTTGTTTGTGTTTTGTTGTTATTTATTGTTGGTTTATTATTTGTGAATGTTTGTTGTGGCTGTGTTCTTGGAATGAAAACTCCAAAAAGGACAGAAGGGGATACTATAAAATTTAAATTTCCCTCGCAGCCCCTAACCCAGGGTATTATCAGTTTCCCTCCCAGGAGGCAACAGCTGATATCAGTCCTCAGATAACCTTCTGAGAAATACTATGTGCATACAGTAGCAGATAGCAATTGAATTTAGCTACATATAAAGGAAAGCCCAAGTAACGGCTATTTAGAAAGTAGAGTTTTATTTTTCTCTCATCCAAGAGGAATCTGGAGACAGGCACAATGGGCCTATAATGGTGCCTCCATGGTCATCAGAGACTCAGGCTTTTTTATCTTTCTTCCTCATTATTCTTGGGACACAATTTTCATCCTGAAAGGCAGTTCACGATCACAATATGGTGGCTAGAGTGAAATCAATCACATCAACATTCCAGCCAAAAAGAAGGAAGAACAAAAGGGCATGCCTCCCAGCAGCCAGCTCCTTTTAAAGAGATTTAAAAGTCCCATACCACAACTAATTGACTAGCCCTCTGAAGGGATAGATTTTAAGCTGGGCACTTTGCCACTCACAAACACTGGGGTTCTGTTGGTAAAGAATAAAGAATAAACACAGAATAAGCAACCAGCAATCTATTATAACATACAAGCTGATAGGCATATGTATTCTCTTTCCCCACATTTTTTTAAACAAATGTTGGCATATTATAAATATCCACATTGCTTTTGATTCTATCCACTGTACTTATTAGATTGTAGTAGGACCAAAGCCAAAGGACCAAACCTGGACCTGATTCTTCTGAAAGACGGGTTCAGCCTAACCCCAGCTATGCATGGTAACAGTTGCTTCTTTCACTCCTTGCTCCTCAAAGAGCAGTCTGCGAACTACCGGTATCACTGGAGCTTGCCAGAAATGCAGAATCTGAGGTTCCACCTTAAAACTACTAGATTCAGAATTTGCAGCTTAACAAGATCCCAGAAAATATGTATGTGCATTTGAGTTTGAGAAGCAGTGCATACCTTCCACCCTTCTAAAGTCCCAGCTGAGTGGCAGCCAAGCTTGGTAGTATGTTAGGAGCCTTTTCGCAGCTAGCTATTAGGGTCTGGAAGCAATTCCATGTCCTAAGATGGATACCTGTAAGAATCTTGTTGAAATGATGGCCAATGTGAGTGTCAACTGCGTACTTACTCATCTGTTCCTAATTGTGCCATCCATCATCAGTTCTGGTTCATTCCTTCAATCCCTACCCCTTTTCTCCTACACTAGAGAAAAGGTGTCTTTCAACTCTAGTTGCCTCTCTCCCTAGTTTCTAGATCCCCTTTTCTCAGGAAGCTGTTCTTGCCTCCAGTTTCCATAACTCTTCCTAAATGGGTTTTACTGGTTTTTAATCCCTTAAACCAAGAGCTCTGAGATGATATCACCATCCCAAAGCCTGGATCCTGGCCTTCTTCGCTTTCTTGAGAAAGGATACCCTTGGCTGAAGACAACAGTGAAGATCAGAGATGACTTTGATACTCTCCTAAAGTTTGTTTTAGTCCTTTCTCCTCAGATCCCAAGCAGATTTTTCTTAGTCCTAAATTTGTGCCAAACCTAGACTGTCCCTGCTTGTTCTTTTTTACTCAAGGTTATATCAACATAAAATCAACCAGGGCCATGCTGCTAATCTCAGAGAGTGACTTGTCGCTAAGTTCCACCATTGACCTAAAATCTTTTGGTCCTCTATTGCTACAGCAAGAATTGCTTGTTGATGCTGTGGCCAGGCTGAAAAACAGTGGTGGATTAAGTGGCCCCAGCAGGGATGGAGATGTGGGAGCCTGGCAGAACCTAACACTCACAGTCAAGTTGGAGCATAGTGCCAATACTATGTGAATGTGGATGGATAAAAAGGCCATTAGATTTGACAAAATGTAGGCTGTTAACCTTTAAAAGAGCAATCTCAGCAGAAAAGTAGGGCCAGAAGCCAAATCACAGTGAATTAAGGAAGGAAAGCAAAGCAAAGGAAAGAAGGCAGCTGATAAAAACATTCATTTCAGAACTTTGTGGGTGGAAGGAAGGAACTGTAAGACATAACAGAATCAAGTGACATTTTTGTAAGATAAGGGAGAACTAAATATTTTTGAAGGCACAAGGGAGAGTCTGTGAAAAGAAGATATTGCAGACAAACTCAAAAGAGCAAAAGAAAGATCTTTGAAAATCAAGATAAGAAAACAACGTTAGTGAAGGGGGTTATCATAAAGAGGAAATATTCCTTTATCCTCAGACACATCAAGAAGGTATGATGGAAAAATGTAGAAAGAAAATACAGTAAGTTGTGTCTGTGGATAGATTAATTGGTTTGCTTCAATAGTCTCACGCTCAACAAAGTAATAGGCAGGATTAAGAGTGCGCTGAGTTAAATGTGGGACTTTCATAGAATCGAAAATTTTCGTTGTAGGAAAAGCTTATGGAACAATGTGTTAAAGTGCTCTCTTCATCTGAAGAGATGGGAACCATGAATGAATCAGATAAACCTATTTGTCAAAATGAGTTTAAAGGAGGCTAGTGGCTGTTGGGGTTTGATGCCATCTAGAAGAATCCCTAAAGATTGTGAGCTACAGATGAAGACAGAATTTGCCAAGTAAATGAAGCCAAAGCTAAGGCTGTTGCCAAGAGTAAACTTGAGAATGGAGATGAAAGCCGGAGTTGAAGCTGAAGAAGTTAAATGTAATGTGTTTGTAGGGCCTGAGCGTTATAGTTCTTCTTTGCTTTGTGACCCAAGAGCAGGTGTCAAAAAAGAGAGAGAGAGAGAGAGAGAGAGAGACGATAGTGTTACTGAGCTGGGGCTTAGTAGGGTCTGTCATTGAAAAGAACAAAGGGGGGCCTATGGCTGTAGGGATTGCAGTATGAAGTGACTTGCCTCTGTCAGTGGGGAACCTCCAAGATAACCAGTGTCTTCATCATCTCAGATCTTTCCTGGTGAGTGTTGATCTGGCTCAGTTTGAACTGTGTCAAAGGCATAGGCCTTTGTAGACTAAAAGATTTGTGTTTGATTCCTGATTCTACTTACTAACTAACTAGCTATGTAACCAGAGACAAGTTATTCAGATCCTTGAGTTCCTCATTTACCTCACAAATACATTGTAAAAAATTAGTTACCAAGAACTTAGCACTAAGTAACTAGACCCCAGTAAATACTCAAAATGTGGCTACAAATTGTCCCATAGGTCTCTTGTTCTAATGAGATGTAAACATACATCGTGATATGTAATGGGATATAATCTGTCTTGAAGTATCTGATTATTACTGTAAAAAGAGAGGTATAATATATACCCATCCAGATATTCCCTAGAATTCTCTAAAATGAATGAGATCATTCTCTCAGCTCACCTCCTACCATGTAGAAAAGTAGAAAGCTGTCAAACTTGGTAGGGAACATATGCTTTTTGTACTGACTCTGAAGGAGATAGGCTTGGGGGACCTTGAATGCCATATTTTTAAAACTCATTGAACACCATTCTTTCCCACTGAGTTTACATGGCACCAGAGATTCTTCTCACACAGTTGCTACCTTTCAGGGCAGAGTAGGGAGACCCAGCTCTAATTACCGCTGAACCAAACCTAATGCCTTCCTTCTGTGTTGTCCATACAGCAGGATGGTTTCAGCCGGATAACTGATGAAGCAGAACTAAAACAGAAAATCAATAGACATAATGTCAACTATTCTGATCCTTAAACACCTGAGATAGAAGCAGAAGTGCCATTTCACTTCACTCACAACTACATAAATAGTATAATCTATTTTTTAAGGATTTTTGTGAGTACAATAGGTACTCAGAGATTGTTTAATTAAAGTATAAATTAGATCTTTAAAGCATCTAGAAACTTCACTGGCTCCTGAAGTAAAATATTTTAAACCAAAAAAAAAAAATTGAAAAAATAGTTTTTAAACTACTTTCTTTCAATCTGGCCCTCATTCCAACTCCCAAATTCCTTCTGGAGTCGCTTTCTGGAATTTGTTTAGGTGAGAATATTCTTCAATTTAGTGGAGGTTGGTAATTATACCTGAGATGTCTACCCTGAAAGGCCAACTTGGAACAATGAAGGTTGCTGAGAGCAGGCTCTGGCACTAGGGAAGTGCAGCTGCTCCTAACGGAACCCACAACCAGTTTGCACTGCCCTGCACTGGTAGTTTATGGCTCTTTCTGTGATATTTAGATTATAACATCTTGGTGGTGGTTTATGTAACCCAGAGCTCTCCCCATCTTCCAGAAATCACACAACTGGTTTTCATCAATGATAGAGAACCAAGATTGTTCCCAGGTGTTTCTTTTTGTTTTTCTTCTTTGACTCAGGCAACTGTCCCACTTTTCCAAAATATTAATGCCACAAATTATGCAGAAAATTGAATACCATTACTCCACCATCTCAAAATGGAGTCAATTATTAAAAACATTATTTAATGACTAGAAATAATAAAAATGATAGAACCTTTGGAAGTCAACATAGACTAAGGATACGTAAGAGCGAATTAACCTTGCTTCCTTTATTGGTCATGATTTATAGGCTGTGTTTAGATTCAAGTATATAATGCACCTGAATTTCAACAAAGCATTTAGTAATCAACTAAAATAACATAACAGGGCAGCCCGGGTGGCTCAGCAGTTTAGCGCCGTCTTCAACCCAGGGCCTGATCCTGGAGACCCTGGATCGAGTCCCACGTCAGGCTCCCTGCATGGAGCCTGCTTCTGTCTCTGCCTCTCTCTGTCTCTCATGAATAAATAAATAAAACCTTTAAAAAATAAAATAACAATGAATTTGCCTGGACCCATACATGCACTAGTGTTTGAAAGAAAATATCACTGCTCTATAGTTCTGAGAGCATTCCAAAACTATATTACAGAAGGAACTCTCAGTTTGAGCAATAGGAAAATGAGTGTCATTAGTGAAAAACTCCTCTTTCTATTTATTTTTGATATATGCTTTTAAAAGTTGAAACCATCATTTAAAAAGTACACAGTGTGTGATGAGTAATGTGTTAAGTAGATAGGTGGGTAGCGCTTTAGTCTATGTAAGGATTACTATGACAAATAATACTTTCTTCTTGGGAATTATGCTTATATAAGAGTTTGTAACTGTTTTGCTAAATAAATGCATTTTTGAGCCATAGAAGAACTACATACAGAACCGCAGGAAGGAGAGGGGTTAATATCATGGGCTAAAGAGCCAGAGTGTCAATTCCTACCTAGGTGAGTTAGGGACAAGTTAATTTATCTCTATGCCTCAATTTTCTCATCTATAGGATGGAGTTAATAAAGAACTTAGCTCCTAAAGATGTAAAGACTTAATGAATTAATGAACACATAGAGCCCAAAAGAGTGTCCAGCTAATCCCTGTACTAAGCAATGGCTATTAATTATCTTAGTAATCTTCACATGTGATAACAAAGTAATCTGATCACTAGTCTCATTTTACACATGAGGAAACTGAAGCTCAGAGAGGTTAAATACTTTGCCCAGGGTCACTCAGGTAGTAATGCCAAAGCCAAAATTTGAACTGAGATCTCTCCAACCAGAAGATGTACTCTTGACACCATAACCATCAGCTGTAAGGTAAGCATTGGCTCCCAGGAGCAAGGCTGAAACCCATACTAAGACCTGGATGCATGAGAGCACCGCTACCAGCAAGAGTGGCCTCATTGATTCGCCAAGTATTAGATGGAACTCTTTGAATCCCTGCTAAGAGCGTCACTAGTCCCAGGACCAAGGTGACATTCCAGCAGTCAGGAGAGAAAAGATGCAAAGGCTCAGAACCAAGGAGTATGCAGGAACACCATGGCAAAGTGGCCGTCCTTAGCATTCATTTCACAGGGACAATCACTGGAGGTCAGGTGGTCCATGATATGGGATACTCCCCCACCCTTGACCCCAAGTGGAGGGTTAGTGAGCTGCTGCAGCAGTGATGAAGTATGGGCAGGTCTGAGGCTATGCATCTAGCTACAGAAAGACTCTCTGTGCTTTAGTAAGCCAGAAAGAAGATTCAAAATGAGTCCTAAGAATAAGAGGTTTGAGTTGTCAGAGGGTGAAGTCAGTATCTCAAGATGAGAAAAGGGATAGAAGGTCAAACAAGCAAGTCTGAGACCATTCTGGGTGGACATAGGCGGAAGGGAGGGCTCTTGCCCACACCTAGCTTTTACTCATCTCCTGCACCAGACTCCATGGTCAGGTGTGAAAGAGGCAGAGCTCTATGTGCCCTGGCTTATTTACAAGTCCATGTAGCCACAGACATGTATGCTCCCCAAGACCTTACCCATCACATTATGATACTATTGCAAAAACATCTCTGTCACCAAACTACATTTATGATAATTTTTACATATTTAAAGATTCTGATTGAGTTTACATTTAGAGTTGTAAATCAGCTAAAAGCCAGATGAAATTTTCCTTAGTAGAAAAATTTTTCTGCAAAGTACCTCGTAATCCTCGGGTACTATATCCGTACCCAGCTATTCACGTGATACCACTGAAGAATTACTGAAGTTGGCAGTGGACACTTGGAAAAGTCCTAGATAAAATAGATCTACTTGAATAGGTACATTTGTTTGTTTGTTTGTTTTACAATGCTCTTATTCCTCAACAACTTGCCACCAGAAATGTACTATCTGACAACAACGCTCTTTGCAAATCAGACTAACATTCGTGTCCTCTATGATATTGCTGAGCTGGCTTGTGCAAAGCGTCTGCCTCACAAAAGCATGTCATTAAAAGGCTTATCTTCCTTGGTGGAAGCCAGCAACCCATTTGTTTTCCATTTTGACTGTCTACACAAGTGCTTCCCATACACGTAAGGGCAATAAATCCCCAAAGCCCGAATAAATGCGATGCTGTTGCTGTTGTGCATTTTTATGGTCATCGTGGAGAAAACAACTTATTTCCATATTCATTGATTCATTTAGAGCCCAGCGTACCAGTGGGACTCTTAGGAGATTGAACCAAATGTCTTCAAATAATTTCAGGCTTCAACTGGCATAGGACACTTCCATAAACAGACATAACTCTAATTCTGGACTCCTGAAGGAAAAGTATGAGCAGCTTGACTGAGAACAAATAGGTTAGGACTCACTAGGATTCACACTCTTCCCAGAGTGATCCATATAAATAAAAAACCAGTCCCTCCTATGATTTCTTCCCCCTGAGGATCCCAAGATCCTACACTTCTGTTCTGCTGGGCACGCAAGAGAAAACAGATGGGCGTGGGTGACAATTCCACGAAAAAGCACTCCCGGGAGTCATAGAAAAAGAAATGTGTCCACACAGCACTGTGAGATGAGACTGTCCACCAGCTGCCTGGTCTTCAGTCTTGAGGTTTTTTGATCACTCCCTAGGAAGGAAGGAAACACCTGCTCTCCAGTCCAAAATTGAGGGTGACCCATAGCACAGAGTTGAACCTCCACCCCCGCCAGAAGACAAAGTCAGAAGATTCTCAGATTAGTAACCAACCATGTGTTATGTAGCCGGACATTCTGTTGTCTATCACTCTAACGTGAAACCAGGACATGCCGCATTCAGGCTTCCTGTGAGAGTTGAAGCATTACCATCCTTCATGCAAACCACTGTATCACTTCAGTCAAGTGGCTAAAAAATTCCTGTTCCATCATATGATTTCTCCTTTCCCCAGTGAAGGCAGCAGTATGTATTCAGGTACACATTAGCTACTTTCAATATACTTTAAGTGTTTGGTTTCATGTAAACCCAACCAATAGTTAACTCATAAGTGAAAAGAGCTTAATATACCTTTTCTTTCTACATGTTCATGTTCCATCCATTTGTCTAAGATGGTACAATCATTGGCTTGTTCTCGTGTTGTTTGCATGACCCAGACATTATCACAGCAAAGCAGAAAAATCTATGGAACTTACCAAATCAAGGTAACAGGTGCTGATGCACACTGTTTTTACTTTGGCTAAGTGACAGGGTGACCCATGTGGGAATTTCAGCTTTGCTAATGTGCTGGAATTCTGAAATTCATCTGCTTCATTCCAGCCACCTTGGCTTCTTCCCACACTTTGCTTCGATATACGTGCATCTCATCATTTACTTGTTCAAACACATTTAATAAGTACCTTCTTTGTATGAGGCAAAATACTAAATTTCAGAAATGTGAAGTTAAATTGAGAAAAAGTTCTCACCTTGAAAGAGCCTGGCAGTAGAGTTAGTCATGCAAATAGAGAGATCAAATGGGCCTTCATAAAAGAACATGGGACTGTGCCAAAGTAGTGGAAGGTGTAGCTCTTCCTTCCGGAAGGAACCAGGACAGGACTCTGAGGATATGGACTTTGCATCAGCTCTCTCAGAGGGGTCCTGCCTTCAAGGACCTACTGGGAAGATAACAAATGAATACATAGCTCTGGCACAAAGCAATACTGAGAACTGCCATTAGAGATATAAGAACAAAGTAGTGAGAAGGTTCAGACTAGAGGTGTATCCACTGGAGAGATCAAAGAAAGTGACATTTACAGCAGAGCTCAAAGGATGAGAGGGTCTGTGCTAGCAGAGATGTGAGAACAGGTTAGGGGGTCATGGGCAAGCAAAGAATGGGGTGTGCTCAGGGAGTTGGAGCACAGCTCCTGGCCAAGAATAGTGGGAGACGAGCCTTGAAAGCCAAGTTGAGGCAGGATTATAGAGGGCATAGAAGCAGATAAAAGTGATGTGTGCTTGGACAGGCAAATAATCTTTGTTCTGCATTACCCCAATTTGTGAATCATGATTTAAGGGAAACCTTAATTCCCTTGAAATACAAACATGCTGTATTACTGTCCACCTTTAAAAAACAAAACGAAAAACTAGGGACGCCTGGGAGGTTCAGCGGTTGAGCGTCTGCCTTTGGCTCAGGGCATGATCCCAGGGTCCAGGATCAAGTCCCACATCGGGCTCCCCCATAGGGAGCCTGCTTCTCCCTCTGCCTATGTCTCTGCCTCTCTCTCTGTGTGTCTCTCATGAATAAATAAATAAAATCCTTAAGTATATATATATATTTTTTTTTAAAAAACCTAAAACTAAAAAAAAAAAAAATAACCACCTCATTGACCTCACATCTTTTTCCAGCTACTGTTCCTTTCTCTATTCTCCTTTTCCAAAACTCCTTGAAAGAATTGTTGACATGCTGTTTTCTCTTGAATCCACTCTGGTCACATTTTTACCCCATCCTCCATCAAAACAACTCCCATCGAGGTCACCCATCTGTTCCAAACTATCCAATCCAATGGTCAAGTCTCAGTGCTCATTGTCCTTGACCTACCAGAGACCTTTGGCACAGCTGATTGCCCTTGGTTTCTTTTGAGGGTGATGGGCAGAGGCCAAGGGAGAGGGATTCTTAAGCAGGTTCCACACTGGGTGTGACACAGGATACAGGGCTGAATCTCATGACCCTGAGATAGTGACCTGAGCTGAAATCAAGAGTTTGATGCTTAACTGACTGAGCCACTCAGACACCACACCCTTGCTTTCTTATGTCACTGTACCTTTCTGGTCGGGCCTTTTCAGTCTCTTTCTGGTTTCTTGACTTCTCTCCAAACCCTAAACGTCATAATGTCCCAGAACTTCATTCTTTAACCCCCCCTCTCTAACTCTACTCATTTCCTTAGTGTCCTAACCCAGTCATAATAGCTTTAAATACCACCTATAAGCTGATAACCTCCAAATTTATAATCACTTTTACCTGGGCAATTTCTCAGGATTGTTCAGCAAACAACCTTTAGGAAGGAGGTAACCACTCCTCCATCCCACCCCAGCAGAATAGGTTGCTTCCCTTGCTGTAAAAGTAGCTCAATGTTCCTCTCCTGTAACAGAACCCATTATGTCTGCAGGGGTCCATCGTGACCCAAGAGGAATGCAGCAGAGATATGAAGCTCATGCTGACTGCTGAGCTATGAGTAATAAAGCCCTTTGCCTCTGACCCAGAATCCATGAAACAGAGAGAGGCTAACTTGTTAGCTTATACAGTGAAATCCCAAACCCTGCACAGTTCTTGATATTAGGTAGCTATGCTTTCTTTTATAAGCAACTTAACACCTTAACATAAATAAATTACATATAGAGAAGCATTCTGCTTGCAAACGTTTAACTTAATGACTTTTTTCATAAGGGTAAAGCTCTCTACACAGAAAAAATTGTGTCACCTTCTGCCTGCCTCCCATAGATGGCTTTGGCCAAGACCTTTATAGAATCATTTTGGATCTGAGGAAAAATCGACTAACAAAAAACATTTTAGAGCCTGGTTCTATATAGAGAAACTTCTGTCATTCGTTAAGGAATCTCTTAAACTTTAGTGTTTAAATGTTGGTGTGAATGCTGGAAAATTTAGGAAAGTAGTTGGGGAGTTATTTTTGATCAAGGATCCTTTTAGCTTCCCTCAAATCCACTGACTCTTTCTCTGTAAGGCAGGACCTGTACAAGCTTTTCTGAACTCCTTAGATGAGCTTTTCTCACCTATCTGTTGCACCTGAAAGTGATCCCTTAAGATGCTCATGCTTTTAGAGGTGACTCATTTCTCTGAATCATTCTTACCAAGATCCACAACTAGCAGGACACACAGCCTGTGGCTGTTGTCCTAATTTCTACATGGGTGAAACCAAATCCTGCCAATCCTTATACAAGGCCTGCAGGCCAAAACAAATCAATCGCATATACAAATCCTGCTTGCAAAAATTAATCAACCTCTTACACAAGAAGTGGTGTTAGAATCTAGTCTTATGTCATTTGCATTAATTTACTATACCAAAAAAGATGGAATGGGATTTATGCAGTCAGAATTTACAGTACATATGAGAAAATCATTTAAAAGTTGTAACTATAGAGATGGATGGCTTTAATGGATTAGCAGTGTGTTTAAATTTACTGACTCCAAAAAATAAATAAATAAATAAATTTACTGACTCCTTCAAAACTTTATTAAAAGCAGACATAATCAGGACTATCCTGGTATTATTTACTTTGTGTGTCTTTGCTGTTGGCAAGAATGCACATTATTCCATTTCTTGGAGATAAGCAGAAAGCCACAGGGACTATTTCAACTCATATTCTGGGAATCCAAGAACGACAAAACATTCAGCCATCAACAAATTGGTGATTAACATGATGTCTAGACAGGTTCTCATGAGAATAACATTATTAATTAAGCAGCAGTTTCGTTAATCACGATAGCAAAGGAAATTTTTGGAATAAATATTTTATTAGTGTGCCCTTCAATAAAGCAAAAGTAAAAGAATATATGTTAATTAATTCATTTGTTATAATATTGAGATTAAGGCCGGCAATTTCTATTTGAGGGCCTAGAGAATGAGCTAATATTTCTAGTATGGCATGACTTTATCTTACTGTTTCTAGCTAATGGTACTGTATATTTCAATTACCTAGCCAAAATTCCTTTCTTGTCATCTATCAAGATATTATTAAGCCCCATTAGTGAATAATTGAATTTGACAGATTTCCTGTTGCTATACATTTATCTGTTCTTTTAACACTGGGTGTCTCCCATTTCATCAGTAACAAAAATTTCACTGACAGAGGAAAGATAGTGGGCTGTAACTATAATTAAAACCCTGATCTTATTTTCCATCAGTCAAAAGACTCATTTGGAAAAGAAGGAAATATATTGGCCAGTTCTCTTCAGTACATAGACAATAAATCTTTCCAGAAAACACAGTTAACACAATATTTTTTAGCATAAACCAAAGCCCTGAAACTACAGGAAAGAAATATAAGATAATAGGACTTAAGTAAAAAAAAAAAAAAAATCTGAAAAAAGTATTCAGATGAACTTGCTCTCTCTTATCTTTATAAAAAAATATCTGTGAGACCTTCCAGGTTGGTGAACACTTGGGGATTTGGGGAGAGTGGTGCACTCAAGAGGGCATGGAAGCTCTGCACTTTTCACCCACATCTTGCCCTATGGATCTCTTCCATCTGGTTCTTCCCGAGTTATATCCTTTTGTAATAAACCAGGAATGTAGTGCAAGGCCAAAAGTTATATAAGGACATGAAGAATAGCCTTAGTGCAAAGTGATGCCTGAAAGCTCAAAGGGAATGGTGGAAATCCTATAGGTTATCCACAGCAGTGAGTGAGACCTTCATAAGAAACCGATGACCATTGTAGGGAATAATGATGTCCTTTGGGAAGACTATGAAGAGAAATGAACTTATCAGGCTTTGAGGACCATGGAAAACTATATAAGCCCATTCAGTGAGATGAAGGCAAGAAATCACCAAGTGGGTTGGAAACTCATGAACCGTGACAGTGCCCAGAACTACCTGTGGGTGATGCAGAAGGCTCAGAAGAAAGATGAGGCCAGTACAGCTGAGGCTGAGGAAGAGTTCAGCAACACCAGACTGTGTTTAAAGGTCTGAACCAGGAACCACTAAAAGAGCTGCCTATTCTTTATAATAGTCTTACTGGCTGTTATGTGACCATCTTCTAAAACATTTCCAAGTTGAGGACATCTACAGGGACGTGAGCAAACTCAATCACAGTTCCTATGAGGTGCTGAGCAAACTAGAGAAGCAACATTCCAACAGTCTTGTACGTGAAGGGACCGTCAAGCAGCAACAGATGCTCTTCAGTTATCTTGGTTCAAATATCTGTGGTTCTAGCCCTCTCAGCTCATAGTCCTTCTGCATTTTCCTGAAAGAGTGAGAAGAAATCCATCTCAGCAAGTGAAGAAGAGCTAGCACCTGAACATACCCAGTTTAACAAAACAGTCTGGAGGTGAACTCCAAGATCAGGTTCTTAATCTTCAGGGTAGTCATAAACACCAGATAGATTATTCTCTGCATTGGGAACTTCATTCTTAGACACTGGGACTATTAGAAAAGTTTCCTTGCCAAATGTTATTCTATAAGGGGTAGGACAGGATATATGATAACAACAGAGAGAAAAATAAGAAGACAGACTGTATCTACTTTTTATTTAGGTATCTACTTTTCATCAAAGTACTCTGAGTAATTTTAGACTAGACTAGATGCATTGACCATTTTGTCCTCCAGGAATTGTGGTGTCTCCAGCTCCATAAAATAAAAATTGCCTTCTGAGTGTAATAAGCACAGAAAATCATATGAAAAGGTAGAAAGCCTACACTCTGGCACCTGCATTTATTTAATCACTAGTATCCAAAGTATAAAGTATCTCTTCAGTGTCATTATATGATTAATGACCTCAAAATTAATGTGTTTTCTTATGATATACTTAACAAAACAATTAAGTATTTAAGTAGAATTTATGTTCTCCGAGCATTTCAAATAATTAAGTTGATGATTGGTATTTAATTTACAATTAGCATATTTTGATTCCTTTTATGGCTATTAAATATTAAAATAGTTATAGTAATAATGAGTGCTGCTACAATTTGCTCTCTAAATAGTCTGAACTTAAAAATATGTGTTCTGAATAATCTGTGATGATTTTAAAGTGTAAAAACTGTAAATCCCAAATCAAAATCTAAGTCATATATCTAAAAAAAGTTTCCCATTCCTGTGTACTGTTTTAGAAAGCTATTGCAGCTAAGTAGAAATTGAAAAGCTCTTTAAAATCACAGCCATTATTTAAAAATAGAATTTTTTTCCTATTAAGATTCATAGTCATTATTACTATGTATTCTTTATCTTTATTTATTGGATTGTATAGGCTCTTCAATTCTGGACATTTGGCATAGATTCTTAAAGTATTTTTTTTCTCCTTTGCAGTTGGTCGGTTTTGTGTATGCCTGTTATGTGATCAGTATTTTCATGGAAGAAGAGGACACCTGTAAGTACCATTATAGCTACCTATTAGTTTATTTTAGATGAAATATAGCTTCCAAAGCTAATCATTACAGGGCTATGAAAGCTTTCATATTTGGAACTTAAAATGACTAAATGAAGCATGGCAAAGTTACAATCAAACATTTGCAAACTGAACTGCACACAAGTAAGGCAGCACTAAGTATTGAAATTCTTAATCTAAGCTGTGTGTGAGAATGCCCAGAGATGTGGAAGTCTGTAGATTGGTATCATACCATGTCTTAGTAACTTTTTTTCAGAGATCTAAACATAATACTGAATAGAAAATTGGGGATTGTTTCATTGTAAGTATGCTACTGCAGAATTTTGAAGTCTGATTAGTAGCAATAATATCCACACAACCCATTACAGCAAAAATTATATGAATATATATTACATAAAATGCTCCACAAAAACTAAAAAAGATAACCTTTAAGGTGAGATTAAAAAAATTTTTTTAAAGAAATGCTGTAAAATAACGAATGGGATGCTAAAAAGCTAAGTAGTCTTGTTTCAGCAGAATACCACCAAAGAAATGAAAGACATATATGACCTGAAGTTCTGTGGGCAGAGATTTAGCAACATATGCTAAAAGCTGGCATTTATTGAGTGCCTGCTAATGAATAAGGCATTTCTTGGCACAACTGTCATAAGCTCATGTGATACCAAAGAAATTTTTAATTTATTTTTAAAAAATAAATCATTATTAGATAAAATTACACCCGCCTATCTCAAAGGTTCAGTTATATCATTGCAGTTACTGTCTGGGTTATAAAGTTGATCCTTTAAAAAAACGAAGATGAGTCTCAGCTAACCATGATAACTTTTTTCTGTAACACAACTCCAAAGAGATCTGATGAATGCTTCCCACCAAATAGATGCAGTCACGGTATATGAACTGGAATCCAGTTGACAAGGAGGATTTATTTAACCAACTGGAAGAAATATTAGACCCCGAGATTAAACTCTCAGGTAGTGAAAATGTGTGAACATACTGCATCCCATCTTTTAAACTGGCTTGGGGGTATTTTTTAAAACACTAGATGAACCAGAAAGTTTCTGACATTTCGAAAGTGCTCTTGTAATGACAACACTTCCCAGTGTGAAGTTAACTTCAGAAAATATGTTTTTGGGAGCTCCATTAGTAGTTCCCCAATCTGACAAAGTTAATGCACAGAAAATCAGCAGTGTGCTTCCAACTCACAGCTGAGACAGGCTGCACCTTCAAAAACAATCGGCTGAGCAGGAACAATTTTAACTGGAATTGAGACCTAAAGGAAATTATTAGAATAAATACTTCCCCCAAAAATGATACAAAGCCTGATAAATACCAGCTGAATCCCTTATAATGTACATTTGAGTAGGTACCAAAAGCACCTGTTTCTTGTCTTCCTCCCTGAACTGGTTGGAGGCTCTCAAATGATGCTCCTGCTCCATCCTACCTTATTGTGTGAGAAAAGGCAAATTAATCAATAGTGTTGTATCTATTAGAATAAATATATAAAGGACTTTCCCTTGAGGCTTGTGATTTTAAGCAAAACTTGAAAATACAAGATGACATGCAAAAGAAACAGCTCTTCTAAATTGGGTAAGTGATTTTGACCTTCTTTCAGCCTTCTTTTAAATAATAATGTCAGTGGATATGGATTGTATTGCTACTGGGAGATATTGTAGTTCCATTGACTTTGGCGTCTTTAATTAGCTTAAGTTTCTCTATAGAAATCTCCGAATCAGCTATTTTCACACCCATCAAACTGGCATTCAAGCAGCTGCTAGAAGCCTATTCTATTAATGGTTTAATTCGAGGGTTTGTTATTGGGGCCATATATTAAGTTATCGAGAGGCATCTGGATATAGTAGTTGTGTTACCATCAATTCAAACAAAACTTAGAGCCAGAAAAAAATCTTACGTGCTCAAAACAAAATAAATGTGCTCTAGGCGGACTTGACATGATGATCTACTGGAAGAAAGACGACAGGGAAAAGCAATCACAAACCTTTTAGTTTGATAGTTCTCAAGCGAGTGTAATTTTACATTTTTTATTGAAAGAAGTAGAAATCAAAAGTGCAATTGTAATTAAATTGTCCCAGAGTCTTCAGAAGGCAAATGTGAGCAAAAAGAAATGTCTGGAAACCAATTGCAATGATCTCATAGACTAGTACAATTTGTGCCAACACTTAGCTTTTAGGTGCAATAATGAACTGCCCTTTGGATATGACATTACCAACCCGCAGTCAAAAAGATGTGTCTTTTGATTTGTTTTTCCAAAATTTAAACATACAGTAAGAAAGCCAACACTGGTAGCTTTCCAATTTGTCTAAGTATACTTCTAGAAAGCTTATTCTGAAAGGTAACTGCAAATATATAATGTAATGTCACAGTATTTTGGCAGACAATGTATCATTTATCATTTCAATTCCTATTCTAACTAATGAAAATCTCTGCATTATTCAGAATGCAAAGTTAAGCCTTGTTCTTGGACTGAAAGCTATCTGCCAGCCTTAAAAATTAATAACAGCTACCCGCTCTCTCCTCTGCACTGCCTAAGTGGTTCTGTGGGACTAACATTTCAGCTGATGGACATTTCTGAAGGGTAATAAATGCTTGAGGAAACATTTATTTCCAGCCACCCATCTCCTTAGTTACCTCTCGGCCTCTTCTGCTGACTGTATCTCTTATAAAGACTCTGATGGCAGGTCAAAGACAATGAAATAAAAAGCTCAAAAAGGGAAGAATGCTGTTTGATGGGATCAGAACTTGCCATCATTCATTCGAATGAAGAAGCCTATTTATATGTCTTGTTTCACTTTTATTTCGTTTTTTTTTTTAATATCTATCAATCTCTGTGAACACTTCTGTGAGACCAGGATATTTGGAATCCGTAATCGTAAAAACCTGTTGACATCTTGTTTGTGAATCATCTACTGCTGAAAATGAACTTGTAGGCTTGTTACTATCTTGTCACATGAAAAAGAATGTTTTTAATTCAGAGAAGTGTGTAGGCAAGGCAAAAGATGCTGAAAAAATAGTATTAACTTATATAAATATTACCAGGCTTCTTGAGAGGATCTGTTGCTAGCATGACTGCTTCTGATATTAATTTGCAAATTGCAACTGGGACATCTGTTTGGTCTCACAAAGGCCAGTCTGGGTTGCATATGTTGAATAGTTGGAGAACAGTATATTGAAAACTAAGAGTTAGGTTTTGAAAAGGAAATGAATTCCCCCAGGTGTGAGTTCAATAATTTAGATTGAAAAGCTCAAAATAACTCTTGGTGCAACTGTTTGACCCTTGTTAGTATACTTTGGGGGAACTTTTCATTGGAAGGAAGTGTAACTCTTGGGAAAGCATTCCATACTCTACTGTCCTTGAGGCTTCCTGCAGGCTAGTGTTCGTGTATTTGCCTCTCTGCCCATAAATGGCCTTTCAAGAGTAGGAGGTGATATTACCATACCAATGATGTGAATCGGAAATAAATAACCCTTCCAATCTTAAAAATAAAAGAGTTATCAGCAAAATTAGTTTCTTCGGGAATAGCAGAGGAATTGCAATTTGGGACAAGCAGACTATGGGGAACCACAGGTAAGTCCAAAGAGACAAAGGGAAAGTCAGCTATTATTAGGTTGTAGGAAGAAACTAGGGAGGGTTATTTTAAACAAAAATTCATTGGAGAAGAACAAGAAAGAGTACAAAGTTGCAGGCTTTCTCATTAGCTGTAGGCAGTGGTTAGTGCTGGGGCAGGAAGGGATCTTTTTTTTCTTATAAGTGGAACATGAAATTTCCTATGTGAAAAATGCCTTCTGCTGTCAAGATAATTCTTATCTTCCTTCTTCTGCTGATTATGCAGCCTGGTACATATGTGAGAGCTCCTCCTTCAGGGCTTCCCTGTTCTATTTTAAAGATTTATTGATTTATTTATTTTGGGGTTGGGGGGCATGTCAGAAGGAGAGAGAGTCTCAAGCAGACGCCCTGGCTGAGTGCGGAGCCCGACACAGGCCTCAATCTCATGCCCCTGAGAAGAGGACCTGAGCCAAAACCAAGAGTCAGAGATTTAACCAAATGTACCACCCAGGCACCCCTCTTTAAAAAAAAAAAAAAAGATTTATTTATTTGTTTGTTTTAGAAAGGGAGAGAGGGAGGGGCAGAGAGAGAGGGATAGACAGTCTCAAGCAGACTCCCTGCTGAGCACAGGGCCCAGTGCCACTTTAACTAAGGTTTCCTTTATTTATTTTCACAACCCCTATTTTCTCCTAAGAATTTACTGAAGAAGCTAATGGGAGGACAGTTGGTTAGTTTGGAATGTTAACTTCCCAGTATCCCTTCTTGGCTCTGTAATGTTTGCAGAAGGCTTAGAGAAGGAGAGTGACCCAAAGGTTGGGCAACAGGGGAAAGAGAGAAAGCAGCAGAGGATGGATGGATGATCCTCAGAATAGAAAACTATCCATTGTCTTGTGAGCCTTGCAATACATAGATATTTGAAGTAGAGGGGCAGGAGAATTTAGTGAGTCAAAGACAGAGATTCGAGTATGATCATTTAATCATAGCCAAAATCTCAGAGTAGTCAGAGCATCTGACCAATAAGCCATCAAGAATCAACTGGTTCTCGGGATGCCTGGGTGGCTCAGCAGTTTGAGCGTCTGCCTCTGGCTCAGGTCGTGATCCCGGGACCAAGATCGAGTCCCTGCGGAGCATGCTTCTCCCTCTATCTTTGCCTCTGTCTCATGAATAAATAAATAAAATCTTAAAAAAAAAATCTACTGGTTCTCAGAGAGAATAAATTTCTTTTGGTAACTTCACGGTGAGTCCACATCTAACTAACCTCACTACAGTTTAGATTTAGAGCCTGAAGCATCTTCCCTAATCTGATGAGAAGACTTTGTCAAATAGTCACAGAATTACTAGCTAATCTTCCTACTAGAATAGATGATCTGTGAGTTCAGGATCTTTATTTTGCTCCCTGATTTAATCCTAGAGCCTAGAAAATGCCTTGCACATAACATCCCATAGAAATGATTGCTGAATTTATTTTATTTTTTTATTTTTTATTTTTTTATTTTTTTTTTATTTTTTTTTTTATTGGTGTTTACCAACATACAGAAAAACACCCAGTGCTCATCCCGTCAAGTGTCCACCTCAGTGCCCGTCACCCATTCCCCTCCAACACCCGCCCTCCTCCCCTTCCACCACCCCTAGTTCGTTTCCCAGAGTTAGGAGTCTTTATGTTCTGTCTCCCTTCAATTGTTAAATTCTCTTTACCTAGCAACTCATTTTTAAAAATGGATTTCAAAACCCCAAGATTCTCAAATTTGATGAAATGATACTGTCTTATGTTTGGAATTGAGATGCCTGATGCATTTATAAATATCTATGTTTGGCAAATGGCAGTCGTCCTGCATCTCTTTAACAAAATTGGATGATTTTTAGTAATTTTGAAGGTCAAGATACAGGGAGATGGATTAAACCTCTACTATATCACATCAGAGCAAGAGCTTGAGTTTGTCAATTCCTGGACAAGATATCCCAGAGGGAATGGGGACTTGGAAGATAGATGTACTCGCAGAATGAATTCAACCACAGAATCTGGCCAAGGGAACTGACTCCTACCAAAAAGCTGGCTGACCCCAGCCAGCACCACACCTAGAAAGGTCAGGCGGCATAGAATAGGATCCTAGCTATAAGGCTGTGGTTCAGAGACAGAATTCCAGTCCTTGGGTAGCTTATCAAGACAATGTCTGTCCATAATGGATGTGTAAATTAACCCAATGGTGAGAATCCTTTCCCAATGTATATGTATATAAAATCACTATGAATTAAATTTTAAATATATCACCATTTTATTAGTCAATTATCCCTCAGTAAAGCTGAAAAAAGAAAGACAGTATCCTCTCAAGAAGAATATCATAAACACCCAAATACCCAAACCAGTAAATCAAGTAGGAACTCTCCACAGGGGCAAGATAGTGAAGCCCTTTTACTAGAACCAGCCCCAAAGCCAGCACTAAACTCACCATGACATTGCCTATTTCACTAAACCAAGACTTATAATTGAGTCTAACTGGGGACTGTTCATAGCTGTCTTTTCTGATCTCATCTCCAGCCACATCTGTTTTCCTAAATCCGCCAAACTCTTTTGGAGAGGCCTCCTCCCTCTATTGACCCACTAATCTACTACACAGAGAGAGAGAGAGCACATGTGCACACACGCACATGCACGTGCAGAGGAAGGAGAAGCAGAGGGAGAGGGAGAAAGAAACTCAAGCACACTCCACATTCAGCTTGGAGCCTGACACAGGGCTCAGTCTCACAACCCTGAGATCACTACCTGAGCAGAAACCAAGAGTCAGATGCTCAATCGACTGTGCCACCAGGACACCCCCAACCAAATATTTTTATCATTCTTCCCAAGGACACCTTCCCCATGCCTCAGTGGACCCTAAGCACATCTCTGAATCTGTGCTCAAGCTACGTTTTATTTACCTGCATTCCTCACGTGTAGCTGGGGATCATAGCTTACTTACCCTAGGATCCCAGGACCTGGTGCAGTATCTGGAACATCATAGGAAACCAGTGTGTACACACCCCTTTGTCTTTATGTTGTCTTTCATATCTCTTTCCTCACACCTTACAAGAATTTAAATTACCCATTCCCCACACAATAGGAAAAAAATCTGATTAATTCACAATAAGGTATATATGGTTTGTGCACTTATATGCCTGGAAATTTTCATCAGCTACTTGTCAGAAAGTTGATACCAGCAAATAAAGAACACCTACTACCCCAGGTCAGGTTTTAATGCGCCACGTTTCCAATTGAAACTGGATGTTAGAGATTAAACGAAGGCAGTCCTAACTCTGCCAATATCTAGCTCTGTTCATATCAACAACTCGAATCACCTCTTAGGGGATCCCAAAGGCACTCTGAGCTCTAACACTGCAACTCTATGGAAGATGTCCGAGCTAAGTGATTATCTCAAGGTGCAATCAAATGCATCACACTTTTTTTTTTTAACATTTATTTACAAATGGTAGATATCAGCAGCTGTTGAAAACATCCCAATCTCTCTGCATCAGATTAACAGTCGATAGAGTGTGAAGCATCGGCCTCACTCCTTAAAGCAAGCTCTCCACACAAATGCCTGTCGCACTCAGAAGGACATAATCACATTTCCCTACATGCCTGTTTCAAATAGGTTGGAGCTTCATTCTCACTGTTACCCAGCAGCCTACTGTGTGTGGCATGCCCTTAAGAGGGAAGAATGCAGGATCTGCCATCCAGATGGTACAGAATGGAAGATGAGGGATTTGAAAGCCAGATGCGATTATGAAAGAGCAGAGTAAAAAAAAAAAAAAAAAGAAAGAAAAAAGAAAGAAAGAGCAGAGTAAGAAATTAAAAAAAAAAAATCCACACCCTCATGGCACCCTCAGAGCACAGTGAGAAGGAAAATGGGCTGTAAGAATTTTATGTGGATCCTGTGCAATGCTTTTGTTCTAGATTATTCGTAGGATAATTTAGGAGCCCGGGGGAAAGAGCAACTGACAGCATTCTGACAGGGCTTCCTGTGTCTGCATTTTAATTCTAAGTTCAGTGTCCTTACCCCAGTGCTCCACAGTGAGTACATTGCACATCTGTTCCCAAGCTGTCCTGATGCTGCAGAGAAGAACATGGCCACATCCACTGGCCCAGGTGCATCTTCACGATGTCACCTGTGAGCATGCCTCTCATTCTGAGTCAGTACCTTCTCGGGTTCCCTTAAAACTGCAATCTTCGAGCTCCCTGCCCTCACTTCAGGGATGAGGAAGTGAAACCCAGAGAGGTGATGTGATTCTCAGCACCCTTGTCTGCCACTGCCCAACACACTCGACAAGAAAACTCTACCGCTAAGACTTTGTCACAAAGAAATTGAAAGCCAAGTAGGGACTTCTAGGGTCCCTAGAAGTGCCTGGAGTCTCTCTCCCATCAGGACTGTCTGTATTTACCCATGATTATTTTCTTCTTGACAGATAAAGAGGGCATCATTCCCTCCACATATTTAAGCACCTCATTCCATTAATTATTTCTTCTTTCTCTCTTACTCTTTCACCCTCTCATTCTCCCCCACCCCACCCCATCTGTAACTCTCTTTTTCTCCTCTCTCCTTGCCCAGTTTCTCCCTCCCACTGAAGTTTTTTCCTCAGCTTATGAATAAAGTCACAGAATTTTTTAAAAATGCAGAGACACTACTCTGACCTCCCCACCATACGCCTGGACAGAGAGCTTGCCCATCTCTCGTCCTTCTTCCCTCCTTCAGACTTTCTTACAAAGTAGTCCAGACTCACAGTGTTCACTTTCTCATCTCCTATTCACTGCCAGGCTGCTGCTGTCAGGCCTTCTGTCCTACATTATTACTGAAAACGCTCACTCAGAGGCCAGCAATGACCTCTTAATTGTCAAATTCACTTAGATCTCATCAAGCATCATTATAATTGATGGCTTTGGTCACTGTTGACTGCTCCCTCCTTGAAAATTTTCTCTTCTGGCTCTCCCATCTCTTGAGTTTTGCCAGGTAATTCCGCCTCTTGAACAGCACTTATTTTACCAATTAAAAATTATTTCTAATATCCTTATGCAAATTAAGCGGATCTCCAATGCAGACACAGGTAACAAATTTCGAGTTAGTATTTACCTTGGCTAGTTTTGGAGGGATGACTTATCACTAAGTCCTTAAAATGTTAACTTGCCATCTCTAGTAAATGGCTTATACTCCCACTGTTACACTGCATTTTAAGTAAGATCAGACAATAAAACAGAAGCATTTTAAAGTAAGACCAAACAATAAAACAGATGTTTATCCCTTTTAAGTAACAAAATGGGACATAATATTCTCTGGAGCTACATTCTTGGACCAAATATTAAATGGAAATCTGATTTTATAATTCCTTTAAAGAAATGTCATACAAGTAACCAACAATAAAAGGTATATAAGGAACACTCATCTTTATGTGCTTTTACTAAGTACTTTGTTGACTAAGAAAAAAGTAATTTAGCGTTCCTTCTGGGAGCAATATTTGGAACTGGAAACTAAGTGAGGTATTTAGGAGTATTCCCATAACTTGGATGCCAGCATGAAAACAAGGTAGGAGAGCAGTAAAAGAATTTGTTTCTCCTTCTGAGTTGGATGAGGTGAAAAGTAAATTAATTCTAATTTATACCTAACCAGCCTTTTAGTTTTGTCCACATTTTTTTCTCATAGAAGGAAGCAGGATCTCTCTCTCTCTCCCTCTCTGATTGTAAGAACAAAATCTCTAGAGTAGAGTTAATAGTATATCCAGAGAACTCCTTTGTTTGCCACATATAGTTCAATCAACTGCAAAGCCTGTAGCATTTCCCAACCCTTACTCATTGAATGTCACTGTCACAGATTTTGTTATAGCTACGTACAAGCTTGTGCCAGAGACTGACCAGCTACTCACTAGCCCCATTTGTTTGTTCTTCTCTCGGCACATAGCTGGACTGCATTTTCCAGCATTCCTGCAGTCAGATGTCCCATGAAATTGAATTCTAGCTCATGGAAAGTGAACAGAAGGGATATATCCACTTCTGGGCCTGGCCTCTAAATGACTGCATGTGGTTTACATGCTTTTCCCCTTTCTACCTATTAGATGCAGACAAGCATAGAAGCTTTGGAAGCCACATCTTTAAATTGGTGCAGCTACAGTGTTGAAGGAACCTGGGTCCCTGAGTCATTGTTTGGAAATGTGACCACACAAATTGAGAAAAGGGTGATAAGTGCCTTTGAGGCATGAGGCACTGAAAAGCAGCCAAGAGCATATGGTCAGGGAAGGGTTCCGAGAGGTGGAGACCCTGATGGAGAAACAGGCAGGAGTTGTACTACCAAAGGGAGAGTAGAACATTTCAGGTATCCTGCAAAATGCCAGTGCTTCCTGTGTGCCTGGAAAGGTCTCATGGAGGAGACGGCACCAAAGCTGAGACCCAAAGGATAAATAGGAAGTTGAGAGCTGAATGGCCAGGAGGAGAGCATTCCTGGCAGGAGGAGTAGCAAGTGCATAGGGAGTCACTTCCTGGAAGAGGCTCCCAACCAACACAAAGGCCTTGACTTCAGAACCAGCTTCATATTGGATGCTCTCAAAGGTCGAAAGACAATCTGGACTTCCCTGGCTTGCTGAGCCTGAAAAGACTAGTGAATTGAAAGACAAATTGTATCAGAGACTCTGTTTAAAACCCTGTGTTGAGCAAGAAGGCTGTGTTGAAAATGATGAAAAGGGTGCCTTTTTTTACATGTTGGGTGAAAAAAACACACACGGCTTGGACTTAAATTTTGTTTTCTTTTCTTTGTTCTATATTTGCCTCATTTTCTATTTATTCACCTATGTTTATTTGAAAAACTAAATGCAATCCGTTTTTTTTTTCTTATTTAAAGAAAACACAGACTCTTAGTTACTAGTCCTAAAGTTAAAGCCAAGGTGTCATACTGACTGTATTTTTTCTTCTGAGACAATAAAGGTGCAAGAAAACAGGTGAAGGCCAAAGTTTCTTTAGGACTTTGTCACTGTGCGCCTTCTGATGTCCACGAGGGAAGATTTTTCTGGACAAGAAGTTCTATCTCTGTCGATTCAAGGTTTAAAATCACTGTGCAATTTATTAAAGTGACATTTTTAAACCATGGTTTTTCCTAAGCTCTAAATGCTACATAGAACTTTCACTTTTCCATTTATAAATCTGGTCAATTTTAATAACGACTTTTTTGGGGAATTATTTTTATTTCTCTTTAGTAGAATATGCATAATACAAATTAACCACTTGGACATATTTAAGAGTACAATTAAGTGGCGTTAAATATATTCACAGTATTGTGCAGTCATCCCCAATATCCATTCCCAGAACTTTTTCATCATATCAAGAGGAGCTCTGTGCCCATAAAACTCCTCATCTCCCTCTGGTAACCTTCATTCTGTCTCTATGTGTTTACCTATTCACTTTCTGTCTCTATATACTTACCTGTTCTAGTTGCTTCATATAAATGGGATCTTATAGTATTTGTCTCTTTGTGTCTGAGTTATTTCATTTACCATGTTTTCAAGATTTTTCCGTATTGTAGCCTGTATCAGAATTTCATTCTTGTGTAAGGTTAAATACTATTCTCTTGGACTTTCAATTACTATTTGATCTCCTTAAATTCAGTAGCCTAAATTCCTTTAAATAATCTGTTCCATTTACAATTGAAACTAAAGCCCTTTAAGCATGTAAGGTACATTCATGAATTCATTGTAATTATCATTCTTTTGAAGTCCTTCAAATAATTCACCCTGATAAGTAAAGGAAGCACTAGTTTCTAAACCATTTCAGCAAATCTAATAAATTTGATAAAGTAAACCTATACATATATTGATTCTCAAATTTTCTTAATTATTACACAAATTTAATAAAGTTTTCCCACGTCCTTCAACCTGAAATCACAAGTATAGACTTCAGGGGATCCCTGGGTGGCTCAGCAGTTTAGCACCGCCTTTGGCCCAGGGAGTGATGCTGGAGACCTGGGATCGAGTCCCGCGAGTCCCGCGTAGGGCTCCCTGTGTGGAGCCTGCTTCTCCCTCTGCCTGTGTCTCTGCCTCTGTGTGTGTGTGTGTGTGTGTGTGTGTGTGTGTGTGTCTGTCATGAATAAATAAAATCTTAAAAAAAAAAGTGTAAACTTCATTACCCAATTCAAAGTGTGAATTGGTTTTACAGGGTGAATCTGCCAGACCTCACATAATCTGTCTGATTATGGTAAGAATCACAAAGATTATACATACCAAGTAAATACAGATTATCCCAATGATTACAAAATCCTAATCTGTACTTCATAAAAAGTTTTAGAGCTATGGAATTATGTAGTCAATTCCTAGTTTTGGAAATGCACTTCTCCAATAAATAAGCATTTCAAACAATTTGAGTTGGCTCACTGCTGAGGGATTTTCAGCAGGCAAGCATTAATCCATTAATGGATTTATGGGACTTTTTTTAATAGTTGGTAGAACAAGAGGAGATTTCATTCTATACCCTTCAAATGTGATTAGCTTAGCAGCCTACAACACCAGGACTCAGATGGCATTAGATTTCAGCATACAAAGGACTTTGCTCCTATGAAGAGTTTCTTTTTGTTTTTTGTTGTTGTTGTTGTTTGTTTGTTAAGATTTTATTTATCTATTCATGAGAGACACAGAGAAAGAGGCAGAGACAGGCAGAGGAAGAAGCTGGCTCCCTGTGGGGAGCCCAGTGCAGAACTCAATCTCAGGACCTGGAATCACGACCTGAGCCAAAGGCAGATGCTCAACCACTAAGCCACTCCTGTGCCCCTTCTGTGTTCATTCTATATTCTAGGTAGGTTCCCAATTCCTGTAGACATGTAAATATCTTTAATTGGATTCTACAATTCTCTCATATCTCCTCTTGTTCCAAGGTCACTGACCTATCAACATCTAAGAGTATTTATAGTCCAGATTCAGCACATTATTGTTTAATTTTAAAGCTTAATCAAGGTTAAATAGCTAATTCTTCACTGATTCATTCATTTCAGGAACAGTTTTTGAAAGACTTCTGTGTGTTAGGCCACAAGGATACATAGGTGAATAAGACTTGGTCCTCTTCCTAAGAGATTTTATGTTCTAATAAGTGAGCCAAACATGTAAATAATTACAGAACAGTCAAGTGCAGATAATGATCTCCTTAAAGTAAATCACATGCACAGAAAAATTAAGCAGAGGCTAATTGTGTCTCAGAGCACCAAACATGGCTACTCAGAGCATGTGAACATGGTCTTAAATGGAGAATATTACATCACCAGGAAAGAAAGAAAGAAAATAAATTCTAAATACTAGGGAAAATATGTCAAAAAAAAAAAAAAAAAAAAAGCTTGGGAAAACCATAGAATATTCGAGAAGGCCTAGGGAAAACATGAAGTACACAAGAAGTGATGAGTAATTGGGTATGTTCAGTTCACCAAGTGAATGGTGGGGTAAGCTTTGAGGGATCGTGAATTCTGTCTTACATCAGTGATTCCCAACCTAGTTCATATTTCAGCACCCCCAGATTAAGCTACATTTACAGGGCACCCTGTGGTAAATAAATCACTTTTCTCCCAACAAAAAAATGACTGGCCCAGAGAGCTAGCTACTCCAAGCTACACACACACACACACACACACACACACACATCAGGGAATAAGGGAATTGATATCTTGTCACATCTGTACCAGTTCAGATCACACCAGTTGTGGTGCTCTGCTAGATGATATGGAGTCAATAAATGGGTTTAATCTTGGGAAGAATATAATCAATTTTCTTTGAACAGTAATTCAAAGAAAGAGAAAAGGATTTATTTAAAAAAAAAAATCTCAGGGGCAGGCTGGGTGGCTCAGCGGTTTATCACTGCCTTCGACCCAGGGCATGACCCTAGAGACCCGGGATCGAGTCCCACGTCGTGCTCCCTGCACGGAGCCTGCTTCTTCCTCTGCCTGGGTCTCTGCCTCTCTCTCTGTCTCTCTGTCTCTCTGTATGTGTTTGTGTGTGTGTGTGTCTCATGAATAAATAAAAGAATTTTTTTTTTAAAAAACAAGAAAAAGATCTCAGAAGAGATGCCTGGGTCACTCAGTAGCTGAGCCTCTGCCTTAGGCTCAGGGTGTGATCCCAGAATCCTGAGATCGAGTCCCACATCAGGCTCCCTGCATGGAGCCTGCTTCTCCCTCTGCCAATGTCTCTGCCTCTCTCTTTGTGTGTGTCTCTCCTGAATAAATAAATAAGATCTTTAAAAAAAAAAAAAAAAAAGATCTCAGAAGAAACTTTTTTTTTTTTTTGGATAAAGATTGTTCTAGGACAAGGAGAACCAAAAGTAATAATAGAGGCCATTCAAAAAAAATAATGATATTCAAGGGAAAATGTCCAGAACTGTAGAAGCAGACAATAAAAAGGAATTATAGAGAGCCTTTAAAATCAACAGATATTTGTGACTTGATTTAAATGAAAATTATTTTTAAAAAACTTATTGGGAAAACTGGATAACTAAGAAAAAATTAATTATATAGGGAAGAAGTTCTAACTGTTTAGACAAGTTCTTAGAACTGTTTTTTTTTTTTTTTCTTAGAACTGTATTTAGCCTTTACTTTTTTGAGCATCAGTTTTCCTCTCAGCCATTCCGTGCTGCTTTATTGACCCCAAAGAGATTTTACAAATTCATTATTCCATTATTTAAAAATTATCATAAAGTGGGAAGCAACTGTCAGCAAGATTATGGGAACATCTGATTCCAGAGCTCTAAACCCAGGAAAGCGAGAAATACTAGAAAGGCAGCCAAATAAAAATGAAAAGGGAGGTGCTTCCAAGATTTTCTTTTTTATCTTGTTTTCTCTAAAGTAAAATGTACCTCCAGATGAGCCCAGCAGTTGACATGTAGGCCTTCAGCCACCAGTGATTCTGAATGATAATAATTGGAAAATTAGAAAACTTTGCAAAGGCCTTTGGTAAAGCCAAACCCTAGTTGAGAACAGTGAGCAGCCATTCCACCCAACTAAGGTTAGCTAAAGGGTTAAGAGTGTATATACTATAGCAACATGGAGCGCAGTTTTTGTGGCTTTGAAAGAGCAGAGTCACTTTAAAGAGAATAGAAAATGTGTTATGAAAGATGAAGCCCAATGTAAAAAAGGGAAAAAAAAAGTATCTACCATCTTTCAAAATATGAGAAAAACAAAGCTAAAAAGCACACGCATGTGCTGAGGGGGTAGGATGGTGGAGGGAGATATGTTACAGGCACCTCTACAAAGATGGTACAACTCTTGCAATGAGGAGCAAGGAGAGAAGCCGCAGTAATAGATGATTATTATCAAAGCACCCTGTAGGGACACTGCAACCAAGTTCCCCTGCAGAAGAATCAAAGACAAAATACTAAAGACGGAAAAAAAAAAAATACTAAGGACGGTCCACAGGATCCTTACAGAATGCCTAGAATAAGCATATCACTGCATCTAAACGAGGAACGCTGAACACATTATGAAAAAGTCGCTTTGTGCACTTTGCACCAAGGGGATATATATTATATACAAAGAATCCCACAGAGTGACTTGAAATACGGAGAGAAAAAAGAGAGATCGCCCCTCAGGGTTTGTGCTACTGTGGGGGAAGAAAGGAGTAGGGAATAAAAGCAATGCCAGTCAAAAGCTAAATGAGTGGTGATGGAGATGGTCACGTGTGTCCTGGGCGAGTCCTGCATCCTGCACCCACACTTAACTCCACAAATTCTACCTCCACTGAGCGTTATTTCCTCTCTTGCACTGTGTCTTTATGCAGGGGAGCCTACTTTTCCCAGAATAAAAAAAAAAAAGTGTTCAAAGAAGATGAAACCTCAGACTTTAATGTGTGGCAGACTAACCAGTTTGCCCTCCTCCAAACTAGCTCTTCTTTCCAAATATGAGAAAATCAAACTCGACACAAATCCAGTGCAAGCTCCTCAAGGACAGAGAGTGTTCTGGACAATAGGGGCAAAAGAATGTTGGAATTCTCATGGATCATTGTTATCCTAAGCTACACACAAAGCTTGTAGAATTTCAGAAATCAGTAGTTGATGGGAACATGTCGTCAGAATAAGATAAATTGTGCAAATAATATCAGTAACAGCCTGCCATTTGCCATATGCTTGCTGAGTGCCAGCGCTCCATAGCCACTGTCTCATCTAGGGCAACCACATTGTGAGGCAGTCATTCTTCTTACTCCATTACACTGAGATTTTCCCCAACTCACATAACCTCTAAGGAGTGGAACTAATATCTGACCTAGATATTTCAAGTACCAAAGTCCATATGCTTTCCAACACGCAATTGTGCTTTTCTTTCCAACAGGGATAACAAGTAAATTCTTCATAAATAGGTAAAGAAAGAGACATTGGTCATTCACTAGATTAAAACCAGAACATTCATATTTAAATATTGAGTGAGAATATAAATTACTTGCACACTGTGGAGAAAAATAATGGGCTACCCTATTAAAATTTAAGTGAATACAGAGAGTCATATATAATGTAATACAGCCAATGATCTTGCTCCAAATCAATTGTCTTATTTTATTTAGTACAGAACAGTAAATATGCAAAACTTATCATTAGAATAAAAGAATCTCAAGATCCAATTCAAATATTACAAAATTCTGAAATCATATTTCTACCCTATCCCCCCCAAACTATATGACAAAAATGTGACTTTCCTTATTTTCACAAAACCAGACTTAGCATTTCTTCCTCATGATAGGCACATCCAAGAAAACTCAGCCATTTCAGTAATTTCTCAGCCGCATCAGATATGAGCTCAGGGCGGGCTGTCCTCCCAGCACTGATTCTGACGTGAAGGTTGATGTGGTGGTGCCATCTGTGAGGGGTAGGGCTGAGCATCCACTGAACTGTGCAGTGATCCCACTGTGGGCTCGGTTGTCAACAGGATCTCACTGTTGGCTGTCAGTACTCCGTGTATAAGCCATAATGGGGCCTGGGACCCCACATCAACTTCCTGAGCACAATAACTTCTGCTTCTCTTATGTCTCCATATCTCACACAAAAGTCTCTTGTAGCCAACCCTAACTCGGAACCATAGAGAGAGAGGAATTTGAGAAATTCCATCTTAGGTAGATTGACATGTTACAAATCACAATATTTAATAGTAAAACTGAGGCATTACTCTTTTGAATGTATCCTATGGAATCTAAATGGCATAGCAATCTTTTTTTAAGATTGTATTTCTTTATTCACAAGAGACACACAGAGAGAGGCAGAAACACAGGCAGAAGGAGAAGCAGGCTCCTCTCAGGGAGCACAATGCAGGACTCAGTCTCCAGACTCCAGATCATGCCCTGAGCGAAAGGCAGACGCTCAACTGCTGAGGCACCCAGGCTTCCCACCGTAGCAATTTAATATCACAATCATCCATTTAAAAAGTACCTGGGCTGCCTGGGTGGGGTCAGTCCTTTAAACATCTGACTCTTAATTAGCTCAGGTCATGATATCAAGAGGGTAAGATCTAGCCCCGTATCTGGCTCCACACTAG
The DNA here is from genome assembly GCF_018345385.1 of Vulpes lagopus. Lineage (NCBI taxonomy): Eukaryota > Metazoa > Chordata > Mammalia > Carnivora > Canidae > Vulpes > Vulpes lagopus. Next base: position 67,249,638 of record NC_054832.1, on the reverse strand, counting down.
AGAGTCTCTCTCTCTCTCTCTCTCTCTCCCTCTGCCCCTCCCTCTGCTCCTCTCTCTCTCTCTCTCTCTCTCTCTCTCTCTCTTTCTCTCTCTTGCTAAAAGAAAAAAAGAAAAAGAAAAAGAAAAAAAATTAATTAAAAAAACTAAAATAAAAAGTACCTAAATAAGCTTTAATTGAGTTGAAACTTTAAATTGCTCCAGTTCCTCTTGGAACATGTATTTCCATTCCATTTGACTCATAGAATAGTCCTAATATCATATGTTTATCCTTAAAATATTTTCTTATTCTATCATATACTTCTGAAATGCAGAATTGTTTTAGATTGAAATGTTATTTTCAATAAATATTATTTTTTGATGAATATAAGTTTTTAGTTCATATAGTCCCATTACCAGTCTAAGTCCTAAATTAGGAAATTTCATGGTTTGTTCTTTCAGATTGTCTCAACTAATCTTAAGTCCTTGCCTTTTCATATACATTTTAGGATTCATATTTTATTTTAGAATCCTTCTCTGACTTTATTATTTTTTTATTTAAATTCAATTTGCCAATATAGAGTATAACACCCAGTGCTCATCACACCACATGCCCTCCTTAATGCCTGTTACCCAGTAACCCCATCCCTCTACCCACCTCCTCTTCTGCAACCCTTTGTCTCCCAGAGTCAAGAGTCTCTCATGGTTTGTCTTCCTCACTAATTTTTCCCCACTCAGTTTCCCTTCCACTATTTCTTAGATTCCACATATGAGTGAAACCGTATAATTGTCTTTCTCCGATTCAGGCAGCATAATACCCTCCAATTCCATCCATGTCAATGGAAATGGTAGGTATTCATCTTTTCTGATGGCTGAGTAATATTCCATTGTATATATATTACATCTTCTTTATAGGATGACTATTTTGATCAAACTGCTGAAAGGCTTATTGGGATTGCTTTGAATCCATATATTAAGCCACAGATCAAATTATATCTTTATTGCATTGAGTTTCACAATCTATGAGTGTTTTCTATTCTTCCATTTGTTTAAGACACCTTTAATTTCTTTCAATGTGTTTTGTTGCATTCAGTGTAAAGGACTTGCAGATTTTTTAGATTTATTTCTATAAATAAAAATGTAATCTTTATAAAAAATAAAAATAAAATAAAAATGTAATTTTTTCCCATGACTCAGATTTTAAGTGTTAAAGTTTGTTTTGGGGTGGTGTTATACTTACAGTTATTGGCTACCAATGTGATTGAGCAAACATAAAAGTATTCATCAATATGTGTAAAATGTTTACATTTGCTCAGTCATGTTGATAGCCAATAATTTCACTTATAACCCTATCCAAAGAAAAACTAACACATAAAATGAAACATTTAGTGGAAAAGTACCTCTTAATGAAATGGAATGTTTTCTTTCAATTAGTCCATGTACTCATGGATGAATATTAGTTATTTCTAGGATAAGATAGGCTACCTCACATACTTATAATATTTGGTCATAGTGTTACATTTATAGAAACCTTGTATACAGAAAAAATATGAGAATGGAAGGAATTTAGTTACAGCAAAGTCATTCAATTATTTTAATTCCTTATTTCCCCAGGTAGTTTTGAGGGCCTTCCTTGTACCCAGCACTGTTTTAGGTTCTAAGGATATAGTGGTGAACAAAATCACACAAGATCAGACAAAAATTCTTGCATCATAAAACTTAAACTGTAGTAAGGGAGTCAGACAACAAGTAAGGTCTTTTTAAGTAAAATATACACTATAACATGGCAAATAGTGATAAGCACAAAAGAGAAAATAAGGCAGGAAAAAAGGAAGGACAAGTAGGGAGGAGTGAAGTTATAGGCAAAGTGGCCTAAGGTATATGGGAAAACACAGTGGCCTAGTATCAAAAAATGTTCTTAATGTACTAAAATTTATCACAAAATTTATTTTGAAAACAAAAAACTAGAGCCACCTACCTTGTCATTAGAAGCTATTATTTTATCATCATGTGAAATTATAACAGCCATTTTGTTTAGTGGGAGGATGATACATACCCTCCAGGGTAATGTGCCAAGAGTCCAGATGGCTGAGATAAATACCTTCCATTGTAAAGTGGAATGAAGACAATTGTGAAGGAGGATGAGGAAACCAAGAATCCGAACAGCCTCAGGTAGTTTCTCAGGACACATAAATTTTGGAATTAAGGCTCTTGGAATGACCACTTGAAACTGCACACCATTTGCAAAGTCTATACATCTGGGCACACATTCTCCAGCCGCAGACTACTGGTCTCTTATTGCTTCCCCTCCCCCTCCCTAGGACAAGCAGGGCCTGGAAGTCCTGGCCTGGACAGATCTGGGGTTGCTTCCAAACTCTCCAGGATCTCCCAGTGACAGCTTCCCATGTTTTCCAGACCAAACTGCCGACAGTAACAATGACAGTGATATCAGTTCCCCATGTCAGTACCTGAGACTGAGAGGGGACCAGAGAGAAATAAGAGCTCAGGTCGCATGGTTATTGCCAAGCAGGAAGAGTTAAAAATGTTGAAGAATTCTGATCCCAGACAGTCCAACCTGCAGGACTGAGGACTCTGCTCTCCCGGCCTGGAGCTGACTTATCTTTGAGCATCTAGTGATCCCAAGTGCTTCCCTTTTTGAGTTACATGGGCTTTCTGAAAGGTGGAAGAAATGTTAAACTTCTTGCCCCATGAAGAAAATGAGGAATGGCCATCAAGCTTGCATTTGGATGTCATGGGTCTGCCTGAAGGGCTCTTCAGGTTCATAAACCTATTTGGGGCAGGCAGCAGCACAGCACAGCCACCCCCTCTGGGCATCAGCAAGTGTTTGAGGGCACTGTCCATCCTTAGCATGCCCAGCACACACCCATCGTGGCACTTTGCCCAGCCAGACCATGGCCTACAATTTGGCACAGCACAGCATGTGCTCGGAAAACTCAGGTTCTTCATGCGGGAGATGACAGCAGATCAGGGATGCTGCAAAATAGCTCTTTCCCTTATGCACAGGCGGAGTTTAGTTGTCAGCTACCTCTGAAATAACTGGTCTTTCCTAAAAGCCCTCATTATCCGCGGGGTGCTGCAAAATCCTATCTACATGAACTCAGTTGGTGGCAAGCCTCTACCCTGGCTTTTCTCTTATGAATTCGTATCACAGAACAAGTAAAGCACACTCAAATGTTGCAACAATATTTGAGTTCTTTAGGGTGTGAGCAATGCTTTCTTAAGACATTATTCCCGGCAACTTGTACCATCAATGTTTATTAAAACGATCTCATACCTGAATAGCAGAAACAATGATAGACCAGGAAGTAAGTTCTGAATAAATATATTAATTGGTCCTCATCTTCCTGGGTCTTTTCATTGCTCTAAGCTAAAGGCAATGTTCCAGGGCATGGGAGTTTCTTAATTCAGTGACAAGGTGGCGTGCAGTGTAGCTGGATGAGAAACAAAACACCTATATTCTGGTAATTATTTGGTGAATATAGCTAAGCCTGGGGCAGAGATGACAGCTTGAGCTCTCACTGGGAATGGCATTGCCTCGGGTTTATATTTATACAAATGTCATTGCCGCTTTAGGTGTATTAAGTCAATCAGGTTTGCAATGTGTGAGTAAGGAACTGAATCAGTAGCACTGACTTATCTTTTGGAAACTTAGTTTATAGTTTATGACAAAAAGTTGCCTGTAGCCAAACAGAAAAGTTGCAGTTGGTTGTGTATCTTTTATAAGTGGAAAACAACTGCAGATTTGTACAGTAAGATGTTGCTTTTTTAAAAGATTTTATTTATTTATTCATGAGAGACACAGAGAGAGGCAGAGACATAGGCAGAGAGTCAAACAGGCTCCCTGTGTCAGCAGGGAGGAGTAGGAGAAGCAGGCTTCCCACTCAGCAGGGAGCCTTACATGGGCTCGATCCCAGGACCTCGGGATCATGACCTGAGCCAAAGGCAGATGTTTTATCCAGCTGAGCCACTCAGGTGCCCAAGGAAGAATTTTTTTTAGAAAAGATTTTTATTTAATTTAATTTAATTTAATTTTATTTTATTTTATTTTACTTTATTTTACTTTATTTTATTTTATTTTATTTTATTTATTTATTTTATTTTATTTTTTTTATTTATTTTATTTTATTTTATTTTTATTTTTATTTTATTTTATTTTATTTTATTTTATTTTATTTTATTTTATTTTATTTTATTTTATTTTATTTTATTTTAGAGAGAGAGTATGAGCAGGGGGAGGAGTAGCCAGAGAGGGAGAAGCAGACTCCCAGCTGAGCAAGGAGCTGGATGTGGGGCTGTATCCCAGGACCCTGAGATGAGGACCCGGGCTAAAGGCAGATGCCTAACTGACTGAGCCACCCGGGTGCCCCAAAAAAAGAAAAAACAATTTTAATGATGACTTAACAAAAGAATTGAAAACAAATCCACAGGAAGGAGGACCTTCAGCTTTTAAGTTTTCCATAAAGGAGACATATTATATGATTAAGAAAGTAAGGCAACTGCGCATTCTAAAATTCATTTTCATGAGACAGATTAAGAAGATGTTGAATTAAGGAATTTTTCCAGTGGAAATGAGATGATGAATTTCAACAAAACATGAGAAAGAATCAAAAAAGTCACAGACAAGTTTTCAGAGGTATTAGAACAAGAGGATTGGAAAGGAAACCTCCACGAAATCTGTAGTTATTACAGTGAGAACTCCATATGGGGATCTTTGACAGCAGAGTGGATGGAAGAGGTGGGAAAGAAGGAAGCACGGGGAGGCAAAGGGGTGGGTGTTGGGGGAACAGCTTGCTGGGTGACCTGAAGAACAGTTATGTTGAATTCTGTGTACTCTGTAGACAAGTCCTAAAATGGAGAACAAAAAGCAGTGCGATTAAGAGTTGGCAGCAACTGTCCAGAAGAACCTGTTATGCAGAGCCCTGCTCTCTTCCCCATTCTCGTTCTCGTCGGAAACCGAGGTGTTACTCTAAAAGATCGCAAGGGAGAACCTGCAGCCAGGAAACCCCATTGTTTGCAGTCCTTTCAAATGTATTTCTGTGCCAACTTCCAAAGCACAACCAAGCAACTTCTTAGAAGAAATTGCTACTTGTAACCAAATATCTTTGCTGTTACTTTAGCCATTCCATAGCCCTGAGGAGGATTCCCCCTGACATGAAGGAATCACAAAGCTACTCTAGGTTTAAAGCAACATTTTACTGTACTGGGGACACCTGGGTGGCTCAGCGGTTGGGTTGAGTGTCTGCCTTCAGCTCAGGGTATGATCCCAGGGTCCTGGGATGGAGCCTACTTCTCCTTCTCCTCCCTGCTCTTGCTGTCTCTCGTTCTCTCTGTCTCTCTGCTCTCTCCAATAAAATAATCTTTAAAAAATTTTTTTCTTCCTTCACTAGTTGTTACCAATGGACCTTCTGATTATTATTATTTTTTAAAGATTTTATTTATTTATTCATGAGAGGCAGAGAGATAGAGAGAGGCAGAGACACAGGCAGAGGGAGAAGCAGGCTCCATGCAGGGAGCCTGATGTGGAACTCGATCCCAGGTCTCCAGGATCAGGCCCTGGGCTGAAGGCAGCACTAAACCGCTGAGCCACCCGGGCTGCCCTCTTCCTTTTTTAAAAGCATTTAACATCATTAAAAAAGAAAAAAAAAGCTTTCAGGATCTGTACACTTACCCTCCATTTATGCTCCAACTTTACTCCTTTACTTGAACTCTTGTTCCATTCTGTTAAATGGCAAGTGTTGGTATATAGATAAAAAACTCATTTTTATATAGGAACATCATCATCTCGTAGACTTATAGGCTTCTGTTGCCAAAAAGCCCCATTGCATTCCAACCATAAAGGATTCTTGATGTTTTTAGTTTCTGAACGTACCTTTTTTTTTAATTACTTAGTTTTCAGTGATTCTTCCTTAATAGTTACTTTTTTTGGAGACTTGTTGAGTTCTGGATGCTTGATAATTTAAGTTTTACCAATATGTAATTTTTGATTTTAAAAATATGAAACATTTACCTTGCACTAGAATTCTGATACACAGAAAAAAATGTAGCTCATTTGTCATGCCATCCACTGGGATGACCGTGTGTCTTAGTTTGGTTGAAACAGTCTTTGTTTACACGTGTTCTTTTGGCATCCTGTCCCACTTAAGCTCTGTCCTACATTTTTTTGGTTTTCAAATATGCAATATTGGAATTGAATGCAATATTACCATTAATAATTGTATTAGGAGAATCTAGGATGGGTAAACTGATAGTAGATCAAGCTTCTGCCATAGTCTCCTCAAGATGTGTGGGGAACAAGCGCAATGAATAGAATTCTCCTTATGACACATGCTTGCATGTATAAGAAAACCAACACCACCTCCATCTTCTCCCCAAATCTTTAAGGACTGCATGTAGATCAGTCAGTGATTTAAAAAGTAGGTGCTTGGACAGGAGTAGCAGAGATAGCCACCTCCTCTCAATGCCAGATGGAGGTGGGCAAGTGCTGGATGCTGGACACAGGGCACCAGCCCACAGCTGCCAGGCATGGTCAGTAGAGGGCACCCAGAGGTATAGTTGCCTCCCAATGAAGCTGCAGTGAATGCAGCAATGAAAATAGGAACTCTGGTTTTCAGACATATATGTATATATAAACATATATAATAACGTAACATATATATGTATATAACTATATATATATTAGATATGTTTCCATGTACACACAGTAGGGTAAGTAAATGAGAATTTTTTCACTATTTGGATATTATGAATGCTGTTATAAATTTCTATGTACAAATTTTTGTGAGGACATATGTTTTCATTTATCTTGGGTATGTACTTAGGAGTGGAATTTCTGGGTTATATGGTAACTCTGTTTAGCCATTTTAGGAACTGTTTTCCAAAGTGGCTGCACCATTTTACATTCTGACCAGCTGTTGTAGGGAGGTTCTAATCTGTCTACATCCTCACCAACATTTGCTATTATCTGACATTTTTGTTCTAGCTCTCTTAGTGGGTATAACGTAGTATGCCATTGTGATTTTGGTTTGCATTTACCTGAAAACATTTTGGTAATGAGTTTGATGTTGAAAACAAACTAAAAGAACTTCAGGAAGGCGGAATACATTTTCTATCTTTGCTTCTCTTCATCCATCAGAATTAAGAACATTTCAGCCTTTAAAGAAGTACTTTATAGATCAATCTAATTTCCCTACAATAGTTGCAAGCATTTTTATAAATGAATCTTCTACATTTCAGTGGCATTGCATTCAAGGTCAGTTGAAAGATTTAAATTGAATCATTCAACAAATGAAGCACCCCAAAAATCATCCTCTGAAGCTTTTAGTAAATGGCAGTAATTGAGAGGTTATAAAAAGGAGAACATTGAAATTTATGCTCACCAAAGGAAGAGAACCGGGCAAATTAAATCATGAAAGCTCAAATGTTATATAAGATTTAATTTTTCAATTTTATAATTTCCTCTTGAAATATCTCAACTTGAGAAAAGATTCTTTTGACAGACCTCCTATTTTTAATTGGACGAATTTATATTCTGCACCAGAATGAAAAGAAGCTGAAGTGTGAGAAGGCCTAAGAATTTTGCAACACCCATATTTTTAAAAGTCATAAATAGATACAATTTATAATTTCTTGTATTATAAAATTTTGGGCAAAGATGCACTACATAGAAGTAAAATAACATTACCTGGGAAAGTATTTGGGCTGAATAACTCTACCCATATCCACTCTTTAGCAAACTCACATGGAGATCACTCATGCCTTATATGGAGAATATTTCCATAGTTAAAAATACTATCATTTACAGAGTCAATTAAGGTATCAACAATTTCAACTTTACTAACCACAAAAAATTTGAATAAGATTATAAATAAATTCATGAAAATAATAAAACCATATAGAAAAAATATATGTTATATGTATATTCTGATGATCTGATGTATTACAGACAGCGATAGCTAAGGAGCAGATTCACTCTAGTATATGAATTTATCCCAAAAATAATGACTGTATTAATGTTACATTTTAATGTTCAAATGATCAACATAAAAAGTTGTCTTCTTGTTTTGCTTTAAAGCATACAGATATAAGGGACACCCAGGTGGCTCAGTTGATTAAGCGTCCAACTCTTGGTTTTGGCTCAGGTCATGATCTCAGGGTCCTGGGATCAAGTCCTGCCTCCAGCTCTATGCTCAGCAGGGAGTACTTGAGATTCTCTTCCTCTCCCTCTGCACCTCCCCTAGTTTCTCTCTCTCTCTCTCTCTCTCTCTCTTTTAAAAATAAGTAAATAAATCTTTGGGGAAAAAAATAAAGCACACAAATATATGCCATCTTTATTTTTATAAAAAAATTTTACTTTGAATATAATTTCAGTGGAATCATTTTATTCACAAATGCATTTACTTATTTATTTATTTATTTATTTATTTATTTATTTATTTTTATGATAGTCACACACAGAGAGAGAGAGAGGCAGAGACACAGGCAGAGGGAGAAGCAGGCACCATGCAGGCAGCCTAATTTGGGACTCAATCCTGAGACTCCAGGATCACGCCCTGCCGAAGGCAGGCGCTAAACCACTGAGCCACAGAGATCCCCTGCCCATTCAACTTTTAATCAGTTTGATTTTTCTAATTTCCCACCCATTGGTCAGCAAGATGGAGTGGACATTTGATTAAATATCTAATCTGAGGGCAGCCCCGGTGGCGCAGTGGCTTAGCGCCGCCTGCAGCCTGAGGTGTGATCCTGGAGACCCGGGATCGAGTCCCACGTCGAGCTCCCTGCATGGAGCCTGCTTCTCCCTCTGCCTGTGTCTCGGCCTCTCTTTCTCTCTGAGTCTCTCATGAATAAATGAATAAAATCTTTAAAAAATATATCTAATCTGATAAAATTTTTGTCCTATCCAACCATTTAAATGGTCCCTATGCACTGCTTATTCTTTCTGGGAGTCTTTTCAGTGGCTCAGATTGGCTCCTCTTTCACTGTTTCTCTCCTTAATATAGTGTCCAGGTAACTTATGTGACCTGGCAAGAAAACGATAGGCTTCAGGTTCATCGAGTCTCCAAGGGGATGGCCTGGAAATGATCCCTGACACCTGCTTGTTGTGTCTACACAGTGATCTGGTGAAGCTTTGATTTATCCGGCCTTACCTTAGCTTCTTCGATCGAGGTAAAAGGATACAGCAGGTCAGAGTGGCTAGACCTAGAGTAGGTCTAGGCTTTAATAGAATTTCTAGGCTAAGTCATCCCTCACTAAATCACAAGTCACTGACATTCCTGCCTTGAGCTGAGGATGTGATACAATATTGGCATCTTGTGTACACAAACACAGACTCACTGAAAGTTCAGTATCCCTACATGCCTATGTACCTGTTAATGTTATAGTGCTGTAATATAACCAAACTTTGTCATAAAATAATTAATAGTTTTAATAGACTACCAAAAAAAAGAGACATGAACTAAGATTAGCCATGGGCATTATGATAAAGGAAAGACAGAAGCTATGATGAAAACAGAAAGAAATTAGAATGAATGTCACCAAGCATAGTGATTCTATACGGACTGTGAAACCAGTACCATGCTACCAGAGAAGAGATGAAACCTTCTTTGCAAAAAGCAAATGCCTATTTGTCAAGGATGGCTTGAGGACAAAAAGCATGGGCATAGATTATATGACTTCTTAAAGGTCTTTCTAATGATGCCATAAATATTCTTAAGAAAAAAATTGGATTCTAGCAACAAGATGAAAAGGTATATCTTCTGATATATAGGGGGAAAGAGCATATCCGTATGCCTAAGGACAAACATATTATTTAAAATCTAACATTATTTGATGTTACTTCATTTTTCACTAAAGTCAATAACAACTTTGATTTTTCAGTCTTTAGGATCCCAAGTTCTTTATGTGTTTCTTAAAATTTCCCTGTTTTTTGACCATTGATAATACTTTTAGCAGTCTTTTATATTAAGTATACATTTTTTCCATTTGTGGTAGACAGCTTTTTTTTGTTAATATTATTTTTATGTGTTCTATTTCAAACACCGAGTACTATGTGTGTTTTTATTTACACATTTATTCACATCAGGCTATGTTATATTTTCAGTTGACTTCATAGGTGGACTTGATGCACAATCCTACTACCAGGATCATGTTGAGTTAAAGCCTGTTAACCTGTAAGTAAAGGTGTGATGAGATGGAAAATATTAATCCTTCTAACTTGGTCAAGACTAACCAAACCTGAGATAATTTGGACCTGCTACTACTAATCATTGGTTTAATTTTCCACTCATATTTAAAACACACCTTTTACATGTAACCCAACATCATCATTATTATTACTCATTCCAAAAATAATTTGAAATAGATAACATGGTTTATGTTTCTAAAACTTTTTTTTTTATTTTTCTTATCAAAGGTTGATTGCCAAATTGGAAAAAAAAAAAGGATAATGTAATCTATAGAAGAGAAACTAGATATGTAACTTGGAGGCCACATAACAGAGAGAAAAGTGGGGAAGGATTAGGTTAGAATTCAGAATCTTTGTGTGTGATCTCAGGGCCCTTCCTTGATGCCTCTGAGACTTAGTTCTCCCACCTGTATTATGGTTTCACAGGCAGAGAAGGGAAGTGGATTAAATGGGATAAGGTATGTACAGTATATGTAAAACTACCTGTGATTGTGTCTAGTACTCCAATATTTGACTAACTGTTCCTAGAGAACATGGAAGCAAGTCAACAACTACAACAAAAAACATCTTAACCCGGACAGATTGTAATTGAGCATAAGGAAGGAATCGTGGTCACCTGATTGATAAAATACTAGAAAGCAAGAAAATAGATACAGTGACTCCATTCCTTGAAAACTCTAAGAAACAAACATCTATCCATGTTTAGTACAAAATAATAGCTATCATGTGCTAAGCACTTGGCATGGATTATTTCACTTAATCCTCATGGAAATAATGCAATGTACTAGTTAACAGTCCCACTTCATAAAAAAGGAAATAGATGTACATAGAGGTTAGACAAATTTCCCAAAGTCCCACTAGGAGTAAGGGGTAGAGCTGGGATCTTTTCTGAAAGATAAGCTATCACCATGCCTGATATTGTAGACTTGTCCAGATGACCTTCCTATTCTTTCAGCCCAATGTTCTGCAATTCCATTGTTTATAAAAGAAATTATGTAAATTTCTTGTGTAGGAAACATACATGAAAGGCTTCATCTGCTGCCTTTTTGCCACAGCCCCTCACCCCCAGCCCTGAGAAGCCTGCACGGACTCCTCCAACCTCTCCAGGTTGAATTAATTTTATTCTGGCAGAATGATCGAAAGGAAACATAGCTCACAAGCTACACAAATCAGCACTGTACCTGTCACATGATAGATGTTTAAATAAATGTCGGCTTCTTAAAGCAAATCCAATTTGGAAAATCATTCACCTTATATAACACTCTGGGACTAAGTAGTCACCACCTCATTACTCATGCTACTGAGTGCTCATAAATGATGTGCTCCAAAAGTTGATATTTGTGGATCTGTGGAACTTGGCAGAGATTGTGACAATAATAAAGATGATCAGTGCATTGGAAGTGAGAAAAGAATGGAAAACAATGCCTAGTTGTGGCTAGAAGAGTCTAATATGCATTCGTTATGTAATAAAGAAGGTGATGAATGATTTCTTTCATCTCCACTGTGAAAAAATAACTCAGCAGAGGAAATTGCAATATGAAAAATGCTGGTCAGATGTAAGAAAGATCTTTCTATTAAGGAAGGTTATTAAAATTGCAGTTGATTAATGTTGATGGGATCTCCTTTCTTGAGTGGCATGTGTATCTGTGTACCTCACAGTGTTCTCTGGCATGGCCCAGAGGCGAGTGACTGCCATCTATGTTTCCTAATGTCTCTCCCATCTCTGTGAATCAAGAATACATGAAGCAAACCCGTGAGATTACCCGAAAGGCTTTGATCAACTCTACTGCCTCCTCGAAGGATTTTCTCAACTACCTGTTCACTGATGAACTTTCACACTTTTTTAGCTGAATGTAGCATAAACTACAGGCCGTGGAAGGCAATAGGACAAGTTCCTGCTTTGACAAATTATGCATATTACTGTCAGATGAATATGGAAAGCCTTTCAACCATGAAGGGAGCAGGAATCTGAAAGATCAAACCAAACCTGAATTAAAATCATTGTGCATGAAACAATTTAAGAGGTCAGCGTGTGTGCTCCCCACTGGTATGCAAATATTGCAGTTTATCCAGTTGGCATCAGTCATCCTGCTTGATTTCTTTTAATAAGGCCATTTTATTGGATTCTGTTGCGCCCAGCTCAGTGATGCCATATCACCAGTCAGCAACAAGTTGGAGAAAAAGCCAGTCATCTGTATAATTGTCAGACAGGGAGGGAATGCTGGTTTTTAACTTTCAGTAAGTCTCTTTAATCTCCATGGAGTACAAAGCCAGATTTTATGAGGAAGCCACTGTATTAAGGGAATCAAAAAATTTTTAAAAAGTGAATCAGGAGAATCCTGAACATACTCTCAAGTACTTGTATGTAGATGGGTGGCTTTCGACTCCAGAGGGGTAGTTACAAGCAGACATTCCATTGACAGGTAACACTGTCGATTTGCACAGGAAGCCTCCATTCTCATGTTTGATTGTGTCATTACTCATAATCATAAAATGTACCTTTGCTGTGCCCACAGTCAAACTGTGTGTGAAATGTGTGTGTTGGGGGTGATGTGATAGGAGAAGGCATTTTACATATGGAGTTAGTCCTCCATGTTTTGTCTCTTTTCAAAATGATACCAAGCTATCAAGAAGGCCTGATTAAGTAAATTAGGTTAGCTTTATTTACAAGCCTTTCTCTATTACTTATAATGTGGGTCCTAGATCCCAGGTTAGGTGCCAGAGACAGAAAAATGAAAAATACCTGAGCTTTGACCTCCAGCAGCCAATGATCTAGGAGAGAAGACCTACACAGAAATAAGGAGATGCAAAAAACAATGTTCCCAAGGCCATTTTTTGCAGAAGGGAGAATGGTTACTTCTCACTTGCAGGGGTGGGAGTTCAGTGAAGGGATGATGCCTGAGCTGACTTAGGAAAGATAATAAAGAGTTAATGGAAAGAAGAGAATAAGTGTCCCCTGCATGGAGGCTAATTTGCTTGGCCATTCTACAGAGGGTGAAGTTGAAATTCATGACTATCCAATCTAGCATTTGCCGTAATTGTCACACAAACTGAGCAAGCCTATGAGGAAGTAGATATTTAAGTAAAGCAGGAATCTTGAAAGCTCCTGGTGGGGATGCCCCCAGATCCTCAGCAGCCTTGGCTTTGCCATCTCAACAGCATCACTCTTCATACCCAAGGCTATGGAGATTCCAGCCATAAAAAAGAATGAGATCCTGTTATTTGCAACAACATGGATGGGCCTCGAGGGTATAACGCTGTATTATATAAAGTGAAGTAAGTCAGAGAAAGACAAATGCCATATGATCTCATTCATATGTGGAATTTAAGGAACAAAACAAATGAACAAAGAAAAAAGGAGCCCCCCCCCCCAAAAAAAGATCCAAATGCAGAAACAAACTGATGGTTACCAGCAGGGAGATGGAGGGAGGGATGGATGAAATAGGTGAAGGGAGTACACTTATGATGAGCACTGAAAAATGTATACATTTGTTAAATCACTATATTAAACACTTGAAACTAATATACCACTGGATGTTAATTATACTTGAATAAAAAGAAAAAAGAAAGAAAGCTATGTAGGTGACCAAGATTCCTACTATCCAGTGAAACCCCAGCCAAAGGACCAGGCTTGGCAGAGTCAGTGGGGAAAGAAGACCCTCTTGAGCTTGACTCTAGTCTGGCATGGCAAAGAGAGGTGTAGAATAAGTGGGAGGCCCTCGGTGTCCCCCACATCACACACACACACACACACACACACACACACACACACACTGTGAGGGGGGCGGGGCTGGGTCCATCAGCCTTGCACTGGTGAAATACCACTAAAAAAAAAAAAAGAATTAAAAAATGCTACAGAGATGCACTCAGTGGTTGTTGCCTGGGTCTGGCTTTGGGCCATGTGGCACACAGGTCAGGGATAGCCTGTGTTGGGGGTCCAGCATCTTGGTACCGCCATCACTGAGGGAGCTATAACTCTCGACGTAGAGCCTGGGTCTCTGCCAAGGCCTCCTCCATCACTGCCCCCACACTGATATCACCTTTTGTGAGGGAAAAAAGCAAGGGTCGCTCTCATTATAGGAGCAGTGAGCCATGTGGGCAGTGGTGGCTTTGAAGAGGACGCTTACCATGCAGCTTATGGCGGAGGCTGCAGTCACACCAGGGGAAAGCGCTAATAAAAGCAGATTTATCTGTCAGGAAGAAAAATCACTTGGCAAAAAAAAAAAAACCCATGCAGCTATGAAAGAGCTACGGAATTTCAGGGAACATCCTAGTGAACAACTAAATTAAAGTTTGTCAAAATCAAAATGGCTAGCAACTGAGTAGTGGGGAAATTAAGGTCTATGTGGCAGTAATTCTTCAGGTAGAAATAATTAGACCAAAGTACTTTGTCAAAAAAAGACAGTAGTGGAGTTTCAGAACTGTATTCTACAGCAGAGAGATCTGATGACGTTAGAAATTCCCATGAGTAAGATGCCTCATGACTGCCATTAAGAAACATTCGGTGAAAAAGCTTCTTCCCCCACATTCAGCCAGTCTTTTTCTAAGGTTTCCAAATGAGAACTTGACTTTTCTCTGGCACCTTGACTTGTCTGATTGCCTTAGCTGGAGACTAATTTTTCTTCACAAAAATTGTCCCCTGCTATGTGGCTAACTACTGATTGTCAGCTATTGCAACTCAGGATGAGAAGACAGACAAGGCTAATTCCCATTTCAGGGGGGCTCCACAGTCAGCACCCACCTGTACCTGCACCACCTAGTCTCAGCCTCTAAAGGTCCAAGCCCAGAGGAAATTGGTCTCTGATGACGGGCTACTGGATAGAGCCAGAGGTGGTCCCGCCCATCTGCTCTTCCCTGAGAAAAGTCGCTTTGTATAAGTATCCCTGCAAGTTGGTGCCAGACCATTTTGCATTTACAGCACCTAGATTAAGAACCAGCTAGGAGGACAAACAGATGTGTGTGTCTGCGCGCGCGCACGAGCACATGTGCACACCTGTAGGAGGTACGGAGGTCAGAAAGATGCGCTTTCAAACCTTGCTTTAAAAACCAATACCAAGGAAACCTGGGTGGCTCAGCTGGGGTTAAGCTTCCCACTCTTGGTTTTGGCTCAAGTCATGATTTCAGGGCCCTGAGACTGAACCCCAAATGGAGCCCCATGGAGCCCCATGTGAGGCTCTGCACTGAGTGTGGAGCCTCTTAAGATATTTTCACTCCCTTTGCTCCTTTCCCCTGCTAGTGAGCTAGCTCTTTCTGTCTCTCTCTCTCTCTCTCTCTGTCTCTCTCTCTCTAAAAACCCAAACAAACAAACAAACCAGTAACCACCAGCAATGTATTAGTAAACTAAAGCTGGAAGAATCTGGAGTCTGTAAGCTGCAAGCTGCATTTATTCGATCACTCCTATCTTTCTCAACCAAGCACCTTAAGGCTAATAAAATAATAACTCTGTCTTTATCATGTTTTTTATTTGTCCTCAATTGTCTTTCACACTTTCATATTTCTCATTCTAGCTGTCTGTCCCCTGTGGTACACAGAGCAAGGTGTCTATAATCTGCTCAAATGGAGGGCTGCTTACCCTTCCCATTACTGAGTGTGGAGCTCTGTTCTGAACCCCTCTGCCTGAGGGCTTCCGTCAGTCCTTGGAAATGGTGGGCACTTGCCCAGGCTTTAACTTTCCCCAGGGATCTCGAGAATGCAGCTCAACAACTGTAAGGCACTCAGCCCCTTCTTAGTTGTCCCAGAGAACAGCTGGGCTCCTTCACATGCCCACTTTTACTTAGCACAAAGGGGCAATGCTTTGGGCTTGTTGCTCTTCCTCTCTTCAGAGCACTTTTGTCACTGATATAAATAACTTTTTGATCCATCATACGGAATGACTAATTAATTTTAGGAACTATGTAAGAGCACAACCTAATATGTAGCCATTTGACCACATAGCAGTGAAACGGCTGTATTTATATGGTTCAGAGTGGTCACTAGGCCAGTCAGTTCATGCACCACTATTCTTGCTGGGAAGGAATGATGCCACCAACAGTGCAGCCAGCAACACACAAAGAGGGTCCATCGTGACCATGACCGATGATCTGCCCTGTACCTCATCGGGATCTCTAAGACCTTCTAATTTGACATGTGACCTCATTCACTGCCCCCTGAACCTTGTGGAACCTGGTTCTCACACAGCCTTGTGAAGCATGGGATGCTTTTTCCAAAATGAGAAAACTAGCATCTGAATGGTAACCTCCAGGGAAATGGTCAATTGCTGTTTTTCCCAGAACTCTTAGCAGTCTTCTCAGCCCTTGTCATAGATATTAACAGGATGAAAATAGATTTACTCGGTGATGTGGAAACATGGAGCACCCTCCTCCCCCAAATTAATCAACATATGTAAACTAACTTCATTTTGCCTGTTTCCAAAAGAAAATAACTTCTGACTTTAAATTTAAATGCAATGAACATAAATCAAATTTTATACTGAAAACATATCTTTTTATATTCACATCAAGAAATATTTATAATCCCATGTTATGACAGGTTCTAGGAAGAAACAAGACATTGGAAAGAAAATAGAATACAGAGATGAGAGCACGTGTGTCTGTGAACACACAATCACAAACACACACACACACACACCAGAAGTGATAACAGAGAGACTTAGAAAAGCAATAGAAAAAGATACAATGACAGGTCTCTCAGAAGACACACTTTGAAATAACATCACTATATTATTCCTTGATTTTATTCTGCCTTGAGGGTAGGTACCCTCGGGTAACTACTAACATACCTATGAACATCTGAAGAAAAAAAGATATGATCTTAAGGTCTCCAAAACTCAAACTGTTCTACACAGACTCATTGGTCAATTATCACACCATTAAAAGAGTGACAACTAGACATGATGTGTCTCCAGATGTGATACAAGAAGCCGACACAGGACCACATATGAAGTATCTTGCCACAAGGTCAAGTCACTTAGACTGAAAGTGTAGAAAATACAAGATAACAGAATTAGTTCAATCTGACCACTAAAGTTAAATGTGGTGGGTATATCCAGAAGTTCCCCCCAAACTCCCATCAGTACTACCACTAACAAACAAAAGCACCTTCCCCTACTGCCTTATCCTCATTCTAGAAGAGATTCACCTGTTGGATGGATGAATAAATTTTAGGACCTTGAGTCTCCCTCCTACTAAGACTCCATACAAAACTATAAAAATTCCCCCATTATAATCTCATCTGTTTATCTTTCAGCCTCAATCCCTGTTAAATTACAGTGGGGCAAAAGAGGTAGACATGTGGGCTATATCTTCCAGAATGTAGAGAAATAGAGGGGCAGAGAAAATGTGATAAGAAGATGGGGAAAGAGCCAAGGGACTCCAACTCTTGAAGTGTGCAGGAGGGAACAGCACTTATACAGAGAAGAGTGGTTACCCAAAAGTAAAATTGGGAGGTTGGAGGGTTTTTTCAGCTTTTTCAAATTATGACCCAAAAAGTCTATTCTGTGCCATAGAGCAAGTCATTGAACTGTGTTAATGAAAGAGAATTGCTAGATGGGCTATAAAATAAATGCAAAACACAGCCTCTACTGGCAGGATGCTTACAATTTAGTTGGAGGGAGGAAACTTACATACCTGAGTGAAACAAAACCAAATTAAATTGTGAAGTTGAGTAACATTAACTCCACAGGGGCTACAACAGACATCGTAAGACCCGCTATCAGCGGGGTGAGAAAGCAGGATGACTGAGGTGGAAGTACAAGTCTTCGAAGAGGAGAAGAAAGGTCAGCTGAACCCTCAGGATGAATAGGATTTGAATCAGCTAAGACTTTTTTCATGAGAGAAACAGTGAGAGCAAAAGTATTCACAAATACTTTAAGTGCCAAGTGTGGCAGGCAGTGTATTGAAGTTGATAGTGTAGGAAGATACATAAGCTAGAACAACCACCTCCCAAAGACTTACTACCTGGTATAGACTCAGAACCAGTAGACAAGAGTAACTAGAGATAGGAGTGTGTATTCCAGAAAAACAGAACGAATAGGGTGTGTATGTGTATGTGTGTGCGTGGAGAGAGAGAGCGAGACAGAGAGAGATTTTAAGAAATTGACTCATATGATTACTAGACCAAGTAAGTCCAACAAGTACAGGGGAAGTTTGCAGACTGGAGAACCTACAGAAGAGCTGATGTTGCAGTCTGGAGTCCAAAGGCAGTCCGATGCAGAATTCCTTCTAGTCTTTGTTCTTAAGGCCTTTAAGGGACTGAGTAAGACCCACCCACAGGATGGAGGATAATCTGCTTTACTTAAAGTCTATTGATTTAAATGTAAATCTCATCTAAAAAAAACACCTTCACAGTCATATTTAGGTTGTTGTGTGACCAAATATCTGGGTACCCTTACCTACTCAAGTTGACACATAAAATTGATCATCACAGGGTGGGATGTATGTAGGAACATAGATCAGTGGTATGAAAGCCAGATGAGGATGATTCTTGAGCCATCAGCCAACAGCATGCTGTAGGAAGACCAGGCTAGGGATGTATCTAGTAATTTGGAGACATAATACTACCCTATCATCTTTATCTCAAGACAATCAGAGCCATAGCTTTACATCATTCCTCAATTGCTATAGGGTTGACACTTCTCTCCCAGGAAAGCAATCCTATATTACGATTTTTTTACCTGATTGCACGCCCTATCTGAAGAGTGGGGGCTTTTTTTTTCCGGCCTTCTTATTGATACAGTCATAGGCACGGACTGCATGAGGAGCACCCAGAAACTATTTTGCATTTTGAAAAGCCTGGATGAATAGAAAGGAAATTCAGTTTTCAATTTTGAAGTTTTTTAAAGCAATTCATGTTTTCTGTTTTAGGTCGAAATAAGTAACGGCGCTGACTCTGAAACTTGGCTGCTGAACTTGACTTAGGAAGCAAAGCACCACTGAGAGCATGTCTCCACATTGACACGTTTCACTTCCTCCCAGAGGACGGCCTGCGCCTCCCTACTTCCCCACAAATCATGGAGTTCTTTGGTCACAGCCTATGTATTATTAGCATTGTGCGCTAGATGAGTTGTAGGTGATTGGGTGGGTATTTTTTAAGTCATTTTCTTCTTATATGAATACTTGTAAATTATTTTTAAAAATCGATTTTTCATTTTTTAACAAATTTAATGTGAGGCATGCAAAATGAAAAAATTTCATGAAAACCTTCTACAGTCAATTCTAAGAGAAATACTGGGTTTTGTATTAAAGTGTTCAGTCAATGTTGCTGACCACTGCGGTTATCCTATGCCTGATGGAGTTTGCATTCACAGACGTTACAGGGGACTACTCAAAGTGAGGTAGATGCTGTGACAGCTGACAAATGGACCACAGATCTGACTTTCAGACTGACCATGGGTCATTGTTTCAACACCACAGGACAAAACACGGAGTCTTTTGTTTTCAACTTTCCAAAATGCAGAATAACATTATGTCAGTCTAAATTTTCACACTCATGCACATTATCTTGTTCTTCCTGTATTCCGAAAAGTATATATCAAGGGGGCATGGCAAAGTAACATGATTAGTAGGACACCTTTCCTCTTTTGGAGGGTACATAGGTATCTCTGATGTTCATATTTTCAATTCTTTATCCCAATTCTGACATTGGCATCTGATCAAAACATACAGATATGGGATGGGGAGACGGAAATCACAACTGCAATTCTGCAGTCAGGGATATTGCTCTTAGATATCCAAAAGGAGTACTAACTAGAATTTAAATAAAAATTTGAAAAAAAAAAAAAAAGATATCCAAAAGGAGCTTTAAAATGGCATGGAATTTTCTATAAATTCTTCTTAAAAAGATATTTATATTTGCTTTACATCAATTTTTCTTTCTCCTGCCCCATCCCAATAACCAAGAAAGTAATATCGGAAACATAATTTTCCATGGGAAAAACATTATAGTTTTTCCTTTCATATATTTCCATTACTATTTCCTATATCAAAATAAGTCTTGCTCACTTTGTACAGCAACCAACATGAGGCCACCCATTGGCCACAATATTGTGTACATGTGCCTATATAATCCAAAAGTTGTTAGCTTGGCCCATGCATCTCTAAGAAGTCAATCTGTAAATTATCAAAAATCATATGCAAAATTTTTATGTGTATAGAGATTTTTTTTTGGAGTCCATATATTTTATGAGACTCTGAAGAATCAGAACTAATACCACAAAGTCTGCCCTGGTTCCTCCCAGTTCATGACAACCACCGTGGACATTCTAGTGGCTCATTTTAGTCCCTAGCCTTTCGATTGTGCCCCCTCAGTCAGGTGATGCACACTGAAACCCATCATTTTTCATTCTACTGAAAAAACCCAAATTCAAAAGAAGAGGAGTTCATAGGGAAGCTCAGAGATGGTCAAATCCAAGCCACCATTGCGCAGTTGAGGGATCTGAAACCTAGGGGGTTTGGTGGACTTGTCCAGAGTCCTGTGTGTATACAGAGTGGCAAGAGCTATGGCCAAAGGAAAGAGAATTAAAGGGCAAATGGTAGGGTTTGTGTCCCAGGCCCACCACTGTGGCTTTTGACAGTACTGGACATCTTGGCCTTGGAATTTTACTCATCTGTAAGGCAGAACTATAATCCCTCCCAAGTGAAAGGTGAGAATCAGATAAAATGTAAAATGTATCCAGTCGACTGTGAAGCATTCCACCAATTGAAAGAGGCAGTTATTATCGTAATATCAGAACAAGTTGGACCCTGTCTGGAGCTCTTGCTGTACAGCCAAGTGTTATGAAAACACCAAACTCTTCTAAGTTTTCTAAAAAGTAGCTTGAAAAAAAATTGCCATGTTCAAATAATTAGAAATAATGAATACTAAAAAATTTCATTTCCTAATTTAAAAATAACATTTATATTTCAAGGTTAATACATATTATTATTATGGATGAAGCTAATAGAATATCAAAAACAGAAAGCCAGTAAGACTAGAATAAAACTAATACATGAGTATTTTAATTTGTCATTTCATTGCTACCCCCCCACATACACACATGCGCACAAACAAAACGCAGTTAAACATTTCACAAAGTAGCACCATACTAACTTTTCTTGCTGTATTATCTTGGTGTAAAAGTGTACATACTGCTAAGATGCACTGGAGAGTCCTAGACCTTGTGTAACTGCCAGTGACAGATTTGAGGAGGAGATCGTTACACTAGTGATTTTTCTATAGATTTTCAATATAGGTAACTGCTTAATATGGGATCCCAGCAATCCATAATGATCATTCTAGAGTTCCAGAGAATTTACCTTTCATCAGAGACAGCTTAGATCGATCTCCTCTCCTTCCCACTTTTCTTCTCCCTACCTCACCTCTCCTCTCCTGGCTGCCCCTTAGAGGTCCTGCTCCCCTATGACAAAGGGATGAAAAGAAGTGCTGAGCTTTACAGTAATACTCAGCAGTCATCCTTGATCTGGGTCTTTGCACACACTGCTGTCATGGTCACTGCTCCTTAGGAGGGAGTGCCTCCAGTTCTTGCAGGTTTTGCCTCCTGTTGTAGGAGATCCATCCAGCACTGTGCATTATGCAGTGGGGCTTTCAACAGACCTGTTCAGTATGTTCTCCATTCGTGCCAAATCTTGGCATCTCCATATGCAACATGTGTCCAGAGTAAGGGAACATGAATGTGTCCCTGAGCATGCACTCATTTGCCAGAGTCAGCAGCCTGAGAGATGGTACAGCTCTAGGTTCAAGAGTGGACCTGGCAAAGCTAAAGACAGGATGTCCACTGCCCACTAGCCCCTAGTGCTGACTGGAATGCAGAAGGGGAGAGTTAAAACCAATGTTTTTTTTCTTCTTCTTCTTCTTTGAGCAATCTTGGTATTGTGTCATATAAAACCTTGGTGAACCCTACCCCAGGCTGTATCTTCTATCGTGTCCATGACTTATCCTTTTGCTGGCATTGTGTGTCCACAGGCACCTGGGATGCTTTCCAGCCTACCTTCTATTCGTTTCAGCTTCCAGCTATATTTCATGACTGCAAAAGAGGAGTTAAAGAGCATGTGGCCTGTTAGAGAATTCCCAGGAGACAGAATACATCTTGAGGCATAGAACCATCTACATCAGACAAATCTCAAACATCTCTTAGGAAAAGCTCTAAGCTAATATATCCTCAAGTATCTTAAACCTTTAACCTGCCCTATAACATGAGGGTATGTGTCCCTAAAACAAAAACTTAAGTTCCTATCACTTGAAAACTCGGAGGCTTTTGACTTACTTTTCTTGAAGATAACTTGACACCTTGCCCTAGCAAAATATTGACTTCTTTCTCTCTTTCCTTCAGCAACATAAGTGCTGCTATTTCCTATAGACCTCACTAAAGAAGGTAGCCAGCTTCAAGAGGCTGGATCTAACAAAATAGAGCAAGGCTGTCATTTGTCTCACTTAATGAATGGGACACTCATGATTGAGAAGAATTTGTGTTCCTTAGAACACCAGCTAAAATGTGCGTTGCAAAGCTGAGGAAAACCATCGTGACTCTGCTAAATTGAGAAGCAAATAAAAACCAAAATTGCACTTTTCAATCTTTGTAAATTAGAAAGGAAGCTTGCCAAAAATAAACATCTTCATTTTAGACCTAATTTAAAAATTTATACTATCCCAAAATGTGGACTCAGTAGGGAGTGAATATTTTGGCTTCTCCTTTCTGAGTCACCTTAGTATGTAACTAGGAGAACTTTTACAGTTGATTAGAATTCAAATGTTCTAACTTGACATTTTAGCTCAAGGTAGGAGCTGCTTTCAGGGGATAACCGAATTAAGCAGGAAAAAATACAAATAATTGATCTTTTTAAACTTAGAAACCTTGACTGTCTGTTTCTCTTGTTTCCTTCCCATTTAGGAGTCATCTGTAACCTTTGCTGGATAAGTTTGTGAAAGTGTCTGTTAAACCTGCTGAAATATTCATGATAAACAGGCCCACAACCTAAGAATGTTATGTCCAAAAGTAGAACTGAAAAAAGAAACCACTGCTCGTATGACTGCATAATGTGCAATGCAGAATTGGGGCAGGTATATTTTAATTGTTAGAGGAAAGTATTTATTAATAAAGAATTCTCCAAAAAACAAAATTCTCAAAAATTTTAAAATTTGTAGGCAGCTTCTCTCTTTTCATCCTAAAGAAGCTTAATTTCTTTATTGAGGACTAAGTTGGGGGGGGGCAGAGGGGAGAGGCAGGGAGCCATTTCTAGAAAGTGGATAAGCTTTCTTAAATATCAATATTTCTAGAAAAATTTGGTGTCAAATGAAAAACTAATCATTTTCCTTGGGCCTGCAAGCATATAAAGGGCAAGCATCATGTTAAATGCAAAACATTTTAAAACTATGAAATATTCAAAGAATCTAAAATATGCTTTGGTTTGAACTTGAGAGTTAAATTAAGTAAAAAGAAGAAAAAGAAATGAGGTAGGAGAGAGAAAAGAGAGGTAGGAAAGGAGAAAAGAAAGGGAGGGGGAAAGGAAAGAAGGAAGAATCCAAAATTGAAAGTCTACCTAATTTGGATGTGGAGATGTCAGTCCTTCACTTAGAGTTCTTGTGCTCCTTTCTTTGACTAAAAACATGGAAACATTTTCTGTCAAGGGCATGCTTTTTCTTTCCTCTCCAGAGTTAGGCTTTTGTTTTGTTTTGCTTTGTTTTAAACAGTTGGAAGAAACCAATGATCTTTCTAGTTATTCTCATAGAACTTGCTTTGGCAGGTAAACTTGTCAGTCTGTAATAGTTAGGATTAGATTTACCTACAGGAGAGAGAAAGAAAGAACAGAAAAAAGAAAGGAAGGAAGGAAGAAAGAAAGAAAGAAAGAAAGAAAGAAAGAAAGAAAGAAAGAAAGAACAGTGGCTTAAACAAGATGGAGGTCTAGACCTCTCCATATTTCAAAATTCTAGAAATAGTCAGCAAAGAGCTGGACTTGGATTCCCTAGAGATGAGGACCCAGGTTCTTTCTTCTTGTTCATTACGTGTCCTGCCATTCTCAAGCTCTAACACAATTCACGATGGCTGCCAAAGTGCCAGCCATTGCTTTTGTATTCCAGCCAAAAAGAAAAAAGGGACAGAGAAAGGTGCTTCTTTCATTTAAGGACATGTCTCAGAAGCTATACATACTACTTCTGCTTACATCCCATTAGCTAAAACTTGGTCCACCCTAAAATTTAACTGCAATGAAAGCTGGGAATTGTGGTCTTTAATCAATTTTGTGAGAAAATAATCATTGACTCTTGAAATGAGAATTTCTACCTCATCTTTCTACCTTTCTTCCTAGAAAGAAAAAATAAATAAATCTATGACCCAAGATCCTTCTATGTTTTCCACAATTCTTCAGAGTATTTTAGCTTTCCTTTCCTGGAAATTAAATTTAAAATTCAAGAGCCAATCTAATGTTTTGCTTGGTCCTCACTATTGTGCTACAAAAATAAAATTTTTCCTCCTATGGTTATAACTCTTCAACTACTTTATTTTAGCAGCATCTTTTCTTCTAATTGGTTAGCAGTGTCATTATTTTCTTTTTATTCAATTCAACAAATTTGTGTGGACATTGATGCTTAGGAAGGTGGGGCAGGATATATAGATGGAAAGTATATAATCCTTTTCTTGTTATTTTCTCTCAGTAAAAGTTGGGCCTGTGTTTTCCCTTCATCTGTTTTTCAAGAACATATTGGCTACCGTGGAATGAGTAATTTAAACTACTTGATAGTCTTTTACTCTAAGAGAAACTACAATTGAGGCAAATCATAAAAATTTTGTAATTACATTTTATCAAACATCTCTCCTAGGCTGGGTGGGGGTGGGGGCAGAAAGAGACAGAAAAACAGAGACAGAGAAACCTTCATACTATTTATTAATACTACGAGGTGACTTCACTCACTGAAAAGTGTTATATTCTCCTAATATCCAGTGACTGCAAATTGGCAGCCATCACTAATGATTGAGGGATTAGTTGAGTTAGGCACATTGTACACACGCATCCACCCGCAAACTTGAACACCCGAGTGTATCCTTTTCTAAACAATCACTTGCTAAAATGTGCCATGTGACCCAAATCCCTTAACAACAAATAACATAAGGTCATTTTAAGGATTGAACGTTAAAAGAAATAAGATGCCTAGAGCAAGAAACAAGATGCCTGGTGCAGGATCCAGCTGTAGACTAGAAAGGACCCCAGTGACTCCTTTGCTCAGTTTACAGATGAGGAGACAGGCTGATAGCTGCAGTGGCTTGTCCCATGTCCCTTTGGGTCTGCTATGCAAGCTCTCAGTCCAGCCTTCTTTACACTCTCGTTGGTGGACTCCAGCTGTCACAGGTCCTGACTAACTAGGCATGGGCTGTTGATTGCAGTCTGATGATTTTTTTCACCTTGTCTTCAGGGCTCAGGACAGCTGAGGAAGACACCTGCTGTTGGCTCCTCCCCCACCACCTTCCCTCTGCTTGGATCTGAGCATCAGAAAGTCCCCCACTGATTGGCTTTCATCTTGCCATTTTGTCTTCTCAGGACAAACAAAAAATCCCAGATCTCAGATCACTGCTGATTGCTTCCCAAAAAAAACAGAACAGCGCAGTATTTCCGGCCTTCTCCTTTCTTTACTTATGGTTTAAACATAATTCCATCTGACCTTATCAAGTCTTCTCATGATTTTTGGTCAACCAGCAAAACCACTGGTGTCAGTGTCTTCTAAAGACTTTTGTTCATGAGGAAGTGATTTTGCAAATAATTGCTTGAAGTTGCTTCTTAACTGCCTCACATAGTTTCATTTCTTTTAAGCCTCTTTCTTACAAGAGAATTGCTCTCTTCCTCTGCTGGCTTCTTAAATCTATTTCAAACCTCAAATAGCAGACATTGAATGCAGTTTTACAAAATAATTTACTTGGGTCCCCTATGTAATATGAAACCGAGAGCCTAGTCATGGTGATTATTCCTATTGCATTCAGATAATAATGATACAAATAGAGTATTATAAGTGTGACTGTTAATCAGCTTTCCCATTCCTTCAGCAGAACTTGCCTTGTGCTGTGAGCCTTCTCTTTATACAGACAGTATAACTAGACACTGGTTATACTAACTAGACAAGTGTTTTTATAATTATAAACTGTCACATTTAACCCATTTATTAACCCATTATTAACTGTCACAATTAGCCAGATAATTTACATTAGTTAGTTAAATATTTAACCCTAAATATTTATTTAGGTTCTTCTGTGGCTCTTCACTTTTGCCATCACTCTAAGTAAGAAGAGAGTTTCCTGCCCAAGACATTTTTAGGCAAAATATAATGTATGGAGCACCAAGTTCAATAACTTTAGAGAATGAAATGTAGGACAATTCGTGTGGCATACTTACGTTGTTTTTATAGGCCAGGCAAAGCTCATTAATTCCATTTTATTCATTATTTTTAAACCATTTGTTTAGTGTAGTGATTTTTTTTTTTTAAATCAATTGATTGATCTTTGGATTTTTAAAATATCACAGGGGAAGACTATCAGTTACAGAACACAAATATCTAAAGTTCATCCAAAAATCGAAATCTCCTGGCCCTTTGTAAATTTTTTTTTTTTATGCTCCCAGGCTTTGCTCTAAAGTCTCTGAGCTTGGGTCACATTGGTCCCATTAATCTTTGTCAAGAAGGAAGTTTGGAGGGAGGGTTGAAAAGGCCAACCCCAGATCCTGTTTTATTCTTTCTTCATTTGTTTCAGGGCCCATGGCCATCAGCCCTCCTTGATTTTATTCTGCCTGAGTTTCACATTTTCATAAGTATAAATATGGGGCTGCATGATAATTACTACCCCTTAAAAAAAATGGAGAGTTTTCATTAAAGTTTCCCTGCAAATCTAAGATGCCATGTGATAAATGCTAGCAGCACAGAGTACTATTAGCCCTCATGGTAACTGTAGCAAGACTAGGTCGTGTTCTCATTTAAAGACATAGATATTTCAATTTTGTCCTGCCTGACTCAAAGGGAATTTGGGTGTTAACACTTCAAAATACTTTTTAAGTCCTTAGGGAGAAAATCCAAAGTGAAAAGTATTAATTTCCAATTCAGTTCCTAAAGCAAAATGCCTGCCTCAGAATAACAAAGTTATTTCTTATCCTGTGGCAGAGACGTATAGGTGAGAACTCCCACTGAGACCTCCCATCTGAACACACTAAGGAATTTCTGCCATTGTAGGTAAAGAGATAGAAAAAAAAAAAAAACTGGCTTCTCAGTTGTGCTTACCTTTCAAATTTTTCTAAGACTCCCTTTATGTGACGAGAACTCTGCCAACAGGCAACCTCATCTATCCACAACAGAACAGAGAACCGAAAACAAATGAAAAAGCTTTCTATCCCCGTAAATATTGTAAAATCCACATTCTACAACTCCTGCGTTTTTTTTTTCTGTAGAAAAGTTCTTGAAGCATTTATTTAAATCCTAGTTACTCCTAATTTATACACAAGTCTAATTACCTTAAAGTCCTAGTTTTCGACCACATAACTGAATTGTAAGCCGAAAATTAAAAAGGGAGCTATGTATAAAATAAGCAGAAGTACTGAAAGTCATATAATATACTGTGTCTCAAAGAACAGACACAGAACACTAATATAAAAATCTATAGCACAGTTGTCTGGGGATATTGAAGGTGAGAATGAATACACTTAGAGTCTGTGGACTGTTGACATTGCATTGCTTCAGGGAGCAGCTTTGTATTCATACGATGATCCATATGATATTTTATCTTATCAATAAAAATATTTATTGGGAATTAGGAACAGGAATGCCTTACTCAAGATACTTTCCTTTCATCTGTCCTAAAATTATATTATTCACTTTTATTTAAGTATGACGATTTACTGTCATCTCCTGCAAAAGTTTTCAGATAATCATATGAATCTCCAGTGTCTACAGTTTGAGTGGGAGCCCTTGACACCTGGCACTGCTGTGCCCTGCCTGACCTGCACATTACATGCTGGCCTTGGTGGTCAATACAGTCTTTTCTAATAATTAGGTATGTAAATTTCACTTTAGAAAACTCATGATTCAAATGCTTAAAATTAAGATGCTTGGGTATTAAAACGGTTCAAATATCTGTCATACCAAAGACATTCCCTGAATGTCCTATGGAGGAGCCACGTGCTAGTGAGAAGACATCTCTGGTGGGAAAAAAAAGAATAGATTGTGGGCCTTGGTATTAACTTTCTGGAATGTTCCCCTTTGATAAATTTTCCTCCACCTTACAGTTGCCGAATTATTTCTTCTGGTAGAAGGCCTTGATTTCTTTTTCAGTTGCAAAGATCTCAACGTCCTGGGATATTTCAGAGAAAAAGGAAGTCTTTGAAGAAAGCGTGAATGTGGCACCCCTTTTTTCCATGGGAAGTAGTTCTCCTGCCCACATTCATCAAAACAAACTTGCTTCCTGGGGCGTCCTTGGCCTATCAGCATTCCAAAATAGGAAATCTCTCTTTGATAGTGGCAGCATGTATCAAACTGGGGTGTGTAGTTTCTTCTTCTTTCTTGGATAATTCTGATCTGCTCTTTGGTGTGTAGAACTGACAGGACTCAAAAGATACCACTGGTCTTGAAGTTTCTCTGCAGGTTGTTGCCATAATAGCATCGGGTACACCAGCTACGTGGGTAAGACAGGATGAGATGACCTCCTTCACTCTGCCCCACGTGCCAGTACCCACTGATGGCAACCTATGGCTGCTGCTTCTTTCTTTCACATCACCCCAGCTGATCACTTTCTATGTGTGAGGTGTGCAGGCACTAGCCACTAGGCACATAAAATCATAACGGAGAGTTTTCCAGCTTGTGGCTTACAATCCAGTTGTCAAGAGGTGTATTAACCTCACCGTCCTGAATCAATGCCCGCTAGGGCTCGGCACAGAAAGGCCCTCATGGGAGATGCTGGGGCTTTCCTTCTTCTGAATTGAAAGTCCCAGCAATTGCAAGAGGAAGGAGAACCCATTCACAACCTTCCTCTCTCTCTCCCTATGTTTCAAAAAAATACTTAGTGAGCACCTACTTTGTGTAGGAAGCTGGGAATTACCAAAATAAATCAAATACACATCTTTGCCTTGAGAAGTTTACAGAAGAAATCCAGATAGCTTACAGGTGGTCAGTAAATTGCTTTCCTTGGGTCCAGGTTCTGGAAGGGACATCTATTCACTCTATGATCTTGAGATCTCATTAGGCCGTAGATGGCCCTCGTTCGTTTAGGCAAGCATGTGCCATATTTTTTGTTGTGACTTTATGAAAGAACACATTGACAAAATGAGCTTCCTATGGCTCAGGACCTGAATAACAAATGCCAGAACTGCAGGCACTCATGTCAGACAAACCGAAGCGAAGTTGAAGGACCTCTGGATTTCTATGAAAGGTAGCAAGTCTACAGCTCCTAGCAATCAACAGCAATTGTGGTCACTATTTGCTTGAGTGAGATCCACAGACATTTTCTTGTTACATCTGGGGTGATCTGAGAGTGGTGCCCTAGGGGCTTATTCGATGGGTCAGTGTTTAAATAAAAACCAGGCCAGACAGGTAAGGGAAGTCACTAAAAGAGCAAAAGCAATGCTAAATGCTGTCCCCATGCAACTATGGCATAATTAGATTATGCAACACATGGCTGTTTCTTTACTATTGTTTCTAACTAGATGTTATTATTATTTTACTACAACTACTGCTGCTGCTGCTACTACTACTACGACTACTACTACTACTACTACTACTACTACTACTACACTACTACCATTGAAAGCACGATAGCAGTATTTAATTGATAAGAATGTCTCTTTGTTGCTGTGACCAATGGTAGAAAGTTTGCTCTCAAATTTGAAATTCCAACTCTGCCATCTTGTGGAAAAAAATTGGAAGTACCTAAAGCTTTTCCTTCTATTTCAAAGGCCAGGACCTGCTGGTTAAGAAAACAGGAAGACAGGACATTGCACCTCCTATTTCTACATATTTTTAACCTTTAACATTTTTACCAGCAGAAGTCATTAAAAAAAAAAGAAGTTTCTGTCTTGAACAATTCTTAGATGGCTTGCCAACCTAGATGTGTCTCAATCTTGACACTGCAACTTAATGTAAAAATCTTGAATGATATTTTGTACCAATATGAATTTCTACTGCCCCCAACACTGTGTGGTGATTTCACTGTAAATTAACTTCTTTTCTACAGCTTTTTGAGCTACCAGGTGAATTAACTGAAAAAGTTGAATCCTGTTAGGAACCAATCCTAGATGACATTGGTAGCCTGTGAAAAATGAATGTCTTTTTTCTTATATAAACTGGTAACAAGACTTGTTTTCACAATTCCTTTTTACATTTTTGTGCATATAATACCTGTATATTATACTCATATTCTAAAGTGACCAGAAAGTGTTATTTAATAGAAACTACATACATTTTTTATGTCTCTATAGACCCTTTGATTCTGGGTACATTTACAATAAGTTAGCAGTAAAATAGACTATTCTTTTCAAGTATGAATAAAAATGTACATTGAAGTAAAAGATGACTACTGTTTTTTTTATGACTACTGTTTTTATTTTTATTATTTTAATTTTTTTTAATTTTTATTTATTTATGATAGTCACAGAGAGAGAGAGGCAGAGACACAGGCAGAGGGAGAAGCAGGCTCCATGCACCGGGAGCCCGACGTGGGATTCGATCCCGGGCCTCCAGGATCATGCCCTGGGCCAAAGGCAGGTGTTAAACCGCTGTGCCACCCAGGGATCCCTGACTACTGTTTTTAATAACATTTTCCCCATTATGTTATGTATTTATTCTGGTAAAATTGGAAAGGGATGCATCTTGAATGTCCCTTCATTCTAATATCAAGGTGAAATTAAGTCACAGGCCATGTGACCATAGGAAACTCAATCTTTCCTTTTTTTTTTTTTTTAAGATTTAATTAATTTATTTGAGAGACAGGGAGAGAGTGAGAGGCGAGACAGGCAGAAGAAGGGTCCTGCTGAGCAGGGAGCCAGACACAGAGGCTCAATCCCAGGCCCAAGGTCACGACCTGAATCAAAAGCAGATGCTGAACTGACTGAGCCACTCAGGTGCCCCAAAACCCAGTCTTTTCTCCAGGAATTTCTGAGCATCCCCGTGAGAGTTCAGATGCTCTACAAATCCATCAACGTGTTGCTAGTGTAGGCTCACTTCAAACAACTGCTCTAGGGATCCCTGGGTGGCACAGCGGTTTGGCGCCTGCCTTTGGCCCAGGGCGTGATCCTGGAGACCCGGGATCGAGTCCCACGTCGGGCTCCCAGTGCATGGAGCCTGCTTCTCCCTCTGCCTGTGTCTCTGCCTCTCTTTCTCTCTCACTGTGTGCCTATCATAAATAAATAAAATTTAAAAAATAAAATAAAATGTACTTCCCTTTAAAAAAAAAAAAAACTGCTCTAGGCTCACAACTGCCTCCTGTTCCTGCAGCTTACTCCTGGCAACTTCTTCCCATACAGGAACTTGAGTTCTCTTTTTATTTCCCAAGGCAAGCTGAAACAAACCTTTACATTTTATTAAACCTAATACATTTTATTAAGGTTTGATGATCAATAAAGGGACTATATCCCAGAAGAGAAAAGCTTAAAAGTGTATCTCAGATACCAGTGGGCCTTGAGTTATTCTGAATCCATCTTCACAGGGCAGCCTCTGAATGCACCTCCCTTCTTAAACACCTGCCTCCTACCTCCTTGCTCCCACAGAACCTGCACACTCTTGATTTCTGTGTGCATCCTCATAGGTTACCAGAAATACCTTCCCTCCACCACACCCCAACCAGGGAGCAAAATCTCCTTAACATCAGAGTAATCTCCACTGGAGAATCTACCACCAGTGAATACAGTTATTTCTATTAGTTAACAGAATACTTAACATCTGGCCTGACACGTGTACATTGGAATCCTGTCCCCAAGTCAGGCTTCTCCAAGAACAGTGAAAGAAGTTGTCTTGAACCAACTGACTAGCACCTCACAGTGGGTTCATCCCCGAAGAAAGAGAGAGAGGGATGGTTGGGTATGTGAAAACTCTAATTTTTCCTTTTTTTTTTTGTAATTCTAAAACAGAGTATATTAAAAAGGCAACTGGAGGGCAGCCTGGGTGGCTCAGAGGATTAGTGCCGCCTTCCGCTCAGGGCCTGATCCTGGAGACCTGGAATCTAGTCCCGCATCGGGCTCCCTGCATGGAACCAGCTTCTCCCTCTGCCTGTGTCTCTGCCTCTCTCTCTCTCTCTCTCTCTCTCTTTCATGAATAAATAAATAAAATCTTTAAAAAAAAAAAAAGTCAACTGGAGTGGATGCTGCTTCCAGTGGTATAGTCCAGATTCTACCCTTAGTGATACAAGCCCAACAACATAAAAACTTACAAATGTATCAATAAGATTGAAATACAGTCTCAGAGCACTCATGTACTTAAAAGCAACATTAAAGAAAAATGGAAATTGAGAAACTTATTGCCTTTTCTTTCAAATGGGCATTTGAATTTTCTATGCCTAGTTGGGCAAATAGAAATTATATTAGATATTCCTAATAGATTTCATCATCTAATCATGGCTATGAATTTAAAGAACAGACTAGCATATATATTCTCTCACTCAAGCATGTTTCAAATTTTCTTTTTCTTCCATTTCTCATCTGTGTCAGAATAACCTAAATGTCATCTCAACCTCTCCCACTGCTTCTGCCTTAATCCTGCCTTTCATCTTTTCTTTTTTTTTTTTTTTTTAATTTATGATAGTCACAGAGAGAGAGAGAGAGAGGCAGAGACACAGGCAGAGGGAGAAGCAGGCTCCATGCACCGGGACCCCCATGTGGGATTCGATCCCGGGTCTCCAGGATCGCGCCCTGGGCCAAAGACAGGCGCCAAACCGCTGCGCCACCCAGGGATCCCCCTTTCATCATTTCTTATTTAAATCGGCTCCTATACTGGGGTTTAGACCCTCCACCTTTCCCTAAAATCTCTGTTTTCAAGAGATTTCTAGAATGACAACTCTGAGCTTTGTTTTATCACCCTGCTTAAAATCTTGAAATAGGATAAAGAATCAGATCCAAAATCCTTAGCTTGTTATTTAAGATCTTCCATTATCTGACCAACCTATGTTGTCAGCCTGGCCTCTTTACTGCTACTCTCTTTTTCACACCCCATACCTTTGTCTCTTTCATGCTTTTTCCAAACATCCTCCTGCTTTTTCATGTGCTATTATTTGGGAGAAGTTTTCTATATATGCTCATATTGTCTTGAATGCAGGATATATTTTACTCAGTCTTCAAGACCTAAGTTAAATGTTGTTCCAATCAACATATAATTATGGAGTCCTTGCTAGGTAGAAGGTTCTGAATCTATCAAGCAGCACTGGTCTCTCAATACTCTAAGAACTTTGGTCCTGTTTCCATAATTACATGTTGAACCCTAGCTACACCTACTACATTGTGAGTTTTCTAAGTGCTTTATAAATATGAATCACGTTAGCTTTTTTTTTTTTACCCAGTCATATTGCCCTTTTCATTTTCCATCACCTAGAGCCATAAGGTTAGGGTTTCCCCACTTAAGTTACTACTATTAAGTGAAAACTCCCCACCCAGAATCTGTGCAATGGGTTTATTAGATTCAATTTTAGTTTCCTAACTGTGAATTTTTTAAGCTTAATTTTGTTAGATTCAGTCAATCATTAAAATCTAGTAATATCATTTTGAATTCTGATTTTTTTAAACCACATTTGTAACTCTTCTCAGATTCCTGTGGCCTACATATTTTCAAAACTCTTTTTTTTTTTTTTTCAGAGACTACAAATTGTTGAATAAGACAAGTTAGGGATGATAATCAAATTATCACATTATTCTCATGGGGCAGGCCTCAGGTGCCTCCTTAGAATCTGGGATGAGGGATCCCTGGGTGGCGCAGCGGTTTGGTGCCTGCCTTTGGCCCAGGGCGCAATCCTGGAGACCCGGGATTGAGTCCCACGTTGGGCTCCCTGCATGGAGCCTGCTTCTCCCTCTGCCTGTGTCTCTGCCTCTCTCTCTCTCTCTCTCTCTCTGTGTGTGTGTGTGTGTGTGTGTGTGACTATCATAAATAAATAAAAATTTTAAAAAATATATTAAAAAAAGAAAAAAAAGAATCTGGGATGATGCACTATGGTCGGTAGAGTACCACTCTGAAATCCAGTCATCATTTCCCGAATCTCTCTAGTGTAGTCTAATATATTAATTTTATGAAAAACAAATAGTATGTCTGACCTGATGTGTTCTTTGAGAATTAGTTCTTAAAGACCAAGTCAGTTTTTGTGAGATATCATAAGTCATGGCTTGGCATTTCCACTAAATTCATCACTTCATGACATTTAAAATTTACCTTCTTCCACTTTTTGAACATTTTTTTTTATTTTTTTTTTATTTATTTATGATAGTCACACACAGAGAGAGAGAGAGGCAGAGACACAGTCAGAGGGAGAAGCAGGCTCCATGCACCGGGAGCCCGATGTGGGATTCGATCCCGGGTCTCCAGGATCGTGCCCTGGGCCAAAGGCAGGCGCCAAACCGCTGCGCCACCCAGGGATCCCAATTTTTTTTAAACATTTTTTTTATTTTTTTTTATTTATTTATGTTCTTCCACTTTTTGATAATTCTCACATTGATTACCCATTTTCAGTGTTCTCGCCATTCTCTCATCCTCTAAGATCCTCCAAGTTCACCAGAAAGAATGGTCTTACCTGCAGTTCTATTTATTCAATATTTCAGCAAGTTATTATTAAATGTCGATAATGCGCCTGATACTGTGCTGGACATTAGGGTTCATCTTGAGCTAAAAAGATGCAACTCCTCCATTCAAAGATTTCACAGTTTTATTCTCTGTGTTTTGAAAAGAGTTGCAGTTTGGAGAAACATATATTTTCTTCAATTATATGGTGCTAATTAATAATTACCAATATTTTGCCTGGTGAGTTATATTTCTTACCAGAGAAGGTAAGAAATACTAACCATTAGTCACTTGCAATTATAAAATCTGAAGACTAAAGAAAATTCCCAGGAACATGGCCTCTAGCAGCTGTCATGGAACTTATCTCATCTTGGTGAGCAAAGACAAATACAATAATCACATGATAGGTAAATTCTGAGCAAACCAATAAACAAATTAAAAATAAATTCAGACTGGGGTACCTGGGTACTTCAGTCAGCTAATGCCTTCAGCTCAGGTCATGATCCCAGGGTCCTGGGATTTAACCCTGCAAATGGGGAGTGGGGGGTGGGGGGGCTGGTTCCATGCTCAGCAGGGAATCTGCTTCTCCCTTCCTCCCTGCTCATTCTCTCTCTCTCTCTCTCTCTCTCTCTCTCTCTCTTTCTCTCTCTCTCTCAAAAAAAAATAATAAGTTAAAAATTAAAATTAAAAAAAAATAAATTCAGATTGTGCTTAAGGGCCATGAAAGCAAACAAAATGTGATGGAAAGTAAATGAATGTGAAATGAGATCCTACCTTCAGTAGAGTAACACTTCTGATTTCAATGCAAGTTCACGAGTTGGGAAAGAGGTGGACACAATTAAGGAACTCCCATGGTTGAAATATAGTGAGTGTGGAAGGTGTGAGAAACGGTTGGGAAATGGAAGGTAAGTAGTAACCAGATGAAGAGCCTTGCAAATCAATGAAAGTCAACATTTTATTCAACAAAAAACCACTAGAGGGCCTTAGACCCTGATTGACCAGGGACAAGTCAAATTACTTCCAAAGGTACCTCTTTGGATAATAAATACCAGCAAAGACTAGGAACAGCGTGTATCTTTGGAAACTAAAATTGTTGGCAAAGAGAATGGATATTGCTCTATTCCTCTTACTTAAGCAGAAACTTAATTTAATTCCATTCCTCCCCATCTTTGCCATTTTAATCCTTTGAGAATACACCTGTGCCAACTCAGAGCAAAGTATGTGCCCATTCAGTTCACTGTGACATAATGATCCTGACATTAGTCAATATGTTGGAAATAAAAATTCAATCATAAAAGACATTTCTGCTTCCAGATTATGTAGAAATGACTTCATTAAGTTTGCTTTCAAAAAGTATTTTCCCCAAAAGCTGATGTCTTCTTAAATGGTAATGTTTAAGGGCTCTAATGAAGACTTGTGTAGACTGAGACATCAGAACTAATGGTGCCTGATTCTGTCTTTGCCATTTCGGTGATAAGAAATAAAAGAGACTGGACGTCTTCACTGAATGCAGGCTTTTCAAAGCTCTTTGCTTGAGCAAATTCCTTAAGGGACAAAGTGTCCTAGAGAATAAAAACAGCTAAAGCAATTTCCTTCAGCTGCAGGCATTGTTACAGAGCAAATACTGTCGATGGGAAACAGGGTGGGTCGCTGGTGGGAAGGTACTTCTTCCCCTCCTCTTTCCTCTTTTCTTTTCTGACTCTCCTTCCTCTCACCTCCAATCTTTCTGCATTTCTGATGCCTAGGACCCCCCCTACACACACACACACACACACACACACACACACACACACACGTTCTTTAATCTCCACTTCCACCATGCATTAATTCCATGTCACTGAGTCAGTGAAGTTTCTCCAGAGTCTGAGCTTCCTTGTCTATAAAAGGAGGCTGATATCTACCCCATCGGTTGTTAAGTGAGAAAATACATTTAATGCAGGTAACACAGGTCCTGACATATTAGTAAGTGCCCTACAAATGCTAGTCTTCCCTCACCCATTCTGGCCCTCTCAATCCTCTGCCTCCTCTTCCCATCATCCATGTCAAAGTCCAACAAGTTGCTCTACAGCCAGGACTCGCTTCAACTGGCTGAAGGCCAACAGGCCTAGATTTTAACACACTCAGAAGCACATTCTAGCACGCAAAGTAAAGTTCTATTTTTTATTATTATTATTATTTATGATAGTCACAGAGAGAGAGAGAGAGAGGCAGAGACATAGGCAAAGGGAGAAGCAGGCTCCATGCACTGGGAGCCCGACGTGGGATTCGATCCCGGGTCTCCAGGATGGCGCCCTGGGCCAAAGGCAGGCGCCAAACCGCTGCGCCATCCAGGGATCCCTTTTTTTTTTTTTTTTTAATTTCAAAAGGTTTCACAAAGAATTATCTGACCTCTTCTGCTGATTAAGGGCAACATTTTTATTTAAAATTGGGGAAGTCTATGTAATGAAGTCGAATCCTACACCTACTTTCATGCTTTCTTACTCAGAAGCTTATGAGGACCTGATAGTAACTAGATGGGACAACAATCTGCCAAGCAGAAACCAACCCAAGGAGAGAACTAATATCTAGTTAATGTGAGCACAAAATGTAGGCTCTTCTGACTTGCTCTCATCAAGCAAAATTAAGTGCCCTGAGGTCATCCTGTGGTCTGGCTTTACATAAGCCAGAAATGGCCTAAGGCCTTGGAGTCTTTTGTTTCCAGCTGCACAAAAAAAAAAAAGGAGAGAAAAAGAGGCTCCTTAGTGGCAAAATTGGTTAAATGTCCAACTCTTGGTTTTGGCTCAAGTAGTGATTTTCACGGTTGTGAGATTGAGTCTCATATTTGGCTCTGTGCTCAGTGAGGACTCTACTTGAGAGTCTCTCTGCACCTCCCCCCTGCACTCCCTTTCTCTTTCTCTTTGTCTCTAAAATAAATTTAAAAAAGAGAGAGAGAAAAAAAGAGTGTAGAAATAATTTCATGGGTTGGAGGGGAAGGGTGTGAAGGGCCATGCTTAGAAACAGTGCATATCACTTCTGCCCATGTTCCTTGGGCCAGGACATAGTCACAGGACCCCACTAAGTAGTAAGGAAAGCAGAAAAATAGAATCTAGCTCTGGCCAGAAAGAAAAGGGAATAGAATATGGCGAGCATATAGCGAACTAGGCCACAACAATCTTTTATTACAAATAGTTTTGTTTAGTATATTTTTTCACTGTAGTGAGAATTTGTGTTAGAATTTTAGCAATATTTGAGGAAATTAGAAGATTGAAGCAAAACAAATTGTCCTTGAACTTTAAGCTCCCATAGAATATTGCCTGTCCTAATCTGAATCTTTCCACACATCCTACAAAAACCCTAAAGTCAAGAAAAGCAAATGCTGCCACCCATAACATTCTCAAGGGGCACCATATGGCCCATCTCTCCTGCCAGTAGAGAAATCTCTCTCTCTTCTCCCATTTATACCATCCTTGACTCCTTGGTCTCCTCAATCTTCCTGCTACCAGCCAACTCCTTGGGCTCAGTCTTTGGCTCATCCTAGTTGAGTTCTAGTTGAGTCAGATGTCGGTACTGGGGAGATGGAGGATGCCAGTTTGCAACCTCTCAGGAGTTTCTCCGGTGAAATCTGAAGTCGGCACCCATACCAGAGGGCTGGGAGAGACTGAAGAAGGACACAGGCCACTCCTGGTTGGTGGGTGGCAGTTTTCAGTTTCAGTAGTGAGGGAACTTACATGCAAGGCTTGATCGAGGTGCCAGCAAGACAAATGGATCCCTGCACCTGCCTGCCAAATCTTAAGTTTATAAAGAGACCCTAAATGGGCTCAGTCGTGTATACCATGAAGGTGTTTTCAACACCACATCACCATCTCAGGGCCATGTCCTTGGAGCAGCCTCTGAGGACAGGAAATGCAAGTGGAACCCACATTCCAAGGACAGGGAAGGGGGTGAGGGAGTCTCTGAGTGCCTGGGTCCAGCTTATGAGTCAATTGGTGGTTGTGTCTTCTTGATGACCTTGCTCGAGAGACATGAGGAAAATACTATGTTTTCTATTGCCTGAATTGCAATACCTAAAGCATCTGTGTGCCCTTCTGGCTCAGTGAGGTGGGAGGATGTGAGACAGGAAGAGACAGTTCCCACCTCACTGAGAGCTTCTGCTCTGTACAGCAGGTTGGGAGCTAGGAATCAAAGCATTCCTCTAATGGATCACAAGCGAAAGATGAATAAGCCATACCTCCTAAACCACACTACCTAACTTCAGGCCACTACATTTATTTCCTACGCTATTCCCCAGACTTTTGCAAACTCTTGTTAAGTGCATACATTCCTTGTGTGTATGTAGGGGTGGGGGAGGGTGTAAATTGGAATATTATTAGCGTAAATTTGACATTAGGGACTAACAGTAAAGGTGCACCTGCTCTTTGACCCAACGGTTTCTAAAAAGTTGTCCTACAGATCTCACATATATACAAAAAAAAAATTATTCATTGTTTTTTATTGAAGCACTTTGGGAGTAAACAAAGATAAGAAGCAACCTGAATGCCTATCAGTAGCAAAGTGGCTAAATAGATTATGGTACAACCATATAATGGGTCATTATGGAGCCTCTATCAGAAAAGAATGGGGAATTCTGTGCTGGAGAATTTCCAAAACAGCAAGGGAAAGGGCCACTTGTAGAAGTGCTGCAGTGTGCTACCTTGTCTGGAAAGGGAAAAGGGTGAATTATATCAGTATTTGTCTAAATATAGAACATGTCTGAGAAGTTATAAAGAAATCAGTTACCCTGGTCGTCTCCAGGAAAGAGGGCTGGTATGTCCCTGGGGACATAGACCAAGGAAGAAGACTTTTTAGACTTTCCTTTTATAATCTGTTCAGTAAAATTCAAGTTGAAAGTAAATACACAAAATGTCTTGATCTTAAACCAAAAGTGCCACAGAATCCTGAGGAAAGAGCCACAGCTCCTCATTTGAGCTTGAACATTCAAAGGCAGGAGCATGTCCTTGGAGCCAGTGTGACTAAGGCATCGCCTGGGGAAAAATGGGAGCTGTGGGGTTCACATTGCCTCCACCCCCACGTGCAGACTCCCCTTCAGGTACCAACGTAGGAGAATCCAGGTTTTCTTTCTACTAAGGAAAGCGGCATTTTCTTTCATGGACAATGAGATTCTGTTTTCATACCCTTTCTTCAGCTTGGCTGAAGCTCAAGAAAGTAAACAGCAAAAACAGGTGAACCATAAAATTAAGCCTACATCATTGGGGTGTTAACGAAGGCCATTAAATCTGTCATTTGGGATCTAAATATTAGAGTTGGACTTTGATGATACTGTAAAATTGTACCTAAAGTAGACTAATCCAGAATAATAATGCAGCAAACAGCATGATTGAAAAGTTTGAAAAATGACTCAAGCTTTCCAATTGGTATTTACATTAACACATTCCCATCCTAATGACATAAAGAGAAATAACATTACAGATGCTTAATGCATCAGGGCTCAGTGAATCTGGAGGAAAAGCAGATGGCCTACGTAGATCTGAGAGCATTTTAATATTAAACAAATAAACCGCAATTAGGTAGGCATGGCAAAGGCATATCCTGTTGCACGCTTAATCGTGGGAAGTGGACCGACCTTTCAGATGCTCGTCCTCTGCACTCCTTAGGAGCTCATTCACGTGGGGCGGGCTGCAGGGTGGGAGCCAGGGCGGTGAGACATCGAAGAAGCCAGAAAGCACAGGAGTGGGATCCCACACGGTAGGACATGCTAGCGCCCCCCCGGCTGCCCGGCCTAGGCCTGAGAGGGCAGGGAAGACCCTTGTTCACCCTTCCGGCCATGCCATGCATTGTGCTGGGTGTGGAAGTAGGCTGGTTGCAGGGAAAAACAAAAACAAAGGCCATCCCTGATCTACATGAGAAATGTCATGAGAGGCGTGGAAGACTGGAGTCTGGGGCCAAGGCTGAGAGAAGGAGGGAGAAGACAAGTTGGGGAGAGCCTGGTGAGGCAGAAAGACAAGGAGACCGGGGTGCCCCCATCGACAGCAGGCAGCAGGAGATCGTAGTGAATTTGTGGCAAGGCACTCGCCCCTTCCTCTGCTGCCTCATAAAAAAAATAAAATTGAAAACTTCAACTGAAGGCCCTCATTCCTCTGCAGTGCTTCAGAGTCAGATTTACAGTTTGAGTTGGAAGCCAGAAAGTTTCCTGTTTGGGGGGCTGGATTGTTAACATATAGACATATAACATATAACATACAGACGTATAACATACAACATATTAACACTCCGTATAGTTGCTGCTTGAGGCCAGTGACACCAGCACTTGCTTACTAATTGTGGTCAGAGGCTTTAAAGGCCTTAAGGTCGCTGAGGTTTTGTTATTTACTTTATGAAGGAGGCCACATGGACACCGCCTTCTACAGTGGAGTCAAATCCGACTCAGGGGATTACGTTGTAAAGTGAGAGCAGAAAGCAAAAGGTAAGTATAGTCGAAATTTCCTTTAAAACACTGTTAAAAAAAAAAAAAATGCTGGGATCCACCCCTCGGCTGCCCACTCAGGTTGGGCTCAGTTAGGGATTTTGCAGTCCTGAGCACACAACTCCTCATCAGTCATGTAAGTGGTGCCAGCCACACGCCGGCGGTGGTGTAGGACAAAATACAGGCCCGCCTTCGGGTATATGATGTTCTAGCTGCTGAGGCAGAAAATACTTATATGAGCGAGCAAATAAAATTACATCAGATAGTTTTATATGCTGTGGAGACAAATCAGGGAAAGGTAGAGGGAGCACCAAGACAAGAGTTATAATTTTATGTAGCACCATCAGGGAAGGCCTCACTGAGAAGGTCATATAAGGAAAGACCAGGTACAAGGAAAGGTGGGAGTAAGGCAGCCCTCTGGGGAAGGGTATTTTAGACAAAGGAGCTGCAGGTGCAAAGGGCAGGTGGGGAAGCTGCAAAGCAGGTTTGAGACACAGGGTGGAGGCCAGTGGGGCTGGTGGCTGGCAGGGAGCCAGGAAGGGCGAGACAGGTGGATAGGAGGTGGAGCCCAGATCCCTGAGACCCAGGTGGCCAGTGCAAAAGACTGGCTCTAGCTCTGAGTGAGTTAGGAAGCAGCTGGAGAGTTCTGAACAGAAAAGTAACGTGAGGGGACCCAGGGTTCTAAAGAATCACTCGGGCTCCTTGGCTCCTTCATGGAGAAGAGGCTACTGGGGAGCAAGAAGCAGGGACAGGTGAGGAAAGTGCTGCAGTGCTCCAGGTGACATGGGGGTGGACTGGATCACAGCAGTGTGGGCCACGCTGGTTACAAGTGGCTGGACTCCATGGTCACCAGTCAGATGAGTTAGTTGATAGACGTCTTCAC
Source organism: Vulpes lagopus (assembly GCF_018345385.1). Classification (NCBI taxonomy): domain Eukaryota; kingdom Metazoa; phylum Chordata; class Mammalia; order Carnivora; family Canidae; genus Vulpes; species Vulpes lagopus. The sequence continues at coordinate 67,207,437 of NC_054832.1, read as the reverse complement.
TAGTTGTTACCAACGGACCTTCTGATTATTATTATTTTTTAAAGATTTTATTTATTTATTCATGAGAGACAGAGAGAGAGAGAGAGAGAGAGAGGCAGAGACACAGGCAGAGGGAGAAGCAGGCTCCATGCAGGGAGCCTGACGCGGGACTCGATCCTGGGTCTCCAGGATCCGGCCCTGGGCTGAAAGCGGCGCTAAACCGCTGAGCCACCCAGGCTGCCCACGGACCTTCTGATTAATCTGCTGCCATGCAAAGTGAGAAAACCATTATGGGATATTATGTCCTTCCTGGAGTGATGCAGGACACAGTACTCATCACTGGAATACGCAGTATTTCTGCCAAAAAAATTGATCTTGCTTCCGATTGAACGTGTACAGCCAACATCTGGTTTATAGGAAATGGAGGTGGTAAAAAGACAAAATCAGAAAGGAGGACAGTCTATGGGACAACCGACCCAACTTCTCCAACAAGGTGGTGGAATTTTTTTTTTAATTAAAAATCAAAGGGTGGGGAACTGGTTCAGGAAGATTTTCTGCCTCCAGCCCTGGTTGTACTCAGCACCTTCTGAAATCCACTTCCTCTGAATTGCCCTCCCTTCCCCCTACCTGCCCCAAGGTTCCTATTCTGTTCAACGCATTTTATAGTTTTAGTTATTTCTTTTTAAGATTTTATTTATTTATTCACGAGAGACACAGAGAGGCAAAAACATAGGCCGAGAGAGAACAGGACTCCAACCCACCTAGGATCACGACCTGACTCAAAGGAAGATGCTGAACCACTGAGCTACCCAGGTGCCCCTATTTTTAGTTATTTTTCTTCATGTCATGCTGTGAATTTAGAGATGAGATTACTCACTAGGCATTTCTAAGAATCTCAGTTTCCATTTTCCACTACTCCCGCTACACAACTGTCTATTGCTGGTAGGGTTTGAGACAATAGGTCTGAATTCTGAATTCTGACTATGTCTGAAGACGTTTAAATTCTATTTGAATGTGTCCATCCTCTGAGGAGGATTTGTAGGGGCTTTCTGTCATCTAGTTTTCTCAAAGGTGGTTTCCATGGGTATTTTTTCCATTCACTATGCAGATTGGTCTGTGATTAGCTGGCTTGATCTGCTGTAACAAAACTCTCTTTAAACAGCAGAACAGAAATCTATTTTCTCACAGTTCTGGAAGCCGGAAGTCTGAGATCAGAGTGTCAGCATGGTCTGATTCTGGCAAGAGCTCTCTTCCTGGCTTTTAGACACTGCTTCTCGCTGTATGCTCACAGGGCAGAAAGAAAAAGAGCAAGCTCTCTGATATTTCTTCTATAAAGGCATCAGTTCCATTATGAAGGCCCTACCCTCATGACCTCATCTAACCCTAATTGCCTCCCAAAGCTCCATCTCCAAATGCCACTACTTTGGGGGCTAGGATTTCAACAAATGAATTTTGAGTGGACACAGTACAGGACTGGCCATCTATTTGATTTTCAGTAAAAATTCAAAAGATACTTAAGAAATTATCACTGAATCATGATCCCAGCCCCTGAAATCTGATAGAATTTTCTGCTGAGTTGTGTGTGGATATAAGAGAAAAAGAAGATCAAGGATAAATCTACCGTGTTCAGTCTGAGCAACAAGAAAGATGGAGTTTCCATTTACTGAGGTGGAAGGAAAACTAGGACTTCAATTTTATGTGTTAGGTTTGAGATGCTTATTAGGCATCCAAGTACAGATGAAGAATAAGCAGGGAGACAATGAGTCTGAAGTTCCAGAAAGATCCAGGCCAGGATACAAATTTTAAAGTAGCCATGCTGTGTTTAGAACCATGAGACTAGAGAATACCAAGTAGGTTAATCCAGAAAGAGGAGGGATGTCCAAGGATCAGACACTGGCCAATCCCATGCTTAACAGTCAGAGAGGTGAGGATAAGTCAGCTAAGACTAAGGAGCCAATCTCACAGCCAATCTCACAGCTGGTGAGATCAGGAGGGAATCAAAAGAGCACGTCTTCCTGGTGCTGAGCAAAGCCAGTGTTTCGCTGAGGAGAGAAGAATAATCCAGCTCCAGGGCTCAGGCAGTGGTCAGAGTCCTGAATATGGGACACTTAAATGGAGTCCCCAGGATGCATTTCTTATTTCTCTTAGACTTTATGTATATGCTCAGATGTCTTTATTCAAGAACTGTTGACATTCTAGACTTTGAGTTAGACATAGGACTACAAAGTAAATAGCTGTGGTCTCTCCTCCTCAGGAGCTCGTTGGTTCATAGTCCAGTGGAGGAACAAGGTAATACATTAATATCCTCCATGGAAGGCTAGACGACCCTGTAGAAGTCAAGGTCTATATAGAGCCAAATGTGGATGAAGGTCAAGGTAGATTCAGTGCCCTCTCAGAAGGAGTGTGATGAAATTGAGGATTTGGGCTGCAGAATGTCCCAGCTCCAACTGTGTGGCTTTGGGCAGGTTACAATCTCTGAGCATCTGCTACTTCATTTGCAAAATGTGCATAATAGCAATAATAATAATTCATGCTACAGGACTGATGTGCTAATGAAATGTTTATCAACTGCCCAGTACAGGGACTTTGCAGGTGCTCAGCAAATGCCAATTTCCTCCTGATGTTTTTGCCCTTGTACGTTTGAGCTCTTTAATCACAAATAGGAGGTAAATGTCTCCGGGTTAGATAGGCAAATTAAGATAACAGAGACTCAATTGCGAGTTAAAGGTCATACCTCTGGAATTAGTTGAAGATTTAGGATTAGGAAAAAGCTTCCACAAAATAACTCACCTATAGCTTCACAAATTCAAGGTCACGAAAGACAAAGACTAAGGAGTAGGTTAAAGGACACTAAGATATAACAACTAAATACCCTGTGTGATTCTGGGTTGGATTCTGGATCCCCACTCCCAAATTTCCTTTTTGCTATAGAGAATAATAGCAAGGCAAATGGAAACATTTTAATCAGTTCTGTTGATGTTGATAATTATACAGTATTATGTAAGAGAACATCCTTGTTATTAGGAAATACACGTTGAAGAATTTAGCGGTAAAAGACAGCACACCTGCAATTTAATTCCACGCGGTTCAAAGAAAGAATGTGTGCGTGTGTGTGCGTGCACTTTTACATACCTGCATGTACCCAAATGCAGAGAAAGAGAATGTTAATGCAAACGTGTAAAATGTTAGCAATTGGGTAATCTCGATGAAGGACAGATGGGAATTCTTTGTATAATAATTGAGACTTTTCTGTAAGACTGAAATCATTTCAAAATAAAAAGGGTTTTAAATAGAAAGCTTCTATTATGAAAGGCAAAGTAAATGACTTTTATGTCATAACGACTCTGGAAATCCTACAGAGGGAAAAAAAATAAAATAAAATCAGCAGCCAGACTTTGGAGTGGAAACATTAAAATGACCCCTGCCAGAGACCTGGCAAGGTTCAGAGAATTCTGGAAGCCCTAATTAGAAGTGATGGGAACTGAACTGGTAGTATCTTGACACAGGTTCATTAGTGCGGCTACGCTCCTTTCTTTAGCACACAGTTCAACACAAGGGCGCCGTTGTATGGTTTCCAAGAGGCCCTGAAGGCACCACATCCTTTGTCAGTAGTTTCTGTTTGAAAGCAAAGAAAAGGTAAAAGCTTAATTGTAGTACCAGAGCAGCAACAATCCACACACATCTGACTCTACCTATAAATGGCTGGTTTGGTATAATGCCTTCCAGAAAATTATATTCCATGATTACAATGCCACTTCTTAGAATGCTTTTATTCACATAAAGTAGAAGTCTCTAAACCTTACCCATGCTATTTTAATTGCAACGTTTCAAAATCTAAATGATTCAGCCCTCCTTAATTTAACATGTGCATTCAAGTCTTTATTGCTGAGAAAGAATCATCACATAGAATATGGAAAATGTATATAGGCACGAAAAGAAAAAGGGGAATTAGTAATCCTAATATACTATATTATGTATAAAATATAATTATGCATATTTATGTATAAATACATTATATAAATGAATGAAATATAAAAGCCCTTGGGAATCAGTTAAAAAGTTTTCAGAATTGGGATCCCTGGGTGGCGCAGCGGTTTGGCGCCTGCCTTTGGCCCAGGGCGCGATCCTGGAGACCCGGGATTCAGAATTGATAAGAATAAGTGAAAAATTCGCACATGAAAACCAGTGGAATGCTTGTACTCCAGGCTCCCACATCACCACCAAAAAAAAAAAAAACTTAAAAAATGTAAAAGACATTCTATTCTAATGAGTTCAAAGGATATGTGTTTAAAACTTTTCATTAAGATAGTAAATTAATAAATCCCATTGAGAAATAATCTTAGACAACAAAATAACTAAGAAAAATCCTAAGGAGAAATGTATAAAATGTATATGAAACTACTTAATGGAAATAAGGGATATAAAATATACATTGTGAATTGCTATATGGAAAAAGATAAGCATAAAGATGCCAGTTTTCTTAAATTAATTTATATGTTTATTAAGTAAAATTCATGTTGGGTGTGGGAGGGTTTTGAGGACCCAACAAAATAATCCTCTATTTAATATTAACATATAAATAGGAAAAGTTATCATGCACACCTGAAACTAATATTATGCTGTATGTTAACTAACTGGAATTTAAATTAAAACTTTAAAAAAAGATATCAAGGGGCACCTGGGTGGCTGAGTTGAGCATCACCTGGGTTGAGTGTCTACCTTTGGCTCAGGTTGTGATCCCAGGGTTCTGGGGTGGAGTCCCATGTCGGGCTCCCCACAGGGAGCCTGCTTCTCCCTCTGCCTATGTCTCTGCCTCTCTGTGTCTCTCATGAATAAATAAATAAATAAATAAATAAATAAATAAATAAATAAAATCTTTAAAAATAAATAAATCTAAATAAGTTCTTTAAAAGAAAGCCAATAAAAAAAAAATAAAAAATAAAAATAAATAAAAGAAAGCCAATAAAAGAAAATTAGCCTTACATTAAAATATATTACAAAGACCTTATAATTAAATTAATATGACTGGCATAAGTAGAAGTTGAGGAAAGAAAATAATATGAAATGGATAACAGTGTTTACAAAGATGTGGTACATTTTATAGACAACATTGTAAACAATGGGAAAGAGATGCTTATTTGATAACTTATAGAAAAAGCATTGTGTATATAGCACAAAAAATTAGCTGGTAAATTCACACCACACTCCAAAATGAACTTCAGTTGTGTTACAGACTCAAAAACCCGTATCACAGAAAATCAGAAAAAAAAAAAAAAAAAGAAAAGAAAATAGAAATAAAAATATGGAAGAACTTCTGAGGCTTAGAGAAAAAAGGTGAAGGAACATTAAAAAAAAAAAAATCTAGGTCTGGAACAAGATGGCAATGTAAGAGTCTCCTGAATTTCCCTCCTCCCATGGACACATTGAATATTACAACTCTACACAGAGCAGTTCTCTCAAGAGCTAGAGACTAGCGGAAACTGAGTTTCATCAGTTTCCTATATATCAGGAAACTAAGAAAATCTCCGCATCAAAGTGAGTAGGAAAGGCCTAGACACACTCTTGCCACAGACCCTACCCCGGGCACAGCGCTGGGGGGTTGTGAGAGAATAACCTCTCCCCCAGCTTCTCCCTGAGGATCCAGAGGCTTAGAGAACACATCTAGACCCCAACTCCTAAGGCGGGCTCCCAAGGATCTGCCCCCAAATCACAAGCTCTGAAAACCTGTGGGGCCTACACTGGGAGTCCTTCAGGGCTACAGCAAACAAAGAAGCAGTTGTTACCCGGCAGATGTGCGCTCACTCGCCTCAGCTCATCCACAGGGCTCAGTGTAGAGGAAGCAGGCAAAAATGCAAATTGTCCAGTCTTTCCCTGGAAGGAATTTAACTGCACACTGTATATGAGCTGCTGCCTCAGCGTCCTGCTTCTAATTAACAGCCATCTAGGTGCCGAATACTGTTTGTCCCAGATCCAAAAGAGCCAGTAGGCATGTCCCCCACCTCCCTCTTGTCTCACATCAACCCTCAAACCAGGTTGACAGTATCTCTCTAGGAGGAGTTTGCCCACACATCTAGTGCTCCAACATTTACAGCCACTAATGGAGGGATGGGCCCTAAGTCATCTACCTCTCATAGCCAACAAGGCTTGCTTGCGTTCACCAGTCCCAAAGGGCTATATGAAACAGAGAAGTGGTTTTAATTTCTTTTAAGATTTTATTTATTCATGAGAGACACAGAGCAAGAGGCAGAGACATAGGCAGAGGGAGAAGCAGGCTCCTTGCAGGGAACCTGATGCAGGACTCGAACCCAGGATTCCGGGATCATGACTTGAGCTAAGCCTCAACCACTGAGCCACCCAGGCGTCCCCAGAGAAGAGGTTTTTAAACAGGTGCAGGAGGATGTCCCATGGCTCTACCCTTGGGCTCAGCTGAGAGGGAGCAAGGGAAAATACCCACTTCCCAGTTTCTCCCTGGAAAGGACTTAACTACATTATATATGTTCCCAGCTGCTGTCTGAGGGGCCAGTTGCTAATCAACCTGCATCTAGTTGATAACCACCATCCTCCCTGTAGATACATTGACAGTCTTGGCACACCCTCAACTTTTGGGAGCCACTAAGGGAAAAAGACAGAGGCTTGCATGATCTCAAAGGCTGGAGAGTAGACCCGGAGCTCAGACCAGGCTGAATGACTTCCCGAAGCCATCTCGGTAGCCAGTGAGGGGCATCCTTAACACTGGTAACATTGTGCATCAGATGCCATGGTACCTTGGGAAGACGTAGATTTAAAAAGTAGGGCCAATATCCATTCCCTGATGTGTCGGAGGAATCCAGGAGGTCCCTGTGTGTGACCCTTGGCTGTACCAGGCACTGACCAGCAGCGAGAGTTTCTGTTTCATCAGAGGAAATGAGGAAGTTGTCAGCCTAAAGACAATAGTCCTTGTGGAAGGGGCTTGCCCTTCCATTTCTACCCTGTAGAATGAAGGCAGGCAAGCGAGTCATATAGTTGATCACATGCAGATTGTTGTCTCCTAATCTGATAAACTCTGCTAGGCCTCGGGTCTATGCCAGAGGAGTGTAAACAGACAAATCTGACTTCCAATGGCTCCAAAATCCAAGCGCAAACAGGGCTGAACTCAGATGCTGGGTGACTCGGTGGCCCAGGGATGCTTCACCTTTCGCTGTGAATCCAAGGGGCAAGGACTAGGGACTGTGCACCCCAGAGGATAACATCTGCTGTTTCTGTGAAGATGCCATGCGAGCCTCACAACTGTAAGGGAAGAGAAATAGGAAAAGAAATCCAAGAAAGAACTTCCTAGGGGCATTTGGAGATTGAATGAGGCACATGGTCACCTGGCCTAGGCATAGAAGGCACAGGTGGTATAGTAACCACATTTTCTAGTAGCTTCTGTATTGATGCTTTGGCATTGGGGCTTTCCTGACCAGGGGAGGCCTGCCCCCATCAGGGCTAGCTCACTCCTAGAGGTAACAGCCCCTACTCACCATGGTGAGTCACCTGCTTTATCAGTCTGTTACACTTCAGGACACTGCGCTCCATCCTAATCACCCCATTACATAAGTAGGGGTAGCCGCTACACCTGGAGTCTGATGAAATTATGCAAACTAGCCAGGGCTAAACCTGCTTAGCCTTCTTACCCAAACTTGCACTTTGTTCCTTCTCACAAGAGCTGCAATAAAGGCTCTTGCCCACAGTTCCCTTGCTTTCTCTGCCCATGACCAACGTGAGTGCTTCCCTGTGTGACCCTGCATGGTGTGATATCCGCCTACCTCTTACCTCTTAGAAACCACTATCTTTTCAATGTCAATTGTCTTCTGATCTGTTGGCCTCACTATACCTGAATAAAAAATAAAATCTATGTTTAAAACAGCAGCTGAAAAAAAAAAAAAACAGCAGCTGATAGGTGGATTGTCAGCCTTGAGGCTAACAAATTTTAAGAGTTATAGTTCAATGTTTCAAAAAGGCCATAGTGTCTACACGGCCCAGCACTTGACAAAGACAAAGTCACAAATGCAGAATTGAATTAATCTCCTCCAAATGCATCCAGAACTTCGTGGGCTTGCTCTGGAAGAATTTGTGTCTTGGACAGGACACCTGGGTAGTAACCCATTATTACCTGGCCAGACCAAATGATTGCCAGCCACACGTGGAATCATAAGTTAAATAAAGTGGTTATTTTCTGTCACTAAATGGGGGAAGGGGAGTCATTATACAATAAAAGCTAACTGAAACACTCCCTGGCATCCCTGAGGTTAGCTGTTCCTCAATCTGGAGGTGATGAGTCCCACCCAGACCTGTGCCCCTTTCCTGCACTAGAGACCTGGGTGAGCATCCTGGAGACCACGGATGAGTGCAGATGGGACCTCTGGCAGCTGGTGGTGCATTTAAGGGTATGCTTGGGTGGCCTCAGGGAAGAGTAGTGTCCAGCCCTAGGCAGCTGCTACATCATCAGGCCACCATGGTGCACCTTGGCCTGAGGATGGTTATGAGTGCTGGCCCATTGAAAAGGGGAGCAGGGATAGTTGACTGATTCACTCTGGCAGGTACTAAGGGTTTGGAAGAAGCCTAATCCTTCAACTTTCCTTCTCGAGGCACGTAGGAAATGCAGTCATCACTGCATTACTATTTAGAGCTTCATTGGGCTGGGATGCTTGAGTGGCTCACTTGGTTAAGCGTCTGCCTTTGACTCAGGTCATGATCCCAGGGTCCTGTAATTGAGCTCCACATCAGGCTCCCTGCTCAGTGGGGAGCTTGCTTCTCCCCCTGCTTGTGTGCATTCTCTCTCTTTCTTAGTCAAATGAATAAATAAAGCCTTAAAAAAAAAAAAGCTTCATTGGGGGTGCCAGGGTGGCTCAGTTGGTTAGGTTTCTGACCTGATTTCTGCTCAGGTTGTGATCTTAGGATCGTGAGATCGAGCCCTTTCAGGCTTCGTGCTCAGCTCAGCGTGGACCTGCTTGAGATCCTCTCTCTCCCTCTGCCCCTTCCCCAGCTTGCATGTGTGCTCTCTCTACTGAATAAAAAAATAAAATCTAAAAAGAAAAAATAAATAAAGCTTCATTGGAGATCACAACCTATACACGGGACCAAAATGAGGCTTCTTACCACTTCCCCCTGAATTTAACTTACCCAGTAGATGCTGGGCAGGGCAGTCTTCACTGCACAGGGGGATGCTCTGCTCAGGTTCACTGATCACAGGGAGATGACATACACACAGCTGAGGCCAAGGCTTGGGCTGGAGCCTGGGGTTATACATCCCTCTGTGAACCACCCTAACAACCCACAAACATAAGGGGAATGGGCAAGTGAATAAAGACATCCCAAATATCTAACCCTCTCTTGGGGGAGAGACTGGAGTGAAGGCAGAAAACATGGAGTATGAGATGTAGAGTGGCTGGTGGCCTAGAGTAATTCTTACACAGGAGGCCTCTAGCACAGTCTGCAACCTGGGCATTGGGGAAAAAAGTGATAACAGTAGTAGTTTATACTGGCCTCCATGCCCAACTTAGGCAAATACTGCCAGCTTTTACATATGGAATAGCTCACAGTCAGGAAAATCAGTCTTGGCACCCTGTCTTGCAGATGAGGCATGCCCCAATCAGAACACCATCCAGTGAAGAACAATCCCCCCCCCGGAGCTGGGACACTTATCCAGGACTCCTTGGCTGTAGTCGCTGGCTCACACTGCAGGCTGTCTTCCCTACAGTCCCCGACTCCATTTCTGAGCTACTATACTACTCTTACCCTTGTTACTCTTGCACTCTTTGATTCTGCCTGTGTACATTGGCTTGTCTCTACCTCACTGTCCCCACTTTGGACCACATTAAACAGGATTCCTGTCCTGTCTGGAGCCTTGACACACCTCCCACATTGGCCAATCCTGGCCGCCAAGGCCAGGTCCTAGTCAGGTCATCCTGCCCTCCCAAAGGGCAAGGACCCAGACAACTAGGATGGCCACACACAGCAACACAGAAACATGTTTTTGACCCAGTTAACTATAAGCAGAACACAAATTACATTTGCAAATACATGACAATAATACACTAAGGGGAAATGACAGAATTTTTAATTCAATGTTTTTCTATTATCATTGTTGCATTATTATTGTTCTAAATTCTATTCTTAAAAAAATAAAATAAACTCTATTCTTAGTTCAGACTTTGTTTTATGTGGCTTTCACTCTCAACATCAAGGCCAATCATTATTGTTAATTATACCAAAAGATTTGTATATATTATCTATTAGGTCCCTTGTCTCTAGATGAAGAGTAGGGAAGAGGAACCATGCCATTTAGATCCTTCCAACTAGAGAAGAAAAAAATACAAATGTTCATCTTTATTTCAATTTATTTTATAAAATTGAAAGAGAAACAGAAAAAAATTGTTAACTTTTGGCAAAGTAAAATTGGCATTCTAACTTCACAAGTTGAAAACTTTTATTATCTTATTTAACTTTATAAAAAATGGATGAATTTGATTTGTTTTAGATTATCAAAGAATATAAAAGAAAAGAAAGCATCATTCTGGGTTAAAAACGGGAAGAACACTTTTACAGGATATGAAGTCTTTAGAGTATGAGCAGAAATTTTCATGACTAAGGGGGTATATGATTTGCCCAAGATTATAAGAGTGACCAAAATGGAACTGGACCCTTGGCCTCTGACACCAGTACTCTTTCCATTCTCATCCAGCTGGGAAACTGGTTGGAAGATACAACAGATGACCCAGAGAAGAAGAAATTGTGTGTGTGTGTGTGTGTGTTTTTAAGATTTTATTTATTTGAGAGGGAGAGACAGAGCACAAGGAGGGGGAGGGGCAGAGGAAGAAGCAGACTCACCGTTGAGCAGGGAGCCTGACTCAGGGCTTGATCCCAGGACCCCAGGATCATGACCCTGAGCTGAAGGTGGACACTTAACCATCTGAGCCACCCAAAAACTGGGTGCCCCAGAAATTGTGATTTTTAATTTGTCTTCAGATCAATGTAGTCCAGGGATAGTGTCACTGACTGAAAAATATTGTTTAAGTCTCATTAATGGAAATATGGAATCTACCCATTGCCCATCATGACAATCAAAGTACTCTCCCATTCTGAGAGTCTCTACTTCTCTCAAACTTTTGAGCTTCTCCCTGAAAATTTTCCAGGATGAATTAACTTGAATGCGGAACTGCACAAAAGTTATTAAAGTGGTATTATAAGTTTCTAAAGACAATCTATATGATGAAACAGACTGCCTCTAAATTAGGTTTATGAGAAATTATAATAAATGTCGGAGAATTGGAAGCCTAAAAATATGCTAAATTTATCCAAAAAGGAACAAGTCCAGTAGAAAAATTAATGATCAAGACTTTTCCTTAAATCTGAAAGGGAAATTAAGACAAGATTTAGAGTACATTATATTAAGAAACTTTCCTCTATAGGGAAAAAATCCAACATCAATGTTTGTTTAAAATGCTTCTCCTACATGGATCTTGCTTATGGTTGACGTTCAAGGAACACTTCTTGATTGATTTGGTGCCTTCAGGGTAGGTCTCCCCAGAAGCATCTCTATTATATGAAGCTCTGGTAGTTTAGCCATCAGGAAGACAAGACAAAACAAAAGCTCCTCTAGCCTAAAAGTTCCTAGGTTAAGATCGAAGGGGAATAGGGCTTGGAAATTTTGTATGTAAACCACAAATTTATGTACATGAAACTACCTAGCCATTAAAAGATAAAAATTGTTCCTTTTCTTCTTATCATGTCTTTCGGGGCCTTCTCATAGATCAGAATATAAAATATCTATTATTAGGCATAAATCTATGTTGACACAACCGTTAGTTTTTCTGAGATATTCCTGACATATACAACATAACGATTCAAGAAACTATTGGTATTTCAATCAATATGATAAGTGTGCTATGAAACATTCTTAAGATTTCTGGAAACCTAAAATCTACTAAGTGGTCGAATGTAAACACGAGGTTAAACCTTAGGCTAGGTGGTTCTTGTCTGACATCTAGTGTTTGTGATTCATTACTGCAAAATGCCTCAGTTAATTTTAAACTACTGTGAGAATGAAGATGCTATATGGAATAAAAACTGATTTCATTTTAGAAAGAAATTTGTTAAGTGGGGTAAAATTACAAGATAAATAATAACAAAGCTTCTGTGTCTAAGGAGCAAAAGACTGTTTTCTCTTAATTCTTCCCATATGAAAAAAGTGCTGTATTTTCTTGCTAGTCTGATAGGGCAGAAAGACACAGCATGTATGAGGGCTGTTCATTACTGCAGAGAAGGCAGGGGACCTGAGAGGAGGGGCACCGGGTGCCATGTGCTGACTGGGCTTGAACACTTTGGCGGGAGTTATCACTGTACTTTGAGAAACCACAGGACCATCCTAACTCCAGAAACTCAGCCTGACGAGGTACAAGGATTTGCACACTCCGCAGTGTGGAAATGAGACCACTAACATCCATTCGTGGAACATCTTGTGTCAGGCCACGAGTTACATAAATCTGTGGGCACTCAAAAACATCTGGCTGTAGAAATGAGTGACAGCCTGTGCTTTGGAGTCCAACATTCCCACTCCATTTAAAATGTTTCATGGGGGTAAAAGGATGAGAAATATGGGGGGGGGGGGGTAATGACTTTGGTAGTTCCCCAAAAACCCTTATACGCTGCATCAGCTGTAGGCTGGGGAAGGATCCTCATTAGCTGTCTCTTACGCACAGAAAGAAAGCCCCATTTACTCAATCCTTCCTCCTTTTGTCCTTTCTTCCTTTTTCTTCTCCCCACCCACACATCGACTTGCTCACACTTTGTCTTTTGGACTCTGCTCCTGTCCTGCCAACAGAGAAGTCTCGAGCCTCAGTGTGGCCCGCTGACGGATAGCATCAGCATCACCTGGGAGCTGGTCAGAAGATACTCAGGCCTAACCCCAGACCTGCCGAATCAGAATCTGCATTTTAGTAAGGTGCCCAGGTGATTCCCATGCACGTAAGCTCGAAAAGCACTGCTTTCAACCGGAAGCAGTAGCAAATAAATTTCAGCTGACACATCAGCTCTCACACTAGAGATAGATGATTGGAGTCATGAACTGGCTTGATGAGGGTCCTGGGACCGTGAGGGGTGTCTTCCATGAGCATGGTGTGGAGTGTGGCATCTATACTTCAGATTCTAATGCTTCCTCAGTTTCTCTCTTTATCAGAAGCTGTCACTGGGCCCCTTGTGAGTCAGGAAGCATCACCCCTAGACACAGGCAAGCAGAGGTCCTGCTCCAGGCCTTGCCCAGCCAGGCTGCCTCTCTGGAGTACCTTCCTCAAAGCCATCCAAGCCCCTTTCTAGTGCCTGGGACTGGTCAGGGCAAAGTGCTGTCTGGGTTGGGTACCCTGCACCTGGACCTGGTTTTGTGTGGGTCCTGGTCACAGAAAGCACATCCCCCCAACATTTCCTATGTGCCTCCACAGTGGTGGGGAGCCAGCCTTGGCAGAGCCATGTGGGTAGGGCACTCTGAGCCTAGGCAGACTTGCATGGGCCCTTGGGCCCGCTTCTGCCCTTCAACGTACTATCCAACACTACTCCATTTGTGCCTTACCAAGATGCCCAAGCAGCTTTTGGAATTGTCCTGGGTCCTGTGGTCAGACTCCAGGTCCAGGAGGGCCACCCAGAAGGCACAGGATTTCTTTCACAGGATTGCATGAGATTGGTTGGCCAGGATGGTGCTGACACACTGCTTTTAAGTGACTTTCATGAGGGGCACAGGGCAAGTTCAAGGATGTGGGCTATTGGGGTCTACCTGCTGATGCCTGGGCTTGAGCTGCAAGTGTGGGCCTGTGTGTATTGACCTTTACACATCCAACTTCCAACTACAGTGTCGTCTCCGGTTTATAGAATGCAAAGGTAGTGGGGTGGCAACCCCCATCTTTTAGCCTTCATGTCTCCAGTCACTGGCACCCAAGGTGGTCACTCTAGTCTTTCCAGGGGCTGCACATGATAGTTGGGCAGTCACTCTACTCCTTCCGGGCAGCTATCTCCTCCTGTGGTTTTCCTGAATGTTGGCTCAGTAACCTCAACAGGCACCTCTACTCCATCTTCTCTTCCCTCCATTGATGTCCTGTAGCAACATCAAGCTGCCCCGGTCAGTCTTAAGCTAGACAAGAAAGGGACATTTGTTGTCTGGATGGGACTGCTCTTCTCACTTGCCCTTGGGGCTCTTGCCAAGCCTTCTGGCAGGCGGTGCCATATGAAAAGTAAGGCTGTTGTCAGCTTTGAAAATGATTCCATTCTTGGAATAATGTGAGTCTAGCATAGAAGACTTCAAAAAAATACATGGCTGGAAAAATGGAAAACTTAGAGTAAAAAGGAAATGATGACTTCCATTTTCTTGTGTTTGTGGTCATTATCAATGAAGCACAGTGAGAATCTTTGGGAGCAATTAGAAGTTGGTATTCATGGCAGAAGGATGGATGCTATGGCATCATGAGCAAGGATAAAGTCAGGATGGAGGGTTATTAGGGAACTTCAGAGGTGAAATTCAGATTTTAACGCAAATGGGTTAGGAAGAGCCCTGGCAGTCTAACAGCATTGCTAACCTTTTTCTAGCGGTAAGAAGGTGGTGAAGTTAGTTAGCAATGACACACCGGACAAGACTTAGCAGAACTTTTTGGTCGTAGATAGAAACTAAGTCTGCCACTCTTGTTAAAGGCCCGTGATTAACTGACTAGACGTGTTACAATTTCTATGTTCTCTTTGGACTTCTTGCCAAGCTCATGGCTTTATTATCTTCAGATTATCCTCTAAAAGATCTTATTCATAAGAGACCCAGAGAGAGGTAGAGACACAGGCAGAGGGAGAAGCAGGCTCCCTGCAGGGGGAGCCTGATGCAGGACTCGATCCCAGGATCCCAGGATCCCAACCTGAGCCAAAGGCAGATGCTCAACCACTGAGCCCCCCAGGTGCCCCTATTGTTATCTTTCTGTACATAAAATCATTGCTCATCTCCTACACACTTTGCCCAGTCAGTTTCCTGGGTTTCTGCTTCTCTAGCAGGAGCTCTGAAGGACGCAGAACGGATGCACAAACATTTGTCTGTCAAGAACAGCTCAAACTATCTGCTCTTCTGCTTTGTTGTCCTCGAGGAATTCCTAAATGTCAGAGTTGGTGAGGGCGCGTGGGATGATGAGGGATGGGAGTGGGAAGACAGATTGAGAAATGTATTAAAATGTATGCAAATAAATGTACGGCAGCTTTCAAATGATTTTCCACGGAAAGAAGTTTACTCCCCAATGGTCAAAAGAATTTATGGAGGGCTTACTGTGTTAGACACCGTGAAGGATAAAAAGTTCAAGACCGGGATCCCTGGGTGGTGCAGCGGTTTGGTGCCTGCCTTTGGCCCAGGGCGCGATCCTGGAGACCCGGGATCGAATCCCATGTCAGGCTCCTGGTGCATGGAGCCTGCTTCTCCCTCTGCCTGTGTCTCTGCCTCTCTCTCTCTCTGTGTAACTATCATAAATAAATATAAATTAAAAAAAAAACTGTTGTTTTAAAAAAAAAGTTCAAGATATGCTTTGCTTTCAGGTATGCAGTTTAACTATGAAGCTGAAAAGGCAGAAAAGGATATGTAGGTGTATGCACACACTCTTACACACTCTTCTGTACACATTCACACACCCTCATACTCTCATATACACATACTCAAACACCCTCATTCTCACACTTACACTCACATACACACCTTTACGCACTCATGTAGACATTCTCACTTGTACGCTCTCACACATACACACCTTCTCTCATGTACACATCCTCACACACTTACATGCTCTCATATACACCTCACACATATTCAAATTCTCACACACACTTACACCCTCATGTACACGTACTCATATACATACACACCCTCACACTCATGTACATATATGCACCTTCACATATACAAATTTTCTCACACACACTCTTACACACTCTCTCACATACACATACTCACATACTTTCTCTCACACACACACATAACCCCAATACTCCTAAGACTCAAAGAAAGACTCACAGTGAACTAGAGGTAGGATATAAAAAGGGTCTTTGGTAAGGATGGGGTTGATGGGTAGGGGGAGGTGTTTATTTCCACAATCAATAAGAAAAAAAATATTTATTTTCAATCCTTTTGTTTTGTTCTAATCTTCAGATAAAAGCTTTTCCATGAAATACACTGGGATTATTTATCTCACTGATTATCAAAGGCGATATAAATTGTCAAATACACTGAATGAAGAATCAGAGCTAGTAATATCATAGAAAAGGGATCTTTTCTGTGTGGCTTTCCATTATTGCCATGAGTAGCAAGTTATTGCAACAGTTTAATCATGGAATGATTCAAAAATTCTCTGTTAACACATCTCTGTCAATCAAATATATAACTTTGCTGAAATGAAGAAATATTTCCTGTATAAACTGGACGGAACTGATAAATCAGTGCTTCATTCTCTTCAACGACAGATTCGAAATGATGACTGTTTTTCCGAGCTGCAAGAAAAAGACAGTTAAATTTTAAAAAGATTGGATAAAATTTTCAAAAGGCTACCCTCTAACATTTCTTCCTATAATCAGCAGTATCAAGCAGGAAAATATCACCAAAAAAAATACCATCAAAAAAAGAGAAATGTCTTCTAAGATTTCTCCCAGATAAAGCAGCACCTAACTTATTTATTGCCTCTGCTGAAAGAGCATCTGCATCAGCCCTGCACCAGATCCAGTGTGGGGCTCACTCTCCCGCTGATCTAAACACTCGCAAAGGGCCTACTATTTGCAAGATTTGATGCAGGACCCAGGGATGGAAATAGAAAGGGGCAAGGATCTAGCACTCAAGAACCCTAGCCTAGGGATGCTTGGGTGGCTGAGCAGTTGCCTTTGGCCCAAGGTGTGATCCTGGAGTCCTGGGATCAAGTCCCACATCAGGCTTTCTGCATGGAGCCTGCTCCTCCCTCTGTCTGTCTCTGCCTCTCTGTGTCTCTCTCTTGAATTAAAAAAAAAAAAAAAAAAAAAAAAAAGAACCTTGCCTAGTAGCCACACAGAATCATACACTGTGTTGTTCTCATCGTCTGTGTTCATGGAGATGCTCCCAGAGTCAAGGAAATGGAGAAACTGGCAAAGCTGAGGCAGAGAAGTGGGAGATAAGACAGAAATGTAACAGACGAGGAGGCACAAGTCGGCTGACGTCAGAGTGTAAAGCAGTGAGGGCTCAGACTTTATCCTCAAGTGGAAATAAATACAGGCTTTGTGGCAGTTTTAGGAAGAAGAATGTTGGGAAATAGAGATAAAGAGAATAGCCCTGCCATGTGATAGTACTGCAACCAACTCCACCTATTTGCTGTTCTCATTTATCCCCGTACACATGACACAAAAATGTTACTTGGGATTAATACTGCACCTGGGAAGATTTTGTTTTCAATTTGGGGTTTTGGTCATGAAACTACCCATTCAACTGAATGTAATTCTTAACCAGAGTAAATTCACGAGGAAGCGCTTTACTAATAATGTATGAGCAGGAGGGTTGACAAAAGCTTAAGGCAAGCTTAGGGAAAGGGGGCAAACCCAGCCAGCCAAAGTTCATGCCTCACCAGACTGATGATGCCCTGTCCCTTGCAATTGTGTTTGTAGCTCTGTCTCATACTTGTATCACTCAACTAAAACTTAAGCATCTAGGGACACCTAGGTGGCTCAGTCAGTTGAGTGGCCAACTCTTGATCAGCTCATATCATGGTCTTGGGGTCCTGGAATAGAGCCCCACATTGAGTTCCATGTTCAGTGGAGAGCTTGCCCGAGGACTCTCTCTCTCTTGGCTTCTCCCCTCACCTGCATGCACTCACTCACGAATAAATAAGTTAAAAAAAAAAAACAAAAAACAAAAAACAAAAAAAAACAAAAGGGGTACCTGGGTGGTTCAGTCAGTTGAGCGTCTTTGTCTCAGGTCATGATCTCAAGGTCCTGGGATTGAGCCCACACTGAGCTCCCTGCTTAGCGGGGAACCTGCTTCTCCCTTCCCCACCCCACTCGTGCTTTCTCTCTCTCTCTCTCTCTCTAATAAATAAATGAAATCTAGGAAGAAAGAATGAAACAAAGAGAAGAAAGAGAAAGAAAGAAAGAGAGAGAGAGAAAGAGAGAACGAAAGAACAAAAGAAAGAAAAGAACTCAGCAATCTATGCTATTGTTTGAGAATTTAGCGTACTTCAGAGCATACAATACTGTTAACTGAAATAACTATCCTGGTTTTATTTGAATGCCTAATATCTGAATTTCAGGGCTTTCACATAATTTAATTTTTTGTTAAAGTTAAACCTACAGAACATCTATAGAGCAAAAGAGTATACAAAGTTCAGATCAGGACAATTTCCTCCAAAACTACATATACTAGACTAATAAAATTATATACCCACATATTACCTTCAGCAACAAAGAACTCAGCTAAGTAGAATGCAGCCTTCACAGCATTAGGTGCATGGGAAATGCCTTTTAATTGCCCCCACTCATAAGGTGCTTTCTCTGGATGCCACTGGACACCATATACTGGATACTTGTACCCTGCATGAAGAACACAAATGAGTAAGTATTAAGAATGGTCTAAGGGGAACCTGGTTGGCTCAGCTGGTTAAGCGTCTGACTCTTGATTGAGGCTCTGGTCATGATCTCAGGGTTGTGAGATCAAGCCCCATATCACCGGGTTCCCTGCTCAGTGCAGAGTCTGCTTGTCCTTCTGCTTCAGCTCCTTCAGCACATTGCATGTGCTCTCTCCCTCTCTCAAATAAAATAAATGAAAAAAAAAAAAAAAGAATGATCTAAAATGTAATTTACAATAAAATTATGTTTTATAGCCTATGTAAAACATTATTTTATAACTCACAATGTCAAAGTAAAATTGTGCTTATTCTCCCAGAGACAAAATTTGTCCCATGTGATTAGTGACCCACGTTTCCTCCACCAAGGGTCTGTTTCCCTCCTATAATGATGTATTCATAGGAGAACAAACTATGCCATGCATTTTTGGGGTCCTTTTATGCCAGCCAACTTGTCTCAGCCTAAACTATGTCCCTTTGTGGGATGGTTCCTAAAGTCATGACTGGTGTTTCAGAGGCTGCCTGGGAAGTGGCTCTGTGGACAGTTAGGAGGCTACTGAGGAATTGGCAGGATAGGAAAGTAGTTACTATAGAACAAGGCTAAACTGGATGGATGGGAGGTAACATTTTCATGCATCTGGGGAGCAGAAAAGTGGCACAAATTTTTTAGATGCAGAGAAGGAGGGCAGTAAGTCAAGGACAACATCTACGTTTCTCACTTAGGCTGATGTGGCAAATGGCAGTGCTACTGCTGGACCAAAACACAGAGGCAGGAAACAGACTTAAAGAGAAGATGATCAGCTCACTTCCGGCTGGGCTGACCAACCTTCCCCAGAATTCCCCAGATATTGTTTGTAAACCCTCCGACCTTTGGCCTCCCCCAAGAGCAAGCCAGTAATAAGGCCAATCTTCAGGTAACATGAACTACACCCACCTTCTTCCAGTTTACTCCCCTCCAGCACCCTGGCCTCTCAGGTAGCACTGACCGGCCTCCCTGACTCAAAGATGTCTATTGTTTCTGTAAGCTCTCATTCATGGTACTTGATTTTTTGGCTAGGAAGTGCTCATTTTTCCTTAAAGCCTCATAATGTGGAACTCCCTTAAAGTCTGGGAAAAATGAAGTTTTCTCCAGAGAGAGAATTATTAATATTCACTTTTTCCATGCATGTTGGGACACTACCAGACTGAGACAACTCTAAACAAAAATTTCGACTTGAGATTTATTGAACTTCCCAGTTTAATGCAGGCCACATGTGACCAGCCTGTCATTATGAATGCTCAAGGCTTATTTACCACCACCCCCTCTCCCTTAAGGGTCAAAGTACAAGATGGCAATTCTCACAGTTATGTAGGTAGGATTTGTTGGGGGTCCTGCTGCATGGGGTACTTTGACTGTGGGGGTTCATCTTTCATCCTCCTGATTCAGTAATAATAATGCTGGTTTAAATACTCCACTTAGTAATATAATACCATATAATCTAGTAATTCCACTGCTGGGTATTTACACGAAGAAAACGGAAACACTAATTTAAAAAGATGTATGCACCCCTATGCTTACTGCATCATTTGCAAGAGCCAAGATATGGAAGCAACCTAAGTGTCCAGCAATAGATGAATGTATATAAAGATGTGGCATATACATAAAATGGAATATTACTCTGTCATAAAAAAAGAATGAAATCCTGCCATTTGGGACAACAAGGGTGGAGCAACAGGGTATTACACTAAGTATAACAAGTGACAGAAAGACAAATACTATACGATCTTGCTTATATGTAGAATCTAAAAAGCAAGACAAACAAAAAATAGAAACAGACTCACAAATACAGAAAACAAACTGGTGGTTGCCAGAGGGAAAGGGCATGAGGAGATGGGCAAAATAAGGGAAGGGTATTAAAAGCTACAACTCCCAGCTATAAAATAAATAAGTTACAGGGGTAAAAAGTACAGCACAGGGAATACGTCAATAATACTGTAATAACTCTACGGTGATAGAAGAGTACACTTATTGTGGTGAGCACTGCATAATAATGGAATTGTTGAATCACTATGTTGTACACCAAAAACTACTATAACATGGTTTGTCAACTATACTTTATTAAAAAAAAAACTACTCCACTTAACTACCAGAGGTTTTGGTCTGAGTATTCTGTCACTTCATCAATGTACAGGTATCCCTCTGCTTTCCAAAACTCCACATTATGCCACTTCCCTGTTATGAAAGACTTACCCTAGTATAGTCACAGCTTTATTTCACAAAAGTGAAAATCCTCTTCAGATTTCTCTGTTAGAGGAAACAGGTCCTCGTGCAGGTCTTTCATAAAACCAAAGTGGCTTAACTTGAACTCTTGGAAAGTGGAGAGATACTCTGTTTTGTGCCACTGTGGCTTAGGAGTTTCATAGAAAGGCTCTACTTTTGGATAGTGGGGTAAATTTGTGTTTAGGAAGACGTTTGTCTGAACATGAGTCATATTTTTTGTTGTTGTTGGGAGGAGAATCCATCACAGTACTCATTCTACAACACTGCTAGAAACAGAAGTCATTTTCTCCATGTATTTCTTTATCTAATCCCCCCTTATTCTTTACTTTCCTTCTCCATCACTCCATCTATCAGATGACCCAGGTAAATCACAACTGATTTGGAACATAGACAAAAACACACCTCCTATCCCCCAAAATGCCTTAGCTTCTATCCCCACACCCCAGAGTAACATGATTTTATTCGTAAGCATCAAATCAAAATTAATATAAGTGAAATAAAGTGTCCATGTGCCATGATAGATACCTTCCATTGTTGAAATAAACTCAGTCTTGCCATCTGTATTTGTAGTTAATACATTGAAAAACTCCTTTAAGTTTTCATTCTTTGTAAAATTCTAGAGTATAAAAATAAAACAAAATAATTACTTCTGTAGTTAATCTACCTGCATTAATTTCATTGTTAATTAATGTAATACCGTCACAGAGAGGCTCCACTTGTGGAAGTTTGCAGTCAGAGGTTCCACTGATAATGACTTCAACAAGTCAGGAGGAAAATTCTGGAACATTCTGCTCTGCGATGCATCTGAAATAATTTAAGCACAAGAGAAATAATTTAAACACAGAAAAAATAAAATCCACTGAACTCACTGATGTATGGCCAAAAAGGGCCATAATTAAGACATAAGATAACCAAATGATAAGCAAAACATATCATTTCCACACATGTATTCATGTATTCATGAGTCTAACATATAAATTCAAATAAGTTCCATATTAAGTACTTCTAGAATTTTAACATGAATAACTAAAATCCTTCTGGCAGATAATTATCAGCCTAGCCATAGAAGAAACAGAAAATTTTAACTTGTGTTTTCTTGAAAACAGGTACAATTTACCGCATGAATATACTATGTACTTTTGTTTTCTCAGGAAATGATCCAGAACATGCAACACATTTTCGAAAGTATCTGGAATTTAAAAAGTTTTAAAATACCAACAATGTAGGAAAGAACATTAAACAGGCCAAGAGATCCCTACTCAGTAAATAGATCAAAAAGAGCAATTTACCTCAACACCAGCTTTCCCTAAAAGAAGTCTCTCATTCAGCATGCTGATGGCTTCCATGAGAATCCTACACCTCAGATAAAAATCCTGACGTAAGGTACTTGGGTGAATTTTATTTCTTTTTTTATACACACTGGTGTTTCACCACATATATCCAAAATAGTCTGACCTAATACATGTACTTCGCACAGAGGTCTTGCAATAATTAAGAAAGATAATGTGAGAAAGAACTTTGGAAAGTATATAAAGCATTCTGTAGGTTCTATGTATAACAACTATTGCTTTCCATCCAAAATCCTTATGAGAACAGAAAGAGCTGACAGCACTCAACTCTGAGGATTCAGAGATAGGTAACCTACAAGAATCATTACCTAGTTACACAGAGGGATATAACAAAGAATTTTCCTGGTCTTTGCCCTGAGTTCCTGATAGGGAGCTTCTAAAACTCTCAGAATTTCCTAAGCAACAGGAGTGTTTTCATCATGCTAATGAGGTGACTTCTGGTGGGCCCCTAGATCACTGATCCTCAGAGAAATCAACCACAGGATTAGAATAGGTTAGGACTTTGAGCCAGCCTGATTTCCAGGGATGGAAAGGGGAATAAAGATTGAGTTGAGTCACCCAGCCGATGATTAAATCTAGCTTGCCTTTGCAATGAAACCCCAGTAACAAATTCTAGACAATAAAGCTCATGGGAGTTTTCCAGTTGGTGAACATATTGACGTGCCAGCAGAATGGTGTGCTCTGACTCAACAGGGAGAGGACATGGAAGCTCTGCATTCCCTGCGGGACCTCATCCTATGTGTATCCTTCACAATAAAATTGTTAGTGCAAACACAGCACTTTTCTGAGTTCTGTGAGTCATTCTGGTGAATTATAAAATCTCAGGAAGGGTCATGGGAATCCTTAAAATTGTGGCCACTTGGTCAGAAGTGTGGGTGGCCTGGGGATATGACCTGTGGATGGTATCTGAATTAAGGGCAGTCTAATTGGTGAGATAATCTATAACTATGGAGCCTGTGCTAACTTGAGGTGATTACACCAGAATCGAATTGCAGCACACCATAGCTAGGGTTAGAACAGAGTGCACAGTCAAGAGAAAAATGCTGTACTGTAACCATGGCTAACATTTATGAATTGTATTTAAAGCACTTAGCACATTAGCTAAAAAGGAGTATCTTATTTAATCTTCACAAACAATTCTAAAAGGAAAAGCCTTTAAAACCAGGAAATTAAAGTCAAGAGAGGTTAAATTTTTCTCCAACGCAAAAGGGACAAAGCTAGGACTAAAGCTCTGGTCCAATATTAGAGGTCTTAATCATGCATGGTCCTGATATCCCTATAGGCAATGAACTGTCAAAACTCAAAACTCCTAAGCTGTCATCACAGCTCAGAAGAAAAGTGATCATTCATATCGGCAGCTTGTGCAAATAATTTAAAAATTAGTAAACATTAGGAGTATTTCTGACTTGAATATTTGCTCCTCACTAATCCAGCCCAAGTAATATTTTTAAAATGGTCGAAAAGAGGGGTACCTGGGTGGCTCAGTGGTTGAGTGGCTGTCTTTGGCTCAGGTTGTGATCCCGGGATCCTGGGATTGAGTCAGCATCAGGCTCCCGAAAAGGAGCCTGCTTCTCCCTCTGCCTATGTCTCTGCCTGTTTCTCTGTGTCTCTCATAAATAAATAAAATCTTTTTTTAAAAAAATGTTTGAAAAGAGAATTCTCACCTTTAGTGAAGTTCAGTGGCATTGTAATTCCATCAGTATGTGTAAGAGTTAATAAGCACTGTCCACTAATCAGGTATGAAAGCTCTTCGAATCCAAGGCAAGTGCCCCACACAGGAAAATAGTCTCCATCATCAAAACTCTTTGCAGAGTAAAAGAGAAAAGGTTATTCAAACTTTTTAAAACAAAAATTATACAATTGATTTGTCATTTTAAGGCAGGCACCTGAATCATGCATGGGTTTCTAAAGAATTTTCCAGGATCCACTAAGTAGGCTAGCACTTAACCTTTCCTCAGATCAAGCTCCTGTATAATAATTCAGTTTTAGTCAATCAAATTCTCCAAATCTCAGCTGTGCTGGGAAAGAAACTGCCAGGCAACTACCAAGCAATACAAGTGACAATTAGGAACTGCAAATATTAAAGATAATGCTAGACAGATGTCTATTTATACATCTTCTACAAATCTTGTTGCTCTGAATGATGGCCCGGTTTGAACACACTCTGAAGTTCTTCCTTCATTATCTCAGGATTTATAGGAAAGCTGGATTATTCGCTGGATTTCTAGTAATAGCTGGATCATACCACCTTCAGCTAATCAAATTTAAATCAGAGGGAATCCATGATCTGGAAAGAAAGGAACAGTCAGGAAAGAAACAGCTGTGGCTAAATAAGTTTGAGGTTGCTGAGCTTTTTTTGTTTTTTGTTTTTTTTTGTATCTTCAAGTAGGTAATTACATTTCAAAAAGTAGACTTTTGGGTCTTAGGGGTTCGGTGGCTCCTTTTTGTCTTTTTTTAATTGAGCAAGCTAGTTACACGAATTCTTCTATGCAAAAGGCAAAATGACTATTTTATAATATTCAAATATATATTTCCAATGCATTTTAAATCATTCACATTATAAAATTTCCACTTTGCTCACTTTTTCAAAAAATAATATCCACTGAGCATGTACTAAGTACATGGTACTGTATAATATGAAATGAGGAACACCTCAAAGGGTGTTAGGACCATGAAATCTGCTGAGACATGAATAACCAGCGTCAAGATATTCTGTCTTCTGAAATAGAGGCTCCTGAAGATCATGAACCCTGTCATATAACTGAGCAGGAGCTAAATAAATGTTTGAATTATTCTACAACAAAATACTCTGTTAAGAGGGAAGCAGGATGCCATTCCTGTTGGAGTTGGGAAATAAATCTGGGCAGAAGGGAAGGAGGACCTTTTCCTGGAAAGATGGACAAGTTGTGAATTAGGGATGGAATGGAAAGAAACAGACTAAACCAGTTTAAAAGTAGGAGGACAGAGAATACATGCTAGAAATACCAAACCAGCTTCAATTATGTGCATAAGGAAAAGCTAGGAAAGTGGGCCGGGGACACACACTCTACGTCTTGATCCCAAGACTATGAAAGGCTACAGATTATTTAGCCTAGAATTAAAAGTTTCTAAACAAGTATCTCATAGGCTAAAAGCAGTTCTTCAGGGAAATATTTAAGGGCAGGGGCAGATACGAGGGCAATCAAGATTATAGTTCAGGAGAGAAACAGTAAGGATCTGAGGTAAAGTGCAGAGGCAGGCTCAATGTGAGACACTGCAAAAGGATTCAAGAGGCTCTGCCGGCTATCTGAATGTGGAGTCCAGAGTAACTGTGAGGACAAGTCAAATAGGATAGAAGAAGTCAGGACGAAGAGCGGTTTCAAGAGGAGATGAGAACTAGTAACATATGAACAATGCTTGGTACATGCACAAAAAAAACAGCTTACTTAGCATGAGGACCTGTTTCATACCAATGAGCACTAGTGCAGACGGCCAGTCTGCCAGGCCCTGGTTCCCTCGGAAGCCCAGAATTAAATGGAAAACACAGGAAACAGGTGAGTGCCACCAAGGGCTGCTAAACAGCGGGAAGTTCAAAAGTTAAAGGGGGATGAAGCTGCGGTCATTGTGAGGGAAGTATTACCACATTGCTTAAGAAAGAACTGTCCTAAACATGAGAGACACCTAACTCTGGGAAATGAACAAGTGGTAGTGGAAAGGGAAGTAAGCGAGGGATTGGGGTGACTGGGTGATGGGCACTAAGTGGGGCACTTGGCGGGATGAACACTGGGTGTAATGCTAAATGTTGGCAAATTGAACTCCAATAAAAAAAAAATTTTTTTTAAAAAGAAAGAAAGAAAGAAAGAAAGAAAGAAAGAAAGAAAGAAAGAAAGAACTGTCCTCATGCAAAATTAACAAAACCCACCTGGAATAAGATGCAACTGATATTTACCTGTTTGGCAAAGTTGTAAAATGCTTTGGCAGCGAGAGCATAACCTGACTTCTTGAGGTCAACACTTCCTCCAGGGAAAAGGATCCTGAAACAACATCAAATAGGGTGCATTTCAAACCTATGTCCCACAGAAAATAAACACTCTATTTTATTTTAAAACGTTTTCCTAAAAAAAAAAATAAATAAATAAATAAATAAAATAAATAAAAATAAAACGTTTTCCTTATCACATCAGCAGCAATATCACTAAAGAAAGAAAATTATGACAAAAATATATAAAGTATTTACATTCCTACACATTTGTAAAATACCACAGTTAACAATACTTTTGTGCACATTCTTCCAAAACTTCTTCAATAAACAAGTTTATTTTTGAGATGGAGGGTGGATAAATTAAGAATAAGTAAGTGGGGAAGAGGAGGAGAGTGTACAAAGCTAGAAATAAAGTCGAGATAAAATTCTAGGTACAGCTAGGTTTAAATTATGGAATCAATGATGCCAAAATCAATTACAGGCCCACAATCATGAGTCAGTCTTGGCTCGTAGAGAATTATTTTTAATCATGAAGAACAAAATGGTCATAAGAATATATGTAGGCTAAAATTAAATATTCATGAGAATTTAATTTTTGTTATCACCCTGAAATTTCTTCTAAAATACGCACACTATTAAAAATTTTTGAAACAACAAAATTAAAAATCCAGAAAAATTCTGGGAAAAAAGAGGGGAAGTCATGTTTGATTTTATTTTATTCTACCCATAAAGGAGAGATACAGAAAAATATTTACTATTTTTTATATCTTTTTTTAAGATTTTATTTATTTATTCACGAGAGACACAGAGAGAGAGAGAGGGGCAGAGACATAAGCAGAGGAGATGCAAGCTCCATGCAGGAAGCCCCATGTGGGATTCGATCCTGGGACTCTGGGATCACACCCTGAACCAAAGGCAGGCGCTCAACTGCTGAGCCACCTAGGCATCCCTGTATCAACTTTTTATATTAAATTTTAAAATATAGGAGATCCCTGGGTGGCTCAGCGGTTGAGCGCCTGCCTTTTGCCCAGGGCGTGATCCTGGAGTCCCGGGATTGAGTCCCGCGTCGGGCTCAAAGCATGGAGCCTGCTTCTCTCTCTGTCTGTGTCTCTGCTTCTCTCTCTCTCTCTCTCTCTCTCAATCTCTGTGTCTATCATGAATAAATAAATAAAATCTTTAAAAAAATTTTTTTAAAAATAAAATTTAAAATATATAAAAGTCTTCAAATAATTAGTTATTCAAAAAAAGATTACAAAACTGGATTAAATGTGTTAAAATTCTAAAAATACTTAAATATGAATTTGAGATATATGACAGTTCACATTTTTTAAGAAAGAGAGAGAGAACACATGTGACAGGGGGTGAGGAGAGGGCAGAGGGAGAGAGAGAAAGAGAATCCCAAGCAGGCTCCACGCTTGGTGCAGAGCCTGACATACGGCTCGATCTCATGACCCTGAGATCACGACCAGAGCTAAACCCGAGTTAGATGCTTAACCTACTAAGCCACCGATGCTTAACCTACTAAGCCACCCAGGCACCCCAAAGGTTCACTTTGAGACTACTGTTCATTCAACATATACATTCTACCTCTTGGTATTAGCTTGGAGAGAAAAGGATGAGGAATTTTTCATAGTCTAGTAGAAAACTTACTATAAGGTATAACATCTACCATGAAACTATGCAGAAAACCCTACAATTAAAAGCGGCTTAAAGAAGGCTCATTAGCAGGTGTCCCTTTTCATTTACTCCATTACTAAAAAGCTGCCTCTGCTCAAACCTGGTGTGTTTAATGCCAAAGTCCTTTCATAAAGTAAAATTTTAGGTCTGTCTCTTTCAGATTGGGAAACCCCTTTAAAAGCAAGTCTCTGCCTTTGCATCTATGTTCCTTCACATAGCAGTATGGGGTTCACTGTGTAACACGGGCTCAATAAAGGTGATTCTGAAGTTGCAGGAGAGTACAGCTCATTTTCTGGTATATATTTCTTGTATATTTTTGAAGTTCTATAATATATTCTGACCTGGACTTACTTATCTCTTCTATGCCAAAGTACACCGCACATAATGGGTACTGTAAATGTTTTACTCATAGCTTCAAAAAAAAAATAGTAATAAACATAGCTTTTAAAAGTCAGGGTGGCAGGGAAAGAAGCTCTTTTTATAAAAGCTTTATCATAAAATAGACTTCTTCTACTCAACTCCCAATAAAAAACAACCACCTTTAGGGGCGCCTGTGTGGCTCAGTCGGTTGAGCACTGGACTCTTTGATTGTGGCTCAAGGTTGTAGGATCTAGTCCCATTTGGGCTCCTTGCTTGGTGAGGAAGAGTCTGTTTCTCCCTCTTGCTCCCCCTCTCCTTCCCAGACTGGTGTGTGTTCTCTCTCTCTCTCTCATAAATAAATGAATGAATGAATGAATGAATATCTTTAAAAACTACCAGCTTTAAAATCTGTGTGTTCACCTGATAGATTATGCTATGCTTAATCTCCTCACCCCTACCTTAAAAAAAAAAAAAAAGCAAATGAGAGTATCCTATACAAACCATTATGTGCCTTGCTTTTTTTACATAACAGTATCACACTGTCCACATAACAAGTGATCCAAACCAGAATCTACTAATACCCTCATTTTTTTTAATCTGTCCATAATACTCTTTTATATGCATGTAGTCAAACTCTTTTTACCCAATTCCCAACTGACTGACTACTGGGTGGCTTCCAAACTGGAGATATTTCAGACAATTCTACTATGAGTGTTGGGTCTAAGTTTTCACGTAACAAGAAGAATATATTTATAAAATAAAATTCCTTCTGACAGATTTCCTGGGTCAAAAGGTATGTGCATTTTTTATTTCATTTCAATTTCAGTAGATATTGCAAACCTATCCTACAAAAAACTATATAACTTACAGACTCATAGAGTATGAGAATACTTGTTACCTCACAGCCTCACCATAGAGTATTAACAAATTGTCTTCTTTGCCAACTTGATAGTTAAAAATAGTTTTTAATTGCTATAATTATCTAACCTTTAATTATGAGTAATGTTGAACATTTTTCATGTGATTAAAAGTTTTATTGTTAAGCTAACCAATCATATCTTTTGTGGTGAAGCCAGAGAACAGAAAGCTTTTTTCCAAATTCTATTCAAATTATCCTCTGAAAGATAATCGATTATTATCCTCAGACTAGGACTTCTAAATCTCCTAAATTAGCAGTATGCCATGGCATTCAAAGTGGCTTCAAAATATTTAAGAGAGTAAGCATTTAAGCATTAAAAAAACCAAAGATTATGTCATATGTTTAATGGATCCACTATGCAACATTTATTTCTTAAGCTGCCTTCTCTCTGCAGGACTTTTCCAATTTCTCAACAAAGCAATTCCTATAAAAGAACTTGGAAAACTAACATTACACTACTATATGATAGTTACACAGTAACATGTATATTTGTAAGTACCTTTTTGCAAAAGCAGATTACATCTACCTCATACCCTGTAACAAACCAATTGCCAACTTACCCATTAATAGATTGGAAAAGCTTTTTATACTCTTCATTTGTAAGATCAGGCCTGAAAACAATAAAAACAGTTACAAAAGATCCATTTCCAAAACCAAAGGAAAAATGTAAGGCTGTAAGTGAAGTCCCCACATTAATTTTAAAAAGACAAATAGAAAACAATTGTTAAATACCGGATAATTTTTCTCTCCCTTCCTAGAGGAATTTTTTCAAACTACATGAAAATCACATACTGTAATTATATCCTTGTTTTGCTAATCAGACAAGTAAACATGTTTTTATGTGGTCTCATATAATTTAATATTGTGAAGTTCGTGTTAATATGTAAAACATTAAAGACCATGAGATTTGGGCACCAGTAATTTCTCTGCTAGATGAAAACCATCAAAAACATGTAAGGATGTTCAGTAGTTTTATATAAAGACTAAGTAAACAGATTTATTAATCTGCCTACCTTAACTATAAGCAGTTTGGGCAGATAAAAACAATACATATAAATGTCAAGTCTCTGCTATATTCCATCCCCACCACCAACTGCAAAGATTTTGAATACACAACTGTGTATTCAGAAGTCATGAGTTCAGATCTAGGGACAGGCTGCATGCACATCACTGTACACCAGATAATTATTCTGAAGCTAAGTTGCCCAGGTAATTATGCTGAAGCTCCTTTCATGAAACACCACTTAAGGGCTCCTAACATCACTATGTTATTGATGATTTTAGACCCTTCTCCAGAAAAAAGTGATGGGATACGTGAAAATTTAGTTAAGTCACAGTAAAATGGGTTTGCTCTTCCAACAGTTCAAGAAAATGCAAGAACGAGAGAAGAGAGTATCCTGGTTATGAAATTCCTGTGAGAACTTTCCTACATTAAGCAGTCTTCTGGTTCTCTAAGAAAATAACAAGGTATGATACCCTCTCAATCAGCCATAAAAGAAGTAGGCTTATGATCAACGTCAACCAAAGTCCATTCCTACTCCAGGGACCGTTTTGGAGGGGCGGGGGTGGGGGGGGGTGGGCATTACAACACCTCTTCCATTTTTAAATACACTTATGATGCCCAGAACTTGGGCTGTGCTTCGTTGTGCTGGGTTTTCCTGTAAGTACAAATGAGCTTTGCAAGTCCAAGCTACTTAGTGCCTGGGAGGCTCGGTTGGTTAAGCATCTGACTGTTATTTCAGCTCAGGTCATGATCTCAGGGTTGTGAGATTGAGCCCGTGTGTCAAGCTTCATGCTCAGCAAGGGAGTCTACTGGAAATTCTCCCTCTCCCTGTGCTCACTATCTCACTCTCTCAAATGCTCTTTAAAAAAAAAGTTCATAATAATCCTCCTCCCAAGAGAGAGCTATAAGGCAGTGGGTGATATTGCAGTGGTGCTTAGCAATATTTTAGACAGAGGATTAATGGACAAATAGCCCTGACTTGGGACGTGACACGGAGATTCAAATCTGAGTCCACATTCCCAGTATTTGGCCAACCCAACCTCCCCACACTGTGTCAATAAAAAGGGAACCAAACCGTCAGGACCCAGAATCTTCCCCATGAATATTTAAACCAGGACATACAATCACCACCAGAATGGATTTAGATCACTCAGCTACATTCCAGGGACTTCTACCAGCTAGCCGGGTGGCCTGGTTTCAATCATTTCATTAATTCTAAATAAATGCCTCCCCTATTGTCCATGACAGAACCTTTGGACCCTGCTAATCACCCTTAAGGGGCTTAATTGTTGAGGGGAGGTGGGGAAGAAGTGTCCCGAACTCCAGTGTCTCAGAGTCTGGACAGGAAAGACAGGCCAGGTCACATTCTTTGAATACAGATGTTATTTGCAGTCAGACTTTCTAGAAACCAAAGACCTTCTTAATAGGGCATGAAAAAGTTTATTCTCTCTTTATCTAAAAGAAAACAGCTTGAGTCTGTTAAAGATGGCAGATGACAGTTTCAGCAGCAAGAAAAGGAGTAACAGGCATTGTTGCCAATGGTGGGCACTTACTTCATTTTAAAGTCAGCCCTGCCGACTGTCTTAAAAAAAAAAAAAAAAAAAGAAGAAGGCTAGAAAGTCAGACTTTTCTTAAGTCTTCTGATTCATAAATGTTTAAAACTGTTTTACTCTTTTTTTTTTTTCTGTTTTACATTTTTAAACCAAAAGCAACCCATGGGCTGTCACAGGTTACCTCTCAGGAGGATGCTTCGTGGGTTCCACAAGCCCCTCAGTGAGGATTTATGATAACCTCAGGGCAACAGGCACCCAAGAAGACAGGAAACCAAAGACAAATTTCTTTAACTATTCCAGAATTTTGCCTAGGTCTCCCATCCTCCTCCTTTTCCCTTCTAAATCACAGAAGTTGGCTCCCAGCATCCAAAACTCAGAAATAAATTCAACATTATTGTATGGCCACTTCATTCTCTTTCTATATTAGGTCATCCTTTATAGGTTACTCTGGGAATTTAGCTGCCATGCACTACATAGTTTTTGTAGGATAATATGATTCTAATTCTGAGCAATATACCTTAAGATGAACTTTGGGAACCCAAGCTGGAAATTAACCTCCATCCTGACAGTCATGTTTTCAGTGACTGTCATAAATTCCAGCATTCTGCTGCTAAGTCATCAGGTTTCAAAACTTGCTCAGTTTCAAAACTTCCCCAGTTTCAAAACTTCCGAGTTTCAAAACTTGCCCAGTTTCAAAACTCCTCATTCTCAACTATTCCTCCCTATGTCCTTTCATTCTATTAGTCATTCAATCTTGCTGATATTTTTAGAGAATATTTACCCATCGATCCTACAAGTAGGTCAAGCCTCATCACTTCACACTTAGCCTCCCTCGACAGTTTCTGAACTGGTCTACCTGCTTGTGTCTCTCCTACCTTGAATCCAGATTATCGGCACTAATGTCCTAAAAGAACACTTGCAGAAAAAAGCTCCCATGATCAAAACTTTGAAACACTGTTCTGAAGCCTTGAAACCTCCTCAGTTCTAGAACTCTGGTGTTATCTGGGTTCCAAATAAGGTTTCATTTGAAAAATTAGATTTGCTATGAAAAAAAATGAAAGACGAATGTCAAAAGCAAATGGGGTAGAGATAATTAAACATAAAAGATCAAACAAGAGGACGATCCGTATGAGGCTAAACATAAAACCATTTTGTGGTACAATTCTCTCAGTTGTGATGTTTGCATTTTGATTATTAGTGTTTTATTTCAACAGTACCTTTCTTTGTTATAGCTTTTTAATGTGGAATTAATCACATAAACAGGTTGCCCAAAGCAAGCAGTTTGTTTTGTGTGTGAAATCACTTACAGTGGATTAGACAAGGAGAGCTGGAAGATTCTAAAATATGACATAAATCGTTTAATCTTACTATGCCATTATATCACAAAAAGTAATGTAGCTCCTTTAAGATTGCAATTCTTGTTATTTATATTGAAGCAACACCACTGTGCTAGTTATTTATAAACTTTTAAAGAAGAGTGTGAAGGTTTTTTAAAAGTTATTTTCTAAAACTGTGTTTTATTCTATAAGTGTTCCCTAATTCCATAGTGTTTCCTAATATTATGGAATAAAGCTGGTTAAGTTGTCAATTCTTTTACTCCATTATTTTCCAAATGTCTGATGAATACCACCTTTTCTGGGGTATTGGAAACTATCATTTCATTCTTTACCTAACACGCTTGACAGACCTCTAATAGCATTGTAAATATAGACAGCCTCTTACTTGAAACAATTTAATGACTCTAAGCATTAGGTGCATGACAAAAATTAGGAGCAATGTTACCACATTTAAATGATACAATCATAGCAAAGAAAACATTAATTTTTGAGATAAAAAAATAACTTAAGATAAAACAGGAGTTTTTATTTATACAGTGTAAAAAATATCAGCTCATACCTTATTGGTACAACTCTTGCACCTGCAGACTCCAGATATTTTACATAGGATGCTGCAATATAGTATTTTCCCAGGCTTCTCAGTTCCTTATTACGGCATTTTTGCATTAATACTCCTAAATTACAAAGAAAGAAAGAAATTTAGTTCCAAACAATTTCCCTTTTTTCTTACTTAGAAACTGAGACACATCACAGTAAAAATATCAGTACTTTGCTTGTTTAATTCACAGAATTAAATACAAAGCTTCTTCTGTAAATACATCCATAGACTTTGGTAAAAGAGCAGCAGAGACTGATCAGAGTTTTTTTTTTATTATTTTTAATTATTTATGATAGGCACACAGTGAGAGAGAGAGAGAGAGAGAGGCAGAGACATAGGCAGAGGGAGAAGCAGGCTCCATGCACCGGGAGCCCGATGTGGGATTCGATCCCGGGTCTCCAGGATCGCGCCCTGGACCAAAGGCAGGCGCCAAACCGCTGCGCCACCCAGGGATCCCTGATCAGAGTTTTAAGTAGCCTCCTCTCTCTCACCTCACGAAGGAGACCAAATAAGCCCCAGTGCAGGTTTTACAATAGCACCAGCCTCCTTCACACAAGCTGGATCAGTCACATCTTTAAGTCTAGAAGGAGGCCTCTCCTGTCCCGCACTCAAAGACACACTGCTTCATTGATAATAAAGCAAAAGAGTGGAAATATCTTCTGTCCACATCCCTCCAACATCAGCAATACTACATTAATCTAAGCAATCAACATCTTGCCTCCTCTGCAGACTATTACAATAGCTTCTTAAAAGGTCTCTCTGCATCCTTTCTTAAACAATCCTCCACAATTCCAGTTCTCCACATGGAAAGAAATCTGAATATATCGCCATTCATTCATTCACTCATTTCTTCATTCAGTATTTTACTGACTCATAATATATGCCAGGCACTGAACTAGGCGCTGGAGACACATGAGTGAACAAAAGAAAAATCCCTCCCTTGTGGGCTTTAATCCCAGTGTGTGGGAGGAAGAGAAGAGAGGACAAATAATTAACAAGATAAGAAGTTAAAACAGAAAGTCTGATGGCCGGTGGCAAATGCTAAGGGAAAAAAGTAAAAAGTAAGTAGAGTAAGAAGGTGTGTGTTGGAGAAGGGGAGGAGTTGGTCCCATCTATCCGGGGGAAGAAAGTCTCCTTAAATACAACAGGCAGGCAAGTCCTCTCTGAGAAAGTAGAACATGACATTTGAGCCAGGACTTCAGAGGGATGAGGGAGTAAACTATGTGCAAGCATCTGGAAGAAGAGGGTTTCAGGGTGTGGGAACAGCAAGTGCAAAGCCCTGAGTCAGGCATGTGCCTTTCACATCTCAAGGAGTCCATATGACTAGAGCTCTGTGTGAGCAAGGGGAGAAAACAATTGGAAATGAGATCAGAGACAACAAATCAACAGGAGGTAGCTCTCTAAGTAAGTACTTCAATGGGTTCCTAAACTTTTATAAACCCTACAAGACCCTATGCGCTCGGCCCCACCTACCTCTTATCACTGAAATCTCAGCCCCAGCACAGTACTTCATCTAATACACATCAAAACATGTCTATCTGGGAATCCCTGGGTGGCTCAGCAGTTTAGTGTCTGCCTTAGGCCCAGGGCGTGATCCTGGAGACCCAGGAGCAAGTCCCACATCGGGCTCCCTGCATGCAGCCTGCTTCTCCCTCTCTCTGCCTGTGTCTCTGTGTCTCTGCCTCTATCTCTTTCTCTCTCTCTCTCTCTCATCTGAATGAATAAATAAATAAAATCTTTAAAAAAAAAAGTCTATCTGGAGAATACACCTGTGCCCTTATCATTTACTGCTTCAGCATTTGGAACACCTTCAATGCCTCTATAGGCCACCTAATAGGAAGAGCTGTCTAAATCAATCACTTCTCTATTTCCAGCTTGTCACAAAAGTTGGCATTTGTGAAGCATCGGTTAACACTTGCCAGATGCCACAATTTGTTACGACTGTTTTTTCTTGCTATGAATAAGACTGTCTTTGCGGAGGAAAATGAAATGTGGTAAGGAAAGAATTAGGGAGAGCCACAGGAAATGGAGAATGGAGTGGTACAAGGCAGGCAAGGTGAGGCGCTACAAAAAAGGTTTGGGACCTCTGAACATAAGTACCAGGAAGGAGAAAAGTATATTAGAATGTAAATTACACCAACTTCTCCCCCTCCCTGCCCCTACACCCACATACTCACTTTTCCCATCCAGAAGGCAAAAACTCAGGCTGTAAGTCCCTCAAAATGTGACCCAAATTCTACCCATACTTTAAGGCCACCTCACAACTTTTATGGTTTCCTTGTCTTTGACTCCTCTGCACTTCTTAATTTAATACCTTGCACATAGTAGGTGCTTAGTTAACTATTTTGTCTTAACTGATGGGACTGAAAAAACATTCCCCTTTTCTGTATTTGACCCTGGACTACCACTGCTTCTAGGAAAGGGAAAGAATCCCTCCTTTTTTTTTTTTTTTTTTTTCTCCCCTCTCTTTCCCTCCTCTCGGTACTCACAATTCTCAAAGCACTATACAGAATTTTATTTTGAGTTAATTCTCTTTGGGGAATCTAGCCACCATTTTAAATAGCTGTGAAAATAAGGCATTCCGTTCCAAATGTTGATACAGAACGCACTTGAAAATTGGGCACTACCAATATATATGAAAAAATATATATATTCGTTTACTTTCTATTTAGTTACAGAATATGATGTTCCTCTTCTAGGAAGGTTAAAGACTTTCAATAGCATCATACTACCTCTAAAGTATGGCCAATCTTAACTGTCTGACATAAACTGCTTTTGGCAAATTTTAATTCTAGGCTGGGTAGCCTTCCCCTTCCCCGCATCGAATGTCTGTTCTGGCGATGCAAACTGATTTTACTCTTTAAAACATGAATGCGCTAAAAAATAAAATAAAATAAAATAAAATACAAAATAAAATAAAAAAATAAAATAAAGTAAATAAAATAAAATAGATAAAAAATAAAATAAAATAAATAAATAAAATAAAATAAAATAAATAAAATAAAATAAATAAAATAATAAAATAAAATATAAAATATAAAATAAAATAAATAAATAAAATAAATAAATAAAATAAAAATAATAAAATAAATAAAATAAAATAATAAAATACAAAATAAAATATAAAATAAAATATAAAATAAAAAATAAAAAATAAAATAAATAAAATAAAATAAAATAATATAATAAAATAAAATAAAAAATAAAATAAAATAAATAAATAAAATAAAAAATAAAATAATAAATAAAATAAAATAAAATATAAAATAAAACACGAATGCGTTGGAAATGAAAGAAATGCGTGCTTCACTTCCCCACCAGGGAGAGCTGACATTGGGATCATAGCAGCCCCTGCTGCCCTCCCGTGCTGAAGACGACAAGAATCCGACGTACACGGCAGCAGCTGGCTCCGGCCATCCCCCGCACGTTAACGCAGGCCCTCGCTCCTTGCGATCGTGACCCACAAACGTCCAGAGCCGGGTGAGCCCGTAGCAACCCCCAGCCTGGTGCAGAGAAAACCATCCGCAGGGCTCGTCCCAGCGCACCCTCCTCCCCCAGCCCTAAGAGCCAAACGGATTCGAGGAAACCGCCCGGCGCTCGCGGTGCTGGCTCGGTGGGAAGGGCGGCTCGGCGCGGCTCGGCTCGGCTCGGCTCGGCTCGGCGCGGCGCGGCTCCGACCCGTCTACGAACGAGGGCACGGCCCGAGCCCCCGACTCGGTGTGTCCAGGGCGGGACGCGCCGGGCACCGACCCCCGCCCGCAGGCCCGCGGCTCCCGCCCGGCCTTCTTACCGATGATGGGCTTGCTGGCCGTGGAGGCGCGAGGAGAGCACGAGCCGGGGCTGGCCGCCGCCCACAGGAGCAGGCCCAGCGCACAGAGCAGGCGCCCCGAGCTCGCCATCGCGCTCGCCGCCTCCCGCCGCCTTTCAAAGGCGCGGCTGGCTGGCCTCGGCGGCGGCTGCGGCGGCGGCGGCGGCGGCGGCCAGGGGGCGGGCTCCGGGCCGCGCGGGGGCGGGCTCCGGGCGGGGGCGTCGCTCCGCCGCGGGGCCTTGTGGGAAATGTAGTTCCGGCGCGCGCGGCGGCCGCGGGGCCCGGGCGGGCGTTTCCTCGAGGTGGACGGGCTCGTCCGGTTCAGCTCGTCCATGGCCGTGACCTCCCGTCACCCGTGACCGAGCCCGGGCTCTCGAAGGGGAAGGCCCCGGGCCTGGGTCTGAGCGAATCTTGCAACCAGGCCGCCAGCGGGGTCGGCGAGAGGTTCGAGGAGGCGCCCGGGGACTTTGCGCCAACGTAGCTCCCTCCCGAAGGGGAGACCTTGCGTGTCCTTAGCAATGGTGACAGCCCGGTCGGGCGCGCCAGCGTTCCCTGGAAGGAGAGACTGTGGCCTCAGAGGTAATTTCCACCCCCCGCTCTTCGTCCTCAGGGTCCAGGCAGCTGGAGGAAGCGAGGGGAAGGGGGAGGACGGGGATGTGGACACCTCCCCGGCGCGGGCGCGCGGCCTCGCCTGTGGCCTCACCTGCGGCCTCACCTGCGGCCTCACCTGCGGCCTCACCTGCCTAGCGGCTCTCGGAGGGGCCCCTTGCTGGCATCGCCCACCCGGAGCACGTGCCCTTTCCTGTTACCTTGGGCCCTTGGGCCGCACACTTGTCTGCCTTCTACGCAGGCGCAGAAACGATGACTCTAGTTCCTGGGCGATACAAGTATTTTCAGGGTTCGTTTAAGATTTTTAAAAATACAAGTGTGGAATTTAAAAAAAAAAAAGTAATTTTAAAAAAATAGAATTAAAAAAAAATGCTTCAGAATCACTAGGCATATTTTGGTGGGAAGGTAGGTAAAAAGGCAAAAAAAAGCATTTTCTTTCTAGGTGGAAGTGGCCACTCGCAAGGGCCAAAGTGAATCCAGAATAAAATTCTTTGATGAGGGATCCCTGGGTGGCGCAGAGGTTTGGCGCCTGCCTTTGGCCCAGGGCGCGATCCTGGAGACCCGGGATCGAATCCCACATCAGGCTCCCGGTGCATGGAGCCTGCTTCTCCCTCTGCCTGTGTCTCTGCTTCTCTCTCTCTGGGTCTATCATGAATAAATAAATAAAATCTTAAAAAAAAAAAGATTTAAAAAAATATAAGAAGAAGTATGCAATTTTCAGTAAGGAGAAAAGACGGGAAGGGAACATGACTTACAGAGAGAGTAAGAATTAGCTTTGGTATATTTCTTTTTTTTTTAATTTTTATTTATTTATGATAGTCACAGAGAGAGAGAGAGAGAGAGAGAGAGAGGCAGAGACACAGGCGGAGGGAGAAGCAGGCTCCATGCACCAAGAGCCCGACGTGGGATTCAATCCCGGGTCTCCAGGATCGCGCCCTGGGCCAAAGGCAGGCGCCAAACCGCTGCGCCACCCAGGGATCCCTGGCTTTGGTATATTTCAAGAGTGAATGCAGTAAGTAGCCTGGTTTGATAAGACAATAATGCTACTGTACAAGGGCGTGGTGAAAGATAAGCCCACGGGATGTGGTTAAAGATATTATGAAAGGTCTTTAGGACTCAGCTGGTTTTGAGTATAATTGAACAGAGGAAGAGCCTTGGCAAATATGAATTCGTGGTGTTGGAACAGGTGTCTATCCTCGGAGGACAAATAATTATCTGGCCTTTTACACAAAAGTAACCTATTTATTTATTTATTTTTATTTCTTAAAAGATTTTATTTATTCATGAGAGACACGGAGAGAGAGGCAGAGACACAGGCAGAGGGAGAAGCAGGTTCCCCATGGGGAACCGCGATGCAGGACTCAATCCCAGGACCCTGAGATCATACCCTGAGCTGAAGGCAGATGCTCAGCCACTGAGCTACCCAGTCGTCCCTAAACTCAATTTAAATAAAGATGTAAATGTGTAAAACAAAATATACTCCAATAAGAAAACATAGTAGGAGTAAGTGTTCATGACATTGGTGGTCAGGAGGATTTTATAAAACATTGTATAGAAAGATGCAAGTGGGGCAGCCCCGGTGGCGCAGCGGTTTAGCGCCGCCTGCAGCCCGGGGCGTGATCCTGGAGACCCGGAATCAAGTCCCACGTGGGGCTCCCTGCATGGAGCCTGCTTCTCCCTCTGCCTGTGTCTCTGCCTCTCTCTCTGTGTCTCTCGTGAATAAATAAATAAAATCTTTTAAGAAATAAAAATAAATAGATAAAATCTCTTTTAAAAAAATAATTAAAAAAAGAAAGATGCAAATGTTAATGGAAAAAAGTAATAAATTTGACAATGTTATAATTTTGAAACTTCTGTATAACTTTAAGAAAGTTAAAGATAAGGCACAAACTAGGGGAATATATTTACAAAATATAGAATTTTAATAGTTTATTTCTAGAGTATACAAAGGACTTAATAAGAACATCTCAAAAGAAAACTAGGGAAAGAATATGAAAAGACAAATTAAACCTTAAATAGTCATCAGGAAAACGTAAATTAAGATAATACATTACATCCATCAGATTGGCATAAATGTAAGCCTTGAAAATAACAAAGTGTGTAGAAAATGAAAATTCTTTAATGCTACTAGTAGAATCATAAATTATTACAACCATTGTTGAAAACATTAGAGAATATCTGGTAAAGGTGAAGATGCACATATTCTGGGGGCTCCTGG
The DNA here is from genome assembly GCF_018345385.1 of Vulpes lagopus. Classification (NCBI taxonomy): domain Eukaryota; kingdom Metazoa; phylum Chordata; class Mammalia; order Carnivora; family Canidae; genus Vulpes; species Vulpes lagopus. The sequence continues at coordinate 67,167,210 of NC_054832.1, read as the reverse complement.
GGGGCTCAGTCGATTAAGCATGTGCCTTCTGCTCAATTCATGATCTCAGGGTCCTGGGATCCAGCCCTGCAGTGGGCTCCCTGCTCACTGGGGAGTCTGCTTCTCCCTCTTCCTCTGCTGGTACCCTCCGTGACCCTCATGCATGCTCTCTCTCTCTCTCTTTCTCAAATAAATAAATAAAATATTTTTTTAAAAACTGCACATATTCTGTAAATGAATATTTTTCAGACATATGTATATACCCTAGAGTAATGCTTGGATGTGTGAACAAGGAAATAGATACAAGTGTGTTCTTTGTAGCTTTATTTGGGGGGGGGGATAACAGTGAAATATTAAACACAATGAAAATGACCTATAAGCGAATGGATAATAAATTGAAGAATTTTTTTTGAGATTTTATTTATTTATTAGTACACATGAACAGGGAGAGGGGCAGAGGGAGAGGGAGGAACAGACTCCCTGCTGAGCATGGAGCCCGACATGGGGCTCGATCCCAGGACTCCGAGATCATGACCTGAGCCAAGGTCAGACACCCAACTGACTGAGTCATCCAGGTGCCCCAAATTGAAAAATTAATAGACTTTTAGAAAGCCCGAAAATAAATTGGAGCTGCTTTTAAACAAAGATACATCCACATTAATAAGAGATAACAGAGATAAATTATGCTTGGGTCTAGAGGATAAGTCAACCACCTGAACCAGAATCTCTCCACACATTTTCAAAAAAAAAAATCATTATGTACAAGTAGTACAAGTATAATCACATGTGATGCATGCCTTTAGCAATATTAGAAGACAGAGAATACCACAAATGTCCAATTATCAGAAAATGGGTTAGTTCCAAATTTTAAAAAGTTTCCTCCACTGCTACAAGACATCTAAATGTAAAAGTGGGAGAGGCAGGACTTCAAAGAATCTTTGAAAAAGAAAAAAGGGAGTGGATGATTAAACTAAGCATAGGCAAAATCAAACCTTGAAAGAAAATGTCAAACATTAAGTGCTAACATACTGAATACAGCCTGGGTCTTAGTAAGTTATAACAATGGATGTCAAGAAGGAGCTTGAAAATAAGAGACCAGAAGTGTCAGATACAGAGAGCGTTACTTTTGAGGAAGAATCAGCTACGTTTATGAGAGGGTAATGTCCCTTAAAGACATGGCAGTGAAGAGAACAAAAGAAGGGGAAAAATTAAGGATTCTACAGAAACAGAAGAAATAAGTCGTGCCAGCCACCCTACCTCACTGCTACATACATAAAACTGCCACCACAAAAACATTATCTTTTAAAGGAATTATACTTCACTATATTGACACAATAAGATACTTTTCAAGTAGGAAATTGTCTACAAAATGCTTGTTTAAAAAAATCAGACCAACACAATGCAAAACTACTCTGAGATGAAACAAAAAAGGTAAATTGTAACATTTCACCTAATGAAAATTATTCCTCAAAACAAAACTGTAAGACCAAACTAAAATATTCTCAAACAAGCATTAGATGTGTGTATATATGTGTACACATCAAATCTAGTTCACCACCTAAGAACACAAATGGACAAAATCAGAAAGGAATGCCTCAAAAGTTGACCTAATCTGGAAAAATTTGAAGGAAAAGACAAAACTATCTCACAAGTGAAGAATAAAAAAAAAAAAAAAAAAAAACACAAGTGAAGAATAAATTAACTTCATCTGTCTAAAGCAGAGAAGACTCAAACAGAATTTTAATAACCATCAGTGAAGAAAGAGAAGAAATAACCAAAGGAATGGTGATTGAAAAAGTAAAACAGATCTTAGAAAAATGCTTAAAATGAAAGGCAAAGAAGATTCAACATCTGTATTATTGAAGTCCTGCATGAAGAAGAAAATAAAGCAATGGAACAAAAGTTTTTACCATAATCCAGGAGACTTTATGTAAGGAAGAGAAGAATGGTAAAATTGACCTGGAATGAACGATTCTGAGACTTACCCTAGCAAAACTCTTGGACATTAAGGAAAAATAAGAAATTATGAAGGCCATGAGGCAAAATAATCAGTTTACTTATGTGGGTAAGAATTTTAGTATGATCTCACACTTTTCAAGAGGAACATAAAAATCAAGGCAATAATGGAGCATCATTTTAAGAAAAATTCAAACAAATTTTTAGATTTCTGTATGCAAGCTATATAAACATAAATGTTCTCACACCCTTCCTGGAAATCCATCTAGAAGATGAATTTCATGTAAACAAAAGGTGTCTTGGAAAATACATCAAAATAATTGATGGTGAGCATTTAATAGAATTGTAGTACTAATACTAAAATAAGAGTAGGGATATGGATCAAAGAGTAGAATATAAATACATATTCTGCCCAATAGAAAGAATGCAAGTTAAAAAAGTAAGAGGAAAGGAGAGAGAGAGGAAGGGAAAACTAAAATAAAATTGTTGTGTATAGGTAATAGGTGAGAGTCAAAAAGTGCCATTTAAAACTGACCAAATAGGATTGGTAAAGCAGCAAGGGCATGAAATTTGACAGACGCGTCTATGAACATGACTAAGACAAGTAGTCCTCGGAAGGATCTGGAGTTTTCTTATTGCTGTGGACTGTCTAGTAAAATATAAATAAATAAAAATAAAAAAAAAAGAAAGAAACGATGTTAAGAAAACAAAAAAATAGAAAGGAAGTGAAACATACACTGACCATAGAAAAAGTTAGAAAAAACAAAGTTCAGTAAAGTATATAAAAACTGTAGCTTTCACATAGACAAAGACAAATAGATCTAGCTGGAAAAGAGAAATCTGGAGTTTTCTGTAGTTATGTAGGACTGGCAAAAAATAAATAAATAAATAAATAAATAAAGTACATGGTTAAATTTTACCATGGAATATGTGCCAAATTCTGGGATGTTACCAGAAACTGAGGAAGACTGAGTAGGAAAGGCAGAGTGAAACATTCACTTGTCTTGCAGAGTTTTGGAAACAAAGTTCCATTAGAGAGAAAGAGCTTTCAGCAAACCCACAATAGATACTTCAAGGCATTTACAAGACTTTTTAACCTGTAAAAGATGGGTAATAAGTTTAAAATCTGCCAAAGGTAGAACTTTCAAGGCAGGAAAAAAAAAAAAAAAGAATATGCAGAATATCAATCGAAAGCCCAAGAGGACCAGGGCACCTGGGTGCCTCAATCGGTGGAGGATCAACTCTTGATTTCAGCTTGGGTCCTGATCTCAGGGTCCTGATATGAAGCCCCACATCAGGCTTCATGCTAAGCATGGAGCTTGCTTGGTTGGGATTCTCTCCCTCTTCTTCCTTTACTCCTCTCCTTGTTCTTATGGTCTCTTTCAAAAAAAAAAAAAAAAATTTAATTAAAAAGCCCAGGAGGAACAATCATGAAGAATAGGGATGAACCAGAGATGGACTAAATCTTAACTAAATTAGCAATCCAGTATAAGACCTGATTGGATTGACTAGCCTTTCACTCTATCTGACAAAAGAAAGGAAGAATCATTGCTAATGGAAGATATTATCTGGAGCCTCTACAGTTAAATGCAATGTCCAATGTACTATAAAGTATTTCTGAAAATATGAAGAAGCAGAAGTAAGTGATAGTAATATAAAAAGAAAAGTAAAACTGAAGACCCATGACCTGAGGGTCATAGATGGGTAGATGATCCTGATACTGCAATTAGAAAACAAGGTTTTTATTTTAAATAAAATTTTAAGTTACAATTCTAAGTTAAATGGAGAAAAATATGGGCAAAATCAATGAGAAGTTTTCTTTTTTTAAAAATTTTTTAAAATTTTTATTTATTTATGATAGTCACAGAGAGAGAGAGAGAGAGGCAGAGACACAGGCAGAGGGAGAAGCAGGCTCCATGCACCGGGAGCCCGATGTGGGATTCGATCCTGGGTCTCCAGGATCGCGCCCTGGGCCAAAGGCAGGTGCCAAACCACTGCGCCACCCAGGGATCCCAATGAGAAGTCTTCAACAAAGAATTGGAATCTATAAGAAAGAATTTTAAATTGTCTTTATCTTGCTAAAGAATAATGTCTCCTGTTTTGTGTAGTAATTTTAACTGCAAGACATAATATCATCAGAGGATCCTGTTTTATTAGTAGGTATGTTCCTAACACTGTAAACAGTTGTAAGTTACCTAACAAAAACAGCAAAACAAAAGACTTAGTAAGTTTAATACAAGTATAATGCAAAGCAAAAATTAAAAGTGGGCACCTAGAGTAAAACACATTGAATTTTTCTTCAAAATCGGGAAAACAGCAAAACAAAAGTCACCATTGGAATGTCAAAGAATAAAACAGACCACTAGAGCTAACACAAAAATAAACAAAACATAAGCAAAACCGATATCTTGTTTTTCCCACTGTACTTATATGTATTTATTCCCCCCAACACACTGTATTTGTATTTAGCTGTGAAAAATAAAATCTCAAAAATGACCTTTTACCCTCAGATCTGTTTAAGGACCATTTGTTTTTGTTTGTTTTTTTTAATAATAAATTTATTTTTTATTGGTGTTCAATTTACCAACATACAGAGTAACACCCAGTGCTCATCCCGTCAGGCCCCCCTCAGTGCCTGTCACCCATTCACACCCCCACCCCCCGCCCTCCTCCCCTTCCATCACCCCTAGTTCGTTTCCCAGAGTTAGGAGTCTTTATGTTCTGTCTCCCTTTCTGATATTTCCCACACATTTCTTCTCCCTTCCCTTATATTCCCTTGCACTATTATTTATATTCCTTAAGGACCATTTGAATTGATAAAGTTTATTATTAGTAATGTGTTTTTCTTAAATATTTATAATAGCATTATCCCATGTAACTGGGCCTAGTATTTTTTTCCACTTTCAAAAGGAACAACCCTTTGTTTACTTCTACGTATAGATGTATTAAGTAACTGGATATTCCACCCTAAGTTTACATCAATTATTTACAAAAAAACATTCATGTCTGTCTGAGTTTCTCAAACCAGTTTTTACTTGAGTCAGGGTAGGTCCTTGCCACTGGCCACTTTTACACTCTTAATTGCCTCTAGAGAAAATTATCACCAGTGTTTTACTACAGATGCTTGTGGGCCACTTCTTGTTGTTAGAAGTACCACTGACTGTCACCAAAGCAGAGTCCTGGATGCTGCTCATCTAAATGCTGTAATGTGTATAGTTCTCCAGTCATCAACTGCCTGCAATCACTCATGACTTATCTATCAACAGAAGGGTGTCTGGCTGCACCCTAGAATTTGCCTAGCCTCTTCTGAACTACCCTGTCTTTAACACTTCCTCTCTTCTGCTCCGTTCTTTATACACCTTGACATCCAGAATGGTAGTGATGGTATAGAAAGGAATATTCCAGTGTTAGTCCTTGGGTAGGACTGGGAAGTGGCAAAAGGCAGTCTCATTACAGTTGCACTAGTCTCATTCTTTAGTTCAAAGAGTGAGGAGATCTCAGATGACTTATCTCTTCAAGAAGGAGAGCAATCCATTTAGTGAGGCCCCATTAAGAACTCAACAGGCCACTAGAAAAAGCGGAGGAGAAGAAAGACGAAGGGATAACTGGATAAATTTAGGAGTATTATCAATGTGACATACATCCCAAAGTTGAATCAAGTGAGTTTACTTTTTACTTTTAGTGAAACCAGTAAGTTCAGTTGAACAGGATAAGCGTCTCTGGGGGCAGGCAATGGCTTATTAATCACAAAAGAAAGGACACTTCTCTAGTATCTTCCCAGGTAGGGCTCTACTTACTGAAAACAGGACCCAAAGACTTAGAACCACCAACCAGAAGAACAACTATAGCCTTCTTTGGCTACACCCTGTTCTAGATAGTTCTTGGTTTACAGGAGGGTAGAAGGAAACTGATAGGAGCAAACCTCAAGAGTTTTCTCTTATGACCCTATTGGGAAGGAGAAATAACTATCTGAGACCTTAATAAGATGAGAACATCAGAGTAGCCCGAATCTGGCTACAGAGTGTCTACCTCTCCTATGAATGTGTACTGCAATGTTTGAAACCAAGTGTTTGTTTACTAAGGTAGGGAAGAGGCTTTTTTTTTTTTTTTTTTTTTTTTTTTTTTTTTTTTTTTTTTGCAATTCCTTCCACTCATGACATCTGCTTGACAGGAAATTAACATAGCTTGCCCAGAATCCAGTGGAAACACATGTGTGGGAATAAAAGGTTTACAAGTGACTGAAAAAATAAATAAAAGTGACTGAAAAAGGTCTCTCTATCATAAATAAATAAATAAATAAATAAATAAATAAATAAATAAATCTTTTTTTTTAAAAAAAAAGGGGGGATCCCTGGGTGGCTCAGCAGTTTGACACCTACCTTTGGCCCAGGGTGTGATCCTGGAGTCCTGGGATCAAGTCCCGCGTTGGGCTCCTGGCATGGAGCCTGCTTCTCCCTCTGCCTGTGTCTCTGCCTCTCCCTCTGTCATAAATAAATAAATCTTAAAAAAAAGTGACCGAAAAAGGAAAAACTGAATTAATTTTAATTTGAAAATATATAATTAATACATTTTTAAAAAGATTTAAAATGAACTAACCCCTCACCCTCGCAATTTAAAAAAAAAAAAACAAGCATGGGACTAGGGGTGCATGGCTGGCTTAGTTGGTGGAGCATGCAATTCTTGATTTTGGGTTGTGAGTTCAAGCCCCATACTGGATGTAGAGCTTACCTAAAAATCTTTTTTTTTTTTTTAAACAAAAACAAAAAAATACATAAGCTAGAATTAAAACTTAAAAAAAAAAAGGTAAAAAGTTGTCACTAATCCATCCCACACTATTTTCATACTTTCTAAGGAAGATGGATTCTGGATGAGATATTTTGTTTTGCTAAGGGAAGAGGGGTGGTTATGGATTTAGAGAAATCACAAAGGAGTCCAGAGGAATGGGGCATAATGAGGGATGAGGGAGGAGAGGAAAGGAAGGGAAGTAAAGAGGAGGGAGTAGAGGAGAGGGCAAGAGAGAGAAGACAGAGGACAACAAACAAAAGAGACTATTCAAGTCATTGTGGTTTTGCTGCATGATCCGCAATTTTGTCCTTTTTACCATTTCTATGTGGAAGCTTTTCTAGAAGTCTGCATACTTTATTCATGTTTTATTGTCTATATTGTGTTACTGTGCCATATGTGAAATTTGTCTCAACATAGCAACTGAATGCAGGCTGAGTCAGCTAAAGGAGGCCCGGTTACATCTCTGTATCTAGGTAAAGCATTCATGTAATAAAAGCTGAGGTAAAATGGTAGTTCACAACTGTCCCCAGAAATTCTCCATTGATTCCAAACAGACCATCTAATTATCAGAGAATATATGGGTGGCTTCCATCAAAGACAAAAACTGGACAAGAAAAGAGGTTTATTTTATTCTGACTATTGCAATTTGGAGAGTACCCCAGATCTGAATATCAGAGTGTCTCAGTAGTGGCTTTGCCTTAGATTTTTGTGGAAAGGAGTGAACATGTGGCATTTTGGAGGTTTATGGTAGGGGTTATTTTGCAAGCAGAAGTCACAGATACCTGAACAGGAAATGTTTTTCTCTGTTGTTAAAAAGTTTCAGGAGGACCAAAAGTTCTAATCTTAGCAAATCAACATGACAGATAGTTCTAATCTTAGCTAATCAATAATGAGACAAAGAGTGAGAAACCAGAGGGTCTGTGTCTGGCTTTGTCAGCAGGTTTTGGCAAAAGAGAAAGGTCTGTTCAAACGTAGTTGTCCCAAAACAGTCTTAGAAATTAGAGTGATTTGTGTGGAATTTTGATCAAAGTTCAGAGAAATAGTCCACAAAGTCAGCTTGTTGGCACTATTCTTGGAAAGACAGCCAAGCCACCTGTTATGGTCTGACAGTGGTCTGGAACTGAGAAGGTTTCTGGAGACAAGCATTTAGTTAGGATACATCCAAGAATAAGCAGAAAAAGATTATTAGAGATTGTATTAGGGATTGTATTAGGGAATAAAAAAAAGACTTGAGACCAGGCTAGTGAATTCCAGAAAATTAGTGTGGTGAAGTCCTTTGACAGTGGGGTTAGGTCTGTGGTAGCAATGGAATACATTTCTTCATTAGCAACTTGAGTGTTCTTATTTAGATGTAGAGGTCAGAGAAATTTGGAGGAATACATATGTGGCAGTCACTTCCAAATGGCACAAGATTAGATCAAGTGCCAGTCAGTTGTGGAGCTCTGTGTGCTAAGTTTTGAAATTGTTTATCAAGAAGTTCAGTATTCTTTATTGCATCATTTGCAGTGATGGTTATTTCCTGTAGTAGTTCATGGAAGATGTGAGAGCTATGGCTCAAATGTGGTGAGATACAGCATCCAAGTCCTCAAGATCTCCTGCCAAGCTCTAAGCTTCCCTTTCAAGGGTGTTATCAGGCTTAGGAGAGAAAGGAAGAATATACTAACATTTTGGCATCAGTCTTCATTTTCAGGAAACACAGTTATGGTCCAGATCAATGATAGTCATTAAAGAAGACAAAGAGGAATTTAAATACTTTAAGAAAGTGGTTGGGCTGCATATCTGGTAAGGACTCACAAGACTGGCCAGGTAATATGAGCCTCTCCAGTGCTAGGAGATAGCAATAGGTCTGCTTCCTTAAATGAAATAGGTGTCTTTTGGAATAACCAAAGAAAATGGGGCAATTTTTTGCCATAATGTCATCCTTTCTAACATATAGAAGCTGAGAAAAGGGTATGGTTATAAGGAGACTATCCTGATTGGGAATTTTCCGTATGTGAGACTGTAGTGCCCCCAGGTGGCAGCATCCATGCTGGAGTTGTTAGATGTAAGGTTGCATTTTTCTTTGGGTAAATGATGAATAGTTACGAGTACTGTCTTTAGAGTTGGCAGAGTAAAAGATGTATAGTTGACCCTTGAACAACACAGGGTTGTGAGGCATTAACACCCTCGCCCTGCCTAGTTGAAAATCCTCATGTAATTTAGACTCCCCCAAAACTTAGTTACTAATAGTCTACTGTTGACCAGGAGCTTAGACAATAACATAAACAGTTGATTGATGCATATTTTGTGTGTTAGATGTATTATGGACTGTGTATTTATAACAAAGTAAGCTAGAGGAAAGGAAATGTTATTACAAAAATCATATGGTAGAGAAAATATATTTTCAGTATTATACTGTAAAATATCTGCATACAAGTGGACACATTCAGTTCAAGCCCATGTTATTCAAGGGTCAACTATATAGATAAAAACTGGAACCTAGAAAATTCTTGTCTGTGAAATTGCCAGAGAAATAAATATAACTTTTCTAAAAAGTGGTCCAGATTGGATTTGATTATTTATTTAACGGATATAAAATATAGGAAGAATTCCCTAGCATTGTGTGGGGAAAACAGCTAAGCTGTGGTGGTTTTAAGGATGGGAAGATTTTGAGGAAAATGAAGGAAAGGGTGAACAAAGGCAACAATTTTAATAAAGATGTTAAGTTTGAGTAGCCTCGGGCAGCCCGAGTGGCTCAGTGGTTTGGCACTGCCTTCAGCCCAGGGTGTGATCCTGGAGACCCGGGATCGATTCCCAAGTTGGGCTTCCCTGAGTGGAGTCTGCTTCTCCCTCTGCCTGTGCCTGTGTCTGTGCCTCTCTCTCTCTCTGTGTCTCTCATGAATAAATAAATAAAATATTTTAAAAAAAAGTTTGAGTAGTTTCAGTTTAGCAAAAGCTATCCAGAGGTTTTGGGGATCCTGAATATAGGTAAAATAAGGAATAGGGAAGAAGGAATAGTAAGAAGGGCAAAAAAGACATGTTTCAAGGAAGTTTTGATACTAATCAGTAATAGAAAAATAGAAGGCAGATAACACGAAGGATACAAAAGGAAAATATGGAGGGAATTGAATATAACACCTGTGGATGGGGATCCCTGGGTGGCTCAGGGGTTAAGCGCCTGCCTTCAGCCCAGGACGTGATCCTGGAGTCCCGGGATTGAGTCCCACGTCCGGCTCCCTGCATGGAGCCTGCCTCTCTCTCTGCCTGTGTCTCTGCCATTCTCTCTCTCTGTGTGTGTTTCTCATGAATAAATAAAATCTTAAAAAAAAAAAAGAAAGAAAGAAAGAAAGAAAGAAAGAAACACCTGTGGATGATCTTGTCCCAGTATGTTAGTTGCAAGCTGACCACTTTATGGTATCATACAATTATTCTTGAGAAAGCCTACTTCATGTCATAATAGGGGAGGAAAACCTTTTTTTCCCCTTCTACTCTGCTAGGATCTCTGACAAAAGATAAAGATTAACAAGAGAAAAACTATTCATGCAGTGTACATTGTGTCAGAGAAACTTCAATGAAGGGTAACTTAAAGGGTTGGTTAGAACTTGGGCTTATAGAACATCTTAGCAAAGGAAGACGACTTTGAGTTTCTACGGGTGATAAATTGTGGGAAGGCAAATAAAATATAAGGAGAATTAGTGGAAGATAAGGGCTAATAAATTATTGTTTATTATATAGATTTCTTGGGACTGATAAGGGTCTATAGTTGTCATCAGTGATTAACTTTTGTCCTTCCTGGTAGAGAAAAGAAAGGGGATATTTATGTCCTGCTTTTAGGTAAATAGGGGGAAGGTGGAGAGCTTTTCTTGTATCTGCTTCTTCTCAGTTCCCTGCAGCTCAAAATAATCCTTATGTCAAAGTGGCATATTTTGGGGGTAGCACAGTCTGTCACCTATGTCATCATCTGCTTCTGTGGGCCTCTCCAAAAACCTTCAATTTAAGGTTTCCTGTTGAAGTGGATTTCTATTTGAAGTAAGGTTTTTATTTCTTTTTAGTTGTGAATTGTGAACCCAGGTTTGTAAACTTTGTTTTGGAGCAGTTTGGGTGGTAAGAAGGACCCCTAAATTGGATCTACCCCTTTCGTATATAAAAAAGGGAAAGGGTATGAGTAATTAGAGACATGAACAGTGGAGAAGAGGACAGAGAGGATTTGAAATTTTGACTTGCAGGCATGGAACCCAATTAAGGAGATTAGGGCCATCTCTTTAGTCACGATGTATAAGGGAGAGACAATAGCAGAAAAGTTAGGAAGTCAGTTCTGGCAATAGCCAACTATTCGTGTAAGTCCTTGGAGTTGTCTTTTGGTGTTAACAGAAAGGGAAATTGATAATGGTGTTAATATTTTTCTTTTTTTGAAATAAAGCCTTTACTTCAAGGAGAATATCATGTGCTAAAACTTAAAGGCTGTTTTATGTTTAGAGATGTTATGTCCCTTTTGGACAAGAGCTTGGAGTGAATTTTGGGTATTGACAACCATCATTAATCAGAGAAGGTCATCTACATACTGAATTCCGGTAATGAGACTCAGATACCCTCAGAGGATGGACTGAAGTTCTTCAAAAGAGGTTCTCCTGATTAATGAGTGGATAAGACTGAGCAGTGGGGCAGGAAGATGGAGTACAGTGTGTGGCTGTGCCTGACCATTCCCCATCCCAGACCTTTACATCATCCCATGTGCACAGTGCTTTGAGAAAGAGGGGCATGGTGTGTGGTAAAACTGCTCTGGGTAACGTGCAAAAAGAGCTCTTATGGACTGGAGAGGGAGCTCCTGATGAGAACTCCTGAGGAGGAGTTTATTTACTCAACTATGGTTAACCAGTCTCTGGAACAACATCTTGGGGGCCAGCCTGTAATTCGTATGTGTGTGGGAGTAAAATTAAAAGAAGTGAAGTTTAAAAATCAATGAAAAATTAAAGCCAATTACTTAAAATACTTAAAACAGAGAAATGGATTGAGGTCTGAGATAAATAAAGCCCAACAGGGTAGGACCTTATCATTGTAATACTGCTAACATTTAGGATGAGAGAGAGAAAAAAAGTAGGGAGAGGAGGTTATGTCTGAGGGTTTGTAAGGAGGCTGCTGAGGATAGCCCAACTTCCTAGTAAATATTCCACTTAGCACAAGGCAGACCTTCATCCCACTTGTGACTCTTCCCCTGGTAGCTATCCCCAGCCTTGCAATGATAACTATCCCTCGGTAAGGTCTGCATCCTATGAGTATTGATCCTGTGCTAGATGCTAGTTAGATACTGATTATACTAAAGTGAAAAAGACTGTCTGCCTTTAAGAGCACTTTCCAGCAGGTTGACAGGTAAACAGCTATAAATTCATTGTCATAAAGATTGTTTTAGACATCCACACAGAGGATCCACAAGTGGGAGCAAAGAATTCTCTGGAGGGTTAAGTTTTTCACAGATGTGACAAGTGAGCAGGACTTTGCAGAGAAAGCAGGAAAGAAAATGGAGCCGAGAAAACAATAAGAGCAAAGGTTCAAAGTACACGCTACACACGGTACACATATTTTACCTCCCTCCCCGCCACCTTCTGAGATGTTTTGCATGGAGGGGGCGATAGTTTTCCAACTGGTGAGAAGGCTGAGTGCTAGAGTATAGGTGGGGTTTGGAGTCTTGCAATGTGAGGTTGGAAGAACAGGTTGGGCCTGGTTGTTAAGGGCTCCGGATGCCAATTAGTTTACCGCACAAGCAGTGCTGCTTCTCTCAAAGTTCAGGGAATAAAATCTTGTAGGAAGAGAACTCTGGCAGCAGTGGAAGGGGTATGTAAGGGCAAGAATAAGGAGATACTGGTAATACTCCTCTATTGTGGAGGCTGTTATAGCAGGTCTGATGAGAGATGACTAATCTTGGAAATGGGTTGGGGCCTGACATTCCCAAGTAGGATTGGTAGAGTCTGGTGGCCTATGGAACTGGGTCTATGAGGAGCACGGTGGTGGTGTGGAGGGTGTGGACTTCAGCGCCAGCCGGCTGAGTTCAGTGATGCTGGCGTTCGCTAGCTCTGTGAAGCTGAGCCAGGAGCAGACACTTTCAAAGTTCAGTTCTCGTCTGTAAAAAAATGGACAAAATGCCACTTACCTGTTTTTCCGGCAAAGATCACAAGGCACAATTTGTGTGAATCTAAAGTTTTGTCTGGCACAAAATAAGTAATCCATACGTTTGAGTGCCCTTCAGCAGGTGTGTAAAGCCTCACATGTTTTGTTTCATGTGCATCTTTCTAGGGGAAGTCCTACTCTTCTGTCCCCATTCCCTCCCTCCAAAAATATAGGGCTATTTACTATTTCTTAGACATGGCCTATTCTTTCTCATCTCTGTCTCTGCTCATGCTGTTTCTTTTCTTGGAATATCCTTCCTCTCCTCAGTTCTCATGGTTTGCTAGGGCAGTCAATTCACCTTAAATGTTCTGCTTCAAGTTGTACCTTGTCTAAAAACACATCTTCAGTTACCCAACGTGGAAATTATCTTTCCTTCCCAGGAATTTTTTTTTCCCTTCCAAGGCATTTTATTGGAACCATTCTAATGACCCTTACACTATCCTGCACTTTACCTGGCTATATTGTATATATATTTTCTCTTTTCTAGGTTACATCTAGTTAATTTCTCTATTCACTGTAGTATTTGATTCAGTGTCCAGAATTATCAAAAGTAGACATTTAATAGATTAACATGATTGACCTGGGTAGAGAAGAAAGCAGTTAAGCAAGTACTAGCTATGGGGGAAGGAGGAGGATGGTACGCGTCCTTGCCAGCAAGAAAATTACTGGAGATGTATTGCTGCCAATCCTAATTTTATTACCCTCATTACTGGTTCTGCCTGTGTGGAGTTCACAGTTCCTCCATGGCAGTAAGTGTGGCAAAATTTAACAGTAAGGAGTTTCAGACAATACCATCCTACTAGTTTGTTGAGTTTTTGGTAGGTTTGTATGTTTGACCTGTTTTATGAGCCACAGACTTAATTTGGATGAGCGGCAAAGGCACAATATATGCTTTAGCTCTTCAGTGTTATTTCTGTAAGAAAAATATATAGTTTGACGAATAAAATCATGATCTAGGTTAACAGCAGATTGTTTCAAAATTTGATTATCTGAGTAAGTAGTACATTTTTTTCCACTTAGAAGTTTTAACTTATTAAATCTACATGGCTTTGTTTCATGAAATTAGTTTTGTGGTCCCTTTAAGCACAGTGAGAGACACTAGAGGAAAATGGTGTGGAACTAAGCAGCCCTGCAAGACCAGCCTGCAACGAAAACTTACAGAGGAAAAATTAGCATTTGTGTAATGTACAACCAGATGTGGTAAGTTTTTCTTAAACTTATCTATAAAGAAAGGCAATTTTTGAAAACAAATGCCTAACATTTGTATTTAAAAATGAAAAAGAAACAGCTATTATGTGAAAGATCTTTATTTTCTTTTAAACAGTATTAAAGTTATTGTGCAGTTCAGTAACACAATGAACACGTTAGAGTGAACCTTCTAAAAGGCCCTTCTGGTGCAATCACAGTAAGGTAACAGAGACAATCTTACCATCTTATAAAGCTGCCTGCTCATTTCACATTGTTCTTTTAATGTTCTTCAAGAGTGAATTGTTGCATTAAAAAAAAGTCAAAGTCTCATTTTTTTTTGAAATGTACTTCCGTTGACTGACATATTTTAATTCTATTTACTTTTAATGTCCTCGCCAGTGAATGACATTTAAAAAACATTTTTAAATATTACCCTTGATCCATGTGCTTCACAGAGTTAGAAGAAAGTGTTTTAATTATCCAAACATAAATGAAATGGAACTCTGATATAAATCTCCTTCAGAGGAATAAAGCTGAGTAAATCAGAGCTTTCTGTTGTTGTTATTGTTTATTCTTTTTCAGTGATTTTATTCTGCTGTTATTTTTAATTATATAATCTTGTGAATTATATGATTTTGTAAGGAAGATTTTATAATTTTTTAGAAAGCAGGCATGATCTGATTTCTTAATAAAAACTATAATGTAAAGTTAGCTTCCCAATGCTGAATCAAAATTAAATATGTACTTTAAAGAACATTCACAATTGCTCTCAATTTTTCATAGACATATGTACAGAGAATCACAAGTATCAGCTCATCTGATTAAAATAATTTTCTTATAAAGAAAAAAACCTTCCACACATCTTATCACAAAGATACTATTATGTGATTAATGTTGAAACTCAACTAAGCTGAACAAATGTTTAACAAAATTTTACCCTGTGTTTTTTTATTTTCAAGCTTAAAATAAAATTTAAAAAATTATGAAACACTATAAAAATGGTCATAAATTGAAAGCTATGTTAACATTGTATCTTTCTTAATAAATGATATATTCTTGACATAAGCTATCATACAAACAGCACATTTTAACTACTGTTTTTTTAAAGTAAATATGAATTAGACAATTTGACTAGAATATTCTGATATATAGTAAAAGTAGAATTATTTCATACATAATCTGAAAAGTTCCAGGTGTAACTGACAGTGATTTTTAAAATGTAAACATACCCTTTCCTTTGTGTAGTTGTGTTATTGTTCAATTAAAAATAGAGTCCCTGTAGGACTATTATTCCATTTCTAATTATTCCAAATATTATTCCATTTCTAATTCTCTATGTCATGATAATAACCAAAAACTGAAGTCAAAATTACATTCTTGATATATTTGAAAATGCAGAAATAGTATTAAGAAGCCATCAGCTATGCCTGGAATATTTCTTAAATTATTTTTGATTGTCAGTTGTATCAACATGAGTAATTATATAGAGACCTCTAGAGGCTATCTATGATAGTTTGTGGTGTACAGACTCTTCAATCAAAAGTTTCTATTGTGCAAATATGCTGAAACAGAACTTCCCTGAGATGAACTATCTTGCTGGTCCACAGAAATAACTCTGTAAAACTGTATTCAGATTTTAATCTGAATTACAATCTAATCAGACACCCAAACAAATGGGCATTAATAGATTTTTATCATCAGTTGATTGGTACTAATACTTATTTTCTTGGATTACTTATACATTACTAAACCAATGTAGTCTAATAACTTGCTGAAAATGAAACTTCAGAAACAGCTACTTAAAGATATACTTTCAAGTACAAAAATCGTGAATCCTTTCTATGCTTTTAAGGTGTACTACATTTAACTACTTGAAAGATAAAGAAAATGGGTTTAAAAAGTCAGGAAGTTTCCTAAATACCCATGTTGCTCATATCAGAAGAGTTTTACATTTTAAAAGATCAGTCAGACCCATTAACATTAATTGGTTCAAACAATTGTTTTTCTTTCATTTATATAACCAGGTAGGATCTCACTCATATATTTATAATTAGGAAGTCATTCACATTAAATAACTTTTTCTCATTCGCTGATCTGTGAAATGCTGCTGAGATAATTTTCAGACTTCATTATAAAATTTGTCCACTCCTGACAAATGTCCTCCATGGAGAATTCTGCTCCACCATATTCCAGAGGAAGAATGTCTGGGAAATGCTGAAGTAAGCTTTGTTTGTAATTGTTCCCATGCATGTGAATCTGAAATAGCCAAAATGTTTTAGAAGATACTCCCTCAGATGTTCAGTGTATTAGATACATTTCTAATGTAAAATCAGTACCATAAAATAAAGCATTCTAATGACTTTCAAGATAGCAGAGCATGTATAGATAGTATGCCTTTTATTTCTCTGCTTATGTCAGAATTATATGTATATTTCTATTCTGCTGCTTATGAATGTAATCACCATATTTTTATTTGTATTTGTATTTGCGTAACTATACAGGGTTTATAAAAAGATATTTTTTAATACAAAGATATTCTATACTCTTTCAAAAATAGATTTTAAAACTCTAAAATTATTTTATACATTCTATTCCCTAATGTACAGGTGATTCTTAGCAAAATATCTAACATCCTGAGACTGTTCTACAGATGATAAAAATATACTACCTGGTATTCATTTGTATGAATTAAAAGCATATATCTGCACACATAGCTATGTATATGGTGAGTAATTTATGTAGTACAGTTGATGGATACTCTTGGCTAGTACAGAATTAAGAGACAATTATGATGGTTGAGAACCTTAAATTTTCAAATACTGTAAACTAAAAATTGATCATATAATGCCAAGAGGTTAAAATAAAGACCTAGAACTTTCAGCTAAAAGTACATCTTGCTAAAAATAAATAAGTGCCCTCCTTCCAACGGCTAGGGCAAAATGTTCATCTATATATTCAATGATTATTTAAAAGCAGTTACTATATGCTAGAATATGACAATTGAAAGATGAAATGAAACAAGGTTCCTGTACTCGAGAACCTCACAGTCCCAATTCTTGATTTCTTCTGAAATGTTTAAAAGATCATCAACTAATTGAAAAAAAATTCCACTATCTCCTCAGAAAGAACATTCACAGGATAGTGCCAAAATGCTGAAAGGGAAGAGAATGGACTGGTTCTCCTGCTCCCTTATTTTGACAAATCTCTTTCATGTCAATTACCTTTTGCTGAAATGCTTCACCTGCCTTCTCAATTTTTTTATTTTTCCTTCTTTTCTGCTTATATTCTATTAATTTAGATTCCATTTATTGTTTTTGTTTTTATTTGTCCAGAATATAACCCAAAATATAAATAACTTATTTTTAGATCTTTCAGAGTTAAATAAAATGTGTTCAGCTATTATCAAGCTACACTGCAGAGAGAGACAAAACTAAAGCCTCCAAAAAACTGATTTTTCCAAAAACACTAGAATGAAGAGTGGCCATTTTCATAGGTGTGGTTCTTCTTAAAAACAGATAGAAATTCCTACTGGATAACCTCTTCCAATTATCCTTTACAGATTAATGTAGAAGAGGGGTTGCCATTCTTGGGAATTCAGATTTTACTCGAAAAATCCTAAGAGATATCAGATATACACCGGAGATAAGGCTCCACAGGATATGTAAAAACAAAAACCAAAAAAAAAAAAAAACATCAGGGGCAGCCCAGGTGGCTCAGCAGTTTGGCACCACCTTCAGTCCGGGGCCTGATCCTGGAGACCTGGGATCGAGTCCCACATCCAGCTCCCTGCGTGGGGCCTGCTTCTCCCTCTGCCTGTGTCTCTGCCTTTCTCTCTCTCCCTCTATGTCTCTCATGAATAAATAAAATCTTAAAAAAAAAAAAACATCAAATTTCTTTGCTTTAACTAACATGATATTAGTCACATACCTTGGGACTATGGTTTTCATTTATGCATGTCTAATTTAAATACATTTATTTTTATTTGCACAGAGAATACATTCATATGACTAGATATAAAAACAAGATAAAAGATACACAATGAGATGCCTTGGTCCCTATTCAAACCTCATTCACCCCATCCATACCTCTACTCTATTACATATAGTTAGGTCACTTTCTTATATACCCTTTTAATGCAAATATAACTAGAGATTCTGATTTCTTTCCTTTTTTTTCCCAAAAGATGTCAGACAAAAAAAACTACTCTTCATTTTTAAATTTCACTTTACATCATGAAAATCTTATTGTATTCCATTGTGTTGATGTATCTGTTTATTTAATCAGTTCCCTAATGATGAACACTTGGTGGTTTCCAATCTTTTGCTGCAATGAATCCTCTTGTATATGTAATTTTGTTTATGTGCTGGTACATTGGTGGGATAAAATCCCAGATGTGCAAAGGCTGCGATTTTGATAACTATTACCACACTGCCCTCTATAGGGAATAGCCGGTTTTCACTCCCACTTCAGTGAATGAGAGGCTATTTCCCCACAGCCTACCTTGATTTTTCAAAATTAAAAAGAAATTTTAATTTATAAAAATGGTTTGTTAGGTACTCAAAACATTGGGTTAATTGTGGGGAGAGGAGGTAATAATGCAATCCGTAAGTAAAAAAGTATTGGGACATTTGGTACAGAAGAATAGTGACTTGAATAGGTTTTACTCACCCGTTCCTTAATTTTTTCAGTCAGGAATGGTTTAATCATGGAAAAGACAGCATGGAAAATTATCGGCTCATTTATCAAATGGATACCACGAACTTTTAATGGGAAGGAATCCTTTTGAAAATAAAGAAAGACAGTATTAATAACAAAGCATAAATCAATATATATTCCTATTGACCAGTTCCTTTTCTGAACACCTGCTATACTTAGTGCAGTACCTAAAGTGGGATTTTATTTTCAGAATTATTTACTCCAAGAACAAAATAGCCTGCTTTACAGTTCATAGTCACTAGATTAAGTAAAGATCTCTAAAAAAGGTTTCACCTTATAGCTTAGGCAAAGTATTATAAAAAAGACCTGCATCTTTTGTAAGTAAGACATGGAAAGTATTTTCCCCAATTATGTATAAATGTTCTTTCAAGGAACCAATGACTCATTTGGATATTTTATACTTAACCATTTTACACTCATTTTTATTTTGAGAAACAAAATTTCAGTGAAGTTGAAGGAATAGTAAACACACTTTTAACTTTTGACACAGGTGTAAATCTTTCATATCAAAGTAAGATAGGTTTATTTAGAAAATTTAAAAAGTTAAGAATTAAAAAAAAAACACTTCAATAGTTTTCCTACCCAAAATGTGTTAACATAGAGATTTCTCCCGCCAAGATCCTCACATGCAAAATTCTTTTTTTTTCCCCATGCATGGCTTTTACAGATGTGTTATCAATTTGGAGCTTTTCCTTCCAGGTTCTTTCTATGAATAATTTTATTTTAAACATAATTGCCAATATGCTCCCTAAATAATTTGCACCATTTGCTTCACTGACATAATACAGTTTTTGTACATATCATATTGTTGCAATAATCTATCAAATGGATTTGCCATAATTTAACCATTTCCCTGTTTCTAGACAAATAAGCTATTCCTAATTTTCACTTATGAAAATTGATGCTATAGTAACTATATTTATAGAAGGCAGTGGTGGTTATAAACACAACTCATATTCAGATGACCTGAACTGGACTTCTTGCTTCACTGCTGACAAAATGTGTATGCCTGAGCATTCCTATGTCACCCCTCTGACATAGTTAATTAACCTGTAAAATGGAAAAAATAATAGCCATAGGCTTGTTTGGCCATTAAATGGTAATGCACTTGAGATACTTGGCTAAGTACCTGATACAGGGTAAACTACTATTATTATCATATATGAAGTCTTTACCGTATTTCAGAAAATTCCTTGGCTAGGTCCCCAAAAGTATAATTACTATATCAAAGATGATGGCCATCTTAAAAACCTTTTAATTTCTGAAAGAACTGTATCAACTTATACCTACCAAGAATGTAACATTTTGTTATACCATTGCTATAAATATTGTTTTGAGACAATCTTTTGATTTAGGAAGAAAATTTTAACATCAGAAAGAGAAAGCTATCATATTATTGTTCAAATGGTTACTAATTTTGAACATATTTACAGTTTCTTGCAACATTCTTTTGTGAATTAATAACACTTTATTTCCTCTTAGCATTATTGAATTCTATGTATCATTTAAAAGTTATTTAATTTTCTAATAAATGTTCTATCCTGTTGCTTTGTTGAACATATAACTAAATTCAAATCTATTATTTGGAGTTAGTATCCCAAGGATTTAAAATATACACTTACTGTAAGAACAGCAGCAATCTTCTTGGCTACAGATGGGGTAATTTGAAAAGCATGAGAAAACTGCCAGCCTTCTAGATCAAAGATAGCCTTGATACCATTCCGTTGCGTTTCTACCTCCTGTACAATAAGCTCGGATGTGATTAGACTTACACGAAAAACATCATAAGCTGTGAAAACTTTTGGGTCCCATTGTGCTAAAAAAAATTTAAAAATAGCACATCTCAGCATAATGTAAAGACTCAGGAAGATTTACAAAAGGAAACTAATTCTTTTGAGACTTAAAAGATCAGTAGAAATAAAAACATGTCAAGATCATGGAATGAATAAAGGATCAAATTGGTGGTCCAAAAACATGTTCCTGTTTTTCCCCCCATCCTGCTAGATCCCTAGCAAAGAACAGATTTTTAAGAGCATGGGGGAGAAGAGAATGAATGCAGGCTGGATTTGAGTGCCAGATGAAACTATAGCCCAAAATAAGCAGGAGAGGGGTTGTGGCTGAAGATGAAAATACCCCTAGCTATGCTCCCACCTCCGAGGTTTTGGAAATGGGAAAAGCAATGGCTTTTGCATGATAAAGCATTATAAAGAGGGCCTTACACTAACCGGAGGTTGCTAAAGGGAAATGGATGAAGAGCAGACTGACAGGCTGATGTGTCAAACACGCCTCAGTGGCAACAGCACATAGCTGTCAGGTCTGTACAGACCAGAAGAGTAAGTGTGGGCTTTGGAAAAGAGCCAGGGAAGCACTCCAGTAGCTGCCCACACCCAGGGGAAACAATGAAGAATTACCAACATTCTTGTCCTCCCCCTCCCCCACCATCCCTGGGCAGGCCAGGGCAAGCAGAATGACAGTAATGGATAGGCAAACAGGTGATCTTGAAAGATACACATCGACTAAGTATTACATTTCTAAAAATAAAAAGAAGAGGGGACCCACACTCAATAGACAAAAGCACTAAAACCAACGGTTAATAGAGCAAGAAACGTTAAAAAGAAGCAAAACAGTTTCAGTAAGGGAACAAAAGGATAATGAAGGTTATTATTATAAGAACAGGTTATTTATTATTTGAAAGAATTAGTTGAGACCTTGGAAACAACAAAAAGATAATTCAAAGCAAATCTCCGTTAATGGGACAAATGGCAGAAAAGACAATCAGTGGGTGGATAATGGTTTGGAATACCAAGCTGAGGAGTTCTGAAAAGACCCACATGTTGAAATGTATGCATCAAAAGACTCATGCAGCTAGAGACATGCAGCTGGCTCCAGAAGTTTCAACATCCAACTAATTAGAGTTCTGGAAGATAATAATGCAGAGAATAGGGAAGAGGGAAAAGAGGAGTAACAGTAGAGAAAAATGTTCCAAGGCTGAAAAAAAATCCAAGTCTTCATACTGAAGGTTCCGTGGAGTGCCTAAGGAGACAAATGAAAAGGGGTGGGGGGGAAGATTCATGATTAATGGTAAAGTTTCAAAATACCAAAGTGTCTGGCTTGGACAACTGGGTAGAATGGTGGTACCATTTACTGAGATTGGAAACAGTGGAAGAGAAATGTTTTGGGAGGAAAAGATCATAAGTAGTTTTGGACATGTAAAAATGGTGAGTGAGAGCCATCCAATTGGACACAGTTGGAATATGGAGATGCTTGTTTGGACCCCTGGGGACAGGAGGAGATAGTGGAGTGAAGACAGAAATCTGAGAGTTTGTACTTTTATGACAGCCTGTGACGGGGATCATCCTAGGTCTATGGAGAAAGCTGCATAAGAAGAGGAAGCTGAGGCCAATTTTCTAAAGAAATTCAGAATTTAAAAGGTAGTAAAACAACTGGTGCCAGCAGAGGAGACTCAGAAAGAGTAGCCAGTTAAAGTCAGGAAAACATCAGGAGAATGTGACATCAGAAAAGCCAAGGGAAGAGGATATCTCAAGAAACGGGAAGTGGTTTGCTGTGTTGAGAGATCAAGTAAAACAGAACTAACTATGTCCATTAGATTTGGTGAAAAGAAGGTCACTGATGATTTCAGCACAGAAGAGGGAGTGAAAATAGGCCAAGGTGGATTAAGAGGAACTGTGAAAAACTGTGAAAATATGGATGGTGAACATCAATAATTAGAGATGTTTGGCTGAGAATGAGTAGAGAGATGGCTAGGCTGGAGGCTGGAGGATCTTGTGGGATTGAGGAGGAGTTTTTTTTTTTTTTTTGCTTTGTTTTGGATGGCTGACACGTAATATATTTAAATGTTGATGGGGAGTGTCTACTAGCAAGGAAATTTTTTAAAATAAAGAAGAGACAATCAGAAGTATTCCCAAAAAGGCACAATGGGATCGCGCTTTGCTTTTAAGAGTTTCAGTTGCCTGTTAAGAATTCGAGTAATCATTTCATGGATAACCCAGCTCAAATATACTATACTACTTTAGACACTGGCAGAAAGCCACAATGGTGAAAAATGTGAGCTGAATGATTAAAAGCCTGCAGTTAAGAAAATAGTTACTGGCATAAATTTCTGAGCTCACCAACAGAGTTGTCTAAACCTGTGCCATCCAGTAGGGTAGCCATTAGCCACAAATGGCTACTTAAATGTAAACTAATTCACATTAAGTAAAATTAAAAATTCAATTTCTTAGTTGCCAAAGCCACATTTCAAGTGCTCAATAGCCACATGTGACTAGTGACTATTGTAGAACAATTTCATCATCACAGAAAATTCTACTGGATAGCGCTGCTCTGGACTCTAACTAAGCTCCTTTAAGGCAAAAAAAAAATATGTCTTAATTCCCTTTCCAGCATCTATTTAACATTTATTGAGTGTTTTTATATGTCAGGTAATGTCCTAATTATATTTCATATATATTGCGAGTTTTTTTTTTTAAGATTCTATTTATTTATTTATTCATGAGAGACAGGGAGAGAGGCAGAGACACAGGCAGAGAGAGAATCAGGCTCCCTGCGTGGATGTGGGACTCGATCCTAGGACCCTGGGATCACGCCCTGAGCTGAAGGCAGATGCTCAACCACTGACCCACCCAGGCATCCGTATATTACAAGATTTAATGCTCACAGCAACCCCGTGAGATACTTTTTTTACTGTGCTTCTGACAGATGAGAAGGTGGGGTTACAGGTACGTAGCTTCCCTTGTAGCTAGAACGTAGCAGAGCTGCAGTTCCAGACTGGGTGATGTCCTGTAGGTCAAAGCTTAATACTTGCTGTTACATTTTATTTTTGCTACTGCAGGATAGTAGTCCCAAGAGGCACACAATTTTATCCTCTGGTTTGTAGGCTAATAATGGCAAAAACTGAGTTTCACCTTGTATTGCCCTGATGGACTGCATTTTCTCACTGCTTTCACTGCAGAGATGGTAACTAGGGAAAAGTGATTATGCTAATGTTCTACTGAAAACCTCTACCACAGATCTCCTTTTTTAGTTTCTCCCATTAATTCAATTATATTAGGTAATTTATAAATCTTTATCCTCTTCTTTCATTTTATTCCTAAACTGCTTCTCAGTTTTTCCTTTTCACCCCAGAATAAAACATCTTATTCTACATAACACACAGGAAATTTGCTGCATGCTCTTCTATTCTGACCATCACTAAATCTTCATGTTTTCCTGATTTTAAAATCTCTTTTAGGGGTACCTGGGTGGCTCAGTGGTTAAGCGTCTGCCTTTGGTTCATGTCATGATCCCGGGGTCCTGGGATCGAGTCCCACGTCGGGCTCCCCAGGCAGAGCCTGCTTCTCCCTCTTCCTATGTCTCTGCCTCTTTTTGTCTCTCATGGATAAATAAATAAAATACTTAATAAAAAACCTCTTTTAGCTAAACAGTGTACTTAAATGTTAATGTACTACAAGAAACCCTCTCTCTAAGCAATAGAACAGTATGACCTCAGTGTTATGGTATGCATGTATGTATTTATAAAGCTTTTATTTTTAAACTATCTCTATACCCAACGTGGGGCTCAAACTCACAACCCCGAGATCAAGAGTCGCACACTCCTCCAATGAGCCAGCCAGGTGTCCCCAGTTTTAAGGTATTTATGATCAAAGTAACATATTTGCTTTTTCACTAGGAAGGTGTCATTTTTATTTTTTTTTTAAGATTTTATTTATTTATTCATGATAGACAGAGAGAGAGAGGCAGAGATACAGGCAGAGGGAGAAGCAGGCTCCATGCTGGGAGCCTGACGCGGGACTTGATCCCGGGACTCCAGGATCACGCCCTGGGCCAACAGCAGGCGCCAAACCACTGAGCCACCTAGGGATCCCCGGAAGGTGTCATTTTTAATTCGTAACTCGCCCCAGGTAATTTATGAGCAAACTTGAAAAAACTCCCACCAGGCAGTACAGAGCCAGGACACGTGCAGGAAAGAGTCCCCCCCCCCCCCGCCCCCATTAATACAGGTTTTTAGTATTATGTCCCCAAGCCTTTGAGTAGCATTGCTAGATAAAATATAAGACACCCTGTTAAAGGTGAATTCCAGGTAAACCACAAATAACTTTTTAGTATGCATGGGGCACACTTATTATATCCTGTTTATCTGAAATTCAAATTCAAACTGGACATACCATATTTTCATACAATATATGTTTACTTGCTACATAAAACATAGATACTATCTTCACTGTGGCACCTCTATCCCTAAAGAACTCAGGGACCTTCATTCATCTTCCTAAAAGGACAAGGCAGACATTGGGATGTCTGTTTATGGACGGTGACTTCATGACTGGCCCAATTGTATTTGACACATAAGCTGAAGCAAAAAAAAACGGAATCGGTCTACTTCTGATACCCTAAAGAATTAAATGCAGTGCCTTCTTGCAAGATCATAAACAGCTGAGTTTACAGGCAGGTATCTTATCTATAATCAGGCAGGTATCTTATCTATAATCAAGTAGGAAAAGCAAATCTATAACTATTCTAAAGTTCCCTTGAATATTTATGGGTATAAAAGTTTATGTAAGATTATAATTCATAAGATTCTCCTCGTAAAACGTTGGTTATCTTTGTCCTTTCACCTGGGCCACGAGAGGATGCTGGCAGCAGTGTGAGTCCTTTGTTACACCCCATTTTTAATCATACACAGGTCTAAGGAAGGGCCAGTCGCCAGTCTACAGGAAAGACTAGGAAGATCTCACAGTGCAAAGGGGACGCTGTGACAAGAGGGGTATGTGGAATATAGTGTCTTCAACACCCCAGGGATGCTGCTTTCCTCCTGGACCTCCCCCTTTCCCAGGGAACGAGCCCCAGGCTCCTCAGCCCTGAGTGGTATCCAACTAGCCATTCACTCCAAAAATATTTAATAAATACCTACCATGTACTAGGTCCTGGTTTCAGTGTTAGCTACAATGAATAACAGCACACAAAATCCATGCTCTTGCAGAGCTTGTGTTCTTACAGTTCAGAGTACTTATGTGGATTTCCAACTAAGCATTTTCTAAACACTCTACCTTGATCTTTTTCACCTTTTCCTCATATTTATCTGTTTTCTTTCTCTCTTAGTTTATACAGTTGACTGTGTGGAAGAATGGAAGTAAGATTTTTTTGGTTTCTAATTTTCTCATGATTGCCAGTTTTGTTATAGTTGAGGGACATTGCAGTCTAAATTAAGCCTTAATTAAAACCTAAAAAGCAAAATTCTTAAATATGGACTCGTGGAAGCTTTTCAACATGGCGGTCAAGAAAAAAGAAAGAAAGAGGAAAATAGTGCTGTATATGGCTTACCAATTCTGTAAATAAGAACTTTGCTGCCAGTGGGATCTCTGGCTCTCAGGACTCCAAGGTAACCAGCCTTCAGAAGACCAAGAATACTTCTGGGACATAGATCTGCGCTTATTTCTGGACATTCTGCTCTCCACTTATAATAGTTTTTCAGTAACTGAAAAACAAAATAAAAATTGTCTACAGAGAGCATACATGGTAAAGCACTTTGTAAAAATGGTAGCAAAGCCTTGGCATTATGTATGGCCCTTACCATCCATTATGTCAGGCTTTTAATCTGGGTTGGGTTTTTTTGTTTTTTAGGTTTTCTTTTCAGTTTTAAAAATTAAAGTTCCCTTCTTCAAGGATCTCAGGTGATAGGACTTCATCACAAACTTAAAGTTGAATAATTTTCATTCATCTCCTATGGTTGATAGTCTCCAAAGATAGCTACCAGTAATACCTCCCCTCCTGCTAAACACATGCCATTTGTCCCAGTTGACTCCTGCCCCCCCAGAATGTGGGCTGGCCTTATATTTTGCTTCGGCAGAAGTGACACTGTGCCAGTTTAGGAAGGCTGGGACTTTCTGAGTCTGCTTTTGGGGATCCAGAAACCACATAAGAATAGGAATACTAGTAGTAGTAAGTCTATGTGGAAAGAGGCACTGGACCAGCAGAGTCCATCTTGGTCTGGTCTCAGCCAACTTCCCATCTGATGCAGTGTGGAGCAGAGATGAGCCATCCCTGCTCAGCCTTGCCCAAATTAGAGAATCACAGACCAATAAATAGTTGTGGTTTAAGCCACTAAGCTTGGGAGTGACTTGTTACTCAACAATAGATAACTCCTTTCTGAAATAAGGAAGATACAGGAATACTAGAAATCAATTAAATGAATTAGCTCTACAAATATTTTTAGAGGATCTACAATGTTCTACACACCAGGTAGGCACTTGAGTTACAGCCATGAACAGAGTAAAATGCCTGTGCTCCTTGGGACTGACCTGCTGGTGACAACTGGATCATACGTGCCATGCTATGTAGTGAAAAGTTAAATTCCCAGGTTGCTTCATCGGAGAAACCTTGACCCTACCATTTATTACCTGTGTGATCTTGGATAAATATTTAACTCCTTTGTGTCTTGTTTCCTCCATATCTGCCTTGTAGGGTTAACCATAAAGCATATATGGGTTAACCATAAAGCATATATGGGCATAATGAGTGGCAGTGACCACTGCTATTGTTGTAATAGGGAAAGATAATTTGTATTTATTGCTCATTTGAGTATATTAGTGCAGGTTTTTGTTACAAATAACTAAAATTATTTTGTTTTATTTTCTTTCTCACAAAAAAGAGCTAAGCCAAAGGTACAAAGGAACATCTCTAGACCACTGCTATACTGTCTACTAATAGATAAACAACAAAAATCAACTTTGTTAATAGTGGTATGCTTCCAAGTGAAACAGTATGTCTGGATAGTAGGTCTTGGCAAAGTATGGCCTGAAGGAATCCTGTTTTCTTTTTATTTTAAGAGAACCACCAGTAATGGTTACTCTGCATTTACAAGTAATACAGATATTGCCTGTATATTGTGGAGAATACTAAAATCAAATTATGCATTTAAAGTTTATTATGGTTTCATTTTCCTCTTCACAATTTTCAGCATTCTCAATTTTTGTAAAGTGGCAATATGTTTGGGGTTTTTGTTTTGCTTTGTTGTAAAGAAAGAAAGAGAGTACAAGCGGGAGGGGCAGAGGGAGAAGGAAAGGGAATCTCAAGCAAACTCCATGTTGAGCATGGAGCCTGGTGCAAGGCTGGATCTCAGAAACCCGAGATCAGTATCTGAGCCAAAACCAAGAATCAGATGTTTAAGTGACTGCACCACCCAGGCACCCCAACAATATGCTTGTTTTGAGTTTAAAGAGGTCTATTAGCAGTGGGGAATGGAGTTTCGATGAAAGGAAGGGAGAGTCATTGGAATAAACATGACAGGTCTGATCACAAAATCCTAATGATCTGGAGGAGAAACCTCAAATACAAATTTAAAAGCCAAGTAGAGGGTGAAAATCCCAACCTTGGGCAATGTTAATGGCTGGCAATGACTGACGAAAGAGAAAAGCTGGCTGGACTGTAGAAGCGACACCATGGTGCACAGAAGGGAGGAAAAAGTTCTGTGTGCCACTGGCCCCCTCTCCTCTGTCTCTCCAGTGATGGTGTCTTTCTAACTTTCTCTTTCTCCCTCTCGGTTCTTCATTTAATAACCTTTTCTGAACTCTTTTTAAAAAGAGAATGACATGAGTTAAAGAAAACTGAGAGGTAAGAAAGAAAAGCGTCCATAAATTAGCCAACAACAAAATAGTTGGTGACCTAAATAGCAATTTCCAAAAGCAGAAAGAACAAAAGGTACATTGTAGATTCTGATATACGCATTCTACTCTATGAGTTTCTCTTCCTCCTCCTGTCTTAGAGGACATCAGAATGAGTGTTTGATAGTTCCTCAGATATAAAATAGTCCTTTTAATTCTGATTCAAGCAAAATGCTAGAAGCGGCATATTAGCTCCCTTATAAAAATAACAATTTTAGTCTCCCATGGAATCACAGAAGTTGTAGCTTCATCAAAAGGGATCTTTTAGGTAACGGGCAGGGGCCTCAACTTATTTATCTCTACAGAGTGCTGGGCACCCAGGAGTTAGGTACAAATGGTAAATGAAAGATTAAATTAATGCATGAATAACCCAGCTGAATTCACATACTTGAAAAACTGTCATAAAGTTGCACAAATCACTCTCATGCCTTTGACATTTAACTTTTGCAAATTGAAATATCTAAACCTGGATCTTTGATCATTACTTTTCCACTGACATAAACTTGGCTGACATAAATAAGTTACATAAATGATGTAAACTGCTACTGAGCAATTCTCAAACAAATCATCAAAAGTCCACAACAACAACAAAAAAAATTGGCAAGTGAACTTTCATTACTGGAAGGCACCTGTTTTGCTACAATTAGGAAAAAATAAAAGTAAAAAGTTATGGTTTATTTTAACTATGCTTTGCCTCTGACATTTTTCATGCACTTTCAAATGAAGTACAACTATAGTTGTGCTGCTTCTACAGGGTTTGATGGCATTATTTCAATTCCTTCGCACAACCATCCTGAGAGGTAAATATTGTTACTCCAGTTTACAGATAAGAATACTAAAGCTCAGAGAAGTTACACAGTAACTATCAGGAGCAGAGTCACTGAAACTGACATGTGATAAGATAAATTTTACAAAAGAACCTATAGGAAGAGTCAATGGATTTTTGAAAGCCTCAAAGAAGACTTTGGGGAAACCATAAAAATATTTAAAGGATAAAAAACTTGCCACACGGAGCAAAAACAGAAGAAACTGAACTAGTCACTTATAAAACACAGGAATTCACTAGAATATGTGGAACAGACTGTTTTAAACAGAAGGGGCAAGTGCACTATACTTGCGAGCACAGGCTCTGCAGAGTTCAGCCCAAGTTCAAATCCCTAACTCCACCGCTTAATAACTGATTTTTGGACTAATTACTGTCTCCGTCACAATGTCTTCTAAAATGAGAAAATAATGAGATAATCTGCACAAACACTATTTACCAAGATACCTGGTATGCTATAAGCTATTAGAATCATAAAAACCTCAATAATTCATTATAACGGGATCCCTGGGTGGCGCAGCGGTTTGGCGCCCGCCTTTGGCCCAGGGCGCGATCCTGGAGACCCGGGATCGAATCCCACATCAGGCTCCCAGTGCATGGAGCCTGCTTCTCCCTCTGCCTGTGTCTCTGCCTCTCTCTCTCTCTCTCTCTGTATGACTATCATAAATAAATAAATAAAAATTAAAAAAAAAATAATTCATTATAACTTCAAATACAAAAACTAGAATGAGAAATTTCATTGTAATTGACGAGCTTATCAAGGCCTTCTTCATATACTAAAATTATAGGGCTTTTACATTATAAATAAGGGAGTTTGAATTGAATTAGCTTCTTTTATGGAGGAAATTGACAAAAAAAAATAGTTTCACACTCAACCTTTCCTTTTCCTTTCCAGTTGGCAGAAAAGTAAGGCAAAGAGTTCACAGACAGAAACTTGATCCCTATCCAGGGGATTTAGACAGCTTTGCTAACCAGTTCCTCAAGGACATGATGAAAACAATTCAGGAAAATAAAGAATACAGACAATAATACATATAACAGATGCTGGAGGTAAATTTTATTTCTTCTTGTATTTAGACATTACTTTTGAAAAGCAGCTAAAATGAAATCAGTGAATTGTACACTTCTTTTATTATTAGTTACCTCTATGCATTTATATGTTTAATGCCTCATTTAAACTGCACTTCTCATAGGACCTAAGAGTGTGTTTTATATTTAGTAATTACTGAGTAAATATTAGTTTGTTACTCATACTTGGGTATGAGGATACTTGAGTAGCCATCTGACGAAACAAAAATAAAATCAGATTCCTATTTCATTCCTAACATCAAAATAAATCCCAGTGGGTCAGGATAACTGAGTAGCCATCTGACAAAAATAAAATCAGATTCCTATTTCATTCTTAGCATCAAAATGAATCCCAATAGGTTAGCAACTCCAACATTAAAAAGAGAAGTCATTGGGATCCCTGGTTTGGCTCAGGGCATGATCCTGGAGTCCCGGGATCGAGTGCCACGTCGGGCTCCCAGCATGGAGACTACTTCTCCCTCTGCCTCTGTCTCTCATGAATAAATGAATAAAATCTTTTTTAAAAAATAAATAATAGGGCAGTCCTGGTAGCCCAGCAGTTTAGCGCCACCTTCAGCCCAGGGTGTGACATGGAGATCCGGGATGGAGTCCCATGTCAGGCTCCCTGCATGGAGCCTGCTTCTCCCTCTGCCTGTGTCTCTGCCTCTCTCTCTCTCTCTCTCTCATGAATAAATAAACAAAATATTTTTTAAAATAAAAATAAATAAATAAAATAATAAAATAATAAAAATAAAAAAATAAAAAGTCATAAGTTACTAGAAAAAAATTTTGGAGAGAAGAGCTTATCAAAGAACTGATATATGTGATTACATAAAAATGGTTAAATTAGGCATAGAAAAAAATAGCCCAAGCAATGGGGCTAGGGCAACGGGGTTATTTTCGGGGGTAAGACAACAAACTAGGGCAAAGGGTTATTTTCTTTATACATAAAGACATTTTATGAATTTAAAAAATGTATATTTTATGTGAACAAAATGGAAGAAAATTAACAAATGGTAAGAACAGTTAACTGGAAAATAATTTTATAAATTTAAATATATGAAAGATGTTTAATCTAATTTAAAATTAAATAAATGCATATTATAACAAGAACCAATTTCTCATCAAGCAGGTTGACACAGATCATAATGTTTTATCCTACAATATAGGTGATAATATGGAGAAAGAGGCACCATTTTGTAACAAAAGTCATAAAATTAGTGCAAACCCTTTGAAATACAGTTATATTTGTCAACACTGAAATGCAAACCTCACTTCATCCAGCAACTATATAGGTTGAACTTACAAAGATATATTCCCATTTTTGCACAAAGACAAATGTATAAGGAGATACTAACTACAATATCCAGTTGGTGACAGATATTGTTTATTGCATTTTGTGCACTGCCCGGCAAATTGGAAGAGTTCAAAAAATAATCATTGGAATGAAGGAAAGAACAGCATGCGTGGGCATTGCCATTGGCTGAGGACAACTCCTATATCCAATAACAGGAGGCTGGTTAATAAATTTTGATATAATAAATCCATACAATGGAATAGTATACAGCCCCCCAAAAGAGTAAGATGTAGCACACAGAGGGGAATAGGCTGATCTCTATGATAAATGAGGTAAAAGCAAACAAAAATAACCAAGGCCAACTGTAAAACACATACACGTGTTTGTACGAGCACAGACAATGTCTAGAAAGATAAACAGGTGACAACGGTGAAACTGCTTCTGGGTAGATGAGTAGCAAAATGAAGGTTTGGGACGGGGAACCTTTTTCCTTTGTAAAGTTACTCTTAGAAACATACTTTGCACTCTTTACTGTTGATTTTTTTTTTAAATCACCCATGCTCTTTAGTTTTTTCCATCAAAAACCAGTTATCAGGGGGACACCTGGTTGGCTCAGTGGTTGAGTGTCTGCGTTTGGCTCAGGTCCTGATCCCGGGTCCTGAGATCGAGTCCCTCACGGGGTTCCCCGCAGGGAGCCTGCTTCTCCCTCTGCCTACGTCTCTGCCTCTCTCTGTGTGGCTCTCAAGATTAAATAAATAGAGTCTTAAAAAAAAAATCAGTTATCGACTACAACAACACTCCTACTGGGTCATGCCACTGTTCTGCACTATTGTACCCTGCCTGCCCCCCATCTCCGTCCTTCCACCGAGTACGCGGCTCGGGGAAGGGCCCCCTGAGGTTCGGGGCCTGATTGCATTAGTGCGTGTCAGGCTCCGCCGGGACGTGCTGTTCCGTGGGGCTGGTTAATGCGCAACCCTGGGGATCAATCAATCAGTGCGTAGGCTTGTCACTAACCCCTACGGAAGAGGATGCCCAGGATGCCCAGGAGCTCGAGGCTGCATCCCTCTTTGTGATTCCTGTCTTCCTATCATCCCTTCTCTCAACCACCGGTGACGTGCCTGGAAACACAAAAGAACCACCTCATCGCACCTGTTTGCTGCTCTGCCGTCCCGGCACTTGGGAACTAAGATCGTTCCTAACGGCGCTATTTCGCTGGCATTTGGGTCTGGACCTTGAGTCTTCCCGCAGCTTCACCCTCCCCGCCGCGCGCGGAGAGACCCGCTGGGACGGGACCATCCGGTTCGCCCCGCGCCGCGGCTGCTGCGGGTTCTCTGCGGTCGCGGTGTCTGGGGCCGCACGGGCATCCCCCCGGGGCGCGGCAGCGGAGGTCCCGGGGGTCCCGGGGGTCCCGGGGTCCCGGGGTCGCGCCCCGCCGCCCTGCCCGCCGCGGGAGCGCTTACCCGCCAGGCCAGCTCCAGGTCGAAGTCCCGGGCGCGCAGGAACCGCAGCAGGAAGGCGTCGCTGAGCGGCAGCGGCGACCGCGGGGCGCCCGCCGCCCGGGCCCGGCGCCGCAGCTCCGCCAGGCTGGGCTGCAGCAGCGGGGACTGGTCCGGCAGCGCGCTCAGCGCCAGCCCCGCCGCCGGCCCCGGCCGCGTCTCGGCCATGCCCGCCCCGCGCTGTGCGCCGCGCTCGGCCCCGCCGCCGGGAAGCCCCGGGCGCCGCCCCCCGCACCCCGCCCCCCTCGGCCCCTGCCCCGCCCCCGCACCCCGCACCCCGCCCCCCTCGGCCCCCGCCCCGCCCCCCGCCCCCCTCGGCCCCCGCCCCCCTCGGTCCCCTAGGCC
Source organism: Vulpes lagopus (assembly GCF_018345385.1). Taxonomy (NCBI): domain Eukaryota; kingdom Metazoa; phylum Chordata; class Mammalia; order Carnivora; family Canidae; genus Vulpes; species Vulpes lagopus. The sequence goes on along the minus strand of NC_054832.1, from coordinate 67,133,739 downwards.
CCCGCCCCGCCCCCCGCCCCCCTCGGTCCCCTCGGCCCCCGCCCCCCTAGGCCCCACCCCGGAGACGTGGAGGTGGTGGTGACCGAGGCTGCCGGGCGGTTAGCTGGGCCGCCCCTCACGCACACGCACACGCACACACTCACTCACTCTGATGGGGAAGGCTGTTTCCCATCCTTTCCCCCTTCCCTTCCACCGCTCCTCTTTCTCCTCCCCGCCCCTCCTCCTCTCCTTGCTGCTCCTTCCTTCCCAAGCCTCCCTTTTTCTTTCTTTCCTCGTTCCTCTCCTTTTCTTCTTGTCCTTCCTCCCTCCCCCCTTCTCCCCTTTCTCTTCTTTTCCTCCCTCCCTCCCTCCTCCTTCCTTCCTCCCTCCCTCCTCCTTCCTTCCTCTTCCCTTCCCTCCTCCTGTTCCTTATCTTAGACCTGGAAGGAGCCTTACCCACTTCAGGGCGCTGTGCTGTGGCAGGCTCGGCACTGAGCCCTCTTCCTTACCCTCACCCGTGCCCCCAGCTGACTTGCCAGCTCACACTGTTCCCACACACGTTCCGTAAGGCCGCCCTAAGAATTCACCACCCCGGGGGGGGCCCCCCCATGTCTCAGTGGGGAGGGGGGCACCTGCCGCTCAGCTCAGGGTGTGAGCCTGGGTTCCAGGAGGGAGTCCCACCCACATCGGGCTCCTAGGACTCTGCCCCTCTCTGTGTCTCTCATGAATAAATAAGTAAAATCTTTTAAAAAAAAATCACCACTCTCTGCCCCTTCCACCAAATCCAGGCAGTCTTCTCTGTTCTTCAAACTTTATCCTATTAGTGACATATAAATGAATGTCTAGCAAGTGCCAAAAAAAAAAAAAGAAAAAAGTTGTAAACACCATATACTTCTCCCATTACCCTGCACCACCATGTCTAGTCTTTCAGTGGACAGTCCAGAAATGTCTGACCTCATCTATGCCATCCCAGGTGATGGCGAATCAGGGAAATAACGTGGAAACCAGAAAGGTTGTTAAATTGGCTTTCCCTGATATCTACCACTGCAGCCACCCTAGAATTGACCTGGGCCTCCCAGGGGAATCCATGAGACTCTTACTGAATATATACCACGTGCCACATAAATGCTAGAATTGCACAAATAAAGCCCAATCTTGGGGATCCCTGAGTGGCTCAGTGGTTTAGGGCCGCCTGTGGCCCAGGATGTGATCCTGGAGACCTGGGATAAAGTCCCACGTTGGGGGTCCCTGCATGGAGCCTGCTTCTCCCTCTGCCTGTGTCTCTGCCTCTGTGTGTGTGTGTGTGTGTGTGTGTCTGTGTGTGTGTGTGTGATGAATAAATAAAATCTTTTAAAAAATAAAAAAAAATAAAGCCCAATCTTTGCCCTTAGGTGAGAGCAATGAGACAAGCATTTCATTTATCAAAAGAATAATTACTGAGTTGCTACTGTTTCCAGACTTTGTTCAAGGTGCAGAGGCTACACCTGTGAACAAAACAGAGAAACCCCTGTCTTTGGGGACTTTTCATTCTCGTGGAGGGAGACAAGCAATAGACAAGATAAATAAGTGACAAAATATGGCATGAGAGAGGGATAAGTGCTGTGGGGAAACAAAGCAATGAAGAGGGTCAGCACCTACAGGGATGTTTGAATGAACACCCAGAAGTGAGGAAGAGGTGAGGGAGCTGGCCCAGGGAGACCTGGGTTTGCAGGGCTGCGGGCTGTGACTTCCAGGCTGGGGGAGCTGGGAAGCCATTACAGCAAATAATCAGAATCCAACGGAAAACACTATAAATGAGAGACAGAGACCCCAAGTCTTGATTTTTACTTGGAGTGAGATGGAAAGCTATTGGCATAAGGGTTTAGGATCCAATGTGAAAACTGATATGAAAGAGGTACTGGGACTGTGCTGTGAGCACACAGAGGAAGGCTACTGGTCTCCGATGGGAGAGCTGGGAACGCTAGAGTGGGGTCATTTGCTTGACTTTCTTAACACAGATTTTCAGGAGATGATACTCGCTTTTTGTTTTGAAGTGTCTTCAAACTTGCCATGCTCATATTTCACTTCCGTGAGCTCTCGTGTTTACTGAAAATCCATCTAGGCCTCCGGCACAAAGATTCCAACGGGGTTTTTGGAACCAGTGGTATGAGAAACAAAACTGGAGGAAAGTTAGCAAATATTTGGACAACTAGCTTACAATTTACTCTAAAAGCATTTTACAATTAATTACTCATTCACACACAATCGTTCATGAGTATACCAAATCGTTTATTTTACTTTCAGCTTCACGAGAAGGACATAAATACTATTTGTCACTGATAAGAGGTAACTTTCAAAAAGGGGTAAAATTAGGACTCCAGCAAACATAAAAGTGAACACGTGTTAAAGCTTTTATGTAACTTATAAGCAGAGAACCTGATGTAAGAACAAGTTCGAAGGAGACATCAACACAGCATACATGTGTAGGGAATGAAAGGTGTTGAAATGGATGTGCAAACAGGGACTAGAGTGATTTCTTCCACAGGGAGGGAAGGAGGCCAACTGAAACTCTACTAGGTAGGACAGAATTTGCATGTTTTTAGACAAGAGTTACTTGCCATTGCTATCAGTTATGTACAATTTATAAAGTTGCAACATAGCTTAGATAAAATCAGAATCTGATAATCCAGAGGGTGTCATCTGGAGTCCACACAGTGTATAGTTTTCCACTGAAGCAATATTTTTCCTACACTGCTTGGGAAGCCTTAATTTAAATTTTTCAATGTAATATTTATCATGGAAAATTTTGCAGTTGGAGAGAATAGTAGTGAATATTAATGGACGGCCCGCTTTAGCAATCAGTGCCATTTTTGCCAGCCTTGTTTTGTCAGCCTCTCCCCCTTTTTTAATAAGCTGAAATTTTTTTTTTTTAGATTTTATTTATTTATTTGAGAGAGAGCATGAGCGAGGAGAGGGGAAGAGGGAGAAGAAGCAGCAGACTCCCTGCTGAAAGCAGGGCTCAGTCCCAGGACTCTGAGATCACGTGACCCGAGCCAAAGGCAGACACTTAATTGACGGAGCCACCCAGGTGCCCCCTCAGCTGAAATAATTTAAAGGATACTTACAGATCATAGTTTGCTGGTAAATATTTTAATGTGCATTAAAATATTTTTTTTACATTACTAGAGTACCATTTTTCCCTCCAAAAAATTTAGCCAGAGTTCCACAATATTACCTAATACCCAGTGCTGAATATTTTCCATTTCTACCTCAGATGTGCAGCCTCCACTCTTCTCTCCCATTTGTGTGGCAAGAGGCTGACTGATTGATTTCTTCAATATGCTCCTTGCCCTCTGGCTCCTAGTTCTGTTTAGCCGGTGGGAGCCACTGGCCAGAGATGGGGAGAGTTTGAGGTCAAAGTCTTATTCCCTCAGCTCCCTTCCCACAGTGTCCTAGCAGATTGGCTGTGGCCCTTTATTGAAGGCCACTCTGCCTTTTAGGCAGCCCTCTCCGACCCCTATAACTACTTCTCTGAGTTTCCACAACTACCCACCTCTTGTCCATTCCGGTCTGTATTAGTTTGCTAGGGCTGCTGTAACAAGGTACCACAACCAAGTGGATGAAATAATAGAAATTTATGATCACAATTCTGGAAATAGAAGCCCAAAATCCAAGTGTAGGTCGGAATGGTGGCTCTTTTGGAGGCTGTGAGGGAGAATCTGCTTCATGCCTCTTTCTAGTGTCAGGTCCTTGCAAAAATCTTTGGCATTCCTGGTTTGTAGCTGCAGCACTCTGGTATCTGCTCTCAGAGTTACATGGCCAGCTCCCTGACCTCTTGGTGTTTGCGTCTCAACGCTTTCTTCTCAGGATACCAGTCATATTGGGTTAGATTCTACCCTAACCGACTATGACCTCATCTTGACTTGATTGCATCTACAAAGCCTCTATTTCTAAATAGGTTCACATTCTGAAACTCCAGGAAGGACATGAATTTTGGGCAGATACCATTCAGCCTGGCACAAAATCTGAGGGTGGTAATGACTAAATGTCTTCCCCCCCCCCCCACTGTTGTAAACAGTCCCTTTATTAAGCGACCTATATTGTCGAATATGAGTACACCATCTGTTTCTGGTCAGATCATAGACTGGCCTGCTCAGCCAGTCTTGCACATTAAGATGATTGCGATGTCTGGACTACTTTATATAAGAAAGAACCAGAGTTTGCACAACAGTGAAGATCACATTCCCTTGCCGAGTAAAGGCAAACTGGGTCTGATTATCTACACTGATAACAATTGGAGAGCCTGTCTTTAATGTCAATAGCACAATGTTTATCTGCTCCAGTTATGATGCCATATCTAGAACCTTCGCTAAAATTGGCCTCACCACCTGATTGTTTACAGTAGTCCACAGATATCTTCTAATACTCGTTTGGCTTTTGCTGACTAAAGGAGTTAAGTTAAATAGCCCAGACCTCTGCAGTTACCTAGACATGTGGGGCTGCTTTTGCTCAACTGTCTCGCGGACAGTAGAAGAACGGCAGTGGGGGGAAGAGGGGCAAGGTGGTCAGTGTCAAGGGCTTCTATTTGGTTTTTCTATTACAGTCGCACTTACTGCGTGGGGTGTGAACCACAGGTGGATTCCGCCAAATACTAGTACGTCTAACTGCATTATATATTCTGCGAAGTAAGGAAGTGACCATAGGATCAGCCTCCTATCTCATCAGATCTGGTGTAAAATAAACTCAGCTGAAGACATCATCCATCACCTGATCTCCACAAGTCCCATGACTGGAGAACATGGTGGTATTTTGGGGCTCTGGGGATTCATAGTCTGGTAACCCTCCAACACTCTAGGTATTTCTTTTTCCCCTTGCTCTGTTACTCTGGTAAGTGGCTGAAGGTACCTGTGGGCTTGACTTGGGGAAAAGATTCATTGTATACATCCGTTGCAGAACAGGAAGTGTCCTTAAAGGACCTAGCTACTCCCTCAAGTAAGGACCCCCACATCTGTGAACTAGGCACTTGGTTAGATGTGTAAATTAAATTTTTGAGCCATACCTGCCATTCTTTAGCTGTGCATTAAGAATCATGTGGATTGGGATGCCTGGGTGGCTCAGCAGTTGAGCATCTGCCTGCGGCTCAGGTCATGATCCCACAGTCTCGGGATCAAGTCCCACATCGGGCTCCCTGCATGGAGCCTGCTTCTCCCTCTGCCTCTGTCTATGCCTCTCTCTCTCTCTCTATGTCTCTCATGAGTAAATAAATAAAAAAAATCTTTTTTAAAAAAAATCATGTGGATTATTACAGTAAAAATTATTCCCCTTGTTAGAAATATTACCTCATGGAGTACCTGGGTAACTCAGTCAGTTAAGTGGCTGCCTTTGGCTCAGATAGTGATCCTGGAGTCCTGGGATTGAGTCCCGATTGGTCTCCCTGCAAGGAGCCTGCTTCTTCCTCTGCCTGTGTTTTTGCCTCTCTTTTTGTGTCTCTCATGAATAAATAACTAAATTCTTTTTTTTTTAAAAAAAAAGGAATATTATCTCACTGCTGTCATTTATTTGAAAATGACATGTTAAAGCCTATAAAAAAGTTTGTTTATTTAAACAAAGACTTATATGCCCCTATTATATGCCAGGCAATATTCTAAGCTCTTTACAAGTGTTAACTCATTAGGGAAAGAGTATGCAATGAGAAAAAGATACTGTCTTCAACAAATGGTGTTCAGAAAATTGGACAGCTATATGCAGAAGAATGAAAGTGGACCACTTTATTATACCCTACACAAAAATAAACTCAAAAATGAATTAAAGACTAAATGTGAGACATGAAACTATAAATATCCTAGAAGAGAGCATAGGCAGTAATTTCTCTGACTTTGGCTGTAGCAACATTTTTCTAGATATGTCTCCTGAGGCAAGGGAAATAAAAACAAAATTAAACTACTGAAACTTCATTTAAAATAAAAAGCTTTTTGCACAGTGAAGGAAACAATCAACAAAACTAAAAGGCAGCCTACTGAATGGGAGAAGATATTTGCAAATGACATATCCAATTAAAGGTTATGGTCCAAAATTTATAAAGAACAGATACATCTGAACACCCAAAAACCTAATAATCCAATTTAAAAATGGGCAGAAGACATGAATAGACATTTCTCCAAAGAAGACTTCCAGATGACCAACAGACACGTGAAAAGATGCCCAACAACTCTCATCAACAACAAAATGCAAATCAAAACGACAATGCAGTATCACCTCACATCTGTCAGAATGGCTAAAATCAACAACACAAGAAACAACAAGTGCTGGCAGTGAGGATATGGAGAAATAGGAGCTTTCAGGCACTGCTGGTAAAAATGCAAGCTGGTAAGGCCACTGTGGAAAACAGTATGGAGGTCCCTCAAAAAGTTAAAAATAAAAATAGAACTACCCTACAATCCAATAATTGTACTATTGGGCATTTACCCCCAAAATGCAAAAACACTAATTCAAAGGGATACATGCACCCCATGTTTATTGCAGCATTATTTACAATAGCCAACTTACAGAAGCAGACCAAATGCCCATCAACAGATGAATGGGTAAAGATGTGAGATATATATATTGCAACATATATTCCAATGTTATTCAGCTATTTAAAAAAAAAAATGGAATCTTGCCATTTGCAATGACCTAATTGGAGCTATAGAGTATAATGCCAACCAAAATAAGTCAGCCAGAGAAAGACAAATACCATCTGATGTCACACATACGTGGAATTTAAGGAACAAAACAAATAAGCAAAGAAAAAAAGGAGAGAGAAACCAAAAATCAGACTCTTAAGTATAGAGAACAAACTCATGGTTACCAGAGAGGAGGTGGGTGGAGGGATGGGTGACATAGGTGATGGGGATTAAAGAGTACACTCATCATGATGAGCACTAAGGAATGTTTCGAATCGTCAGTCGAAACTATATTATACAACTGAAACTAAACTAATACAACATTGTAAAGTATATCGGAATTAAAAATTTAAAAACCAACAAACAAAGCCAAATGTTAACTCATTTAATTTTCACCACAATCCTGCATGGCAGATTCTGTTACTCCAAAGTTATTTTTTGAGGAAGACTGAGGAACAGAGAAGTTGAGTAACTTGCTTAACATCACACAGCTGGTGATTAGTCCAGTTAAGATTGTTTATGCTGTGTTGCATCATGCTATGTTGCAATCAAATGTGCAATTATTTTTTGTATGAATGTAAATTGTGGAAAGCAGATTATTTTAATATAGAATTGACTGGGGTTGGGCAGCCCGGGTGGCTGGGCGGTTTGGCTCCTGCCTTCGGCCCGGGGCATGATCCTGGAGACCCAGGATTGAGTCCCACGTCGGGCTCCCTGCATGGAGCCTGCTTCTCTCTCTGCCTGTGTCTCTGCCTCTCTCTCTCTCTCTCTCTCTCTCTCATTCTCTCTCTGTGTCTCTCATGAATAATTAAATAAAATCTTTAAAAATTTTTAAAAAAAGAATCGACTGGGTCAATGTAGTCTCATTATGAGTAAAAATAAAATCGTTGAGTAGATAGTGTTACAAATTCCTACCATTCCCCTAGATACTGTGCTAGATACTTTATACACATTATCTCTAATTTCACAATGGTGAAATTGTGCCACAATGTGGGTAATATCCCTATTTAAAGGAGAAAGTTGGCCCTCCAGAGGTTATTGCTATGAAACCTGATGCTCAGCTTTTAAGTGCTTAGCAGGAGGACTAAAGCCAATTCTTGGCATTACATATCTGCCTACCTGAACCATTGGCATATTAGGAACACTATGATCATTTAGGTCGCTCCTAGTGGGACGTGGTAATTGACTCTAATTAAATTGAAAATCCAACAGCCAAGGATGAATCCTAGAATATCTCCACTTACTTAAGTATGTTTCTTTCGCTCATCTGGACTCAGAGACTTACACCACACAGAGGTTTCATATTCATTGATGACAGATGATACAGTATTTCCTGGGGTAGAGCTGAGAAGCCCTGAGCATTGGAGGTACCTAAGAGTTGGAATCCGATTCTGCTTCTCAACAGATATGTGCTACTAAGGAAGTGCCAAGCTATAAGCTTAGGTTTCCTCCTCCCCTATTGGGGATTTTTTTTTACACATGGACTCAAATCCAAGGAGATAAGATACATGAAAATATAGTGTAAGTAAATAAAAATTTAGGATAAAAAATAAGCATTATTCTGCTTATTCGATATCTGTTTATTGTTATATAGATTTGTAATATATATTTTGCTAACCTGACCCCCAACCCTAACTGAACCCTGGCCCTAGTCCTAACTCTAACCTTAATATAGTAAAACGCTTCCACACATTTTCTGTTTTGTGGTTCTGGCATTGAACTCTAATTTAGCTAATTACTAAACTAAATCAGCTAATTTTTTTTTAAATAGCTTTTTTTTTTTTTTTTTTTTTTTTTTTTTTTAAATTCAGATAGAGAGAGAAGCAGAGACACAAGCAGGTCCATGCAGGGAGCCCAACACAGGACTCGATCCCGGGTCTCCAGGATAAATCAGTTAATTTTGTGTCTGCTACTTTACTTTCCATGTCCCCAGATGAAGGATCTCAGGATCACATGAGTGATCTATTCAGTATCTATTCTTACTACTGTCCTTTCTGACCTTAACAGAGATACCTAACTCTAGCCCCAATCCCTGAACCTTGGTTCATTCATTGCTGAAGGATGCATTTCTCCACATTTTACATCTCTGAAATTGGTATGTATCTAAATGGCTTCCTATAATTGTTCTTGGTCTGGCCACAGTTGTGATACAGTAGATGTTGCTTGCATACATCAAAAGGGCCAGGATGAAAACTAAGCAGATGGAGTGTGAGTGACATGGAAGCAAATCCAGAGATAAAAGAGTGTTGCAGGGGCACCTGAGTGCTCAGGGATTGAGCATCTGCCTTTGGTTCAGGTTGTGATCCCAGGATGCTGGGATCGAGTCCTGCATGGGGCTCCCTGTATGGAGCCTGCTTCTCCCTCTGCCTATATCTCTGCCTCTCTCTGTGTGTCTCTCATGAATAAATAAATAAAATATTTTTTTAAAAAAGAGTGTTGCAAACTGTTTTTTTGTGGTAAAATATTTATAAAGAAATATTACTCAGGATAATCATTAAGTTTACAATAAAGTGGAATTAAATATATTCACAAGCTATTCACCACTCTCTATACCTAAACCTTTTTTCACCATCCTCAACCTAAATAAACTCTGTACCCATTAACCAAAAACTTCCCTACCTCCAACCCTTGGCAACCTCCGTTCTACTTTCTGTATTATCAACTTGCCTATTTTTGTACTTCATCTAAGTGGAATCACATAATATTTGTCCCTCTGTGTCTGATTTATTTTACTTAACATAATATTTTCAAGATCCATTCATGTTGTAGCATATATCAAAATTGCATTCCTTTTATGGATGAATAATTTTCTGTTGTTTGTATGTACCACATTTTCTCTCTTTTTTTTAAAAAAAAATATTTATTTATTCATGAGAAACACAGAGAGGCAGAGACACAGGCAGAAGGAGAAGCAGACTCCATGCAGGGAGCCCAATGCAGGACTCGATCCTGGGACCCCGGGATCATGACTTGAGCCGAAGGCAAACACTCAACCTCTGAGCCACCCAGTTGTCCCTGTACCACATTTTCTTTATCCATTTTTCTGTCCATGGGCACTTGGGTTGCTTCTATTTTTCAGCTATTTCTACTCATTGCTATACTGGTACTGTACCAGTATCTGTTTCAGTCCCTGCTTTTAGGTCCTCTAGATATATAGGTAGGTATGGACTTTCTGAGTCATATATAGTTCTCTGTTTAGCCTTTTGAGAAACTGCCAAACTTTTCCATAGAGGCTACAATTGGTGTAATCTTGGGGCACCTGGCTGACTCAATTGGCAGAGCATACAACTCCAGATCTCAGGGTCATGAGGTGAAGCCTCATGTTGGGTGCGGAGCCTATCTAAAAAAAAAAAAAAAAAATTTAAAAAAAAAAAAAAGTCAGGGTAGCCCCAGTGGCTCAGTGGTTTGGTACCGCCTTCAGCCTGGGGTGTGATCCTGGAGACCTGGGATCAAGTCCCATGTCGGGCTCCCTGCATGGAGCCTGCCTCTCCCTCTGCCTGCCTCTCTCTCTCTCTGTGTGTCTCTCATGAATAAATAAATAAAATCTTAAAAAAAAAAAAAGTCAGAGTAATCTTTTATCCTCTGTTAACCAAACGATTCAGAGCATAGACCAAAAAAGTCATGGGCAAGAGCTGAGGGTGTTGGTGAACCAGATGTAATTATCAATATTTCCAATGTCAAAATAAGGTACTTCTATTTAATTGTAAACCTGGCTTAGAGTCCAGAACCAATGGGACTTAGTTCTTTCATGGACTCTTTTAACAAATGCTGCATTTTGATACCACAAGGGAAAACAGCTGTGTGGAAAACCACAGGCATGGATGACTCTGAATTAGAGTCCCTGGGTGGGAAGAGAGTTTAGGAATGCATTAGCCAAAATATATTACTAATACCAACTTTCACTGAATCTAAGGTGCCATACATTGTAAGATAATATTTTTATATACATATTAAAAAGTAAAGATACATTAAATTATGATGCACTGCTATGTCACCACAGATTATATCTCTGGATTTCAGCAATGTAAAAATATGGAAAAAATGTGATTTAGACAGTGAAATACAGTATTTCCCATTTTATGTATTCATAGGAGCTATTGAGTTGTATGTATATGATAAAAATATCAGTCTAAAAAAACTCTTTCTATAAATATAAAGTAAAATTTAAAAAAAAATAAAAAATCTAAGGTTAGCTTTTCTAAGTTCCATTTAGCCTAAATGCAGGAATTCATATCTTCAGTTTTAATCCTGTCCTATTAAAATAGACTCTGGTTAAAGAAGTGATTATAACAATAGCCTGTGTCCACATCTGTTAATACAATATCAGGTGGCCTGAATTCCATTCAGTTAGGTCTACAGACCTGTTCTACTGAAGTTAACCTAAACTCATTCATCAGAGAGATCTACAAGAAAATACTTGCAAACCAAAATGTATTGAAGGAATTATGAAATCTCTTAGGAACTCTGACTCATAACATTAACTCACTTGCCTCTTTCTTAATAAAGCTGCCAATTTCAGGGGCAAATTATAACTACAATAAATAACAAAGATTGTAAAAGGGTGATTAACACTGAGATCCTAACTTTAGCCAATTGCCTCCTTGAGAAATCATGTTTGCCTCAATTCAGCATACATGGAATGCAGAACAGATGACTGCCATGTATTTCAGGGCTCATTGAATGTTGAACTGAGGAACAGGATTATCTGCTACAAACATATGTGCTAGCCATGTGCTAGGGATCATTCTAAGCACTTCATATATTATGTCTATAATACATTGGCAGTCGATTTTGAGAAAAATCATTCTGACATCTTCCAGTAGCAGTAATTTCTTTTACAAATACTTGCGAAGTGATTTCTGTGTGCTGGGAACCATGCAAGATTATATGAGACTTTATTTTAGATGCACTAAACCAAAAGAGCTTATTTCAAAACTTAAGTGACAGAGACTCAGTCTCTCTTCCTTACCTAAAAAAAGGAAAGAACTGGGCCAGATTCTTTGTTAGGTATAAACATTAATGCTCTAAAAAATTGAATCTATCAACCTAAATTTTGTTCTCTCCTGGAGTACCTTAAATGACAATATTTACATGGCTAACAATATATCCATTAGAAAATGTAAAAGTCTTTGCATGGAAGACCTTCTGTGTGGTGGAAAAGTAAAATGAACATAAGTAGCTACGTCTATATAACTCATAGTATGTATAATTAACACTCCTTCCTTGAAGGAATCCCCCCATCCCCAACAAATAGAATGATATCTGCAGAGTGATGATTGAGAAAGGACTTTTAGGGATCCCTGGGTGGCGCAGCGGTTTGGCGCCTGCCTTTGGCCCAGGGCGTGATCCTGGAGACTCAGGATCGAATCCCACGCCAGGCTCCCGGTGCATGGAGCCTGCTTCTCCCTCTGCCTGTGCCTCTGCCCCTCTCTCTCACTGTGTGCCTATCATAAATAAATAAAATTAAAAAAAAAAAAGAGAAAGGACTTTTATAGGAGTGAAGCCATATGATGTTAGTTATTACTTAACATCAGATTAAGAATATGAACAATGTCTGTCTCATTTCATAGATCAATGTTAATATGTAATTTTTATGTTATGTGAAAATCATTTATACAGATTATCTTATTCAGGAATAAGATGGTCTTATTAGGAATAAATAGCTATGTGAAGGTTTTGGAAGGAGTGAGGCAATCAGGCATCTGTAGTCTGTTTATTCAGTGGTGCCCTTTGGTTCACTAGCCAGTGTTGTAAATATCCAAAGACCAATTCCAGCATGTGTTTACCTAGTCTTGCCCTTTGAGTTAGTTCTGGAGCTCAACTATACAAATCAACCAAGTTCAAATAGGACTCCAGAGTAAAACTTGCTTATGTTTGTGCTACATAAACATTATATATGTGTGTGTGTGTGTGTGTGTGTGTGTGTGTGTATATATATATATATATATATATATATATATATAATAGAGGTAATGGAATATTATCCAACCATAAAAAGAAGGAAATCCTGCCATTTGCAACAACATGGAAAGACCTAGAGCTCATTATGCTAAATAAGTCACACAGAGAAAGACAAATTCTGCATGGTATCACTCATCTGTGGAATCTAAAACAAAAAAAAGAAAACACTACTAACTTTGGGCTTAGTTTGTTTCTCTTTTGTAGTTCCTTGAGGTGTGAAGTTAGGTAGTTTGAAATCATTCTTATTTCTTGAAGCAGACATTTATAGCGATGAGCTCTCTTAGAACTGTTTTGGCTGAATCCTGTAACTTTTGGTATGTTGTACTTCCCTTTTCATTTGTCTCAAGGTATTTTTTTTTATTTCTCTTTTGATTTTTTCTTTGGTTCCTGGGTTGTTTAACCTCCACATATTTGTGAATTTTCCGGTTTTAATTAATTAATTTACTTGAGAGAGAGCACAAGCCGGGGGAGGGACAGAGGGAGAGAGAGAGAGAATCTCAAGCAGACCCCCTGCTGAGTGGGGAGCCCTACTTGGGGCTCCATCTCACCACTCTGAGGTCATGACCTTGAGATCATGACCTGAGCCCAGATCAGGAGCTGGGTGCTCAACCAACTTAGACACCCAAGTGCCCCAAAGAGTATGAAAATTTCAAAATATCTTTATACATGTTGCTAAATCTTCCAGAAATATTGAACTAGTTAATAAATGCACCAGAGGTAGCACATATTTTTCTAATGTATTACAATTTGTGTGTTGCAGTAAAATAGGCAGGTTAGGATTTTGATACAGCAATACTATATTAATAGGGTAGGTAGCCAAACAAAAGTCAGATATGTAAATATATCAGTTTCCTATTGCCATTGTGACCAATTGCCTCTAACTTAAAATAGCACAAATTTATTCTCATATCGTTCTGAAGGCCAGAAGTCTAAAATCAGTTTTACTGGGCTAAGTAGAAGTGTTTGCAGGGCTGCTTTATTCTAGAAGCTCTTAAAAAAGCCTTAGTCCCTTGGGTTTTTCAGCTTCTAGCCCGTGTTCTTTGGCTGTGGCTGCTTCCTTCATCTTCAGATTATATCACTTCAATCTCTACTTCCATTGTCATATGGCCTTCTCTACCTTGACTCCTGTGTCTCCTATCAGCACTGCTGTAATTAAATCAAGCCCACTCTGATAATCAATAAGTCTCCCCCATCTCAAGATCCTTAATTTAATCACACTTGCAAAGTCTCTTTTGTCATATAAGATAACATTCATAGTTTCCAGGGATTAGGATGTGGGTGGTTGGAAATCATTATTCAGCCTACCAGTGCATCAGCCTTCTATAGACACTACATACATTTATTCATAAGTAATAAAATCTAACATACTTTCTAGTTGCCAAATCTATCTAATGGCACAATAGTACATCTAATGGCATTAAGGTTCATTTACATTATTGATAGTATTACCAGGAACAAAGCTGAAGAGCATATATTAACATGAGTTAATTGTGTGATGTCTGAAACCATGAGCCAGAAAGATCATTGCAGGACAAATGTACAATGAAGCGGGAAGTTTCCTGAGCCTCACTGAGAAAGAGCCTCTGGGCCAGAGCAATTAGGATTTTTGTACAGACTACTCTAAATATCATACATAATTATATGCATGTAATCATTGGTATGCCATGATTTTGGATTACTGTAGCTGAATATCTGAAAGTTGAGAACTGCTGATAATTGGAAAATTATTAACTCAAATTTCTTAAAATACTATATTGTAAATTATGCTTCACAAAACATGGTCCAGATACTTTCAGTTATCTCCAAGGCCCTCACCATGATCAATTGGATGTATGTCTGTTTTATGTTTGTAAGAGACCATTGTTTGTATTGTCATTTAGCATAAACCAATGAGTTTTTTAATTATATTTCATAGATGAAGGGATTGACTGGGGGAAGGGAATCACACCCTGAATAACAAAACAGTATCAAAAGTTTGAGAACTAGATTAAAAAAAAAAAAAAAAAAGGCAATTCATTCCACTGTAGCACCACCTAGTGGAACTTCAGAAGAAATCTTTATATATATATATATATATATATATATTTTTTTTTTTTTAATGGAGTTCGATTTGCAACATATAGTATAACACCCAGTGCTCATCCCGTCAAGTGCCCCCCTCAAATCAATTGGTTTTTCTATAAGTCTTGGAAAGGTAGAATGTAAACTGAATGAGGGTTCATTTAAAAGTAAATTCAATATAGGACTCTGGGTGACTCTGCATTAACTTCTGCTCAGGTCATGATCTCAGTGTTGTGGGATTGAGCCCTGCAGGGACCTCACCATGGGACCTCATGCTGGGAATGAAGCCTGCCTAAGATTCTCTCTCCCTCTCCCTCTACCCCGTTCGATATTTCATAGAGAAGGGATTGACTGGGGCGAAGGAATCACACCCTGAATAACAAAACAGTATCAAAAGTTTGAGAACTAAAAAAAAAAAAAAAAAAAAAGGTTGAGAACTAGATTAAAAAAAAAAAAAAAAGGCAATTCATTCCACTGTAGCACCACCTAGTGGAACTTCAGAAGAAATCTTTATATATATATATATATATATATATATTTTTTTTTTTTTTAATGGAGTTCGATTTGCCAACATATAGTATAACACCCAGTGCTCATCCCGTCAAGTGCCCCCCTCAAATCAATGGTTTTTCTATAAGTCTCTGGAAAGGTAGAATGTAAACTGAATGAGGGTTCATTTAAAAGTAAATTCAATATAGGACTCTGGGGTGACTCTGCATTAACTTCTGCCTCAGGTCATGATCTCAGGGTTGTGGGATTGAGCCCTGCAGGGACCTCACCATGGGACCTCATGCTGGGAATGCTCCCTCTCCCTCTACCCGTTCCCTCCTCCCACTCTCTCTCTCTCTCTTTACCTCAAATAAATAAATAAATAAATAAACAAAAAAAAGCTCAATATAAAATGCACTTTCCTAAAGTGATCAAGGAGACTGATATGCTCTATTTAAAAATGAGAAGCAACTTTATATTTGTAAAAAAAGTCCCATGCTTTGCAATTACAAATTGAGAAATATTTTATGTATTTTACAAAATAAGGAAGAGTACAATAAAATAAGCCAT
This sequence comes from Vulpes lagopus, assembly GCF_018345385.1. NCBI lineage: Eukaryota > Metazoa > Chordata > Mammalia > Carnivora > Canidae > Vulpes > Vulpes lagopus. The sequence goes on along the minus strand of NC_054832.1, from coordinate 67,118,038 downwards.
TCACAATTCCACCATTCAAGAATGTATATTGTTTCAAACATTTTTCCTATGTCCATGTGTATACATTTCTATTTTAAGGTAGAGTTTATGTTGTAGTACTGTTTTCATTTAACACTTCTTTGGTTTACATTAAGCTATCAAATATTTATAACAATGTTTTATAGATGAATCAACTAAAAATAGATATAAGTTGAACATATACTTTGGCTAATTAACAAGAGCAAAAAATTTGGTTTACCTCTTTATTGTTTCTCTAATAGAGCAAAAACTTTGGAAAAGACTGCCTCCAGTTTGAGTCTGAATGAATTCCCATGAAGTAGCTACTCAGCTGCTCAATTTATTGAAGATCAGTTTCTTCTCAATAAAATTAATGGGAATAGAGTTGACTTCTATAGCTCTGATAAGAATAAATGACACATAGTTCAAATAAAATAACTAGTACATAAAGAGATTATCAGTAAATAATAACCATACCTATGTTTATTGACTCAAACTAAATAGACAAAAAAATCACTCAGTAATTATGGAAATTCATTTTATGATTATTAGAATTAACCTATCACAACTAAGTCTTTAAAATCCTTTATTACGGGGGTGCCTGGGTGGCTCAGTTAAGCATCTGACTCTTGATTTCAGCTCAGGTCATGATCTCAGAGTCATGGGATTGAGCCTCACCTCACACTCCCCGCTCAGCAGGGAGTCTAAGGAGTTTGCTTGAGATTCCTTCTCCCTCTCCTCCTGCCCATCCCCCTCTGCCTCTTCCCCTGCTTGCACTCTCTCTCTCTAAAATAAATAAATAAATCTCAAAAAAACTCCTTTATTACAATTAGTAGAATTTTTACAAATTAGTACAATTTGTTTAAAAATTAAATTGTATTATATCAACTCAATAAAATGTTCAGTTTTTTTAAAAGATTTTGTTTATTCATGGGCGACACACAGAAAGAGTCAGACACATAGGCAGAAGGAGAAGCAGGCTCCCCTTGGGGAGCCTGATGTGGGACTCAATCCCAGCACTCTGGGATCATGCCCTGAGTCCAAGGAAGACAGACGCTCAACCACTGAGCCACCCAGGTGTCCCAAAATGTTAGTTTTTATATAACATTTTATTGGACTCTGTCCAAAATTAGGCAAAAATGTGTCAAATATATATAATTTTACGGGATTGTAAGGATGATGTCACTTCAACTTTCACCTCTATGTAGGTAATTGCTGTATCTATATCTACTGTCCTACCTGTCATGTCAAATTTTGGGTATCTTCTTCTATGAGCGTATTTACAGCATTTAATAAGTGAGGTTAAACTGTTCATGTTGTTACATGAGCTTTTAAATTGTGGCAAATGTATATATGGTGAATATTTTATATAATTTCCACTAGACCCTTGTTATAAACTGCTCTAATCATTATCTTTATGCATCTTTTGCATCTTTGCATGCAAGTCAGAATATTTCCTTAAGATAAACTCCTTAGACAATAAACCATAGAAATAATAAGATCTTTGAGTCGAAATAATGACAAGTCTCACAGGGCTGTTCTGTACAGCCTCACTCCACAAAGGCAGGTGTGAGTCACCTCCAAGCAAACTAAGCTAAGCAATTCTAGGGTGGCCAACATTAAGTCATGAAGGAAGCCACCTCTCTTATGACATAACTAGATCCAGGGATTGAGTTGACAATATCTGAAAGAATATTTGGAGTATGTCTCAGTTTGGGCTCTCTGGAAGGAGGCGCTGAAGTGGCAGTCTGCTTCCTGGGAGCAAAGGGGTGGGGGGGGGCAGATTGCAAGGGATTGCTCTCAGGAGCAGCACCCCTAGGGGATCATGGATGGAAAGCTGGCAGAAGTTGAACTGTGATGCAACTGCTGGAGAAAGAGGCCTCAGTCAATCTCCAAGTGAGCTTTGGAGCTGGGTCACCCTTCAGAGATGAAGGAAGGACACCTGTGTGTCCCACTCCCCAAACACTAACTGCAGGCTGTTGCTGAGCAGGTGGTGTGACCTTGAGTGAAAACAACTCCCACAGTGGAGTTCCTGCAGCGGGTCTGTGAGCCATCAGCAACCAAGAGGGGCATGGGCACCGCTGGGGAGATGGGCCTCAGTCCTGTGGGTGGGTCTGGGCAGCACACCACCGGGGGTTATACATGTTCTGGTCAGTCTTCCCCAAACGGTACTTCTCTCAGCTAAAACATCAACAGCATTGCAGCAAAAGTTGAGTTAATACTTCATGTTGACTATGCCCGAATTACAGATTTTCTGCATTGTCATTTAAATATAGGCTCGTGTGTTAACGGACTATTCAGAAAACTGATGTTCTCTTTAAACATTAAGAAGCCTAAGAAAAGATTGCTTATGAATGAAGGCCACTATCTCTCCAAGGAGATAGATGATCCAAGGAAATACACTGAAGGTCACGTTCAGATACTCCTTAGAATTTTTTAAAAATCCTGGGGCACCTGGGTGGTTCAGTAGTTGAGCATCCGCCTTTGGCTCAGGTCATGATCCCGGGCTCCTGGAATCCAGTCCCACGTTGGGCTCCCCACAGGGAGCCTGCTTCTCCCTCTACCTATGTCTCTGCCTCTCTCTCTGTGTTTCTCATAAATAAATAAATAAAATCTTAAAAAATAATCCAAAAGCATATATAAATGAGAGCTTTAGACCTTGAGATGCCCAGAAAAATTCTTACATCAACATAGCATGCATGGTAACATGGCTTCAGAAATTTCAGCCTGTAGGGGCACCTGGGTGTCTCAGTTGGGTGAGCATCTGACTCGAGTTCAGCTCAGGTTGTGATCTCAGGGTCATGAGATCCAGGCCTGCATCAGGGTCTGTGCTGGATATGGAGCCTGTTTAAGATTCTCTTTCTCCCTCTGGCCATCCCCCCCCCCCCACCTGCTTGTGCTTACTCTCTCTCTCTCTTTAAAAAAAAGGGGGGGCGGGGGGGGGAGAAAAAAAAGAAATTTCAGTCTGTAAAATGGAAAGGCACTTCAAGGATTCTAAGTTTTATTTACTTAGAATAGCAGGTAGTTACTAAAGACATACAAATGGTCATCCGTATAGTCCATAGAGAAGGAGACTAGAAAATTAACTGAACTCCTGTTGGGAAGATTGAAACATCATAAAAGACACCAAAAACAGTTGTGAAGCTGGTAAAATGGAGTTTCTTCACCATCGTTTTGTCCCTTCATTTTTCAATAGATTCCACATGGAGTTGGAGAAATTCTGCTGGTTTTCTTGATGTTTTTTAACATCCTTCTCTCTCTCTCTTTTTAAAACAAGCTCTATCCTCAACAAAGGGCTTGAACTCATGACCCAGAAATCAAAAGTAGCGTGCTCTACTGACCAAGGCAAACAGGCACCTTTAACATTTCTCTTCTGAATCCCTAGAGCAGCCTCTGGATTTTCAAACATAATTCTGTTTATGCTCCCTACTGATACACCTGAGATTCTGCATCTTTGGTGCTTTTCAATGTTTATCTGGTTGCCTTCTCCACTCTTCTCTCTAGCTACGTTGGGATTAATTCTATGTTAATGAATCCCTGGTTAGCTGGTTTAAGGGGATGTATTTCACTTTTTCTTCACCTTCAGAAATGAGACATATCATTTCAGTTTGCCAAAGGTTATCTTTTTCACTTGATGTAGTCATCAAGAATTCCTCCGATTGTCAGCTCTTCTCAGCACATTCCTGGACCACCTGTTCTGACACATCAACCTGCTGTGCTCCAGCCAGGCTTCCTGCAGCTCTTACCCTCTCAGGTTCTCATTTCCACCATAAGCCAGGGCTCATAAGTCATAGCTTCAAAATATATTCTAACCACATTCCAGTCCTTTTCTATAAGAGAAAAGAACAGTTTCTCCAAAGAAGCAGCATAATTATGGTGAAGGCCTCTCCTGATCACCTATGTTACAGGCTATTATTATTTTAATTTCACATTTCTTAAACTGTAAGACTGAACATTTTTCACATTTATTGGTCATTTGAGTGTCTTCTTTGATGAATTCCTGGCCATTGTCTTTGTCCATTTTTCTATTGGAATTGTATTTTTTCCCCTACTGATTTGTAGATGATATTTATCCATTAGGGATATTAACCCATTTTCTTTAACCTGTAACTTATTTTCCAATAAAAAAGTAAAGATAATTGTATATACCAAGATGACTTAAATCTAACTTTTGCAATAACTCTCAACATTCTCCTATCATATACTGGCATCACTTTAATATGTTCATAAACCTGTCCATAATATCATATTTCTTCTAATCTCCCAGGCTAGAATCTTTTAATTATCCTTAAACCTTCTTTTTGCAAAGTCTCTTATATCTGCAACCTATCACCAGGTCTGTCATTTCTTTCCTCAAAACAGATTCCTTTGTCATGCCCCACATCTGTTTTTGTTTTTGTTTTATACAGCCTTACATAAATCCCCTTCTCATGCTTCAATCATAGCAATGTTATAAACTGATCTCCCTGCCTCCATTATGCCCCAATGAAAAACTTTTCTTTTTTTAATCTCAAAGGATACTTGTATAACCTGGGGATGGACCTCAAACAGGGGGAAGTGCTGCCTGAATTCTAAAAAAATGTAGGTCTTACAGGTTTTTAAGCATGTGAAAAAAGGCTGATGATGGTATCATTTAAAAAATGTAGACATACAGGCCAAAAAGAGGCTCTCCAGGCATAGAATTACAAAATCAAAGAATTTTAAAGCAAGTTGAACAGAATCAAAACCATTCATTTTACAGGTGATATAGGAATCCAGAGAGATTGAGGAATTTGTTCAAAGATACACCTAATTATTTTATGTTTTTATACTTAAAAATTATGTATATTGTAAAATGCACACAAGTATTTTATAGTGTGATGTAAATAGGAAGTGAATACTATAAAAATAATTCTATTTTATTTTGTTAATGGTACAAAAATGCTTTTTGCTATTAATAATGTTTTGGTGAGTGCATAATCAGTTTTTAAAATCTTGGATTATCAATTATTTTAAGACTTTATTCACTTGAAAGAGAGAGTAAGAGAAAGAGAGAGCATGAGCAGGGGGAGAGGCCAAGACAGAGGGAGTGGGAAAAGCAGACTTCCTGCTGAGCAGGGAGCCAGAAGTGGGGATCATGATCTGAACCGAAGGCAGATGTTTAACCTACTGAGCTACCCAGGCACCCTTTGGATTATGGATTTTTGATATAGCAACCGAAAAGTCTAGTTTTAAGTTTGGCTTGCTTTGGTATTGCTTATTTTTTAAAGCATATATCACAAAGATATGTAGATCCAATATTCATTTTTCTTTTTTTTTTTTAATTTTTATTTATTTATGATAGTCACACAGAGAGAGAGAGAGAGAGAGGCAGAGACACAGGCAGAGGGAGAAGCAGGCTCCATGCACTGGGAGCCCGACGTGGGACTCGATCCCGGGTCTCCAGGATCGCACCCTGGGCCAAAGGCAGGCGCTAAACCACTGCGCCACCCAGGGATCCCCAATATTCATTTTTCAATTTGATCCACTTATTCAGAAGTTTTTATTGAAAATCTTTAGTAAAAAATCTACCATTTCTAATATCAATTAACTATTCTTGACAAGTAATTGGAACGTGCTGTGCTGTCAGATTTTTAAAAAGTGCTTGAATCCCATGGGCATGCCTCATGTTAAAGTGGAAGTATTTAAAAAAATTAGAAAAATCTGTTCTCAAGTTTTCCAAGTGCAGCAATAAGAGACTTTTTTTTTTTTACAGGTGATATGTTTATATCTATTTCAAAATAAAATTAAATGATTATTTCCAAACATTTGTTTTCAAAATACTTTTGTTTCTTTTTTTGAAAAAAACAAACAAACAAACAAACAAAACTGCATTTTTATTTATATTTAAACTGTATGTGAGGGTGCTTGGCTGGCTCAGTAAGAACATCACTCTTGATTTCAGGATCATGAGTTTGAGCTCCTGTCGGGTGTAGAGATTATTTAAATAAAAATAAAAAATAAAAAAAATAAACAAACTTTAAAATGTCATATGAACTGACAAATTAAATGTGTGAATATTTTTAAGTAACCACTAGGTGGAGTAATACTAAAAGTCACATCAAAATAAAGGTCAGGATAGCTGGAACCTTTCCTTTTTAACTTTTTATTGAAGATTAATATATATACACACCATGTACAAATAATTAACTCCAAAATGATAATAGACCTAAATACTAGAACTGAAACTATAAAATTTTTATAAGAAAATATAGAAGAGCTTTATGACCTTGGTTTAGATAAAGATTTCTTTAGACATAATACACATGAACCATAAAAAACAAAATTAATAAATAAGACTTAAAAAAATGAAAACTTTCTGGTCTCTGAAAGACTACTATGAACAGAAAAAGAAAAGTCGGGATCCCTGGGTGGCGCAGCGGTTTAGCGCCTGCCTTTGGCCCAGGGCGTGATCCTGGAGACCCGGGATCGAATCCCACGTCGGGCTCCTGGTGCATGGAGCCTGCTTCTCCCTCTGCCTGTGTCTCTGCCCCTCTCTCTCTCTCTCTCTGTGACTATCATAAATAAATAAAAATTAAAAAAAAAAATTAAAAAAAAAAGAAAAGAAAAAGAAAAGTCACAGACTAGGAGAAAATGGTTCCCCAAAGCCTGTCTAATAAAAGATTTACATCCCAAATATATAAAGAACCCTTACTTATCAATAGTAAGGAAACAATCTAATAAAAAGAGGCAAAAGATTTGGACAAATCACTAAAAGGGAGAAATGTGGATGGCAAATAAGCACACAAAGAGATGCTCAACATCATGAATTGCTAAGGAAAAGCAAATTAAACCACAATGAAATACCTCTCCACAGCTGTTATAATGTCTAAGATAAATGAGCTGACAATAACAAGTGCTGACATAGAGTAAGTGGGACTCTCAAAAGTTGCTATTAGGAATGCAAAATGATACTGCCATTTTAAAGAAATAGTTCAGTGTTTCTTATAAACTTAAACATATACTTACTATACAACCCAACAATTCCATTCCTACATATTTATTCAAGAGAAATGCAAACACTGCCAAGTTTAGTAGGCAAATGACTATCTGTAAGAGGCAAAATTTGGGGAAAAAATGTTCATTAATTGATAAATGAATAAACATATCTATATAATGAAATACAATTCAGCAAGGAATGAAAAGTTAATACGGGTAATAGCATAGATGAATCACAAAAGTATTACATATGATGCAATAATGAATAACTTATACCGTATATTATATGTTTTTTGCAAGTGTGTGTGTGTATAAATACATTTGTATGTATGTATATAATATTATCAGAAAATTATCAGAAGGAAGATTATATATACAGGATCCTGGGATCATGACCTGAGCCTAGGCACCCCCGCAATTTTGTAATTTTGATAGATATTTCAGATTTGCTGTACTACTTTAACTTCTCACCAGCAAAGGAAAGTGCACCTCTTTCCTTACAACCTCATCAAAAGAGTGTGTAGAATTTTGGAATTATTGCTAATCTGACAGGGAAATGGCATCTCAGGAGAGATTTAATTAGTATTTCTCTTTTACCTGATATTCCACTTGCTTCAACGTGCACATCCCCTGAGGCACTCACACATTACATACTATAGTGACCCAAACCTACCATGCAACTTCACACCCTTGGGCCATTGTACAAAGTATTCTGTGCGCCTGGAATGCCCTCCCTTACACCACTTGCCCAGTGAACCCCTGCTTATCCTTCAAAACTCTCATACATTTGTGAAACTTCCCTTGATTCTTAGATTGATGTGTTGTTTCTTTCCTCCGAACTACTCTTGTACTTTGTATGTACGATCATATGTGTCATGGTGAACTGTAATCATTTCTCCAATTCACTGTGTGGTCCTAAGTTTTATCTAAGTTCTATAAGACAAGGGCTTCAATTCATTATTCTCAGGAGCTAGTAGGGTACCTGGCAGAAAATAAGACTATGGCAAATGTGTGCTGCGCTAAAGGAATGGTGTCTGCAGAAGCAAACATGTTTTTGTAAGCACATATGCATAAATGAATGTACATCTATGAAGGAAATTTTCTGGTGAGTAAATCTAACAATATAATTTTGTATCTAATGGTGATTTGTCTCAACCTCTCCTCCCCAAGAACTCACATCTTAAAAATGAAAATTTATGGCGTTTGACTGCTAGTCCAAGATGGTCTAGAAACAGCCGGTAGGATGAGAGAGCCAAGCATTTTCATTTTATGTTGGACTCCACCTGTCCATAAAGGTCATAGGGGATAAGATGATCTGAAATGCTGGCATGGAAGAAATTCCCTGCCTTCTATGACAACTAAGGCAGGGTAAATGCTTCTGATGGCACTGCAAAACACGATCTGAGGCATGAGGGAACATGCAGCAGATACTCTGAAGCAAGTGCAGGTATCTGGAATGTGCCACTCAGAGGACCACTGTCTGTGCCTGTAGTTTGAGTTGCTCTGCTTGTACTCTAAGGGCTTTATTTAAAAAAAAAAAAAAAAAAGATGTATTTATTTATTCATGAGAGACGCACAGAGAGAGGCAGAGACACAGGCAGAGGGAAAAGCAGGCTCCCTGCAAGGAGCCTGATGTGAGACTTGATCCCAGATCCAGGATCATGCCCTGAGCCAAAGGCAGATGCTCAACTGTCAAGCCACCCAGGTATCCCTCCCTCCCAAAATCTTAGCAAGACTACTCTTTTCCTAACTAGTCACTAATCAATTCATATAGAGTTCTCCTCTCCTCCCATTCCCTCCAAAGCAGTTGTTTCTAGGATGATGAAATTTTACTGCTGTTTTGTTTATTTCCTTGTTTGTGGTTTCTGATTTACCGTAATAAGCAGGAAGTGTTTTAATAATACAAAACTATTTTTGAAATAAAATGTTTACTAATACCTTAGATGATATCCTCCAAGTTTCTTTTATATAAAACGTTAAGTGTGATTTTTCTGTAATCTCATATCCTGCATACCTTTTTGCAATTTACCAATTATTGGCTATTTAGGCTATATGAAATTTTTGACATGATGAATAGTGCAGAGCAGTTAAAATTAGATGCAGATAAATTAGTATAAAAACGTACAAACCTGCTCCAGGGAGGTGAAAGGAAAAGCAAAATAGGCAGCAATTCTAGAAGATGCAGAAAATGTTATAAGACCACTCCCATGACCAAAATGACATGTCCAGCTTGCTTTCCACCAAGCCACTCTTGGCCAAATTATGAATGTTACACTATGTGATGAGCAGTATGCTAGGCAATGATGACATCAAGATGAAATCCCTGCTCCTTATCCTCAAGGAGCTTAAAGAACCAGTAAGGGACATGAGCAATATAAGATATGCTCAGGTTGCTAGGGCACACAAAAAAGGTATCTGACTGCACCTAATAGGATCGAGGAAGGTATCCTGGAAGATAGTAATGTAAATGAACACTGAAGCATGAGTAGGAGTTTCTCAAAGAAAGGGCTGGGAAGAAAAGGAGGATGCAAGGATTTCCAGGCAGAAGCAATAATCTATGCAAAGATAGAGAATCAAGAGTGAGTGTGGCACATTGAGAGATTTCTACATGTATATTGAGGCTAGCAGGTAGGAACACATGTGTGTGTGAATTGGGAGTCAGACAGAAGAACGTGAGATAGAAATTTTTATTTATGTGTAGTTTAGTTTATATCTTAAAAATTCTTACAGTGTAATTTATATTAGACCTAATATTAGTGCAATAATACAAATTATTAAAAATAAATTTGGCTGGAGAGTGCCTGGTTGGCTCAGTCGGTAGAGCATGAGACTCTTAATCTCAGGGTCATGAATTCAAGCCCCACGTTAGGCATAGAGCTCACAATGAATGATTGAATGAATTAATGGATGAATGAATGGATTAATATATAAATAAATGTGGTTGTATTGGGGATAAATGCTTGAAATTGTTTTTCTAGGCTCAGTGAGGGAGGACTGGCAACAAAATCTGAAACTTTGGCAGCAAGATAGAGGATGGTTGATGGGTGAGAGTATATAGGCAGTTCAGAGGCATTAGTCAAAGCGAGAAATGATGAGAGCCTGAACTAGAAAGGGGGATTTGGTGGGATTGGCCAGAGTCAGATAGGGCTTGGTAAACTGACACTTTGTGCAATGCAGAGGCAAAATGAATAGAAGTAACAGAAAGAAGAGGATGGATGCTGCGTGAAGCAATGACAACAGGTGAGCCAAATAAAAGTCAAATGTAGAAAAAATTAATCCAGCAATATTACAGGATACATATCCTGGTGTAAGTCATTGTTTATTAGTTTAATGCAAGAAAGCATTTTAAGTTCTAAATTTCCAGCCCACACAGATATGACACAATAAATGTGCTGTTGGTGACTGCCAACCCAAAAGTAAACACACATTATCATATTCTGATCAAAAGAAACATTTGAAATGTAATGAATTCCGGTGGAAGTGGTTTAAAGTTCTGAATTCATTTATACTTGTAAAAACCATAACATGTTGTGAAAGATAGTGACATAATTACAAGAGCAGAGTCTTTAAAACCTTCAGAGAGTTCCCATCTAGACACAATATAAAGCTACAGATAATGTCTAGGCACAGGGTGTAGGAGTGAAATATTTTTACTCCAAACTATCAGTCATTGAAGTTCACTTGGCACATTGTGAGAGAATGCTATTTTAAATAATGGCTAAACTTTCCCTCCCGCTTTAGACCTACATATGCTACATTACTTTATTTTCCAGCCAACTTACCTAGCAAAGAAATAATGTAATAAAAACAAACAAAACTTCCTTCAAGCCCAAGGCTATTCTTCCCTATGCCCATTATTCTCTAGCTGTACTGGATTTCACTCTTCATTCGGAAACATGCTCTTCTCTCTGCTTTCCCTCTACTGCTTTTCTCCTGATTACATTCTTAATTTGAGTATTCCTGCTTATATTTCATGTTGCAGCTTAAACATAATTTCCTCAAGGAGGCATTTACGGTACCACTATATAGCTGAAATACTTTTGATCTATGATCCTATGTACTTCCCTTTTGGTGAAGTTTATTTGACCTGTAACTGGTTTTAGTACCTACACTGCACTGGACTGTTGGTATCACGTGGGCAGGAACACTGACTTGCATGATTGGCACTCAATAAACGTTACATGAATGAAATTGAACTTTATAAGCCAAACCCTACAAATCGGGTACATTAGGCCAGAATCTTCATCTACAAACTCCTATGTGTAAGAAACAAAACTGAATTTATTTCTAATTTTTTAAAGGATTATTTATTTATTTATTTATTTATTTATTTATTTATTTCAGAGAGAGAGAGAGAGAGAGCTCATGAGAGGGGATAAGGGTCAGAGGGAGAGGGACAAGCAAACTCTCTACTGACCAGGGAGCCTGACACGGGACTTGATCCCAGGACCTTGGGGGCTTGATCCTAGGACCCCAGGATCATGACCTGAGCCGGAAGTCAGATGTCTAACTGACTGAGCCACCCAGCTACCTCTTGATTTCTAGTTCAAAGCACCATTTTACCAGGCTGGCATACATTTTATCTTGGTCCATTCAATTATCTTTCCCTCCTTTTCTCTAATGTTTGCATAAAGCCAGGATATTGAGATGAAAGCTCATTTATCTGCAATATCATCTGTCCCCCTCAATCACTTAAGATATCAATTCCCCTCTGGCCACTTTGAATTAGTCCAAGAAATTTTCTCTGAAGACTTCCTTTCCTATTTTATGATTCTTTTGAGCAGGGATTTTTCTCCTTTACCTGTCACCATCCTTGGGCCTGTGGGACTCATTCTGCTTCCTCAGTACTGCGATGGGCACTTAAGGCTTCCTCTGAGCCCTGTTGCCTGTGTGGAGCCTGCCCCAGAGGAGCTGGGACCTCTCACACTCTCTGGCCTGGTGCTACCTCTGTCACTCAGCAGGGACAGCACTTTTCTCTAGGGCCCCAGCATACATGCCTCATCTCCAAACTTTTGAAATTCCTTTCAACCCTGGGGATTCTTGTTTGCCAGGGTATAGAGAGATTGTGGAAGAAAGAGAAGAAGCTGTGTTCCTGCTGATGCAATCTCTCTACTCTTTTGTCTATTCGTTATGATCTTCTTGTTATCTCTAGGCCTCGGCTTTTAAAACTCAAAGGCTGGGAAGAGAATCCTCCCTCCAACTCCCCACAGCCACATTCCTTCCCTGAGTCCAAACAGAAAAGCCTAGCTGCTGCTTAAATATGGAGAAAGGACCAAGAAGACCAGGAGGAAGTGCTGATGAAAGACAGAGGGTTTGGATGAAATCTGATAAATATTGCAAAATTAGTGTTCTGCTTCAGATTCACAAGTAAAATCTTGACTTCTGAATGAAATAAATATTTCTCATGGGTTACTAAAGGGGAATTTGGGATTATTTTCATTTCTTAACCTGAGAATGTTTTAAAGTGCACTCACCATGGTGCTGTATAGAAAATCCCCTGGCATCTTCTCAGAGAGAACATTGGCTAAATGCCTGCTTGGCCCAGATGCTGGACAAATGCTTCTCAGCAGCCCTGTGACATAGGCATGGTGATCCCATTCTTAAAATGAGGAAATTGAACAAGTGTTAAATAACTTAAGTTCACAGTTATTCAGTGGCTTGGCAAGAATTTGAAGCCAAATATATATGACTGGAAAAATCCATGTGTTCTCTTTATTTTTAATTGCCTCTCACAGAATTCTGGATTCATGAATAGCATTGGTTCAAGATAGTATTTTATTATTTTTTCAGTTTTTTATAATTTTTTTAATTCCCTAGAATAATTCTGATTTTTTAAAATTAACTTCATGTGACATTTTTAAAAGGAATTCATAAAGTATTGTACTTATTTTGTAGGGCTACTATCACAAAGTACCACAATCTGGGTGGCTTTAAAACAACAGAAATTTATTGTCTTAAAAGTTCTGGAGGCTAGAAGTAAAAAACAAGGTGTCAGCAGGTTCGTGGTCCCTCTGAAATCTGTAAGAAGGAATCGCTTTGCCTTTTCTTAGCTTTTGGTGGTTTGCTGAAAACCCTTGTCACTCTTTGGCTTGCAGCTGCAGCACCTTAATTGCTGTCTCTGTCATCACATTGCCTTCTACCCTTGTGTGTGCCTGTGTTACTGTGTTTCTCTTATAAGGATACCAATTATATTGGATTTAAAGGTCCACCCTACTCCTACCTCATCTTAACCAATTAAACCTATAATGGCCCTATTTGGATAAGATACTGGGGGTTAAGCCTTCAACATATCCTTTTGAGGAACACAATTCGATCTACAATAAGTATGTTCTAAGTACTTTAAGACTGAGCCATGACAGGGGCACATGGCTGCTTAGTCAGTGGAGTGTATGACTCTTGATCCCAGGGTTGTGAGTTCAAGCCCTAGGTTGGACCTAGAGTTTACTTTAAAAAAAAAAAAAAAACACCGGATTGTCACAGTTTAAGCAACATAGTCACCATTTTACATACAGCGTATTAATCACCTGGTCATTAACATCTCATAAAGTGAGAAGAAAAACAGGTAATAGTGAATATGTAAATATCTCAAATCTTTCACCATTAGCCACACTTTTGAATTTCTCAATTTTTAAAAATTTAAGTGTGCAAGCAGTGTATAAAACGCTGAGATCAGTTCCTAATAAATACTGCTGTTGCAAAAACACTTAACAGTTTCACAAGATATTTTTGGACATGATTTCTTACTTAATACTCTAAACAACCCTAATATATTTCCCCCATTTTAGAAATTAAGAAATTGGGGGATCCCAGGGTGGCACAGCGGTTTAGCGCCTGCCTTTGGCCCAGGGCACGATCCTGGAGCCACGGGATCGAATCCCATGTCGGGCTCCCGGTGCATGGAGCCTGCTTCTCCCTCTGCCTGTGTCTCTGCCTCTCTCTCTCTGTGTGTGACTATCAGAAAGAAAGAAAGAAAGAAAGAAAGAAAGAAAGAAAGAAAGAAAGAAATTGGCATTGAGAGTATTAAATACTTGTCTAAGACATGCCTTCTGAAGAGGCAGAACACATCTTGCTTGGTACATTATAATTATTTAACAACGGTGATAAAGAAAATGGCAATAATGATGATTGCTAATGCTTACTGAATGTTTACTAACTTTGAAGGACAGTGGTAAACACTGCACATAATCATCTCTCATTTAATCTTTTTTTTTTTCATTTAATCTTTTTAAGAACTCAAAGAGGCAGGAACAACACTAAAGCACAGAAATGGAGGAAAATAGCCCAAGGCTACAAAGCTACTCAATGCTAACATCAGGGTACATACTCAAAGGTCCTACTCCAGCATCTACCCTCTTAACCACTTCTCTGTGACCTCCTTGACCTTGTGAAACCTTCCTACACAGTCTCTGTTTCAGAGATCTCGTCACTCGGGCTTTTGTTACACCATTACAAACCAACTTAAGAGGGTTTATTGGCACATTACAAATCAATGTATGACCACACCCAAATGACTTTAAGCAAGTTACTTAATTTCTTCAAATGCCAGTTGTCTCAAGTGTGAAATGGAGTACACTACTGGGAAGCTCAATTATCTTTTTTTTTTTTTTTTAATTTTTATTTATTTATGATAGTGACAGAGGGAGAAAGAGAGAGAGGCAGAGACACAGGCAGAGGGAGAAGCAGGCTCCATGCACCGGGAGCCTGATGTGGGATTCGATCCCGGGTCTCCAGGATCGCGCCCTGGGCCAAAGGCAGGCGCCAGACCGCTGCACCACCCAGGGATCCCTGGGAAGCTAAATTAAATCATATTTAAAAAATAAATTAAATCATATATGTAAATGACCTGTACACATCGGCTACGTAATAGGCACTCAATTAATTGTATTTACGAGTCAGACATATGGTAGTTGATTGTTTAAAAGGTACTCTGGGGTTTTGGTGGGGGGGATTGATTCTGACTGGTAATATAAAAGGTGTTACAGGAAAAGTAACAGTTGGATCTTGAAGAATGGAAAAATGTTAGCAGGTGAGGAAGGGCATGCTATGGTTTGAATGTTCATGTCTCCCAAAATTCCTATGTTGAAACCCTCATGCCTAATGTGATGGTATGAGGAAATCTGAGGCCTTTGGAAGTAGTTAAGTCATGAGGTCAGAGGTCTCATGAAAGAGATTAGTGTTGTTATAAAAGATAACACCCCCCTCCCCACTCCCAGAGATTCCCCAACCCTTCTGCTAGTGAGGCCACAGCAAGAATGTGCTGGCTTTGTGCAGAAAGAGGGCCCTTACTAGAATGTGACAAAACTGGAGCCTTGATTGACTTCCTAGATTCCAGAATTGAGAGGAATAAATTTCTGCCTATAAACTACTCAGTCTGTGGCATTTTGTTAAAGCAGCCTGAAGGAACTCAGAATACTCTGGAAATAAAAAGATGATCCTGTAAGCTGCCCCTGCCTGGAAGAACAACGGCAATCACAATATTGATTACTTCCCTACGACGTTATGGGAACTGTGACCCCAAATCTATTCATTCCACCAGGGCTGATGAGTAATTCAAAAAACATCCCTTACTGGGCAGGCCGGGTGGCTCAGCGGTCTAGTGCCATCTTCAGCCCAGGGCCTGATCCTGGAGACCCGGGATCGAGTTCCGCGTCTGGCTGGCTCCCTGCATGGAGCCTGCTTCTTCCTCTGCCTGTGTCTCTGCCTTTCTCTCTCCCTCATGAATAAATAAATAAAAATTTAAAAAAAAATCCCTTCCGTGGGACCCCTGGGTGGCTCAGTGGTTGAGTATCTGCCTTTGGCTCAGGGAATGATTCTGGTCTGGGATCAAGTCCCATATTGGATACCCTGTGGGGAGGCTGTTTCTCCCTCTGCCTATGTCTCTGCCTCTCTCTGTGTCTCCCAAGAATAAATACATAAAATCCAAAAAAATAAAAAATAAAAACAAAATAAAAAACCCAACTCATTCCTTCCACAACTATCAACAGTTTATACTTTTGTATTGACACGTGTGGATCACTGCCAGTTACTTATGTCACTTTGTAGTGACAGAAATAGATGCAGTCAGTGCACTGGTCCCTCTGGCCCTCTGTATCTTCAGCCTGAGGTGCCTGATTCCTTTCTTCTCCAAACAGTCACAGCTGCAGCCTGAGACCAGTGAGTCACCATACCCAGAAGGGAGAGGAAGCACTTTGGTTGGGAATTGTACCCTGCTGGGCTGAAATCAGTGGTAACTCATTTCTCATTGACCTGGGAGAGAATGCTCTTGTCTAGTCCCATTGCACTATTGGGGGTGAGGTAGGGGAGGGAGTAAGAGTGCTATTTCTATTAAGGTCACTTGGAGAGAATTGGCACTTTTTTTATAAGTCCACAATTCCAGGATTCTTGCTCCCTCTCCTCCATTATACTCCTGCTTATTTATTGCTTTCATGCTCCTGTTCACCATGCTAGATTTTATACATCGCTTCCATCTAGATTTTTTCCTCTTTCACCGCCATGTAAATGTTATCCACTTTTCAAGGCCCACTTCCTAACATCTACTGATCTTGTAAAACTTCCATGGCACTGAGCATATTAATTTTATTATTTTGGAAAAAGCAGAGGCCTTTGCAAAATGGTGCCTAAAATTTGTTCAGAAAACTGGCCTAACCATCTGAAATACTATGTTCTAATTCCAGCTCTAGCATTCTATCACCTACTATTATGATCTAAGTCTACATTTTTTCTTTTGCAAATGAACTATATACCACTTATCCTACCTCAGAGGACCTAGGTGATGCTTATATGAGGACATAAGTTACAAACTGTAAATTACTGTCCAACTGAGATTAATATGGTATATTTTATCTCCATAACTAGATAAGTTCTTTTGAGTATAAGGATCTTTTTTGCATTTCCCTCAAAATGCTTCATGATGTGCTACACTCACAGAAAGCATTCAGTATTCATTGATTAATAAGAAATAGTATTATTTTTACTAAAGAAGAGGTCTTTTGGTCAGTTTCGGGAGTTTTATTATTATTATTGTTGTTGTTATTTTAAAGATTTTATTTATTTATTCATGAGAGACACACAGAGAGAGAGGCAGAGACACAGGCAGAGGGAGAGGCAGGTTCCACACAGGGAGCCGGATGTGGGACTCGATCCCGGGTCTCCAGGATCAGGCCCTGGGCTGAAGGCGGCACTAAACTGCTGTGCCACCCGGGCTGCCCTGTACACTCTATTATTAAACAACATTTATTTAACATATTCATTCAATGTTTTAAAAATCCAGGGATTTTTCTGAATTTTGAAAGACATTTATAAGTATTGTCTTTTCATACTCTTTTATAATTCAAATCCTATTTTATTGCTTCTGCTAGATGTATCAGAAATATCAACATTTTCTATTTGAAATTTCTGATTTCAAAAAAAAAATTTGTAAAACAGAATAAAACTGGAATTCTTCAACATTTTCACGTTAAAAATAAATATTTTTCCTTCTAAAATCTTTTATTTGACATGTATGTGAAATTCAGGTAAGTACAAATTCCATTTAATAAGATATATCCAGTCTTTGAGATTGTGGTGGATTTAGTATTGGCAAAATGTATTTTTATATATTTAAAAATTTTTGAGCATGGTTAACATGCAATGATACATTAGTTTTGGGTGTACAACATAGTGATTTAACAGGTTTATACATTATGCTATGCTCACCACAAGCATAGCTACCATCTGTCATCATACTACATTTCTACAGTATCATTGACTATATTCCTTATGCTGTGCCTTTTTTTTTCTTTTCCTGTGACTAATTCATTCCATAACTTGAAGCTTGTATCTCCTACTCCCCTTCACCTATTTTCCCCATTCCTCCACCCCCTGCCCTCTGGCAACCACCAGCCTTTTCCTGTGTTTATAAGTCTGGTTCTGCTTTTTGTTTACTCATTTTTCAGATTCCACATGTGAGTGAACTCATATTTGTCTTTCTCAGTCTGACTTATTATTAACACAGTACTCTCTAAATCCATCCATATTGTTGCAAATGGCATGATCTCATCATTTTTTATAGTTATGTAATATTCCTGTGGGTGTATGTGTATCACATCTTCCTTACCCATTCATCTATCCATGGATGCTTAGGTTAGTTCCATATCTTGCTTATTGTAAATTATGTTAAAATAAATATAGGGATGTGTATATATTTTTGAATAACTGTTTTCATTGGGGGTGGTGGGGGTGGTGGTGAATGCCCAGTAGTCGATCATACAGTATTTCTGTTTTTAATTTTTTTTTTTCTTTTTCCTTTTTTTTTTTTATTTTTTTTTTATTTTTTTTTTTTTTACTTTTTTTTTTTTGTTTTTAATTTTTTGAGGAGCCTCCATATTGTTTTCAACAGTGGCTGCACCAATTTATATTTTCATCAACAGTGTACGAGGGTTCCTTTTTCTCCATACCCTTGCCAACTGTTATTTCTTCTCTTTTCTATTTTAGCCATTCTGACAGGTGTAAGGTGACAGCTCATGGTGATTTTGATTGGCATTCCCTGATGAGTGATGTTGAGCATCTTTTAATGTGTCTGTTGGATATCTCCTTATCTCCTTTGGAAAAATGTCTATTCAGGTCCTCTGGCCATCTTTTAATTGAATCGTTTGTTTTTTGGGAAAAAGGTTGTCACTTTAAGACATGTAAGCTGAATCTCATTTTCTCATGACACTTTATGACTTCGCCATCACTTTTTTTATGAGTATTTTTTTTTTTAAGATTTTATTTATTCCTGAGAGACACAGAGAGAGAGGCAGAGACACAGGCAGAGGGAGAAGCAGGCTCCATGCAGGGAACCCAATGTGGGACTCGATCCTGGGACTCCAGGATCACACCCCAGGCAGAAGGCAGGTGCTAAACCACTGAGCCACCCGGGGATCCCAACCATCACATTTAATCAACTACAGATGACATATTTGTTTAATCTGCACATGACTTTCTAATACATTTACCTCAGAGAATCACGGTACTTATATAAAATTTTGTTTGATAATTCAGTACCATAGTATGTATCTACAAGAAAAGAACTCTTAATTATTACTTACATTGTGTCAATCACTATTCTTTTTTTTTTTTTCAAGATTTTATTTATTTATTCCTGAGAGACACAGAGAGAGAGAGAGAGGCAGAGACACAGGCAGAGGGAGAAGCAGGCTCCACGCAGGGAGCCCGACGTGGGACTCGATCCCAGGACTCTAGGATCATGCCCTGGGCTGAAGGCGGCGCTAAACCGTGGAGTTACCGGGCTGCCCTCAATCACTATTCTTAGTTGCTTCCTTTTATTCCTAGATTCTGTATTTGCAAATGCCTACTCAGTTAAAATTTACTTGTAACCCCCAAATCAATACTCTAGTGCTAAGAAGTGAAATCTGTGTAATTATGCATACACAGTTCAGTACTAACTAGTTATCCCTCACGATGCCATCCCCTTCTTCCCTAGTAGTAAACTTTCTGACACATGGCCACCTAGAATGTTTCCAAGTTTCCTTCAACCAGGTATTTTCATAAGATTGTGCTCTAGTTAGTAGTAGGTGGGAAGAAGTAGGAAATGCCATTTCTCAAAATGTCCGTGAAGGAAAGAGACAGGACTTCCTTCACCTCTGCTGGTAGGAATGTGATTAGGAAGTTGAGCAACCACCTTGGATCACAAGGGGAAGAGTTATCATGAGGATGGTGGAACCGGCAGGCTAGGAGTCTGGGTACCTAACACCATGATGACAGCCCAAGCCCTGGACTGACCACCTCTAGACTTCTTTTTATTTTTATTATTTTAAAAAGATTTTTGTATTCACAAGAGACACACAGAGAGAGGGAGGCAGAGACACAGGCAGGGGGAGAAGCAGGCTCCATGCAGGGAGCCCGATGTGGGACTCGATCCAGGGTCTTCAGGATCAGGCTCTGGGCGAAGGCCGCGTTCAAACGCTAAGCCACCGGGGCTGCCCTAGACTTCCTTTATATGAGAGAAAAACAGACCTCTCTAGCTTAAGTTCTTGTTATTTTGGACTTGATGTCACCAGCAGCTGAACCTAATTTGAACCGATACAAAAAGTCATGCAGAAGTGCAGGGCCATCACTTAGAGTTGTACAGGGTAGAAGTCCACCGGATAAGGCACTAAGATGGGGGGTGGGTAGATGGGGGCTGACACCCAACCCACCTACTCCTTTCCAAGCTTTGAACAGTGTTTTGTTTACCAAGAGCCTGATATACCCGTGGCCCTGAAGAAAAGTGAAATTTTGCTTTAGAATCTAAACTCTAGAGCAGCCTCTTCCAAAATTTCGTCCGCATGCTCTTGGAGGCATTAAAAATGATTTTTAGGTAGTTCCCTTGATGTACCTTAAAAAATAACATTTAATACTAGATTAAGTGCATTGATATTTCATGATTGTCACCACTGCATTCTGCAACTTCAGACCTCAGTGCTAGGAAGGGTATTATTACATAAGCAAAGGAGGAGACTGGTGACGGGGCAAGAGTGAAAGAGAACAGAAGCTCATCAAACATCGTGTCATTAGGCAGTTTTATGGTGGCTAGAGTACAAGCTCTGAAGCCAAAATGCCTGTGTTTAAATCCTGGCTCCCAGCGACTAGCTGTGTTATTTTGGGCGTGTTTCTTAATCTCACTGTGTGCCAGTTTTTGCAACAGCACTAACATACAAGGATGCTGTGAGCATTTAAAAAAATTATTAGTGTCTGACACATAATGAACACTCAGTGAACGTAAGATATTACCACCATTCTGGTAATTATTTAGCAAAGAAACCCGAAACTAGCCACGCTTGTTGAAAGCTTTTTTTTTTTTTTTTTTTGTTGCCAGGAATTGCACATATCCGACCTCACCTTGAGTTATCAGGAAACTAAGGCTTAGAAAAGTTCGGTAACTTTCCCAAGGTTATGCAACTAATCCCAGCCCAGCCAGAATTCAGACTCAGGCTGGGATTCCAAAGCCGCGGTTTTTAACAGAGATAATGAAGGACAAGGCCTGCGAGATTTCACAAGCTTCCTCCTGTTTGCTGCTTCCCCACTCACAGCCTGTAGCACCAGCCTCCCTCACAGCATAAAGTTCTGTCCTCGCCTGGAGGATGCGCAGAATGGAGAGACCCAGAACAAGAACTGGGAGGGTGGGAGAGGTCTCGGCAAGCGGCAAGAGGGCCCAGTCTGAGCCGAGAAGCCGGCTGAGCCCGAGACTGGCGGAATGACAGGTCTGAAGCTGACCTGATCTGAAAGATGCTTATCGGGGATTGATACAAAGCAGTGGACTCTCACCGTAAGCCTCAGTTCTATTTCTCGGCCCTTCTAAATGATCACGGCATCGTGAACTACAAAATGAATCCCGTAATTCAACAATTTTATACTTTCTCAATTTTCCCTTATTTAATGGCTTTACCCATTTAGTCTTTTTTTTTTTTTTTTTTTAAATGATAGTCATACAGAGAGGGAGAGGCGGAGACACAGGCTCCATGCACCGGGAGCCCGACGTGGGATTCGATCCGGGTCTCCAGGATCGCGCCCTGGGCCAAAGGCAGGCGCCAAACCGCTGCGCCACCCAGGGCTCCCCCAGCATTTAGCCTCCTGAATTATTTAGAGACCACGTCACACCTGTTAGGCAAGGAACCTTCGCCTTTATTGCAAGCATGTGATTTCCACAAAACTCTCAAAACGTCGCAAATCGGCCGCTTTGTCTCTGCCAACGCGCAAGACGGTGACTTTGCCAGCGCTTTTGGAACTAACTTCTACGACTGAAAAGCGTCCTGTGACGATGTGCATCCCTCTCGGGAGAACTCGATTCACCAAACTGAACACAAGTGCGGGAGCTGGGCGACCCGGGACCCCGGACCCCGGAGGGGGAGGGGGCGGGGGCGGGCTGAGGGGTTCCGACCACGTGCCTGGGGTTGGGCGCGAACACCTGCGGGCGCACCTGCTGTCCCCCCCCCCCCCCCCCCCCGGTGCCAGGGCTCCCAGGCAGCCTCCTTCGGGGCACGTGCTGGCTCGTGCGGAAGGCCCAGCAACTGTCCCCAGGGCGCCTGACTCACCCGGCCGCCCACGTGGCCCTCCCGGGACGGCCCCGCAGGCGCTGGCGGAGGCCCGGCCCCCGCGGCTCGCTCTCCCGGGGCGGCGGCGGCGGCTGCTCAGACGCTGCAAAGGGGCTCAGCGTCCGCTGCGCCGGCAGGAGGGCGCCTTCCGCTCCGCTCTGCCCCCGGGCGGCCCCCGCCCGCGCCCACTTCCCGCCCCGAGCGCTCGGGCCCGCTTCCCGCTTCCCGCCGCCCCCGCCCGCCGCGCGCCCGGCCTCCAGCGAGCGGCGCAGAAGGAGCCGCGCCCGCCGCGGCCCAGGCGCGCTCCCCCGCCGGCGCATGCGCGCAGGGGCGGCCGCGGTCCCCGTCTCCGGTGACGTGGCGATGCGCAGGCGGAGCCCAGGTCGGTAGCGGGCGGGCGGGCGGGGGAGGAAGCGCGAGGTGAGCGGGGACGTCAGAGTGGAGAGCGGAAGGTCAGGGAGGCTCGGAGCGGAAGTGAGACCAGGGAGTCTGTCCGCCATTGTGGACCCGGGGAGCGGAGAGCGAGGGGGCGAGGAGCCTGCACGCCGGCGGGAGGGCCCGTTCCGCGGACGCCCGAGCGCGAGGCCCTCTTTCTGGCTTCTCAGCGGGCGGCGGCGGCGGCGGCGGCGGCGGGATCGGTCACTCGGCGGAGGGCGGCAGCCGACTGCTGTGAGTGCTCGGGGAGAGGCCCAGGCGGCGGCGGCGGCGGCGGCGGCGGCGGCGGCGGCGGCGGCTCTCGGGTTGCGGTGAAGAATGTCAGCCACTAGCGTGGATCAGGTGAGGGAGCAGCGGCCTCGGGCTCGGCGAAGGCCCGGGCCCTGGAGCTCCACCCTCGCGTGGGGCTTCGGCTCCTCCCCGTCGCCGCCGCCGCCGGCCCCATAACGGTGCCCTGGGCGCGAGTTGCTGCGGTCCTGCCGCCCGGGCCGGGGCGAGCGCCCTGCCCCCGAGCCTGCGGCCGAGCCGGGCGGCCGCGGGGCCGCGGAGGGGGGGGGCGGCCGCTCCTGGGGGCCTTGGGGCGCATCTGCGGGCGCGGGCGCGGGCGCGGGCGCGGGGCTGAGGCCCGGCGGGCCCCGGCAGACGGATTTCGGGGGGCGGGTAGGAGGTTTAAAGGCCGGGGGCGGTTGGGAAACGGGAGGCGGTGGAGGATGCGGGGGGGTTTCACTCCTACGCGGGTTGTTGAAAATAACTTGCCTTTGATAATGTCTTTGATTAACACACTTTCTCTCTCCTCCCCCCCCTCCTTTTTTTTTTTTTTTTTTCCTCTTCTCATTACCACACCTTTCGTCTTGCTGCGCAGAGACCTAAAGGGCAAGGAAATAAAGGTGAGTTTGAATATTTTAATCTTATTTCCCAATGTTCGTTTGATGTCAGTTTTAAACTTTGCCAGGGCTTTTTTTGTTTGTTTTTGCTCCAGTTTTCTTTTCTTTTCTTTCTTTTTTTTTTAATTTGTTTTGAGATGTATGTTTAGAGAAATCTGCATCGTGGACAGAGCAGCCGAATGCTATCCTAAACTTCGGTGGTTCCTTGCTTTTGAAGGCACTTTTTTTTTTTTTTTTTTTAAATAGAAACCAAAGTGGTACAAGAAACAATTTGGTTAGTTTGTGTGTTTCAGTCGAGGAGGTATTACGAATGTGGTGACATTTCTTTAATTTTGCAATTGATCTGTATTATGTAACTTCTACCACAAAAATTTCTACAAATGCCTGCAGATAAGTGGACATTTTGTTCGACATTGCTGGGTTACGTGGGGAAATACAACTACAGTTGTGTTCCATGTCACATTAGTGGAAATTGTACTGTTAAATCACGTAGTGAAGTCAGTTATGATGAGGCAGGAACACGAGAGAGATCAAAAACGAACAGGCATGTCATCTTGCTGTGTAGTCCTGATGGCAAGGTGTGACTCAGTCTGGTATTTTAGAAAGGACTGGGAAGGAAATAATTTGTGAGGTTTCTGCTCTGGTTATGTGTTTTACTCTTTAAAAACACACAACTATTGAAAGCAATGTATTTTTTAAAAAATAGTGTATTTTGTGTCTATGTTAACATGGAACAATACAGTCAACTGACTGAAACGTTGGCATTAATCATGTGACATTAGTAAGTATAGAACAATAACTGCTTTCTTGGGATAGTGCCAGTTAACATTACAGTGAATTATATATTTATAACATTTTGTAATAGGGCTTGAAATTAGACTAAATGGAATTATGCTTCCTGTTTTTTATTTCAGTAGTAAAGTATTACCTAGAAAATAAGATGTACAGTAGCTTTTTAGATGTAAGTTCAAGGTCTTTATTGGTGCTCTTTATATTCTTAGGGCTTTTATTTGCTGTTGCAAATTTGAAAAGAATAGATTCTGAGTACTCAACTCAGTTAATTTTCTTTGAGTTGTAGTACAGTTTGAGAATTTGTACATACCGGATAGATGGCACTGCATCAGGTAGCGTGAATTTACTTCGTTTGTTTTGATTAAAGATGTATTTTTGCGGAGTATATACACATTTAGAATTTTAATTTTTAGAGTTTAATTTTAGAATTCTTTTTCTGTTGTAAGCATAAACTTCAGTATTTGATATTGTTTATTTAAATGCATTAAATATTTGTAAATTCGAAAAGAATGATCCATTAATTTTTTTTTTTTTTGCTAGTTTGCTCATGAGGAAGTATATAGACTTGGAGATATATGAAATCTGTGGTCATTATTGCCTAGCATAAATTATTTTATCCTAGATCTGTGGGGAGGTGGCACTTTGCAAGGCTATTTGAAATGCTAAGTGTTTTGTGTTACCTGCTTTAAGGTAAGTATGCAAGTTCAGTGAAGTACTTACTTGTTTGACAAAACAAAAAAATAAAGCATCTACAGCATTGTAAGCCATTACTGTAAGTTTGATTGCAATATAGTCATTTCATGAAGGTATGTCCTAGCAATATTTTTGATATTACAGATATAAATTATCTATGACAGTATTGCATATCATAGATACAAATTATCTGTGACAGTATTACATATTGATGTAAATAAGTTTTTTTTTTTTTTTTTTTGGTTATTAAAATTTCGTTGAACCCTCAGTGTAACCTCTTTTAGATGTATTTGGACACACACAAAGTATTTATTTGGATAGCTCTTTATTCCAAGAGATTTTCTTTATTTCACCCTTATTGTTCCATTCATAGTTTTATCCATGGATAGAACGAAGGACTGGGATTCCTAGGAGACCCGTGTTCTAATACTTCTGTGGCTACTGACTTGCCAAGTGAGCTTGAACACATTGCACCTTTTGGTCAGAATTTCCCCTCTATCTATAAAATAAAAGTGGTAATTCTAGCTGTAAATCCTATTGTATGTTATGAGGAATTACAATTATAGTAGTCCACTGCTCTAGTTGCCATTTTATTTGCTGGATTTATTTTCACCTTCCTCACCTTATCTATTTTTAAGGTACAGGGAGACTGTTGCAGGAGGGAAAAACTCTGCTGGCCTAAAAGTATTGGTAATCATTTAAGATGCTTTAAAATGGTAGATGCTGCACAAATACACATATACATCACTTGTATTTTTATGCCCCTGCAGGGAGAATTACAAGGCGAAGGCAGCACCTCCAGTGAACTGATACCAGTAGCTATGTGTGTCTTTGAGAAAAACTACTGTGCCTTAGCTGACTTGGTTTTCAAGCTAGTAAAATTGTTTTACAGTTACTGTTTACTTTTGTGAAGCAGAAAGCAAAGTTATTTTTCCTGAACTACATCCTGAGTATTCTAAGAATGAGTATTAAACTTGAATTCAACTTCTCAAACATGAAAAATACATGGCGCTGAGGAGTTGTCAAAGTTCTGAAAGCATAATCCTTCTCAGCTGACTTAATTTCAGAGGTGCTGGATTTCTTTTCTGAATTATCTTCATTTGACAGTGAGCCTAACACCTGTCTTAGTGTCTTTGATTTTCTAAGTTTTTTTCTGTATATATACTTAAGGATTTAAGTTCACTAACAGAGCCAAAATTTGAAAGGGATTCTATATCAATCTCTTTGTAAGACAAAAATGCTTTCATAGTATAAGTAGTAATTCTAGGTTTACTTTCTTTGTAAGTTTGAGTTCTTTTTAATTAATATTCCTTATGTTAAATATCAGAACTCTTTATTATCTTGGCTAGGGTAGTAGAAGGATAGTAGGAGTTTAAGGATAATTATTTAACTATTAGTTAATTATTTGTTTTTATTGGTTCATAATTTAAAACTGACTTTATATCAGTTATTTGTTAATAAGTAGAATTTTTGCTTGCTGGAATAAAAGGGTACCTCTCCTTTCCCTGCAGGCACCACAGATAAAAGTGTCAGATCCTGTACTCCTAGCAGCCTTGCTACCAGCTTCCTCCTGTGCCTTAAGTGTATAAATAGACAAATATATGGAAAGGAATTTGTCTTTCCCCTCCCCCTTCCCCCATCCTTTCCCAACAGAGGGACAGAATTGTTTGGTAAAACTTCAGTTTAAAGAATTAGGTTGAATTTGGCTCTATTTTAGTGTTTTAGAAAAGTAGTGGAAAAATGTAGTTTTGTATCCTCTCCCCACACTCCCTCTGGAAATGATTGCAAAGCACTTTATTGTCATTTTAGGCTTCATTTTATTATTAATCCTCAAAACATTCCTATAAGGAGATAGAGGGTATATGGTATTGTCGCTGTTTTTATAGGTGGGAAAACATGATGCACAGATCTGTTGACTTTCCTAACTTGATGTAGTCAGGACCAGAGCAAAGAATCACCTGGCTCCTAAGGCCCATGTTCTATCTTGATTTGACTCTGCTTCATAGAGCAGAGGAAACAGGCGAAGAATCATGTAAGTCATCTGTTCTTTTTTCCCTGAAGAACTTATACAGACTATGGAACTGGCTTGGATTTCTTTACTATTTAATAGCGTTCAGTATCCAAAACATTAGATTGTCATTAAGTAATGTTCAAAAACTGAAGTCTTTAGACAGTTGAATTTCTTAAGGAAAGGTATGATTCTGAAACTCAAGGGCTAGCTTCTTACATTCTAATTTAATGCAAATTGCTTGTCAGTATTCATGAAATACTTTTAATTAAATATTTTTTCCTTAGATTGACATACTCCTTGAATAATCTTTTAGGACTTTTTAGACATATTTATGCATCACTTATGCACAGACTGTAGACTGTATATTTACTTAGTGCATGAGAATATTTTGTTCTTAGTCTCGGCATCTTAGAAATAGAAGAGAAAATAGAACAGAGGAAATGAGTAAGAATAGCACTGTAATGTAGATCTAGATAGATTTTAAGTGGGTACTTTTTACTGTATTAGCAGCATGGACTAAGTTTCTGAGAATCTAATGAATACAAGAAATAGCTAGTTATAATTTTGAAATAGAGAGCTGTTTTCTAGTAATAATATGTACTAGTGTCATAGTCTAGTAATGTAGTGAAGATTTTTTTCAGGAGGTATAGACCATGCATAACCATCTTTGATAAAGGGGTGGTAAAGCCAGTGGTAAAGGACAACAGGTATGTTAGAATCTCCTGGGCGGAAATGATTAATTAGCCCACCAGAAATAACCTAAGGTATCCTCCTCTTTATTTTTGTTGCTAGTGGGTGCTACATATTTAAATTTGTAGCAAGCACATTTAGTTTAGCTCAACCCTGACTCTTTCAATCCTTACCAGATACAGTTAAACCATCTCAGTGGAGCCAAGATCAAGGTGACCTTCATGTTCCTCCCAGTGATATTTGAGGGCAATATAGTATCGTAAGAGGTCTACTTTGAAGGCTTCACAGAGTAGTAGTATTTCTTTGAGTGATGGTTGCTACTCAGTAGGTGGCAAAGAACTAAGGGATTTCACATATCTTTGCTCCCATGCCATTGTCAGCTTATAAGGTTACATTTTTGGTGATCTAAACTCTTGGAAAATTTGGGAAAATAAAAGTGTAACGATGCTATAGAGGAACACACAACTTAAATCCATTGTTTCCAGCCTTAATTTATAGTAACTTTGTGACACTGTATTTTTAAGCAATAAATTTTCAGATACTGAAAGGGTTTTTTGTTGTTGTTGTTGTTGTTTTCCCCCCTCAGGGATTAGTCAACATCGATAAGAAACTCTCAAGCTTTTTTCATCTCACATGTGTTTCAAATGTAGAATAGTGTATTTAGACAGTGTCATCATATCAAGTTTTAGCCTTGTAAAACTTCTGTTTATGTGGTCCTAAAGTAATTTTTAGTCTTTTTTGGATCTTATAATATTTTATGTAATAATAGTAGCCAAGATTATTGAATACTGTCTTTGGATCCTCAGATGAAATGAGGCAGGTACTGTTAATAATCTCCTTGAACAGAGAAGTAGAGTTAGAGAGGCTAAGTCACTAATTAGAGATCACCCAGCTTCTCAGTGTAGACTTGGGTTTCAAACTCAGGACCTTACTGCTAGTCTGTCTATGCTCAAAAGCACTCTGAGATAGCATTCAGAGAAAAACAATTTTATAAGGCATTTTTGGAAATGATCTCTGAACAAAATATGGCACTATAAATTATTCTCTGGTCTTATGTGTTGGAAGAATAATCATGGTTATCTTTAGTGTCTTAATTTCGTTTGTACTTTCAAGCGAAAGTCTTCATAATTTTTTGGTTTACAGTATAGGGTCTTTTTATTTAGATTTTTTGTATTTTATTCATTGTGACAACTGCTTCAATGAATCTTAGTTACTTTCTTTAACTGGAAACATTTAAGACATTTACTCCAACTTTAGTTACCAAGGAAAGTTATTTCATTCTTTATTTACCTTTCTGGTACTAAATAATAGAGATTTAACAAAGGTAGAGAACATTCAGCAATCTGTTATCTACAAGACTATTTGAAGTGGTTATTTTAGATTCAAATATAGCATTAGGGAACCCTTCGAACAATTTAACTGCTTACTACAATGTTGAAATTGAGATATTTACGTTATGTTTTTGGTAATGGAAAGTGTATATATAGGTTATGTATTCTTGGGTATATACAAGATTTGTAAGTTTTTGGTGGCACATAAATATTTGTATCTAAATTAAGTTAAATTTTTAAGAGGATTTTTTAAATGAGAACAACAACTCAGGATAACTTTTTCTGAGTTGGTTGAAAAATATTGAAAATGTTAGGTTATTCTGTCAGTTTCATAAAGATAATTACCACACATCTAATATAAACATATTTTTTAGTTTCAGTACAAAACGGTTCGATTCATCAAAAAGATGCTGTAAATGATGATGATTTTGAGCCATACTTAAGTAGCCAGACAAATCAGGTAAGTCTGACAGTCCCATATTTAGGAACTTAAACTTACATTAGTATTAATTGGTTTTTCAAATAGATATTTTAATTGAATAAGGCTAACCATAACATGTATTAATCTAGTGTGCCTGCATAATAGTGAGTAACGGTTGCAGGTTTGTGGTACAGGAGAATTCTTTAGAAATTCTAGGTGGCTGAAACTAGATTGTGAAATACAAAGATTTGAAGATGAACATTGTTTGTGGCATGGTTAGATTATCTTGTAATGTCGCTCCCGTATCTTCATAGCCAAAGCAAATGACAAGTGTAATTAGCTACACATTTGTGGGAGAGGACTAGTTTATGCCTGAAATTTTTGGCTAAATGTAGTGTTTTCTCTTTTACAATGTATTCCAATTTGAATTTCACTGATAATTAAAGTTTTAATATAATCAGGTAACGTAGGGAATAGAAGATTTATAAATCTGCTTGCCTTCTATATTGTAGGCTTGGAGAATGTCACCAAATACAGTTAGGGGTGACTTTTGGGTTCTTTTGTATGGATTATCTTGTGAATTTGTATACAGGTATAATTTAGATTTAAACGTTGAAAAACAAAAGTATTCTTTGGTCTCTATATACCATTTCTGCATCCATTTATTTATTATAGTAATAAATTACTGTAAATTACTATACATTTTTAAAAAATGAACTTTCGTTCTTAACCAGTTTCTTGAGAGAGAATATTCTGCAATGAAACTGCTTTTGTTTTGCTTTAAAAAAAGTATATGAAAAATGTACCATAAAATCTTAACCTCTAGGTTTTTTTTTTTTTTTTTTTTAAATTTTTATTTATTTATGATAGTCACAGAGAGAGAGAGAGAGAGAGAGAGAGAGGCAGAGACATAGGCAGAGGGAGAAGCAGGCTCCATGCACTGGGAGCCCGACGTGGGATTCGATCCGGGGTCTCCAGGATCGCGCCCTGGGCCAAAGGCAGGCGCTAAACCACTGCGCCACCCAGGGATCCCTAGGTTTTTTTTTAAACTGTAAAATAGCAAGGAACCAAATATTATTGTAGGCCTTAGAGTTGTAGGGAAAATTTGAGAAGTAGTTCCCAATTTGTGGTATGCAGAATTGTTTTTGGGAGTGTGGAGAGCCACGGTTATGTTCAACCTGAACTACCCCTTGGTCATTTCTCCTTACCCACCCCCTCTATCTGTTGATCTACATTCCTAGCTTGTGTTGGGAGGGAATAAATAAATGAGAAAGAATAAAAACAGGTGATAAAATCTATGAATGTTTGGCTACTCAGAATGAAAAAATTCATTTCATACTTATATAATCTAACTTTATGATCTTAGTAACAAGTCTACTTTCCACCTAGAGGTAGTGAAAGAACATGTAAATGGAAAATAGAGGAAGATCATTGTTTTGAATTGCAGTGCAAGTTTTAAAAGAAATGTATAGTATTGTGTTATATTTGGGCCCTTACAGTAATCTTGGTTAACATCTCTTATGGCAGTGTTTCCAACTTTTTTTGAGTTTTCCATTTTTTTTTTTTTTTTTTTTAGGAATTCTGATATTATGAAGTATAGTAGATCTTTTCCCAGGAAGGTCTTCATGATCAGATAAGCTTGGGAAATTCTTTTAAATTTTAAGTAATTGAATTTTTTTGCTACTCGATTTCATATTTTATGTATTATAATGTAAAATGACTTCCTAAGACAAGGATGTAGTTATGAAGATTCTCTGACTTAATTTGTTCATCCTCTGTTTTCAAGGAATTTTAATGGAATGTAAATGTTTGAGAATTGCAACCAGTAAGAATCCTCTTGTTCTACTTGGTTAACAGATATTTTATAATTATTTGTCACAGGGGCTTAGAAGATTGTTTTTTTGGTATTCCACAGAGGTGCTAGGGAAAACCAGGGGAGGGTACTCTTGATCCCTCCCCTGCAGCAACCAGAGCTGTGCTGTGCTTTTTATCTGTTTTATATATTGGAATTCTGCATAAGATTGAACTTGTAAAAAACAAAACATAACTTTGAGAGTGTCAGAAAACCATTATTTTTTAAAAAACACTTATTGAACCCAGTGTTTAAATTGTATCATAAAAGTTTCCTTATGTTGGGACAAAAATATAAAAGATTCATTTTAATGTGATGTTTGAATAGAAAGTCTTATGCTTTGTATTAAGTTGTTATATTTAATTGTATATTCATGTGCTATTTAAGGAGAAGTTTTAAATTTGATGCCAGTAAGGCTATATTCTCCTCCTCCTCCTTGTTAGTACTAATGAGTAGATTTTTACCAATTATTTTTCTATAATATTAAAAATAATTATCTGTAGCCAGAGCACATATTTACCTTTTGAAGAGTGCTAACTGGGTTTATTGGAGAGAAAAATTGAAAATTATCAGAAATCTTAGAGATGAGTTGTACAAGAATTTGAATTACTCATGATCACATGAACCTAGGTAGGAGACAAAATTTTTAAAAATTGACCTTTTAAAGCAGGTTAATGAAAACTAGAATTATTGGTGAAGTATCTGAAGTAATTAGTTAGATTAAAGTTATGTAAGCATTTATAGTTATGTGTACTGACCTAGCCGAAATAATTGTTTAATTAAAAAGTTTTTAATTAATTGTATAATATATTTTTAAAATTAAATTCCTCCATCTGACTTTAATATAAAATAACAAAAATGAATCTTTCGTCTGGAAAAGTGTTTAATTTTTTGGTTAATAATTTAAATGGTTTTGTATACTTAAATCTAATTCAAGTAAAATCTGAGGATACTTTAAAACAGGTTGTTGGCCTTCTGTAGTAGTATATTCTATTTTCTAGTGCTCTGTTTCTTAAGGGATAATTTTTATAGTAATTTGAGAAATAAATGTTCATCTTCTAGGTATCAAAATTAGTTCTCTAAAGTTCCTTAGAGTAATATGATTAAGTTGATTGGAAAATTCAGGTTTAAATGGTACTGTTAAAGATGCCATGTAATTTGTGCATATAAATTTGAAAAATAAATTGGAAAAATGAAGTTTGAGTTTGTCTGCTTGTATATATAGGGAAATAAATTCTTAGCCATGTTTATTAGAGAAGTGTAATAGAGAACCAGGAAAGTAAAAAATATTTTGAATTTTATTTTCTGTCCCTGCCATCATTGCCCTCGTTAAGGTTTTCATTTTATCTTCCTGTTGGAATGATTTTCTAACCAGTAATTCTATATTGCCACTCAGCAGTCTTCTTAAAGTTCAAGTCTGTGCCACTGTCATGTTAAGCGTTATTAGCGCAGCTTCACAACAGTGGGTACATTTGTTATATCAGTGCCCTTAAAAATTGCTCCATTTCCTTCCCTGCCTCCTGTTTGGTCAACTTTCTCCACCTAATTTGAGGAAGGAAATAGAACTCACTGTTTTCTAAGAATATAAATATTTTCTGAATATTTTCTTTCATGATCTCAGTCTTTGTATGTATAATCTACAGACACACATATATATATACACACAGATGGATCTATCTGTCCCTTCGTGAAGTCTCTTCTGATTCCCCCAGTTACTGGCTTCCCTGCTTGCTCTTTGTGCTAGAGTGCTTGTTTTGCTTTGTTTGGACTTCCATTACAGTACCTATCAAATGGTAGGGTATATGTGTCTTCCCCACTAGACCTGGGAAGTGTTCCAGGTCAGAGTCCATGTTCTTCATCTTTTTGTCTCAGTGACTGGCACTGTATCTGGCACATAGTAGGCATTTATTAAGTATTGAATTAGTGGATTGGGTTACCTGCAAGTACTGAATTAATGGATTGGGTTATCTGCTAGAATTAGGGAACAAAGAATTACATTTGATGAAATAATTAGGTTAACTGGGTACCACTTATATTATTTTGTGACACCCTTGTGGTTAGATACGTGTAGGGTATACTTTT
Source organism: Vulpes lagopus (assembly GCF_018345385.1). Taxonomy (NCBI): domain Eukaryota; kingdom Metazoa; phylum Chordata; class Mammalia; order Carnivora; family Canidae; genus Vulpes; species Vulpes lagopus. The sequence continues at coordinate 67,084,840 of NC_054832.1, read as the reverse complement.
TGAAAAGTACGATAATATTTTTGAAGTTATTTGAAGAAAATATACGTAAGCATTAAAGACTTTTTAATACAGAAGTGAGCTCTGGAGTTTGAGGTACCTCAGGTTCTTAATGGAAAACAGTTTTTGTTTTTCTTTGTATGAAAGTGCTTTTATTGGTGAATTATGCCTTTTCCTTTCTAATTGGACTTCTGGGATATTTATAGAGTCTTTCTTTGAAAGAAAGTAAAAATGGATCTTAAGTTTCTTTGTGAAACACTGGCTATAATTGGGTTGTATTAAAATGTCTCAAGTCAGAGTAGTAGTCATGAATTTCTTGTTCAGATTTTCTATGAGGTACTAGAAAAGCAATTGATCTATATCATAAGGCTGAGAAATAACAAGTGATTTTAAAATTCTAAGGAAGGTCTTTTAAATTATTTCTGTGTTTTAGTTTTCAAGTAAAAAAAGAGAACTAAAGATAAAAGGCTTTATTCCTATACTTCCTCATAGCACTTTGTAATTAACTTGGTAGATTTTAAAAAATCTTGACAATTGATAAAGACCAGCAGGTATTATCCCCATTTTACCAAGAGAGTCAGGGTTAAAGAAGTTACATGATCTCATGAGGTCACTGACAAAGTAAGACATTAAAGATGAGTTTATATTCTTAAGATTTGAGGTAGGTTTGAAATTATATCATGTGTTTGGTGATTAATTTACATTTTAAAGAGGCAGGTTAAGTTGTATTGACTAATGTAACTATCATTGATTGAATACTTAATGTGTTTTAGGCACTGTATCTTTATTTCCTTTTAGTAGATAAGAAAACAATTCAGAGTATAAGTAATTTGGCTACTTTCACATAGCTGATAAGTGCCTGGGCTGGGATTAAAGTTTAGATACCTCATGGGTTCACTTCAACCTTATGTTAAATGGCCTCCCCAGATTGTGTTTCTAAGTTAATGCTGTCGGTAAAAAGTCTGTAGATCTGTTGTTAAGAGTATGTTTCATTATATTCATTGATTTTTTTTAATCACTTTACATATTTACATATTGATGTTATTTTTTTCCCTTTCCAAAAAGTTCTTTGACTATGAGGGAAACATTAAACATTTCACATCATTTGTTTTAAAGGTTGCATATCTTTAAAGAATATAGTAAAATTTCACTATATACCTGACCAGTTTCTAAATTATAAATAAACTGTTAAAGCGATTATTTGAACATAAACTGTTATAAGAGATTATGTCTCATTATAGCCAGTTTGAAGTAAAATGTGAAAGTAAGTTTTCAGTTGTTATTTTCCATCATCAGTAAGTGGAACTTTGGTTCCTCTTCCCTACCAAGGTAGATTGCTCTGATTGGTATTCCACATAGCTAGCAATTAAGAATCTATCTTAAATTTAGCAGAACATATTTCTAAATATTTCCAGTTACAATCAAAGCTCTACTAGTTTGAAATGTGTTGACCTTATCTTACTTTGAAACTCTGAAAGTTTCCTATAGCTTTCTTTTTACTAGGACCCAAAATGAAGCCTTGCCTTTAGAAGCTGCTTAAAGTACTTTCATGGAGCTAAGGAAAAAAACATTCAGCTAAAACTGCTGGAAAAATAAGTGGTTACCCTTTGATAAACTGCAGAAAGCTGGCCACTTATCCAATATATTTAAGAAGTACAGGTGGTAGCAGTAACAGTGGACAGCTCTTTAGTAAGATCTCTGCTTATTAGCCAAAGCTGTCTGTTTGATAGCAGTTGTGACTAATGGAACACATTTTAAAGTAATTTAAACTTACTTTGACAAAATCAGTAATACAGATGTGAAGTAGTAAAATTTACGATTTAAAAAAATAATTGAAAAGACACCTAATAAAAGTCTCCCACCGAAAAGAGTTTGGGCCTGGTCCAGCCCCATAGGTAACAGAGTTGGCAGGATTTGTTTTCCCATTCCCCAGAGAAAATTGGCTTTCTTTTTTTAGGAATTTAGTACAGATTAGATAACCAGTTAAAACAAGGTGGACGTACTGTAGCCCAGAGATCATATCCAGTTTATGCCCTGTTTTCTTTGAAAGAACCTATAAGCTAATAGCTTTTTAAAGAGTTGTTTTTAAAAAAAAAAAAAAAAAAAAAAAAAGATGAGTGACAACGACTCGATACTGTTTGGCTTGCAAAGCTTGAGTTGTTTACTCTTTGGCCTTTAGTTTGCTAACCTCTGAATTATTGTGGTACAGGTAGGTTAGGAACTTAGTAGGTAACTGCAAAATTTAGCATTTGTGATGGTAAAATAAAAATATTCAACATGAGTTAGGAGTGTTATTTTGCAAAAACCTGATTATGAGGAATGAACTTTAAAAACTTTCTACCTGGTCTGATTTTCCACTTTCACATCCAGGTATGGACTTACTGAGTCCAGATTTCAGTGCCAACATTCTAAATTAAAACTTTGAAACTGATTACCTTCTTATTCAACACAGCTCTCTTGCTCTTTCCCCATGTGGAATTTATTCACTTCCCTGTGTTTTGTGTCTCTTTAACTGTAGGCTTTCTTTTAGAATGAATGTATCAGTGTTTTTCACAGTGTAGACATTCAGTAAGTGTTTGGTTGAAATAATAAATAAAAGGATATTTTTAGCAACTTAGAAAATAACTTAAAAGATATTTTACTCTAATATATATGTTATACTGGCTGGCCTGTTCATTTTTATTAAGCTTTTTAGAGTTTTATATCACAAGGACCTCCTTGTCAGTGTGAAACCCTACAAGTACCTTTATTTTTAGCCAATAATTTTGTGATCAGATTACCACAATCTGTGTGTGTATGTGTGAGATCTTCATGACTAGTAAAGTTTAATCTTTACTAATTTCTTTTAAGAATTTTTTTCTTTGAAAAAAAAAAGAATTTTTTCTTTGAAAACCATTGTTGGTTGTGAACTTTCCTCAGGTTTCTCTTGTATTAAATATAGCAGTCAGTATTTCCAGTGTTGGTCTGTGAGATGATGTCAGATTATCGTTATTTCCTTCATACTAATATTGTGAACATTTTTTGGAATATATTTTCAAATATAGTATCTAATATAGTTAAAGAATATGTTCAATTAAATTAGTAAGCAGTAACCTATTTCCCATTTTGAATGTAGTAAAATATATAGAGTATATTTAAAAAGTCATTTTCTTAAAAAATAGTATGAAGTGGCAGAGTTATTTTTTAAGTCCAAGCTTTGCTGGAAATAGTAAATCTATGTCACAATTATTAATTTTTTTAAAAAGATTTTATTTATTCATGAGAGACACAGAGAGAGGCAGAGAGAGAAGCAGGCTTCATACAGGGAGCCCAATGCAGGACTTGATCCCGGGACCCCAGGATGATACCCTGGGTCGAAGGCAGAAGCTCAACCGCTGAGCCACCCAGGCATCCCTACAATTATTAATTTAAATGCAAACTTTGATTGTCTTATTTTTTTTTATCAGTTTTATTGGAATCGTTTCAAAAGACAAAATATTAAATTTCTCATAGTGGACAATTTCAACAGTTGTGAGGTGTGGCAAAGTAACTTAATAGTAATAACATCTCAATATTGAATGATAGGCCTTTAAAAGAAATTTCTAATGAATTCCAGATAGTGTCTATGATGTTACTGTCACACATTTATATTGCCACATTTTTTGGATGGAAAAGTAGTGGGCAGCATAGTTCTAAGAGAGTAACAGGAAAAAAAAAAGTTAAATACTTTATTCCGGGGAACTTATATAAATTGAGTAATCAGCCTTCAGAATGGCATTCACTCTTCCAGGGAGAGTACTAGTTGTCCTGACTAGATACTAGTTTAATTTTTAAATTTTGCTTAATTCTGTACATTATAAAGGTCTGTCCAGTGCTTTAAAAATCAGAGCTAAACCAGAGTGAGAAAATCTATTTCATATATGTATTGGGCCTAAGGAACCCATTTCAAAATAAATGCTTAAAATAATTTGTTTTTTACATTGGCTAATAACAAAGTTGAGGTTTTTTTCTTTTTTTTTCATTAATAGAATTTGGTGCTTTCATTTTTGGCAAATTACTAAATGAATGATTAATTACTATCCCAAAACAAATGATTTAATTGTAGTAATTCTGGGAAAAAAATTACAGGAACTCTTTCTAAATTAAAATTCTGAGCGAGAAGGTGATAAGTTAATTGGGGAAAATTTGGAAATTAGAGTACAAAGAAAAAAGGTACTGGTTGTCCCACCATTAAGAAATAGTAAGGATTTGATTTTGATTGTTTATCAAAACGAGCAAGGCAAAACAAGAAGCAGATTATGCCCTGGGTATAATCTTGAATCATGATTTTCTTCTCAGAGTGTGAGCATTTCTTTTATTTTGTCTTAATAAAAGTATAAAATTTAATTGCTGAATTGGATTCTATTATATAGATAGGTTTACTATAATTCCTGTATTGGCATAGCTTCCAGATTTGTTTAATCTTTGCATAAATTTTTGGATACATCAGCTGCTTAAAATAAAGTTGGCTGTAAAAGATCAATTTGTGTCTGCAAAGTTTATAATTCAGACTTTTGTACAAATGATGGTATTTTTAAATTGTGCTGGAGGATCTGACTCTTAAAAATAATCCCATCCTACCCATCTCCTCTCCTCACCCCCTCTAAAAAAACAGTTTTACAACAAATATTTTAAAACAGAAATACCAGCAAAATTTTATCTTGATACAATTGGATTTGAAATTTTAATTTTATGTGGATAGATGCATCTATTTTTTATTTATTTAAAACTATTTTAATCTTTCAGTCTTTTTCACCCTTACTCTTCAGAGGATATTTCACTCCTGATTATGATCTTTTGTTTTCCAGAGTAACAGCTATCCACCAATGTCAGATCCATACATGCCTAGTTACTATGCTCCATCCATTGGATTTCCATATTCTCTTGGGGAAGCAGCATGGTCCACGGCTGGAGACCAACCTATGCCATATCTGACAACCTATGGACAAATGAGTAATGGAGAACATCATTATATACCAGATGGTGTGTTTAGTCAACCTGGGGCATTAGGAAATACCCCTCCATTTCTTGGTCAACATGGATTTAACTTTTTTCCTGGTAATGCTGATTTCTCTACATGGGGGACAAGTGGATCTCAGGGACAATCAACACAAAGTTCTGCTTATAGTAGCAGTTATGGCTATCCACCTAGTTCTCTTGGGAGAGCTATTACAGATGGACAGGCTGGATTTGGCAATGATACTTTGAGTAAGGTGCCCGGCATTAGCAGTATTGAGCAAGGCATGACCGGACTGAAAATTGGTGGTGACCTGACAGCTGCAGTGACAAAAACTGTAGGAACAGCCTTGAGCAGCAGTGGTATGACTAGCATTGCAACTAATAGTGTGCCCCCAGTTAGTAGTGCAGCGCCTAAACCAACCTCCTGGGCTGCCATTGCCAGAAAGCCTGCCAAACCTCAACCGAAACTTAAACCCAAGGGCAATGTGGGAATTGGGGGTTCTGCTGTGCCACCACCTCCTATAAAACACAACATGAATATTGGAACTTGGGATGAAAAGGGGTCAGTGGTAAAGGCTCCACCAACCCAACCAGTTCTGCCTCCTCAAACTATAATCCAGCAGCCTCAGCCATTAATTCAACCACCACCATTGGTGCAAAGCCAACTGCCTCAACAGCAGCCTCAGCCACCGCAACCACAGCAGCAACAAGGACCTCAGCCACAGGCCCAGCCTCACCAAGTGCAGCCTCAACAGCAGCAGCTGCAGAATCGCTGGGTAGCCCCTCGGAATAGGGGAGCTGGATTCAACCAGAATAATGGAGTGGGCGGTGAAAACTTTGGTTTAGGTGTTGTTCCTGTCAGTGCTTCACCTTCTAATGTGGAAGTGCATCCAGTGCTGGAAAAGCTAAAGGCCATAAACAATTATAATCCCAAAGACTTTGACTGGAACCTGAAGAATGGACGTGTGTTTATAATTAAAAGCTATTCTGAGGATGACATACACCGTTCAATTAAGTACTCTATCTGGTGTAGTACTGAGCATGGTAATAAGCGTTTGGATGCAGCTTACCGTTCCCTGAATGGGAAAGGCCCACTCTATTTACTCTTCAGTGTGAATGGCAGTGGACATTTTTGTGGAGTGGCTGAAATGAAGTCTGTTGTGGACTATAATGCATATGCTGGTGTCTGGTCTCAGGATAAGTGGAAGGGCAAATTTGAAGTTAAATGGATCTTTGTCAAAGATGTTCCCAATAACCAATTACGGCATATTCGCTTAGAAAATAATGACAACAAACCAGTTACCAATTCAAGGGACACTCAAGAGGTACCCCTAGAAAAAGCTAAGCAAGTGCTTAAAATAATTGCTACTTTCAAGCATACCACCTCAATCTTTGATGACTTTGCACATTATGAAAAGCGTCAAGAAGAGGAGGAAGCCATGCGTAGGGTAAGAGTACAGTAATTTTTTTCCGCAGGGTCTTTTTATTGGGGTGGTATGTATGGATGGGTATTCTTTTTTTTTTTGGATGGGTATTCTTTAATGCCTTTTAATGCTACATTCTGGGTTTAGGAGCTTTCCTCTGAGGGAAACTTAGCTTAAGAAACAGAACCCTGTAACCTCCCTTTAGGGCCTCTGATGGCACGTGGCCATCATTTTCTCTTCCCAAGGGTCATTCTCATCTGACTTTGCCTGTTCTTCATACTCAGGTGATAAAGGTCATTGAGTGGTGGTCATCAGAGTTCTGCATTTATAACTAAGCAGACTCACGAACTGGTGAGGGATTCTAATCACTAATTTTAAACATTAGTTTTATGTGAAAATGTGTTAGGAGTTTGAAACAAACAGCTTTTAAGTGTTTGAATATTTGTATTTATGAGAAGTAAAGTAGACTTTTCCCTTGAAACTCCTTCCTAAACCATTTTTATAATTTGTACACTTGAAGCACTTGTACAAAATACAGTAGGAATTTGACCTTAGGAAGGCAGCTTAGAGTTGTGAAGGCATGAGCTTTTAGATTTTGACTGCAGAATTTGATTTCTTATTCTGTCGTTGACCCTCTGTGGGACTCTTAAGGGAGACTTTCCTGAACTTATGCACTGTTTTTGCTTGCACCATATAGACCAGAATTTGATCATAGGGCATACAGAGCAAGCCAGGCTGGGGAAGGTTTTCTGTTCCAAGCACAGAAAAAAATTGGGGTCCTATTTTTAGGATGAAAAGAGAGAATGGACGGAGTAGACCTAACTAGGAGATTTTTCCATTGACAGTACATTTAAATTTCTTTTCAAATGCAGCAGGGATAGAGTTAGAAGCTTTTTAAATAAATTATTGTTGGTTACTATGGAAAGCTCTTATGTAGAAATTAAGATAAAGTAGGAAGGGCAGCCTGGGTGGCTCAGCAGTTTAGCACTGCCTTCAGTCCAGGGCCTGATCCTGGAGATCGGGGATCGAGTCCCGCGTCGAGCTCCCTGCACGGAGCCGGTTTCTTCCTCTGCCTGTGTCTCTGCCTCTCTCTCTCTCTCTCTCTCTCTCTCTCTCTGTGTCTCATGAATAAATAAAATCTTAAAAAAGAAAAAAAAGATAAAGTAGGAAGTTTAGAAGAATATCAATAATTTGTTTCTTTGTGTAATCTTACATATCTTGGAGCTTCTTGGTCTTTGCAGACAAGGGAACATTCCTCACTGGTGAATTGAAAGAATGATTCTAGAGCAGTAGTTTTGCCAACCTTAGGGCACTTAAATTAGTGGGGTGCTTCTTGGAAATGCAGGTTCTTGAGACCACTGCAGGAAAATCTGATATATAGGTGGCCCTTGAAGAATGTGCACGTTGAGCATGCCAGACTTGCCCACGCAGTTGGAAATTTGTGTATAACTTTACTTACCCAAAACGTAACCACTTAGAGCATACTGTGTACAGGAAGTCTTGCTGATACCACAAATAATTGATTAACACATTCTGTATGTTACATGAATTGTATACTTTAGTTTTACAATAAAATAAGGTAGAGAAAAAGTGGTATTAAGAGAATCATCAGGAAGAGAACAGTATGATACATTTATCATACTGTATTTAGCAGAAAAAAATCGCATACAGGTGGACCCACACAGTTCACACACATGTTGTTCAAGGATCAACTGTATTTGATAAGGGATCTGGTGGTGTACATTTTTTAATGAGAGCACCTTAGGTGATTCTGGTGCTAGTGATTCCAGTTAAATGTGGGAGAATGAGGGAAAAAGGATCAAAAGTGGCTTCTGAATTTTTGAGCTCAGCAGTTGAGTAAATGGTCATATTGTAGCTGCCATTATAAATGGTGGATCAGGAGAATTGGATTTGGGCTATGAAAAGTAGGGTGCAGGTTTTCCTTTTAGGATGTGCTGATTCTAAAGTGCCTTTGAGAAATACAGACTGAAATCTCTGATTAAGCAGTTAGATGTAGGAGTTGGATTTGGGAGCTTTCTCTTCTTAAATAGTTGATTCTACAAAAGTGGGATGAGATTGCTCAGGGAAAAAGATGCCTGGCAAGGAATTATTTCTCAACTTTCTTTTCTCTCCCACCACTAAGGAGAGGTCACCCTTAGATGTCTTCTACATTTCTTCCCTACCCAGTCTAAAAATTTGGTCCCAGTTTTATTATTTTTTTATTACATAATTGACTCAGGAATTATTTGACAGTTAAATATTGTTTTGCAATTACATATACAACAGTGATTTAAAATTAATAATTTTTAAACTTTGAAATTATACATTTAAATCATTTCATGGTTTACTGCACCCCCCCCCCCTTTTGTTTTAAAGATTTAAAAAAATTTTTTTATTCATGAGAGACACAGAGAGAGGCAGAGACACAAGCAGAGGGAGAAGCAGGCTCCATGCAGGAAGCCTGATGTGGACTTGATCCCGGGTCTCCAGGATCACACCCTGAACTGAAGGCAGCGCTAAACCGCTGAGCCACTCGGGCTGCCCTACTGCCCGTTTTTTGATGATGTTTAAGAATTTTTTTTTTTTTAATTTTTATTTATTTATGATAGTCACAGAGAGAGAGAGAGGCAGAGACATAGGCAGAAGAAGAAGCAGGCTCCATGCACCGGGAGTCCGACGTGGGATTCGATCCCAGGTCTCCAGGATCGCGCCCTGGGCCAAAGGCAGGCGCTAAACCGCTGCGCCACCCAGGGATCCCGATGTTTAAGAATTTTTAAAAAATCTTATATAACAATTTTTTTAGGAAGAATAATTTGGTGTGTATGTTTTGTTTATGGATAACATAAATATATTTATTAAGTCCTTCTAGATTAAGTAAATGTCTTTGGCCATGATATGTGAACAACAGTTTACCTGGATATAAAATTCTTAGGTCACAAACTTTTTATTCAGGCTTAGATTTATAGTTTTATATTTATATTACATTATTTATAGCTTTATATTATGGAGAAGTCTGAGGCCAGCCTAAATTTTCTTTCTTTGGAGATAGCTATTTCTGTTTGTGTACACAAAAGATTATTCTTGGACTATGAACATGTATGTAGAATTTGTTTAATATGGACCTCTATTGTAACTTTCCTTAATCTTTGTCTATAAGCCAAGTTTTTACTTATATTTTCTTTTTTCTGGTTATTTCAAAAAATGTGTTGGAACTTTGTCTCTGAGTGCCATTGGTTCTTTATCATTTTTCTCTGAATTTGGAGACTTTCAAATTTTAATTTCCATGTCATTAATTTGGTTTACTTTGTGTTGATTTTGTGATTTATGAAGTTGTGAATTGTTCAGTGATAGTATTAGTTTGTTTACATTGTTACATCTAGCTCCTGCCTACATGTTGATTGTTTTTTTTTTTTTTAACTTGATTCAGAGTCCATTTTGAAATTTGAGCACAAAGCTGATGGTTTAAAGCTTATTTCTGCTTCATATAATTTTTTTAGAAACTTCTTCCTCCTTCCTCTCATATGCTTTTTAACTTGTTTCTTTTTTAAAAAAAAATTTACATACAGTAAAACTGTAAATTCCCTTTTGGTGCTTTTTGTAGTTAAGTGCTTTCTTCCCCCTTTGATTAATCTGTTCTCTGTCTCTGTAAGGTATTTTCCATAATGTCACATAAACAAAATTACACAGTGTGTAATCTTTTAAGACTGGCTTCTTTCACTTAGTATGTATCTTTGCAGTGTATCAGTGTTGTTTTATATATTAATTCTTTGTTCCTTTTAATTACTAAGCATCATTCCACTGTGTGGATTTACCACAGTTTGTTTACCCGTCCATCCTTTGAAGAACTTCTGGGTTGTTTCCAGTTTTTGGAGAATGTAAATAAAATGAAGCTCCTACAAATTCATGTACACATCTTTTTAAAAAGTTTTTTTTTTTTTAAATCATGCAGTATAATTCACTTTTTTTGGGTGGACAATTAATGAATTTTAACACATTTGTAGATATGTGTAACCACTACCACTATCAGGATACAGAGTAGTTTCATCAACCCCTGGCAAACTGTCTTTACTGTCCCTTTGTATTTACATTCTTCCTCCATGTCTAACTTCTGGCAGCTGTGATTTAGACTCAAAATAGTTTTTTTTTTTTTTTTTTTTTTTTTTTTATCGTTGACATACAGTGTTTCAGGTGTACAACTTAGTGATTTGATACATATCATTACAAAGTATTCACAATAAGTGTAGTTACTGTCACCATACAAAGTTATTACAGTATTATTGACTATTTCCTGTTTTGTACATTTGATCTCAGTAATATATTTATTTTATAACTGGAAATTTGTACCTCTTAATTCTCTTCATCGGTTCACCCATCCCCCCCCACTCTCCCACTCCTTGTATTTATGAGTCTGTTTTTGTTTTGTTGTGTTTTAGATTCCACGTATAAGTGAGTGAAATCATATGGTATTTGTCTTTCTCTGACTTACTTCACTTAGCATAGTACCTTCTAGGTTCATCATGTTGTAACATTTGGCAAGATTTCGGGTTTCTTTTTTATGGCTGAGTAATGTTCTATGGTGTGTGTGTGTGTGTGTGTGTGTGTATACATATGCCACATCTATTTTTACTCATTTATATATTAATGGACACTTGGGTTGCTTGCACATCTTGGCTGTTAAAAATATTGCAATAATAAACATAGGGATGTGTATCTTTTTTTTTTTTTTGAAATAGTGTTTTGTTTTCCTTGGATAAATATACCCAGAAGTAGAATTACTGGATTGTATGATATTTATGTTTTTAATTTTTTGAAGCACATTCATTCTGTTTTCCACAGTGGCTGTACCAATTTACATTCCCACAAACTCTGCATGAGATAGTTCTCTTTTCTCCACATCCTCACCAATACTTGGTATTTCTTGTCATTTTGATACTAGCCATTCTGAGAAGTGTGAAGTGAGATTTCATTGTGTTTGCATTTCCCTAATGATTAGTGATGTTTAGCATCTTTTCTTGTGTCTGTTGACCATCTGTCTGTCTGTCTTTGGGAAAACATCCATTCAGATCTTTAACCCCTTATTTGGATGATATGTCATTTGTATTTGTAAGTATCTTTTCCCATTCAGTAGGCTGCCTTTTAGTTGTGTTGATGGTTTCATTCATTATACAGCGGCTTTGATTCATTATAGTTTTATTAGTATTCTTTGTTGTGAAATAGTATTTTACGACTTGTTTTGACTTTTTTTTTTTTTTTTTTCTATCATCACTGAACCAGGAAGAGGATCATCCAGGTCAGGTATTTGCTCCAAAACAGGGTTGTCATTTTTTTTCTTTCTTCCTTTTAATGCTTAGTGTTAGTTGCACATTCTCTTCCTGCTATACATGTGGGCGGAAGAGAATCATGTTGATTGTTGACTTCACCAGTCGAGTGATTTTATCAGCCTGTGAGGAGTAAATAAGAAGGGAGAATCAATATAATGCATAGTGCTAGCAGATGTATAATTTAACTTTGCTTTGAGTTTGAGACCACCAAGTCAAGAAACAGTTTTCCCTGTTTGTTAACTGTTTAGCACTTGAAGTCTTATGTATACTTGCCCTGTTTTCTTCCTGGTGCTGTTATCCCCTGTCCAGGAGGAATGTGTAGACTTTTATGTGTAGATTTTCTCTTAGATAAGCTTGTGATTGCACTTTAGCTTTCCAGCATAACTGCTTTTAAATATTCTTGGCATCCCATGATGAAGGATGTCTGTCTGTCATAGGTTCTCCTTGGTTCCATCAAAAAAGAACAAGCTAGTGGTGTTTTGGTAGATTTTTTTTTTTAACTTATTATTCCTTTTTTCTTTTTTAAGTAAAAGGATTTGCAAGTAATTGTTCAGTGTTCTCTTCTAACTTGACTCCATCTGTCTTATATTTTGCTGAAATTCTTCAAACCTTCTGATATGTGGAGGTCACATTTTCTTAGGTGCATACTTTTCAGTTTTTGGGTAGAGTTTCTTAAGACATACAGTGGCACTAATTATAAAAGAAAAGATTGATAAAATCTGACCAGATTAAAATCTGTTCATCAGGGGGCACCTGGTTGGCTCAGTCAGTAGAGCATTCAACTCTTGGGTTGTGAATTCAAGCCCTACGTTGGACATGGAGTCTATTTAAAAAAAAAAAAAATCTGTTCATCAAAAGATGCTTTAACGAAAGTAGAAAGACATGTTAGGCACTGGGAGAATGTTGGATATAACTGACCAAAAATTAGTATCAAGAATATATAAAGAACTACTGTAAATCAGTTTAAGAGAAAGATGAGCCCAATTGAAAGATGGGCAAAAGATGGATAGTCCTTTCATGGGAGAGGAAATAAATATGGCTAATAAACATTTAAAAAGATAGTCACAATAATTAGGGAAATGCAAATCAGGACTATAATGAGAAAATATTTTATATCCATTCATTTGGCAAAATTAAGAAAGTTGATGGTATCAGGTATTGGAGCAACTGTAGATCAGCAAAATCTCTTCTGCAGTTGCAGATAGGAGTAGGAAGTAGTTTTGCATTCTTTTATAAAGCCATACATTTCATATGCCTTATAATTCATTAGTTTTTCTGGATATATACCTAAGAGAAACTTCCCAAATGCCCCAGAAGATACACAAGAACGAAGATAATGTTAGAAAGACTGGGGGTAATGTAAATGTTCATCAGCAAGGAAAATAGCCAAGATACATTGGTGCCTTAGTAATATAGTGGAATGATTGAGCATGCAACAATATACATGAATCTTTACTTCCTTCATGTTTTTATTTGGAAATAATTATTAATTTATTTGGAAGAATAAGAAATATGTGAAACATTTATATGCCTTTTATACAAATTTGCCTTATTAACATTCTTTCCTGTTCGGTGTATGTTTTTTTGAACAATTGAGAGGAAGTTCCATATATCATAGTTCTTTTCTTTACTATTTGTTTAATTTTTTTTTTTTTTAACGTTTTTAAATAGTAAGAACAATTTTAGAAGGCTTATACTGATCTGACTGCAAATCCTTGCCTTTCTCTGGTTTGGGAAGATTTTTTTTCCTATGGTTTTTTCATGGAGTTTTTAGTTTTAAATTTTATAGTTGAGTCTCTGGTTACTGTAACTTTCATTTCTCTTAGTGTGTTCATGATTTTCTTTTTTTTTTTTTTTTTTTTTTGTTCATGATTTTCTTTAAATTCTTAGGCCTGTTTGTGATAGAAGACAAGGATGCCAAGAAGCTAATTCCAGCTTCTCATCACTGGGTCTTTGACTTTTTTTTTTTTTTTTTCCTTCTTCTGGTTATTTTGACAATGGAGGAAGTCCCCAGGTTACCTTGCTAGCAAAACACCCAATGGATGGAAAAGTGCTAGACATCCTATCGGCTTATATAATATCTAGAGAGTCATGCTGTCTCTTTTAGATTAAGAGATATTGGTGAGATTTAAAACTGGAAGACACATCCATGCTAGTAATCATAGTTCATAGTATTTGCTGGGATGCCTGGGTGGCTCAGCGGTTGAGCATTTGCCTTTAGTTCAGGGCATGATCCCGGGATTGAGTCCTACCTTGGGTTCCCATGCCTGCTTCTCCCTCTATGTCTCTGCCTCTCTGTCTCTCTCTGTCTCTAATAAATAAATAAACTCTTTAAAAAAATCATAGTATTTGCCTAGTTGGTCATTCTTAGATTTGAACACATACTTTTGATATATTTGATTAAATCAAACTTAATGACAACAGCCAAGACATGCTCACTAGAAGAATTTAGGGAGAAGGTAATTTAAAATATAAAACAAAATTTAATTTGTTGTTAGGGAAGATTCGTATGTAAAAACAAAAACACAAGAAAATGTTCTTGGAAATGCGAAACATGAGTGCCAAAATATAAAAAAAAAATCATTGAACAAGCAGATAATCAAATGTTGATGTTTTAAATCTGGTTTATCTGGAATTTCAAGTCAAAGAAATTTCCAAATGTAAAGTGATAGAGATGAAAAATATATATAAAAGGTTTTGAAGGAAGCAATGGAAAGAGGGAAGAGTATAGGAAAAAAATCAAAGGGAAGAATGATTAGAGAAAACTGGCTAGGGCCAAAAGATACATGTTTTCAGAAGGAATAGGCTCAAGCCGAGTGACTAGTGGGATTATTTCAAATTGAACTGAAGGCAGGATAAAGAGAAAATCTTAAGTTTCCTGAGCAAAATACAAATTACCTACTACAGACAAAGGAGAATCAGGTTATCCTCAGAATTTTTCCATCTACAATTCTGGATACTCACACGGAAAATCTTATTTCAGAGTGGAGGGGAGTAGGGTATATAGAATTATATTCTTAAAGGTAAGTGTCACATTATATTATTATTGAAGGGGGAATGCAAAATAAAGATTTCAGGTGTGCAAGAGTAGCTGCATATCCTTCATGAAGAAAGTAACCTGAAGAAGTTTTTCAGGAGAATGAAAAAGGGTAACACCTGGTAACTGGTTATACTGGAACAAATATCTTTTAACAGGGACTCTGCATCAGATAGGTCTTCATTTTACGTGGTATATCTCAGGACTAAAAGCATCTCCACTTAGTCTTCTAAATTGGCACTATGGTCTTTGAAGCCATAGGAAAGGCTGACCAGAAACACTGACCTTGGAGAACTGAAGGAAGCTAAAAGAAAATAAAATTTTTGGCTGATCACGTTCTCATTGGAACATAAGCTCTGTGAGAGCAGGGCTTTGTTCTGTGCTGAATCTCTAGCGCTTAAATGATTGGCACATAGTAGGAGATTAAATATTTGTTAAATGAGTAAATGCTTTGATGAATCTCTTTCTTTTGGAAAGTTTGAATGCCATTGAATATTTATTGGTTTAAAATATTTATTTTATTGCTGTACCAAAATTAGGATATATGTACTTGATCATTCAAGTTACATAATGCTGCCTTTTGGTTTTTTCATCTGTAGAAATGGACAGTAGTATGTAAGAGATTTAATGAATAGTTAAAATGTTATGAGATGGACTGGGAAGGAAAGATTTGAGGAAGGATAAACAAATGTAGTATTTTTCTCATAATTATGAAGTAACATAAGGTAACATAATTGCTAAAAATGATGTATCAAGGAGTTGATATATCTTAGCATATTAT
The DNA here is from genome assembly GCF_018345385.1 of Vulpes lagopus. Taxonomy (NCBI): domain Eukaryota; kingdom Metazoa; phylum Chordata; class Mammalia; order Carnivora; family Canidae; genus Vulpes; species Vulpes lagopus. The sequence continues at coordinate 67,069,303 of NC_054832.1, read as the reverse complement.
TTAAAGTTATAAAGTCAGTCACTAAAACTAGAAATAGTGTGGCTTCTAGCCTTTGGAGGGAGAAGAGAAGGAGAATATAACATACCCATCCACTGTGATAAGTTACTCATACAATGGGTATCGATAGTGTCTCCATTGAAAAAACAAGGAATTTATATATTAGTTTGCTACTTACCATTATTGTGGCAACCCATTAGGAGGAACTTAGAAAGGGATAGTGGTAGATATTAGAGCTTACTTTGTACTTCAACCTGCTATTTGTATATATTACTTTTTTTTTTTTTTTTAAAGATTTTATTTATTCATGAGAGACACACACACAGAGAGGCAGAGACATAGGCAGAGAGAGAAGCAGGTCCCATGCAGGGAGCCTGATATGGGACTCGATCCCAGGCCTCCAGGATCACACCCTGGGCCAAAGGCAGGTGCTCAAACCCTGAGCCACCCAGGTGTCCCTGTATATACTACTACTAATGATAAAGCTAGTTTAATTGGAAAATAAAGGAAAGAAAAGAACTAATGTTCTGAGTATATGTGTACAGATAAATTCAAGTAACCTACACAGCAAAATTTACTTTTGACTATTTAGGTAATCCTTTCATTGAAATTTTACTTTTGTTGTATTTGAATGTGAGTCATTTAGATCCTACTGTTTCTTTCATTCTTATAAGTCTTTAGTGATCAGGGAATATAATCTCAAGTGAAATTTTTTGTTTAATAACTTTTATTTCCCCATAAAAATAAGAGTGTTTAATTGCCTATAACATTGAAATGAATTTCTGAAATATGGGATTTACCTATTCTCTCAGAAAGAGATGAAAACCTGCATTTTATGTAGAATTAAGGCATAATTATAATAAAGCCTGCATTAAACAGCTTTAATTTCTATAATCTTCTATGCATTTTAGTCATATACTATTTTATATTATTAGAGGTATTTTGAAAGTAAATTTCAGTGCCTCATACAGTATTTTTCTAATTGGAATAATTTTGATTCTGAGGTGAGATGATAGGTCTGTCTCTGAGTAACCAGGTTTTTGTTAATATACAAGAAGTCACTTTAACAATAACTATACCTGTGATAACAGTAAGCATTTCCCTAACCGTTCTTCCTATATTTCTTTTTTTCAAGTAGAGCATTTGGTTTTATGTGTTCCCATTAATCAAGTTATAATTAGTTCTTAGAATCAGGAATGAGTCGAAGTCTGTGCTTGACTACTACCTTTCAGTAAATTCTTTTATGGATAGACTTTTTACTGAGTGAGTTGATTATGATTAACAGAAGCAAATTCAGTATGTAAAATCTTGCTTTTCCTTTGATTTCACTGTAAAGTTTGAAGAATATTTATTTGGAAGATAGATTTTGAGGGGTGCCTCTGTATAGCTCTTTTTTAAGTAGGCTCCACACCCACCATGGGACTTGAATTCATGACCCTCAGAGTAAGAGTTGCATGTTCTACTGACTAAGCCAGCCAGGTGTGCTGATTCTATAAACTTCTATATTGCGTATTTAAGTGACAAGTTTTCTGATAAAAAACATTGAGTGATATTTTAAATATTTAAGATGAAACCATTTATTTTTTATTTTTATTTTTTTAAAGATTTTATTGGCAGAGACACAGGCAGAGGGAGAAGCAGGCTCCATGCAGGGAGCCTGATGTGGGACTCGATCCCAGGTCTCCAGGGTCATGCCCTGGGCTGAAGGCAGGCGCTAAACCGCTGAGCCATCCAGGGATCCTCAGATGAAACCATTTAAAGAAAAGATGATACAGTTTTAATTGTAGTAAGATTATTTTGAACTTGGTAAATATTCTTTGTAAGCCAGAGGTGGGAAAAGAGGTGCTTTAATGTTTTATAATACTGATTTGTTTTTATTTTTTCCTCAGAAAAAAAATTTAATATTTTTAATATTTAAATATTTATATTTAAATTTAATATTGTTGCCCCATAGTAAACAATGGCTGTATTTTGTTCCAATGATGATAAGGAATTTTACAAGTTTAGTAAATGAACTGTCTATAGTTTACTGGATTAATTACAGAACTTTCAGAGATACTTTATCCATACCTGTTATGGTATGAACAGTCATCATTAAATTTAATGGTATTTCAGTTACTTATTTTTCCCAAGCAGCAAATAAACGATTACTACAGGAACATACATATTTGTGTTAATATGAAATCTTTTTTAAGTTTCAGGAAGTAACTTTTTTCTTTTTTCTTTTTTTTTTAAAGATTTTATTTATTTATTCATGAGACACAGAGAGAAAGAGAGGCAGAGACATAGGCAGAGGGAGAAGCAGGCTTCTTGCAGGCAGCCGTATGTGGGACACGATCCCGGACTCAATCCCAGGTCTTCCAGGTCATGTCCTGGGCTGAAGGCGGCGCTAAACTGCTCAGCCACTCGAGCTGCCCCTCAGGAAGTAACTTTAATTGTTGAATTATCTTTCCTGTTTACTTAGTAATTTATTTTAAAATTTTGATGTGCTGTTTCTTAATTTAGAAATTTACTTACATTGTACTCTAATTTCTGAGCGTAACTGACTTTACTGTTTCTTGGCAGAAAACTTTGTGAACTTATTGACAGATATTTCAACTCTTACACATTATACGTTGAGTGCTGGTGTGTTTTTGCATTTGAAATAAGGAAATGAGAAAATATAGAATATATGATAAAAGAACTAAGATGTAAAAAAGCTACTAGTGAGCAATTCCACTTGTGAATGAAAGTCTGTGGGCAGCCCGCGTGGCTCAGTGGTCTCAGTGGTCTCAGTGGTTTAGCAATGCTTCAGCCCAGGGCGTGATCCTGGAGACCTGGAATCTAGTCCTGTGTCAGACTTCCTGCAGGGAGCCTGTTTCTCCCTCTGCCTGTGTCTCTGTCTCTTTCTCTTTCTCTGTGTCTCTCATGAATAAATAAATAAAATCTTTAAAAAAAAAAAAAAGTCTGAATGTAGTAATTTTATTATTTTCATTTTACTGTAAATAGACCAAAATTGATCCAAAATAGAATTGCATATGGATTCCTTTGTGTGGCTTTAAGAGCCTCTGTTCCTGGATCCTCAGATCAGCCTTTTTATGTGAGAAAACTAGCATGTATCTTGTATTCTGGTCAACCTATATTACCATAAGTTTAGATCCTATATGTTACTTAACTGTGTGATTCCTTTATTCAGTCAACAGATAAATATTAAAGGTTACCATTGAGCTACTAAAGATACGTAGCCTTTCCTTTGTGTACCTCAATCTACTTGGACAGACATTTAATTTCTCTTGGTGAAGTTAGATGTTTTTCAGTATTGGGGATCTTTATGTCTCTTGATGAATTCTAAGTATGTAATATATGTATTTTTTATTTTATCTTTTTTAGTATTTTATATTCTTTAATGCTATTGTAAATGTAATTTAAGTTTTTTTCAGTTTGTTGCTAGCTTATAGAAATATCTTGTATCCCGTGACTTTTGTAAATTTATCTGTTCTAGTAGTTCAGATAGGATTTTCTGCTTAATAGTCACATTGTCTGTTAAAAATTGAGACTATTTTCTTTTTGATCTTTATGTTTCATTTTTGTGCAAGATTTTATTTTTAATATAGTGTGACTTAGATGTGAAATTAAGTGGAAACTCTAAAACCAAAATAAGGGTACGCATAAACAAAAAAGTTTATAGTGTGATGAGTGATGTTATTTGCTGAAATTAAATCACAGCTCAAAACATGAATTAATCCTAAATTCTAAGACTTCTTAAAATCATGTACTTACTCTTATTTGGGCCTAAACTAACATATATTATGACTATTCTCCACCATTTTTCACTCTTTGAACTTAATTCTGTTCTATAGTACACTTTGAGATTACTTGATCTTTGATTGGTACAGATGAATTATTTATAAATTATCAGACTGCATCTACTTTTTTTCAGGCCTGAAATACTTACTTTATAAATGCAAACTTGGGGACTGGAATCTTTTGAACCAGTTTGTTTTTGTGTGTGTGTGTGTGTGTGTGTGTGTGTGTGTGTGTGGTCGTGGCAGAGGAACAATAATGTTAAGTCTCACTTACATGGAAATGTAAGTTTAAAAAAATTGAACAGTTCATTTCCCAAATAATCATCGTCCTTTCCCTTGATGATTTTTTAAAAATTTTGAATATAAAAGAAACACCAAATCTGCACTGTAAAATAGTTTGTCTTTTTGCTTTCTTTTTTTTTTTTAATTAATTTTTATTGGTGTTCAATTTACCAACATACAGAAAAACACCCACTGCTCATCCCGTCAAGTGTCCACCTCAGTGCCCGTCACCCATTCCCCTCCAACACCCGCCCTCCTCCCCCCTTCCACTACCCCTAGTTCGTTTCCCCGAGTTAGGAGTCTTCATGTTCTGTCTCCCTTCCTGATATTTCCCAACATTTCTTTTCCCTTCCTTTATATTCCCTTTCACTATTATTTATATTCCCCAAATGAATGAGAACATACACTGTCCTTCTCCGATTGACTTATTTCACTCAGCATAATACCCTCCAGTTCCATCCACGTTGAAGCAAATCTTTTTGCTTTCTTAATGCAAAATGACTGGTCATGTTTTTGGGACAGTGAGGGTCAGAAGCTTATCTCAGTATTAAAGCACTTTAATGGATCTGAACAAATGTACAGGCTTTTGAACAGCTGGGGGTTTTATCCATCTGTTACTGTCCTTGTTCTACTCTCTAGTGTGAAATTTTTCAGTTGGGTAAGCCAATCTGAGTAGATTTTATTCCTGGTAAGTGATTAATTTTCCTGAAGAATTAAATCTATTATATATTTTAGCTGTAGTCATTCTTCATCTATAATTTTGTCTTTTTTTGAAATGTGTATCTCCCCTTTTTTTAAAAAAATAACTTACTGGTTTTAACTTTGGAGAATTTAACACTTATAAACAATAAAAAGAGAAGCTGGGCAGCCATTAAATCAACAATACCCTGTACAACATCTATGTATTTCGTATTTCTGTGGCAATATGATATTTAATATATTTGGAAGTTGTATTTTTATAACTTTTTATTATTTTTTAAACTTTATTTTGAAGTCATTTTTAGATTTAAATAAATGTTGCAAAGATAATACAGGATGTCTCTGTATAGCTAGTTTTTCCTAATTATTGCTGTGTTACATAATCATAGTATGTCTATCCAAACTAAGAAATTAACATTGGTACAGTACTGTTAACCTCAGACATTTTTCCAGATTTTCCCTCTTTTCTCACAAATGCCCTTTTCTGTTCAAGATCTGGAAAACAGGTTTTAGATTTTCTTTTTATGTCTTACTAGTCTTTAAGCTCTGACAGTTCTCTGTCTCTCGTGGCTTTAATATTTTTGAAGACTGTTGGTCAGATATTTTACAAGGTGTCTTTCAGTGTCAGTTTGCCTAATGCTTTCTCATGATTAGATTGTGTTATGGGAAGAATACTGCGTAAGTGGTGTGTCCTCATCTGATTATATGTGACTTACTACTTGTGATATTAATTTTGATTACTTCGTTAAGGTTGTGTCTGTTTTTCTAATGTAAATATCCCTTTTCTCTCTTTGCATACTGTCTTAGAAGCAAGTCAGTATGTCCAGCCCCACACTTCAGATGAGGAAAAACAAGCCCCACCTTATGCAGGAAAGAATATTAAAGAATTTGTGAAATTTTTTTGTTAATATATTTAGCTCTTATATTTGTTCTTTTTCCTACTTCTAGAATATTCTTTTTGTCTTAGATCTATCCTACAGTTCTCTTATTTTTTAATTTGTGATTTCCAGCTCTTTTTTTCTGCTTTGTAATTTGAGATAATTCTTGGACTTAATACTCTACTCCTTAGGTGAGACAATGACCATTTTCCCCTTTAATTCATGTTCTGAAATTTTCAATTCAAAGGTCAAATTTTTAAACTAGACAAAAGGTGTTTGTTGCATTTGGGTCCCAAGTGACTGCCTGCCTTTTCTCTCTCTCTCTCTTTCTCTCTCCCCCCTCCCCCCTCTCCCTCCCCTCCTCCCTGCTAGGTACTCATTATCTCCTTCAGCATTTCTGTTTTATTGTGCTTATATTCCTAGTGCTTATTCTCATTTTCTTTTTGGATGGTGTGGCTTCTTAGATACATAGTTGCTTTTTCCCTTGTGGCTTATTTGGTCTCAGGTCTGGTTATTGAAATATTGCTAATAGTAATAAACCAACCAGTGATTAAAAGGAAGTAAGTAATTTACTTGTAATGTTAAGGGCAAGCTGTTGGCGCCTCTGAGGACACTGAAGAAAATTTTGTTTTCTAGGTAGAGAACTCTTAGCTCATCCATTATACTCTGTCAAAAAGACATGGGTTGGCAAGAAACTACCTCCTGGAGCGCATCTCCATAGGCCAGGTTCTGGGTGTGGGCCTTAGGATCGTTTGTTGGTCTCCAGTGTCTGCTCAGTTCAAAGTGGGAAAGAAGCCCTATACCAGAGACTCAAAAGCCCTCAAATCTGTGAATCTGCCAGGTTGAGGCCTAGCTCTGTTAATGGAAAATGAGAGAAGGAGGGGTCCCACTGTACACTATTTGAATTGTCAATTATTATAAAATTCTGAGTCCACTTGGAAAGTTTGTACCCTAGAGAATATATATATATATATATATATATATATATATATATATATATATATTTTAGTATATATGTTTTTTTTTTTTTTTTTTTTTTTTTTTTTTTTTTTTCTGCAAGGAGGCAGGACAGCCCCTGTCACATCCCTCCACTCACCAGTGTCCTGGTTTGGACCATGGCTTACTGGGCTCCACACAGGCCTGACCTTTACAAAGCCAGGTGCAGCCCTCTGGCCTCCCTCCCATCCCCAGCCTGACGAGACATCCTCTCCTCTCAAAGGGTCCTTAAAGCAGGGGTCTGGAGGCACAGGGAGGGACAACAGGCCACTCATAGCAGCTCTCAGCCAGGGATGCACAACACACTTGCCCAAGGACTTCCAGAAAGCCCTCTGCAGACAGACCTACAGAGGGACTGTTTTCAGGAAAGAGACCTCCTCCCGGTCAATCCCATTGTGCCAAAAGCTCATATACATGCATGGTGCACTCAATTCCCTTAAAAGGTCTCTTTACAGACAAATCAGAAAAAGCGTTTGGTGCCAGGCTCCACATTCCCAGGCAGAAGCCCAGGGTAGGTGTGCCTGCCGAGCGCACGTAGAAGCAACCGTGACCACGGCAGCTGAGGCATGTTCGGCTACAAACCATTCTTAGTGCCCACTGTTCTGAGCACTGAGCGTAGAAATAGCCACTTCCTCTTTGCCCTGACATCCCAGGTGCAGCAAAGCAGCTGTATCTGTGGTGCTAGTAGGTCCAGCACCTGCAGGGCAGCAGTATATATGTTTAAAGTGCCTTCTTCTGACCTATCACTAAGTCCTTCAGGTGTTACTGGACCATGGCTCCGTTTGTATAATTCAAGTTTCCTTTCTCCCTGTGTTAACTTCCCAACAACACACCAGTACATGTAATTTATGATGTCAGCTGTGTAATGAGTATCTCCTTTTAGATAGCACAAAAAGTTAGGATAGCTCCATATTGCTTAGTCTCATATTTCTGGTGGTCTGTAGTTGACAGCATGCCCAGAGATGTCTCATTATATTTAAATATTTATTTAAGATTAATAGTGTCAGGTGCAGTTCTAGATCTGGTTAACATAAGTTGTCTTAAAGCCAAGGTATTGACCATTTTTAGGAAGACCTGAGTTTTGTTAATGGACATTTACCATGCTGAGGACTTCCAAATTTGTATACCCACACTGGGTCTTTCCTTCTATCTCCAAACTCCTGTCTATATCCAATTGCCTATTTGACATCTTCTCACAGCTGTCTAATAAGCATCTCAAATCTAATGTAATTCCCCTGTTTCTTTGCCTACCCTGAACCTTCTCTATGTACATAGTACCACTGCCCTTCCAGTTATGGGACTCGGTCTTGAACCTTCTCTTTCTTACTCTATATCTAATTAGTTAATATATCCGTAAGTATGTATTGTTGGTTCTGCTTTCAAAATGTATCCCGAATCCAAGCTCTTCACTAGCTCTGGATTTGTTCTCTCCATTTAAGGGCTATTATTATTATACTGAATTATTACTGTGCTAGCCCTTACTGGCCTTCCCATTCTCACCTTTGCTCCTCTACACTTAGTTACCAGCGAAACAGCCCCTAAGAGATCCTTTTATGACATGTGAGATTGGACTGTTATTTTTTTCATTCTTGACAGTGTTAATATCAAAGTATTGCTAACCTCAAAATACTCAGAAAATATTATCCTGTTTTCTAGTCTTTGGAATAGTTGGCGTTAGGTTTAGAGTGATCATTTGTAGGGCAGTTAATTAAATATACATCTAAAACCATGTGAGCCTGGGGGCTCTTGGCTGGCTTAATTGAAAGAGCATGTGGCTTTTGGTCTCGGGGTCTTGAGTTTGAATCCCATATTGGGTATAGAGATTACATACATGCATACATAGATACATACATAAACAAACATGTGAGTGAGCCTGGTGGATTTTTGTGGAGGGGGTAGATTTTTAATTGTTGGTTAATGTTCTTTAGTTATTACAGATCTCTTCAGGTTTTCTATTCTGGAGTTTGGTTTGGTAAATTGTATGTAGGTAAATTATATTTTTAGGAAGTTTTAAGTTTTTTTGCATATTGACATGAATAGTATTATTTTTTAGTCTTCATGATATTAAATGCATCTTATTTTTAAATCAGTCTTCCCAGAGATTTTTTCATTGTTAGGCTTTTTTTCCTCCAAACACTGGCTTTTCCCCCCAAACACCAATTTTTATTCTCTTTGGTTCTCTTCATTCTTGTTTTCTGTTTCATTATTTTCTGCTGCTATCATATTTCATTCCTCCTACTTTTGGGGACTTACTACTTATTTCCTAACATACTGAGTTGGATAATGAACTCATTAATTTTTTTTTAAGTTCTGCATATGTGAATTTCTGAGTGTTCGATGGGGCTTAGACTAAGCATTTTCATTATTGTACTGATGTAAAATTTTTGAATTTCCATTATGATTTTTTGGAAGACTTTTAGAAGTGTGTTTTTAGAATTTCCAAATAAGAGTAAAGCGTTTTGTTTATGTTTTGCTTCAAAAACTGATGTCAGAAAATGTGATGTTGCATGACATGGACTCTTTGGTATTTATTGAGATTTGCTTTCTGCTGTGGTGTATAGTCACCACTTTTGTGGTGATTCAGCGTATAGCTATAATTGCCTCGGCTTTCTGTATTATGTATATATTTAGTCTGTATTTTTATTAATAATCTGCTTTACCAATTACTTAGAGAAATGTGTTAAATTCTTTTGCTATAATGAGAAGCCTGTCAAATTTTCTTTATAAAATTCTGACAACTTCTAATATAATGTAGAGTTTTTTTAGTTTAATATTGTCACAGCTTATTTTTAAAATGTCTGTTACTTAGTATGTAGTGACCATTTTATCTCCCAACAATGGTTTTTGCCATCATTTTTGTCTGGTGTTAATATAGTTGTATCAGCTTTTATTTGGTTTGTGTTGTCCTGTGTCTTTTCATTACTTTTAACTTTGTGTCCTTATGTTTTAGGTTGTCTTCTTACAAATCATGTGTAACTGGATTTTTGAAGCATCTGAACGGTTATGTTTTCATTGATGAACATATATTTTTTGATGCTTGATATAAATGTGTATTTCTCCTGTCTTTATTTTGTATTTTCTAATTAAATCTAAATAATTCAGGCTATCCCCCCACCATCTGTTCTATTGGATTGATGTTTTTTATTTTCCTCTTTTTCTATCCACTGAGTTAGAAGTTATGCATTACATACATAGATTTATTATAATACATGTGTAATTTATATATTTTGAATTTGATTCAGTTAAAGTGCATAGTTGATCACCATTCAAACGGAAATAGCATCTCTAACTTCTGTTAAAATAACACATGATTCTCATTGATTCAGCTGATCATCTCCCCTTGTGTTAAATTTCTCTTTGTTTAACTTAAATAGAGCCTTTTTTTTTTTTCTTTTGTACTTTTGGGACTCTTCATGGAGTTAATGAATTTCTCTAGTTTTTTATATCTGGCTAATTAAATCAGGCTTCAGAATTTTTATTTGTTTAAACTCTATTGTTTATTTGTTTAGAACTATTTCTTTCAGTTTAGAACTGAATTTTATGTTTAGGCTGGTTTTTTTAAAAGCTTTAGGGCCTTTTTGAAATTAGAGTACAGCTTCCTGGTACCAAATTCTCTTTTTGTTTTTTGTTTTTCTTATGTTGTTGGATTTTGTTTTTGTTTATCTTTTTGAAATGTGATTAATAGCTAGCTTTGTGTCTGCTTTCATTTTGTTTTATTTAATTTTAGAGTATCCCACTGATGTGTATATGTATTATTTATTTGTAGCTATCTTGTAGCAGAGCATTTGTTTTATTAGCTTTCTGTATAAAATACTGTTCTCCAAGTTCTAGGAGTAAATTAAAATAAAAAAGACAGGAATTTAGCAACAAAGAACTTAAAAAGTTCTCTTTGGAATTTAAAATACAGTTGTCTGCTGTCACAGGATGGGAAACTAATTTGACCATTTACAATGTATATTCATATTTATTATAGAACATGCATTACTCATGGAAAAATAAAGTAGGTGTGGTGTAAACAAAAAGAGCCTCATAATTTGTTTAAACACAGATGGTTTTCAAAGTATATTCTCTGGGCTAGCAGTGTGTGGATCACCTGTGAACTTGTTGGCAGTACAGACTTACAGGTTCAGCTTCATGAAACCTTTGGGGCCGGGTGGTCTATTAAGCTTTCCCTGTGATTCTGATGCTTGCTAAAGTTTGAGAACTGAGTTACAAATTAAAATAAGATGTTGCAAACTAACTCACATGATGTATTTCTTTGATAGGCATGCCCAATGCTGCTCATCATTTTTTCACAGACAGAAATAATATAGATGAATATTTGGTTAATAAACATGGTGAAAACAACACTCAGGTTAACTTTGGTTCAAGGGATTGAAAAAGTTATAATATGAATGTGAGAATATGGTATAGAAGTTTGTGATTCAAAGTATTTTGTAATTAACACTAGAATCTTAATGTAATGCAACTTTAATGCAATTTAGTACAACTCTTTTCCTTTCCTCCTCACCCTACCTAGCCAGTAGTTTTCAAATTGCTTACAGAGGCCTTTTCGTCTATTTGATACCTCATCATTAAAACCTGATTGAAAGGACTAAAGAGATATTCATATTCTCACCTTAAAACAAAATCTCATGGGAAGGTAGAGCTTTGGAGAGGGCCATACTCTCCTGAAACAGGTCTTTGTGTTTGGATTTCTTTATTTTAAAATGTTTTGTGTAATCATCCCTCTATGGTGTTTACAGGTAGTAGTAAATCTTTTTTAATTACTCAAATTAGTATTTGAAGAACTTTTTATGAAGACGGTTTGCATTATAGTACAAATTTAAATTTTCAAATAACGATAATATTTTATTAAAAATTCTTTGTGTTTTTCTTTCAGGAGAGAAATAGAAACAAACAATAACCATATGAAGATGTCCTGTTAGAATTACAACACTAATGATGTAGACTCTGGAAATGCCTAATAAGTCAAAGAAGACGTTATTAAAGCTTTTTTTCTGCTTAAGGTGACATCTTTGAACTCTAACACAGAATTGACTCTTCTTGTAATGGTTTTCATCAGCGCATCTGCCCTTATACTCTCACCAAACACACTTGAGAACTGTAACTTCGTCAAGCACTTTCTGTCCTGAAGCTTTTACCAGTATCTGCTGTCTTTTGTAATTATGCATCCTAGCTAAGGCACAGAAGACTGAATGAATGCAAGGATTCATTAACTCTTTGAATTTGTTAAATACTAACAGTTAACCATTAGAAGTGGTTCAATGATGTAAGAGTCACACTGCTTCAACTTTTTCTTTGTTGTAGTTTTTAAATTGTCAATTTTTAGCTATTTGACAGATTAAAAGCAAAATAATCATGCCATATTTAGTCCTGGAGTTCAAGTCTAAATGTTTATGTGAAAAATTATTGTAGTAAACTTTTAATATGGCAAAGCAACCTTAAGCTCTATTTTAGCCAAATGAAACATAATCTGAAATTATATTAGAACATTTCCCTTGTCTTCAAACTGTTTGGTGTAACAGAATATTGATATGCAGCTTGGTGGATTTCACCAATTAATGCACATTCTTCTCCCCTCCTTCCCCCAATAATATGTATACTGAAAAATGTGCATTTGTCTGAGGAATTATTTTGTTTGCTACCACTTAATGAATCTCAAAATTTTGAGTAAATGTACCTCAGTCTAATCAGACTTTTTATGACCTTTATAACTACATTTAAAACCCTTAATTCCTATTTCTGGGTGTTTGCGAGCCTGATTGCTATCATGAAGTAAAAATTTATTACTCTAGGTATTCACTAGCTAAATAAACATAGTTCTTGTTTAGCAAGCATATACTGTTCCTCAACTCTTTTCTCCAGCTTTTGCAGTGTCCTGGCATCCTTAAAATACTTTGAAAATATGGCCTTGATCCATGGATTAAATCAGTATCTAAGTGAATGTGTTGATGTTTTATTGATCAGATCTATATAAATGGGAATACAGCATATATCTGGGTATTCTTATAGTTATCTTTTTAACATCTTATTTTTTTCATTAATTACATATCAACATTAATTTTGTAACTTGAAACAAATTGATTTTGTATAATTAAATGTGTCAAGCATCTGTATTAACTGATTTGATGGCATAAGGTTATGAAGATAATGTACTGCCCCTTATATTACTGTTCCAAAAGGAGAAGACTATGTAGAAAGATACATTAAGGGTGAAAATAGCAATATAGTAGATGTGAATACCTTGATGTTTTGCATTACTCCATTTATGTTTACATCATGTTTAGAAATGTTTTCATTTACTATGGTCTTTGGTCACTTCAATTCAAAAATTTAGTGACAGATATTTCTTTGAGGCTTTCATTTATATAATTTTTTTTGTACAATGTTTTCTTAAATGTACAAATACTGTATTCAAGTGGAAAAAAAGGTACAGTATTTGTCGATAATCGTAGCTACTTCACAGTTCTTTGGTAGTCCCAGTGTAGTTATATCAGTGTTTACTGAAGGGAACATCAAAATGTTGATGGTATATTACAGAATAAAGACTTTCTTAAAGGAAAATTGCACCTATTTTACCTTTTTACGAGTAAGCCATGAAATCTTGTAACATGTCTCTTAACTATTTATAATGAAAATTGGCATTTGGGTATATAGTCACCATCGCAATGTTCTATATCCCTGAGATTATATAGGTAGGACATGTCAAAGATGACTCTTGTCACTCTGGAGGTCCTATTAGACAAAACTGTAAAGGGGTGACCTTGTAGGAAGGGTCTGAGTCCTCTCTCTGAGGTTCTCTTTTTCTTGGTGCTTTATTAGCAACTCTGAATATTTTTATAAAACTAGTTACACTATAAGTGGATTCAAACTTGTTTAATTTACATTAGGTTTCTATGTAAGAAGTGTCACTCACTCAGCAAGCAGTCTGATTGCAGTAGCAGACTCCAATGTTAGATGTAATTGAGTAGTCTATTCATGGTGAGGAATACATCCCAGTGCCTTTAACCTGGATTTCTATTAAGTGAAATGGGTGCAGCATTCCTTTGGGAAGAAAAAAACACAAAAACCTTTATCTTTCAAAATTGGTAATTTTTTTCTCGTTTAATTTTTCTTCAGAGCACCTACCTTCTCTTCCTCTTTGGTCTGTAAATGTATGGCAAAAAGTTTTTTCTCTAAGTGAAATTATTGCAGATTGTCTCAATAGCACAACTAACTAAATATTTCTTAACTTTGGGACCAAAAGGGAGAGAACCTGGGCTCTGCAGCAGGAGACATATCATCACATGTTGGAATAATCACAAATTAAGACATTACTGGCCCAGTAAATTTCTTGCTTAATATTTTTCCAAGATCTGGTTTGAATGTTTCTTATTAAAGTTATCTTATGTGGGTATTTTATTTTGAAAGGTATTATAGTTTGTATATTTAACAGTAAGGGGGAAAATGTAACCAAAATTAGTATTCTTTCTCTATACATATTGGTACTTGAAGATTTCTTTCAGAAGAAACCCCAGCCTTTTCCTAATTTCAATACTTAATTCCTCATTTTAACTCGAGTGATCTTTCTAATTCAAAAGCTGTGTTCTTTTTGAATACCATGCATGGGGGTTAAGCTGATGTTAAAACAGTTTGCAATAAAAAAGAGTCAGCTTACGTCATTTAATCATTTCAAGTGCATTCTGCATCCTATAAAAATAAGTTTGAAAAATTTAAGAGAATTGTGTTTTCATTAAGTTTTGCATATCTTTTGTTATGCCATGTAAATTCCCTTCTTTTTCGTATGATTAAAGAAAGGTTATGATAAAATGATTAGTTCATTTACATTCACTTGTAGCAATTACATGAGAATTTGAATTTTGTCGTGTTTGGGTTTGTTCATTCCTGTGAATGATGGTACAGTTAGGTGAGATTTTCTGTTATGGTACCCAAACTCACCATTTGGTCCTCTTTAATCTTTGAGGGTTTCAATAAAAATTGTTCACTCATATCTGTGTTTTTTCCATTTTATCTTCAAAAATATGTATTGCCTGCCAGAAAACCTAACATTTCTGTCTGTCCTATTACGGATTTCCTGATTGACGTTTCTCTCGAATACAAATAGATTGTATTGCTTGTTTTAGTTGGCCATTTAAATTAAGTGGGGGGAATTAAAGAGAGTTTATCCTAATCTTTACCCACCCCAGTGAGCTTATTGAATTACATGCTCTTAATACTAAACTTAGAGCAAAAGAGAAAGAGGCCTATTTGTTTTCATGTAATAGGAGGAAGTGGTGGTACCAGCTGTCTAATAACCCTAATCCTCCGATCTTGGTACCAAGGAATGCTTTTCTAACAGTCTGTATTTTATCCTTTGGGATAGATAGAGCTTATGTAGATCGTGATGAATCTGGTTGGTGCATTGATTCTTGGCTGGGCTCTTTAAGGTACTTGTTCTGACAGGGGAAATCAGAGTTTAGTTTTGTGCTGTCAAAACTTTCCAGATGCATACGGCATTGTTGGCATGTGGTTAGGGCACGGTTTTACAGAATCACCAAGGTGTCCCACACTGGCAGCATCAGAAACCTCCTTTTTACTGGTCATTTCCTAAAGGGAGGGTTTACATCTCATCAGCATATTTATATTTGTTTATAAATACTGCACTAAGTTCAGAATTTGTTCTGTAATTTGAGTTACATGTAGAGCATTGGACTAAATGTAAATGAAAAGCTTTTTGTAAAACTTACGATGCAAGGAAGATAGAAGTGTGAAATTCATAACACTGATGGCTTCCTCATCCCTGCCACCCCCTTGCTCGTCAAAAGAATACCCCTTACATAGAACACAGGGATGTAGATAATTGAATGTTATTTAAGAACATTATTGGCTCTCTCTGACCTATATGTAATCAGAATGGAATTATCGAATAGGGGACCTTCTTTGAATTGAAAGTTAAAAGACCAGACTTTGAGTTACTTCTAAGTGGTAGATTGAGCAAATTTTCTGTTTTAGTGCACTTACCAAGAGATTGGTGTAGAATGCATCCAAGGTTCTTTGCAATTCTGAAGTTTTATAACTGATGATTTAAGTAACTTTGTAGGCTATAACTTAATTCTGGCAATGGTGAGTGTTAGATCTTTTGAAAATGTTTGGAAACCAATATAATTTTTTGATAGTCATCCTTTGTTTATTTTCAGAATATAAGTAATGAGCACCCCAAATTAGATTTTATTCATGATGTTTGATAGAAATATGACCACTGCTTCCCTTATGTGAATTTTAAAGTTCAGCGGTATGGAATCCCCCATCTTTGCCGTAGTATTGTTAAAAAGAGACGAGAATGTGTTCCAAAGAAATCCAAGAGTTTTGTTTTTTCATTATACTGCCATTTTACATTATCCTTATAGATTTTTTAATACACTAGAATAGTTTCACAAAAAATTGGGATGATGGTACAGAGCTCTCATATACCTTGCACCCAGCTTTTCCTATTAAAATCTTACATTAGTATGCTACATTTGTTACAATTAATAGACCAGTTTTGATGATACATTATTATCACACTTTTGAGTAATGTCCATTTTCTAGTCCAGGATGCTATCAAGCATATAGCACATGACTTTTTAATTGCCATGTCCTCTTGGCTGTGGTGGTTTCTCAGACTTGTTTTTGATGATCTTGACAGTATGAAGTACTGGTGAGATATTTTGTAGAATGTTTCTCTGGAATTTTATCTTGTGATTTTCTTAGGATTAGACTGAGATTATGAGTTTTGGGAAGGAGCACCTAATAGGGAAATTACAATTTCCATTATATCATATCAAGTATGCATAGCCCCAGCATACACTTGTTGATGTTGACCTTGGTCACCTGGCTCAGGTAGTCCTGGGTTTCTCCATTGCAAAGCCACTCTTTTCCTCCTTGCTGTACTGTGCTAAAGAATCACAGCCTACACTTGAATGGGCAGTTGTACTCCCCTTA
Organism: Vulpes lagopus; assembly: GCF_018345385.1. Classification (NCBI taxonomy): domain Eukaryota; kingdom Metazoa; phylum Chordata; class Mammalia; order Carnivora; family Canidae; genus Vulpes; species Vulpes lagopus. The sequence goes on along the minus strand of NC_054832.1, from coordinate 67,052,703 downwards.
TCCTTGTATTTTTGAAGAGAAATATAAGAATATGTCTTATTATTAGCCTCATCCCGGCAGGCTGTGACAATATTTTCCTTTTTGCTTGTATCTTTTTAGAACTTTTTCCCCTTTCTCCTTTTTTCAACAGAACAGTTGTGCATTGGAGGAATTCTAACAGAGACTCATACCAACTCTCCGAGTTCTACATATGTGTATAGAGTGAGGATTTTAACAGATTGGAGAAGATGTATTAATAAAGGAGATTTAGATGATGGCAAAATATCTGATCTTATGTGCATAGGTAAGAACAGATGTTCAAATCTGAACAAATTGAAATTTGGCTGGGTTGAAAGCCCTGAGTTAGGAGCTAAACAGGTTACAGTGGTTCTTTCCTTAAAAAAAAAAAAAAAATGATTTAAATAGTTTGGAATCTTTTGAAATACTGAGGCTGCTGCATAATATTTTGGCAAAGAGCATGGACTTTGGAGGCCTACAGACCTGTCCTTGAATTCTGGGTCCACTAACTAGATCCAAGCCTAGATTTCATCAATTAAAAGTTCAAAATGAATGAAAAGAGATCCTTTTTCAGGAAGATTAAATGAGGTAGCATTCAGAAAGTATTTAACGCAATCCCTGGACCTGTGGCAGGGATGTTAACTGTTCTATCCTCTTTTATTTAAAATTTAGAGATTTAGGGGAATTTAGAATTTATTTGATTGCCATTGAAGATTTCTCAGGGTAATCTTCACTATTTACATGCAGTTTAGAGGTTGTAGAAAGCTGATTAATTCATAATCTATCATTGAGTTCCTAGAGAACAGTCACTTCCTAAATAAAGCTTAAATTATCATTTATCTTTGTTTTGCCAGCTTTTGGTGTCCAGAGTTTTAACTGTCAGCAATGCTCTTTCTAAATAAGTAAACTGTAACAACATTGAACTAGTTTATCTGGTAGAGTGGAGCAGATGGCAGAACCAAAGGTGAATTAGACCAAAAGGAAAGCAAATATGGTGAATTAGACCAAAAGGAAAGCAAATATGGGGGAATAACATAAAACCTATAAACAATAGAAGAAAATTGAAGCCAAAGATGAAAATTAGATCCTAAGAAGAAATTTTTTACTTTGTTACAAACTCTCCTTAATATTGATACCATTTAAGTACATTGGAATCCAATGACAAAGCTAAAACAATTTATTAATGATTTTGATGTCCTTTATTCAAGGGAAAATCCACGGATTGAGGAGCAGGGGGTGGGGGGGGAGTACAGCACCTTGCAAGCAGTGGAGCTTGCTTCCTGAGGGATTTTGGGCAAGAGTGCTACAAGAGGCAATGGGGAAACAGGTCATGACTGGTTAGCAGGTCCTTTTTTCTAATGGGTAAGATGAACTAGCTAAGGCTGAGTTGGAGGACTGTGACTGGTGTGTTAGGTTTCCTTGACACGTGTTTCAGGTATGAGTGCAGGCTGACTTGGGTTCAGTTTCCTGACCGCCTGGCCAGTGGGGCACATCCATCTTGTGGGTGCCAGTATACAAATTAACGTTATCATTAGTAAGTAGTAAGAGCTTTATTATGAATAGTAATTCAGAATGAAAACACTCATGTGGATGTGTTACCTCCATATTTCATCAGTGATATTGTGCAATTTAGAAGCAAGAGGTATTTGACATCCAGGAAACAAGACGGCAGTTTTAACTCTTCTAGGATGTATTTGAAAGAAAGATTATATCTTGAGGTAAAAAGTCTACAAATAAAACTTCAACGTAATATCATTGCATGCTAATATTGAAGCTATGATCTCCAAGTAATATATTACGTGTGTTATTTCTGCTTGGGCTTGCTGTATGAACTGACTTTTGCATTCCTCCGTGAAGCGCCTGGTGCTTGGAGCACATTGGTACGCGCATCTCGTGGCTATTCTGTAGTTTGTCCTTGTGTGTATGCTTCCCAAGAGTCATCTTTGCTGCTTTCTAAACTCGTTGATTCCAGTTGTACTTGATTCTTTTATAAATATGTAAACTGATAAAATGTGACTGAAAGAGTTGTTTCTATGAAAACTGATTTGACGGCTTTGGCAATACCTGACAGAGGTGAGTTGTCTAATTAGGTATAGATCAGAAAACTGTAAACACTTGTCAGAAAAGTCAGAAAAATGTGGAAGTTTGCACATAGTGTACAAGTGTACTTTGAGTTCTCACTCCAGTGGGAAATCTTAGGCGATGCATTAGAGGTGAAGCATGATTCATAGAAGAAAGACATCAGGAAACTTGAATCACCAGATTCCTATTCATAGAAAAGGTCTTGGACGTATATCAAATAATTGGTGAACTAAAGTATACGTCTGTTTTAAATTATAATGTTTAAAGTTTGTTTGTATCACTTCTTATGAATCTATTCCTTAATTAACATCAATATCATTATTTAACACTGTTCATTTTAAAGATTTTGACCTAAATTATTATTCTTAAAGTTCAAAAGCTTTTCTCCGTCTGCATTAAACAGGTTAACCAGTTTCTGCATGTGGCTGCATGTGTACATGTATGATGATAAGCTGTTATGATATATTTGCAAATAAATGTAATAAAGAGAAAGAAGTATTCATGCCACTTAGAAAATATAATGTGCTAGCACTTACATATTTATTTCAAATATCTAAAGTGTAAGAAATGTTTTCTGTATGGAATGTTGGAGAGAAGAACATCAGTAACAATAACTGGTGTCCACACATACAGCCAGTGAAACTTTGTCAAGTCTTGGGGAATTGCCTTGAGTAAACCATTTCTCTTTTGGAAAGAAAGGCACATGTTTTATTTCTAAGAGTTTATATAAACTGATGGTTTTCCCCTCATTACTTGCTTTTAAAAAGGAAAAAAAAAAAAAAAAAAAGGAGGAGGAAGTCACCCATTAAAGTTATTTTGGAATTACAGAGCCCAGGCTTTCCAGATAGGCTTTTTTCATTTTGGTTTTGTTTGTTAATCTTTACTTCTGTCCAGGCAATATTTGAAAGGTCATGCATTAAAAACAAAAAACCAATGGAATGCTTTCCTATAGTATATAAATGAAGGAATAAACTACTTATTTGCATTAGTAATTGCTTTCAACCAGATTAAAATGGTTTTACAGAAGACCCTTTGAACAGGGTTCTCAGGTTCAATTTTTTTTTTCCTCAGGTTAAAATTTTAAAAAACAAATCAGTACCAAATTTTATTCACATGTAGGTACCCATCTTCTCTCCTTTAGTTTGTGTTTATAGCTGGGTGAGGAAACTCTTACATTCACAGTGAGGTCTTAAAAATTCTGGAGGAAAACCTCAGATGTTTCATTACTGGGTATCTGTTTTTCACACCATTTGGAAGCTTTGCACAGGCCCACTGTAGACACACAGTTTGTTTACTACCTTAGAGTGGTTTTTGAATGATTTTGATACCTGAATCTACTTCCGAGTACTTAATGGACTCTCCTAATTTGTTAATAATAAAGCTACTGCCAATAAACGTCCTATTTGTAATACACAATATTCATAATCTATAATAATGTCAAGTTTATCAACAGGTGGGGCAGCAGTACTCAAAACATTTTAGTTGGGGCAGCCCATGTGGCTCAGCGGTTTAGCGCTGCCTTTAGTCCAGGGCCTGATCCTGGAGACCTGGGATTGAGTCCCACGTCCGGCTCCCTGCGTGGAGCCTGCTTCTCCCTCTGCCTGTGTCTCTGCCTCTCTCTCTCTCTCCCTCTGTGTTTCTCATAAATAAACAAACAAACAAACAAAAAAACCAAAAAAAAAAAAAATTTAGTCTCAGGGCCCCATTACACACAAATTATTGAGGAACCCAAAGAGGTTTGTTCACGTAGGTATAATCTATTGATATTCACCATCCTGGAAGTTAGAACTGCAACATTTTAAAGCAGCTGGATTTTCATCTTCTGTTCAATCTTTGCAATATCACTTCTCATGTAATCCTCCAGAAAACTGGAGAGATTGAGAGAGGAAAAGCCTTAGTATGATTATGAATATGCATTTGGCATGCAGACCCCTTTGGGGCACCTGTCCTCTGGGACACTCTGTTGATGGACTGGAGTGCTCATACTCCACGTTGTGAGTGGGTATCCTTCACAAGATGGGTCAAATCTCTTCTTGACGAGTTCTGTCTTGGCAATCACCATACACATTCCTGGACCCCTTTACCTTCCTGCAGGCGCACACCCGTCTTTTTCCTCCTTGATCTATGAACATAAAGTTAAAAACAAAACCAAACAAACAAACAAACAAAAAACAACCCAAAACCAAAACAGAAACCCCCAGCATAGTCATTACAAGGAATCTATTGATTCATAGCTTTTGGTCATAGCTGAACTTTTTTCTTTAACTTCCTCACCTTATCTGATATTTTATGGCCTATAAACAGAAGAACGGGAATGCTTTAACTAAAAATTAGCTTTGATTTGTGCCACAATGTTAGTTTTGATACAGACATGTCAGGAGTTTTTATGAGGAGGCTTGAACCTGAAGGGAAGTGGTTCTGTCCGAGGTCTTCCTTATTTGTCTGCCCTCCCATTCACTGAGCAGTGTCTCACTGCCGTTGGCCTCTGCTCTTCTTTGGGTGTCACTGACTTAACTGACCACGCTTCACGCAAAAGTGGTGGTCACCAGAGCAGGAGAAATCGCCTAAGAATCAGTGATTCCCATCTCCACTTTCCTCAGCCCTGTTTTCATTCCTGTTGTTAGGCAGCCTGGGTTCCCCCCTGCTTTGTCACTCTGTCCAGCCACAGTGGCTTTTTTGCTCCCCCACAAACCTAAGGTTCATTCCTACCTCCAGGGTTTCTGTCCTCTGCCCCTATTGGATATTTGCTCTCTGCTAAAATAACTTCCAGAGAGTAAGTCCCTGATCACTATATCTGAAGTAGTTAGTCTATCACTCTAGTCTCTTCCCTTCTATTTTCTTCATAGAACTTATCTAAAATTGTTTGTTGTGTAGTCTTTGTCCTGTCGAGTGTGACAATCACGAGGCTAAGGGACTTTGTCTCCTTCGTTTGTAAACCCTGGCCGGCACAGAAAGTGCTCAGTAGCTGCTGGCTGCATGAGTCATTCACTCCCTCCAGGCCAATTCTTAGATTGAGGAAGGCCACCATTGCCATCACTGCTTGCAGTGGTGACCTTCATTTGCTTGGGAACTAGAAGTCAGTCTATGAACAGGGAGAAAGTTGGTGCTGCTAATTACTGCTTGAAAGGAAGCCCTGTGACACTCATTTTCCTTAGCCGGGGAGCAAGTTTGCTGCCTAATAACATCCCCATTTACCTTGAGTATTCTCTTTAACTACTTTTGAAAACTGTCTCCTTCCTTCCTTTTTTTCAAAATTGCCTTTGATTCTAATTTAAATTGGGTTTTCTCTGGGGTCAGATAAGGTATGGGGACTCCAGTGTGATTTATCCTGAGGACATTTAGACTGCTGGGAGGGACCCTGGGAGTTGACTCAGTTTACAGATGGAGGAACTTGCTGGGATGCTCTTTTTCCAAGATCCCAGGGAGGGAGAGAACTAGGACTTCAAGCCCAGAATTTCTTGTTTCCACTTCAAAGCCAAACACTTCTACATCTGGACCCAAACCTTTCACTTAGTTGTTGACAGACCAAACAATGAAATGCACCTGTCCGTTTTCTTACCTGTAGTATAAGAAATAGTCTCACACAGATTTGTCAGAGAAGGAAAATGAAGAGGCACACTGCTTGGCTTCTTGAAGCCTGGATTTGTTTAACCATCAAACAAAGTACTTCTAAATCAGACCAAGGACTTATGAATGGTTTCAGGGAAACACTGATGCTGGGATCCAATCTTGGTACTTTGGTTGATGGTTAAACAAATCCAAGCTTTTCAGGTATTCCACTATGTCAGGCTTTTCTTCCTCTCTCCCTCTTGTCCCTCCAGCAGTGGCAGTGACGACTGTCCTCACGTGGAAAATCTTGTTCTTTTCCTAATTTGGCTAGTGTTTGTTTTCCTTCTTTGCTTCTAACTGTAGATTGTCTTCAAAGCCATGGGCTTATCGGCTTCCACATAACCAAACATTGCCTACACAAGTGAAACTAAACATTTTATTTATTATTTTTAAAAAATATTTTGTTTATTTGTGAGAGAGAGTGCACACAGAGGGAGAGGGAGAAGCAGACTCTCCTCTGAACAGAGAGCCTGACACGGGGCTCCACCCACGATGCTGAGATCATGACCTGAGCTGAAAGCACTTAACTTACTGAGCTACCAAGACGTTTTATTTTTAAAAATTTTAATTTTAAAAATTGGTCTTATTTTTAGAGATTAATGTTCCCGTGTGATTGAAGCATATACATCACTTTTCACTTCAGAAGTGTAATCACTTCTTTAAATGACACTGACACTTCTACCATATAGAAAAGGTTTGAGGGATCCCTGGGTGGCGCAGCGGTTTGGCGCCTGCCTTTGGCCCAGGGCGCGATCCTGGAGACCCGGGATCGAATCCCACATCAGGCTCCCGGTGCATGGAGCCTGCTTCTCCCTCTGCCTGTGTCTCTGCCTCTCTCTCTCTCTCTCTCTGTGACTATCATAAATAAATAAAAATAAATTAAAAAAAAATAAAATAGAAAAGGTTTGATCATAAAACAATCATTATTCATGGTTCAGGAGGGATGCTTTCTATTGTAGACAAATTGGTAAGGATTTTATCAACTGACTCTTTTGCTACCCAATCTAATGTGGTTGCAAAGTGAAAAATTACAAAATAAAGATAAAACAAAAACATGTAAAAATTACCCAAGATGACAGCAGAGGGAGCTATTGAGGTTTGATTGCATTTTTCCATTTCCCTGGTTGAGATTTTTTTTTGTTTTGTTTTTCTTTAAACTATAATATTTTGACTCAGGCTTTCTCATCTCAGTATCAATATGCAGGAAAACTCTTATCATATTGGAGGATGTAATGCAGTTGGGGGGATTGCAAAAAATGAAGCTTTTTTCTATTTGTGCTCTGCCTTCAATTCCCTTATCATTCCCAGGATTCCCTAAAGGTAGTTGGTATAAGAAAAATAATGATGATTTTACAGAGATAATTTTATAAATGAGTCTTCTCTCTTCGTGTGAATCTGGGACATGAGGGTCAGCTGCTTAACGGGCCATTGTCCCACACTGTGTTCTTGTCTGGCTTCCTGGGACCTCTTGGGTTTCAGAAGTCTTCCAGGGATTGCTTCCTATGAGCCCTATTGCTCTGCTTTGCTTCAGTTATATGGTGGCATTGAGACGTGGAAGGGTTAAAATTCACAGCGTTTTATGAAAAACCCTCATTAGAATGAGGGTTAGTTACACCTGGACTAGAGCGGCCGTATGCATTTGTGGTTGCATGTGTGTGGTATGTGGTGGGTGGGGGTGAAGAGATGGACATGCAAAAGTTTTGTTTCAGGCTATCTCCACAATCTTTTTTAGGTCACATCCATGTTTATGATCTACTTCTGCTCTTGATGCTTTTGTCTTCCCTAAACCACCTGCTTTCCAGGTCCTCCTATGTGGATCCTCAGCCTCAGAGTACCCCCCACTCCAAGCCCATCGTCTTCATGCTTTCTATACTACTTTGAATTCTTCTTTTCTGAATTTCTCCCTCTGTGCAGAAGTGCATAAAATATGTGGGTATATGGGGATACTCCTTGTAGTACTATTTGTGATAGCAAATAATTAGGAAGTGGGAACAAATCTGTTTGTCTAAAAAACAAACTGTGGAATTCCTTACAGTGAAACACTCTACAGCCATGAATGCTTATGCAGAGAGATGTTGGTGTATTTTCTTAAATTAAAAACTCAATGTCACATGTGATTCGAATGATCTGTACCATTAGTTTTAAAATCTAACACACAATTGAAGATTTACATTGGATTTTAATACATAATTTAAATGTAAGGCAATTTTTAAAAGGATTTTATAAAGCTTCCAGAAATATACTCGTGACATTCAAAACAATGGCTAATTCTGAACTATGGAGCTAGACTTGCTGGATATGAGGGAGGAAAAGGGAGAGATCTTGCCCTTTGTCTTATGTCTTTCTTTAATTTGAACCACCTACCAAGAGCTTATACTTATAATTAACAGACTAAATTTAAATGAGTAAATCTATGGTGTTCCAAGATTGGATCCCAGCATCAGTGTTTCCCTGAAACCATTCATAAGTCCTTGGTCTGATTTAGATGTGTGTCCCTTTGTGGCCACTGACTAGTTAGTCCTCTTCTCTACTTGAGACTGCTTCATATAGTAGAACGAGTAGAGGCTTTGATGTCAGGCATACCTGGGGCAAAATCATGTGATATTAGATAAGATATTTAACCTCCTTTAGCCTGAGTTTCTTCACCAAAAGATTGGGAACATTGATGCCTTTATTGCAAGATTGTTATTGGGCTAGACTGAACTTACACAATGGCTCATAGCATGATGACAGGTAGATGGAGATGCTCTACAAGAGGTAACAAGTATTTTCTCGAGGATGGAAATTGTTTTCTCTATTCTTAAAGCCCTGACACTTTGCTGAATAAATGCAGTAATGCTTTCTACACCAGGTTTTTCTGTGGCGTGACATCATTCTCTAGACTTCAGTATCAAATTGTACCTGCATTATGTCTCAGTCACTTCAAGCTGTGCTCTCAGCTAGCACTTTGGATGAACAGTCTTGATTGTAATACCAATGGATGTCATGTTTCCCATTGTCCTCTAATGACTTCCCTAAAAGGTGAGACTAATGGTGACACCAATACACTATATTAGGAAAAGCACAGTTACAGAAAATTCACGATGAAAAAAAAAAATTCACGACGAAGATATGGCATTCTTAGACCAATTGCATAGGTAGTCTCTAAACTATTGTTGGTGTGAGTTTTATCTGACCACAACAGAGCAGAGTTCTGCTGCTCCATCACCGGTCTGCATCAGAGATAGTGGGTGGTTTTATAATTTTAATAGTGTCACCCCCTCTTATGAGCTCATGTTTTTAGAGGCACTTCTCCTATACTGCTTTTTATTATGTTTTATTCCAAATTCATAAGCAGTATATGTCCCATTGCAGAGTCTTGTCAACACAAAATTTTGAATGAATTAATTAATCCATGATTTTTGCCCAAGTCTGATAATATTCCCAAGCACCGAAATTTATGTCATTTTGTTTAATGAGGTATAATCAAACATTTTCTTCTGCTTCTTGAAAAACATTCAGATATGGCAAGAACCACTGATCAACTTGATTGTTCCATAAAAATCTGAATGCTACTGGCAGAGTTCACTTGTTTAGAAGATGCTTCTGTAAGTTGGTGCTGCATTCATGTGATAAGGTGATACATCCAGGTGAGCGAAATACATGTCAGAAATAGACCCTATAAAAATTCAGTGCTGCCTGTCTCCTTCCAACAACAAAAGCTGGAAGTGTTCTTGGTTTTAGCTTTCTGTTTCTTTTGACACTTTGTTTTTTATATCAGCAACCAGAGATGTGTTGTTTTATCTTCTGTTTTTAATCTCTGTTTTAAACCTCCCCCCTACCACCAAGAACAAATTAAAGGTCTATTCTTCTTGATAGCTAAGATTGTTATCCCAGGAAATGAGTCAGTGAAAATGTGTCTGCATAAAATAGCTGTAGCAAAATCTGTTCTTAATGAAATGCATTGTTCTAGCAAGAGCCCAGAGCTGAACAAGGAGGTCAGATGATTCTCCTAGATCACCACAGCTAAAACCTTTACCAACAAGTCAGTATGCCAAGTTATATGTATACCTGGGAGGAAACACTGCTTAAAATATGTCTCCAACAAGCCTAAAAAAGTCATGAATGTCACAAAAATTGGTCACAATTCCTTTATCATACCCCTGATTGGGAGATAGGCTTTATGTTCCCTAAGGATCTTCCCTGCTCTGTGACTACCTAACCAACAAGAGGCAGTGTTAAATGACACTTGCCTAAGTGGGTGTAAGCCTGGAGGAGGTCTAGAACTTTCTGGTTTTTCATTTTTGTGAGCCCTGTTGGCCCATATAAAAAAATCTGGCTGCCCTACTGGAGAGACCACATGACACTATGTAGAGAGAAAGATGGATCCATGCCCATGTCTGAGGGGAGCCTCGAAATGATTCAGTCTCATCCCCCTCCTAATTATAACCTCGTGAGAGCTCTATCACAAAACCTTGTAACATGTGAGTTTGGCTTTGGCCTTGGGGTAGAAGCTGGAAAGGACTCAAGGAGACTATAAGAGGCCTGGAAGGATGGAGTGGAAATTGTCATTGGAGGTCAGAGAAAAGATGAACCATGTTACTGATGACCAGAGGCTTGGCAGAAAATTGATAGTATGGAAAATAGCAAATATATCTAATGAACTTGTGGCTAGAGCTTTGTGCTTGATACCCCTATTACCGGGGTGAGGAAATTCAAACTAGAGGAGAGCTTGTCTCAATATCACACAGCTGGTAAATAGCAGGGTCATACTTTTAACACAGTTAAAAGTGCCTGGGATTGCCAGGCAGAGTAAAAGGTATCAATGGTTTTCTTTCAGCTAAATATGAAAAAGTATCAATAGATAGAGATGAACTAGAGAAGAAATTATTGAATTTTTGAGCAGAATCTAAAGGAAACGTTTTCCAGCAGGGACTCTTAGAGACTCAGCAGGTAAGTCTATTTGATGAGAACACAGCAAAGGTTCTGTTGTTAGAGGGTGACTGGGCTAGGCTGTTTCACAGGTCACACAATGCCTGAAGCCATTATGCAAGTTATTCACTTGGGATGGAATCATGCTCCATAGAAAGTCATGGGATTTCTGTTTCAATGATTACAATATGGCCAACTCATGGAGACTTTTTCAAGGCTAATAAAGCTATTCAAAGAAGGAGAGTGTAGCTAGCTTTTCCAGCTAGAACAATGGAAAAATTGGCAAGCCCAACAATGAGTCCCATACCCAGAGAATGATTGATGAGTTCTTAAAATCTGACCTTCAATTTGGGGAACTTTATGAATTTTGTTTATGGTACCTGGAGTCCCTGTGCAGGAGACTGTGATGATTGCCCAGGATAGATACTTTCCCATCCCCTTCCAAAATAAGTGTCTCTGCAATCTGAAACAAAACCAAGAATGGAAATAAAAACAATACCCTTCAAAAGGAACCCAGCAATAAGGCCACTTGGATATAGATTAAAAAGGATTTCCCAAAGAAGAGATGGATGGAGTGAGTGCTGGGGAAATTTGGCTTATATATCAACTGGGGGAGGTGGAATCCAAGAGGCAGTTGTCCACCTAAGTGAAACAGAAAGTGCCTCTTTAAAACCAGATTCCTCTGTAGTGATTGACCTCCAGCTACTAGAGGGAAGCTTTCTTACCTTCCATTCTTATGTCCAGATTTGACAGCCTAGGAGAAAAAGACAGATTAAGAGTGGGACCAAAAAGGAACTGTGCCTAGAAGAAGAAACTCTCTGACCCCAGCAAGAACTAAAGATCTTACACTCCATTGAGGGTACAATGGCAAAGGTTGGAAGGGTTGGGGAAACAAATTTTTATGACTTTTTTGGATACCATTGTTCACAGGACTATCTTATCAGGTTCTTCTTCTTCTTCTTCTTCTTCTTCTTCTTCTTCTTCGTCTTCGTCTTCGTCTTCGTCTTCATCTTCTTCGTCTTCTTCGTCTTCTTCTTTTCTTCTTTTTTTTTTGGTGAAAATAATCCCACAGCATTTATTGCCATCTGGTAATGACATAAAGTAATCAAAGCGATATGAACAATTGTTTTAGAACTACATTCCCCAAAACGGGCATCTAAAAAAACAAGCTGGGATCCCTGGGTGGCGCTGTGGTTTGGCGCTTGCCTTTGGCCCAGGGCGCGATCCTGGAGACCCGGGATCGAATCCCACATCAGGCTCCCGGTGCATGGAGCCTGTTTCTCCCTCTGCCTATGTCTCTGCCTCTCTCTCTGTCTCTCTGTGACTATCATAAATAAATAAAAATTTAAAAAAAATTAAAAAAAATAAAAAAACAAGCTAGTCTTGTTTTTAGTCAAGTCTTCTCAAGAACTTCTCACTTCATTGATCACTTCTAGTTGGAGACAATTTGGAGCAGGGTAATATTATCTCCTTTTAGTGTGATCCAGCCCAGCTGTTTTCTTGACTTAGTTTTAGAATGAATCTCTTTGGCATCATCTAATACAAAGTTCACATACTCATCAAAACCAATGATACAGCCCTCTATCTGTGTGTTCACCTGCTCATAAAGCCACACTTGAATCCAAGATTTATTTTGCAAATATCTGAAGATGAGGTTTATGAGCTGTACCATCACCTTCTGCACATTTTGGCCCTGGCAGGGGATGCCATGGTGGAAGCTAACCTTTTATCAGATTCTTTTGAGAGGTGGGAGCCACATATTCAATTGATTAGGTTTGAAGGAGTGAAACATGGGAGAGAAGTAACTGTAGTCATCTGGATGGGGCTGTTGAAACCTCTGTTAAGCACTGGTAGTGTTGCTCTCATTGATGAATGCATAGTCTGTATTGATGTTTTATATGCTTGTACTGTAAAAGCTTATAAATAACAAGAGGGTTTTCCCAGTTGAAAGGAGTTGTTTGTCTGGAGATGGCAGTGGGAAGAAGGCACTGGCTGGCTTCTAGTTCCATGTTATGCAGCAAAAGCAATATGGAATTATATTATAGAAGCAAAGCATTCAAAGCCATGAATAAGGACTTAAAAGGCAGCAGGGGTACTGAGGATGCAATTTTTTTACAACAGTACAGTGTGTCCATTGAAAAGGCCAGTGGAAGCTGGATACTTCTAGTGGATTATTGCCACTGAATTCAGTTATTACAGCCCTGACTGTTCCAGGTATTGTATATAAAAATCTGGTGGCACCTGGAATTTCACCTTGAACATTGTCTCTATGTGGCTGGGGCCTCAATACACATTTATGGTACTGCAACAGGAGTATGTGAATTCTCCTGTTATTTGCCACCAATGGATGGGCTGAAACATGAAGTAAATCTCTCTCCATTCAAAAGGCTTAGTTACACTGCATTGATGATGTCATGAGGACAAGCCCTATCTTAATGACCTATTTCTAGGTAACAAATTGCTACAAATTTAATAGCTTAAAATAACAGACATTAAGTATTTAGTTTCTTTGTATTGATAATCTGGCAACGCTTACCTGGATCCTCTGCCTCAGAATCTGTGATGAGGCTACAATCAAGGTGTTGACCCAAACTAGGCTCTCATCTAGAGCATCTACTGGGGAAGTGTCTGCTTCCAGATTCACAGAGTTGTTGGCTGAATTTAGTTCCTCAAGGGTTATTGGACAGAGGGCCTCAATTCCTTGCTGGTTGTTTGCTGGAAGCCACCTTAGCTCTTGTCATGTGGGCTTCTCCAAAGAGCAGCTTGCTTCTTGAAGCCAACAAAGGAGTCTGCTAGAAAGATGGACATCACATAAGGTTATTTAATTTAATTACAAAGTGACATCCCCTCAATCCTGAGGTATTCTATTGATTTAGAAGCAAGTTACTCAAAAGCAGGATCATAGAAGGCTGTGAATGCCAGGAGGTGAGGTTTGTTGGAGGCCATCTTAGAGTTTACATACCACAGACTCCATAGAGAACAGGTGGCAGTGACTTTAGAGTACATACCAACTTATATGATAGTACAGAAGTGGATTGTTAATTCTGATAAAATACAAAAAAACAACCAAATTCTTGGGAGCAATGTGTTATGAGGCTCAAAGTGTGATCCCTGAGACAGTAAAGAAAAAGTTATCTACCGTCTGGCCCCCACTACCAAAATGGGAGCCCAGTTCCTTATTTGATGTTTTTGGGTGGGAGAGAATGTTGTCTCACTTAGGCATTTTGTTGAGCCCAATATCTAAGACAACATGAAAGATGCCAAATTTAGCTGGATGGAGAGCAGCAAGCAGAAATAGAGGCAGTGCAACAGGTTTTTTCAGCAGCCCTACCCTTGGGGCCCACGAGCCCCAGGATGTTCTTGCAGTAGAGGTACCTGGTACTGTTAACAGAGGCTGATTGGAGCCTCTGGAAAAGAGCAGCTGGCTTTCTGAGGGCTGAGCCAAATGTAAAGCTAATTGTGTCTACTGGGTGACAGCAGCTGGCTAAACCGAAGACAACTTTGGAAGACTGATTGTAATAAGGGCAGGTGAACACAATGACCTAAATTGAAAGCACCCTCTGTTGCTATTGACGATACTCCAAAGGGCCATGTTTTATTTTTATTGACTCTTGAGCCATGACTAACAACATAACTATCTGATTGGGCACCTGAGTGATGTCTGACTGGGTATATTAAAGACATATCTCTATGAAGCTATGGGCTGGAAAGCCATAGCTGAAGCCAGATAAGACATTTATGTATCTCATATGAACATTCTTGGGAAGAGTCTGTACAGAGATAAGACCCAGTTAAATGATGTGGCTGATCAGGCCTGCACAGCCTAGGCAGGCAGCATCATGTCCTTACATGCTCATTTCATTATCACTGCCATCTTGGGGAACTGTTTTTACTGACTGACTTGTATTCAGTTATAGGTCACATTTTCCTGCTACTTGGCATATCTGGTATGATTTTTGACTGACATTGCAATCTCGAGTGGTTAAGTTCATGAATTATATTGTCTTCTTTAAAAAATTTTTTTGAATTTTGTTTTAACAGGTTGGATATGTTACTTTGGGGTTAGCTTGATTTTTTGGAGGTTTGTTATTAAGCTTTATTAGGGCACATCAAGAGTAATCTTAATTCTAGAGCTAGTTTAACACTATATTTCAAGACAGATTAAATGAAAAGGATGGGGAAAATATACCATGAAAAAGCTAAGAAATCTCAAGTGCTTATATTAAAATCAAGTGCCTATATTAAAATCAGACAAAGTAGACTCAAGAAAGAAATCGTACCAGAGATAAAGAGATATTTTTTAAAAGTATTTTATTTATTTACTTTTTTTTTTCAATGTAAGATCCATGCCCAGTGTGGAGCCTATATTATGCAGAGCTTGAACTTGCAACTCTGAGATCAAGCCTGCAGCTGAGATCAAAGTTGAATGCTTACCAACTGAGCCACCCAGGTGTTCCCAAGACAGACATTTTTAGATGATAAAAATGTTGGCTCATGGAGACCTGAAAATACACAAAGCAATAACTGACAGAACTAGAAAAATAAGCAAATGCATAATTATTTTTGGAGTTTCAATATTCTTGTCTCAGTAACTGAAAGAACAAGGAGATAAAAAAACTCAGTAAGTATATGAAGATATGAACAACACTATCAACCAACTTGATCTAATTTATATTTATAAAACCCTACACTCAATAACAGTATAATATACATTTTGTTTTCAAATGCACATGAAACCAATATAGTTCACATACTGGACCATAAAAATATCTCAACAAATTTGAAGGGATTTAAATCATATAGGGAACAAAAAACATCTGGAAAAATCCCCAAATATTTAGAAAGTATTACTCTTCTAATGAGCCATAGGTCAAAGATGACGTCAAAAAGAAAGCTAGAAAACACTTTGAACTGATGCTACAAAAAAATAAAATCTACTAACATTTATGGAATGCAGCTAGAAGAGTGCTTTAGAGGAAAATTTATAGTTTTAAATGTTTATATTTAAAAAGTAGATAGCTTTAAAGTCAATTATCTGAACCTCCACCTTAGGAAACTAGGAAAAGGGACAGTATTAGGTAAAAAGAAGGAAGGAAATAATAACAGGAAGAGTAAAAATTAGTGAAATAGGTAACAACA
This sequence comes from Vulpes lagopus, assembly GCF_018345385.1. Taxonomy (NCBI): domain Eukaryota; kingdom Metazoa; phylum Chordata; class Mammalia; order Carnivora; family Canidae; genus Vulpes; species Vulpes lagopus. The sequence goes on along the minus strand of NC_054832.1, from coordinate 67,036,965 downwards.
GTTGAGAAAATCAAAGAATCCAAGAACTGGTTGTTCTTAAATAAAATTAATAAACATATAGCTGGATTAATCAAGAAATAAAGAGAGAATGCCCAAATAACCAGAGCCAGAAAAAAAGGAGCAGGTATCACAACAGATCTTAGAAATATTCAGTAGGTAAGAAAGAAATATTGTTAACATCTTTAGGCTTATGAATTTGACAATGTGAATGGAATGGATGGCTTATTTGAAAGACAAAAATTATGAAAAACGAATTAAGAAGGAATAGAAAGCATGAAGGGACCTATACTTATGAAGTAAGTTAGATTAATAATTCAAAGCATTCACACACAGTGAAACTAGGCCTTATGATTTCCTGGTTAATTTTGTCAAAATTTACAATAAAACAGACACACACACACACACACACACACACACACACACACACACATGCCCCACACCAGTCTTACTTAGTCAAGCTCCTTTCACCAAATTGTGGAGGAGGTAATATTTCTTTATTTATTTATGAGCTCATAATATACATAAATAAATAGATATTATAGGTTGTGAACTAGTGAGGTTTATCCAAGAAATGTGAGATTTGATGACATTCAGTAATAGAGGAAAATCATATTATACTCTCAAAACATACATAAAAAACACTTGACAAAATCCTACACCTACTGATTATTAAAAACTCTTACCAAACTAAGAACTTTGTCAACTTCCTGAAAAGGCATCTAGGATAAACCTTTATATAATACAGATACTGGGGGAAGACTAAAAGCTTTCCCACTAAAATTGGGAGCAAGGGTGAGACTACTGCTCTCATTCCTTGTTCCTCATTGCTTGACTCTTAACCGATGTGATTGTTAAAAAAGAAAGAAAAAAAGATCTAGAAACCTTCTAGACTGAAAAAGAAAAAGCAAAATTCTATTTATTTGCAGATGAAGTAAATATCTATGTAGAATATTCTAAAGAACTTATAGAAAAAGTACCAGAACTAGTAAGAGTATTAACAGGTTTATAGGATAAAATTTCAATACAAGTACAAAATCAATTGTATTTTTATATTCCAGTCAAAGCATCCAAAATCATCAAATGCTTAAGGAAAAATCTATCTAATAAAATACGTGAAAGATTTGTGTGTTGAAAGTTATAAAACTTTTCTTTTTTCAAAATTTTAGAGTGCCTAAGCACAATTTGGGGGGGTGGGGGGAAGATGGGAGGGGGAGGGGAACTGACACTGTACTAAAGAAAAGCTGCCAAGGAAGCACATGAAAATATGCTTAACATCATTAGTCATGGGAAGTGAAAAGTTAAAATCATATGATTTTACTCTATACTTAGCAGCATGGCTGAATTTAAAAAGATTGACAATACCAAGTATCCATGAGGATATAATACCACTGGAACTCTCATACATTTTTGGTGGGAATACAAAATGGCAAAATCAGTATAGAAAACAATTTGGAAGTTTATTATAAAGGTAACCACAAATTTAGCATATGTCTCTGCAATCTCATATATATATATATCCACCCAAGAGAAATGAAAACATGTATCCACCAAAAGACCTATATGCAAGTATTTATAGCAACTTTCTTAACCTTTGTCAAAAATCAACCCACCTGCCCATCAGCTAGAATAGATAAATCGTTACACAGCTATGTAATGAGATGTTCAGCAATAAAAAGAACAACCTATGATATATGCAATATCCTGGATAAATCTCAAAAGCATTAATCTAAATGAAAAAAACCAAATACCAAAAGGCTGCATACTGAAGATTTCATTTCACATGACATTCTGAAAAAGGCAAAACTTTAGGAGCAGAAATAAGATGATTGATTCCTAGGATCTGGGGCTGGGGAAGGGTCCATTGTTGAGATTGATCAAAATATTCTATACCTCGATTGTGGTGATAGTTATATGACTATATATTTGTCAAAATCAACAAATTTTATACAAAAAAGACGAATTTTATATAAAGTATACCACAGTAAACCTGACTTAAAACAACATTATAGGGGTGCCTGGGCGGCTCAGTTGGATAAGCATCTGTCTTTCGCTCAGGTCATGGTCTCCGGGTCCTGGGATAGACACCCCCCCCCCCCCCACCCCGCATCGGGCTTCCTGCTCAGTGGGGAGTCTGCTTCTCCCTTTGCCCCTCCCTCTGCTCATGCTTTCTTTCTCTCTCTCTCTCTGAAATAAATAAATAAAATCTTAAATAAAAAATAAAAACCTCAGGGGGATCCCTGGGTGGCTCAGCGGTTTAGCACCAGCCTTCCGCCCAGGGCGTGATCCTGGCTGGAGTCCTGGGATTGAGTCCCCCATCAGGCTCCCTGCATGGAGCCTGCTTCTCCCTCTGCCTGTGTCTCTGCCTCTCTCTTCTGTGTCTTGTGAATAAGTAAATAAAATCTTTTTTAAAAATCCCAAAAATTAAAAAACAAAAAACCCCAAAACTGATGTTATATTAGCTTATGAAAGGTCTACAGTGATCATGCATTTCTTATCTTTATGTTTTGGTCATTTTTTACCCTTCTTTAGGACAAAATACAAATAATACAAGTTATACAAGTAATTCCTACACATTGGAAAAAATCACCTCAAGCTATTCAAGAGAGTGACAAATGAAAAGTAAAAGTTTCCTATATTCTCTGTCTCTCCATTTCTACTTCCTGAATTAACCACTTTTATTTTTGAGGGTTTCTTTTTATTATTATTTATTTATTTGAGAGAGAGAGAAAGAAAGAGCATAAACGGGGCAGGGAGGCAGAGGGAGAAGCAAGCACCCCTGAATTAACCACTTTAATTTCTTTTGTTTTTAGCTTTTTCAGTGTTTACCTCTCTAACCCTAGATTTATCTCTAGAAACTGATTTATTAATTTCTACAGTACTCATTGTCTTCCTACTCTGAAAAATGAGGAATTAACTCAGATTGTCCCACCTTTATAGCTCTGATTTTTATGATTTCGTTTTGTCAGTATTAATCTTAATTCTCCTTGATTACCTGTGAACATTTAAAGAATACCCAAGACACCATCTTTAGGCAGTTCCTCTTGACTCCCACTATATAGGTGAGGAAGGCAGCATGTCTACACTTCCCTAACACCTCCGTTTTCCTTCACCTTTCCACTTTCAGGTGTACTATGGTTTCCACATAGCCAAGCTTTCTAACACTTGTATTCTGTCCCAGTGTTCTTACGTGGAAATTAGTTTAAAAGCATGCAAAATTTTAGACTTGGTGCTATCATTTTCTTGTACAGCTATTTACTTCCTTTGTTCCCCTTTCCCATCCAATGGCTATCTTTTTTCTTATTGATGATAGAAGTTTATACCTGATTTATCCTATGATTGAAACCTCCAAGATTTTCTTTAGTTTTGCAGCATTTGCTCCTTGTTCTTATTTGATTATCTACCATCCTTATTTTACATAGTTTCTGTTATTGGAATTTATATTAGATGATTTGAACTTTCTTTTTTTTTTTTTTTGATTTGAACTTTCTGAAATAAGCCATGTCTTTTGCTTTTGTTCTTTTATCAAACTTTCATTCTCAAGTTCTACATTTTGATAGATTTCCTCACCCAGTACTTCTATGAAGTGTTTTCCCCAAATACCTGGTGATTCTTGGTTGTTTGTTTCTATTTACAAACACAAGATTAGGTAGATTATTTTAGGTACTTGGCGTGGCTTCTCTCTGCTATTGAGCTTCTTGAATGGGAGCTCTATGTTTGCTTGCTCACTTATTTATTAATTCAACAAATATTTAATAAATGCTTATTGGAAGTTTTAGGAAATATTGAGACCACCATGACAAGCAAAATAAATCATAATTCTTGTTCTCCTGGACCTTACTGTTTAGAAGAGGAGACACAATCAAAATACATTCAAATGAATGAATTATGACTCACTGATGTATAAGGAAATGCCCATAGTTATATGAAAACACATACTAAAAGAAACTGATATATTAGGAGACTTTAGCTGCCAGTAATAGAAAACCAAGTGAAGCTGAACCAAACCACAAGAAATGACTCATTTAGTGGAGAGTCCAGGTCTTAGTATTGTTAGAAATCTCTTTTTCTCACTTGTCTCCTTTTTCTGTGTGTTGTTTTTAATTCTTAAAAGAGAGTTTTCCACAAGTGACGACAAAGAGGGCACCAGTGGTCTGAGTTTATATCCTACAAGCCTAGCAACTCCAACCTAATCGCCAAGCAACTTGTAACACCTAACTTAACTGTCTCTTATTACTTGAGCAAACCCAATGAACATATGTCTCTCTCAGCAATTGCATAATGGCACCAAGATTGAGTTTCACTGACCTGGCTTGTGTCATCTGTCCTTCTCTGAATCTATTATTCTGCCTGAGAAAATGGCTGCGTATGTGTGTATCCTTTGTTGGGAGGTGGGTAGACTCAGCCATAAAAACTTAGACTGAAGGACAGTTAGTTCCACAAAGAAAAATCAGTCAAAACAATGGATATGTAGTGGAAAGTATGTAACATTTGATTTGAGATGGATTTGTGTTTAAACCCCACCTTTGCTATCACATGGTATGTGATCTAAGGTAAATTAATCATCTCTCTGGGCATTTCCTTCCCCCTTAAAGTAACATACTTATTTTGCATGGTTTTGAATATATGGCCTAATGGATGTCACTTATCCCTCATAGAGTAGCTGCTCAATAAATAGTAGCATTACTTTTAGAAAAAGAATATAACAAACATTCATGTACATGTACTTACAATCTGGCTTAAAAAGAAAACATTACCAGTATATCTGATTCCCCCTGTGGACCCTTTCTTGATCACATTCTCTTGTTTCCAATAGGATATAACTATCCTGAAATTACTGGTTCTCATCCTCATTATTAGTATTGTTTTGCATATTGATTAACTTTACATAAATAGCATCACACCGAATTTTTTCTTCTGTAGCTTGCTTTTTTTGAGAAGGTGCAAAATTATATTGTAAAATTCATCCACGTTGATACATATAGTTGTAATCCACTGATTTCTACTCTTACATAATATCCCAATATGTGAACACATAGCAATTAAAAAAAATCCATTCTCTTCTTAATGAATACTTGGGTTCTTTATATTATTTCTCTATTAGAGATAAGATTGCTTTGAAAATTCTTATGCATGTCTCCATGTAAATACATCAGAGCTTTCTTTAGGGCACATATATGGGAATGGAATTACTGAGTTTTAGGGTATAAACTTTTTCAGCTTCACTAGATTTTGTCAATTTTTTTGGAGGTTGTTTTAACAATTTATACTCCTACAAGTAGAGTAGTGTTTAAGAATTCTCATTTTTATTGAATATGGGCAGAGGAACTGACTAGACATTTTTCTAAAAAAGACATACAAATTACCAACAGGTATATCAAAACTTACTTGACATCAGTCATCACCAGGGAAATGAAAATCAAAACCACAATGAGATATCACCTCACACCTCTTGGAATGGCTGTCATCAAAGACAACTGATAACAAGTATTGGTGAGGATGGGGAGAAAGGGAACCCTTGTGCACACACTGTTGGCAGGAATGTAAATTGGTGCAGCCACTACAGAAAAAAAGTATGGAGGTTCTTCAAAAAATTAAAAATATAATTACCAAATGATCCAGCATTTCCACTCTGGATATGTATCTGAAGGAAAAGAAATCACTACCTTGAAAAGGTATCTGTACCCCTGTATTCATTGCAGCATTATTTATAACAACCAAGACATGGAAACAGCCTAAGTGTCCCCTGATGAATGAAGAAAGAAGACCTTTACACATAATGCACACACACACACACACACACATACACACACAATGGAATATTATTCAGTCATAACAAAGAAAATCCTGCCATTTGTGACAACATGGATGGACCTTGAGAGTATTATGTTAGGTGAAATGAGTCAGATAGAGAAAGACAAATGTATGATCTCACTTATATGTGGAGTCTAAAAAACCCAAACTCATAGAAATAAAGAATAGACGAGTAGTTGCTAGAGGCAGGGGGCAGGGGTTAGAGGAATGAGTGAAAGTGATCAGAAAGTACAAACTTCCAATTACAAGCTATATAAGTTCTGGGGTTGTAACGTACAGCACGATGACTATAGTTAACAATATCATGTATCTGAAAGTTTCTAAGAGAGAGTAGATATTAAGAGTTCTCCCCACAAAAATTGTGTAACTGTGTGAGGTGCTGGATGTTCACAAAACTTATTCGTATCATAATGTATACCTATATCAACTCATTATGTTCTACACCTTAAGCAAATACAATATTATATGACAATTATATCTCAATAAAACTGAAAACGTGTATTTCCCATTGTTCCTCATTATGTGAAATAATTTGTACCATCTTAGACTGATGACTGAAGAGGAAATGTAAAAAAATAAGATAGTACAACTGAAGAAGTGTTTCCAATTTGTACAATGGGAACACAAAAGAAAAGTAACAAGAGATTCTCAGTATCTAGAAGCATAAAAAAGTGAAAGGGAAGAAGAGACAATTGGGATTCTCTTCTGTTTGAAATAAGGTGGGGGAAATCCCATGAGGTCAAGCTACTCTGTGGAGGCTTGGCCAGTCTTTGGGATTCCTTCCACAATTCATAAAATGCAAAAAGAGCACATTTCTCTCATAAATCATTCCTTATGTGCTTGCTTGGCAGAGGAACCACTTACAGATAAGTCTTCGTTCACAACACACGAACAAATCCTACCAATTTTTTTTTTTTAAATCCTACCAATTCTAATGACACAGTTCTCTTTGGTATCCTGTATCTCTCTTAACTATGGAATATAATGTAGAAAGAAGATTTTAACTTATATATTTGGGCATCAGGGACTTAAATTAACACTATATAATGACCTCTTTCTCTTTATACACACCCCCCCACACACACACATACACACACACGTATATGTCATAGAATTTTAGGACCATCAGATTTCTCTAGCAGTCTTGAATTTTAACAATGAAGCCAAAACCTATGTTAATGGAAAGTGATGTGACCAAAACAGAAATTGTCAACCTTAGTAAGTTTTAATATTCCCACCCAAATCCAAGGAAAAAATTTCTTTATCATAACTACAGCAGCGGAGAAAGAAATGAATGTTTACTTTTGCTTAAATGTAACTAAAACTGAACGACAGAAAATGTGACATTAATACATGTTACTGGAATAGGCTTAAGTTCCCATATTTGAAGGAAAAGGCTAAATTAGGATAGCTTAGATATCAAATTAGCTTCTGAAGCCGTTCTCCCCCACTCCTGGCCAGGGAGTTTAGCAACGATTTCTCAAAGAAGCATAAAGAAACATTTGTGATCACTCTCGTTAGAGATGTCGTTAACAAGTTTCTCAAAGGAGACACAGTGAAAATCTGATTTTCTCATGTGACAGCCCTCTTCAGTCTCTGAATTGAAACGATCCGCTATTTTATGTTGGTATATCTTTTTGCAGTTGTGAAATGTTACATACATTTTTGATAATCTGCTTCATGCCCCAGTTCTGCAAAGAAAACTGAATTTATTTGGAGTGGAAAAACCAAGGAAGCTCTAAGTTGACAACAAGAGCAACAGTTTGGGTGCAACAATAAGCAAATTGAACCGAAGCCCCCAAGTAGTTCATATTATTGTGTATGTGTGTAATCTTCCAAACAAATGAACCTAAAGACACTCTTTCCTGTCTTCTAAGTCTTTAAGTTTAAGCTTGTTTGCAAAGTTGTAAGTAGAGAGGTTTAAGGGATACATAACAAAAATGGGGAGGTAAGTCACCTGTGGTCAAAATCCTTATTAGGCAAATCGGCTGTCCACAGTTGGCCTGGAAAAATCAATGAGGGGAAGTGGGAAGGAAGAAGAGATGGAGAATATGGGAAATGAGAGACTGGTACTCTTGAGTTGTGCAAGTCAGAGAGAGAGAGAGAGAGATTGGAAAGAATGGGAGAGGGAAAGAATAAGGGAAGGAGGGAGAGAGTGGGAGAGGGAAAGAGATAGAGAGAAGGAAGGAGAGAATGGGAGAGGTTGGGGGAGAGAGGGAGGGAGAGGAAATGAGAATAAGAATGACAGTAAAAACAAGAAGGAATTTGCCTCTCTTCTTCGAGAATGAATCCTCTGAGGGAAGCCAGGCTCAGCCGAGGAAGGGGAGATGGAAGCTGATGTTGCAGGCGGGGCAGGAGGAAGATCTACTTTAACTTGCTGTAATCCAAAGAGCAGAGCCTCCTCTCTCCCTGGGAGAGAAAGAATTAGATTTTCCAGGCTTCATTCAAGTGAGAGTTGGGAAACAACTCTAGTCCTCGAACTGAAGATCAATCGCTGTGCCAGGCACCAAAGGTGGCGAGACAACTTTCCACCGAGTACAGTTCCCAAAGAAAGAGGCCACCTTCTCAGAGGGGATTTTCTGGATCTGGCGACACTAGAACTTGAATTCTATAGGTTATTGCCACAGCAGCAGCAATGCCAATGTGCTCAGGGAGTTAGGAGAACCCAAGTCAACCCCGCTGGGATGGAGCTGGGAGGACCGTATGGCTATGGGACCCACCCAACTTTTGTGGGGCCTGAGACCAGAGAACAAATAGACATCTACATACCATTTGCCCAAGTATTTAAAAGCCGTCAATCAAGAGAAAACCCTTTTATCCTCTTGCCATGATAACTATACATTCATAATGACCTAGAAAATTAAGGCTTAGAATTCTTGGCCTTCTCAGAGTTTCTTACCAGAGCATGATGGGACAGAGAGCTGATGACAACTCAAAATGTCATCAGCACCCCAGCTCTATTCTGCACCAACAGGGCTTTTCTCTCAGTTTGCAACCCAAACTGTCCACAACCCTCTCCCCACAAGTAGCCGCCCCTCACATGAAGGGGAAGAAGCCTGTACTATCTTATTCTGGCCGTGTAGAGTGAAGTCTAGGGGCGGGTTCCTTGCTGGATGGGAATAGGCTTGGCTACCAGAGGGCCAGAGCAGTATTATGGATAAAAAAAGCACTTTGTGCAAAACTCCAGCATACATGGCAAGGCAGAAGCTCAGATGTGGTTCTACTTTTTCCCCGAGTAGGGAACCCAGTAAAATGACTTGCTACAGGCAGACATTGGGCATGAGCATTCCCTTGCTTTTGCGATTTGAGGAGAATAAGCACTTACAGGATCTCATGGTATTTCCAGCATTAGTGTCATGGGTGTAAGAGAAGTACTGACTAAAATGGAAAATGGGACTGCATGTTCCAGTGAATGATTCTACTCTGTTTCTTTCTCACATCACCCCAGTCCCTATCAGTAAGCCCTAATTTCTATCTCCTGATTCACATTTTTGGCAGACTTGCCCCCACCTCCCGTCCCAGCAGCAGCAGCAGAATTTTGCCTCTGTTTTATACAGAACTTGAAAATCCCAGGGGGACCCCCCTCACATTCCCAGCAGCCTCCCCACCACTTACTAGATCCCGGCCTATTCTTGCCTCCTTCTCTCCTGTGCAGTGCAACGAGAATCTCTCCTGCCAAAGCTAATCCCACCATCTATGCACTGGATGCCCTGTCTTCCTGCCAACTCAGGGACTGTCCTACCAGTTACTTCTCCCCGGTCTCATCTGTCCCTCCCTTTGGCTCTTTCTAACAGCACTTGAAGGTACTCAGTTCTTCCTCATCCAGGAAATCAACCACTTCTTACTTACTTCCTCTCCACTACCTCCCTGTTTTTCTCCTCTATCGTAGCCAAACTTTGTCAGAGAGCTCAGTTCCTATTCCTCACAATCTCCTGCAAAGTGGTTTCCCATTATCAGCCAACTGAAGGGGTTCTCGATGACGTCACTGCTGACCACCCTTGTGTTATTAAATGCAATACATTCAGTTCTTTATCTTACTCGAAGACTCAGCAGCTGTTGCTAGTGTTGACTACATTCGGGAAGGAACATTCTTTCCCCTGGCTTAGGATAGGACACTGAACTCTATGGATGTTAATTCTGTTCTCTTTGGTAGCCTTTTCCCAGGCTCCTTTGTTGCTTCCCCCTTTCCTATACATCCCTTAAATGCTGGTTACCTTTGGAGTTGTGCCTTGAGATTATTCTCTCTTTTCACTCTAACTTCTCTTGCGAGGGAGTCTTACTTTCTCTCATGATTTCAAGCATCTACATATACAGATGTTCCCCCAATCTGCATCCAGCCCTGACCTTACTCATGAGGTCCAAATCTAGACATCCCATTGCTCTTTGGACACCAAGCTAAAATGTTATACAGATTCCTCAACTCATCACATCGAGAGCTGAACTCATCATTTTTCTCTGCGTGCTCCTCTCCCTCCCCCATCTCTTGCCAGGTGTCCAACTCTGAAATCTGGGCTCATTCTTGAACACTTCTTTCCCTTCATCCCCAACATCTAATCAATCATCGATTCATGTTTTCAGCCTAAATATCTCTAGATTCTGTCCACTTCTCTCCATTTCAATGGTCACTGCCTTCCTCTAGACAAGCAGTATCCCTCCTGCCCTCTGCCAGTTCTCCCTGTCTCCATCCTTGGTCATCTCCAATTTATGCAGCCAGAATCCGCTTTTAAAAATGCAATTCAGATCATGCCAGTCTCTGCTTCAAGCCCTCAGAGACTTCCACTGCTCTGAGGATAAATCCAAACATCTCAAGTGGTTCACAAGGCCAGAAGAGATTTGGGATTCCTCTCCAGGTTCAGCTCAACCCACATTTTCCTTTGTGCTTCATGTCGTGTCCATACTAGACTTGTTTCAACTCTTGAAGACAGCCTGCTCTCTATTTGAAACTGTCCTCACCTAGGCCTCATTTATCTAGCTGACAAAGGCGTATGTGCAGGCAGCTTATTTGGGAACTAGTTCCTGGAGAGTAGGAGTGAGGGGCTAGGAGGATGGAACAGAAAGAAAATTAAATGGTTTTTTTTTTAAATTTTTATTCATTTATGATAGTCAGAGAGACAGAGAGAGAGGCAGAGACACAGGCAGAGGGAGAAGCAGGCTCCATGCACCGGGAGCCCGACGTGGGATTCGATCCCGAGTCTCCAGGATCGCGCCCTGAGCCAAAGGCAAGCGCCAAACCACTGCGCCACCCAGGGATCCCCACAGAAAGAAAATTAATACAGGGGTCTTCCACTGACTTGACTCCCACCGTGGGCAAATGGTACCTCAGCCTCCTGGGACTTTTGGAGGAAACTTATGACACGTTTGCCTACAGATTGAGAGATGGAGCATTTATTTATTATTTTTTAATTTTTTTAATTGGAGTTCAATTTGCCAAATTTTGCATAACACCCAGTGCTCATCCTGCCAAGTGCCCCCCTCAGTGCCCGTCACCCAGTGACCCCAACCCCCCACGTACTTCCCTTTCCACTACCCCTTGTTCATTTCCCAGAGTTAGGTGTCTCTCATGTTTTGTCACCCTCACTGATATTTTCACTCATTTTCTCTCCTTTCCCTTTATTCCCTTTCACTAATTTTTATATTCCCCAAATGAATGAGACCATATAATGTTTGTCCTTTTCCGATTGACTTACTTCACTCAGCATAATACCCTCCAGCTCCATCCACGTCAAAGCAAATGGTGGGTATTTGTCGTTTCTTTTTTTTTTTTTTTTTAAGGATTTATTTATTTATTTATGATAGACATAGAGAGAGAGAGAGGCAGAGACAAAGGAGGAGGGAGAAGCAGGCTCCATGCCGGGAGCCCGATGTGGGACTCGATCCTGGGACTCCAGGATCGTGCCCTGGGCCAAAGGCAGGCGCCAAACTGCTGAGCCACCCAGGGATCCCCGTATTTGTCGTTTCTAATTGCTGAGTAATATTCCATTGTATACATAAACCACATCTTCTTTATCCATTCATCTTTCGATGGACACCGAGGCTCCTTCCACAGTTTGGCTATTGTGGACATTGCTGCTAGAAACATCGGGGTGCAGGTGTCCCGGCATTTTACTGCATCTGTGTCTTTGGGGTAAATCCCCAACAGTGCAATTGCTGGGTTGTAGGGCAGGTCTATTTTTAACTCTTTGAGGAACCTCCACGCAGTTTTCCAGAGTGGCTGCACCAGTTCACATTCCCACCAACGGTGTAAGAGGGTTCCCTTTTCTCCGCATCCTCTCCAACATTTGTGGTTTCCTGCCTTGTTAATTTTCCCCATTCTCACTGGTGTGAGGTGGGATCTCATTGTGGTTTTGATTTGTATTTCCCTGATGGCAAGTGATGCAGAGCATTTTCTCATGTGCATGTTGGCCATGTCCATGTCTTCCTCTGTGAGATTTCTCTTCATGTCTTTTGCCCATTTCATGATTGGATTGTTTGTTTCTTTGCTGTTGAGTTTAATAAGTTCTTTATAGATCTTGGAAACTAGCCCTTTATCTGATATGTCATTTGCAAATATCTTCTCCCATTCTGTAGGTTGTCTTTTAGTTTCGTTGACTGTTTCTTTTGCTGTGCAGAAGCTTTTTATCTTGATGAAGTCCCAATAGTTCATTTTTGCTTTTGTTTCTCTTGCCTTCATGGATGTATCTTGCAAGAAGTTGCTGTGGCCAAGTTCAAAAAGGGTGTTGCCTGTGTTCTCCTCTAGGATTATGATGGAATCTTGTCTCACATTGAGATCTCTCACCCATTTTGAGTTTATCTTTGTGTATGGTGAAAGAGAGTGGTCCAGTTTCATTCTTCTGCATGTGGATGTCCAATTTTCCCAGCATCATTTATTGAAGGGACTGTCTTTCTTCCAATGGATAGTCTTTCCTCCTTTATCGAGTATTAGTTGACCATAAAGTTCAGGGTCCACTTCTGGGTTCTCTATTCTGTTCCATTGATCTATGTGTCTGTTTTGTGCCAGTACCACACTGTCTTGATGACCACAGCTTTGTAGTACAACCTGAAATCTGGCATTGTGATGCCCCCAGCTCTGGTTTTGTTTTTCAGTATTCCCCTGGCTATTCGGGGTCTTTTCTGATTCCACACAAATCTTAAGATGATTTGTTCCAACTCTCTGAAGAAAGTCCATGGTATTTTGATAGGGATTGCATTAAACGTGTAAATTGCCCTGGGTAACATTGACATTTTCACAATATTAATTATTCCAATCCATGAGCATGGAATATTTTTCCCTCTCTTTGTGTCTTCCTCAATTTCTTTCAGAAGTGTTCTATAGTTTTTAGGGTATAGATCCTTTACCTCTTTGGTTAGGTTTATTCCTAGGTATCTTATGCTTTTGGGTGTAATTGTAAATGGGATTGACTCCTTAATTTTGAGACAGAGCATTTTTTCATCCACTTCCACCCTTTCTCCTCCACTGGCAAAAGGTGGTGCCATGGTGGTTGATGCCCCCACATGTCCAGACAAAGCACATATGTGTGTCAAGAGATGTCCCACAACTAGGTGTCAGAGAAACCCCAATGCAGAAAGTGGGAGGCCACTAACCAATTAGACCCATGCCAAGCGGGCACAGAATTGGCTGCTGCACCAGTGGCTGAAGTAAGGGGTGGGCTCGGAAGATGTGAAGGGAAGCAAGAGGGTATTCAGTTCATGGAACTACTGCCTAGTCCACCTCATGTCATGTTCTTCTGTTCTCCTCTTCCTCTCACCTGCTGCTCTCTCCTCCTGAACAGTTAATCACTTTTGTCTATCTACCGAACCTGTTTATCTTTTTTAGGAAGCATAATAGAGAGCAGTGGTCCTTAAGCTTCGGTGTGCCTTAGAATCACCTGTAGGGTTTGTTAAAACAAATATTGCGAGGCTCTTCCCCACAATTACTGATTCAAAAGGTATAGGGTGGAACCTGAAAAACTGCATTTCTAACACACTCTCAGATGATGCTGATGCTTCGGGTCTGGAGACCACACTTTGACAACCACAGATGTAATGGTTAAAAACACGGACTCTGAGGTGTGGCTTTGAATCTTGGCTACACCGTCTACTATATGATTTTGGGAAGTTAATTTAAACTTATAAGCCTCAGTTTTATCATCTGTAAAGTGGAGATAATAGCCATGCCTACTCAACTCAGTTGTCAGGAATAAGTGAATGTGTATAGAGGAGGGCCTGGCATGCAGTAAGTGCTCTGTAATTGTCTACTGTTAGTATTGCTTCAGTAAAGACACGTCCCTCACCTCCCCGGGTAGAGCTGTTGTTCTTCCACTGGGTTCACATCACCACTTCTCTTCCAATGTGTCATATTGTGTTGGAAAGGGCTGGTTCTACTTGTCTAAAGAGCCTGGTAATGGTTAGATGGCAGAACCTACATTTGTTCATCATTTACCTTCAAATCATCAGTCACTTGCACATAATGAGGTATTTAATAAACATATGTTGAACAAATAAATATTATTATTCCTAATATTGATTGGACTCTGTGGTGGTTAATCTTGTGTTGACCAGACTAAGGGATGTCTGGAGATCAAGTACAACATGATCTGTGGAGGGATGCCTGGATAGCTCAGTGGTTGAGCGTCTGCCTTAGGCTCAGGGCGTGATCCTGGATTCCCGGAATCGAGTTCCACGTCAGGCTCCCTGCAATGGAACCTGCCTCTCCCTCTGCCTGTGTCTCTACCTCTTTCTCTCATGAATAAATAAATAAAATCTTTAAAAAAAAACCCAAAAACATGATCTGTGGATAAATCTGTGTGGGTGTTTTGAGCCTGTGGATTGAGCAAAAGATCATCCTCACCATGATGGATGGGCATCCTCCATCTGCTGAGGGCCAGATTAGGGCAAAAATAAATAAATAAATAAATAAATAAATAAATAAATAAATAAAATAAAAAATAAAAAATAAAAAATAAAGAAAGGCAAAGGAAGAGTGAATGTGTGAATGTGCTCTCCCTGAGTTGGGACATCCATCTTCTCCTGCCCTCAGACATCAGTGTTCCTTGGTCTCAGATCTTCAGACTTAGGCCAAGACTTACACCCTTGGCCCTGCTGGTTTTCAGGCTTTCAGATTTGGACTGGGACTCCACCACTGGCTCTGCTGGGCCTCCAGCTTGCAGACCACACATCTTGGGAGCTACCCTTGGTAATCGTTTGGCCAATCCCTCATAATGTGTCTCGTTCTACACATCTCTGCATATCCTATTGGTTCTGTTTCTCTGAAGAACCCTGGTTATGGTCACCATTTAGTATTTGCAAAAGCCCTCTTGGATGTTCTGAATTATTCAAAGACATTAAAGGCAATACAACCAATTGAAGACTTCCTTTTCTGGGCAGCCCCGGTGGCGCAGTAGTTTAGTGCCACCTGCAGCCCGGGGTGTGATCCTGGAGACCCGGGATCGAGTCCCACATCGGGCTTGTTGCATGGAGCCTGCTTCTCCCTCTGCCTGTGTCTCTGCCTCTCTCTCTGGGTCTCTATAAAAAATAAAATCTTAAAAAAAAAAAAAGCTATGAAGACTTCCTTTTCCTTCCAGTACTTCTCGGAGCAGTTGTCTCCACTTTCTTAACCTTCATTTACTCTTCAGTCTATTAACATCTTACTTCCGTCTCTAGCACTCTGCTAAAACTTCCTGTGCCTGGGTCCTTGACAACCTCCAACCCGCTGAATGTGAAGGGCAGGTCTCAGGGTTTAGTCACCTGCACTTGATTCTACGATCTGTTTCTTAAAATGCTCTCCTCTCCTGGATTCCCTGACAATGCCCTTCTGGTTTTCCTCCTTCTTACTTTCCTTTGTTGGTCCTTCTTCCTCCTCATCTTCCACTACCCAGTCTCCAAATGACTCAGTATCCCAGGGCTTGCTCCTGGCCACTCTTTTCTTCTCCATCTACTGTCTGTCCACAGGTATGTCATCTGCTCTCATGGTTTGAAATATCACCTATTTGCTGATTATATTAAAATTGATGTTTCCAGCCTAGTTTGGTCGCTTGAGTTATAACCTTGAAAATCTCACTGCTAACATCTCCACTTGGATGAGTAATAGGCATCTCAAATTGAACATGTTTACAGCAGAGCTCCCCAGCCTCGGAAGCCACATGCTTCCTCTTACCCTCCCACCCCCCAGCCCAGAGCTCTGTTCTGCTCAGTCTCAGTAAATGTTCTAACTCCAAATCTAAGGACCAGCCCGAGTCCTCCTTTTCTTTGCACCATTCCCATTGAACCCCTCAAACATATTTTTTTAAATCAATCACTTTCCAACTCCACTGCCACAAGTTGGGTCTGAGCCACCATTATCTGGCACCTGTCCTCCTGCAACAGCTTCTGCACAGGTTTTGCCAGGTCTAACTCCACACCCTTACCACATGGGAACTAAGAGTATTTAAAAAAATATGAAGCAGAGGTGCCTGAGTGGCTCAGTTGGTTAAGCGTCTAACTCTTGACTTCAGATTGAGTCGTGATCTTGGTGTTGTGATCTCAGGGTTGTGGAATCAAGCCCAGTGTCTCCATGCTTAACATCTACTGGGTATTCTCTCTCCCCCTCTGCCCCTTCCTGCTCTCTCTAAATAAATAAGTAAATAAAGTCTTAAAAAATATATAGATATAGGGGATCCCTGGGTGGCTCAGTGGTTTAGCGTCTGCCTTTGGCCCAGGGCGTGATCCTGGAGTCCGAGGATCGAGTCCCACATCGGGATCCCTGCATGGAGCCTGCTTCTCCCTCTGCCTGTGTCTCTGCCTCTCTCTCTCTGTGTGTGTCTCTCATGGATAAATAAATAAAAAAAATATTTAAAAATACATAAAAATTAAAAAAAAATAGATATATAGATAGATCAGTTTACATCACTATAATACTTAAATCTAAAATCCCTTCCCTGGCCAATATGGGCCTCTGCTTTCTGGGAGCTTGTCTCATATTCTCTCTCCTCGACTTTCACGCACCAAGCACAGCGTCTTTTTCTGTTTCTTAGTCACTCAAATCCTTTGCCATCCTTGTACTTACCCTTCCCTCTGCCTGGAATATTTTTTCTAGCTTTTCAAGAGTCAAATTCATTCTCATTCTTTAGATCTCAGGTCAAATAGCCCTTGCTCAAAAAGGCTTTTCTTAACCACCTGATCGAAGCTAACCTCTCAGTTATTATATAATTTGTGTTGATTTCCTTTCTAGCACTTACTGCATCTGTAATTGTATTATTTATTTATTTATTTATTTATTTATTTATTTATTTATTTAGAGTTTATTGTCTAGTCTCTCACTACAGAGAAAGTACTATCAGGGAAGGATTTTTTTTTTTGCCTTATTTATCACTGTATTCTCAGTGCCGAATGTAGTTTCTGGAATGTAATAGGCATTCCACAAATATGAGATGAATTGACATTTGTTTAATATATCACTTTCTGAATACCTATTGTTCCTGGAAGGGTGCTATGAGTAGATAAGAAAGTGTAACATAAGATTCTGTTACTGCTGCTATATCAGAGTTTAATCTTTTGGAATGTGAATGCTAGAATGTAAGACCCTTACATGTGTATATACAGAGTAGTGGGCATAATTGAATCCTTAATAAAGGCTCTTGCAACACAGTTATTTTGGTGAGTTATAAATACAGAATGGCTAATTAGACTTTTGAGAGAGAATTTACAGGTGCGCATGACTGGGCAATATATATTATTAATTTAGGGATTAGATTTATGCTCAAAACATTTCATAATCTGTTTCAAATGGTTGCACTTGTTTAACTTGAAGGAAATTTGTGATTGGCAGCCAATGGATCAATTATAAAGCATTTTCTTTCGGCAATTGTTTTTGTGTTCACTTCCTGCATGATCAAAGCTATCTTAAATATGTTACCTAACCAGAATAAGACATTTAGGTTTCCTTTTTTTAAGGTTTTTATTTTTAAGTAATCTCTGTAACATGGGCCCCAAACTCACAATCTCAAGATCAAGGGTTGCATGTTCCACTGGATGAGCCTGCCAGGCACCCCGGATATTTAGATTTCTAATAGGGACTTTAAACAATTGCAATTTCATGTATTAGTTTTATATTCTTAAGGGAAAATAGTAAGAAATGGAAAAGCAAAGGCGATGTGGTAGGTAACTTCTGACAGGACTTGAAATGATCCCATCTCCTGGCATTCTTGTCTCTGAGGGCAATCCACCCCTTTGTGGTGAGCTGGACTTGGTGATTTGCTTCTAGTGAGTAGGATATGGCAAGGGTACTACCATTTCCAAAATTAAGTCATAAAAGATTGGCTTCTTTTTTTTTTTTTTTTTTTGCACTCTCTTTGGTTCCTCTCATTTACTCACTCTGATGAAACAAGCTAGGGGAGGGGTGGCCCATGTGGAAGGACCTGAGAAGGCTCAAGCTAATCACCACTATGGGGCTGAGATCCTCAGTCCAACAGTTCTTGGTGAACTAAGTCCTGCCAATGGTCATCTCAGTGAACTTGGAAGTAATTCCTTCCCTAGTTGAGCCTTCAGATGAGACCATAGCCTTAGACAATGCTTTGACTGAAGCTTTGTGAGAGACTCTTTGTGAGACACAGAGTTCCTGGGTAGACTGAGCCTGGATTCCAAATGCACAGAAACTATGAGGAATTAATTACATGTTGTTTTGTTGTTGTTAAAGATTATTTATATATTTTAGAGAGAGATAGAGGGAGAGCACTGTGGGGTGGGCAGAGGGAGAAAGAGTCTTAAGCAGACTCCACACTGAGCAAGGAGCCTGACATGGGGCTTAATCTCTTGACTCTAAGATTGTGATCTGAACTGAAACCAAGAATCAGAGGCTTAACTGTACCACCCAGGCCCCCCTAAATACACATTGTTTTAAGCCACTAAGTTTTGGCATAGTTTGGTATGTAGCAATAGATAACTAATATAGTAAACTTTTATGACAACTATTAAGGGGATTGGGTAAAAATATTAATCAAAAGCATATTTTGTGCTACACCTTTGCCCATACTATCTCATTATTATTCAGATCAAGCCTGTTGTTCCCTTTTGATTGGCAGTGTCATGGACTTTAACAGAATTAGCATCCTCAGTTATTGTACCCTGAAACTTCCATTTGGGCTTTGTGCCAGTTATCCCTTTATTGCCTGTCAGTTCCAGATCCATCTTTCAATACCTACTCTGCAATAATGGACAGGCTAACTTTAAATATTTCTTCTTGGGATCCCTGGGTGGCGCAGCAGTTTGGCGCCTGCCTTTGGCCCAGGGCGCGATCCTGGAGACCCGGGATCGAATCCCACGTCGGGCTCCCGGTGCATGGAGCCTGCTTCTTCCTCCGCCTGTGTCTCTGCCTCTCTCTCTCTCTGTGTGACTATCATAAATAAATAAAAATTAAAAAAAAATATTTCTTCTTTACAGTGAGCATATCAAGCTTTCTCATAGAGGGTACTTGGAAGGACACTGCAGGAGAAAAGAGCTTTTCGTGTTGTTTCTGTGGTGGGTATGAGGTCCTCAGTGGTGCTCTGCCCCAGCCTTGAGTCCAGGGAGCAGGGTCCTTTGGTGATCTTGCAGTGCTGATGTGGGCTGATGGCCACAGACATTGATTACTCTAGGTCTCTGTCCACCTGACCCCTCAGTCCCCTCTGCTTGCCTCAGATTTTCTCCTGCACCTCTCCCAGTGCAGGCATTGAGTACCCCAGACCCCCTGCCTACACTTGTGCCCCACTTCCTCTGCACACTCGCATACTTGCCCATTAGCTATAGCTTGCCTGCATCACAGAAGGTTGCTTTTTGCCTGCCCTATGAGTAGGGACCAACAAACTTCTCTGGCCATCCAGTGGGCTGCAACTATGCCTTTTCCACTGAGATCAGAATCCCAGTCAGGAGAGGACTGCCTTTTCTGTTTCTTTTTCCTTGGGTATGCTCCCTTAGCTTTGGGATACGATATAAGTATTAAATATTACTTTATGGGTATTACAATTATCCACAAGCCAGTATGGTATTTCTTCATATTAAACTTCTGTTTAAATCACTGCATAGATTTTGTCTCCTGACTGGATGCAGGCTGACCTAGGCCTCCTAAGAAACACCCACTGCTCTGTAGTGTCTTAATTAGCACATTGTGACCCTCTTCTCACTGATTCAGAGAAGCAACATGATAGAAAAAGCAGTAGAGGCAGGGATCAGGGAACTTGAGATCTATGGTCCTATGACCAATGGGTAGTTCACGTCTTCAGTACTCACATCTGGAGAATCGATTTTGTCCTTGCTGTTGTGCTAACTGTAGCAACTTCTGTGACCAAGACACTATCCCCATTTGTCTTCAAGGTACTCAGGGTCCATAAGGAAAGGGGGGAAGATAGATACGGAATGAAGTATTCTAATACTATGTGGATAATTCTGTAATTGTTATATGTACAAGGAAAGCCTAGAGGGAAAGGGAACCCGTATCTGTTCCTAGAAAAAGAGGGGAAGGATTTACAGAGATGATATTTTTGAGTCCTGACAGTTGAATAAGCTGGGGAAGGGCATTTCAAACAGAAAGAGAAGTTTGTATAGAGATATAGAGGTGAGATAAGAAATAATACTATTGATAGCTAATATATTTACAGAGAATTTTCTATTTACCACTCACTAGCCTAAGAGTTTTATGTGGAATTAAACCTCACCAATCAATTCTAATGAATTAATCGCATATAAACCCTGTGGGTTTGGCTAGAAAGTCCCTGGTATTGTTAAATCTCAATAAAAGTATGTTGAAAGATGGAAAGTTGAACTGTCCCTATTTTGAAAGTGAGGAAATGGAGATAGTCACATTAAGTAACTTGCTCATTGCACCTAGCTGCCTGGTGCTGAGTTGTGTGTTATACTGGGGACATAGAAGATGGGAGAAGGGCATGAGGTGAGATTGGAAGGGAAGGCAGGGGCTGCATCATGAAGGGAACCCATGTCACCTCTTTGAGCCCAGGTTTCCTCACTTGTGAAGCTAAAGCATCAGTGTAGAGACTCATAACTCATAGAGTCTCTGTCTGCTTCCACCCACAATGTTCTTAGGGATAAGATTCCGAAGCTTTATTTTCATCACTCATTAGCCTTTAATATTCTTTTTTCTATGAGATTTTCTGAGCTTAGGAAGAGAAGATGTGTATGTTTCTAAAGAAGAGGATATGGGTTGGGTCATGACTAATTTCCTGAGGTCTCTTGTTTATATGTCCAAGGAACCTAGGATAATGATGGTGGCTGGGGTGGGGGTTAGGCATTGACTGGGGTAGATGGGCTAAGTGTCTTCACACTAGATGAGTGTCTAGGAAAAGTTGCTGATGGCATGTGTAGCTGTGTCTTCAGATTTGTCCCACGATGTTAGTTAACAACTATGGCCTTGTATGAATATAGGCACACTTGAGGGATATTGTGCATTGGGTTCCAGACCATCATAATCAAGTGCATATCACAATAAAACAAGTCAAATGCAGTTTTTAAAGTGTCCCAATGTGTATAAAATTACATTTACACTATGTTGTAGTCTATAAAATGTACAATAGCATTATTTCTATAAAAACCAAAAAACAACCTGTACTTTTCTGAAAGTATGCATGTATATATACCTTAATTAAAACTACTTTATTGCTATAAGATATTAACCATATTCTGAGCTTTCAGTGAGTTATAATCACTGATCACAGAGCACCATAACAACTATAATAATAGTAAAAAAGTTTGAAATATTACTAAAATGACCATAATGCGATAGAGACACAAAGTGAAAAAATACTGTTGAAAAAATGGTGCCAATGGATTTGCTCAACATATCTGCTCAATAGTACAGAACTTCAATTTATAAAACATGTAATACCTGCAAAGGGCAATAAAAGGAGATATGCCTATGATACTGTCAGTGACTTCAAGTTAGATGGCTGTGGATACGGTGAGTTCTCCACGGTAGGCTGACTCCAGGACAGGGTGGACCTATGGCAGTAGAGTAGAAAAAGCTCAGGTTGTGAGTTAGCCTTGGCTGTAGATACCTGCTCTGACATTTACTAGCTGTTTGACCTTGGTCTTATTCATTGCACTTCTCCAAACCTCTGTCTCTTCATCTGAAATGGTGAAATAAACACCTCTTTCATAAAATTGCAATTATGCTTAAATGAGATATTATATACAGGGTACTTCTTATAGAATAGGGGCTCAACCAAAAGAAGCAGGGATTATCATTAATTGAGGTATTTCAGGGTCAGTCCTCTATCCTTGCTAAAGCAGAGAAAAGATGAGGGAGGCAGGTCGAATGAATGACTCAATGGGGATTGAATATAACATTTTAATGGATATAGATTATTTGAATGATACTAACCTCAATTCAAGTTTATAGTAATTTTGCTCTGCAGACTTGATGTCTGTATTAAAACCTCTTTCCCTGGTATTTGTACTCCCCATCCATTGTTCTCTAAACCTGTAATATCGTCATCACTCTTAATTCCTTGGTGACACCTTATGCTAACCCATAGCCTCAAAGTATGTCCATTGTAATTACTTTCCCAAGATATTTGGTGACAAGTTTGATCTCATTATAAATTGCTGAATGCTTGCTGAAACCAATTCTATTGACCTTGATCTTTTGAGAAATTGATATCCTTCTTTGTTTTCTGCTTGACTTCATGGTATTCTAACAATTACTGAGATTTATTAAGGTGTTTCAGAAATTGTTTCTTCTGTGTTGAAAATGTATTCTCTAGTATTTTATAACTTAGAAGACACAGAAGCTCTTATTATGCAAAAGCAAGCTTTTCTTGGAGTTGGACAGTTAGTTGTGCTTTGAGGAGAAGCCTCTGACCTACTAGATTATCTGAGACTTCATACATGCTACAAAATGCTTAGAGAATCAGTCTATAGGACAGACATATCAGCTGCAAAGTTTGCATGTGGCCTGGCAAAATTCTGAGCTTTGTAGATGACATTTGACATTGGCAATATGTTGTTCCCCCTTTTAAAGGGGAAGAGGTGGGAAGGGTAAGAAAAAGAAAAGAAAAATCACAAAAACTAAAAATACCCTCACATTTTGGACTGAAGTTTACTTATCTGATATTGTTGAAAACTGTCAAAGTTACTAGCAAATAAAGTTGGTAGTTGATCACTTGTATCATGATTGCTAATGCCAGTTTCTTCTGTCTGTCTCTCCCTTCTTTCATCCTCCATTCTTCTGTCTTTCTCTTTTCCTTTCTCTCTTTAAGTTTCTAAATTTAAAATTTTTCTTTCTGTATTCATGCCTGCATGATGTATCTGTGTGTGTGTGTGTGTGTGTGTGTGTGTGTGTATAATTTTACACAAACTCTTAAATGGGATATCATAATTTTTTTAAGGCTATAATTTTTTTCTTTTCTTTGTTTGCCTCTTGCTACTCTCCTTTCCTCCTCTCCAAATCAGGAAGAACTCACCTCTTACAAATGTGTTTTACTCTATGCTTTATAGTTGTGACAAAATATAAATAGAGATAGACACACTCGTATACACAAAAGTATACAAAGTCCTTCTTTCTAGTTCTCCTTTTTCTTTCTTTCTTTCTTTTTTTCTTTTTAAGGCTCCATGCAGGGAGCCCGATGTGGTACTCGATCCCAGGACTCTAGGATCATGCCCAAGGCTGAAGGCAGGCACCAAACCACTGAGCCATCTAGGGATCCTCTTTCTTTCTTTCTTTCTTTCTTTCTTTCTTTCTTTCTTTCTTCCTTCCTTCCTTCCTTCCTTCCTTCCTTCCTTCCTTCCTTTTCTTTCTTTTCTTTCTTCTTTTTCTTTCTTTCTGTCAGGTTTTGGATTTTCTCACTTCTATACCTAGATTATATATTCAGTCTCTTACATTTTCTTCTAAAATTTTTATTTATTTTATTTCATTTTACTTATTTATCCAGTTAACTCTTATCTACATTGGAGTTTGTTTTGTGTGTAGGATAAACGAAGGCTCGCCTAACTATTTTCTCCTTATGGAGCACTGGCTGTGACATTATGTTTCTCAAAGTAGTCAAGTCATTACTCATGAAATTACTGTACCTTTGTCTCGTATACATTAGTATCTATTTCTGGGTTGTCTATTTTATTTCACTGATTTATTATTTTTAATCTATTTTCATGTCAATACCATATTGATTTTTATTATAGTGGCTTTATAGTATATCTCCCATTGTCATTAGATTTTAAAATGGTTTCCTTGGCTATTCTGAATATTTATTCTTCCACATGAAATTAAAGATAATCCTACTGGAATAAAAGATTCTTTGGGGATGTTAATTAGAATTACATTGATTTACATTATTGCTTTTGGGAGAATTGACATTTTTATTATTGTCTTCCCATCCAAAGATGGTGCATCTTTGCATTTGTTACTATTTTATGTCTTTTGGTAATATTTATACTGTTCTTCATATATATGCTGTGCTTGTATTATTACTGCTTTATAGTTTTTGTCACTTCTGTGAATGGCATATTTTTCCATTTGCATTTGTAAGTGGCATTATTGCTGCAGAGAGAAGCTATTGATTTAGGAGTATTTACCTTGTATGCAGCAGATGGATTATTTCAGTGAGCATATTGATCATACTTACCATTCACTCAACAACTATTTATTCAGCACTCTTTCAAGCACTAGGGGTATCGCAGTTGACAAAATATGCAAAACCTCTGCCCTAATGGAACTTACATTCTCATGCTTATAGTAACCAAAGTGGAAAATATGGTCCTAATCATTGAGATTGAGTGACACGATAACCTGACGGAACAAACTTCAAGTATTTGTATGATTTAATGCAGGTTGTGGCAAAGTGATGGTCAACCAAGATAGTGATTCTCTTTCTCTGTCTGAATTTCAGAATTCTCTGTACCATCCTCAGAGACTCCCTCAATACCCCTTCCCCCAAATGCCTCTCTTTTCCTACTGCATCCATTCTTTTCTGCATCACATGTTTTCAGCGTTTAAGTGCTCTGAGACAGATCTTTTAATTTATGAAGATGGAATGCATCAAAAATCTGTGTTGCCATTTGGAACTTAAGAAAAGAGGTAATAGGCAAAGTGCTGTTATTTATCTAAGCCCTTCTAGAAACCAATTAATTAGTTACTATGTCACCTTCAGCTCCTTTATCCACATATCTACAGACTTTTCATGGATTTAATCACAAAACAGTGTTGAGGGCTTTGTTAAGGTGTAAATAGATTATCATTACTCTGATACTCCTGTGTACTCATTCAATTATGTCAAAAGACATGATGTGGTCTGATGTAGTTCAGGCTCTTACAAATGCGTACTGATAACTTGGCTACATATCCTCCTTTCTGAGATAGACAAAATTAATTTCTTTGTTGTGTTTTCAAATACTTTTTGAGATACCAAGATACAAGTCATTTTAGTGATTAACAATTGACTCTGTCTCTTTTGGAATGTGACTCACATCATTTTCTATGGCTCTGGAATAATTCCTTTGATGACTATAATAAATCAAAGATATCTTTTCCAATAATTTGCTGCTTCATAATCCTGATAAGATTGTTAATCTTTATTATTGCCTGTCTAGACTTTCACATCTAGGGGTTGATTATGACAAACTTGAATTGTACATTAATCCCTCTCTAGTTTGTTTTCAAGCTTATTAACTGAAATTTATAAACCAATTTCTGTTTATATGCCCCTAGAACAAGAACATTACACTGGATTGTTTCAGAGGCTCCATGTACGTAGTAATTGGTGACCAATAAAAGATCTATAAGTAATTTAGCTATTAAGCTTTTGGGAAGAGCCAAAGATAGACTAGTGATGAGCTACATGGTAGACAGAGTGTACTGAGTACCTGATAATCATGTTTACTGGGAGGGAGAGGCACCGAAAGATTAGAATCATGTCAGTGTGCTCTGATTGCTACTTCTCCATGTTGCAAAGACTCATGTACACACTCTGTGTTATATTCATGCAATTCCTTAGTAAGTATTTCTCTTTAACTGTTGGGGTGTCCCAGCTAGTCATTACGTTTCTTGAAAATAGAGCTTATGTCTATATTTATCCATTTTAAACCAATCCTTATCACCTAGTACTGTGATCCACACAAACGTACAACTGACACTTAATGAATGCTATTGACTTGCAGGTTTGGAGGGTTAAATCAGGCCAGGCTGTCCTGAGTGGGGTTATGTAGCCACTGGAGCGTGCCACATCAATAAGATAAAACCTCTCATGCTGTTTTTCTGCCACAAAACATACTAATACAGACATAACAACTTAAGACTAAACATCTGAGTCAAATCCTTTGGGAAAGCAGAATGTATGAAACAACTCCTCGTGAGTCAGTGTTAGCACCTGGGTAGCAAATTACCTCTTTTAAGACATAGCAGGGGGTAGCAACTGGCTGTCCAGATGACACCCCCTTCTGTTTCGGCATGCCCAGACAGGTGGAGAACCATCAGAATGAGAATTTCCCTCTCAACTGGATCACTGGATGGAGGAATATCCTTGGGCTGAGAGCTTTGCCCTATAAGGAAGTCATTTCAAGGTGTAGGTTAATTCAGTGAACATTTTCCATTTTCCCCATGTTTGAGTGTGAATTCCTCATATTCGTGCCTGTTTTGAAAACACCAAGAACTATTTTGCCTTTCGGCAAAACTCCCAGAATGAGGACTAGTTACAAAGAAACTCTTCTTAGGGGCACCTGGGTGGCTCAGCGGTTGAGTGTCTGCCTTTGGCTCAGGGCATGATTCTGGGGTCCTGGGATCGAGGAATTTTATAAATAAATAAAATCTTAAAAAAAAAAAAGAAGCTCTTCTTAAATATTTCCCTGGGAAGGGTAGAAAGTGGGTGATTGATTTGCACTTTAGGTAGAAGCTGGCTGAAAACTCAGGCTTACATTCCAAATAAGGACTGTACATTCTCCCCGAGTCTAATGTATGCTGCTAGGACAGAAATGATAGTAATTTCTACCATTAAACATGGGCTTACTATGTGTCAGATATTTACATACATCCACAGTCCATCCTCACAGCAAAAGAGGTAAACATAATTATCTCCATCTTTTAGATGAAGAAACAAGGAATATAGAGCAGTTGGGTTATTTACCAAAATTCGCTTAGCTAATAAATAGTAGTATCTTTCGAGGCCTGGATCTACGGCAATAGAATTGAAAAACCCATGAATTGTTAAATTCCATATTACACTAACAAAATAGCATGAAGTAGCATTAGCAAAGACTATTCCTCATTGTTTTGGGGTTGTATTCACAGGCAGGGACCTTGCTCTATACAGTAATTAATAATCCACTATTAAAACACGTTCAAGTGAAGTATTTCATTGGGCATGTTATCAATATAAGTGTGCACTTATAAACTCTCTACTCTCATTTACTCTATGGCAAGACATTTAAATTTGCGACAAAATACACATATTGTTTGAGTTCAAATTGTGATATATTTATACAGATTTAATTTGAAAATTATAGTAGAGAACCACATTCGGCCACCAGATGGCAGCAATGTAGGATTTTGAAAGCCTTTCAAATAAAATCTTTCCAGAGACTATATACTTAAATTTTATTAATTCAGCTTGTGCCTTATTGAAATATACCTTTACAGTATCTGGGAAGAAATGTGCATTTCATTTTGACATAAGGAAAATGTCAAATTAAACTCTGAATTATTGGAAGCCTGGATTAATGAGGTTTTAATATATAGGCATGTTTACAATAATTAGCAGGATAAATTCTTTTCTAAGGTATCTAGTACATTAATTATAGAATGTAAATGTGTAGTGTCAACTACAGATGCTTTTTATCTTGAAGTAGAGCAGACAAAAACTGTATTTAGTTGCATTCTGTTAGCAGTAGCTTAAGGAAGACTCTGGACTTCGGGGTAATGACCCTACATTTTAGTAACAGTGTATGACTTAGACTATTCTCTCTCAGTCTGAATTAGCATTTATTTTGTTATATATCTCAACACCAATTTCAAATATGACAAGAGTCGAAGTAGTGATAATGACGATAATAACAATAGATCACTTAAAGGAGTTCTGAATAACTGACCAAGCATTTTCCTATATTCTATCTCATTTTGTGATTAACAGCTGGTAGGGCTGATTTACATATCAATTCAGAAAGATATCACAATATTAGTTCAGGGAATACTTTCCTAACTCTTCCTTACTCTCCTCGATGATTATTTGGGGGAAGATGCTGTTGCATTCAATTAGGAAGTTGCTGATTTATGAAGGACAGCACTTTATTATTACTAAACCTGACAGGACAGCCTACAAGATGATGGATTGAGATAATTGTCTCACGGGGCCCTCGAATCACAGAACTGTCCAGGATGAGACAGAAGGAGTCCTGGTCCGAGAGCCAAGGCCTTGTGTTTCCCCCTAGAGCTGCCACATGCCTGTTTCCTTGCCTTTGAAACAAGGGTGTGAGGTTGTATAAAGCTCCTTTCTGTCTCCAAAAACCTATGACCCTCCTGCAGTGTGCAGCGTGGCCCTCCTGACAAACACACAGCTCAGTTGGGAAAGCATGCAGGAGAATAGATGCATAATTTCATGCAAGATCACCTTTGTCCCAAACTCTTAGAAGACTGATTCCTGGGGGAATCCTTTCGGTAGGAGTTAATATGTCCCTCGTGTGTAACCATTAGTGAGGTTTTGTAAAATGACAGACAGCATTCTTGGATTATATTCAATTTAAAATTACAATTAAAAAAAATTAAAAATCACTTAACTCCACATCTAGTGTCAAACCCGGGACTTAACAGGTTTCCAACACATCTGAGAATTCATTAGTGTTCTTTTCCTTTGTTCTTTGACTTCTCTTGACTTCACGCTCAGTGTACTGATTCTTTCTCAGCCATGCAAGAAGATCTAAAACTATCTGTCTGCAATACTTAGTTTTTAATGCAGAACAATTCCCCTCCCCAGGCTAGTGTTAATTATACTGTCAGGATGCAGTGGTAGAGTTAGCTCAGTTAAAAAAGAGAGAAAGAAAGAAAGAAAAAGCTATCGATAACTTGCGGCAAAGTTCTGAGGTTGAGAACACAGCAGAAGCACTCGGTGGACAGGGAATTAAATTTTCATATGAGCCCCCACATGGATGCGTGCCGCCGCGCTGGCCTGGGTGATTTAGTGAGTTAAGGATCATAATCCTCTATATGGTTGGCTCCCTATCTGAGACTCTTCAACTGCTTTAGATCTCAGAAGAATGTCCCTGTTTGTCCTTAGAGGACAGATAGGGCAGGCTTGCCCCCTTGCTCTTTGTTTGGGGGTCCTATGTGCTGTGTTCTAGGGGCCTGTTAATCCCACTTCCCTAAAACCCAGCTGCTAATCAGGACGTCTTCCTTGTTCCCACTTCCCACTGCTGCGGGGGCCCCATGTCACTTCCAGTGGGGCCACCTCCCAGCTGAGTAGTCTTGAGCAACGTCCTTAGGCTCTCTGAACCTGTTTCATCACCAGTAACATCAAGGTGATAACACCCACTTATGATAGTGGGGGCAAATGTATGCAAAGAGCCCTCACGTATTGCCTGGGATGTTTCTAATCCCCCTTGCTCCCTTTTTTTTTCTTTTAAACCTTTCCTCACATTCATCTTCCAGAAATGATAACAATCAACCTTTTGCAGATTAATAGCCCCAAATGCCTCCTTCCTCTTCATGTGCTTTCTCTGCATATTCTTTTTTTAAACAAAATTTTAAATCAAAGTATAATTGACATATAGCATCATATTAGATTCGAGTGTGCTTATTGTCTTAATATGATTCTCTGACTTCTGGACTTAGGAGATTTGTAAAACTTTTAAAAAAATATTTTATTTATTTATTCATGAGAGACACAGAGAGAGGCAGAGATACAGGCAGAGGGAGAAGCAGGCTCCCTCCGGGGAGCCTGATGTGGAACTCGATCCGGGGACCCCGGGATCATGACCTGAGCCAAAGACAGATGCTCAAGCACTGAGCCACCCAGGTCCCCTGATTTATTTTTTTAAGAATCTTTTTTTTTTCTTTTTAAAGAATCTTTAAGTAGAAGCAAGTTGCCTCGCTTTGTGCAATTCACTTTCATTCTGTGTAAGTTAGTGCTGTGCATTGCGGCTCTTCTCTTACCCTGGAGGGGTCTTGGTGCCTGTGTGCGGGAAAGCTGCCTTAGCCTTAGCCTTAGCCTGGGGGACGCTGATGTCAGGCCAGCCCCTCAAGCCTCAGCTCTCACCTGCCCTCCCCACCATCCCAGGCAGACCCCTAGGTGGCTCTCTTATTCTTGGTGGCTCTTAAGTGACTCTACTGTTGCCACCAGTGCAATTCTTGACTCCACAGATTTGTGGCCCCACGTAAGGCCAGATGGGGGCCGACTCCGCTGCACTTTACAGATTGTTTGTTAGAGATACAGTGGACATATAACATTATGGTAGTTGCAGATATACAATAATGATTTGATTGATGTGTATATTGTCAAATGATCACCACCATAAGCTTACTTAATTTCCCACATAGAGTTCCAATTTTTTTCTTGTGATGACAGCTGTTAAGATTTACTCTTTTAGCAACTTTCAAATATAAAATATAAAATCCAGTGTTGTTAACTTATAGTAACCGTGTTGCACATTACACTCCCAGGCCTTATTTTATCTGCAAGTTTGCAACTTTTGACCACCTTCTTCTAAACAAATTCTGTTTTAGGTTCTCCAAAGGGCTGCTGGTTTTTTAGGTTTTAAGTTTCCAGAGAGTGGTCCAGGGTGCACTTAAAAAATATCACTTGGAAGTTCTTCTCGGGGTTCCTAAATATTTGGGGACAGAGTAGAAGTTAACTCACTCCCAAGTCTCGTCAGCCAAACTTTGCTTCTCATCTGCCATAACTGTTTCAAATATTTGGTAGCTGAGTTGAGGTTTCCTGCAAAATTGGCTCTGGGTAGAGATCTGGGGTAGAGTCTCCTGGGGAGAAACCTCTCTGTGGCAGAGTGAGGGCAGCAGGCCTGACCATAGGGCATGAGGTGGTACAGCCTCAGCCCAGGATCCCATTATTGGGGCTCTCTGGCACAGGGGTGGCTCTTTGGCCTTTGTAACCAGCAGCTGGTCATTGTGTGCAGACTGCCTAGGGAGGGTGTGACTTGGCCACACGATTCTCTTTGACTAAGGGCAATTTCAGGGTTGGGATGGAGCTGAGCGCTGCCTGCCACCCAAGCTCTCAGCAATGGGATGTGAGTGTTTCAGTTCTGAAGAGGGCTGATGGGCCACACACACGTCTCCACTACAGCAGGAATCCACCTCCTCCTTCCTTTCAGGGCTGTAGGGCCGTTGCAGTGCAGGATCACTTAAGTTCACAGAATTGACCATAGATCCCAAGTCCTTGTCATTTTTTTTTTTTTTAATAAGGAAGCATAATTGGACTTAGGCAAAAAAAGGATTTTAGGAAGTCTCAGAGGACTTCCTGAGAAGTTCTTAGGTGGGCTTACCACCTCTGTCAGGTCAGTCCATTTTCATACTATCAAACTCCCTGCAGAAGGCGTGCTATGCCTGTGGCTTATAATTATAGACTATCTTTTGTATGTTTTATAAGTAAGAAGACTGAGGCCCATTGTAATTAAACAACCTTCCCAAAGTTGCCTAATCACTGTTAGAAACAGAATAATAACTAAAACCGTGCTAATTTTACCATCCTCCGTATCTTCTCCATCTGTCTTCTCCACTTCTGATGAGGACATTGATTCTGTGTCTGAAACTGCTTCTACTTGACGGACTGGAAGTCTCATTTTGGCAAATCCAAAAGCCAGTTTTCGATTTTATTCTTTTTTGATTTCTCTTCAGTATTTAGCAACATTTGTGTACACCAGACACAAAGGTCACATATTGGATGTGATTTCATTTATTTATTTTTAATTTTTTAAAAAGATTTTATTTATTTATTCATGAGAGACATAGGGGGAGGCAGAGACATAGGCAGAGGGAGAAGCAGGCTCCCTGCAGGGAGCCCGATGGGGGACTCCATCACAGGACCCTGGGATCACGACTTGAGCCAAAGGCAGATGCTCAGCCACTGAGCCTCCCAGGTGCTCCCTGTGATTTCATTTACATGAAATATCCAGAATAGGCAAAATCTACAGACTCAGAAAGCAGATTAGTGCTGCCACGGGCTCAGGGGACAGGAGAGACAGTAACTGTTTGGTGGATATAGGGTTTCTTTTTGGAATAATGATCTAGAATTAGAAAGCTGTGACAGTTGCACAACATTGTAAATATGCTGAAAGCCACTGACTGGTACAGTTTTAAATGGTTAACATGTTGAAATAAAGAAGAAAAAGAAAAGAACACAGGGAAAATCAGCTGAGAAATGTTCACAGCCAACTTTAAGCTGAAATGGTCCCCAATAAATTCAACCTCTTCTACGACCCTCAAGCCAAGATCCTTTTCCCACATCCCCATCATAGTGACTACCACAGGTACAGGTCCAGATACTACCTCCTTGATTTCTGCTTTCTCATGTCGGTTAGCTGACAAGTAAGAGGTGGTACATATTTTTGCATCTTAAGTGCACCTCAATCCGTTCTTTCCTGCCATCGCATTATTGTTAGTGCTGTTAGCGATATATGCCATTCACTGAGCATTTCCTATGAGCCAGTCGGTGTGCTAAGGACTTTAATTCAGACCGCTATGATTTTCCACCCAGATTTTGCAGTTGCCTCCTAACCAACTGCAGTAAATCTTCATTGTCCTCTTCCTCTTCTCTTCTATTCTGTTCTATTCTATTTTTACTTGCAGAATGGTATTTCTAAGTCACTAGTCCACTTATGTGACTTGCATTCTTAAGATCTCTTGATAGTGATGATAATCACCCTTAGTTCAAACACCAAATTCCTTAATGCAGCTGCTGAGGTTTTATTTTTTTACTTTGCCATCTCCTTAGCTCTCAGGCCTCACTTGTCCCTTTCCCGCTGGCTCCTCCCTTCAGGCAGCCTGAATCACCTAACCTTTGTCAAATGCACCACGCTGTTTCACTCACCTTTGCCTTTTTGCCTTTGAGCATGATTTTCTCTTTGCCAGAGACACTCTTCTGGTTGACTTCCTCTTCACCTGGACATCTCCCATTCAACCTTCAGGTCATAGTTTAGACAGTACTTTTTGGGGAAAGTCTTCCCTCTGATGGGCCCCACAGAAACTCCCACTGTTACTAAACCATATTGCAGAGGCCAGTGAAACTCACTGCGAGCTCCTTGGGATTTGTATCTTTCATATGCTCTTCCCTTCGTAGGTCCCAGAGTCATGTGCTGACATAAATACTAAGTGTGTGTCGTAGAGCTGTAACATAACTTCGAGAAAGCTGACCCTGACATTATGGGTGAGGGTAGGATATTGTCAGACTAAGGGTTCATTGCATAGACCTTATCACCCCGATATGCCTCAGTGTCTCCCTGTGCCAATGAGAATAAAGATGAACATTTGTGATCTAGATCTCCCAATCCATATTGTGACTCATGGCACTAATAGGAAATCTACAGAAATTGGACAAAGGTAAATGTTAAGATTTCAAGAGTTTATTAAAAAAAATGGCTATAGAGTCCTTGCTTGCTGATTATGGTCAAGCCTTTTTTATAGCCTGCCTTTAGTTTTTTTTTTTTTTAAAGACATTTCAAAAATATGACCTCCTCTTTCTCCTCCTCCTCCTCCTCATCATCATCACCACTAATAACTCCACATTGCAAATCTCTGTTATTTCCCCTTCACTGAAAGTAAGTCAGTCTGAAAGCATCCATTTCATGGACAATTATTACACATTATACTGATGCAGAGCACATTTAATGACAAGAAATAAAAAGGATTGACTGTTACTGCAGACTTGTCACATTTGATAGTCTAGAGAATTTTATTTCCCTGTTGTGTAGAGAAGACAGCGTAACATCTGAAATGTGAGCCACCACATTCATTATATATCCAGTTCTTCCACCCATTAGCTTCCCCAGTTGACTTTTGAGGGCACAGCAAGGTACAGAAGAG
This sequence comes from Vulpes lagopus, assembly GCF_018345385.1. NCBI lineage: Eukaryota > Metazoa > Chordata > Mammalia > Carnivora > Canidae > Vulpes > Vulpes lagopus. The sequence continues at coordinate 67,003,205 of NC_054832.1, read as the reverse complement.
GTCTTTCCAGAAACAAAAACAACCCACAACTATTTATCTTTACTCTGGTAATGGAAATAACAAATCTTCTAATCATAACAGATAATTAGGGAAATTCTCTGACAGGAAGAAGGAAACATATTGAATGTTAATGCTTGCTTATCTCCATAGGCCATCCGATTGAAGGGAGATAAGACATTGACAGTTTTCTGTTCATGGTTTCCTGTAGCCCAACGAGGCTGAGGAGGAGATGGAGCAGAAGTGCTTCGATCTCATTAGAACACGGCCGCTTCTGCCTTGTCAAGGGAGGCCACACTCGCTTGGATCATCACAAGTACCTTGTCTGTCTTGGTCACCTTAGGACACTACCGTCTGAAGTGCTGGCCCAGATTCTAGTAAAGAAGAAGTCTAGCACGTGGGGCTGGCTGATGGTTCCAGCCACAGAGAATGAGGATTCTCAGGCCACTTCCTAAGGAGCACTCTGGTACAGTGGAAAGATTACAGGCTTCAGAACCTGCCAAACCTGGCCTTGAATTGCAGCTCTCAGCTCTCTGTTGTGTCATGGTCACTAGAAATTTCTGAGTCTCAATTTCATCATCTGGGAAATGGGCTCAATAACTTCTGCCTTGGGGCACCTGGGTGGCTCAGTCAGTTAGGCATCTGCCTTCAGCTCAGGTCATGATCCCAGGGTCCTGGGATGAAGCCCCTCATCTGGCTCCCTGCTCAGTGGGGAGCCTGCTTCTCCCTCCCCCTCTACTCCTCCCCACTGCTCATGCTCTTTCTCCCTCTCTCTCTCTCAAATAAATAAATAAAATCTTAAAAACAACCCAAACAAACCCAAACTTCTTCCTTGAAGCTTTATTTTGAGGAATAAATAATAATAAAAAATAATTAAACATGTATTAAGATCTTGCCCTAGGATAGCTCTGTGCTTGTCTGTTATGAACACAGATGACACATGCAAATGCAGGAGCATGCCATCTTCTCTTTCATCTGACAAACTATGAGGCTTATAGTTATTGCCATGGCACAAGTGAAAAGACAGGTTTAGAGGGGTCAAGTAACTTACTTTACATCAGACAATTAGTAAGAGGGGGAACCCAGGCTGGTATGTCCCAAAGTTGTGGCCATAACATCGACACAAGTTTTTCTCAAGCTTAAGGACCGTCTATCCTCTTTAAGGGCAGGGGTGGAGAGAGGGGAGTCTCGGATCCCTGTTACGGATGTAAGTATTTTATTAAATGTTACTAAATTTCCATAAGCTGAAAATTAAGTTTTTGTTTGATAGTATATGACATTGCTGGCTCCTTCAGGGCTGAATATGGTGCTGATTACTGAAGGTATACGAGCTTTTGAAATCAGTGTAGCTCTTCTACTACCTGCCCTGTGATAGTTCAATTCTGCTACTTTCTCTAGATCAACCAAACTGCTGTGAAGCCTTTTGTCTTGTAGCTTTTGATGTCTTTGGTCTCCATTTGGCTGAAAAGTAGGATTTCCATATTAGGGTCACTTCTGTTGATTTTGCTTTAGCCTTTGATGTAGAGCAACTTGGTGCTGACATTCATAAAAACATGCTAAGATAGGCACGTTACGGATGTGCTCAACTTTTAGTAACAGACAGAACTTTGTAAAAGAAAAACAGTGTTGGCCCTGTTAGGTTATAAGGTTGTTATCTGTGTGATTCAAAATATGGTTTTATTACTTTTTGAAAGACTCTCAGTTTAATGGAGGTACAAAATTTAAATATTTTGCTGGGAAGCCTCATGCTATCAAGAATACAGCTAAGCAAGGATGTGGAGGGAAGGGAACCTTTGTCCTCTGTGGGTGGGAATGCAAACTGCCTCAGCTTCTGTGGAAAATGTTATGGAGGATCCTCAGAACATGAAAAATAGAACTACTATGTTTTCCAGCAATCCCACTTCTGGGCGTGTATCCTAAGGAAATGAAAACACCATCTGGAAGAGGTCTCTGTACCCCCACGTTCATCGCAACATTATTCACAATAGCCACGGTACGAGGAACACCCTAGGTGTCAGTTGAACGATGTATGGATGAAGACGATGTGATATATAAAAGAAGAAAGAAATCCTGCCATTTGCAACAACGGGACTGGGTCTTGAGGGCATGATGCTAAGGAAAATAATTCAGACAGAGAAACAGAGAAGGACAAATAGTGTGTGATTGCACTTATACGCCGAATCAAAAAGAGCAGCAACAACAAACACACAAAGTCATAGAAACAGAGGGTAGAAGGGAGGTTGCCAGGGGCTGGGGAGAGAGGGAAATGGGAGATGGTGGTCAAAGGGAACAAACTTCTGGTTATAAGTAAATACGTTCTGGAGATTTAACGTACAGCGTAGTGACAACAGTTAGCAATTATCTACTAGAAAGTTGCTGAGAGAGTAGATCTTAAGTGTTCTCCCCACACACACAGAATGGCAACTGTGAGGCTGATGGATGTGTTACCTGATCTTACCGTGGTAATCATCTCATAATATGTGCCTGTATCACATCATCATGGTGTGCACCTTGACCTTAGATTTACACAATGTTATATGTCAATTTTATCTTGAGGTATGGGGGGGGGGGATACCAATGAGGACTCAGTGATCTGTGGGCTCCATCCCAGGGAACATGTTTCTTCACAACATTGTCCCGATAGTGAAAGTACATGGAAAACGTTTGCTCCAGCAAATGTGTGTCAACTGTTGTGAAACAATTATTTATTTATTCCATCACATTCTTTCCTTTTCACTGAGCTCTTGTAGAGATTAGACTATAGTTTGTTTTTGTTTTTTGCCTTTTTAACTAATTTTTTTGAGTAGACAATCTAGGGTCCAAAATGTTAAAAGTACATAAAAGAGATTCAGTGTTCAAATGAGCATATTTATTCATTATGCAGGGATTAGTTAATATTCTTATTATTTTTCATCTTTCTGCCAAGCAAAAACATGAATAATCTTAGAGTGGTATGTAGAACATATGGATGCCTGTGAAGCAATTTGTTAAAGGCAGAGATAAATAAATTTAGTGTAATATACACCTATGTGTACTTACCTGGATTCTCCCTTGATAGCAGCCACTGAGTTTTGGATAAAAGACTCCCAATATTGATGAGAAAACACATGATGTGTTGGAATGAATTGATCTGCAGTCAGTAATTGGCATGTTGCTGCCACCCCGCATAGCGTTTCAAGATATTGAATCTAGGAGTTAGATTTGTGTTAGTGGGAAGGTCTGAGAGAACAGATGTGAAATGGTAAGCCAAATGAGTGTGTGAGTTCTTCACATCTGTCCCTTTAATTTTCGGTATTTTTGCTTCATTATCTGCATCGTTGGAATGCTGTATCTGTCATATGCCAACAGATGGCAATATTATAAGATCATTTTTTTTCAAGATGGTTAGAATGAACGACATTTTCTGCAGCTTCCAGATTAGTCAGATGGAAGAAACAAGATCTTTATTGGTTGTCTCTTTGGTATTACAAAATCTTGTTTTTCTAAATTTTTCGTAAAATATTAGCAAAGGTTTTTCACCTCACTGCTGCCTCTTCTTGACTAATTTTGTTTTTCCCTTTCTCTTAACTTACCTTCTTACCTGAATCCATCTTTGCTGTATTCTGTGTGCAAATCTTGATATATCTGCTAATAATGAAAGCAGCATATAAAACTGCTGGTATAACTAGTTAACTAAGTAGACGAAGCATATAAAATATTTAATTTAAATGAAATTTCTTTGTCTTTTTTTGAAAACAAAATGTAAATAAGCCACACTCATATTTTTCCTCCTCTTTTTATTTCACCAGTTTTTAGACTGGCATAAGTGGTTTTCTTCAAGAACCATGTGTTTGTTTAAATAACACCTCAAGAAGTATATGTTGTATTGTGGATACTAAGCTTCTCTTCTCATGAGGTAAAGAATCTTGTAAAATCTGACCCCTGTGATAGGAACTCTAAAGACATTTAAGGAGCTCTGAATTCTGGCTCTTGGATGAACTTTGTACAAAAAGTTTAAGATGGGAGAGAAATGAGCTTGAAGGCGTTGAATGTGTATTATTGCCGGGAGGAGGGGCATCCTCTTTCTGCATCAACTGTATTCAAACCAATCTACTATTCCATTACTCCTCTTATTTGTCACTTTCCTGGTCCCTTTCTCCTTTTCCAGCTACCCACCTGGTCCTGGGAATATCTCACCTGATATCTTTTCTAGAGGATGTATTCTATATTTACCCACAGATTTTCAAACAGAAGTCCTATGTCAGAGTTCAAAAGATATCCCCAGGCCTGATGGCTCTCCCAATGCCACTCCTGCATTTCAGCTACCTCCTGGACTCTTGGTGCCTGATGGATTTACCCACCGGCACCTCAAATGCAATATACCCGAGAGAGTTCTTTCCCTCCTGGACCAGTTCCCATTTCATATAATCCGTTTCTCACAGTGTACAGATTAGAGCTTTCCCAAAACGAGTCTCTTAATATCTTAGTACTGAGAGATACTCAGGACTCAGAGTACTCAGATATTCAGAAATGTGTGAGAAATTCCGGATATGTGTCATCCCTTCGAAGATTCACAGTACTTACTAATGTAGTAGAAACTCAGAGAAGACTCACACAACAAAATAGCATTAACTCAATTTAGCCCAGCCTTTTCCAAGCTTATTTGAACAAGGAGCTCCTTCTTAAATGTAATGCTTGTTGACATCCTCTGAAACTAGTGTCTGGTGGAAACCTGAGGAACACAGCCTAGGAATCATTTTCTATTTTTCCTTTCGTCCTCCTTCTACTGCTTTAAAAATTGAGGTAGAATAAACATATAGCATGACACGCAAATATTAAACATAAACATGATTTTATGTATGTGCTCACCTGGGTAGCAACCATCTAGACAAAAATAAAGACCCTACTGTATGGTTCTGTTTATATGAAATTTAAGAATAGGCAAAATGAATCCATGGTAATGGCAAGTCAGTAATAGTCACCTCTGGGGATGGGTGTGGGAGGGGCTGTGGGGATGCAAGTATAGCCTCAGAAAGGGCCTGCCAGGAGGTAATGGGATTCTGGAAATATTCTATGCCTCCCACCTGTGTTCACACTCACTGAATCTTTATTATGCTGTGGATTCTTTTTCTTAAGATTTATCTATCTATCTATCTATCTATCTATCTATCTATCTATCTATTTAAGTAATCTTTACACCCAATGTGGGGCTCAAACTCATGATCCAAGACCAAGAGTCCATGCTCCACTGACTGAGCCAGCCAGGTACCCTTATAATGCTGTAGTTTGAATGGCCCTCAATGCCTTCTTGCTTTCTTATTTTCTTTTCTCTTTTTACAATTTATGTATATATGAGAGGGAGAGTGAGAGACAGAGAGAGAGAGAGAGAGAGAGAGAGAGAGAGAGAAAGAGAGCGTGAGTGGGGGAAGGAGGAGAGGGCAAGAGACAAAGAGATTCCTCAGCTTCGGGTGGGGTAGGGAGGGTGCCGATGCATGAGGATTGAGATCTCAGGGCCTGAAATCATGACTCTGAGATCATGACTGAGCCCAAACCAAGAGTTGGATGCTTAACCAAATGAGCCACCCAGGCACCCCAATCCTTGCTTTCTGTTCCCACTGTACATCCTTTCTCTGCTCTGGGACAGCAGCCCTGTTGTTCTAGGACAGTACTCTTCCCACTTCCTAAACCACTGCTTGCAGTGCTGATAGGCAATGCTTCCATATCTCTGCCAGGTCTCATGGCAGATGTTGCAACTAAAACTGAGCTCAGAACCTCTTTATTTGCATCTACCACATTCCGGTTTTCTCTATTTATTGCGTTTATTATGCTGTGCTGGGGCATACTGTTTACATGTCTGCCTCCCACTGGACTGTCATTTCCTTGGGAGCAAAAGTCTTGATCGTTGCTGTAGCTCAAGTCATATTTAAAAAAAAAAACAGTTCAAAGCATTCTAATAAATTTTCCTGCTTCCTGTCTCAACATTTTGTCTCGTTTTCATTCCAAGTCCTTTCTAAGTATAGATATAGATACAGATATAGATGTAGATATAACGGAATACTACTCAACCGTCAAAAAAAGAAATCTTGGCGTTTGCAATGGTGTGGTTGGAACTAGAGGGTATTAGGCTAAGCGAAATAAGTCAATCAGAGAAAAGCAATTATCGTATGATCTCACTCATATCTGGAATTAAGAAACAAAACAGGATCATAGGCAAAGAGAAGGAAAAATAAAATAAAATCAGAAAGGGAGACAAACCATAAGAGACTCTTAAACATAGGATATAAACAGCATCGCTAGAGGAGAGGGGTTGGGGGGACGGGGTAATTGGGCGATGGGCATTAAGAAGGGCGCATGATCAATGAGCACCGGGTGTTATATAAGACTGATGAATCACTGACCTCTATCTCTGAAACTAATAATAATACCTTATATATTAATTAGTTGAATTTAAATTAAAAAAAAACAACAAAATCCAAGTCTTACTAATGTTTATTATTCTTCCTGTCATTAATCTCCAGTGGCTCCCTGAGGACTTAAAATGGAGACCAGAACCATTCACCTGCCATTTGAGGACCACATGTACTTACTTCCCTCCACCCCACAGTCTGTATTTCCTCCCCTCTCTCTTAATCACCTTTGCCCAGGGACTCATGCCCCTCACCATCTTAAAAAAAATGTCTTACACTTCCTGGCTTGTGTCTATGCAGAGGAAAACCTCTGCTTTTTATTTTTTTATTTTTTTATTTTTTTATTTTTTTTTTTTAAAACCTCTGCTTTAAATGCCTTCACTTAGGTTGTTCAATGCCCAGTGTGAACATTCATTTGTCCTACAGGTATATCTTCCATTCTGCTAGTTTCCAGGGACTATTATATGCACCGAGATACAGAGGTGAAGAAGACCTATAAATCCCCACTCTCAGGGAGCCTACATTTCAGTGCAATGAAAACAACAATAATGATTACACGAACAAGATAATTCACTATTTCTGAAAAATGTTGCGAAGCGAATGATTTTGTGTATTAAAGAATACCTCCGTAGTGTGGTCTTTAAAATGGTGTAACTATTGACACTTGTTTTCATTGAAATCTTATTGGCTTTATTGAGCTTTTAAATTAAATTCTGGGATCTCCCATGACAATATTTTTGTATCTTTTACATGCTGATTGTCTCAATTGCTTAAAAAATATCCCATGTACACCTGAAACTAATATAATATTGTATCTCAACTATATATCAATAAAAAAAATCTTAAAAAAATGCCCCACAGACTTTTTCTTAATAATACATTTACAAAATTTTAAATATGAGAAAGCACAAATAAATTAGACTTCAGGTAAGAGAGGTTAGTGATACTTAATACTGCTATACAGCATTAGGAGTTTTTTTTTTTTTTTTTTTTTTAGCATTAGGAGTTTTAATCATCACCTTGAAGTAGGAAATCAAAGAGGTTGTGTTTCTCAGCAGAAAGAGCAGTAGGCGAAGACTTCTTTAGTCTTACTTTGATTCCTGACTAGCTGAATCTGTGACCTTGAGATTCACTTGGCTCATTGTCCTCATCTATGAAGGAGATATTTGAAGTTGAAAATCCCTGAATTATTTTCCAATATTAAAATTTTATGATCAACTGTGGCAGGCAGGAATAGAAATAGCTGTATCTTACTTCAAGGAAACCTCATTTATGAAATTTTGGCTATCTTTATTCAAGAAGTTAAAGTTTACATTGTTTTTTGCCCTACTGTTCATATAGTGTTTACTGTAGTAATAATCTCCACATTGCTAGCCCCAACGACAAATTCTCAGACTTCATCTTCTCTAACTTACTGATAGTCTTTGACCAGTTATGATTTCCTCCTCCTTGTTGATCCTCCTCCTTTTGTCATATAGTCAGCCACGTTGCTTCCCTTCACAGGCTACTGGTCTCCCTGTGCCTTCCTCTTTATCTTATTGTTTTCTAAACAGTGGTGTGCCCAGGGCCAACCCCAGTTCTCTCTTCTATTTACATTCATTCTAATGATCTTGTATTAGCTCTCTATTGCTGCATAACAAATTACCCCCAAATTAGCAGCTTAAAACAATACACATTTATTATCTGATAGTTTCTGTGGGTCAGGAATCTGGGCACAGCATGAATTAGGATTTCTCACAAGGTTGCAATAAAGGTGTCAGTGGATACCAGGGTCTCATCTGGGTCTCGACTAAGGAGCCAGGATGGGTATCCAAGCTCACAGGGTTGGTGGCAGGCTTCAGTTCCTTTGGACTGCCCTGATTAAGACCTCAGTTCCTAGCTGGCTTTTGGCTGAGGGTCATCCACAGTTACTGCCACATGAGCCTCTTCAACATGGAAGATTACTTCATTATCCTTTATTTTTTAAACTCAGTGATCATGTCTGCATTTATTTATTTATTTATCTTTTTTTTATTGGAGTTCAATTTGCCAACATATAGCACATCAGCCAGTGCTCATCCCGTCAAGTGCTCCCCCCACATTATCCTTTATTTATTTTTATTTTTAAAGATTTTATTTATTTATTTATGAGAGACAGAGAGAGAGGGAGAGAGAGAGAAAGAGAGAGAGAGAGGCAGAGATACAGGCAGAGGGAGAAGCAGGCTCCATGCAGGGAGCCTGACATGGGACTTGATCCCAGGTCTCCAGGATCAGGCCCTGGGTGCGCTAAACCGCTGAGCCACCCGGGCTGCCCTCACATTATCCTTTAAATAGGATATATTTCTTCCTATTCCTGTTTGCTGAAGTTAATCATAAAATTAATGATGCGTAATAGCCATCTCTAATCAAATGTATCCAAAACCAAATTCATGATTCGGAGCCCCCCTGCCCAATCCCTAAATATACTTCGCCTGAAGTTCTCACCATCTCAGACAATGATAACCACATTTTATAGTTTCACATGTCAAAAAACCTTATAGTCATCTACGGACTTCTTTCTCTCCCACAGCCTACACCAAACCATCAGCAAATCCTACTGACTGTTTAAAATACTTATATGCAAGGGGCACCTGGGTGGCTCAATTGGTTAAATGTCTGCCTTCAGCTCAGGTCATGATCTCAGAGTCCTGGGACTGGGCTCCCTGCTTGGTGGGGAGCCTGCTTCTTCCTCTCTCTCTGCCCCTCTCCCTTCCTGCTTTCTTTCTCTCTCTTAAATAAATTAATAAAATCTTAAAAAAGAAAAAAAAAGACATATCTGGAACTCAACTGCCTGTTTGCTATCTCCTGCTACCATCCTGGTCCAGGCCACCAGAATCTCTAACCTAGATTGTTGTTATAAATAAATTATTTCCCTGCTCCTGCCATTGCTACCCTTCAGTCTGTTATGAACATAGCAGCCAGATTGGTCCTGTTGAAATAAATGTAAGTCAAATCATGTCATTTTGTTCTGAATCTCTCCATGGCTCTTTATTTCACTCAGCAGAAGAGCTAGCATTCTTGTAATTGTCTCTAAGGCTGCATAGAAGGTGGCTGTTTCCCTCTTTGATCGTATCTTTCCTGCTTCCCATCCCCACCAGCCACTTGGCTCCAGCTGCATTGGGCTTCTAAGTGCTCCTTGAACACACTAGGCGTGTGTTTTAAAATGTACCCTGGATTTGTTTTAATCAGATATAGTAAGACATGCATCCACAGAAATGACTGTCATGGAGGAAGAGGTTTTAATTCACAGTTCTCTAGAAGCAGAAGGCTTGGTGTGTCATGTGGGGACCATACAAGGAAGCACCAGGGTCAGCCAGGACGCAGAGTGAGGGGAAAGCATGGGGAAATGCCTTTATTGTGGGATCTGCAGGAAAAGGCAAAGCAAAACAGATTAAGCAGGTTTAGGATTCGCTAGTTTGAATAATTTCAGTGGTATCTGGGGTATAGGGGCTGTCTCTAGTTGTCTGATCCCTGCTCCTGGGATAATTAGTACAGGGGAATATTGGCCTTGTGTGTAAAAGCCCAATAAAGAAAGTGACTGGGAGTAAGGAGTTTGGATAGGTTCATTTGCATATGAAATAGATGTGCTCCCAGGATGAGTTGTTTGCTATCTCTAGGAATTAGCTAACCCTGGGAGGGCCAGTCTCCCCAGAAACAGCAAGCAGCAAGGGCCCAGGTGCCAGACACATCAATACAGAAAACAAGAAATATATTAGTTAATATATCATGCTTCTCATCTAAGTACAATTGTAATTTTGGTTCTCTATGTGAATTGTCATTTCCACAGATATTTGCATGGATTGGTTCCCCATAGAGTCTTTTTTTTTTTTTAAGATTTTATTTATTTATTCTTGAGAGACACACACACACACACACACACAGAGGCAGAGACACAGGCAGAGGGAGAAGCAGGCTCCATGCAGGGAGCCCGACTCGGGACTTGATCCTGGGTCTCCAGGATGACACCCCGGGCTGAAGGCGGCGCTAAACCACTGAGCCACCGGGGCTGCCCTCCCCATAGAGTCTTTACTCAATATTACCCTATTGTACAGGCTTCCCTATGCAATCTGGCTCTCCCTTACCTTAACCCATTATCTCCTTTCTCCTATCCTGTTTTATGCTTTTCTGTTCTCTTTAGCACTTAACACTTTTTGGCATATCTACTTACTTTATTGTTTATCTCCCACAAATAGAATTTAGAGACTTTATCTGACATATATGCATATGTTATCTGATATATATATATATAAAATTTGATATATATAATGTTATGTATTATATATAATATAATAATCTACCTACTGATCTACCTACAGAGAAAGAGAGATTTTGCTGTACATATCTATATTTATATCTACCTCCATATCTGTATCTATATCTATCAATATACACACACATCCAGATACATATCCATCCTTTAGACCTGAATAAGTGAAATGATTAGTTTATGATACTGATTGTGTTTTATTTTGAAAAACTGGACCAGAAATAATGTCACACCAGGCAGCATGACATGACTCTTAAAACGTTTTAATTCATATGACATCTCCAGTGAGAAAAGGTAGTTGACTTTTTCTCCACATATCATACTCTTATAAACACACATACATAAGAGAGGTAAGCCCAGCTCCTGGGCTTTAGGAGATGATCCAATAGCGAGCTTCTGTTGCTCTGAAGTGAGGTGTAAGTGCGATTGCTGTACAAATACTGAAGCTCCATCAGGACTGAAGACTTGGTTGGCCCATGCTTTCTGTTTGGATAATGTCTTGAGGCCCCTTCTATGTTTCCTGGAGAGGACCCTTGACAGAAATTCAGATCAATAAAGCAAGTTATGGTTAGAGAGGGACCAAAAGTATCATATTTGCCATCACACATATCTATCCCTAAAGGGTGATTGTGTATGACCTGAGAGTATCCTGCCCTGCAACTGGGACAGGAGAATAGATGAAGTGAATGGTCATGCCCTTTTCTTTCTGTTTACTGGACATGAAAGAGCTCTCTTTTTCTTTAATAAGAGGTGAGGTAAGATGCTCAGGCTGGTTAGTACAAGGAGTCGGGTGATAGATAATTTAATTAATCTGGCTCATCCAGATGTCATTGTACAATGTAACACATGCACTATAGGCCTCGAATCTGTCCTTTGGAAATTGTGTGTAAGAATCAGTTTCCAAATGCATTAAGAATTAAACAGAAAAACGTAATATTTTCATGGTGTTTTACATCCTGGAAAATTTCCAAGTATTTTTATATGTGTAACTTCATTCATTTATTCAGTGTATATCTATTGAACGTCAACTGTATGCTCATCTCTGTGCTGGACACCATGAATAAAATGATGGACCACAGGGACAGACATGAGACTTATGATCTAGGGAGGAAGACGACAATAGCTTGCTATGGACAAAGAGAGTCTGATGACCTAGAAATGTAGCGGCGGAGGAGAAGGGCATGTGAGAAAGTTGGAGAGAGAGTAGGGGGCAGATGCTTCAAGGTCATACTTCTGAGTAAGAAAGTGACATGATCCAATGTGTGACTCAATCCTCCTTCAAGACAAGTATTCTTTAAAAGAACTCCCATACAATGTTTGTTTTTACATTTTTAAAAATTTCTTCTTTTCTTTTTATATTTATTTAGCTAGATCATGGCTACCACAGCAAAAAGCAGTTCCTAGACTTAAGTAAAATGAATATTCACCAATTCATGCTTTCTACTCTCCGCATAATAGCAAAAGAATCCTTGTGTAGCAGATAAATCCATGTTTGATCCTAACTTTACCACTGATTATTTTAAAATTTGAAAAAAAAATCACATACCTTCTCTATCTCTGTTTCCTTGTCTGTAAAATCAAAAGAGTTGTATTAGAACATCTACAGAACATTGAAAGTTTTGTAGCCTTCATCCAGGACATATTGGGATACTACAAGTAAGTTCTTAATAAATATATAGACATCTTTAAGAATGACACCCATTTTTACTTTATAGTCTATATTACTGGGTCAGTCTACTCACATGAATTTATCTACTGATACACATACTTGTGTACTCTTGACTTTCCCCCATACTTCCAAACTATAAAATATTCCCATGCTCATCGATGTGAGCGGAAGCATAAGGGATGGAAAAGATGTAAAGGAGCTCTTCCATTCTGTTACATGATCAAGCTTCATGATATCAATAGAATTGGCTGTTGGCCAAGTCTTATAATTAATTGGCTTGTTGGTAATTAGGAGGAACACAACAACTTGTATTATTAAGTGATGTCACGTTAGGGTATAATGCTGTGAGAGTGGGGTCACCTCTAAGTTCAATCCTTGCATCTTTGATACTCACAGTCATTACAAGGGTCTGACCTGAGGTGAGCCTAATCTCTTGCTACTTTGGCTTTGCCTTGACTAGACCATGAGGAAGAACATCTACTGCTTTCTCCTCAGCATGAGGTCCTTTAGGCAGTTTAGATTTTGACGTGCTGTCTGCTTTTCCTGCTTCTCTCTCCCCAAATAGTTGATTTGGACCAATTCATAAGTGGTCATAAATCCATTTTCCTTTTAAAAAAATTTGCAAAAGGTTCTTATTCATTTTTTTAAAAGATTTTATTTATTTATTCATGAGAGACACACACAGAGAGAGGGGCAGAGACACAGGCAGAGGGACAAACAGGCTCCATGCAGGGAGCCCGACGTGGGATTCGATCCCGGATCTCCAGGATCACACCCTGGGCTGAACGCAGGCGCTAAACTACTGAGCCACCCAGGGATCCCAAAGGTTCTTATTCATGGTTAAAGCTGAGAACTGGTACTTGGGCACAGCAGAGGACACATTTGCTGCTTTGAATTTAGGTTTTCATTTTATCAAGTAACACACTCCCCTCTCTCCCCCAAAAGCAGTTTGGAGGATGTTCCCTAGAGTCTGTATTTATTGCAAAAATATAGAGCCATGGGCCAGATTTTAATTCTGTTAAACTTCCTATGCAACGGATGCTCAAAAGAGAAATGTTGATTAAGTTTATATATAAAAGCTTGAAATTTTGGAGGCAAATATTTTCTAAGATATAACTGCTTCTCTAGATGTCCTTTCTCTAGGGCTTCAACTATTAATTTAGATCCCAGGCCCACTCTGTATTTTCCATTTGCCCATGTGGTTTGTTTATAAGCAGTTTGTTTATGGAAGCTAAATGTCTTGTTTTTAAATAAGATTGTGATATTATTACTGCTCATGGCAATCTCCAGCCTAATTTAATAATTCACATGGTACAGTTTCTCTAATTGAATTGTGTGAGTTATAGACAGTGATGGGGGACTCCAAGCTACCTGTTATCCCAGAGCTCTGCTCATTCCCTCTGAGCAGGAAGCTGAAGTTTACAGAGGGATAGCTTGGTAAACAAGAATTTACAGAAACACATGCTGAGACCAATGGGGACTGGTAAAAACTTGGATAATGTAATAATGTCACCCATAGCTCTGGGTGTACAAACTGCAGATTTATGCAAGTAATTAATAGTGTCTTGCCAAGAGAGTCGGTAGGCTTTTCAAAAGGAATCTTTCTTTGTGCCTTTTGATATTTAAAGAGCTGTAATTACAATGGCAGAGCTTTGAATTCTTTTTTTTTCCCTGTTCTCTTATACACATTAATTTATGGACCAATCCAGTATTACAGACAAGCTAATGAAAGAACCACATACTCCCTTTATAATTTTTTTTTACAGTTTCACTTGTGTGGCTGAATGTAAAGTAGTTAATGCTATAAATAAGTATAATGATGTATCTCTTCTCTCAATTGCCAGTTGTTGATGCTGTTGTCTCACACAATAGAAGAAAAGAATTGAATTTAAATCTCTACCCATCTCGTTTCTTCTTCTCTCTTGTGTACCAGTTAAGAAATTCAAATGTTTCTGCCATTATGAGGTGTTTAAAAAAAAAAGACTCAAACTGGATTCCCCCCCTTCTCTTTATTTTTAGAGTTATGGAAGACTCAGAAAAAAATTACATAACTTCTGCAGTCAGCTTAGGGTTTGCCAGTTTCAAGGTTTAGCATCTAAGCTCCTCAGGAATAATTTCTTTTCCCCACCTTGCATTATAAAAATTGTATATTTTTAAGGTGTGTAAGGTGCTAGTTTGATATACATGTACATTATGAAATCATTACTACATCAAATTAATTAACACATCCATCACCTCACAGTGATCTTTTTGTGTGATTGTGTGTGTGTGTGTGTGTGTGTGTGTGTGTGTGGAGAAAGAAGACTCACAATCTACTCTTTTAGCAAATTTCAGGTATAAAATTCAGTATTATTAACTGTAGTCACCATGCTGTACATTAACTCTCCAGAACTTCTTCATCTCCTAACTGAAAGTTTGCACCCTTTGAGCAACAACTCTTCCTCTCCCCATTTCCCAGTCCCTGGTAGTCACATTGCTACTCTCTGATTCTGTGAGTTTGACTTTCTTAGATTCCACATATAAGTGAGACCACACTGCATTTATCTTTCAGTGCCAGGCTTGGTCAGTTATAATAACTTCTTTCACTTTGGTCAGGGTTGAGAAGGAGCCTCCTGTGATTAGAGCCTATAGACCCCTGTCTTCAGGTTGCCCTTCCACTGAGGATACACTAACGGTGAACTTTCAAATGTTCACAGAAATATTTCAGCTTCTTATGAAAGTTTTTGTATGTGACTTAACTAAAGGTGTAAAGCTTCATAGGGCTTTTTACCTAAAAAGACTTTTGAGTACAAAGCTGAGGCCAGTACTGATGAGATTCAAATAACTGGGGGCCAAGATATGGGCCACACTTGTATTATTTTTGTAGAGGCACTAAGGGTGAGACACTTCAAATCATTTCTGCATACAGCATTTCACGTGAATTTTCCAAATGAAATACACACCGTGTTGCACTCAGTTCTCGGGACTTACAATGCATTCCATAGGAGCGACATCATGAATGCTAATTCTATTCATCTATTTATTGTATGTATTTCCTCTATGAATTTAGACTTTGAAGGAGCCTCTACACGATCTGATCCAAATTTTGTTTATTTCATGAATGATAAAACTGAGATCCAGAAGAAGGAAGTGTTGTGTTAGGGTTCAACAGATAGTTGATGAAAGAGCCAGGTTTAGGTCTCCATTATTCATGGACAGCATGTCCTTCTGTAGTGTCATCATTTGTTTCAATGACATCTGTCAGTTCAACAGGGTCAGAGTAGGAACAATCATTCTGCTGATTTCTCAGTTTGTTGACCCTTTTAAACTGCAATTTCCTTGAGGGCAAAGTCCTTATGTGTTTAATTTGCTCCTTATGGTACCTGGGAGAACTTTATAAAAAATAATGAGAGCATATAATGTGCATTGCACTCCAGCAGCAACACAGCATAATTTTTTTAAAACCAACTTTGGGTACCATAATCTTGACACTGCAAATATTTTGGTGAATCATCTGGTTCAGTTTAACAATTCCAGAAGGGAGTCATTAAATTTGAACCATATTAACAACAATGAGAAGACTTCTTGAGAAAAATAAAACCCATATAATAGAGACAATTTAATAAATATTTAAGCATAGTTTTCCAGACAACAAATTACGAAGATCATAGAGTGGATAGGTTAAGGGCATTTGCTCTGTGTTGGTCTTTTCAAAATCATGTGTTTGGTTGTCTTTTGGGAAGTTGTTTACTGATCTGTGATGGTATTTCAAATTTGCAGTAATTGGCTTTGGAAAGTTCCTCCCTTACATCAAAATTTTTGTATTAACTGTGAAGAATTGCCAGACAGTTTGTCTAGATTTGTTTAAGGTCAAAACTTTAAGTATTGGGTGATTATTAACCATATTTCCATAGTAATAGTCACTGCTATTTCTAATTTGCTACTGTGTAGATTAGCATGAGGGAAAGAAGATGGCCTGTAATGTAGTTCTCTTCCTTTATGGGGAGATAGGAGCACTTACCGTTAAGGAAAAAAAAAATCATGAGAGTTGTTAAAGGCAGTAAGGAAGACTTTATTTGAGGGGACTCCTACAAGAGGATTTTGCAAAAGAGGAGAGAGATCAGGCTCAACTTCAAATACAAGGAAAAGTGAGACTTTATAGCCAAGGAGGAGGTGGGTGTCAGTGGATAGAAAATTGCTAAAAGGAAAGAGGGGATTCTGGTTAAACTGAGCTCACAGGATTCTAGCTGAAAACCAGCTAGAGAAATCACATGAGGAGGATGGAGAGGAGAGGATGTGTTTCAAAAGAGCTCAGAGGAAGCTGACTAGAGTCAGTCAAAGAGAGAATCGTTGTCAAAGCCCAAGAAAGAGAGAAGACAGCTGAGGGGGTATAATATCCTGGGAAGAATGCTAATAGCCAACGTCCTTAATGGTGTTTAGGAGGCGTGTCCTTATCCATGGAGTATTTTAGCAAGATGTCTCTGATTTAGAATGCTAATGACAAACAAACATAGAATCTATGGATTTATGGGACATGCCCTCCTAGAAAATGTCACAGATTTGACATTCTGAGTATTATTCAGAGATATAACCTGGAGTGTTCTCTGCCAGGAGGGAAAACAATACTTTATGTGGAAAATACACTCACTACTTGGACCCAGAGGGTACCACTAGTGCAAAAAGTAAGAACCTAGAGAGTGTAACTGGGGTATCAGAGCTCTGTGTCTGTGTACCTTGGCTATTGCAGTCCTGAAATCAGTAAAGCTTGATACTGGGTAAGATCCTTCATTCCTGTGAGTGACGTGGCCCCTCATCCTTTGGGTTAGCTCATCTATGATACAGGAAATAAAATTCGATTTCCTTCAGTGTTTTTTCTCAGTGACGCCTACTTGTAGTAGCAACACCAGTGCTTTCCCTAAGGATTGTTACACTTTACCTCCTGTGCTTCAGAAGTCTAGTCTACGTAAATCTCTTCTTTTTGTAGGGATACAAGAGACCAATTTCTAGACTGAATGTTACCTGGAAAAATTCTCTTCAACTCTGAAGAAAACACGAATTCTTTGCATTCTCACTTCTGAATTCTCCAAAAATTCTCCTCTTACTGCAGCACCTGGATTTTTATTGTTTTACAATTTTATGACCTGTGCGTTTGTGAGCTCTAGGTAGATGACAAATAGTCATAACAGTGTTGTTGTCTTTGGAATAACCGACATTATCCATTCTTTGTATTCTTCCTGAAAGAAAAATGCTTTTTCTAGTCATGGATTGAGCAGTAGCCCAAAAGTCAGATAGAGGTCTTATCCTACTTCTAGTCTAATTACCTTTCGGAATTTGAATGGATAATTTATTTTCTGATCCTTACTATCTGCAGAAATAGAGTTAAAGGTTTTCCTTTTGTGACAAAAGTTCTTGTGCCTATTTGTGTTTGTGTCTGTGTATACATGCGTGTATATAGGTGAGAGACAGTAAAAATCTGTTGCCCTTGGTTCCATTATAGCAGGCAGTAAATATAATAAGCAAATATTTTATTAGATAATTAATTAGATAATTGATTTTTAGATACTACCACAGCATAATTTGTGAGTTTTTAAGATCAAATAGTTAATATATGGTCAATAAAATAATAATCCCATTAGACTGATTGGCAGAAAGATTTCTGGAACACAGTTTGTAAGTGAACAAAATCCATATTAACCATATCAATCTTTATGACTGTCTTTTATGAAATTGGAGTCTTTTGTTTAATGGGAAATAAAACTTTTTAAAGCTGAAAAAGACTTGTAACGGGTATGTAAAATTCTGTCCAAGGTCAGAAAAAAAATCAATTTATCGACCTCTATAGACATATAAAATTGAATTGAAACAAGTTAAAAATGTATTCACCATTTATAACTCTGGTCTTTATCTTTTTTTTTTTTTGTAGTGTGTAGCTGAAAGGAAAATCTTTAGAATATGTGCGACAAAAATCAAGGATTTTAATTTTAAAGGTATCTAATTTTAAGAAAACAAAACTGTACAAAAATTGTGTAATATCATGTCAGCTGTTTAAAGCATATGTTTGAATTCACTTTGACAATAATTTATTGAGTACTGATAGGTCCTGTCTTTAGAATTACAGATATACTAGTGAACAAAACAGGTAATTCCTGCTCTCCCAAAGCTTATATTCTAGTGCGCAAGAAAGAAAATAAATAAACTCAATATGCAGTCTTTATATATTATAAAATATATTTGAAACTGATACGTGATAAGGAGAGAAAAAAATGAAGCAAATTTTGAGCAAGGAAAGTGAGGGAGTATGTGTCAATTTGGGGGAAGAATAGAAACAACAGTGAAAAGATTCCTGTAGCTGGAACATGTCTTGAAATGTTTGAGACTCAGTCAAGGGGCCAGCATACATAAGAGCAGAATAAAACAGGAAGGAGAGCAGTAGAAGATAAGATCAGAGAAGTAGTGTGTGTGTGTGTGTGTGTGTGTGTGTGTGTGTAGTGTGTGTGTGTGCACATGTGCACTCACATGGACAGGTAGATTGTGTGAGGTTTTATGGACCATTGTAAAGTGTAGCTTACTCTGAGTGAGCTGAGAAGTGATGGGGAGGTTTTAGGCAGATGTGAAATATCTGACTTAAATAAGTTTGATATATTCAGTCTTGGAAGTAGGATAGGAACTTCACGGGTAGATACTAAGACAGTTTAGCAAAACTAGATATGTTTAAAAGGAACATTTGGCTTGCAGGGTTGAGAATAGGTAGAAGCAGAGAGACTCGTTTGGAAGATCCTGCAATAGTCCAGGCAGAGAGGATGGTGGCTTGGACCAGGATGGGAGTGGTGGACCTGGCAAGGTAGGGTTGAATTCTGTGTTTATTGAGAAGGAAAACAGAATTTGCAGATAGAATGGATGTGGCGTATTAGAGAAAGAGAAGAGGTGGAGACAAGGTCTTTTCCTTGTATCTGGAAGAATGGAATTGCCAGTAATAGAGATAGGGATGATTCCAGAAGAGGAGGTTTTGAGGCTCAGTTCTGTGTATGTTAGATTTGAGAGGTCTATCAGATATTCAAATGGAGATATTAAGTTGCTAGTTAGGTATATGAGTCTGAAGTTCAGGGCAGAGTTCTGGGCTACAGATATGAATTTGAAGAGATGTCATTCAAAGCCATGAGATTGGATGTGATCACTGTGGGAACAAATGGAGATGAGAAGCAACATAAGAGAATCCTGAGGAGCTACAGTGTTGAGAAGTTGAGAAGAAGAAGGAAGACTGGCAAAAGGCTGTGAGAAGGGGCGCCCAGTGGGTAGCAGGAACAAAGGAGTGTTGTATCTGGAGGGCAAGTAAAGGCATTGTATTTTGTTTTGTATTTTTTTAAGTATTTTTTTTTAATTTTTTAATTTTTTATTTTTTTTTTATTTATGATGGTCACAAAGAGAGAGGCAGATACATAGGCAGAGGGAGAAGCAGGCTCCATGCACCGGGAGCCTGATGTGGGATTCGATCCCGGGTCTCCAGGATCGCGCCCTGAGCCAAAGGCAGGCGCCAAACCGTTGCGCCACCCAGGGATCCCTTTTTTAAAGTATTTATTTATTTATTTTGAGAGAGAGCACATGTACACGAGCCTTAGGAGGGGCAAAGAGAGAGCAGACTCCCCATTGGCCTTTGAGCCCCAGAAAGAGCTCTATCTCATGACCCACGAGATCATGACCTGAGTCCAAACCAAGAGCCAGTCGTTTAACTGACTGAGCCACTCATGTGCCCCTGAAGACAGTGTTTTAGGGACCAGAGTGATCAACTGTGCCCAAACTGTTGACTGTTTTAGAATATGATCTATTGACATTCTATCTTGAGCTTTTAGAGGTTCTCTAATATTTATCATCTAAAAGATTAAAAAGAGGAAAATTACTATAACACAAACATTATTTGGAATCAAGAAATTTTCCTCTAAGAAGGCAGAATGATATTCTTTCTTAAATTCCCTTTTGGGAAAAATATCAGAGTGAACTCATATTAGTTTGTGTATTGATATGCTGGACTGTATGCTACTGCTTGATACAATTTGGGGCAAACTATACTTATGTAATAAGTAGTGATTTATTTGACTTGAGTCACAATGCAGTATTTAAAATTTAATAACCAACTGTGAACATGCCCTTTAAAATTTGAAAAAATGCAAGTGGTTTCTTTCCATCTACCTGCTAGATACAGAAGATGCTCACTATTTATACATAACCAATCACGTACTTCTGGTCCTCTGAGGTTATTTTTTGTACCTTGTATATTTGAAAAAGGAATTATCCATTTTCAAATGTGCGAAGTCCATGAAGCAAAAGAACATTGTACTAGATGATCTCTAAAGCCTCACCCAGTTCAAAGATTCTAGGAATAATACTTATACCAGTGGTTTGTATTTTAAACCAAGTTGGATGGGGGTTGGGAGTTGGCAGCCCTTGTTCAAATAAGCTGGATTAACCCCACTGCCATTTCTCTTAGGGAAAAGGCAGCTCGGCTTCTTAGAGCATAGAGGGCATCAGTAAAGTTAGATTATAAAAGTCTTCCAGTCACAATCATCCCATAGAGTAATAGAATTGAATGTGATTTAGGCTTAAGAGTGAAGGAAATGAATTTTTAGTTAAGAGCCATGAAAATCAGCACAATTTCATATAGTTTAAATAGACTGCTGTTCTTGGTTCGATATAGGCATTCACTCAGTTCAGTTTCCTTGAGTTCAGAGGTAATAAAAAGATACACATTTTTCTTCAAATTCAATCAATTTTGGAAGGGCCTATAAGTTTTAAAGCTATTTTTTTTTTGTTTAAATTGCATATCTACTAATTTTTCACTGCCAATTTCAAAGAGAGATCCTACAATCCAAATCCTTCCATAACTATGTCAGGACTCCACAGAGATGATATGACCCTGGAGAAATCTTTCACTTTTCAATTCTTTTCTAATGTTTCTAAGGGATTTAAAAATTGGGCAGAATCTCTAAGAATTTTAGATCAGAAATTTCCTCCTCAACAACTATTTATTGTCAGTATGTTGTCAACAGCAATCTTTCTTTTGGAATGTTCCAGAACGTTGCCTCATTAAAGGGATTTTCTTCACTCTTGAAGCTATTAGTGGATTACATTTATCAAAATTGTCTGAGAATGAAAGGTAATTTTATGGTTAAAATGCTGTGGAGCAAATTTGAAGTGATCACAGTTGAGTAGGATAGGAATTTCACAAGTAGATACTTGAGACGCAGATGAGCAAGATCAGATTAGTTACCATCTAGAAGAGAATTTTTTTTAAGATTTTATTTATTTATTCATGAGACACACACAGAGAAAGAGAGAGAGAGAGAGGCAGAGACACAGGCAGAGGGAGAAGCAGGCCCCACTCAAGGACCCCCACGTGGGACTCGATCCCCTAGGCTGAAAGCAGGCGCTAAACTGCTTCTAGCAGGGACCCAGGGATCCCTAGAAGAGAATTTATAAGCTTATTTTCCACCTTAGGCTTTGGAAGCAACGTGTTTGCTCTGCACAGGACAAGATGAACCTGAGATGAGGTACCTATGTATTGATATGTGAAGCTGTTGGGTGTGGGAATGAAGGAGTTAGAGTTGAGCTCGAGAATGTTCCCTCCATGTATCTCCGAAGGGCTACAGTTGCTTAGGCCCTAAACCTACATACATTGTCTTTTCTCTGGCTTCGCAATCTCCACTTTTTCAGGTTGCTGAGAAAACTATGTCGTGTATGGGTTTTGGCTTATCTGTGTATATGTTATAGTTGAAAAATGTGTTGTTAAATGTTTTTTGGTTTTGGAATATAGGATTCCTTTTGAGGAGGCCAGCATGGTGGAAGGAGCACCGGCCTGGGTGCTGCACATTCCTGGAGCAGTGGAGGCAGCAGAGGTTTTTGGTCTGAGTCTAGAAGCCAACAGCCTTTCTCCTGAGAGGCTGCTTTGATATGTAGCATTGTTCAACCTGGGCTGAGGACCCAAAGCACCAAACACTTCCAGTGGGTTCACAAGTTTTCTTCTGCCCTGAATCCAGCAGTGCCCTGGAGCAGAAGTAGGTTCTGGAGCAGGAGCATGGCTGCCAGCAGAGGAGGGTGAAGACGAAGCATGCATCATTACCTGCCCTGTGGCTTCCAGGACCAGTCCCTCTTTCTCCTAGGACGAGTTGGCAAGTTGGATGTGAAGTGAGGGTCTCAATGAGACATATATCATCACTTTCACATTTCTGATGGACTTCTTCACCCACAGTTGGAACAAAATTATTGAAAAACATAGAAAAAAAATCTTTTAGAGAATCTAGAAAAAGAAGCAATTAAAATATCTTTCAAGTCCACCCATGTTAAGCATTCGATGTATTTCTTTCAAATTTTTTCTAAATGTTTGTACATAGTAACTCTCCTCCTTCCACCCCTCTTTCAGAAGATGCCCCTGTCACTTCCTTCACAAAACACGGGACACAATTAGGACTTGATTTCTCCCACATCAACCTACATTTATGGGCATATTTCTTCCTCCAGTTTCAGAAGGTTTAGGTTTTTCTTCGCTGTGCTTCTGATGCCTCCCTCTTGGTGATCCCCATTTACTGCCCTGCCATTCCATCTGGCCTTCCTCTGGCTGTTTAACATCCTTCCCACTGTGGCTCTTCATCGTTGGTTAGAAATGTCCATCCTGAGCATGTCCATCCTGAGGCATGTCTCCATCATGCTTTGCCCTCTGGTGCTCACCTCTTCCCAACACAGCAAATCTAGAGTCATTGGCTCTACTTTTCTCAACTCTCATTCACTCACACTTTTTAATGACTTCATTCATTCATTCATTCATTCATTCATTCATTTATGAGAGAGAGTGTACATGCAAGAGAGTGAGGGGCAGCCCTAGTGGCTCAGCAGTTTAGCACCGCCTTCAGCCCGAGGTGTGATCCTGGAGACCCGGGATCCAGTCCCACATCGGGCTCCCTGTGTGGAACTTGCTTCTCCCTCTGCCTGTGTCTCTGCCTTTC
The DNA here is from genome assembly GCF_018345385.1 of Vulpes lagopus. Lineage (NCBI taxonomy): Eukaryota > Metazoa > Chordata > Mammalia > Carnivora > Canidae > Vulpes > Vulpes lagopus. The sequence goes on along the minus strand of NC_054832.1, from coordinate 66,979,898 downwards.
TCTCTCTCTGTGTCACTCATGAATAAATAAAATCTTAAAAAAAAAAAAAGAGAGAGAGTGAGCAGAGGTGGGGGTGTGTTGGGATGGGCAGGGGCAGAAGGAGAGGGAGAGAGAATCTTAAGTAGCTTCCATGCTCAGCTTGGAGCCTGATGCTGGGCTCCATCTTATGACCCTGAGCCAAAATCAAGAGTCAGAGGATTAATGGACTGAACCACTAACAGGGGCACTTGCCTTGGCTCAGGTCATGATCCTGGAATCCTGCGATCAAGCCCCCCATGGGGCTCCCTGCTCAATGGAGAGACTGTTTCTCCCTCTGTCCCTCTCCCCACTCATGCTCAACTCACTCTCTCTCTATCTCTCAAATAAATAAATACAATCTTAAAAAAATAAAAGTTTTTTTAAAGGGGGGATAAATAAAAACTAATTTTCCTCTCACTCTATATATTTGGTCTCCTAATCCCACCCACAAAAGGCAGCTATATTAGGAAGATCTCCATCTTCCAGATATATTCTGTGTGTTGGCAAGCATATATATCCCCCTTCTCTCTACCCCCATTGTCTGTATTAAGAAAGAACATAATAGAAACATGCTAATCCCACCCTTCTGCACCTTGTTGTGTCTGGGATTTGGAATCTTGGTTTACATGCATTCCTTTCTCAGCCTTCCTGCCTCCTGAAGAGGCTCTGGGTTGCAAACTCCCCACCTCAGGCACCTTCGGACCTGCCTGGCCACCCCTCCAGCCCTCTGTCCTGAGAGGTTTGGTAAATGCTCCAACCTGGCTGTATCTTGTGTGACCATGTCATGGCTGTCCTTACCCCAGGCTGACAGGGCCACAGCATATTTGGCAAGTGACTAGGTGGGTGGGAGCCTCTCCCCAACCCTCTATCTAGGTACCAGGAGCATCCTGAGTACTGGTTGAATCTCTTGGAAGTCATCAGTCTGCAATAAGTGAAGGTGGGCCTGTGGGAAGGGATGTTGGACTGGAGGCCGGTGAGAGGATCAGCGAGTCACACACGCACATGCACATGCACATGCACATGCACATGCACCAAGTCAAGGGGTGGGGCCCCTGGGCCCCATAAGATTCTGCACTCCTCCAGAGAGGATCCCCTTGCCCAGGAACAAATAAAAACACCTTGGATAGCCAAGAGACAGACTGAAAGAAAGAAAATAAGTTATCTTTCATAGTCCCTTTCTCAGCCTTTGGAAAAGGGGCCCCTTATTTTTCATTTTGCCCTTGGCTCTGCAAACAACGTAGCTCGCTTTGATTGCAAACACCATATATTCATGGTTACTGATCCCAGCTGCTTTCTCAGCACAGCCAGCCAGCAGACCCTATGCGTTCCTCCAGCCAGCTGTCTCCCTGCGGTTCCCAAGGCTACCCATTTTCCACTCTTCCCCAATGTATAGGCGCCTTCTGCCTCTACCTTTCTCTCAGCACACAGCATTATCTCTCACTTTAGAGAAAAAGGAATAGAAGTCACCAGACGAAAATCTCATGATCTTAGCCTGAGTTTCTCCCACTCCTTCTTTACTTCTTGTTACATGGGACAGGGGTGATTCTTCTTACCTGATGTTTATCCCTCAGCTGCACCCTGTGTTCTACCCCCACCCCCAGAAGTGAGCCTGATTATCCCTGCCCCCCTCCAGAGGTAGCATGGAGCAGTAGGAGAGCGTGAACAATGGAGACACAGCCGGGGACCCAGCATTTACACTTAGTATTTGTGAGACTTTGGACAAACCTCTTACTTGCCTGCCCGAGCCTTAGTTTACCTATCTGAAAATTGGGTTAATAATAGTACTTATTTCACTTTGTTGTTGTGAAGGCCAAATAAGTTAATATTGGTAAAGTGACGAGAAGAGGATTGGCACATGAGTGTTATAGACCTGTTTATTTAGTGAAATCAAAGAAAAAAGTCCTCTTTTTCATCTCTAAACTATTCTTTCCTTGACTCCTTTTAGCCTACTCAGTTCTCCCCACCTTAAAAATGATACTTTTTTTTTTAATTTTTTAAAAAATTTATTTATGTATTATAGTCACAGAGAGAGAGAGAAAGGCAGAGACACAGGCAGAGGGAGAAGCAGGCTCCATGCACCGGGAGCCCGATGTGGGATTCGATCCTGGGTCTCCAGGATCGCGCCCTGGGCCAAAGGCAGGCACCAAACTGCTGCGCCACCCAGGGATCCCAAAAATGATACTTTTTGATCGCCAGTCTTCTTCCAATTATAGCTCTGTTTCCTTCCTCCCTCCATAGCTCAATTTCCTTGTTGTTATCTGCACACACAGGCTCTGCTTCCTCGCTGACACCCTGCTCCCCAACTCACAACAATACGCTGTCTAACCTGCCACCCGCTGAAATTGACCTTGTCGTGAAAATACACGCATTCATGTCACCAAATCCAACATACACACGTGTCTATGTTTGACTCTGATTTGATCTTTCCTCTGCACTTGTGATTTTTGGTCACATCCTGAAAATCTCTTTTCCCATGTTTTCCATGATGATGCCTTCTTGTATTTCCTCCTTCTTCTATAGAAGCACCTTTTCCATGTCCTTTGCAGGGTCCTCTTTCTCTGGTTATCAATTAAATGTGGATTTTCCTGAAGGTTCTCTCTCACTTTCTTCCACATGGTTTTGAGGCTCACATATGTATTGATAACCCAGATTTCTCTCTCAAGCCCCAGATTATATTGTCTACATTACCACTTGGATGTTCTAGAGATGTCTCAAAGTCAGCATGTCTAAAACTGAACTTATAAGTTCTTCTCCGTCTATTCCAACTTGCTCAACATCTAGAGTTCTGTTCAATTATTTTCCTTGCTTGCGGAATGAACTTCATTCTCCTGCAGATCTTCCATCATCAGGCTCTTGGCAGCCTCTCCAATATTGTCAGGCCCCATCTTGACCTCCGGATTACAGCCCAAATGAACTAATTGCTCTGCTCTGAATATAAAAAGCTCATGTTTCCATGCTCTGTTCCCATAGTTACTTACCTTCCTGGCTTCAAGGTGAATACGTCGCTATCTTTAGATCCTCTGTGATGTTTCTGTAACTGTCCACAAACTCAACCGTGCAAATGTGCTTAAATTTATTCCACACCTCAAGCCAATTTCTATCTGTATGACCCCCCCCCTTTAAAGATTTGATTTATTTATTCGTGAGACACACACACACACACACAGAGGCAGAGACATAGGCAGAGGGAGAAGCAGGCTCCCTGCGGGGAGCCTGATGCTGGACTCCATCCCAGGATCCCAGGATCATGACCTGAGCCAAAAGCAGATGCTCAGCCACTGAGCCACCTAGGCATCCCTGTATGCCCTCTTTTTAAATACACTACTGGGAAACTCAATCTCAGTTCTTCTTGGTGTTCTTTTTCTTGTCCAAAGTTGAATCACCATTTTGGGATATAACCTAATTACTATAGGATGTTGACAAACCTCCGTGTCTCTTACCATATAGCCCTGGCATCTCTAGCAGCTCTCTGGTACTTCCATGCCATATTTGGGCCAGAGAGGTTATGGGCAGGTTCTCAGTGCTTCCTGAATACAGACGCATAGCCAGTCATTCGTCTTTGTGGGGCTTCTCGACATCTCTTTAGCAGTATGACCATGAAGGTGGGCTGCCTTCTCGTTACTCTGCTCTTCTACTCTCATCAGGTGATACTTCTTTCTAGGATGGGATGTGGACAGGGTGGGAAGTTCTAGTCTTGTTCATATTTATTTATATTCTAGAGTCTTTTTCCATTTATGTCCTCCAAAAATCCTCTCAGTTATTCTAGGGCCTGTGTTTAAAACCCAAATCTGACAGGATAAGGTTGGTAATATGAGAGTGAAGCAGGTGTACATAAGATATAATAATGAGTGGTGGGGATGGGGTCTATTTAAAGGGGCAGCCACTACTTAGCTGCAGCTCACTGAGGCCACAAAATACACAGGCCTGAAGTTGACACTAGTTCCAGATTTTCAAGAGAAGCTGGAAACTTAAAGTTTTATATGAGGTTGCCAAATTTGTTTATGCTGGCAACTAATTCTAAATCTATAAAAATATTGTTTGAACCAAACAAATTGTGTTCATAGGCTGCATATTCTCCATGGATTTCTGGTTTGTGATCTCAGTCCTCAGAGCTTAGGCTTTTGAACAGAAAAGCCATAAAGATTATAAGGTAGTTCTTATATGGGAAAAGGTTAGGAGAGAAATAGCAGGGAGCAAAAAATCCCCACATGTTAATACTTGAAAATGTTCTCTTGCCATGCCTTTCCTGACAATCTTCACCCCTGCCACCTAAACAGAGTGATTAACCACATCCTTTGGCTTCACATGTTTTTCTCGACAGAGAACTATCAGAACATCCAGTGGTACTGGTCTACTCTAGTAGTAGCTTTATGTTTTCATCGTGTTTGTTTATATATCTCTCTCATCACGTGTCTTAGTCTATTCCAGCTTTTATAACAAAAATACCATGGACTGGGGCTTATAAGCGATAGAAATGTATTTCTCATGCCAGAAGTTCAAGATCAAGGTATCTGAAGATTTGGTATCTGGTGAGGATTAATTTTCCAGTTCATAGATGACCATCTTCTTCTTGTGTCCTGACATGGCAGAGGGGCAAGGGAACTCTCTGGAGGCTCTTCTATAAGGGCATCAATCCCATTCATGAGGGTTCCACATTCATGACCTAATCGCCTCTGAAAGGCCCTACCTCCAAATATCATCACACTGGGGATTAGGGTCTAACATGTGAATTTTGAGGGAGTCACAAACATTTAGTCTTTAGCACATGCTAAATCCCTTGAGATGGGAAGTCCACTAATAATTTTTATTTTTCTAGTGCATAGCCCACAGCTTGGCATGTAATAAGTGCTCTGAGCAGGGATTTGAAGGCAGAAAAGGGAAGAAGCATTCTAGACAGAAGGAAAAGCACATGGAAGGAGAGAAAGGAACTACAGGTGTGGGTTTTTCAAAAAAGTCTTACAGGATTTTAGTTTTCTAGGAATATAAAATAATAGCAGGAATGAATAGAGGGGAAGAAGATGAAAGCATGCAAGGGGGTAATATGCTACATTTGCAGCTTATACTTAATCTTTAGGTGATAGGGAACCCATGAAGTTATTTTTTTAAAAAAAGGAATGAAATAATTGTATTCCATATTAAAATATGGATTAAAAAGTAATGTTTGGTGGTCATCTGCCTCTGTGGCAGCCTGAATTGTTGAATGCCCTCTTACATTTTAGTAATGTAAATTTTACCTTTCAAAACTTCAATTCTAGCCCACCTTCCTGGACTCCCGTGAAGCTAGAGTACAGGCATGTGAACCTGGTGTCATTATTCAGATGCAATTGGGAGACACTTGGATTTGGATCTGAGCAATGTTGAGTTGCTGCTTAGGTGTGGGGAAACTAGTATTGTGACAAGCAAGGAAACAGACATATCTCTGGCTATTTGGAAGCAGCAATTGCTGAGTCTCTGGCCCTCAGCCTCAATCCTCCCAGGTGCCAGGTGATGGTGGCAATGGTGCTTTTACTAGGACAGCCTTGGTTGTGTGTTGGATATTGTTCCTGGGTGCACAGCTCAATCTGGATCTCTAGCCCTTCTGGAGATTCTATGAGCTATTGAGTGTGTAGAGATTCTGTTACTTGCAACTAAGAACACTGATCAATACAAGATGATACCAATTTATATATTGCCTTTGTTCCAGTGAGAGCTGATTAGAACTTGCATCAGGGGGAGAGCTTAGAGATGGATGCACAACACTGATTTAAGAGACGTTAGAGAAGTTCTCTTTTATAGATGTCATTGATTAAATCTGAAGGAGGAGGTTCAGAAAATGAGGGGAACAAGTCAGAATAAATGTTGAAGAGAAAAGAAAGGAAATTAAAGATCTTAGGACTGTATGGCTTCAAGTTTCCACAAAACCAGATAAGGTCATTTGCTGTGAGCTGCTTGGCATAGCAATGAGCTGGGGGCTAGAGGGCCATAAAAAACATTGAGACGGTCAGAGTGCTTAGAGACCTGAAAGTAGGAACTGAGGAAGTAAATGACCGGCTGGTCTGGTCTTTCAGGGAGGTCAGTAAATCCAAAAAGGAGTTAGTAATCTAAAGGAATAAGAAAGAATCCAGTGGCTAAAGAAGATTGCTCCTATCATTCAAGTTATTGTCTGGTATCCCCAGATACTCAATAACTATTTGATAAAGAAGTGAATGAATCAGATCTTATCAGAGGAAAACAGAAAGCTAGAGAGAAGTACCCAATTTAAGATCTTGCATCCAATGCTAGACCTTTGCTTTCTCTCATTTACATACTAAATGTAGGGCTGCAGATGGCTTCCTGTTACTACAGCTGCTGAATCGACTTATATTGGCTGCAGAACTCTCTTGCCCTTGCCATAGAATATGACCTTGAAGTATTGAAAAATTCTCTGGGCTTGTTTCAGAAGACAATAGCAAAAGCAGGATTAATGCAAATGATGGGTTCTATATTTTAAAGGTCGTTCAGACAATTCCAAGGGCAGCTAGAAGTCTTTCTTAAAGTCTGAATTTAGATGTAAAAGCTCTGTAGGTCCCTTATTTTCACTTCCATGTTGTCATTTTATTACTGAAGCATTACCAGCTTATTTTCTATTTTTGATTGCGTTGCTTAACGTTTTGTAGTCTCTCTTCTTTTCTCCTCTGCTTTCCACACTTCCATTTTTAATAAAGAAGGATAAAAGAAAGGGTGCCTTTTCTGCTCGTTAAAATAATTTTACCTTTGCATCAGCATGTTTCTCACTTTTTCTAATTTGTGAACATGTAACTAGTGTAACAGAAGCACACAGCAGCCTGTCTGGAAGTCTGTCTGAGATTCCAGAATCCCTCTTCACATCTTGGAGATCCCCAAAGACCAATGAAAAGTGCTGAATGAATTGAATGAGAGCTTGTGAGGAAAGGTTAAATGGATTGGGATTATTCATCCTGTATAATAAGGGAATTTGCTAAAAATAATATTAATTTGTCTCAGACAATGAGATCTGTTAAAAAGAGAAAGTATAACATATTTTAAAACCTTTTTTTCCTCTGTGAGTCTTAAAGAGACATACCTATCTTAGCTGAACTGAGGGAAGTTCTCCTGGAGGTGTCTGATTTTAGAGTTTTATCAGGGTCCAATCAGAAGAGAGAACACACAGGAATTTGAACAGGGAAAGTTTAATGTAAAGAATTAATTATATATGTTAATTATAATAGGAAATTGGGGTTAAAATGATTGGCTAGTAACAAGTAAAGGGAACCTCCAAGGATACAGGAGTAGCAGGTATAAGGAGCAAGCTACTACCCCTGGGCAGAGATGGGGTACCCAGGGAAGAGGCTGTCCCCTGGTCCCCAAGTGGACAGTTAGTCCTTATTGGAGAAGGCATGCCTGTGGGGTAGTGATTGACAGAGAAGTCACTGTGGTGTTGCTCCCATAGAAGTTGCTGGAAACCCACCCTCTGGAACTTGTTAGAAATCTGTTCTGGGGCAGCCCGGGTGGCTCAGCAGATTAGCACCTGCCTGCAGCCCAGGGCCTGATCCTGGAGACCAGGGATGGAGTCCCATGTTGGGCTCCCTGCATGGAGCCTGCTTCTCCCTCTGCCTGTCTCTGCCTCTCTCTCTCTCTCTCTCTCTGTGTGTGTCTCTCATGAATAAATAAAATCTTAAAAAGAAAAAAAGAAAAAAAAATCTGTAGGATACCAAGGACATTTTTTGGATAAGGAGGCACTTTATTATAGGCACTCTGCTACAAAGCCTTCTGGAGGAGTGCCAAGGGGAGCCATGGGCTGCTGGGTGCTGCCGGAGCTGGCTACAGGAAAAGCTGTGAGTGCTGCAGGAGGTGTGCTCGGAAGATGCAGTAGGCACCACAGAAGCTGGGTGTGGAAGTCCCCTGGGATTTAGAAGCTGTCTGAAAAAGCCACTCTAAACCAGGAAAGAAAGCCCCTTCTTCCTAAAGTCCCTCCAGTGCCACCTCCTGGCAAAGCTTACATGCCACTTCGCAGAGAAAAACTGCTTAAAGTATCCCTATCAATTTTTCCTAAGCAGGCAATGAAGGGTGATTTTTGCAAATAAGGCAGGTAATAAATTGGTATCGGGCACAGGGATATTTTTGAGAAAGTAAAAGGTAAGTTGGAAGGTGGGTTAAGGGAAGATTTCTGCCTTTGGTTCTAGGGTGCAGTGAGGAGGTTGGGTGATGTGACATAGATCCCGTTCAATTCCTAACAGTCTGTTCTGGTTCTCCCTGTTGTTCTCTACTGGGCTTACGTTGCTCTTGAAATAGCTTGTTAGCCCATTGGGCTAGATATCCTTTTTCAGATTTGAAGAGTGTTGAAGAAATCTATATATTATTGGTAGTGTTGTCAATCTGAGAGCAAATACTTTTTATTATAGGTTATAAGTTAAAGATCACAATCTGGGATCCCTGGGTGGCGCAGCGGTTTGGCGCCTGCCTTTGGCCCAGGGCGCGATCCTGGAGACCCGGGATCGAATCCCACGTCGGGCTCCCGGTACATGGAGCCTGCTTCTCCCTCTGCCTGTGTCTCTGCCTCTCTCTCTCTCTCTCTGTGTGTGACTATAATAAATAAAAAAATTAAAAAAAAATAAAGATCACAATCTTTTCTTGGTACTTAATGTATAATAAAAGAAACCTTGCTCTTTGCTCTGTCCAGGTGGATTTTTGCTTATTTGGAGAGACCACCCAAACTCTGAAACTTGGGTACTTGCATTTAAAAATATCGGTTACATAGCGAGACAGAGCTGGGGAATAAAACATTTCTTTCTCCCCAAACTAATTTGAGCCAAAAATTATTTCCATTATATTTATAAGTGAAAGAGTAATAGGCATGGTAAAGTTAATCAGTAAGTCTTGTAAATACTTTTTGGTTTAAGTCCCAGAAATTAAGAATAAGGATGATTGAGTAAAGAATCCTATTGCAAGACAGATGATTTGCAATTCTCTGTTTTCTACAGAATTGAAGGAGATCCTCAGTCGCTTTATGGTTGATGGATGATTAAAAAAAAAAAGACTTCAAATGATATATCACTTGATGATATTTTTGGAGAATAATTTAGGAGTTTAAAGAATTCGGTTACATTGCTATGACAAAATTCCTTCCATTCCCATTTACTTATTTATATGGACAATGTTTCTTAGCACTTGCATATCTGAAAATGAAAAACAAATACAATTTTTGTTGAATATATCTCATCCTACTGGTGGGTGATATTCATCCACAAACACATGGACTAATTGAAAAAGTAAAACAGCCTCAAGCATCGCAATAGAGATGTTTTTCTAATAAGATGTTACTGTAGTAGGTGGTTTTCTTAAAATGTGCCAGGATTCGTGACCCCTGGTTAGTTAACCAAGCACTAAACTAGGTACTCTGTGAAGGGACTTTGTAGATTTAAATTTACTAATCATTGACCTTAAAATAGAAGAGATTATCCTGGTTTTTCTGGTGGTCCCAGTATAATCACTTGAACCTTTAAAAGTAGCAGAAGGGGCAGCTCCGGTGGCTCAGCGGTTTAGCGCCGCCTTCAGCCCAGGGCCTGATCCTGGAGACCCGGGGTCGAGTCCCACGTCGGGCTCCCTGCATGGAGCCTGCTTCTCCGTCTGCCTGTGTCTCTGCCTCTCTCTTGGTGTCCCTCATGAATAAATAAATAAAATCTTAAAAAAAAAAAAAGAACAATAAAAGCAGCAGAAGAAGGTAGAAGTATCAGAGAGATACAGCAGAAGAAGAGGAGGCAGAGGGATGTGGGGTGTATTGTACGGGAGCTGGTTTTGAGGCCGGGAGCTACCCAGAGAGAAGCCTCTAGGAGTTAGGGATGATTTCTAGCTGACAGCCAGCAAGGAAATAAGACCTCAACCCTACAGCTGCAGCATAGACCTAAATTCTGCCAACAACCTGAATGTGCCTGGAAAGGAATTCTCCTTGAGAACCTCCAGAAGGAAATGCAGCCCAGGACAGCCGGGGTGGCTCAGTGGTTTAGCGCTGCCTTCAGCCCAGGCCCTGATCCTGGAGACCCGGGTCCCACGTCGGGCTCCCTGCATGGAGCCTTCTCCCTCTGCCTGTGTCTCTGCCTCTCTCTCTCTTTGTGTCTCTATGAATAAATAAATAAAAAATAATATTTAATTTGATAACATTCTTAATGAAAAATATCTTTAATATTTAGAACTATATAGTTGCAGAAAATAACTAAGTTTAATATCAATTTACATACCTTTTCCTACTATTCTTATGATCAAAGCACAAACATATTAAGAATAAAATATACCAGATTTTTTTTTTTTTTTTTTTTTTAATTTTTTATTTATTTATGATAGTCACAGAGAGAGAGAGAGGCAGAGACACAGGCGGAGGGAGAAGCAGGCCCCATGCACCGGGAGCCCGATGTGGGACTCGATCCCGGGTCTCCAGGATCGCGCCCTGGGCCAAAGGCAGGCGCCAAACCGCTGCGCCACCCAGGGATCCCCTATACCAGATTTTTTTATACAATTTTTTTTTTAAAGATTTTATTTGTTCATGGCAGACACACACAGAGAGAGGCAGAGACACAGGTAGAGGGAGAAGCAGGCTCCATGCAGGGAGCGCGACACAGGACTGGATCCTGGGTCTCCGGGATCAGGCCCTGGACTGAAGGCAGCGCTAAACCCCTGAGCCCTAGGGATCCCCTAAAATATACTACATTAGAATAAAATTCTAAAAAGGCTGTGGAATGGAAATAAGCATATAAGGAGAAAAGAATATAAGTAATATAATGTAAAAATTTTCACCTTTTAAAGGAGACTTTGCTAGTGTATATTCTAGAAATGGATGAGGATGAGTATCAAAGTCGTGTAGTATATTCCACTGGATATATTTAACAGTGACCTTATGCTTTATTTAAAATAATCATTATTTACACTATGCTGGAAATAATATCTTGCAACTATTTAAATAATGATGAAGATTTTTTTATATCAACTTAAAAATAGGGATCCCTGGGTGGCGCAGCGGTTTGGCTCCTGCCTTTGGCCCAGGGCATGATCCTGGAGACCCGGGATCGAATCCCATGTCGGGCTCCCGGTGCATGGAGCTTGCTTCTCCCTCTGCCTGTGTCTCTGCCCCTCTCTCTCTCTCTCTTTCTCTCTGTGTGACTATCATAAAATAAACAAAAACAAAAACAAAAAAAAAAACTTAAAAATAAGCAAGCAGGCACATAGTTTTCTGAAATTCCTCCAAGGAGCAGACAAGTAAGAGACTCTGAAGCCTATTGGTGTGTAGGATTCCATTTTTCCAACCTTCTCATTGGGGTAAATTTGAGAAAGCACCTGAAGCTTTGAGGATTTATTTTTTATTTTTTTAAAACATTTTATTTATTTATTCATGAGACTCTTTCTCTCACACACACACACAGAGGCAGAGACACAGGCAGAGGGAGAAGCAGGTGCCTGCAGGGAGCCCGATGTGGGACTCCATCCCAGGACCCTGGGATCATGCCCTGAGCTGAAGGCACTGAGCCACCCAGAGGCCCCAGCTTTGAGGATTTACTTACTCATTTACTAGTTTGCCCATTAAAGATCAATTGGACCTCTATCAAGGACTCACATTATGAGTGAATCCAACTGTATTCACCTAACAAATTAAAAAGACAAGAAATAGAGGAGAGAAACAATAACTTGAATTGACTAGAGAGGTCTGCCTGCTTTTGATCTAATGTAGGTATGTCCTGAGTGGGAGTGAGATGACACCTCAAGTCCTGCTGTCTTTCATGGTGTGGGTACTTCTTCATGCTGAATTTTATTCCAGTGTTTAAACATACACGCTGTTCTCACATCATGGTCATAAAAACAAGCCACCTTGCTTCTCTGGTGCTCAAATGAAGAAACAGCACGTAGTTGAGAACCTAGCTCCTGTAGGGGATGCTGGGGGCCAGGCACTGTGCCCAGGGACCAGGATACCATAGTTCTGCTCTGGAGGAGCACATAGTCAGGTTATCTGATACAAACAAAAGAGGAGATCTGTCCGTCCAAGTTTTGTCTTTTTGTCCTTGCAGGATTTAGCTGTCTGATAAGTCTGCCCTTGAAGGGCTTTACATCACTGATAAAATTCTTCATTTTCTGTCCCACTTCAGAAACCTGGTTCTCCTTCTGCCTGTCATAGTTCTGTTAATGGCTGGTCCATCTGCTTGGTTACCCATGCTTGACACACAGGATCCTAACCTTCTTTCCCTTTCGTGTCCCCAAAGCACAGTCAAATCTGGTCAAGTCTGTTCCTCCAAATTTTATATTCTATCCCTTCTCTCTGTTTGAAGCCCAGCTATAATTCAGGTGTTCACTATGCACTGTGGCCTGGCCTCTCTCTCTCCTCTCTCTCTCTCCTTTTTTAAATGTAGGCTCCACATTCAGTGTGGAGCTCAGTGCAGAGCTTGCTCTCATGACCTGAGATCAAGACCTGAGCTGAGATCAAGAGTAGAACACTTAACTGACTAAGCTACTCAGGTGCCCCTGTGGCCTGGTCTTTGTAATCGTCTCCTCTGATGCAACCCTTGGAACTCAGTGCTCCAGGACAATATTTTTAAATATAAAACTGCCTATGTCTCTCTCCCACCTAAAACTTTTTTTTCCAGGACAATTCTAATCTTTGCTACCTTCTCTTTCAGCTGTGTTGCTCAAACAAACCTCCTGTGCCATGCCTTCACAGGATCCTCCTTGGTACCTTGAGTGCTTTCTTATCGTCGGTCTGGGCAACTCACCTTACCTGTTAAGAATCACGACAAATACCCACCATTTGGTTCAACATGGATGGAACTGGAGGGTATTATGCTGAGTGAAGTAAGTCAATCGGAGAAGGACAAACAGTGTATGTTCTCATTCATTTGGGGAATATAAATAATAGTGAAAGGGAATATAAGGGAAGGGAGAAGAATTGTGTGGGAAATATCAGGAAGGGGAGACAGAACATGAAGACTCCTAACTCTGGGAAACGAACTAGGGGTGGTGGAAGGGGAGGAGGGCAGGGGGTGGGGGGGAATGGGTGACGGGCACTGAGGGGGGCACTTGACGGGATGAGCACTGGGTGTTATTCTGTATGTTGGTAAATTGAACACCAATAAAAATTAATTTATTAAAAAAAAAAAAGAATCAGTGCATATGTTGTTGAGATGCCAGCAACCCCCCCCCCCCCGCCCCCCGCCATCTCCCCTACCCCTCCTCACCAAAAGCACGTTAATGCTTTCAGGAGTGTGCTAGGCACTTCCCGCGTACAGACTTTGTTTAAATTACACAACAACCAGTGAGGTAGTTATTATATCCTTTTCCAGATAAGGAAGCTAAACTCAGACATATTAAATAACTTGGGATCAAATGAGTCATCAGATTTTGCATGGCAGTCCTGTTCTACATGTGTGATGGGGGGCGTGAGGAAAGGGGGCAGTTATTCAACCTCTCTACAATACTCTTCTGTAAAATGAGAATGGTGCCTGCTAGCAGTACTCTTGTGAAAATTGGCAAAAATATTGAAAGGAAATTGTTGAGTCCTTAATAAATACGGTACAGCTCCTCCAAGATAGCCGTGAAGGGAGAAAGAGCCTTAAACTGAGGAAAAGTGCCTGGATTCTGTTAACTCCAACTATTGCCTCCAGGATCCCCTCACCTTGGGAGCCCATTGCAGGCTTCCAGCAGGGGGCACCACTCTCCTGGTTTTCACTAAAGCTCAAGTAGAAGTGATTTTTCCCTTTTATACCCCATAGTACAGTTAATCTAAGGCTGGAAAGCTGGGAACATCTGAAAATAAAGCACACATGAAAGGTAACACAAAACTAAACAATTTGGGCTGGTAAATCTAGCTTGCCTGGAGTACATAGACATGTTCTAGGACTACTAATTAGTGTGTGATCTTGGCTGTCCTCTACTGCTTAAGCTACTTGTCAGTAGTGTCAGAAACAATGTGAAACTATTGTGAGAATTGAATTTCTTCCTTAAACCTACATTTATTGAACCCCAAGTTAGGCCTTCATTGACAACCAGTATTGAAATAGTTTTTTGCTGTTTGGCATGCAGTCTTCAAAGTGCTAATATATATTAGCTCACTCAATCCTTACAATAAAAGGTGGAGGGTTCTACTTTTATTCTCATCTTACAGATGGCAAGAGTGAGGCCCAAAGAGGTTTATAAACATGTACAGGTCGTATAGTTGGTGACTGACATATCCAGGAGTGGAATCCAGGCAACCTGGTTCCAGGTGCTGGTGCTTAGCTTCTATGCTGCATGCTTCATGGTGGGGTGAGTGAAGAGTCTATCACCGTGGAGCTTACAATTTAGTGTTGTACACATCCAAAGAAACAAAGAAATTCATATTAAAATTCAAATAAGTGCTATGAAGGAAAACAATACAGTATGTAGCAGGGAACAATGCAGAAGTGATGTTAGAGATCCTTCAGGGGGAGTGATCAGGGGAGTTTTCTTTGAGAAAGTGACATTTAAGTTTGGATTAAATGAGATAATGCATTTGTTAGTAGAAAATCTGGGCACCTTGCCAAGAGGTTCCTCTTTCTTTTTTATTTTTTTAATATATTGAAATAAAATTAAAGAACATTTTTTTTTCTTGGTGCTGAATGACCTCTTGGCCACCCCAACAGGTAGACTTCCAGGTAGTGTGTATAGATCTCGTTAGGCAGGAGAAATCATCTTTCTTGTTCAGAGGAAAGCTATCGAAAGTAACAGGAACTCCAACACTTGAACAATTGGCATATAGATGCTTAAACATTACTTTGTTTGCACATGAGCTCTTTTATTAGATAATTGAGAAAACCTAGCTATTTACAGGTATTGTCACTTTCGTGCCTTTAACAATTTGTTAGATTTCAAAAGCATCAACTTAGTTCTGTTGTTCACAATGGCTTTGAAAAGGTTTGAGACTTCTGAAAATTCATTGAGGGTTAGCAACATCGCCTATGCTTTTTATTTCGAAATAATAGCTGATTTCTTTGGCAAACCCATCATTTCTAATTTAACGGGTAGTATTTCAGTAATTGAACTAGCTTTTTGAAAACTACAATGGCAGCTAAAGAAATCATAATAGAGGACTAAAAGAAGATAAGTGGGAAAAAGGACACATTACCTCTTTTTTGCTCATCTGGTTGTTATTATTGTTAATAATAATAATAATAAAATACAAAAAAATTGATATAACTGTCTTTTTTATCATCGTTTAAAATATCCTTGGGAATGTCATAGGAAATAGCAGTTGTAGCAGTGCAATGTAAATTATAGTATAGTAAAAAAAATTGGTAATGGTGGATTCTGCTTGACAATTGCTGTCTGATATTTTGAAAGCAAAATAGTCACTTAAATATTTTTAGGCCATTTCATGGAAAAAAAAAAGAGGAAATAATACTTTTAGCTAAGCTTTACCCCTTGTCCTTTTCTCATAGGGATTCATTTATATGTAGGGATTGATGGTTATGGGGTGGCAGGCAGACTGTAACATGGCCCCAGGGATCTCTGTGGGCTGGTGTTCCTGCCTTATGTCAGTCGCTCCTCCAGAGTGCAGGTTAGACTTAGTGACTTACTTCTACCAAGTAGGATATGACAAAAATAGCGGGATGCCACTTCTAAGATTAGGTTGTAAAAGACTGTAACTTCCATCTTGGGTGTTTTCTCTTGCTCTCTCTTAGAACTCTCACCAGGGAAAGCCAACTGCCATGTTGTGAACAGCTGTGTGAAAAGCTCCATGTGAAGAGAGACTGAGGCTTGCTAACAACCACATGAATGAACCAGGAGTAAGTCTTCTGTGAACAAAGGCCATACCCTAGAGACAGCAAAGCAAAAAAACTGGAAGGAGCCTGTGTGCTCAACACTGCTGAGCTGGCACACAGGCCTGCACCACCATTTTGAACACATAAGTGAGAAATAGCTTGTATGTTATCTATCTTATACAGAAAACAATTTCTATATATTTTTTTAAAGATTTTTAATTTGTTTATTCATGAGAGAGAGAGACAGAGACAGAGACAGAGAGACAGAGACTCTATGCAGGGAGCCTGACGTGGACTTGATCCCAGGACTCCAGGATCATGCCCTGGGCCAAAGGCAGGCTGTAAACCGCTGAGCCACCCGGGCATTCCAAACAACTTCTGTGCTATATAATTTCTGTTCTATAAGAATCAAATGGTATACAATAAAAATAAACTTCTATCTTGTTGAAACAAACTCACACTGCTGCAGATTAATCTGTGTTCTGAGGCAATGGCCATTTGGAGGAAAGGTAAGGCCCTAAAAATTAAGCAGGATACCACCAGGATGGAGAACACAGGCTGGAAGGCCAAAATGGCCAATGCCCTCTATGTCTAATGCCACTGAGTGGCTTATTAGGTATATACCATACTGTGAATTAAAGACTTAGTTTGGCCCTTTAGATGGCACTAATATATTGGCAAGTTAGAATTCCTACTTTGGACTTGTATCCTGGCAGTAAGTTTCTTGTTTATGGATTCCCCTATCAACCAATGTGCTGTGCACTAGTTTTTACATCCTTTATCTTTTTCCCATCTATGGACAGCTTTTTATGCAAAAGAATTCTGCATCATGGATTTTTTGAGCTTTACATGACTTTAGTGAGTAAAGAGCTAGTCCATGGGATCCAAACCAGTCTGTCTTACACAATCTCCAGGGTAGCTTTTTGAAAATGTAAACTCCTGCCCTACTCATTCAGTTTGGTGGGAATTTCCATATTAGTTGCTCTTTGTGGATACTCTCCAGTTCTCAGGAGGGTAAAGAAGTCCTCGTTACTCATAAACGCTTTGTAAAGGAGTCTTTTGGAGGGGAATGTGCCATTTTCCCTCATAGCCAATGATGCTCCTCTTGGGTGTTGATCATTTGCTATATCTTCAAAGGGATCATTATGGCTTATCATCCTATTTGCTCAGGCTAGTCTAATTCCTTTAGAAGTAAGGAACTCCTGAGGATGGCAGCACCCTGGGACTTTGCCTCGGCTTGAGGCCTTGAGGCTTGTTATCCCTGATCCTTTCAGGAGGTTTTGGTATTTGGATATGCTCTCCCAGAGCCGTCTGGATCTCATAATCCTATGGAAGCTGTAATTGTCCATTCTCCAGTGTTCTACATCTCATGATTGCCCAGGGTAGGTTCCCAAACCTTTTTATCTTACCCTTGGTGCACAGAAGTTTCTTTCTTTCTTTCTTTCTTTCTTTCTTTCTTTCTTTCTTTCTTTCTTTCTTTGTTTCTCTTTCTTTCTTTCTTTCTTTCTTTCTTTCTTTCTTTCTTTCTTTCTTTCTTCTTTCTCTTTCTTTTCTTTTCTTTTCTTTTCTTTTTTTAAGATTTTATTTGTTATGAGAGACACACACAGAGAGAGAGAGAGAGAGAGAGAGAGGCAGAGTCACAGGCAGAGGGAGAAGCAGGCTCCACACAGGGAGCCCGATGTGGGACTCGATCCCAGGTCTCCAGGATCACACCCTGGGTGGAAGGCAGTGCTAAACTGCTGAGCCACCTTGGGTGCCCTGCACAGAAGTTTCCATATCTTCTGCATCTGAGGAGATCCATGTTGATTTCTTTCAAAGCCTAAACTACAAAAGCTGTTAATTTACACCTGGAGGTAGGGAGATCAGAAAGTGCAAAATAAAATGCCCACGGGGCCCAGTTAGGTGGAAATACAGAGGTGGACCAGAAGGGGGAGGGAATGGCCTGGTGAACTGCCTAAAAGGTCAGTTGCTACTGATGTGCTGTTAATTTTCTTTGGACAAAAATGCCCAGTGTTACTCAATCTTGTGATTTTTCAGAAGACAAAAATTTGCATTTTTTTTTTCAAATGTGAGATATTCCTATTTTAAAGTACTGGCAACTAACTTTTATTTTTTTAAAAAAACACAAAATGGGTTTTACATTTGAAAGCCAGATTTGCCCTGTGGGTCACTGGTTTATAACTTCTCACTAGGATTTAGCAATACAGGTCCTACTTATTCTCTTGGTGTAGAAAAGAGAAAAAGTCTTTTTAATTTTGTTCCAAAGAGTAGAGAAAGTAGATGCAAGTAGAAAAAACAAATAACAAGACACCCATTACTTTCTCAATAAATCACCATCTTATGTCATTTATCATGTTTCAGGGATTAAGTGATAAATTGAATAATGATGATACATAAAGCATAGTATCTGCACATGTTGAGTGATTAAACAATATTTAGCTTTTAGCTTGTATCTTTCAATTTACATCTGTGTTTTCTGTTCAATTTTGCTTGCCTGTTTTTACATTAGCGCCAAAATCTTTATTACCTATGGCTTTATAAGATATTTGATAGGACAAATCTTAAAAATGGCCCAGGATATTATGGAAGTAAATTATTTTAATTTATTTACATATATGCATACATATAAGGAGATGAAATCAGAATCATCTAGCATTTTCACTGGAAGGGATCTTAGAGTTCATCTAGCACCTCACAAATGAGGAAATGGAGGACTGGGAAGATTAAGTGGCTGGCTTAAGTTTTCCTGGCTAGTGGGTGGCTGTGTCAGGTTAGAAGTGATGTGTTTTGACTTCTTATACAAGTCTTTTGTCTATACTGAGCTTCTACAACTTCTTGTATCCTTTGGATATACTTGATGCTTCCACCCTCTGAGCCACTCCTCATAACTAAGGCCTTAGGTACAATGGATCCTGCATGCATGTTCCCTGGGCAAAGTGTCATGGTCACATGTTAGCTCATTATAGACTCCTCCAGTTATGCTGGGAAGTGTGGAGTTGGTGCCAGGTTTAGATAAGCGGCACCAGGGCACTGGTACATACACTTTTGTGAGGACTAGAAGACAAATCTCATTAATTTTTTTAACTTTTCTTCTAATGTGTTTGGTCACAATAGTAAAAGCAGGTAGACAGTGAGAAAACAATGTATGTTAGAGACCACTTGCTGGATGTATTTTTTTTTTTTTTTGCTGGATGCTTAAACCAAGGCAGCAACATGAACATAATTCAATATCAATAGTAAGCATAGACTGTATTTCTATTTAAACAGATCAAAGCTAATTCAAATTCAAATTTAATTAAAAAAAGTATTTGCTCCCCCTTCCACCAAGTCAAATAAAATTTTAAGTATTTGTGGATTTAAGTATTTGATGGCCTTCAGGATGAGTTTAATTTACCTCTTTTCATTGGAGAACTTTAGGAACTCATGGCTACAGCGGGGACCAAATATACTAATGTAGCCTATTAGGTGTTTATGAAGAGGAGTTGGGTTATAGTGAATAGACTTTTTAGTCCACTCTCACTGAGTACTTTTGGGGAAATATATACATATAGTACATATACACAGACATTTAGATATCACAATAATAATATCAACAGCATTCTAATATAACAGTTTACAAACTTAGATAAGGAATAAGTATAAACTCATTTTCCTAGAACTAAAACTAAATTTTAATGTGTGCTAGTCTTTTGGGGTTTGTTAAAACCTAATTTTTACCTATTCAAACTTCTCCTTTTCTCTTTGGTTCCATCATACTTCTTGCAAACTTAAATGATGCCAAGGAACTGGAAGGAGAGGAGACATCTGGTCTTTGGCTGTCATCTGTCTACATTTGTATCTACTGAGGCATCTGTTAAACTACTTGGTCCTGGTGGGTGGTCCATGAAGGTCATTGCTGAGTCATCTTTTGTTCCTGCCATATGGGCCTTTTCAGATTCAGACTTTTATTACTGTTCCTTCAGTACCACTCTTGAGGGCACAGAATTGTCAACTTCCACACCATTCAAGAGGTCAGGTAATAATAGGGGGACTAGGCCACCCAGACCCTATCAAATCATATGGGTTACAAACACTTCCTTGCACACAAACAGGAAGAGAGGGGTGCAGTCATGGGTATGATGTTAACTCTCTGCCTTCTTTGACTCTGATAAGTTCTTCATTTTTATCATGAGAGGCCCTCCTGTAAGAACTAGGAAGTGCCATGTGTGAGAGACCAGAATGTTCCCCCTGTAGTGAAGCTTATCAAGTCTACCTTAGACAGCCTGGGGCAAATTACACCTATGCCCTGGATTAGAGTAACTTTCATTTTGGGCATACAAAGGGATAAATGTGAGAAACTTATATTTTTGAAATGTCACTTAATGTCCTCTCTTTTCCAATTATTCAGCAGACTATTTCAAAAGGAAATTAGAAAGAATCCGCCAGAAAAGTAGATGGAAATTGGTTGGTTCTTAGTTTCTGAGTGGCAAGAGTTGCACTTGTCCTGTCCAGTATGGTATCCCCGACCTAGCCCGTGGCCATGTACCTATTTATTTATTTATTTATTAAGATTATATTTATTTATTCATGAGACCCACAGAGAGAGAGAGAGGCAAAGACATAGGCAGAGGAAGAAGCAGGCTCCCCATGGGGAGCCTGATACAAGACTCAATCCCAGAACCTGGGGATCACAACCTGAGCCAAAGGCAGACACTCAACCACTGAGCCACCCAGGCATCCCCCATGTATCTATTTAAATTTAAGTTAATTAGAATTAAATAAGATGAAAAAGTCAGTTTTTCATTTGCACATTTCAAGTGCTCAATAGTCAGGTGTGGCTATGAAGGCTACTATATGTATAACTCAGAATTACAGATCATGTCTACCATGGCTGAAATTAGATACCTCTGAGCTAGACATAAAAGTGAAGCTTTCAGCTTCTGGGACTTGAAAGGATTTCCCTGCCTGGGGAAATGGAAAGGGATGGAGAAGACATTAGAAAGGAAAAAGAATGGAGTGAGGGGGTGGTGGTGGTGGTGTCATCTTATAGAGATGGAGTTCACATCTTGAGATACTCAGTAACCATTGGAGAATGCTGTCTACTGCTGGCATCTGGGAGCTGTGTAGGGGGTTGAGTCAGTGTTCAAAACCATCTGGTTTCCATTTAAAATTTCACCATACATAGCCTGCCTTGAGGGGTTGTGCCAGGTGTTTTTCCCCATGGTGTGAGTCATAGGAGAATTGTTGGTCCATGTCTGGCTTCAAGGCACTGACAAAATTTGAAGTGTAATGCTGTAGGTCACAGATGATGCAGAGAATAATAATGTAAATCAAGAGGATGGTAACGATATGCTTAGGGCTTTTTTATTTTTTTTCCTTTTTCTTTTTTAAATGGCTGAATAAAACCATGTTCATCTCTAGAAGATTTAGCAATATCACCATTAGGGATTCTTCTTCAGATGTTCCCAGAGGGCCTCATTTAGTTGGTTAACCATTATTGTTTCTGAAGTTTGTGGGAATAGAAAGTAAAGATGCCAACTGGTAGATGGATGTAATCCATGGAGGGTGTTGTTCTGAAGCACTGCCCCTCAATTTTCTTGAGTTGGAATATTCCTGGATTTCTATATGGGGATGAAAACTGATCTCAGGTTATCCCTGGAAGACTTTTCTACTTTTCCTAAGTCACATTTATCTATTCCCCTCTTGTGTTCTAATAAGCTGTAAGATAATCCTCCCATTAAAATATACCTTCACACTCCTTCATGAGCTAGCTTTAATAAATGTTAGATTATACTCTCCATGAAGCAAGTTCCTACTCCTTATCCCAGTTGTCCCACTGTTATTTAGCCCACAATATAACAAAACATGTAAATTATAACAGTGTAACCTAAAATCTGAGTGAGGAGAAGTAAAAGTGTAAACTTTATAAATTCTGTTGAAGTTGAGTTATTGTCAGTTTAAATAGGGTATTATAAGTTTAAGATATTTTATGTAAGGTTCATGGTAACTACATGGGGTAGCCCTGTAGTAATTACATGAAAGAGCATGATAAAGAAGTCAAAGCATACTGATACCAAAAGACATGAAAACACAAAAAAGGCAGCAGGATAAGAAGTGAGGAACAACAGATCTACAAAACAATAGGAAAGCAAGTAAAAGATGACAATATTAAGACCTTACCTATCCATAATTACTTTACATGTAAATGGATGAAATTTTCTAATTAAAAGACAGAGAATGGCTGAATAGACTGAAAAAGCACAAGAGCCAATGATACGCTGCCTGCAAGGTACTCACTTTAGCCTTATAGACACACATAGACTGAGAGGGAAGGAATAAAAAAAGATATTTCAAGCAAATGATAACCAAAACAAGAAGTAGGGGTAGCTATACTTATATCAGACAAAATAGAATTTAAACTAAAAATGGTAAAAAGAGACAAAAGAAGTTATTATATAATGATAAAGTGGTCAATACATTTAAGAAGATATAACAATTATAAGTAGTTATGCACTCAACATTGGAGCACCTAAACATATAAAGCAGAAACAAACAGCTAAAAGGAGAAATAAATACTAATACAATAATAGTTAGGAACTTTAATAACCCCTCCTAACTATGGATAGATCATCCAAACAGTGAATCAATGAGGAAACAGCAGATTTATCAACACTACAGACCAAATGGACCTAACAGACATATATAGAACATTCAATCCAACAATAGCAGAATACATATTCTTCTCAAGTGCATATGGAACATTTTCTAGGATAGACCATATGGTAGGCCATGAGACAAGTATAACAAATTCAAGGAGACTGAAATGATACCAAGTATCTTTTCTGAGCACAATGACATGAAACTAGAAATCAATAACAAGAGGAAAACTGGAAAATTCACAAACATAGGGCAATTTAATACTCTCATGAATAATCAGTGGATCAAAGAAGAATTAAAATAGAAATAAAGTTATTTGAAACAAATAAAAATGGACACACAAATATCAGTGCTTGTGGGATGCAACAAAAGCAATTCCAAGAGGGGAGGGAAGCTTATAACAATAAACATACATTCAGAAGCAAGAAAGGTCCCTATATAAACAATCTAACTCTGTGCCTTAGGAACTAGAAGAAGAGCAAACTGACCCCAAAGTTAGCAAAACAAAGAAAATAGTAAAGATTAGAGCAGAAATAAATGAAATAGAGAAATGAAAAACAATAGATAAATAGATAAATTAAACCAAGAGTTGATTCTTTAAAGAGACACACAAATGAAAAACTCTTAGATTAACCAAGGAAATTTATGGTCATCAAAACAGTATGGTGCAGGAATAAAAACAGACAAATAGACCAATAGGAACAGAATTGAGGGCCCAGAAATAAACCCAAACATGAATGGTCCTAATATTTAACAAGAGAGCCAAAAATACTCAATGAAGAAAATAGTCTTTTTAACAAATGGTGCTTGGATAATTGGATATTCACATGTAAAAGAATGAAATTGGACCCATATACCACTCATAAAAATTAACTCAAAATGGAAACCATGAAACTCCTAGAAGAAAACATGGTAATAAAAATCCTTGACATGGGTTTTTGTAATGATATTTTTGGATATGACACTTAAGGCACAAGCAACAAAATAAAAAATAAGCACGTGGGACTACACCAAACTAAAAGACTTCTGCACAGAAAAAGAATAAGGTGAAAAGACAATCTATGGAATGGGAAAAATACTTGCGAACCATCTATCTGGTCCTTAACAGATACCGGCTAATCTCCAAAATATATAAAGAACCCTCCCTGCCAAATTAATAGCAAACAAAAACAAAAACAAAAACAAAAAACAAAAACAAACAAACAAACAAAAAAACAAACTTCAAATAAACCAATTTAAAAATGGGCAAAGGACCTGAATAGATATTTTTCCAGAGAAGACATATTATGCTGAGTGAAGTAAATCAATCGGAGAAGGACAATCATCATATGGTTTCACTCATATGGGGAATATGAGAAATAGTGAAAAGGATTATAAGGGAAGGGAGGAAAAATGAGTGGGAAAAATTAGAGAGGGTGACAAAACATGAAAGACTCCTAATTCTGGGAAACAAACAAAGGGTAGTGGAAGGGGAGGCAGGTGGGTGGAATGGGGTAACCGAGGAGGGCACTTGATGGGATGAGCATCAGGTGTTATACTATATCTTGTCAAATCAAACTTCAATTAAAAAAAAAAAAGGAGACATATGAAAGGCCAACTGATACACGAAGAGAGGCTCAACATCACTAGTCATCAGGGAAATGCAAATTAAAACCACAACGAGCTATCACCGCACACCTGTGAGAAAGGCCATCCTCAAGAAGAGAGGAGCTAGCAAATGCTGGCATGCATGCCAAGAAAAGGAAGGACCTTTGTACACTGTTGGTAGGACTGAGATGTATGAAGAGTCTTCACAGCATTATTCGAGTTCCCCTAATTTGGCAATGCCTGAAATCATAGATTAACCCCTTGGATTTTTAGTTGTACTATTAGTAAATTCTTTGCTTCAGTCAGTTTGAGTTGGGCCTTCTCTCATTTTCAGTAGAGAGTGTTCTGACCAACACAAAATTTTAGTAATTGTTACTTCTTTTTTGAGAGTCCTCAAGAGAAATTTTTGGGGCAGGGGATGGTCTTAGACCAAGGAATGGCTTTTTCCCTTCTGAATAAATGCTTTGTTTTAAGAACACTGTGTCATACAAGCAATTCTGCTTTGGGCAGAAAGTTCAGAACCAAATTCTGGGTTCACTGCTAGCCGGTGGATAGAGTTTTGTAACACTTTTATTATTATTTTTAAATGTACTAACACTACTCACGGCTCTTATTTTTTCTGCTTTTATTATTCTTTTGCCCTGATTCCATCACCTATTTTTACTTTATCTTGTTTTATTTTGTCTCTGTGAGGCTGTCTAATTTGTTTTTTAGCAAAGGCAGTATATAAATAAATAAATAGGCCAAATGAAGAGAAAATTCTGTAAGGTTCTGTTTATATTTCTATTGTCAACTGAGGACATCTGCTTTTTTTTTTTTTTTTTTTTGAGAAGATATCTCCTTAGTGTATAACAAACATCACTGCCTGTCTGTAAGAGATAATGTGCATAATCCTGCATTTCTTAGTAGGCTTGTAGCTACTTACTCTTTTTTTGCCAAAAAAACTATTGTTTTGAGGGGAGAACATGGGGTCTTTTTTGGTGGTTCTATAGTTTCTCCTCACAACAGAAATGTAAACAGGATATGAATGCATGGATTTGCTAGAAGTGGGCCACCATTAGGGGATGTCAGCTTAAATTATTGCTTTGGGCATTTTTTTTTTCTGTAAAATCTTAGTCTTTATTTTAATTTTTTTTTTTTTTTTTTTTTTTTTAGAGTGTGTGAGAGAAAGACAGAGAATGTGAGTGGCAGGGGATGGGCAGAGGGAGAGGGAGAGAGAGAATCTCAAGCAGGATCCACACTTAGAGTCTCATATTCAGGTTTGATCTCATGACCCATGAGATCATGACGTGAGCCAAAAATCAAGAGTCAGATGTTTAGCGGACTACCCAGGCACTCCTAAAGTCTTTTCTTAATATGTTGTTTCATAAATGCAATATTCTGTGGTCAAGGGATGTTTTTTCCACACTTACTCTTTCTTATGGTTTCTCTAACACTACACTAGTCCAAGGGCTTCTAGGTGGCTCAGGTCATGATCTCGGGGTCCTGGGATGGAGCCCTGCATCTGACTCCCTGCTCAGTAGGGAGCTTGCTCCTCCTCTCCTGCTTCCCCCTACTTGTTCTTTCTCTCACAAATAGATAAATAAAATATTAAAAAAAAAAAAAACACTACTCTAGTCCCATCTCTTATCCTTGTGTTCCTCAGTTTTTGCAAAGGCCCACTGAGTGCTGCTGTTACCCTCTCACCTTCTGCTCTATACACTGTCGCCAGAACAGTATTCCTTAAACACCTGAACAGGCCCTCTCTGGCCATGTCAGGTCCCCACAGCAGTTCTCTGGTGATGATTTCAGAATCATCTTAGTGGGGTCACTTCCATTATCCCCATACCTGCTCTCCACCTCAGCCACACCTGTCTCCTGGACGTATTCACAACAGAATTTTGCTCCTACTTTTCTTCTACATCAAATACCATCTCTAAAAACTCTTTTCTCTCTCTCTCTCTCTCTCTCTCTCTCTCTTCTTCTACATCCTACAGTTTTCAAGTTTAAACAGTGCAATTCTTCCAAGGTGTTACACTGCTCAATTTTTTCTTCTCTACAACCTTCTTGGAGTGTAGGTTGTGGTCCCAGTCACAGTATGTACAATTGCACGTTTATTTCTCTAAAT
This sequence comes from Vulpes lagopus, assembly GCF_018345385.1. Classification (NCBI taxonomy): domain Eukaryota; kingdom Metazoa; phylum Chordata; class Mammalia; order Carnivora; family Canidae; genus Vulpes; species Vulpes lagopus. Next base: position 66,953,822 of record NC_054832.1, on the reverse strand, counting down.
CATAATTATGTATATGGTTTCCTTTTGTGCAAATGCTTTATTGCTTAAGAATAAATAAAAGCTTATTTTGTTGAGGGGAAGTGTTAAGTCTCTATTTTTTATTCTCCAAATATTTAACATGGCGCAACATGCACAGTACATGTTGAATAAAAGTAAACTACATAGACTATGAATTAGGAAAACTGAAATTCACTTACAAGATTGTTTTTGGCTAACTATCTTGCTTTGCTCTAGTCAAGATTTTTCCTTTTGAGTCCTCTAATTTAAAATAGAGAAATTAAAATAGGAACGCTCAGGACTTTCCGAAAAGAAGAATCATGTAGGGGCAGTCAGAGGAATTTGAACAAATGAGGGCATACTTTTCTTTTTTGTCTTGGAAATGATTGAAAGAAATGGCCTGTTAGAGCAGACCAGTAATCCCTATTCTACCCTTGGGCACACACCTACCTTAAAACTTTCAGGTTCCCTTACAGTTAAATGTGGCCACAAAACTGAGTTCTGGCCAATGGAATGTAAGTGGATTGTGTGTTTCACTGCCAGGCTGAGCTGATAAATTCTCATAGGTTCTTTGCTCTTTTCCCCTGTGTGCTGGTGGAATGGAGAGTGTTGAGGCCAAGCAAAATTAAGGCCATCCCACCTAAAGTTTAGCATTAGCACAAGTACAGCCATCTTAGGCCCCTGTGAATAAGAGCTGAGCTTTACAGGGAAAAAAACTGCAGAATGTCCTCAATGTCCTCGGCAGGTAATCCCATATCAGAAAGACAACAGAGCCCACACTGGTGGTAGAAAGTCCCATATTAGAATAAGAACAGAGCTCAATGCCCTTGAAAGCCCCATATCAGAATGTAAACAGAACTTGAGAAATTCCTCCACCCCTTCTGAAAATCCTCTAGACCAGCCTATAAAAAACCCCGCTGTCACCCACTTCGGGGTCCAAGTCCCTGCTCCGCTGTGTTGGGTATACTTGGACCCAACCTGGAGCTTGCTAATAAACCCTTGTGTATTTGCATCGGTGTCGGCTCCTCGGTGGTTTCTCGGATTCGAAATCTTGGGCACAACATATGGGGGCTCGTCTGAGATCCGAGAGACCTCCAGGACCCCATCCGGAGGGTTTCAGTCCTGGTGAGTGCACTCAACTTTTTCTACCTTTTGTGCACATATTCTCTGAGAGCTCTAAACTGTACTTTTACCTGTAGGAATTCCAATCTGTATTGGGTCCGCATTGGCTTAGGTGGACGCGCTGGCAGACCCCCGACCGGCGGTCTTGAGGAGACATCCCTTGCCCCCGCCTGGAGGATGGAAGTCCTCATCTGTAAGGAGGATGGGGGCCCTCATCTGTAAAGAGTACGGGGGTCCTCATCTGTAAGGGGGACGGGGTCCTCATCTGTAAGAGGGACAGGGGTCCTCATCTGTAAGGAGGGCCAGCTGCCAGCCCTTCAGATTACTTTCTGTCTTGTCTCTGCGGCCGCACTGGAACGTTTGTGTTACTATGTCCTTGTTAACTGTTTGTTCATTTGTCTGTTACTGTGTCTTTGTTAACTGTCATAACTGTTTACGTAAGGAGAGGGAAATTTCAAACTTACTGCATGTCAGAATGGCCAACCTTTGGCGTGGCATGGCCCCGAGAAGGAACTTTCCACCTACCTACTATCTTACAGGTTAAGGCTGTGATCTTCAGGGACAAACCGGACGGCCACCCTGACCAGGTGCCCTACATCAGGACATGAGAGAGAAGTCGCCTCCTTGGCTAAAACCATTTTTACTCCCCAAAGCACACAACTCGGCTGAAGGTAAGGAGAGACTCCGGGTCCACTGCCAGACTCTAGGGGCAGGTTTCCAGGCTGCCGCTCGCAAGCCTACCAATCTGGCAGAGGTATGGTTATGTAAGACAGGGTAAGGACGAGAGTCCAGCAGCCTTCTTAGAGAGAATACTAGGAGAGAAGAGTTTGCAGGACTTATAGTAGCAGAAAGAGTCAATAATAATAAAGTTTGGAAGAGCAACAAACCAAACTAAGTGACCAGCAGACCTGAAACCTGGCCAAGATCCTGGCCACAACCATGGATGACCCACAGGAAATACGGAGGCACCTCAAGAAGCTGGCTTCAGGGACAGCTTGCATTTAGCACCCAAGAGCCATGACCTCTTTGCCTTTGAATGGACGGACCCTGAGAAAGGCATCAATGGCCAGTTCACCTGGACTTGACTACCACAAGGATTCAAAAATTCACCAACCATCTTCGATGAGGTCTTACACGAAGGCTTGGGTGAGTTCCATTCCGAGCACGCTCATTTGATATCCTGTTGGCGGTGGAGGACCAGGACACATGCCTACAAAGCACCAGGGACTTGCTCCAAACCATAGTGGCTCTAGGATGCTGGGCTTCAGCTAATAAAGCCCAGATCTGCAGAGCAGAGGATCCCACAACTGCAAACTGTCCGCCAGGATGGACAGAGGCTTTTCCCACCAAACATGAAACAGCACAGACCATGACCAAGAAACTGCTGGAAGACATCTTACCAAGGTATGGTTTTCCTTAAGATCGGATCAGACAACAGCCCAGGATTCGTCTCTAAGGTAACACGGGGAGTGGCCCTAGTACTTGGGGCAGATTGGAAATTACATTGTGCATATAGGCCCCAGAGCTCAGGACAGGTAGAGAGGATGAGCAGAACATTAAAGGAGACCTTAACTAAATTAGCCCTGGAGACTGGCGGGGACTGGGTGACTCTCCTCCCCTTTACCCTATATAGGGTGAGGAACTCCCCATATAAGATGGGGCTGACTTCCTACGAGATCATGTATGGTTTTCCTCCACCTATTATCCCCAATTTAACACCGGCCAGGTGACTGGGTGTACATGCAGAGATACCAACAACAGACACTTCAACCTCGCTGGAAGGGACCCTACATTGTGATCCTGACCACTCCCACCGCTCTCAAGGTTGACGGGATTACTCCCTGGGTACACTACACCCACGTCCGGCCAGCTGACCCATCCGGCCAGCTGACCCACACACCGTTCTCAAGGACTTTGTTAAGACTGCACTGTTCTCACTTACCCCACTAATGTTGCTTATGCTCTGCCCTCTTCATGCCAGAACCAATCCTCATTAGCCATTTAAAAATGTGTACCCAATTCAGCCTTGCTTTTAAAGTCTTTAAAGGCTTAAAAAGATGGGAGCATCTTAACTGTGGAGAGGCTTTTGCAAGCAAGGGTGGGGGGTTATTTGTTGCCCCAAATGAGGAGTGTTGCTTCTTTACTGACCATTCAGGAATAGTCCGGGAGTCTATGGAAAAAGTCAGAAAAGGTTTGACTAGACGTAAACGGGAGTGAGAACAGCAACAAGGTTGGTTTGAATCATGATTTAATCATTCCCACTGGCTCACTCTGAGACCAGCCTGGACCCATGATTGGGTCCTTCCTTAGGTTCTTCTGAGAGGGGAAATGTGGAGACCAAGAAAAATTAAGGCCATCCCACCTAAAGTTTAGCATTAGCACAAGTACAGCCATCCCAGGCCCCTGTGAATAAGAGCTGAACTTTATGGGAAAAACTGCAAAATGTCCTCAATGTCCTCGGCAGGGAATCCCATATCAGAAAGACAACAGACCTCAGAATTGCCCTCAGCAGAGAATCCCATATCAGAAAGACAACAGAGCCCAGCCCGTGGTAGACCCGTGGTAGAAAGTCCCATATTAGAACGAGAACAGAGCTCAATGCCCTTGAAAGCCCCATATCAGAATGTAAACAGAACTTGAGAAATTCCTCCACCCCTTCTAAAAATCCCCTAGACCAGCCTATGTGTCGGGTATACTTGGACCCAAGCTGGAGCTTGCTAATAAACCCTCGTGTGTTGCATGGGTGTCGGCTCCTTGGTGGTTTCTTGGATTTGCAATCTTGGGCACAACAGAGAGAACTTTGGACTGGTGTGGGTGCAGACAGGTAGAGAATATTCTTCTCTTCTTCTTGGACACTCAATTTCCTAGAATTCAGAGCAATTGGTATGACTGTGAGATTGAATTCTGGCCAACAAAATATTCCAGAAGTCACATGCTCAAATTCTACATCTGGCCTGTCAGATCCTCCCACTTTCTTCACTCACTGGATGGATCATAATTCCAAGGCCAGAGAGGAGTGTGGAGCCGCAAAATTGAAGTAGCCTAGATCCCATGGAATATTATGAAACAGAGCACCTTCATTCCTCCCCACTGAGATAAACCAGAAATGAGATTTCAGGGTTCTTTTATTATAACAGCTAGGATTATTTACTCCAAGTAATACATGTTTTATGGACTAACTGGAAGGATAAGTATCTTGGATAATTTTCAGCTCCAGCTGGCCGAGATAAGTTTTTCAATCTACGTAGTTACTTCCTTGAATTTTTGTCCAACAAGTCATCAGCCTGCCTGGGTCACCCAAAACATGGAATACCATAGGCTAGAAGTTCCTGAATATATGGATGACGCCCATCTCACTCCTACTATATCCTTAGCACTCAGCACAGTGCTTGGCACAAGGTAGGTGGTCAATAAATACTTTTAAAATAAAATAGTCATGTCCAATAACCATGATGTAGGTGTGAATTTTCCTGGCCCACTTTGCATTCGTCAGAGCAAATAAACTTAGGGACTAAGAATTGGTTTAAAGGCTTCATTATGACAAACTGTGAATTCTATCTTTGTTGACTTAAAGTGAGAAATATTAATGTAAATGGAAAATTATTTTTTATTTTTTTTTAATTTTTTTTAAATTTATTTATGATAGTCACAGAGAGAGAGAGAGAGAGAGAGAGAGAGGCAGAGACACAGGCAGAGGGAGAAGCAGGCTCCATGCACCAGGAGCCCGACGTGGGATTCGATCCCGGGTCTCCAGGATCGCGCCCTGGGCCAAAGGCAGGCGCCAAACCGCTGCGCCACCCAGATCCCGGAAAATTATTTTTTAAATGTTAAATAATTTTACAAATAATAGCACTCAGAACTGAAGTAAGAATTTGTACTATTACTTGGTTTCCTTGAAACAAAGTAGTATGCAAAGGCAAACTGTAGTCACACAGAAACCATGGCCATTACCTGTTTAGCTATTGTAAAGTATCCGCTTGAGGATGGGCAGTAACAAGCACACAGGCAGTCAATAGGGAAACAGAGGTTTGGGGTTACCTTCACACTAATTCAATTTTATAAAATCTTATCTGCATCTTGGTCACTATATAGGTTATGTGTTTTCAAGTAACTGCATGACCCTCATTTTGACCTTTAAACATAGAACTTGCAGTGCATTTAGCTGAGAAGCGTTATAACTGGTTCTTGGTTTACCAAGTTATGTTCCTAGTGGTTTCCATGGAGATCACAGTAGAAATGGCTCAATGTGTCTGAGTTAGAGCTGCCAGCTGAGCTCTGAGATACTGTTGATATTTCCCTTGATACTCAGAGCTGGTCATCAGCATAGAAAGCGTTGCAGGATGCCACAACCTCTGACTGGGGCCCCAAAGCTGTAGTGACTCAGATGCCTGAGGAAATCTGATATTTTGGCCAACAGTTTCAGTAATTAATTAAAGAACTTTTACAGAAACCAAAATACTTCAATTGGATATCTTCTTTGGTCTCCAGTTAACTGGATCAAATATTAACACTTCAATTTAATTTGGACTCACATTTCTTTTGTAGTAGTTGATGAATGACTTTTATAAATATGAACTTGTCCAGATTATTAAAAATTCTGCAGTCTTTTATTTAGAGAAAAAGAAAACCTGAATATTGTGTATCTTAAGAGTATTCAATGGGAAATGTGTTCTCAAGTACTTCATGATAAACTGGGAGTATGTGTGTTTTTATTAAATTTTGTAACCATGTGTAGGCTCTGCTAATACCTTGCTGGGAGAATTGGCCAACCTACCAATCTCTTGTTGCCTTTGTTTACTAATTTATTACATAAAGTTTCAACAAAGTGGGAGTAATGAAGACTGAGACCTACTCTGACAGAAATGGCTATAAGTTTCCTGACAGAGTGTATGCTACTAAAGTATATGGGCATGCAAATGTAACTAACATTTAGTGAACAGCTATAAATGGCCACAAATTGGACTGTTTTGGCAAAAGGAAGTTTCTGCTTTATTCGTTGTTGACATATAGTTCACATATGGCTTAGCAATTTTCAAACAATTTGATACAATATGATAGATTCTAAAGTCATTCTTCACATTAGAATGACAATATTTGATGATTCTGAAGTCACTAATTGTGTTGTGTGCATTGTATATTATGAAAATTGATTTATAGAGTATAATACCATAAACATTAAAAAATGGGAGAGATTGGATAGACGTCCCTCCTAACTCTTTAAAATTATTATTTTAACTTAATTAAAAATTATTATTTGACAATTTTATCTTTGCCATAAAAATAGAGTTCAGGAAAATCATTCTGGTTACTCGACTGTTCCACTGGCTTAGCTTATGACTAAAAAAGAAATTAATGAGTTGTAAAAATGAATGTGATTGTATATAGGTAAATCTGATTAGTAAGAAAGAGACTAGAGATTTACCAGTGTACCTAGAGGGAAACCCTCCCTCCCCCAGAAATCTGATCTAATGGGTAAAATGTGTGCGTGTGAATTAGAACTGGAAAGTACCTAGACTACATTCACAGAAGGGTAAACGTGTATGTTAATTGAAGCTGGGGAAATCACCAATGGCAGAATATGATCATGTTATCATCTTTAAAAACAGGAAACAAGAGACTTTGAGTAGATTTAAGGTTTGTTGTAGAATATGGAAATTCAGACCAGGACACAGTAAAGTTCACTGATATTTCCAATGTCATTTGATTACCCTTACCCTTCATGTGATGCCAGTTTTTTTTTTTTTTTTCTTTAATTTCCGTGTTAGCAATTATTTTTTTATATTCAAGTCACAGTACTCAGGATAGTACAGCTTTTGATATTTGAATTTAATATCCTTATAGGACAACTGCTGAATCCATTAGTTGGCCATCTGGTTTAGGGTAGCTTGCCTGCTATTTCTTAAGGCTTTCAAATTCTTGAAATGTTTTGTACTTATGATCATTTGCATTTTAAATGTGTGCATGCATGTTCATGGATATACTGACATCTTGCTATAATATTTCACTCTTTTAGAGCCGAATGAAATGAAAAAATGACTTCCAAGAAGATTCAGTAATTAAAATGCCAAAGTGATCTCCTTACAAAGTTTTATCCCCAAGTGTATCAGTTTCTTACAGCTGCTGTAACAAAGTGCCACAAACTTGGTGGCTTACAACTCTGGAGCTTAGAAATTTGAAATCAGTTTCACTGGACTAGAATCAAGGTGTTGGCTGGGCCATGCTCCCTCCGGAGACTCCTTTTCCTTGTTTTTCTGGTTGAATTCTTTGTATTATGTAAAGAATTGTGGCTCTTTCTCTAATTTCAAAGCCAGCGTTTTAGCATCTTGCTTTTAGTCTTCATATTGTCCTCTTTCTCTTCATAGTTAAATATGCTTGTCTCCATCTTACAAAATCCCTGTGGTTACATTTAAGACCCATCCAGATAATTCAGCATATTCCCTCCATCTCAATAACTTACTCATATTTGTAAAGTCCTTTTTGTTATATAACATCTCTAGGTTCCAGGAATTAGGGCCTGGACATACTGGGGGCCATTGATCAGTTGTACAGGAAAAGGTTAATTTAGCAGGACTGATTTGCTCAAACCCGGTACATTCCCAAGATCTTCAGAACTGGTTGTTGGCCTGACCCCCAGGGAGATGACCTCTGAGTCCTTGGAGCACCTTATTTGATAAATTTCCTCAAAAAATGAATGAAAAAGTATTATTATTTTCATTTTACTAATGCTGAGATTCTGGATGGTAAAGTCTGATTTCACACCAAAGTGGGACTAATTTGCATTCTGTGTCCTTCCCTGTATGAGAAACTACTCAAAAAGCATAGACATTCAATCAGTGATGACTTATGCTGAGTACTTCACAGAATTTTCCACAGATTACAGTGATCACTGCCTCCAAGGGAGCATTGCACTTTATCAGTACCATCCTTTTGGCATCTAGTCATAGATTTGCCCCATGGATCCTCTTACACTGCTGCCTGAAGATTTATGTGTAGAGATAGTTTTCTCTTTAATAAACTAGTGCTTTGGTAAAGGGTACAAATCATGTCATATACATTCCTGTAAGTTACATAGTATGTAACCCAAAGCCATCTGTATAATGGTCTAAGTAATTCTTTTTTTCTATCATGGTGTGAGATGGAACTGTCTTACCGTATAAGTTATCTTGTTATCTAGTAAGTTATACCTGGATAGCATCTTTTTTTTTTTTTTTTTTTTTTCTGAGATAGTACCAGTTTCAGGGGAGGGGCAGGGGGAGAGAGAGAATCACAAGCACAAGCAGCCTCCAGGCATAGCTCAGAGCCCGACTGTGTGGGGTGGGGATTCCATTTTATGACCCTGAGATCATGACCTGAGGTGAAATCAAGAGTCAGCTTGCCCCAAAGCACACTTTTAAAATTTACATCTTGCATGTAGTTTTCCCCTAATTTCCTGGATAGTGCTAGCATGTGGTGAATGCCTTCCTAATAAAAAGAAGGCACATATACACACATACGAAATCTCTGATGTTGGGGTGCCTGGGTGGCTCAGTGGTTGAGTGTCTGCCTTTGGCTCAGGTTACGATCCCGGGGTCCTGGGATCGAGTTGCACATCAGGCTTTCTGCAGGGAGCCTGCTTCTCCCTCTGTCTCTGCCTCTCTCTCTGTCTCTCATGAAAAGATTAATAAAATCTGTAAAAAACAACAAACAAAAAAGAAATCTCTGATGTTGGAATTTCCATATTTCTCTTGGTGATGCAGTGTTTGGTAAAAGGAGGCAAGTAAAAGCAGTGTTGGTTACTGTTAAGGGAAAAAATGATCTGATTGGCCCCTTGAATTTCTAGTTTGTTCAATATTGACAGTCTCAGGTGTCTAAGTGAAGGACTTCTAAAGAGAACTCATGAGGGCTTCCACTGTGTGTTACACAAGAGTAAAACCATTTGCTAACAGGATCCAATGACATTGAATGGGAATTTACAGACCAGTTTTAGCTGCTCTTAATCCTCCTTGCTCTTTAGATAATAGCATTTATTTTTTCTCTTCTCTTGAAAATGTAATAGTTACCTCTGTCTGTGGTTAATAAGTTAGAAGAGCTTCCCTCCCTTCCTTTTATTAATTAAATCAGGGAAAGAGGACAAAATGATAATTTTTTATATATAACATGGCTTCCTTCTTATTATACAGAAAAGTTGTTTATTTGAAAACATGGACAAAATGATTTTTCCCTCAACATCAACTATTGATCATTTCCACCATGACAAATAGATAACTAAAACATTCTGCCTTTGAAAATATGTTTTTATGTATTTGACAAGAAGGAAAATATTGATCTTGTTTAAACTTTCAGAAGAGTGTTTCACTTGAGAACATTAGTGAAATCCTGTGGTAGAAAGGCAGAAGCAGAAAAACTGTGATATCTCTTTTTTCTTCCTACCCCATCAAACTCTTAACAATTTTATTTTTTTTCACACAGCATTACACATTCTCACTTTCTCTCATATGGTCCCTCCAGACTTCTTAACACTTATAGAACACTTGCAAGACTAAAAATTTTCCTATCTAAACCATGCTTTAAAAAAAAAAAAATTCTCACAGGTAAGAATAAAAGCATTCTCATTAATTTTAATGAGTATTTAATACATCACAGAGTTTCAGGGAATATTTTCTCTTTTTAAACGAAGTCTCCTAATAATTGCTAAATGGCAATATTTTCTGCTTAGTATTTTCTCTACCTGGTTTCTTAGAACTGTTTTAGAGAGTGAGAGAAGTGAAACATGTCCTTTTTTACCTCTTCATTTTCTAAAAATACGTTGACCAACAGATCAATTACAAAGAAAATAAAAAAAGAAAATCTTTGAATAGTCATGCTAAAAAGAAACACACCAAGACCAAAGAAAACACCAAATATATATATATATATATATATTTTTTTTTTTAGCAAATATTGCACTTGGAAAAAAGAGAAAGAGTAAAGGAGTCTAAGCCAGTAAGAAATTATTCACTCTGTTAAAATAGCACCGCTAGTCTTACTGCTTGGTTTTCTCTTTGTTCCTGAGACTTTGTTTTTAAAGGCAGTGGAAGTATCGTCAAGAAATAATGACAGTTCAGTCTTGGCTGGATCATAAACTCATTTCAGAGCCACTGTATGTGGTGGTGGTTATAACTGATGGTAAGACAATCTTGGAAGATTTTTTTTTTTTTTTTTTTTTTACTTTTGGTGTTCACCTAGGTACCTTTCCTTTTTTTTTATTATTTTATTTTTATATTTATTTATTTATTTATTTATTTATTTATTTATTTATTTACCTAGGTACCTTTCCCTATCACATTACCATCTTCCTTAAATGTATTTTCACAGAGAAAATTTGCAAAATACAGAGAAGTAGAAAGGGCATAATGAATCTGTCATATATCTATTACCTACATATAACAATTTATTAACATTTATTAGTATTCTGCTACATTTATTCCATGTTTTAGATTTATACAATTTTATTACTTCTAGGTTAAAAACTTTTTTATCTAAGTGTGAATTATATACAATAAAACTCTTCATTGTTGGTGAATAATTATGTGGGATTTGACAAATGGATACAGTCATATGGCAACCACCAGAATCATGATATAGAACATTCTATCACCCTAAAATTTTCTAATAGCTCTTTGTAGTCAATTCTTTTCCTCTTGGAAAGCCATGGTAAAACACTGAATTTTTTTCTTTCTGTATAGTTTTGTGTTTTCTAAAATTTCATATGAATGGAATCATGAGGTAGGCACTGTTTTGTGATTGGCTTCTCTAACTTAGCATAGTGCTTTGAGAGTCATTCATGTTGTTCAACCTATCAGTATTCTTTTACTTTTTCTTCTTGATTAGTGTTCCATTGTGTGATATATTGAAGTTTCCCATTCCGTAACTGATAGACATTTTGGTTATTTCTAGTTTTTTGGCTAGTCTGCACAAAGCTGTTATGAACATTTGGGTGAACGTTTTTTTCCATTTCTCTTTGCTAACTCTCTAGAAATGGGATTTTGGGCTAAATGGTAATGTGTATTTAATTTTATGAAATTGTGTGCCATTTTGCATTCCTACCAGCCATAAATGAGAGTTCCAGTTGCTCTACATCCTCACGAGTACTTGATTATATCAATTCTTTAAATTTTAGATATTCTGGTGAGTGTGTTAGGGGTATCTTAATATGTGCTTTAATGACTAATTATAATCAACATCTTTTTATATGCTCGCTTGTCATTTGTATACCATCTTTTGTGAAATGTTTGTCTAAATCTTTGCTCATTTGAAACACCGAGCTGTCTGTCCTTTTATTATTGAGTTTTAAGTGTTCTTTATGTGATTCGAGACATGTTCCTTATAGGATATGAATTTGGAAATATTTTCTCCCAGTCTGTGGCCTATGTTTTCACTTTCCTAACTGTGAATTTTGAAGAGTGGAAGATTTTAAGTATGATGAATTCTAAATTTGTTTTTATAGTTGAAGCTTTCTGATAGTCAAGAAATTTTGGCTAAGTCAAGATCAGCAAGATTTTTGTCCTTTAAGAAGTTTTACAGTTTTCCATTTCAAGTTATACATACATACACACACACACACACACACACACACACACATATATATATGTATTAAGTGAAGATCCAAGTTTTAAAAAAATTTGCATATGATTATCAAATTGTACTAGCACCATTTGTTGAAAAAAAAAATGATCATTTCTCCATACAATTATTTTGGTAACTATGTTAAAATCATTTTAGTACTGATACTTGGGACTATTATGGACTCTATTCTGTTTCACTGATTTTTTTGAGTGTCCTTTATGCCAATATTATAACGGTTGTAAGTATTGTAGTTCTACAGCAAATCTTGAAGTATTGTGTAAGCCTTTAATGTTGTTCTTCCTCCTCAAAATCACTTGGCTACTCTTAACAAATAAAACAAACAAACAAACAAAACAAAATCACTTGGCAACTCTCGATCCTTTGCATTTCCATATACATTTTCAGAATCAGAGGGTCAATTTCTACAAAAATCTGCTGAGATTTTGATTGGTATTGTGTTGATCAATTTGAGTAGATTTGATATTTTAATAATATTGCCTTGTTATTCATAAACAGGGTTTTTCTCTGCATTTATTTAGTGTTTCCTAGTCTTCTCAGCAATGTTTTATAATTTTCAGTGGACAAATATAGCACATATTTGGTAATTTATATTTAAATATATCTAAGGTGTATATCTATATACTGCCAAGTATCCTTGGCTTTCTATATGTCTATCTCCTCAGTGGCTATGCTTTATAAGTCCCTGGCTTCTAAAAAAGAAGTCATTGTCATGCTGGTAATTTACCATTTATTTGTTTATTTGATTAATATAATATCTACAAAATTAAAGACAATTAAAATATTCATTTAGGAATGGACTTGCTGATATTGATTCTGTTGACTTAGTATTCATTATGTGTTGAATTCTTGAATCACAGAAAACTTCTTTTTCATATTTTGCAGCTCAAGTCAGTTCCTATGTATTAGATTATATCAACTTCATTAAATTTTCTTTTATATATCCCAACTGGCAGTCATTTCCATGGGCAAAATAAAGACCTTTGAATTATCTTCTTACTTGATTAGGACATTCTGTATTTTTTTAACCTCTTTCTCTTTCTTTTCCAAATCAAGATTTAGTCATCTTAATTAGAACTGGTAGACCCTACAGCCAAATTTTAAATCAACCCAATGGTCTCATTTTTTGAAATGACAGTGGGCACTTGTATGGGGAAATCTTCCTTTATTACCATTCACTATGGTGGAAGGAAGCAGAGCAATTACTATTGCAGAGTAATTTAATAGTGTTTTATTAACATGGTCTTTCATCTTGGTAAGGAGTTCTGGGATTCATGAGGATGTCTATTTTCTGTGAAATACTATCCCATTTAAATAGATTAATTCACAATCTATAGTTATAAAAACATAAAAGAATAAAGATGAACTAAAATCTAAGGAGAGAATAAAATGTAAGAATCAATTAACTTGCATCCTTGTAAAAAAATTATTATACTATTACCTTTAATAATTAGATACACTTTTCCTATTTCTTACCTAAGCTATTGTTCTTTTTTATGTCAGATACTTGACATGTTAGACTAGAGAGGAGGAATTAAAACTTGACTAATGGTCCCAAATAAGTTAGAGTTTAAATCATTCAAATAAAATAAATGGTATAAATGGATGGGCCTTTTACCAGACATTATTTGGTGTTTAAATTATAGTTTACTTTCTCTGTCCAGTAAGTTTCCTGGAGAAATGGTATGTAGGCATTTTAGAGAACTCATGTGAAAGGGAAGTTTTTTATGTAATGCTTTCTATGTAAAAGCACCATAGGTACATAAACTTTTCTCATAATACTTCCTTCTTTTAATAGAAACTATTATTTCTCCCAAAGGGAAGTGAAGAAATTAAATCACAGAGAAATGAAAGGATTGTCCTGTAAAACCAGAGTCTTTCTTTTTTTTTTAAGATTTTATTTATTTATTGAGGAGAGAGAGAGAGAGAGAGAGAGGGGCAGAGACACAGGCAGAGGGAGAAGCAGGCTCCATGCAGGGAGCCCGACGAGGGACTCCATCCTGGGTCTCCAGATCAGGCCCTGGGCTGAAGGCGGTGCTAAAACCGCTGAGCCACTTGGGCTGCCCCAAACCAGAGTCTTTAATTCAGTTGAGTATATGTTTTATTCTTCATACCTGAGAAGTCCTTTATTTCTCCAGATCAGAGAATTTGTGTTATGTTGTTGGTTTCTTTTTTTTTTTTTTTATGATTTATTTATTTATGATAGACATAGAGAGAGAGGCAGAGACACAGGCAGAGGGAAAAGTGTTGTGCCCAAGATTGTGAATCGGAGAAACCACCAAGGAGCCGACACCGATGCAAACACACGAGGGTTTATTAGCAAGCTCCAGCTTAGGTCCAAGTATACCCAACACAGCGGAGCAGGGACTTGGACCCCGAAGTGGGACAGCGGGGGTTTTTTATAGGCTGGTCTAGGGGATTTTCAGAAGGGCTGGAGGAATTTCTCAAGTTCTGTTTACATTCTGATTTGGGGCTTTCAAGGGCATTGAGCTCTGTTCTCATTCTAATATGGGACTTTCTACCACCAGTGTGGGCTCTGTTGTCTTTCTGATATGGGATTCTCTGCCCAGGGCAATTCTGAGCTCTGTTGTCTTTCTGATATGGGATTCCCTGCCGAGGACATTCTGCAGTTTTTCCTGTAAAGTTCAGCTCTTATTCACAGGGCCCTAAGATGGCTGTACTTGTGCTAATGCTAAACTTGAGGTGGAATGGCCTTAATTTTTCGTGGCCTCCACAGTGACTTCATTACAGAAGCAAGATTGATTAAATCATTAGCCATTGGTGATTGAACTCAATACCTAGCCCCTCTTCCCTCCAGGGATTTGGTGGGGTGAGACTGAATTTCAAACTCCCTAATCACATGGTTGTTTCTCCCAACAATCAGCCACCATCTTTAGGTGCAAGCCAAAACTCACTTCATTAACATAGCAAAAGACACCTTCTGCTCTTATCACTTAGGAAATTCCAAAGATTTTAGGAGCTCTGTGCCAGAAATGGAACCAATGACCAAATATATATTTCTTATAAATCACAATATCATAGAATCCATGAAAATAATCCACCACAAATAATGTGAAATCTAAAAGTAAGTTTGGGGAGTCTTGAAAAAAATCAGGGGTCTCTGGAGGGGAGGCTCTCCTGATCCAACAAGAAAAAGTTTCCTAAAACCCATCTCCATTGATATCACAGATAGCTACGACTCCTTGGATGGAGAGAAAGGGGAGAAAGTCTAAATATCCATTTGCCAATGGACAGCAGATCAAGGTAGAATTGATCATGGTCATAAGAGCAACTGCTTCACAGTAACAATCCACTGCAGATAGCCAGAAAGACATCACAATGGACTCTCAAACTGAAGCTAATATCCAATGTGAGAAACTCAGGCTGAGGAGAATAGCATTCTAAGGATTGAAAATATTACCATTAAATGGGGCCTGAGCCAAATTTTATTTGAAAATTTGAAAACACAGAGATGTGGCTTTTTTTATGCCTTAAATGCCATGGAGCAAATTTATTCCACACCTGTGGAAATACAGACATACAAAACACAAAAAATACATACCAAAAAAACAAAAAAAAAAAAACCAATGTAACGCAGGGGATCCCTGGGTGGCTCAGCGGTTTGGCGCCTGCCTTTGGCCCAGGGCGCAATCCTGCAGTCCCGGGATCGAGTCCCACATCAGGCTTTCGGCATGGAGCCTGCTTCTGTGGAGGCCCAGAAAAATTAAGGCCATCCCACCTAAAGTTTAGCATTAGCACAAGTACAGCCATCCCAGGCCCCTGTGAATAAGAGCTGAACTTTACAGGAAAAACTGCAGAATGTCCTCAGTGTCCCTCGGTAGGGAATCCCCTATCAGAAAGATAACAGAGCCCACGCCCATGGTAGAAAGTCCCATATTAGCATGAGAACAGAGCTCAATGCCCTTGAAAGCCCCATATCAGAATGTTTGCATAGGTGTCAGCTCCTTGGTGGTTTCTCGGATTCGCAATCTTGGGCACAACAGTCACCATAAAACCCCAAAAGGACAAGGTTTGGAGAGCTTCCTGGCTGGTGAACACATGGAGATTTGGAGAGAATGGCATACTCAGAGTGGGTATGGGAATTCTGTGCCCTTTCCCATACCTTGCTCTATGCATATCTTCCATCTGGCTGCTCATGAATTATGTCCTTTTATAACAAATTGGTATTCTAGTGAGTAAACAGGTTTTCTGAATTCCGTGTGCCACTCTAGCAAGTTAGTCAAACCCAAGGAGGAGGTCATGGGCACCTCTGATTTATAGCCAGTCAGTCAGAAGTGCAAGTAACAACCTGGACTTAAAATTGGCATCCTGAGTTGGAGGGGATCATTGGAACCTCCAATTTACAGTCAATTGGTCAGAAGTGATGTAAGAAAGATGTTGGGGTTCTAAGCCGATGGCCAAGAAAGAATTCTTGAGACGTCTTTGGTGCAAAAAAGTGGTTTTATTATAGGGTTATTATTAAAGGACTATTTATTAAAGGGTTATTAGACCTTTATTAAAGGTTCTGCTCATGGGGACAAGAACGAGCTGCACTAGGATCCTGAGGAGTGGCCCATTATATACTTTCAAGTTGGGATGGGGTTATAGAGAGCAGAAGTCTCTCAGGTATTTTGGAAACAGGTTTTCCAGGACCCTGAGGGGGCTAGCTATTGTTGGGAAAGGTCATTTATTATTGTTTAGTAAACCCTCAGTCGTAAGACTCTCCAGGTATATATCAGTGGGTCATAGGTTTGGAGAATGATTGCCAACATATATCTTGGTGGGGAGAGATAAAGGAAGTTTCCAAAGGAATTTTTTTTTTTTTCCAAAAGAATTTTTATGCATTGAGTAGATTTACAGGGTCCTGGGAGTTGGGCTAAGATTACTTTTTGCCCTTAGCAAATTATCAACTTTGAAGCAGTTGAGTCCCTAGAGGAATGTCACTTTGCCTGTTTCAAGGACTTGCCAATGGGTATAGGTAGTAAGGAAATTTAATACTGTTTCTTCTGTCTTTGTTTCCCACATCAAGAAGCACAGGTAATAACCTGGACTTGTGGTTGGTATCCAAAGTGGAGGGTGGTCTTGTGGGACTGAGCCCTTTCCCTGCGGAATCTGATGCTATTTCCAGGTAGATAGTGTCAGAATTGAATTGAATGGTAGGACACCCAACTGGTATCCTGAAGAATTGGAAGTTTAGGGAGTTTAGGGACACCTCCCTACATTGGAATTTGGTATAGAACTCCTTTAGGTACCATGAAATGTTTGCTAAGTCGTGTCCATCATTTTTACAGCAGAGTACGAAAGAACACTTCTGCTTCCTTAGAAGTTGGTTGATGTCTGTACCTTGGCAAAGCAAATATATTTTTCACTTTTCTAGAGATTTCAATCCTGTCTGGTCATGGTGTCTGCATGTTGTTGGCCCACCAAAGAACATACCCAAGTGACTGGTTAGACAGGGTCTAGTCTTTCCACTCTACAGGCAGTTCTGAGTATTCTCCAAAGCTACAAAGTAATCATGATCATTTTCTCAAAATCACTTTGCTCCAACTGTAGCAGCTATAATATATGTTGGGGAACATTATGCTTAGAAAGATTCTTGGTAATGTGGAGAGAGGTTCCCATTATGCAATATAATACATTTGCTTCAAATATGTCACATCTTTATATAAAACAGTGAAAATCTGGCTTGATATTTACTCATCGGAGCTGTCATGAAATTCAGTCTTGGTCATTTGGGGCCCACTTTTTCCTATTCCTTCAGAATGATAAAGGAGCTGCAGAATGTGCTTAGTCTAGAGCTCAGTTTCTCAATCTTGACACTACCAACGTTTTGGAGCAGCTACTTTCTTGCTGAGGGACTAGAGGGTGTTTAGCAGCATCCTCAGCCTCATACCCATTAGATGCCAGATTTGGGTGCTTATCTGGGAAAAGTAGAACTATTCTCCAACTTCCCACTCCCTGCTTCAACTGGGACAACTGAAATACCTTCAGGCAGTGACATTTATCCCAC
This sequence comes from Vulpes lagopus, assembly GCF_018345385.1. Lineage (NCBI taxonomy): Eukaryota > Metazoa > Chordata > Mammalia > Carnivora > Canidae > Vulpes > Vulpes lagopus. Next base: position 66,936,091 of record NC_054832.1, on the reverse strand, counting down.
TGAGGGCTAATCATCCCTGATTGAGGACCATTGGTCTAGAACAACTGTGAAGAAGCTTAGTTTTAGTTCTTCATTTCCTTGCTGTTATACTAACCTTTGTCTCTGACAATGCCTCCCCCTCATGGTCTGAAGGCTTGTGCATTCACTTCCCTTTTGCTGAGTCATAATGATCTCTGCCAAGGCTTTCAAGCTTATTGCTTAGGCTTTTTAGGTACACATACAATGATTCTTAGTTATTACAAGGCCCAGAAGTGCTGTGCACACATGGTAGAGTCCTTCATGGGAGACCCTGTCTTCCACTGTTAGGGGATCTAGCTGTTTCTGAGTTCAGATCTTTTTATTTCTTCATGTCTACAGTTCTTCTCATCTTAAAAAATGTTACTCAAGTCAGTTAGAATAAGACAAACGCCATATGATTTCACTCATGTGGAATTTAAGAAACAAAACAAACAAGCAAAGGGAAAAAAGAGAGAGAGAGACAAACCAAGAAACACACTTTTAACTCTAGAGAACACACTGATATGGTTACCATAGGAGACGTGGCGGGGTGGGGTGAGGGTGGGTAGAACGGGTGAAACAGGTGATGGGGATGAAGGAGTGCACTTGTCCTGATGAGTATCAGGAAATGTATGGAAGTGTTGAATGACTATTGTACACCTGAAACTACTATAACACTGTATGTTAACTATACTGGAATTAAAATTAAAAACTCCCCTGCTTAGTGGGGAGCCTGCTTCTCCCTCTGCCTCTGTCCCTGCCCCCTGCCTGTTTGCCCCCACCAGAGAAATAAATCAGATCTTTTTTAAAAAAAGGAAAAAAAAATTAAAAACAGTGAAAACTTTTTTGATGCCGTTATGAAATTAGTTTTGAGAACAATTCTTAATTATCTGGAAAAAGAACCACACTTGCAGGACACAAATCCCTGGTTTCTTGTCAGTGCCCAGTATGGGGAAAATGTAATCATCTATCCTCTCTTACTGATTTTTCTGTTCTCTAGTACTTCTCCTTTCCTGTATTCTCTCTTCTTTTCTTCTTTCTTGTGTCTTCCTCTTCTGCTTCTGCTCCAATGAAGGCAGCTATAAGCCTGGCAAACCCAGATATATGAGAAATAATGGGAATTTTAGCTACCCTATATCTCTATGGATTCAGAGAAGGTAGAAACTGGGAGTTATGCCCATTTTCCAAGAGCAAAACAAAAATTGTACGTGTTTGGATGGGACCCCCAAACCACTTATTGTAAAGTACGAAATAGAACATTAAAAAAATTTACAATGCCAATACAATGATCTGATTCTTTCTTTCATTCTTTTTTCAAATTCATTTTGCCTGTATTATTTGGCTTGTAAGCAAACACTGCTCACAAACACAGGAGCTTTGGCTTATTTCCATAGGTGAGGGAGCAGGCTGTGGGGAGCAATACATACCTTAGTGGAAACACTTTGCCATGGGAGAGGTGGCTACTAGAATTTCTTAGAACATTAAAAAAACAAAAACAAAAACAAAAAACCTTTTAAAATCAATGTGAAGGCTGGGGCAGGATTGAGATTCATTTATAAATCGAGATGGAAAAATCCCTGGCAGGGCTTCCAAGGCTGAAAACCACGAATTTTCCTTTTCCTCATCCACAACAGGTCAGGAGGCCTATTTATTTATTTTATTATTTTATTTTTAAAAATTTTTTTATTGGAGTTCAATTTGCCAGCATATAGCGTAACACCCAGTGCTCATCCCGCCAAGTGCCCCTCTCAGTGCCCATCACCCCAGTCACCCCAACCCCCTGCCCACTTCCCTTTCCACTACCCCTTGTTCATTTCCCAGAATTAGGTGTCTCTCATGTCACCCTCACTGATATTTTCACTCATTTTCTCACAGGAGGTTTATTTAGCCCCTGGATGATATAGTGTCCATACTCTCAGACACTTCCCGCATCTGACTTTCTTCCAGGCCACTCTTTCTGCACTAGGTCCCCCAGTGTCTCCTCCCCATCCCCTAGGCCTTTGGGGATGAGGTTGATGAGGTTACTCAGGCTTGCTTTCTGACTCTGTCCTCTCTTTTCTATAGTTACTAAAGGTGGCTGAAGGATAGTTTAATTTAAATCTCCAAGTACTGTTCTCATAGTTGTCTAGACTCAACTGATGCGGAGAAGCTGTAGACACTGTCACCTGATGTGTACCCCAATTCATATGCCAGTATTATTCCAGATGCTGCTGCTACATGTAACTATTTTTAAAAATAGGCTTAAGTTTTTTAGAACATTTTTAGGTTTACAGAAACATCAAGTGGAAGGTAGAGATTTTCCTTAAATGCCCTGCCTCACATATGCATGGCCTTCTCCATGATCAACAACCCCACCAGAGTGGTACATTTGTTATAAGTGATGCACTATATTGATACATCATTATTACCCAGAGTCTGTTGTTTACCTCAGTGTAATAGCATGTCAAGTTAACGTATATGATACTCAGTATGCAAAGAAAATATAGCTATCTAATAACTTATAGCAAAATATGCCAGATATATTGAAATAAAGGTATAAATGGTAATATAACGAATATCAATAAGCCTAAAAAATTAAAGCTTCCCTTCCTTTTTTTTTTTTTTTTTTAAGATTTTATTTATTTATTCATGAGAGACACCTAGAGCGAGGCAGAGACATAGGCAGAGGGAGAAGCAGGCTCCCCACAGGGAGCCCAAACGGGACTCAATCCCAGGACCCCAGGATCATGACCTGAGCCAAAGGCAGATGCTCAACCACTGAGCCACCCAGGTGCCCCAAAGCTTCCCTTTTCCCTGGCCTGTGTACTTGGCCTCCTTTCATTGCTCTTTCTGCCCTATAGGTAAACACTCATTCTGAATTTTGACTTTATCATTCTATGCATTTCTTTATATTTTTACTTCATATGTATAGAATATGAGAGGTAGTCAAGCATAGTGGTTAACAGCATGCACTCTGGAAATGAACTGCTTAGATTTGATCCTGTGGCCCCCATTTACTAGCTAAGCAGAGTAAAAGTTATTTTACTTCTTTATATATATGCCTTCGTTTTCCTATCTGTAAAGTGGGGGTAGAGGTAATTCATTCGGTATATGTAAAAAAGGAATCTCCATAGTAAATGTTTGCAATTATTACTATGTTGAACCAATAATTTTGCATGTTTGTAATGCTTTTTATAAATGCTATGTATATGTACCCTTTTGCAACTTTCATTACTTGCTTGATATTATCTGTGACCTAATATTTATCCATATTGATACACATAACTGTCTTTTATAGTATTTCATTGTGTGATGTTATCCCAATTTATTTATTGATTCTTCTGTTGAAAGGCATTTGCGGCATTCTCAGTTTTTGTTTTTGTTTTCAATAACAAGTAATTCTATTATGAATGTTTCTGTCTCTGTCTCCCTACACCTAGGAGCAAGATTTTCTTTTTCCTTTTTTTTTTTTTTTTAATTTTTAAAGACCTTATTTATTAGAGAGAGAGAGAGAGAGAGAGAGAGAGCAAGGGCATACACACTGGGGGAGGGGCAGAGTGACAACCAGACTCTCCACTGGGCACTAAGCCTGATGAGGGGCTTGATGTTGGGCTAGATTCCAGGGCCTTGAGATCATGACCTGAGCCAAAGCCAGACACTTAACTGATTAAGCCACCCAGGCTCCCCAGGAGCAAGATTTTCTTATACACAACAATAGATTTCTGGGTTTAGGTTTTGTTTGTTCAATTAAATAAATTGAATAAATGCATTCACAATTTAGCTTCCCAATCCCTACCCTTCCCTAAAACACATTAATTTCTCTAGACAGTGGGGGAGTTAAGCTTTCTGAATAAGGATAATCCTGTCCCTTTGGTTTAAGTAGTCTATTTTGGATGACTCATATCTTTGAGTAGATGCTAAATTTTCATATTTTTGCCTCATCTTCCTAAGGTAGGTAAGGTGGCTTCCAGGTTTACAGGATGAGTAGGGCTCTGTGATCTTGCAGCAGCAGGAGGAGGTGAGGAGGGCCAGTTCCTTCTGCTTTCCTAAGGAACCTTGCTGACTGCCGGGCCTTTTCTCTGGTTTGGCATTCACTACTAGGGACCGTGGTCCTGATTGTTTTTACTGGCTTTGAAATCGCCACATATTGAAGCTGTTGTATCTTTTTCTCGGTCCTCTGCTGTTTCCCCAGCAGTACCCACCCTTAGGTGAGACAAATGGAGACTGGGGCTTTTGCAGGAACTGGACAGGCTGTAAGGAGCCAGGAGTACTGCCCGTGCTGCTCATGGAATCTTCAGGCCTCTGTGCTGTGACACTGCTTCTGCTTTGGCTGGCTGTGGCTGTGCAGCCTCCTGGGCTCCACACCCTCCCACAACACACAGGTCGGTGTGCTATCACCTTGCTTCTGTGGCTTTTGCTCACTGTCTGGATGCTTCTATTATGTCTTCTTTTGGGGTTCCATCTCGGGGGGGTGGGGATGTGAAGGCTCTTATTTGATTTCTCAACTTTCTCCTTTTCTCTCATGCAAGATATTCATGTGGGCCAGAAGGGCCATGATTGCCCAGCTTTTTCTTGTTTGGAAAGTACTTCCCATAAAGCTGGTCTTCTTGATGTGCACTTGCCTTGCCCTCTTCTGTTTGGCCAAAATGGCTGGAAGGGTGTGGGGAGAGAGAAACCCGTCTAAGGTTAATGCACTAGCATGGTGTAGTCACAGCATCGAACTTGCTGCACAGATGCCAGAATACAACCTATATAACGGGAAAGGTGCTGCTGACAACAGGATAGGAAATTTAAATCTGGATTCTGATGGGAAATCAGAGTCTGTCATTCATGTAGTTCATGTTCTTTGTGAGGTCGGCGAAAACTATATATTGAATGAGAACTTGCAGGGGCCAGAGACCTGGCTCTGCTGAGTAATTTTTGTGGAAAATCTACCTAGCAGTGTCGGAGCTTAGCCAAGGCAATGGAAGAGTGAGTGTCACCAGGTAAAGGAAGCCTGATGTGCAATGGAGCAAAGGGCACAGGTCTCATCATCCATGGGGCCAGCGGCTTTGCCACCACTGTGAGTGGATGGCCAGTGCTGCTTCGGTCAGAACTCTGTTATGATCTCTGTACAAATGATTTATATGCCTCTCAGGAGAAGATATTTCATGTCTTTTGCCTCATAATAATAGGCTTAAAGAGTTAAGGGACAGGGAAGAAGTCAAGGTGACCATTGCAGATTGTCATTACCTTGCTCATAAAAGAACCCTATAAACTTGCCAATATTATTACAGGCTAGTTAGTTTGAACCATCACTGCATTTCAGGGGTGCTCTGGGTGAAGGGCTGTATTCCCTCTGTCTCATACCCTTATATGGCTGCTCTCACAAGGCATCAACGAATTAATTCAGGTACGGTAAATGGGAAGGACATGCAAAGTCTCCAAGGCAGAAGCAATTTCACTAAAAGAAAACAGAGAGCTTAGTTAGCAAGCTCTTTGGTTTTTGTGAAATCCTCTCTTTAGATATTAGTTATGGGAAGAGGAGTTAGAATCTAACATTCAGGAATGAAAGAGTCTAGTTGCTTGCAGAAAAGGTGCAGGTTAATTAAAGATTCAACATTTTCACCCTTGAGTGCAGGATAATGTTAGCTAACCAAGTGGCAATTTCATAGACTGGGCTTAATGACTTGATGACGAACCATCCTGGGGTTTTACCAGTTATGAGATGACGGAAGAGGGGAAACGAAGTTAGCCGGAAATGAAGAAAACAAAGGCTGGCTATCTCTGGAAGACATTTTAACTCATTCTCACTCTCTGATAAGATTGCACGAATTTCTGGAAATGGGCAGATGTTGGTAAGAGTCAAAGGCCTTATCCAAAGTTTTTATATGTGTGTATGTAAATTTGTAAAATCCAAAGAGATAGAGCCAAAAATACATGTTCAAATAAAAGGGCAAGAAAAAGAAGGAAAGAGAAAAGAAATCATCTAGGGTAAAAGGAAAAGTAACAGAATAATAGATCTAAATCTCTCTGTGTCTCTCTCTCCTCTGTCTCTCTGTCCCTTTCTCTCTCACACACGTACATGCGCACACACGTATGCATGAGCACAGTGTCTTTTTTTGGTATTAATCTGGCCATGTTTCTTAACCTGTTAGTGTTTCATTTTTATATTTATAAAGCCAAGTTCCTATTGCTGGCTTTCTGTCTCACTGCGGGTTAGGTGGGTTAATGGAATCTTGCACTGGCTCTGAATATCGGCCTTCCAAAGTGCAGAAGTAAACTCCATTTTCCATAGCAAATCATACCAACCTCCAAAACGGAGGAGTGGATAAGGAGCACTGGCTTTTCTTCCCCTGCACTCTCACGCTCCACCCAGGGCATTGAGCTCTGATCCTGTGGGTCTTCTGCTGAGCCAGAACTCTCTTTTGATTTCTCAGATTAAATTGGACTTTGGAATTGGGACTGGGGTGTATTCTATTCATGGGTGTTGACAGATTTTAGTTATATCGAGACCAGAGAATTGAGTGGCCAGCCTCTGAGCACACAGGCAAGAAAGAAGAAGAATGTGCTGGAGTGTGAGACAGGAATGCATTCCCTGGACTACACAATGTGCAGAAGCGAGATAGGGCTCAGGAGTAATGTTGCGCGGAATAATACAAGTCTCCAGTGAGAAATCCGAATCCCTGTGATTAGCATCAGTAGCAGTAAGAAAAATGACCTTTAGAGGGAAGAAGTAGCTTGTAATTTGCCATTGTTTTGCAATGAGTTCCCTGCTGCTGGTCCTTTATGTTTTCTTTTTCTGCATCTGGAAGGTTCAGGGCTGGTTGTTTTTAGTGGACAGCTTTTTTCCCCCAGCTTTCGTCCCTGCAATGGTACTAAAGGGTTACAGTTATTAACAGCAGACTCTTTCTGGGGAAGAGCTACATAATTTTCAAGGGGAACCAAAATAATTTAGTTCAGCAAAATACCATTATGATCGGCCAGCTCAAAAAAGTGCTGCTGAGCTGGCAATAATTCATCTGCTTTCTTTAACAGCTACCATTTAAATTGCATTTGAACACTGAAAACAAATATGCTTTCATTGTATGTCTGAAATCTTTAATACAGCTTCAAAGTTCCAGAGGAAAATACTGCATTGCAGTTCTCCTGTTTTTGCAGAGAATCTCTGTTGGCCTGTAGCTGGCAGAGGAGAGGCCACTGCAAAGGCAGCCTGTTTTCAAGCTCAACTCAGCAGATCCCTTAGCTCCAGAATATAATGAGAAAAGTGTCCTCAGCTAGCTTGAGGGCAAGGGAGGCTGGGGAAAGAAGGTTAGATACACAGGTACTAATTAAGTCAGGTTTGTTATCTTCATTTATTCACGTAAAAAAAAATTATTGGGTGTTTGTCAGACAGTACATTTTCCTCAAGTAGTCAGACGCTCTTTGGTATTCTGGAGAATTTATGGAACAGATCCAAGATGCCAGATATATTTTGGCCGTCCCCATAGGCTCTGCATAACCACAGCAGATGGACATTCCATGTCTCAGCCATTAGCAGACTGGTCAGAGAAAGGCTTATTGCAAGCTGAGCAAAATGTAGAGGAGCATTTATAAGATAATGATGTTCATGCATGGATACCTCATGCATGTACTCTCCATTCACTGAATGACTATTTCTACCATATTCTAGACACTAGAAATGCATATAAACAAGATCCAAATCATCAACTGCCATGGTTGCATATTAATCCTCACCAAATTGCAGTTCTCGTGGGTGTCTAGAAGTCCCTGCTCCCTGGCACCCCGGGCTGGCTTCAATACAGCAGTGTGTTCTGGTCTGGCCCATGCTGTTTCATGCCATTTGGCTTTAAGTTTTTGCTGCTAAATTCCATTTGTTAAGAAGTGGACACACAAAAGACACACAAACATCTCTTTTGCTACCACTGACTTATGATTTAGGTACTATTATTATCCTCATGTTGCAGATGGGGACTCCAACATAAAGTGGAGCCAAAGGTCACTTAGCTAGTGAGTGGCACAGCTGAGATTCCAACTCAGGTCAGTGGATTCCCACCTGGGTCCTTAACCACTGCATCACTGGTCCCTGGGGAGTCTTAGGGTGAGTTGGCTTTGGTGCACAGAGACAGAGCCCAACCAGCCACTGCTGGGATCCTTACATACACATTAGAAGCCCATTCGAGGAGGCTTAATTTACATTTTGATCATCCTTATATAAACAAAATCCCTTCAGTTTTTCTGTGGCAGTAGTTTAGGCTCATAGGGTGTGTATCTCTACTAAAGATCTAGGCTGCCAAAGATTTGCCTTTCTCTCTCCTCCCTTCAGTGTGTGGTGTTACCTAATGTCTTAATAAGGTATTGTCTCCTTAAATCAGTTATGATGATTTCCTCCTGAAATATATCCATCTAAAATTCTGCTTTTGTGACCCTGTGCATTTTCCCTTTAATGGTATACAAAGAATCATACACACAAAAAACCTACTTTATGAGACTAGGGTTTTTCCACAACAACATGCAGCTTCTAAAAATCATGTCTTGAGTTTAAACAGAGAAAACTTGGCTATTACTCCAAAAGCAGGTTTGTCTGGGGGAAAAAATGTTTTGCAGCTGAAACCAGTTTGAAAGAGGCTTTTGGTGAGCTTTTGTTCTTGCCTGTTTAACAGCTTAAGGTTTAGAGAAGCCTATGTGAGTTCACCTTTTGCATTTGAGTCCAAAAACTGAATTCATTAAAGATCTCTCTTGAGCCTGACACGAATTTCAGTGCTCCTGGGAGGACGCTCCAGGCTCACTTAACTGGTTTGAAATCGTATGGCCTCAGGCTCCTCTGTCTTTATTTGGAGGAGGATGGAAGCCGGGGAATTAGTTCAAAAGCTGCAACCACTTTTTCCCTTTCCTCTCTAATTTCTGTTGTTCAGCCTTGGTTCCTCACTATTTGCAATATTTTTAAGACCCATTCCAGAGGACGTAGGTCATAGCAGTTAGAATTAATATCATTCTATCACCTTTTCTATTATTTTTCATGTTTGTACCTATGTAATCCATATGTAGGTGGTTTGGGCCTTGGAAATTTGGAGGATGGAAAATGTACTGCAGATCTTTCCTCCAGCCACAGAGTGTTTATTTGTTTTGGTTTGGGGTTTTTGAGGTGTGTGCCTGTGTATGCTGAGGAGGTGAGGAGAGGGAAGAAGAGAGAGGGAGAAAGAATATAGACACAGAGAGGACTTTAATTTGACACAGAGAGGACTTTGATCTCTGACCACCAGAAGTGCAGAAGATACACATATTCTTTGCAGAAGGGCGTCCAGGAGGGAGGAAACAGGATGCATCTGTGGAGGATGATGTCTGTGGTTTTCTAATTGCTCCAAACCACTTTTTACCCTCAATTTAAATCACAGGCTATCTATCTCTCTATATATATCATACCTGCTCCGTGAAGCAGAGCAGGACCAACTGAGCTTCTGAGCATATTTAGACAGGGGCTGTTTGTACTAAAAACCTGTTACTGTCTTTTGATGTGAAACAAGGTCTAGTCAGTTCAGCTACATTGGTCAGCAAGAGCAAGAGCAGATGGGAAGATGTGGCCCAGGAAGTGACGGATGCTGTCATCATGGTGCTGAAATGTGGAACTCTGTAGAGGAGGGCTGGAGGGCAGGTGCTGAAGAATCGGCTGTCTTGACTGTGGATGCAGAATGGTACTCCAGAAACACCGTCTGGACTCCAATCCCATCTCAGATAATGGTGGGACTTTGATCAAATACTTAATTCCTAAGCCTCAGAATCTTCATTTATAAGATAGTAATAATGAGACTTAGTTCTTAGGTATTTTGAGAGGATTAGTGAAGTAATGCATGTAAAGTACTGGGTACAGTGACTGGTACACAGTATGTGATCAATAAATGTTGAATAATAATTGAATTGCTATTATTCTTCAGCCACTAAATGTGGCAGAGTCTAGCTACTTTTTTTCCAATCCCATTTTCCTTTCCTCCTGGAACCATAGCTATGACATGTCCCAACCTTCTTTGCATTAGCTGAGGCCATTTACCAGGCAGAAGCGAGTACACCCCTTCCAGGTCTGGCCATAAGAGCCTCCTGTGAACCCCCATGTTCTCTCTCTTCCTCCATCTGGTGGAGGAAGCCAAGACACAGCAGGAGAGCCCAAAGTAACAAGGGATAGTGGAGCAAGAAGTAGGAAGTAGCCTTAGTTCCTGGATGACTGTGTGGAGATGAGCACCCTCCCTCTCTACCTCAGTCACCAACTGAACTTGAGTTAGAGACAAATTTGACTATATGAAGCCATGGAGATTTTTGATTTACTGCGTTCAGTACTAGTGAGTTTCACCTTACAACACAGGATCCCATGTATACGTCAGAGCATGTGGTAATAACCTGGAAATCCATATTTGAAAAAGTTCTTATTTTGATTTTGACACAGAATTGGTTATGTATTTAATAAATAAATTGCCACATGGTGAAGTGGATGGAAGAAAAATGATGTGGTATTGTATAGAAATAACCAGAATTGGGACTAATCTAGGACTGAGACAGAGACACTTACATGGCCACATTAGGAGCTTAAAGAAAAAATTAGTCCTTCCCTGAGTCATGCTGGTTCAATTTGGTGATACAAACAAGTGTTACACAGTTAATGCTCTAAGGGACTGTGTGAGTTAATCTTACTAGCACCAAGAGCAAAAATGAAAGACGTGGGTTCCCTTTTATATGACTTCTGGGTAGAATTCCTTTTGTGAACTGGATCCAACAAAACAAAATACGACACCCCCCAGCGCCACCAACCACCTTTACAAGACTGGGGCCAATATTTTTCCTGGTTCGCCTAAGACTTGGTATAATATTTAAAAATCACAGGAATGGCTTATCAGGAAAAAAATTAAGGAAGAAATAAGTAAGAAGCATAATCAGTATATGGAAGACTTGGCTTCTAGGGTTAGCACGCTGCTGTCCATGGTTGAAGGCATTACTCTGCCTTATTCTCCTTGGCCTTCAGTGCTTGATGCACGTGGTTAAAGTGGAATTCAGAGCACTGGTAAAATAAATAAATAAATAAAGAAAGAAAAATAGGGCAGGTGAAAGACAAGGGTTTGAAAGTAGAAAGAGAGAAAAAATTTAATCCCTTAAACAGAGGTTGAACATGTGAGGGGTAAAGGGGGTGTCGGGGAAAGGAGCAGCTTGTTATCCTCCAATCTTCAGAGCACCTGCGCTCCGGTTAGGGATTTGAACAAGGCACTCAGAGACTGCTCTTCCCAGTACTCTCAGGTCACTTATGTAACTCAAGAGTTTTCAGATTCCAAAGTGCCTGATTTCTATATTGTTGCCAGCATGACTCAAGCTCTTCACTGAATTTAATGGGCATTTTAAGCACCTTAATTTATTTCCAACCATCAAAATTGTTTTCAAACCTCTTGTTTTGTTCAGAGATTACTCCCTCACTTAAAATTTGCTTTAGATTGAAGGACAGAGAAGTAACATTGGTTAACTTGAGTCTGATGCTTTGAGAGAGTGAGTCTGAACTATGATGGTCAAGAATCTGTGATTATGGCTGTGATGGGAATACTTTGGTTTATATGTCTGGAATCCAGAAAGCCAGAATGGGCTCTGTGCTAGTGGTCAAATTTAACAATTACTTCTGAAATCAAGTGAATGGAACCTTGAAACTGCAAATGAGACTAATGCATACAATTAGGCTTTAAAGAGGTGATTTCTCAGGGTGCCTGGGTGGTGCAGTCAGTTAAGTCTCTGACCCTTGATCTCAGGGTTGTGGGATGGAGCCCTGTTTTGGGCTTAGTGCTCATGTGGAGTCAGCTTGAGAACTCTCTTGCTCTCCTTCTGCCCCTCCCCCTCACACACATTTTCTTTCTCTCTGTCTCAAATAAAAAAATAAATCTTTAAAAAAAGAGGTGGTTTTTCAACTGATTATGCCGAGCACTGTAAGTTAACTCTAATTTCTATACTCATGTTCCTCTCATATTTTCTTGCCTAAACTTCTTGCCTAATTTATCTGTCGATTCACCATCCATCCATCCATCCATCCATCCATCCATCCATCCATCCATCCACCCATTCACTCAGTGACTTTACTGAGCTTCTGTTATGATCCAGACACTGCCTAGATGCTGGGAATATTAGGTATACTGTCATGGAGCTTGTCAGCCATCCTTGCAGCCATCTCCAAGTTGTGATTCCTCCATCCTTTTTATTGATATACTGGCCCCTTTGTTGGTTAATTCCTGTACCACCTCTGTAAGACTAGTCTCCCAGTGTCAAGTTAGCAATTCCTATCTAGGTCCCATAACCACCTTGACATTTATCCCTGCTACATTCCCTTCAGCCAAGCACCAAGCTTTTAGAAATGTGACAGAGTAGAGTTCAACTACTCGAGATGGGGACAGGGACATTGGGATAGTGGCACTTGATAGAACACAGTTATATATTTGAGGTAGGTACCAGGGGACTTGAAGATGACTGATGTTTTATTTTCATAAGACCTCATGGAATACCACAGTTGGGAAGAGCTTAACAGTTTATCTCATCCAATTTCTTGGGAATCAGAAGTCTTTTCTACTACGTCTATATCAGGGCAAGATCCAGCCTCTTCTTAAATGCTTCCAGGGACAGAAAGTTCATTCAGCAACATGTTTACAGATTCTTCTAACGATTATCAAGTTCTTCCACGTATTTTCACTGATATCTGCCTTTTCATAATCTCAACACATTGGTCCTTGTTTTTATCTCCTTGTGGAAACAGGAAGAATGTCCAATTCCTTTTTTCATGTCACAACTGTATTAAGGTGGACTTTTAAATTTGTAGATAAGCAAAACCCTACTTTAACTACTCTAAGCGAAAAAGGGAATATAAGAAGGATGCAGAGTTTTCCTATGGGAACTAAGAACAAAAATGCAAATGCATTAAACTTCAGAAGTGATCTGGAATCAGAGGCTCAAAAGCACCAAGATTCTCTCCTTGTTTCTCATCTGTGGTTTAACCTGTGCCCCTCTCTCTCATAATTCTTGGAGAGGAGAGTTATTGCTATGGTTGGATCAAGTTCCACCCCTGAACAAATCTACCATGTTTTTTTGTTTTATTTTGTTTTTATGTAGGCTCCACACTCAGTGTGGAGCCCAACATGGAGATTGAACTCATGACCTTAGATCAAGATTGGAGCTGAGATCAAGAGTTGGATGCTTGGGGCACCTGGGTGGCTCAGTCAATTAAGTGCCTGATTCTTGATTTTGGCTCAGGTCATGATTTTAGAGTTTAAGATTCAGCACTGCATCAGGCTCTGCGCTGGGCATGCAGCCTGCTTAAGATTCTCTTTCCCTGTCTCTCTGCTCCTCAACCCCCCCCCCCCCCAAAAAAAAAAGATTTGGACATTTAACTGACTGGACCATCCAGGCTCCCCATATCTACCATGTTTTAAAGGTTGTGTCACATAGGAACATGGCTGTTCCTGCTGCACCTATGTGGAAAAAGGATCAGAATAGGGCCCATTTCTAGAAGAAAAGCATGGGGTAGGTAATTTTGCACATTCTACAAACACCGCATATTTGCAAATATTTCTCTTAAATCTTATCACCACACTGTATAAATCCCATTTCTCCAATATTTTCTCAGGTAACCCAGTTTCCATAAAGATACCTTCACCATCTGGCTTTCTTTACTCTTAAAAAATTTATCATGAAAATATGGCTTCCAGAACAACAGACATATTTGATCAATATAGAATTAAGGTCACCTTATCGAAAGTTGGAGGCCTCCTAAGAGATATTTTCCTTTAGAACTTACTATTTCACTTGACCTGAAAGTTTCCATTATTGGTAGCAGTTATGATCCCAAAGAAATTTTTCTGTACAGAGAATTCAGAATGAAAGACTGAATAATGACATTGGCCAAGGACAATCTGAATCCAAAGCAAAATGAAATCCTATTAATAATATAACTGGAAAATTTTGCCCTGAGAACATTGGCCTATTACTTATACCAAGCTTTTAGAGACATATTGTCTCCTTTAGTAGTTAAAATTCATGAGCTACAAATAGTAAATGCGTACAGTAAATATTTTTTCTTTATATACTGTTTATCTCATCTATAATGGTACTTACATGGTACTTTAAAAATTACGTTTTATAATTGGTTTAAGTTTTATTATTTCCTAAAATAAAATCGTCTTCACCATTGCATTATTTAATTAAATTTAATAAATAATTCATTAAGAACCAACAAAAGACATGTATAAAAGGTATTGTGCTAGGTCCTGGGGTTGTGGAAGTGAATACGGCTTTGAATTTTGGGGGTTCATAATCTAATGATACACACATATATGCACACATACAGATGGTAATGAAAGGTGTATTTTAAGTTTACTTAGAGCAACTACAAAAATCAGAAGACAACAAATACAAATAAGGGGCAATATGGAGTGTGGTGAGCTGTGGTGTTTTAGGATTTGATAGACTTACTCTTCAAGCCAGTCATTGTCAGTTACTCTCTCTGTTTCCTCAACAGGGCAAATATCTTCTTTGAGTCTTTCTCTCTTCCTCCAGGGAACAGGAAGAACAATTTTATTTCACAGGGTTCTTGTGAGAATTAAATAATATCATAAAACCATACAAAGTACTGTTTCATTTTCTCATCCCACAAACATTTAGTAGCTTTTAGTATGTTAGAGAATTCAGATAAAGGAGCTGCCACAAAGTGGTGTAGTAAGTGCTGCACAGAAAACTAGATTTAAGAGTTCAGACTTTACTTTTTAATTTGTTTGGAAATTGGAAGCCATTGACAAGTTTCAAGGAAAATCTTCCGATTTCAAATGTCCATCTTAGAGAAATAACTCTGGTCATAATACAGTGAATGGATCCAAGGAGGCAGATTGGAAGGTGACTAGGGTCCTAGTTGAGGAACAAAAACAGTAAGATAAGACTATGGAGGAGAGAGGAAGGAAAGGAAAGGAGAGAAAGAGAGGAAGTATGGCTCTGAGTCTTAAGTGCCAAAGGATACAAGAGAATAAGTATGTTTGGCATAAAGGATAGTCAATTATCTTCTGGACATGCTGAATTTGAGATAGGTATCGGACATCTAGGTGGAGATTTTTAAATAGGTATTGTATCTGGATCTTGAAGAGAATAGCTAAGAAGAGAAGTCTAACCCAGAGTCATGGCTTTCGGCTGTGTGACTGTAATTTCTCAGTGGCCATGTGTCTGAATCCACTTCCAGGGCCACAGTGAATAGTATGTACATGGACTGAACACTGGAAAACCTGTAATCAGTATGATGAGCTAGCAGATCTTGTTTTTTTCCTAGTGTGAATATATCTGAAAGTTTTTTTATTTATCAGAACACCACTCATCCAACCATTCATTCATTGCCATCCAGGCAACAGATTGTCCTGAGATAATGGACTTGCAGACCATTAGTCAGAAGTGGTCACTTTGGATCCAATTCACATCAGGAGTTGGAAAAGATAGTCTCTGCTTCAAAAACTGTTGTAGAGATACTACAACATGAACAAAATGGTAAAAATTGTGGTTAAAAATTGATTCTTGAGAGACGTAGACATCTCATCAAAAATTCCAGGAAGTCAAAAGCTTCCAGTAATGTGTGAGTCACAGGGAAGGAATACTTCATCTTCTGACCAAAGGTTGACTGTCTAATGATGAAAATTCATCTTTGTCTTCTCTCCACTGATTTCTCATATCCAGTCAATTGCCAAGCTTTAGTAATTTGACCTCAGAGATGATTCTCATCTCTCTTTCTTCCTTTTAATTCCTTGTTCTGGCACTAATTATCTTAGCTTGAGCTTTCACATTAGATGTCTCCCTACCTCCCAAACCATTGCATGCTACACCACATGTATCTTCTTAAATCACTGGAACACAGTCCAAGCTGGCATCCAATTTCCTCAACAATATACCCTGAACCTGGCTTTCCTCCCTCATTCATTTAACAAACACTACAAGCGTAGTTGAGAAGCTAGAGCTTTTCTAAACACTTCTTACATTCTCATCAATCTGCAGCTTTCCCCTTCCTGGTTCTGCCATGCTATTTTTCCATCTTCTTTCTTATCCACCTACCTCCAGCGCTGAGTGCTTACCTACCTTCAATAACCAGCCTAAATACCTCATTCCTTCAGATGTATTATTATATTAGCTGGAAATCCATCCTTTTCAAAAGAAACTTCATTATACCAAATTTATCATATGCTACTTATAGTGATTTATATAATTTTTTTTGTTTGAGAGAGAGAGAGAAAGAGAGAGAGAGAGCAAGTATGAGCCAGGTCGAGGGGTAGAGGGAGAGGGAGAAAGAGGATCTTAAGCAGGCTCCTTGCCCAGTGCAGAGCGGGACACAGGGCTTGATCTTATGACTCTGAGGTCATGACCTGAGCCAAAATCAAGAGTCTGCTGCTTAACTGACTGAATCGTCCAGGTGATCCTATGTAAAAATGTTATTCTCTCTAATATAAGCTCTCCTAGGACAGGAGACAACCGGAAATGTTATTTTATTTTTGTGTCTTGTACATTGCCTTCCACCACAGTAGGTACTTAGTAAATTACTATTGAGTGAAAAACTGAAGCCAGATCTCAGGAACCTTCCTTATTTTAAATATACCCATTTTAACATTCCTCAGAACCATCCTTCCTCTTATAGGAAGAGTCAAATTTCGGCCAGGGATTGTTCTGACAAATATTGTTTCAAGTGAGTCTTACCCTTTGTTTAAGTAACTGAAATTCAGTCATTCAAAGTACATTTATTGAGAGGTTATTAAACCTCAGAGGTTCCTGAAACAGGTTCTGAGGTTACAGACTAAACAAGACAGACCTTGCCCCAAAGAACCCCATAGTTAAAAACTCTTGTAATAAAAGCGTGCTTGTAACGCTGAGATAATCCTGAGGAGAGAGCTCTAACTTGCCGAAGAAGACCACAATACTATGTAACATTTCATTTGACAATGCAGGTGTTTTCATAATATTCAATCAACAGAATTTATTGTATATCTAATGATATGTTGCACACTCTGCCCATAGCTGAAACACGTTAATTTTTACCCAATAAACATTTCCACAAAATTCAAGAATCTTTAGCTTATCACATCAGGCATTATTCTAAGTATTACATAGACAATATCTCATTTAATTCTCTTCCATGGAATATATACTATTTTATATCAATTTAGTAAGTTAAAAGACCAAGCTAGGCACAAAGAAGCATGAGTTGTTTATATTAATTGATGGGACTGGAATTTAATAGAGTCCATCTGATTCCATAATTTGTTTTCTTAACTATCATATTACACATTCAAAGAATTCTGGGAGACCATAAAATTGGAAAAATTATAGAAAAATCATACCAGGGGATCCCTGGGTGGCTCAGTGGTTTAGAGCCTGCCTTTGGCCCAGGACGTGATCCTGGAGTCCTGGGATCAAGTCCCACGTCGGGGTCCCTGCATGGAGCCTGTTTCTCCCTCTGCCTGTGTCTCTGCCTCTCTCTCTCAGTGTGTCTCTTGTGAATAAATAAATAAAATCTTCAAAAAAAAAAAAAAAGAAAAAGAAAAAGAAAAGTCATACCAGTCACTTGACATTTTAGGTTTTAAAATTGATTAAAGCAGACCTAAAAAGACGGCCACTTTCTCTTTAGGATGAAAAATAGATTCAAAGTAGTAAGAAAACATTTCGATACTATTTAAAGTACAATCAGTAAACCAAACTTCCTCTATGGGAGTATAGGCTTGTGAAACATAAGATTGTTATGAATAGGAGGAGAAGAGAGCAGTGCCTTATATTTCCAATCTGAAAATGGTCATCTCACTTCATGTTTTTATTGATATATTCACTTCTTGTATTGTTTAAGATTTAACATCTGTTTGAAACTGCTTATAAGTAGGATTTCTTCTGCAAAAGCTTCAAAATCATTGTTATTTCTTCCCCTCCTCCTTAAGTGTAGTTTTGATAGGAAGGAAGTCTTCATTTTTATTTTAAAGATTTTATTATTATTTTTTTTAAGTAGTCTCTACACCCAAAGTGGGGCTTGAACTTATAACCCAGAGATCAAAAGCCATGTGCTCTACTGACTAAGCCAGCCAGGCACATCAGAAGTCTTCAGTTTTTAACATCAGGTCTCTCCAATAGAGTTCTAACAGCTCAGAATTCTCCCGTTTCCTCTGAAGATTAATTTCTTTGGTTCTTAATATTGTGGATTTAGAAAATTTGATTTTATTATTCTATCAGATATAGGGTCATCAGACCATGCCATTTGTAACTCTATTGACTTTGATTTTTATCAGTTCCCCCTAGGGTGATCTGACCCTTGATCCTGAATTTCCTTTATCTTTTAGATCACAATGAAAAAGTATTTGTTTACATCAAGAAAAATGATTGTCCGTGGTTCAAAATATTGTTTCTTCATAAGAGGTAAGCTTGCTTCACAAATAAACTTAGAAATCATCAATTTATTTGCCAAGTTACTGCATTGTATTTGTTAAAAAAGACTGTGTATTTAGATAAGTTTAGAAAGTCAGTCTGCAAGGTATATACCAAATTGTTAACAGTAGTTACAGGTGGAGGTTGGGATTATAAATAAGAGGACTTCCACTTTCTCTATGTTGGATTTTTTTTTTTTTTAAGATCTTGTATAATTAGAAGAAAAAAACAATTGAATACAGATAGATCCACTATGAAAAAATGTCCTTCTGGATATAATCACAATAAAGAGTGCCTATTTGGCCTGCCCTTTCTAGGTGGACCAGGTCAGTTGTGGTTTGCAACCAGAATACTCTTTTGCTTGGTCGCAATTGGTGTTGCCCTGACATGGGGATACGCCTCAATTTTCCTTTTTAAATACCTTTTATCAGTTGCCAAAAGTTTTATTCTGCAGAATATTTATTGACTATCATGAAAAAGACAAGATATACCAAGTGTTGGTGAGGATGTGGAGAAAAGGGAACCTATGTGCACTCTTGGTAAGAATGTAAATTGGTGCAACCACTGTGGAAAGTGCTATGGAGGTTCCTCAAAAAATTAAAACTAGAACTACCATTTGGCCCAGAAATCCCACTGCTGGGCATATATCCAAAGAAAATGCAAGCAGGATATTGAAGATATAACTATATTCCCATTTCAGTGCAGCATTATTCATTTAGCCAAGATATGGAAACAACCTAAGTGTCCATGAAGAGATAAATTTATGAAGAAATTGTGGTAGGCTTATATGTATGTATGTGTGTGTGTGTGTGTGTGTGTGTGTGTATAGTATATATAACATGACATTATTTAGCCATCAGAAAGAAGGGAGATCTTGCCAATTCGCAAAAACACCCCTGGAACTGAAAGCATTAAGCTAAATGAAATAAGATAGAAAGACAAATGCTGGACACTTTCACTTATATGTGATTCTAAAAAAAAAAAAAAGATAAATATGTGAGGTGATGTGTGTTTTCGTGAACTACATGGGGGAAATCCTTTCATAATATATACATGTATTAAATCACCACAATGTACACTTTAAATATCTCAAAATTTTATATTTCAATTGTGCTTCAATGTAGTTAAAAAATAAGTATGTATAAGAAAGAAAAGTAAATAAAATAAAAGGGATTGATTATATCTAAAATAAAAGAAAACCAAACAGTTTCACAGCCTACCTAGCACATGGTAAGCGTTCAATAAATATATTGAATGAATGACCACATGGTGTTAGTTGACACACTTTCACATGTCACTTTTAGTGGGATGTCAGTTGTCAAATCCATCTCATCAGTTATCCAGTGAAAAGTTGGGTTACATCTGAAAAGTTAAATGACATCAATTATTTATCTTTATAACTGTGTTTTATATTTGGAGATAGAAATTTATTATAGCGTCTCTAACACTATATTCACTTAGTGCAGGAGCAGTCCATATATGGATGCAGAAATTCATATACACGGAGGTCTAGTTGTATGAGGGAGATTGTAAGATAATAGAAAATACATATGTTGGTCTCTGCAAAGAGCTCCTAAAACCATTTTTTTTTTTTTTAAGATTTTATTTATTTATTCATGAGAGACACACACAGAGAGAGAGACACACACACACACAAGCAGGCTCCACACAGGGAGCCTGACATGGGACTCAATCCTGGGTCTCCAGGATCAGGCCCTGGGCTGAAGGCAGCACTAAACTGCTGAGCCATCTAAGCTGCCTGTTCCTAAAACCTTTGTAAAGTGTTAAGTACCAGGAGCACCAGGAATATCTTTTGTTCTAGGGAGGTGACTCTGGGTGGGCTCCTGGATGGGGTCTGGTCTCCAGAAAGACCAATTCGAGATTTGAACCTTGGGATTTTTAGTCCTGTGGTAAACATGGCACAAAGCTGTCATGGAAGATTACAGTGAGTAGCAGAGTTGCTAGGTGTAAAATTATCCTGTGTGTCTGAGCTCTCTACTCTAGAGCCCAGAAATAAATCCACATGTATATGGTCAACTGATCTTTAACAAGAATGCCATGAACACACAGTGAGGAAAGGAGAGTCTTTTCAGTAAATGGTTTTGGGAAATCTGGATATCTACATCAAAAGAATGAAAATGGATCCTTATCTCATGTGCACCATATATAAAAATCAACTTAAAATGGCTGTAAGACCTAACACTGTGAAATGACTAGAAGACAACATAAGGAAAAATCTTGAAATTGTTCTAGGCAACAAGTTTTTGGACATGACACCAGAAACATAGGCAAGAAAAACAAAAATAAAGTAGGATTGCATCATACTAAGAGCTTCTGCACAGCTAAGGAAATAAAGTAAAAAGGCAACTGACAGAATGGGAGAAATATTTGCAAACCATCTATCTGATAAGGAGATAATATCCAAACTATATAAGGAAATCCTACACCTCAATAGCAAAAGTCAAATAACCTGATTTAAAAATGGGCTTACCTGGGGGCACCTAGGTGGCTCAGTCAATTAAGCTGATGACTCTTAACTTTGGCTCAGGTAATGATCTCAGGGTAGTGAGATCAAGCCCCTCATTGGGTTTGGAGCTTGCTCGATATTCTCTCTCTCTCTCTCTCTCTCTCTGTCTTCCTCCTCCTCTACTCCTCCCCACTTTATCTCCCTCTCAAAAAAAAAAAAAAAAGGGCTAAACCTGAGTAGACATTTCTCAAAAAAAGCCATACATACAAATGGCCAACAGGTATATAAAAAAGTGCTCAGCATCACTAATCGGGGTAATGCAAATCAAAACAACAATAAGATGTCACATTACACCTATTAAAATGTCTAACAAAAAGACAATGGTTAACAAGTGGTGAGGTTATAGAGCCAAGAGAACTCTTGCACCTGAGTTAGAGGGGGTGTAAACTGGTACATCTGTTATGGAAACACTATGGAAATTCCTAAAAATATTCAAATAGATGATCTAGCAATCTCACTTCTGGGTATATATCAAAGGAAAGGAAGTAACTATCTCAAAGGATATCTGTATCCCTAGGTTCATTGCAGTATTATTTGCAACAGCCAAGATATGGACACAGCCTAAGTGTTTGTTGATGAATGAATGGATAAAAAATGTGATGTAATATTATTCAATCTTATAAAATAATAAAATCTTATCATTTGTGACAAAATGGATGGACCTGAAGGAGATTGTGCTAAGTGAAATAAGCCAGACACAGAAAGATGAATATTTTATGATCTTACTTATATGTGGAATCCCAACATTTTAACTGATAAAAATAAAGAGTAGAATGGTGGTTACCAAGGGCTAAGGGGAAGGGGCAATGAGATATTGATCAAAGGGTACAAAGGTTGAGCTATGTGGGATAAATAAATTCTGGAGATTTAATGTACAGCATAGTGACTGTTATTAATAATACTGTAGTACAAACTTGAAGTTGTTTAAGAGAGTTGATCTTAAATGTTCTTACCACTAACACCAAAAGACATAGCTATGTGAGGTGACGGGTGTGTTAATTAGCTTGATTGTGGCAATCGCTTCACAAGGTTTACACATATCAAAACACCATGTTGTATATCCTAAACATATACAGTTTTATTTGTCAGGTATGCCTCCATAAAGCTGGGGGAAAAAAAAGAAAAGTCAAAGAAAAAGGAAAATAAAAACTTTCAAGTGTTGACAGTGATGGACTTTCTAGAACTTGGGATGGTAACAAAGAATGAACCCCTCCCACCAGATGGAGAAGATGAAAGCAACATTGGAAGTGTGGGTAGAATTGTAACTGGGGGTGAGGTTCCAATTAGTGGAAGAGGGAGAGGAAGAGGAAGGGAAAGGAGGAGGAGAAGAATAAGAAGAGTAAGATGAAGGAGGAGTAAAAGAAGAAGTAGAAAGAGAAGAGGAGGAAGCCGAGGAAGAGGGGAAGGAGCGAGAAGTAATCACCCTTAGCTCAGCATCCAGAGAGAAGTGGAGTTCACATTTTGGTGTAGGCGCAGACACACAAATGCACACACATAGCAACTTCAGCACTTTTCCGAAAATTGGCAGGTGCACAAAACTTAGACGAGAGTCAGTCAGCTAGCTAGAAGCATGTCAGGTTTGTCATAGTCATGCAGCATTTAGGAAGCCGTGTTTAAGAGAGGAAAATTTAGGCGCCACTATGAAAGACGGGGAAGAAAGCAGATGGGTGATGGTATTTCTAGGAGTTGTCAATCTCTCAGGAATCTTGAAATAGACATCATAGAGGGGAAAGAACTGCCTGAGAAGAGTTGAGAGCATCCGTATGGAGAAAGGCAAAAATAAAAATGGCCTTGTGAACAGGAGAGTTGATAGAAGGGAACACTCTCAAGGGGCCAAATAAAGTAGATGAAAGCTATAGAGAAAAGGAGCTTAAGATGTTATTTAATTAATTAATTTATTATTTAAGATTATTTATTTTAGAGAGAGAGTGAAAGAGCACGCATGAGTGAGCATGAGCAGGGGGAGGGAGAGCAGAGTCTCCTTGGAGCAGGGAGCCTGATGCGGGGCTCGATCCCAGGACCCTGGATCATGACCTGAGCTGAAGGCAGACGCCCAACTGACTGAGCCACCCAGGTGCCCCAGGAGCTTAAGATTTGAAAATGCAATGTGTCCTAACAATTCGGCAGTAAGTATTCAGCAATGAAATATATGTTATTTTAAAATTTGATAGTCATGATTTTGAGACTGCTTTGAATGTGAGTCCACATTACAGGCTGACAGACAGACATGAAAGATGGGCCTGGTGCCTCAGAGCATTTGTGTGTGTGGTGGGTGCAGACAGAGGAGCCATTACTGATTTCTGTGGGTGCTCTTAGAGGCAGAAGATAACTCTGCAGCACATTGTCCCTGCCCCCAGATTTACTGAAGCATCGTTGGCTTACAACATATATGTTTCCTGTGTATGATGTAATGATTTGATGCACTTAAATTACACAGTAAGGTTAGTTAACACCTCCATCCCTAGAAGTTTATACCCTTTGACCAACAGCTCCCCAATTCCCCTGACACCTCGCCCCTATTCTCTAGTTCTATAAGTTTGGATTTTTAGATTCCATGTATAAGTAAGAGCTGATGGTATTTGTCTTTCTCTGACTTATTTCACTTAGCATAAATTCTCAAGGTCCATCTATATTGTCACAAGAGGCAGGGTTTCCTTCTTTTCTTTATGGCTGGGTTATATTATATTATATTATATTATATTATATTATATTATATTATATTATATTATATTATGTGTGTGTGCATGCACACACGCGTGCGTGTGTGTGTATTTAGGTTGTTTCCATGTCTTGGCTATTGTGAATAACGCTGCAATGAACATGGGAGTACAGATCTCTGATATCCTGCTTTCATTTCCTTTGGATATATACCCGGGAATGGGATTGCTGAATCATATAGTAGTTCTATTTTTGATTTTTTGAGCAATCTCCATACTGTTTTCCATAGTAGCTGCACCAATTTATATTCCCACCAACAGTGCACAAGGGTTCCCTTTTTTCTACATCCTCACCAACACTTGCAATCTCTTGTCTTCTTGATGACAGTCATTTTAACAGGTGTGAGGTGATAGCTCATTGCGGTTTTGATGTGCATTCCCTGATGATTAGGGATGTTGAGCATCTTTTCATGTACCACTTGGCTGTCTTCTTTTAAAAGAAGGGCTATTTATGTCTTCTGTCCATTTTTATAATTGGGCTGTTTGTTTGTTTTGCTCTTGAACTGTATGAGTTTCTTATATATTTTGGATATTAACCCCTTAACAGGTGGTTTGAAACATTTTTGTCATGGTTTGCATTTTCTGTAGGTTGCGTGTTGTACATTTCTGCTGCATTCCGTACATAGGCTGCATTTTCATTTTGCTTGTTTCTTTTGCTGTATACAAATACTACGACAGTATGATAGAATAATAACCACTGCTTGTTGTATCAGTCAGGTTTTCTGTGTAAAGATTTCAGAATTTTAGTGGTCTCCAAAATAAGCATTCATTTCTCTCTCATTGCATAAAGGCTGTGAGTTGGCTGCAGCTCTGCTCAGTGTTGTAGGCCATCTGTAATTCCACTCCCCATGTCTCCTCATTCCTGGATCCAGGCTGAAGGAGCAGCCCCTGTCTGGGACATGGTGTTCTCGTGGCAGAGAGCAAGGGCACAGAGGCTGTGGTGGCATATCGAAAACTTCCTCATCCGCTGACATACGCAGGCTAAATGGTGGGGCAGAGATGCAAACTCTACCTCCTACCAGGAGGCATCACAAGGGCAGAGGTGTATAATCTGCTCACATGACAGGGGAAGAATAATTTGGACAATAGCAAGAGGCACCATATTAATAATAAGCTAGGCCTTAAGTTTTATTATACTGGTCTTTGGGGTCTCTGGGTGTATCACGGGAAGGAAAGAAGCCTTTGATTGTAGCTGTGGCAAAGAAAAGGATCTGAAAGTGTCCCTTGTCCATCCATTCCTAATTATCTTGTATCATTTTACCCCTGAAATTAAAAATGAATTCAATACTTAAAATGCAAATATAATTAGAAATGCAAAGAATATAACAATATTAAAAATGCAGAGGCATGCAAATATAAATTATGTAATTTATCTTTTTGACATATCTTGTCTGCAGAGACTTGTGCTGACATAATTTCATCTTGTTTAGTTTGCAGATAAAAAGATAATCCCTGATACCAGGTGAATTACACTGTAGAAAGCTCCTCTAAACCATCATATGGGGAAGGAAATAGCGGGGCTTCTTACACTCTCCGCTAGTATTAAAGGAAATGGAAAAAAAAAAAATACAGTTTGACCTACCCAGGTCTTTCATCTCGATTGAGTTAGCAATTTAACCCTCAACATCTTTTTCTTTGGATTGCTTACTTAACCATTTTAAAGATGACAGGCAGTGGTTGTACGGCAGAAGTATGCTATCAGCCGTCTCCTGTTCCCCTGTAACTACTCTCTGTAACCAACTTCCTGTGATTGAAAAGCCTAAGATATTAAGGTCTGAAAATTGAGGTTTTGAATTGAAAGGAAAACACCTCAATTTTAACCATGGTGCAGAACTTTGTCTTTTTAGCATAGTTCTATAAGAATCCTTGCAGGGAACGTTTTCAAATTTGAGGTTATTTTTGCCTTAGTTCTTTCAGTAAATGAAATAAGAATACTAAGCTTAAAATGCTATTAAGTTTGATGTGAACAGGAATGCAGATTTTGGAAGTGTAATCATGTTTCATCGGATGTCTTCTACCACCAGTGTGAAATTGATGAGACGACATTATGCATTTGTATTGATTGCCGTGTTTGGGAATTAAGTCACCAAGTGGCATTTTACCATATTTTGTTGAAGAGCAGACTCAAAAGCCTGCTCTCGCTCCAGAGACCTTTTCCAATTACCCTAGTCTTCCATGAAATCTCTAAACTGTGATTATTAGTTTTTACCTTTCCTGCATATTGGTCATGTACTCTCCCAGATAGTATGGCTCGGGGGGGCCAAGGCCAGGCCCAACTTGGTTATCCTTGTTCTAGCTCCTAACACAGGCTTGGCAGGTAGCTGGTTCTTAATCTGTATTTGTTGATGGAATGAATGTGTTGATTTAAATAATCATCTAATTGCTTATGAGAATGGTATTGTCTTCATAAGTAAGATATCTTAATTATAAGTCCCTTGCAGTCAAGGGTCATGTGTTCTTGCTGAACTCCCATGGCACCTCCCAATGCTCCCATGGCACCACGGGCTCCCATGGCTAGGCACACAGGGGTATATATGTGATGTTTGTTGAAATGATTCTCAAAGTTCAGTTATGTTTGAGATTTCAGTGGCACCTCCTCTACAGATGCTAAGTTTAGTCTTTCAATATGATACAGCTATAAATACTTCGAGCTAAGGACCGTAAAGCATTCATATACATTTGTGATGTGCCTCACTGGCTACCCCACATCCAGAAGGTAAATTGTAGAAATGAACTGAACTCTAAATTTTAACCATGACTTAGTATTGCTCAGCTGTGTTGACAAAATCTACAGCTACTTACAACCCAAATATCAAATACTTAATGAGACAAAGAAAAAAAAATGAGACAATCGATTAGTTAAGGGAATACAAATATCAACCAGTGCCAAAAGAATATTACATTTGAATCATGGACACTTTAAAATAGAAAGAGATCTTTGAGGCTTTTACAATACATCTAGGGCATTCTTGGGGAGACACCCAACAGATTATGAACTCTGATGCCAGACAACCCTCATTCCAGCTCTGGCTCCCCCTTGGGTGGCCATGTTCCATTGTTTTAAAAAAGATTTTATTTATTTATTCATGAGAGACAGAGAGAAAGGCATAGACATAGGCAAAGGGAGAACCTGATGAGGGAATGAATCCTGGGACTCCAGGATCACAACCTGAGCCAAAGGCAGACACTCAACCACTGAGCCACCCAAGTGCCCCTATGTTCCATTTATTTAACCTCTCATTGCCTCAAATCCCTTATCTTTAAAATGGTATAATGACAATATCTACCTCCCAAGACTGTGGTGAGGATTACATGAGATAATGCAAAGAAAATATTTAGCATAGTGCCAGGTAGAGTGAGTGCCTTATAAAAGTAAGTTATTACATGGTTGTTGTTGTTGTTTTTACTGTTATTTGTTGAATACCCATGGTATGCAAAGAACTATGGGCAGGGTGCAATAGATAAGGCCCAGCTTCAGGAATTCATAGATAACAACCTCTAATCATTTTTATAAATGGCCATTTACTGAGCCCTTACCTAATAGACATTATGCCAAATATTGAATCTGTTTGGTCAATACTTAAGACAACTCTTTTGTAAGTGGGAAATTGAGACTTAGGAGCCCATGCAACTTCCCCAAGGTCACCCAGCAAGCACTTGGAGGAGTTGGGAGTCAGACACAGTGCTCCTGGCTGATTTCTGTAATTTATGTTCTCTCTTAAAGAAACACCTCCAAAAGTGATGTAATGAGTGAGCAACAACAGTACTACTGCAGAGCAGATGCCTTTAGAAAGGGGAGATTGCTTCAAGGTAGGGTCATTGTAGAGGATTCCACAGGGAAAATGACACTAGATGAGCAGAATTTTAACAGAGAGAGAAATAGGGATAGAGTTCTGGTCTGAACCCATATGAACTCATCATTTTTTGATGAAAAAAAAGTTGATTATTGTTATTTTCATGTAGTTGAACCTAGAATAATTTGTGACAGAGGTAATGGCATGGGCAAAGTTTAAAATATGAAGAATTTGAATCCTCTCCCAGTTTTTCAATGAGGACTCCTGGGTGTTGGAGAGAAAGGAGACAATCAAAAATGTGTATAGATCAGGGAATAGGGATCCTGAGAAAAAGAGAATTAATCTTCAATGGGATGAAGTTCACAAAGAAATTACTGATGCCACGGTTGTTAATGTGTGGGAATTTTAAATCATTTTGAACATCTTTCTATTTTTTGGCAATTTCTATAAGATAAAAACAAATGATATAATTAAAGCTGTAGGGAGCAGCAAGGGCAATGAAGATGCTTTCACCGAGTCACTTAAGGTTTCCTTGAAACATTATAGGAATCATCTGGAAACTTAGCTTTCATTATTTCAAAAAGGGGCATTTATCAGACACAAATAACATTGCAAACATTCCTTCTGCTTCAAATTGCTCCAAGAATGTTTCCTTGATACAAAAGTGTAATGATTTTGCTCCGCATGTTAAAAGGGTGATTTTGCACTTTTCTGATTGAAAAATAGAGACCAAAGTGGACATTTAAGGACTATAAATATTTCCGTTTCTGGAATGATTTTATATGCTTTGCTGCCCTAGAGTGATTATTTATCTGGAGAGCTAACACATCTGCACTGCACTTTGTTCTGAACGGGCATAGCCTTCGTTGCAGGAATAATTCTTCAGAAGGAAGCCAGGGTGACATTATTCACAAAGGATCCCAAGCATAGGGCTCTTTCTACCCCTCCCAGATCAGTCTCCTGGGACTCTTTTAGATTATATCCCCAAAGCTACCTTTTATTTCTTGAAACTTCTGGAGAGGAAGCATGAACACTATCTACTGACATTGTTATATATGACAATATACCAGATTCTTTGCTTTATTCCATTTAACCTCTCAATAACCTCCTTACTATTATTACTGTTGTTATATTGTTATTGATCTTATATGTAAGTTTTACATATGTAGAAACTGAGGCTTAATGGGTAAAAAAGAGGCCTAAATTCACATCATTTAATTTGAGACTTGGTCTCACTAACTCCAAAGCCCCTTCTGTCTCCCGAACCTCTCTGTAAGGCTGTATCCCCCCGTGCCTACAGTCAGACATCTCCTGTCCCGTCTCAGTTCACCCATTACAATATGTAACAATCTTGCTACACACAGCACCCTCA
Organism: Vulpes lagopus; assembly: GCF_018345385.1. Taxonomy (NCBI): domain Eukaryota; kingdom Metazoa; phylum Chordata; class Mammalia; order Carnivora; family Canidae; genus Vulpes; species Vulpes lagopus. The sequence continues at coordinate 66,907,291 of NC_054832.1, read as the reverse complement.
TGAGTCAGTGGTTCTCCACGGGGGTTGTTTTTTGCCCCAGGAGACATTTGGCAATGCCTGGACACATTTTTTTTTTTGTTGTCATAACTGGGGGAGAGGCTACTGACAGCTAGTAGGGAAGCTCCAGGAACGCTGCTGTGTATCCCACAATGCACACGATGGCCCCCACAACAAAGGATTGTCGAATTGAAGAGACAAAAGTGGGTCCAGAGCCCTGTCTGAAATCCTCCATGCTTCCTAATCCCCACACTCATCCCTGTGTTTCTTGATATTGGAAATCTTTGTCTAGCTCCTGACAAACCCATTTTTATTTCTAGGCGATTAGAAAAACTGAATAATTAATGTAATCTTCCCATGATCAAACTTTCATTAATATCTATTTGTGGAGGTGATTAGCTAGACACCAGTGCATCGGATCTCTTGTATCTATTGGGAGCTCCTAACCTGAGGCAGATGTCTTTCTTAAGTCTAGAAGAAGAACAGCAAAACAAAAAATACTGTCAAACTCATGTGTGTCAACAGGAAAGGCTTTTCATTCTCAGAGGTTAATTGGGCAGAAAGATGTTTTTCAGGTGAAGAAGGGCTAAGGGAGGGGCAGTGCCATGTTTCCCTGGGGAAGCTGAGGAAGGTCATCACCTCCTCCCTGCTCAAAGCAGCATAGCCATGTGGAGAATGCTGGATTTCAGAACCCTACTGCCAAGAAGAGGAAGGGCTTTGTTCTGAGGATTGTGTACGATGCACACCAAGTGTGTATGTCAATACCTACATACCCACAGACATCCTTATTTGTTTTATACCTTGTTTTTGGTTTAACTGATGAATAATCCAGAAAATGATAGAAACTCTTGCTCGGACTCCTAACTCTGGGAAATGAACAAAGGAAGGGGTGACGGGCAGGGGGATGGGGTAACTGGGTGACGGGCACGGAGAGGGGCACTTGATGAGACGAGCACTGGGTGTTATACTATATGTTGGCAAATCGAACTTCAATTAAAAAAGAAAAAAAGAAACTCTCCTCGGACTTTGCTTTGCCCATGTAAACACAGCTACGAGCTGTCCAGTTATTGCCTCTAAGCTTGCAGCTTCCTGCACTGTTAGAAATTCTTTAAATGAAAAGCTAGTATTGATTCACTGTTCTTTGCAAAACGGCTTTAATTGGGACATGTCATCACAATCCTCTTAGGAAGAATAGTCTATAGATTTCAAAAAGGCTCCAAACAAGCATAATGTAGGGTAAGACAAGCTCCCCAAATCCCGAATTCCTAGCTTTCTAATTCTCTAAGTGTGCCCTGTACAGGGAGCATAGGCCAAGGCCTTACCTGCTTGCGTTATCTCACAGTCGCCACGAGAGGGCGAGTGAAGAACATAATCCTCTTTGGAACTGGGATTCCAGAAGCCATTTCCTTGGTTAGGCAGCAGCATCTGTAGTTTCCTGTCTCCCGAAGCAGGTGGAACAGATCTTTAAAACAGTCACTGACACATCTTTTTAACATGCTGTCTACACAGAAAGGGGGAAAAGGGAAGGTTCTGAAGGTGGTGTGAGATAGTCTCTCCTGGATTTCCCCACAATCTGGAAGAGAGTCAGGAAAACCAATTGATGCAGGCATTGCCCTCCATTTGATGTAGTTGGAACTTTTCACCACGCCAGAAATGGCCAAGGCTGCTGAAATGACTTGGGGTTTGAGTAGAATAAATCACTCCAAGCTTGAAAGATTTTCCTGCAGTGATTCATTTCTGTCAAAACAAACATACGCACAAAAAAACAACCCAACTTGATGATTTAGTTTGCCTTCGGCATTTTCAGAAGAGAAATTCATCTTTTCTTTAGAATAGTAAGAAAAAAAGAATAGGAAGTCAGAGTCCCACCCATTATGTGCTACTGTCACAGGTGAGTGTCCCACAGAATTAGAAGGGCTCAGGTTGCTTCCAAGGATACGGAGAAAATTGCTGTCAGATGAGGTGCTCTGGGGATAGAGGACAGGGATCAGGTACGGGGATCCTATAGGGTGGAGGTTCTCAAACTTGGGCATACAGCATAATTATCCCCAAATACTTGTTCAAATGCAGACTTTTGGGACTCACTGTGAGATTCTGATTCAAGAGGTCTGAGATGGGGCCTGAGAATTTGCATTTCTAGCAAATTCTCAGGTGATGCTGATGTTGGTTGGGGACCACACCTTGCGGTAACGAAGTCATCTAAATTACTCCTGAGGTTAGACCTGGGCGTCTGCAGCACACCAGTCCCAGTATTGGATGTGGTTAGGACCTTTGATTCCAGCCTGGTTATTAAGGTCCTAAGACTATACCACACATAGACCTCCCTGCAGACTCCTTGCTCCAAAAGGCGACTCTTCTGAATGAAATGAAACTTTTAGCTTGCTTCCTCTCTTCCTCAAGAATACCTCAGGCCTCTGAGCTGAAAGAAATTCCATAGTCCTGCTGACAGCTGTGGCCTCTGTTTTCAGATCTTAATGCATGGGGAAAGAATGAGCAAACATATTCTATACCAACTAGACACTGTTTCGCAGAATTTATAGATTGATTCCATCTCTGAGTGACCTCAACAAGTTGCTTACCCCATGAATACATTTATTTTCTTATCTATGAAGTAGGAACAAGGGCTATACCTACTTCACTGGGTGGCTGTATGGGTTACGTGAGTTAATACCTGAACAGTGCTTAGAACAATGATTTAATGACTTAAATATCTGCTGTGCCATATCCCTCACCTTTGCTTTTAATGTCTGTCTCCTTATATGGAAACTTGAACGAAGAAGCCTCTCAGCTCCTGGGAGTGTGCCCTCTTGCAGTGTTATTGGGAGGCTGGAAGATTTATAATGTTATCTTTTAAACCCCTCACCTGGCTGAATGACATGGCTTAGCCAGGATGTAGAGGTCAGAGGTCAGGTATGAAGGTCGATTGTAATTTCTAAGTGGTAAAGGTATTCAAACCATATAACTGGTTTAAAGCTTATTAATTTTGAACAATCTGTTGTGCTAACTCGATTATCTTCATGATACATTAGCAGATCCCGTGGAACTGCCATTCTTTGTGCCTTGCAATATGAAGAAGCAGCAAAATAGCAGGAAGAGAAAGTATAAATATAATAAAAGTAGTCCTGGCACCCTGCTGTGCGACATGGAGCAAAGTACTTCATGTGTCTGTATGGCTTCCTCGAGTGGTAAAATGGGTATGATGATTCAAAGCTGCCTCAGAATCACCAATCATGCTTTCTGCACATTCTCAGATATGATTTATGACTAAGTACTATTTAATTACTTGTAGACTTCAAATAAATTTCATTGGTGTGGATATTTATTTTTACCTCTTTATTTAAAGAAATTATTCACTGAATAGATAATATATTGTCATGAGGAAAATTGAAAAAGCTAAAAAGGATGAACAAGGAAAGATAGGCTTCCCTTCCATACCTGTCATCAATCTGCAGTGTCCACCCACTGAGATTTTGAAGTGTTTTTAAAAGATTTTATTTATTTATTTATTTATTTATTTATTTATTTATTTGAGAGAGAGAGAGAGAGAGAGAGAGAAAGTGCATGTGTGAGAATAGAGGGAGGGCACAGGGGGAGAGAGAGGGAAAAGCAGACTCCCCGCTGAGCATGGAGCCTGATACTGGGCTGGATCCCAGGACCCAGGGATCATGACCTGAGCCAAAAACCGAGTCAGATGCCTAACTGACTGAGCCACTCAGGCACCCCCCTAGTGACATTTAAAAAAAATCACTGGATTATTTTTTTGAGTTTTGGTTTTACAGCAAAGCTGGTTATGTCCTGTTATGCCCCATCTTCCATACATGCACTGCTTTCTCCACTGTCAACATCACCCACCAGAGTTAACATTTGTTATAATTCATGAACCGTCAGGGACACACCATTATCATCCAAAGTCCACAGCTGATGTCAAGGTTGACTCCTGGCATTGTAAGTTCTGTGAGTTTCAACAAATACGTAAAGGCATATATCCACCATTACTGCATCATAAGGAAGAGTTTCACTGCCTGTGCTCCAATATCTGTTCATCTCTGCCTCCCACCAAACCCCTGGCAACCACTGGTCTTTTTACTGTCTTCATAGTTTTGCCTTTCTCAGCATGTCACCTACTGGCAGTCACACAGTACATAACCTTCTTAGATTCTGGCATCTTCCTAATAGTAATATGCATTTAAAGTTTTCCATGTCTTCATCCACTCATCTGGATGTTCATCTTCATCTATTTGTATTCACCTTTTGAAGGACACCTTGGTTGCTCCCAAGTTTTGGCAGTTGCATATAAAGCCATTAGAAACATTTAGGTGCACGTTTTTGTAAACTTTTAAAGTTGTTGCTTTAGGTTAAGAAATCTTAACCACTTGCGATTAGGACCCTTTTGTATCTCTTACCTGCATCCTGTGTGGATGTTGGCATCGAGCACTTAGGATGACCTTGGCCATAGTGCTTTTAATAGAAACATTCCCTGAAATATGTGCCCCTGCTCCCCACCCCATGCCCGGTGACATTGGTTAAGAGGCTTTCCCCAGCAGGGAGTTGGGGTGAAATTGAAATTTTTCCCTTTTGATCACTCTTCTCTTTTGCCTCCATCTGGGCTTCTGTCCCGCCTCCAGATCCAAGCAAGGCTTGCTACTGTTGATATGAGGATCACTCCAGTGTTCCAATTTGAATCATCTCCAGTCTGGCTTTTTCCATCTCCATCTCACGCTTAGCATGTCCAGCTCCCACATGGTATATATATTTGTGTCCATATTGATCTATATTCATATCTGCTTCTCTTACTAGATAATAAGCTACCATCTTCTTTCCCTACTTCCAAAATGTTATATATAATGATTTGCATATAAGAGATTTTTAGTCAACATTTATTGGTAGAACAAAACATTGTTGATGTTGCAGTTAAGAACTATTTGACTAATCAGATTCTGTATCCTGTAGAATGAAAGATGCAGATTTCTAAGAAGCACTGCTCTGAAAGTAACAATAGCTGACATATTCCAGTATTTAGTCTATATTAGGCACAATGCTAAGCATTTTCACGTAAATTATCTCACTTATCCTCATGAAACTCCCCAATTGTTATTATTGCTCCCATTTTATATATGAGGAAACTGAACCTTAGTGAAATTAAGTAACTTGCTTGAGGACTCATGCAAATGGATCATGTACTATAGGACTTCCAAGATTGCATTTCAGGGATGATGGCACATAAAATGCAAAACAAATTTTAATCTGTCACATTAAAGTGAATGATGTAATATGAGTCTTCATCAATATCAATTGGTGTGTTTGTGTTTATATGATTAGTCTGTCTTCCCCCAAAGATGGTAAGCTCTGTGAAGATAGGAGCCATTTGGCTCCATCTATCTCCAGTCCCTAGCAAATTGCCTGGTCTAATTTAGGTAAACCTATCCAGGAATGGTCTTAGTCTTCTGGTGAGTCAACAAGTTCATCTTCTGATACATCAACCCCCGGTAAGAATAAGGCATTTTGGAAGTTGAGTGTGGTCACCATAAGAAATGCATTACCATCTCCCAGAACAATGGTGCCCATCTCTACCTTCCATTCTTCAGATTAATTTCTGGCATAGATCTTTGATGGAGAAAAAGATGCATTACTATACAAAAGAAGAGATAACCAGGTCAAGGAAGGTACATTTTATAAATAATTTGTATATTCCTATGAAATACCTAGAAATTTAGTATTGAAAGCCTAACCACCTTGAATGCATGTTTGTGAATGGGATTGCAGGAGTGAGCCTATCTACGAGTTATCAGTTATAACTCAGAAAGGAGGTGTTTATGTCCTCACTGTCCCTCTGAACCCAAAGTGGCTATGAGAGATTTGGGTGCTGCCAGGAAGGACAGTGGAAACTAAAACAGCCCGTATTATCTCATGCTTTTCAAAATCACTGTGCTTTCGCTCTTGATTTCCTATTGCTTAGAGGTTCAGGTTTTAACTTCTCAGCCTGGTGTTCAAGAAATTCCATTTTATGACCCTCGCTTCTATGTTCAGCTTTATAGAATAGTCTGCAATAGGGACTCTGGTCCATGGAATGGATTCTGCTGTCCCTCTCATATGTCAGCATCACTTTAATCTTCCCTTTTCTCTCAGACAGCACAACTCTCACTTCTTTCTCTACCCATATTTTCTCTGATTTCTTAAAACCAGGATTAAATGCAGCTTTTCACTTTTTCCTGATGACTTCAACATGAACTATGATTGTGATCATAGCTTAGTAGGGTGGCTAAGGGTTCAGATTCTCAGGTCAGATTTAGGTCAACACAAGACTTAATTTATTTGCTATCTAGGTGATCCTAAGGGAATTATTACTTTTCCAAGCCTGGTTTCCTCATCTACAAAATGTGAATAGATAAAATGACTTTATAGAATGGTGATGAGAGTTAACGAACTTTTGCATGTAAGATGTTTCATCTTGAAAAATCTTAATTCTAGATGTTTAAATATTTTCAACCTGATTGAATTGGAGGACAGAAGGTAAAGGAAGAAATAACAGTTTTGGTATACCGTCCTTTAGTCAAGCCTGCATAATGCTTCAATTCATTGGTGTAGTGAACTTAAGCGGAGGAATGTTATAGTATTGGTGGTGATGGAGTGAGGATTTTATGTTCAGTTTTAAAAATGTGAAGTTGACAAAAGTTTAGGAAATTTAAGAAGAAGCAAGTAGTCAGTGGGATTCAGTTACTTGTGTCTGGGAGGTAACTGAAGCCAGAGGTATGTACAGAGTCACCTAGGAAGAGAGTACAGAGTGCCAAATGGAGTGGATCCATGACCAAGGACTATAGGCTTGCTTATAGGCTGCATAGACAATGATTCATTTGCAAAGAAAGTGGAAAAGTGAGTAGAAAGATAAAGACAAAACAATGCCAGTGGTATCTCCAGTGGAGGGGACTATTTCAAGAAGGTGGGCATGTTTGGTGTTGTCAAATGCTTCTGGGGGGCAAATACTCAGAGGACTAAAAATAAGCATTGTGTTATCTACAGGAGGCCACTGTTGACCTTTGTGGGAGCTGCTGGAGGATTGTTTGGAGTAGATCAAGGAGAGAATGGGAAATGAAGAAATAGAGACATCAAGTAAAGAAAACAATTTTTTTTTTTTTTTAAAGTGACTGTTAGGAGAAGAACAGAGGTAGGGGCAGAATATAGAGTGAAATGTGTTAAATTTTTTTAAGGGGAGAGATTTAAGCATATTTGAAAGCCAATGGGGAGGATACAGATTTGTTACAGGTTGAGTTGGGCCCCCCAAAATTCTTAGATTTAAGTTCTAACCCACAGTGTCTCAGAATGTGACCTTATTCAAAAACAGACTCATTGCAAATGTAATTAGTTAAGACAAGATTATACTGGAGTAGGGTGGGTCCTAATCCAAATGACTGGTGTCCTTATTAAAAGTGGAAATTTGGATCCAGAGACACACACAGTAGAATGCCATGTGAAGATGAAGACAGAAATCAGGGTGATGCTTCAGGAGTGCACCAAGGATTGCCAAAGATTGCCAGTAAACCACCAGAAGCTAGGAGAGAGACATGGAACATAATCTATATTCCTTAGAAGAACCCAGCTCTGCTGACACCTTGATCTCAGACTTTTAGCCTCCAGACTGTGAGACAACAGATTTCTGTTGTTGAAGTCACCCAGTCTGTGGTGATTTGTTATGGCGACCCTAGAAAACTAATATAAGATCACAGGAAGAAGATGAATATTCAAAGGATAGTTGGTAGTGTAAGTTCCTCAGAAAATAAGTGAAATGGGATCCAAGTTGATAAGGAAGTTGATAGAATATATGAGATATGAGTAGACCTGTGTGTTTGTCATTGAAAAGATGATGGGTTTCCCATATGATGGCTTCTATTTTCTCTGGAAACTAGGAGGAGATATAATGTGGTGAAAGTGAAAGAATAAAATGGGAGTTTTGAGGATCCATGTGAAATTGGCAGTAGAGTTTAATCTCATCAGCTAATTGGCTCTGTTATGGGACTGTCTTCAGTAATGCTGAGCTGTAGGGTGCAGTCACCAAGAAGTGGAGACTGGGCCACCCAGGGCTGGGGGCCCAGCAGGACAGGACAACTGAAATACAGAGCATCGAGAAATGTTACTGACTAATATTCTATGGAGGCTGAGCTGAGAGAAATAAAGAACCAGGGTTTGAGGGATAGAGTCAATGGTTTGAAGAAAGTAAAAGAGTCTTACCAAGTCTGAAGAATGTTTGTGGTGGGAAATGTTGAATTAACTAATAGAAGAGAGAGACGTGGAAGTGGGACAATTGATTTTGGGTGATGATAAGGTTCAAGATATGACAGTTAGTGTAGCTAGACCGGAACAAAGAACTGTGAGACCATTGCACCACAGTGCGGGGTGGATTTGTTTGCTTATTTAACAAATAATAATTGAGTGCTTACTCTCTGCCAGGCACCAATCTATGTTCTGGGAATAAAATAGTAGGTAAAGTAAATGCAGATTTCTGCTTTGCAGAGTTTTCAGGGGAAATAGCCGAGTAATAAAAATAAATAAATAAATAAATAAATAAATAAATAATATATAAAATATGTATGTCTATGTGTCTCTTTATATAGATATATCTACATACATATCTATATATATCTATATGTTAGATATGTCAGGTTGTAATTGTACATTAGAAAAACTAAAGTAATGGCACAGGTTAGGTACTGTATATGTGTGTGTATTACTATTTTAAGAAAGATAGTCAGGATGTACTTCTTTTTTTTTTTTTTTTAAGATTTTAATTATTTATTTGAGAGAGAGAGTGCACAAGCAGGGAGGAGGGAGATCCTGATGTGGGGCTCGACTCCAGGACCCAGGATCATGACTTGAGCTGAGGCAGATGGTTCATAAGACACTGAGCCATCTAGGCACTCCATGAGATGTACTTCTTGGTAAGATGATATTCAACCAAAGGCTCAAAGCAGTTGAGATAAGCTATGTATCTTTCTGGAAGGACATTTCAGAAAGGGAGAGTGAGTAGTTCAGTACAAAGGCTCTAAGTCCATGTAATTGGCATAAGATCTCCTATTAACTCCTTTGGTATACATAGGCCTCCTTTCAAATGTTTCCCAGTATTTGTGTGGTTTCCTCTCAGGGGAGGCCTCACAGGTGTCCTTAGAGGTATCCTCACAGGTGTCCTTACAGATGTCCTCACAGGTGTCCTCACAAGAGCTCCTTAATGAATCTGCACTTGCTTTTGCTCTGGCTTTCATGCCCTCTGCTGCTGAGGACCCAAGAAGTCTGTGCTCTGTTGGGGACAGCTGGCTTTCCTGTGGTGGTATCAGATATCCCATTGTCTTCCCATCTTAGGTCCAGAGGGTCAGTGTTGTTGCTCTTGTCTTGCTCCTGTGTTGCTACAGGACCTGATAACTATCATCCAGTGGTGGCCTCCCCATCAATGCCCACTGACATTGTACCTCTAACTCTGGAAAAGCAGTAGAAACTCCCATCCCCACTCATCCCCTCCTAGATGGAAGTTAAGGGCAGGTGGTGCCTGTCACAGGAAATAAAATGTCTTTCTAGGGAGAGGAGAAGCGCCCAGCCAAGTTTCATCTCATTTCCACTCTGGGAACAACCACTTGGCATATTGATTGTCATCACTTTTTCCAGGAGAGAACAGGCTGTGGTTTTGTTATGACTCCAAAGAAAAAAAATCAAGAAAGTCTGGCATTGGATCATTTCTCAAAGTCTAGATTATTTGGTCATATTTTCAGTTACTATTTTACCTGTGGGGGGTGGGAAATAAAATGTGTTCAGTTATTTTTAAAGGACAATAATCAGTTACATAGGTAATTGAGGTTTTATTGTATATTCCATATCATAAAAGGCCTGGTACCGTGAAGTGGGTGCAGTTGAGAGAGCAGTGACATGTTATGTAAATAAATGTTTATGAATTAATAATTTTATAAAAGTTCATCATAGAAACTCAGTATTTAAAGAACTCCCATAATGGTGAATTTTGTAAAGCGACTAAAAATCCCTTAATTTATTTGCTAGGTGAATCTGTTCTTTTCACATTTTTGCTTACAATAAATGATATTTTCATGTATTCACACACACATGAGCACTTATCTGGGTGCATTTGACTAAGTTTAGTGGGAAACTTAGAATAAACTGTAGTTCCTACAAGTAGTATGAAATAGGAGAATGAGTTGAATTTTCTTCACTTAATCTCAAGAAGAAAAAAAAACAGTAGCCTGTTTCATTCACTTTCTAGAAGATGAAGAGTTTGACTTTATGCTTTTGAGAGGTTAAATATTTCAAAAATATTCTAACCACTATCACTTTTATACCTATGGTGAGATTTTTGAGAAAAAACAGGGAAATAAACTAACTCTAGAGTGGCCCAAATCTGAAACGTACAGACTTAACACAGTGAGAGCGGAAATTTCCTCCCATAGAGGTAACCCTCGAAGATTGGAGCCCAGCCTGTGCTATGACATGGCCCCATGGAAGGGTATGGAGCAGGGGCAGCCTTCTCCCTTCTCTCATTGTTTCTGGCCTACGTCTCTCTGTCCTCAGGGCCCTCAGTGCTCAGCTGCACAAAAAAATACAGTTTTTTATACCCTCTGTTTATCTTGTGATCCATACTAATCTCTCCCTGCTCTAGTGACTTACCTGTTTCAGGATTTAAGGACCACAAAGGCCAGTAAGTCCTTTCTCTGTATAACCTGCCATCCAAAGACATTTTTGATGCTCAGACAATTCCCTGCTGTTTACAACATCAGAGGTGTCCTCCAAATAATTTTCCCCTCTTAACTTCAATAGTACCATTTCTACTTTTCATCTGACTTGGTAGCTAATAAATCAAGAGACGGAAGAGAGAGAAAGAAAACCTCCTTTATTGTCGATTCTTTTATTTTTTTCATTTTTCAGGGGTTATTTACTCAAATATGGTCTTAATATGTTCTTACTTTTATATTTTCACATTTTGTGAATTTCTTTCACTTATTTCTCTTTTGAAAGTGATTCTATAATTGTGAAGAAACATTATTGAGAAGTATTTTAATTCTTTGACAGCTTGCCTCTGTCGCTAAACTTAATCTAGTCACCTTGATTTATAAACTCTTGAGAGAATAGACATGTTTCTCAAAAATAGGTAGGTGTAGCATTAAAAAAATACAGTATCACCCCCTCAAGTAGAACACACAATGATTTGATCATTTCCCTAAGTGATAGGGCTTATATATTAGTAAAGATACACTTAGCATCGGCAAGAGAAAGCCCTTACTCAAACTGGTTTAACAATGAGGAACTTGAAAAAACAAACAAACAAACAAACAAAAAAAACACACAAAAAAAAAACCCAATGAGGAACTTGATTGTCCTGTGTCACAGGAAGCAGAGGAATAGCACAGCATCCTGGGAAGGAGGAGGGGCTCCTGCTTAATTCATGTATCTTCTGTTGGATCTGCCTTCACCTGTGCTTTGGCTTCATTCTCAGGTTGTGAGCAAGCTCTGGATGTGGCAGTGTCCAGGGGACCAAGAAAGGGCTGTGTCTCCTTGTGTCTCCTCCTTAGGACCAAGTAAGACACTTTTGCAAAAGCCCACAAATAGTTTTTCCTTCATTGGAATTGACTAAGTTAGAATCACATGCTCATCCCTGACCCAATGATTGGCAAAGGGAATTTGAATGCCATGGTTGGGTTAGGCTAATCATTTTGGAGGCCTTGACCCTTCTTCCAGACTTCTCATTTCATTTACCCTCAGTCTGGCTAATCGTTTGGGGTGGCCACATAGCTGTGAAGACACACTAAAATTTCAGTGTAACATGGTATTCTAAGATGGTCATTCATTTCATCCTCTAATGTCAGATTTGTTTAGGATTCAGCATATTTTCAGGCAGCTTACACTAGTACCAAGCAAAGGTCAGGCTGGTAGGAGGGAGGTGAAACTTTTTTGGGATATTATCAACTCTAAGAGTCACTTTACCAGACATTTACTAATGGATGCCCACTATCCAGAGAAGAAGGTGATCCAGGGATGAGCGCAACCCTCCCTTGCATTTAATTCAGTATGAGTACATAAAACAATCTTCTGGATTATTGATATGAAAATCTATTAGGACTTAACTACTACAAGGTAATTATTTACAAAGGGGTCTCTCTGTGTAAGACCAAAAAAAAAAAAAATGGACAGATTTTTTTTTTTTTCTCATAAAACTAGTTCCTCCTTAATCTTTCTCATTCCTGTCTACTTAGTTGCCTGAGCCACAGACATGGGCATTGTCCTTGATTTTGCCCTATTCCTCATCCTGCAGTTCTAATTCATCAGTGAGATCACACATTCTACTTGCAAATGAATCAGAATTCCTCTGCTTCTTTTCAACTGTGCTCTACTTTCCCAGTGTTAGCTCTAGAGTGGGCAGTTATATGGGCTGCCTCATGATCTCAGCCCTTTCCATCTATGTTACTGTTCAGCCCTTCAATCCATTCTTAAAGCATCCAGTAGAAGATTAAATAAATGTAAATTGCACATCACTTCTTAAAATATTTTAATGACTTTCTGTTGCACTAAGACTAACATACACATAACCGTGGCCATGGTTTCATGGCTTGCAAAGTTCTGCAGGTTGTGTCCCTGCTTATCTCTGTGGTCTCATCTGTGAGATGGTCCCGTGCTGCCTTTGCTCCAGCCACGTTGGGTTACCTCTGTTGCTTGAACAGAGTTAAATTATTCCTATCATGGGGCCTTCGCTTATACTACTCCTTCTACTTGGACCATCTTTTCCTCTGTTCCTTTATGGCAGCCTCCTGTGCTGTTGTCCCTCTTGTCATTGCTTTTTCATGGTGGCTTTCTCTTCTCACCTTATTTTCATAGACCTGCTCTCTTGGAGGGGTGGGAGAAGTTGTTCTTTGCCCATGTAGCCTTTTCTCAGTTTGTAATTATATACCTTTTTGTTTCCCTATATTTGTCTGTATCCTTCATTAGACCTGATGCTCCATGAAGACAGAGGCTATATTGAGCCCATTCTTGCTCTATACACCATTCCCAAGAAGAGGGCTTGGGTCCCAGTAGATACTCTATGGCTAGGAGTGCAATGAACAAATTATCTATAAAATGGTGATTCCCTTGAGTATAGATAATGTCTGTGCATTCCTAGCTGCATTGGCACCACATAATATGTCTCAGTACCTGATTGTTGTTGAACAAATGGGTATCTCCTATTAGAACAATAAACATTAGCATTTGGCTATAGACAGGAGAAATATGAGAATGGATTTCTCATTATTTGAAGAGACTCAACTCCATCATTAGCAAATATTTGGCAGAGTTTGTGATATTTTCAGGTAAGTTTAGCATAATTCTTGCAAAGTAGTACAACACGATTTCCTTAGTGAGAAAAGATAATACTTGAAGAGTCAGGAAGTCAGAAGAAAATAATCACAAACAAAGAGAGTGGAAGAATCACTTCATCCAAATTTAACTTGATCACATGAAATATCCTAATAGACTCATGTAAGGTTGAAAATAGCCAGAGATAAACCTCTGGTGAAATACAAAGCTGGGCTTTGTCTCTGTTAGGGTCCCATTTTGGACCACCTCATGGTTAGCGACCCTTTTTATCTATGTCGATAAATACTACCACTTATATGTTATATGTCATATGTCAAACAGTGTTCGAGTACATTGACTCATTTAAGGGTTCCACAAATCTATCAGAGAGGTTCTATTATTATGCCTATTTTATTGAAGCACAGAGAGATTAAGTGACTTACTGAAGATAGCACAGCTAGCAAGTGGCGGAACTAGATTTCAAACACAGGCCTATATTTTTTTTAAAAAAAGATTTTGTTTGTTTGTTTATTTATTTTAGAGAGTGGAGGAATGGCAAAGGTAGAGGGAGAGAGAAACCCAAGCAGACCCTGTGCTGAGCATGCAGCCCATCACGGGGCCTTGATCTCACAACCCTGAGATCATGAGCTGAATCTAGATCAAGAGTTGGTTGCTTAACTGACTGAGCCACCCAGGCACCCCAGGTTTATAATTTTTGTAAGGCAAAAGACTCCCTTAGATCACCACAATCCAAGAAATGAAAGGTGAATACGAGTGAGCATTATAAATGTTAATAATGACCACTTTTTGTATGGTCCTTGTTCTCTGGGTCTTACATGAAGGAGCACTTTCAACAGCTTAAAAAATAATTTTAGGCATTGCATGATGCAATATGAACAAGTGAGTGTACAAAATATAAAATGAAGTCTTTGTTTGTATTATAAACAATTTATTGCATAGCTCCTTAGAATAGAATCCTAGTAGTGCTATTTGACAGCTGTTTGCTAGCTGATTAATAAAGGAGGGAGAGATGAAGAGACAGGTGCCTTCAGGAGAGCTGGCCCGCACTGAGGATACCTGAGTCTACTCTGCCTTGCTTGGCTATGGGATCATTACTTCTCTGGGTCTCAGATTCCAGCAAATTAGGGCACCAGTTTTAGATGACCTCTAAGTCTAGCCAACTACAGCCTTGAATAATTCTATACAAAGGTACCAATGTATTAATGTTATGAAAGTTGCATTAACTATCCTTTTGTTTTACATCAACATTTTCACAAAGCCATCTTAATTCTATCAGTTCTAGCTCTGTAATATTTTTTGCCTGGCCAATCGCCTTTATTCTTAATTTCCACACAACCCACCTTTATGCTGGTACCAGAGAGATTTTTTGGAAATAAAATTCTTAGCTTTGTCATTCCTCTGTAAGTATCTTTGGTGGCTTCTCTCTCTTCAACACGAAGTGTATGCTTACCTTAAGCCCTGTGCTCTTCCGTACCAAGCCATGCAGTTCTTGGAGAGCTGCAAGCTATTCCAGATCCTTCTGTATTTGCTCTGGTTGTTCCTGCTGCCTGGAATGCTACCTATGTCCCTTGGTTGTATGGTGAACATTTTCAACACTAAGGAAAATGTCAGCTCCCCTATGAGCCTTTCCTGTCTGGACCTCCATGTTCCCTGTCTACCCTACTACAGATAGAACTGACCATTCCTTCTTGGACGTCTCCACTGCCCTAGACCCAAATTTTCAATACTTTTTGTCTATTGACTCCTTCTAACACTGTTGACAGTAAAAAATATGTTACAGCCATTTTTTATTTTCTTGCATTTAGCATGGTGCCTGGTAGATGACAACAGTTCAGTATATATAAACAGATGATGGGATGAGCACTGGGTGTTATACTATATGTTGACAAATCAAACTCCAACAAAAAATATACAAAAAAACCTCCAGATGTATAAAAACAGGAATAAAGTGAATGAGAAAACATCATCAACTACCTCTTGCTTTTAAATTTTAAAGTTTTTGGATGAATGTATTCAGAGATGAGGATAGATATGAAAAAAATGTGTGTAAAGGGTGGAAAATTTTTGTAGGAAGGAGGTCTTTCATTTCATCATCCGTATTGTCAGCTGCTTCTGATACTATTATCTCTTCTGGCTCTTATAAATAAAAATTTTAGAATTTTCTGGTATCTGATATGATATAAATGCTCCAATATGTCTTTTGAAAATATTCTTATTTCATTTGGACCGAGAACCAAAAATGCTGGATAAGAGTGCATATGCTACATTGGGAATTAACTGGAGAGAATAGTGGCTTAGAATTCAATAATTATTTTAGGCTGCCTTTTCAAATTCAAGAAACCCAGACACTTATATGATTTTGCAATATTGCAGCAAATGGACCAGAGCACAGATTCCAATATGTGAAAGATAGATTTTACACACATGCTTACATTTCTGATTAATTTATTCATTATTCAACTGACATTCATTGAACATCTTCTTCTGCCAAGCACTACACTAGATGCTGTGGATTAAAAAAGTGGATCAGAGGACAGCACTTTGATTATTCTGGACAACATCCTTGATGCTTGGAGAGGCTTCACATTTGATTGTGGTCCCACAATTGCCCCACCTGACCTCCCAGGAACCCATCTCCTGTTGGATGCTTCTTGTCTTTAACCCATTTACACAGGTCTCTGCTAGTTCCTCAAATATCCCAATCTTCTCCCACATTTGGGCCTTTGGGTCTTTGCCTTGCTTGTATCCCTCTTAGCAGAGAACTCCATTCCTCTTTTTAGGACTTAGCATAGGTGTCAGTTCTTCAGGAAAGCATTTCCCATTCCCAGGACCAGCTCAGCTCCTCAGCCTTTAGCAGTGTTCCCCAAGCCTTCCTGCAATCACGATTAGTTAACAATATGCATAGTTGTTTAATATCTGGCTTTCCTGTTGTAATATAAGGTATATGCAGGGACTATATGTGTGTCCCTTTTCCCTCGTGTACTTCCAGAGTCCAGCATTCTGCTGGTATCCTGGTTTATACACTGATATATACACAGTGTCCTTTGATAATGATTTGCTGAGTGGATACGTGAAATGCTAATGGTAGAATTGCTAACATGGACTATTTCTTCCTTGAGACCTGACAGCTTGTAACCCGTTGTCCCCTTTTCATATAGAAATACTTGATGATATAATATAAGGACACCCTCAGAGAGACTCTCAGGGAGCAACTTCTTTTTCTTAAAGAGCTTTGTTACATATTTGAGCTTAGTGAGAAGGCCCTGTGACTGCTGGTAACACTCTGGCTCTCTCTGTCTGTTCCAGGACCTTCTCAGATGGAAAAAATGGAGAGGACAGACTAACTGATCACCCTTCCCAATCCTCCATAATCTTAGAAGAATAGGAAAAGATCAGCTCTTGGTATAACGATAACAATCTCTTTCCCTGCGTGGAAGACAGAATTGAGTTGCTCATTTGCGGTTAAAACAGGACTTTTAAAATAACCAATCTAGCAAAGGCAGTGAGAATCAGAAACCAAAACATGTAACAATTTATTTTAGAAAAATGTCCTACAAAGCAATCTCACAATTGGAACTTGAAAGGGCTCAGATACAATCATGTTCTATAGAGGCCCTTAAAATTGACTATGGCACTGAAGGGATTCTAAGCAATATTACCCATGGAGGAAGAGGAATGGGGTATCGATCACAATGTCATGTTCTGCCTTCTTCTCAAATTACAAAGTCGGAAGCAGTCCAGAGTTGAGGAATGGTGTCCTTACTCTGCTGGTATCCACTCTGCGTGGGTTATGAGGGTCGGCTAGGCAGTGCCTTCCTAGGGCTTCTTTTCAGAGAGCCCATCTCTCATGATGATCTCAGCATCCCTTCCTCCTGGCCAGAGAGATGGATGGCCTGTGAGATCTCTTCCTGTATGCCTTCTCATTTCTCTATGTCAAGGTGGCTCTAAATCAGGTTACTCTAAAATCTCTGAAGTTTTCTTTTTAGAAGGAGTTTGGGAAGTCCTGCCAAGCGTAAAGAACACAGCAGAACACAGCATCTCCTTCCTCCATGGAGATGTGAAAACTCAATACGACATAATTTCACCTGAAGCCTCGTCTGCTTACATGACTTTTGGAAATCTTATTATAATAAATATCCAGGGGGCACTGGTTTCTTTTCTTTTCTTTTTTTTTTATTTATTTTTTTTTTTTTTGTTTTGTTTTGTTTTTAGAGAGAAAGTGGAAAGGGGCAGAGGGAGGAGAGACAGAGAATCTTAAGCAGGCTCCACATCCAGAGTGGAGCCCAACATGGGGCTCGATTTCACGACTCAGATCATGACCTGAGCCAAAATCAAGAGTCGGATGCTTAACTGACTGAGCCACACAGGAACACAGAGGGACATTTTTTTCTATGATTCTAATCAAAATCAGAGTTGTACCCATTCTTATAAGGCATTATCTTGTACCCCAGAGATTCTGAGGGTCTATATTCTTTACGTGGGGTTTTACCACACCTTTGCAAGCTAAGCCCTTTTGGTTTATCTATATCAACAGCCTCAATGTCACCTAGGGAAATTGAAAATTCTTGGACATCATCCCAGACCTATTGAATCATACACTCTGGGAATGGAGCCCTGTGGTCTGTGTTTTAACAGATTAGATAGGTCAACTTATCTGAAGTTTACCTTTATGTTGACTGAAATAAAACATGGGCTTCCTAATCAAATGAATAGTACAAGAAAGATTACGAGGTGGTGGTTAAAACTTCCCAGTACAAAACTGAGTAGCACAGTTTAAGGCAACATTATTTACATAATCATAATAAATGACTAATCATAAGTGGTTTTATTAAATGGGTTGATATGTGTAAACTACTGAGACTAGTGCCTGACACAGAATAATGCCCTACTCTTTCTTTCCAAGGCCTCAGGCTAGAGGTTGGCACCTAAGGTGCTTTTGTGAGATGTCAGAGCCCCTGACCATTCGGGCCCTTAAGTGCACAAATGACCTTCTTGCCCACTCCCTGCATGCTGCCCAATGGGATTTGACCAGAATAAAACAGAGACTTCTACTGAGTAAGCCAAAGAGAACTTGAATTCCTTTGAGTAAAATACCACATAATTGAGTTCTGCATCTGTGTAATTCTCCAGCATGAGTTTTAACGCTAGGATGGTCTGCTTTAATGTTTTACCCAAATGTATTTCTGTGGCAAGGCTCAAAGATGACTACATAGATGTGAAAATATGAAAAAAATCTATGCTTTTCCAGGGCATCGTGAATATCCACATTGCAGCTTTTCCTTTCTGTCAAAATAAAGGGTTGTGTACAATTGGTATGGTGGTTAAATGAATGGATTCTGTATTGGAATAGAGAGGCATGCACATTCCACCAGTTACTTAGTCTCCTAACCTCGGGAAAGCCACTGAACATTTCTAAGGATCAATTACTTCATTTGTAGTTGGGGACAGTGTTGTTGTGATGATAAATGAGATAAATGTGTTGGAAGTGCTTATCACAATACCTAGCAGGTAGTCAGCGCTAACTATTGCTATTCCTTTATATAGATTCGGAGTCAAGAGGAGAAAAAGAGATTAACATCCTGTTTCAGAAGCGCCTCCCTGACGCCACCCACCCCCACACCCCTTCCCCGAGTTGGAAAGTTTGTGCCTCGTGCCAGAATCATATTGCAGGATAGAGGTTATGTGCCAAGCATGAAGGGAGTGCATTTGTAGGAGAAATAGAAAAAAGACGAAGGGAAACTTTGTCTTTCCATATGCAGACACTTGCATAATATTTCCTTCTTGAGTTCTTGAATCCCAACGAGAGAACTGAGCGTATGTTTGGGAAGAAGACTCATGAATTAATATTTTTCCCAATAGAGAAGCTCACAGAAACTTTGAAGTGTTTATTAAAGAGTTGATAATGAGGAGAAAACTTTTTGAAAATCATATTAAAAAGTACCTCCCAAACTGCTTCAATAATTTAACCTTGGAATCACAAGACTCTACTGGAATAGAAAGAATACATTTTTCTCTCTCCCACTGTCCCTGGTGTATCACATGCATGCTGAGAGCAGTGATGGCCTCTTTCTAGGAGTTGGTGGTGAAATGATACTCTTTTTGTGACCAATCGAATAATTACTAAAGTTGAAATTTGTAATCCTGATATCGAATATTTCATAATGACATCAATTTAAACTTAATACTGCTCTTATCTTTTGACAAAAATAAGGTTTAATATGCCTTTTCTCCTAGAGGGGGTGAAATAAGGAAAGACTTTATTATACAAGATAATTAAAATTCTTCCTGAGGTTAAAAGTGATTTAAAAAGAATCACAACATGAGATAATTAGGCCTTATTAGACACTTTATCTGCTTCACTGAAGTCACTTCTTCCAGGATGATAAAATGTGCCTTTGTCTTTTTTTAGAAAGCTGGATACCAAATTTGGGGAAAAAAATGATCTTTCCTCCTCCTCTTAGACTCAGCACATGACTGTGTGAATGGATTTGGGGAAATAATTTAATGACAGGGTTACAGTTTCCAAAAGCTAGACCTTTATAGAATGTGATGGTTTTCAAGTACTTATTCATTTTTCTAGTGGTATTACATTTTGTCCTCTATTTTTAGTTGGTTAATAGAAAATGATATGAATTTGTGTTTTCTGGTTTTTTTTCCCTGACAGGCAGAATAATAACAGATTAGTTTTGGGATGTTTAACAAAATCCTTTTGTTACTTGACAGACTCGTTTATGCTTTCTTGTGCCATAACAGGTAAGGCAAAGAATGTCAGTGTTTGTATTTTTAATGTCTAATGAACATATAATATAGGTTATTACAATAACTGTGCAATAGTGGATGGTATTTTTTAGATGAAAAGTGGTTCAGGCATTTAAAGCACATGATGTTTTTGTAAAAGGAAGCAGGTACCCTAGGAGCATGGGAGTTTTGCCAGAGTTCTAAACTGTATCCCTACATGAGGTCTGGTATTGCTTTTCTATTCTGCTTTTAGGCCCAATGACGGGGATGCTGTGACTGCCACCCTCTGCTAATGGCTCTTTGGGCTTCCAATGGATTTTAACAATGTTCAATGCAACTAGCAATAAGTGAATCAAATAGTGCTTGTTTGTTCCATAAATATCCAACTTATTTTTATCTATTGATCAGTGAATGAAAAGAAATTGTTATACTTTGTCTTTAAGAGAACATCTCAGTTCTATTGACAATGGTCTTGCTGTATAGGTTTATCAAACCATTCTTTCCTTCTGAGTGACCCTTTCCTTTGGGTAAAGGGTAATGTATAGATCAGTGCTTTGAGTGCCAAGTAAAACATTCAGATAATTTGGTTGAAAGCTAGGTACATAGAATTGTTAAGCAAAAGTCTATTTTGAGGGAAAATATCTAAAGGGAAGTAGTGTGCTTTGGTGGATAAATAGCTTCTGTCATACTTTTACAGGGTCTATTGTAAATGATACAAAGGAAATTGTTGCTTTAAGGAGAAACTCAAACATTAAAATACAAATGAAATTAATCCAAACTGTGAGCATCAAGGGTGTCCATTAAAGAAGGACCTAAATGTTTTCATTTATGTGTACTGCTGCTTTTCAGGTATAAGAGCTACATACTTTTTTTTTTTTTTTTTTTTGTCTCTCCTAAGTTGATAGATCCTATTAGGAACAGTAGCATATCTTTAAGGTCCTGGTAATGGGTAAGGATTAATAAAAATGTGCACAGGGGGATCCTTGGGTAGCTCAGTGGTTTAGCGCCTGCCTTTGGCTCAGGGCGTGGTCCTGGAGTCCCAGGATCGAGTCCTTGCGTCGGGCTCCCTGCATGGAGCCTGCTTCTCCCTCTGCCTGTGTCTCTGCCTCTCTCTCCCTTTCTCTGTGTCTCTCATGATTAAATAAATAATCTTAAAAAAATGAAAATGTGCACAAAAGATGAACGTGCAGCTTGACAAATTATCACAAAGCAAATGAACATACAGCAACTATCCAGGTAAAGAAGCAGAACACTGCCAGCACAGTTATTTTTGTACATCGATTTTTAATCAGGTGAACCTACTACATCTTTATTAATCCTAATAATCAGTGGAACCTTTTGGATTTTTTTCTGTACACACATATTATCCATGAAAAATGGAAGTTTGGTTTCTTCCTAATCCTTTTACCTTTTATTCTTTCTTTGCCTTCCTGTACTGGCTAAAATCTCTAGCATAATGTTGAATAGAGATAACAATAGCATTTTCATCCTTCCTCAATCTCAGAAAGAAATGTTTAATATTTCACCATTAAATATAATGCTTGATATTTTTTGTCACTTGCTAATATTTATCTTGACAAGATGTTGAATTTTATCAGATACTTTTCCTGCCTCTCTGCAAATCATCATAATACTCAGTAAATGAACTGAATTACATTGATTTTCTAAGGTGAAAACAACTTTGAATTCCTGGGGCAAATCAAAGCTGGTCATATTGTATTATTTCTTTGTATAGCTAGATTCAATTAGCTAATATTTTATTTAGAATATTTGAATCTCTGTTCACAAGTGAGATTGGCCTGCAATTTCTCTTTTCTGTCCAGTTTTTAGAGGAAGGTTATCTTGACCTCCTGAAATTATTTGAAAAGTGTGTCCTCTTTTTCTGATCTCTAGAAGATTTTTTGAAAGATTAGAGTTATTTCTTTCCTAAATATTTAGAATAACTTGCTAGTGAAGCCATGTAGGCCTGAAGTTTTCTCTATGGGAATGTTTTGAACTCTATTATTTTTATGTCAGTTTTCTAAGTTGTGTTTTTCTTATAATTGGTCAATTTCACCTAAATTTTCAGAACTTTTGGTGTAAGATTATGTTTTCCTCCTATTATCATTTTTGGTATCTGTAGCATTTTCCTCTTCTTTCCTGATATTCTTTGTGCTTTCCCTTTTCACCCATAATCAGTGTTTCAAGGTGTTTATAAATTGAGCTTTTCTTGGGTCCCTCTACTTATTTGTTTTCTGTTACAATCGTTTATGGTCATGCCTTTATTATTTCCTTCTTTTTACTTCCTTCAGGTTTAATGTAATCTTTCTATCTATGGATCTGAAAGCTTAGCTCACTGAATTTTAGGCTTTTCTAATATTGACATATGTATTTTCCATCTGAATTCTGTCTTTTCTGAGTCCCATGAGTTTGAATATATACTAGTTGTGTTATCCATGAATTCAGATTTTCTAATTAACTTTGTGATTTCTTTTGTGACTCATTGGTTAATTAGAAGTATATTTCTTATATTAAACCATATGGGAAGATTTTTAGAGCATCTTCTGCTTATTAATTTCTAACATAATTACATTGTGCTCAGAGAATATACTCTGAGATTTTGATTTGTTGAGATGGTCTTTCTGGTCTAGTTTATTCATTCTCTAAAGCTGTTTCATATATTTTGAAAAGGAAATATATTCTGCAATTACTGAGTTTGGTTGTTCTATATTACCCACTAATTCAGGTTTGATAATCATGTTCTTAAAATTTGCCATTTTCTTATTGATTTTTGTCTGCTTCTTTTCTCAAATACTGAGTGAGGTATATTAAGATTCACTAATATGCTGGTGAATTAACCAATTTATTTGCATTTCTGCTGCTTTTTGTTTTATTTTGGGGTTATATTATTAGATGTGTATGATTTAGAATTGTTATGTCTTCCTGGCAAATTGAACATTTTATCATTACACAGGAACTTCTTTATCTTTACCAGTGCCTTTTGCCTTAAGTTTTATTTTGTGCAGTACTTACGTGCTACACAAGCTTTCTTTTGGTTCATGTTTGCTTGGTATATCTTGTTACATCCTTTACTTTAAGCATTTCTGTAGCCTTATAATTTAGAAGTCTCTTTTAAACAGTATACATTTTTTCCCCTTAAACTAAGGTAACAGGTGTTGTCTTTTAAAAAAGCTTTTTAATCCAGTTACATTTAATGCACTTATTTATATATTTGAGTTTAAAACTACCATCTGTCAATGAATTTTTTGGTCATGCCTTTTCTTTCATTTTATTCTTTTTCTATCACTTGAATATTTTTTTTTAAAAAACATAGTTCATTTTCTTAACTTTACCTTATAAATTTGGAAGCCTATATATTTGTTTTCCATTCTTTTAGTAATTACTCCTAGAAATTAGAAGCCTTCTTGGCTTATCAAAGTCTAATGTTAGTCAAAACTTTTACTCTTCCAGATAATATAAGAATATTAGATCACCTACACTCCATTTAAAATTTATGTAAACTTTGTTATATTTTTCGTATATTTCATTTTCCTTCAAAATATACTTTAAATTCCACTGACATTATATGTCATTATTATTTTTTTACATAGAAAACCAAAATTTTTATAGTCAAAGCAGTATTATTGTTTTACGTAGTCAAAATTAACAAAGCTTTTCAATGCTAATTAAATATCCACATATATGTGTAGGTATGCATGTATATGTATATGCATATATGTATTATCTATCTCTATCTATCTGTCTATCTATCTATCTATCTATCTATCTATCTCCCATCATCTATCTGTCTATCCACACACGCTGAGAGAAAGCAAGAGCAACAGAAAGATTTATTTCAAGGAATTGGCTTATGCAATTGTGAGTGCTGTCAAGTCTGAAGTCCACAGGGCAGGCTGGCAAGCTGGCAACTGTCAGGTAAGAATTGATAATGCTGTCTTGAAACAGAATTTCTTCGGCAGGGAAACCTTAGTTTTGATTTAAGTCCTCTCAATATATTTGTTGAAGTCCACCTATATTATTGACAATAATCTTTTTTACTTATAGTCAACTGATTGAGATGTCTACCATATTTACAAAATATGTTCATAGCAATACCTTCATCACTGTTTGATTGAGTAAGTGGGTACAATAGCTTAGCCAGGTTGAGATTGACAGATAAAACTAATCACTGGAGACTCCAATTAAACATTTATTAGACATTTTGGCATATTCAATGTATCTTGTCATGTCTTTTGTAGTTTTTATCCTTTTTCTCATTATTAAATTGTGGATTTTTTTCTGATATATTTTTAAATGTACTAATTCTCTTTTCAGCTATGTCTAGTCTGCTGTTAAATTTATCTACTAATGAAAATATTAGGGCAACCCGGGTGGCTCAGCAGTTTAGCCCTGCCTTCAGCCCCGGGCCTGGTCCTGGAGACCTGGGATTGAGTCCCACGTTGGGCTCCCTGCATGGAGCCTGCTTCTCCCTCTGCCTGTGTCTCTGCCTCTCTCTCTCTCTCTCTCTCTCTGTGTCTCTCATGAATAAATAAATAAAATCTTTAAAAAATAAAAATGAAAATATTCTGTCACTTTTTATGATTTCCTTTTCCTTCTAAAATTTTCAAGCTCATCTCTTACAACACAGAAAACCTACTTGTTTTACAGAATGTGCCTGTTATTTCTAATATCTTAATTTCTTATTGACCTTTTTATTTTCTATTTGTTTCTTCTGGTATTTTGTAGTTTGTCTTGTATCTTAGTATTTGTACTGGATTTCTAGGTGCCTTTTTTTTTGTACTGGACATTGTGTTTGAAAAATTACTTATATAAATAATTTGAGGGCTAAGATAATGTTATCTTTTTAACAGATGATTTTATTTGCTTGCCACGTGCCTGGGTGTGATGATATTTCAAGATAACCTTAACCCAAATTTATGGGATAAAATATATTGAGATATCGAGATGAAAAAAGACATTCTGAAGACGTTTCCAATGGTAATTTAATATGGCTACCATTAACTATTCAGATACAGTCTTTAACAGACTTGGCTCAAATGAAGTTATGTACCAAGATTTCCATCCTGGGAGACCAAAACCTTGAGTTTTCCCCTCTAGCCCTGGAAATCCACCGAAAGTTCATCTTAATTTCTCAGTCTTCTCTTTTTAATTAGTAAAAGTAGCCTTGAGTATTATCTCACCTTCGTATTCTGGATCACCAACTCATAATTACTTAATATTGTGTTATAGCTCTTGGAAGTTTTTTATTTTCTTGCAGGGAGGAGTGATCATTGTCACCCAGTACATCATTACTAAAAACAGAAGTACTTTTATTTACCTATTTTCTGATATAAACAATATTTTACTTGGCTTCTTAACTGGAACATTTAAACAAATAGTGACTTGCTTATAAATGGATTAATTACCTATGAGTAATTATTCCTAATTTTACCATTTTTCATATCTATATTAATTAAATTGTATGAAAGATGAGTTGAAGTAACCAGAAAAATATTATGTAAGAAAAACCTTATGATAAATCTTCACTAGTTATAAAGTTTTGTCACTGGTTTGCTCTTACATCCCAACTAATTGTTTTTCTTTTACCCAGTTTGTTCCTTTTCTGTCCTTTTTTTATTATCTTCATTCTTTGGTTGTAAGGGCTTCACACACTTAGTTGACTCATCCTAACTTCTTTTTTCTTCCCTTCATTTTACATGTTCAATTTGTATAAATTGTATAAATACCGACCAAGCCTTATCTTGTTGCTAGTAAGCCTAGAAGAAGAGCTCTAGGAATGTATTCTTTATCTAGGTGTTTGTCTAATGTTGACATCTAGTTGCCCATCCCTTGATTCCTGTCTTACACTGTATTTCTCTGTTGAAGTTGTTTTTCTCACTTTGACAAAGGAATCTTTGGACTAGCTCTCTCTAGGTAGGGATAGACCCTGTCCCTTCAACTCTTACTTGATACCTGGGGTCATACAGTGAGTGAATTGAATTCTTGAAACCATGATATTACTTCTTCTTGGAACCTTCTGTTGCTTGGCCTTTCCTCAGAGAATAAATTTCCACAGCCACTGGAGTTCTTCTGAACCAAGCTGATGTGTACTATACTCCTTTGGACTCTGTGGTTTGGAACACTGGGTACTTGCCCCTCCCTCAATGGAACTGCTTATCTTGATTTGGCCTATTTCTTACTATCCTGGACTATTAAAGATTGAAAACATATTATGATTTCTTTGGCTATGGCTTTGTTGCCTCTCCTTGGTATTTTTGTACTTTTATATTTCCTTTTTTTCCCCTTCTTTTGCAACCTTTCTGTCTTCTGTGATTACATCTCTTAACCTTTCTCTGCACTGTTGCTTTTGATACTTTTGCTGAAATTCATTCGTTGCAAGTTAGGTAGTGTTCATATTTCTGTTCTTTGTACTTTGCTATTTTCTGTTGGTCTCTGCTTATGCTTTGGCCACATGTGAAAACAGGTGAGCAACTTGGCCCACTAAGGTGTTATACACTAGCCACCTAATTACTTGGAGTACTGACTTTCCTGTTATCTATTTGTCACTATGACTTTCTTAGGGAGAAATTGGCCGTCAAAGGGAATTGGAAACAAATGATCCCTTTTATCTGAATATCACCAATGTTCTCATTTTAGAACATCCATCCCTACTGCTACATAGCAGGATTAAAGGAAACACCTGTCATGGTATTGTATTAACAGAAATGTTTTTTTCTTTTGAACATTAAGACAAGTGTACTAATAACCCAAACAGTGTACAAATAACCCAAACCCAAACTCTATAAATCACTTTGTGTTATATAAGCAATCATTGAACTAGAACATTTTGAGGTAACTTTTGAAAAGATATGAAGAAGTTATGAGAGGAGAAGAAGTTATAATAAAACTTATTCTGAATCATTAACATTTGTGAGAAGCTTGTGCAATGACGTTGTCACTCATAAAGCATATATCAAAATGGTAAAAAAAAAAAGAGGGGTATCTAAAAATAAAGAAAATATTTTTATTTAAAAATTCATGCTTCATCTATATAATGCAATTTGTCCTCTCAGAATTACTTGAAGCTATAAGAAGAATTGGATTTTTTCTCCCCCATTTAAATTTGTATGCTTGCTATCAGACAAGTTGAACAATGATTTAGATGAGAATGATTATTCTTAGCATTTCATAAACTCCGTCATTCTGACTCATTGGGCAATTGCCTGAAAAGAACATATTTAAACAGGAGTATCAGCAACCTGTTAGAAAAGGCCTCTAAAAAGTGAAAATTGAGGGGAGAGAAAGGAAATGTCCCCAAAGAACTCTGTAAAATTTTGATATCATCAAGAATTACTGTTGTGGTTTGGCTTTCTCCATAGAGGAAGGAGGATTTGTTAACTGTCACAGGGAAAAGTGAATAAGAAGGTCATGATTGACTCTATGGTTACATGTACCTACATACTGTTGCATAGAGCAATAAAATAACCAAAGATTTCACCACGAATTGATACACATGTGCTCATAAGAATCACCAATATCATAAGGAGCCATAAAAGTGACATTAAACATTTACAAGAGAAATGTAACTAATAGAGATGGCTGGAGAATATCATTGTTTCTCAAGAAGTTTTTTTACAGAAGAAAGTTAATAAATCTGATTTTGGAAACACAGCTGAGAACATCTGGTTAAGGGTAAACTGGAAGGAAACAGATGTGATATCACTACTATGGATGGCTGGGCAGTTAGAGGAAGGGAATGACGCACTCCTCATACAAACTATAAAACAGGTGCAGGAATATGATCTGGCTGTGATAAAAAACTTGAACTACCCAGACATCTGCTGAAAGCCTCATTCTGCTGAAACCAGGGCTTTGATAAACTCTTCAATTGCCTTGATGAGACTTTGTTCTCCAAGAAGATAGAAGTAACATGTAGAACTTTGGAGCTAAAGCTTACCAGGAAGGAAGAACTCACTCGTGATGCAGAAGTAATGGAAGACATAACAGATTTCATAATAAGAAAAAGTAAGGTAATTCCTAGGTTAATCTGACAAATGGATTAACATGGAGGAAATAAAATTAAAACAAAATCAGAAGAAAGTGTAGTTCATTGGCAGGTGTTTGTAGAGAAGAATGTGGCTTAAGATAGGTAGAAGTCTCCCAAAATGGAAATTCAGAAAACAAAATACACATAGTCCTAATGCACTATAAAAGGTAGAGGTATCTAAATAAACTAATGTGATTACATAAAAAATCCCTTTGCTGAGTTCCAATTTTATAAGAAATTTACTAGTATTGGAAGGAGACTTACATAACAAAAGACATAATGATACAAAACTGGAATACAGACTTTCAAAAGGCTTAAGATAAATGCTAAAGAAACAGAAAGGTACTGTGGCTGGGTTGAGTCTTTCTGAGAGTGAAGGGTGGTAGTCTCAAATTGGCCCTGTTTAACATCATTCTCTAAATATAGATGGAAGAGCACCTCCTTCAAATATCTCTCTTCACTGGATGTCTAGGTTCCACTCTCCTTTCTTTGGCTTTACAGATATGTTGGAACATTGTTGGGGGGTAATCTGGACAAGGCCAAAAGATATTGGGTTAGGGATAAGCATTACTTTGTACATTCACTGAACAAAGTGCTAGATGCTAACCAAGGGGTGCTCTCCTAGGTCCCTGGTGGTTCTGACAGCTAGCATAGGCTAGAGGTAGGTTGTGAACACCTTAGAGAGGGTTGGGTAGTCTGTGGACTATGGCTTAGGTACCATGTAACTTTTGGTTCCTCAAGCATCATCTTTCCTTCTAAGAAGATGAACCATCCCTTATTCCTGTCCCAATTATCTGGTGATGTCTAAGGACTCTTCAATTGCTCCTTTGTTCTCTTTCTTTTTTTTTTTCCTCCAAATTTCCTCACCCCATTCCTTCTCAATCAGGTCAAATTATTCTTAGACTCAGGGGACATTCCTTTCTCCTTAAACCCAATTATTTCCAGGAGCTTGACAAAAAATCTTTCCTGAATCAAGGAAGCAAATGGAGGAAAGATAAGGGGAATTTTTTTCAAAGTTATCTATAGTTATCTATTTTTAAAAATTAACCTTTTTATTTTAAGATAGTTGTAGATTCATATGCGGTGACAACAAATGATACAGAGATCCCATGTACACTTTACCAAGTTTCCCCCCAGTGATAACATCTTGAAAACTGTAGTACAATATCACAACCAGGATATTAATGTTGGTCAATCCATCAGTCTTAATTCTAATTTCCCCAATTTTGCTTGTACTAATGTGTGTATATGTTTAGCTTTATGTAATTTTATCACAAGTGTGTTGACAGATCACCAATCAAGATACACAACAGTTCCATCACCATAAAACTTTATAGCTACATTTACTGCCCTCCAGTGCCCCTGCTCAAACCCTGGCAACGATTAATCTGTTCTCCATTTCTAAAATTTTGTATTATCTTGTTTTTTCAAAAATATTATAAAAATGAAATCATTTAGTATGTAATCTTTTGGGATATTTTTTCTTTTTCAACAATTTGGCATATTTTAAGGAATTAAAAAGAAGAGTTAACCTGTATTTGAGAGATCAGAAGAAGAAATAAATGCACGTTATTTTTGACATGTTTTGTTTATTGGAAGTAATATTCAAAGTGGAAAGGCTAGAATAGACCATATGCTGCCAAATGTATATGACCAGTTCCAATCTCTATTCTAAGCTCCAAACCCAGATTTATACTTCCTTCTGGAAAGTTCCACATGGATCACTTGAAGAAAACTCAAATGCAACATGTTCAAAATCATGTGTCAGATGCCATCCTTTTCCTACAGAAAAATCCTGTGCTCCACCTGTATTTCTTTCCTTAACTACATGCACCATAGTCCCTAAAATCAACACTTATCTTCATGTCATAGTATCTGTCACTCCTGCCACTCCTTCCACTCCATGTCATTATCTCATTGTCATTAGCACCTTGATTTTTACCTGTTACAAATACCTCTGGTTTGTGCTTCTTTCCATTCTCATCGCCTCTTTCTTAGTAAGACTCTTAATGTCTTTTATCCAAACTACTGCAAAGCATATTAACTGCTCTCTTTCAGTCTCTTTTCCTTTGATATCTCATTAACCTCATTGTCTAGATTATCTTCCTAAAACAATGACGGGATCATATTATTCCTCTGACATTGATTACATTAAGTAAATCTGTTAACAATGCAGACTATTTCATAATGTCGTATTTACCATAGAGGAAAATCCTGGAATAGATGGCTTTTAGGGTCCCTTTCAATGATCATATCCTATAAGCCTATATAAGAAACACATTTGAAATCCTGACCTATATCACACTTTGAAACTACTGTATAAAGTAGTGATTATAAAAAAGTGAACTAGATCATTTCTTCTAATGGGTGGGAAGTCTTACCCTAGCAATAAAGAGTAAAATATGCACTTAATCCCAATTAATTGTTCCACATCATACTGGGCAAGTCAAACCTGTGGATGCCTGCCTCTTCTCAGTCTTCTTCAACGGAAAATGTCTCTACTGTCATTGCTGGTTGAGGGCACCTTTCCCAGAGTGTCTTTAGGCATAGGTGGCCATTTCCTTTACCTTTAGTGTCCAGTCTTCCCTACCCTCATATTCTCAGCCACAGCTTATTGAACTGGAATTTACCCAAGGGCAACAATCACAGGCAGTCAACAGTATTTGAGAAGATCTGACTGGAAGGCTCTAAACAATATACCATTTTTATCCTTCAGCAATTTGACTTATAGATATAGAGAGGGAATACAAGAGTTAGCAGAAGTATAAATGGAAAGATATACACAGAAAAAGAAATGACAGAGAAAGAATTGAGCCATGTCAATCAATGAGAACTAGAGTGAACATCAACAAACCTTAGATGAAAAGCAAAAACATAAGCTGGAGATTGGAGTTTCTTGGTTCCTAAATATCCATTTTGTCCTTCAAAGAGGCCTGACTGTATGTCTATTTCTAGATTCTAAGAGACCTTGAGTCCATTATTAGTTAGCATATGTATCATGTTAACTATGCATGAGGTAACTTGAATGAATCTCCATTCCTATGGCAAACAAGAATATTTTCTTACAAATTGCCTCCAGATAATTAATATTCCTCTCCAAAAGTGACTGGATAAAGTTGCAAAGTTAAAAATAGGAATGTGTTTAAAAAAAAAAAAGCAGAATGTGTTGGCTTTTCTGATGCAAAAGTACTATAAAGAATTGGCTCAGGGTGTGGGTCCTAGAGAAGATAGAAGTCAGTCTCAATCTGTTTTCTTCATTTACTCACTGTGTGACCTTGAAAATGTACTTAGTATCTCTAAACTGAATTTTTCTTATTTGTAAGGTGGAGATAAGAACAGTCATTATCTTAGAGGTCAGTGGTGAGGTCTAAAGAAGGCAATACAAACAAAGCATTTAATATAGGTTTTGGTGCATAGGAAGCACTTATTGGATATTGTGAGTTAGGTACAGGAAGATTTAGAAGATGACTTTCAGTTTTATGTTGGTACCAATCACCAAAAAAAAAAAAAAAAAAAAGAGAACAGAAAGGAGAATCTGAGATGACCTTCAGGGTTGTCCCATATGGAAGCAAGGTGGCTTTATACCACTTCATGAATGAGTTATCAAATGCAGGCTATCCTGGGAAGCCCTAAAGCAGGTGTGTCTTTTCAACTGAGACAGTTCACCAGTGAGAGCTGACATCTAGGAACTGTGACTCAACAACTTTTCCGGAAGCTAAGGGTAAGTCACAGGTTTTCCTTGAAAGTATCTAGAATTAAGTCTCATTTGGTCTGGTTCACTTGATACTGACATGTCTATTATGTCTATTCCTTGACCAGTGTCTGTGGCTAGGGAGTGGAATGTACTATTTCCCAGGCCCAGATCCCATAACATACCGTGGCCATTGGGATAGTATCAGCAATTCAAGAGGAAGCATACAGGTTCAGAATGTCCAGGAATGATTCTCTGAAATCCAAAGCAGAATACACCTAATGCAGACAAATAAATGATTGTTGAAGCAAAACACGGGGAAAAAAAAATGTCATTTGTTAGGACATAAGTAAAAATGTAATAATGTTAGTGAGTTACTTTTCAGTACTCTAAAAAACAAAAGCATTGAATTACTCTCTGTGATCTCTGGAATGGTAATTTGGAAGGGCAACTATAAAGTACAGGGACTGGCTTTTTAAGAAATGTAAAAGAATTTATATATTCAGATGAGAATAGTATTTCAAGGTCATTACCTTGGGGATATATCCACATAATGATAATAACGACTACTAATTGAATGTCTGTTCTTAAGGAACTTTAGGAATGTAGCTAAGAGAAAACAACATTACTTTAATCGCTGACCACCAAATTCTTCTCAGAATCAGCCTCTCCGGGCATAACAAGAATGTCCTTGGGAGTGAGAAGAAAAGGTAATTACACTGATTTTCAAAAGAAATATAGCAGAAACTTTGGTAGTTGGGAGTTAGAGAAGGAGACATGAGGAAAATGTTGGGAGTAAGAGGAAGCAATTTTAATAGGAAAGTTGATTGGGAACAGAAAATAGCTCACCACATTTTTAATATTTATTTTTAAGTTCTGCTATTATTCTGCTCGTGTCTCCTAGGTACAGAGCCTTGTGTGAGTGGTGGTGCTTTGAAGAAATGAGAGGAAAAGTGCTGTGCTTCTTATGGGGTGGCACTGTTCAAGAAAAGAAAATGGTACAGGAGGCAGGATGCACAAGAGATAAAATGTTGAGTAGAAACAAGAATTTAGGAAGAGGACCATGGGATTTCAGCCCCAGTGGGACTGACAAGAACTTGGGGGCTGGTGTTTCCAGAGGTCATATCATGAAAAGGAAAGGAAGCATCGACTGACATCTGAATTAGAAATACACCATTTTTGCTTTCCCAAGAATCTTGTATCACAATCCACATTTGCTGATGAGGAAGCTAGGACTCTGAAGGATCAAGTGACTTGCCCAAGGTCACACAGTTTATAAATTAGAACGGGTAGAATTTAATCTCAGGTCTGATTTTTAAAGCCCATACCCTGATTTTCCTTTATACTATACTACTTGCCTTTATTTCATTTTTGTTCACAACTGTTTTGTATGGTCACTATTTAAATTTGACTTAAGAATTAATCAGTTATTAGTAACTGATATATAACTGCCACTGAACTAAAACACTCATATTTGCATGGTTAGTACCTTCTCTTCCTAAAGGAGGGTTAATACAGAAAGCCAAAATTTAATGGTCAAGAGTGACTTCAGCATCATGGCTGCCTAAGATGCCTCATGTCTTTTCCCCACAATAGTAAAAATTCATCATTCATCTATGAACAAAAATACCTTTGAGAGAGAGTTGTAAGATCTAGCACCATATGCCCAGGGATCTGAGATAAGTCACGCATTGGGTGATAGGCAAACAGACCTCAAGCCTAGCTGTAGAATGTGCAGTGGCCTATGAACTTCTCAGCCTCTATTGGCCATGTTCTGGGAACCCCTGGAGAACACTCGTAGACAATCACTCACAGACGAGAGAGCCTTTGTGTAAATCCCAGTTTCCAGAGAGCTTCCAGCACTCTACTGGGGAAAATATTTACAAATTTGGAGGCACTGGAGTGTATAAGAGGGACAATTTGACTTTATCTATGTCATCCCTCTCCCAAGGTGACAGAGCTAAAGGCTGAGAAAAATCTTCTTTGGCTCATGATATCTCCCATGGGAAAGAGAAAGAGTGGGTGAGTACCCACCTTCCCAGCTGTATGGAGGCTGCCAAAGGGGCCTATTTCTCTGTTACTCCATCCAGAGTACTGAGTCATGAGCTACATGATTGGCAGGCAAGAAGAGGCAAAGAGAGTGTCAAATAGAAATCTCAGAGTATACTAGAGGGATACAGATCCTAACTGCATCATGGATCACATTAGAGAAGCCTGTACAAGTGCCACTGAGAATGTATTGCCTGCAGAGCCTCTCAATTGTTCTATGAGCACACCTAGTGCTCTACACGCCTCACCCACCCCTTCCACCTCTCCATCCTGTGGACAGTCAGAAGAGTAGAAAGGAAAAAAAAAAAAACAACATGAAAAAGAGTGTAGAAAGTCCATGTGATCTAAGGGATATCATCAAAAGGACTAATTTTTGAATAACTAGAGTTCCAGAGGAGAAGAGGAGAGACAGGAAGCTATTTAAAGAAATAATGCTGTACACTTGAAACTAATTTAATATTATATGTCAACTATAAAAAGAAAAGAAAAGAAAAAGAATTGATGAAAATTCTCCAATCTGGGGAGTGATTTGGGTATCCATGTTAAAGAAGCTCAGAGGTCACCAAACAAAATCAGCTTGAAAGGGTTCTCTCTAAGACACATTATAATGTAACTCACAAAAATCAAAGACAAAGAGAAAATCTTAAAAGCAGCAAAAAACTCAAACCAAAATAAAACCAAAACCCCACAAAAAACGTTATACTTTACAAGTAACCTTGCACAAGGCTATTATGGATTTCTCAGCAGAAAATTTATAAGACAGGAGAGAATGGAATGATATATTTAAAGTAATGAAAGAAAAAATATTGCCAATCAAGAATACTTTACTCAGCAAAGCTATTCTTCAGAAATGAAGGAATGATAAAGACATTCTCAGGCAAACAAGGGCTGAAACCACTAAACTTGCATTAAAAGAAATGCTGACAGGGAATTCTTCAAGCTGAAATGATAAGATATTAATTAGTAACATGAAAGCCTATGAATGTATAAAACATAGTGGTAAAGGTAAATATATAGGCAAATTCAGAATTCTCTAATTCTGTAATGTGGTGGAATGTTAACCACTTACATGGTGAAAAGGTGAAAGGACAAAAGTATTAAAAATAACTATAGCTACAATAACTTGTTAATAAACATGATATAAAAAGAGGTAAATTGTAATATTAAAACCATAAAATTAAGGGGGGAAGTAGAAGGGTAGAATTTTTGTATGTGATCACAGTTACGTTGTTATCAATGTAAAAGAGACTGCTATATCTCTAAGACGCTTTATGTAAGCCTTATAGTAATCACAGAGCAAAAATATACAGGGGATTCACAAAACAGAAATAGCAGGGAATCAAATAATATCACTATGGAAAATCATCAGTTCACAAAGGAAGGCAGAAAGACAAGAAAGAAACAAGGAAACCACAAAAGACCAGAAAACAATAGGATGGCATTAGTTAAGTCTTTACCTATTAATATTTACTCCAACTTAAATGGATTGAATTCTCCAATCAAAAGACAGAGTGGCTAGATGACTAAAAAAAGATCCAACTATATGTTGCCTCCCAGAGACTCACTTTAGCTTTGGGGAGAGACATAGGCTTAAAGTGAAGAAATGAAAGAAGATATTCCATATAAGTGGAAACAAAAGAGAATAGGGGTAGCTATAGTTATACCAAACAAAACAGACTTTGGGCCAAAAGTGGTAACAAGAGACAAGGAGGTAATTACATAATGGTAAAAGGATTAATTCATCCAGAAGATATAACAGTTGTAATATATATGAATCCAACATCAGAGCACCTAAATATAGTAAGCAAATATTAAAGGTCAGAAGGGAGAGAAATACACAACAAAACAAGAATAGAAGGGAACATTAATAACTCACTTCCAACAATAGACAGATCATCCAGACAGAAGATCAACAAGGAAACATTGAGCATGAACCATACTTCAGACCAAAAGGACCTAATACACATAGATAGAGCATTCCATCTAAAAGCAGCAGAATACACATTTTTCTCATGCACACACAAAATATTCTCCAGTATAGATCATATGTCAGGCCATAACACAAGTTGTGGAAAATTTAAAATCCTGCGATAATATCAAGTATCTTTTCTGACCATGATGATATGGAACTAGAAATCAATTACAGGATAAAAGCAGAATAACTGACAAAAATATGAAAATTAAGCAACACGTTTTTGAACAACCAATGGGCCAAAGAAGGAATCAAATAGGAAATAAAAAGTACCTGAAAACAAATGAAAATGGAAATTCAATATAACAAAACCAATGGGATGCTGCAAAAGCAGTTTTAAAAGAGAAGTTTGTAGTGATAAATGCCTATATTAAGATTTCAGATAGCTATGCCATAGAGATTAGAAAAAGAACAAATTAAATCCAAAGTTAGCAGAAAGATGGAAATAAAGATCAGAACAGAAAAAAAGGAAATAGAGACCAGAAAAACAGTAGAACAATCCATGAAACTAAGAGATTTTTTAAAATGATAAACAAAATTATCTAGGGAAAAAAGAGAAGACTTAAATAAATAAAATTAGAAACGAAAGAGGAGACATTGCAACTGATAGCACAGAAATACAAAGGATCATGAGACTATTATAAACAATTATACGCCAACAAATTGTATCAGAATAAATGGATACGTTTCTAGAAATATACAATTTGCCAAGACTGAATCACGAAGAAATAAAAAATTTAAACAGACTAATAATGAGTGATTGGCAATCAAAAACCTCCCAAAAAGAAAAGCCCAGGATCAGATGGTTTCTGATGAATTCAATGGTGAATTCTATCAAATATTTAAAGAAGAATTAATGCTAATCTTTCTCAAACTCTTTCAAAAAGTTGAAGAGGAGCAAATACTCCCAAACTAATTTTATAAGGCCAGCATTACTTTGATACCAAAGTCAGATAAGGGCACTACAAGAAAAAAAAATTACAGGCCCATATCCCTGATGAATATAGATATAAAAATTCTCAATAAAATATTAGCTAACCAAATATAAAAGCACATTAAAAGGATCATGCACCATAATCTAGTGTGATTCATCCCTACGATGCAAGGATGTTTCATATATGCAAATGAATAAATGTGATATACCAGATTAATAGGACTAAAGATAAAAATCCTATGATCATCTCAACAGATGCAAAAAAATAAAAAAAACCAAGAAAAAAAAAAAAAAAACAACCCACCACTTGACCAAATATCCTTTCACGATAAAAAACCCTCAACAAATTGAGTGTAGAAGGAATATACTAGAGCAGGATAAAGGCCATATATGACAAGTGAGGTTGTCAATAATAATGCCAATCATTTATTAGTAGTCTGTTTAAATTTTTTATTTCTTCATGATTCAGTCTTGGCAAATTGTATATTTCTAGAAATTTATCCATTTCTTCTGATACAATTTGTTAGTGTATAATTGTTTGTAATAGTCTTATGATCCTTTGTATTTCTGTGCTATCAGTTGCAATGTCTCCTCTTTCATTTCTGATTTTATTTATTTAAGCTAACATCATATTTAGTTGTGAAAATCAAAGTTTTCCTCTAAGATCAGGAATAAGACAAGGATGCTCACTTTTGTTCAACATAGTATTAGACATCCTAGACAGAACAACCAGGCAAAAATAAATAAAATAAAATAAAATAAAATAAAATAAAATAAAATAAAATAAAATAAAAAAGGCATCCAAATGGAAAAAGAAGAGGTAAAATTGTCAGTATTTGGAGATAACATAGTATCATATATGGAAAACCCTAAAAACCCCACAAAAAAACTTAAAACTAATAAATGAATTCAGTAAAGTTGGAGGATACAAAATCACTATTCAAAAATCTGTTGAAAAAAAAAAAATCTGTTGCATTTCTATACACTAACAAGGAAAAACCTGAAAAAGGAATAAAGAGTACAATTCCATTTACAATAACATCAAAAACAATAAATAGTCAGAAACAAATTTATCCAAGGAGGAGAAATCTTTTTTTTTATTTTTTTATTTATTTATTTTTTTATTTATGATAGTCACACACACAGAGAGAGAGAGGCAGAGACACAGGCAGAGGGAGAAGCAGGCTCCATGCACCGGGAGCCCGACGTGGTATTCGATCCCGGGTCTCCAGGATCCTGCCCTGGGCCAAAGGCAGGCGCTAAACCAAACCACTGTGCCACCCAGGGATCCCCGGAGAAATCTTTGTATACTGAAAACTATCAGACTTTGATGAAAGAAATTGAAGACAACACCAACAAATGGAATGATATCCCATGTCAATGGATCAATAGAATTAATATTCTTATAATGTTCACACTACACAAAGCCATCTAGAGATTTAATGCAATGCTTCTCAAAATTCCAAGGGCATTTTTCACAGAAATATAAAAAACTATCTTAAAATTAGTATGGAACCAAAGAGGACCTCAAATAACCAAAGCAATTCTGAGAAATAACAAAAATAACAAAAATAACAAAAATGAAGGCATTACACTTCCTGATTTCAAACTATATACTAAACTGCCCTAGTGCTAAGTGCAGGGCAATAGCTTTTTAAATTATAATTTAAGTGACTGACATTAAACTTTTGATTGCTAAGGCATCTATTTCAAAGACATCCATCTTGAATAAACACACTGCCAGCTACACTACTATATAAAGAACCAGGATGCCCCATCCATGAATTTTCCTTTTTAGAAAGTCCTGGGTGGCCTAGAAAATTGCTTGCTTTTCCCTGTCTGCATTTTAATTACTGCTTTTATGTTTTAAATTAACCAATAAAGAGTGAACCCTTGAAACACTAGGCACCTTACCCTTGACTCCAATAGACATAGAACCCCACGTCTGTGCTCTCACTCTGTCTCTTTGTCTCTCTCTCTCTCTCTCACCTCATAACTTTACTGTGTGGCCTCGAGGGTGCCCTGTAGCCTACAGGACTTGTGAAAAATAAACTTTGTTTTTTCAAAGTTCTCCGGTGGTTGTTGTTGACATACATCTTGCAATTATAATTAGAACCACAAGGGGTGAATCAGCCACAACACTAGTTCTGGTCAGGGAAATGTTAGGAGGGTTTTCACAAGTAATATGGGCCTAGGTGAGGACACCAGGCATTCCTACCTATAGCACCACTATCAACAGGCTGAGACTGAAATAAAACAGCTTTAGTCATCAAAGCAGTAGAATACTGTTGTAAAAATACACACAAGACAAATGGAATAGATTAAGGAGCCCAGAAATAATCCTTTACATATATAGTCAATTCATATTTGACAAGGGAGCTAAGAATATGGGAAATGGGAAGATGGTGGTCTCCTCAATAAGTGATGTTGGGAAAACTGAATAACCACATTCAGAAGAATAAAATTAGACTCGTATCACTCACAAAAATGAACTCA
Source organism: Vulpes lagopus (assembly GCF_018345385.1). Taxonomy (NCBI): domain Eukaryota; kingdom Metazoa; phylum Chordata; class Mammalia; order Carnivora; family Canidae; genus Vulpes; species Vulpes lagopus. The sequence goes on along the minus strand of NC_054832.1, from coordinate 66,868,053 downwards.
AACTGGATTAGACTTAATCATAAGACCTGGAACTATGAAGAAGACAGGGAAAATGCTTCTTGATATTGGTCTTCACAGCAACTTTCCTGGATGTGACATCAAAAGCACAAACAATAAAAGCAAAAATTAATTAGTAGGACAACTAACTAAATTAGTGGGAATACATCTTTTGCACAGTGAAAGAAATAATCAGCAAGTGAAAAAGCAACCCACAGAATGGGAGAAAATGTTTGCAAATCACATATCTAGTAAGGGATCAATATCTGAAATATATAAAGAACTCCTACAAGTCAATAACAACAACAACAACAACAACAACAACAACAAAAACAATCTGATTAAAAAATGTAGAGGAACTGATTACACATTTTCCCAAGGAAGACATACAAATCACCAACAGGTACAGAAATGTTGCTTGACATCAGTCATCATGAGGCAAATGCAAAACAAAACCACAATATCACCTCACACTTGTTAGAATGACTAAAATCAAGAAGGTAAGAGATGACAAGTTTTAGTGAAGATACGGAGAAAAGGAAACCATTGTGCACTGTTGGTGGGAATGCAAACTGGTGCAGCCATAATAGAGATTTCTCAGAAAATTAAAGGAAAACTACCATGTGATCCAGCAATCCTACTTCTGGGTATGTATTTAAAGGAAATAAAAAAAGAATCTCCAAAAGATATCTATACCCCTTTGTTCATTGCAGCATTTTTCGTAATAGCCAGGATATGGAAACAACCTAAATGTTCTTCAACAGATGACTATATAAAGAATATATATATATATATATATATATATATATATATATGTAGAGTGGAACATTATTCAGCCATGAGAAAAAAGGAAATCCTGTCATTTGTGATGACATGGATAGACTTTGAGGGGCTAGTGAATGGAGGAAATGGTGAGATGTTGGTTAAAGAGTATAAGCTTCCAGATATGGGATAGATGAGGCAATGGGGAATCTAATGGACAGCATGGTGATTATAGTTAATAAAACTGTATTTCATACTTGGAAGTTGCTAAGAGAGTAGACCTTAAATATCACTACTAGATGTGTGTCTCGGTGGCTCAGTGGTTGAGCATCTGCCTTTGGTTCAGGTCATGGTCCTGGGGTCCTGGGATCAAGTCCCGCATCAGGCTTCCTGCAGGGAGCCTGCTTCTCCCTCTGCCTATGTCTCTAGCTCTCTCTGTGTGTCTCTCATGAATAAATGAATAAAATCTTTAAAAAAATCACTACTTGAAATAAATGGAAATTATGGGAAGTTATGGAGATGCTAGCTAATACTATGGTAGCAATTATTTCACAATATATAAATGGATCAGCTCAATGTTTTGTACCTCTTAAACAATGTTATATATCAATATCTTAATAAGTCTGGAAAAATCAAATGGGCAATTGATAAATATCAAGTCATAACAAGAGAAATTAGGTAAGATAAGTATTCATTTGTATGACATTAAGATAGCTTGACATATTCTTTTACTAATGGGAGATAGACTCACCTATAGAATTGGAAATATTCAGTCAATTGATATCTAGCATTTTACATCTATCTATAAACAAGGGATGCTTTTGTTAACTAGTGTTAACGATAATTTTTTAAAGATAAAGTGATGACTCTCATACAGATATCAAGTGAATTTATATTAAAGAGTTTATATTTATTCAGTGAAACAATCCAGCCAGTGTTAAAACTGTTTTAAAGGGAAAGTAAAAAGTTAACCAATGTATCTGGAATAAAGGAATTTAATTGCAAGTGGAGATGAAATGGCTTTCTCCCCCATGGGGGGAAGGGTAGGAGGGTGAGGAAATTCATGGAAGCACTACTGGACAAGACAGAATCAGAATGCTTATCAATATGGAAAGAGTGTAAAATAGACCAAAGAAAGTGAATGGCTAGAATCTGACAATGCAGAAGGATGTGCTTTATGTAGACATGTACACTTTCCATAATTTAAGCATAATTTTTGTTTGTTATAGAATTGAAGAACTTAAAACTCGTGACTAAAGCTTCCTCTCCCCTAGGTGGAGCTCACTGTGTAGGCTTATTTGCTCTGTGTATCACTCTAATGTATGTTTTCATAGCTGACCAATCCTCCTTTCATCTAAAGATTCTTAAAATATGTTAATATGGCAAATCAGGTTTTATTCCAGTCTTGCACTCCTTGTGACCCATTTTGTTCTTTCCGTGCAGCTCCACAATTCTGGTCCAATAAATTTCCCTTGCCTCCTAGTATATTAGGTCCTTGGGGTATTTATGGCAAGAACTCAGATAGTGGGATCTCATAGCTAGTCTGAATCTATTGCATTCCCAAGTTTTGGATAATGAGTAGTAGAAATCAGAATCTAGAGAGGAAAAGACACCAACTTTAACTCCAAAATTTTATCTGGTATATTCAAGATAGTACATGTTTAAAACAAGAGAGCTGGCATGTTTACCTCTCAGTTTAGCATCAAAGAACTATCATAGTTCCCTTATTTTCAAGCTCTTAAACCATTGAGAAGTATCAACAGAAGCTTCAGTTGATGTTCAGTTGATGTTCAGTTGTTAATGGTGTGATTAAGGTCTGAGCGTCATTGGTAGAGAAAGCTATGGAGCTTTGAGATGAAGGAGGTGGAATGACTCAGAGGGCTGGCATAATATGGGACATAACTTTCTTCCATTGTTCCTGCAAAGGAGGTGCCGAAAGGGTTTGAGTTGACATCCTCTTGGTGAGATGGTATGCAAAGGGAAAGACTATGTGAAAACAGTGAATTGAGGATACTGGACCCGAATCCTTAAGGACAATGGGGAAGTGTAGGCATGAACCTTATAGATCCTGAGGTAAAAGCACTGAAGTGGTAATGAGTGGTTTGATGTACTAGATAGAATTAGGATTAGATGAACCTTTGAGAAATGAAGGGAAGAGAAGTGAGTTTTTCTCATGAATTTGAGGAGGATTTAAGCTCATGAATTAAATGACATAGTGGGAATGATCTTCAATATATAGCCTTTGGTGAAATTGGGTCCTTGGATACTGGGAAACTATTTTGAAGGAATGAGGCCTTTGATGTGCAAGAGCCATGGGAGAGGATCTGCATTCATCCACCTGTATGACATCGGTGAGGCCTGCTTTGCATGACCCAGGACATGAGAATGAGGGAGACTTGAGTTTCATTGGTTTTTGAGGAGCACAGGGCTTTTGGCAAGTTGAGTTTAATTTCATTCAGCTTAATGATTGTCTTGTTTCCAAAGCACAATTCCATTTTCAAAGGTTAAGGACTTGTCATTATCAAGGACATATATGCAGAGTACATTTTGAGCATCATTACAATAAGGGCACAGCTTTACAAGGTGACTCTTTTGAATTGGCTAAAAATCATCTATATGATTTGTAAAATTCAGTCGTACTACTTTAATATTTTACACTTTTTATGCTTTATCATTTCTTTATGCATAGTATATACCGTGTTCTATTTATGATGGTCTGCAGTAAAAATTGGATTAATACATCACTTTGAGATTTATTTGTCATAAAATCCTCCTTTGTCAAAAGGTATTTTGTATAAATAGCACCTATCTTATTTTAATGTAGTATTAAAAGGTATTGTAACTAAAAGGAAACTCTTTCTCAAATCCCTCTTATCATTTTAAAACAAAGCTTTATACATAAGCCATTGACCTGCTCTTGTAAAAATTGCCTTGGGGAATCAGGGTACCTGATTCATAGAATTGACTATAATAGCTTCTCCAATGCCATTGTATCCTGTCAGGCAAATTCTTCTTCAGGGACTTCTCCGAATGCACATGACAGATTCAATTGTTTAAATACGTGCTTAGTGAATTTCTCAGATGCCTTTGTTGCATCGAGATTGTGTGTACCCTGACATTAAATCCTGTGTAATATGTTATCAATCTCTTACAAGAATTTATCATGAAGTTACATGGTATTTGGGGTATTCATGGTCTTCTGTGCCAGTGGTTTCCCAAACTGGGGCATTGAGTAACAAAGCTTTACATTGTGCATTTGAAGATTCATCTTGAATAAGAAAAATAACTTCTTTTGCTCATTTTCAACTCAATGTACTAAATTTCTTATTCTTTAACAAAAAGTCTTGAAGTGTTAGTTCAGTACTTCAGCGATGTCATCAAAGACCTGACGTTTTTATCTTCTTTTGATCTACTATTATTATCTGTTGGTATAGCTCTAAGCACCACAAGCTTCCTTAAATAGTCCAAGCAGTAAGAAAGTGACAGAGGTATCATGTTTAGTCATTATGAAGTTTGGCCATTTTATTCAGGAATGGAAGTCTCCCACCACCCCACCCCTCCATCCCCTGGCTCTGACTTTCTCTTGAACCTCATTGGTCAAAATGGGAACAAAAGCCTACCCTTACACCATTGGCTGGTATGGACCAATCCTAGAGCAGAGGAGGAGCCAAAATCCAGGGCTCTACTAGCAGGGAAGAGATAGGAAAGGTGATGGTATTTGTTGGATAGGCAATAGACAATGTGTGTTGTGCATTTGACATAGGTATATGAAGAGCTGGTCAAGGGCAAAATTAATCTGAGGTAAGGTTTGTTGTAAAGAGTATAGGTATGGACATTGTAGAGGGATAATTTAGAGGCAGTGAGTAGAATTAGGGAAAGTTTGGGTTTTTAAGGGCAAAGTACTAATTATCTATCTGTATTGGGCTGTGGTGGTCAGAATCAAGGAAAAGGAAGTAATCCCATCTTTTGAAGGAAGAAATGATAGCACCTCATGAGGAAACCAATAAAAGGGTTAAGAAATGGTTCTTAAAAAGTAAAAGATGTCCCAAAGCTCTTATCCAGGTATCTAGAAGACAAGTGTTGTCACTAACAGCCTGTGGTGGTTGAGATGAGGAGCTGATTTGGTGTAAAGGAATGAATCCAGGCTTAACACTCAATTCAACATAACCTCATTTATTGAGGATTTACCGTGTGAAAGTAGTGTGTCAGACAGATTTTCAGGATATGAAAGAAAGGGTGAGTATATATGACTTTCCCATTGGAGAAGAGATCGATCAATCGATGCACGATATTTAAGAACATTTTTAGCTCCTGATCCTGTACTAAGGTAGGCAGGTTTTAGGTGGGGGCAATCTGTGGCTATGTGCTCTCTTAATATAGTGAGATTTTAGGGGATCTGCAAAGGACTTTAGAGAAAAAACAAAAAATTCTATTATTAAGGATATATTCCTCAGTGATATGTATCCTTTTATGTCTATCTTAGAATGAAAATACTCTGTAGAGGGGAGACTTTGGAAATCTGAAGTAACTAACAACTTGGTGTAATGGGGAGTCTGGGAAGGAGAGAAAAAATTGGGAAGAGCCTGAGCAGAAGGTCATGAGGATTTTTCATCCATGCTGAGGGCAGCCCCATATTTAGGCCCATTACACCCCCTGGTATCTCATGTGTATGTGCTTCAACTGTCTAAATCTAGTGAACTCACCAAATAGTTTTCAGCTTTCCACTACATGATACTGATCCATCTCAGAAAGAAGGTACTTGGACAATTTAACAGAAAAGAAGCCTTGATGAAAAGCATTTTTAAAGACAGAGAGAAAAACAAAAACAAAACCCAAAAAACTCTGACACTGTAATCGGATTTAGCTAAATGAGACTGGAACCTCAGGAGAAAATCCAAGACCAGCCTGGGATAAAAACAGAAATAGCATTTTTTTATTGGTGTGATAAATTTAGTAAACAAGCTCTCTGCATCATTGTGAGGAAAATCTACACTAAAAGAAATCTGTTTTGATTCTAGACATTTTTTAGAAGGTTATTTTAATTTAATTAATGAGAAATCATAGGTTAATTGCCTCCAGCTTTAATGTGAGGGTATTATGCATGCAGGCATATTTTATTTATATCTCGACTGTTTGATGTACACAATCAATTCAAAAAGGGATAATGAAGAGGTGTTCTGTCCTGTGTGGAATAATAATTAGGGACTCTAGTACAGAATATTTTTTATTAATTGTGCAGCTCAGTAAACATGTTTGACATAATACTGAGAAATACATTTGTCAAATTTTACTAATATTTTTCTTTGCTCTTTCCTTTTTTTCTAGCTTTTTTTTTTTTTTAAATCTTTTCAGACTGACCCCATTTTCCTAAGCTAGGAGCCTCCCCCTCAAAGCCCTAACAGTTTGATTTAGAGACTTAGGACCACCTGCTAAGTTAGTTGCATTTTGAAATTCAGGAAATTATATTGGACATCTGGCTGCTGTTTCAACAAGGTTCATCTAAGTTGTTAGGGAAATGGAAATTGGATTTTTTTTTTTTTTATAGATAGGTAGAGACTACCTCAGTTTATAATGCAGAGTAAATAACATTAGTGAAATCTGTATGGTCTTTTGATTATTGTGTAATTTGCTAGGCAATTTACATATGGTCCCTAGTTCCTTGGACAATGTATTTTCTTTACTAAAGATTGGGAGGCATTATCTCAGGTTCATTCCTCCCCATGAAACACAACCATGGGTGGCTCTTTGTCCAAAGTACAAACTATGTTTTCAGAATTGTTAACTAAGCTACTTTATAATTCTTTTGCCATGCTTGGGGCATCAGCCAATTTAACAGAACAGAACAAGTGATTTAAACTCTTGAATGTTCTCTCAACCTCCTGGTGCACACTTATTGATACCTTTGTATTTGTACCTTTTTTTATGGGCAAGAGGCCTGTCTGAAAGTTTTTAGAATGCTTTTTCTTAAAAATCTGTATAGCCAGAAGCAATTTCCAAAGGCTTGGTATATGTAGCCAAAAATGTGCATGTCTTGGCTCCTCTTGCTACTTTGGCACTTGCCTCTTCTGACAACCATTTTTTACTTTTTTTTTTTTTTTTTTTTTTTTACCAACCCCCAACTCCATCACCTCATTCAAGTCTTTTTCTGTAGTTGATTTTTCTACATTTCTCCTCTCCAAGCTTTCCATAAGGGGATCTCAGCAGGTGTAGTATATCTTGGTTAAGCCAATTACTTCTAGTTGCCACATGATGCAGAACTTCTGCTGAGCCACCAATGCCCAGGAATGATTCTTTGGCCTCAAGTAAGTCATACATGTGAGATTTATAGAGAACCATATTGTTCTAAAAATCAGATGTGAATTTTACAGCCCTGCCTCCTAATGTCCAGTTCAAATAGATCTGAGGTGAAAGTGACTATAGTAATAACATTCAAATGTTGTTACCATCTGGTGCCTGTTTGGTGGCCTATGTTATATGAGCAGGTGGTCCTTGTGTATCTTTGAGTGGCCAGCTGTCCACGTCACAAAAGCCACTGTCACATTTAGTGTTAATTGGCATCTTGGTTGTAATGATCTGTGGAGAGGCCAAACCTTGAATAGACTTCAGTATATTATCCCTCTTTGTCTTAAGAGCTCTGGGTCAAGGCTGACAAGCATTTCTCTCTGTCCTCTCTTCCTTATTTCCTACATGAAAGTCTAAAAGGGTTCCAGAATAAGCATTATCATTTGATTTATTGAAAACCAAATACACATATTGTTATGCTAGTTATTCTTAGCTGCTCTAAGACATCAACCAAGGAACCTTCAAAGAAACTTCTTGGAATTTAGAGAAGCTCAGTTATCTGTTTTGACTGTGCTGGAGATGATTTATCTACCTCCAACTTTAAATATTAGGATTTTAGAAATCCTAAAAGCAATCTTTCCTTTATAAGTTTAATTTGGGGGCAGGGGAGCTAGTTACAGGTAATGGCAACCAGAAGAACCGGATGGAAAAGAGTCTCATCTCTACAACGAATCATACAAAATTATTGTTATTTTGATCTACACAACTGGCAGTTTCATATGGTTTACCTTAATATTTCTGCTTTTCAGTTTCCAGGGTTTTAAGGAAATATCTCTTTCCTTAAATGAAGTATCCCTGTATCATATATTCTTGGCCACAGAATTAGTGTTTAAAGTAAACTTGCCCAGACTGAGGTGGGTGATGTTTTCTCCATTGCATTGAGGTTGGTCATAGGGTAGTATTAACACATCTTCTAAAATGATAATGCATTCTGAGTTCAAGTTACTTGCAAAGAATAAAGAATTTTCCTTGCATGAATTTTAGTTAGAATGGTAGGCTCTTATTCAAAGTCAAACATGCACAAATGTTGACATTTAGAGTCAACTTTCACAAGCAAGCATTAATCTTTTTATCTTATTCCTATCACACAGAGAGAAAGAAAACATACCCAAGAAGTTAAATAATGTTCCAGATGCAGCAGAAAATTTCTGTTTCATAGTCAACAAACTGGCTTGAAACGGTTGCATCAAAATAACCCACAGGCAACTGTATAATCCTATCTCTATTTACTAAGCCTTCTATGGGTGCTCCAATCTTTGTTTCTCTTAAGATGTCTCTAAATACCACCCAATTCTTTGTGCCACATGATATAGCTTTTGAATACTGTTTTGAATACTTCTTTGCTTCATATACATGTTTCTTATGTCTGTATCTATATTACCAGATACTTGGAGTGAGGTATTGGTATTTTAATTATTCTGATTCCTTCAAGAGCCTAGCACTGAGCCAGGTAAATAGGAGGAAACTACAAATACTAAACATTGAGCAAATGTTTGCTCAAAAGTACAAGAAATGGCAGTGAGCTTGATAAGCAAATTAAACTTCCTAGGTCAGATTTGAAAAATGGAAATGAATAAAATAAATCAATTGCACATCATATGTCTTCAAGATATTGACCTCTGTATAAAAGGTTAGGATTTTTTGTAAATTGAACCCTCATAAGAAAAGTAAAAGTTAGACTGTCCATCTTTTATGCATTCCACTAAGAATTTTATAGTTCTGATTCAGCACTAACTGCATTAACAAATTATGTATGCTGAATTAGTCACATTACTCAAGTCCTATTCTTTTTCCTCTGCAGAATATTTGTCACACAGATATTTAAATGGAATCGGAGCTGTACATAACCATGACACAATACTTTGTCAAAAAGAGAACAAAGTTAATCAGGTTGGTGAGTAATCATAGACCTCCTTCCATATCCCATCTCATAGGCTCACAAGAAGTAGACTCTAAAAGAAGAGGTCATTATTAAGGAAACAGAATCAGAGCACCTTAGTAAAATATAGTAAAATCTTAATCATTAGTCCATGTATGGCATTTTAACTCCTTTGACAATTAAGCATTCTTTGTTATAAAAAAGAGGTTCTATTTAGTGTCTGTCAAATAGTTCTTGAAAGAAAAATAAAGCACAATATTTCAGTATGAAACAGAATGAATCATAACTGGCATGAATTAAAAAAACCAAATTAAAATCAACTTCCAAATTGCCTTATTTGATTCATCAGCCTAGGGAACTTCTTGAAAAGGCAGATTGCTACTCTGGAGGCATGCAAAAGAGGAGTGTAGAATATAGTATTTTGACTTTTGCTATTAGTCCTTTTCCTCATGATTTCCTTGTTGAGCTGAAGACTGTTGTTGTGGTTGCTGCTGCAGGGGTATGTTGGCCAAGAGCTTCCCAGTCAGAGGACCAATAATGGGGCAGGGATACAACCTAGGACAGTAAAGAAGGGAAGATTAGGAAGATAGTTCTGTCAGCAAGCCCAGACTGCCATACAAATGGCAGCAGAAAATGGAATGCTTGGGGAAGGGAGAGACAGTGGAAAAATATGACTTGATATTACAAAGGAAAAATGAATATATTAGGGAAAAATCTTGAGTTCTTAAAATGATGAAAAAGTTAAATAATGGAAAGAAAATAAGAAACCAATTAGGACCTCCAGAAAAAGTAATAAGTTGCATAAGAAAAAGAATCATATTATACTATTTGGGTAGGATGAACAATAGTTTTATTGTGGTCATTATTACATATACACTGCCTTAAATTTTCAACATGTAGGATATGACTCATGTATTTGTGATTGAAAACAAAATGTAAATGTTGTCACCTTGGCAGTATAACGGTGTTTGAAAGGACAAAAGTGGATAGAGGACTAAAAGGATGGGAAAGGAAAGGAATGTTCTCATAATACAGAGTGATGAGTCAAGAGACACTTATTAGTTGATATGTAAGAAATAAAGAAGAAATTATTTACAGTTATGAAAAGCCTAAACAGATAGTGATAAAACTATTTTCAATGGATGATAGGTGAAGATCGGGGTTGGCAGTGAGCTAAATCTTTATCCATTATAGCAGAGAGTGAATGGTTAATGCGTAAAATTCCAGAATTTATAAATAGGTGACAAACATACTATTTGTCAGCATGAACATAATCATCAATCATGAAAATATCAAAAACACTTTTCCGGGCAGCCTGGGTGACTCAGCGGTTTAGCGCCGCCTTCAGCCCAGGGGGTGATCCTGGAGACCAAAGATCGAGTCCTGCGTGGGGCTCCCTGCATGGAGCCTTCTTCTCTCTCTGCCTGTGTCTCTGTCTCTGTCTCTCTCTGTGTCTCTCATGAATAAATAATTAAAATCTTTAAAAAAAAAAAAACACTTTTCCCTGTTGATCCCTACTAGATGAGTAAGTAGTAAATCGGATACTATTTTTTTTTTTTAAATTATGTCCTACTATATGAAGTGGTTTTAAAATCATGTCTATGTATAATTTTAGTAAGTATTTTAAAAAAGGTATCAGAAGAATGGAAAACTCTGATTCACTGATGATATAACCATTGCACATTTATTTGCTTCTGTGGGTAGATTTAAGCTCTTTCAAGCTGGTTAGGGTGAGCTCAGCACCATGTCTTTCCTGGAAAAGCTTTCTGCGGATTTAGACCTGCATAAATTCTCCTTTCTTTCCATACAACTTTAAGAGGTCATCAGTTTTAGGACGAGAATTAAAAAAATTATTTGATAATAAATAATGTATTTATCTAATTCAAATTCAAAGGGCACAAAAGCAGATATAATGAAGTCTGAGCACTATTGAACTGATGAACATTATTTATGTTCCCGATCTACTCAATGTTAAAATTCTTATTCTTTCAGAGGCATTCAGAATTATTTTATGCACATAGAAGCCGATACTTACATATGCATGAGTACACATATGAATTTCTGAAAATCTGCTTGATTACAAGTTTTGCATCGTTGGAACTTATAATCTATTATTTTAAAAAGGAAAAAAACAATATGTTCCCAGGCAATCAGAAACTCCCAACTAATTTCTCCAGTTGTTATACAGTAATTCCCCAAATATATCTGCACAATAACATACAAGAAACTAAACGTTTAATACTCAATGAACACATTAATGAGTATATTTCTGTGCACTACGCAGTGATAACGTTTACTCAAAATATGATGCAGGGTGCCTGGGTGGCTCAGTTGGTTGAGAGTCTGCCCTGGGCTCAGGTCATGACCCCAGGGTCCTGGGATCAAGTCCTGCATTGGGCTCTCTACTCAGCAGGGAGTGTGTCCCCCTCTGCCCCTCCTCCCACCTCAAGTTCACTTGCATGCATGCTGTCTCTCAAATAAGTAATCTTAAAAAAAAAAAAAAGATTCGTGAACTAGCAGCATCACATAGCCTGAGAGCTTGTTTGAAATGCCAAATCTCGTACCCAAACCCAAATCTAGTCAATCAGAATCTGCCTGTGGCTGAGTTACCCTCTCTCAATTTACTTTATCAGGTATCAAGCTTACCTCAAACTTTCTTCTTCTGTGTGGGCATTTCCCTATGTCGGGTTCACCTATTTTCTCCTTTTCCAATTTTAGGAGATATTTTTACTTAAGGTTTGGGGAAGATGATGATAATAATGCAGAAGCTGATTGGACATTGGCAGAGACTCAATTTTATCTGGAGAACACCTGAGAAGTGATGGAAGTTCCCTCTGGTCTTGCCTGGAATCAGGCACCATGTTTATTGGTACTTGCATGTGGATTCATTAGAAAGGTTTCAATTTAGATAGGGAATATTGGATAAATTTTTTGGCAGTCATTACAGTGACTCTTATGAAACTGAGAGATCAGATAGCAAGACAATCAGTGCTCCTGCCCCTGGCCTAAAAAAAAGTCAAATAGTACAATAATATAATATGAAAACAGACCGTGCTGTTTTCATTTGTTCCCTTAGACATCAATAAATTTCAGTACTGAAAGAAATTTCCTAGGCCTTATTTTATGGCAACCAAGCCCTCTACTGAGTGGATAAGCCATAATTTAATTAAACAAACCCCTTTTGATAGACATTATTTTTAAATATTTTACTATAACAATGTTGGATAAATAATTGTACATGTCTTTTCATATGCATGGAGGTATGTCTATAGAAAAGTAGAGAGTGGTTAGGTCAAATGACACGGTCACTTGCCATTTTGATAGCATTGCTACTTTGTCTTCCACAGATATGTAATTTACACTTTACGTGAGTGAACAAGGTAGTTCTCAACACCTTGTTCAATAAAAGTGTGCTATTAAACTTTGGAATTTTTTCCATTCTGAACTGTGAAAAGACATTTCAGTGTAGTTTTAATTTATGTTTTTGTTATGAAAAATAAAAATACGTTCATATGTTTGATTTATGAGCCATTTACTATTGTCCTATAAACTATCTATTCTAATATTTTGCTTGTTTTTCTATTGGGTTGTTGGTCTTTTTCTTAATAATTTGTTGGAATACTTCACATTAGGAAGATCAGATTTTTAAATGTCATCTATTAACATTTTCCCCCAGTTTGTTATCCTTTGACTTTTCTTATGGTCGATCTATCTATCTATCTATCTATCTATCTATCTATCTATCTATCATCTATCTTTCTCAACAGCTTTTATGATAATATTTAAATATTTCATATTGCTGAATCAATAGCTGTTTCAATTCTAAGACGGTAAATGACTTCTTACATAGCTTATTTCTTGTGCATTTGTGGTTGTATTTATTTACTTTTTAGTTTGTGATCCATTTGACTTCAACCTGTTTCAATATGTGAAGTATGGACTCAACTTACTTTTTTTCTCCTCAGAGTTTCTCAGTTATCCAAATTCTATTTACTGAATGATAGATTTTTGCACAAATAACTATTCAATAATATAGATTTCCAGAAGCCATACTCAGACATCAGTATTAATATTATTTATTAATAGAATTTAGTAAATTTTGGTGAGGAACCAAAAGAAAGGCCCAGGCCATTGGGATGCACAGCCATATTTTTAAATTATAACAAGGAGGCTCAGCCTGCAGATGAAGGTGAGAAAATTTTGTTTTTCTTAAAGAACATGACCCAAATGATTGGCTGGAAGCTTACCCTTTATTTGGAAAAAGCAGTTGTTCTCCAGGAGAGGCTCAGTAATATATTTGCCTGGATTGGTACCTATTGTTAAGACACAATACCAGCAAATTTATATAGTGACTAGTTACTTCTCGAATGGTTCTTTGAGCTTTCTGTAGGTGAGATGAGTAGTACAAGTGTTTTCTAAATTAGGACCAGTTTCCGGGTAGATGGAGTAGCAGATTTGAGAATGTTCACAAGACTCACTAATGTGTAGGAAGCTTTCCCAAAGACCTGCCATGAAGCACTAACATTCATCCTTGGACACTTATTCCTTAGACTGGGTACCACAGTTAACTCATATTGATGGAAAATTGGGTTTATGTACTTGTTTTCTAGCTGAAGTCCTAGCTGAGTATTATCACCATCAGTTAACATCAGGCTAATTCTCAATCCTAGCTGCATATCAAAATTCATGGGAAGCATTCAAAAATATTGATGCTTGGACCCCATCTTTGGTTAAACCACTCAAACTCAGGACCTCTGATCGTGAGTCCCAGGCTTCTCTTCCTCTGTACCGTAAGCTCCTTCAGCAGAAGGAGACAGGAGAAGATGTGGGGATGAGGGAGGTGAGAAAAAAGATCTGGTCATAGGGCACCAAAGTAGTTCTAGAGACTCAGAGGGTTCCAAGAGGCGTAGAAGGGTGCTAAATGGGGCCGGGAAAGGATGCTGAAGAAAAACCTCATATTTAAGCACCTTTTCTCCCTCTATCTAGAAGGGCAAGTAGGACACTGCTACCTTGTATGTGATGGAGATAATTGCTCCTTCATGGGGCGGGGGTGGGGGGGGGGGCAAGGTGTAGAACAAGTATCAGACTTTTCAGAGAAAATTGCTTCCTCAAGACCTTGACCTTTCTCCATATATAGCCCTAGAATTCCTGAGAGGCTTTTGAATGCCACAGTTCCAAGGACTTGTTTGGGTTTTCTGCAGAACCTCATGCTTCTCCTTTCCTTGCAGAAAAATAATGAAATGTTGCTAATTCATAATTCACAGGCTGGAATATTTGCAAAGATTTTGGATGCTATAAACAAGGGCTTATCTTGGCTTTCCAGCTTATATTTATAAGGAAGTCTCTAAAACATTTTGCAAACAGTACTCGGGACTGAGAAAGAGTTTAAATCGTGTGATTCTTGGCAAGTCATTGCCTTGTCCTGAGGATCAACCCAAAGTTGTGCGCCGAGTAAACATTTATAACACACAATTGTAAGCGTTTAATGAGGCTGAAGTGCTTTTTGATTTTAAAAGATGGCTACTCATTAGATCTGTATCTCATTACAAAGCCATTCAGAGAAGCACAGGCTTGAGGTTGCAGCAGAACTTCTGGGCTAAGCCCTTAGTCTGGTTGGAGGAGAGCTGGGGAAGCCTTAGGTGAGATCTCAGGTAGGCTCCTTAGACTGTGCTCCAGGAGGATGTGGCTTGCAGGGGTCTCTTTCTCATTCATCTCCTATACTCACAGCTAAGCTACTCCCAATATTTCCCTTCCCCTTACACTCCCTGGGCAGTACATCTCCCACAGACACCACTCTGTGTGGTGGGGGGCTTTTCCTTCTTCTTGCTCATTACTAGTCCCATCATTAGTCATCATTAGTCCATCATTAGTCCATTAGTCCAACAGAAAAACTGAGGAACCTTATCAGTCTTCTGAAATGCTGGAAATGGTTGCATCACTGTGTCAGGGACTGGTCAAAACTGCATAGATGTGGCTTTTTTTTTTTTTTCCCCACTTTGCTCCAAAGCTCATGCCATGTATGGGGCTGGCAAGATGCAGCCACTTACAACATGTGTTAAACAGCAGAGTAATCAACAGAAACAGAGTTTCTAAATGGAGAGGAAATCCATTTAGAAACAAAAAACAATCACATGTGAGATAATTTTTATGAGATTCCTATTTAATAATTTCCCCTCCTATTCATATGATTTCTCTTGGCAATAAGTATATAGATTCCCCCCTCCCGCGATAGATTATGAAATATGAGAACAAGGATTTCTTTTTTAAAATTCTGTATCCCCACCACCAACAGGCAGCCCATCACATAGAAAGGTCTCACTAATAATCTGTTCGAGAATAAGTGAAAGACTGGGTTGGCATATTTATTTTTTGAGTTTTAAAGTCTGAATGTAGGACACTGCCATTAACCAAAAGGTCCTCCAACTCCCGGTGAGCGGGCTGAGAGAGTTAACAGAAGGCCCAGCCTGGAGAAGTTAATCAATAATAAATACTCACATTTCCACCATTCCTTGAGCGAGTACCAGGAACAGGAATTTGGCCCCAGACCTAATACACATGAGGGCCTTTGGTGGCTCAAGAACTTTAGGAAGTCAGGTCTTCCTCTCCCCATTTCACAGAAGGTAAAACTGAGACAGGGAAGAACAATTAAAGGCCATATAATTGTTACGTGGCAGAACCAGAATTCAAAGAAGTTGAAAGAACTCTGGCTTGGCATTCCTCCTGCACCTGAGTTTTTAAGAGCAGCCACTGGCTTTTTTTTTTTTTTTTTTTTTTAATCCTCCCTTGGAGGCCAGGAGTGGGGAGGGAAGGACGGCGAGAGCAGGGAGGGGGGCCGACAGCGCCCTCTGTTGATGCCAGTCGCCCCTCGCATCCGCTCCTCCTAGCTGGTAGCTGCTGCTTTCAAGACAGCACTTAGTGAGAACCTTTGAGAAATTATAGGTGGGGTGATAATCTATGGAATGTGATGTAATTATTGCTCGCTGAAGGGCTGCCCTGAGGAGTGACAAGGGCCCATACTGAAGCAGTTTGTGAAGAGGTCTTGAACGCCGTACCAGCTGCATATCCCTGGCGTCCTCCCAAGAGCTCCTGATGGGATATTCTCCATGATTTCTAAGACCACCTGGAGTTATGAGTCCCTTGAGGACCCCCATAAGACTCATTATCATCCTTTCCTTTGCTCCCCAGGTGCCTTAACTCAGAACCTTATTTATTGTGAGATGAGAGAGTCATGCACGTGCAGGTCTTGTCTTAGGTAGCCATAAAATGCTATTACTGCTGATCCCTAAATGTAAATGACACAGGAAAGCTCTTTCTTAACCACAGTAAATCTGATGTCTGTGTAAATTAGGAGCTAGATTTCTCACTAACTAACTAACATTATTACATTTTTACTTATGTCCTAACAAATGACATTTTCCCCCCCCCGTGTTTTGCTTCAACAATCATTTATTTGTCTGCATTAGGTGTATTCTGCTTTGGATTTCAGAGAATCATTCCTGGACATTCTGAACCTGTGTGCTTCCTCTTGAGTTGCTGATGCTATCTGAACCCTACCTTTTGGCTAACTCAAAATTGTCGTCAGCGTGATATTTAGAACCTGGTTTTTATGCTTTGTCTTATTATAGTAACTTCTGTTAATAGTTGGAAAATCTTTCATCTGGTTTTTCTTTTTAGAGTTAAGTTTTGAGGCAACTTTAAAAGTGTGTTCCGATGGAGACAGGAGTTGTGTTTCAAACAAGAAATAAGTCTTTGAGTTACTGGCGTTCTTTTCCACGTGTCTTTTCCAACACTGGAGTATTAGAAATATTTTTGAAAATGATTGTGTAATAAAGGTCTATTTCTAAAAAAATTGGCACCGATGGGAAACATAGGGAATTTATGTAGAGAGAATTTGGAAATAAATATAAACTTTTCACCAAGGGCCCACAAAATAATTGGCTGAGAATGTGGTCATTTTCAGTAATAATACACTAATAATTTCTAACTTACTACACCATGTACACTTTAAATTTTTTATTAACATGAATTCATTATAGAACAAATTGCTGCAGTTAAACATTAAAAGCTATTTATTTATTTTTTACCAGTTCTCCTTCTTCTGTGGAAAATATGCTTCTGAATATAATGAATAAAACTAGAGGTGATTATGCAAATTTTGATGATGTCTGTGGAGTCAGTAAGTGCCATTTTCAAAGTTTTAATTCTTCCTCTTAAGGGATAGTGGGCTAGAAGAGGAAGAAAAGGGGAGAAAGCCATCTTGGCATGTCTGCTGTTTCCAAAGCATGTACTTTGCATGCTGTGTCCTCTGCAACCTTCCTCAGAGCCATTCTTTGGGAGCAGTTTCTTATCTTCCCTTGGACGGAAAGTTGGAATCCAGGCACCTGTTTGACACCAAAGCCTGTTTATCTTACTATCCTCTATATCTTTATGGGTTGCTTCTCTAAAAAAAATTTGATGGAGAAAGGGGAGTAATACGAATTCAAAATGAAAGGAACTGTTAAGTTCAAAATAGTATAAATAAAACCAAATTTTACAATGGGGCTTGATGATAGTTTGCATGTCTGTGTGTTAACTGAAAATTAAAGGAAACAAGTGGTATAAATGTAATAATTGCCACTTGCCATAAAATGTTGGCAAGCACATAAAGATTAGGGGTTAGGTCTGAGCAAAGAAGAGAAATTAGAGAACACCTAAATTAGGTTCTATTTGAATTCTAGGGTCAGTGGTATTGTGGCTTAAATGCAGGGGGTTAAGTCAACTTTTGCATCTCTTCTCCATTCTGATGAAAGCCATGGCAATGTCCTCCTAAAAATGTCCTTTGAGACATAATCATTTTGCCATAAACATTTTTTGAGGGGGTCACGGATTCCCTAAACTTCACCAGTGACCCCCTTCTGTGACCTTTTCCTGGGGCTCGAGGGTTAACATGGAAAACTTATTTAAAGGTCATCACAGGTGTCATTTTCTAAAATATTGGTTAAATTTTGTTTTTTAGGAATTTTGCAAGGCCTGCAAACATAAGCAGATCTTTCATTAATACCCTAAGTATAGCAGAGTCCATGTTTAGGGATGTATACAACTGGGGGAGTAGAAAGTTATGGCAATAGTAACAGTTCATACTTTCATAGTGCTGAAGGATGGTTTCTGTGCATTACAGATGTTTTCTTATTAATCATCACAACCTCACCATGTAGGAATGTTCAGAGAAGGTTAGTAGGATTTCTAGCCTGAGAAGAGGGAAACCAGAATTTGGATCCAAGAAGTCTGGCCATGCAGCCTATGTTTTTTGTTATGATAGCTTTCTAGGCTGGTTTAAAACATATGTTTTGATGAACAATTAATGAATTTGCTAAATCATCTGCTATGGGGGGTTGGAATTTGGCCCTTAGCGGTGGTTCCTCCTAAAATGTTATAAATGAAGAAAATTAAAATTCAGCTACCTGAAATTTCAAAATATCTAGATGTCTTGCTGCACATGTCACTGACTGGATTTTTTAGATTTCTATGAGGTGGCGGGCTTTGAGTGACATAGATGGTTATATACAATGGATGTAAAATTCCCAGGTCATCCAGTATGTGGACCAGATGGTATTCTCTTTAACAATCTCATATGCTCCTTAATTCCTGCATATTAAACATGAAGTGGCACTAATAAATGTTAAAATGACAGATAATTTTATAGGACATTAACAGGTTTTTTGAAGTTAAGTTCAGAATTATGTCTCTTAGATATTTCTAGACTCATGGCTTGAACCCGAAAGCAAAGCCTCCACCTTAGCACTGTGAGGTACATGAAACAGTTTTCCAAGAGCACAACTCTATGAGCTCATCACTGAGATTTGGTCTGCAAGGTCTTTAGAAGGGCAGGCTATTTCTAAACTTCCTTTGTCTTAGCTGGCAATATGTAAAAAGTCCCTTTTTCATGGCTAAATGATACTTGAGAAAAGGAAAGATGTGGCAAATCTGGGTGTATCCAGTTGAAATAAAAATGACTTCCTTATTTCTGCATAAGCACAATATACCACTTGTAGGGGAAAAATTTACGAATTTACGAATAGACATAGAATCAGGTTATGGTGCATTTTCTTATTCCACACTGGGAGTTAATACCCCAACCTTGTGTTTTTACCTCTCTTTATAATACCTGTCATCCTTCCTTGTATTTTAGATAGCTGTTCATCAACCTCTGCTATATTCTTAGCTTCTTTAGGGTGCTTATCACCTCTTTATTTACCTTTAAACACTCTTCCTATGCCCTGCCCCAATTTCCTGCACCAATTTCTGCTCCACTTGGGATTTTGTGCTCACAGATGCACCATAATTAAATTGAATGGTCTGATACCAATTTGGGAATTTTTTGACCCATAGCACAAATTCTTCAAAACATTCAATTTCCCATTGAGGTAGTGAAGCTTCTGGATTGTTGTTCATTTTTTGCCTCTAAGGATGTGAAGACCGAGGTTATTACCTCTTCATAATTCCATGTGTCTGTCATTGATTACATTGTTTACCACTATCATTGTGATAGCTTTCTACTTATTCCTGTTTGACACATCCATCTTGGTGGTCTTTATAGCATCACCTCTGTTGATTCACATTTTGCTTAAGTAGGCATTCATCTAAATAAGAAAGTGTTCATTTTTCTAGTGAGCTAAAGAGAAGAGAAATTTGGAGCTCTGGTGGTATACCCAAAGCTCTTGTTGTGGAAAGTGGTGATGAGCTGATTCATGAGAAGGATGTCACAACTGTGGTATCTCTTTTCAAAAATCTTCTTCCGTGTTGTAGAGCTTTGGTATAGCTTGCTTTGCGTGCCTCTGTCTTTTCCTTTCTCCTTCTTTTTTCTCTTCCTTCTTTCTTCCCTCTTTTTCTCCTTCTCTTCTTTCCTTCATGGAGAAAGCCATTCAAAATCCTTCAAGTTGTGATTTCTTTTTAGATCTTTTATTGACTTACATTTTAGTATGTTAGGGGTTATTTAAAATCTTTTTTTTTTTTCAGTTTTAAAGTGTTCATATTATTTCCTTGTTTTTGTATTAAAATAGTTTTAGATAGCTCCAAAACTGAATGCGAAATTCACATGAAACCTTAAAGAAATCTTCTTCTAAGTTATCTTTGGACTATATATCAGAAAGACTAGAGGTATAAGATCTCTCTCCCTTCCTTTTGTTTTTTCCGACATTAGGGATATTTCTGTAACTTTTTTTTTTTTTTTTTTGAGAGAGGAAGAGTGGGAGGGGGAGAGAGAGAGAGAGAGAGAGAGAATGAATCTCAAGCAGGCTCCATGATGCCAGAATCAATCCCACAACCCTGAGATCATGACCTGAGCCAAAATCAAGAGTGGAATACATAACCAACTGAGCCACCCAGGAGCCCCTTCTGTGACATTTTTGAGAAGTATTCAAAACCCCTCTGTTAATGCAAGCTTTTCTTTACAATCTTACCACTTTCATTTTGTGTGTCTCAGGCTCTCGGAATCTCACCCTTCCCCCCTCAAAACCCAGCTGACCTGTGGAGAGCTATGGAAGTAGGTGGTGGATGGAGGTAGATGGGCTGAACATACAGTAGTTTGCTGTGTGTGCTGGAGCACCATTGGAAGGGCTCTGGAGAGCCAATTTTTAGCATTTCTTTCTGACTCTTCTATCAGTGAAATCAAGTTGGTAGCTTGAAATTGACCACGGCAGGAGTTATTTATACCACAGAAATTGGCAAAGGCTACATATCAGTGGTTTGGTTTGTTTGTTTTAAGAACTAGTTGTTAGGTTTCTACCAGCACACCCTATAAGGTTGATGCTTGGTTTAGGTGTCTTTCTTATTATGTTTTTATGTTACTGCTGCACCCTCAACCGCTATTATGCGTTAGCCTCTGTGAATAAGAGAAGCAATCAACCTTTGCCCCAGGTCTCACAAATGGCTTGGTTATTAATCAAGTGGTCATTTAGCTTCGTTCCCTTTGTTTAATGCCATGCTTGCAAGTATGGAAATGTTAGCTCTAGACAGAACTATAGATAAGGGAGCGAATGCTCAGAGTGATTAATGACTTACAAGGTTAAAATTCTAGTTAGAAGAGAATCCAGGTTTTCTTTTTTTTTTTTTCAAATATTTTTTTTCTTTATTTATTTATGATAGTCACAGAGAGAGAGAGAGAGAGGCAGAGGGAGGAGCAGGCTCCATGCACTGGGAGCCCGATGTGGGATTCGATCCCAGGTCTCCAGGATCGCGCCCTGGGCCAAAGGCAGGCACCAAACCACTGCGCCACCCAGGGATCCCCGAATCCACGTTTTCTAAGTCCCAGGTAGGTTTTGTTGCTGTTCTTCAACTTTGCTTCTCATAATGTAAAAAATCCTAAGTCATATATGTTCCATTGTAATGAGATTCAGAAAAGATAGCCAGCTACAGGATAAAAATACTAGGTCTAATAATATTAACCTTTGCTCCTCTTTCTAACCTGAAAAATAAGATACAGTAAAAGAAATTGAAAATGTACAAGTTTTGGTAAAAAACAAAACAAAACAAAACACCAAAACCCAAACCAAAGCTCTAATTAAATTAATTTGTGTTAAGAGCCATGTACTTTAAACAATTTACCATCTTCATCTATCAACATTTCAAAGGGATATCTAAATCTGGTTTCCATGACTTTAAACCCAAATGACACAATTTCCCTTATTATTTTAATAGTTTCTTCCAAATCAGCTGTTTATCAAGAAACGGAAAGATAGAGGGCAGCATGGGACCAGAGTGCTAGCTGCCCTTCAGGAGAACAGGACTGCATAACTTGCACATCTGAAGAGATAGCCAAGACAGAGAGAGAAGTAGCGGGCACGCCTCGCACCCTCTCCCCCTACCTCTCCAGAAAGAAATGCAGTGCCTCCTTCTCATTGTTTCAGGAGCAAAGGGGGGAACTTGGAGACACAGCCAATGAAGGATAAATGAGCCTCTGCTAGTTCAAAGTCAACGTGCAGGCTGGACAGAGGAAACGTGCAGAGCTCAGAAGGTATTATTTTTAGAGGGTACAAACAAGAGAACTTGCCTGGCCCAAGGGGTTTTTAGAGGCCCCTCCAGCTGCAGTAATTGGAGAGGTTTGGCAGCCTGAAAGAGGGGTTTGTGGTTCCTGATGAGTGCTTCCCCTGCACCCGGGCGTGAGTAGCGTGCTGCTGAATAAACGCATCACGGGCCAGGAAGGTGATAACCACCAGCCTCAGCAGAAAGACACAGCCTGTAAATATGCCAGGGGGTCAATAGAAGTGATTTCATTCTGCCTTCCCGGGACTGCTGATGAGGTCTGACAGGGCAGCTCTACTTCATTACTGCATCACAATGGTGAAGGGAGTCTGAAGGGCAGAGAGAGCAGTGGCAGCGGCCAAAGCAGCAGGCTGTCACCTGAACAGGCGACAGGACAGGCGACAACAGACTGGGCTTTCCTGCTCTGCTTTCTCTCTCCTTCCACCTTCTCCTGTCTCTGTCTGTCTGTCTCTCTCTGTCTCTGTCTCTCTGTCTCGATTCCCATGTCTCCCTCCCTCCATCTCCATCCCTTTGCTATTTCTAGAAAGAATCCTTCTCTGGCTGGCAGAGCATTTGTAACAAAGGAGAGAGAGCAGACCTAGATGCTGGAGCGGGGAGGAGAGAGCTTTTAACTGCAGGAGTGTTAGGATCCGAGCCCTCCCGTTAGGCTAGAAATGAGGTGCTCCTGGGGGAGTGTGTATGCTCACCTGTTCAGAGGAAAAGGAAAATCTTTCTAGGGAAATCACCCATAAGACCATTCAGGAGCTGAAATAAAGCTGTTTTCCTGCAACCAGTTTTCTCCTTACTTCTGGGAATAACTAGTACATTCCCCCCAGGCACCTCCTAGTTACCCCATTGTTCATGGCTTTTTCTCTGGCTCAGGCTCCTTGTCTCTCATTTTGCTCCCAGACATCCCTTTGCCCCCTGATATTACGTCTCCCATTCCAGGGCCAGAGCACAGAACTCGTGCACCCTCTTCTGCCCCTGCTTCTCTGGGCTTTGTCTTTTTCTGGCTCCATCTGACAAATGGAAAGGCAGACGCGCTGCCCTGATTGTTCAGCCATCCTAGCTGCATGATCAATCTGCCTGTGGACTGTCTAGAAAAATGGGAAGGATGAATAGTCAGGAAATAAATTTAGTAGTCCTGCTTGGCACCTTCCTCTTTTTCTACGCTCGGTTCTTGCACACTCTATTTATTTGGTCGGTGCGATTTTCAGGAGTGCGAGGGGTGGTCAAGAAGGGGTTTTAAGGCAAGCTGTCCTGGCTTTCCCTGGATGGCCTGCATCAGTGCTACATCTATCTCAATGCCACAAAACATGGTAAGAGATTTAGGGGCAAGGATTTGAGTATTTTTAAAGACCACCATTCTTTCGAATTTTTTTAGAAACAGAAAGGCATGAGTATCACCTGTATTGCTTAAAATCAGGTTTATTTCCAGAATTTTAGAAGCTTTTTGGCTATGAGTTGTTTGTTTTTCTTGGCCTGCTGCCTTTTGCCAGTTTTCTGATGTTTGTGGGTTTAATGTGGTGCTGATGAAAGTTTCGCTGTTTGTGTTTTGGGGTGTTACGCTTTTGGTGTATGGTCACAGAGTTGAGATGCAGCAGTGCTAGGTAAAGCTAAAGCTTCAGAAACACTGTTTGAAAGCACGTGCATACATGTGTGATTTCATGAGGCCAGGCCTGGATTCTGCTCCAACTAATGTTGAGTTGCTTTAGAGCAAGGATTTTGTAACTTGCAGTGTCTGTATGTGCGTGTGTTTTATATCTGAACAAACTCTTCAGAAGAATACCCATTGATCATGAAAGCACTTGTCTTTGTTTGGCTTGGATTTTTAGTGTAATCTTGCCTCGCTGTCCCTATGTTACAGACTTCCTGTGGGACCTGCCAATGCCATTCATCTTTACACCCCCTAGTAGGCCTAGATGGTGTGTGCACAATATGGTGGAATGACTGTTAGTTGAATAAACTCTCAAGCATATTATAAGTGACTTCAGTAAAAAACCATATTGAGAAGTTGTGGAGGGGGGAGGGAAGATAGGAAGACCAAGTGTGCTTAGCTCAATAATAAATTTAATTTCAGATTTTTACCAGTAGTTCCATTTATTGATTATTACCTAGCAGAGAAAATATATGAAATCACAAAATGGCAAAGTCAAATTAGGAAAGTAAAAGACTCTTTAAGAAAAATAAATTAATAAGACTGCTCATCTAGCAAATAATGAAAACCCCCTAGCATTTTCAAGTGTACGAATGGTTAGTCCTGAAGGACTACCTGGAATTTCTACTTTATAAGCACAAAAAGTGCAAAAGGAAAGATAATTGATAAGCCTCTTTTTCTTACAAGCTTTGGAAATGATACATAGCCCAGTTCTCAAGCTTTTTTTTTTATTATTATTATTTAGAACAGGAGAAAATCTAGTGACACAGACAAACAAGCAAACATGAAAATCCACACAGAATGAGGCAATACTCCCATGAAGCAGAATTTTAAGGCCCGAGAGGAAGAAGGCAGATGTAGAAGTCAGGCCACAGAATAAGGAAGAGGGAATACAAACTGTGGTCCTCGGTACTGGCTTCATGCTCAGTGTGGTTGGTAGAGCGCATTGCTTGCCAGGAGACATGGTCTTGTTGACCTTGGCTTCGTGCATGAAATGTTAATATATTTTATTAAAGATTCTTCGGCGGCATCTCTGCCTTCATGCCTCAGTAATATTTTTTCTTCTTGCTTTCACCTCTGATCTAGTCCTTACCGATCCGTATCTGTGACTTCTTTAAGATATGCATTAAGTCCATCCCCATTGTGATGGACCTAGTGCTTGTTATATAATAAAGAGAAAATTAGGTAAATGCTCTGAGCTTTAGCTTCCTTATCATTAGTATTCTTCATGCTTCTTACCCTTGGGTTCCATTAAGTTTCTTGCAAAAGTGGGTATATAATTTTCATCAAGTGTACAACAATTTTAAACATCTCTTCAAAGATATTTTTTTTTTCTGTCCCCCTGCACTCTTTCCTGTCCCTTGACAAACTCCAATTACACATCTATTAGGCCATTTGAAGGTATTCTACACCTCACTGTACTCTGCTCATATTTTGGTCAGTCTTTTTTCTCTCTGTGTTTCACTCTAGGTTGTTTCTATTGGTGTGTCTTCCAATTCACTTTTCCCAATATTTTCAAACCTGCTGTGAATCCCACCAGTTATACTCTTCATCTCAGTCACTGTCATTTTAATCTTTAGAAATTTGAATTGGATGGTTTTATTTCATCCACCCCTCCATTCCTCTAGGTTTTTGAATATATGGAATACAGTTGTAACCAAAGTGAGAGAAAATTAAGACCTGGCTGAGGGAAGGGTCAATGGGATTGGAGAGAAGGGGGAGATTGAGGATTTACACGAGGAAATTAAATCAATGGCAGTTTAACGTTGACTCATATGTACAGTGGAGTCATGGGGAAGTCAAGGAAATCTCTCAGGAGCCTGTACAAAGGATGGAGGGCACTGCATCACCAACTCATTCCCTTCTGACCCACTCATTTTCCCTCCAGCTGGAACATATTCATCCCAAGATGCACTTGTCTTTTTGTTCGCACTGAGTCTTCATACCTAAAACACTTCCTGGCACAGTCAATTTTTGTTTCAATGAATCATTCCAATTTTGCAAATGTCATCTCCAAGGATGATGGTATTATCTGGATATTACCTGCTTTGGTGAAATTTTGCTGCTTTGTGTGTGGTCTGTATTCCAGTAGGGAGCACTTCTGTGCCTATAGTTTAATTAATTCTCTGTACTTGCCCATTCTGCTTTTGCAAGAAGTTTGGAGGCTAGAAGTGGGCCAGAGTAAAAGGTTAAAGAAGTAAGAAGTCTGATCAGACATTCACAGTGCCTCAGATAGTCCTATAATGTCAGGAGGAGAAGGGGCCTTTCATAACAATTTGAGTAACTAATATTTATTGAGAGTCTAGTACACATTAGAAACTCTGCTTAGTACTTTATGTGGATTATTCATTTAATCTTCATAACAACTCTTTAAAATTTAACCCTTACAACAACCAAATAATATTTTTATTTCTAATTTACTGATGAGGAGCCCGAAGCTCAGAAGTGTTGTATGACTTAAAAAGTTTCCACAGATAGGAACCCCCCCTGCTGGTTTCTAATTACGAGTAGGGAGCCAGAACTAGAGCTGAACAGGAGTGTAAAAGACCTGATGGTGCAGGGGCCAGTCCAGGAGAGGAAGATCTAAGGAAATCCCTTCTCCTGTGATATTCTTCTTGTTTCCATGCTCCTGCTTGTTCTTGCACCGTTGCTCGCTGAACATACAGATGATACATCCAGAATTACATAGTGAGATCCCCTCACTTGATATTCTCAATCCATCACCCAGTGAAGTATTTCAATAATAAGGTTAAAAGTGGACGATGTATGATCAATCAGTAAACTCATGTCCCTTGGCATGAGAAAGTCAACATCCAATGACATTCTGGGTTCTCAGGGATGATCCTAAAACCTGGATTCCAGATATGTGTGCTCCTAACTGAGACCAAAACTCATGGTTCCGGAGAACAGGTCAGAACACTAAAATGCATGCATTAGAATTAAGCTGGCTTCCATCAGAAAGCTTCATATAAATATTACACCCAGCTCTATAAGACACTCAGCGTTTGGTTTCTGAACCTATTAATATATAATGAGGATACGATGTAATTAATATCGTTTGTTTTGATTTTCCGTTAAATCCGCTTTAGTAATAAGAATGCAAGGTAATTATTCAGAAAGGCTTTTCAACAAATGTCAGTTTTCATTGATTAAAAATCAAGTCAGTGCTTCATTTGAAATGATATTTACAAGCATGCTTTAAGCTGAAATGAATAATTATCAGGTTATTGAACTGCAAGTTATCTGCAAAGAATTGGCTATTTTTTTCCATTTTGCACTAAGGCTTACTCTCAAATAATAATAGAGGACAAACGAGAGGGTGTGGAGAAGAAATGTCATGCTTTTGCTTTAAGGGATTTAATTTTCTTTATGTAGTGTTGAAGCCGGTTGCCTGTTGGCTGTAGAATCTCCCAAAACTGAAGTTTTGGGAAACTAGAGCCAGGCATTGTTGCTTGGGAGGCACTTGAAGCTGTTCATCATGCAGCAATCTAAAGTTTCTGTTTTCCTGGGGTCCTGCTGCTGTGAATGGTGGTTGTGCCAAGCCAACTCGGGCATTTCTTTTCACTCTAAAATGGCTTTTTCTCCTACATATTTCTCTTTCATTATTTCACATAAAACAATGGGAAAGTAGTCTGTCATCTGTTACTGAGAGTTGTGCTGAAGGTTATGTGAATTCACAGCCATTTGTTATTCCAGTGACTAAAGAATGCATACAGCAACAACCCCAACAATTTAGACTGCAGTGTATTCATATTTACAAACAGACATATACATATAAATCAAGTCACCACAATTATGCAGTGCATAGATTTTAAAATAATGTTCCATTGGGTGACTAACTCTTATTTGAAACACTCCAACAAAATGACAAAAATCCATTACTATATGCTCTCTTCATTTACTCACTCATTATCCTTTGTACCAGATGTTCTTATAGGTGCTTGAGATGTGGCAACAAAGAAGCCATCCAAAATCCTTATCTGTGGACATCATACTTGAGCCAGGGAGACTGGCTGTAATGGACAAGCATGTGAAGTATGAGGTGTGTTGTGTCAGGTGGTGGTAGATGCCATTCAGGAAGATCAAGCAGAAGAGTCGATGGGGGAGCTGGGCAGAGAAAGAGTTTCTGTTTGCAATTAGGTCACGAGAAAAGCCACATTGAAAAGGTGATCACTGAACAAAGCCTTAAGAATGTGAGGGAGACAGCCATGTGGGAATCTGGGGGGAGAGCACTGTAGTCTCTGGGAACAGAATGGGCAAAGGCTCTACTAGGGTGGGTGGCTGTGGAAGCAGGAGAAAGAGGCCAGTGTAGCTGCATATGGTGCAAGGGAAGAATAATAGTAGAAGAGATAGCAGGTCTAACTGGGGCTTATTTAATGAAAATACCTAGTTCCTGACATCTCACATCTGTCATAAGATGTAAGTGTTACAATAACTTGGGACTAGGAGCTGTTGATCTGATGGGCAACTCATGTCCTTCTTATAGATTCTTCCTCTGTGATCACTAGGAATTAAGCTATTTAATTATTGCTATCACAATCTACATGGAACTAATTCTGCATCTCTGGGTTCTAGGATCTGGTCAGAATTTATTCCCACCCATGCCAACTAGGTCCACAAAGGTTGACTTTTTTTTTTTAAAGAGATCGATTAATGGGGAAAAAATATCAGAGATGGGAAGAATGATCATTTTGTTGTAATTGAGTAAAGTGTTAGATACAGACATATGAGTTAGAGATGACAAGGTTTTTAGATTTAATTCTGAGTTTGTTTCTAAATTATGGCATTTTGGTAATTGTCTTTATATGAAAAATGGACTAAAATTTTAAATATTCTATTCTTGGTTCCTGACACTCAGAATGCTCTATCTCTTCCTTTGGCTTTTCTTGGGTTCTATGTAATGGCAGGAGAGAGCCAAGTAACATGTTTGGTTGAATGGCGAAGTTAAAGTGGTGGGTTGGGAAAAGAATTTGGCGAGTCACTTACTAGGGCTTTGTACATTATTTTCTTTGGTTTTCAGGACTCTCCGTGAGGTAGATAGAGAAAATGTTTATGCTCTAAGGAGTACCTTCTGTGCTCTTACTCCATCATACATCTAGGGAAGGCGATGCCATTCAGTGAAAAGATACAACATGTGAAGGAGTCTACCTGTATTAATAATGGCTAATGAGAAACACTGATTCAAAAATATTTCTTCATCTCATCAGAGACAACACTGTCTCCAAGTTCCCTTAGGGACTGGAGCCATCATCTATCTCCAGTGTCAGAGAGTACTGCTTTCTTAGGTTACATATTGTAGTCTGCCAGAAATACAAATCTTGGAAATATCCAAGAACCCAACCAGTAAATGATCAAAAAGTTTGCAATTAGGGTAGATGAAAACCAGGGAAATGTGAAGACCCTTAGTAATTCTATGGCATCAGAATATTAAATTTCTGTAATAACAAATTACGATATAATGAGGTCACATTAGTGGAATAAGAGGCCCAGATGCCTCAATGATTTAATCTCTCTCTCCACATAAGCTTGCATCGAATTTTAATGAGTATTTTGATTGATAACATATTTAGTTCAAAATAGGTCTTTGAAGACAGCTGTAAGAGTATTAACATTTAAAAGATGCTATGATAGAAATTCATTTCATTAAGTAGCTGATAAGAAAAAAATTACAGTATAAACCTGCCAGTGTCAGACATACTGTTATGACCCATCAATTCCTATTGAATAAAGGGCCAGTAAAATATCTTTATTGGACTATTCTTTGAACACCATAGGAGCTCATTTTCCTTATTTAAGAAAAAGCCAAGTGTGGAGACCCATGAGGCTCATGCACAAGAGACCCACAAGGCTGTGGCAAACCAAAGGGCATATGACTCACCCCACCCAGGGCCCAGCACAGAAGCAGGCCTTTGAAAAGTGCCCAGACTTTATGTGAAAGAGACTCATTTCCTAATTTTAAAGCATTGGTGTATGGGCGGGAGCCTGGTGGCATAGTCTCCCGGGATGGAGGGTGGTGAGCACCATCTTCCTGCTCTCCCTCTATCTTGTTAAAGCTAATAGCATCACCATTTCTTCTTTTTAATCTTTTTTCTTTTTCTCTCCCCCCCCTTTTCTTTTCTTTTTTCTTTATTTCTTTTCTTTTTACTCTTTTTTTTTTTTTTTTTGGTGGCAAGTACCATCTTTGCATCGCCCTTCTGCTTCACTCTAGCCAGTGGGTGACATCTTCATGCTCTGTCCCTTTCATTGCTCCCAAATGTCATTATCTCCAAGAGGCAATCTTTTACACAAACTGGGCCCCAGTGTGTGTATCTGGTGACGCAGTTTTTGAAGTTGCCAACTAAGGAATGCTCCTCCATCACCTGCCTCTGGAGGCTGGGGGCGTTTGTGTTCCTGGGTCCCGTGGGACTGTAACAGTTGGAGAGACAGTATTTGGCAGGCTGCCACTCCCAGCTCACTGCACAGACATAAGACCAAAGCACTCCCAGTTTTTCTGAGGGGCAGGCTCCAGTTTGGCACACTCGTAGGGATCCTCCAGAAATGGAAACTAGTAATGGAATCTTTGTACTCCTCTCTGCCTCACTCCATATCACCAGTATCTTCAGAAAAGAGCTTATGCTTTCCTCCAGTGTGCTGATTTTTGTGGCTGTTGTCAGGGGACACCTCTATATCATCTGGCTCTGGTGACCAGAGAGGCTTATGCTTGTGGGTCCCTCAGGGCTGTAACCAATGGAAAAATAGTCCTTAAACAGCAAGCTTCTTCCCCCTCCCTTGCCCTAGGCAGGGAGCAAAAGACAATAGACTCAGGAGCTCAATCTTTCTGGAAAAAAGCCTATTAGCTTATCATCATAGCTGCAGCCTGAAGGGCAGGCTTCCAATTAAACACACATCTAAGGGCTGCTTGTAAACCTGTCCTGAGACCTCATAGAGCAGGCACTATCTTAATAGATATATACAAAATATTCTTTCCAAATGCAATAGAATATACATTCTTCTCAGGTGTACATGGAACATTCTCCAGGGTAGATCATATGTTAGGCCACAAAACAAGTCTTAACAAATTTAAGATAAATGAAATTATATCAAACATCTTTTCCCACCACAATGGTATGAAACTAGAAATCAATTGCAAAAAGAAAATTGTAAAATGAACAAATTATGTAGACTAAACAACAAGCTACTGAACAACCAATAAGTCAAGAAATTGAAAGTAAAAGCAAGAAATTTCTTGAGACAAAAATGGAAATACAACATTCCAAAATTTATGGGATATAGAAAAAGCAGTTCTGTGAGGGAAGTTTATAGTGATAAATGGCTACCTCAAGAAATAAGAAACATTTCAAATGACCTAACTTTACACTTCAAGGGACTAGAAAAGAAGAACAAACAAAGCTCAATGTAAACAGAAGAAATAACAAAGAGTGGAGCAGAAATAAATAAAATAGAGACTAAAAAGACAATAAAAAAGAATAAAATCAAGAGCTGGTTCTTTGAAAAAATAAACAAAATGATAAACCTTTAGCTAGACTGAACTCATCAAGAAAAGAGAGAAGGCTCAAAGAAGTAATGTCAGAAATGAGAAGACATTGCAACTGACACCATAGAAATACAAAGAATCATAAGAAACTACCAGAATTATTACATACCAACAAAGTGGACAACTCAGAAGAAATAGATGAATTCCTAGGAACATACAACTTTCCAAGACTGAATCATGAAGAAATAGAAAATCTGAACAAACTGGTGATGAGTAAGGAGATTGAATCAGTATGTAAGATACTACACTAGGAAATTCTACTAAACATTCAAATAAGAATTAATACCAATCCTTCTCAAACTATTCCAAAAAATAGAGAAACTAGAACACTTCCAAACTCATTTTATGAGGCCAGTGTTACCTTGATGCCCAAACCAGACAAGGGCACCACAAGACAAGAAATTTACAGGCCAATTAATATCCCTGATGAACACAGATGCAAAAATCCTCAAGAAAATACTAGCAAACTGAATTCAACAATATATACAAAGGATCATATACCATGATCCAGTGAAATTTATTCCAGGGATGTAAAGATAGTTTGACATCTGAAAATCAACCCATGTGACACATTACATTAACAAAATGAAGAAAAATAATCATATGGTAATATCAATGGATGTAGAAAAGGCACATGACAAAATTCAACATCCATTTATGATAAAAAGTCTCAGCAAAGTGGGTATAGAGAGAATATGCTGCACCACATTAAAGGCTATAAACGACAAGGCTACAGCTCACACACTTAATGATGAAAAACTGAAATCTTTTCCTCTAAGACAAGACTGCCCACTTTACCACTTTTATTCAACAAAGTACCAGAAGTTCTAGCCAGAATAAATAGACAAGAAAAAGAAATGAAAGGCACCCAGTTTGGAAGAAAGAAATAAAATTGTCACTGCTTGTAGATGATGGGATAGTATATATTGAAAGCTCCAAAGACTCTCCCAAAACACTCATAGAACTAATTAACAAATTCAGTAAAATTGCAGGATACAAACTCAATATACAGAAATCTGTTTTGTTTTGATAAACTAATAATGAACTATCAGAAAGAGAAATAAAGAAAATAGTCCCATTTACAATAGCTTCGAAAAGAAGATGGTGAAAGACATGAAAGAAGATACAAATAAATGAAAAGATATTCTGTGCTCATGGATTAGAAGAATTAATATTATTAACATGTCCTTACTATCCAAAGCAATCTAGAGGTTCAAAGCAAACCCTACTAAAATTCCATTGGCATTTTTCAGAGAGATAGAACAAGCAATCCTAAAATTTGTCTGGAACTACAAGAGACCCTGAATAGTCAAGTCAAGGCAATCTTGAGAAAGAAGGGCAAAGCTGGAGGTATCATGCTCCCTAATTTCAAATGATGTCAGAAAGCTATAGTAATCAAGACAATGTGGTATTAACATAAAAACAGACACATAGATAGGATAGAATAGAGAGCCCAGAAATAAACCCATGCATGTATGTCTGATTGGTTTGTGGCAAAGGAGCCAATAATATACAAAGGGGAAATGAAAATCTGTTTAATAAATGTTGGGGATGCTGGACAGCCACGTGCAAAAGAATGAAACAGACCAGTGTCTTACTCTGTTCACCAAAATGAACTCAAAATGGATTAAAGACTTGAAGTAAGACTTGAAACCATAAAACTCCTAGAAGAAACCATAAGCAATAAGCTTTTTGGCATAGGTCTTGGAGATGATGTTTTGGATTTGATAGCAAAAGTGAAGACAATAAAAAGCAATAATAAACAAGTAGGACAACAACAAACTAAAAGTTTCTGCACAGCTTTAGTTATTAGGAAATCATTAAAGAAATGAAAAGGTGACCTACTGAATGGAAGACAATATTTGCAAAGCATATATCTGATAAAGAGTTAATATCCAATATACGTAAAGAACTCATGCAACTTAATAGCAAAAAAAATCCAATAAAAAATGACAGAGGATCTGAATAGACATTTTTCTAAAAAATAACATACAGATGGTCAACAGGAATATGAAAAGATGCTTGGCATCACTAACCATAAGGGAAATGCAAATTAAAGCAGTAAGATATTGGGGTGCTTGTGTGGCTCAGTCAGGGTCCTGGGATCCAGTCCCGCATTAGGCTCCCTGCTCAGCAGGGAGCCTGCTTCTTTCTCCCCCACCCCTCCCCTCTGCTCATGTGCATGCTCTCTCTCTCTCTCTCAAGTAAATAAATAAAATCTTTTACAAAAACCAAAACCAAACAGAAAACAAAACAAGCAAGATATTGCCTCACACCTGTTAGATTGGCTACTATCAAAATGGTAAGAAATAACAAGTGTTGGCAAGGATGTGGAGAATATTCTATAACTATGTGTGGTGATGACTGTCAACTAGACTGATTGGGGTGATCATTTCATAATATGTAAAAATATAAGTCATTATGTTGTATACCTGAAACCAATATAATATATGTCAGTTATAGTTATACCTCAATAAAAAAATTTAAAAGCCAAATGATACCAATAAAACAGGTAAATACATTAAATATTTAAAAAATTTTTCAAATAAAAAGTACCTAAATGTCTCAGCTCTTGGTACAATTGCAATAGCTTTGAGGGCTTAGGTAGTATCTCAGTGGGCTGAAGCAGACCAGTGCTACCAAACTGTAATATATGTTAGCCACATATGAAAGCTATACATGTACTTTAAAAATTTCTAGTGGCCAAATTAAAACAGTAAAAATTCATGTAAAATTGGTTCATGTTATTTAACCCCAAGTTATCCAAAATATTATAATTTTAACATGTAATCAATATAAACATTATTAATAATATATTTTATATATTTTTTGTGCTAAGTCTTCAAACCACTCCTGGTCCTTCTTCTGCCCCAAAGAATTTAGGGCAAATTGAATTACTTATTCATAGGACAATCTCTTCTATGTTTTGCAGAAGGTCCTATTTTCTCCCTAAGACATCTTTTTGACATTCTAAATATTCAAGTTCTAGTAACTCTTCTTTCGAGTCTTCACATCTTCTTGATCACTGTCCTCTGGACATCTTCCAATTTTAATATTGGCTTTATAAAGTTTGATTCTCAAAACTGGTCTTATGAGTATGGTGGACATCACCCCTCCTTATTCTGAATTTATGCCTCTATTAGTGCAACAAAATATTAGATAAAACTGATAGTTTACTAGCTGAGACAGTGGACTCAGTTAAAGGGTTCAGGGTGAAACTGTCAATTTCTTTTGCCTGAAAATGCATAGAAGCCAGGGTGTATTTACTGTGAAGTGATGAAATTTTAGTTTTAGGATCTTCTCTTGATTGGTCCCATCAAGCCTCTGGGCCTTAGCCATACCTTCATATAGTCATATATATATATATTTTTTGTAAATTTTACAAAAGTAACATATCCTATTATCTTTTACCACTCTGATTTAACCTTGCTTTCTTCCCCATGTTTGGAAAGGCTGTGGATAGTTTTGGGATTGAGCTAAGGAGGGGCTAAATTGGGAATACATTTATTTAAACTGATACAGTGGGATAAATATGTAATTTGAAATCATTTCATGTATAATTATTACAACTGGACACATTTATGTGTAGTTGTTTCAAGCTGACCCAGTGTAGGAATGGGTTCCAGAAATATTCCTCCTTTCCCCTAGGCCTACTCACCAGCATCAAAATACAACGGCAGGAAAGGGAAACAAAAGCAAAAATGAACTATTGGAACTTGATCAAGATAAAAAGCTTCTGCACAGCAAAAGAAACAGTCAATAAAACTAAAAGACAACCTACAGAATGGGAGAAGATATTTGCAAATGACATAGCAGATAAAGGGCTAGTATCCAAGATCTATAAAGAACTTATTAAACTCAACAGCAAAAAACCAACAATCCAATCATAAAATTGGCAGAAGGCATGAACAGAAATTTCACCAAAGAAGACATACACATGGCCAACAAGCACATGAGAAAATGCTCTGCATCACTTGCCATCAGGGAAATACAAATCAAAACCACAATGAGATGCCACCTCAGACCAGTGAGAATGGTGAAAATTAACAACACAGGAAACAACAAATGTTGGAGAGGATGTGGAGAAAGGGGAACCCTCTTGCACTGTTGGTGGGAATGTGAACTGGTACAGCCACCCTGGAAAACTCTGTGGGGGTTCCTCAAAGAGTTAAAAATACAACTACCCCATGACCCAGCAATTGCACTGCTGGGAATTTACCCCAAAGATACAGATGCAGTGAAATGGCAGGACACCTGCACCCCAATGTTTATAGCAGCAATGTCCACAATAGCCAAAGTGTGGAAGGAGCCTCACTGTCCTTTGAAAGATGAATGGATAAAAAAAGATGTGGTCTATGTATACAGTGGAATACTACTCAGCTATTAGAAACGACAAATACCCACCATTTGCTTTGCCATGGATGGAACTGGAGGATATTATGCTACGTGAAGTAAGTCAATTGGAGAAGGACAATCATTATAGGTTTCACTCATACAGGGAATATAAAAAATAGTGAAAGGGATTATAAGGGAAAAGAGGGAAAATGAGTGGGAAGAATCAGAGAGGGTGAGACAGCATGAGAGAATCCTAACTCTGGGAAAAAAATGAGGTAGTGGAAAGGGAGGTGGGTGGGAGGATGGGATGACTGGGTGACAGGCACTGAGGAGGGCACTTGACGGGATGAGCACTGGGTGGTATACTATTTGTTGGCAAATTGAACTTCAATAAAAATATATATATATATTAAAAATAATAAAATAAAATAAATACAATGACAATGGCGGGGTCAGAGGTTCTATATCAATATAACTATATCCTAGAGACCCTAGTGTATCCTATAGAAGCTAATCTGTGAGAAATTCTTTTATTTTTTATTTTTTTTTTAAAGATTTTATTTATTTATTCATGAGAGACACACACACACACATACACAGAGGCAGAGACACAGGCAGAGGAAGAAGCAGGCTCCATGCAGAGAGCCTGACGTGGGACTCGATCCCGGGTCTCCAGAATCAGGCCCTGGGCTGAAGGTGACACTAAACTGCTGAGCTACCCGGGCTACCCAAGAACTTTTAATCATCCATGTACAATTGTAGTAAATGTACAAATGTACTAAATAAGAACAAAGGTATCCTTATTGACATAGTTAAAACAAAACTCTCTTTTGGCAGATGTAATATGTACATGGCAATATAATATGTAAGATTATCACTATATATTTTTTTGATGGGCTTACACAGAATAGAATTTATCAGACTTCTGTGCTTTTAGGATGCAAATTTATAGCAGTACTACAAAATAGGTCTTTTATAAGAAAATAACTTGGCAGGTATTTCCCCAAATTTGACAATACTCCTAAAAATTTATGTGACATTAAGTGTAATGAGTTATGAAATCAAAAGAACCCTTTTATACTATAAATAATAAAAAAATTTTGGTCAACCAAATCAATAAAAGATTAAAGTATCTTTCTTGTCTCTGTAGAAAAATATTATAAAATTAGTGTCATATGAAGAAGTGATTTAAAGAGCACGTAGCCAAAAATGTCAGGTAGTAAGTTAATATAAATATTATGTTATTTTTCTAGTTGTTGTGATGTTTTGGTACTTATCAGTTTTTAAAAGTTCATTGACATTTCTTTTTTCATTCTCATTAAATGATTGCTTAATGAATAATCAATATTTAATGAATGGTGAATACTTAATTTTGTGTTGTCACTTTGCATTCTATAAGAGTCCCTCCTTCTGTCATTTCTACAGGTTTCAGGCCACACAAAATCTGAATCCACTCTTGCTTTCAGCAATCCTGCTAATAAAAATTATTCATCACTCAAAACCTAGATCAAATGTCACTTCCTTTATAAACTATTTCCTGAATCCCTAATTAGGTAAGAGCTACTTTAGAATTGTACAGTGATTTGTTTGAACACCTTAAAATCATTATTAAAATGTGCTTCATTTTTTTTTTTCTGAGTGTCCTGCATTATTTGTATTGTCACCTGTCTTCATTGTTGGAGAAAAGTAAGTCTTAAGCAGAAAAGGTTGGTAGGGAAGGCACTGGGATCTGGAAATTGATGCAGCCCATTGGGTTTCCAGGAACAGATCCAGGAGCATGGTTTCAGGTAGACAATGCTGCTGGTGTCAAAGAGGCTAGATGGCAGGTGAATCACAGGGACACTGAAGCTCTGAAGCTCTTTAGCTTATCATAAACAGCAAGTTGATGGTCTTTATCAAGTCGATTTTTAACACTACTCATGAAGGCTCCAGTAGAATTCAAAGTTAGAGGCAAGAATCAATCTCCCAAAAGACAAAAGTATGTAAGGCCAGATATCAACCTTAGAGAAATGCATAGCAAGCAACAATCTTAGGGTTTTAGTCACTGTACCCAGAAGAACCCTAATTTCTAACAGAAGAACAATGAGTTACAGCAGTAGCACCAAGTGGGCTAACTTGATTACCATCTGGATACTTTGCATTCTGCATACGCTAGAATGGGTAAGAGCATAACCAGAGAGCACTGACTCTGCTAATAGGGGTTGAGGGGTCAGAGCCCTGAGAAGGGCACTATGATTGAGGAGTATGCATAATTGTTTGTGATGTTCTTTGACGGCAGGAACTGTGGGTTCACTTGAATCTTCCTAGAAAAATGTTGAGCACTGGGTAAATACTTGGTATTTGTGAAATTAAAAGGAAAATGGTTTTTAGACATCTCCTATCCTGTGTACACTCCAGAGCTTGGCATTACCTTTCTTGAAATGTGACTCCCAGAAATCAACAACTGGCATGTAACAGTGAGAATTTTTACTTCTCTAGATCTTGCTGCAATACTTTATAAATACTATGTAAGATTATATCATTATTTTATGGTAGATATGGGTATTATTGGTTTAATGAACATCATGAGCACCTAATATGCTTATAGCTAAGTAAGGTTTCTTTGTTTTCAAAAAGGTATAATTTCAACTTGTTTCTCTGATCTTAGACATGTAATTGATTTCTTCAACCAAAATAGAAAGAGAGAGAGAGAGAGAGAGAGAGTACAAACAGGGGGAGAGGCAAAGGGAGAGGGAGAAGCAGACTTCCTGCTGAGCAGGGAGCCCTCGTAGGGCTTGGTTCCAGGACTC
The DNA here is from genome assembly GCF_018345385.1 of Vulpes lagopus. Classification (NCBI taxonomy): domain Eukaryota; kingdom Metazoa; phylum Chordata; class Mammalia; order Carnivora; family Canidae; genus Vulpes; species Vulpes lagopus. The sequence goes on along the minus strand of NC_054832.1, from coordinate 66,829,759 downwards.
AGAGATCATGATTTGGGTTGAAGGCAGATGCTTAACCGACTGAGCCACCCAGGCACTCCCAATAATGTCCTTTGATGATTTTTTCCCTATCATTAAAGAATCCAGTTTAGGATCAGGTATTTCATTTAATCGATATGTTTCTTATTTGACTTTAATCTGAAAATTTTTCCACTGGTTTTTATGACATTGGTATTTTTGAAGAATTTAGCATTTTTTTCCTGTTTTCAAAATGTGACTTTCCTTATTTTGACATTACCTAATGTTTTCTCATGGTTAAAATCAGGTTATACATTCCACGATGGACCAGAAGAGATGTTATAGTCTTCATGTATCATTTCTGGAAGAACATCACGGCTATCTGCTCCTCATTGGTATATTGATTTTGATTACTGGGTAAAAGTCACTGTATAGTTATTATTTTTTTATTGCAACTGCTAGAAATCTATAAGCAGACACTCTAAGATGATGCAAATTTGATGGTCCTCATCAAAATTTCCTGTGTTTAGAATCCATAGATAATTCTTACCTGAAACAATCTTTACTCCAAAGGTGCTAAATGGTGATTTTTCTAACCCTGCCTTTCCCATCACATTTACCCTTTGGCTCTCAAAATTATACTGCAAGCAAGAGCTTTCTCTTCCTATTAATTAATTAATTAATTAATTATTAATTTGGAATCATGAATTCCTATTTTTGCAATGTCTATAATTAATTACCAACCTTCATTATTTTGATATTTAAATTGTCCTTGATTTGGCCGGTAGGAGCTCCTTCATATCTTTGGGACAAATACTCACTGGTTTGTTGTTGCTACAAGTTGTTTTAACATTTACTTATTTGAGGGAATAATAAAATATCCTGGGTTCATTTTGTTCCCTTCATGGTACAGGTCTGCCAGTCATTACTCTGAAAAGAACTATTTCTATTTGGCACAGAATAGTATTAGAGAGCAAGATGTTATTGATTTTTGATAGAGATCAATATCATTTTTCTAAATGAATTATTCCTGGAATCTACCTCTTTTCCTTTTGAAAACAAGAATATCTCCCTTATCCAGTTCTCCTACAACTTCTTCATGTTATATTAGAGATTATATTAACAGGATCCTTTATACTGGAAGATGTGTTTCACTTTGATCCAGTGGCTTGAACTCATTTTCTATTGTTGGATACTTTTTTTTTTTTAAAAGATCTTATTTATTAATCATGAGAGACACACAGAGAGAAGCAGAGGCACAGGCAGAGGGAAAAGCAGGCAGAGAGATGGAGCAGGAGATCCATGCAGGGAGCCGGATACGGGACTCGACCCCCGGGCCCCGGGATCATGCCCTGAGCCAAAGGCCGACGCTCAACCGCTGAGCCACCCAGGTGTCCCTGTTGGACACTTTTTATTAGCCCTGTTTTCAAGCTCAATATCTGCATTACAATGCAGCTTTCTTTCTTGTGTTGCATGTATTATGCTTAATAATGAGAATAGAAACCAAGTATGATTTGATTAGGTTTTTCTGGCACCCTTTAAAAATTGAATATAACATACATATGATAAAGTACCCAGATCTTACATGCACAATTCAATGAAATTTTACAAATTAAGTATACCTGTGTAACAATCATTAATAGCAAACTATAAAAACTTACGAGCAACCCAGAAGCTTCCCTAATGCACTATCTCATTATTTTTCTCAAAACAACCATTTCTTTCAATGTTTGTAGTTTTCATTGTGTAAACCTTGTACTTCTTTTGTTAAATTTATTCCTGGTTATGTTCGATGTTTGAGGCAACTGTAAATGAAATTGTTTTCTTAATATAATTTTATTTTTTTAAAGATTTTATTTATTTATTCATGATTGACAAAGAGAAAGAGAGGCAGAGACACAGGCAGAGGGAGAGGCAGGCTCCAGGCAGGGAGCCGGACGTGGGACTCCAACCTGGGACTCCAGGATCACTCCATGGGCCAAAGGTGGCGCTAAACCCCTGAGCCCCCCGGGCTGCCCTCTTAATATAATTTTAATTGTTCAGTGCTAATGAATAGAAATAAAATACATTTTTTCTATATTGATCTTTGTATCCTGAAACCTTGCTGAACTCATTTATTACTTCTGCTGTTTTTTTTTTTTTCCCTATAGATTCCTTAGGTTATACACGCACAGACACACACACATACATGTGTCTGCTGAGATGCTTCTGAAATTTTGGCCCGTTATTCTATTAATATAGTGTAATACATTGCTTGATTTTCATATGTTCAACCAACTTTGCATTCCTGGGATAAATCCCACTTAGTCATGGTGTATAATCCTATTTATATGTTGCTGGGTTTAGATTTTATAGAGGATTTATACTCATGAAAAGATATTCTGTAGTTCTCTTTTCTTGTGATGTCTTTGGTTTGAGTGTCAGGGTCATACTGGCCTCCCAAGATGAGTAAGGAAGTGTTCAATCCTTTTCTATATTTTGGAGGTTTCTTAAAGGATGGTATTAATTCTTTACATGTTCGGTAGAATTCACCTGCAAGGACTTTTTGTTTTGGCTTTCCTTTGTGGATTTTTAAAAAATTACTAATTTAGTGTATTTGCTTGTTATAGGTCTATTCAGATTTTCTATCCTGTTTTCACTTTCAGCAGTTTGCATCTTTCTAAGATTATTACTTTTCATCTAGATTATCTAACTTGCTGACATACAATTGCTTATAACAGACCCATATTGTCCTTTTAATTCTGTGATTAGTAGATTATTAATCTTATTAATCTACTATTGTTTATCTTGATTCCTATTTCATATTTTGTCAATTTTGTTGATTGTTTTAAAGAATCAACTTTTGGCTTTTCTAATTGTCTCAATTGTTTTCATATTATTACATTATTTTTATGCTCTATTACGTATTTCTTTTGCTTGATTTTGGTTTAGTTGCTTTTCTTCTTGTAGTTTCTCTAGGTTAAAATTAGTTTATTGATTTGAGATCTTCTTTTTTTTTTTTTTTAGAGAGAGGGAGAAGGGGTAGGGTAGGGGCAGAAGGAGAGAGAGAGAGAGAGAGAATCTTAAGTAGGCTCCATGCCCAGTGCTGAGTCTGATGCAGGGCTCCATGAGGGTCTTGACTCAGGGCTCGATTTCCCAGTCCCGAGATCATGACCTAAGTAGAAATCAAAGTTGGAGGCTTAACTAACTGTGCCACTTAGGTGCCCTGAGATCTTTTCTCTTTTTCTTTCTTTCTTTCTTTCTTTCTTTCTTTCTTTCTTTCTTTCTTTCTTTCTTTCTTTCTTTCTTTCTTTTTTTAAATATAGGCATTTACAGCTATAGATTTTCCTCTAACAACTACTTCACCTGCATCTCATAAATTCTGGCAGGTTGTTTTATTGCTTTCATTCATCTCAAAGTATTTCCTCATCTTCCTTATGATTTCTTCTCTGATCCACTGATTATTTAGGCGTGTGCTGTTTAATTTTCATATATTTGTTAATTTGCCAAATTTTCTACTCTTTTGGATTTTAAATTTCATACCATTGTGGTCAGAGACACATTTTGTATGATTTCAATCCTTTTAATTTTATTTATAGTTACTTATTGGGCTTATTATAAATCAAGTGACCATATCTATGTGGATAGGATTCTACATTTTCTGTGTTTATCTCTGTGTTATTACCACAAATATCTTAGTTATGGTAGATTTTAATGAGTCTTAATATATGATAAGTCCTCCAATTTTGTTCTTATTCAAGATTGGTTTTGCTGTTGTTAGCTGTTTGGATTTTCATGTAGATTTGTAATCATCTTGTCAATTTCCACACAGAAATTCTTTTGGGATTTTGATGGACTACATAAAACCTATGGGTCAATTTGAGGAAATTGCTATTTCTACCAAAATGAACCTTTTAATCTATGTATGTTCTACCATTATTAGTTTTCTTCAGTTTATTTCAGTGAAATTTAGTTTCCTGGGAAGGTTTTTGACACACCTTTTACTAAAATTATTGCTAAATACTTAATGTTTTTGGTGCTGATATAAAATATATCACTTTTAAAATATAATTTTCTATTATTTATATTTAGACATATTATTGTATTTTGTTTATTGAACTTCTATCCAGTGACCTTGTTAAATTTACTTATTAATTCTTATAGTTTATCTGCATATTCTTTTGGATAATCCACATATATAACAATTTGCCTTTAAGCAATTAGCGCATTATTATTACTTTTAAAGTCAATATTTGTATAAAAATAAAAGCATTATTTGTATATATATATATATATATATATATATATATATATATATTTGTCATATTGCATTAGTTAATTCTTCCAGCAAATGATTGAACTGAAGTGATAGAAGGTATACTTATCTCATTTTTTATTGCATTGAGAACACTTTCAACATTTTATCATTATTACGATCTTTGGTTTTTTTTTTGGAAATGTACTTTACATGTAATACAGTAATGTTTCACCAGTTTTCTATTATATTGTATATATTACATTATAACATTATCACTAGTTTCTATTATATTGTTATATTATCATTAGTTTCTAGGACTTCTTTTGATTTCTTCAATTCATTTTTTAAATTTGATATAATTACTGAGAAATTTAATTTTGCTATATGTTTTTAATGTACATTTTGAGATAACGGTAATTTTTCTTCTTTATTCTGTTGAGAATAAAGTAACTAATTACTTGACTTTACGGTGTTAAAATAACCTTGCAATATTGGTTTAAATACCACTTTGCCATGATATATTATCTTTTTTTAATACAGCTGTGGTTTATTTGCTAATATAAATTATTTTTACACATGTGTTCAGAAGAGAGATTGGTCTATAATATTCCTTTTTAAAAATATCTTGGAAGAATATGGTATTATATTTATGCTGGTTTTGTATATTGTAGTTGATAGTGTTTCCTCATTTTTTTATCTTCTGGGTCAGTGTAGGATGATGCTTTTTACCTTAGATCTTGAAGAATGTACCAGTTACTCCATCTAGACTTGAAGTTTTCTTCTTCTTCTTCTTCTTCTTCTTCTTCTTCTTCTTCTTCTTCTTCTTCTTCTTCTTTTCTTCTTCTTCTTTCTTTCTTCTTCTTCTTCTTCTTCTTCTTCTTCTTCTTCTTCTTCTTTTCTTCTTCCTCTTTTAGGTTTTATTTATTTATTCATGAGAGACACACAGAGAGAGGCAGAGACATAGGAAGAGGGAGGAGCAGGTTCTCGCAGGGAATCTGATGTGGGACTCGATCCCTGGACTGGGATCACATCCTGAGCCAAAGGCAGGTGCTCGACTGCTGAGCCACCCAGGTGTCCCTAGGCTTGAAGTTTTCTTTGTAGAAAGATTTCAAATTATAGATTTGATTTTTTTAAATAAGAGCAGTACTATGCAGATTTCTCCATCCCCTTTTTGCTGAAAATCTTAGTAAGTTTTATTTTCAAGGAATTTGTTTATTTTTTCTTTGATTTATGGTTTTATTTTTTCAAAAATTTGAAGACTTTTAAATTATATATTGTTACTGACTTGTAATATAATTTTTTTCTTTAAATTTATTTCTCAAGCTCTTTACTTCCTTAGAGCTTTAGACTTTATCTCTCTTTCTCTCTCATTCTCTCTCTCTGTCTGACACACACACACACACACACACACACACACACACACACATTTTTAGATAAGATTATAGAGGAATAGAGCATAGTGTGAGAAGCCCACTTATCCATAGTTGCAATCTTAGGAACACCAATGTTTAGGAGGAAGAAAGGGATCCAACTAAGAACACAATGAAAGATTCGAAGAAAGAACTTTTTATTTCCACAAAGCTAAGAGATTAGGGCTGCAAAAAACAGTATAGGCCTTTGTGCAAATAGATACTTATTGGCTGTTATAATTTCACTCTTCCCCATAATACTGGGATGTTTAAAAAAATGTGGAAGCAGCAATTTCTAACTTTATAGAAGCCTTTACAAAATCATATCTTATGTCATAGTTCTCCCCAAATCCGAATAGGTAGAGTGTTAGAATATAAGGAATTCAAGGTGACCTTGGAAGTCAGTTCTCTCTATTTCAACAGACAAAAGTTAGAAAAAAAAAAAAAAAAAGCCCAGCAGGGAAGCAAAACCAAGCCTGGCTTACAGGAGAAAATAATAAACTGCAAGGAGGATTCTTGGAGCATATAAGAACAGAACATGGATAAGGATAAGGAAAGGTCTAGTTTTCAGGAGAGACCAAGATGAACTTTTTTCTTAGGCTAAAGGCTTAATGAGCTTTTCCCAAAGTCTAGAAACTCACATGTTTCCCAGTTTGAAGTCATTAGCATATCACAGGCTGCCCCTTTTCTAGTATATAAAATTGTGATAACATTTCAATAGAAGAAGTGGGAACCTGACCTGCTGTGTTTCACTTCTTGCCTCATTAACATACTGGAGGGTTCAGGGAAATAAATTTATTAAACACATAGCTTTTTAATTTCCCTTCCTGGATTTCTAACATTTCCTGCTAGTTCAGGTATTCTTTCTTGGAGAAATTGCACTGGAATGTTTATAGAAGATGCTTGTTGAGAATATGTCTAAAGCTTTTTTATAAAGACTAACTTGCTTTTTGCTAGATTTTCACTGGGGGAGTTTGTTCCATTTCAGGGGACAGAGTTTGATCTGGAGCTAGCTGTGTAACCACACAACTGTGAGGTACCGTAATGGTGAAAAGCTATGTGGGATGTAAAAGTTATCTCTATCTTCTCTGGTCCTGTTAGTGCTCAGGCCTGGGTTCTGCTAAGAGCCTCAGTGAGTCTGTGTAACCAAGTTTGATAGAAGCTGATCACTACCCCTTTTTTAGTATTAAGATTTCCGAAGAAAGGGAAAGCTAACTTTGCCTGGAGGAATGTAGAGGCTGATGTTGGGGTAAGTACATGCTTCTGAGTGAGAAGGTAGGGAGTAAGAACATGTAAGGAGAGGGTGGCAGGAGGTTGTGATGTGATCCATCCAGACAACTATATGCAGCTTGAATGAATTCTTCCAAAACTGATGAAGTGCTTAGAAATGAGTAGATGTCACTGGAAACTGGTGCAAGTCCTGAGCTGCATGCCCAGAGGAATCTAGGAAAGGAAATAAGACAGACTATGAGAATGATGCTGGTTTGATCCCTAGAGTTGGGCGGGAATTATGGGACAATTGTCAGACTTCCAGCAGTCGAAGAATAAGCTGGATTTCCAGCCAAGTAAAGCCTCGGTCTCCAAGAGGCAAGGGGCTACATCTAACACTTCCAGTACATTTCTGTGGTATCTCCTCTTTTCTTTTTCATTTCTCCATTCTCGTTGTCCTTTCCAGCAGAGTCTTCAGAATGTATGAGAAAAACAGCTCTCAAAGTTTGTAAAGATCAAGTTACTTTGAGGGAAATTCAAAGAAGAGATTTAAACTTGAAATTTTTGGAAAATCTGAAATAGATTATATACAGCTGGAGGGAGTGACATAACTGGAAGGTCCAATGTGCTCTACGTGAGGCAGGATTCTGCATAGACAGTAATAGCAGTTCCCTGATGCTAAACCACTTTATTTTCCCTTATGCACTGTGCATTGATTAACATAGAAGAATTTCGATTTGGGGGTCATATGTTGGTATCCTACTAAATCGTTCTATATAGTATAAAATATGATAGCAGTAGCTATGATCAAAACAATCTTTTTGATATGAAATGATATGTTATCCAAATAGTTTTCTTCCTTGCTTATGTTTATTTATTTCTGGTAGATGTATATTTATCTTGCACCTGTCTCATATGTATGTATGCATGCATATATTTTTAAGCTGGCCATTTGATTTTATTTTTTTTAAAGCTTTTTATTTATTTATTTGGGAGAGAGACAGAGAAAACATGAGTAGAGGGAGGGGCAAAGGGGAGGGAAAGGAACAAGTAGATTCCCCATTAAGCGTGAAACTCCACAGAGGGCTTGGTCCCAGGACCCTGAGATCATGATCTGAGTCGAAGTCAGACACTTTGACCCACTGAACCGCGCAGGTGCTCCTTAAGCTGGTCATTTTAAAAGCTCTTTACTTTCATTTTATGAGCTATCATTTAAATTATTAGTAATTCTGTTCAACATGGAGTCATCTACAGATATAATGAACACAAATCTAAACTTTATTTATTCAAATAATACCAGCTGCAGGAGCCTTTCGGAGGACATCATTTTGTATGTGTGCAGATTACCAATGACTTTCTAATTACCAGATTCAGTAATTTCTTTTCTGGTTAATCTATTACATTTGAGTTTGGTGATTAACTTCTAGAAACACTCTTTTCACTTGAATTTCTAGATTTCACTCTTCTCTGGTTCTCTTCTAACCTACCTCATTGTCTTTTCTCTATTGCTATTCTCCCTGTATTTAAATGTCCCTACTATGTTAGAGCTGAAATTTTAACTTTATCTATTTACTTTGCCTAGGCCATGTTACACATTCATATGGCTTTAGCAACTATTTTAAGCCAATTATTTCAAATCTTGATCTTAAGCTGTATTGTGTCCCTTTTAATTCCAGGTTCGTGTTTTCACTACCTATAAGAGTTCCATAATCAGATGGGCTGCAGACATCTTAAACTCACAACTTCAATAATAAATTTATCACTTCCATAACTCTCAAATTCCAATTCCTTCCCATATTGTACTCTGTTTTGTATAGTGGTACCATGGCCTACTCATGATTTATTAGATGTAGTGGGGTGGAGGACTCCAACCCTTGGAATATGGTTGGATCTGGCCAATGAGGGCCAGCAGTAGAGTGAAGGTTGGATTACTCTGCTGTATCTGTGTTTTGGAATTGCTCTTCTGCAGTGGCTTCTTCCATGGCTTTTTTTTTTTTTTTTTTAATGATAGTCACACACACACACACACACACACACACACACAGAGGCAGAGACACAGGCAGAGGGAGAAGCAGGCTCCATGCACCAGGAGCCCGACGTGGGATTTGATCCCGGGTCTCCAGGATCGCGCCCTGGGCCAAAGGCAGGCGCTAAACTGCTGTGCCACTCAGGGATCCCTTCCATGGCTATTCTTGCTGAGTGTACTCTCTTCCACACCTCCAGCTCTCACCTGGTTTTGGTAAAAGCGTTTCCTCAAAAGATAAACTTTTTTTTTTTTTTTTAAAGTGAACAAGTGAAGATAAGGTCAACCTTTTTCTAATCACGTTTTTTAAAGTAAATATATAATTAGTGTTAGTACCTACTGAGCTAAGCTTTGTGAAGAGACAGATTAACTTTTGGAAAATAAACTTTGATTTCAGGATGCTCACCAGTAGATGGTGAGCATCTACATAAACAAATGTATATATAAACACACACATGCACACACATAACGTGGAAGAAATAAAAACTAAATCTCCAAAGAGATACAAATAAAATTTAAAAAGTCTGGCAATTGACACAAATGTGCAAAATGTGGAATTTCTTAAGATGCTGATAGTGCAAATATCTGCAAGGTATTTTTGAAGTGGTCAATTGAAATGCATCTACCCCCCCCAAACTAAAAAAAGAAAAAAAGCCCTCCCCAAATTGCCCCCAAATCAAAATGTTTCCTCTTTCTGTTGTTTCAGGGCTAGGTAATATCTTCTTCCCATTGCTTGTCTTTGGATATCTAAGTATCTCCTGTTGTTTCCTTCAACTTTGACCCTATGACTATGTATAGTCCCTTTGTTAATTCTCCCCAAATTCCCTCTGAGTTTCCTTTCTGTTTTCTACCAGACCTTTATTGATCAGTGGTCTTAGAGTCTTTCACATTGAAAACCAGGCAGGTCCTCTGGCTCTTGCAATCTATTCTGCCTTCAATAGAGATGTGTTCCTCCAATCCCTCCCCTTTGGAATCCAACTCTGACTTTAGTCCCTTGATAGTATCCTGGCTTGAGGCCCCCACTTCCAATAAGGTATTCAGGCACTTTAACATTTATAAACCTTTAACTATGAAGGGAGCCTAGAATTCGAAGGCATTACCTCTACAAGCGCCACCTAGCTGTCTATCACTTTTCTGTCACTCATTCATTTACTCTTCATAAATTCCACAAGATCAGGAACTGGTTCTTCCTTACTTCCAACTCTATTTCCAGAGCCACCAAAGCTCATTGCAGGCACTTGATATTTGTTAAGTGGGTGAATGAATACATAAATGAATGATTTAAACAAAAAAATTTTGACTACTATTTGTGTCTTAGGTCTCTGTTGGTGTGGGGAATTGTTCATAAGGGTGACTACAAAGCTTCCCTGATCCTGGGCGCCTGCCCCTTGGCCAGGTGACTTTGCCAGTCCTCTTACCACAAGGTGGTGTCTATTTCCCCCCATCTGTACCTGGGCTACCTTCTGACTTGTTTTGACCAATAAAACTTGGTGGAAGTGATGCTGTGTGACCTCTGTGGGAAGCTGTATGAGGCCTTGCAGCATTGCCCCGAGGCAGAGTGTAAGGAGCAAGTTGAGTCAACTAGAGGACAGGAGGAGGGCACATGGAAGAGGACCAAGGAAGCCCAGCTGACAGGTGGCACTTACTGCCATACCTGTGAGTGAAGCCAGAAACTTTCAGCTCAGCCAACTATTCTAGGTGAATGGTTGAGTGAGCCCAGGTAAAGGCATGATAGGAACCACCAGTCAACATGCAGAATCACATGAGATGATAAATTGTTGCTTTTGCAGGCACATGACTTAAAAGATGACATGACTTTAAAAATAAACAAGTCAATGTCATTCCCTTTAAGGAGCTTATAATCTACTGGGAAAAACATGTCACATATACTAATAATCTCTGGTTCTTGTTTGAGTAGATTATGGATACAATTGCAAAATCTTCCTCCTGGAGTTGTGAATAATTCTTGGCAGCTGAGAAAAGGACATCTAACAAAAATAAAATGAAGACAGAGAGACCTTGAAAAAAACCCTCACATTTGGCCTAATACATGTGAAATATTGAAAATACGGAGACACAGAGACATAAAGCTGGGGAATTGGAGCCATTTATTTTATGCATTATTTGGGAAGGAGGTATGAAATTAGTATTGTCCTAACCATCTCAGCTGTTCTCCATGGAAGCACGCAGGAAGAATATATTTACACTGGGTTCTATACAGATATTACATGTATTTTACATACAAGTTCTGACAGACTCAATTCAGAGCGGGGAGTAATCTTTCAGATACTTTTTATTGCATTTATATTATAAATTCCATTTGGTGGGTGAATATCACTGTAAGCCTCGGCATTCATATGCTAATGTTATAAGTTGGAGTTGTCAAGAGAATTATGCACAGGCTTGAGTACATGTGTGTGTGAGTGAGTGATATTTGTGTTTGCCAAAGCAGCATGTGCTCCTGAAGGGAGAGTGTGTCTTATCTTACTAGCTGTCTGGTCTCAGTTTCTCTCTCTAATGTGCCAGGAAGAAAATGTCTTTATCACTGAATATTTTGGTGATGCACAGATTCCAGGATGCCCTCCAGTGGTATGAGACATCTGTGTGTGTGCGCGCGCATATATGTATGTGTGTGTACATAGACTTATTAGAAGTAGGGGATTAGGATACTTTTTGCTTCTATGTTCTCCTTATTTCATGGGATAGAGTAGCATTCTCTCAGAATTTTGAACTCCTTTGGTCACTATATTTATGAGATAATTTAACATTCCACAGACAAAAGGAAAGTGCTCTAGTCTTTCACTCTTAACACTTAAATTGATCCTATGTTTCTGTAAGAACAATAACCTTATTTAATTGGATATTCTCAGTGGAAAGCCTTCTATATGTGTTTTAAATTTTAGTAACTTCATAACAATGATAAGCAGCAGTAGAAGGCATAATGTTTGATATAATTGTAGGGCAGAGTTTGAGAAGTGAGACTAGAGGCGAGGCCAGGGAAGAGGGCCAATTCATGTGAGGCCAGGGATGCTCCGCTAAAGCCTTTGGTCAGTGGGATATCACTGAAGGATTAGAAACTGAGAGTTAATATCCAGGTTCATATCTTGGATGGTTCACTCAATCAGGGGTTTGGAGGAAAGATTTGTCCACACCAGAGTGGATCTTCTGTCTCACTAACTCAAATAAGGGGTTTTACCTACCATCAAATGTTTCTTACCAAGTTTGCCAATTACTAGAATGTGGACTGTTGTTTCTCCAGGTCCATATATGGTAGTTCTGCATCAGAACTACCCAGGGATGCTTGTTAAAGAAGCTAATACCTAGATCCTATCTCATATTTGATGAATTAACATCCTTGTAGATTATTTAATATTTTATCCTGATCTTGTTCAAACTGTTTCCTTTATCCAGAACACTCTTGATTTCTCCCTTTCCATCTCAGTCATTTTTTTCAAAATCCAGCTAAATGATCACTTCAATCTTGAGTCAGGACAGAGTTGACCATTCCCTCCATTGTGTTCCTAATATTCCTTTTAATTATTTCTACACAGAATATAGTGGCACATTAAGGCACATCTTTATTCATATTTGTGTTCTTCCCACTAGATCTTTAGAGGACAGTGATTATGACATATGTGTCGCTGTTTCCTCTCTGCCTACCATAGATGTTTAGGGGCTTTGTAAACATTGTTGGATAAATATACAAATAGATGAAAGTTTTTTGAATGCATCCAAATTTCTAATTTTTCCCTAGCTATTTGTGTTTAAGTGTTTATTGAATGCTTTTTTGGTGCCTAAGTATCTGTTTACTGCCAGTGGAAGGTCATAGGTTTCTGGCTGGGGGAATATAACACATCGAGTTGAAATGCATGTGTTGTGGTTCATTTTGTGATGTTGTGGAAGAGATCAGCATTGGTTAGTATCTCAGACAGCTAGGTGAAGAACTTGGGATTTGAAATGGACCTTGAGTGTCCAATAAAGTTTAGAAGGATGAGTAAAAACCATGCTATTCACAGTCAATGCTGAAGTAGACATGTATATGGAAGAAGTCAACTTCAAAATAAGAATTGAGGGTGAAAAAAAAGATGAGTGAATTGAAGAGCAGCAATCTAAAAGTATGGAAGAACAGATAGATAGGTAATTATTGGAGGAAAATAAAGAAAACCCCTGGCAACATCTAAGAAAATCATTAGTTACACAAAATGGAAAAAAATACGATGTAAATAGCGGGAACCATAAAAACCAAATGAAAATATTCCAAATCAAGAATTTGTCTAAATAACCCGAGCACATCTTGTCTAAGGAAGGAAACCATGCAAAACGTGACATGTTTGCACAATGAATAAGGCCACTTTGTCCATTTTACCCTTTCTTAAGCTTTACTGTGACTTAAAAATGAATCTGGGACCTATAAATCTGCCCCACGCTGGACATGTGGGGACTGTCTTTCAGGTTGTAGTTTCTCTTTTCTCAAGGGGTGCGTTGGCTAGTGGGCTTCCAGTCTCAGGAGTTCCTCCCGCAGAGCAACTCTGTGAGGAGGCATGTCCTGGTGGTGGGGAGCTGGTGAAGTTTATCCTATAATGTGAAGGGTCTCACTGGTGACACCAGAAGCTATTCAAAAGTCAGAGAATGAGGCCTAATCGAGGGTCCAATCACAAATAACCAGGAATAGTAGAACTCTTGTTCCACATGAATTTCCCGACCAATATGCTACTTCTATTATTTGTATAAAAATTTCTCTACCTGTGAGTCTCATTCTGGTTGGCTTCTGCTGATGAAAACTTTGACACTATGGATGAGGTATATGATTTTTCCCTTGGCAGACTCATCTGTAGCTTTGGGCTGTCCAGGCTTGTAATGATAGAGCCATCCTATATGTGAAGCAGGCTTGGACTTTCTGCAGAAGTACTTCCAAAGAGCCAGATGGATGGTGCCAGAAAGCAAACACTGAGGCAGATGTGCTTGCCTAGTCAATGCCTAAAATCCAGAGAAAGTTGAAGTGCATATGACTAAGATATCACAACAAAAATGACATAGATAAGCTTTGAGAAAGTAGCATTGTACAAACAGGGTTTACGGTTTGTGAATTATGGGGCCAGATAAATGTGAACTAAATTGTCAGGACAACTTGGAAAATTTCTGCTGCATGAGAGTTCCCAAAGATTCATTTATATTTCATTTCTCTGTGATGTATAGCTCCATAAATTCTGGGCAAAGGCAGAAGGAGAAAGACTTGCACCTGCATTCCAGGAGTTCCTGCCCACCTTGAGGGGTGCTGATTCTGCCAGTTATCACTTGGAGGCCATGCATTTTTGGAAGAGGAGTGGATTCTTGCAGAGTGGCCATGTATGGGTTTGGGAGAATGGGGGTTCAGCCTGACACTGTACCATTTACAGTGGGGACGGCCTCAGATGACCTTAGTTAATATTCATTCTTTTATAAAACTGGGATTTGGCTGACAAACTACATGAGTTACTGCATCTTTTTATTTGTGTGAAGTAGAGATGGGAAATTTATGGAATAGGAAGTGATAAATCAAAGAGATGGGAATGAATAAGAAATGGCTCTCTTAAACTTTTGTATTTGTTGATGCACCAGCAAAAAATAAACAGCCTGGAAAAGTGAAGACAGTAAAATACTTTTGAGTTCCTTCTAGAGATGCATGATATAAATGGGATGCATTATATTCATTTATGCTCCTAGAAGGCACAGTTTTTTTTTCGAGTGCTCAAAAGAAAGAATGATTTGATACATGGGGAAAAAGTGCTAAAAGAAACTTTTAAAACATTTGCCACTGGAACATCATTTCAAACCTGTCAGAAATGTGGGCAGGAAATAGAAAACTTCTGCCTTGACAATGTTTTTGGGAAAATGGGCCAACTAAACATCATTTGAAGGCAGTAAGGAGGAAAATGCTCAGAAACACAATTTTATTTCCTTTTACAAATTCTTCCTCCAGAGTTTCTAGTCACTCACAAAACAGATGTCATTTTTGAAAATGCAGAATTGCAAAACACAAAAAAATCAGCATCCTTCAAGAATACTGTTGTGCTTTCTTCTTATTTGCTGGTAGAAAACATGTGTGTCTTGAATACCAATTATCTTTTCAGTTCAGTATTTTCTTCAGAGAACAAAAACTTTCTGGTACAGCTGCAAAAGCACAAACAAAATGGTATCACAGAAGAGCAACTAGCACCTTGGAACCAGATGTTTATGCTATTTTGTCATCTTCTTTTTAACCCTCTGAGTCCTGAATGAGAGTGAAGAACATTCTGGAATATTATTAGCTCTCTTTGTGTGAGTGTGTGGTGTGTGTGTGTGTGTGTGTGTGTGTTTAATGCTCTCTTAGCTGGCATTGGAGGACTGTATGGAGACAGACAGGCCTGCATTGTAATCCCAGCACTGCCATGTATTAATCTTGTGACTTTGGGAAATTTAATGTTTCCAAGCTTCATTTTCTCATCTGCAAAATGGCTATAATAATATTTGCTTCAGAGTGTTGTTATGAAAAGTAAGTAAGACAATGCATATTAAAATACCTAGCATAGCATGTGGCATATAATAGGTGCTCAATAGATGGTAGTTATCAAGAGATTGTGACTTATTTAAAGTCAAAGTCTTGTTTCTCAGCCCTGCTCTACTGATCTGTGATGGAGCTAGGCACACAGAATATTTACTATTCAGGTGATAGTTCCTCTGCTGCATTGCATAAATATCTGAGGTCCTGTGTTGAGGCACTTTTACCTATGTTGTGGCAATTCTCCCAGAAACCCGTATAATTGTGTCATTATTGCCATTTTTCTACATAGGAAACTAACATGGGGACAGGCTCAGGAGATTGCTGAAGTTCAAGGCAATTAGTAGTATGCTGGGTTCAAATTCAAATTCTAAGTCAAGCATTGTTTCCAGAGAGACTTCCTAAAACAAAACAGAATGAAACAAAAAACCCAACAACTATACAAAACTAAACCAATAGGGGTGAGAATATGTTAGTGTATCACAGTATGTGTTCAGTGGAAAAGTCAGTCTGCAAAAGCAGGGGAAGGCAGGCAGCCTCTGGGGCTCTGATTCAATCAGGAAGCCTCAGAGGTGCAAGTGTTCAAATGGGAGATTTACTATGATCTGGGGGTATGAAGCCAGAGGCTGCTTCCAATTGAAATTATAATTTCATCTTTCCAATCCACAGAAAGTGCATTAGCTATAATTTATGTTACTTTGAGCCAGGCTCATCCACACCTTTGGTGTTTTACAGGCTCCCACTGACTTTCAGAAAAGGAAATTTAAAGGCATCTACATAGTATGTGCTGCACCTTTACTGACACATGGCCAGGAACTACAAACTTCTCTAAGAAAAGGAACTTGTACATAAAAGGCTCAATTCCATACCCTTTAGCTTCATGTAGACTAAGTAAAAGAGTTTTTTTTTTTCTTAAATGAAGTTAAAAACTAAGGTACTGAAGTTTCTTTAGTGTGAGCAGAATTGATTCAGAAAACATCCTTTTGGGGCAGCCTGGGTGGCTCAGTGGTTTGGTGCCACTTTCAGCCCAGGATCCTGGAGACCCAAGATCAAATCCCACGTCAGGTTCCCTGCATGGAGCCTGCTTCTCCCTCTGCCTTTTTCTCTGCCTCTCTCTCTCTCTCTCTCTCTCTCTCTCTCTCTGTGTGTGTGTCTCTCATGAATAAATAAAATCTTTAAAAAAAACACCCTTTTTTTCACAAGCTCCCTTTAAAAATCAAAGAGGACACAGGGGCAAAGGAAAAACAACCTATCCATCTCCCCAAAGGAGGGAGGTATTTGTATTAGATGATGAGTCCAAGGGCAAGGACAATATGCTATTTCTCTTACTGTCTATCTTCTCAGTAGGTATTTCTTTTTCACAAAGTCAGGGAAGTTTAATCTGAAATTAAAATTCCCGATACTTTCTGCATGAAGGTTGGAAGTGGGGGCTTAGGCCCTTGAAGTTGCCCTGGATGGGGTTGCCATGGCTGCGTTTCTGATGGATGTAGTGACTTTGAGGAAGAAGAGGCTGGGAGGCCTGTGGACAGTGCCTGCCATCAGGGCTCATGGGGAAGAGCATGGCCAAATTGAAGCAGAGTGGCCCTGAAAGACCTTTGGGGTGGAAATCACACTCCTTTGCTCGAATTCCTCTTGCTGCTAGGTGACACAGGCTTCCTCTTGTAGATGTCTGTGCTGTTTCTCCCCAGAGAAAGCCCCAAATGACCTTGCAGTTGGCGTTCCATTTTGCTCCAGCTGGAATGCTCAAGGAAGCAGAGTTTAATTTCTCTGAATCCTGTATGTCTGTTTGCTTGATGCCTTCTAGGTCAATCCATGTTTTTCCAGAGTAATGGTGGGGAGCAAAATTGGCTGGTACCAAACTCCACTCTGTCTTTAACTTTTGGAATATTTTTCTGGATTATAATTGGTGTTGGAAACAAGAGACCCTCTGCAAATTTTACCGATGATCTGCTAATCCTAATATAATTGGGTAAGGAGGTGGAGATAGAGTCTTGATCGTATGACTTGGAATTGATGATGGTATTCTTGTCACAAGTGAGATTGGAAAGTGAAGAGGTTCTTACTCATCTCATCTACCTGTTGACATAAAGTCACTGCTCCTCAATGTTAAGGCTACCCTTTTATTCTGGAGTGGTTTTGGCCCACCAATGGATGATGAATTTTTGCCATGATGAGCCATGAAAACTATTCTTTAAGATTATGGGACTATGAATAATAATTCCTATCTTCATTAGGGTGACTGACCATCCTCATTTGCTTGGGACTGAGAGGTTTCCTTGGATAAGAGATGTTCCATTTTATTTTATTTTTTTTATTATTATTTTTTTTTAGTTTTGTTTGTTTTTTCAGCTTTAAGTTTTTTTTTTTTAATTAACTTTTATTGGTGTTCAATTTACCAACATACAGAAAAGAGATGTTCCATTTTAAAACCACCACAATATCAGGGGTGCCCAGGTGGCTCAGTCGGTTTAGCTGCCTACTCTTGATTTTGACTCAGGTTGTGATCTCAGTGTTTTGAGATTGAGCCTGGTGTGGGACTCTGCGCTCAGAGTGGAGTCGGCTTGAGATCTCTCTCTCCCTCTCCCTCCACCATTCCCCACACTCCCACTCTCTCTGAAATAAGTAAGTAAATAAATAAATAAAATCTTAAAAAAAAAAAAACAAAGAACCACAATAATACCAGACAAATATCATCCTATCACAGGAACACAGAAGAATATAGAGAGCTGAACTGAGAAGCGGAAGACCTGATATTAAGATTGGACTGTTAATTGACCAGATGTGTGGCCCTGAGTAACCTTTCTCCAGAACTGTTGGTTACTATGAAAGGAAAGCTCTGGCTGGATGGTCCATGGGGTTCCCTCTGGCTTCAATGGCCCATGATTTCAGGACTATTTACAAGGTCTAGAATGGAAGTAAAACAAAAAAAGAGTTCTTTTTTGTTTTACCTATAAATGTCTTAAAGGTTGTATTTCATCTTGCCCAGACTGGAAACCTGGAAGTGCCTTCATCTCTGTTGCAAGCAGCCCGTGCTCATGCGTCTTCCTGCAGTCTCCTAGAGTTCAAAGCAAGGACATTCAGCCTCCTGTACCCACGCACCCTGCCCTGCTTATTGGAACTGTCTTCTGCACTCGGCGCTCTCTCACACGCCATAACCTTGGTTCAGCCTGCCATCAGCTTCTCCTTGGACCTATTTGGCTTCTGCTTTCCTGTTTCCTAAAATAATAGAACTAGGTTTTTTTATATATTCTATGGTTTAAACTTTTCATTCATTACATTAGCCTTTCTCCACAAGTCCCAATTAATTTGACCGACGGAGGCTTTACCATGCTTAACTATAAATCAAAAATTATAGTTACATGCTGAATTTGGGCAAATGTTCTCTTTGTGGTAGAAAAGCTAACATACTTCTTGATCACAGTCTTATTTATACTTCTAGCATCAGCCCTAATTTGTAAATTTAAACTAACCCCTCTCTCATAACTGGAAACACACGTACCATGTTGAAGTCCTACTTGTTTTAAAATTTTTAATCTGAACTTATACTTTTTCTATTTTAAGGTAGCTTTTACAATTTAAGTATAAAATTAAGGGGGATCCCTGGGTGGCTCAGTGGTTTAGCGCCTGCTTTTGGCCCAGGGAGCGATCCTGGCTGGAGTCCCGGGATCGGGTCCTGTGTCGGGCTCCCGGCATGGAGCCTGCTTCTCCCCCTGCCTGTGTCTCTGCCTCTCTCTCTCTGTGTCTATCATGAATAAATAAATAAAATCTTAAAAAAAAATAAAAAAAATAAAATTAGAACAGAGACCATTTAAAGCAACAGACAAAGGAGATGTCACTTGGCATTTAAAATAAGATTAGAATTATTAATAACAGCTAATAATGGGGGTTAACTGTAAAGGAGTGCTTACTATGTCCAGCCGGCATTTTTCATGAATTATGTCATTGTTTCCTAACGGCACACAGAGAAACACTTGAGGCACATAACTCTCATTGATTGTCTCATCAAGGAAAATATATACATTGATTTGTAGAAAGCAACATTTTCCTGAACTAAATTAGAGGGATGGTTTTATTATGTTGTACTTTTCTGTAGCCTTTGATAACATACAGAAAACTTTTTTCAATTATGGTGTTGCAAAAGCCACGAACACTTTTCAAAAGAGTGCTTCTTGTTTTGACCTATAAAAGCTTAAGTAGTGACATGAAATTGTGATTTAGCAGAATAATGAGTTCATCATGAGGGGCTGAGTAATTTTCTTTTCTGATAATCCATGTTAATATAGGGGTAGAGTTCAGGGACTGTAGAGCGGAGGATTGGCATGCCCATTTGAACATTCCCTCTAACATCAGATGTCTTGAATAAGCCACTGCTTAAGTTTCTAGCTTACAGTTAGATCATGATCAATTTCTTTAAAAATAAAGCAGGTGTTCTGTGCTTCTGTGGCTAACCTAGGGCCATATATGTTAGGTACCAAACATGTTGGCAGGAACCTGGGTATTCTCATTTGGTTTAAAATCCAATTCTTGTTTTCTCCTATGCAGAAGGCCTACCCACTTGAATATGGGCAAGGATTCCAGGGCTACCTGCAGTAAAGGTAGTGGTTTTCTCAAAGAAGAGCTTTAAATATTCTCAAACACTTATACCATCAGTTGTCAGGGGTCCTAGAGGGCAGTTCGATATACATGAAGTAAGTCATTTTAGCATGAAATAATTTTAAAGGCATTTGTTATCAACAGACCGTCTTGCCTGAGAAGGAACTACATCCTGATAAACTAGACAGAGTGAAATCAATTGTAAAAGGCATTTCCTTATAGTTGAAAGAATTGATGCATTGTGTGGAGTTACTTGAAATTGGTGGAGTTAATTGAAATGTAATTAATGTTGGGAAATGCCTTCCAATTCACTGAGTTTGCTTTTATGCTTGATGTTTGATACTGATTTGCATTTCCTGAAAGTAACCAGGAAGTGAATTGATTTTACATGATAATTAAAACATATCACCAGAGTTTAAAAAAAAGAAGTATATTGTCCTGTAGTGTATGTGTGTGGCAGGGGAGGGGTGGGCCATATACCCAGTGTATCTGTTATCTATAGTAACAAGTTGTTTGATGGAAATCAATGAGACAAGAAGGGAATTAGGACATCATTGGTTAACATCACTTGGTTAACATCATTTACATGGACATTTATATGTACTATGAAAATATTTCTGCTAATTCTGGTTTTAGCTTTAATATCAAGATATAGTAGAGTCTAAGATCACAACTATCCTAAATTTTGTATACATTGGCATTACTGTTCACAATAACAATAGCAATTAATTTTGAATAGTAGTTGTAATTTGCCAGGCACCATGTTAAGGGATTTGCACATATGAATTTGCTTGATTTGATGTACCCTAAACCTGGGAGGTATGTATTTTACTGTTATCCTCATTTTACAGGTGGGAAACTGAAAAACGGAGATATTAACACAGTTAGTAACTGAAGAATCCTGGATTCAAACCAGGGCACTCTGACTTCTGAATCTCTGCTCATAACCACTAGATAATATTGCTGCAGTCATAGATTAGTGAATTTCATAAATGGTTTTAAATTGCTTTGATCTGATATTTCATGGAGATAAAACATTCTATAAAATTGATCACGGTGAGAAAATTATGGATAAAACTCTCTTATTCCTCATAAAGTTATTCCCTTTGGAAAAAAAAAATGTGGTCCTAAAGTTTGTTTAGAATCAATCTGTCATGTTATTTGAAAAGAGTGTCTAGTTTCCCAAGAAGTCTATTGTTTGAAACAGATGAAGCATTTTTCTTTTGGAAAACAAGGTAAACTCAATTTCATACTCTTCCTAAGGGGATTATGCCCCCGGAGCTAATTAGAGTACATAATTTTTAAACATTGGGTTTACTTGAGATAAATTCTTAAAAGATTCTTTGATAAGAGACCTTCTCCTGGGGTCATCTTTTCTAATAGTAAGTGATTGATCAGATATTTCAGAGTAGATGGAGTTCCAGGCTCCCAGCTGGGCCAGTTCCTGGAACCTACAAAATGCAGAGACAATGATGGCTGAGTGAAGTGACTTGTCCAGTCATCGACAGAGACAGGCATTTCCAGACTCCTTTCACAAGTCACGCAATGTCTCAGAACCTGCACTTAATTGCTCCTTACAGCTGAGCCCAAAACCTCCCACTGGGGTCTATTGTAATTATTGCACTCTAGGACCTTTTTTTTTTTTTTTTTAAACTGAAAGAATTTGTTGGTTAAAGAATCATTTGGCTATACCAAATAGAATGTACATTTACTAGGTTTTAGACAATCAATATTTATTAAACCAAGACATACATTGGCAAATTCTCTCTTCCCTTCTTCCAAGTAATGGTATAATAAAGCTGATTTAAGCCTATCTATGATGGAGATTATATATAGAGAAGAAACTTCTCCCAAAAGACAGGATGAGTTAAGTACTATCAAATCAAGTAGAGTAGATTAATTAAAGAGTTGGAAAATTCTCACTTGACTCAGCCTTCATATTTTTGTAATAAATAATAAGATAATTTAAAATGAAAATTATTAGAAATGTATTATAGCATCAATAATTTCATTATTAAAAGCACATTCTCTCCTGTCTGCTCTCAACTCCCAGATGATTAAACATGTTTTCAAGTTGCTAGAGGCAGGTAAAGGCATTCTGATAGTCCAAGGAGGTCAGAGTGATATTTTTGAAACAGATAGGAAAGTTGTCTCAAGTGTTGGGAGACTATGGTATGGTGCCATAGGGAAGCTGGATACTTCTATTATTTTCTTGGAACAAAATTCACTCATTATTATTTTAACAATATATATTGAGTCCCTACTGTGTGTGCTAGGCGCTTCATACAAGATTGTCTGTTTTAAAAGTGCCATGGGTAGAAGCAATTAATAGGTAATAATAAGATAATTAAGAGTATAAATTATTTGTTCATCTTTATGATATCAATAATTGATTTACATAATGCACCTTTCTTTCCTGTCTGTGTTCAATCAAAAATAGAATGAAACATATTTGGCTACTTAGTGGGTTTTTTAAAAAATCATTCTCAGCATATTTACAAATGGGAAAATCTAAGACATTAAAACTTTGTGACACAGTTTTTAAAATTCATAACTGAAGACAATGAAAGAGCATACCTGAAAGTTCACAGATGTCATTATATTCTCTATTGTTGAAGTACCCAGATAAATATACAAATCTGGCTTTTTTCCTATTTTGTCAAGATAATCTCTTGACACGTTTCCAAAGGTCTCTCAGACCTATTTATAAAATAGGTAGTATTTTCTAAATGCCTCACAGAAAGATTATGGTATATAAAATCTTACCATTTTTGCATTTATTTAATAAAAATCTACTGTGTTCATTTATATTAGCATTGTTTTAGGCAGAGAGCATAACGTGATACAAGGATGCATTCTGGTTTTCGAGGGATTCACAATTCATCTAGGCACAACCAGGTTGAGAGTCAGACATGAAAATGAGCATGGTCTACAGTGATGAAGTGCTATAATAATAGAATAAATAGTGACATGTCACAGAATCACAGAGGAAGAAAGCATCTACATTTGAGATTATTGATATGGTATAGAAAACAAACCTCACTTTTCCAAGTAAGTAGCCCAAACGTTTGGGATACATTATTAGTACCATAGCACAAAGCAGTTTAATTTTTATGAATTCTGGACTTTTGAATTTATAATCATGAAGTTTTACTTAGAGTATGAAAAAAAGCGTGAAGCAATCTGCTATTGGCTTTTCTATTTTGGTCTCTGACATCGAGGACTTTGTGAGGAGAATGTGTGAATGCGTAATGCAGTGTCCATGTATTATGCTTTTCAATTTTTGAAATCAAAGTACTCAATCAGCATTAATTAGGAGATATTGTGCTGTAATTTCCAAGTGCATGTACAATGGGTAGTCTTCTAAATTGTGTGCAATTTTCCTTTTCTTTCGAATTTCCACATGGAGCTTTCCCTATTATATATTAAATTGAGAGGCAGTTAGTTTCACATTCTGGGCATCCAAACATTAGGTTTTTTTATATTTCTATGTATCATGTGCAAAGTATGCCTACTCCTGAAAAACTTGATCCTTCTTGTTCTCCCCACAGCACAGACGTTATAGGCCTCTGGTAATAAACTTGGAACTGTTCCTTTTGGTTTTATAAATCATGTCTCAGGGATTCTAAACCACATTTAATTACACATGACAGAAAAGCTTCATGTGCTAATGTTCTTTTGGTTGACCCACCATGAATTCCTGCTAAAATTTTCATAAGCCTTGGAGACTATTCTCCAGAGTATCCCCCAGAGCATTTCCTGGACATCGATGATGCAAGAGTTTCCCATCCCATTGATGGTTGTCCCAGAGCACCCCAGGATGAATACTTCCATTCCCTGAAAGCTGCTCATGGACCATGATGCTACTATCAATGGCTGAAATGTGATGCAGTTTCCCCTTCAACTTCCTCCAACTCAGCCTAATGGAGATTAAGATCCATTAAGAGCTCTTTGCTGCATGTGCAATTTCTATTGATCAGATTGACTCATTTCATTTTAGCCAATGATCCTATTACAAAAGCTGCCTCCTTCCAATGTTTTACCGGCACAGGGAAACCTGCAAATGCTCTGTACTGTAACAGGCGATACAGAGAGGGATACTGGCTGGGGCTGTGTTTTCCAGTCCCTGCTAAACATCAGTGGCAGCAAAGAATTCTTGCATGTTTGGAGGAGTTTTATCATCATTCATCCTTTTTTTTTTTTTTAGATTTTATTTATTTATGCACGAGAGACAGAGAGAGAGAGAGAGAGAGAGAGAGAGAGAGAGAGAGGCAGAGACACAGGCAGAGGGAGAAACAGGCTCCATACAGGGAGCCGGACATGGGACTCGATCCCAGGTCTCCAGGATCATGCCCTGGGCTGAAGGCAGCGCTAAACCGCTGAGCCACCTGGCTGCCCTCATCCTCTTATTTAGGATTGGTTTAGAGGCTAGAAGTCTCTGATTCACTTTGAAATGAAGCATTTGATTGTGAAACTATGTTACCCACAATATAGATGTAGACATAGTTCAGTATGAGCAACGCTGTGGCCTGAAAATGAGGTTTCCCTCAATTGGAAACGTGAGGAAAGCAGTTCGGTAGAGGAAATGTTTGCCTATAATGATGCACTGTATTAAATTAATAGTCATCTTGTTTGTAAGAGGAGGTGTTAAGCTAGTGGAAGACAGTATTGTTTTAGTGGTCAACACTAAGTGGAATCACAGATTTTTATAGGTTGCAAGAAGTGGCCCTTCTAGGAAGAGTTTATGGGAAAAGATAAGAGTAGAAGTATGCACTGGAGTGTGGCTACTCTGAGAGGAGTCCTTCGGTGTGTAATTACATGAATATATTATGTGGTAATAATGGCTTGCATATAAAGTCCCTTCCTATTTCCCAAACATTTTCACATAGATGAGTAATAAATTCAACTGCCATTTATTGAGCACCTGTCATATATTATATCTTTAGCATATATTGTGACATTTAATCGCTTTAAGTACCCTTTAAACTTTAAATTACTACCAGATCTGTTTTTTAGAGTAGGATATAAAAATACAGGGAAGTCAAAAGACTTGCCCAAGGTCCTGACCTGGAAGTGTCACAGCCTGGTTTCTGAGGACAGATTTTTGTTTTGTTTTTAAACCACTTCACAATTAGGGATCCCTGGGTGGCGCAGCGGTTTGGCGCCTGCCTTTGGCCCAGGGAGCGATCCTGGAGACGCTGGATCGAATCCCGCGTCGAGCTCCCGGTGCATGGAGCCTGCTTCTCCCTCTGCCTATGTCTCTGCCCCTCTCTCTCTCTCTGTGTGACTATCATAAAAAAATAAAAATTAAACCACTCCACAATTAAATTGGCTGGATTCTCTCAATGGTTTTGCTTGGTGGGTAAGCTATTATTATTAACTCTAACGCTTAGCAGAGATAAGCAGTCTATCTTAGGTATTACAAGTGATGACAGTAGGGTCAGGGTTAGGACTTGGCCTGATATACCATATCACCTTCTCATAAAATTTTATAATGACATCTAGATACAGTTACAGAATATTTGTGTATATTTTATGCTATTCAATAATTATGAAAGTGAATTTATGCAGTTGAAATTCATTAGCAGTGACTAGAATTCTAGTCTTAATTCCCTTACTTCTATCTCTATCCCATAACCTCTATTCTAGCTGTTTATAAATAAAGAGGCTGTGATATTTATTGAGCTTCAACAGCAAGGTAGATGGAGAGCATTGTATTAGGTCCAAGTTAAAAAGAAAGGATGAGGATGGAAGAGTCTTACTTATGTAGAGGCAGTAGAAATTCCTTGAATTTTTTTCATGAGCAGATAACTCCTGATGTAGAGCTGTGATAGTGTCCTCGAGGTGATAAAGTATTTATTAAATCTATTTGCCAAAATCACACATTGAGTTTAGGAATAACTTTTTTGTCTTTTTTTTTAATTTAATTGGACTACTTTTGGAAGTCCAAGTGAACTACTTTTCATTGGAAAAACAATTATTTTAATTATGAAATTAGACAAATGTGCTGTTTCACACAGATGTGTCTTAGTTTGGGGGTGAATTGGAACTACAATGGATGGTTTTTATTAAAAATAACAAATAGCATTTGATTTTTTTTAAGGATTTTATTTATTTATTCATGAGAGACACAGAAAGAGAGGCAGAGACACAGGCAGAGGGAGAAGCGGGCTCCATGCAAGAAGCTTGATATAGGACTTGATCCCGGGTCTCCAGGATCATGCCCTGGGCTGAAGGTGGTGCTAAACCGCTGAGCCATCCGGGTTGCCCAACATTTCATTTTTAATCAAAATTGTCTGAGAAACAAGTGAAAAAATGCAGAATGCTCTTAAGCAGGAAAAAATGTGATAGCAATCAGTTCCCAAGAACATCCTACTGCCTAAATTCTAGCTTCTCATAGCTTAATCCTTCATGATACTACCTATACTATGTCACACATGGGCAGGAAAAGTGATTGTAAAGCATAAGGAGAATATAAATCTTGCTCTGTATATTGAAAAGTTCAGATGTTTTCTGGCAGATGTGCATCTTCTAGGATTGCGAATAGAAACAAGTAATGATTTGGGCTGGGAAACAAGCCAATGGCAGCAAAACATTTTTCTTGAAAACAGTAGTTGACTGATCTGGACTATGCTAAGTTCTTAGAGCTTGAAAAAAAACTAGGGCTTTTTATATTTATTGACTATACACAGAACATATTTTGCTTATTTCCTTATGTCTGCATAATATTTCAAATAGCCACTGAAGAATATGTATTTTTAAAGACACTATTTTTGGGCTTCTGAGAGCTGCTCCAAATGATCATGTCTCTTTTCTTTGAAAGTGGCATTAAATAAAGATATTCCCTCATCTGGTATATGTTGAGAGGAAGCAAAAATCTCAGAACTAAGAAATATGCTTTAGTGACTTGGGATGTATAGGTGTATGCATGTACTTGGTATATTAAGAGACTGAAACTTTAGGGGTGCAACTCCCAAGCAGCCTGTTTTTCATTCCCTTGGCCCAGCCCAACATACCCTTTGTGACCCCCGCAACCCCTGATGAAATTCAGCGAAGGCCCATTAGTTTTCCTGGTTCTTTAAAATAATAGCAAGTTCTCTGGTACTTCTCATCATAAAAGAAGCCTTATTTTAGTAGCAGAATTACCTACTCTATTGTGATAATGACAACTCAGAATTTGACTGGAGATTAAAGCTGTTTCATCCTCCAGCGTGAGGTGTTGCAGAAGGAAAGCTACAGTGAGGACGTGCGGGTTGGGCTGGCGTCTTCTTGATTTCTCTGTCTGGCCCTCTTCTCCGTGGCAATCAGCCCCACTTGGGACTGACTTTGGTTCTTCCAGAGTTGGAGAGAGTGGAGATAGGGCCTCCTTGACTTGTATTGCTGTGATCTGCAGTTGACCTTCTCTTAGCTTCGGGAATACTTAAATGGGAGAAGTATGGGTATGCCTACCTTCTTGCATAGGTCGCTTTGTGGAATCCTCAGAAATACCCCCACAGCCACAGGGCCTTTTGGTCTTTTGACTCAAGGCTATTATTAACACCCTTCAGGGGGTTGATGTGCAGAGTCACCTGAGACAGAGTGCTTGATCATCTCCTTCAGGAATTGATCGTTAATCACTCACCCCCTTTTGTAATGACGGGTGTCCTTGGCATCTATCACTCTGCTCAGTTTGCTAGGCTTGAATCTAAACTGAGGGAGAAAGAACATCCTATTAAAAATATTCTGTTTCACACAAACACTGAGGTCAGCAGCGTGGTGTGCTGGAGCTGTCTGAAATAATCTAGAAGTGGCCATGCTGGGTTCTGTGCTCTATAACCTTCCCAGGGATGCTGTTAGATACAAACTGTCTTTATCCCTATCTTACAGACAAGGAAACAAAGCTTAAAGGAACAGCATAACTTCCACAAGGTCTAGCAGCTATTGAGTAGGGCTGAATTTGGAACATGGCATGAGTAGAGCATATGAATTTTTAGAAATGTCCAATCTTGAATCCATCCCAGACCTACTATACCAGAAACTCTGGGAAGGGACCCTATGATATGAGTTGTAGTGTGATGCTACTAACAATGCTCACCTTTGAGAACCACCACAGTACAATATAGTGGTGGAAGATTGAATTCTAATCTTTGCTTTGGCATTACTTATATATAGAAAAGCACAGAAGTTCTATGAAGCCTGTGTTTCGGGTAGCTGTCTATTGTTGAAAGATCTTTAGGTTTCTTAATGAGGGAAACTCACATTGAATAAAGTGCTACTATGGGGCAGATACTGTTCTAAGTGGTTTAGATACAATAACTCCTTTAGCCTTCATGTGCTATTGTCCCCATTTCATAGCATAGAAAAACCTAGATGGGGCAGTGTGGCTATCTGCTCCATGTTATAGTTCCAGTAAGAAGCAGATCAGAGCTACTAAGCAAAACTATCCTCTTAGAGGGATGAGTCACCACAGTCCTGGTGACCTAGCTGTATTTGGGTCCACATTGAAATAGCAACATACACCACTGGTTCTTTTTTGGAAGTAAAACCTTAAAACTCCTTTCTCTCAAGACTTCTGAAAGGTTGGATGAGAAACACATTTATGGCGGTTTTCCATAAAGAAAGCCATTTATTCATTCTGCTAGATACTCTGAAATCTATTCTGGGATTAAGCCAGAGCATCATGTGAATTTGCATGCTTGTAGATATACTTTTATAAACTGCATTTTAGCATTATGCCATTGACCTACATTGACGAATGTTACAAGAAACAGTGTTACAAAATGCACTGTATTTACTGTAAGAATATTGCTAAAGAAATGTCCCACCCTGGTACTCGGTAACCTCTTTTTGAGAATCTGAATAAGGCTTTTTTTTTTTTTTTTCAGTCATTGGTAGCAGGAATCAGCTTGTTTTTCCTGAGCATCTGATTTATTTTTGTCTTGTGGACATGGAAAACTATATAATCACACTTTTGCCTTTGTATTATGGGCTCAGCTCTGTCTTCTCCCCACCCCGAAACATATATTGAAGTTCTAATTCTCAGTACCTTAGGATGTGACTATATTTGGAGACAGGGTCTTAAA
Source organism: Vulpes lagopus (assembly GCF_018345385.1). Taxonomy (NCBI): domain Eukaryota; kingdom Metazoa; phylum Chordata; class Mammalia; order Carnivora; family Canidae; genus Vulpes; species Vulpes lagopus. The sequence continues at coordinate 66,800,733 of NC_054832.1, read as the reverse complement.
AGAGATTATTAGGTTAAAATGAGATAATTAGCATGGGCCTTAATCCATTATGACTCGTATCCTTCTAAGAAGAGGAAATTAGGACATAGGAAAGCACAGAGGGAATACTATATGAAGACAGAGGGAGAAGACAGCCAGTTTACAAGCCAAAAGAGGAACCCAGAAGAAATCACTCCTGCTGGGACTTTTAGCCACCAGAATTGTGAAGAAATGCATGTCTGTTGTTTAAGTCACCCAATCTGTAGTACTTTGTTATGGTAGGCCTAGCAAATTCAGTACATTTTGTACTGGCTGTTGCAAAGCTTTACTCATGAACCACATCTATAAATGCAGAGGATTGAATCTCAGTCTTTTTATGTATTACCCTTACTTCTGACTTTTTCTACTTTTCCCTTTTCTTATTTGCTCTTTACCTGTTTCCTTATTTACTTCTTTTCATCTCTCCTGCTGCTACCATACTTACTGGGTACACCATATGGTGTTTGGCATTCCTATGGGCTGCCTACTGGCTTTGCTGCATAGCTGGCTTGGAAAGATGGGCTGGAGCTCTTGTACTCTTCCAGGACCTGGAGAGAGTCATGGGTTGTGACTCTAGGCTTGTGATGATCTTCTGATCATGTGTTCCCGTTTCTCCCTTATGTGGCCATGCCACGCAGACTTTGCCCTGACTCTTGAACGCAAGCTCCAACACTCAGTTTCTTCTTGGAGGCAGCCAGTCTTGTGATGTGTGTCCTGAAGTTGACTCATATGACTGTGTTCTCTAGGGTAATCCAACAAATCCCGCATCTGGTACCCTTCCTGCTTTGAGCTTTTATATCTCCTGAGTGCAGAATATTCTTAGGGCTTCTCCTATCTCTTTGTAGTAGATACATTTGCTTTGTTTCACTTTGTCTTGTTTTGTTTTGTTTTGTGGCATATCCTGGATGGCAGTTTTCCTGCGTGGCTGTGTCTTTTTGCAGCTTTATATCTTCCTGTTTTTCAGAATTCCTCTCAATTTCTTTTTTTTTTCCTCTCAATTTCTTACTCATTATGAGCTCTTCTTCTTTCAAACACACATATATTTAGTTTATTTATAATTTAGATAAATAAATAAATAAATACATATTTAAGTTTTGTTGCCCATAATTAACTTTTGCTTTAAAATCTCTTCTACTACTTCTAAGGATTTGTCTGGGGAGGGAGGGATTGTGGAGTGTACTTAATCCACCATGCTGAAATGGAAATGGGCTTATCTTTTATATTCTGTCTGCTACATTATTTCGTGTGTTTTCTTACTTTCCTTTTGAAATGAGGTTGTTTATGCATATATTTATATCTAACTAATACAACAGGCCATATGCATGACTTGGACTAGTTTTTGCTTTTTTTGCTTTTTTTCTTTTTTTTACCTATCCATACTTGGTTCCTTAAATGTAAAATATGAGAGATTCCTCAGTTCCTGCCAGATATAAGTGAGGTCCAGGGAGACCATAGATTCTTGCATCTGTCTTAAGTCCCATATTGCTGTGGTGCTACATATGAAGGACACATATTCCACCTTCAAAATATTGAAAAAGATGGTAAATTTCTCCTTGAAGGGCTAAGAGATGGATTATACTTCTCAATACAACATCAAAATTTTTCCAATATACTCTTTAGACGTCTCTACTGCTAAAAGCTCACTTGCTGTAGTAATTGTTCTCCCCAAATCTCTCTTCTCCATGTCTCCCTCAAAACTCTTGGTTATGTCATACACACCCCCTCCTCTGCTTTCCTCTCCTTCTGTATTAGGCACTTTCTTCTTTAGTGAATCAAATTCCTCTCATTTTTTTCCCCCTTCTCCCAACCTGTCAGCATGGCAGCACAAACAGGAACTTCTTTAGAAGGTGGGATGTCTGGGTGGCTCAGTGGTTGAGCGTCTGCCTTTAGCTCAGCCTGTAGTCCTGGAGTCCTCAGATGGAGTCCTGCATCGGGCTCCCTGCAAGGAGCCTGCACCTCCCTCTGCCTATGTCTCTGCCTCTCTCTCTCTGTGTCTCTTGTGAATAAATAAATAAAATCTTAAAAAAAGAGAGAAAAGAAAAAAGAAGGTGGGTAAGGAGAAAGGCTTTGGAAACTTGTACTTTTATATCTTTGTTCCTGTCAGGCAAGATGCTATGGCTCCTCATAGACATATAATGCAGAGCTCTGTCAGAAGTACTGTTTTCAGTGGGAAATGTGCAAAGAGGCAGCAACAAATTGAGCTTCCTCTGCTGCCCTGGGACCAATTTGTAGAAAGAGGCATTTAGAGTCTGTCTAATGATCTTGCTTTCAGCATTCAATTGGAAATAAGTGCATAACTAAAACTTACTGATTGATAACTGGAGCCCTTAATTCTGGTGCTTGGTGTGATCTAAAATGATGTCCATGTTGACATGTGAAGATACTTAACTCACCTGTTTGCCATCATCATGGTGTGCATTAAAATTCTTGGAGTTGAAGTATAAAGTAATCATCAAAGGGCATGGACTTGGTGTCTGAAAAAACTACATCCCAGCCCTCTCTACTTAATGTGAGAACTTGGGCAAGTTAATTTTGATGAAGCTCAGCTTCTTCATTTATAACAAAAGAATAATAATGATACTCTCCTTAAAAGTGTTACTGATACATAAAATAAGGTGATGTGTGTAAAGACAGTTGAGGTCACTTTCCTTGGGTACACAAATCCTTAGTACAGCCTATAGGTTCCTACAGGATCTGATTCCTTATAAAGCCCAATTTCCCACCTCCCACCCCCAACTTCCAATATGTGTTCCACACACTAGTCACACTAAATAATGTGTTGTGCACAGACTAGGCACTGTTCTCTGGGGATAAAGACATGAAGAGACATGGCTCCTGGTTTGGAAGCACTCAAAATTTTATCAGGGGGCAAGAGACTCATAAACAAATTAATAATCTTGGTTGTTAAGCATTAACTAAACTGTTAGAGAAAGGAAAAAGATACAGCTGTTAATTTTGCTGGGATAGAAGGTGGATGGGAAGAAATACAATTGATCTAGACAGCTCATGTTTGTCATGAGGCCATAAATACAATTCCAAAAAAAAAAAAATCACTGCAAAGGGAGATGTTTTATATAAAAGAAGGAGTAAGAAGATTGAGGGGTCCTAGAATCATGACCAAAGCTGGGGAGCTAGTGTGGAGCTATTCCTCTTTTCCCCAGCAAATGAAACTTCCCACGCATCCCAAGAAATGGCTTCACGGGGCAGGTGGAAGACATTCCCCACATCGCAGCTGGGTAACTCCACCTTTATTTTATTAAAAAGCCAATATTATAGATGACATAGGTAGTTCTGAGCATTTGGATTACTATGACTCAGTTTTGAGCAAGTGCTCTGGGTTCTTTATATGCAAAATTTTTTTTAAAAAAAAGATTTTATTTATTTATTCATGGGAGACACACACACACACAGAGGCAGAGAGACCAGCAGAGGGAGAAGCAGGGTTTCTGCAGGTGGAGCCTGATGTGGAATTTGATCCCAAGATCCCGGGATCACAACCTGAACCAAAGGCAGAACTCAACCACTGAGCCACCCAGGCATCCCTATGCAAGATTTTCTGTGTAGCAAGGCACCAGCCCTAGGCATGGCTGGGTATTTTCAGATAGAAGCAAGGTTTCTCCATCACTGGAGATGGTGTTAAGTCCTGATGGCCACAGTGTTTACAAACATAGCCCATCTTTCCTGCCTTAATACTTTGGCTTATTTTGCATCCTTCCTCTGGAATTCCTGTCCTACCTTCTCTCTCTCCAAGATCCAGTTCAAAAAATACTTGGGCATATACACCTCTCCCTCTAGTTCAATGGTTGGCATGAAGCAATGACTATGTCTGACGATTTTGGGGTCCCTATGGTCCCTCACACTCATTAGAGGCTCCACAGTCTTAGCAGTTTAAATGATCTAGAGCCTTAAATTCCCATCCGTGGTGACAAGAATGCCTTCTACCTTTCTGGTACAGGAAGGCACCCTCACATGAAAGGTATATTTCCTGCTTTTGGGGAGACAAAAGAGAGTCAGTGTATCCTTCTGTACTAGCTGTTTCTTATATTACTTTAATTCAAAATAATCAATATGCCAAAGTAATATATTTTGGGGTGGCATACTCTGCTCTCCTTTACTTCAAGTGCAGCAATCCTTAAGCTAAGCTTCCAAATTTTTACTTCATTGCTAAACTGTATTGTCTTTTCTGAATGTTCATAAAGAATCCCGATTGTCTCAGTGCAGTGAATATGCCACAATAATACTAATTTGGTAAGAGACACCTACCTGAAGCTTCTAAACAGTTAGGTGGTGACGGGATGGGAGATTTGAGGTCTATCTTTTCACCCTGTAGTTTGTAATCTGAGGAGATGGAGTACAGAGAAATCAAAAATTGTTATGGGGCCATAGAAAAATGCAATGAGTAGAATGTGTACTTAAAATAATTTCAGTGATGTCTCTATAATGAAGAAAGGTTTTTGTTTTTCTTTCCTGTATCATACAGCTTTAGTATTAAAACCAGATAAAAATACCATGAAACAAGCTAGTAAAAGGCATTTATTCTGAAAAGCAAGTGTAGTGTACATTCTGGGATCAAAACAAAATCAACCTGAATTCTTATTTATTCTGCTGCACAATAAAAGGCAATATTCAAGATGACAATATTCAGGCAGTGTATGATTTTTCAAACACAAAAGATCTCATTATATTTATAGCATAATGTCCTTAAAAAGATGGAAGAAATAAACTAAAATTCAGGTCAGGAGGATCTCAATAAAGCTTGAAATTAACAGGTCTTCTTGTCTAGTAATTGTTAGAAAGATTGCCAGATACCTCAACATTCTATGCCAGGAACATTTTTATTGCGAAGTACCACTAAGTACCAAATGATAACATGACTATACATAAAATACATATGATTATATAAAAATGTGTACATATCATATATAACATTTATCAAACCAATTGGTGATCAGTGCTCTTGCTTTGGAGACCCTGAATTTCAGCCGACTTGAAATATTACATATTCAACACCCTTGAGAAGCCCTAACTATACAACTCGCCTACTGGGTGACCTCTGAAGTCAACTCACTGAAACCTCAGTCTCCAGATTTGTAAAATGGAGATAACTTCTTCCAATAGCTCCACAGAATGAGGAATATATCCAAGAGCCCTTCATAAACAGTAAAGCCCTATCTCTCCACAAGGACAGCCTTATGATTAATGGAAGATCATGGAAAGAGGTGTTTTTGTGCTTGTTGCATCTATTTGTAATTGTTACTGTTGTAAGATGGTGCTTGTAAAAAATAGTTGACCTTTAGAGGTGGGTGTATCAATGGCACCAGTTAAAGGAATATTAATTAATTGATCTGGGAAAGTTTTTTTCTTTTAAAGATTTTATTTATTGGACAGAGGGGGAGCACAAGCAGAGGGAGTGGCAGGCAGAGGGAGAGGTTGAAGCAGGCTCCCTGCTGAGCAAGGAGTCCATTGAGGTGCTTCATCCCAGGACCCTGGGATCATGACCTGAGATGACGGTAGACACTTAACCGACTGAGCCACCCAGACCCTCCTAACTTGGAAAAGTTTTATTACTTTCTCTGTGCCAGGCAGTGTTCTAGATTCTGGAGACATAACAGTGTACAAAACCTGGAGCTGGTGGCGTAATGGTCATGCATTCAGTTGTTTGATACGCTTAATATGAGCACTTCCTATAGCAGAGGAAGCTAGTCAGGAGAGTGCTCCACCTCCCCAGCCTATACTCTTTTTCACATTTATAGCTTAAAGTTTGTCTTGCAAAGCATGTGAAGAAACATTGAGCAATGTTCATACAGAGTGTGAAGAATGAGGATGTGGATAAATTATCACATCTAGAAATTTGCAGACAAAACCCACTTCCTAATGTGCTTTTTACAAAGCAATAACATTGCAACGATCATGAATAGATGCCAAAAACACCTCTTACCATGATTTTTCATTAATGATAAGGCTATCCTTGTGGAGACATAAGGCTTTACTGTTTACAAAGGGCTTTTGGATACATTCCTCATTCTGTGGAATGGTTGGAGAATGTTATCTCCACTTCACAAATCTGGAGACTGAGGTGTCAGTGGGTTTTCAAATGTCACACAGTAAGTAAGCTACATAATTCAGACTGAGACTCACATCTTCAAGCAATTCATGAACATTGATTTCGTGGGCACCTTGATATTACACTCTTCATGGGTTTTGCTGATTTGGCATGGGACCATGATCCCTGGAGATTTTACTTTCTCAAATTATTACAGTTAAAGTGGCATGTGCTGATTTGATGGATATTCTGATGTCCTGATGGTGAGAATTCCAGGAGAGTCCTGAGTAATATATAGAACACACTGAGTTACTGGAAGTTCTGGCATTTGGATCTGAGCTAATGCCTAGGTTCTGACCTATTTCATTCATTACCAGAGTAGGTGTCAGATTTCATAAGAGGAGGATGATAAATTGCAAAAACCATTATCCTGGCTAAATTCCAAAGCCAACATTCATATATTAGCAATTTTCAAATGGACAAAGTTAATTCTTTAGAAAATAAAATCAGTACTGGACAGTACTTTCTTTGGATCTCATAACCCCGGATGGAGAACTCCATTCACCGGGTGTGGGCTCTATATCGGGTGGTACATATGGGGCAATATAATATTGTACCTGAAAGTTTTGCAAAAGGAGTTGTTGTTTATCTAGGGATGGTGGTCAACAGCACGAGCTCCTGAGGACATTTGACACAAGCACATACACAAAAAGCCTTTGGATTTCTAAGTAGAACTCTCCATGGAAATGATCTAGACCAATTTTTTTCGACAATGACTTTTTCATTCTAATATGACCATCTGGAATTTTGTGGGTGTGAATTTAACCCATGTTTAAAGATGTGTACATACAGGATGTGTACAGACTGGTTATTTGTGAAATTATTCTATCCTGTCACATGATTTTACAGGATGAAATTAGAAAACAAAAAGCCCTCAGAAAATAAGCCTTCGATGGTTCTCCTAAAGTGAGGAGATCCATTTGAATCAAATGCTGATAGCCAGTCGAGTTGCTCATTTGCAGTCTGAAAGTGGAAGAGGCACCACTGTTTTTGGAGAAGCTCCTGATTTCTTGCTTTTATGTAAGGTTCACAAGTTTCAAAATACTTTCACAATTTTTAATTTGTTTGTTTTTCACAAAAGTACTCTGTGTGGTGTAAGGGGGTACAACAATTCTCATTTAAAAGAGGAAACTTTGACTCAGAAAAGATAACTATGAGACCTAAGGTCAAAATCAGCTGAAATTCAGGTCTTGGTATTGAAAATTCAGCTCTTAGCCCTCTAGGCCCATTTTCTTTAGATACAGAAATCTCCCCTTCCCTCCAAATTAGGTGCTAGGACTTTGCACTGGAGTAGTTTTAAATTGCCACTGGGAAAGCTGGTAATTGCAAAACAGGAAGTAAGAGAATGTGATAACTCTGATTTCAGCATTAATTATGCATCAAAGAGTAAGAAGTGAGTCAACGGGATAGCCAAAAGTATATGTGACACACCACTCACTGTAATAGCTGACTTTGGGGCCTGGTAGCAGCATCCTCACTTAGAAAGTACTTTTATAGGGATATGGTTCTCAGGTTTGACCCCTCCAGGACGATGGAAGTCTGTCTGGTTTCCAGAAGGTGACCTAGGGTGTTCTGTGCCCCAAGCTTCTTAATTCTGGTGGAAGGAGTACAGTGGTCCAAAGGACTCAGGTACTATCTAGTAATAAAAACACAAACTGGAGACAAATTTACTGATGATCTCTATGTAATGGCACTAGATAGCTACCATTAAGGTAAACTTATCTGATGTACAGTTTGTTGAGTGATCCTAGTTGTAATTCAATATACTTTTCCCTATGTGCATAAATCAGGGCAACGGTATTCAAGTTAGGCTGTACAAGTAAACATTTTTAATATGTGCTAAGCTATATTAGCCCTAACTTTTCCCCTCACTTTGATATTTGTCTATATAGAACCAAAGAAGACACTAGGAAAAAAGCAAAACCCAGTCATTTGGGGAGGTTTGTTTCAGTTTAGAAGATCCTCCTCAACAGCAGAAACAAACACTTCGAACCAAAGATGAAGACCAAGATAAAGGGAAAAAAAATGATTCCCTGCTACCCATCATGAAAACACATGCTTAGTCTTTTAGACTAAATTTAAGGAGAGACGTTATATATATATTTTTTCAACTTGCCAAGATATGCTAAACACATTAAACAAACCCAGTCCTCCTGCTCAAAATGTATGAAATTTCTATTCCATTTTTAGGGTATCTGCACACAGCTGACATATCTGTTTGAACTGAAAAATTGCTACTTGTAATTTCTTATTCTTCATGTATTTTATTCTGAGCCAACATGTCAATTTTGATTGTAAGTGTATTGTGTCTGTACCACAAATGGGAAAAAAAGTGCTGATAGATTTAATTATGTTTATCTGAACTTTGGATAAAACAAAACAAAACACCTTTAAGATGATCTTTTAAGGATTTTCCAAACTGATTGGGGCTAAAAGTCATTAATATTTTTTCCTAATATGAGAGTGTTGTGATTCATATAATTTTGCCATTTTGAGATATATATTTCAATATCTGATATTTTAAGACAATGCTACCAATAGGTTGATTCTGGAATACTGATTATATCTAATTATACACCAGATGCTATTAATTTTTCTCTCAGTAATGACTTTTTAATCTGTTCCCCCACTTCTTAATGCCATGGTTCAAGCTTTCCTTTCTCCTCTTTGCAGTTTTTCTAATAGCTTCCTTCTCTGGAGCCTCTGTAACCCTAAGATAAACTTATTCCAGAATGCTTCACATTGCTGTCAGGGTTATCTTTTAAAAATACAATTATGGTCATGTTACATCTCAGCTGAAGCCTCTATTGGATCCCTCTTGTTTTCAGAATAAGTCCAAGAATAATACAAATAATAACAGAAGCTAAGTGTTCCATACAATCAAGTAGCAAATTTGAATAACAAATATTTGCCATTCTAGTGGATACACAAGGTATCTTATTTTGAATTAATTTGTTTTTCCTTGATGATCTGTGATGGTGTGGCCTTATCATGTGATTATTTGTCACTCATATATCTTCTTTGGTGAAATGTTTATTCAAATCTTCTACTTTTAAGAAATTCTGCTGACTGATATCATTTTTAATGATATGATACTAAAAACATTCCCTTTAAAATCAGGAACAAGGCAAAGATTCCCTATTATCACTGATTCTATTCAATATTGTATTGGAAAACCTAGCTAGGCACATACATAGATCTTGGACATGTGACAAAAGCAGAAGTAAGGAAAAGATAGACCACTTAATAAAGGATGGTGAGATGATCAGTAATTATCTTTTTGGAAATCTTCTTTGAAAAAAAAGAACCTGCGTAGCTGTCTCAACTATACACTAGAATCAAACCTAGGTAGAGTAAAAATGTAATCTGAAAGATGAAACTAAAACTTTTAGGAAAGAATGTTGGAGACTATTTTTATGTTTGGGGGGCAAAGAAATATTTCAGAGGTAGACACAGATAGCACTAATCTCAAAAGAAAAGAATTGATAGATTGATTACATTAAAATATGACTGTTTATTAAGCCACCATAAAGAAAGTGATCTATTTAGGAAAAAAACAAAAACAAACAAAAAAACCCAACAACACCAAAACAAAGACTAAAACAAAAACTGGCAGAAATAGAGAAGGAGAGGAAAACACACCAGTCTCACTTATAAATAAGTATTGATATAAAAGTCTAATATAAAATATTAGTAGATAGGGGATCCCTGGGTGGCTCAGCGGTTTAGCACCTGCCTTCGGCTCAAGGTGTGATCCTGGAGTCCTTGGATTGAGTCCCGTGTCAGGCTCCCTGCAAGGAGCCTGCTTCTCCCTCTGCCTGTGTCTCTGACTTCTCTCTCTTTGTCTCTCATGAATAAATAAGTAAAATCTTTAAAAAATATATTAGCAAATAGAATCCAGCAACACATTAATAGGTTAGTACCCACTATTATTGCTTTTATTTAAAATTTCTCAGAAGTGCCAACCAAGGGACACCTGGGTGGCTCAGTGGTTGAGTGGCTGCCTTGCCTCAGGGCATAATCCTGGAGTCCTGGGATTGAGTCCCACATTGGGCTCCCCACAGGGAGCCTGCTTCTCTCTCTGCTATGTCTCTGCTTCTCTCTGTGGATCTCTCGTAAATAAATAAATAAAATCTTTTTTTTTTTTTTTTTAAAAAAAGAAGTACCAACCAACACAAGTTGAAGAGGTGAAAGAATCAGAGGCACAAAAATTGTAAACAAGGAGAAATTATAATTATTTACAGATGATGTTACTGTATTTCTGGACAGCCTGGGTTAATCATCCAAAGTTCAATTAGAATAAATGACGGAAATTACTAATGTGACCTACTCCCTAACATAAAAACCAATAGCTTTCCAGAATCAAACCACCGAGTAAGACAATATAAATAAAACGTTGAATTTATAATATCATGCACAAAGCTAAATACCTAGTCACAAGCTTAATAAGAAATACACAGGACCTATATACATTTTTAAAAAACCCTATTTAGGCATATAAATGAAAACTTGAATAAACAAAAAGCTGCAACTGTTTCTTGAATAAGAAGATTCAGTATCATAAAGATGTAAATCTTCCTTAAATTAATTTATAAATTTAGTAGAATCACACTAATAAAACTTATTAATTTTGGACTATTTTTGGAGCTGGTTAAGCTAGTTCTAAACTCCATTAAATAAATAAAAAATATAGGATTTTAAAATAGAAAATAAAAATTAATGGGGCTACACTAAATCTGCCAAATACAAGAATGTATTAGTGCAATATTTTTGGTACTGGTCTACAAAATAGTCAGGCCCAAGGAATAGTATTGGAGTCCAGAATCGGTAAAAATATACAAGATAAGTTAGTCTGATACTACTGAAATTTCAATCAGTTGCCATTGAGGGGAAAAAATCTGAATACATATTCTTATTCTTAAAATGAATTCCAGATTTGTCAACAATTCAAATGTTAAAATTAAACCCATTTTCCTCCCTGCATCCCCTAAAGCAATTCTGTAAAAATACTAGAAGAAAATGGAAGAATGCTTTAACAGTGGAATCAAAAGCTTTCTCTTTCTAGACAAGACAAAGTCAGATTAGAATATATATTTGTAACACATATAAGATTCTGAAGCTTGACTTTCTTAATATCTGATAATTCCTGCAAATTAATAATACAAAACCTAATTTCAAAATGGGCAGAAAATATATCATTCATAATAAAATAAATCTAGGAGATGCTTTTTATGCAAAGCATTTTTGCTTTTTGATACAAAGATCAAAATTAGTACTGTACAGTGTAGACAAAGGGTGGGCAGTGATCAGTCTCACAGAGTTATAGTGGAACTGTAAACTGATGTAAGGTTTTCTTTCTTTTTTTTTTTTTTAAGATTTTCTTGATTTATTTGAAAGAGAGAGGTAGAGAAAGAGAGAGAGAGAGAGAGGGTGCACATGCATACAAGCAAGGGAGGAGCAAGGGAGAGGGAGAAGCAGGCTCCCCACTGGGCAGAGAGCCGGAGCCTGACCTAGGGCTCCATCTCAGGACGCTGAGATCATGACCTGAGCCTAACAGGTACTTAACTGACTGAACCACCCAGGTGCCCCTGATATAAGGGTTTTTTTGAGAGCAATTTGGAACTATCCAAATTTTTGACAAGAAAATCTCATTTCTAAGACTAAATTTTAGGGACAAATTTTAAGCAACTATGTATCAAGTAGCAGGAGCAGTAAGGAAAGAGTGGATAAAATGTAATGATCGATCAGTAAGTGACTGGCTGAACAAATAAGATAAATGGAATGGAATACAGAGAAACCGATTAAAGGAGGAGATAGATTTATTATGATGATGAAGAAAAATTCCCCAAGAAATTTTATTAAATGAGCAAAACAAGATGTAAGATAATACATCAGATATATCCTTTGTATAAATACTGATATATGCAGTCCAGATTTTTTCTGAAAGAAGTCACAAGACTCTATTACTATGATTGAATCAACAAAGAGAAATTGGATTAGAGATGGAAAACTGATTTACTTTGTATAGTATCTTTAGTACTTCCTAACCTTTTAAAGAGTCATATTTTTTGTATCACTAAATTCTCTAGATGAAAAAGTAAATATTTTGAAAGATATTATAGAATTATTATTAAAAGGGAAAAGATTTGGGCATCTCTTTGATGACGGGACTCTAGAGATGACTTTATGGGTATATAGCTCCTTGAGGTTCTCTGGGTGTCTCCTTCAAACATGAACTAGCTAGTGGAGATTTGAGAAGCTCTCCTTTGGTTTACTCATTCTGCTTCCACCCATAGGACAATGTCCCACATCATCTGCCTTCTTTTGCTCTTCAATTTTTGTGACCTCCTGGCTTCCCACCTAGATTTTATCTCTATCCTGACCTCTTGCACGGTTCTTGATCACATGTTTTCTTTCTCTTCGGTGGATTTATGTGGAATGCTTACTCACTGGTTTCTTTCTGGCTCTCTCATTCTCATATTCCCTCATCTTATTCCTGGACATGACATTCTTTCTCCTAGGGTTGAACATAGATGGAATTTGAATAATAAAAGGAAGTGTTGTGTAAAGAAAGTCAGGCAATAAAAGAAAGACTTTTAGCAGGTAATAGAAAGTGGAGGGAGAGGGTGTCAATCTTTAGAGTATATAAAAGTCTGATTGTTTTCCTTAACCTCAGGACCAGTGGGTTAGAGGGGCTTTTATTCATTCTTTCTCGAGCTTTGCTGAAAGGGTAGAAAGCACACTAGAGTCCCACAGGTGTGGGAAGAACAGGGACATGTGAAACAGAATGCTTAAAAACTGGGAAAGAGAAGAGAGGATGGGTGGGTTCTTGGGGTGGGAGATGGGTGAGGAAAGCAAGGCAAAGACTCTCTGGAGAAGTGAGGATCCTGAGAAGAAGGATAAACTAAAGTTAACATATGGACACGAGTAGCAGGAAGAGGACGCATGGATTTTGTCCTCTTCTTGGTTTGCATTAGGTGCATGGACTGGATTTGAATGGAACCGTCCTTCATAATCTGCTAGATTCTTCATGTTGGATTGCAGTGGACCATGTTACACTCCTCTTTGAATATTAAGGTTATAGCAAAGTATTGCAGATTCTCTACTACATCTTTTCCCATGGTAAATGATAACGGTTAAAATTGAGCATTATTTTTGATAGTGTTGAACCTTACCTCCATCCCATGCTCCTGGAAAGCAGCGATAGTTAAGAAATCCTCTTATCCCTTATGACACCAAAAGCACAGACAGAAAAAGTAAAAGTAGATAAATTGGACTATCAAAATTAAAACTTCATGTATCGGAGGATACAATCCACATATTGAAAGGGAAACCTATGGAATGAGAGAAATTATTTGCAAATCATATACGTGATATGAGGTTAATAGCTAAAATATATAAAGGACTACAATTCAACAATGAAAATACAGCCCAATTAAGAAATGAATTAAAGACTGGAATAGATATTTGTCCAAAGAAGAAATACAAAAGACCAAGAAGCATGTGAAAAGATGCTCAACATCATTAAACATTTGTAAAATGGAAATCCAAACCACAGTGAGATACCACATCACACCCATTAAGATGGCTACTATAAAAAACCAGAAAATAATAAGTGTTGGTGAGGATATGGAGAAATTGTAACTGACAGAGTCTCTCCTTGACTAATAAGCCTTAGGTGGATTTTCTGAATCCTCTACTCAACTAAGCCCTGACCTTTGAACTTCTGTGTATGTCTTTGTATTGCTCATTATCAGCAAGAATCCTTTCTAATCAGTTTAGCTAAAATCCCTCACCCTTGATATCTGAGTTTCTCATCCCCAATGTTCCCCTCAGATGACATCTGATCACCCTGTCCTGATCTCAGTGAGAATTTTGTCAAGTCATATGAGTTAGAATCTTCCTTGCCCTGATGTTTCCTTTTAGTAATCTTCCATTCACTGACCATGACCCTGCCTCTTAGCTATCAATATCTATTTGCCCAGGCTGTTTTTGGAGGTGAGCCTGCTTCTCTACTGAGGTCTCTTTTCCCTATTGCAAAAGTTCTCAAATAAAATCCGTTTTTACCACTTTAACTATTAGATTCTGGTTTTCTCTAACAGAACCCTTGTGTGCACTGTTGGTGGGAATGTAAAATGGTGCAGCCGTTGTGGAAAACATATGGCAGTTCCTCAAAAAATTAAAAATAGAATTACCATATGATCCAAGAATTTCACTTCTGGGTATATAGCCAAAGGAAATGACGGCAGGGTCTCAAAGAGACATTCGTAGAGCTAGGTTCATAGCAGCGTTATTTGCAATAGTTAAAAGGTGGTTGCAACACAAAAGTCCATTGAACAAAAAGTGATACATACATACAATGGGAAATTATTTGGCCTCACATAGTTAAGAAATTTCTGACACATGCGACAGCATGCATAAATCTTGAGGACATTTTGCTAAGTGAAATTAGCTAATTACAAACAAACAAATACTATACAATTCCACTCATTAAAATACCTAGAGTAGTCAAATTCACAGAGATAGAAAAGTGGGATGATGACTGCCAGGGGGTTGGAGAAATGGGGTAATGAAAGTTGTCTAACGGGTATAAAGTTTTCATTTTGCCCAATGAAAATGTTTTGGAGGCTGGTTGCACAACAATGCCAATAACACTACTGAATTGTGCACATAAAATTGGTTAAGATGGTAAGTTTTATGTGTATTTTACCACAATGAAACATTTTTTTAAAAAAAGATGAAAAAGAAACCCCTCTATTCTTTTGTGTTCCTGGGTTACTTCGAAGAATTCCCTCCTTTCTCCTATGACTTAAAGAAGCTAAGGGATGACACCCTTGTTTACCAATGACAAGGCCAGACAGATCTTCCAAATTTCTATTCTTAGCCTCATATTGATTAGCTAACTGTCTGTCCCCACTCATCAATTTGGACAAAATACCGAACAACTTGACTGGATCAAACTGTAGCCACCTTCCCCCCGCCCTCCTTCACAGGTTTCAGATCTTGATGTACTCTTGAGCCTAAACAAGCATTGGAAATGGGAAGCAGTGCCTCCTTAATGCCTCTTCCTCCAAATTGACTGATCACAAAGATATTTCCTGCTCAGCTCTCCAATTATACCACCTGCCTATCCCCCTACCCCATGTCCATTTCGATCTAGCCTTGCTCATTCCCCCTTATATAAGAAAAACTCTTTCTGCCTTAACTTTGAGAGACTTCTAGATCTTAAAGTTGGGATGCTCTTACTATTGTAATAGTTCCCCAAACTCCTTTCAATACCTCTTGTAATAGAATAGTCTCCCCTTACCCAAGCCTGGATTTGTTTTTATTTGACACTCTTTAAATATGAGAATGACATTTGTCCCCTTTAAACATGTGAAACACAGTGAAAATATATTTGATGTATGAATTGCTTCTGTACCATAGGTAATACACATATAATTGGAATATATGAGTCTAATTGTGTAGTATATGTGTAGACATGCTTTAAGTGTGCCAGCTAAACTTTATTATAATGTTGTCCTAGGATATTATAATTTTTCTTTATAAATATGCTACTTGGAAAACAATTACTTTGTTTTACAGGCTGTCAGGTAACACTTTTAAGCTGGCAGTTTCATTCTGGAAAACATTAAATTGTGGACACTTAAACACCTACATAAAGGACAAAAAAGTTATGCTTAACTGGTTCGGTTTCCTATGTGAGATTTTATCTCTGTGCATTCTTAAGTTGCCACCTCTTTATATTGACTCTGTGAAATTATACTCAAGAGTATAAACAAGTGTTCTTCATAGTAAAAATTAACATTTTTTTTTACTATAGCTAGTACATGTTCAAAGTGTTCTGATTTTAGATTCACGGTGTTTTCAAATCATTTCCTTTTGGTTTTTAAATTGTGGTTGTAAGTTAGGATCCCACATATGGGTATTCTGATAAGCCAGTAACCATGTTAATTAACTGAGCCAACATTCTTACCAAGACATCACCAACGACTTACTTTCAGACGACAAGGGCACTAATATAGCAGCAGACTTTTCAGGTCAAATCTAAATATTTTATTTTATTGTTGTGAAGATTGGCTCATTCGGGATTTTTCTTTCTCTTGTCCTTTTTCAGACATCTTCCTACTTTTAAGTGGTAATTTTTAAGGAAGAGATGATGCACTGCTATCAAAATGAGAAAGTTTCTGTTTTTTATGGCCTTGTAATTTTTATGCTAAAAAATTTTCATACATTCATTCACCCATTTATTGAGTCTGATGTGGCGGATAATGAAGATTGTGACATGGCTCTATGTAGGAATATCCTTTACCTTAGCACTGCATTGATTTCTTCTTCTTATTCCCACTCCAGTCCTATCTCAGCCAGGATGTGACACTTCCACAACCATTCATTCCCACTGCCCTTGCATTTGGCTAACTTGGCCTATTTATGAATTTTCAGGAGCTTTTTAAAAAAGATTATATTTATTTATTTGAGAGAGAGAGAGGGAGAGAGAGCAGAGAAAGAGAGAATGAGTGGAGGGAGGGGCAGGTGGACAGGGAGAAGCAAACTCCCCGCTGAGCAGGGTGCCTGAAGCAGGGCTTGATCCCAGGACCCAATCCCAGGACCCGAGCTCATGACCTGAGCCGAAGGCAGATGCTTAACTGATCAAATAAGCTACCCATGTGCCCCTGAATTTTCAGGAGCTTTTATGTTCTTATGTCAGATGCACACGAATCTCAGAGGTGTTGGACATCTTTTATTTTTTTCCATTATCTTTTGTTCCTAGGTCCCAAATCACCTAAACTCATTTATGTGTTGAATTCATTATATTCGGAAGGAACTGATAGTACTTTCTGGAAAATCAGCAAAAACCTTTTCTTTGCAATGGACTTGGAAGTTTTTGGTCAAAACAGAACTATGACCTTTGATACTATCAGATCTAATCTCCTTACTCCACAGCTGAGGAAATTAGGTCAAGAGAGATTCAACACTTTTCTGGTATTCCATGTGCTATTGAGTGACAGAGCAAGGCCCCAGACCCCTTGGTCATAGCCATAGGCCCACCTGATTGCACTGCCTCAGGTTCAAGCCAGATAAAAGTCAGGCACCTTGCATATAAAGTAGATCATCAATCTTTCTACTTTGCACAGGTGACAGAAAGGAGAAATTGAAATTTACACCAAAATAATTAGATATATTTGGACTCTCTGGGTATCACAGACTCTGAGACAGTTACAGGTTGGTGTCATTCAGGCAGACGGTACCTAAGTGCAAATAGATGTAGTCTATGTGACCTTTTACCCAAACTAGATCTTTTTGTTTTCTACTAAATGTTTTCTTCTTCGTGGCTGGGGCCATCTTGATTACAGTTTCTTAATTTAAAGCTTCTCAATTGTCATCACTCTGGTGGCTCTGTGATGTCAGGCTCTGTGATGTCAGGCACTAGGGAGACACATTTCAGGTGGCCAAACTATGCACAACCAGCTTTTGAGATGATGAAGTAGGACTGTCACAAACAGTAGCACTACAAACTGGCACCTCTGCAGGCGTGTTTTCAGAGAAGAACTAGCTTTAACTAATTAAACGGAAAAAAAAATCCATTTTAATACTAAAAGTTGAATCCTCAAAGAAGAAGCTGGGAAGAGCATGGCTCTGGAAAGCAGGACAACGGGAGGGACTGTGTGATTACTTACCGCCTCTCCAGCCTCAGGGTTTGGTGGCGAACAGAAGTACCTGAACATCTCATGACTTTGGTTGCCCCCTCTGTGAAAGAAAACAAAGGCATGGGGCGCTCCTTCGAATACTTCTAATGACAGGTTCTGTGAAATTAGATCCCCAAATTACGTGGTTAACCGTCAAAATTATTATCTTGACTTAGCCTCTGCCCCCTGGGCCTGTCTGTGGCTCAGAAAAGGTGTTGTGACTGGGTATTCATAGCCTCAAACAATCTTTTCCCTCTAAATGTGACAAATGTCCAGGAACAAAGATCCCAAGCGATGTCACACTTAGGGAGGAGTTACCTGAAATATCCCAGAGTTCAGAAGGTTTATTTCAGGCCATTGCTGGGGTTCGCGAAACCTGTCTGTTTGTTCATTTCTCCATGAGACCCTTTCTGTTCTTGCATCTAAGTCAGTGTGTTGTGATAAATAATGCAGTGGCTTCCCAACAGTTGCCTTAGCCATACGAGGGGTACATTTTAAAAAGAGAACAAGCAGACACAGAAATGGAAATTAACCCCAGGCCTGCCAGCCTCCGTCAGGAATAAAGGCGTCACATAATTCCAGGGTTAAATGAGAAGTAGGTGCCTTTTTACTGGGTTCGGCTCTTTGTCCTTGCTTTAGTGTGTCATTGTAGCGACTGTCATGTAAGGTTAATGACAGCCCCTCATTACCCTTGTCAAATATGTAATAATGTGGCCCAACAACGGGTCTGAATGGCTTCTGCTTGTCAAGCCCCTATGTTTTGCCTGGCAGATGGTCACTGTGTTCGGAGGGGCCCTCGCTCAGATCCATCACACTGATACCCTGAACACGTGTGTGTGCGGGAAGCATTTTCCCCTGATGGGACAGTGTGTGGCTAGAATACTAATTGAGCACAGCAAGACGACTGCAGGCTTCACCCTCACTCCTCCCCCAAATCCCTGTTAGTTTTCTGTTAGGCTCTGGGGGGGAAAGAGGGAAGATAGGACCTTTCTTGCCTCTCTCCTTTATTATTTCCGGCGACACACAACACTTTTCAGCTGTGATACGCACCCGTTTGCAAACCCTTTATTTGGATCACTTACGATGCAGCACCCATGAAATTTAGACACATTCTATTCTCGGAGACATGGAAACAAAGGGGGGAAAAGCCTCAGTGAGGAAAGTGGCAGGGGGCAGGGTTTACTGGAAAAGAGCTACAGTCCAGGTGGCAGGAAGCTAGGATTCTAGCCTGTGACCTTGTGCAAAGTCACTGCTCCTTCCTCTGCTTACTCGTCCAGGAAGGTGGCCTGGCTGCAGGAGGTGAGAGACATACATGAGGCCAGACACATGAAGGATTCGCTGTCCGGCCCCAGGGCTTATCCATTGGGCTCATATTTCTCATCCTCAGGGATTCTTTTTCCACATGATGTCACTCCCTTTCTCAGAAATGACCCGTGGCTCCCAATCGCTTGAGAAATCAACTTAAACTCTAAATCACATCAGTGGCATTAATTGCTAGGCAAGTGACTCTTTTTCTCTTCCCACTCTGTTTCCACGAGTTCTGGGGGCCACATATAACTCTTCAGACATCAACCTATCTACCTGTTTCTGTACGTGAATTTTTTTTTTTTTTTTGGCTTCCAGTCTTTCCTCATGTCTTACCTCCCATGTGAAATTCTCTGATGCTTCTTCTAATCAGCTCCTATTCTTGAAAATGGTTACTTGAAGACCTCACAGCTCTGATAACTCCTGATTCTCTGAATATTCCTGATAAATAAGGTATTTCCTTAGTATACATTCAAAATAACAGAGAACTTAGAAAGTATTCCATGCAATCACTTCATTTTCAAGGTGAGATAGTCAAGTCTGCCTTGGTCAAAGCCAAGGTCAAAGAGCTTATATGGTAGCAAGGCCAGTACCCAGGTCTTTTGATTCTAGATTGTTTTTTTCCACTCTAGCACACAGCCCATTCCCCTCACCTCTCTATAGAAGAGCTTGTTGTTGTCATTTGTTCTATTCCACAATGGAGCACGTACTCCTTGAGGGGAGAAACAGTGCCTCTTCCCTTTCAGGCTCTGCACAGGTCAATGGGCACTGGGATGGATGGTTGCAGGTTGTGGTGTTAAAGCCAATCCCTTTTGTAATCTCCACAACATGTATCATTTTTACCAAATTATCAGTTGGCACCAATTTCTTGGCACTAACCTACAAGTGATCTTTTCTTTTTCATCTTTTGCATGACTCATCCTTGAGGCCAGCAAGTCACTGTGAAGCAGTCATCAAGAGCAAAATGTTGTGTTAGGTCTTATGAGAAAGAGAAAACTACAGCCTACGACCGGAAGGCATTGACCAAACTATATGCCATTGGGAGTGCAGAACACCCACCCCTCCACCTAAACGCTGTGACGATCTGAGAAGTAATGCTGATATAAACTAGAGGGAATTGCACTCAGCCTTTCCAGGATAGAAAAGGAAATAAATCCCCAGGCCTTTCCCACCCAGTCTCTTCAGAGTGAGAGATGATTTCACTTGATTTTAGATTTGGCATTTGCTGAGTGTCTTTTTTTTCCCCTTCTCATCAAATATGTGGAAATTTTAGCATAACTGTTGAATAACTTTGCTTCTGAAATTAGCTCTAGATGACCAGAGAATACTTCTGTTCTCTTTGATTCTAGATACTCCTCCCCCAAATGTTTTTCTCATAGTGTTTCAGTTAGTTGCATTCTTGCTCAAAATCATGCAGTATGTATGTACGACCTCTATAGCTTTTCTAAGCCACAGGATGATGTCCTCTGATTATCAGCGAAGATATACTCTGTAGTTCTTATTTAGCAATTGCTCCTTACTCTCTCAACATTTACTCAACATCCAACATTACAAGTATTCTAAAATATAAAAATACGTAAGACAAAATCCTTGGTCTGTAAGCACTACTATCTCATGGGAAAGGACGTAATAGAAACAGATAAACCTCGTCATTCAAGGGTTTCCCCATCTACCCTAAACTTCTCTCATATGAATGGGTCGTCTCTGCCTTTATCCCCAAATCTTACCACTTGTTCTCGGGAGTTCTTGTCCACACTCAGCCACCTTCTCTATATTCCCAAACTCTCCTCTGAAAGCTGCCTCCATCTCCTGAATCCTTCTTTGGCACCTAGTTGGTCCATAAGGACAGCATTTTCTTAGGAAGGGCTCATTGCTTATTTTCTCAAGTGACAATAACTCACCACAGAGGTTTGGATCAGTGTCCTTCTCAGTCCTCATTGCCAATTCTGGTTATTATTTATGCTCCACCTTATACAAAATCCAAGTCCATCCTACTCCTCTGAATCTTATACCATCTGCCAAAACCACCTGTCTCTCCTCAGTGTGCAGTGTGCCAATAATCTCCTGGTAACCAGCTCCTTGTTTGTCACTGAGTTCTGGATCCCACGGACAGCCGCAGAGATGACCTCTCCATTCCTTCCTCATTTATCTTTAGTGATTCTTTCCTGATTTCAATCTCAGCCATCTTCTCCCATAGTTGCATTCTGGATGTTGACATATCAGGACTCCCACTACATTGAAAATCACAAAACAAAATGGCCCATTTCCCCCCATCAACCTCCTCTTAATTCACTTGTTGAAGTCTACCCTGGCAGCATCATTCCATGGATTTCTACCTTCTATTTTCCTCTCATTTTCTCCCAGCTCCACTTGCCTTCTCATCCAGTGAGGATTCAGTGGTAAATCATTGTAATCACTTCCTTGCAAAAGCCCTCCACTGCCGTGCCCCTGTTTTCATCCACCATATTTTCCATCCACAATATTTCTTGGCAAAATCCCAAACCGGGATAAATCCAACCATCTGTCTCCCCCATGGCTACATCTGAGCAGTTGATTGTCAGTGGTGAAAATTATAAACTGGGAAGACGGGTGTTTCTTCAAATGTGTTGATACTATTTCACATGAGAACGTAACATGGTCCAGAAATCTATGTTAGTCTAGTAAGCTTGCCCTAAAAGGTCGCATTTACCTCTTCCTCTTTCTTCAATCTTATCTACATCTTCTTCCCCTAATATTTCTTCCCCAGTATTCCTGCTCCCTATCTGGACCCATCCAACTTACTGCTCACACAGCATTCAAGGTGAGTTTTGAAAAATCCCCAATGGATCCCATTTGTCCCCACTGAAACCACTAAGCCAATGTTCCCATTATACTGGAACAAAGTGCAAACTCCTCGATGTGGTCTGGCTCTGACTATATGTCTAGCTCACAGCCTAGCTCCTCTCTAGCCAGGTCCACTGCTTCTGGCTGCCATACTTGCTGCTTTCCCTTTGCCTAGCTCACTCCCTTTCCTGTTTCAGGTCAGATGCTGCTTTCTCAGAGAGTGTCCCTGAACCCCCTCAGCTTCTCTTTTCATATACTCTTCTTCTCGTTCCTTAGAGCATCCTTATAACTTATAATCTATATTCACATATGTGATTCCTTGCTTAATTTCTGTATCTTCCACCCCACTCCATGAAAAAAAGAAATCTTGTCTGTTTTTTGTTCATAATGGTTTATTCAATATATAATAGATTTATTGCCACATGGCAGGAGCAAAGTAAATATTTGTTGACTGAATGAAAAGTGGTAGGGATGAATTACTGTTCAAAGAGAACTTGCCTGATAAAATTGGGGAAAAGTTTCACCCAATAATTTTAAAGGTCTTTGAGTGTGGAAGAAGGAGGTAGAAGGGTCAGTGTCAGGGTGATGTGATGTGAGAAGGACATGGTCACTGTTGTTGACTTTGACCATGGAAGGGGGCTGTGAACCAAGGAATGCAGGCAGCTTCTAGAAGCTGGAAAGAAAATATATTCTCCCCTAGAGCATCCAGAAAGGAATGCAACCCTGCTGACACCTTGATTTTATCCCAGCAAGACCCATTTCAGACTTCTGACCTCAAGAAAGAATGCCGAGATCATGAATTTGTGTTGTTTTAAGTCACTGTGTCTGGTAATTTGTTACAGCAGCAGTAGAAAACTAATACAGAAATGAAGTTATGGATGTAAACTGAAGTCAGAGTGAAGAGCCCTATCACAAAGCTGAGCAGTCTGGCCTCCATACTTAAGGAAGTAGGGGAAGGGCTCGGAGTAGGGGAAGGGAGAGACGGTGGGAGCAGCATGGTCCAATTTGTTTTATGGGACCACCCCTCCATATCAGTGTGGCAGCATTATGCATTGGAGGCATATCGATAGCAGAGGGACCACTCTAGAGACTTCTCAAATATTCCATGTGAGTGATTAGGAAAGCCTGAACGAAAGCCCTGTGGGCATTTTGGCTCACATGCTATTTAACTTTTACATTTTCATAAATTTATGTTGTTTCTTGATCTAGAATAAAAGTTCATGAAATACAGTGGCTTTGAAATATACTGGTTTATGTCTTCCTGAATTCCTAATAATAGGTACTCACTAAATAGTTATTGATCTCGTAGCAGATTATGACCAAGCCAACATCTTTATTTCTCTGGATCTGTGCCAATTTCTTGGGCAAAGGAAGAAACCAATTGTCCCTGTTGTTCTACTGACTGGCTCCATCTTCTAGGGCCACAATTTTCTGGTCTTTAAAAACAGGCATTAAGACAATTTCTACTCTCCAAATTTCAAAAATGAATAGGATAAGCTTGAAAACAACATCGATTATTGGGAGAGGCAGCCCTCATTCTGAGGCTCTAACTTCAAAGCAGAATCCTTAAAACACATTGATCATGCAACATCTGCCTATCTAACTCGGGCTCAACTGAAATCACTGGGACCTTAATTTTCGCCTGCTTTTGAAGAGAGTGTGACAGAGGATTATAAAAAGCTGTGTGGTGGTTTAGTTTGTAACTGTCTTCCTTTTCCCTTGTCTAAACTACTTAAAAAAAATAGGACAGCTGTGGAATGAGCCAGTTCAGCAATCTGTTTCTTGCCTATCATCTTGCCTCACTCTCTGTGTGTTCCTCTGGGAAGGAATCCTGGGGAATAGATGGCAGGAAATCACAGGCAAATTCTAGAACTTCTTAGGGGGTGGGAACAGGCCGGGAAAGCACAATAGAAACTATAAAATGCAAAAGTGCAGCCAGCTACTCCCTTGGGGCTAATTGGAGGAAGCTGGCCTTCCTCCTAGGGAACTGAGGCATTTGAAATTAATTGTTTCCATTTTATACAAATAGTTCATCTGAAATGAAAGGAATAAAATACTCTAATGTAACCTTAGGCCTCCTTATAAATATGAATGTGAATGGAAACACGTATATGTACATACCAGAGAAATCAAGCAATATCAGCGTTTAGTCGAATGACAGGTGTTTCTAGGAAGTGGCACCGTCATGGGTGAGTGAACAGGATGCTCTTGTGTGTACCCCAGTTCCCCAGTCCTGTAGCGTCTCTATACTGGGCACTATACGGTATAGCATTCGGGTGCAGCCTGTCCGGAGGTGACCGACAAGCCCATGTGCATCTTAAGCATCTTATTTGCTCTTGGTAACTCGTCTCTAAAAGCAAAAGAATCTCTGGTGCCCCTTGTCCACGGTGGAGGGACTTAGCTTTTAAAATGCAGACCCGAGGGGTGCCTGGGTGGCTCAGTCAGCTAAACGTCTGCCTTTGGCTCAGGTCATGATCCCAGGGTCCTGGGATGGAGCCCCGTGTAGGGCTGCGTGCTCAGCAGGAGTCTGCGTCTCCCTCTGCCCCTCCCCCCAGTCGTGTTCTCTCACTGACTCTCTCTCTCTCAAATAAACAAATAAAACTTCAAAAAAATAAATAAATAAAATGCAGACCTCTGTTTATGTGGGTGTGATCCATTCAGCTGCCCCCAATTTTGCCCAGAAAACAGTGCACCTGTTTCTTCTTCATTTGGGCCTAACACTTCCTTACCTTAATATATGCTTCTTCCTTCTTGCCCTTTCCACAGACACCCTGTCCCAGGCCCCTATTCTTCTATTTAAAAAAAAAAATTTTATTAGAGTTCAATTTGCCAACATATAGCATAACACCCAGTGCTCATCCTGCCAAGTGGCCTCCTCAGTGCCCATCACCCAGTCACCCCCACCCCCCGCCCACCTCCCCTTCCACTACTCCTTGTTCATTTCCCAGAGTTAGGTGTCTCTCTCATGTTTTGTCACCCTCACTGATATTTTCACTCATTTTCTCTCCTTTCCTTTATTCCCTTTCACTAATTTTTATATTCCCCAAATGAATGAGACCATATAATATTTGACCTTTTCCGATTGACTTACTTCACTCAGCATATACCCTCCAGGTCCCTCCACGTCGAAGCAAATAGTGGGTGTTTGTCATTTCTGGTGCCAGGCCCCTATTCTACGCTCTGTTTTAGGGACACAAGGTCCTCTGGCATGTTTCTGCGCCACCACTTATCTTGCTCCTCAACCTGACATCGTCCCTTATCTCTTCCTCTGCTTGGGAAACCTCCTCATTCTCCAAGTCCCCGTTGAGGTGCCATTTCTCCTGGGAAGCCCGAAACAAGTTTTAATGCCTCATCTTCACCCATCCAGTCAGATTAAATCATTACTCTCTCGGAGCCTTTTCACTTGGTCATTTATTCTTTGATTTTTAGCATCTATTCCACATTCTGACTGATGTTTTGTGTTTTTGTCCATCTCTCCCACCAGAGCCCCTCCAGGCCTGGAGTTACACCCACTTCACTTCTGCCAACTCCGCAGAGCCTGGCATGTTGTTGGTGTCCAACAAACGTAGGGGGCAGCGAGGCGACCCTGAGTCCATCCTGCCAGGCCCACCCCCTTCTCTCCTCCTGGTGTCTCTCTGGAATGAGGTGTCAGAGGAAAGGCGGGGGGAGGCTGCCTTGCGGGGTACCCACATACAGAAGGTCCTCTCTGACGTGGTATGGGTTTTTGGATGTACAAATTGATGTCAAGTTGGTTTCCAGTCTCAGTTTGGAGGCATTCGCTTTTATCCACGCTCTCCTATGTGGAGAGCAGGAAGCATTATGTCAAAGTCACGCGCGTGTGTTCATTTTTGGCTCCCTCCTAAGGAGAGAAGCACTTACCAATTTGGGGACGAGGGTTAAAAAGAGCAGGATAATAACAACAAGCAACAATCGCATAGCAATTTGCAGCCTGCGAGCCCTTCAATCTGCTATCTCATTTAACCCTCAAGACAATCTTGTGAGGCTGGTATTATTGCCCTCACTTTGCAGAGGAGGAAACTCAGGCTAATGATGTTTAAGTGACTTGTCTAAGGTTGTATAAAAGCACCAAGACTGACAGAATGTTATTTATTCAGAGTAACCTAGAGTGAATTGAACTCCGGGATGATTATACTGGAATTTTTTTTTTTTTCTCTCTAATAATATGCAACCCTTACTAACTGCTTACAATGGAGCAGACACTGTTCTAAGTGCTTTACATGTATTAACTCATTTAATCCTCAAACCACGGCATGCGGTAGGAACGATTATTATTACCCTCATTTTACAGATGGGGAAACTGAATTCCAGAGAGGTTAATTATCCTGGTCTTGCTCACATAACTGATAAATGACAGAGCGAAGATTTAAACTGAGGCAATCTGGCTCCCAGGTCCATATTCATAACCACCGTAGTCGACTGCCTCCTGGGGAATGTGGTGCCAATATGAAGCAGTGACTCTAATGAATAGTAATGGAATGCTTTCATCCTTAAATAAATGTTTAATGTTTTTTAATTTAAGACTTTCAAAATCAACAAAAACGTTTCAGACACAGAATCCACCACCTCTCGGATCTCACCCTCTCTTCTCTCTTCTACATACATACACCCCACTGCCCAGAACAGTGCCTGGTACAAATGAAGGTCCAGGAAAATATTTGTTGAATGAATGAAAATAATGCCTCCTGGTGTTTAATTACCAGTAGCGGAAAAAAAAATAATCCTATTGACTGGCTGGAACATCAGGCCAAAAATTTATTTCAAACTCCTCCGTACTTAAACTGAAACACTCTTTCTTTTTAAAAAAAGATTTTATTTATTTATTCATGAGAGACACAGAGAGAAGCAGAGACACTGGCAGAGGGAGAAGCAGGCTCCCTGCAGGACCTGGATGTGGGACTCGGTCCCAGGACCGTGGGATCACATCCTGAGCCAAAGGCCGATGATCAACCACCAAACCACCCAGAAGTCCCTGACTTTCCTTAATTTCCTTAATTATTCCTATTCACCTTCCTGATACCAGCTTATATGTCACTGGCATTGCAAGTCTTTCCTATCCCGCTGCCCTGCTCCACTACCACCACCAAGATAGAAGCAGAAATTCCTTTGCTGGGCTGTGGAGCTTCCACATTGTCCTCTTATATAGGATTGGTAGTATTCATGTCAGTTTTCTAAGACTCTGGTCCACACACACACACACACACACACACACACACACACACATGCTGTAATTTCCATCGAGGCGAGGATGGTGTGTTTCATTCATGTTGTTTCTCTGGGGACTTGAATTGTAAATGTTGCAATGGCAGATATTTGTTGGAGGAATAAATGAGTGAGTGAATCAACATTAGCAGCAGTCACCCAGACTTGTTCATTGATGAATAGGAATTTAGAAACAAAATGCATCGCCTTAGCTAGACAGCCAGTTATTAAAATCTCCTCAACACAGTTATCCTCGCACTTGAAGGACTGATGTCAACAGCAGAGTCCCTACACATTTTCTTCTTTCATTTAGAAGGGCTCATAGAGTGGTTACTGTGGTTTCTGATTCTTGCTTGTTAGCTCTTCTATTGAGGGTTTTTGCAGGACCTTGACCTGCTCTGACCTGGATCTGGTTTGAGGTTGGATATTTATGGTGCCGCCATGAATTTTGCTTTTACTTTTTAGAAAAAGGAAAGTGTAGAAATTAGAGATGATCACACACACACATGTGTGTGCATGCACACACACACATTTTCTCTTCTTGATCAAAATCTCCAGATTAACTCTCTCTATGGGTTCTTTTATTCATGCTTCCAAGAGTGTT
The DNA here is from genome assembly GCF_018345385.1 of Vulpes lagopus. Classification (NCBI taxonomy): domain Eukaryota; kingdom Metazoa; phylum Chordata; class Mammalia; order Carnivora; family Canidae; genus Vulpes; species Vulpes lagopus. Next base: position 66,772,973 of record NC_054832.1, on the reverse strand, counting down.
TGTTTATTTGTTGGATTGAGGGTTGGGATATAGAAGGGAGAATGGGAGAGGGTGTATTTCACTGGGACATCTACTAGAGGTAAATCAAATTAGGGAATATTCAGTGAAAGTTTTATCTTGAAAGATCCTAACTTCAGATGCTATTCATATTTAAACCATACTAGCATATTAATATTTATTTGCTTTGCTTTATGTGTATTTTGATTTCTGGCTTTTAAAGTCTGAGTTTGAGAATGCACCTGGATTGACAAAATTAATTTTCGTGAAACCATCAACACTGTGTTCCATTTCACTATGTCATAGGCCTTGAAGATTTCTGCTCAGGTGATTCACTTCTGAAGAGTCTTTTTTTTTTTTTTTTTTAATGAAAGTCAAACAGTCACTATTTAAACACAATACTGCTCTCTGCTTCAGATCTTAAATTGATCTCCAGACAGATAAAATTCAAATGTACTTATTTTCACAGAAATGTAATTCCTAACATTAAGGAGTCTGTAGAAATTTCTTGTTCCCAGTTAAAGAATTATTTGTGCTTGTGGTTTTTTCCTAATGGTATGTAATTTATAATTTTCTAGTATTTATTTTTTATTTATTTATTTATTTATTTATTTATTTATGATAGTCACACACAGAGAGAGAGAGAGGCAGAGACACAGGCAGAGGGAGAAGCAGGCTCCATGCACTGGGAGCCTGACGTGGGATTCGATCCCGGGTCTCCAGGATCGCGCCCTGAGCCAAAGGCAGGCGCTAAACCACTGCGCCACCCAGGGATCCCGAGTATTTGGTTTTTAGAAATCTATCCTACTCACATAGTCCCAGTGGAGTTTTCTTCACAAAGACTTCCTTGTTTTTTAAAGTATCAGTCATAATAGAATATTACAGGTTTTGTTTGTTGAGTTAGAGATAATTTTACAGTGTAGTGTGATGTCCAAGTGAGAAACTTGAAATGGTTGTACCTGGGATCTTCCTCCATCCTTGTATTTTCTAAGTTGGTTCTGGTTTTCTCATTTTGTAATAATATCCTTTAATTTCTTTTTAGTTCTAAAGGGTTTTAAGAGAAGGAGACAGAGACAGCTAATCGTCTCTCAATATTGGCTCTTTTCTTTCCATTTAGCAATGGGATCCCCTGAGTTTTTGTTGGCTAACTTCTGTAAAGACTACACTTCGAAGGACTACTTGGCAGGTGTGGCCAAAGGACTACATGTTGGCCAATAAGATACAAGCAGAAGTCTCATATATGACTTCTACAAACGGTCTTGTCAGTAAGGGTCAAACTAATTTTCTTTTTTTTACTTTCTTGCATCTCCCGGGTTAGAAGTCAATAAGGTGAAATCACATGCTGAAGACAAACAGCAGAGTAATAAGATAGATGGGACTTTCACCTACCAGCCTTGAACTACCCTCTGCTGGACTTGGTTTGCCTCAGATAGTTTGGTCATTAGCTAAGCCTTATCTCAAACTCTATAAAGAGCTAGACTGGATTTAATGAGACCTTCACAATTGTTCAAAGTTGTGTTGTTAAATGGTTTGTCCTTGCAGAAATTTTGGAGTTGGATTCACGACTGGGATCTATACTCTGGGACTTGTGTGAGGTCTGCGGATCCTGGGTGTCACTTCAGGAGTCATTCCAGTGTTGTGAGTTACTCTCCTCAGGCATATTGTATACAGGCAGGTTCAGCATGCTGCTTTTGACATCTCTCTCAGGGATAGTGAGGTTGTTTCAAGGGAGAAGGTACTCCCAGATTTCTAGCCATCAACATGTGATATTCATATTTTGAGCTTAAATATGTCTCCATTTGACCCCAAAGCAAAGATAAACCTTCCCTCAAATCCTAATAATTACCTAAGAACATCCAAGTGTTCTTAAACACTTAAGCATCTTATTAAAATTCAGTGGAGGCTTGGAAATGATTCTGATGGCATGACTTTTAGAAGGGGATTTAAAAATTGTTTAGAAAGAAAGCTTATTAACATGGTGGAACAACTTTATGACAATTTCTTAAGGGACTTTGGTTATCTCTTTGATGGGACTATTTTGTACTACCTCTTTAAATCTAACAGATTATTTCATTTTGTTTTATCTTTCCATATATTTTTATCTTAAAGAATATAGTGATATAAATAAGCAAAAGTGAGTCTAAAATATTAGTGGGACTAGGACCATTGTGTGTCATATCAGACTATAAAATATATGGTGGCATTAAAAATGACATTTCCATGGCATCTGCAGTTTGAAGGGTAACAAAATACTCATGAATTTGTGTGTGTTTCTCAGATACAGATAAGGTTCTTAAAGTTCTTGTCTAAATAATCTTGGTTATGGAGAATGTCCCAATTTTTGAGAATGCAATTTAGCATATGAAAATAGTGTTATTGGTTTCCGGTATAAATGAGTATTTTACCCATACTGATACTTTTGGTGTCTCCCTCAATGTCAATCTATACTTGACAGTAATTTTTGTATTGTGATTGGAAAGAAGAGTTGGGAGTTTAAGGAGTGGTTATCCCTGGCACTCACCTTTATAGGTTAGAGGTCTCTCCTTTGAGTGAATAAATCAATAGACACGGCTGTAGAGGGACATAAGTAAATGGCTCCCTTTCTAAACCATGTAGCATGCAGAGACATTTTTAAAAAATACTAATCATTGTGTGTGTGTATGTATATATACATATATATGATAATTATGCCTCATAATTAAATATTTTGAAGATACATATCTCTGGTTTTCCTTAATATGTCCAACTCTTTGAGGCTTTAGTAAAGTACAGCAATTATTGGCAAAATTAAATTGTGTTCTGATTGCCCTCTTGGTCAATTTACTTAGTGTTAGAGAGTTGGGGGTGAGAAAGCACTTATGTAAACAAACTCTGAACAACATTTTTTTTTTTTTCTGTTGCCTAATTTGATAGAAAAGGCATAGGCACAAGCATCATTCTTGAATTCCCTTAAATCTTAAAATGAAGGGTCATAGTCTCCCTAAGAGTGCTATTTGCAGAGGCTCAGAGAGCATCTGGATTCCCCTGCCCCCAGACTAGAGTTCCCTCTGAATTGCTTGAATACTCGGGTTAACCCAGAGAATTTATGTGAATTAGGTAGGTTCTTTTCTTGTTCTTTGTTTAGATCTAGCCAACATAAAATGCTGACAATTCTTTGTTTAAAAAAGCAGTTCTGCCTTCTGTGTCTTGCAAGGTAGATACCCACATGGCCATTTATCCGGTTTTTAAATTAGTTGTGTATATATCTTAGTGTCTTGTAGGAGAAACAGCATTCATGAGTGGTAGGTGTGGATATGGAATCTCAGAGCAAGCACGTTGAAGGAAAAATTGTGGATGGGATCTCTATATCTAGCCTACTAGTCCGTCATTACAGCTTTAAGTTCTGTTTTCACATCTTGTTCTTTATTTTATCTAAAGTCTGATTGAGAAAGATAAATCGTGAGAAAACTGAGACATAAATCATCTAGACAAAAGAGAGTGTATTTTTAAAGACTTCTTGGTAAAAAAATTCCATGGTCTCTCATTTCAATGTTTAACACACTTCATGCTTCATAGCAGACTCCTGAATCCAAATTTTGGGAAAAACATCTTTCCTCTCGTATAAGACCCAGGTTCCTTTTTGGCAACTGCAAACATCACCTCTCCCTTGCCTTTCCTATCTTTTGCTACAATGTGGGAGGTGTAACAAATGAATGCCATGGAACTCAAGTCACACTTAAGAAATACTCAAGTATTTCTGTCCCTTGGTCTGCCTGTTTGTCCATCTCTCAATCTTTCCATATGGCTTTTGTGGGTTGTGCTCAAAATCTCAGCCTTCAGGCTTCTCTTTAGGGGGGCAGGGTGGGTAGGGACATTAACTTTGGGAAATCTAGGATCACGTCTTTACAACTCACAGACCTAAGGGAAAGAGGTGCTGAAGAGTTTATGAGTCTACGATTCGTTGGTGTGTGGGAGGAAGTGCTGAGATTTGCAGCCAACCAGAACATGAAGTGGGGGAGGATCAGTTCCCCAATGGAAGGTAATGAGGTGCTATTTCCAGTGGGAGGAAGAGAATGCTGGAGAGATAGAAATAACAGATGTCTACTCTGAGCAGAAAACTAGAAATACCTAGTACATTATATGTCTGTGTCCATATCTCTATGTCTGTACCTATATCTGTACCTACTTATCTATAAGTAGGTCTCTATCTCTGTTTATGCCAATATCTTCATCTTTGCATTTCTACAAATGTCAATGTCCCTGACTGTGTTTCCAACATTTGACCATGTCTCTATCTGTATCTTCACTGATGTGTATAGGAGTAATTTATTCTATAGCGCTTCAAAATATGTTTCTGTTAAGGATGATCCATTAGGTGAATGTAGCCACTGGATACCTATTTTTTGAACTCCAACAGTATGCACAGTCGTAGGAATATAAAAAAAATCAAGTTAAAATGATCCTTGTCCTTTATCTCTTATTCTTCTCTCATCCATTAGAATATATGCTGCTTCAAAGTAGGTGAAATATCTTTATAACATCTTCCACGTGGTACGCACATATTATTTGATGACTTTTTCTTTATATGACATTAGCAGGAGGAATACTCCTGGAAGAAGATACATTACACTTTGTATAATTGGAAGTGATTTTGTATTGAAGATATAAAATTTCTTACCTGAAATCTTTTCAATTTTTTTTTTCCGTTGATGTTTTTAGCCATTGGTTTTCTTTTCATTATCGAGGAAGGTGTTATTTCTCTAGAAAACATTGTTGATTTTACTTGCAAAGATGCAGATTATACAACTAATTTTTAAAGCCTGAATCTGGTAAATAAGCTTAAGATTAATGTAGAAAAATATGACTAGGTAATAAAGATGTTTATGTAATGAACAGTTGTTTTATTGTATTTGGCAACGTGTTCTGAAATTTTTTTATTCCAGAGAATGCAATATAGTTTAATTTAAAATGTTATATAGAATAGTTTGAATCTCTGGTCTAAAAGATGGTTTATAATGATGAGATGAAAAATGTATCCATTAGTAACAGCAGTTTGATAGGAGGCCACATATTTACTTTTATTAATTTTCACTTTTTCATCTTAAAATGAATTAACCATCTTGATGGTTTGCTCTAGGGGTTACTGTGTGAAATTATAAGTCAAAATGATTATGGTACAAGTGGAAAACAGAGTTTATGGCCTTTCCAAACACTTAAACTAGTTTCTGATATAGAACTATATGAATTCTACTTCTGAAATGTTTCTTCATATCATGGTATCTCATACATTATAAATTCTGTGCTGCAATTGCATATATAAAAATGAGACTCAGGATTTACTCACTTCCAACCATGACTGGTGGCAAGTGAATGAAATATTCTCTAAACTATCTTGAGAATAAAAAAAAGGGGGGGGACCATTAATTTAATCATATAACCAGTCCATGTACGTACTGGAGTGGATCTAGTCTCAAGGTAAAAAACAGAGTCTGAAGGAGCTTCTGACCTCAGCCTGTCTCTATATATATATGTTGGTTTGTTCTGCTTTTTCATCTCTCAATCTCTTTACCTGGCTTTTATCATGCACCTCAGAGTAACAAATTTCAGGCTTCTCTTTGTGGAGTGAGAGATAGTAACTCTGGGAAATCAGGGATCAGATCTTTCCAACTCTTGGACCCAAGAGAAAGAGGTATTTGCTGAGAGTTTATGAGGCTGCTGTATGTCTGGGTGTGGGAGAAGGTGCAAGATTTGCAGCCAACCAGGACAGGTGATGCAGGAAGATCAGTTCTCCAATGGAAGGTACCAAGGTGCTCTTTCCAGCGGGAGAAAATGGATGCAAAGACAGAAATTGAAGATGTCTAATTTCAGAAAGAAAATATTCTGGATATTTTTTTTACCAGTATAGAGCCCCATGCAAATTACTGAGGGCCCCAGAAATTGGTGTCGAAAGTTCCTTTATGGACCACAAATGCGAAGTAGTGTGATAAAGAACAGAAAAACATCTCCTGGCATCAGATAAATCTGAATTAGAATCTCAGCCTTATCTCTGCCACTCTACGGGCTTTGTAATGGGCCGAATTGTGTTCCTTCAAATTGATACATTGAAGTCTGACCTCCAGAACCACATAATAGGACCTTATTTGAAGATTGGGTCTTTACAGAAGCAATACAATTAAAATGAGGTCATTGGGGTAGGCCCTAATCCAGTTGATTAGTGTCCTTATAAAAAGGGGAAATTTGAATGTTAAGACTTACTAAAAGGGAAGATGATGTAAAAGACACACAGGGACAGATGGCCATCTCCAAGGCAAGGAGGCCAGGAATAGATCTCACCATTTCAGCCTTCAGAAGGAACTAACTCAGATTCCTAGCCTCCAGTCTTAGAGATAGCACATTTCTGTTGTTGAAGCCACCCAGCCTGTGGTACGGTGTTATGGCGGCCCTTGGGAATGACTACAGCATTGAACATCTTACTTAAATTTGTAGAGTCATTCAGTAAAGATTAACATCTATTCATTCTCCTCTTCCTTCACCTTTTCCACCCATTGTCCTATAATCTGGAAAACTGCTGACCAATTGTGTGTCCTTTCACCTTTTTCAAGAGTAAAATAGGTTTTAAAAATATCAGGTTGCCTCACTACAGATTCAGTTAAGAGTTCAAGTAACCTATTTGGAAGGAGGAGGGTTCAAATGGGTTATTAAAGGAAGGAACAATAACTATTACCATATATTAACATATTGCATTTTAACTGAAACTTTATTAAGTAGGGAGACATGGTATCTTCGGAGCGTAATTGCTAAGGAGGTACATTCTAGAGTTAGACTACCTGCATTTTATTTTTTGTTTTTTAGAATACTTATTTGAGAGAGAGACAGACAGACAGACAGACAGAGCATGGGGAGGTGCAGAGGGAGATCGAGTTTAGGCAGCCTCTATGCTGGGTGTGGAGCCCGATGCAGGGCTCAATCCCATGACCCTGAGATCACGACCTGAGCCCAAACCAAGGGTTAAATACTTAACCAACTGCACCACCCAAGCATCACTACCTGCATTTTAAATCTCTACGCTCATTCTCTATATAATTCTGGGTCATTTACGGCTGTGATGTATCTCAGCTTCATCTTCTATAAAATAGGAGATAATAGCTGAGTTAGATCTCAGTGTATTAATAAATACAAAGTGTTCCAAACAATGCATGAACGATTGAAAGCTTTCACTACAGCCTGGCTTTGGTTAATTTGCCTCTCTTACTTTCAAAGCTGTAATGGAAGGACGATAGTGAATGTTCCAGGGTGGGAAAGTGTAGATCATCCTGCCCCATAACACCCACCATATAGTTATATTTCTAAATAGTATCACTGCTGCCTTGGCTTGGGAAATTAGCATTTTAAAGGGCTCTCCTATATAAAGAAGGAAGCAGAACATTCATGGGGCCGCTCATTGTCTCCCAAGGCATAGAAACACAACGATCTATTTCTCTCTTGGCTAAAACTTCTATAGGAGCATCTCAGGAATTAATGGTAGGATTACCCAAGAAGCACAGTAAAATCATCTTTTTCCTGCCTCATTTATCCATGAACACAGCTCTGACTGTAATTTGGGTCCTTTATCTTTAATGCCTGGGCAGCGGTAGAATGAATGCCCTTTGTACAGGCAACACACCTGGGAAATGCTGCCATACGCTCCCTAATGAAAGCAGCGCATAGAACAAAAGGCAGGCTATGGGGTCTTCATAGAGACACCAGAAAAGCACCGGCTGTGCTTGTGATGATAATGGCGAGAAGGCCGCTCGTACCTGAACATACCTTTTAGCAACCTGGTCTAACACACACATTTCTCACTCTAAACCTTTGCTTGATCAGTGGGACAATACTTTCCTGGTAACCTTGCAGGAGGACAGACTAACTCAGTGATATAATTGCCTGTGAAGTAATTTATAGCTTAGGTATTGGTGCAAGTCAGGCTAAAAGTGGTTTATCATCCTCGGAAATTTTGCCTGGTGTCCTGGCATAATGGAGATTTGTGTGGTCTGCTTTAAAAAATCCGAAAACTATTCTTATTTTTGATCTGCAAATTAATGGCAAATAAGATGTATTCACTTACAAGATTTTTATGACTTATCTTAAACCTGTATATAATGTGACATGTTGTGTCAATGACTACTAATTTACCGCAGAAATCAATTTATTTGGTGTGGCGCTGCATTTCAAATTTATTTACATTTTCATTTTTTAATTTATGTTAGACTCCGCCTTTTTCCTCTCCCCCCAAACAGATCTGTGGGTCAAGCAAATTTGAACAGTAGCTTAAAGGAATGATCTCTCTTAAGCAAGTATGTAGTATCTCCCCTAAAGTCACTGGTATAGAGTTACATATAATAGCATACATAGTTCTTACATATGAATTCAGATGCCGCATGGGGTATGCTCTGAAATCTAACTCCACAGGGAGACCAAATGATCAAGGCCAAGAAATCAGTCCCAGGTATGCCAGGAAAAGGGAAGAGATTTCTGTCATTATGCAACTTATTCATTCGATTCTCTGTAATATTGTATATATTTACATATTATATAAGATTATGAATAGCAAATCACTCTTAAAAATTACTCATGCTTCTTATACTTCTACCTTAAATGTGGCATTTCTTTAGGCTTCTCACTCGTCACTTGTTTTCTTAAAATTTTCATTTTCACTTACACATGTATTTTTCATTTACACGTGAATGTTCTGCAATTTCTATCTTGAGCTTCAGCTCTGCATCTCCAACTGCTTCTTAAACAATTCACGCACAGCACATCCAGCAAAATCAATACCATTTTAGCTCCTCCTCTGAGCCAAGCACTCTGCTAGGCCCTGCTCGGATACAATGAGGAATTAGGCACAGCTCCTGTCTTCGTGAATCTCTAATAACCACATATAAATAGATATCTTCAATAAGGCACATTGGAATAAACAATGAATGAGTTTAACTAAGCATTCTCAGATCTGGGAAGAGAGAACTTGACGTTTACTAAGGGGATTTGGGAAATACTATGGGATGAATAGGATAGAATGGGGTCAGACTTTGACAGATACAGGAAAGATGGGGAGGAGCTTTAGCATTAGGAACGAGGCTGAAAAACCAGCCCTGTCCAGGGAACCCTGAGAAAGACAAGAGTTGCAGCTGCTGTGGAGACTTGGGGGGTTCTCAGGCAGGGTGGGAGGAGACGGGGGGGGGGGTGAAGTAACATCAGATGAGGTGCAAATGGCAGGTGGGGCTCGCTCTCCCTCAGAAGGTTTTAAGTGCCAGGTGGAAGAGGTTGGGCTTCATTTGGAATGCAATGGAAAGACATGGAAGGTTAAGTAGGTGTGTGTGTGTGTGTGTGTGTGTGTGTGTTAAGAAGATGTCTGAGGACAGAGGGAAGGATGGATTTGAGACAGACTATAGGCAAAGAGACTGGTCAACAGGTCATTTCAGAGAAGAAGAGAGTTGAGTGTAAAATCCCCACTAGTACTTCCTAGCTGTGTGAATAGATGCAGGTCCTTAACCTCTCTGAGTGTCCTCCTTCAGCCTCTAAGAGAATGGCTATAAATTTTCAATGAGAATACATAGACAGTAGTCATTATAGTGGCTGGCATATACTTAGTAAGCATTCTAAAATTTTAGCTAGAATTGTCATTAGTGGTATACCTACAGGTTTTGATAGGCTCAGCTCAGTACAGGAAATATTTATTCATCTAGCCATCTAGCCAATCAATAAATTACTCAGCAACTACTTTAGATATAATCATGAACAAAAAGTTCCTGACTTCTTAGAAGTTATGTTCCACTGCAGAGTCAAACAATAAACAGGTGAATGAATAAATACTATGTTGGGTGGTGAGAGTTACTATGGACCATATATCCTGCTTTGCCTGGAAAAATGGTTTATATGTCACCTGTACTTGTCATTAATAGTGTCTCCTTTCAAACAAAACAAAACTCATAGATGCTGAGTACATTTTGGTGGTTGCCAGAGGGAAGGGGGTAGGAGTATGTATAAAATGGGTAAAAATGATCAATAGGTGCAAACTTCCATTTATAAAATAAGTAAGTCATGAGGATGTTATGTACAGCATCGTGACTGTAGTCAATAACGCCTATTTGAAAACTGCTAAGAGAGTAGATCTTGAAAGTTCGCCTCACAAGAAAAAAATGCTTTGTAAAGGTGATGCGTGGTAACTGGCTTTATTGCGGTAATTATTTTGCAGTATATACATATACTGAATCATTATTCTGTACACTCAAAACTGATTTGATGTTATATGTCAATTATAATTCAATTTTAAAAAGTTTTAAAAAGTACCTCCTTTCAGCTGCATAAACATCTCTTTAGCTAGTAAATTATATGGTCATTTCAGACAGAATAAATAACTAAGCAGAGCAAAGGGGAGAGGGAATGCTGGTACAGGCCTGGGGGGATTACCATTTTTTAAAAATTAGCCAGGGAGGGTCTTACTATTTTGGTGTCTTTTGAGCAGGGATCTGAAAGGAAGAAGTGCAGCATGCATATACCTGAGAAAAGAAATTTCCAGGCAGAGGCAAAGACTCTGAAATGAAAGCGTGCTTGGAATCACCAAGGACTAGGAAGGAGGCTGGCAAGGCTGGAGATGAGTGAGGTCAGAGGCCCAATCGCCTGTGTCCTTGTGGGCTACAGTAAATACCTTAAGGACTTTGGCTTTCATCTGAGTGGATTGGATGCCATTTCAAAATTTGACCAGAAGAGTCACATGAACTAACTCATTTTTAAAGGATCACCTGTGCTGCATGGGATGGCAAAGGTGGAAGCAAAGATGTGAATTGGGACAATGTGGCAATACTTGAGAGAAGAGATGATGGTTTTTGGAAGTAGGGTGGTAGCAGTGGAAATGGTTAGACATGCACATATTTTGAGAACATAACTGGCAAAATTTGCTATGGGTTGATTGTGGATGGAGAAGAGAGAAGACGTAAGAAAGACTCCATGATTCTGTGCTTGAGCAACTGGAAGAATAGAGTTGCCATTTAAAGAGATGGCAGAAAGAATACAAAAATACTGATTTAAAGGGATAAATGTGCCCTAATTTTTATAGCAGCATTATCAACAATAGCCAAACTATGGAAAGAGCCCAAGGGTCCATATACCAATGAATGGATAAAGAAGAGATGTACACACACACACACACACACACACACACACACACACACACACACAATGGAATATTACTCAACCATCAAAAAGAATTAAACCTTGCCATTTGTAATAACATGGATGGAGCTAGAGAATATAATACTAAAGGAAACAAGTCAGTCAGAGAAAGACAAATACCACATGATTTAACTCATACATAGAATTTAAGAAAAAAATGAACATATGGAAAGAAGGAAACAACAAGGGAGAGAGAGAAGCAAACCATAAGAAACTTTTAATGATTGATAACAAATGGAGGGTTGATGGAGGGAAGTGAGTGGGGGATGGGCTAGATGGGTGATGGGCATTAAGGTGGGTGCTTATTGTGATGAGCACTGGGTGTTGTATGTAAGTGATGAATCACAGATTTTTTTTTCAAAGATTTTATTTATTTATTCCTGAGAATAAATACACGCACACAGCACACGCACACAGAGGCAGAGACGCAGGCAGAGGGAGAAGCAGGCTCCACGCAGGGAGCCTGATGTGGGACTTGATCCGGGGACTCCAGGATCACGCCCTGGGCCAAAGGCAGGCGCTAAACCGCTGAGCCACCCAGCGATCCCCTGAACCACTGAATTCTATTCCTGAAACCAATAGTGCACTGTATGCTAACTAACTAGAATTTAAATAGAAGCTTGAGAAAGAAAAAACCAAACTAACAAAAAATAAAAATAAAAGTATGGTAAAGAGGCAGGAGTACAAAATTCTGTGATAAGGCAGTTGGGTTATATGAGTTTAGAATTCAGGAGAAGTTCAGCTGAGGATAAAAATTTGGCAGTCTTCATAAGGTAAGTGGTGTTTAAAGAGATGGGTCTTGATGAGAACAGCTATGGGTTGAGTATAGTTAGGGAAGAGAAAGGGTTCAAGCACGGAGCCTGCATAAACCCGCCTCAGGGCCCGGGGTGAAAAAGAGGAACCAGTAAGAAGGAGGACCAAGACAGTGGTGTTCTAGCGGCTGAGTGAGGGATAGACATCAAGGAGGGAGTGCAAAGCTGTGTCCAATGCAACAGATAAGGCAGGTGAGTGACAATGTGGTTCCTTCACAGGACTGGTTTTGGGGTCGTGAACTGAGTGCCAACTATATGCTAAATACTACAGGCACGCTGATACAATTTCTCATGCTACTTAATTTCCCCAGCCCATTCTAGTCTCCTAACCATTCACTTAGAATTAGTAATCAAGGGCCATCAGACAGGTTCTTTCAGGCAGGCATAATTGTGGACACCAGGAAGATAGGGCTTATTTTCTTCTGAAGAGCTCCAGGAATGAGCTCTCTATACCCCCTGCCATCCATTCCTGTGTTTGATCAACCTGAAGGTGGACACGTTTTTCATGTTTAACTGGACTCTACCTTTAGGCCCATTTTGTCCTGTCAGGTCCTCGGCCAATGTGGAGAGCAATCAATCACTATCACTTTCATAAGAATGCCCTTTGTGGACTTGGAACTAGTAATCAGATCACCTCTTAACCTGGTTTTCTTTAGGATGAACAATGCTATTGCCTTTCATCTTCACTTAAAGGCCCTATTTTACCCTTTCCACGTGTATGAAGATAGCATATTAAGTAAGTATGGGCCTCTCTATCCCCCTAGTCGGGCAGATATATTTTTTATACCATTTATAATCCACTGGCATACCTTGACCTAGAAGGGGCAAAAGAATGAATTTCTCTGGCTCTTAGGTTCTGTCGTAGACCTGACCTTAGTGTGGGTGTGTGCGTGCGCTAGCACGTGCTAACAGTGAGAAGAGAGGGAGGCAGGGGGCAGAGAGAGAGAAAAGGAGAGGGAAAGAGAGAGAGAGAGAGAGAGAGAGAGAGAGAAGACAAGAAAGCACCTGACTCCCACTTTAGCTCAAAGAGAATCACTTCCCTCCTGGTGGCTGCTCGCCAGCCAGTGTGGTTGGCTGGTTGTAGTCATTTGTTAGCACGATTTCATAATTCAGTATACCTGTATGCCCTTGAAATGGCTGAAGGATTTGTCTTGCTTCTTAAACAGATAACAAACTGGAGCTTTATTGGAGGAGCTCGGCTTCCTATAACTGTTATTCAGTTTGTCTTGCTCCCAAAACACCCTGTGTCCATCCCCCAAGCCTGAACCTTTGGGCCATCACAAACAGTGACAAGTGGGCAGAAACACAACCTTAGAAGGAAAATACTCCAGGGGCACCTGGGTGCCTCAGTGGTTGAGCATCTCTCTTTGGCTCAGGTCATGATCCTGGGGTCCTGGGATTAAGTCCCACATCAGGCTCCCCAGAGGGGCTGCTTCTCCCTCTGCCTACGTCTCTGTGTCTCTTTCTCAGTGTCTCTCACGAATAAATAAATAAAATCTTTAAAAAAAAAAAAAAGAAGGAAAGTAGTCCAGATCTTAGATGCTTCAGAAATCCAGTGGTCTTCGGTAGGAATATTGCAGTATTATGGCTGAGCAAGGTTCCGTAGCTCACCAAGCTTTTGTCAATCACAGAGGGTCGTTCAGCCGGTTGAGATTTCACATATTATACATCCTTTGACATTAATTATACCCCACGCACTTAATTCTGTTTTGGCCACTCATCTTGGCTAGCCCAGTGATAGGTTAATCAACGTCCAGGGTTTATAAACTGTCTGACTTTAGTTTTTCCATATGTAAAATGGAGTATCCCATAGCTGTGAACTGGAAATGCACTTTGATATACGTTAAGAAAAATAAGGTCTGCGCAATGAGATGCTTTATTTGTGTGGATAATCCACACGATCGGAAACCAAGGCATCTCACAAAGAAGATTTATAATTGTTTGGCAGCACCATAATTGTATGCCCTAATTGTATCTGTGTCTGCAATCACTGATGTGCTGATCCGATTCGATATTCTGAAGCCTTGATTTTTTCAAAGGTTAAAGCTGAAAATAAAAGCAACACTGCTTTGTAATGTCTATTGATCCTGAGTTTATAATAATGTCTTTGGCATTGTGGGGGAATCGTTGCTTATCCTGACAACCACAGTTTGCTTTTAGTTTTAGCTACAGAGGCTATTAAGTGGGCAGGTGAATGTTCTCTGGAATGTTCTTCTTCCAAATGATTCACATTTAACTACACAAAATATGTTAAAATGCTAGGCCTCCGTGTCAGAAACCCACAAAAGCAAGAGGGAGAGAATCCAGCTCCTCTCTTCTTATCTCACACATGCTGACTGCAGAGGCCTCTGAACAGCAGGGAGGCAGAAATGAAATTTATCACTAGATAAGCCTTCCGAGATAAGGGTGATGGTATATCTAGTAGATGGTATTTTCCAGAGGGCAGGGTGAGGCTCCCAGACCCTAGAATCACCACATTTCTCCCTTGCTGAGCTTGGAGCTGAAAAATAGCAAAGCATGCAATGGTGCACAAATGTGCACTGAAATTTTTAAAAATGTTCACTGACCTTTAGGGAGCTTTCATGCTTTTTAAGAATCTACTGACCTACAGGCAGTTACTGCACATAAATGCCTAGTTTCTGCTGGGAATTCAACTTTGGGCTTTTGCCTGCTGTTTCTCTCCTTTCCCCCTTTCTCCAAGCAGCCACGTTCTGCAGCAAGATGGCAAGGGCTTCAGCCTACAGGGAGAGCATGGGACTCGCCTCTCTGCCTGGGCTGGCTCCGTACTGCTGTTTGCTTGCAAACATTCAGTTACCAGCAAACGTGGAGTCAGCTCTGCTTCTGTTCCACTCAATTTTCTTCACCCCATGCAGTGGGCTTTTCTCTTCTGCTGCCCCAGCTGTTCTGGCTTTTCCCAGGGTGGCAGAGTCCGCCCCAGCTGCAATCTGTGCTTCCTACAAAGTTCCTTAGCCGCCTCCTTGACCTCAGCTTCCCTGCCTAGAGTTTTCATTTCCTGAGCCTTCCACACCAGCACTGATAACTTAGTGCTGGCAGCTGCAGCAGCAGCAGCAGCAGCAGCAGCAGCAGCAGCAGCAGCAAAAGACGATGGGATTAATGGAAACAATGGTGTGGCGTTGACTCAGGAGTCAGACCTGGGTTCAAATTCTGCCTCTCATTGTTACCTTAATGCAAGATGCTTAAACTCTGCTGGTAGCCTTGGTTTCTTCAAAGAGAAGATGATGCCAGTCTGTTGTAAGGATGAATTGCAATAATGTGTGCAACTCCTAGCTCATAATAAGCCCCTCCTAGCATCAGCATTCAGCTCTGCTTCCCTTCCTGAAAGTACACTCTGCTCAAGGTAAATGCTCTGGGACCAGTGCACAAATGTGCAAGATAAACAGCAACCCTGCCTCCTCTTATAAACCATTTGAGGGTTTGAGCCTAAGTGTGAGAAAAGTTACAACCCCATCCAGGGTTTAAATGACGTTTGAAATGTTGCGATGAGAGAAAAACCACAAGGTAGAGAGAACTGATGAGTTAATGTGAAAGGTGATGTGTTGTAAGAATGCACTCTGTAATAATCAAGTAAGAGTTTATGGGAATGAGGCAGCCCGAACCGGGTCTTCAAGTAGAGTTTGAATAGGAGAGAGGAGGGCATGATGGGTAGAAACAACACTGAGCAAATGTGGGGAGTTGGGGAAGCGCAGGTGTGTGGGGAACATAGAGTTCCTATTTGGGTTGGAGCATAGAGTTAGCTCTGCTACGGTGGGAAAATTAGCTGACAAGAAGTGTTGGGGCCGGGGCTGTGCCTGATTTAGCAAATATAAATTTAGGATCCCCAGTTAAATGTGAATTTCAGATACACAACAAATTTTTTTTTTAGTCTAACTATGTCCCAGATACTGCACACTTATAAAAAAGATGTTTGTTGTTTATCTGAAATTCAAATCTATCTAGGCATCCCACATTTTATCTGGCAATTCGATGTCAAACACCAAGCCAAGGATCCTGCCCTTGACCTCACATCGCTGAAGGTTTTAAAGAGAGGAGTGAATGGATAAATAAGGCATTTTAACAGAAATAAACTTGATAAAATGCCAGAATGGCTTGGAGAGAGAGAGAGAGAGAAAGAGAGGGAGAGCTTAGATGCAGGAAGATTGGCCCTATGCATCCTTCCCCATTTTATTTTATTTTATTTTTTTTATTTATTTTTTTTTTTTTAAATTTTTTATTTATTTATGATAGTCACAGAGAGAGAGAGAGAGGCAGAGACACAAGGCGGAGGGAGAAACAGGCTCCATGCACCGGGAGCCTGATGTGGGATTCGATCCCAGGTCTCCAGGATCGCGCCCTGGGCCAAAGGCAGGCGCCAAACCGCTGCGCCACCCAGGGATCCCCATCCTTCCCCATTTTAAACCCTTGCTCCCATACACATACACATAGTTCTCCTAATAGCTTAACAGTCAAAGACGTATTTTTTTTTCCTGAAATTTAGAAAATTATGCAAGGTGAGGATGCTGGATGAGAGTTTAGTGCTAAACATGGGAGAGGTTTCTAATTAACATCAATCCAGTCTCCAAGGACTATTAATGCGACCCATAGAGAGCTGGCAACAGGAACTCCTCATATATCATCCGTGGAGGGGCATCATCCCCAGCTCTTTCTAGAATTCTGTCTGTGACTATTAGTGATGAGCATGTTTCCTGGAACACTACTGCTTTGTTTTGATTTCGAGTCCACGAAGAGAAGGAAGAAGTTAAATTGTAATGCTTGCCTCGGATATTTCTATAGACAAACTTAGAAAACACTAGCACATAATATTTTTTTCATTTTTAGAGATTTATCTGGTTGCCATGAAAAATTAGGTGTTCATATTGAAAGCCTTTTTACTCTCTCAGAGTAAACAAATCTTTAGGGTTTTTGTTTTGAGATAAGGAATTTCTAAGGTTATGATTTTAAGACAATTTTCAAAATGGATTTTTTGCTTTTTATCCACTTTTATAAAATTTATCAAATTTGATCTAATTTGCTGAAATTCAGCCTGTTGACAATAATAGTATTATAGAGCTTGTTGATGGTTTGATTATTTGCTCAAACAATTTAACTAAATATTTTCACTGAAAGAGAAGAGACCCAGGTAACTCTTCCAATCTTGAAATTGATTTAGAAGATTCTGAAAATAATGCATGTGTATGAAAATCTTTCATTTTCCATTGATTAAATGAGAAGTTAAAATATGTATTTGCAGAATTCTATTAATTATATAATCATCCAAATGCTCACCTTTGTCACCCGGCACAAAGACAAGTAGATATTAATATCAGATGCACTGATCCTATGGTCAGTTGAGATCTTATTCTCAAGACTTTTTAATAAGGATATTGGGTGCATATGCCTGGCAATCATTTTTTTTTTTTTAGAT
The DNA here is from genome assembly GCF_018345385.1 of Vulpes lagopus. Lineage (NCBI taxonomy): Eukaryota > Metazoa > Chordata > Mammalia > Carnivora > Canidae > Vulpes > Vulpes lagopus. The sequence goes on along the minus strand of NC_054832.1, from coordinate 66,755,555 downwards.
GACCTGGTGACTCTTATTTTAGTAGTTGATAAGCAGTCTTTGCTCCTTAGAATCCGAAGTTTGGGGTGGCATTAAGCAAATTGTTTTTAGCATGTGATGTTTTCTCACATAGAGACACTTAATGTGTGTCCCAAAAGAGACATTATTCTTTAACTGCTTACTTTATCTTCCAAAGGCAGTGTTGTTTCTCGAAATGAGGATGTTCAGGTGCAAAGATGCAGATGACAGAAATGCATCTCTATTTAATTCTTAGGCTAAATGTCCACCAAGAAATCTAATCAGTAAAAAATGCATACAGACTATGTAGACTCATCTTACAGGATTAATCTAGGTCCATCAGTTCAGAATATGAGCTCTAGATCACAGTGATAGCCAAGTGTGTGAAGATGCTGATGCAGGTCTAATTGCTGCAGTGGCTTGCCCGTGCTGAATGCTGGCTATGGACATGCACCTCTCATCACCCAGGTGACAGCAGGGTTGAATCTGCTCACCAGGGAAACACACCTTTCCCAGTTGCTGTGGTCGGAACTCAGGAATTTGAGACCAAGTGGCCAGAACCATCCGCTGGATAGAAACTAATCCTTTTAGTTTCATTTTGGTTGAAGATTTTGCTCCTTCATTTGGTTAGAATTGTGAGTACCATTCTCTGTATGGCTGGAATCCTTATCTTGCAGTTACTAAAGAATATTCTAGAGAATCATGCAAATGAACTCGAGTTTAGGAAAACTGGCCTTCCCTTCAAATCCTGTTTCAAATTCCATAGATTAGTTTTGGAGTTATTTTCGAAATGCTGCTTAACTCTTCTGACCTTCACCCCAATTTAATCGTTTCAAAACTTTGGATTGGTTTTACTCATATTACCAATGTTGAATCCTGATTCTCCTTCCCTTTACAGAATGAGATAATGTACGTAAATGCCTCTAGCAAATGCACACAAGAGTTACTCCATGCAGACTCCCATGAAAGCTAAAGCAGGAAGGATAAACAGAGCAGTAGTCTTGATTTTTTTGAGCTCATCCCAAAGTTCTTCCCAAATTTTGACTTATGGGCCATTGCTTACTTTTATGACTACCTAGGTTGTGCTCCCCTGGCTTATATTTTGTTTTTCATGCTTTCAAATATATACGTATATATATTTGTGTGTATATATATTGTATGTATATTTGATATATATTGTATATATTATGTAAACAAATATGCATTATATAAACTTTCAAGTAGTTTTATTGCAGGCTAGGTATGCTCGGATAAGTATTAGAGAAAAGCTTCCATTTGGCTTAGGGGTAAGAAGATCAACATTTCCTTTCATGTAGAGAACGCTTCTAAAGCCTACTTTTTGAGATCTTCTTAAATAATTTGGGATAATTGAGTCTTTCAAGAAATAGACCTAGTGCCCTTTGCCTAAGGCTAGCAAAAAGCCTTTTTTGGAGATGAGGTAGTTTGTCTTTTTAAAAAAAATCTGTATTATATAAGCCAAGGGTCTTTGGGAGAAGACAGGATGATATGCACATGCTTTTTTTCTTTCTTTTCTCTTCTTTTTTTAAAGATGAATGACCCACCAAAATTTACCCAAAATATTATTAACGTATGCATTTTCGCATGATTGAGAATTCTAGAAATTGTCGGGTAGCCTTTTAGGGTTCTCCAACTCTGGCAGTCTGCCACATGCACTGAGGGCAGTCTCATGAAGACGATGCATTAAAAAATTAGTTACTCGATGCCAACTAAGATGTTTCTTGACCCAGCCAAGAAGTCAGCCACGTTATCCATGAAAGTCATTCCATTAGCATGTAGAGCAACACTGATTTTTATAAGAGATGAAGTTAATGTGTTATGCTCCCGTTAGAGGAAGCTGTGCTGTGTTGGATTAGCAGGGATAGCTCTCCGAGGAGATGAGGCTGAAGCTCAGGGTAGCAGCCAGAAGGATGGTGGGAAGTGATAAGAGATCTGCCACTGTTGCAACCAAATGGGAGTCTGGATAAGTTGAAGAAAACTGCAGGAGACCCAAAAGGATGTTTACCACATATAGGAGCCCAGAGCTGTCCAGGAAAGGTGGTGCCCTGGTATGCCAACACCCTTCCTCAATTTGATAGTTAAAAATGTGCTAAACGAAAAGCCTCATATTTTTTTAAAAAAATCCCTGAAAGTTCAGGAATCTTCTCTTTGGATGACATCTTTTTTAAATATAGGAAAATCTTGTTGCTGCAAATGAGTGTATAAATATTTCAATACTTTAAAAGCTCCATTTAAATGATTACATGTCAAATGGTATATCTTTTGTCTCTAGATCGTCCTACAGGCTAAACCAAAGGATGCCTGTATTAATTCCCTTTTGCGAAGACAGCATCCAAGTGTTTTACTGACTGATGAATGTAGTGCAGTAGAACCCGCTAGTTTAGCATCATTCCCCGAACTAATGCAGCACAGATGGGAGTTTCTGGAGTAAAGGTATCTCGTGTTTATGTATTTTATTATTTTGGCACAAAGTGGTTTTTGTTGTGTTGGGAAGCCACATGTAAACTCGTGTCCGATGCCTTCTAAAATAAAAATTGTTAGCATAAAATAAAAAAGATTAGCATTCCAAACATTTCCTGTGCTCCAAAGGAAAGCAATGCCATGCAATCTGAAATCCTTCCAATAGAGGGCTCTATGGGTTTGATTTAGATCAAGAAAGAAAGTGAGAGAAAACTACTTGGGTTTAGGTTGCTATAGTAAATTCTGTATTATCCTTAAAAATAGAACTGATAAAAATGGAGTCAGTTGAGTTGAACTGGAAGAATCATCCAAAGATTAAATGTAAGGTCTACTCTTACAAGGCAGAATTTCGTAATTCTTTGAATTGATGTTCTTTTCAAAAGGCAAAATACATTTTACCGTCTCTAAATAAGAAAGTAGGCAAATTAGAGATATTCGATGCTTTGAAATACTATTAATATTACCTCATTTCAGTTACATTTTAAAAGAAAAAAGGAGCTACTGCATTCATTCTCTCTTTGGAGACATTTTATCTCTACTGTTGTCAAATAATTTAGTGTTGGCGTAAGGCGATGTATTATGTACGTAAAATGCATTGTAAATATTTAATACACAAAATATGTGTTTGTATGCACGCAAAATGCACAATGTTACTAAAATGTTTTACAAAAACTAGTGATACTGTTTAGAAAGGTGAAGTACAAAGGCATAAAAATAAGCGCCTGTGAAATATATTTCTTTACGTAAGCATACATACTATGCAGTCTACCTTTTCACGTTAGGCCTAGCTTCTTATTCTATTTTCAGGTCGGAGAAGCTTACAAGATATACATTAAAGTGGAGAAAAGAATAAACTAAAGCAAATTACTTTTGGACCACAGATCCTTGTCTTCTGATTTTAGGGAATATTTTATTTTTGTCTGATCTCCTTCAGTGTTCTTTGAGATGCATAGGCTCATTATGTTCTATGAGCAGACAGCTTTAAAAAATTTTAACTCATCTTATTATGTCTCGTTGAAAATGTTTATTTCATTTGGTATAGGGATGCTTTGATGGCAAACTAATATTCAATTTAATGAAATAATTTTGAAGTTTGGATACATTTCCTAAAATATATCTACCTCAAATTCCCAAACTGCTGTTTTAAAATATTCTGTAAATGTCATTTAGAAATACTAGCATCTTAATAAATGCCTATATTCACTACCAAAATGTTTCCTTCTAGAACTTGAATACACATGCAGATTATAATTTAATATTCTGGGTAAACCATTAGTATATAAAGTATGTAAAAAGAATTTATTTTATATTTATATTCTTATGTGATACTCTCTTAATATATCCTGTATTTATATCTATATTTCTTCAAAAGACATATGGTTATTTTTACTGTAATGGCTTTGACCTGCTAAGATTTTGCTATGTGTGATACTTGGATCTATAATATTAAGAAACAAATCCTCATTTATTTTGAATAATATGTTCATAACCTATATTCTTACTATAGTCTGTTATCAAGTAAATAAAATTTGGTTTGATTTTCTATAAAAGGACTTTCAATGCTTTTTTTTTTTTAATTTACAAAATATTTCGCTGAAACAGAATAAATACAATTGCAACCTAACTGTTCATCTAGAAGAGTTTGATTAGCAATTATATTTCCATTTGTCTTTTTTTCCCTATGAATTGAGGAACAGAGACTTCTAATAAAATACAAAGAAGATTCAAACCAAATTACTTATTGTTGTTTCAGGTATTTTTAAAAGTAGAGATGATTTTTTGATATAATTTTCACTGTAGATAAGTATGTTTTCTAATTTTTGCTTTGTTTTGTTTAAAATGAGCCTGTCAGGAGCATGAATGACGACTTTCAAGAGATTTCCTAATAAAGATTCAGTAACAGCAAAGAACTTTGGGTTCATAGGGCTGCTATTTTAATATTGTAGGATTTTACCTTTGTCTCCAGAATTCTTTCCTACATATAAATTCTTCCAGAATATTTCCCTCCTTACATGTAGGGAGAATTATTTGGTTTGGCTTATTTTTACTTGTCAAGAGTGAACTTAACATCATAGGTACTATGCCCTGAAAGTGTAGAGGGCAGAGTGAATATGGAGCACATCTAGAATTATTTGCTAAAATAATTTTCCTTTTTTGTCATGGGTCCAGATATTTACGTAACTTTTCCAGGTGGTGGTTAACCTTTGCTAATATTTCAATCTTTTTATTTAAAACATGATCATCTCAAAACACATGTGAAATGCTGAGTAAGGGTAATGTGGCTACATCTTAGGCTCAATTTCAGCTGAAGGTAACAATCACGTTTAAGCATTCTCTATATAATGTCAATAACACGTGCATCTAGGTAAAATGTAATAAGGAAGTGGAAGAGTAGGGTGCCCCACCGTGTTTACAGCAAGGCATAAATCCGCGTTATTTGCATGTGTGAGTATTGCTTTGTATGGCTAAATGAAAAAAATAACAAAAAACAAGAATATTTCTCTAAAACCCGAATGCACAACTAATGGTTCGCTTCGCGCACCTGCCAGTTTGGGTTGCTATTAAAGCCACCCTGGAAATTCTCCTTTCTTTGTGCAATATTTTATGCTTTTCTTTTCTTCAGGGCAGATTGGTTCTGCCTGCATTTTATTCCTGAACCCACGTTCATTCAGAATGGATTGGCAGACTTAAATGGTCTATCCAGTGCTGCTGCTGCTGACTAATAATGCCCCTCCCCCAAGCCGGCTCCCACCCATCATACTCGGATGATTCTCTCTCCCTCTCCCTCCATCTCTCCCTCTCTCTCTCTCTCTCTCTCTCTCTCTCACACACACACTCTCTCTCACACACACACACACACACACACACACACAGGCACCAGTGGCCCTATTGTCAACAAAGAATGCATAATGGTACTCAGCAGTAATTTTGGTGATGTTTCGCCTTGCATGTTTTGAAAGTATTTCTGAAGAGTATAAATAAATGTGCCCTAAAGTCTCCCCCTTTCTCTATGTCGAGGTGTGGAGCTAAGCTCTCATCCAAAGGGGCAGCCTCAGAACCACAGTGACCGGAATGCTTTCAGGGAGCAAATGCGTGGCTCGATGGCTTCCCCCCCCTTTTCAATAATATTAGCACCACATAGATTTAATAATGGGGTGTTCGAAAACATTTCGATGATGGGGCAGTTTCTCTGATCTGCAGAGGAAAGCATCTGATTTGTTCGTGTACCAATTAATTATTGAAGCAACAGAAAGTACAGGCTACTATGTGTGCTTGCTTCCCTCTTGCAAGAGGCGGTAGTGTGTGTGTGTGTGTGTGTGTGTGTGTGTGTGTGTGTCTGTGCTCTTGGGCTCATGTTTATACATATGTGTATATTACTTAGAAAAGAAACTTGGCCAGAAATTTCTGCATTTTGACCTTGAAAATTATTGGGAGATTTTCTCTGTGTGTGTGTGTGTGTCTGTTAGAGTAATATTTGGATATAATAGGACACAATCCTCGTTTTTTTCTTTTCTCTTTTAATTTGTTCTTTCTCCACACCACATAAATGGGCCTCACAGCCAAACATCACCCTTAATTTTAATGTCTATTTCTAGCTTGTATTTTATTAGCACCTTTTCTGTTTTACAGTCTACTCACTGATATGGCACCAGATCTGTTGTGAGCAAACAATACGGTTTTGTTTCATGTTCCAATAAATATTATTCTGCTCTGTAATGCATTCCTTATATTTTGTGCTTATTTCGTTTGGTTTGGCTGAGGGTGAGTACTTCATAATTGTCAGACCCGAGTTCCTTTTTTCAGTCTAGGACTCCCTAAAGTTTTAAGGTAAAGGGAGAACATATTCTTGGGTTATTGTAAAATTTGTTGCTTTGTATTGTGACAATAGTGTTCATATGCCTGACATCCTCATAATAATATTAAGCTCTATTTTTTAGTGTGATGTACTTTATACATTTGTATAAATGTCACAGCCTGTAATCACTTCCTTTGTCATCGACGATTAATCTAAAAAAATCGAATAATTCACTGCCCCTTGCCATTTACATATCGTCTGCTGCCATCTGCTCTTCTCAGCAGCAGTAAATGATGGGTAATTAACTCAGTGCCTTTGTCTTTCCCTTGCTGAATGTCTGACACATATAGATTTTCCTCTGTGTGCGTATGTGTGCGCGTGTATGTGCAAGTAAGGGGAAGAGGGAGGGAATGAGAGAAGAAAAAGCAAAAAAAAAAAAAAAAAAGAGTGAATGATAGTGCAAATATGGAAGTCAGCACAGGATCATTTCAAGAGAAAAAGCCAAACAAAGATATTGGGTCAAAGAAAGGGCCATATCTCATGACCTTAAGCCTTCTCAAGCTGAAAGGAAGAACTGCTGGAACAGTAGCTGCCTTACACAGGCACAAGAAGCATTTTTCTAAAACCTCAGTGGTCAAGGTCAATATGCAAAATCAAGTAAAGGCTCCATCAGCCATCTCCACCTAACATAGTGCAAAGAGATTGTGTAAATGAGACTAAGCATAGGGTCCCCACAACCCACATAAATAAATGTTCTAATTGACTTCTGAACCAGTAGCCAGTAGCCAGAATCTGTGTTTTGAGAAATGGTTATAGAAGGAAAATCTGTTGATCCTGATATACACGTATATGTACACATAGATATATACACACATATATTTGTGTGTATATATTCATATATATATTGTGTGTACATATATGTATATATAAACTGAAAGTATATAAACTGAAAGTATCAAGGAAAACTTACAAGGGCTTATAAAACCGGGGGATTTACAGATATGCTTATTTTAAAGGGAAACAATATCACTGTCTTGGATTGACCCAAACTTCCTCTTAAGTTATTCCTCCTGGTACAGCTCAAGAATGCTTTAGAAAGGAAACCCCTGCTACTCTCAAGACTTTCTAATATAATTCTAATAATTCTTGTTGGGAACATAATCTCTTATACTATATGAAAATTGTTTGAAGGTGGCTAATTTTGATAACATTAAATACAAATAATGAAAAGATAAGATTTAAGGAAGGTCGGAATTTGTCTTGCTCAACATAGTTTTCACGTTAAGTGAAGTTAGCCTACAGGCTGAGTACCTATAAGTTTGCCAACATCATTTTCACTTGGAATTAGTAAAGCTTGCTTAATTAGAGATGATCTATTTTTGCTGTAACTTAAAGGAAGCCAAATGCAATTCTTGTTCTCAAGAAGTTTGTCATTTATATATGTGGGTATATATATGTGTGTGTATATATGTACACATATATACTTAGATTATTCAGTCAATCAAAGGAATAGGCCGGAATACATAATAAGATCTCGATCTTATATTCTTTACGATGTTTGTCACTGTGTGTTCTCAAAGTCTGAGTAATCTTTGAACTCCTCACTGAAGGGGGCGGAGATCAATATAGAAGCCACAGAAACTCTTGGAACCCATTTCAGTCTGCGTGAGACTTTCTGTGTGATATTTCCATCATGTAATCCTAGTTCTTTTTTTTTTTTTTTTTCAGGATTTATTTATTCATGAGAGATACAGAGAGAGAGAGAGAGAGAGAGAGGCAGAGACACAGACAGGGAGAAGCAAGCTCCTCGCAGGGAGCCCAATATGGGACTAGATCCCCGGACCTGGGATCACGCCCTGAGCCAAAGGCAGATGCTAAACCGCTGAGCCACCCAGATGCCCCGCAATCCTTTTTCTGTACCTCTACTTTTCTGTCTATACAATGGCTTTGGAAATATTCTCCTATTTTTCTAAAATTGTAATTAAAAGTAGTTTTGTCATACATTTAAGCAAACTTATTCTTAATGAAACCATAATGCATTTGGTAGTATTTCTGGTACCTCAATAAGACTATTAACATATCTATGAGTTGTGAATGTTTAAAAATATCTATCTTTTGGCTTAATTTTGGTATTTGTGACTAACCTTTGCTTCAGTATCTATCAGCACTGGACCTCTAAAGGTTAAATGATTTGTTCGTAACCATAAAACAGCCGGACATTACTGGAAAGTCATTGAATCATCGGATTACATTTTCTATGTTAGTTTCAAATGACTTCCAGAGACAACTTAATATATACATTATGTGATAAAATGGCCAAAAAATACATAATTACTAAGTCACTTAAATGTAAGAAAGGAACATCCTAAATATATAAAAATGGACTCCATATCTCAGAGCTATTGTGTTAACTGTGTGAAGTACATGCACTTTATGAAACTATTTAAATTTCATAAAATTTTTATGACTTACAGGTAAATTTGTCAGCATCTAATTGAGTAAGAGATTCTTGAAAGCTTTCACTGCAATTGTTAATTCAGCATCATTGTTCTCTCAGGCTGTTACGTGACCCAACAGGCTGGGAGAACAATATTGCTGAATATAATTGGCATATGTCAGCAAAATATAATTAGTAACAAGCTTCTTTCTGAAATGCTCTTTTTGTTGGTTTAAAAAAGTTGAATACTTCCTCTTGGATTAAATTATAGCTTGGGTTTCTCTCTCATTTGATTTTGCTAGGTCTCTAAAAAAAAAAGTGAATTAATTTAAATTTTGGTATGAAAAGTATATATTGATTTCTTGTGCTGTGCAAAGCCTGTGAAGACTTGGCTTTCCTTCAATGGGTTTTCAGTTTAATTTTGGGCGTGAGAGCTTCCTATAGGAAATACAGGACAGTATGCTATCCAGCGTTATCATGAATTCCTCTCCCCTCATTATTCTGTATTGACCCCTCACCCACCCCCTGGAGGTTTAGAATAGGTGAGATGACAAGCTATTTCTCCAGGACTGTGGCTGGGTAGTTACTAAAATAAAGTGTTTGAACTGTTTTCTTTTTTTTGTGTGAGATTTTTTCTTTAATTTTGCATTTAAAATTTTTTTATTTACTTATTTTTTTATATCTAGTTTTTTGAATTGTTTGCCTTGGCACCTCCCACACGCTTAACTTCAGGGGTTTTATGGCTAATATTGATAATGGAGGAAAATGTGTTATGATAATCTTCTACCTCACATTATAAAAAGAAGATCTACATTGCTCACCATGGGAAGGAAAAAATAATAATAAGGTCATATATAGCACTTTTTTGACAGGAACAAAAAATATTTGCCAAATTGTTCTTTTTTTTTTTTTGGTCAGAAAAGGAACTCCGCAAAATTTCTTTAGAACCCAGGATTGGAATGAAGCATCATTTTAATGGAAGGCTGCTTTAGAGTCTATCTAAAAATGTAATAATTTCACCTAAGAATGTTATTACTGCGATCGTAGCCAAGTCTGAGGGAATGGTCCTACCTGACCCAGCCCACAGCTTCTGAGGGATAGCCCTAGAGGAATAAGGCAGACAAGGATACAAATGCTTAGCCATTCATACTGTGCAAAACCTGCTCAGGTGACCCAGCAGGGAGTACTTAATACACAGCAGAGACCACTCGCAATCATGTCCTCATTGCCAAGGTCCTTCTCCTGTCTTCAGCTTCATCTGGCTCTACATTCTGTAGTCCTCATTTGCTCTGTCCCTTTAGATTGAAGGTTCCTGGACACCTTCCCTGCCTTCCAGGCAGTCTGCCCCTAATCTTCCTGGCCTACTGTCTTCATCTTCTTCCACTCCTGGGTCCTGTGTGTCTGGGAGCTTGTCTTCCATTCTTCAGTCCTCCAAACAATCTATGACTATCTGCTTTTTTGGGGGCTCTATTTTTTACTTCACAAGGATCATTCTATTTATTTTATTTTTTTAAAGATTTTATTTATTTATTCATGAGAGACACAGCGAGAGAGAGAGGCAGAGAGAGAAGCAGGCCCCAGGCAGGGAGCCCGATATGGGACTTGATCCCGCATCCCCAGGATCATGCTCTGGGCCGAAGGCAGCGCTAAAGTGCTGAACCCCCCGGGTTGCATCACAAGGATCATTTTAAACATAGAATAGCTCTATATATAAAATGGATTTGGGGAGCAGAGGGAGCGTGGTGGGAAGTAGATCCTTCTACACAATCATAATCCGTTCCAAGTCTTATAAGCAACTATATTTGATTCAGACTTTTGGTCTTAAAGGCATGTGCGATAGAGTATAACCATCAGGCAGAATTAATTGAGTGTACTGAGAGGTCTGGAAAGCTCTAAAAATCATCACAATTACAGATTGGTTTTGGAGATTATTTTACAATATACACAAATATTGTATCATTATGTTGTACACCTAAAACTAATATAATGTTATATGTCAATTCTATCTCAACAACAACAACAGCAACAATAAAATCACAGTTATTCAAAGGAGATTTAGGGATAAAGGCCAACAACAAATTCTGCTTTTTCAGAGGTACTTATCCATAAGAAATAATATAGACAGAGGCCAAATAAGCTCATTGCAAATAAGCAGGCTGTCACAGAAGGGTGTAATATAGCAGCAAGCTCTAGGTAGATCAAGTGATAATGAAATCTAGGACTTGGGAAAATTTGATAAGTGCCAACCAAACTTCCAAAACAAATGAATCAAAAGGATGACTATTTGGGATTACCAAAGAATGATGTACTTTATTAAAGGGCTTTCAGCAGCTTCAATAAAAAAGTTAGTTACCCTTGTTTATCAACATATGAGCTCTTCAAAATAATAGTTTATATGTTATCTTTCAGGGATGCAGATTGGTAGAGTGGGAAGAGAGCAGGACTTAGTTTGCTCATCTATAAAATGGGTCAGTAACTTGCAAAAAACATTCTGGCAATGTGAGGATGCCATGAAGAGGCTGATAGGCATGGTTTCTCCCCTGCTTTAACCAGAATAACTCCAATTTGTGTTTTCCAATTTGTGATTTGCATGTGATTTGTTTTTTAAACCAAAGGCACCATAGATAGCTAAAACAACAAGCAGAGAACCTCTTGTTCTGATGAACTCAGGAAGTGTAGTAAAACATATAAAGGAAGATAAATTTTGAAACAAGCAAACCTAGTTTGAATCCCAACTCCGGCTCTGAGAGAGTAGGCGAAGACAAGGAAGGTATGCGAAGAGTAATATTTTAGAAAGAGAGTCTTGTGTTATGAAGGATGGGTTGAAAGGAATAAAGTCTGGAAGCAAGAAAAAAAAATTTAGGAGATTTTTGAAATCATCTGAATATAAAATAATGAGCCCAACTCAGGCACTGACAATAGAGATTGAATTGGGAGTGCAGATTAAAAAAATACATTTAGAGAGTTAGAATCCATAGGAATTGTTGAGGTTTGTGGGATGAAGAAGTAGTCAAGACTGCCCGCTCTCTGAAGACATTGACTGAAGAGAAAATCCAGGGAGAGGAGCCCTTCTGAGGAAAAGAATGATGACTTCACACTGCACATATAGGGTTTGAAAGACAACTGGACATATTTACTGAGGTCTGCAGTATAGAAACAAGATCTGGGCAATACAGAGAAAAACGAACATTTTCATGTATGAAAATAGAAGTCACTAGAAACCATAGCAAAAAAAATTAAGACCTTTTCAAGGGGGAAGGGTCTGTGAGGTAATTAAGCCTGAATGCCCTCAGGCATTCATTGTATGTAATGAATTAATTTTATTCCTTTGCATCTAGAATGGTATTAGTTATATAAAACCTGTATTAGTCAAGATTCTCCAGAGAAACAGAACCAATAAGATATGTATATGGGGAGGGTTTATTATAAGGAATTGGCTCACATCATTATGGAGTCAGAGAAGTCCCATGATCTGCCATCTGTATGTGGGAGACCCAAGAAAGCCAGTAGTGTAACTCAAACTGAGTCCCAAAACCTGAGAACGAGGAGTGTTAAGTGAAGGAGAAGACTGATGTTCCAACTCAAGGAATCAGGCTGGAAGGGATGAATTTTCTTTGCCTTGTTGTTCCATTCAGTCCCTCAATGGATTGGATGATGCCCACCCACACTGGGAAGGGAAAGCAGCTTCACTGCATCCACCAATTCAAATGCTAATTTCATTCAAAAACATCCTCCCAGATAACACCCAGAAATAATGTTTAGCCAAATGTTTGAGCATCCCATAATCCAGTCAAGTTGACATGTAAAATTAACCATCATGCCAACTTTAGGTGAACTGAAAAACGAGTCAACTCATTTGGTGTGTGGGTTTTGTGATTCATATAAAAAACCCTACTTAGGACGAGTGTGAAAGGAAACCCAAATTCAAAGCCCTATCAGGACTTCCCTGATAGTCCTGAGAAGAAGCTCACAAGCTGTGTCTAATACAGACCTGCTAACAAATAGCATTAACAATAAGATAGGTAAGTGTAACAGCATCAGGGCTGCTGAGCAAGTCACTTCTGGTCTCTCTCTCACTCTCTATTTTTCTCTGTCTCTCATCTTCCCTCTGTCTTGGCTTCTTTATCCAGCTGGCACTCTTCATAACATAGTTCTGGGCAGCTCCAGGGTATGATCATCCTCAATTTAGCAATCCCCTTGGAAAATGCACATCTTTCCCACCAGGTCTAATAAAATTTCCTGAAATAATTCACATTGGCCTGGTTTCGATCTTGTGCCCCTTTCTGAAACAATCTCTGAGGCTATGGAGAGAGACTACACTGATTGCTTGGGCCCAGGTCACAAACTACTAAGGGAACATGATGAGTTCAGCAGAACCACGTAGACTGGAAGCAGGGGGAAGAGAATGCTCATCCAGGATGCCGTCTTCATAAGAAAGAAGCAGTGCTATAAAGATGCACACCTGATTGCCACAAGGAATCAGTAACCAATATTTCCCTTGAAGTCAGGAACTGAAGGTTCCATGAAAGGAACCTTCATGATGAGCTGGACCGTAGAGGTTGAGTAGGATTTCACTAAGCTCCTAAAGCAGTATTTGGAATTGTGACATACCTGGTGAGAGTGATATAACTGAACTGTAAACCTATCATCTGTGCTCAATAAGGAAAAGATAGAAGGCCAAGCTTCAAATTGTAGCCAGATTTATGAAGATAACAATAAAACAATAAACAATAATAAATAATCATAACACCTGTAACTACAAAGAATGATACCACATACCCTTTTGTATCCTTCATTATTGGGCTGTGAAGCTTCGAAAATATGAACTAAAAATGAGATGATTTTATAATTTTAAAAAGAGGGTGGGTATGGGGAAATGCACTGATTTTGGAAGAGCAAACCTAGGTAAGCTTTCACAATTGGGAAACAGAAAAGGCAGTATCACATTCTCAGCAGATTTGTTCGGGGAGCACTTCTCATAAGCTGAGAAGGGTAGAGGGTAGAGGGATCAGTAGTTTGCTTTAAATTTATAAGAGACCAAGTTTCTGCATATGGAAGAAAGATCAGAGTGGGCAGATGGACCTACCAAAGTGAAACTTTTTCAAAGTGCAGAGGGCATCCCAATGAACAAAATGGACAATTTTACCTAAGAAAAAATGGAATTATTAGAATGTCCTTAAAAGTACAATAATTGCAAAAGCTAATTGGATTGTTTTCATTTTCATTTTGAATATGACCTAGAGTTTTTTTTGGGGGAAAAAAAAAGCTAAGAGAGAATGCTTCTACCTATTCAAAAAAATTTCAACTTGAAAATAAGAAATCAGAATTACTTCAGGCTTAAAAGGTCAAATGGTTTATAGCAATGGTACTGAGGAGATGTTTTTGGATTTCAAAGTAAATTGTTGAATAAGGCGACAACTGTGAACATGTTAATTTTGTATAACAACGGTTAATAATTTCATAGAGAGGGATCCCTGGATGGTGCAGCGGTTTGGCGCCTGCCTTTGGCTCAGGGCGCGATCCTGGGGACCCGGGATCGAGTCCCACATCGGGCTCCCAGTGCTTGGAGCCTGCTTCTCCCTCTGCCTGTGTCTCTGCCTCTCTCTCTGTGTGTGACTATCATAAAAAAAAAAAAAGTAAAAATAATTTCATAGAGAACTTCAGAGTCTCAAAAAAGTAAGTGTATAATTATTGGGAGGGGGGTGTCTTTGTGCCAATAAGTCATCTGCTCACTGTGACAGAAGTAGAGTTGGGCAGTTTTTACATATATTCATGTAATTTGAAATCACAAATTTGAAAACCAATCTTCATACTCTATAAATACTACAAATGATTGGTGCCACAAAATGTACTCATCCATTTATGTATTAATCATCCATTCAACAAATATTTCTAGTAAACCCTCTGTGTCAGGCACTTTTCAGAGTGCCGGGGAAAGAAGAATCAATAAAATACAGCCCCTGATTTGGGGAACTCAGTCTATTGAGAGTGGGAACGTGTAAATACATAATTAAATCCTTCATCCATGCCTGAGGAGTTCAATTAACTTTGTTTCAAATGACAAACATTAGGATAATTTGGTCCTAACAAAATGTTACATTTTGTTTTAGAGGTCCTAAATTTACCACCATTTAACTATTTTGAAATATTTTGGAACTCTTTCTGTAGTTACTCCTTTGTTTCTCTCTCCTTTTTTTTTTTTTTTCCTTTCTTTGTTTCTTTTCCTTTTCTGCAGCTACTCTCTTGTTTTACTTGTTAAATAGATGCATTTAGGGCTACACTCTTCTGGAAAGGCACTGGCGATATGAAATTCGGCAGGAAGAGAGTGAGACATCCATTTCCAAGGTTTGTTCAAAACTTGTGTACCCTACTTTTAAGTGAGTACTAGGGGTACTTCACCCATGATGAACAAGGTCAAGTTTCTCTAGGCAAGTCCTAGAAAATGTTTCTGAATAAGCCTTGGGAATGGATGGCTCCCTCTCCTCCTGCCCAATATTTTTTTTAAAAAGATTTTATTTATTTATTCATGAGACACACACAGAGAGAGAGAGAGAGAGAGAAAGAAAGAGAGAGAGAGAGAGGCAGAGACACAGGCAGAGGAAGAAGCAGGCTCCATGCAGGGAGCCCGACGTGGGACTCGATCTCAGGTCTCCAGGATCATGCCCTGGGCTGAAGGCGGCGCTAAACCGCTGAGTCACCCAGGCTGCCCATCCTCCTGCCCAATATTATATCAATGCTGCCTTTCCAGAAGAGGATGGCCCCCAGTCTATCTATCTAACACAAGTGAAACTAAACAGTAGCTGCAGAAAAGGAAAAGAAATAAAGAAAGAGGGGGAAAAAAAGGAACAAAAGATTAACAGTAGAAAGAGATTCAAAATGTTTCAAATTTTTTAAAAGGCAGTAAGCTTAGTGTGTGTGTACTACAGACCCAGAGGTAGAAATCTTAAGAAGATGAAATTGCTAGGAGAAAACTGTAGGCCAACCAGTTAAAAAAATCATTTTTCATTTTTTGAGGGCAGAATGAAGACAAAGATTCCAATTGTAGGCAGCACTAATTGAAATACAATATTCAGGTCATGGGAAATAAAGTCATCTGCATTGCTGAGCACCATTTTTTAACTGGAACATTGACAAATTCCACTAAATAGAGAGAGGGGAAGTATAAGAATAAGGAAGATCTAAGTTTCCTTCCAATTCTAATTGTTGAGGTCTAAGTTAATTTAGTATTTATCCTATGGGTTAAATATAGTCCCTAAGTAAAAGAAAAGAAAACAAACGCCTTCTCTCTCTACTCCACTATATCTCTTTGTGTGAAGGATGGATTCCATACACCTTATTGAAAGAGTTATCAAGGCCTGTCTGTATGAGTTTGTACCTAAATGCCATCTTGCAGGAATCATTTCCATGATTTAAGCCAATAGACAGTAGAAGTTTGAAGATCTAGAATTGGAATAGAATGAAAGAGTTTGGAGGACTGTGAAGACAATTACCTTTCTTTTGATGCGTATTTCTTTCAGCAAAAGTAAGCATTTTGCCTTGAACAGTGTGCATGATTTTTTGCTTGGCCATTCCACTTTTAGAATTGCACTATACGGAAATCATTAAAGATTTACACAGAGTTTTCTGTAAGTGTTCATCTCAGTGTTACTGATAACAGTGAAAAAATAGAAATATCACACATACCAAATGTTGGAGAACAGGTTGAACACTCCACCCAATGCAATGTACAATGAATAGTTGAGATGGGAAGCCATTCATACTATATTGTTAAGTGAAATAAATCAGATTAAAATTTGTATGCATATTATTTTTTGCATTATTTTATCCAAAAATATGGAAGGAAAAGAATTGAAAGAATATTATGGTAATTGTGGCTCACTCTGGATGTGGAAATTATAGGTCTTTTATTTTAATTTTCTCCCATTTGCTTATTGTCTAATTTTTTCTCTGTGAAATCATATCACCTTTGTAATGATAAAAAAGTATATTAAATTTAAAATCATATATATTTTTTATTTAAGATGGAAATATTTCTATTGGGATATTTTATGTATGTATATGTAAGGGATAGAAATCATATAAAGATATATACTTGAAATAAAGACAGAGCCTCTCTTTCTTTCATGCCCCACAAGTAATCCAAGACCAGACGTGGTCAGTCCTATGTTCTAATCAAATTGATCTTTTTTGGTTCTTTAAACACACCCTGCTTATTCCCATTTTAGGATCATTGCTGAGCTAATCCCTCTGCCTTGAATGTTTTCCAACATCTCCATGGTTGGCTTCTTCTCATCTTTCAAGATTTGGCTCTGATATCACATTCATAAAGTGAAATTCTCTGACTACCCTCCTTCAAGTGTCTTTGCCCAATGTCTCCCTCTCTTGTTTCTGTTTATTTCCCTCAGAGCACTGATGACAATCTGTAGTTTTCTTTCTTATTCATGTGTCCACTAGATAAGTGCCTGACTCCTCTGGAATGTAAGCTCCATGAAGGCAGAGAACTCTCCATGATTGTTGGACCTTCAAAACCTAGCCGAAGGCCTGGTCTTTAGTGAATATAGAATGAATTACTCATGAACATTTTAGCAAGAAAACAGACATTACAACTTTCATCAAAAAAAGCTGGAGAACCAGTATCCAGTGTTAGGTGGAGATAAACTAATGTCAAGACCCTAATAATATTGTGTATTATCTAAATATAAATTTTTATATATACATAAACTATAGATACATACCTATAAATTTATAAATGTATACACATACATACACATTTATAATCTACACATATTTAAAAACTGTGTGTATATATTTATATGTACATGTAAATATTAAACAAAATTTCAATTCTTTTCAAAGTAGAGAGAAGATTGTAATCAATACCTTCTGTGGGTCCATCAACCACCTTTAACAGTTATCAACTCATGGTTAATCTTGTTTATAAACAGAACCCCTCACTTCTCTCTCTGTCTGAAATATCTTAAAGCAAATTCTAGACATTTTTTTCTGTCGTTTTAATGTGTACTTAAAAAAATTAAAACAACCATAATTTCATTATTGCACCTAAAATTAACAATAATTCCTTAATATTTTAAATATCTGGTGTTTTCAAAAATGTATGTTAAAAATCTTTTTCATCTGAAACATTTGTTCTTGAATACTCTTCCACATGCCATTTTTTTAAAAAAAATTAACATTTAATTCTTGAGTTCCATGAGGTTAGAAATAGATAATATTTTTTCCCTTTTACTTGGATAATATTTTAGCTTTCTAAAGTAAACTCTTTTTCAAGTTGACTCAGGGATAAAATAGCCAGTTTTTTTTTAATGCATTATCATTTGGTGGTGGTTGTGGTGAGGGGTTCTCATGAATCTTTTTATCTTTCTCAATCTTCTCATTTTGTTAATCTGCCATCAGATGATAAATTGCCTTCAAAGAGTAAATGATCCTGAAACTCTGTCCTAATGAATAGTCTGAACTTATAGATAGTCAATAAGTATTTGTTGATTTTATTTTATTCTGATATTTGGTTATTAGGGATAGCATAGTTTCAATAGTAATTTGTGAGTTGCTATACAAGATT
This sequence comes from Vulpes lagopus, assembly GCF_018345385.1. NCBI lineage: Eukaryota > Metazoa > Chordata > Mammalia > Carnivora > Canidae > Vulpes > Vulpes lagopus. The sequence goes on along the minus strand of NC_054832.1, from coordinate 66,737,267 downwards.
AATTTTGGTTAAGCTATGTAAGAGTCATCTTGCCTTTCTTTTCCAATAAGCTGCTAGAATTATTGTAATTTTTCCCCCTCTTTATAACCTTAGGCTCGTCCAATTTCTTAAAGCAGTTATAGATAATGTTAAGCAATTGATTGTGTTGCAAGTTGTTACTAAGGACAAGAAACATGTATTCTTCATGGTTGTAATACCCTGGCAGAGAGGAACAATGTAGGAGCAAAACTGTAAATTCTAGTGAGTTGCTGTAGATATGGCATCTTTGTGCCAGGTTTCCAGTTGTCAATAAATTGCATCGTTGGTCCTCAAGTCAAGATACTCAGCTGAAACGTGAGCGTGAGAACTCCCATCTGTGGTTCCCTCACTTGGTGAGTAAGAGCAAGCTAACTACCCCTTACCTGCTGCAGCCAACAATGTGTGCTAGTTATCAGCCAGTGGATCACCAAGCCTGGTCTTTTTTCCCTCCACTTCAAATATTACATTCCATCTATCTAACATTGTCACATGTTCATCAGCTAACCTCAGACTAGAGGATCAAGGAGTGATGGAAACATCCCTGGAGACTTGGAGATTCGCCTCTGGTTTTGATGGGATATTATTCTGAGGATTCACACATGTATTGACCTCAATGCTGGTGAGGTCAACATGACAATGCAGTGTGTATTGATTTGTTTCAATTCAGAAATTGCTCATTTATCGTTTATATTTATGTAAATAAGGCACTAGTCTTTCATCTTCCAATTATAACATGTTACTGAATTAATGTGATTAAAGACAAAGCTGGACTAATGTTAGCAGGGTCTTTCTTTCTGTCATAAAGTGCAAAGGAACAATCATGTAAAATTAATATATTTCTAAGGAGGTGACTATGCATCCCAGTGTCAGTTATTATAAACTCCCTCCTATTTTTCCCCCCTCCTGTTCAAGCCAATTTCATGCTAAAATACCTTGACATAGTTTCTTTTTATTCCAGGCGCTTCTTCCTGTTCTATGCCTGCATCTCCAAATTATATTATGTGGTAGATTTTTCTATAAATGGGAATATGATATCTTTGAGATGAACAAGGTTGGCAGGAATTTAGCATCCGAGGAGTTTTGAATAGGCATGTCTGTTATTTTTATTGAAATATTTTCAGCTATCTATTTTTCTTAACACAATAATAAAAAAGACAGTGTCTGGAGTAGGAATTACCAGTTCATACATTTGGCAACTGAGCTGCTTTTTCCCAGGTCATTGCTTTGTTGTCTAAGCTTGAAATCACATTTTGGAACCAATAATATGGAATACTCATAGCTATGACCCAAAAGATAAATCTTTTTTTTTTTTCCTTTTTATTGGGGGAAAGGAAAATTCAGTTTAGGAATGAGAGGGATTGTATAGTTCCTGCTCTAATCTATGTAACAGAGCAGCTCTGGCCACTGAAGCATAAACAAATATATACGGTACATTTATAATTGGTTTTATATCTTGGCTTTTAATATTGTTTGATACAGAAATCATTTCACTGAAACATTGCAGTAACAAAGGCCTTACGTACGTGTTTCACCTCATCCCTTATCCATTCAGTATAAAAATAAATTGAGAAGTGTATTCTGTAGGACAGAACTTATGGAAAATACAGTACGGTTGATATTGTGGTCTATTTCTTAAACTTATCAAACTAGCCCACTACCGGAAGACATTTACCATGGGGACAAGAGATTCATTCCTAAGCATTCCCTTTGGCTGCCAGGTAAGGGTTATCCAAGAACTGACAGCAGCATAGCATTTAAGGGCATCAGTCTGGTACAAAAAAATGAATATAGAAGAGATGGAATCACTGGGTATTGAGCAGCGGGGAAGGAGATGATTTGTGCTGCCTGCTGATGTATAAAGGTATATTATGCACAATAAGAACAGCTTAGCTCTCTCTGCTCCGTGGCTTACCACACTCTAGAACTGAAGGTACATAATGTGCAGGATAAGTTTATCTTCCAGCATGGCCTGGGCAATTATTTGGTATTGATTTTCTGAAAGTTTGGTCTTATATGTCAGCATTTTGTTGGCAAACTTTGCAACATAATCCAATCAAGTCGGTGCAGAGATGAATGCGGGTAGAGATAAACCCTCACGAGCGAGTCCTTTGCATGGTCGGTAGGTAGCCTCCCTACATTAGGAACGCTCTTGCAATGGCACTGTCTCGTCAGGGGAATTGTAATCTTGGGGAATCCCTGTGCCTGATTGCGGCTCTCCTCCCAATTGTGCACTTTTGACCTCTGTATTGATTCTGTCCTCTCATCAAAAGCGCTGATGTAATTCCGTGTGCTAGGATCACGCAGTGATTTGCATTTAGGAGCTGTAACTGCGCGCTGACCCCAAACCATTTCATCAGAATGAAAGTAGCCCAAATGGCAGATGCGTTTCCCCATAATATTAAAGTCTATTGTGCCATTTGGTGGGGTTTTTTTTTAATCATATATAGAAAAAGGACATACATCACCCACTCCAGATTCTGATTTAATTCCAACCAGAAATTGAGAAATTCTTTAAATCATACCAGGGATCAAAGGGATTTTATTGATTTCCACATTCAGATCAATAAATAACATTCCTATTTGTTAAAGCTTAACACAGAATGCTGAAACCGTCTGAATATTTTTTTCAGCAATTCTAGTGCTTTAAAAAATTATTGGTTTTTTTTTCCAGGGTTTTCATACTAACGTATACCCATAATGAAGCCTCTTTATTGACCATCTACCTAAATATGTTAAATAGAAAATACATTTAATAATTTTCTGAGGAAAATAGTAGATATTTCATTAAAAAATCCAATGCAATTTAAATATTGACTGTTAACATTATTTTGTTTCTCCTCCCCCTCCCCCTTCCCTTTCTTTTCCTCCTTAGCCTCCTCCTTCAAATAGAGTGAAAAATGGGGGGAAACTTCTGAAGCATAGACACCTAAAGAAAACTTCATTAGAAATTGATGTAAATCTATAATTACTTGTATTGTGTTCTGCTTTCCTATCTTCCCTTTAGTTTCTATTCTTCTTTATTAATTTCGATCAACAAATATTTACTGAAAATTTATATATAGGTGCTAGAAATTCAGTGATGAGAAAAACAGATACAGTGCCTCATGGTGCTGATAGTTCAAATGGAGAGACAGTCAACAAAGAATACAAATAATGCTGAATATAAAAAGAAGGGAACAGTTTATATTAATAGCTGACATAAGAAATTGTTCTATGAATGGAATCTAATTATTTGGAAACATACTGAAAGGAGTTTGGTGGAGAGGAGTGAGGATATTGACGGTCCTAGGTATGGATGGATCCATTCACTGAACACCAAGGGAGGGATTGACTAATTATCCTATAGAAGGAGAGGAAGAAGATGCTTAGTAGAGGGAGAACCAAAAAAGAGAAAGCAAGCTGTGGCTTATTAAATGTTCTGCAATTCACAGAAAGTATGGGGATATTCTGTATTCCTATATACTAAGAATTTGGAGGTTCAAACCAATAGTCCATAGCCTTTTTTTTTTTTTTAAAGAGTCTTCAGAAGTGCTGTGAAGATAAATTACAGAGAGCATGAAAGAATACAACAGGAGTTTTAGTTTAGATTGGAGCAGAGTGGTAAGACAAAACAAGACCTTTTGATTTTTTCAGATCTTGGGGATACTTGATTTCATTTAGGAAGAGTTAGATCTCTCTGTGAGAAAATAATTGCAAAATTTTCTGAGTTTACAGAAATATTAAATTTGGAAATTTTTAAAACAAGATTTTATTTATTTATTTGACAGAGAGAGAGAGCACAAGCAGGGGAAGCAGGAGAGGGAGAGGGAGAAGCAGACTTCCCAAAGAGCAGAGAGCCAGATGATGCAAGACTTGACCCCAGGACCCTGAGATCATGACCCCAGCTGAAGGCAGATGCTTAACCAACTGAGCCACCCAGGGGCCCCTTAAATTAGGAAATATTGATAATAATTTAGATTGCACAGGAAATTCATAGTTTCAATTGTTTCAATAAACCTGTAAAGCAATCCTGTGAAAAAGCTTATGTGAGACCACCAACATTCAGACAGTGACTTGCTAAAGGTAACGGATAGCAAGTGGCAAAGGTAGAACTTGAATCCATATCTTCTCCCTATAAACACTGTGCTCTGTCCACTAACTTTGTAATACAGTATTTGAAGTTGTAAAAGCATTCGCCAGTTGGTTTTTCTTTAAATTGTTGTTGATACCAATAAGTAGAAAAGTGTTCAATTTTTTTTCAAAAAACACAGATTTTATTTAAATTTCTAGGAATATATATATATATTCATATATATATATATATATATATATATATATAGAGAGAGAGAGAGAGAGAGAGAGAGAGAGAGAGACTACGTTGTGGTTTACTTCTAGAGACTGTACTCATGGCTGCTAGAGAATAGGAGAGGGTTTCAGATCGACTGTCCCATATACTTCTTATTGGCCCGGAAGAAGCAAGTGATGGGATGGCTCTTTATTGGCAGGGGATCTCTAAATTTCTGCCTTTAGAAGCCAGGCTAAAAATAGCAGCAGCATTATAGGGAAAAGTGACAAAAGCCTGCCCCGAGACACGCTCCTACAGAGAAATACTATGGTGTCATTAAATAATCATGTTGTTGACTTTTGTCTTGAGGGAGGGTGGTTTAGAAAGCCTTTGACTAATCCTCTGTCTCTTCCGTCATATTTCTGTGATTAATATTTTATGACAGAGGCTCAGTTCTATGAATAACAATCGACAGCATGATTGTACTTATTAATCATTATTTAAATCAATTATTAGATAACAGATAATCGAGTGGAGGACTGCCCCTTATATAAGTAGAAGATGCTGATTATCCAAGTTTATGACATGTGCATTGCTCATTTATTATCATTGATTATTTGTAGTTTAATTCGGGGACAAGTCATTGAACTCGGACTCTAAGCTCAAAGTTAAAAACCCAGCTTCACCACTTTATCAGGGGCCTGACACCAGTTATTTAAACTTTCTAAGGCTTCAGGCTCATCATCAAGAAAATGGGGTTAATGATGTTTATAAAATACTTTTCGGGATGAAATTAGATTATAAATATGAAATAAAGTAAGGCAGGTTTTTTTTTTCTTTTTTTCTTTTTTCTTTTTGCCTCTTTGTTTTATTTATATGGGAGATGAATAGAGCAGATCAGGGGTGGTATCAGAGACCAGGGAATGGTATGGATGAGGGTAGACCAAGAAAGAATGCTATCAGCTCCTTTGATTAGCATTTAGATATTTGGACTCAGATCACAGGATGAAGTTCACGTGCATACAGATGTCCTGATCTTCTCCTCATCTGTGAGCTTCCCACATTGCCACTTGGTTACATTCTCTTTAGCAGGAGTTAAAAGTTTTGATCCAGAAATGGAAGGTTGAACCAATGATTTCAGTCCGAGGCCTTCTTAATTTATCTTAATACCATGTGTCCTTTTTGTTTATTAAATTCACTGAGAGTGTTCTTCAGAAAATTAAAGTCCATGAGTACAACTTTGCATGTGAACACAATGTAACTGCTTCATCATGATAAGAAATACTTGCAAGAAAAAGTGAATGTTTTTATTAAAGAGCACAGATTTCACCTCCTCTTCCTGGAAGCTCTCTAGGATGATCTGAAGCTACTGATATATTGATTCATTTCCAATGATGATAACTTTAGGAAATGTTATATGGCATCCCACCTCATATTATCTTATCTTAAATATCAACTGTAGCAGAGAACAATGGTGATGAATTATAAATAGTTTGGGGATTGATATCAAGGACATGTAGGCCAAGAAAGATAGACCTTTAAATTGTGGGTGATCACAGTTTACTGTCTTTCTATATCAGCTTAGTGTTTTCTTTTCAGTTTAGAAGTCTCTTTCATATTGATTGTCATCTGTGTTTCTTTACAGAAAAGAGAATATGTTTTAAAAATTGTTTTGTATATTGGAAAATATTACCTTTGACACCCACGTGTCTTATGTGTGCGTTTTGATTCGCTGCTAAGAAGCATGGGCCATGGCTATTAAATTAGTTGATCCTGAGGCTGGATAGATGTCAGCATTTCATGGGTTAATTCTTACTAGGATGAAATACAAAAGATTAGAAGGCATACTAAAGATTCAGCTTTTCTTCACGATAAAATCTTCCCAATAATTTTTTAATGAGAAAAAACATTAGGAGGCAAGTCTAGCATTTAAAATAGCATGTGATTATTGCAGCATGTGATCCATACTTGTTTATGGTGTTGAAACCTTTTTTGCCAGGGTTGCTGTTGTGTATCATGAACCTGCATATATGTGAAGAAGCTATACACTGGATTAGCTTTTGAGACCATAAATATAACGTAAGACAGGAACACATTTCCTGAACTTCAGTAACAATTCGCTTTGCTTTTGATAACTTCAGTTGTCACCATTTAGTATTTACAAAGCAGATTTTAAGAAGTTGCACAGGGCCATCTGAAGCCTCTCTTTGGTTAGAGTAGTCAGAAGGAAAGCCCCGGATACGTCACAGTGCTCTTCCCATGTCACAGGTGTGGGAGATGAGGCCACAGATGGTGAGGGAGCAGATGTGCCCTGAGGGCCAAAAGGGTGACCAGCAAGGGCACTGGCTTATGGGGGTCTTAGAAGATTGTGGTGGGAGCCACTCCTCTGGAGTGTGAAAATCTGCCTACCTATCCCGCATCATGCTCAGAGCCTTTCTAAGGGTTTGAGCTTAGCTTATGGAACCATGAACATCTGGCTTTTTTTCCACCCTCTGGAAACAGCTCCAGTCCATGCTCACCTGAGAGGAGGTGAGCATCACTAATCCAGCTGCATTCCTGCTGTATCTCTCAAGCAAAATGACGAAAAGACTACATGAAATAGAAACACTCTGATCGGTTGGGAACGTTACCAATAAGTATTTTCTCTCCAGGTTGTCTAATCAAGTTCACCGAGTCTTTAACCCTGTCCTGCGTTGCATTTTGGGTACATTCACAAATGGTGATTTTTTTTTTCCTTTGGGTTGGTTTCTGCTACCTACGTGTACAGAGAAGCTGAACACTTCAACTCTTCCATAGTGACAGTTGATGTGCGTGATTGTTTGCTGACGGTGATTTGGAATATTGATGCTTTAGAAAAAAGAACTACATCGAACAGGCAATCCGCACAGCTCACAAACTACACAAAGAGCATTTGATATAAATAAAGTGTCAACCGGGTGCTGCAGCTTTGTGCAGAATCATTTTCAAATTTTCCTTTTTGAATTATTAAATAGACCATGTCAGAACAACTCTGATTATTATCCAATCCATATGCTTCAACACCAACCTTTTATGTAATATCAAGTGACTGCAGTGATCAATTGGACCAATCATGAATGCGCCCTCGTTCTGGAAATGATTCAAGCACTTCGCCACACTGCAGCATCTTATGCAGATATGCAAACACCTGCTGCATTGCTTATACAGGAGGCCACAGCAGGATCTGTCTTTAGGAATGTGTGGAGGCTGTGAAAATATATTTAGTTCCTTATCAAGAACTTTGAGCATAAGTCCATCTTTTTTTGCCATTTTAAGACTGTTTAGGTAAGTTAGATATAGCACAATTATCCAACTATGCATCTATACAGCAGAATTATGTACATAACCTATATTGTAAATAAAATGTGATAATGCATATTTCTGAAAACTGTGGTGTAAAAATAAAATGTTGTTTTTGGTTTTTAAAGAAATACAGTGTCTACTGGAAGCAGAGACCGAGATACTCAGGCATGTAGCCACGTGTAATTTATAAAATGTGATAAAATGATAATCTCTCACCTACACTAATACACAGTTTATCTAGATAAATAACTCTTAGAATGAAGACTGTGGATGCCTTTAGGGTTTTAGGCATTTAATTAAAACGGAACAAAAATATTAGCTGTCAGCTTTGGGATTTTTAGCATCTTCTCTTGAAAAGGATATTCTTTAGTCTGAGAACAGATTTGTGACATTCACTGGGAATAGATGTGAGGTGGTGTTTTTCTAATCCTCAAGAAAAAAGAGGCTAAAAATGCAAGATATAGAAATCTTAAGATGAAATGGTTACTTGAGAATGCCTCCATTGCCCACTGCAGCTCCCTCCCAGGACCTGGGACTGAGGGAGGAATTCAGGGAGCCTCTGATAATTGCCAGTGATTGGAGGCAGCACTGTGGCCCGGGCACTTTCGCCATCGTGCTGGTGCGTTGCCATCACTCACAATGACTGCAGAAGCAGAGGGCTTTCTTCCTATTGCCTGTGTGTGATTTTGACGTTGGACACAGGGAGGCAGGGCAAAGCAGTGGCAGAGACCAAGCGTAGGGAAGAGCCGGTGGAGGCCCTGAAGCAAAAACTGCCTTCCAGAATGCGGAGATTATAGGAGGCTCTACTGCTGCCCCCTTAACCCTAAAGATACAACCTAAGCTGCTGTGCAAGAGACTTGTTCAGAAATTACTCCTTTTAATTGTTCCATTGTCTACTGAAAATTGATTTGGCTTTTCTTTGAGTCAATTTTTCTGGGAAAGCACTGGTTACCTTTATGTGATAAAAATTCTGTCTCTTTAAATGCATAGATTGCACACTGTGTATACATATCATGTGTATTTCTTTTGTTTATTTTTGCTCTGTCTTATAGGGTTTGGAATACAAAGAAAGAAAAGAAAAGCCTTCTATTGTAATGCAGTGGTACCCTATTGTTGAACAAATTAATCTGGATATTTGTCCACAATTTTGATAATAGATGACACGCTGACAAAGCATGAAATTATTACTGTAAATGAATGTGGTGTGAGATTTCTATTTTTTTTCACATAGTAGACACAGTGTTTATGGAACATGGTTTAAAGGCTTTATTGCATGTGTGTAGATGTTCAGCACTCTTGAGAGGGAGAAGAAAAGGTCTAAAAACTTAAGAAAATAATTTGAATAAGGAGTTAGATTTTATAAGTCACTTTTAGTTCTTGTTTGGAATATTCATTTTTCGCTGTGATTTTGCTTTTGGATCTGGAAATGGACTATATCCTAATACAATAATGATTGTTATGGGACTTACTCTAATTTGTGAAATAAGATTTCACAGATCTGGAACAAAGATGCTGTTCAAATGGGCAAATGTATGATATGTTGATAGTGGGTAGCAGACCAAAGGTGTGTGTGTGTGTGTGTGCCCTGTCTCGTCATACCAGGAGACTCATACAAGAGTTACAATCAAAATCAAAATATAACCCTTATAATTCAAGTGGAAGAGAAATTTAGGTAGTCAGTTGTTAATAATCCAAATCAATAAGCACATTGTCTTTTTCCTCCAGGTACATCTTAGCCATGAGCGCTGAAAAACACTAGCCCAGAAAGGTGTATTTCAACATTTCAAAATTGTCTTTGGTGGGGGGAAAGGGGGTAGGGTTGCTATTCTATATATTTTCCTCATGGGCAATGGAAATAAGCTCTTATGATTCCATGTTCTTTTAGCCATCCACCCCTCCCCCCTTCATTTGATCACATTATTCACACAAAGAACCAATGAGCCGTACGCCATTACCTTAAAATCCTATATTAATGAGACAGCTACAGTTTTTAATCATTTGAGTTAAGCCTTGAATATTCTGTTTGTTAATATAGTGCATCCATTTAAAATGAGGACAAGCCTTTTATCGTAATATTTTATTTGCAAATAATGAATAAAATACTGATTTTTTTCTTTGTAAAGTTGTCAAACATTCTGAAGAAAGCATTTTATTTTTGAAGAATTAATTTTATCTCTAAAAGCATGGTAAAACAAAATGTGTCCTGCAGGGTCAATTAGGGAGATAAGGGCCTGGGATTTGGTTTTCTTGCAAAATTTTTTGGATGGGAATAAATATATAAACAAACCGGATAGTAAGCCAACCTTGATTATTTAACAAAAATCGAAAACGTTTGAGATAGCACTTAAATCGTACCTAAACAACTTATACTTCGTATCTTCTGGAGATGTGTGAACAAAAGGAAGATTTTTTTTTTTTTTTTGCTTAATCTTACATTACTTTGCCTTTGTTTATTAAAACAGCTTAGAGAAGTACTTGAGATAAAGTTAATATAGCACCATAATTTAACTTTTTTTTTCCCTTCTAGCTAATAACTGTTCTCTGACTTCAAACATGACATGCAGGCCACCTTGATTCCACGGATGTCAACACCGTATGAATTAGAAAATGGTCTTACCTTTTATAATTCCTGTATAAGAAGGCAGCAGATTTAACCTCTTGAAAGTTGCCAAACCATTTATAAGTGGGCTATCATTATTTTTTCTTTTGTAACGTTTTTCTTATTTGATGAAAAAATCTAATAAATGCTGGGGTGCTAGTAAAAAAAGGGGGGCTAAGCTATTGAATTTTGAATGCTTCTTAATAAATACACACAGTGAGCTGTAAAATATTAATTCTGAATAGGAGGAAAGGTGTTTTTAAATGGAGTTTGGTACTGTTTCCATAATATAATGACATTCACAAATGAAAATCACGAGCAAAATTCAGGAAAAATTAAAAGGAATTTCCATAAGTAGGGTTTTCATGGCTAATAAAAAATACCAGAGAATTTCATGGATGCATAGCATCCATATCACTGAACTAAACCTTAAAAACAAACTTAAAGACACAGAATGAGTTTTCCTTGACTTGTGTTTCTCACATCTCAGCAACTTAATCTAGGATTTTTTTCAGTATTCATGTAGAAGCCACTGCCCAGGCATTTATAAGAATTTGGGGGTCTGCCTAAAGCTAAAGTCACAATATGTGGGTGGATGGCAATGTTACTTCATTTACATGGGAAGACAGTAATTTTTAATGCCCCTGAGATTACAGATAACATAGAACAGAAAAACCGTTTGGGAATACCAGGCTCCCATTGCAGCTCTTCCCTTGAAAAATCCAGCTATCTCACCAGTTTATTCTAACCAGAATGTACTCAGTTACCCCCTCTGCCCCACTCTTGTCTTGTCCTCCCCCCTTAGTCACATACAGACACCCTCTTACTTGGAACCTTTGAGGCGACTTCTTTTTTCTTATCATAATGGTGATTTCTGCATAAATAATCAATCAGTCAACCAAGCATTTGATCCTATTAACTGGCCAGGGCTACCAAAACCACAAAATTTTGCTAAGCTCTATCTGATGCATTCTTCTATAGAAGCAAATATATTTTTCCCCAAGTAGTTATTAGATACTTTATTTTAGATACTGCCTTCTTCTTCTTCTTTTTTTTTAGCAACAGAATCTAAGCAGCCTGATTGGAATTTCAAATGATCGTCACACTGAATTTGAAAGTCTGTCTTACACAGAATGTAACATTTTTCTTATATTTTAACCAAATAGAGACAAGAAAGTCCTTTTTCTCTTTTTCTAGCCAAATGTATGTTCAATATTATTAATTCAAATAGAAAAAAGAACAGTCCACGTCTCTGACTATTTAATAAGATTTTTCAGCCTTTTGCTAGGTTATCAGTTGCTTCCTCTCTCATTATGAAGTATACCAATTTTGCTTACGTCCTGATTTGGTTTGTTCTTAAGGGATATAAAATCCATGTTGTCATTTACCAGCACACGCAAAAGCCAGTTTGTTAGAAAACAACACGTTGCAGTATTTTATTTATTTATTTATTTATTTATTTATTTATTTATTTGCAAGAAAATGAGTCTGAGGTATCTGCTTACACTTAGTTTTCCTTTCTTCACACACGAAGAAGCAAACACTGTCCCTGTCAAACGATAAATGAGGCAGAATTGGTGACGTGTGTGTTTGTCAACATAAGCAAGATCAAATGATTGCTCAGCAGGAAGAAGCCACGGGAAAGCCAATGATTTTTGACTAATTAGCAAAATAATAATAATGTCTCCCTAATGATTACCTTGTACGGGGTTGTGGCCTTTTATCAGACAGATATTCCATCAGTGCAAACTGGTGTTTTGAAGGCAAATTAGCAATTTTAGTTGAAATCATGGATGTGCAGAATTTCTGAGAAATCTTTTGAAACATCCTGTCCTTCTTTACCACTTGAGTAATTGAGAATGAGAACCTAGCTGGACTTTTTTTTGTTTCCCACTGTCATATTAACAAAGTGCACTTCCGTTAATATTCTATGAGAAGAAGCAATGTGTATTTTTGAGGACCATTTAAAATACAAGTTCATTCTATCCTTTCGGGGAATTGTGCCAGAGGGTTTCATGAGGAATAACTTGATTGAAAATAACAATGTAAACCAGATTTTTTTTTTTTTTTTTGCAACGTGCTAACCAAAGTTATAGGGCCCATTACCATGTGTAGCCTTATTTTAAGTAATCTTTTAGGAAACTTCAAGAAGAAATAGATAGACCTAAATTCTTGCCCTGGAAAATGTCGCTGGAGCTGACATTTTCTGTGAAGTTCAGTAGACAACCACTATTTATAGGAAATGGTGAAGACAGGAGCATCTCTCAGGTCGCAGGGCGTGTGCTGAGCTCTGTGGATTATCTTGCCTGAGGCATATTCGCAGGATTCCTGGCTCAGGACAAAGCTACATATTTCTCGCTTTCCTGTGTGCCAGATTTACACCTTAAAAATAGAGATCAAGGATGAGTGAGCTTGAAACCAGGGAATATTGTCTAGGAGAACTTAGTTTGTCATATGGTGTCTAGGTTGGGAAATGCTACATGGACTTTGCTGATTTGGGCATTAAAACTGCTAGAACTGTATTAGAACTGTATTAGATTTTCTAAAGAGAACTGATAAAACTTCCAAATGATCATGGGCAAAAGTATCTCATGAAAATAAAAAGCAGACATGATGATAAAGTTATGGTTTTTCTAGACTAGCAAACTACTTGTTTATTTGCTTTTAAACATTTTTACTCTTTAAATAATATTAATTGTTATTTTTCACGTCTTTTCTATTGTGATCATTTAACTGACATATAGATTTAAATAACAAAAACAATCCTCCACCCATTTTCTTTCTATTCAAATCACCAAATAAGAAGTTTTATTGTTGGGTAAGTGTTGTTTGTGCTTACAGCAGTGAATACAGGACTTGTGGTTGCCTTTCTTTTATTTTTATTTTTTGGCACCTTAAACCTGTTCAGGAAGCTCTGCTGGCACCCATCTCTCCACCAAGATCACTCCCAGCCCCTTCCCCAAAGAGCAGTGATTTCTATGCTAGTAACCTGAAAAAAGAAATAGTAGTATTTTTCCTTTGTCTAACCCAGTACAGAGCACTAATAGGGAGAGACAAGGAGTGAGGAAGTGACAGCAGTGATGGGGCACATGGTAATAAGGGGTGGGGGGGGGACAGGGGAGTGGGCTAGCAAAAGACAAGAGCAGTGTTGATAATATGCGGGGTCGGGGGTCAGAGGGTAGAGGTCACTTTAAAGAGTCACATGGCTGCTACTGCCAAACAGATGCTCAGAGATTCTCTTAAGTCTCCATCAACCTCAATGAATTCTTTGATGAATTCTAGAGCTGCACTGTCCAATAGAGTAGCCACTAACCATGTGTGGCTATTGAGCACTTGAAATGTGTCTAGTCAAATCGACACATGCCTTAAATTCAGCATACATAATGGATTTCATGATTTAATACTAAAAACATAAGATATCATTGATAATTTTTGTGCCAATTACATGTTGAAATGATAGCATTTAAGACATTTCTTTCCTTTTTTAAATATACTCTAAAAATGGCTACTAGGAAATTTAAAATTACATATGACTCACTTTAATAATCACATTATCTAGTTTCTGTATTTGATGCTGGACATCTGCGCCTTGCTGAGTCTAAAGGGACTGCCTCCTCCAGGGCTAGCTAATTTCTAGAGATAGCAGAAGGACTTGCATATGAGAGCCCCAGCCACATGCAAAGCAACCAATCCAGAGCCCATACCTCCAGCCACCTTTTGTATTGGGCTCTCATACTCTAAGTCACTATTCACCTGCTCTAATCATCCCAGGGCCAGATACCAGACAGCTAAGATAGACCCTATGGCCCAGAGCCCACGGAAATTGTTCAAATTAGTCGAATTTAAGACTGCTTCTCCTGCTTCTCCTATTTCCCTGTGCAAACCACAATAAAGGCCCTTGCCCATGTTTTGCACCCTTCTCTCAGCCTCCTAACTGACCTTGGTACTTCCCATGTGGCCCTCTCGCAAATGGAATGCCTCATCTTCTTGGGATCTGTGACTACAACAAACTACCTTTTCAATGGCAGTAATTTTCTGATTTGTTGGCCTTGCCATACTGGAATAATAATAAAACCTACATGTGAAAACACTTGCATATTATTTCTATGGGCTGGTGCTGCCAGAACTCTGTTTTCTCCAAGTGTGATCCACTGATCACTTAAAAATGTGGAGAATCACTTACCAAATTAAACACCCAGATTCCTGGGACCCCTTAGAATTATCTCTGCTTCTGAAGCATAGTATTAGTTCAATAATTCTTAGTTATTATTACTTTAACACCATAATAACAACAACAGTAATAATGATGATAATTAAGTGGTTTACTTCTGGTTTGAGAGAACATTTCTTCTCTTTTTATAGTTAGTTTTGTTACTATTGTGTAATATAATAAAATATATATCTCTATATGCAAACTAGCATTTATTGTTTATTATTGGCCAAGCTCATGTTAAGTGTTTTACACATTATCTCATTGAATCCTTATGACCAGCAATTGAGTGACAAAGTAATTTGCCCAGAGTCACACAGCTTGCTAGTATGCCCCCATACATTAATGATGCCCCCATACGTTAATGATACATGATTTGCTACGTATGCCCCCATACGTTAATGATACATGATTTGTATATTTGCCCCCATACGTTAATGATACATGATTTGCTACGTATGCCCCCATACATTAATGATGCCCCCATACATTAATGATGCCCCCATACGTTAATGATACATGACTTGTATATTTGCTTAACACTATCAGGTACAATACTCATTCAGAAAGACAATAGAATGTATATGCACAATTTAAGAATTATCACGAAACAAACACACATGTGCACATAACCAGGCGGAGGGCATGGCTCCTCTCTGATCATGTTTCCCCTTTCTTCGTCAAAGGCAGCATGCCCTGACTTTTGTGGTCATCATCTAGTGGCTATTAAGACAAGTCACTAAAAATACTCTATTGTTTTTTCCTGTCCCTAGACATTTTCAGTGATGTGCATTTTTTCTTTAAGAAAAAAAAACTAATATTAACTCATATTAGCTAACTAATGTTAACTAATATTTAACTAATAGTTTTAATAAGCATTAAGCTTACAGGAGAGTTGCAAAAATCATAGAATTCCCACAGACGTCTCACATGGCTTCTCCTGGCGTTAGCATCTTACTTGATCATACCACAATTATCAACCAGGAAATTAACGTGGGTAGGTTATTATTAACTAATCTGTGGGCCTTTTTGGCTTTCATCAGTTTCTTCAATGATGTCCTTTTTCTGTTCCAGGATCTTATCCAGGATCCCACAATACACTTAGTTTTTATTTGGGGAGACATATTTTGAACCCATTTCTGTCTTACTACAAAATTCACAGGAGCAGTGTTTCAGGGAGATTAATTGTAAGGCAGCATGTGAAATAGATTTTAGGGCAGAGAGCTAAAAGCAGGAATGTCAGGAGACTTGCTATATTACCATTGCTTAAGGCAGAGAAGGACTATGGCAGTGCAGGGCCATCTATGTCTCTTCCTTTATATAGCACACACTGCATTGGAACAATGTGTTCATCTGCCTCCCCTAGAAGCCCACAAGTTCCTTGAGGGCAGGGAGCATTGAAGCTAATTCATTTTAGTATCTCCTCCAGGTACCAAGGAGAGTGACTGGCTATAGAAGTGATTTGGTGAAGGCTTGTCAAATAAATTAGTATGAATGAGAAACGTGAGCAGAGGGGGGAAGCTATGACACACAGGAGGGATGAGCAAAGGCGAAGGGAGAAGAGGGAGAGCAAAAATCAGAGGAGAGAGACCCAATCAGCTGGCGGGCTGGGGGAGACAGCCACACAAGGTACAGCATTGATAGCAGAAGACAAAGAAAGCGAGAAGCCAAAGGAGAGGAAGCCAGGAGATTTGAGGTATAAGCAGCTAAGGCAGCAGCACTATTTTCCCATCATGCTGCTCACTTAGATTCTGTACATTATCATCCATCACTTAACTTTAAAACCTTGCCTCCTTTATTTATTGCTGTTCACAGCTCTCAGACCTTTCTTTATCATTTACTCCCTCATCGCACTCCTCCTTCACAAGATGCTGCTAAGAATAGTCTCCTGCCACAGCAGTGGAGAGTCACGTGATGCCTGGGCTTCATTGTCACCAGGCCACTTCTGGTGCTCAGCCCTTCAAACCACTTCCTGTCTCAAGGCCTTTGCGCTTGCTGGTCCCCCTCTTCCTAAGATTCTCAGCTCCTGGATTTTCAAAGGGTTGGCTGCTTCTCCTCCTTGAAGTTTTAACCCTACTTGCTTTACCCTATATCTTATGTTGTTTTATTGTCTTCAAAGTGCTTAAGGCTCGAGGAGTTTTTCTTATTTGTCTATTTGCTCACTTTGTTTTCATTTGTCTTCATCCACTAGAATACTAGCTCCAGGAGAGAAGGGGGTTGCCTGTCTTGTTTACCAGGAAACTCCCAGCACCCAGAAGAAGGTGAGAAGACTCTGAAGTGAGGGACAAATTGCTCTGCACACAGGCTCAACTTAGTCACTGTGGAGATGCCCTAGGAGTCTACCCACCTTACTTAAAACTTCACTGTTTCAAGCATCTAAAGTACTCTCAACGCGCACTGTTCATGCTTTGCTTTGTTTTTCACCTGGGCATCTATTCTAGGATAAAGGAGAGTAATTGTCATGGTTCCAAGGTAAAATTAATTTAAAAATAATTCACTGAATGGGGATAGAGGTGAGGGAAGAACAGCTTCTGAACTAAGATAAAATTTCAAGTGAATTTGATATCTCTCAGGCAATTCAATGCTTCAATTTAACACCTTTTTAATACCTGTTAAGTACCAGGTACTGTAGCAGAAATGGCAAATATTGAAAACAATTTTCTGTCCTCTAGGACCTATTTGTCAGAAGGAACTGTCTGATAAGCAAATAACTGGTTGCAAAGCAATTTCTTTTTTCCTTTCTTTAAAAAAAAAGATTTTATTTATTTATTCAGAGAGACACAGAGAGAGAGGCAGAGACATAGGCAGAAGGAGAAGCAGACTCCCTACAGGAAGCCTGATGCAAGACTCAGTCCCAGGACCCTAAGGTCATGACCTGAGCCAAAGACAGACACTCAACCACTGAGTCACCCAGGCCCCTGCAAAGCAATTTCTAAGAGCTATATAGAAGATTATGGAGGAGAAGCAGACAGACCTTAAAGGCGACTTAATATCCACTTCAAATATGCAAATTAATTCTCAAATAATGTTTTGAATGATGATAACAGGTGTAACTGGGGGCCTCAAGTGAATGTGGCAATACTGGCTTAATATTAACAAGTTGCATCTAATACGGTACTTAATGGTGTCTTTAACTTACTAATATGTGTTGTTAATTGGGGTGGAGAGGTTGGTAAGCATCATTACCTAAACTTGACCACTGTGCCTTTTTCAAATATCTATAAAACTAGTTTCCACTGAACAAATTTTGAAATTTCTTCATGATACATTTAGCTTAAGAGTTCTAAAACATAACTTCTTGATGTTCAGGGTTGAGGATTTCACACTTGAAAATTTTAGGAATGGAATTAAGAAAGCTCTTCATTACTTTCTTTTCTCCACTATTGTCCTAGGACTCCTTAAAGACCTGCATACGTGAAGAAGAGTTCTAATTAGTGGAAGATGCCTGATAGTTTTAAATTTTTTTTTAGAAATTCTACCTGAAGGAATGATGAAAGAGTAAACAAAAAAAGCCTATCATACTAGTGTCTTGTGCCTTGTACCATTCTCTATGAAAAGGAATTGCAATTCCTGAAAGAAATGACTCTTTTCAGGGCTGGGACACAGTAGCTACAGGATGAATTGGGACTATCTTGTTATCTATAAAATAAGAAAGTGCCCACCCCCTGCTCCAAATAAATATACTGGTAGGGCATATTACAAGGACATGGGAACAACTCTAAGTGATCCCTGCTACCGACTCCTAAGACAATCAGAGCACCAAAACAATTAGTATAGTAATAAATCATTGGGAAATGAAAAAAATTATAAGTCCATGTCAAAAGTAAAAGTAAATAAACAAATGGAGGAAAAGGCAGGGTTCTTACAGTAGAATGTCAAGTGTCTACTCAAAAATGGAGGAAGTGCTGGAGTTAGATAATCACTATTTTACAATCAACTTGCTAAAGATCAGATCAGACAAGAGTCATTGATGCAGAGGGAAATTTGGATGAAGCAAGATGTTTGTATGGTATTAAGTATTTCTGCATAGATTGCTTGTAGTTGTAAGGGGAAAAACAGTACCAACATAATACTAACTATATTATAGCTATACACACACACACACACACACACACACACACACACAAACACAATTTAGTTTCTATGTAATAAGTAACTACATTTAACAATATATAATGGTGAAATCAGACAAACCTTGACTGGATGATGCAAATTAACATCAAGAAAGGGCAGATGGACATCGGGTGCCTCTAGATGTGATAACTTGAGAAGGACACAGCATCACTTATGTATTATTCCAGCCTGGAATACATTTGTGAATTTAATCATAAGGAAACATAAACCCAAAATGAAGAATATCTCAATGTAAAAAAGAGGACTGTTTCCTTCAAACTTGTCAATGTCATAAAAGACAAAGAAAGGTTATGGAAATGTTTTAGATTAAAATAAGCTAAAGAGACATAATAATAAAATGCATTACTTGACTCTAGACTGAATCTTGCACTGGAGGGGAAAAATGCTATGAAGGACATTATTGGGTCACTTGAAAAAATTGAAGTACAGACAGTAGATTAGAAAAAAGTATCCTATCAATGTTAATTTTACTGAGGTTCATAACTATACTATAGTTTGTATGAAAAAATATCCTCTTCTTAAGAATTAGATGCTGAAATATATGGGGATAATGGGCCCTAATGTATTCAGCTTATCCTCTAGAGTCAGAAAAATATGATATATATCCATATATATAAATTTATATCCATCTATCCACCCACCCATCTATCCATTACTTACCCATCTCCCTACCTATTGTATCTATTCTTGATCAATCTATAGATTAGTTGATTCAACAATATGTCATCTATTCCTCTCTCTCTCTGTTGTGCAAATGACAAAGCAATTGAGTCAAATTTTCATAGATGAATCACATATATGGTATAATGGTGTTCTTTGTACTATTCTTATTCTTTCAAGTTTTCTATAAAATTAATATTATGTCTAAATAATGAATTTTTACAAGTTAACATAGCACCAGGGATAGCTTTTGTTTGGCTTGGGATTAGCCTCTTGGGCTCTGGAATTATATTCACCTGCTTCTAAGCTTGGCCTGATTACTAATGACTTCTGTGTTCTTGGATAGTCCCTTAACATTTTTATGCTTCTATCTCTTTATCTGTGAAATGGTCATAATAAAAGCACGCTTCCTAAGTGTTATTATATAGATTTGATGAGGTAGTCCAAATGAAGTTTAGCAATGTACATGACACATGATATCTTTCAGTAAGTGTTATTGGGATACAATGAGTATTCAGTAGATGCTAGTTGATGGAAAGGATTCATGGTTGAACCAGCTCAAAGATATTTAGAAAAAAGACACAGGATTGGACTAAACATGCTTCTGAAATCTCTTTAATTGTTATAATCTTTTGGTTATTTAAATAATTCCTTGTATTTGATTTAGAAAGCAAAAGATTGAATTTTTAATGATCTTTACTATAGAGCAGTCTGTATTTATTTAAGAAAAAAAAAGTATAAAAAGCTGACCCTCTGGTCTAACTGAAGAGTATGGTTGATTTTCAGAAAAGCCTTCAAATGAAACAAAATTGAATATCACATGCTCCTTTCCACCAAACCAGACATGATTTATTTCTGTCCAAATTCAGTCAATAGTTCCTATAAAAGAGTGAAATCATACTGCCACTAATAATGATGCTAAGTTCATATGTCTAGCCACATTGACATGAAATTGGAGTTGCATAGCACCTGTTTTACCATTTTACTTGGTTTTCTCATCTGAGAGACCGAGTCTTAGGTCAACTGGATGAAAGAGTTCAATGTCACCCACTTATAAATGATGGAATTCAGACTCTCTCCTGGGTCTGGTGAATTGCCTTGATGTCAGTGATTTCTTCCTCTTTGGCTCCTGAGCACCTTCAGCAAAACTGCCAAAACCAACTTCAGTTTTTTCCTACCAAAATCTTCCCAATCTTCCAACTCCTTTTTGCTTCAACTTTCTGTTTTGACAACTTTGAAAATTCTTTTCTGGATATGGAATGGAAAGAGATCATTTTGGAATTTTGGAGTCAAGCAGAGATGGATACAAAATCTGCTCTGTACCACATTCTTCCTGTGTGCCCTCAGGCAAGACAGAATAGTATTCACATTAAAAGTGCATCTCTGGGGGTGGGGGGTGGGGTGCACCTGGATGGTGGAGTTGGTTAAACAGCTGACTCTTGGTTTTGGTTCAGGTCATGATCTCTTGTGAGGTCCAGCCCTGTGTGGAGCTCAGCACTTAGGGAGGAGTCTGCTTGAGATTCTGTCTCCCTGTCTTTCTGCCCCTCCCACTCATTCTCTCTCTCTCTCTCTCTCTCTCTCTCTCTCTCTCCAAAATCAACCAATCTGGGACGCCTGAGTGGCTAAGTGGTTGAGTGTCTGCCTTCAGCTCAGGGTGTGATCCTAGAATCCCAGGATCAAGTCCCACATCAGGATCCCTGCATGGAGCCTGCTTCTCCCTCTGCCTGTGTCTCTGCCTCTCTCTCTCTCTGTGTCTCTCATGAATAAATAAATAAAATCTTTAAAAAAATCAATCAATCAATCAATCAATCTTTAAAAAACAAATGTATTATCTCTGGGATCAGACTTCTAGGAGTAGAATCATGTTTAGTGGGACTGCTTTGTTGGGCAAGTAACTTGACTTCTTTCTGTGTCAGTTTTCTTATCTTTAAGTGGGGATAATAGAGCTTACCTCACAGGCTTGCAATAAAGTTTAAACAATTTAATTATGTGAAATTTTTACCACAGTACATATAAATGACAAGTAACTTTTCAAGTTTCAGTTTTCTTATAAAAAATTGAGGATAAGCCTATTTCATATGTTTAATATAAGGATTAAATAAACTATTGCAAGTAAAAACACTCAACTCTGTGCCTAGTTCACTAGTGACCTTTCATTCATTCACTGAGTATATGCTTATGGACCTCCTATGCTTTAAGGGCTGGACATTAAGAGAAGACTCAGCTATACAAGAGTCTATGCTCTACTGATCTGTAGGGGAAAAACAAGTGAGTTGCTGTTGTTACAAAAGATGAGGATTGAGTATAAGCCTAATCTCTAAATCTTAGTAAAAGTATGTTTTGTTTGTTCTTATCTCCTATCTCCACTTTTAAGGCCATCTAATTTCCCTTTGATTTAGAGTTTAGAATCTAATTTTTCCCCCTACAAGCAGTATTTAAATGTATCTAAGTTGGCATTTAGCTAATAAGGAAAATGAACATTTTGGGGGCATTTTGAAGTTTGCAAAGGCCTTTCATGTACAGCTCCTCCTTTGGTCCTCCTCTAACGCTCTGAGGGACAGATGTGGGCCCATTATCTTCATGAAAGCTCCCACGGAAACATGTCTGCCACATATTCTTAGTGATTAGCCAAATAAAAGATTCAAAAGTAAAAATATTCCTGTCTCTTTTCTTCAAAAAGCAAACAGATTCTAGAATAGGCAAGGACAAGAGCTGGAGGAGGAAAATTGGCAATTTTTTCTTTGCATAATTTTTCTGACAAAACAAAAAGATTTCTACATCATTTTTGATGACAAACTGCACCCATATCTTTGGAATTTTTGCAAATTTAGCATCAATCATGTACATTTTCCAGTCATTTTCATTGAAATTTCATTCTATTTATCTTGTTGGCAAAGTGAAAGGCAATTTTTGTTTGCTAACGTTGCCTTTTCCCTTGCTACATTAAAAAAAAAAAAAGGCAATGCTGACAAGAGGGAGGTTTTTCTTTTCTCCTGCAGGGAAGCCCCCAGTGTGTTCATTTGTATGTACAGTCTATCATTACTGTTTTAGCGTATTTTCATTTTATTTATAGGTTTGAATCATTTATTATTTGCTTGCAAACATTTTGCCAAGGACTCTTAATTGTTACATATAGCAATTAAAACTTTATTACTTAAATAGTTTGGGGACCAAGAAAGGAAAGGTACCCAAATCAGCATAATCAATTTAGCTATAAAACACTATGTCTGACTTTTTATTTTATTTATGATAAGGATTTTGTTCTAATGCTTTGTAAGTAGCATGGCTGCTCTCTCTAGTTCTACATAAATGAGATTCATGCCTAATGTGCCTCCAATTTTCACAAACAATCCCTCAAATACAGTTTTAACTTCCATTAAGGCTATGTCTACCCATCATAAAATGAATGTTTGGGAAGGAATTACTGGTGCATGCAGGGTGTTAGTTTTTTAATAGGAGAATTCATTTTGGCCCTGCAAGCCTCTTCATCAAAACTTTCCTTTAGAGAAGTGGTTTTTGCTGTTTTTTAGGGAATATTTCCAGACAAAAGTCACATCAAGTCCATTCTCCACTGATGGAGCTTTAGCAATCTTTGCTGTAGACAAGATTTTCCAAATAGATGAGAAAGGGTTTTTCATATAAATTTAATGGTTTGGAAATGTTTATTCAGTGTAGGCAAAGCATCTGTTAGTACCTTCTATCCCTCGGGAAGATTTCCGAAAGACTATGATAAACAAAATGGAGAAAGTTGGAAATTTATGGAAACCCCAAAACTATTACAAGAATGATGAAAATTACTTTCGTAAAGTTCTGATGAGTAAGTAGCTAGAAAGTACACACAGACACACACAGATGAACATGCACCCAAAGACTGTATCTGCAGGACGAAAAATGAGTCAGGCATTGTGCTAGGCACTTTCACCTACAGTAAGTATCTCATTTAATCTCCACATTATTCCACTGAAAAAGGTATCATTATTGTTATCCTATTTCTACAGTTGAGAGGGCAGATAACAGCATAAAATAATTATAAAATTGATGAGTTAGGTTGAATATGAAACAAACTGAGAGAAAGAAAGACTTTCGACAGGGGAAGAACAACTTCTTTAATGAGGGTTGAAGATGTCAGGAAAGAGATTTTAAGCAAGCCTTGACTGATGACTGCAACTCTCAAGCCCACTCATTGTCCTACGGCAGCTTAGTTCTCCTCCCTCACTCCTGGCAACCTGGATATCTGTCTTCATAGGACTCCACACTCCAACCTCCATGAATTGTAGTCTGTTTTCTACTGACCAGGAGTGACTGAAAGATTTTCTGTGTGCTCTTAAGGACAAAATTGAAAACCCATACTGAAACCTTTAAGGTTTTCTTCCTTAGTACTGGGTTGGCTTCCATGATAGGGTTCACTTTTAACAGAGAGAGAGAAGCACACCAGAGTGTGTCCTCTACATCTGTCAACATCCATCCCATCCTTGTGGCCACCCATGAACTAGGGATGGTTATGCTCATGGACCGATGAGGAAAATGAGGTCTGAAGAGAGTAGGTAACATATTAAAGCTTGGGTAGCAAGTAAGAGAAAAAACTTAGATGCAAGCCCAGATCTGTCTTATGCAATATCTATGAACCTTAAGTTCTTTCAAATCAATAACCATTGATGAGGATCTGAGTGCCATACAATAAACCAAACAACCTGCTCCTTACTGCTGAGAGAGCAAATGTGGGGAAAATGGATGTGAAAACAGATGGGCCCATGTGAGACCCTTTCCAAATAATGATAGGGAAATGAAAAATTTTATTCATACTTCAGTGAAGTTCTGCTGTCATAGGATCAGTTCTAATCATAGAGATTAAGGACCCTATGGACATCAGGAGGAAGTATGCTTCTTTCCATACCAGGATAATGTGAGTGACTTGCAGTTGACAACGACGACTTTGAGTTTGAAGATCGAAGCTCACATAGCGGGTGGCATATTGTGGCAATAAACAAGAGAACCATTGATCTATATTTATGGATGTAGGATGGACAATGTTATCGCCTGCTTAACATCCCTCCTCCTTTCCTCCTTTCTAACAGAACTCCACATTTGTTCAGCATGGTGATGTATTTTGCCACCCTGAATCTGATGTAGACTATAATCCATCAGAACCAATCATAACCATCATCTTCCTTGCTTTCCCAGTGTCTGCAGCATACGGGGCAGCCACGAGAGTCAGTTCTGCCAATGGAATCTAAGAAAAATCTGTTCAGATTGTTCCTGGAAAGGTTTTCCTTTTCTTAAAAAAAATAAAGACAGACATCCTTGACATCACTTTTCACCTCTCTTCATCTTTTGAATGCAGATGTGTAGCCATCTTAACTATAAAAGGACAGAAATGTCCAGCCTGCGTTTGTGCTGCTGTTGAACACACATCAGACATAGCCTGCCTTTCGACTTGTTTTTTGTTTTCTTTTGTTTGTGGAAAAAACTCAACACTATTCTGTTAAGATACTATATTTTACTACTTCGTTACTTGCGGCTAAGTACATTCCTAACGGGTAAAGGAGAGATTATACCTATAATATCAACTACAGCCATTTAAATGAACAAATGATTAAAAGTATTATATTAGGGAAGTAATATTTGCGCTAATCTAAATGAACAGTTCATCCACCCCCAAACCTAAATGGGTTTAATATGGGTCACACAGTGATAAAAATATGATAACTAAATGCAAGTAAATAGAAAACAAATAGGTGAGTGAAAGCTACTACCAAGTCTTGGGGAACTCATTTCAAATTTATTCTCTTTTATTTTTTGAAATTAAATATGCTCTGAGTTGACACTGTTCCTTCCCTCTTTTTTTATCATGGCATTTTATATATATGAAAAAAATTTTCACGCTAATTATCTGCAAACAAGAAAGGCACATCATCACAGTGAAATTAGTTCTTTCTTGATCCTGCTCAAATTTAAATGTAGCCCAAATGACACCTGACAGAAATATGCAGAGGTCATGCAGTTCTTGCTTATGAGAGACATTAATCAAACAAATGGCATTTGTCTAATTCAGCAATTTTATATCAGAAAATTTATCTTTTAAACCTTATGAAAAAGGAAGATTAAGTGAAAATAGACACAATACATTTAGCATTGAAGAGGTAAAACTCTAGAGATCAGGGTTACTAAGTTATTATTTCAAAGATCTTGCTCTAAGATTGACAGGTCATTTTGAATCTCCTGCTTCTCTCACCCTGACATTTTTAGAAAAACTCTCTCCTTAGTTGTCTCTACTTTACTTTTTAAGATATCATTACTAGTAGGTGAGTAGTTATGGTTTTTCCTACTGTGGTTTTTCCTCAATTGTTTGATACTTCTGAGAACACGACATCGCTTTGATAATTCTAAGAAGACAAATCATTTTGCAGCTTTCAAGGGAACATGTCTCCAATTTGTTTTTGTTTTTCACTCAGAGAATGAAAAGTTAGTGGTTGTGAAAGGCTGCTTTCCATAGCCACCACTGTGTAGGGAATGATTTGTTATGTTCCCCCTTCAGTAATTTTTATTTTTATCTCTTTCTTTTTTCCCTTTAAATATCTAACTGGAGAAAATAAATTATATTTTAGGAGGGAAAAAAAGGGAATTTTGCAGAATCCAAAAGGCAGCCCTGGTGGCTAGACAAAGAGCCTGAATGTTTTCATACAATTTGAGTTCAGGGCGTCAGTGAAATCATCCACTTCTCCAATGAACAGATTTCACCTGGGATGAGTTTTGTTACTCAGACTGTGAATAACTTGTTATAAAGCCACATTTTTATTTTGTAAGTCCCTTGTTCATGCTAAGTCTTTTGTTGGTTTCTATTGAAAAAGAGGAGATAAGCAGGTATGCTCCAAAATTTTTCCTTAGAATATTTATTTTTTTCAGGTATCAGATTGGAGTTCGAGTAATTAAAGGGCAGAAAGCATTTTCCAAGGTACCTATTCATATACAGCAGCAAGTGGATGGGTTCAAGTGAACATCAAACATGCACAGAAATTAAGGCAGAAGAGCTCCCTTATTTGGCTAAGTGAATTATCCCTAAGTTCATACATTAAAGAGACACAGAGAAATACTCCTTTCTATCTTCACTAGCCTCAAAAGAGTAAAACATAGTTTTCCTTATAAAACACGTTTGACACTTCCCACAAAGTCTTCGAGTCCCCACAGTGAGGTCCTCACAGGGGGTTCACAGAGAATGAGATAACATAATTAAATCTTAGGGAAGTGGGGTCATTTAAAACTCATAGAGGATGAACAAATAGAGGTTGGAGTTCGTGCAAAATGAAAACTCTGATTCTTTTCATTTAACTCCTTATTAAGCCACAAAGGACTTTAATTCTCACTTATATGTATCCTGTGGCATAAAAGAAGAGGTGTAGCAGTTCTCAGAAAGATAAAAGTGTATGTGTGTTTGTGTGTGTGCATGTGTAGGTGTGCACATATACATCTACATGCATGTATGTCTGTGTGTTGTGGGGAGGGTTGCTGTCACTGGCCACTCGCTTTAGACTAAAATCTTTATCTTAATCTAAATGTGCTGGAGATGAAATGCATGGTTTAATAATATGGAAACCATTTCTATATTAAATATCTTCCTTGATTGGCTCTGACAGACAAATTTGAAAATTATTAAATAGGTAAATAGACTAAAGACCTTTTAAAATATATTTAAGAATGTCCTAATTACCCAAAGAGCCATGTGGAAAAAAAAAAAAAAGGATTCTTGAATATGGTACTGAACTGGAGTGTTTGACAACTCATTTTAACTATCTTTCAGATAAAGAATAAATTCAAAGATTCAGTCACTTGTGCTTACAGAAGAACATATGGCACGTTCTGTTGGAGGACAGAGTAACCCTCAACATCCCAGCCAAATTTTAGTTAGAGTTATTACAGCCTCTTTATCTACGGCTCCCTGTAGTCTTCACTTCCCAAGTGACAGGGCTGGATGAAGAGATGATTGTGCATAAAGTGGTTTGTGATCTTCCTAAGGGAAAGACTTGATAAAACGTGGGCTCTTCTTAGGATACAGCAGATGTGCAGACTCCAGCGAAAGCCCTGCTCGCTTGAGCGCAGACAGCCATGAATCACGCACTGTCACATTTCAGCAGGGCGGCTTGGCCAGCAGGGCTGGGCACTCGGGAAGAAGGCAGGAGCAGGAGGGGCTCACCGGCTCTCCAGTCTCTCTGGGCCTTTTTTTTTTTTTTTTTTTTTCTGTCCTTAAATCAGGCATGAGGGGTAGCTCTGCAATAAGCTTGGAGCTGGAGCTGGAGCTCAAGGGGAGCTGTCATAATCCAGGTATCTCTACTTTTTATTACTTACCCAAAATGAAAATATGAGTGAGGGTCAAGAGGAAAAAGCTCAATCCCAATTTTGACTTGGTAAGCAGCATCTCACTCACTTGTTGGGTCAGACACAGGGAAGTGCCTCAGCCCACTGCTGAGCTTCATCCCAAGGAGCAAAGGAATTCTAGCCAGGGAACAAAGACCAGCACAGGGCAGCATCGAACTGAGGGCTGTGTTGAGAAACCACTTCATAGGAAGGGGAAAGAAGAGGCATGCCGTCCGCCTCAGGGCCACATTTGGCTTCTCTTCCCTTCCAGGTGGAAGGGGAGTCGGCTGTCCTCAATTACGTATCTTCCCTTAGGAACATAGAGCTACCTGCCAGATTCAGAAGTGACTCAGCTTTTAGGAGGCTTCTTTGAGGCTTTGCTATTTGTATATTCACCCAGGAAGTAACTGTAGAGCACCTGCTGTGTGCCAGGCTCTATGCTGGAGGCGAGGGGTGCACACAGAGCTGCCCTCAAGGAGCTTCTGGCCCAGGCTGAGTAAGCAGAGACACGGGGAAAGCAAGACCAATTTAAACCCCGTGGGGGATGCAGGAACAAAATGGTGTGCTTGAAGGGCACTCCAAGAAGGGCGTCTCATGGACCCTGACAGCATTGTGTAAACATCACTTTGGTTCCTTGCAGAGTCTCAGGCTTGGTGTCAGCATTTTTGAGAGCTAGCCGGAGCTTGGCAGCAACCAGCACATCTGCTGCATTGCAGGAAGAGCTTGAGATTTCTAAAGCTGTTTCTTTAGGAAGATCACAGTCCTTGACTTCTGATTTCCACATAGACTTTCAGCATTGGGAGCAAAATCCTCCTGGTGTGTCAGCAAGCAGTCAGGAAATGAGATGCCCTGCTACTCCCCTGGCACAGGAGCAATAATGCATCGCAAGTTTCGGTTATAAAAAATAAAAGGAAGAAATCAAGATGATGCAGTAGATAATGCCACGTTCCACCATTTGGATGAGATTTGAAATATTCTTCAGGCCTGTCTACAAGCCTAGTGTGACTCCCTAAAAGCACAGATTCACACAACCCACGGTAGGAACACAGAGTCATGAAATTCCAATGTTGTTGTTGTTTTTTAATGTAAGGGAATTTTGTTAACATTTGTCAGAATATTTAGCTTTATTGATGTCTGGGATTGAATTCTGGAGAAAGTTCTCATATTGGAGGTTGCCGTTACAGCTTTATCAGCTAATACTGCACGTGTATGTGTGCGCGCGCATGTTTTAATATATGTGATAGCAATAATGAAAAAGAGGAATGGAATGTTAATACACACCAGCTCCCAAGAGAGCAAGGAAGCACTGCAAATATACACAGTGGCATCAAAGCAACATTTCTTTTGAACTAAATAATGCAAATTAGGTTTACCTCGATCCATCTCCCTTTTCATTGGAATATATTTTCAAAGAAATGAAATATGGGTTGTCCTTGTTTTCTTGCTAAAAACTAGGCCTCCCTAAACAAAACCAAGTTTTTGAGGCTGTCAACACTTCTTACAAATGATGACATTTTTTTGTAAGCATGTTAAATTAGAATAGAGAAGATCCTGGCTAATTTGGGTAGCTCGAGCTTCTGAGGGCTTGTGTTGCGCCCTTTCTTTGCGGTGGAAGCAAATTCATATTGACTGTCTTCTCCCCTTTCTCATTCAGTTTTCATCATCACATCAGCTGTGGGCCCCTGCACTCACCCTCACATTCTCTTTGTTGTGTTGTTTCCTGCAGGTTTGGCTTATTTTTCCCTCCCCTTCTCTTGTCTTCCTGTACGTATTCTCCACGAGTTTATTTTCCATTTGGAATCTATTTTATCCCTGCTACGGGAGTATCGATCCTCTGTCATATAGACCACCTGCTTCCTGGTGTCCCCTCTTGACTGTCACACAGGCTATTATTGCATGTAGGTCACTTTTGATTATTCCAATGTTGGCTGCGGTTTTCCCAGCTGATGCCATATAGCCTTCCCGTATATCATCAAGAGCATGCAGAGGCCCCCTGGCCTTTTGCTTTGGCCAGATAATCCATTCAGAGGCTTGGATTGAAAAACAAAAAGTGGCCACATTTTCCTATTAATGGAAACATAACTTTTTGGTTGAGGATGAGGAACAGGAAAGAGAATAACAAGTAAAACTTGGCTTTAGCATGTTACCAAAGAGAGAGCAAAAGTCCTTATGTTTTCAGGCTTTGATGTACAGCCATTTGTGTGGACATGCCCGTAGCAAGGACTTTGATGGATAGCTCCCCACCTTCCCACTCCCCATCCAGACTTGCATGCTGTTGAAGAACAGGCCTGCTATCGTTCTTCTATCAGGTTGAGAGGCCAGGCAACCACAATCATCGTTAAAAATGTAGGGCTATTTCAGGAAGGTGTAAAGTATGCTAAATCCTATGAAATATATTTTTAGACAGATCTAATCTGGAGAATGATGCCTTTGATTAAGGAAACTTGGTAAAAATCATCTTGCTGCTCAGAAAAATCATTTTAGGTAAAATAAATCAAGAGCAAAGATATTTAATGGGTTCAATTAGTCACGTTGAAGTCATGGGAGCAGCTATACAAGTGTACTTTCCCAAGTATAGAGGGGACCAGACATTCTCTCCTTCTTTGTGTCCACTTTCTTTTCAAGAAAGCTAGTACCTATGCTTCTATGCCAGGAAGCTCCTGATGAAATGTTTTAAAGGAGAATGAGCAAGAGATGTGTACTTTTTCATTCCTCCTTGAGCATCTTGGACCATTTTTCCTCTTCTCTTAATGGCAGAGTGAATGTATCTATGTATCACAAAACGTCCCTCCCACTCCTGCCCAAGAGCTCATCATATATTACAAAGAGCAGCAACCTTGTCTCTGTGGAGGTAGCCTGTGTCTCTTTCCATGATATAACCTTGAGAGACATGGAGTAGGGTAGAGAGTTCTTCATGATTTCCTTTTATCTGCCTCTTGTTTTCTCACACACAATCAAATGGTGTTGAGCTGCCAACCCACAAACCCTTGAAGATTTATTCCTTGGCTAGGGAAGTGCATAATATTGAAGATGAAAACTGATAGGTGGAAGGGTAGGGAACCAGCAAACATCTTTCCTTCAGCTGTCTTGGGCAGAGCATCACGTACTGATCTGAAGTTCAATACACCTATTTCTATTCTTCATTCATTCATTTATGTATTTATTTATTTAGGGGGGGCAGAGGGAGAGAGAATCTCAAGCAGACTCTGCAATGAGCACTGAGCCTTATGTGGGGGCACCATACCACAACCCTGGGATCATGACTCAAGCCAAAATCAAGTCTGATGCTTAACCTTCTGAGCCACCCAACCCCCCTCAACATGCCTATTTCTTACTTCATGGCTACCTATTCAGGGAGAATGAGGCAGCAGAGGCAAATGTGGCATCACCTTCTTCATTTCAGCAGCCTTGGGAGGGGGGATGTAGGAATTATATACTTTAATGTGTGTGTGTGTGTGTGTGTGTGTGTGTGTGTGTGTGTGTGTAATGGTTAGGCGGTTTGGGGACAATGCTGGTAAAATAAAACTCTCCTGAAAAAATTAATGACAGCAACAAAAGTTTTGAGTAGGAATAGATCAGATACCGTGCCTTTAAGAGTCTCACAAATGTTTGTGTTGAAAATAAAAGGCTTTGAAACCACAGGTTTTATTCCAGTTTCTGGAAAGTGTTGATCCAAACTGGTATCTTCTTAATAATTCTCAGACATGAAAAATCGTTTTAAAGCTCAAGTTAAATGGTTTGTATATAATACACTGTCCCTTGAATAACTCTGCTTGAATTAATTTCAACCAAGAGCATTGCCTGTTATAAACAGAACTGATGTTTTCAATACCAAAATTCTCTCAGAAATATAGGTCTTTTGATAAAGCAAAAAATGACATGTCATTTCCCCTTTTAAAGGCTTACATAAATCCCACTTTGTTATTCTGTGGATTTTTCCTTTGTCTAACACACTTGTAGGAGCTTAGGCAATACCTGCAGCCATGGAGCATAATGATTGCAGTCAAGTGTCTAATAGGTGTTTTCCTTTGTTCTGGTTTCAGACTAAGTCTCTGCCATGGTCCATGTCCTTGTATTTAAATCACTGACTTAGTAGTGCTCGAGCCACAATAGATGCCATTGGGGAGAAGCAAAAGACAAAATACTGTAAAACTCGAAGCTAAAGAGATAAATAAAGTCTTAGTGGGAAATCTCTGAAATATTTTAAGTGGTGAAGTAATGTGAACAGATTTAGTTTGGGGGAAGATAAGATTAGTTGCAAAGTAGGGATTTCAGCTGGGGGGCCGAGGGGTGGGGACCATTCTGGGTGGGAGGAGAGTGGTTAGAAAAACCTTGGGGAGTAGCCTGAGTGGTAGAAGGGTAAGGGAAATGTCAGATTGGGGGGTGGCTAGGTTGAGAAATTAAGGAGTTGAGTAGGAGAACTTGCTAACTGATTGGGGGTAGGGAGTGAAGGAAATAAAGGATTCAAAGATGAGGTCCATATTCTTGCATATGTAAGAGATGGTCATTTATTGGGAAAACCCAGCAGGAGATGATACACTCATGTTGAGATATGTGAATTTCAAAATACAGATGGGACAACCAAATTTATTAAGAGGTGTGGAGTGCAGATAATTTGGGAATCAATACTTGGTAGAGAAAAGTATTTGTGGGCATAAAGAAAGATGGGGACTTGCATGGAGGGCCCCACATTAAAGTGAGAAGAGGGAGCCCAGGATAAAATGAGAGGAACACCCACACTGAGAAGATAGGATCAAAGGGAATAGAACCCCAGAAGTGAGGATGTTTTATGAAGGAAGAAGTAGCTGACAGTAAAATTCTACTGAGAAGATAAAGATGGAAAAGAATTCATTTGATTTTGTTGTAAGGGAAAATAGGTTCAGTGCAATAGAGGGGATGGAAATCATCTTGCGATGGGTGGACGGTGAGGAGCATAGACAAAGTTTTCCATAATTTTGACAGTTGAACCAAAGGCAGCGAATTCTCTATGCGGAATTGTTAACCCTACCACATATGAAAACTTCGTTTAGATACAGACATCATAACAGGTTTGATTTTTAACTTTGACTTGACTTATTACTATGGCAGAAGGCCCAGCTCAAAGAAATAGAACCTGTTATAGAAGTACTATCAGAAAAGAATGGCCAAGTCAGGTGAAGCCGCTATCGTATGACTGTGAGTATTTGCCTTTGTCTCTGTATGTGTTTTGGTCTGCGGCCATTAATAGCTTAGATTCCATGAAGCAGTGGCAAAGGGGAGTGTGTCAGAGCAGCAGGCCAAAATTAAATTACAGCAACCTCGCACTTTGCATTAAAACCTTCACTCGGAGATGGAGGCTGGTAATCACATCCAGATTTTCCTTAAAGACAATGGCCCTCCATGCAACTGGCCACACTCAGTTAATTCATGCTGTCAGCTGCCTTTATTGGCTGTGGGGAATGCAGTATTGATTCTTGAACTCAGCAGCAGCACAAAGAGCCACTAGTGCATGGTCAAAATGCTGCAATAAAGGGCTGGCAGCTTGAGAAAAGCAGCCATTCCGTTGCACAAACAAGGTCAATTAGAGGACAGTGCAGTGTAATATAAATAGCATTAGCATCCCTCTTCAACTCCGATGATATCACGCTGGCAGAATGACAGTAAGGAAAATAAGGTTTAATGTCGAATAAATATAAAGGCATTTAGTGTAATTTAATTTCAAGCTCTCTATCATTTTAAAAGTGCTATGAGTAGCAAAATATTTAGTTTCATCATGGGTAGGAATTTATGTCTACAACACTGATTTTTTGATAAAACTTTGTGCTCTAGCCAATTAGTCACGTACAGTAAAACTGATGTCGTTAATGCTATTGAGAAGTAAACAATTTCTCATTCACAGTTTCAATGTAGTGTGCCTACCTGTTATTTATTATCCTATTTAATATTGAAATTTCAGAATCTCTAGAGTATCATGAAGGAGGAACAAAAGATATCCTGGTATTTTTAGTTTAAGAGATAGAGCAAGTTGCATCTTTTTCTTTTCTTTTCTTTTCTTTTAAGTTGCTGGAAATTACTAGGACCTTTTGTTTAAATACTTGCATTCATTACTTTTATTTATGGGAGAATTTTTCCTACCTTCTTTGTCAGTTCAAAATTAATTACAAATGTAAAACGCATCATGCTGTTAACACATACTCTATGCGGGAAACAAATTATACTCTCAAAATAGATAATGGACAGCTTGGAGAGGTAATTGATAAACCTACCCTGCCTACAATAACTGAATAGATTTTAGAAAAATATATAATTGTAAGGAATGGAAAGACTGTGTTTGAATTCTCTTAGTAATGAGTGCGCCCAGGGTTGACTAGGAGCAACTCATTAAAGTGCATAAAAGAGTTTAAAGAAAGTTTGAAATCATGGTGTCTTTGAAACGTCCATTAACCTCTGAGAGCGTATATAGTTTCTCAGGCTGATGTTGTCCAGTAATTTGGTCAAAACCAGTTTCTAAAAGATGAATGTACCAAGTAGCCTAATGTATTTCCAACAAACCAGCTGTGTTCATTGTGAGTTGGATACAAGAATCCCACAATGCTTTCATAAACTTCCGTGAGTGAGTTAATATATCTCATTTTTTTTTAATCCCATAGGTCCTCCTCCATCAGCTAAAAGATAATTTGTGGGCAGCCCTGGTGGCTCAGGGGTTTAGCGCCACCTTTGGCCCAGGGTGTGATCCTGGAGACCCAGGATCGAGTCCCACATCAGGCTCCCTGCATGGAGCCTGCTTCTCCCTCTGCCTGTGTCTCTGCCTCTCTCTCTGTGTGTCTCTCATGAATAAATAAATAAAATCTTAAAAAAATTATTAAAAAAAGATAATTTGTATTACCTCTTAACAGAGATGCTATAAGACCAAATACACAACTTTCTACAGAAATTAGGCTGAAGGATTACCAAATTTTCAAGACCATAGACTAGTAGAATTTTAGGTCTGAGAAAGATGTTAGAAGGTGATCAAATCCCACTTCCTGCTATTTATCTGGGAAAAGATAGGCCAAATAATTTAAGCCACGTGAACAATGTCATAGAACTAGCCAATGGCAAGACTAGAACTTTTTAAATTTTGTTTGTTAATTGTCCATGATTCTTTTCACTTCACTACAATATTTGTTTTTCTTTAGAAGATTTTATTTATTTATTTGAGAGAGAGAGAGAGAATGAGAAAGCATGAGCAGGCGAAGGGGCAGAGAGAGAGGGGGAAGCTGACTACCCACTGAACAGGAAGCCCGACATGGGGCTCCCAAGCTGAAGGCAGATGCTTAACTGACTGAACCATCCAGTTGCCCCTACAATATGAATTTGAAAAGAAACATATTTATTGTATAATCTCACTAAGTAAAGTAATAATATTCAGGGGAAAAAGTTTTTAAAAATAGATATTGAAAAATTTGGAAAATAAATGTCCTCCATTTTCCTATCTCTCAAAAACTAATTATAAAATTTCCCCCAATTTCTCTTATGTAATTATTTCTATCTCTCCCTCTATCTATATCTGTGTATAGCAACTTGCATTTAAAAAAATGATATACCGGGCAGCCCCGGTGGCTCAGCGGTTTAGCGCCGCCTAAGCCCAGGGTGTGATCCTGGAGACCCAGAATCGAGTCCCACATCAGGCTCCCTGCATGGAGCCTGCTTCTCCCTCTGCCTTTGTCTCTGCCTCTCTTTCTCTCTCCCCTCTGTGTATTCTCATGAATAAATAAATAAAATCTTAAAAAAATAAAAATATGATATACCATAAATGATTTTCTGGCCAGTGTTTATAAGTCTAGTAAACATCCTTTCTGATGGATGCATAACATTCCATCTTATAGTTATAGCCTCACTTAATTATCAAATCTCCTTTTGTACTACATTTGGATTTTTTCCAATTATAGTTAATATGTAATGAATATCCTTATATACATTTTTTTCATACTTAAAATATTTCTATAGGATACATTGCTCAAAAACAGAATTAACCAGCAGGTTAAGTGAATTTTTTTTTTAACAAACCCTTTATTTTGAAATTATATTAGATTTATAAACTAGTTAGGAAGATAATACACGCCTCATCCAGTTTCCTCTAAAATTAACATCTTATATTACCATGATAATATCATAAACTATGTTTAGCTGTGAAAACTAAGAAGCCAGTATTGGTACATTACTATTCACCGGACTCCAGATTTCAGTAGGATGTTTTTACTAATGTATTTTGTTATTGTTTGAGGATCCAATCCAGAATAAATGCATTCAGTTATGTTTTCTGTTTCTTTGGGGCTGTGATTATTTTCACTCTTCACATGTTGCCCATCACCCTGACAGTTCTGAAGAGTACTGGCCAGGTATTTTGTAGGAGGGGATTGATTGATATTTGCACTTAAAATTTAATCCCCAAGATGTTTTATTAATCTATTATACCAGTGAATGTTAGTGACTATATTTTTCTAATAACCTTGACATTGGAAGATATTTATCTCTTGTTAAACTTTGCCTCCTGGATGGTGATAAATAGAATTATTGCATGGATTTAATTGATGTGTAGATTGAGAATATTTTTCAAAGACTTATCATTTGTTTTTCATTTCTTATGAATTGATCATTCATGTTCTTTGTCCATTTTTCTACTAGGATGTTGAACTTCTCTGACAAATTTGTTAAATTTTTCACGTATTAGAGCTCTTGCCCTTAGGATTGCTCCAAAAATCTTAACAAATATTTATATCATCGTGGGTTTTTTCAGTGTTTTAATGTTTTTTTTTTCTATAGATAAGTAGTTGTAAGTTACTTTCCCCACAGTGTCTGAATACCTTGTCATGTTTAAAGATCATACTTTCTTTACACCTAGATTACAAAATGTTCATGAATTTATTTCTTGTATATTTTGGCCTCATATTTTACATACCTATCTTTGACACATCTGGGATTTATTCTGATGTTAGGAATGTTGGAGGGATCCAGTTTAGCTGTGTATACTCTTTTGCCTTTTGTTTATTTGGTGAAATGGGACTGACAACATCTGAGGGAGAAGTAGTCATAATTTTTGGTTCCAAACACAGTAGGGCCTCATCTGAAGAAGAGTATGAGAAGTGATATTTTACTGTACACCTACCTGCTACCTTAAAATCCTTTATAGTCTTTATTTTGCTTGATCTCTCAACTGCATCTAACACTTATTCACTACTCCTTTGGGTTTTCTGATCCCACATTACGTTTCTTTTCTCTTTCTTGATCTATTTCATGCTCCACTTAAGCTCTAATTCTTGAGGGTGGGTGTTCCTGCCATTTGGGTTCTGTACCACTTATCTCCTCACCTTGAGTGTATGTGTGTGTGTGTATACATGTGTATATTGTACAGTTGTCATCTGTCTCTTGTTGTAACCCAGAAACTATTCTAAGCATATTAAATATAATTACTTATATAATCCTCATGATAGCCTTATGAAATTGGTACTATCATTATCATCTTTCTATAGATGAGAAAACTAGAAAAATTCATACACTCTCCTAAGTTAGTCTAAATTCTGAAAAATGAAGATAGAATTTGAACCCAGCCTCTCTGGCTCAAAAGTTCATAGTCAAAAAAAAAAAAAAAAAGTTCATCGTCTTCATCAGTGTGGTGAAGTGTCCCTCAGTACTATGTGGCTGCTATTGGTTGAGAGAATTATCATCTACTCCTGTCATGTTTGTTGGTATCATTATTCACTGAAGTAAGGAACCTGACTTATTCTTTACCTCACCTTCCATGTATAATGCATAGCCAGTATTGTAGATTTTACTTCTGTATGATTTGAACTCAGCTTCTCTCCCTCAAGTCTTATCTGCTATGCTAGATTTGGCCTTCATTATCCTTTGTCTGGGCCACTGCAATAACCTTCTAACCATAGTGCCAAATCTGTTTGGATGGATTACTGGACATTTATCTAAAAGACAAGTTTAACCGTGACATTCCTCTGAATGAGCTCCTCAGCAGCTTCCTCCCCATCCTAGTGTGAGTTCTAAGCAAGGTTCTTCATGCCCTGACGCTCACTCCCTGACCTCGCTGATTTCCATTCTTCCCTGCTTTCATCCCAAACACTCCACTCCAGACTGTTCTGCTTGGGTCATGTTTCTCACTGTCTGAGTCTCTCCTCATTCATTGCCCTCTCCAGACAGTCCTCTCTCCAGCCTCTTGATTCCAGGATGGCTGGAGCAGGTACCCTTTCTCCATCATAACACTGGATTTCCCAGGTACTGAAGTCATCTGCCTATTTGTCTGTCTCACTGAGCTCCTTCAAGGAGGACTCAACAGTGTTTCATTTGTCTTTACTTTTTTAGTACCCAGGTGCCTGATACTGTATAGGGCACTTGTTAAATGTTTGCTAACCTGAATTCTAGAGGCAATTTTATAATATCCTAAGTACTATGCCTGCCTTATAGTCACATCAGAGAGAATCTTTTGAGCTCTTGAACTACTTTAAGCAGACATTCAAGTCACTGAAGGAATAATTGTACACAAGTCAACTATGGAAATCATTGCTTTCAAACAGCAAGTAAAGGAACGTTTCCCGGATGGATAGATGCTATGTTATTATAGTGTTTGGTACATGTAATTAGCGAGCTGCTCTTGTAGACGTTCCTTGACTTGCTATTAAATCTGTGCTCTGAATCTCCATTTCTATTAAAATGTAACTGCAGCTGATTTACATCCCACATCCACAACATTAAGGGCAATGTAGAAGCCACCATCTCTAAAGACCCAGTGGCGAGTCTTTCTGACATTGGTTTGTGATGGGAACAAGAATTTAGGGGGACGTTAAGGCAGCATGTACAAAAAGAAGTCAGGGTGATGGAGAATAGACATTAATAGAAAAACAAAAACCATTTATTTGGCATTCTTATGTGCCAGGGACTGTATTATCTCATTTAAAATTTTACATGCTCCTCCTCAAGTCTTCAAGACATGACTATTGCCTTGAAATTATGGCAGGAACAGCATAAAAAGGAACTCAGATATCTTCTATACCTTTCGTGGAGTAAAACCTAAGTAGTTAGCCATAGCTGTTCCTTGTCCACTATGGACTATGTTGACTGGAATTCAGTGTCATAGAAAAGCCTCCCCATCCCCTTAACACAATGGTCTCAGGAGACTCAGAAACCCCAAGAGTAGAAACTCCTTCCATAAACCTTCGAAGTTCAAATCTTTCAAGCACACACACATCTCAAGGGCCCCTTTGGGCTAGTGTGAAATGTCTTCACATCAAAAAATATTTTTTTTGCAGGAACTCAAGGTGGAGAAACAGTATGTTCTAAGACATGCAGGAATGTTTGTGACTATCCCTGCCAGTATTTCTACCTCCTTTGGATTTTTTCTTATCATTATGTATGGCATTTCTTTTGCTCTCCTCAGCCTTCCTATAGAATGCCAATGTGTTGATTTTTGGTGATTTTGGCCAATGTGTTCCTTAGGATTTCTTCCTGGGAAAGCTGGATGAATAAAGTAGGGGATGTGCACTTCCTACTTCCTAGAGAAATGTGAAGTCTAACTCTTGCTGGTGAGTCAAGTATTACAGACTTTCTGTCTGATTTGCCTTCCCTTCAAGGTTGTCCCACACAGGGATTCCGGATTTTGAGTTAAGTTAAACAAAACAGATAAAATTAGCCCATTCTAAAGCATAGAAGAAAAACTCAGTGATATTTTAGATGTATTTGGGGTAGGAAGAAAAGAGCAATCTGAAGAGGAGGTCCTTGAAAACAGGGAGAGTCCTGGCAAAAGGATAGCAATGCTAGGTTGATGATCTGGAGTTCGTAGATTTCTCAATCAATCTCTTCTTCATGTAAGGGGTCTTGCCATTCTTACCATGAGACTACTGTCCAAGACTCTGCAAATGGATTGAATGGAGACTAGTTTAAACAAAGCAAAACTTATGGACAGCCTATATTTTAGGATCTCCTTCCTTATTCTCACTGTGAAAATATTATTTTGTTAAATGTGTGCTATTTAGTTTTTAAAATTCATCTTTAAAATAGATTTCCCCTGAAAGTGTGTGTGTGTATACGTGTGTGTATGTATTGCTTGCATATTTATTTGATCTTCTTTCTCTGTTTTTCCTTTTTTGTTGTTGTTGTTGCTCTTGGTTATTTTAAACATTGTCATTAGCTCTATGTTTTATTGTACTTCTACCTTAAGGCCCTTAAATAAAAGTATCTTTTATTAAGCCATAAAAGTCATTTTAACTATGCATACTCTCTTAATTATGTCTCTGTAGGTAGACACATGTTTATATTTTATTTTATTTTTTTCATGTTTATATTTTAAAAAATAAAACAAGAACCTTTAACTGTTTTCTCAGGAGCAATGAGAATGCAAATGAATAAGAATTCATGTTGATCTATTCTGGAGGTTTTTGGAATTTGCTTGGAAATGGGAATGAAATACCATGTTTCTTCTTTCCTTTTTTTTAAAGATTTATTTATTTATTTATTTATGATAGACAGAGAGAGAGAGACAGAGAGAGAGAGAAAGAGAGAGGCAGAGACACAGGAGGAGGGAGAAGCAGGCTCCATGCTGGGAGCCCGATGCGAGACTCCAGGATCGCGCCCTGGGCCAAAGGCAGGCGCTAAACCGCTGAGCCACCCAGGGATCCCCCAAATGCCATGTTTCTATATGCATTTCCTCTCCGTGTATTTTGCTTAAATATCAGTGGCAATGTGTCTGTGAAAATATAATTATCAACAGCCTCATCATACATGAGTGGAATCTCAGCGTCCACTAAATAGATTTTTATATCTCTTCCATCTCTATTTAAATGTGACTTCATTTTATTTCCTTAGCTGGAAACACTGACAAAGGAAAAAAAATGAAGGAAAGAAGGAAAAAGAGGAAGACAGGGCTGTTCATTTCTGCTATCAAATGACCAACAGAAAATCTATTAAAAACTACATTTTTATATGAAAAATAACATTTGGTTATAATAAACCTCTAGTGTACATCTTTAAGCTAAGATGTTCTCTGGTTCTTTTGGTTAATCTGTATAATTAAACAATACCAATAAATTAAAATAGCAATAAGTTAATTGTAGTCAAATTATTTTTCATTATAGACATGCTAGCTAAAAGGAGATCTGAGACACAGAAAACTGAAAGTATTGTTCAATATGTATTGAAGTCTTACCATGTATCAGTCATTGTCAAATACTACAGATACAAAGGAGATAGAGACTTTGTCCTTGAAGAGTTCCCATTTACTTGGAAAAACAGAGGAAGACAACCCTCTAAAATAAAATACTTCCTAAGCTTCAGAAAAGTTGCACAGGAAACAAATGATTCATACACTTTGGTGGAAGCTTGTACAATGGATAATGAGTAGAATTTGCAAGGGTAGGAGGAAAACTGGTGCATTTCCTAATGAAGATTGGAAAAGTGCTGGGGGACAACTGTGACTGTTACAGAATGCCATTCAAGTGGTATCATAAAATATGTAGTCTTTTGTGTATGAATTTTCCATTTAAAATAATGCCTCCAATATCTATATTGTTACATGTGACACTAATTCCTTTTTTGTTTATTATATATAATTGGGGACTAATCCATTGTATGGATATACCACAACTGTAAATGGGTTCACTAGTTAATGGACATCTGGCAGGTCTTTTTTGTGGACATATGTTTTCATTTTTCTTCTTTAAATTTCTAGCAGTGGAGTTTCTGAGTTGAATGCAAAGTGTAGGTTTAACTGTAAAAAATTGCCAAACATATTTCTAAAAAAGCTATAGCATTTTTCATTTCCACCAGCAACATATGAGAGTTTTAGTTGTTCCATGTGATATTTAATTTCACATGTCAACTTGACTTGGCTAAGGTAAACTATTATTTTGGGGCATGTCTATGAGAGTGTTTCTGGAAGAGGTTAACATTTCAATTAGTAGACTAAGTAAAGAAAATCACCCTCACAAAATCTGGTGGGTATCATCCCTTGAGGGCCTAAGTAGAAAAAAGAAGGGGAAGGGCAAATTTACTCTCTGTTTCAGCTGGGGCATTCACTTTCTCATGCCCTCAGATATCACTGCTTTTGATTCTTAGGTCTTTGGACTTGGGCTAGAACTACACCATGACTTTGCTGGGCCTCCAGTTTGCAGATGGCAGATTGTGGAATTTATCCTCCATAATTTAGAGAGCCAAGATGCATAATCTCTCTTTCGATATACCTATATGTAACCTATTGGTTATGTTTCTCTGGAAAAATTCGGATACATTCCTTATCCTTTCCAATACTTGATATTGTCAGTCTTAAATTTCTTATTTTTTAAATTTAAATTCAATTAGCCAATGTATAGTATATCATTAGTTTCAGATCTAATGTTCAATAATTTATCAGTTGCGTATAACTCCAGTACTCATCACATCATAT
Organism: Vulpes lagopus; assembly: GCF_018345385.1. NCBI lineage: Eukaryota > Metazoa > Chordata > Mammalia > Carnivora > Canidae > Vulpes > Vulpes lagopus. Next base: position 66,695,308 of record NC_054832.1, on the reverse strand, counting down.
GCCCTACGTAATGCCCATCACTCATTCAATCTTAAATTTTAGCTATTATAGTGAGTGTGCAATGGTATCTCATTATGGCTTGAATTTGCATTCTTCTAATTACTAGGAATGTTAAATACACTTGTCATGTCATCATTTGCTATTCATATACCATCTTTAGTGAAGTATCTGCTCAACTATTTTGCTCATCTTTAACAATTGATCTGTGTCCATAAATATTCCTTATATAGTCTCATATATTTTTGTATTCTGGTTCTTTATCAGATATGTGTTTTCTTTTAAAAAAAAATTTTTTTAATTTATTTGAGAGGAAGAGTAGAAAGAGAGAGAGAATGAGAACAGTCGTGAGGTGGGAGAGGAGAAGTAGACTCCCTGCTGAGCAGGAAGCCTGATGTGGAGCTCAATCTTAGAACCCTGGGATCATGACCTGAGCGAAAGGCAAATGTTTAACCCACTGAGCCACCCAGGCACCTCTCAGATATATCTTTTTAAATATTTTTTCCAGTCTATGGCTTGCCTTTTATTATTTTTAATGTTTATTTGAAGAGCAAACATTTTTAATTTGAAAAAATTCATCAATTTTAAATGGCATGTGTTTTTGTGCTTTTTGTTGCAAAGTTACGAAGATTTTCTCCATGCTTTTGCACTTTGATTTATATCTGTTTGAGCTAATTTCTGGATTTTATATTAAATAAGAGTCAAGGTTAACTTTTTCTTGAGTGTATATGAAATTGTTCTAACACTATTTAAATGATTATTTTATCCTCACTGGATTACATTGGCACATAGTAAAAAATCGTCCAAGGCTAGACTATTCTAGCTCATTGATCCATATGATCCATTATCCTTTGCCAACACCTCTTTATCTTTACTGTACTAGCTTTATTGTAAATCCTAGAGTCAGGTAGCATAAGTTATCCAACTTTGTTCTTCAAAAATGCTTCTTTAGTAGTCTAAACTTTCACAACTTAATACATTTTAGAATCACTTTATAAATTCTATTCCCAAAGTCTGCTGGGATTTTGACTTATACTTTGTTGAATCACAATACAAATTTGAATGTTTTGACAAAACAGAATCCTCCAATCCACGAATATGCCACTTTTCCCCATTTATTCAGACATTCTTTAATTTTTCTCAGCAATAGTTTTCAGTACAAGTTTTGCATATCCTTCGTTAAATTTGCCCCTAAGTATTTTATGTCTTTAAATTCTATTAAAACAGGATGCCTGGGTGGCTCAGCGGTTGAGCAACTGCCTTCGGCTCAGGGCATGATCTTGGAGTTCTGGGATTGAGTCCCACATCGGGCTCCCTGCATGGAGCTTGCTTCACCCTCTGCCTGTGTCTCTGCCTCTCTCTTTCTGTGTCTCTCATGAATAAATAAATAAAATCTTTTTAAAAATTCTATTATAAATATTTCATTAATACTTCAATTTTTAGTTGTTTGTACTAGCAGATTGAAATATAAGTGATTTTTGTATATTAACCTTTATCCACCTTCTACAGATCTCTATATTTTCTATTCATCATGTTTCTCTGGAGAACTCTAATACATTCCTTATTATTGTTATTCCTTATCAACTTATTTGTTTACTTGTTTTGTGTAGGTTCTTTAGAATTTCCTACATAGATGGCCATGTCACATGCACAAAAAGACGGTTATACTGCTTCCTATCTATCTCTATGTCTTTTATTTATTTATTTTTCTTTATTGCATGGTCTAGGACCACTAGGATAATGATTAATAGAGATGGTAAGAATAAACATTTTTTCCTTGCTCTCAATCTTTGGAAAGCTTTCAGATTTTCAACATTAAATATGTTGTTGGCAGTAGGTTTTTTATAAATACCCGTTGTCAGTTTGAAGAATTTCTTTTCTATTCCTGCTTTGCTGTGAGTTTTTACCATGGATCGTTGCTGAATTTTGTCAAATGCTTTCTAAGCACATATTGAGATGATTATCTGACTTGTTTTAGCATATTAATTAATTGATTGACATTGGGTTTAGACATAAAACCAACTTTGCCTTCTTTGGATAAGCCCAAATAGGTCATAATATTTTGTGCTTTGTATATCTACATTGCTAGATGTACTTTTTATAATTTTTGTTATATGGGCCTGTGGTTTTGTTTTTGTTTTTCTTTCTTTCTTTTTTGTTTCAGTTTTTGTATAATGGAAATATTGACCTCATAAGATGAGTTGGGGTGAGTGCCTTTCTTTTCTATTTTTTGGAGGCAGCAAACTTCAGTAGTAAAGTCTTTGAGTATGGAGTTTTTACTGTGGAAAAGGATTTCTATTAGCTGCAAATTCAATTTCCTTAAAAGATAAAAGACTATTCAGATGATCTATTACTTCTTGAGTTAGCGTCTGTAATTCACATCTTTCAAAAAGTTTGTCCATTTCACCCAAATGGCCAAATCTATTGCCATATAGTTATTCATAGTATTTCCTTATTATCTCCTTAATGTAAGGCTGATCCTGTAGTGATATCTTCTCCTTCATTCTTGAAATTACCAATTGCATTTTCTTTTCTCTTGATCAGTTTCATTAGAATTTTGTTTTTTGAATTTTTATAATTTATTGATAAAAAGAAGGCTGAATATCTTGACAAAGTTAATACAGTATCTGAGGACAAACAGCATTAAATATGGGACATGTCCTATATACAGATGCCTGGAAACCTATAGATTTTATAATGATGTACAAAGGCCATGGTAAAGGGGCAGACCCTGCAATCCAGCTACTGGATACCAAAGGCGTCTGTCTCATAAGTCAGTGACCTGCATTTCCTGCTCAGGCAGAAATCACCTTAGCAGATAGAGCACCAGACGAACAGTCAAGAGGATTCGATTTTACTCATAGCATAATTTTATCACTTCCTTCCTTCCTTTCCTTTGTTTTATTTCTTTCTCTTTTCGGTCTTCTATCAATGGCTTAGCTCTTTGGAGAGATGCCGTCAGGTATCTCTGAGGTGCTTCCTTCCTCTCTTCAGTGGAGAGAGGAAGGGAAGAGGAAGAGAGGAAGGAAAACAGGGGAGAGTGAACAGAGATGTAACCTGCACCTGGCACAAGATAGTTCTGTGGGAAAGCTTCCTTGTGGGGTCATGAGGTTTCAAGACTCTTACCCTGGTATCTTGAAGGGAAATGGCTACACGGTGCGTTGGGCATGCCTGACCCTGAACACTAGCTCTTGAGCAAAGACTCTTAGGCTCCAAGGAAGCAGCAATATCACCCAAATCAAGACTCTGTAAGGTGTTGGACAAGGAGGAGAGAGTGTGACTTGGGCTAAATATGAGAGGTCCTTCCTTCTCCTGCTTCCTGGGTCTTTTTTTTTTTTTTTTCAAATTTGTTCTATTTATTTAAACTGAAAAAAAAAAAAAACAACGAGGGATGCCAAGTGGCTCAGTTGGTTAAGTGTCTGACCCTTGATTTCAGCTCAGGTCATGATCTCAGGGTCGTGGGACAGGGCCCTGCATTGGACTCTACATTGGGTGTGGAGCCTGCTTGGGATTCTCTCTTCACCTCCTTCTGTCCCTCTCACCCTCCCCCTACCTAAAATATATACATACATACATACATACATACATACATACATACATACAAAAAATCCTTTCTCCCACACCCAACTCCTACCACTGGCAATCACCAATATGTTTCCTGTATCTGCTAGCTTTTTTTTTTAAATTCCAGGTGTAAGAAGATTACATGGTATTTGTCTTTCTTTGTCTGTTATTTTAGTTAGTGTAATGCCCTCAAGGTCTGCTTGTATTGTTGCAAATGGCAAGATTTCATCCTTTTTATGACTGAATAATATTCCATGTGTCCATTTATTCATCAATGGACACTCAGATCTTTTTCTATATCATGGCTATTGTAAATGGTGTTGAAATAAACATGGGAGCACATATATCTTTTTGAATAAGTTTTTTTCTTTTTTTTAATAAAGACTCACAAGTGGAAATAATAAAGACTTACAAGTACTGGATCATACAGTGGTACTATTTCTAATTTCTTGAGGAACTTCCATAATGTTTTCCATAATGGCAGCACCAATTTACTTTCCTACCACCACTGTACAAGGGTTCCTTTTTTCCTGCTACCTTGGCAACACTTGTTATTTTTTGACTTTTAAATAATAGCCATTCTGAAAGGTGTGAAGTCATATCTCATTGTGATTGATTTGCATTTCCCTGATGATTAATGATGTTGAACATCTTTTCGTGTACCTGCTGAACATTTGTATGTCTTCTTTGGAAAAATATTTATTCAGATCTGCTCATTTTTTAACCAGACTGTTTTGTGTTGCTGTTTGGGATTTTTTTTAACTATTGAGTTTTATCAATTTTGTCGATCTTTTCAGTGAAGCAACTTTTGATTTTCCATATTTTATTTTGACCTCTATCACATTAATTTCTGCCCTATGTTTATTAATTTCTTCAGGTTAGTTTAGGTTTAATTCTGTTTTCCTAATACCTTAGGGTGGAATCTTAGGTCATCAGTTTGAGATCTTTTTTCTTTTCTAATATGAATGTTTAATTCTATAAAGTAACCACTAAACAATGCTTTAGATACATCCACAAAAAATTGTGATGTTTAAGTTTTCAAGCAATTCAAAATATTTTCTAATTTCTTGTATGATTTGTTAACTTATGTGTTATTTAGATCATGTTGTTTAATTTTTAAATATCTGGAACTATTCCAGATATTTCACTATTACTTATTTCTAGGTTAATTCTTTGTATGATTTTACAGAAATTTTTGGTATGTTTACAGAAATTTTTGTATGATTTTAATTATTTTAAATTTATTGTGCCCAGAATATGCTCTTAGTGTTTCGTGTGCATTTGAAAAGAATAGGTATTCTTTTCTTGGGTAGGATTGGTTGATAATGTTTTTCAAGTTTCCTATTCTTACTGATTTATATACATTCTATCAATTACTGAGAGATTAATGTTTAAATATTCAATTATAATTTGGATTTTTCTATTTTGCCTTTCAATTCTACCAGCTTTGCTTCTTATATTTTGAAGCTTCGTTGGTAGGTACAAACACATTTAGTACTATGTGTCTTCATGATGAAACAATTACTTTATTAATTATAAAACATTTGTCTCTGTGATAATATTCCTTGTTCTGAAATCTAGACTATCCGATATTAACATAGCAACTCTAGCTTTCTTTAATTTTTTCATGTATACCTTTTTATATAATCCTACTGTTAATTTATTTATGTCTTTGTTTATTTTTAAAGATTTTATTTATCATGAGAGAGAGAGAGAGAGAAAGAGGCAGAGGGAGAAGCAGGCTCCATGCAGGGAGCCCAATGTGGGACTCAATTCCATGACCGCCGGATCACGACCTGAGCCGAAGGCAGATGCTCAACCACTAAGTCGACCAGGTGTCCCTAGGTCTTTGCATTTAAAGGGAGTTTTTTTTTTTTTTAATTTTTATTTATTTATGATAGTCACACAGAGAGAGAGAGAGAGGCAGAGACACAGGCAGAGGGAGAAGCAGGCTCCATGCACTGGGAGCCCGACGTGGGATTCAATCCCGGGTCTCCAGGATCCCGCCCTGGGCCAAAGGCAGGCGCCAAACCGCTGCGCCACCCAGGGATCTTAAAGGGAATATCTTATAGACAACATAGAGGTAGGTTCTACTTGTATTTGATATTACCTCCCTTTTAATTTGAGTGTTTAGACTAGTAGTTCTCAAGCTTTCTGGTTACATGACCCACTTGTATTCTTATCATGATTTTGTTTATGTGGATTTACATCTATTGATATTTAGTCTATTAAAATCTAAAAAGAAAGAATTTAAATATATTTATTGCTACATTTAAAATAATAAGAACAACATTACATGTTTGTGTGTGTATAAATATGTATAATAAATTTCTTTTCAAAAAACGTTGTTGAGAAGAATGGTTCTTTTTTCTCTGCATTTTTGCAAATCTCTTATATGTTTGGATCAATAAAAGACAACTAGATTTGCATATCTGCTTCTGCATTTAATCTATTGTAATATGTTGTGTTGAAGTCCCTGAAGAAAATCTGGCCTCACAGAGATACTTAGTTGGAAAATGAGGAGAATTGAATAGCCTTTTCCATTTTTAGCTTTGCCTTTCCTTAGTAATACAGAGAAAGCAAATGATGCTTGAGAGCAATGCTTTGCATTAATGCCCTCATTTATTTAGATTGTCTTCCTACTCAGAACATAGTATATAACTTCACTGTTTTAGTTTCACAAAAATATTATAATTTCTTTATTTAGAGCTTGAGTACTTTTATTAAATTTATTTGTGGTATCTCATTATTCAAATTTTATTGAAACTTTTATCAACTACATTTTCTAGCTAAAATCTATGATGACTTTATATTTGCCACCTTGCTGAACTCCATTACTTATAGTAATGTGCTATCAGTTAATTTCCTAATTGTCTGAAGATTATACACGTTCTTTTCTTTATCTTCCTTCTTTACTTTTGTGAACACATTGTCTAAGACTGCTAATAAATATTAGAGGGTAGTGGTAATAGATAAACATATTGTCTTCTTCTAATTTTTAGTAAGATTTATTAAACATAGTTTTCTGAAAGTTTATGAAAGAAATCCTTTAAAAAGTTGGGAGGCTTTTCTAATTTACACTTACTAAGGACCTTTGGGAAAGATGAGTATTGATCTTCATTTTTGGCATCTGTTGAGATAATAAATATTTTTCTTTATTCTAAGAAATGAATGCCTTTGACAGTTTTTTTTTTAACACAACACTGGTGTGCTAGTAAACTGACCCTCTGTATGAAAAAAAAATTCCTTGATTTGTTGCATTTGCCAATTTCTGTGTTGTACATACTTCCTTAATAGCTGGTTTCAAGCTATCAATTGGCTCACGGAATTACTGATTATGTTACATTTATTTTTCATGTGCTGCTATAAGGCAACTCCAGCTAAACAGTTCATAAAATAACCTTGTATTCTTGGTTAAGTTGTACCTGGTCATTATGTAAAAATACATGAGCCAGTTGCCTTTTTAAAAGTAAGATGTTACACTAGTTTTTAAAGCTTATGTAAGGGGATCCCTGGGCGGTGCAGTGGTTTGACGCCTGCCTTTGGCCCAGGGCGCGATCCTGGAGACCCGGGATCGAATCCCATGTCGGGCTCCCTGTGCATGTAGCCTGCTTCTCTCTCTGCCTGTGTCTCTGCCTCTCTCTCTCTCTGTGTGACTATCATAAATAAATAAAAATTTTTAAAAATCCATATTTAAAAAAATAAAGCTTATGTAATATCATTGGACTATTATGGCTTTCTACCTCTTTGTATGTCAATTTTGTAATATACATATTTTTATACATATTTTTAAAAATCATTATTTTCTAACATCAAAGATTGGCATATATTTATAGTATTCTTTTATAATTTTAAAAATTTCCCGTGTCTCATGTCCCCTTTTAAGTTTTTAATGTTGCCTGTTTATATTCTCTTTCCATTTTTTTCTTCACCAAACTTGTAAGAATTTACATTCTTTTTCAGGCTTGTTTATTAATTAAACAAAATAGATTCTCAAGTTGTACATTTAAGTCATTTATGTTCACTCTTTCTTAGTTTCTAATCTGTGTATGTAAAGACATAATTTAGTCTGGATTTATTGGGCTTTGACAGTGTTTTGAATGTATTATAGATTTAGTTATAGACATGACTTTCTCTACTGACTGCAACCTCACTCCTGATGCAAATTTTATCACACTTCTATTTAGCCAAACATTAATTAACTTCATAGAAAAGAAGTGGCTACTTAGAACAAAAGCAGATACATCAGATCTCAGCCAATTGCTGGACGACTAGAAGCCCTAATACAGGCACAGAACTACTTGACACTCCTCTCACAAGATGGCTGCTAGATCTGGGAACATGTTCAGTTATACACAAAAAAGATAGTAAAATGAACCTCAGAAAAGTCATCATCATATTCTGAATAAAGATTTGCCAAATGTGTTTTATTTATTCCTTTTTCCTTCCTTCCATTCTTCCATTTTATGCCATTTTTTCTTTGCAGAATTGTTTAAAAGGGGTTATTTATTTGTTTGTGAGAGTGTGTGTGTGTGAGTAGGGGGAGAGCCAGAGGGAGAGAATCTTTAAGCAGACTCCCTGCTGAGTGCAGAGCCTGACTTGAGGCCCAATCTCAAGACATATGAGATCATGCCCTTAGTTGAAACCAAGAGTCAGATGTTTAACTGACTGAGCCATCCAAGCACCTTTCTTACCCTGATTTTTTAAAAAAGGAAATAATATATAAAATGTTAATTTCCACATACTTCAGAGATTATGTCTAAAATATATAGACTTTTTTTTTACATAACCACAGTGACATTATCTCACTTAACACAATTAATAAACTTTGTTCCACTGTATTATTTTTTGTTCCTTTGTCAAAAATCAGTTGGCTCTATTTATGTAGGTCAATTTCTGGTCTCTGTTCTATTAAACAATTTTTGTTTCACTGATCCATTTGTTTATTTTTTCCCCTAACTCACAGTCTTGCATACTGTAGCTTTTTGGAAGTCAGGTAATGTCAGTTCTTTAATTTTGTTCTTATCCTTCAATATTGTGTTGACGATTCTGGGTCGTTGCCTCTCCATATAAACTTCTGTAGACTGCTAATGTGATGGGTTACATTAATTGCTTTCAAATGTCAAGCTAGCCTTGCATACCTGGAGAAAATCCCAAGTATGGTGTATAATTCTTGAGTATGGTATATAGTTCTCTTAAATAAATTATTAGATTCAATTCAATATTTTGTTGAGAATTTTTGCATCTATGTTCATTAGAAATATAGGTCTGTAGTTTTCTTTTCTTATTATATCTTTGTCTGGTTTTGTTATCAGGGTAATTCTGGCCTCATAGAATGGGTTAGGAAGCATTCCCTCTGCATTTGCCCTCTGAAAGAAATTGTGGAGAATTGTTATAATTTTTTTCTTAAATAAATGGTAGAATTCACCAATGAACCCATCTGGGCTTGTTCTTTCTGTTTGGGAAGTTTGTTAATTGTTGATTCAATTTCTTTAATAGACATATATCTATTCAGATAGTTTATTTCTTTTTGTGTGGGTTTTGTCAGATTGTATTTTCCAAAGAATCGGTCCATTTCATCTAGGTTATTATATTTATGGGGATAGAGATGTTCAGAGCATTCCTTTATTAACCTTGTAATGTCCATTGAAGGGATATGTAAGCATGTTCTTTCTTTCATTTCTGATATAAGTAACTTGTATCTACTCTCTTTTTTCATTAGTCATCCTGGTTAGAGATTTATATATTTTATTGATCTTTTCAAAGAACCAACTTTTGGTTTCATTAATTCTTCTCTATTGATTACCTGTTTTCAATTATTTCTTTATTTCTTTATTCATGAGCGACACAGAGAGAGAGAGGCAGAGGGAGAGGTAGGCTCCCTGAGGGAGCCCAACATGGCACTCAATCCCGGGATTCTGAGATCACACCCTGAGCCAAAGGCAGACGCTCAACCACTGAGCCATCCAGGCACCCCTGTTTTCAATTTTATTGGTTTCTGACTTAATTCTTATTATTTATTTTCTTCTGCTTACTTGGAATTACTTAGGTAATTGATATAAGATCTTTCATCTTTCGTCCCAGTGTTATTGAGATGCAATTGCCATAAAGCACCATATAAGGTGTACAGCATAATGCCTTGACTTACATATGTTGTAAAATGATTGTCACAATAAATTTAGTAAACATCCACCATCTGATACAGTTACAATAAAAATAAATAGAAAAGTTAAAAAAATTTGTTCTCTGTAATGAGAACTCTTAGGATATACTGTTAACAACTTTCTGATATATCATATGGAGTGGTAACTATAGTCATCATGTTGTACATCACATCTCCAGTACTTGTTTATCTTATAAGTGGATGTTTGTACCTTCAACCACCTTCCTCCAATACCCACTCCTCCATCCCTCATCTCTTCCTTTCCAATATATGCATTCAATGCTATAAACTTTCCTCTAAGCACTGCATTCACTGCATCCCACTAATTTTTATATGTTGTGTTCATTTTTATTTAATCCAAAATATTCTTAAATTCTCTTGAGATTTATTCTTTGATCCACATGTTATTTAGAAGTGTGTTATTTAATCTCCACATCCTTTGGGTTACCTTTTTGTTACTGACTTCTAGCTTAATTTCATTGTGGTCTGAGAATAGACACTGTATGATTTCTACTTTTTAAAATTTGTTAAAAGGTGTTTTTTGGCGCATAGTGTGGTTTCTCTTGGTGATTGTTCTATGTGAGCTTGAGAATAATGTATATTCTGCTGTTGTTGGATGAAGTAGTCAATAGATGTCAATTATATCTGCTTGATTGATGGTGTTGTTGGTTCAACTAAGTCCTCATTGATTTTTTTCTGCTAAATCTTTCCATTTGTAATGGGGGATGTTGAAATCTCCAACTATGGCAGTAGATTCTTCTATTTCTTCTTGCAATATGTCTATTTTGTCTCACATACTTTGATACTCTGTTATTGGGTATATGTGCATTAAGGATTGTTATGTCTTCTTGGAGAATCAACCTCTTTATCATCATATAATGTTCTTCTTCATCCCTTATAACTTTCCTTTCTTTGAAGTCTGCTCTGTCAGGAATTAATACAGCTACTTCTGTTTCCTTTTGATTACTATTAATAAGGTATTTTTTTCAATCCACTTACTTTTAATCTGAATATTTCTTTCTCTATGTAGTGTGTTCCTTGTAGACAACACATACCTAGATACTGTTTTTTGATCCATTTTGATAATCTCTATTTTTTAATTGGTGGTTTTAGACCATTAATGTTCAGAGTGATTCTTGATATATTTAGATTAATATCTACCATATTTATTACTGTTTTCTATTTGTTGCTTTTATGTTTTGTTTCTATTTTTGTCTTCTGTTCTTTTTCTGCCTTTGATTTTAATTAAGCATTCCATTTTCTATCCCTTTTTAGCATATCAGTTATAATTCACTTTTCCCTATTTAGTTTGCAAACTCTAGAGTTTGCAATATATATTTACAACTAATCCATATTTGCTTTCAAATAACACTATGCCATTTCACTGGTATTGTCAAACATTTACAATAACAAAATAATCCTAATTCCTCCTCCCTCTAATCCCCTATATTGTTTTCATTCATTTCACTTATATATAAGCATTTATGTGTGTGTGTATATACACACATACACAATTGAATACATTGTTGCTATTATCATTTTGAAAAATGCTATTAATTAGATCAATTAAAAATAAGAAAAATAAAAGTTTTTATTTTACCTTCACTTATCTCTTCAATACGCTTCCTTTTTTATGTAGATCTGAATTTTATTACCTGTACTATTTTTCTTCCTTGTAAAGAACTTCTTTTAAAATTTCTTGCAAGACAGGTCTACTGGCAAAAAAAATTCATCATTTTTTGTTTGCCTAATAAGGTCTTTATTTCTCTTTCACTTTTCTGAAATAATTTTTCAGGGTACAGAATTCTAGATGGGTGTGGTTTTTTTCCCCTCTCAACACTTTAAATATTTTATTCCACTCTCTTCTTGTGTGCATGTTTCCTGAGCAGAAGTGGAATGTAATTCTTTTCTTAATTTTTCTATGGGTAAAGTATTTTTTTCCTCTGGCTTCTTTCATAGTTTGTCTTTGATTTCTTGTAATATGAAAATGATATACCTATGTTGAGGGGTTTTGGCATTTATCTCATTTGGTGTTCTCAGAGCTTCCTGGATTTATGCTTTGGTGTTTGACATTAATTCGGGAAAATTCTAAGTCATTACTGTTTCAAATGTTTTTTGTTTTTTTTTTCTGTTCCTTTTTCTCTTTCTTCTCCTGGTATTCTCATTATGTGTATGTTACATCCTTTGTAGTTGTCTCACAGTCACTGGATTTGCTGGGATTTTGTTGGTGTTGTTGTTGTTTGCTTTTACTTTTTGTTCTTTTTTATTTTCAGTAATGGAGGTTTCTATGGAGATATTCTCAAGCTCAGTGATTCTTTCCTTAGCTGTGGCCAGTCTACTATACTTCCATCAAATACATTATTTCTATTACAGTATTTTTATCTTTAGCATTTCTTTTTGGATTTCTTTCTTAGGATTTCTAGCTCTCTGTTTTCACTGCCGATCTATTCTTGCATGCTGCCTACTTTATTCATTAGAGTGTTTAGTATATTAATTCTAGTTGTAAATTCCTGGTCTGATAATTTCAGCTTCCCTACCACATCTGGTTCTGATGCTTGCTCTTTCTCTTCAATTTTCATCTTTTAGTATGCCTTACAATTTTTTTCTTGATAGTCAGACATGTACTGGGTAAAAGTAACTGCTATGAATAGGTCTTTAGTGATGTGTGGTAATGCCTGGGAGGAAGAGAATAGTTATACAGTCCCATGATTAGGTCTCAGTGTTTAGTGAGCCTAAGCTGTGAAATTCACAAGTGTTTTACAGTGTTTCTCTCTCTTTAGATGGGACAGGATGACTAGAAAAGGCTGGATTTGGGTGTTTCCCATTTCCCTACATGGAAAGCTGAACTTGATTATTTCCCTCCCCAGGTCAGTTAGGCTCTAATGATACTGCAGCAGGTTAAGCTCTGGGTAAGTAGTTTCTCTTCAAGGCAGGCCTTGTTAGAAAGAAGAGTGCTATGGTGGATCTTCAGTTGGTGTTTCCTCTCTTCCCTCTGCTAGAGATGTAAGGAGATTTTTCTCCGATATTTACTGTGAGACTTTGGTCAAGCTCCTGGAGGTAAAAGTGTGGGGGTTCCTCTATAACTGGGTCACACTGGAGTTTTTAACTCTCAGACTTGTCCACAATGGACTTCCAGCCATTTGTTAATGAATAGCTTAGGTTTTCCTACCCTGCCCTGGCTCTGTGGCAGTTTCTGTTCTTCACTCTGTTTCAGTATGCTGTGACTCCCTGTATTCAGCTTTCTGCCTCTTTAACTTTGAGGCAGTGGTTTGTCCTGTAACCTTAGAGATCCATGAAGAATTGTTGATTTTTCAGTCTGTTCAGCATTTTAGCTGAATAAGAAAATAAATAAATAAATTAATTAATAAATAAATTAATTAATTAATCACTGTTAGGATATAGTGGTGATTTCCATCTTATACATATAAAACTGGAAATAAGAGTCTACTTCTTTTTTTTTTTTTTAAATTTTTATTTATTTATGATAGTCACAGAGAGAGAGAGAAAGAGAGGCAGAGACACAGGCAGAGGAAGAAGCAGGCTCCACGCACCGGGAGCCCGACGTGGGATTCGATCCAGAGTCTTCCGGATCACGCCCTGGGCCAAAGGCAGGCGCCAAACCGCTGCGCCACCCAGGGATCCCGAGTCTACTTCTTTTTTAAGTTCTATCTTTTCCTTCACATTTATTAACTAGCTTTCTTTTGTTGTAATAATTCTTTTCAATTTCAAAACTTGAGGTTTTTTTTTTTTAATTTTAGCTTTCTCTTTATTAAATATTATTATAAATTACTGTCTTCATCTTCTTTTCTTTTAACTCATGGGTTTTTCTACTCAATAGATTTCAAAAGTTGTGGACTTTGTTCTCTTTGGTGTTTATGTGTTCCATCTTTCTCCATGATGGTTCCTGTCTTTTGGACCTAACTCCATTAGTTTGTGATAGAGTCCTCGAGTTCTGGAACAAGATGTCTCAGACAAATCTATATTTTATGCTTCAGACTTGTAACCAGATGCTTCCCCAATGAACCTTGGTATTTATGGAGTATGATCTGCATATAGGAGTGCTCACTGCTGCTGAGCAGTCATTGCTTTTAGGCCCTTTAAATGGACATGACTAGGAAATACATGTTTAAAAGAAAAGGTCATAATTTAATGTTATTTGCGATTCAAATTTAATATTACAAGTGTTTGCTATTTCATTTTGTTTTTATACCTTATTTTATATACTGTCATCCTTAACTCCTTCTAATAGCCAAAATTCCATGTTTATTATATTCTACTACATAAAATGTATCTCATTATTAATTATATAATTCAAGCTTTTTGTATCCTTAGTTGATTTGCTAACTTTTGAAAGAGGTGCAGTAAATCTTCAACTATGATTGTAACATTTTCCATGCTCTTTTATATTGTTTTTCTATTTTCTATTTCAAAACTGTGCTATGAGGTTTATAAAAGTTCAAAACTGTGATTTATTTATAATGGATGATGCAATTTGACAATATGAAATATTCATCTTTCTCCTGTTTAATGTTTGTCATCTTGATTTTTTATGTCAGATAATACTATTGTTACACTTGCTTTATTTATAGAAAACATCTTTATATTTAAACTTTTGGTGCTATGGTTTAGATGTGTCTTTTTAAAATAGTTTATCCTTAAAATTTTATATGTCTCTAATAGAGAGCACATATGTTTTTGTTTCCACATAGACACAATTGCATTTCTAACATTCTCACTTTTTATTTACTTTTTTAAAGATTGATTTATTTAGGAGAGAGAGAGAGAGAGAGAGAGAGTGGGGATGGTGAGGCAGAGGGAGAAGAAGACAAGCAGACTTCCCACTGAGTGGGGAGCTCAATTAGGGGCTTGATCCCAGGACCCTGAGATCATCTGACTCTTGGTTTCAGTTCGGGGTCCTGAGATCTAGCTCTGTGATGGAATCCTCAATGGTCCTTGTCAGACTCCACACTCAGCAAGGAATTGGCTTGGCTTGGGATTCTTTCCCTCTTCCTCTCCCTCCCCCTCTAACCCTTCTCTCCTAAAGTAAATAAATCAATCTTTATATATATATATATAAAAAAACCCAACATACTGAAATAGTTTGAATAACAAGATTAAACTATAAGCAATGTTTAAAAAATCATAATTAAGAGTTCAATGATCTTAAAAATGGATATTTATACTAATAATTAGATGCATGGCCATTCATATGCATAGGAAAAATAGTTGTGTAATGAAATAAATATATTACTAGAAATACCACTATCAGTCTATAAGAGATGGAAAAAAATGAAAATGATATTCAATGTTTCTTCTATAAATTAAAAAATGAAAAGAAATGCCTTTTTTGAGTAGGGAAAGTAGGTGGCAGAGAATAGTGGTAAATATTTCTAGTGGTAAATTTTCAGTTTGGGAGAGCACTTGCCCTTTTACTGAAGCCGCACTCTTTAACCTTTTCTCTAATACCTATTATACTCTCAATTAGCTGTTGGTCAAGTGCTACAAACAGATTAAAGTCGAATATTTCTTTTTTAAAGAAATATTTAATTAATTAATTTATTTGAGACAGAGACTGAGCACAAACAGCAGGAGTGGCAGGCAGAGAGAGAGGGAGAAGCAGGCTCCCGTTGAGCAAGGAGCCTTATGTGGCTGATCCTAGAACCTTGGAATCAGGACATGACCTGAGTCGAAGGCAGATGCCTGACCGACCGAGCCACCCAGGCACCCAGCTATTTCTTAATTAGGCTTAAAATAGGTAAAGCTTAAAATGTTGTAAAATTTTGGGTACTATTTCAGGGAAGATAATAAGAATAATAAACTATTATTAAGTTCTATATACAGTTCTACTTGTTTAATTCTTCCAGTGGTTCCAGGAGGTAGGTACTATTATTATTTACAGCTCACATGTGAAGAGTTTAAAACATAGAGTTAAAAATTGTCAAGATCCCATCTATTACAAAGCCATGCACAAGTTATCTTACCTCATAAGGCCTCAGTCTCCTTAACTATTAAAAGGGGCTTTAATAGTATCCACATCATAATGGTGTTGTGTGAGTTAAAAAAGCTAATTACATGTGAAGTGCTGGTAATAGTACTTGCGAAAAAGCAAGCAATATACAAGTGTCAAGTGTCAGGAAACACCTGGGAAGATGTGCCTTATAGGATTTGGCTTTTAATTATAAGAGTTTTCTCATATTAACCGTATAGCACCAGCTCTCACTCAGGTATTTCTTTTTTTTTTTTATAAAAGTGATTTTTCATTATGAATACCATATATATTTAGTCAATACAAACTAGAAAATGCAGAAAAATAGGAAAAAAACTACCAACTCTTACTCCCAACAACTGGGCAACCACTGTTAACTACTCATTCATTAATGTCTATTAGGATTTTACTATGTGCTCTTCGAAATGTTCCTTTCCAGTCAAGATTATATAATTTAAATGATAATTAGTAATAATGGATTCAATTTGTAGTGCTTATCTTTTGCCAGGAACTATTTACAGAATGTCTTAGTTAATCCTCATAACAATTTTATGAAGTAGATGATATGCTAATCTCACTTTAGAGATGGAGAAAGTGAGTTTTAGAATGGTTAAGTGACTTGTCCAAGATACCACTGTTTATATAGCTCTGAAAAATGTATAGAATTTTCCAGGCTAACCTTCCAGTGGAATAAATTATTTTGGACTAATTTTCTGCTGTTGTTATGAGAAATCAATAGACTGCATAATTTTGAAAAACTGATTCTTTATTGGTTAAGAGTCTGTTTGGCTGCCTTGCAGGCACCTTGAAACTAAGGTGGTCCAGCACATTCTGTTACTATTCCAGGTTCTCTCCATCCCCTATACCATCCTTATGTTTATCACTACATGGTCAGAGAGTGGCTCCTTCACCTCACCTTCATGTTGTTGTGGCCGGGTCATGGACATGGAGAAATGTAGAGGTGGTGCTATTAAAAAAATCAAAACTATTTCCACAAATCTACAGAAGACTCCTAATGAATAATATATCATTATCCAGATGTGTCCAAAACCCACCCTTGTCTGTGATCAAGTTTGGCATTTTAAGGGTTTATTTTGGGGGACACATTGTCACCTTAAACAAAAATCTGGATTCTCTCTAAGGAAGAAGAGGCAAATGGGTAGGCAACTGGCAAAATCTACCACCTGGCTAATACTTACATAATAACTAATGAATTGAGTAAACAATTCTCAATATAATCTCATGAGGTAAACAGGATTTCAGCTCTCTGGAAAGAAGGAGTATGGGAAAAAACAATGCAAAGCTATAGTGTGAGGAACAAAACCCAGTGCTGTTGAAGTTGAAAGAGAAACAAAGTTCCTCCCATTGGCAAGGAATTTCCCAGTTGTGTGGTTTGCTCAGAAGATCAGATGCTTTCCAGGCTCAGCACTGATCAGCCTGCATTTTATGAGTCTCCGCAGTGTCATTACTATGGTTCATTATACTGTTTGCAACTGTCTTGGCCAACCTTGAAGATGATTTCAAAAACCCTCCCAACCTACAAACACTTCTCCAGCTCTGTCTGCGCTGATTAAGTCAGCTAGGTTTACCTCCATTCAGTAACTCATTAGGTGAGGTAGGTTCTAAATGAAATCAGGAATCAGGGAAATATAGACAAGAATCTCTGGTACGCCTGCTATCATCCTAGAAGCACTTGCCCACCACTGAAACCTCTCTTCTAGGGACTTTCTCCTTATTGTCAGTGAACATTGCTAGATTCTACTAACTTTTAATCCCTTGTAAAGTTCTAGTGAATAAGTTAAATCAGTGTCCCTCAGATTTTTTCCACCAGCCTTTGTGTGTGTAAAGCATGCCACCTGGAATTATTCACTTTTATTCTAGAAAACATACCACAATTTACATAGTGAGGAGGGAATGGATTCTTCCAGTCTCAAGTTATAGAGTTTTGTTGAAGTTCCTGAGGGGGTGTGAAATTTAGCCAATCAGAACATTCTATAGCTGGCTACAGTGATTCTCTAGTGACACAGTTGAAGCCAGCAAAGACTTTTTCTTTTCCTGGGACTTTTTAGAAGAGACGCTACTGCTTTTCCCCCCTGTGATTTGAAATAGAGAAAATATAAAAACTGAAGCTTTGGCTCTCATCTTTTGGTTATAAGAGTGAAGTCAGTATGGAAGAGAGAAGATTGTAAGATGGATTAAAAGACAAAATCTAAGAGGCATCTCTTGAGCTTCTGGGCAGGCTATATCCAAAGCCAGTTCCACCCATCAACTTTTCATTTATACAAGCAAATATATACCTTTCATGTTAAAGTCACATGGAGTTCTTTCTGCTATTTGATACAAATAAAAAAATTCTTACTGATTTGCTAACACAAACCCTATCTCCTTAAATTAATTTGAAGTTTTCGGTTTCACACACACAGTTTGCATTCTATTCCATGATATAAATATATAATTTAAAAATACAAAACATGTTTAAATTTTTATTTAAATTACTTAAATTTCTGCCTCAAAACTTTCAAGTAAAATTTATTTTCCAGGCAGAGATGTCATATTTGTTATATAGTTTCTCATTCTCTTGACATAATTCTGCATGTGCCAGGTGGTACATCTACCACAATTTTAGAAACACAAGCTTGAGGAGCTGTGTGTCCAAGTATAATAGGGAACTTCTGAATACAAAAAGTTTTCAGGACTCAAAGACATGGAATTGTAATGGTAGCATAATAGGGATTGGCACTGGAAGACCCATTTGGGACTTGACAAATAGGCAGCACTCATTCAATCCACAGATAAAGCTCCTTTGTGGAGGAATATATAAATATAAAAATTCCATAAGGTAGTCACCAGTGAGGTTCACACTCTGAATTTCAATGATTTTATCTCTGCTCTGTGAAAGCAGAGATACTCCACACTATAAATTATGACATATGACATTGAAGAAAATCAAGTACAATGTTCATATCTCTGGGGAGTGTCTTTTCATTTCATTTTGTTTCTTTTTCCTTCCTCCTTTCCTTTCCTTTCCTTTCCCTCCCTTTCTTTCTTTCTTTCTTTCTTTCTTTCTTTCTTTCTTTCTTTCTTTCTTTCGAGTTCTTATATTTTATATATTATATCTACAGCACAATATATTTTATATTCTGGACTACTGAGTTAAGTTTTTCATGCAGTTAATTTAAACTCCTATCTTTCAGAGGGCTCAGATTTTAGGTAGGTGTGAAAAAAAAGTATAGATGTTTGATTCATGCTCTGTGAAGAGCCTACTCTACTATCCATTACCTAATGTGCATAGGGTGAATAAGGTAGGAGATGATCAAGACTTCCAATCTTTTGTTATATTCATTTCAAGTAAACTTAATCAGGTGTTCACCCACCATTTATCAGAGAATAGAATAAATTTGATTCAAAGGGGTTATTTCAACATCTGCATGATTCCAGAAATCCTGATAAGATGAAAAAGATTCAGGCAAGTGTCTTGATGTCTTGTTCACTTGTCAGCTAATACCTTAGTAACATATAGATTTTTGTCTGTATGTCTTTACTCATTGAATCATAAGGCTGGAATGATCTTTAGATAGTTTGTAATCTCTTCTCTGGCCACTGATCTAAACACCTCAAGTGAAGAGTTTAAACATTTCTACCTCTCTCTCCCTATTTTATTTTCATGAGCTTTCTTCACAAGGGGAGATCTAGAATGCAATAGAGCAGCCATAGATATAGCAATAATTTAATATCCCAATTCCAAGCTTCCTGCCAGAGCAATATTTTAGCAAAAAAAGGAGAGTATAAGTCTTGCTCTTCAGCTCTCATTAATATGACCTAATGGGTATTGGCTCCAAGATTCTCACTTTTATATTTATTTTGAGATACAGTATTACATTTGGACATTTTTCTTTTTCTTCCTTGATTGAGCCTCTACTTGGGTTTCTTTCTTTCTTTCTTTCTTTCTTTCTTTCTTTCTTTCTTTCTTTCTTTCTTTCTTTCTTCTTCTTCTTCCTTCCTTCCTTCCTTCCTTTCTTTCTGTCTTTCTTTCTTTCTTTTCTTTCTTTTTTTTTCTTTCTTTCTTCCTTTCCAAGCAAAGGAAAGAAAATTAAGATTACTTTGCTACTATAAGGGTAAATGAGCAAGAGAGGTATAATTCTGATTTTAGGAAATATTTTATGGAATCATTTAAGCCCTAGGACCCATTTGGACTTTATCCCTTAAGGAAAAAAATAAAGTATTGTTAGTTGTGATAGCTAAAGATGAGTTGCCTATAGCTAGGAAAATAGCTATGATAACTTAATATTTTCAGGAATATACATAATTAAAGACATTGAAAGCTATCTAGAATGTTTTATTAAGTTTGGGTCACAAGAGGATTTTTTTTTTCACTGCATACAATGAAAGCAATTGAATGAAGTTATTGAAGAACTCTGAATTCCTACCCCTTATTTTCTCAAATTGCTCTAAAATGCTAATGATAACTTTCATACTTGGTAGATGGAAACTATTCAGATGCTCCTCAGTCTTGGTATTCACTTAAATACTCCACAAAAACTACTGAATGCACATTCCAGTTGAAAATTATTTCAACATATAGGTTCCTTCATGACATACAAACAAAATGGGATATTCATTATGTGTTAATAAAAATTCTGGAATGAAAAATTTTAGTCATGGGCTGTATTAATAAAAGGACATCAGGGATGTCCTTTGGGATGCCTCCTGGGTGGCTTAGTCAGTTAGGTGACCAACTCATGATTTTGGCTCAGGTCATGATCTCAGGGTTGAGATGGAATCCTTCCTTCTCTCTGTGCTGAGTGTGGAGACTGCTTAAGATTCTCTCTGCACTCCCTTTTCCTTCCACTGCATGTGTGCTCTATCAAAAAAAAGCAACAGTTTTAAGAAAATGGCAGTGCATAATTATAGTCTACAAAATAGGTACCTCTTTAAATCTTCCATTGAAAAGTAGCATGTGGGTTCAGGATCTCAAGCAGAGAAAGGAAAATCTATATTTAATTGAATGTCTATCATGTTCTGAATACTTTGCATATATTATGGCATTTCTATTTCTATTTATCACTATAAAACCCAATGAGGGAACTGTGTGCATTAATCCAAATAAATCTAGTAATTCAAGAGCCACGAAACAAAATGGGGAAAGGAGATAATGTAATTCAAGACAGAGCCTTGATAGCTTTTTGAAAAAAAGATGATAGATCTGAATACTGACCAACATGATGCTTTGACTATGGGCCCTGGCTCTGTGGTCAGTTCAGTCCCTGCCAACTGTGAAACAGGCCGTCTGGTGATGAAGGAAGAAAATAAGACCTAAACTTTCAAACGCTTCTTGACCTGTTCCTCTTTTTGAACATCTGTTATATTCCAATTGCTTATCTTTACTTCTTATTCGCACATCCTGCTCTACTTTTGTTTTTGGGAAAATAAAATACACATTTTAATTTATCACTTGGTTGCAGGTCAAACAGTTCAAAAGTACTTCTGAAAGCATTTCCCATTCACCAACTTTCTTATTCTCAGAGGTGATCTTCTTTTGTGTCCGTTAGTAATTTTATTGGTTGTGATGTTTATAATTTAAAATAATATTGTTATATTTTTATTTCTTGAGCTTAAATATTACACTCCCCTATGATGCCACACTCTGCAAGATAAGACTTAACTCACGTAAACTACCTAGATGGCATTGGGAGGTTGGCAGGTAATTTGCATTTCTCATGCTGATGTTAAGGTTACAGTCACTTCATTAATGGAGTGGGACATATTCCTCTTTGCTATGTTCTGGGAGAGTAAACATAATATGAAGGCTATTCACCTTTAAACTTTGGTAGAATTAATCTATAAAACTGTCTTTACTTTTTTGTATGAAGATTTTAAACAACTATTTCAACTTCTTTAATAGTTACGGGATTTTTCAGGTTTTCTGATTCTTCCTAAATCAGTTACATATCATATATGTCTAGAACTCTGTTCTTTGTACAGAAAGTTTCAAATTTACCAGGAAAACAAAACACCAAACTTTGAATTTTTCTCTGACGGATTGCTGCTTTTGTAATTCCTGTTCTACATATACTATTGCAACCCTAATTTATATCATTATTTTTTCTTTTTTTTTCCCACTTAAACAACCTCACTAAAGCTTTTTGTACTTTATCAATCTTTTTTTAAAATATCGTTTTGATTCTCTCTCTTGAATCTTTGTTTTTGTATATGCACTGATTGATATTTTTACTGATTGATACTTTAACGTTATTTTTTCTTCTTTTATCTGAGCTTATTTTATAATACTTAAGACTTCTAAAATTGGATACTTACATCATTTTCAGCCTTTTTTCTTTTTTTATGTGAGAATTTTAAAATTCTAAATTTTCCTGTAGAAACTTCTTTTACTGTATGGCATAACTTTTGATGTGTTTATTATTATATCAAAATTTATTATCTTTCAGTTATAAAATTTACTATAATTTATATTTCATCATTATTTTTCACTTTGACCCTTAAGTTATTTAATACAGTGATTTTTTTTAAATTTCAGAATATATGGTGTTTTAAAATCTATCTTTTTGTTATTGCCTTAATAGAATTGTGATTGGAATATATGATTGGAGTATTAATGATTCTTTGATTTTTGGATATTGGTTTATAGTCTTAGTAATTAATTTTTATAAATGTGTCAAGTTTTCTTGAGAAAATATGAATTCCTTACTTGTTGAGTATAGGTAGACCAAACTTGTTAATGATGTTGACGTATCCCACTACTCCAGACAAAGCAGGGTGATCAGACAGCCTGAGGAAGGAAAACCAGAGGCTGACTGGAGGAAAAAGGTGACTCATGGGGAAAGAGAAGAATCAAGTGTTTATTTTTAAAAAATGCAATAAAATAGAACTTCTAGTATTTTTTACAAACAATAACAATAGGCTTCAAGTAGAGTCCTCTGCTTTCGGATAAGACCACAAATATTTATAGTATAAATGTAAGTGATAATGTATGACATAGACTATGAAAAAATAATAATCGCTTCCTAATATACATCATATTCCGTTGAATGTAAGAACTTCTAAAGATTATTGTATTCAGCGGGTGCCTAGATGGCACAGTCAGTTGAGCAGCAGACTCATTTTTTAAAAAATTTTATTTATTTATTCATGAGAGGCAGAGACAGAGGCAGAGACACAGGCAGAGAGAGGACCAGGCCCCCTGGAGGGAGCCCGATATGGGACTCGATCCCAGGACCCCATGATCATACCTTGAGCCAAAGGCAGACGCTCAACTGCTGAGCCACCCAGACGTCCTGAGTGGCAGACTCTTGATTTCGGCTCAGGTCATAATCTCAGAATCCTGGGACCAAGCCCCAGGGCTCCCTGTTCAGCAGGGAGTTTGCTTGTCTCTCTCCCCTTGCCCCACCCCCTGCTCAAATGCTCTGTCTCAAAAATAAATAAATACATCCTTTAAAAAAAGAGTATTCAGTCCTCAACAAATAAGTGAGGTAGGAATTATTATATCCCTTTTATAGATGAGACTTAACAACTTGTATAACATCACCTACCTGGTCAGTGATAAAGGCTTAGAATTGCACCTAATTCTGAGGAGCCTTTTCTGTCAAGTCCTTGCTAGACTCTGCAGATGACACAAAAGAAAGGTGATATTTGTTCTTGCTTTCAAGGATATTGTAATTTCATTAGGGACATATGTTTCATGTACTAAAATAATTAGAAAATGGTACTACTTAGTGAAATAATAAAATTCCAACATGAAATTCATATGTCAAAATATCTGGTACAAAGCATGTGATATTGCAAGACTGTCAAAGAGGAAGAGTCGTGGCTATCTGCAGCTATTAGAACAAAGTTTCTAGAAAGATGTGAGATTTGAAATAAAACTGTAAATACTGATAGGATTCAGATAAATAGAGGAAATAACGTTCAGTTGGACTGTCCAACTGAATGAAGCATTGCTACTTATATCCTGTATAACTTTAGCAGGGAGGCTGAAACATGGCAGGATCTGCCAAAGTAGAGAAAAAAGGTGACGACCATCCTTAGGCTAAAGGGGCAATGGTAGGAATAACTAGGGCATCTGTGGAATGGGAAGATCAGATGAGGTAGTGAGTGCTAAGGGAAGGACATTTGAATAGGTTAGGGGGCGTCATATCTTGGTTCCCATTTGTTCTGAGGAAAGATGGAGAACTGTCATGGTTTTCTTTCACCCCTAGGGGAATAATAGAAACAATAATCTCCCTGGCCTCTAAATTCTGTACTGGAAACAGCATCGCTGAAAAGAACATTCTCTGCCATCTCACCCTAATACATTTCTTTGTTTCCTAACCCCTGAAGACAAGATTTTGTTTTTCTTTGACTTCAATCTCTTTTATTGGAATTCCAGTCCATTTCCTCTCTTGTCTTTCCTCCAAGAAGGTGGAAAATCAATTTCACTATTTTTCAATACAGTCCTAGTTCGATATTTTAATCTATTCTTAATTTCTGAATGGTATCATTGGAAACTAGTTTTATTTATCTTGTAACAGAAATCTAACCACCCCTGTCACCTTACCACACTCTCCTTTTTGAGGGGGGGGGGATTGAGCAACAAACACACCACGTATCATTTTAATGAAAAAAAATCTGTCAAACTGATTAAGCTTCCTGTGGATTGATTCAGTTGGCTGAATTTTATACATTTCAGAAACCAGTTATTTTGGTGACATGCAAATGCAGTCTGAATTTTGGTCTCAGAACTGCTGAGTTTGGGAAAGACTTCTGAAAGACCTAGTCAAGCATTTGCTTTTAGTTGTTGCACTTATGAGGATCTGTTCCAGATATAACTAAGTGACATTGTGTTGAGAGTGATCCTGACACGCATTAAGATGAAAAATAATCATCAATCTTATGATTCCTGCTGTTACCACAGTTAATTATGGGCTTGTGATTGGTCAGCATTAAACAAGCTCTTCCAAAGTGAACTGAGTTATAATGCATTCCTCCAACTCCTGACTTCTTAACATCAAGGTAATCCTCAAGAACACAGTCCGTATATGGATTGGTTTGCATTCGGGGAGGCGTTTGCATGTCAGGGATTGATAAGTGCATGAAAGCGTCAGTTATTTCTCACCCAACAAAGAGACTGGAGAATTTCTGTCTCTCTAAATTTTGTTGGGTTTAGAAGAAAATTAATAATAGCATCCACTTAGAATCTGATACAGCATTTTTGTATATGCTGGTTTCCAATTTGAGAATTTGCATTTTTGTTTTGTCTTCTTCAAATCAATAATGAGGCATGCTGTCCAGGGTCCTGCAATCCATGTCATCTGTTAGGGCCAGGCTGAAATAAAACAAAACTTGGAAAGCCTTCCCACAATGCTGCAACAGCCAGTGGTGGTCACTAGCATTTTTTTTTTCTTTAAATGCCAAGATTGAACTTCCTTGACATTGAACCTCATATTGCAGGGTATTTTAAGTTGTTTATCTAGAATCTGACACACTTTAACCTACATAGTTCTGGTGATAATTGCTGAATTTCCAAATTAATAGGAAAACTGGCACAATACTAGATAATATCAGAGTTTGTTATTTGTGAAGTGCCAATTTTCTGTAATTAGAGAAAATTGCTAATTATCACTGGAACTATTCATTAATATTTAAAGGAAGATAAAAATTAATAGAAATGCTTTTTTAGTGGCTGAAAATTTTTAACGGCTACCTGCTGTCATCCTTTTGATGAATCCAGCTCTTTGTGTCCTAGCAAACAACTGGGCAGTTGTGAGGAAGGCAGAAGTAGCACTGTATTTGCAAATGTTGTGATGGAATGTTTAAAATGAAAGACTTATGCAACTCTTAACTAGTACTTCCAGTGTTCCAGTGCAAACTGGGAAAGTCTCAGACCGAATCACTTAATACCAGTACCTTTTTCTGTGAGGTCAAAGTGGCCCTGTCTTGCTAAATAAAGGGCACAGTCCTCTACATTTATTTAGTGTTATGAAAAGGGGCATTTCTTCATATAGCTTTGCCTATAGAAATGCTAATTATTGCCATTATATCACATAATTTTGGCTGTATGAGATGATAAGAGCAAGAGCTTTGAAAATGAGCCCCCCTTTTCAAAGTTTACAGAACGTTTACCACAAGTAGCCTTAAGAGCCTTATTTCAAAACAAGTTTTTAAACCAAAAATAAAAATATGCACACGTGTAAGTGATGTTTGAAAGCTCTTAATTGTATTTTTTTTCTCTTTTTAAAGAAAAGTGTAATATATGTACTTATTAGCCTACAGGAAATATCAGAAAAATGATAAACTTTTTTTTTATTAAGCCAAGGGTGTTTTAAAAAGTCATTATGAGATAGCGAATTATTCATTTCTTCCATCAAACATTTCCTGAGCCTCTATCCTGAGAAAGGTGATTGGGCAGCTATAGGAGACTACAGGCTTGTTGGAATAGATGGATTGAAAAGGAAGAAAACAAAGTTGGCAAAGAAACTGGTGATCTAGGGTCAGGATGAAGCTGAAATGAGCTTGTCTGCAGGGAATAGACCAAGAAGACGGAGTGATAAGTGATTAAAGCAATGCCAGTGAACTTGGGGTCAGGAAGAAGGTGAACACAGTTAGGGGACCAGTGTGGGTGATAAGCTGAGAAATTGGAAAAGGTGTCCCTGGCTGAATGGAGCCATGGACATAATTCAGTTCAATTCGGTGCAGTATTGATTGAGTTCCTACTAGGTGTTGAATGTAGTCCATCCATAACTTTGAAAAACAGAGAAAGAAAAATTGGTGAATACACATGAAATTTTACCTGTGGTATCAAATATTCTGTTTTTTTTATTTTTATTTTTATTTTTATTTTTTATATTTTTTTTAAATATTAGTTAGTGGTACTGATGACCACAAGTCATCATTGATGGATGTTAGCGCTTCGCAACTTAGGTCTTCCCATGCATGAATAGCATCTTGTAGTGGGAAGGAATCTTAGACGTAAACCATGCTGAAATCCCTGAAAGCAGTTCCTTCAGGAAAGGTAATGCTTATGAGGATGATATTGGATTATGGAAGCCTTTTTAACAATTATGAAAATGTCTGGCTCAAAAACCCCGTCGTGTGTCCACTGTACTAGTCCGTCAGTGTTCTCAGACACTGTGACTGATGTATGGAAAGAAGATATGAGGTAACTTACAAAAACTTCACCAATCAGAGAACTATGCTTAGCTGCTTATACAGCCAGGAATGGAGCCTGGTGGAGAGATCACTGCCACTGGGCACTAAATCCTGAGACTTCCTTCTGATAGCACAGAACTGGGCTCCTGAAGCTGCCCCTAAAACACAACCACCACTGCCTGGATGCTGCATGGTGACTACCCAATTCCCCCCATTCCGGCCCTGAGTATGGCCAGTGCACCATCTGTGCTGTGGCTGTGAGGATGGCACACTGTGCCACACAAGGGATGATTCTCAAACTGTAGGCAGAGAGTTCCGAAATTGGGGAGTTGACAAGAGTAGCAAAGTGATCACTGGCGTCCCCCTTAACTCCTTACTCCCTGCCTTCTCACTCTTAGACTCAAGCAAAGCCCAGTCCTCTAAATCTGTTACTTTTCCAAGGTGCTCTATGATGGGTAGGGAGTTAGGAGTAGGAGTAAGAATATCAAGGACATAATTTTCAGAAAGGAGAAAGTGACAACAGCAACACAGTATTTGAGACTGACTGTGTTTAGCCTCTGTGAAGAACTGGAAGTCAACCTTCCCCCCCCACCCAAGTGCTCAGAAATCATTGGCATTAACAAAAGAGAAGGTAGATTTATAATGGTTTGCCCAGCATTACCTTGCAGAACTGTATTTATTTCGGATGCCAGAGTTCCAAACTTCTTCTCATCTCCCGAACATGCATGATGAGATCCACTGGCCAAAATAATCATAAGAAATATGGGATATACCTGGTCGTGCTGTTTCTCTACAACAGCATCACAGATTTGTAATGATAGACCCAGATAACAGTCACAATGCAAAATTCATCTAGTGCTCAGTGGGCTTCAAGGCAACATTCTGAGCACTTTATGTGAATTAATTCAAGCAATCTTTGCAACTGCCCTCGGAGAAGGGGATGTTAGCACATTTGACACGTGAGGACATTGAAACAAGAAAGAGTAGTTACCTACCCAGGATTCCCCATTTCATACATGGCCAAGGCCAGGCTGGAAGCCAAGGCGACTGACTCCACAGCCCACAGTCTGACCCACTCAGCGCAGCCGCCCGTTAGAAAATTGGACACGGTGATTCTCTCAGGTTTCTCTAAGGTGGATCAGAAGTAGCATTCCTGCAGTAAGGGTGCTTTTGCTCTGGTGGTTGCCACTTAGCTGAAATGAGAAGCCATTTTACTGCCACCGGTAAAGAAAAATACGTTGACCCTCTTTCCCCCCCTCTTAGTACAATCCCAATTGCAGAGAGCAATGTGACTATCCGGTGTGAAAAATATTCCAAGCATCTCAGCTGATAAATTCTAATGGGGCTCTGATGCCTTTTGTGACTTTGCTTGGATTCGTTTAGTACACCAAGCATAAACTGCGTAAATCTTTTACATACAACCATTCTATTGCCTATTAATTAGAACCGTCTTTTAATTGCACTGGTGCTCCAGAATTAAGTCTATATAGTTACAGGGATAGGATCCCCTGGGGGAAAAATTTCTTTATAGGAAGCAAGAGATATTAAAAACAACAGAAGCAACAAACAATAAGGCTCTCAATAACATCTACCAAACACCCCCACAAAAATCTTCCTAAATCATTTGAGGATAAAACTCCATTTTCCTAGCTGCAGATTAAAATACACTTGATGCTAAGCCTCTTTCCACGCCCCCGCTGGGTTGTGATGTCGCTCAAGTTCTCTTTCTGTGTCTTCGGCTCCCTGTTCTTTAAAACCCACTTCCCTCGCCATGATGTGGCTGGTGCCCTCCTTCTGTTTTCAGACTCTCTCCCCCGTCAAAACAGGAAAAGATCACACATCAGTCTTTTCCATTTGATGGATAGGTTCTATTTCTTAATTCACTGATTAACCGTTACCTCATCCAAGCATTTGCATTTTGGGTCATTTCAGCTCTCAGTGACTAAAGTTAATGTCAGCTATTGACAGAGGGTGGGGAAATCTGATCCAAGGCAGGAAGGACTGAAATCATTCAAAGGTCCTGAAGGTAAACTTGACTTAACATTTTTGGGTGATGTCTGGATTGGGTAGTGGAAAGGTTTATAACCTTTCTCCCTGGTCTCCTGAGGAGGCCTTCCCCTAGGGTAAAAAGAGACAGTGAGCAAAGGTTGACAAAGACTTGGTCATGGTCCTCAGTTGCTGGTGGGCCTGGGACCTCAGGTGCTCCTGCCTTCTCCTGCTTCCCCCAGGCCTTCTCCCTTCACAGAGCCCAGCCTCCTTTACCCGCTCCCCTCCACCCCCCACCTCAGCCATCCCTCTGATTCCCCCTCCCTCTCACCAAAAATGCCCAGAAGTATGTATGCTGATTGTCATTAAAGGTATTTTGGGTTATCTTATGAAATTGGACGTATATTCGTTAGTGGACGTATGACTCTATTCAGTTCTGCTTTGGATAAAGCTGCCTTGAAAAATAATCCTACAAGCATCCTAATACTGCAATCTGTGTCCTATATTTCAATAGTATTAGCTCCTTCCTCTGGAGCTCTGAGTCAGGCTTTTTATAGTTCACATAACCTAGATTTGTGAGTCACTATGTACAATAAATAGCATTCCCACTGCTACCGCGTGTCTTGGAATCAGTGCCAGGTGTGGCGGCCGTTGATGCCCTGCCTGCTGACGACGAATGTATTCTAGAATCATGTTCTTCTGAGGCCTCAGTTTCCTCATCTCTAGAATGAGAGATGGGTTGGTAGTTTTCTAACACTTACTTGTAATCTGTGGCATGTCTTTAGCTTACTTTTTATGCAAAGTGAGAACTTTTAAAGAACTTAAATTTTAGCTCACACCATAGATAACCCATTTTGCTTTATTTTGTTTCAGGTTGAAGCTCATGCTAAATCAGAAATGAGGAAAGAGCAAAGGATACAAAGCTGGCGGGAAATCCTGGGCCACGTGCTCTAGTTCCCAGTTCCAAATGAAGAGAAAATGGGCAGAGCAAAGGGGCAAATAACGAAAGATCTATTTGCTCACATTGTACTCCCATCCTCTGAAACATGTTGATAAAGCCCTGGAGACATCATTAATTTCTCTTGCTACTTTCCTCAAGCCTGAGTGGCCAGCCTTGAAAAGATGTGGCACTCTGCTACTACTCTAGGGCCCATATTGGCCTACAAGAAATTGAAAGTGAAGTTAATACCCAAGGAACAAATGAAAGCTGCCTGTCTGTGGCAGAATGTTCCAGCAGAGCAAGGGTGACTGCTGGGATAGTCTGTGGTCCAAGGTTAGACAGGCTGACATTGAAGAGCCCTTGTCTCTGTGATTCTCTGATTGTCAACGAAACACAACACACACTTGATAGCGACATTTTCTTGTTTGCTTTGTTTAACCTGGTCTCCCTTGCCTCTTCTGTTCCCTTATCTTGGCTCTGTGTTTTAAGGATCAATTTGTTGTATGCACCTTCTTTTCCATCTTTTCAACTTCCATTCAGCTCATTTGTTTTCCCATTTCTCTTTCTTTCGTCTTCTAGCTATTAAGGAATCTGTCATATGTCAGCCCCCAGAGGCCCAAGTGGCAGCTCCTTCAATTCATGGAATGCCTAATTTTGCCCGCCTCTTTGGAGATGGGGCTAGGATTCTTTAAAAAAGAAAAAAAGAATCCCTGTTACTGCCTGTTTATATCCCTAAGGCTCAAATAATTAAAAAGCATATTGTTTGAGGAAAGATACACAAGAAAGAAAATCTGGTTTTCCCAAGTGAAATTCCTGACAAACCATGAACTCTATGGAAAGAACATCTCTCTGTGATGACCAAGATATCATGTCCCTACAAGCTGACACCATAGAAGAGCCTTTGTGCATAAATAAACTGTATGCTAATAAAACAATATTTATGATTCAGCCTTTTTTTCCCACTTTTAAGTATCAAGCTATATCCTGGAGGAACAAAAATAAAAGAAGTTGATGTCTACAATATAACTATTAAGGGGAAATTTGCTCCACTGTTATTTGGATGTAATTGGTACTGAGCATCACAATGCACTTGTAATTGGGTCTGTACTTGTTCACTTCAAGGGTTCCATGCTATTTCTACTTGAACCCATTTTTTTGATACCGTTCAGCTCAGCAGTGCCAGCTAACTCTTGTTATGCAGTTGAAAAACTGTGGCCATTAAAAATAGGATACGGTGTGATTTTGTTTTGCAGCACTGCATGGAAAATCAGTTGCTGTTCATAACAGCTCTGTGGTTGGTTGATTTAAAGCAGGGGGGTGACTTGGAATTGACAAGCAGACAGTTTGTGAAAAGGGATATTGTATCTTTAAGGCTTTCTGACTGATTGTGTTTAACTGCGCCACGCAGCAGGCAGTAATTAGGCTGTAGCTTCACCGAGAGGCTTAAAGCACTGGCTCTGGTTCTCAGTTCTCCAGATTTTTTTTTTTTTAAGCACAAACATTTTTTTTTGGATTTGAATACATGATAATTTTTTTTAAACTGTGAGTGAATGTGTGAGTGAACAAATGAAAAGCCAACCCTAGAGGCTTCCTGTGCAGACCGTCTCTGAGGACCACCCTGTGCTGAGACGGGCTCTTGGGAGACTGGGTGCCTGCCCTGGGAAGCAGTGAGAACCATGATAGGAGTCTATGACGTGACTCCTGGAGAAGGTCAAGGTGCTCTTGAAATGAGAGGAAGGCAGCTCTTATAATGTGACATGGTTTCCTCCTGGCCCAGTTCACAATGTTAATGAGACTAGTTGAAGTATGCTTCTAAGATTAATAGACAAATGCCTAATAGTTTGTATTTGGGGGAAAGAGAATTTTTTTCTTTACCTAAGCTATTAAGTAGAAAAGAAACTATGTTGTAGAAGCAAATTGAAGAAGCCATTAGCTTAAGAAATGTTTTCCATTCACTGCTCTGCCTCCCTTACTACCTCCTTTCACCCCTTAAATGTCCCACTGCTTTTTTTGGAAAGTAGCAAATATTGTCAATTTCTTATTATTTGGTAAAGACGGAGTTTCAAGTTTTCCAGGCATTTGTTATCACAGAGGAGCAGTTGACAGATTTTACATTGACCTTATAAAAAAACGAATGTTCAATTACTGTTGGATTGACCACGGTAACTGTCTTCATTATCAATGAGGCAACAGTGCTGAGTCCCAACTGTGTGCAAGATGCTATGCTAGGTGCTGTGAGAGATAAAAATTGTTCTGGAATAGTAATTGAGATCTTTCCTGACACTATGTACAAACTTTTCTTCCTCTTGCTAATTATATGGGTAAGTTATTCTAGATAGATTTGCGTACCATTTAATTCTTAAATTGGTATGGTGTTTTTTTTTTTCTTATTGAGTGAATTCCTTTCTTTTAAACTTATCTTACTTTATTACTGATGCCTATAAAGTATCTTTACTTATCCATTTGAACACTTATGTATAATTGCAAATGTGTACAAATTATAGACATTTTTGGTTTTAAATAATAGCTCCTCATATTTGTGAATCACCTCGTGTGTTTTACCACTCATTATGTCATTTGGGTCTTCCTCCATCATTCCGAGGGTGGTAGGGCAGGTGACATTAGCACTTTCAGAAGCTCACGAGTTGGGCAGGGAAACAGGCTGGGAATAGGAGTCAGGTTTGTTGGCTCTGTACTCTTCTCACTATAACACGTTTCTATATTCAATCCCAGAATGAAGCATCTGCTCATTTAAGGATAATGGAAATATTTTGGGATAACTTCACCATATTGAAGCATGGATTAAAAGTCAAAGATAAGCTACCAGAAGGGGATTCTGATTCTTAAAAGTTGCTCCTACCAGTTTTAAGCCAATGTCTGTCCTTTCTCTATAAAGTTTCAAGCATTTAGAAGCACTCTCTACTCTTGGTTTTGATTTTTTTTTTGGACTGCCTTAAAGATAAATTACTTTAATCTGTAGGCTAAGTTGCATTGATGTATTTATCTTTCTCAACATGCTTTGTCCTAAGGTCCATACTCCTTTGAAAGATTTGATCTAAATAAATTATAAATGTGTATCAAAATCTATTTGATATTAGCGTAAACACATTCCAAATACATTCCATCATTGCTTCAAAAGAAACAAAGATGAATTCCATTCTGTAGTTCAAATTTTAAATGTATGTGAGTACTTTTATATATGCCTATGCCTAAATGTCGAGGTCAATATTTCTATAAATTCCTAAGGTTGGTTCATTTTGTGGTGTTGATAAATGCTCCTTGGAATTAGGATGTACAGAAGATCAAAGATGAAATTGCAATTTTTTTTCCAAAGTGACAATGAGCCTAATTCACTGTCAGTTAATGCCAGGTGTTTCTCCCCCTAGTATTAAGTTCTTCAAAACAGTGGCTGCATAGGACACCATTCACAGAGGCTTAGCGCTGGGGAGAAAATGATTACATTAAATCGAATGATATGAATAATTCATGACATCACATTTTGTAATCCTGGTGTTAAGCATAAAACCAGTGGTTTATTTTTCAGCAAAATGTTTTTGTATCATTTTAGATAGTGCATAATGCAAAACAATAACTGCATACATAATGCAAGAAGGATGGTGGTGAATAGGGTCCTTAATAGTGCTTGCAGCATCATCTGGGGTGTGATCACAATAAACACATTTTGAGCCAATGCCCATGGGTGCCCAATGCTTGCTGGAATCTTCTGAGTCCAATAGAATGGCTGCCTTTTAATTTGTTTTTGAATATTACACCTGACCTTTACCATGGATCTGAAAGTCAGTCCTTGTATATTGCTAGAACTACAAATCCTTTTGTCCCCTTCCCTTTCAGTTTACTAGAAGGGCAATTCTACTGGGGGTAAGTAGCCGATTTTTAAAATGACGTTCGATTTTCCAACATGGAGTTGGAAATACTAAGAAAATCTATACAATCTGAACTTATATTATTTAATAAAGAACTTTAAATGTTCTGGGATAAAATGCCAATTATTTAGCAATTCAGCCAGGTACATATTAGTAATGTCATTTATATCTATGAGACTACATAAGCTATTCCTTGTCTTATTTGACTCTTCTCCCTATTTTTTAGAGAAATCATCTTTTTAAAAATAATTATCAAAGGAGATTGGAGATGGCCCTGCAACCTTCATGAAGCAGTTTCCAGGTCATGTACGTTGTACCAATACTCTAACATGAGTCTGATTATTCTGCTGCATTTCGGGCTGAAATAATTGTGTACCTGGACCATCTGTGGCTGCCTTTTCCAGCACCTTCCTGTGGACAGCTCCAGGGCACTCTCTGGAAGCCAGAATGGACTCCTGCTGATTCGCCCACATATTTGTCTTGAATGAAAGAATGGCGTATGCCAGTGGATTTCAAAGCTTTTCACAAAACATCTCCATATCTGAAGTCTCAAGAGTTTATGTCAAGCATTTGTATTACTTACCACTAATTAAATATACCATCCGTGTTTTACAACATGAACACATCTGCTGATAATGTTGTAACTTGTATTATTATTTACTTGAGATAATACATTAGAAATTAATGGTTGGTCAGTAACCTTGAAATCCTGGCCTATCTATAATAGATATTAATGGTCATGTGTATAGAAAATAGTTTTCTTTTAAACATTTCTTACAAAAGGATAATTTGAAGGCATGTTGAAGTGTTTTATTTCACCATATTTATTTACCATGATGCCAAAAATATTGTTTAAATTCCTATTGTTAAGATTTTGAGCAGACTGCCAAAATGGGTAGATTATGGTAATATCCTTAGAGAAAAATCAAGAAACGTAGCATTTAGAAGTAAACTATGTTTTCCTAAGAATGTTTAATGGGGAAAAAGCTTGATGACACAATTTTTAAAAAATGGAAATGAGAACACTGCACTGGATTTAAACATAGAAATACTGAGATTCATGATACATGGTAGTTTGAGATCTATTCCTCCTCTAGATCTAACTGAAAGTAGAAACCAAACTCCATAAAGAAATCGATATTCCCCTGAAGAGTACAAATTCTAAGTTAAACATACAAAAAAAAAAAAAAAAGAGTCATGACATGAACGCTTTGTCACCAAACACCTGCTCATCATGTTTCTACCTATCCTAAGGCTCTAAAGCAGCTGCTCTGTGAGCAGCCAAGATCCCAGGGCTATTTCCTCCCCTGTTTCTTCTCTGGTTTATGGGAAGAGTAACTTCTTTGTGGTATTGCTTATCAAGAACAAGAGAAGAATTGTGCATAATGTAATTCCAATTCTAAATACAGAGAACAATTAAAAAATTGCTAAAACAAAAATCTATTTATCCAAATAGCAACTATTTCCATTTTTTCCCTTTGTTATACACAACTATGCTATATTGGATAAAATAGGACACAAGTTCCAGTGCCAATTTGGCCACTTATTAGCTGTGGGAATTTGGGGAAATCAATGGATAACCCAGAACCTCATCTGCCTCCTCTGTAAAATGGGACTAGGAAGACATCTTGGGTTTCCTATGGAAAAGTAAATA
The DNA here is from genome assembly GCF_018345385.1 of Vulpes lagopus. Lineage (NCBI taxonomy): Eukaryota > Metazoa > Chordata > Mammalia > Carnivora > Canidae > Vulpes > Vulpes lagopus. Next base: position 66,659,992 of record NC_054832.1, on the reverse strand, counting down.
AAACAATGCACCGGACAATATTTTGTAATAAGTCCCCACAAAAATAAAAATTATTCTGACCTATTTAAAGAGTTCCCTTTCCTTGTCAGTTAATAGGTCATAAAAAATTTACTTTAAAAATTAAATTTGTTCAAAAAGAAAAAAGAAGCCAAACCCATTAGGAGGTTCATGTGTATCTTTAAATAATCTTTTAAGCAAGCCAAATCAGTGATGTGGGCTTTCATGTGTGTCTTGCTTTCCCACACTTAAATGCATAACCTTGAAAGTAATAAAACTTGCTGAGTTGGCTATTTCCCTGCTTCCCCAGAACATATGTCAACTGAGCAACAGAGAATTAGCTGTAGCAAAAAGAAAGATAGTTCAGTGGAAGCTTGTTCAATAATTAATCCGCTGAGTAACTGTATGAATATTTGATAAATATTTAGTCAACTACGTGTATCATGCAGCACTGGTTGCATACCAAAGGATTTGCAAAGGTAAAAACTGCCAGTCATAGGCATCAAAGATGTCCAGACTTCTAGCTCACAGGTCAGAGATGTGGAAATTATTCCACATAATACAAATCCAGAAATATTAATCCATGACTATCCACATGATGCTACTCTGGGAGGGTGAGAGGAGGCCATTACCTTGCTCTCCGCAGTTCTTTTAAAGTGTATTTGGCATCACATTTTAATTTAATAGCAGCTCGCCTGCCCATGTGTGTGAGGTAAAATATTCTGATGCATACATGAAATGGAATTGTAAAATAAAAACCCTGTGTCCCCTTGAAATTCGCACTATGGTGCTGGGAAAGCATTGGTGGGTGATCCACTGCTATATGTTAAATGGAAATAGAATTTGCTTCAGTATCTGGAGACCAGGCATTTGAGTTTAACTTAATAAACATTTATTAATTCCCTAGGATGTTCAATGCACTGTGCATAAAAAGAAGAGAGGCTAACGTGTGTGTGAATCTTTCAAGAGCAGGAAATGTAAAAATTAAATCTGTGTGGCAAATTCAGTAAATAAAAATAAGAAGATGATCTCTGATTTCTGGAAAGATCGTATTTTGCAGTTAGAATTTAAAAGTTTCAATTTTCTGATCTGGTTAATCACTCATAAATTTTGTTCTGACATGAATTCTTAGTTAAATCCTCACAAATTCTTAAAAACCTCTCCAGAGAGTTCACAATCTCTTTTCGTAGAAGTACACATGCCACCTTTTCACTTCCAGGTCCTCAGCTTTCTTGGGGGTGGGTATGAACTGTTACAAACAGAAAGTGGGAGTGGCTGCTCTTCCTGGCACCCCCTGCTGGCCAGAGTAGCACTAATGATGGCTCCAGAGAGGCCTCAGCTTTTCTTTTCCAGCCCATATGAACTGTTGCCATGGCAGCCACAGAAACAAAAAAGAAGGGAGCCCAGGGGCTGCAGCATGTAGAAGAAAGAGATGATCCAAATGAGGCTCTGGAATGGAATGCCTAGGATTTCCCCTCAAACAGAAAAGATTGACCTTGGAGGGAACTGTTCTACCTGGGTGTATTCACAGGAACCATGTTCTATTCCTTAATTATGGTTCCTTGTCCATACCACTGTATTTTGATTCTCTATTTCCCTATTATATGCTCCTTTACACATGACCAATAAACTGAAAAAAAAAACAAAACGGAACAAAGGCAAACAAAGTGATAGAGTGATAGTAGGAAATGTCTTTTACAATACTAGAAGCAGTTTATGGATCAGAAAACTTAATATTGTTAAGATGGCAATGGTCCCTAATTGGATTTATAGATAGAATGCCATCCCTATTGGAATCCCAGTTGGCTTCTTTGTAGCAATTGGCAAGCTGATTCTAAATTGTAAGAGATTTACAATTGTAAAAGATTCAAAGTAGCTAAAACAATCTTGAAAATTAGTGAAATGGAAGGACTCTCACTTCCTGATTTCCAAACTTAACTCCAAAGCAATAGTAATCGAGATAGTGTGCTGTTACAAGGACAGACACATAAATTGATAGAATAGTTGAGAGACCAGAAGTAACTCATGCATCAATTGTCAACTGATTTTCAACGAAGGCATCAAAATCAAATAATGGCCAAAATATAATCTTTTGAACAAACGGATAGCTACCTGAGAAAGAATGAAGTTAGACCCTTACCTCACACCATATACTCAAATTAATTCATAATAGATCAAAAACCCAAATGTAAGAACTAAAACTATAAAAATCGTAGAATGAAATATAGGACTAAATATTCATGATATTAAAAGCATGAACAACAAAAGAAAAAAAGGTAAATTGGACAACATCCAAATGAAAATCATTTGTGTTTCAAAGGACATTATCAACAAAATGAAAAGGGAATCCAAAAAATGGGAGGAAATATTTACAAATCGTACAGCTAACATTAGGCTTATGTGTAGAATATACAAGTAACTTCAACTCAATAAAGACATAACCCAATCAATAATGGGCAAAGGACTTGAATAGATACTTCTCCAAAGAAGATGTAAAAATAGAGAATACACACAGAAAGAGATGCTTGGCAGCATTAGTAATAAGGGAAATGCAAATCAAAATGGCAATGAGATATCGCTTCACACCAACCAGGAGGGTTAGAATTAATAATAATAATAAAAAGAAATCAGATAACAAATGTCAGTGAAATCAGAACCTTTATATGCTATTTGTGGAAATCTGAAATGATACAGATATTTTGGAAGACATTCTGGCATTCCTTAAATGGTTATTATGGAGTTATCATATGACCCAGAAATTTGATTCCCATGTATAATCCCAAGAGAAAAGGAAATATATATGTCTACACAAAAACGTGCACACAAATGTCTATGGCAGCATTATTCAGCAGCAGCCTAAAGGTGGAAACAATCCAGATGCCCATCAAGTAATGAATGGATACACAAAATGTAGTATATCCATGCAATGGGATATCATCCAGTCATAAAAAGGCATGGGGTCCTTGATATATTCTACAGCATGGATGAATCTTGAAACCATAGTGCCAAGTGAAAGAAGCCAGTCACAAAAGACTACTTACATATCATATGCTTCTATTTGAATGGATGTCCAGAATAAGCACCTCTATGAACATACAAAGCAGATTAGTGGTTGCTTAGGGCTGGAAGGGTTGGAGGATAGAAAGGTGATGTGATAGCATTTCTTTGGAGAGGATAAAAATGTTCTAAAATTGGCTGTGGTGATGTTTGCACATATCTATGAATATGCTAAAAACCATTGAAATGTACATTTTAAATGTGTGAATTTTATGATATTTAAATTATATCTCAATAAAGCTGTTAAAAAATGAAATGACTTTTACAATATTAGAATCAGTTTACTTGGAGAGAGGGCCAACTCTCATCGAAACTGTGTCTTCATGTTTCTACGATCTTTCCCAGACCTCTTCTTTGGAGCTCCTTTGTTTATGAGCAGCTGCCTTACCTACTACCCATCACCAGGGCTTTAGTCCCTTTGGTGTTTCCAGGTGCAGACAGCTATCATTGGCGTTCGACCCCTTCTTGTCTAAAACTGCCTGGTTTCCTTGGTTTGAAGCTCTGCGCTTTCCAAGAAAACATTCAACTTAGTTAATAGATCTGAATGAACAGAAGAGAAAAGGCTAGCGCTCCTTATGGTTCACATCTCCTCACAAATGCAGTACGTTTTAAATATGGCTTCTAAAGACTGTGTGACTAGAGACTATTTCCAAAGAGGCAAGAAAAGCTAAGAACACATTTTCTAAGTCTCCCTTGTACTTAGGGATGATCAGGTAACACAGTTGACATGGGTAGTGAGCTCAAAGGAGCTGCAAATCAGGGTATGTTTTTGCTTTCTTGAAGGGAGGGGCAGACAAACTGGCACAGTCCCTTTCTTTTTTAGTCTGCCTTGGATGTAGATGTGAGAGATGGCACTGTGGCATCCATCTTATCACCATCTTGTCACTCTGGTCATGAGAATAACAGATGTACTAGGTTTGACATCTGTGAGCCATTGAACCAGTATTAATAGCCGCTAGTGTTCGGACTTCTTGGTAGGAAAGAAGTGATTTGTTTAAGCTTCTCTTAATCAGGTGCTCTGTAAGTGGCAGGTAATAATAATAATTCCTGAAGCCTCATCTTTTTATCTTTAGGGTCTAGTTCAAAAGAGATGGAGAAATTCAGACTTTATTTTGGAAGGAGAATTAGGATAGAATAGTAGGAAACTGTTTGGGGGCAGATTGAGTCATACACAGAGCATATAAAGTATAAACTTCATGTTTGCCTAGGCAACCCACGGTTTATTTTTACTTTATTTTTTTTTAAAGATTTTATTTATTTAATCATGAGAGACAGAGAGAGAGAGAGAGGCAGAGGCACAGGCAGAGGGAGAAGCAGGCTCCATGCAGGGAGCCCAATGTGGGACTCGATCCCGGGACTCCAGGATCACACCCTGGGCTGAAGGCAACACTAAACCGCTGAGCCACTCCGGCTGCCCAACCCACAGTTTATAATAGCTTTCCCCCTAATAATTATAGCTACATAAATATACTCTGTAGGAGTGCAAGGAGCAGAAAGAGAACTGAACCCAGAGTTGAAAGGCTGGATTCAAATTCTGCCTCTACTTATTAGCTGTCTTTACCTTTTCCTTACCATATTCCTAGCCCCCGGTATAGTGCTTGAGAAATGGTGGGTATATATTAGTAAAATCTAAAAAGAGTGGAAAACAGTTTTCTAAAAATTGTGAATATTATGTGTAAAATAGATATATATGCAACTAAATTTAGATTTAAAAAAAAACAGCCATGTTGTACGTAACAATCACAGAATCATAAACTCTTGGCTAGCAGAGCCAGTTACAGGTGAGAAAACCAGGAATTTGAAAACCTAAGCTAACTGACGTATTGTTGGCTCTCCCTGTCCAACGTAAACACTAATAAAAAGGTAGACTGACTTTGAGGAAGTCAGGGAAAGGCGGAAGGATGAAAGACACCTGAATTACGGCAGCTTGGTGGGGAAGAGTGGTTCTCAGTGGTGACTGCTCGTTAGCATCACCCAGGAAGACTGTTCAGCACACAGATGCCAGTTCCACGCCCACACACATTCCGATTTAATTGGTCTGTGATGAGGCCCAGGCGTCTGATATGTTTTGAAACTTCACATTATTCTGATAAGCAGCCAGGCTTGAGTGTCACTGGAAAAGGGGGAAAAAAGATAGAGCCTTTGACAAAAGATGCCACTACGTTTGAATCAGCAATTGCTTGCTACTGATTTACTCACCTTGGCAGTTACTTACTGTCTATTAGCGTCAGTTTCCTTACCTGTAGAATGGGGATGATAATATCTGCTTCATAAAGATGTGAAGATTATATGAGATGACAGAGACACCATTCTTAACAGAGTGGTCATTTAATACGTAATAATTGCAAGGCATCCTTTCCACGTGTTCCCTGTTCACGCTTTGTTGCAGGTCATAAGGAAACCGGCAGCCTTGGGATTGGTGAGTGGGAAGTTGGACAGTAATGGGCTCCCATGGTTTCTTCCTGGCTTTTGGTGGCACCATAGCATTATTAGTAGGATCTTAGTTTGTCCAATCCTCAGTTTTTAAATTTTGTTTCATTTTCTTTGCTGGAAATGCAGAGTTCTTATCAGTGAAGATTGAAAAGAATGGAGGGAGCATCTGAATTCCTGTTGCACGTCATCTTGAGTCTCCCTGGCTAAAGAATGCTCATTTTTAGAGATTTAGGAAACTAGCACAAATTTTATTTTCATTTTTTTGCATGCTTCCAGGTCCCAGAATACCATTAAAATTCCCCTGCTAATAGCTAATATCGTGCCTGGCATGTAATCAATGCTCAAGAAATATATGTCTAATTGAACTGAGTTTTAAGATGGTCCTTTTTTTGCTGACAGTTTTGTTTGTCTCACTGTTCCCACCTGGTAGTCTTCCAAGATTTGCAGATGAAAGCTTTACTTAGCAGTAAAAATCCAGGTGGCTATTGTTCACATTAGCAATACTAGCTCCCTGCCCCTTCACTCTCCAATATTAATTGTACTTTTTGGCCTAATTCAGTTCATTCTTTTAAAGCCTGGTTTACCCACCAGTTTCGTTCCTAGTTTGAAACCATCTGGCATGTATTCTTCTTCTCTACTTATATCCTGGTGTACATATTCTCTTTAAACCTCAGAATATTCCTGGATCACCATCTTTTTTTCTCTTCTTTCTTTTTCAGAAGAAGAGCACGTCCCCTGTTCCCATTTCCAGGTCTAAATGGAAAGTTCTGGGCCTTTTTCACCTTTGCCCCCTGTGCCTTCACCTCTGGAAGCAACTAATGCTTTTCACAGCGGAGCATCTCATCTCCTTTTTCATGAACACCTCCTCGTGTGCCTTCAGTTGTATTTCTTTTTTTCTTACTTTACACACACACACACACACACACACACACACACACAAACTCAAGATCACTAAAACCTCTCTTAGCCTTAACACCCACCTTAGGCTGTTGTATTTTTCACTCTCCTTGACATCTTATTGTCTTTGTACTCCTTTCTCTTTGTGATTCCTTCTATTTCCTCTCTTCCTTATCTTACTTCTTTTGTTCACAGATGGAATAAAATCATATAATTCAATTCTTATTTATTTTTCTCTTTCCACATCTTGTAGATTTGATTCATTCTTATGATACCAAATGTCATATCACACGTACAGCTCAATTTCTTTTATTTACTGATATCTATTTGCCTACCAGCTCATTTGAAACACAAAAGAGTAGGCACATGCATGATCTTGAGAATGATATTAATGACCTCTTTCTTAAGATAATTTTCTGAACTGCTGGACTTCATCACAGTTTCCAACAATATGTTAACCATCAAGCTGGTTCTCTTGCCCCCCAACCTATGTATACCACTGCATCAACATACTCTTGGTTTCCTTGCTTTGTTACTTGGACTCACTCTTGATCTCTTCCTCTCCTTACATAATGTGTATATCTTATTTCTCTTTCATCATCTTCACTTCTTTTTCCTCTCCCAATAAGTTTTTTGTTAAAACATCTGTCTGAGTAGTATAAGAGCCTCTAACTGGCTTTTTAGCCAAAGTCTTTGCTCATTTTAGTCTGCCGGCACATGATTTCCAACTTGTTCCTCCTCAAAACACAGCTATATCTTCCATTCAAAAACACTGTTAATGATTCTTCTATTACAATGCCCTAATACTCATATTGGTTAACCAATCAGTTAATATTCTCTAATCTACCTGCTTTTTCTCTATCTTCACAAACTATCCACTTCAGGAGATTCTATTTCCAGGTTTGCCAAATATATTTCTGCACCTCCTGTCCATGAGTTATACCCACCCTTCCCTGTAGTCCAGGTTCAAGTCCTTGGTCATCCCATCCCTCACTAATCGCCTCAGCCTTACCTGAGCCACAGAGTACTTATTGGTTGACACTTACTGGTTTTCAGTAAGCATGGTGTCTATTTAATGGTTTAGTATATATATGTCTTGCCTATGGAATAGAATATAAGCTACTTGCTGGTAAGGAACACATGGGAGCCCAGATATGCTATGAGTAAAATATCCTAGTTCTTTCTATTAGCCAAACGGTGAGTCTCGAACAGACATTTGTTGATCCTGGTGATTTTTCATTTTTAAACTCCAAGTAGTGTAAAAGCTAAACATAAATTGTGAGTATTCCTGATTAGCCTCTTGAAATGACTGTTTTCCTGAGTGAATAATAATGACTGTTTTGCTGATACACTGATAAAATAAAAGAAAGAGAGAAAACTGTAGGGAAAAAGAGAAAAACAGGAGAGAGAGAGAGAGAGAGAGGACTATATTCTTTTATTTTCCTTTCTTCACATGCTTAAAAGGAGAAGCTAAAGTACTTAATTTTTTTGTGTGTTCCTTAAGCATAAGCAATGTAGTATTTTACTGAAATAACACATAGGCCCAGAGAAAAATAAACACAGTAAAATACTTTGATCTCCTCTTATTTTGAGATCACATTGTATCTACTGGAGGAGAGACTCCTTTATCACTTTATTTTTGTAGTCCAGTCCTGCCTAGAACCACAGTGCTTCTACAGGCATTGACAATTATACACTATAGTGCTTGTTAGGCAATTGACAGTTAAAAGGCACACATTTACCTATGTTAAATGTCCATAAAAGAAAATCAGCAAGGAAGGGTATTAGTATGAATAGAGTAGGTGAGTACTTTTTGCTTGTGGCGGCTGTTTAGTGGAGTCTCCCCTGGTCTTCTTTCTCTTCCTCCACTTTTCTCCCCAGAACATCTTCCTTCCCTTGGATCAGAATTCATTTTCTTTTATCTCGCCCCACTCTGTTACCCTTCCTGGCTGTTTCCTAATCTGGGAGCAAGCCATCTATATCCTTTTCTGATTTCTCGTAATTAAACTGGAAAAAGATCCACCGCCCCGGGGCCCCTGAATGAAAACCCACAGAAACGACGTTATCTTTCTACTTCACCCTTGACACTCCAAGGAGGGGAGCCTGGCCTGGCCCTCTGTCAAGGGCCTGGCTGATGCTCTGCTGGGGAACTGACACTCCACTTGGGGGTTGGGAACAATGCCTGAGGCCCGCTGTGTGGGTCTGTGAGCCTCCCTTCACCACCGGCCAGCCTTCTCAAAACGAACCTGTTCTCTGCTGAAGGAAATCACAACTCGCTAATGTCTTTTCACTTTTCTATGAAGCATCAAAAAACAAGTATTTATACATTCTCTAGTTGACTAGACATTTTCCTCTGTGGCAAAGTGGTGCAAATAAATATGAATCCTAAAACATTTCAGTTTGATGGATAGTGATGGTACAGCTCCTGGATTTTTGTCACTGGGAGCTGCTTTTATTGGCTCTCTCCTCTGGGATTTTAACATCCAACCGTGAATGATAAGTCATCTTTCCCCCTATCACCCAAAAAGAAAATTCGAGCACTTTATGCTCACTGGGGGTGGGCAGAGTATAATTAATTCATGGTTTTACCATGCAGAGACCTAACTCAACTCTATCTCTAGGAAATAAATGACATCCCAGGTGGTAATATGCTTGCTGCTTGAACGACTTACTTTCTCTGTGTTCTTTGCCTAATCGCCCTGGTGACCTCGGCATCTGACCCCCACCCCCCCCACCCCCCCTACCCCCACAACCAGGATTCGCTAACTTAACAGTGATTTTTAGGTGTTCTCAAGAAGCACACACCAGATTATGCTTGTTTTCAGAAGCTTTTAGTGATGCTCTAAGTCTTATTAATCAAGTGTATGAAATCTTGGCCCTTGTATCACTGTTTTTCCCATACAGTTCTGTGACTCATCTAGAAATAGTAACATTTTTCTTCATGTTTGTATATTTTGTTAGATTTTATGAAGGTATGTACATATTTGCTTAGTTTAAAATGTCTGAAAAAGATCTGTAGATTTTTGGAGGGCGCTAGTGAATTGGGTCTTGGAGTGACTAATTGATTATCATGGGAATGGAAGTATAAACAAGAGGAAAAATAAGATGTTTATTATTAAAGGTTAGTTTAATTTCTATGGGTAAGTATAAATATCATGCAGATATAGTGCAATTATTCTAGATAACCAATTCCTAGGTATAGGAGGAGACGTATTTTAATGTGAATTCGATATAATCAATTTCAGACTCTATACATGCAGGCAGTAATATATGCGTATATTGATGAATAGATTTTTAAACTATCTGATTTAATTTATTCTTAGTCTATTTTAAAATTTCTATTTAGTGGTAAATCTACTTTTCTCTGATGCTAATGGCAATGTAAGAATTGCGAACAAAAGCCTTTGGTGGGTTCTCTGTTTTTTTAAAAGAGTTTGAACTTCAACATGCAAATGACCATATCTTTTGTTGCTTATACAATCTGATTTATGCCTAATTGGTGGGGAGCTCCTATGGACATTGGTGGTTTGGGCTTGTAATATGAAGAAAATGGTTACCCAACATGTGCTGTTGTTTTTTAATGTGGGCATACATTTAAAATTCTTATGGCTTTCCCTCTCCTCCCCCCACCTCGAAAAGCAAAATGCATTTAGCTCTTAGCTGAAGAAAGCTGCGGCTGAAGCAAGCATCTCCTAGATCACACAAGCATTAACATCCACGGTCATTGTCTCCGCTGCTTCCCACTGCAGCTTTATATAATAAAACAAGCCGCGTCAAATAGGCAAGGCTGTAATATTAGGTAAAATCTAATTTCAGTTTGGTTATCATATAGTGTTCATTTCCCTGAGGGAGGGGAAAAAATTAAATTTGTAAGCTTAGGATTCCAGCTGAAGTAGTAGAAGGTATGAAAGGCTTCCCTCTGCCTTTTATTATTCACTTTATGAATTAGCCTTAGTTTACTTGTTTCGATCGGTGTCGACATATTTCTGAATACTATTAGCATAGCAATCAGGGCTGTTCTCAGGTTATTGAATGGTGTGTTGACTTCCGAAATAAATAGATATGCAGTGTGAAGGGCGAGCTGTCACTTTAGGAGAGCTTTCCTGATCTAAATTAAAAGGCACTTCTAATTGAAAACTATAATAGCAGGAGGGTTAGAGAGACAATGAAACTGCTCAGTCCCTTTCAATTTTCACAGGATTCTGTTAGTGAATACAGAAGAAAAAGTAAAATGAAAATATTAAATTACAAATTGCAATTTAAGTAGCAATATTAAATTATACCTAAATAGCCATATTGCAGTGAAGCAATTTTAGACGCTTGATTTAAAGGCTCTCAGTGCATTTCAGTTTTCGCCATTATGTTCTGATTTATCTAAGTTATCCCTTAACATGTAATTCTATGTTTACACCAACAACTGTGTCTTTATATATGAAATAAGAAATCGGTCCTGAAAGACTTTTGATTTTGCACTTTATGCTCGCTAATTCAGTGCTGCATTAGTGTTTTTGTATCTTTTATCCCACCTTGAAGGTATACATCAGGGATAGAGAATCTCAAAGTCAGGGCAATTTTATAAAATCTGAGATGATCATTCTTGAGTTGTCTAAGTGAAATATTTTCAGAAATTAATAACAGCAAATCAATTATGAATTTAAGTAATAGATGAAATTATTAGCTATTCAGTTACGTGAGTAGCTACCAGCTGTCTGAGTCTATATATTTTGGTCCTCTAAGGGTTAACAATTGAGGCCTGTCTATAGCTCATTTCTATAGTAACAGCAAGACTGAGACTTTTTATGGGCACCTAATAATTAGAAAGTGCTAGAAGGTATAACAATATAATGAATCAAAACTGATAGACTTGTGGGTTACCATAGAAACATGTATAATTATGATAATCGGTCCCTGGCGTACCCTCAGAATCGTATACATTCAGTTAAATGCAATAAACATTAGGCACTATTTAGTGAGCTGTGATGCAGATTAACAGTGTGAGATACAGGGAAGCTATGAATAAAATTGCTGTACAGTTTATCTCAAACTAATTTCCCAGATTGCTTTAATAGATGTAGTGTGTGGATGTGAAAAATTGGAAGTGTATTTTTGTTAGTGGTAAAGCTAACAAAGATAATATTTCATAAAGTGGCTGACTGATTGTTAATTTCAGTGCCGATCAAAATGGGCCATGGCACATTATTCAGTGTGGGATCCCAGAGCCCTCCGAGCAAATGGCAGATTGGGCCTCCCTTTGCTGATTTATTTGAAAAGTAAATTATAAATCTTTTTATGGTTGTCCATTTTTCTTTAACCTTTTCTTTTCCTTCTTCTACCTCTCCATTTTAGGGATACTTTTCGCAGCCCTGGAGAGAGGAAATCACATAAGAGAATGTTCTATCTGGGTCTGATCCAGGAAAAGGTAATAATTCCTCTGGTTCCACCTAGCTTTTATGTTTTCCTTCAGCTTTCAGATTCCAAACATACTAGGCCTTAGCACCAGCAAAGGCCCATGAAACCGCCAGAATTACATTGTAAGACGAGGGAAATAATCGTGTGCGCATTGTGTATGTGCAAGTGTGGAGTGGGATGTGGAGGGGGTGGGGGTGCCTGCGGGGGAGGCAGTGTTAGAGGCCGTTAAATAATATTTTATTGGATTTTTTCCTATTTCCTTACTGAGAAAGTAACACGCCAATTTGGGAGATCCCATGCTATTCTTGGAGGAATAAAGGGGCTGGGATGAGGTGATGCGTTATGGGAGCAATATGAGAATATTCCGACCCATAAAGTGAATGAAGAGAGAAGCTTCTAAGCTTGTGCATGTGCGTGTGCGCATCTGCGCGCGTGGTCTGGATTATCTATCAATACTGCCGTCCCCTGCCAATGCTCATGATAACCTCTCAAGCGTATTTCACACGAGAAACGTGAGAGTTTTCCCTGAAGTGGGTGGGATGAGAAGCCAGATAGGCTTGCCTGAGATCTGAGAGTCCTTGCTCAAGAGGCAAGCTTCAGGACGAAACTACACAAATGTGCTGCATTATCTCTTGTACTAACCATAAAAAATAAAATAAATGAAAGCCATTCGGGGGAGAAATGTTTTTCCTCGCCAGCTTCAGAGCTTCTCTTAGACATGACAGTTTAGCTGGGTAGGTCTTTTCTTCTGACTTAGTGCTGCCACAGTCATCCTCACAGGGGGGCTTTTTAGAGGCACCGCGTGCAGATCAAGCCTTTCTTCTCTCCTTTGTGATTGTGTTACTTTCTGATACTATAATGGTGCTCTACAAAAGATTCCAGTGCCTGCCTGGCAGGAATTGAAGTGTGGAGGGTGTGGGGGAGGGAGGTTGGCCACATTCTTTGTACAAGCATAACTTTTCACTCCCTTATTTCCAGTGCCCTTCTCTTCCAAAGACCCATGGAAAACATTTTCATTTCTCTCTCCCTCACCTACGGCAAAAAAATATATATATATACATTAATAGGATGGTAAATAAAAACATGATGTACAACCCTTCTTCCCTCAAGTTCACATCACACCATTTATCTTTTATTTTAATCAAATTTCAGCATTCCTCTTCCTTCACAATTCAATTCGGTGACATTTGGCAATTACCATTTATCCCAACATTTATGGTATCATTCCACAATGTCTAAACATTTTTTATAGCTTGTTTTATATACACATATGTGAATATATTAATGAATTATTCAACAAATAGACAGGCAGGATCTACTTAACAAGCACATACACATATGCACACATAACACACCTAAACATTAATGACATTATATTTGTGGGTTTGTTCATGTATGAATGACAACTCAATCTGTTAAAAAGCAAAATTCGATAAAGTAAATTTGAAGATCTAATTGGCTTTATTTAATGATTCATGAATCAGGTTGCACCCCATCTTAGCAGATAGAAAGGAGCTCTAAGGAGCTGTTCAAAATGGAAGACTTTGGTGGGTGGCCGTTGAGGGGGTGGTTTGGGAGGGTGTGGCAAAAAGTTTAAGAAGTTTCTAGGGGAGAATGGGTTGTTTCAGGCAGAGTCACTTTATTTGGGGGAAAGCAGGGGTCTAACAGGCAGATTACCTTACTAGGGCTGACCAGGTAATTCCAGATTGATGGGTTAAAGATTACATTCCTGAGAGTGGTTGAAACTGCAATTAGATTAGGCATTAAGTCTTTGTTTGACATGAGGGTTAGCACAAGTGACTCCATTTTGGACCTGTTTTTTTTTTTTTTTCCTTTCTTCTTTCTTTTCTTTCTTTCTTTCTTTCTTTCTTTCTTTCTTTCTTTCTTTCTTTCTTTCTTTCTTTCTTTCTTTCTTTCTTTCTTTCTTTCTTTCTTTCTTTCTTTCTTTCTTTTTCTTTCTTTCTTTCTTTCCTTTCTTCTTTCTTTCTAATAATCCTTCCCTTTGATCAGGCTCTCAGCTTAACAGAGAGATGTGATCAAAATCTAAGGAGTTAACATCATTCCCACCTGTAGTTCTTGTAGCTTTTACTGATCCACTATGTGTTAATCATAGGTCTCTCTCTCTCTCTCTCTCTCTATATATATATATATATATATATTTTTTTTTTTTTTTTTTTTTCTGAATCTCTGTGATATTCACCAGCCATGACTTCAAGTTTACTCTTTTTTTTCCTTGGTCAATCATTCTCTTCATTCCTTTTTTGACATTTCAGTCTTAAGGGGACCATCTGCTTGGTGGTTAGTGATGGCGAACATCCATTTAAAGCTTATGAAAAAATGCAGTGCAACTGGGAGAGTACTATGATAATTATAAGCAGGGTAATTCCCAATGTCTGGAGGGTACTTTGGAGCCATGGTCCCCAAAACCTAAGCCAATCAAAATCAAGTAAGTCAAAGAAAAACCATCTTGAAGAACTCACCTTTTTAAGCCAAGTGGCTTGCTCAGTGATTCTTATGTAATTGGATTTCAACTTTCCCAGGGTGCTATTTTAAAAAAGCCTCTTACCTCCTGCCTTTGTTTTTTTTTTTTTTTTCTTTCTTTCTTTCTTAGGAATTGCCTCCCTGAAGCTGACTTTTTAAGGAGATGGCCAAGAGGAGATTAGAGTTCTTGGGGAAGACCAGGTAGCACATTTACATCTTAAAGGCACAGGGAAAGAACACAAATTTCTCTAAGAAGGACCTTTGTTCCCTAAGGCCAGAAGTTCAAGATGAATAAGTGAAGTTCATTGTTATAAAGGGTTAGGTAGATTTTGACTTGTTTCTAGAGCTGCATTTTAGGTCTTGTAAAGAGCTGTGGGATAAGGATAATTGCTTCTAGTTCCTCAAAGAATTTGATTGCAGCTTGGATGATATCAAAGGACTGACACATCCATCTACTTATACTAGAATGTTTTCTTTCTCTCTGGATACATTTAGCTTAGAGGAGAAGTTTTAATAAAATTTCCTATTGGGCTCTGAATATCAGCTTCCAATTTGGCCAAGTGTCTGATCATACAGTAATTAAATCCTTTCAAATACCATTTTGTTATTTTTCTTCAGCCCGGAAAACAGTAAATATTTCTTGTAGTATTGAACAACCCTATGAGGCATGCACAAAGAGGATGCAAAATCTACTGTCTTCTTAAGATCTAAAGCCCTGACCAATGGCCTAGATTGGGAAAGGAATGAACAATCTGAAATTTTATTTTTCTCTCTCGACCAGGTACTATAGAAATAGATCTCGGAAAACTGACTGGTGAGAATTTACCTTCAGCTGGCTTCTGACAGTTTTTCCTAAGATTTCATCTATAGGTTCTGAGAGGTTTAAAGTAGAGTGTAGTTTCAGGATTTAATACAGTTTGGCCAGTTTTTGTTTTATTATTAATTTTTTTAAAGGATTTTATTCATTTATTCATGAGAGACACAGAGAGAGAGGCAGAGACACAGGCAGAGGAAGAAGCAGGCTCCATGCAGGGAGCCGGACGTGGGACTTGATCCTACATCTCCAGGATCAGGCCCTGGGCTGAAGGTGGCGCTAAACCACTGAGCCACCCAGGCTGCCCCTGTTTTATTATTAATTTTAATTTTAGTTTCCCACTTGCTGTTTTAAGGGAGTAATTGGTAGCAGTTTCCTGGAGAAGTGCTTAGATTCCCATGAACTCTGGGAGGGGCCTCCTTTGGGTGCATAGAGGGGCTCTCCTTTGGGTGCAGATATGAGAGCATTCAAGTTAATGTTGAAAAATGTGTATAGGCTCTTTGAAGACAATCTTTTCCAGTGTCCTAGTTTATTACAACTGAGACATCAACCCAGCGGTCAGTGTTTTATGGTGGACTCCTAGAGGAGTGTGTTGTGGGGGCCCAGATGTTATTTTAAGTGCCTAGAATTGGAGCTGTCATAGGTATAAAGCTAATGATTTGGCCGACTTTTGTTTATAAACTGTATTTTTAAATTTTCATTAGTGTTTTACAACAAATTTTTAAATTAAGCTATTTTGGAATTTTGAAGACTTTTGGAAACTTCTGTATACCAATAAAAATATGTGTCCTATTTGGTTTGTTTGATTTTGGAACACTTACTTTCAAGTGCAGTTCTTAAAAAAGTGATTTTATCAAATTGGAACATTCTCCATAATGGTCATTATAGCTCTAGGTTTTTTTTTTTTTTTTAATGAGACTTTGCCATTTTTGTAGATATCTACAGATTCTGTTTTTGCAGTTCTTAGCCATAAAATAAGCAGGTGTGGCAGAAGGTATGACTTGCTCAGCTCTTTAGAATTTAAAGGTATTTATGTATGTATGTATGTATGTATGTATGTATTTGCTAAGAGTTTGGATTTCTCATTAGCCAAACTAATTCCTAAAAGTTATGTTCCACTCACTGGGTTGGGAAGTGTGTGATGTTTTACAGTGCACATCAGTATAAGGAAATTTTCTTGAGGTTGGCCAGTGTGTCCTAGTATTGATGTAATTGATTCTGTAACCAACTTATTCTTACAGGGGAGACTTTGGGTTAGGTGGCAGGTGCTCTAACAGATTTTATTTTATTTTTTATTTTTTTAAAAGATTTTATTTATTTATTCATGACAAACACACACACACACACACACACAGAGTGGCACAGACACAGGCAGAGGGAGAAGCAGGCTCCATGCAGGGAGCCCGATGTGGGACTCGATCCTGGGTCCCCAGGGCCCTGGGGTGAAGGCGGCGCTAAACTGCTGAGCCACCCGGTTGCCCAGATTTTAAATGTTCATTTCATGTCTATCAATTTTTGTGGCTTTTTGGCTCCTGAGATTCCTATTAGCAAAAATTTTCCCTCATGTGTATGTTAACAGAAACCAGCAGTAAATGAAGAAATGGTACTATGGATGCCAGCAGCAACCAAAGAGACATTACTACCTTAGGTGCACTATCAGGAGTTCCCAACATAGAATGGGGGATTGTAAGAAAGACTAAACCAAGAGACCCCACAGAATGGGTACTATGGACTGATTACAAGCAAATGGGGAACTGGAGACTAAAGACAACCACCAGCAATCTTCAGTGTGAAATCTGGGAGCAGAAAAAGAACTGGAGTTTACAATTAAATGGGAACTGTGACCTCAACTACTGGCTTAGAGACTTGGATTCCATGTAGAACTGTCTGCTAGCTCAAGTTGACCTGCCTGAGACAGGAAAGTCAGGCAGATTGAAAGCCTGACAAAAAACCAAGAACTGCGAAGGATTTACTCAAGGCCTTCAGAAATAGAAATGTTTGGCAGGTATCATGCCTGTGTTTTTCATGGTCCCAAAAGCTGTTGAAAGTCTCCTTTGGTCTTGCTGCTACCACTAAGTTCTGTTAAAAAACAAAATTCAGGGTGCCTGGGTGCCTCAGTGGTTGAGCGTCTGCCTTTGGCTTAGGTTGTGATCCCGGGGTCCTGGGATGGAGTCCCTCATCAGGCTCCTCATGGGGAGCCTGCTTCTCCCTCTGCTTATGTCTCTGCCTCTCTCTCTCTGTCTCTCATGAATAAATAAATAAAATCTTAAAAAAAAAAACAAAATTCATATGAGTAAATATGAATATTCAATTGTCTTTTTATTTTTTTTTTATTTTTTATTTTTTTAAATTTTTTTTTAAAATTTATTTATGATAGTCACAGAGAGAGAGAGAGAGAGAGAGAGGCAGAGACACAGGCAGAGGGAGAAGCAGGCTCCATGCACCGGGAGCCCGACGTGGGATTCGATCCCGGGTCTCCAGGATTGTGCCCTGGGCCAAAGGCAGGCGCCAAACCGCTGTGCCACCCAGGGATCCCTCAATTGTCTTTTTAAATTTAGTTACTGATTCATAAATCAGACAGGATCCCATCTAGTAAATAGGAAGGAGCTCTGAAGGGCTGTACAAAATGAAAGTTTTTTGTAAGCAGAAGGGGGGAGTTGCAGAAAGGTTTAAGAATCTTCTAGCAGAGAGTGGATTGTCTCAGGCAAGGTCACTTCCCTTTGGAGGAAGACAGGGTTCTATCAGGAAGAGAACCTCACTGGTGCTGACCAAATAATTCCAGATAGATTGGTTAAAAGTTGCATTCCTAGAGGTTGAAACTGCAATTATATTAGGTATTACATCTTTGCCTGACACAGAGCTTAGCACAAGTGACTCTATTTTGAGACTGTTATTTCTTTTTTAATGAATCTTAGATTATTGTTTTTTTATAAAACTCCTAAAGTACTTGCTATGGCAAATTATAAATATATATATCTATGAAATATATGATTATGGGTTTTTAAAAAGATCTTATTTATTTATTCATGAGAGAGAGAGAGAGAGAGAGAGAGAGAGGCAGAGACACAGGCAGAGGGAGAGAGGGAGAAGCAGACTCCTTGCAGGGAGCCCCAAGCAGGACTCGATCCCGGGACTCCAGGATCATGCCCTGGGCCGAAGGCGGTGCTAAACTGCTGAGCCACCCAGGGATCCCCTGATTATGGTATTTTATCTCCAAAAAACCCCCACAGATTTCTCTGTTACAAAAATAAGAAATCATACCTTTCTGCTATCAGAAGACATACTCACGCATATATATTGGTTGAGTAAGAGGCTCATATTAACACGCTCAACAAATATTGATTAAATGTTGGCTATAACCAGGGCACTATTAATCTTATATGGAGCTGTAAAAATATATAATTATAATATATAATTATAATTGTGATACTATTTATTCATGTACGTAGTTATTTACAAATAACTATTTATGTATTATTTATGTATTGTTGCCAAGTCTTTCAGTAAGAAATGCTGGAAACAGCTTCTAATAAAGTAAATTTATAAACCATTATTTTTTTTTATTTTGACAAATATTTGTTAAATGTCCATTATATAAGGAATATTTTTGGGTGGTGGAGATCCACCAGTGAACAAAATTCTTGCCCTTCTATAGCTGGTAGTTTAATGACAGAAAATAGAAAAAAAATAGATAAATATTTATCAAATGATGATAAGCGCTATCAAGTAAAATAAAACAGGGAAAAGTATGAGAAAAAATAGATAAACTAAAGGAAAACTTTGAACTTGCCTTGTAAAACTGTAAATGTCCAAATCCTGAAGTATATTATATATAGATACCCTAGTGTTAGTATTTACAGCATATTATTATAAAAGGAAGAAGCAAAACTAACATTTGCTGAATATGGTGCTTGGTACTATGCTAAGTTGTTTTTCTCTCCCTCTCAGTGGTCATTTTCTGCTTATATTTGCCCTGAGAGGTTGGCAGGTATTACTATCTGTATTTTACAGAGAAGGAAGAAAGGAGGGGGAAATTCAGTTGCTAGTCCAAGGTCACACAGCTGACATGCTGAGATTTGCACCCAGAGCATCTCATCCCAAAGTCCAAGCTTAGAAACATTGTGCCTCCATATATTAAGAACAAAAAATAATTAGCACATTAAGCACTACACAGATATGTATGTAGCTTTCTTTATTCTTTTTATAGCTCAAAAATTCTGTTTCTCTGAGAGAAGAAAGGAATAATAACTTCACTGGGTACATCCTAATCCAAGCACACACTGCTTTACTGAAGGGCTGCTTTCTCCCACTGTACCACACATAGCTATTATTCTAAGCTTTCTTATTTAAACCTTTGGGAATTTGTAAGGTAGAAACCCTTCCACATGGTTGAATCTCTGCTGCTTATTTTTAGTTGAATGTTGTTGTTGTGAAGATACTTTTATATTTTCAGTTACACTGTGTATTATGCTTTTAAAATGAAATTGTTTCCATTCTGTAAAACCTATGAAGACTTTTAGGGTATTGTCTATTTGAGGATCTTGGCTTAATTGATTTAATTGAATTTACCAATGATGTTGATCAAAGAAAAGGAATTTGATTTTTTTTAACACATTTACTACTTGTTTACTAGTTGTCTGGTTTAATTAAATGGTCAGTATTAGCAATACTATTCATCAAGATTTCTCTGGAGAAGAGCCTGAAGTTTGTTCATAAGGATTTTGGAAACGAAAGAGGGTAGTCTGCTGCAACACTATAGATAGATCAGCATTTTTCTTCCAAACATGAAGATATATGTGCATTTAAAGTGGATAAAGCAATTATACTATATACATATAGCACAGACTCATACTTGCACATAGTAATCCTCATTACTGGGGACTTTACCTAATTGGCACCTATGACCATCTGATAATACTGTTAGATTTAACTGATATTTTGCTCCATTAAAAAATATTGAATGGTTTAATAAAAAATTCAATAAAATGTAAATACATAAACATACATACATCCTTTTTCTGTGAAGTTTCTTCTAATCATCACTAATGGCTAGTTTGATGATCCAGTTAAAATTAGCTAATGTTTTGGTAAAGTTCACTAGATATGTTCTTTAGTTTGATACCCTGACCATCTAGATGCTTTAGAAAAAGCATAAACTTCTCTATAAGAATGGAGAGCGTTCAGTCTATATAAACAAGAAAAAGTCTTATTCAAGAAAACATTCTTAATGTGGTTTCCTGCTTTGAGTGTTAATTCTTTTCTAAATGGGGAAATAAGGGGAAAAGTAAGGATTTCTGCTTTGTTTGCTTGTGATTTCCTCTGTTGTATGAAAGTCGCATTGTTTTATCTTTTTATTTTTTCCATTTACAGAACCCAGGAACAAAAAGGCTCTTTCATACAGTTGCTGTAGATAGCAATTAATTCCAATGATTAGTATGAATTTGCAGATGGACATTTGTGGAATGATGTTTAATTATAAAATGCCAAGTATCCCTCTTATTATTCTCTTTGGCAAATTAGAAAATAACAGCACCGTTGTATAGGAAAGAGGTTATACAGATTTTTCTGTTTGGGCCAAGGTTGGCTACTCTGGATCAAAACTGCTGCTATTTTATCAGGCTTCTTTTGGTAAATTCTACTTTTAATAATTCAGTCGATGGCCACTAGGCAGGTTTAGTATTGTTGATGCTGTTAGATGCAAACATCATAATGGGTCTCTTGGTTTTCAAATTGCAGATGAGTTAGTTATTACTACCACATGCTACTCCCAAACTCTCAGAAACATGGCTTTCAGTTTACAAAAATCTGTAACTGAAAAAGTGTTAGAAAATGGCTATTCATATGATTCAAATATCCTATTATATGTTGGCTAACCAATGGTACAGCCATTCAGTGGAATGATAAGAGACATGTTATAAAAACACTGTTGATGACTTAGTAAGCTGTCCCTGATATGTTGTTGAATAAAAAGAATAGGTTAAAATAGGATGTAGAGTATTAACACATATGTGTATAAAGAAAAAAAATAATAACCTGGACCAAGATACCTAAATATAAGGGAAGTATAATTATGAATTTTTCTTTTTTGAAATTTCCTTCCAAGTTTTAAAATGTTCTACAATAAACACCTATTATTTTTATATTAAAATGCAATTTTAAAAGCAGCCATTTGTGTCAGTATATGTCCCAGAATATAATGACCCACATACTGAGCTTCCAGTAGAAGACCCTGTGATATTCATGTGTTGAATCATGTATTACCATTGGGTCAGAAAGCAATTTTGTATAGTCCCTTAATCCTGTTGGCAGTTGCATTTGTATGAATGAATATTTTTCCTATTTTAAAAAAATCATGATATAGGAGCACCTGGGTGGATCAGTGATTGAGTGTCTGCTGTTGGCTCAGGGCAGGATCCCAGGGTCTTGGGATCGAGTCTCAAATCAGGCTCCACGCAGGGAGCCTGCTTCTCCCTCTGCCTATGTCTCTGCCTCTTTCTCTATGACTCTCATGAATAAATAAGTAAAATCTTTTAAAAAATAAAAATAAAAATCATGATATAGCAATTTCATGTTCTCCAATACTGTCAGGACTCTTCTCTCCCCTAGAACAGGGTGTCTTTCTTCACAGGTGCTTCTGCTTCCCTCTGCCTTTTGTTGGTGCCATTGGTCATTTTGGCAGGAGTTTGCTTCTAATCATAGCTGCTAATGTTAGATGCAGTTACTAATTTGAAGCACTAACTTTTCCAAATTGTCAACTCCAGTTTCTCCTTTGGGCCATTGAAGGGCTATATGAAGATCATTTTCCTCATACAAAAAAAAAAGTACAAACTTAAAATTAGCAGACAGAGCCAATTGAAAAATGAAGGGGAAAAATGGGCCCACTTTTAGAGTCTAAGCAAGTCAGAGAATGATGAATGATTCATTAATTAATCTCACTATTTTCCATGTGGTCAGATCACTTTTTGCCTTCTAAGTTGCGGCACACTAACTCTTTCTATCAGTTTTTGATATGATTTAAAGAAAGAGGGGATCCCTGCGTGGCTCAGCAGTTTGGTGCCTGCCTTCGGCCCAGGGCCTGATCCTGGAGTCCTGGGATTGAGTCCCACATCGGGCTCCCTGCATGGAGCCTGCTCCTCCTCTGCCTGTGTCTATGCCTCTCTCTCTGTATGTCTCTCATAAATAAATAGAATCTTTTTTTAAAAAAAGAAATAAAAATCAAGTAACGAATCAGTTTTTTGAAACATCAGTTTTTGATACTTGGACCTCTTCTCATAGACCAAAAAGAAAAAATAATAATAAATAAAACACTTAAAAGAAAAAGACTACCAAAATTAATTTGTAGTTTGGTAATAATGTAGCAATGACTAAATTAGCACAAATATAGACTGTGTAGACACAATCTAAAAATAATCTTTTTTGGGGTACCTGGGTGGCTCAGTGGTTGAGCATCTGCCTTTGACTCAGGTTATGATCCCGGGGTCCCTATAGGGAGCCTACTTCTCCCTCTGCCTCTGTCTCTGACTCTCTCTCTCTCTCTGTGTCTCTCATGAATAAATAAATAAAATCTTAAAAAAATCTTTTTCTAAGAACTATGTCGGTCTCTATTCTATAAAAAAAGCCAATTTTCTGCTCGTTTTCCCCTTATATGATATGACAAAACTGTTTTTTGCATGCCCCCTTTTTTACTGTAACTTTTGATACAACTCATTGTATGGAGAAGGAAAATGAGTCCAGAGAGGAAGTTAATGACAAGGCACAAAAAAATCACCATCTCTTTCAGCGTTACAAGTAATTTTTTGTGATTGTAGTTTCTACTTGTGCTCAGACCAGAGGTCATGACTCCTTAATAAAATGAAATAGATAACTGTATTATATTTAATTGTTTTAAGTATGATAAACATTACTAATTATCAGCTTACTCACTCATTAACAACTGGTGGCTATAAGCTAACTTCTTGTATCCCTGGGACCCTGTGGCTGCAGAGGAGTGGGGAGTGTGTTATTTGGTGGATAATTTATATCTTACTACCAAAAAAAGCATTAATATACTGGGAGGGAAATCCAGTAGTGATGCAATGAATCTAAGACTTGCATTTTACAAAATTTTGTTGTTGTTACTGTTTTTACATATTGATGCAGGATTTTATTTTGCATACTGACTGCATAAAACTGCTTGAAATTTTTGTCTCTTCCCAATTGTCTCAAGTGAGTATTTTGGGGGACGCCTGGGTGGCTCAGCGGTTGAGCATCTGTCTGCCTTTGGTCCAGGGTGTGATCATGGAAACCTGGGATCAAGTCCCACATCAGACTTCCTGCATGGAGCCTGCTTCTCCCTCTGCCTGTGTCTCTGCCTCTCTCTCTCTCTCTCTCTCTGTGTGTCTCTCATGAATAAATAAATAAAATCCTTTTTAAAAAAAAAAGTTAGTATTTTGGTACTTTCAACTATTTGTCCCATTTTAAGTGTTTTTCCTTCCCTTTCTCCATTCTCATCTTAGGCTACAATTTCTTTTATCTGGGAAGGAACGGCCTAGAGTTCCTTCCTGTCCAAGTCAAGTAACAATACTAGTGCCATTTCTACTGGTAATACTATGACAATAATAACTATAACAGTATGTAATTATTATAATGTGCCAGGCACTCTTTTAAGAACTTTAAATTACATAGTCATTCAATTCTGACATCAGATCTGTAAGATAGGTCCTATTATTACCCCCAGCTTCCTACTGTGGACACTGAGGGCTGGAGAAGTTAAGGCACAAAGCTAGTAAGTGGCAGAGCTACAATAGCAGCTTGGCAGTCAAGCTCTTGAATCAATACTTTCCATGACTCTACACCACCTTTCAAGGTTAAAGTCTCAAACCTAGTGCCTTCTGTAGAATGACTGCTTAACAGCAGTGGATTGGATCAAATTACCCACAGTATTATAAAATCTCAGGACTTATAATGATAAATATCAAAGATCCTTATATGTATAGTTCTGAATTGTCATTTACATATTTGAGTTTGGAGTGCTTTTGTTGGCCTCTTTTTTACCGACAGTGGGAAATAAGACTTTTGCCATTTATGGAAGCATAGATTAGCTTCACCTGTTTTCTATATCACAGAGCAAGAAATAAGGGGAATCTATATGTAAACCTACCCAATATCTTGCTTTACTAGTTCAGTTTATAAACATCCATTTTTAATTTTTTTCAATTAATCACTTGAACAAGGAGATCATATGAGCAGCGAAATCCTGGATGTTCTTGAGTTCCCCTGCACCAAAGGTCCAAGAACTCCTGTGGGGAGCATGGGTCTCTCTTTCTGAAGCAGAACCTGTCCGGACTTTAGCACCTCCCCTGGTCTGGGAGGACCTGGAATCACAGCACTATCATTGCCTATTGCTTCCACGTGGTGTCACTTTTGTAGACTTCAGTGTCAGAGATGCTGATCTCCACCAAGTTGCCCGCCATCAAATCTCTGCCAGTGTTGCAAGACTGCCCACATTCCAGCTCTCTCTAATTCACACTCAAGAGTTTGGCCATCATTCCCCAAGCACCAACTACTGGGCCAGCGTGGCTAGGTCAGTAGAAGCTTCCAGAATCTGGCATGAACAGTGACAAATGAACAAACATACAAAAAGTCAGTCTAAAGAACACTTAATCCCTTGTTGAGAGAGCAGAACATTAACCTAGATTCTTCCTTTTCTCCAGATAATTGAATTTTACAAGCATTATTGCTCTTTCTTGCCATTGGACCTTAAATAGAGCATCCACATTTACCCTTGTGATCTCTTTAAATCTGAAACCTTCTGAGTATCGTCTGTAAATTGGTCATAGTCTCCCAGTTCTCTGTATACCCAAGGAGGTATGGAAATTTTGGTACGGAATTCTAAAAAACAAACACATTCCCGAACATTCTTATTCCATTGCTCTCCCAATACCAGGGGTAGCTAGCTATTTATCCTTTATATTTACATACTTAAGAAAAAAAAATTAAAGTTTTTTTTTTTTAATTTTTTTATGATAGTCACACACACAGAGAGAGAGAGAGAGGCAGAGACACAGGCAGAGGGAGAAGCAGGCTCCATGCACTGGGAGCCCGACGTAGGATTCGATCCCAGGTCTCCAGGATCGCGCCCTGGGCCAAAGGCAGGCGCCAAACCGCTGCGCCACCCAGGGATCCCCTAAGGAAAAAAAAATTTAAAGAAAACCCTCCCTGATAGGCCTGCCTGTTCCTAGTGATCAAGGGATTTCTATTTATAAAATCTAAGAGTACTTAGCATTTCAACTACCCACCTTAGATGGAGTTCATTTGAATTCTATTTGAGTAAGACACCCCTCCACCCCCAGTCCTTTTGATAAAGTATAAAATAATTGAAAGAGCAGCAAACAATACAGGCACCCAGAAAGAGAATATGTATGTCATACCTAATCATGTGTAGGATATTGTTTTGGGTAATTGACATATATAGCAAGATGCCCTACCTGGCTCTGAAGTTGTGTATGTACATGCCCATAGGAAATATATGTGTTTATGTTTTTGCTATAGCCCTGAAAAGAAATGGTTGCTATTTAAGAGAGGCAGGTATAAATGGGACATAAATGCAGCCCTTTTGATTAGTGTGCTCTGATTAAGGGAGCGGAAAAGTCAGACCTTTTTTACATTTAAAAGAAGCCAGCAAATCCAAACAGAGTTTGATAAAGGGAATTTGTCAGAACTCTGGATCCATGAGATGACAGGTGCCTGACCCAGCTATGGCCTTACCCTCTGAGGCCATGTTCCTCAGCCCAAAGAGAGCTGTGTAAAATAAGAAGAGAAGTGGGTGCCCGGCTCACTTTTAGAGGCCAATCATTACTCTCCACCAGTAATTACCAGTTCCCCAAATGTCCTTTTGATTAATGACAAGTTAGTGGCAGAGATGTGAACATACACTTTTCTGATGTTAAAACTCATGTTCAGAAACGTGGTAGTAAAGAGACAGCAAGTAGGTTCTAACTCAAGGTTTAATTCTGATCAAACAGCAGCTTAACTACATTTAACACTACGTTAAGGATTCTGGTATCATTCTCAGGGGCTACTTCCAGGATGACTCCGGATGTTTGCCAGAGACTGGGGAGGATAGAACTGAGGTACTTGGGTTGGACATCCCCTAAGCAATGCTGTTGGAGCCTTTCCAACCCAAACCAACAGATCAGTAGCAGCAAAGTGTTCCCATGCTGGCTGTCTTCCAAACAAATTAACCAGATTATCTCATGTTAGCAAGGTATAAAAAAATGAAATCCAAATGTCATGTAGAGGAAAACTTGCTTCTGACAGTTTCTATAAAAAAAAAAAGTGTTCACTTCTAGGCAATTAAAAAATAATAGGGCCAGTCTAATACACACGCATATATTGCACTTGAGGCTTTACTGCCTTTTCTTCTCTCAAGTTTTTTGTTGAAAGGGAAATTTGCTAAAGGCAGAAAGACCCTGACAGATACGTGTGTGTTCTGGATAATACCTTGTAATAGGCTGTAAGGGGTACAGTAAGATGAATTCCATTTAAGAAAACAAAGGCATTGGGAACACAGTGAGGTGATCCATTTCAATTTGGGAAACCTTCAGAAATGAGTTTTATAAAACGTGGCAATTGTGCGGTTGGGAAGCTGGATATGCAGCTTCTTTTGCAGGAAGTGAAAGCAATTGTCCGGAACCTCACAGCAGAGGTGTGTGTACAAGAAGCTGGGTTGAAGCAGAAAATATGATGCAAGTTTGGAAAACAAGCAATAGGCAATAGATACAGGAAAAAAAAAACCAACTGTAAATATAATGAAATGTAATTCTTTTTCTGCCTTAGGAATTATAGAGCTCAAAATTAAAATCATTGGTGTTTTTCAGCCTTACTTTAAGTAGTGTTAAATAACAGGAAATTCACTGTTGTAGTACATCCTCAAGCTATTTAGACAGTTTATACGTAAACCTTTTATTGAGTAAATCTCGGTGCTAGATTTGTATAGATATTCTGCAGAGGTTCTTAAGAGGTTACAGTCAAAACATTACACATTTGAGTTTACAATATTATTCTAAATAGAATTCAAAATACAAGCAAAGAGATGGTACTGTGGAATGAAAGAAAGGAAAAACAAAGAAATAAGGGGTAAAGGAGAGTTACAACCTTCTACCAACTCATCTCCATTAGCAGGGACGAGAGAAAGGGAAGAGAGGAAGGAAGGAAGGAAGGAAGGAAGGAAGGAAGGAAGGAAGGAAGGAAGGCTGACAGTCCAGGAGGGAAAGAAGGTGGAAAGAGAAAGAAAAAATAACACAGAGTTGCTTTCTGTGATTGCTTCTAAAATCATATGAAAGCAGAATGCAGAGAGACCAGTGGAACTTGAGGTTACATCAGGTGAGGAACGACCCCAAATTCTTAACGGCTTGATACAGCAAAGGTAACTTGCTTGCCCACGTTATATACCGTGTGGGTTGGGAAGTTCTCCTATGAGCAGGAGACACAAGGACTTGGGTTCTTTTCATCTTGTGTTGCTGTCATCGCTGCAAGCTGTAGGACAAACAGCACAGTGCGGATCTCACAAAGGGGATCCTAGAAGTGGCAAATGTTCCCTCAGTCAAAACAGAGTCTGATGGCCTCCACCTAGTTAAAATCCAGCTGGGAAACATAGTTTAACTCTATGTCCTAGAAACGGAAAACAGATTTGGTGAACATCTAGCTAGTCTGTTACAATATGGTCACATCAGTTTAAGGACAGGTAGAAGCAGATGATAGAGGGGAGAGTTTTACTTTCTATAGAAGCTGAAGTTTCTTTTTTTTTTAATTAATTAATTTATTTATTCATGATAGAGAGAGAGAGAGAGGCAGAGACACAGGAGGAGGGAGAAGCAGGCTCCATGCCGGGAGCCCGAGGTGGGACTCGATCCCGGGACTCCAGGATCGTGCCCTGGGCCAAAGGCAGGCACTAAACCGCTGAGCCACCCAGGGATCCCCTGAAGTTTCTTTTATTAAAATTTTTGGACTTGAATCCTCATTATAAAAATGTCCATATCTAATAATTTAAGATTAGCCACAGCCAAGGAACTGCTTTGACTTCTTCCTAGGCTCTTTACCATTCAAGAGTATATTGCATTTCCTGATGAATGTCAGCAAGCCCCTTTAGGTCATTTTATTTTTTTCCATAGAAATTTCTTACCTTTGAGAGGTGATGAGCCCTTACCCTTGTCTGAGGGCTCGAGAAGCAGAACGAATCCAGGTGCACTGACTGGTCCATATCACCACTCAAGGGAAAGGAGGAAAGACTTTTCTTGGAGATGATATAGAATAAATTGGGGATCCCTGGGTGGCGCAGCGGTTTGGCGCCTGCCTTTGGCCCAGGGCGCGATCCTGGAGACCCGGGATCGAATCCCACATCGGGCTCCCGGTGCATGGAGCCTGCTTCTCCCTCTGCCTGTGTCTCTGCCTCTCTCTCTCTCTCTCTGACTATCATAAATAAATAAAAACTTAAAAAAATTATTTAAAAAAAAAAAAAAAGAATAAATTAAAGAGCTTCTTTTTGGTTGAGTTATTTTGGGTTATTCTATATCCTACATATTAAGGCAACTATTTTTACACTTTAGTTTTGGTAATAACTTGCCTTTTGATTTTGGTATCTTACTAACTATTCACTGGTCTCACACAGGTAGATGTCTTTGTTCTTAGAAAAATTTTGTATTTTTCTTCTTTACATAATCTCCTCTAATTCCCAATCATCTAATAATGATAAAAGATAACAAATTTGAAGCTTTCATACTTCAAATCAAAAGTTACACTTTTATATTCTTTTAATTATGTAGAAGAGAAAAGAGAATGCAATTACTAGAGTAAATTTAGCTTTTGTATAGAAGAAATCTATGGTAGAACTATAATTATTATAATAGCCTAGTAAATATACAGATCGTAACTTGCAGCTATTTTTTAGTATAATTATTATAGTGTTGCTATTACTAGAACCAATTTACTATAGTTTTACTAGGCAAAATATTAGTTACTCTATTTTTCATGTAATAACTATGGTTTGTTATGGTTTTATGACAAAACTAGAATGCTATTATAATGAATTTTATTACGTTGTACTTCTAAGTGGTAGAGAGGGACTTTAGCTTATTTCTAGCTTGGCTTTGCACTTCTGTTACGACTTAGAGTATGTTTACTTGAGTTTCCTTCATATTTGTTTTCCACTGTGGAAAAAGAGATATTCATTAAAAAAAATCGTATTAGAAAATATAATCTAAGATCCAGTCCTCATTAATTGCAGTTAGAATCACTTCATGGATTAACTGAAATGAAATATTAACCTTCTGCTATTGAGTATATGTTGGGATACTTTCCTTTGCTACAAGTGAATTTAAGTTACTCATAATGAAGAATATATTTGCTCTTAAAAATTAAATAATAAAAACTGGACCAAGTCCCAGGAGTCCTTTGTCCTCATTCTTCTTCTTTTTTTTTTTTTAATTTTATTTATTTATTCATGAGAGAGAGAGAGAGAGAGAGAGAGAGAGAGAGGCAGAGACACAGGCAGAGGGAGGAGCAGGCTCCATGCAGGGAGCCCGACGACGTGAGTCTTGATCCTGGATCACGCCCTGGACTGAAGGTGGCGCTAAACCGCTGAGCCACCCAGGATGCCCCTCATTCTTCTTTTACCACAAACTTTTTGTCTTGTGTCATCTCTCTGAGCTCAGTTTCCCCTCTCATGTGAATATCTGCATTAATCACCAGGCCATCCTGAGACGTTAACCTCCTATGCATTCTAAAGAAAGACAAAGCTATCTTTGAGATCATTTATGTTACTAACAACCCATTTCAAGGTACTACTCCATTTTACTGGTTATAACCAATGCTAGTTAAATACCATGATTTAAAATAAGTGTCAAGTATTGTGCAGTATTAAAAAAAAAGTTAGTGCTTTAATTGTCTTAGACTTCCCAATGGCTGCATTTCCTTCTGGGAGTGAGTTAGTCACCTTAGGGTACATTGATCTTTTTCTTTTGCATACTAATAAATTTTCTACTCTGGGAAAACAAATTAAATAGTAGATTATTAGAAGACCAGCTATACTTCATTCTTTCCAACAAATTTGGAACCATCAGGGAGAAAAGATGGAGACGGAGAAAGATGAAGATATCAGCCATATTAGTGAAAAATTTTATTAGGGAAGTGGTTTGGATCCATGCCCAAGTCCTTCTAAAATTCACATCCTAAATAACCTTCTCTCCACTCCCCAACACTAGTCTCAGGCAGAGCCTTAAAGTGTCCCTGACTAGGCAGGCACTTCAAATACAGCAGGAAGATGAACAGGAACATTCTGAAGATAGCCTGTTTTATGTAGATTAGGGGACCGAATCAGGCATGTTAGGGTGCTTCTTTCAAATTTATCAATCAAATACATTACTACAAAGAGTCATGAAGTGAAAATAAGACAACAGCCTCTCCATTATTTTGGAAAGGCCTGAGAAAGGAACAAGAGGCCTGAAACAATTTGTAGAAAGCTACGTGGTTTTAGAGTCAGGCTACTTAGGTCTGAATTTTACCCATCCCTCTTGTTTACTATGCCTTCTTAAGCAAGCTACTTAGTGTCTCCTATCTTCATTTATGAAGCAAAGATAGAAATAGTCACCTCCTCACAGAAAAGAAATGGAGCAAATAAGTGCAAGTATGCAAAAACCCTTTCTTTTTTCTCCTTGGCACCTAGGAAGACTATATTTTCCAGACCACGTGACTGCATTCTGCTCAATGATGAATTTGACAGAAATGAAGTTTGCCATTTTCAGGTCTGTCCCATAAAACTTTCTGGACAATCCTTCACACTCCTTATTTCTTTGTGCTTCAGTCCAATCCAAAGGATCCAAAGTAAGGACTCGAAGCTCTATAACTCAGTGTCATAACAATAATCTAACTTTGTAGTATGATTCATATGGACTTTATAGAGTGGAATATGGCCCCTAAAAGACATCTTATTTCTCATAACCCAAAAGTGATTTTTAGATTTCCTTAAGAATGAAAACAGACAAGAAACAGTTCAATGAATAGGGATTAGAACTAGGCAGAAATGAGGGAACTGAATCAAATACACAAAGTAAAAGAGATCACAGATTCATACTATTATAATATACAGGCAAAATATAATCAGAAAATGGTATATAACACTCTTGTTTAAAGTTAGAGTCACTTCTTTTTAAAGGTTTATATAAAATCTTGTCTTTGTGTAATGATAAACTAGTATGCTCATAAGAAAAAATAACGTTTGAATAGTCTTCCAGTAATTCCAATGGAACTATTTTTTGAAAACTTTGTGGTAGGGGAGATTGCAGTTCACTTAGTCATGTATTTACTAGCTCAGGGAAAACTGGACACATAGCATGGAGTCATATTTTTGAAAACTTACCTTTTGTCCTAGTAGGCATTTTATGGCCACTACACTTAAGCTCCTTGAAACAGGAAGACAATTTATCCTGTTTCCTGCTATATTTCTAATAATTAGTACACAGAGAAAATGTGACAAGTGTTGTTTTTTAAAATAAAAATGTAGCCAAATGAATCTCTATGATACCCTTATTTAAAAGAGCAATGTAATTCAATTTTAATTTTTTAAAAAGTTAATTAATAGTACATGTGCTCAAGAGACCAGTTTCCCTTCAGTGTAGAGGGTGGATTGAAGTAGTGGGGATTGATGGATGGTAGAGAGAC
This sequence comes from Vulpes lagopus, assembly GCF_018345385.1. Lineage (NCBI taxonomy): Eukaryota > Metazoa > Chordata > Mammalia > Carnivora > Canidae > Vulpes > Vulpes lagopus. Next base: position 66,628,209 of record NC_054832.1, on the reverse strand, counting down.
GAGTTAGGAAGTCCTTAATAATCTAGGCACATGATATTTAAGGCTTCAAATGATGTTGAGACAGTAGAGAAACAAAAGAGTGCAAACTCAGGATGTTTTTGACCTTATTCAATTGAAGATGAATGAGGAAGAGGGAAAAGTAGAGCATATCCTTCAGATTTCTAATTTGAACAATGATGGGAGTGTGGATAATAAAGCTATCCACTAAAATAGAGAATCTAAGCAGTGAAGCCATGAAATTAGAGAAGAACAAAAATATTACTGTCAGTCATGGTATATTATATATAGTTAGAAATGAATGGTAGCGATTGGAGATAAGAGTTAGGAGTTTAGGAAAGAGATTGAAAATCAGCAATCATCTTTGTACAGCTTCATGTGGCCATTGGAGCATTTAAAATGGACCAGGTCCAAAGTCAAGGTTCTGTAAGCATAATATCCACACTGAATTTTAAAGACCTAATAAGAAAAAAAATATGTAAAATATCTCAATAATTTTTATATTGATGATATGTTGAAATGAAAATATTTTGGCTCTCTTGGGTTAAATATAATGTATTATTAATGTTTTACCTGTTCTGTTTTGTTTTGTTTTTAGTTTGTAGGTTTTTATAAATATAACACTAAAATTCAAAATTATATATGTGGCCTGCATTATATTTCTATTAGAAAGCTCTGTGCTATTTTATTGACGGAATATAATTGATAGTTTTCTACTCTATTTGATTGTCCTTCACTTCTTATTTTGAGTATTGAAGGTATTTGAAAAAATCTTAAAAGTGCATTTTGGTTAATTGGATAACTGTAAAAACACAATCTAAAATTAACTTTACAGAGTAAGAGTTGTGTGTTTCATGCCTCTGTGAGGGAGGTATGAGCTCTGAGCTGCCCAGGAAGTTTTTGCAGTGAAAAGTTCAGGGTTCTGTGCCATATTTGCATCAAGCACAGGATATGTGCATGTGGTGCCCATATGTAGGCATGAAATCCGTTATTTTCTTTTTTGCACTTTATATGTAAAACATTGGGTTTTTCTGGTTCCCAAAATTTGTGTGTATTCTTTTAAAAAAATGAACCCAAATTACTGCGACAAAATTTTCCTCTGGCCTTCGACCAATGGAATGAGGAAGTAATTGTTCCAAGCATATTGCAGGGAGAAAATTGTTCATCTAGAAGCCTGGGAGTTAAATTATACAACATCTATAACAAATGATAGAAGTATGATTGTTACTTAGTCTGTTGCCCTTACTCTCTCTCCCTTAAATTACATTTATGTAGTAAAATAATCCAATACGTTTTACCCTTTCTCATCAAAACATCCAGAGAAGATTCAGATTGAATGTTACTGCATGGGTAAAATTCATTTCATCTCGTATAACTTCTTTACCCTCTCATTCCAGGTGTCCTTGACAAAAGCCATTGTTTCATTCTATCGCCAGTATTGCCTTATGTAAGATCATCTCTTGTTCTAATATGTTCTCACTAACTTACAGAAGCTCATGAAAGAAGGAATTGAAAGTTACTTTGTAAACGTCCTATAATGTGATCTTTGGGACAGGAGTAATTGTGATCTTTATAAATTTTCTATAATTTCTTTATGATTGCTTAGAAAGAAAAAATCAACAGGGAAATTTTCTGTATTGTTGACAAGAAAGGGTACAGTTTTAAAGCATACAACTAGCAGAGATGTTCAGTAGTGACGTCTTCAGTAACAGATTTGATAGTAATAGATTTAAATAAAACATAAGTCAATCCACATTCATTAAAATCCTTGTCTTACAGAATTTTAGTATTGAATTGATCATGCTAGTTAAGGATTTCTAAGCCTAATTGCTAATGTAACATCTAGTTTAAATATTAGTTGTATAGCTATAACTAGCATTGCACATTGTGGTAAAAAATACAAATACTTGTTTATCTGCTCTCTGCTCCAGTGAATTTGTTTCTCAGGGAGTCATCATCCATTGTTTTTGTTTGTTTTTAAATTTAAACAGATAGAAATTGGTTAGGAAAGGTTTATCATTGCTATGCCACCCATTTTTAGCTTCTTCCCTAAAGTAGAGAGGGTGTTAAGGTGGAAGGAGATTTATTATTTTTTTTCTAAGAAGACATTCAATAAGTGTGATTATATTATGTCACCAACAAATGCCCATTGATGCTGAATTAAGAATCCTAACTCATGTCACCAACAAGCAATTAAATATCAATAATTTTTAGATTTTCCCAACTACTGATCAAATCTGAACAGCAGCTTAATTTACTTGTTTGCAAGCCCCATGAAAATCCAACTCCCCCATGATTCTTTTAAGTTACACTTAATAGTCATCCAATAAATAGATTTTGAACTTTTTTAAAGCAAAAAAAAAAAATAAATAAATAAATAAATAACAACAAACAATGAGCAAAGACAGCAAAATAGAAAACATATTATTTGACCCTAAACAAAGAACAATGAGATCAATTCTACTAAGTAGTGAAAAGTGACCAGGGGAGAGGCAATCCTTGAAAGTTTACTATGTGACTTTGTCATATGTTGTCACAAATAACATTATAATTGAATTTAGAACATTTTAATCCAATATATAATTATAGATATTTCCATTAAAATATGGAAAAAATATAGCATAACAGTATATTTTAAAAGGGCTATTTTGTAACTTGAATGAATTTGCAAACAAGCCTACTCATAAAGTTGGTCAAATTCATGATATTTTTCTACTATTCCTTCCTAAGTCTCAATTTTTTACCATGTTCTCCTGTAGGTATCAGTTGTCCTCTTAGCTCTACCCTTTTTAGAGAAGAAGTAATAGTAATAAAGACATTGACCACTATTTCTCTAGTCTTTCAAACCCTATATTTTCTTAATGATGCCTATAGAAACTGAAATACTGAAAGATAACATTACTCTAAATGTCAATCAGTACTTAATGTGGGACTTCAGTAGGATTTTTTTCCTGATAATGCTACGAATATTCCAGATGCTTTGGAAAACTAAATTTTGTACATTTTGAACCCTCTAGTTGTCTGAACTAGTTGCAGGTGAGAAATGTATCTCAAAAATGTAACACATACACTTGTACTACTGATTTAAAATGGACAAAGTATTCCTCTCGGTCCCTAAAGGCAGGTAAAAGTCTATTCAGATAATTCTCCACAATGGAATAATATAACCTTTTTAAAGGTTACTCTAAGAGGAAATGTTATACAAGACCCTGTGGATTTGTGTTTGTAAAAATAAAAACATACAAATAACTTTGTGGTTCTGTCAATTCAAATGTGCAGTCATTCATTACCCCCTGATGTTCCTTGTGATGGTACCTCTAGGCAAGGTGCATTTCCAGGGCTTCATGGTAGATGCTGCTTGGATATCCAGCTTGGCACTTCTTCACCCTCTATTTTATATTTTGAGCACCTATAGATTAAAGTCTATGTCACAATCTTTTTCCTTCTATTCAGTCTTGAATGTGCAGTTGACTCTTGAATAATCAGAGATAGGTATGCCAACTCCTGTGCAGTTGAAAATCCTCACATAACTTATGACTCACCAAAGACTTAACTACTAATAGCTTACTGTTGACCAGAAGACATACTGATAACATTAACAGTCGATTAACATATTTTGTATGGTATGTGTATTATTTTTACAATAGAGCAAGTTAGAGAAAAGAAAATGTTGTTAAGAACATCATAAGGAAAAAAAAAAAAAGAATATCATAAGGAAGAGAAGGTACATTTACAGTGCTGTACTATATTTATGGGAAAAATCTGTATGTAAGTGGACCCAAGCAGTCAAACCAGTATGGTTCAAGAGTCAACCATATTTCCGTCCTTTTTCTAGTATCCAATGTATAACAACTAACGCAATAGAAGTTACCCTGAAAAGACATGAATGAACAGTCTTTTCAGAGAGGAATATATACATCAGGCCATGCCAGTGGTGCCATGATTCAAGTCTTAGTGATCACTAGAGAAAGAAGGACTCTCAGAAACCTAACTTAGAAATGGTTCTCTCATGACTGGATTGTGAACAGATATACCCTGGAGTAGATATGATGATAAAGACATCCTATTGTCCCAGTGTATTTGCATGGTAAGTAACAGATCATAAGCATCTCAAACTAACATGTTCAAAATAAAACACTTTGTTTTTTTTCCATGGAAGAGAGAGGTTGGAATTGACTGGCTGAGGAGGTCAAGAAGATGGATAAAAGCTGGAGGCGGGGAGAGAGTGAGGGCATAGGCATTTAGAGCCACATTAGGGATCATGTTTTTGTTCACTTTTCTTTATATCCCTCTGCAAATATTCTGTTAGTGCCACCCCTGTGCCCAGAACTGTATTTGGTCCTATAGCAAATCTAAGATTGCACATCAAGGGATCACAGAAGAAAGAGATCATGGACGCCCTGGAGCTCTGCCATTCAACAGGATCACATTAGTTTAGGTTCAGATCACCAATATCTGCAAGATGGTTCCAACTATACAAACAGAGAGAAAAATGCAGGAAATATTTTAGGAGAGACTCTCTTAGATTTTGGACTATTTTCCACAGTCTTTCCTCATCATTTTTTCAGGCTCTTTAGTTTACATTTTCCCTGGTTTACAGAGTATCAGAGCTGGTATAATGACCTGGAAAGGTGTGTGAACTTTGGAGCCCCATAGACCTAATTGCAAATCTGCCTCTGCCACCAATATACTCTGTGACTTTGGACAAATTACTTCACCTTTCTGTGTCTTTGTTGTTTATCTGTTCTCTAAAATGGGATGATTGTATATTATTGTGAGAATACCACAAAGCAACTCATAGTGAAATAATGCATCGTAGACTTCTTAGAGTTGTAACCTGTTACACAATAAGCGTACAAAATGGGATGTCTCTTCCCTTTGTCAACAAATTCGATTGAATTAGCAGGAATTTTATGTGGGAAAGACAATATTGTGGCTTCTTATGAGTTTTCAAGCTTTAAAACTGCAGTTAATTCTGTAGCCACCATCTCAATGGTATTCTAGACTTGTGCTCCAGAGGTAGCTTGCAGAAGAAAAGATTGTGTGCTCTCTGTGTGGAAATAAAATTCTGTATATTTATCTACCAAAAATACTTTTGTCATTCTTATTTATCTCAGTGCATTATGTCTGATCACTCATGTCAGAGAGTTAGAAATCTCTTTCCATATCTAAATCACCAGAACATTCTATTGTCTCAATCTACAAAATATAGTTTGAATCTGACCACTATTAACAAAGTCTACTATTACCACACCTGTCCAAACTACCATCATTTCTTACTTAAACCATTGCAATACCACCCAGGCTTTAGATTGAAAATCAAAGTTCAATATTCTAGGAGTAAGGTTAAGCTAGAAATAAATCTACTCTTACAGGAACCAAAAATCATCTTTGGATAACCTAATACCTTGATTGTTTTAAGATGATCTGAGTTTGCTAATGTTCCTGGCCACCTACTAGAGATATAGGTAAATCTGCTCTGATGGATGATAAAATAAGTTTGGGATTTAAATTATCTCTATTATTTTTCATATAGCATGGACAGCCCTCAATCAAAAATAACCAAAAAATCCCAAAAAATTTGATTCATTGGAAACATATAATAATTCTAAGTTAACATGCAGCTAATAATGTGGTTTAAAGTCATGTGATCCCCAAATTAAGAAAACTACAAAAGGAAATAAACATATAGATAATCACAGAGGAAGATTTTAATATACTTCTTTTTGTAACTCATAAAATAATCACATAAATGTTTTATGTATATAGATTTAAATAGCATGACTGACAAAGTTGACCTATATGATATATATAGGATACTACATTTTAAAACTGAAGAATTTATTTTTTTTCCAAATGTACATAAAAGTTTTATAAAAATTAGCCATATGCTGCACCATAAAGTAAATCTCAACATATTTCAAAAATTGTAATAATATGCCCTCTGATCACAGTGAAATTAAAAAATAAATAACTAGAAAATCCCTATATTTTGGAAATGTTAAATGCTTCTATATTACCAGTGAGTTACAAGAGAAAATAGAACAGAAATTTTTAAAATATTTTGAATTATTTTATATCAAAGCATACAAGATGGAGCTAAAACCTTAAATTTACTTACGAAAAAGGAGAACTTAAAAATCAATAATCTAAACATAATCAATGATGAAATGTTGAAAAGGTGTTCCCTGCAAAATCAGAACCAAGGGAGAATGATCGTTATCATCCTTCTTTTCAACATTGTGTGGAAGTTTTAGTTTTAAGAGGAAGGAAAAGACCTATTAGGACAAGGATTAGAAACAAAGAAATAAAACTCTCATGATTCTGAAAAAACCTGATTGTTTATGTAGAAAACTTTAAAGTCCATAGATAAATTATTAGAATACATGATTTTAGCATGGTCTCCATTTTTTTAAAGGATTTAATGTATTTATTTGAAAGAAAGAGAGCAGGAACAGGGGTGGGGATGAGGCAGAGGGAGAGGGAGAAGCAGGCTTCCCACTGAGCAGGGATCCGAATGTGCAGGGCTCCATCCCAGGACCCTGGGATCACAGCCGGAGCGGAAGACAGATGGTTAACTAATTGAGCCACCCAGGAACCCCTTAGCAAGGTCTTCATTAACAAATAATGAGAAAATTGGGGATCCCTGGGTGGCTCAGTGGTTTAGCGCCTGCCTTCGGCCTAGCGCGTGATCCTGGAGTCCTAGGATCGAGCCCCGCATCCGGCTCCCTGCGTGGAGCCTGCTTCTCCCTCAGCCTGTGTCTCTGCCCCTCTTTCTCTCTCTGTGTGTGTATCTCATGAATAAATAAATAAAATCTTTAAAAAAATAATTAGAAAATAGAAAAAGTTCTACAATTTACAGGAGCATCAATATACATCAGATTCCTAAGAATAAATCTAACAAAAAATTTGAAAGAGTTCTACACAGAAAGCTATAAAACTTCATTAAGAAAGTAAGAAACCTAAATAGATGGAAATATGTATTATGTTTATAAATTGGAAAACTCTGCATTAAAGAGAGGAGAATTTTCAAATTGATCTATAAATTCTGTGAAATCCTCATCAAAACGACAGCAGGTTTTATTTGTGTGCACTCTTATCCATTGTGCATGTGTAAATTGACAACCTAGTTCTAAAATTTATATGGAAGTTCAATGGCCACGAACGATTAAGATATATTTGAAAAAGAAAAGCAGAGTGGAAGACCATACTCTACTAGCTATCAAGACTTACTAATGGGATTCTAAGGCACCAACATAAGGGAGAAAGCCAGATAAATTTGTGTAAAATGAGATCTTCTGGTCATTAAAAAAAAAAAAAAGAAAGAAAGAAAGTAAAAATGATTGTTTAGGTGGGAGAAAATGTTTGAACAATAACTAAAAAGACTCTCCTGTACAAAATATATAAAAAGGATTCTTCTTCAACTCAACAATAAACAACTGGGATCGCTCAAAAGGAAAAAGTCAGCAAACTTGAGTACATACTTGAAAAAAGTGGCCTGGTTTTTATTAATTTATTAACTGTTAAGGAAATGTGAATTAAAGTCATAATGAGATACCACTACAAAACACCAAATAGCTAAAATTTAAAGGACAGTACTAAATGCTGCAAGTATGCAGAGTGATAAGAACTCTCATATGTTGATGGTAAGAAGTTAAACATAAATATGAACAGTACAACTACCTTGACTGATAGAATAGCATCTATTAATTTGAGCACAGGCCTCCCAGCAATTCTAATCATGGACATATAACCAATATGTGCATGCACATAAAAACATATGCAAAGTATTTATAGCAGCATTATTCAAAATTGTCAAAACTAGAAATCAAATACATTACCATTTATCCACACTATACAGCAATGAGAATAATGAACTCTGGATATATGCATTAACAAGGAAAATTTTTATTAATATTATTTTTAATGAATAATCAGTGGTGCACTTTTTTTAAGATTTATTTACTTTAAAGGTCTTATTTATTTGAGAGAGAGAAAGAGAGCACAACTGGGAGTGGGGTGGGGAGGGCCAAAGGGAGAAGGAGCAGCAGTCTCCCTGCTGAACAGGGAGCAGGAGGCCCTACCACGGGCTCAGTGAAGGGCTCCATCCCAGGACCCTGGGATCGTGACCTGAGCTGAAGGCAGATGCTTAACCAATTGAGCCACACAGGTGCCCCTGAATAAGCAAACTCTTAAGATTATACTCTATAATTCAATGTATACAAAGTTCGAAAAAGGCCATACTAATTTACGGTATCAGATGTCACAGGACAGCCTTTACTCTTGGTGATGAAGAAAAGAGACATGGTTGAGAGGGCATAGGGAAGGATTCTGTGGGGCTGGTAATGTTCTAATGTTCTGGGTCTACACCCTGGTGATGGCCTCAGAGTGTGTGCTTTAGGAAAATTCATTTAGGATTTGAGCATGCTTTGGTATGTGTTGTATTTCCATAAAAATGAGTTCAAAGCAGTTTTCTTTACACTCTTCCTCTCTTGATGTACTATGTTATCTCTGTCCCTAACCTTATTGTTACATGTCTGCAAAGAATAATCTCCACTTGATCTCCCTCTCTCTCTTCCTCTGTCTCCCTCTCTTCCTCATCTCCCTCCCTCCCCTTCAGCACCCCCTTTGAATCCCACTCATTCTCAACTCATTATGTTCTGGTTTCTGCCCTACCACCCTGAAAGTGCTTTCACCCAAGTCACCACTGACCTCTTAATTGCTGATTGTCTATTATCAGCCTTGTCCTGCTTGGCCTCTCCATGCTTTCTGACACTGCTGCCCAGCCCTCATTTGTAATCCTCTCTTCTCTTGACCTCTTCCTCATTCTTCTCTTTCTTTGTAGACAGTTTCAACTATGTCCCTCCTTCCTCACTTGGGCCTCAAATGCTTATGTTCTAGTTTTTTGGCCCTCAAATATGTGTCTTCTAGTTATGCTTGTTCAAGTTGACCTAAAGAATTACAAATGACTACAGACACATGTTCTATAGTTCAAAGCATGTTTTGTTGTTGTTTTAGCAAATTGTGAGTTATTTGCCATTGCATAAAAATCGGCAGGTTTTACATAAAAATCCAGGTTTCTGGCATCAGAAAATTTAAAAGTTTGTTAACCCTGGATACACCTTGTTGAGGGAACAACAATTTTCTTGAAGCGAATATTAGGAGTTTTTTTAGCCTAACAGAGGACCCACATTTTGTTCTATTTTTTACAGCCTGCTTGTTGCCCCTAGGGCACTTAAATTTCTCATTACAGTTATACATGTCTCTTTAGAGCAGAGCTTCTCAAATGGTGCAAAAGAATCATCTGGCAATGTGATGAGTATTGGGTCAGGTCTGGGAAAAGATATATTTTTTTAAAATCCCAGGGGACTCTAATGCAAGTTGTCCGTGAAAGACATTCTTTTAGGGCATTTCTTCAACTCTTAAATTTTGAACTCTTTCAACTACATTTCTTGGTCTTAAGTGCCTCACTGTCTGCTAGATGAGACAGAAGTCAAAAGAAGTAGTCATAATAAATATGTCTGATCATTTCTCCCACACAAGTTGAGGCCTGAAGTTCCCATCATTGTGAAGGTCTTTAGTCTGAGTCAAGAGCGAGATATTGAACTTTTGGATGTTGGTCAAGGCATTGTCTTGCTAAACATGATAGCTATTCAACAATTCATCACTAGAATTAGACAGAAAGAGAGGTGCAAAGCCAAAGGAGACAAAGATGGTGAAACCAGAGGACAGTGGGAAGTTTTAGAAGAGGATCATGAGGAGCAGGGCCTGAAGCAGCTCTTTTGAGGTACATGAAGGTTGCTGTATTTGAAAGGAAGCTTTTGGTATTAGCACAGAGGGAGGGTATAAAAGTGCTATCTTGGTGTAGATCATAATGTGATAAATGTTATACTGAAATAATATACAATGTCTTTAAAATGAGGTTCAATCAACTCCAGAGGCTGAGAATAGTCTTGGCTCCTTCAGTGAACCACTTAGGTCAATATTATTTGTGGTATTAAGCTGTAACTATGTAACTATGCTGTCCAACAGCAATATAGATAAGTGCTGTTCACCTGTAGCTATGGAGCTGGATAATGGTTTTTATCCAACATTGGGAATTTACTGGATCATTAGGACAGAAAAAAAGGGGAGCAAAAGGATTGAGAGCAACGGTGAATGATTTTAGAGATAGACCCTGGTTCCTTGCTTAATAGTGAAGTAAGAAGAAACTGACAGACTAGGAATGAAAATGTCAAGGATCTGGGGGATTTGAAAACAGGTGGGTAGGCCTGAGAGAAAATGATGAAGGAAAGTTATGGTAAAAGGAGGACTTTTGGACATTAAGATGTCAGAAACTAAGTTGTTTAGGGTAATGATATTTCAGTAGGTTGCTGAAATGGAGTACTTGAAGGTTTTTAGAATTGAGAAGACCAAGGAACTGTAAAAGCAAGGTACACTACAGTTGTGGCATAAACAAATTTCCATATATAAATATCAGAAACAAGAAGTGGTTTCTCCTTTTTTAATGGGTTATCCCTGCTATTGCATTAATGTACTTATACCCTGACTCATAGTTGTTATCAATTTGATGAAAATACTTTGCATTTTTATCCCTTTTTTAATCAAATTTTTATCCCTTGAAAAGATCACACTGTGCAGAGTGGTTCAGTCTAAATAAATGAATGTTAGCTATAATAACAACATATCATACCGTGGCATTCCATAGTTTTCAAAACACTTTTTACATAAACCATATCACATATTAAAACAACTCATGAGGTAGAAATGGGAAGAAATTATCATCTACTTTTAATAGGTAAAGAGCATGAGGAGACTAGCCTGAGGTAACAAGTTAATAAGTGCCAGAGGCAGCCCTAGCGCCCTTGTACCTCTATTTTATTTTTAATATTTTAGACACTTTATAAATTGATAAAGTTACTGCAGATGCCTTTAATGCTACAGTTTTTTGTTTTATGATTATCATTTTAACTTAGTGTGCATTTTCCCATTAATGCTAACTAGAAAATTTAGTTATTCAAAGTCATCAAATAGATAATTAAATTTATTTAACCATTAGGGAAAAATCCAGGAAGACTAAGACTTTCATTTCATAATGTTGCACAGTTTGTGTTTGCAGTGTATAAATAGTTAGCTAATGGAATTTATACGAATCTTAGTTCTTTTCACCTTTTTTGATTTTTGGTAATAATAACATAGTATATACTTGGTGTATGTGTCTGTGTGTGCTTTGTGTGAATTCTCATAGATACATGGGACTCTAATTGTTTATATAAAACACAAATATCAAGAGCCACTGCAAAAATTTTCTATCTGTATTCGATGTCTCAACCTTCATTTTTCTGTAGAGTTTAATACAAGAGGGCTCTTCATTGACTACCTATAGGAGAAAGATTTTGTGTGTGGGTGTGAGTCTCAAGAATGAATCACAAAGGGAGAAAAGGCAAAATGTTTGAGCTCTTTGTCCTTTTTTTCTTAACTCACTTTCAAGGCATTTCCCAGCTTTATTTTCTATGGAATATATTTGAGAGGAGTAAGATGTTGGGGGAAGGAGGCAAACTATTATGAAGATGGGTTTCAGGGCTGTGCTGAGAACTTCTTAGCCTATACCTGTAAGGGCTCTAATATTTTTACAGCTCTTGTACTCAGTTTTTACATCTATAAAATGGATCCTATAAAATGTATTGGAATCATTTTGTAAAATATAAAGCCATTTGCAAATAAAGTGTCTGATGTGGAAGAAAGCACATAGCTATAGAGTCAAATCTTCCTATGCACAAATGTCCTTATTGTACTACCTTAGCAAATTATTTAATGTCTCTGAGTCTTAACTGCTTGTCTGCAAAATGCAGAGAACACATTATGTCAGACATTGTCTTAATAAACTGGAGTTAAAATATCAGACCATGTGTAGAATCTATTTTTCCATTTATAAATGTTAAATTTTAACCTGGAGAACAAGGAACAAGATATCTTCCACAACGCCCTGGGCTTTCTTACTGACTAAAACACATTTTCATTCAGATCAAATTGGCTAGAATGCTATGGCCACTAGGTATTTTTTAAATGTGCAATTATATGCAAATAAAGATACAATATCTGGCTGAGTATGCACAAAGTATATAATGACCTTCCTATTAGATTTCTCTTACAGAGGTTGATGGTTTTTGTCTCTTATTACAAATAACTTTTTTTTTTTTTAAAAAAGAAACATATATTTCTTCTTGGTAAACATAAAAATACTATTAGAATTGGATACAGGGGCATTCAGAAGCCAGAGCACATTTTAACTTTGAACTAGCATTTGACCTGGAGGAAAGATATGACATGAACTATAATCAGATATGGCTAATACATAACACAGTTATCAAGACTGGTTTGCATGGTTCTAAAAGAGACAGGAAAATCACCTTTTCTCCAGCTTACAAATAATTTTCATGGGCAGTAGTGGGGACTGCAAGTTTCTAATCCCATCATAGCTATGTCAGTTACTCCTTCATGTGTGAGATCATCCTTCTTCCCACCCATTCTCCACACTGCTTGTCAGAGTGATCTTTATCAAATGTATACTCTTTTTAAATCCTTCAATGGCTTTCCACTGCCCTCAGGATAAAATTCATATTTCATATCAGGGCTTCTGTCTTCCTTTCTACTTTCATCTTCTCTTGGGATTCTGTTAATGTTCCTCCAGTCATAATAGCATACCAGCACCTTACCCACAGCTTTGTTGCTTTACACATGCTTCTCTCTATCAACCCTTCCTCACCCTTCAAAACTGCGAAAGTCCTTCCCTGACCTTTTTCTGTTTGAGTAAGTTTCATTCCTCTACATTCCCATTATATCTTGTGCTTATCTTGATCATGCAATTTATCTTATCATATCACATTTATTAGCTATTTTATCTAATAGGAAATAAATGTCCTGTGTGCAGTTTATCCTTTCTATAGATCCTTGATGTCAAACACAATGTAGGAAACATACTTGGTACTGGGTAAGCATTTATTGAATGAATGAATAAAGGCAATGGACGTTAACCAAACCCAGACATTGATACAGATTCTTTGGGGGGATTGATATTGGCCAGGTTGAGTTTGTTCAAATCCGTAGTTAATTATTTGGAGGTTTAGAAAGTGAACACAATATTCTTTTTGTAGAGAGGATTTAGAAAAAAAAATGTCAGGAGGAGATTCAGTGGGGGTTCTCATTCTACTCCTCTATCTTAGGTTAGAGAGATGCCTTGAGAGTTAGTCAAGGTCATATACTTCTTGGGGGAAGAGATAACTCTGGAGTGAAGTCCCTGCCAGTCTCGCTTTCAGCAAAGCGTAGATTTAGTTTTCCTAATTCTTCCTTCTCCCTGAGGCATTGGCTAGCCCACCCCCGAGATTAAACCAAATACCAGGTGGCCTTGATGAAGCCCATGAGGAGATAAGCACAGCTTTTCAGGGACAGATGATTCATTTTCTCAAACTTTACCCATTTGTACGCTGAGGATAATAGTATAGCCTGCCTCATAGAGATGATGGGAGGATTAAGGAGCTCAGAGAGATAATAAACATAAAAGAGCACTGAGCAGCTGCTTTAGGATTCAGTCTGAGAAGCAGACGGAGATGCTCTGCAAATGCTCCTTCTCTCCAGACCACGTTCTGAATGTGCAGACTCTAAAGGGCAGATGGAAGAAGTGGGGTGCAAGCTCTGGGACGTTATTTTCAGGCTGGGCCTACCATAGCACGACCAATTTCTGCAGGTTATTCCAGCCAATGGCATTCTGAGCATCAACCTCCTTAAACCTGATAGTTACACAAGCCAGATAAGCAATCCCAGAAGCTTCTCTAGACAAATGTTTCTTACACTGAAGAGGCCACAATAACCCTAATAGCAACACGAAGCTGCCCACTTTTGATGATTTGAGTTAGAATTACCCATTTTGTGGACTTTTAGGGTCACATTTTAGAAATCAGAGTGCTTTGCACAGAACAGATGCTATAAAAATAATCACTGAATCAATTTAAGTGAAACTGAAGTCCTGCATCTTTCTTCAAACATCCATACATTTTATTTTATTTTGTTTAATTTTATTTATGTATTTATTTATATTTATTATTTATATTTATTTTGTGAATCAAAAGGCAATTTTGCTCAATGCTTCTAATCACATAATAAGACATTAGGCTTTTCTCTTTGAGACAGAAGTCTTACAAAACTCTTATATTTTCACTCTTTAGATGGAGATTAAGTAAAATTTGCAATATTTTAGACTCCATACTTGAGGCAATGCATTTGTATTTTGGGTAAGGATTTTCTCAATAAACCAGTATACAACTGGTAGTCTTGGGGTGAGCAAAATAGGTCACTTCATCCGTGGAATTAACTTACATTAATTATAATGTAAAATATATATATATATATATATATATATATATATATATTATATCACTAAAGATATCCGTGTCGGTATGCCTGGGTGGTTCAGAAGTTGAGCATCTGCCTTTGGCTCAAGGAGTGATCCCAGAATCCCGGGGATCGAGTTCCATATCCGGCTCCCTGTGAGGAGCCTGCTTCTCTCTCTGCCTATGTCTCTGCCTCTGTGTCTTTTGTGAATAAATAAACAAAATCTTAAAAAAAAATACCAGTGTCATTTTAAAAACTGAAAAACTGATGGTTAACTTGATTCCATTGATTTTCTGACCACATTTTTACTTATTTCGTTCAGGATTCTCTAGTCGTAGCTGGGAAAATATTTAATTGTATCTTTGCTTCATTGACCATCTCAGTTCCAGATATTTTCACTTTTATTTTTATTTTTTAGAAAGATTTATTTATTTGAGAGAGAGAAAGCAAGCGTGTGCGTGTAGTGGGGAAGGGCAGAGGAAGGGAGAGAGACATCTTAAGCAGACTCTGTGTTGAGTGTGAGTTCGATTTCATGATTAGGACCTGAGCAAAACCAACAGTCAGATGCTTAACCGACTACATCACCCAGGTGCCCCATATTTTTAAAACATTCATATTTACAAAATTTTGTGGAATAAATTTTACATTTCTTTTCTCTTTTTCTGACCGGTAAATACCAAGTCTCTTTACTTTACAGTTTGTTTCTATTTTAATTACCTTATTATTCCCAGAGATAACATTATCTTTCAGTTTCATAGAACTTGTGTTGAACTTCAGACTTATTTTGGACTCAGCAAGTGGCCCATTTCAGCTTTTTGATATCTTGATTTTAAAACAAGGTGACCCATGCTCTGCATTTTCTATGAGCAAATGTGTACTTACCTTTTATTATAGTAATTCTATTTTTGATTTACAATACTTTTTTTTTACTCGATATTTCTCTGCAATTCTATGTTGGGCTAAAGGCTAAATGGATACAATTTTGTAGCAACGACTCAAATGTGTTTCTAATCAGTATGCCGCAACACCTTTCCATTAAGCAGATATTTCCAATTTTATATTCTTTACTCAAAAGCTCATTATTTTGCATTTACCTATAGTGAACTATGTCGTGTATTAGCACAGATACTTAAATGTTCTCAATCTTGATGTATCCCTCACAATATTGTTCTTCCTTGCTTTTCTAGTCATTTAAAAATAATCTGCAAACAAGCAGTGTGGCAAATCCTATCTAGTTTCTCTCTTTATATATATGTACATTTATATGTATACATACATATATATACACATATATATTTATACACTTATATAACATATTTATATATACACATATATACATGTACCCATATACACATATATCTAAATGTATATATATACGCATGCACATACATATATATATTGCAAAGGCAGATGATTCTGAAACATTTAATAAAAGCAAAGGATATAATGATAATGACTTGATATCTTGGCCTGTTGGCTTGAATGTAAGCTCCAATGTTTTACTATACATCATGATAATAGCAGTAAAACAAAATTCATGACAAAATTTATGACAATAACTAATAGTAGTTGCCCATAGTGATCCTTCCAATAAATGTGTGATTATTACTTTACTGCTTCAAAACTACAGAGGAACTATCTTTATACATTCCAGTGAATGAGTTCAAAGACTTTGATATGCCTTTGTATTGATCCAGGTGGCATATAGGAAATTAGTGAATCAAATAATTGAATCAAAAAAGTGACTGAGATCCTATAAAATAATACTAAGGAAAAAGTATTTAGTGGGTTTTGAGTTACAAGGCATACTTTATTCATATTAATTTGTAAATATAATAATAGAAATCTATATAAGGAGTATTACAGTTGTGGGATTTATTGTTATTAGATGCTATTATAGTCAAGGAATCTGGAATGCCTAAATCCAACCACATCAATAATCCCTCTTAGAGGAATTACCCCCACAAGAAACATAGCATAATAAGTATCAAGGTAACTTTTCATGGCTTTGTATGTGTCTAATAATTTAACAAAGAGTTTTCATGAAAGTTGGATTGGAGGATGTTTCTTGAGCCTGATTCATGTGGGGATTTTTAATAAAGAGACCTTATCTCCATGTTCTGAATCTTGGAGCTAATCTCTGGAAGCAGAGAAGGAGTGTGAGGGAGAAGAAAAGAAAGAGAAAAAAATACCTTCTGTCTAAGAACCCATCCCACTCTGTGTAGCGGAAGAAAGAGAGATTTTCTGAATGGCCTCTAGGAACTAGGTCCTTCCAGAGTCCACTTACTATATAGAGGTAGGAAAAAAGGAATTTCAAGATAGGTAAAAAGAAAGGGTGCATCAGGTATATTTTTGTGTATTTTAAGGTGTGGTGATACCATAGGGACCAATGAATATTCTGGAATTCAGAATAATTAAGTATAAACTCCTTTTTCTCTTTCAAAAGAAAACCAGAGTCAAAACGTCCTGGTGTGAGGTTGTAGTAGAACATCCTCTAGGTGACTGATGTGTAGAAAATGGCCCTTTATTCCAGTTCGGGGAAGTAAGGGTAAGACATTCAACAGAAGTTAATGCTTGATGGTCTTGAAAGACAGGTAGGACATAGCCAGATGATAAAAATGAAAAGGGGACATTTAAGAGCAAAGGGACAGGTGTAGAAAGCTATTCACTTTTTGTTATAGAATTATAAGAAGTTTGAAGAAGTATGGCTAGGCCATAGAGTGGAGCAATCATGTACTAGCTGTGTCCTGGATGGTTCAGAGTGCATCCTCTCAGACTGATGTTAGAACCCTCATGATGAGAAAATATACCCCTCTCAGAATTATTTGTATATTCCCCAAAACCTCACTATGCCACTTTTCTGAGGCAAGCATTTTCATCCTGGGTTCAATTTAGCAAAGTTATTGAAACTCTTTGTGTCTTAGTGTAAACATGTATAAATAGGGTAAATGGAATGGCTACGTCACAGGTTTGTGCAAGCACATATGAGATTTTATCCATGAAAAGTGCTTGTGCTTTGTAACTTGAAAAGCACAATATAAAAGTTATCATTAAGCTGATGAGATTTCTGTCATGGCTTATATTTTGTACTGTATAGCAAAAACAAAATTCAAATATCTTCCAAATGTGATATCCAAAAGACACAAATCATTGGATATCACTGTGTGCAACTATTTTTTCATACAGTTCAACTCAATAAAAGTGATTATATTTGAGAAAGCCTTAAAGCAGAGATGACATACATGGCATATGGACCGACTTCCTGATTTGTGCTCCCAAGGAAACACCACTAATTGGTAGTAACACTTTTTACTCTGTGGCTGGATGGAGCCTTAAAGTTCTTCTCAACATTCCAAGCAGCTCAAACCAATATTTACAAGTTGACCTCTTGAAATCTACTATAACTTTGACTGGATTGAGCCGAAAGGGGGCATTTTCTTCCCTGTAAGCCATCATTGCAAACAACTATTTTATTTTAGAGACAAAAGGCTCTGTCTTTATACATTTTTAGGAATGAGAATATGAGATGTATGAATCTGAAGTGAGTTTTCTTAGCATGTTACAAGAGGAATTCTCTTAAAAATCGGGTTGCTTTTAGTATTTCTGATACTGATTAATTTCTTTCAAATCAAACATGGTTTCATATCAGTTGTGTTAGTTTTAAAGTGATGATTATGGAATGACTAGGTTTGTGCCAAATAATAAATATAAATTCAAGTAAAAATATCCCTAAGTATGTCAGAATGATTTTGTGAATGGAGTCTAGAATGAAGGCAGATGCTTTAAAATGCTATAACCATGTATACACATAGTTACCAAGTCATTGTCAGATACTATTTTCATGCATCATTTTGATGCTACTTAATGTAGGATATGCTGAAAAGCTATTATTTGGTCTTTTCAAAAGCACCTAGTAAATAACCTTCTGCCCAATTACACTTTTCCTAAGATTAAAAAACTAAGCCTTTAAAGATTTATAATGGTTTTCTTCTGAATGTGTTGCAAAATTAAAAAAAAAAATCTTTCCTTTTCACTGGTAAATACTTGCTAACTGACATTCTTGGAGTGGATAAGTGGTACCAGGGGAAAGAAGATACAGCATGAAGAGGAAAGTTCTTAGCTTTGTGTAGAGGTGCTGCTATAGGGGGGATAAAGGTGAACATGGGAGTAAAATGGACACTTTTACTCACTCTGAATTGAGGCCACTTTTCTGTGAGACCAGCACAAATGTACTCAGTGAGCAAACTGTGGTGTTAATCATTTTGAGTGATGGGGAGCAATATTGCTCCCTCACTCCCACAGTCCCACTAGACCTGGCCTCATGGGATTTTCTCTCTCTTCATAATAGAGGACCATCCCACTCTGCTCTACCTTCTAAGGGATGGTTGCTTGTGCTGAGCCAGGTGACAGAATTATGGCACTAAAATGTAAAGAAAGGGGATGGTTTTAAGATCAACATAGAAACAAAATTCTACTTACTGCCATCTTGTGTGTGAATGCAGTTTGCCAAGAAGCTATATTTGTATGGCTGTGTGGGTGACAAGGGCTGTTCTGTCTGTGGTTTCAACCAATATGTGACATAACACTGGATTCAGATACATTCCATAATGGGGGACACATTCTAGATATCCCTTCATCTATAGGTCAATAAATGCATACATTTGCTCCAATGACCTAGTTCTTCAGTTTTATTTATTTAATATATGCAGTACAGATAGCTAGAGACCCAGCCCAGCAAGATGTCAGTTTTCTCTTGGCTAGACAGTAGGAAATAGACATAGAACTGATAACTCGGCACACTCAGATGTCCTGGGGGGAGATGTCAGATCACATCAGATCTAAAAGGCAATCTGATAGAAATAGAAGAGGAAAATACTTTCTCCCAACCTCTGTCCAGCATTCATCAGCTCTTTTAATCATGTAGCATAAATACTGTTATATCTCACATATAGCCATTTATTATTTTAAACTATGTAAATAAACGAATAATAAGCAGCCATGGGCTCTGAAAGAAAACTTACATGTAAACTATTCCATGGTTTGGGGGATATGATTTTAAGCCTCACTAGTCATCTCCCTATGGTAACAAAAAAGGAAATAAGAGAACACTGTAGTTGAACATTTGAGCATCAGATTGATCAGACAATCTTGACCCAGTCTCATTTTTTCCACTTATTAGTTACATAATACCAAAATTTTCATCTGGCAAAAATGAATAAATGAATAATAACCTATCTAATTGTGCTACTGGGAAACAATAAGGATAGGGGCTTGCAATGTATCATGTTTCTATACATGTATGTACATTTTCTGAAAAAGTCTTATAGGTAATGTAAAGTATGGTGACTAGCATTCATTTATCTTTTAATCACTCAATAACACACAGAGACAGATTGAATATATATTATGATCTATTTACTGTGTGTTCACAGATATATAAAAATGAGGAAAACATTTCTAACATCATCAGACATCTGAACTCAGCTCTCTTGATAAGACATTTGGAACACCAGCAGCTTGACTTCAATGAATAAAGAGTAATATATATAAACACTGACATAAGACATTGACACCATGAAGATTAGGTAGCTAGAGATCTCAATACACAACTGGTAATGTGTCTAGTGTTCAAGGAGAAAGTAAGTTTTCTAGGTGTCAGCTTCTTGCGGCTGTTGCTCCAAAGGAGGTCACTGCCCAGAGTAATGAGAACAGTTGGGAATCTCTCCCATTCTCTATTGCCTGAAGGTCAACAGCCATCTGGTCTAACTCATGCTGGCTTTCCAATTGAGAGTGAAAACAGATTTTCTATCATGTCCAAGAACAAAGGGCATGGCTGAATCGTGGAAAATGTAGATGACACAGTTGCCTTCATCCATACAGAATGTGTATCTCAATTTTCTGTAAATGCATTCTTGGGCAAAGTGTCCTTTGATTAAGAAGCAGAATATAGGGGGCACTACAAAGAGGGGATGGATGAGCCATGCACCAGAATCCCCTTGGAATGATAAAGCAATTACAAAAATGAGAAGATTCTCTTTGGGTAATCCAAGGGCTTTCAAATATAGAGAATGAATTCAACCAGTCAATGAGGTGCCTAGTCTTTGCAAATCATGAAACAGAAGTTATATATGTCACCACTGTGTGTTATGAACTTTTTCTTTTGCATTTTCATAAAAAAAAATCTGACATCCTGAATAGGGCACTGACCAACAGATTAAAATCACTTACTATGAGTGTCCTTTTATTTTCTTGGCAGGCCACATGCTGATCTAGCAGTCATCCATCTTTTCCCCTTTGTCAGACCCTGGTTAACAAATATTACCTGGTGATAAAACTGTCCAATTTTCTTACAGCAAAAATTACAAACATTAGGAAAAAATGCTGAGCTTGGGTAAGATATCTCATCTGTGTTAAATATTTCAGACTTACTACAGAGCTTCATGCAGTTGGTGAAATGTTTAAAATAAATATCTAACTGCCAAATACCTTGTTCTTTCAAATTTATTTGAGGGATATTAAATATGTTACAATTAATTTCATATGCTGTATTAAGACATTCCATTTATATGCTCAAAACTACAGGGGTCTCTGTAACAGCCCTAAGTAATTCCATTTTGCAGTACAAGGGACATTGTTAATGTTCAAAGATTAGAAAATGCACCCTCTTTGATCTTTGCTCCTTACTGAAAGACAGCATTCAGATACCAGGAATGTATTTTTCTTCAAATAGTTGATTTCTCCTAGAGGAAGATATGATTAAATAGAATACTCCAGACTTAATAAGGCAACAAAAGAACTGGCAATTTCTTTTTAGCTCTTCGCATTCTAGTATCTCAAAGCTGTTTGCCTTGGGATTTAGAAATTGAGAGAGAACAGGTTGCTGACCCTAGAATCGAACAACCACATTAGTTATTTTGGTTATGCCAGTATTGAAATGGAGCATGTGCCAGAGGCAGGCACACTTTGCAGAGTGGGCATGTTGTACAGTTTATTTTAATTGATGGCTCAGCATATATATGTACAGATGCTTAAAAAATGAAAGGAATTATTGGATTCTTCCAAGTATCGAAACTTGAAATTTAGAAAAAAACAATGGTTTTCTCTGCTACTTTCACCATGCTTCTTAGACTCAGTCATTGTTTGTAACCTTTTTTTTTTTTTTTTTTTTTTTTTGTAATTCTTGGTTCATTTGGTTATTTGTTCAGTAAATATCTATTAGTGGTGCTATTGCCAGGTGTAGTAGTAGGTACTAAAGTTTTGCTGATGCTTACACCCTGATTTAATAGGAATTGCAGTTCATTGATGAGGCTCTGTTAATAGATGTTTAGAGCCCCAAGCAAAAGTCTCAACACGTCTAGTCTATTATTCTCTCTAAAATAAGACTTTGCCAATTTCAAAACACATTTCTATTTATGCCTGTGAAAAAGAAATAGCAGAGAGCTGCAGCCAGGCTCTCCCACAAGCTGTGTCAAGTAGGACTGGATCATCACAATAGCCTCACTCACTCTGCTTTCCAGTTCATTCTCCCCTTACTGGCTAGAGTGATTACAGCTCAGGAAATATTTGGTAGCTTCTTACTCTACTTAGAACAAAGATGAATATCTTTAATGTGGTTTCCAAAATGGGCATAATCTAGTCTCTGTGCACCCTGCAGCCTCATCTCAGGCACGATGTCTTCCAGCTACCCTCACTTTATCACAGTTATTCCTATGTGGCAGGGCTGTTCCAGATGCTGTTCCTTCTACCTTGAATTCCCCATTAGAATCAAACCTTCTAAGCTTGTATACAGGCCTTCTGAAGTTCGTGAAATGACATTTTTACAATTTGCCTTGTATTCATTCTGAAGTAGCTGAGAATCTAAGCGTTACCTCAACATCTATAGAAACATTCTGCTTCCAAATCCTTTCATTTTACATTTCTTTCCGTGGCTTGATACTGTGAGTGGCATGACAGGATTGCCAAAGGATGACCAATAATGTGAGTTCAATGTTACTGGAATTTTATTCAGTAGAGAAAGCCTGCAAAAGCTTTAATAACATATTAATCCAAAACACTGGGTTTCAGAACATAAATATCATTTTTAAATTAAATCTATCAATTTAATTTAACAAATATGTATTGAAAACCTTCCTTAAGTAAGAAAATTCAGAAATTCTTTGGTAATGACCAGACTTGTTTTAGATGTTTTATTTCAGCAGTGTTTAGTTTCATTTGTGATTTCTTTCCATCAGTGACATCTACTAATAAATGGGAAGGACACATAATGAATAATATTTGGTCATGGCTCTAATTTTCAACAAGTGCTTATTATATACTAACTTTGTTGAGAACATTATCCTAGATTCTAAGAATATAATACCAAGCTAGACATGTTACCCTGGTTGAGTAAGAATCTAGCACAAGAGATATGTGCAGAGTATTAATCACACAGATTTGTAAACACACACTGTGGAAAATACTGCAAAGAAAAACATAAATTGTTTGAGAGGACATAAGAAGTCCCAGGGGAAAGGCTGGAAGGGGTGTGGAGAGGTTGCTCAGCCCCTTTCTGCCTATCACTCAACAGAGGTGATGTTGGTATTGAAGAAGAAATAATAAGCTTGGCTAGTTATGCCTGGGACACTCCTATGTTCACTCAGTGGCTCTGTTGATCTTGTTTGAGTTTTCCCCACACAGCTAGGGGTCAGTTGGCTGCAGCTGATCTTAGATGGCTTTAGCTGGCACAACTTGGAAATTTGCTTTTGTTCTATAGGTCTCATTTATTTTTCGATTGGCCAGTCTAGACATGTTCTCAGAGCCATGGCAGAAGAGCAAGGGTGAACAAATTCAATCATATATGTGCTTCTCAAGCCTTTGTTTGTGTCACATTTCCTAACATGCTGTTGGCCAAAGCAAATCTCAAGGCCAAGCCCCGAGATAGAGTGGGAGAGTGCTACAAAGTTATGTGCAAAGTATATGGATATACAGTGTATGATGGTCTGAACTATTTCCCCTGCAAAATTCATATATCGAAGTCCTCGCCTCCACTTCCTGTGATGTGACTATCTTTTCGGGGATAGCACCTTTAGAGAAGTAATGAATTTAAAATGAGACTGTTAGGGCTGGCCCAATCCAATCTGACTGGTATCCTTATAAGAAAGGGCAATGCAGACACACTAGCAATTCATGCACACAGAGGAAGGACCACGTGAGGAACAATGAGAAGGCAGCCATCTGCAAGCCAAAGAGAGATGCCTGGAAAGAAAACAAACCTGCCACTACCTTGATCTTTGGCTTCTAACCCCTAGAATTATAAGAAAATTAATTTGTGTTGCTTCAGCCACCCAGGGCATGATATTTTGTTATGGTAACCCTAGCAAATTAATACAGGGAGGGATGAAAACTAGGGGCCATACTGGGGGAATCTATTACAACAGGTAAAAATCCATACCCACTTAGATCCTAAATTGCAGAATAGAGAAATGGATAATACACATAATAAAAATAGCAAATGACATACGAAAAATATAAATGCTATGGAAAAACTTTAAGGTTAAACGGGGTTGAGGGATCAGTAATATTGAAGATAGAGGGTTTCTGTATTAATTGGATGGTCAGGGTAAGCATTGAGAAGGTAACAAATGAGTGAATACTTAAGAGGTGACGGAGTTCTTCAGAAGGATAGCTGAGGATAGCACTCCAGGCAGAGATGAGAGAAGTCTAAAGTCTCTGAAACAGAGCATGCCAGGAGCGTTGGAGGCACAGCAAGAAGCCAAGGTGGATAAGAATAGTAAGAGATGAGTCAGAGGCATGATAGGCCAGCCTATGTGGAGCCTCGTAGACCAAGTAAAGACTTGGAACATTGCAAGGTTGTAAAGGACTTCCTGTATACCTGACTCTTTCTCATTTCTCAATATCTATTTCTGCTGTTTGTTCTGTAGATTTCCAGTTTCTGAAAACCAGCTACTGATCTGGTCCAAGGTTTGCCTTTTCTCATAAGACTCAGATATTTGAATGATATGCCTCATACCACTCAAATTCTACTCCTGATTCTGAAGTTTTGTTTTGTTTTTACTAACATGATCTCCCCCCCCCCCCCCCCCGCACACACACAACTACTTAATTTTTGGTTTTCTTAAGTTGGGAGAATTAATAGATTATAGGTTTCTTCATTAGATGCATTATAAAAATGCTTATTAATGCTCAGGTCATACTGAAAAAGGGATTTAAGACATGGAACCATTGCTTATAAAGTGCTTAGGACAGAGTTCCTGGCCTATAGTAATTGCTCAGTAGATATAGCTATTATTCTTTAATTGAATTGCTTTTTATAGGCCTAGTAAGTTGGTTGATGGTCACCTTGCTAGAATCCAGGCCTTCTGGCTTTTTGTCTACTATTTATCCTATTTGAATGAGCTTTTGCTAACTGATGTGTTTATGTACAAATTTAGTATATATGTTCAAACTTTTTTTTCTGGTATGTCTTTAATGAAATATGAATAGTTTTTCATTTAATTTTGTGCATACTGGCGTTCAAATATAGATTTTTGTGATTGTTCCCAGCTAAATCTTATCTCCCAAGTTGTAAATTATAATTTAAAAATATTTCATATTGATTTTTAATAACTTATGTTTTCAAGGATATCTGCATTCATAAGGTAAGACTACCAAGGAAAAAGTTTATTTCTCTGGCCGTTCACTCTACTTTGTATCAAGTTGTAACCTCACATCATACTTTCTTATAAAAGACTAAAAAAACTGATGGTTTCTAGGGGTGCCGGGATGGCTCAGTTGCTTATGTGTCTGACTCATGATTTTGGCTCAGGTCATGATCTTAGGGTCATGGGATTGAGCCCTGCATCTATTACAAGCAAAAAGTCTGCTTGAGATTCTCTGTCTCCCTCTCTTTTTTTCTTTTCTTTTCTCCCTCTCTTTCTGCCCCCTCCCTGTTCTCTCTTTTTTTCTCTCTCTCTCAAATTAAAAAAAAAAAACTTAAAAAAATATTAATGGTTTCTAGTGAAAACATTTGCTAGAAACAGTTTCCTGTTATAAATCAATAATTATTGGTTCATTAGTTTCAGTAGCTAAATAAATTTTGTTTGAATCAATAATGTTCTATACTGTCATTGTGAGCTAAGATTTTATGCATTTTGTTAATATTCAGAAAGTATCGCTGAAGTCATTTAAATGAAGAGAATCTAGAAATTATGGGAGAGGTGGATTTTCATTGCATTACACTTCATGTTTCAGGTGCAAGAGATATGGTGGTGAAATAGACATTTTAGGTTTCTGTTCTCATAGAACTTACATTTTAGTGGGAGAAATAGATAATAAATAAGTAGACAAGTAAATAATCAGTAAGACTTTAGGTAGCAAGTACAAGGAAGAGAATACTATAGGGGAATGAGATCAAGAGTGACCTTCAGAAATGTTAAGCAGGGTGATTGGAAGCCACCCTCACAGAAGGACATTTGAGCTGAGACCTGAATAAGAAAGAACTTGTTATGTACAGATCTGAAGGAAAAAAGCTCTGTGTAGTCAAAAGTGCAGTGCAAAGGAGATGGAGGTGTGCAAAGTTTTGGGAGAGTGAACAGTGGAAAGGACAGCACAGTGAGGGTCAGTGGTAGATAGGAGAGGATGATAAAGAGGTTGGCAGGAATAGGTCATATGAGACTAAATAGGCTTTGCAAGAATTTGCACATTATTTTGTTTCTCTGCAAAAGAAATCCATCAATGGATTTTGAACAAAGTAAAAATATAAATTGATCTAGAAGGCAACACATACACCTGTTTGGAGGACTTCTGTGGTTTTGACTTTGTGTGTAAATGGGCAATGGTGCTACTTACTCGAAGAGGGAAATAGGAAGTACTTATACACTGATATAGGAAGCAGGCTTGGAAAAGAAGGTAAATCAAGCATCCTTGTTTGGACTGGTTACATTTTAGATTCCTTTGAGATATTGATGGGAGTTAGATTTATCACCTTGCAGCTCAGAGAAGAGGCCAGGGATGGACATACATGGTTCTGAGTCATCAAGGGGCAATGGATAAAATCTTCCCTGATAGTATAGTCAATTTGGTGCCTTGTGCAGTTTGAAAGAAGACTCTAAAAGGTCAGCACGTTGGAAAATTTTAACATCTCTCAAGAACTGAATCAAATATCTTTCTACTGTCCCACTTCCTTTGCCTTCCAAACTCACAGTAATCCTTAAAAGAAACAGTCCCTTCCCTTGCGGTAGTCCATCACTGATTTCTGGTAGTGTTCTATATCTTTCTTTAGCCATCTAAAAGCTTGTTGTCCCACTATACAAAAATAACTGTATAAAATCTGTGGAATATGCTCATGTTCCAAACTCTAGCTACTACCATATTTGTATTACCAGGCTCCATATTTGAACTCTCATTCTCTCTCAAATCATTTTACTCTCTGCTGCTTGTCCCAGATTCTGTTCTTGTGTAGGCTGGCTAAGAAATGGTGAGCAGCATAAAGAAGGTTTTTTTTTTTTTTTCCCCTCTTCATAAGAAGTATGAAGAAACTAGGACTGGTCAGAATTGTCTAAAAGTAGCTCAATTGATTCCCACAACTATCTGAATTCTTTGCCTTGGCAAGTAAGAGTCAGGATCGAGTGTCAAGTTCCTAGGGCCAGGTCTGGGCGTGAGGTGTGTGGAGTGATACAGCATAGGATCCACTTCAACAGATCTGAGATCAGAAGCTAAACCTGAGAGAGCCAGGAGAAAGGTACTGAAGTGACTGTTTTGATCCAGACTTTGGTATCATGGGCATGTTCTGGTTCTAAAAGGAAAATGTTTGTGTAAACAAATAATTACCAAGTAATAAGAGCTCCATCTCTGCTCCTCACTTTATCTCTCATTCCCAGAGCCACAAAATGTCCATAGCATCAAAATGGCCTCTCAAAATATCATCTAACAGATCTAAGAAAGAACTTTTAGGGTGAGGTTGACATTAAAACATGATTGTTTGGGACGCCTGGGTGGCTCAGTGGTTGAGCATCTGCCTTTGGTTCAGGGCATGATCCTGGAGTCCAGGGATTCAGTTGGGCTCTTCACAGGGAGCCTGTTTCTCCCTCTGTCTATGTTTCTGCCACTCTCTCTGTATCTCTCATGAATAAATAAATGAACTCTTTAAAAAAATAAAACCTGATAGTTCAAGGAAAACTTCAATACAAGGTGGGAAATTAGATGGACCAAGAGTGAGGCATATAGTATTAGGTTGGAGATTGGGAACACAAGAACAGAAACAAGGGTTCTAAATTGGATGTGGGGGTGCAATATGGACCCAGAAGGGATCCTCTGAGACTCTGAGGCAGAGTCACGAGATTTCTTATTTGGCACTAGTGGCCTTGGTGCATGATTGTGCAGAGGTTAATGAATGGTCAGCTCAGTCAAGACACATAATTGGTCTCTGGCTTTCTTACTTCATCCTACTTTTTCTTCTATTCGTGTCTCTTCAACCCAGTTGAGCTGCTGCCCAACTGGAGCAGTGTTCCTATGGCGGAGAGAAGAGGCAAACAAACAACCGACATCCTGACATGATGGAAGCATGAAGTTCTTTCCTGCAAATTATGTCCTCAAGGATAGAGGACTTATCCAGAGTCATCAAATCTGCTGGCTCTTTCTCATCTCTGCAGATACATACAAATAAATAATATGGATATTTAAAACATAAACAAAAACAAAAAGCCACATTTTAAAGGATTTGAAGTTGTGAGTGATGTCATCAGCTCATTCTTACTGAATGTTGTGACTTTTCAGCAGACCAAAGTGATGATGTGAAATAACAGAATTTGACTTTTTGGACTAGAGGTTGTGACACTAAGGCCTGAGTTCTTGATAAGGGACTGGCAATAGGATGATCAGGAAAAATACCTCTGGCAAGAAGTTTTCTTACAATAGTGGGAGGTTTCTAGATAAAAAGAGAAAAATATTAAGATAAAACTATTAAAATAATCTCTACAGAGGAAGATAACTGTATCAGAAAAATACCACTAAGAAGAAATGCCCAATAAAGGGAAGGAGTAAACAAAAGGAAAGAATGTTGGAAGCAGGACATGGTCTATTGATCACATAAAATTCATCACATTTTTTTCTTTTGACACACAAATGAAACAGTAAATGAGCGATAGAGTACTCCTTGATTTCAAGAGGCGTATAAACTCCATAGTTTCCCTTACTGAGTGAACTTTAGAAATGTGACCTGATAGCACAGCTAGGTGGATTCACAGTTGAATAAACATCAGAGAATGTATATTCTTGTTACTCCAAGAGAAGAGAAGTCTGTAGGAGCAGCCCAGACATCCTTTCTTCACCTGGGCCTGTGTAAAATTTTACTGAGAACTTAGATTGAGTCACGAATCACATGCTGTTCAACTTTGTGACTGACTCAAAATTCCAGTTTAATAGCAAATACTAAAATAATAGAGCTCAGGATCGAAAATGATATGAACAGGCTAAAAGGAAGGCTTAACCTGTGAAATAAATTGCAACAGCGATAAACATAATGTTCTGAAGTTAGCCTCAGAAAGTCAGCTGCCCAGTGTAGAATGGGAAGGCCAGACTTCAAGCAGTAAAAAGATCTGAGTGTAAAGATAACTGTAAGTCCATGTGAGCTGATAGCATGACCTGGCTGTGAAAATGCGGCCACGTCTGATTTTCTACTCACCAATAAAAGCCAACTGCTAATAAATAAAAAGAGAGTCAACTACACTCTCAACTATGTAAATAATAACCATCTCTAGAATACTGTATCCAGTTTGGGTGTCAAATTGGCTCAAGTAGGTCAAGAGATAGTAGGGTTCCCAAAGCCGTATCATAGGATAAATAAATGAGTCAAAGGGGGCTGTTTAGCTCAAGAAAAGGGGGAGGTAATTGTGTTAAACAGGTTTGAAAACTTAGAAAAAAAGATCATCGGGATCCCTGGGTGGCGCAGCGGTTTGGCGCCTGCCTTTGGCCCAGGGCGCGATCCTGGAGACCCGGGATCGAATCCCACATCAGGCTCCCGGCGCATGGAGCCTGCTTCTCCCTCTGCCTGTGTCTCTGCCTCTCTCTTTCTCTCTGTATGACTATCATAAATAAATAAAATTAAAAAAAAAAAAGAAAAAGAAAAAAAGATCATCTTATTCTATTTGGTTCCAGAGTACAATACTAGGAGAATATTTTTAAAGGTAGATATAAGATTATATAAAAGGCACCTTTCTAATAAGTTCATGCTGTCTCACAGTGCTCTAGCTTGGCTCATATAGTGGTGAGTGCCTGATCCCTGGAATGCATAAGCCTAAGTTGAATTGTCCGCATTCAGTGCTGCTCAAAGGGAACCCCACCCCCACCCCAGGTGGGAGATCAGACACAGAGTTCTCAAGCCTTCCTTCCATCTCTAAGGGTCCACCATTCTATTCCTTGCCCCACTGTAGAAATGTCACATTCAGGTGATATATAGCTATGTACCTACAAGGCAAAGTGTGTGTGTGTGTGTGTGTGTGTGTCTGTGTGTGTCCCCATTGGAACATGTTTGTATATGTGTGCATGCTCATACCTCATACCAGCAGGCATACATCTCAAGGAGCAATGCCACACCAAGGAGAAGGATTCCAGATGGAGAGCACGTGGTGCTCTGGTCCCTGTTCTGACTTATGGATGTCCCTTCTTCCCAGTTCTGGCTCTAAGGCCACAGCCCAAGGTGTAGCAGGAGCCATTCTTCTCATCTTGTCTGACTCTGTGCTGGAGAACACGAAGCTTAATGACAGGTGACACAGTAACATCACAGGAGAGAAACACGTGGACCTCAGAGCTGGCAAAACTGGACTTAAACCTAAATTGAACCCCTACAAGGTCTAAATTTTTCCTATGTGAATGTTTTTGCCAATAATATTTTTCTTAAGAAGCAAAAAAAAAAAAAAAAAAAAAAAAAAGAGAAAAAGAAAAAGAAAAAAAAGTATCCTTCCAAAATATAAAACTACTAGAAATAGGCATGTTCTGAGATGGAGATTTCTGGTCATTGCTGCATTTTTAGCGAAGCAGTTTCACTGTGTTTTCCAGAAAAAAAAAAAAAAAAAGCTGCTTTTTTTTTTTTTTAATAAAGCCGCAAAATATTTTCACAAAAAGCAGCTCAAAAAGAAAGGATATTTCCACCATTTCCCATTTCTGTAGAATTTGCATGGGGTTTTTATCTTCTCTGATTTTGTCAGAGGTAAGAATTTTTTTTTTTATATGGCTGCAATTTCAACCTTCTGAACATTAAGCAGATATAAATTATCTACAAGGCTAAAAAGTCTTTGATTAACAAGCTGGGGAATTGCAGGTATTAAAATTGCCCCCCAGAGGGAGTGCATATCGTTCCATGAATGCATTAGACATCTACTTTGAATTACAAAGAAAAATTAATTAAAAAGTATATGTTTATGAGTAATGTGTGTTCCCCTGAGTTCATTCTAAAAGCCACATATATGCAGAATCTAATAAAAATTAAATTACATTAGCTGCATATTTTACTTCGGCAACATGAAGAAAAAGATAAAAGCAGGTGCTACCTCATGTTTCATTCTAGAGAACTTCCGGAATGCCCCAAATGGTCTGAATGGATTTTAGTGCTCGACACCCACTGGAGAATTCTGTGTGTGGCTAGAAAAAGAACTGCAGCTACCTTGGGAAGGGCCATTCGGTGCTCGTGTGAACAGCTCTGCTTCCAAGCTAACTATGTGCTGTGCTCCGAAGCAGCCCAGCCATGCCCACACGCATCCTGCAGACTTGGTGTGGCTGGATTCAGCAGCTCCATTTACAAGGCATCATCTACACTGGGAAATAGCAGGGCAGCCCTGCCTGTTGTTGGACATTTTAACAAGACCATCCTCAGGCACAGTCTGCTCTGTCAGACAGTAGGGCCTTAGTGTCTCTAGAAGCATGTGGATCTAGAAACAATAAAAGTGTTATGACATCCAACACTTGCCCATATTTTGTTTATTCCATAGATATCTCATTTCATTAGCTTTCTGTGCCTTTTTCCCCCTCCTTGTGCTTTTTCCCTTTCGGTTACCATGGAGACAATTTCCCTGGTAGGGGAGGAGTCTAATGGCATCCAGGAGTGTGAAGTAAAGTCAATTTATATCATGGTTTGTGAAATATTGGGAGTTTGTAATGGTTGTTATCACCACATATGGTAAATCAATCTCTCTCAAGAGCAAATTTCTAAATATTGATATGAGTATGGGAGTGATAGAATTATATAGAATCATGCATCGTGGCAACTTGCACGGCAGCCTTTAGGATATACATTTCTATTTTGTTTTGTTTGTACAAATAGAAAATGAAATACAAAAGATGCTAAATATGCTATTCATGGTTTTTATCTATTTTAAATTCTCCAAAGGCATTAACTGGTCTCTAACATAAAACTTAAGGTTGCTTTAATTATACAAATTAAGAAGCCCTATCTGATCACTTATAAAGTTTATATATATATATGTGTGTGTGTGTGTGTGTGTGTGTGTGTGTATGTAAATGTGTAATTTCTTACAGATAGCTTATATATATAGTGGAGCACTGATGCCATCTTCATTCTCACTTTAAATCAACTGGTATTTGGACAAACATATTAATTCAGAAAAAAACAGGTTTTAAAAGTTTGTCAAAATACGTGCATTCCACCCAGGCAAGTAAGGTGATTACATTTTCAGGTTTAAAATAGACTAGTTTGTCCCTTGTCAAAACCAAAATTCATTTATTTGGTTTCACTTATAGCTTGCTTGTTCTGCTGTTTTCTCTCAAAAGCCACGAACGATGAGACGACAAAATATTGGATTATTTGTGCTCCTGAAACAGATGCCACCTGAGTTGTGACAGGTATTTTAAGGATAATCTTCTGCATTCACTTAACACTGATTTGAAAATTTTCAAGCCGTGGGTATATTCTTGTTCGTTTACCACCAAAATGAGTCACCTCTTAAGTACGAAGGGAGAGCTGGGAATAAAATGGAAACACTGAATGCAGGTGCGAGGGGGAGCCGTAAGGGAGAGGAGTTAGAACCATCATGAAAAGTGTGGCTGGCTCCAAACACAGATGCAAAACAACCAGGGAGGCTGAATATTTTGATTTTTTTTTTATTTTCCTGAAAGAGCACCCTATGTTAATTTTTATGAACATAGAAATCACAGCTCAGCTGACATCTTTGAAAAACAACCATTCTTAAACCATTTCCTCATGGTATTCTTCTATCTTGTCCTCTTGCGGAACATGGTCAGATGCTGACTGGACCTTTGAAATACTGTGTGATCTCATTCCCTTTTTAGATTTCGGGAAATGTTTAATATTTTATGATCCTTTGAGACAAAGATTCTTCAGCTTAAAAAAGGGAAGAAATTTTAAAGTAAACATTCCCAAAGATGGTTTGGAGATTTTTATAAAATCCACATGAAAAATTAGAGAATGGAACTCGGTGCCAGTCAAGACCGTGGGAGAAACCTGGAGGAAGGGGATGGAAGAAAGCCCAGCACTGTTGTTGGACTTATTTTAAAAAGTTTCCTCTGACTTCAACAGAAATCCCAACAAGTCATTCTGGACCCTGACTACTGGACTACTGGAGGTGTCTGCTATTTTGTCTCTCCTTTGCTCCCTTCTACCCAGAGACATAGTGTTTGTTTATTTATTTATTTAAAGATTTTATTTATTTATTCATGAGAGATACAGAGAGAGAGAGAGAGAGAGAGAGAGAGAGAGAGGCAGTCATAGGCAGAGGGAAAAGCAGGCTTCATGCAGGGAGCCCGACGTGGGACTCGATCCTGGGACCACAGGATCATGACCTGGGCCAAAGGCAGAGGCTCAACCACTGAGCCAGCCGGGTGCCCTGAGATGGGGTGTTAAAAGGAGCACCACCATCTCTCCCAGCTCCATTTGTACCACGTGAGTTTTTTACAATGGCTTTTGACCAGAGTAGACTCAGGGATAGGTTTGCAGGAGCAGTAGGAAACAGGAGGCGGCCAGAGAGCAGGCTCGGGACAGGGCCTGCTTCCCCATCGGGCCAGGAGCAGCGAGCGAGCGCCTGCCAGCAAAGGCCTGAGGCTTGTGCACAGAGGGGAGCAGCCTGATGAGGGCGAGGGCTGAACAGAGGAAACCACCTCTTCCTCCTCTGAGCTCAGCTCTTAGGTGATTTGAGGCCTCTGTCACCCACACCCAATTCTTCCTGAGAAGCCTGTTCCCATGCAACCAAGAGCTCTTCTCTCTGAAAACACATGGGCCATGGGGGGGGCGGGGGGGATGACATTCCTTCAGATATGTTCAGTGAGAACCTTTGTTAGTAGTGGCTGACGTCAGGGCACAGGTACCCTGACTCTGTTTTTATTGTTTCAAATAAAGCCAATGAAACAGGTTGCTCCGTGCCCCACCTCAGCCGCATCGAATACAAAGTACATCAGGCCAAAGATCAGGGTGTCAATTTAGGGAATATCTGCAGCCACCACAGCAAGTTAACAAAAGAGAGAATATAGAGGCTTTTGTTTTTTTTTTGTTCTTTTGAGAATCTTTCACATTTTCAACAGTATGACACTTAACAGGTTAAATTGGAAAAATCTCAAGTTCCATCCTTATGCTTATTGTTTGTTCAGCTTTGGCTTTGGATGGAGGAAAAAGGTAGATGATTTGAGGCCATGGAAACATTCAGTTGCCTGGATCCGCTGCAGCACAGAGGCCACCACCGCCTTATTCAAAAATCCTTTTAACCACAGAAATGGGAAGGTTCACAAAGAGCAAGCAGGGAGAAAAGGCCTCGGTTTCAACTTTTTGGTTAGGGCCTCCTAGTGACCCTCCGCCTAATCAGTCAGCTTCAGTGTTCCACTGCCTGCCCCAGGACGTGCAGCCTCGCCTTCCAGCTGGAGCGCTGGAGACCTTTCCCTCCCCATGGCCAGAGGGACACTGATGGCCACAGCCAGGAAACAGGAGAAAGAGCTTGTCGGTCCAGGAAATCAGTGAATGACTGAGGACAGAGAAGAAGGGGGTTTAATTGGCAGAAATAAGGAAATGCTTTGAAATTATAAACGGAAAGGCAAGTCATAAGGCCAGGAGCCAGGCAGGTGTGGGAAGCATAGGATGAGATGCGTGATGACCAGATGTCTGAGTCACACGCCTGGAGCACCGCAAGGGTGTCAGAGCCGCTTTAGATGGGTGTTTACAGGGCACCACAGGGGAGGACCTGGCTCAAGACTGGCAGGTTGATAGGGTCAGGCAGTGTCTCAGTCCTCGGGTGTCCTCACAACTTGGGTATCTGGCTTTCTTTTGAATGAAACTTTTACCTTTTGAGGTAACTGGTTTCGTGCAGAGTTTTACAGAAAGGGCTCACATATCTCTTATGCAGCTTCTCCTAGTGATAACACCTTGAAGACCTGTAAAATGGTATCATAGCCAAGATGGTGGCATTGACAGTCAAGATGCAGAAGATTCCACCCTCACTAGAGGCTTTCGGTGACCATTTTGCAACCTCTCTCATTCTTCCCATGCCCTCCCCCCCCCTACCCATTAGTGACCACTAACCTATTTCTATAGCTTTGCCATTTCAAGTATGTTATATAATGGAATTGTGCCATATAGAACCTTTGGGGATTGGCTTTTTTCCTCCCAACACAATTCTCTGGAATTTCATCCAGATGGTTGTACATAATAGTTTGTTCCTTCTTATCTCCAAATAATATTCATGGTATGAACATACCACAGATTCTTTAAGCCTTCACTCATTGAAGGACATCTGAATTGTTTCCAGTTTTTGGCTGTTCTGAATGAAGCGTCTATAAACATTGATGTACAGGTATTTATTAGTGTGAACCTAAATAATCTTTTCTCCAGGATATATGCCAGGCTGTAGGGTAGTTGCTTGTTGAGTTTTTTAAGAACCTGATAAATTGTTTTCCAGGGGGGGAGTATCATACCTTCCCACCAATAATGTATGAGTGATCCAGTTTCTGTGCATCCTTACCAGCTTTTGGTGTTGTCACTATTTTGTTGTTTTTTTTTTTAATTTTCACCATACCTGTGGGTGTGTAGTGATAGCTCATTGTGGTTTTAATTTGCATTTCATTACTGGCTAATGATGCTGATTATCTTTTCATGTGCTTGTTTTCAGTGAAATGTCTCTTCAAATCTTTTGTTCATTTTCTAATTGGATTATTTGTTTTTACCGTTGAGTTTTGAGAGTTTTTAATGTATTATTGGTACTAGCCCTTTATCAGATACAGGGTTTGCAAATATTTTCTCCTGATATATAGTTTGTCTTTTTAATCCTCTTAACAAGGTCTTTCACAGAGCAAAATTTTTCAACTTGTCAATGTTTCCTTTTAGGGATCATGTTTTCATTGTCTATGTTACAAGTTCCATATTTAGTCCTGGATCCTGAACGTTTTCTCCTGTTTTTTTTTTTTTTTTTTTTTCCTCAAAAAGTTTTAGAATGCTAACATTTTGAATTTTTTTGTAGACCTGAGACTTAGGTCAAAGTTCCCCCTTACTTCCTCTCCTCTCCTCTCCTCTCCTCTCCTCTCCTCTCCTCTCCTCTCCTCTCCTCTCTTCTTTTCTCCCCATGGCCATAGGAACACTAATGGCCACAGTTAGGAAACAGGAGACTTTGTTTGTCCAAGAAATCAAACTATGTTGTGTTTTTAGTTTCATTCAGCTTAAAGTGTTTTGTTTTGTTTTCATTTCCCCCTAGACCAATTTCTTTGGCCAATGGACTATTTGAAAGGGTGCTGTTTAGTTTCCAGATGTTTGGACAATTTCCTATTATCTTCCTATTGCAGGCTTCTAGTTTGATTTCATTGGGTCAGAGAACATGTCGTGTATGATTTCAATTTGTTTAAAACTATTGAGGTTTGTTTCATAACATAAGAAGTGGTCTATTTTTGTTTATGTTCTATGGGCACTTGAAAAGTGCATGTATTCTAATGTTGTTGAGTGGAGTGTTCAATAAATGTCAATTGGCTCCTGTTGGTGGATGGTGTTCTTGAGTTCTGAATCCTTGCCGATGTTCTTTCTGGTTGTTGTAGCACTTTTTGAGTGAGGAATGCTGAAGTATCCAGCGACAACTGTAGATGTGTTTATCTCTCCTTTTTATCTCTTTCAAGTGTTTTTGTAATTGCTCATTGAATCAATTTTATCATTGCTGCTTTAAAATTTTGTCAGAGTGTTCTAACATCTCTATGTATTCAAGGTTGGCATCTATTTTCTTACATTTATTTTTTCCCAGATTTATTGAGATATAATTGACATACAATATTGCATCAGTTTAAAGTGTACGATGTGATTTGATGTACATATATACTGCAAAATGAATATTGCAATAAGATTAGTTAACAGTTTTATCATCTTATGCACATCTATCATCTGTGCATTTTATGTATCACCTTTTGTGTGTGTGGTGAGTACATTTAATGTCTACTCTCTTAGCAATATAAGTATACAATACAGTATATAATACAAGTTTACATCACAGTATTGTTAACTATAGTCACTGTATTGTACCTCAGATACCTAGAACCTATTTTACAGCTGAAAGTCTGTACCCTTTGACCAATGCTCCCCTTTCCCCTATCTTCCTGCCCTGACAACTGCCATTCTTCTCTTTGTTTCTATGAGTTCATGTTTTTTCTTTTCTTTTTTTTTTTAATTTTTACATATAAGTGAGATCATATAGCATCTGTCTTACTCTGTCTGATTTATTTTATTTAACATAATGCCCTCAAGGTCCATTTACATTGCTGCAAAAGGCAGAATTTCTATCTTTTTTATGGTTAAATAATATTCTGTTTTATTTCCATATCACATTTTTCTTATCATGGACACTTAGGTTGTTTCCATGTCTTGGCTATTGTGAATAATGCTTCAATGAACACGGAGGTGCCTCTTGAAGATAATAATTGATGTCTCTTGAAGATAATAATTATATTTTCTTCAGATATATACCTGGAAACGAGATTTCTGGGTCATATGGTAGTTCCACTTTTAATTTAAGGGGGAACCTCTGTACTATTTTCCATAGTGGCTACACTAGTTTGCAATCCTACCATCTACAAGGGTTCCCTTTTGTCCTTGTTCTCTGAAACACTTGCTGTCTCGTTTGCTTTTGATAGTAGCCATTCTAACAGGGGTAAAGCACTATCTCTGTGGTTTTGATCAACATTTCCTTGGTAATTAGTGATGTTGAGTATTTTTTTCCAGTACCTGCAGGCCATTTGTATGTCTTCTTTGGAAAATGTCTATTCAGGTCCTCTGCCCATTTTATAATCTGATTTTTTTTTTTTCTCTTGAGTAGTTTGGGTTCCTTACATATTTTAGATACGAATTCCTTTTCAGATAGATAGTCTGCAAATATTTTCTCCCATTCCATAGACTCCTTTTGCATTTTGATGATGGCTTCCTTTTCTGTGCAGAAGCTTTTAGTTTGATGTCATCTCATTTATTTATTTTTCTTTTTGTTGCCTTTGTTTTTGGTGTTAAATCAAAAAAAAAAAAAAAAAAAAAACACTGCCATGACCAATGTCAAGGGTCTTCTTCCCTGTTTTCCTCTAGGAGATTTATTAGAGGTCTTACATTTAAATCTTTAATTCATTTTCAGTAAAATTTTTTTTGAATGGTAAATAGGGGCCTGTTTCATTCTTTTACATTTGCATATTCAGGTTTTTCAGGTGTTTAACTCATTGATCATCTTTTTCTTATTCAGTTTGAGATCTCTGGTGCTTGGCATGATGAGTAATTTTTTGTTAAAACTTGGACATTTTTGTATTTTTTTAAGAGATTTTTTATCTCATTTTTATCTTCTCGTTCAGCTTGCTTTTTGATCTTATTTTCATCTTCTCTTTCAGCTTGTTTTTTGACACTGCTCTAGCATGGGGAAGAAGGTGTCACCTTGCTACTGCTGAGTGGAGGTAAAAATTTAGGCTTCCCAATGGCCACCATTTTACATAATGGGTTTACTCTGCTACCACTAAGTGAGAACAAAAATTTGACTTCCCAGGTGGTCTCTACCAGTACCACATTGAGGGTGGCCTCGGTTGGCAGGGGTTGAGGGGGTGGAAGTTTGGGTTCAGGATCCTCATATTGTTTTCATCATCTCCCCTGAAGCATGAGGGGAAAGGGGGCTTTCATTATCACCTGAAAAGTTTCAGATCCTCACTTGGCCTTCTCTGACACCACCCCAGCAAAAATGTTGAGCCACTTGTTTCAGCCTCAGGGCGCTGCCTCAAGTTTGGGCTGCCCACCTGGACTTTTCTGTCATGGTTGGGGGTGAGGACTCCTTTTGTTTTTTGTTTGTTTGTTTGTTTATGGTGTTTGGCTACAGTAGAACAATAATTATCTAAATGCTTTCTCTTTCTAGGTTGCCCTTTTCCTGGTCCTTTGGCTTGGCAGATAGGCTTTTATTAGGGGTTCTTTTGTCTCTGCCTTGGGTTGCTGACTTCCTCAGCCCCATCTCTACAATATATAAGGAAAAAAAAAAACCCGAGGAACTTTTCTATGTCTTTTCTCATGACTCAGATTTTTTTGCTGGTTTTTCTTCTTTAAGTCTTTTTTATTTTGCCTTACATGTAATTCATAATCTGTAGTTATATTCGGTGGGATGAATAGGGAAGATACACCTACTCCATATCCCTGGACCAATTAGTGTTTCTGATTTCTTTCTTTTTTTTTTTTTTTTTTTGTCACCAGGATCTTGATTAAGAATAAGAAGCATCCAAAAGCAGCAAGCATGTGTCAGCCCTTGGAGGCCATGAAGAAGACCACTCTATGAGTTTCAAGACCCTCAGAACTACTACTCTTTTCTGAAAACACTGTACCCACCTGAAACTGTTACGACATGTGTGATTGCATCACATTATTTCTGTGAGTATATTTTGTGAAGTATGAACCAAATCTTCCCTACTGTCTTCCCTACTTTCTTTTAACCTATTACACTTCCTCATTTTGGCTATTAGATAATAAGTTTTCTGATAGTCAAAGAAGGATTAGAATGAGTGTAAGACTAAAAGATTTGAAAGAATGCATGTAAATCCAGTTTTTGTTCACCTGCATCCAGAGGAAAAAGAGGGGAAAAATAAATAAATAAACCTTCTGGATTGAGGAAAACCAAAGGAATTTGAAGAGAAGCATAAGCAATGCTGGTAAATGTATGGTAACTTGCTTTTGAGGGGGTAAAGACTGTGAATTGTAATGTTTTCCAACTTCTATGCTATAAATACTCTTGGTGTGGCTATTTTCAAGCTACTGAAGTGCCATCACTCAATGCAGAATTGAGAGGAGATGCTGGCAATTGACCCTCACAAGGTGGTGTGTGCCAACTCCTTACAAACCATCATAAGTGATAGTGACTGTTGAAGACCTTTGAGAAGAGGCCTCACTGACCACCTCTACTATTTAGCATCAATAGGAACTTTTGGGGACTCTATTCTACAACCATAACAACATGTAAGAGTTAAAAATGGGTGTGTGGGTCAGTATCAGACATACTTGAGGAACTTACACTGAGTCACTTCAGAGGTAGAGATAGAGGAGAAGAAATGCAGTATCCTGCTTCTG
Organism: Vulpes lagopus; assembly: GCF_018345385.1. Taxonomy (NCBI): domain Eukaryota; kingdom Metazoa; phylum Chordata; class Mammalia; order Carnivora; family Canidae; genus Vulpes; species Vulpes lagopus. The sequence goes on along the minus strand of NC_054832.1, from coordinate 66,588,290 downwards.
AGAAGGTGGGAGCATTTAGCTGCATGGGAAAGTCTGGATATCAGAGTAATCTCACTGTCATGAGAGGAAGCACGAGGGCAGAATTTGGCATGAGTTTTGTATACAAGCGTGCATATAATCAAGTGTGGTCATGGATGGCTCAATAAATGCATGCATGGAGTTCAGGCAGCACAAAGACCAAGGTATGGCAATTGAACATCTCGCTGAAAACCAGCTCAGGGTTAATCAAAACAAGGAAGAAATTCAAATTGTGCCTTTACTTGCTGTGCAACTTTGAGTAAGTTATTAACTTTACTTGCCTTGGTTTTCCCATTGGTAAAATGTGATTAATATGTTGCCTACACTAGCATGTAATGATTATTAAATAAGTATGTAGTTCCCAAAACATAGTAATAATTTGAAAATATGTAAGATGAATATATATATATATATATATATATATATATATATATATATATATATATTCCATCTCATTACTGAATCATTTTCTTTTAGGTATATTCTTCTGCCTTCAAAAAGGAAAGGAAGTAAGAATTTTCAAGGGCAGGCATATCCTTTTTTTCTCTGGACTCCTAGAGATTCAGATGAGGAGCCCTTTAGGATGAGGAGAGAAGAGAGGAAAGAAAAGGTGTGACTTGAAAATAGATGATACCCAGAAGAATAAAATATCCATTGTTCATAACTCAAGCCAAATATAAGGTAATTTTTCTTCATTTTTGATCCTTCTTTTCATTAAATTTTAGTGTCCTTAAGTTAGTCCATTAACCTGTTTGGAATTAAGGACTACTGTGTTTTTATTGACATTAATGACAATTTATAGAATGAATAAATTAGATGTAAGGCACATGCTTCTACACAAGTGTCAGTGAACTCTTATTCATGGTGTCAATGCAAGATGGTGAAGCATGAAGTACGTGATGGGAAGCAGGGCAAAGAAAGGCTAGTTGTCAGGGGCACATAACATCTATTCCAAGCTCTGTAACCACGGCATTTGTGTTTGGTAAGAATTTAAGACCAAATTACATTTTTGTAAAAGGAGAAAAACAGACTACTTAATTATTTTGGTGCCTTCATTGGTGAATTGGTGTCAGGGAAATCTTTCTGTGAGATATTTTGCATATTTTCGTTGTTCTCTACAGTCTACTAATGTCTTCTAAGCCAATCATTTTTTTAAACTGTTAGAGGAAATTATTTATTTAAAGAAAAACATATCATTGCTTTAGGGCCTCCAATGATGTGTACAAAATACAAATTCAACAATTAAATTATATTAAATTAAATTAACTCTGGCAGCTGTAATTTCCCATAAAAAGCACAGCAGCGTATTGGGCATGAGAGAATGCCATGTGAAGCCCATTATTTTTTTTCTTATGGTTTTAGTTATTTAATCTTTTGATTCCCAAAAGAATTAAAATGCTCAAATATACTTTTTATATTATTTAAATCTTTCATGTTAAATACATTTATTTGATTTATCCACAAACTTCTCTATTTGTACTATCCTATTAATAACTTGTTTATTTCAACTGAAACATTAAAAACATTAACAACATATTAGAAGTACTTCACAGTAATCTAGTTGCTATCACTATGGACTGATAACCACCACAAAAACAGTTGTCACCATATTATATTGATTATAGCTTGTTTAAAATATGCATATTCCACACTTAAAAATTTTTTTAATTTAAATTTTTTAAAATTAAATTTAAATTTAAATTTAATTTAATTTAGTTAACATATAGCATATTATTAGTTTCAGGGGTAGAATTTAATGATTCATCAGTTGTGTATAGACATATTCCACACTCTTAATTTTATCTAATATTCATTTCATATTATAAGCACCTTACAATCTGGAACTATTCCATTTCCTGTATTTGGCAGTGGCTGATATACCATATTTGTAGTTTAAGTTAAATTGAATGAATACATGATATTTGAGATAGTGATTTCTCAGTTTTTGTTCTTACTATGCAGTTTGAGGGTCATATTCAGACATCCTTAGAGTTCTCTTCTTCCTCCTCCTCCTTCTTCTTCAAGTGTATTTTATTTGCCTGAATTTTAGAATTTGATTCTTACTTACCACTATAGGGTGCAGTTGACTTCAAGAATTAAAGATTGCCTGAAACTATTAGAGTTACAATCAAAAATAATTCCGGCTGGTTTGTACAGCAGCATCCATACCAAAAGTCTGCATACAATTTGACAGTTCATTTGGATAATGATGTTGAAAATGGGAACCAGGCAATCTGGCCTATAGTCCTGTTCTGGCACTAACTTCTTTTCTAAACTTAGAACATTCACCTAATCCCTTTTTGCTTTAGTTTGTTTATACATGAAGTGTTGATGATTTGGCTGTCTAAAAGTAAGTTAGCTTTGAGGTATGAAATGAAATGAAATGAAATGAAATGAAATGAAATGAAATGAAATATATATATAAAATACTCTCAAAGTAAAAACACTATATAAATGTTAATTATTTTAATTGTCAAGATTTCATAGAAGTTGGTTACTAAAACACAAGGTTAAAATTTATAATTTGAAACATTATATGTTATTATGTAAAGATTATCACTTATCTTCTAGAAACTTAACAATGTAAAATATTATTTCATGCATACAATATTCAATGTCTATGATATAAAGTCTTGAAAGAGATCACTACCATTTTTTCACAAATATGCAAACCACCCCAGGTGTTCTCTGCTTTCATAGGCTTACAAAATTGAGAAATCATTAGCCCTAAAAGCAATCAATTCCTCAATCACAAGAAATCTTGAAAGCTTTCACTGATATCTGAGGAAGTTTTCCACCCTTTTCCATTGGCCTAAGACTGTTTGGAATTGAATTTAGTCTTGTGAGGAGAAAATAATTGGTAATTTTTCCTTTTAGTGATAGTCTGTGTGTGAGGGTGCACTTATAAATGTGAGTGTGTATGAGAGAGTATGTGTGTATGAGTGAAAGATAATGTGTGAGAGACAGTGTATGTGAAAGAGAGAGAAAATCATTAACATGTCTTATAGCTTCTTTCCTTAAAACACTTTCCCTACTAGGCATGAGTTTTGATGGCTTGTTTAAAACAGAATTTTGGTTTATCACAGCTGTGAAGGTAAAATATATTTTAACGGTCATCTAGGATTATGGTCTTAATACAATGTAATGATTTTGGTCTGTCTCTATGCTAGAATCAGCAGGGCTTTCTGCAAAATTCTCTATTGTCCCTATACTTACTTTGCAGTACTGCCATGGCAGAGGGAGGACAACAGCTTTTAATTTTTCTGACATATATTGTTATTATTATTTTGTGTATGTATGACTGAGCCATGAGCATGTCTTTTGCTCATTGAGAGAAAAAAGGCAATGTGTGTACGATAATTTCTATAAAGCTAAAAGATTTTTCTGAAGGCAGTCCAGATTGTGCAACCTCTCAAAACAAACACCAGATGCAGTCTGGTCCACAAAATGTATTGATTTTGTAAGAGATGTTTTGGGGAGAAAAGGGAAGAATTTGACTTTGGAAGCTATTATCAAGAATCTTTGCCAAGTAGCAGGAAAAGGAACTGGAGTCAGAGCACTGGTTCAGACCACAGGTCAGCCACTTAGCAGAGTTACTTCTCTTCTCTGAAACCTCTGATTAAATCTCACAAAGATGAAGGAGAATCTTTTATATATAAGTGTATAAACTGTGATTGTCATATCCCCTGAGAATAAAGTTTGATTTAATAACATTTCCCTGGGTGATAGAATTTGGGGAAGCTCTGGTCCCATTGGCCCTTGCTTACAGGATATGAAGGTTGGCAAGGGCTGTCACAGTCCTGTTCAGGTCTCAGATCTTTTTTTAGCTGAGAAGACAATACTCTAAGAGATCCTATAACCCACAAAGACTGGAGTAAGGGAAGCTTGTTGGTTTGGGATCATGTAGATCATGTTCTTAGACTTTGGTGTACAGGAGAACCACTTGGAGAACTTGCTATAACATATTTTCCCGAGCCCCGTCCCCATTGATTCTGATTCTATGGCTAGGGTTAGCCCATGAAATCCCTTTTCTAGTAAGCTCATGGTGACATTAGTGCTGTGGTCTAAGAATCCCACTCTGAGAGACTCCGTATTTCTGAAGAGTGAGCACATGATTTCATGTGCCCGGAGCATCAGGGAATCGTTTTAGGACATGGAAAAAATGCTTTCTCCAAAGCAAGGAAAGAGTAAATTAAATAAAGAGAAGTAGCGAACACTGTCTTCCAGGGCCTGCAGTAGGCAACTTATTGTCCATGTCATCTTTGCAGCACTCTGTAAGAAAGGAAGCGCTATCCAGATTTTGGCAGTATAAGAAACCAGATTCCAGAGAAGAAAAAAAAAAACAAAAACCACCATCCAAGTAACCCAACAAAACTAAAGTCCTGAGGTCCAAGAAACTCTGACTCTTTCCAGCACTTTCCACCATGGAGAGCACTTCACATGGGCCCCTTTCATAGGCTTCTCCTATTATTATTATTTTTTTTTTTTTGGAAAAAGAAAAGGCATTAATGGAATTCATCTCACTTATTAACAGAGTCACTATCCAATGTGCTTGACCCTGAGCAGACTCATGGGAATCTAGTAAGTCATACCTGCTGAATGAGGATGCCCAATACTCACTGGTCATCTTTAAGGAAGAGTTGGCTTCCCACCTCCTCTCTCTATTTTTTTCCCAGCTATCAGACCCTCCTTTACTTGACTTTTCTGACACATTTCACTGTGATGATGACTCTTCACCCCTGAATAAAAGAACAGTACTAGTCACACTATGGTGCACAGACCAGCCTCTTTCTCATAACGTGACAGGCAGAAATGGAAAACCTCAGATCTTACCTCAGGCCTACTGTGGAATCAGAAGCTTCGCCTTAACAAAATCCCCAGGTGATTCATATATGCATTCGAGTACCAGAAAGACTCCAGAAATCTCCACATGAAGCTTGTTTCTCCTAACTCTTAGAGTCATGACTCCTACCTGGACACGTCCTGATTTTTTCTTTTTTTTTTACACCTCTCTAATTTGATAGGTACAAACTGATTTCTCACTTAAATATGCTACATCTCTTATTTTCCTTCTCTACGAGAATAGTACCTTGTTTCTTAAATCAAACTCTCCCCAACTGTACAATCATTGTATCTTGACTCCTTAATAATAATGGAATCTATTCCATTCTTTCTAAGGTCTTGGCTATTAATCTATTCCTTTTTTGGTTTAGTCATTTCTTGCCTGATATATTTATTTATTTTTAATTTTAAAATGTTATTAATTTACCATATATGTATTCCCTATCAGTATATTAGTACCATATGTAATTTGTTTATTAATGTTTTAAGCTTTTTTAAGGTTAAATGGAAAAGTAACATTATAAAATATTTTAAATGTACATATGATAATTTAATATATGCTTACATTATGAAAGCATTCCTCTGCCAATCTAATTTAATTAATATATCCATTATTTCACATATTTAACTTTGTGTGTGTGTGTGTGTGAGAACACGCAAGTTCTGCTCTCTGAGCAAATTTAAATTACACAATCAATGTTATCAACTGGCTATAGTCACTATGTTATGCATTAGATCCTTAGACTTTGTTCATTTTATAGCTGAAAGTTAGTACTCTTTCACAAGCTTTTTCTTATTTCCCCCACCTTTTAGCCCTTGGCAACCACTTTTTTTACTCTCTATTTCTGAGTTTGGCTCTTTATTTAGATTCCATGTATTAAGTGATACCATGCTGTACTTACCTTTCTTTGTCTGGCTTATTTCACTTAGCATAATGCCCTCAGGTTCCATCCATGTTGTTACAAATGACAAGATTCCCTTCTTTTTCATGGCTGAATAATATACAATTGTGTGTATATGCATATACACACATCTTCTTTACCCACTCACCCACTCATCCACTGACAGACCTTTAGGTTGTTTCCATGTCTCGGGTATTGTGAATAATGCTGCAATGAACATGAGGGTGCAGATATCTCTTCAATATCCTGTTTTCATTTCCTTTGAATATATACCCAGAAGTCTTGCCTGATTTATTTTAATGACATCTTTTGTTACCTACTTCTCTATTGTTTTATGTCTCTCAAATCTATTCTGTACATCGCTTCCAAAATGATTGTTCAAAATCTAAACCTAATTTAGTCACCTCTTTTGCTTAAATAGCTTTTTGTGGCCTTCAGGATAGAATTTAAACTGTAGAATACTTTCCAAGGTGCTTTGCTATCTGGTTTCTGCCTGCTTCTCCACTCATATTTTATGTCTTTCCTCCTTGAACTTTGTAATTCAGCCTCACTCTGTGACTTGCATTTCTAAAATAAACAAGCTCTACTGCCTCTTGCATACAGAATTGCCATCCTCTTGATACCTACTTATCTTGCAAATCTTCACCTCCCTTTATGACTCAGGCCAGTGCCTTTGCTTTGAAAAAAACTTTGACACTTCCAGTCTAAGGCAGAAGCCTCTTCCATTTGTTGCCACAGGTCTTGTGCATATCTCCATTGTACTACTTATCACACCGTATCACAATGGTGTTTATTTATCAGATCCACCTATGAGCTCTTTTTGAACAAGTACAGTGACTTTTATCTGTATATCGCCATAGTGTAACACAGAGCAGGAATCATTGTAGATCTTCATTACATACATTTTTGTTGTTGATGAATGCATAAATTGGAGGCAGCAATTCTCAAACAGGGGCTCAGAGAGAAGCTGAAGATTATAAATACCTCTTGAGAGCAGGGATCATCACTTGTTTACCTTTGGGCTCTCAGAGCTTAACACAATGCTTGGAATATGGTATGTCTTTCATAAATATTTATCAAAGAAATGAAGGGATATATAGAATAATGAATGAATAGATGCTGTCGATGAAAAGATTGCAATAAAATGTTGTTCTGCCATTTTTTTCATTTCTTCTGCCTTTATCTTCTTCTACTCCCTGCAACTGGGTATGTTGGCAGACAGCCCTGCAGGCCCAGGCCTGTGCCAGTTCTGAGCTGGGTGTGACAGGGAGAGGAATTATACCAGGAGCCTCAGTCCTACACTCCTGGGATTCAGTTTTGTTGATTACCAAGCTCTGGCGCATCAGGAATAAGTTCTGGGACTGTGTCAGCAACTTATTAATGACAGCCTTGGGTGAGCAAGGCGCTTTTGGCAGGGTTATTTCATCATTCCTCTATCAGTTTCAATTTCCTCTGTTCTATGCTGGTACATCCCACTTTCCAGACTTGACTTCCTCCATAGACAGCTTCTAGGCAATTTTTTGTTTCTTTCCATTATCACATCCTGCTACCTGCTCTGTTCCTGAATTATTAGAGTTATCAGCCACTCGATCATCTCCAATACTGAATCTATACATATCTGTTTCACCTTTCTCCAATCCGACATTTCATGAGGTAAGATACAGGAGTAATGATGCTCTTTTGTTTTAAATCCAATGAGGCAAATCTGGTGATTGTTGGGACAGTTCTGGGAAGCCATTTTATCCATCAATCTATTCATGCTGAAAAACATCTATGCATATTTTTTTAGACTTATTTTCTTCTAAATGGACATTGCCAATGTTTCCACACATAATTAGCAACATATTTTTTATGTTGGTGAATTCTTCAGGGGTCCTTTTACACATCATCCTTGAAATAAATATCCATGGCTTCCTATAAATGTAGTTATAAAATTGAATAAGGAAATAAATAGAGAGGAGAAAGGAAGTCTCCCGCTAACAGAAGAATTCCAATGAATAAATATGGAATTAAAGAGGGAAGTTGAAATCACCAGTGGGCAACCATGAGGATAATAGTTATTATAGGTAAGTTATTCCAATGTATGCTAAAATTGGTGGGCTGAAGTTTGAGGAGAAACATTGTATTTGCATAATCTCCAAATGTCTCCCCCCAGTGTTTATTAATTATAAAAGGAAAAACAGTAACTTTACGGTGGAGAAAACTGGCAGACACTATCTTATCAGATGATCAAAGCTAGCATCATCCCCTGATAAGACTCTTTGAGAAGGGCACATCTTTTCTGCGGTGTCACTGTCCAAAAAATGCATAATCTTAAGATAGTCATAAGAAAAAATGAGGAAAAGAAAATAATTAAAGGATATTCTACAAAATGCCTGACTAGTACTCTTTGAAAATGTCAAATCATGACAGACAAGAAAAGATTGTCACAGACCAGACAGGGTGAGGCAAGGAATTGTCACAGATGTAAGAAGACTCTGAAGGCACAACTAAGTGCAGAAAAAAGGACATTAGAGGGCAGACTTGTAAAAATGTCCATAGCCTGTAGTTTAGTTAATATTATTACACCCATGTTACTTTCCAAGTCTCCATGATCATGCTCTGATTATGCAAGATGCTGATGCTAGGGGAAGCTGGGTGAAAGATATACAGGAATTCTCTATATTACCTTCACCTCTTTTCTGAAAGTCTATATTTATTTCAGAAAAATATTCTTAGGCTAAAAGAATGGAAATGGCTTAGAACAGGGCCTGATATATAGTAAATACTTAACAAAGTCTAACCAGTCATCACCAATGACACTGTAGCTTCAGGCAGTCCAGACCACCTTGCCAGACCACACCTGGCATGTGCACAAACTTCTACACTGCACTTACCTACACTCTGCCCCAAATTTGAGCCTACATGACAAAGCCCCTGTTACCAACATGTAGTACTCTACAGAACAGACACAGAAAAATTGGACTTTCGTCTTCTGTCCCTATAAGTTTAAGAAAATAACACAGGAAATGCTTATGGCTTGCTTTATCTGTCTGTCTACTTTAAGAGACTGCCTTGGATTTCTCTGACTGCAAATAGAGAATCCTAGCAAGATTGCTTTGAGATCGTCAGGATGGACTCATGCATGGGAGGCCATATTTCTCTAATTGTCTGCAGTTCCTGGACAGCACCACTGCCTCAATAGATAAGAAAAAATTGTTTTCAAAAAACGTTTGACAAGATTTCACATCAGAGATTTATATCTAAGGCAGACCCAGGGAACAGGAGGTAAAATAGCATATTGCAGTGGAAAACTAATTTAAGAGTAGTAGTCGAAAGGCAGTCATAGATGACAAGCTCGGCTTCGAAGGGGGTTAGAAATAGCAAGCTTCCCAGAGCTCTGGGAATAAGGCCTACATATTTGGGGACATGCTCAGAGGAGAAAAGATCATTGAATTTGCTAGTGATACTAAAATTGAAGTCTTAGCAAATAATAAGGTGCAATATTATCAGATTGAAAAGGATTTGAATTGTGGGTGATTAAAGCAGAGGATGCTAAATGCAGTTCAGGTACAAAGATACCAACTAAGAAGTACAGGATCAAGGAGCCAATTATGCAGAACATACACCCAGAAAAGGATTTGGAGGATATTGTGGGAAAATCTGCAAAACCATCAGCATAGAGAAGAGCTGCATTAGAAAAAGCAACCCGGATTTACTAGGTTATCTCATCAAAGAGGGAGGAGATGAGAGAAGAAAGAGATACTGCACCTTTGTAAGGCATTTGCTTGATTCCTACTTTGAATACGGTGTCCACTGCTGGACTGAACAGAAAATGAAAGAAACCAGGCCTGAGGATGGGGTTGTAGTAAAGGGAAACATTTAATTGGGAACCTATTTACATTTTAGCCTCATTGGAAATAGGAGATTTAATAGTTGAGGTTTTAAAAATTGAATATTGTCAGGAAAATTTTTGAAATACAGAAAATGGCAGACAAATTATTGTTTAAATGCGTGCACTGTTCTAATAATAGGCTCAAATCTTATTTAAAGGACTCAACGAAAAGTTTACTGTACTAGCAATGTGTTGGTATGTGTGTAAAGGCAAAATTCAGCCCCAGGGTTAATACAGGGGAACCAGAGCAGAACTATTTAATGCTATGTACAAGGAAAAGCTGTCAGGAAAAGCTGGGAAAGTAAAAGTGCAAATGAATTGAAGAGACACTTAAACTTATTTTTGGTGAAGGAGGTGATTAAAAATCATTGCTAAAAAAAATCACAGAGAAAAGGAAGTGAGAACAAATTTTAAATGACCAGTTTTGACAAGCAAAGTTTTCCTAATTGCAATGTCTTCATACATATACTAGAATGTAGTTACATAAACAAGCCTTGAAGTTTTCCATTTATTTATATTTGTGTGCATTGCCTTTCTGATTCTGCCACAGGGAATGTGGATCCATTTTAATATAAGTACAGTGTATGCCAACTTCACATAGCTCAATCTAGCATTCTGTTTAACATGGTCTACCAGACTCTATGTATGAATGAGGCATGGAGTTCTGGCTGTATCGGCACACAGAGTAAAGTCAAAGCAGAAGCAATTTTACTGGTGATTCAGGATTTAAAAATTATTTTCATCTAAAATATGCAGACAAATAAAGCTAAATATTGGGCCTTGTTTACCCTTTGATACAACTGTGTGGTTATCTCAGTTTTCCACTTTACTTTGCATGATAAAGAATCACAGAAATTTCTAGCTAGAAGGGACCTTAAGAGTCATCTAGTACAATCCTCTTAAATTACTGATAAGGGAAATGAGAAACAGAAGGATTAAGAAATTTACCCAAACTTTCAAAGGTACTTAGAAGCAAACCAAAAGCTAGATTCTTGATTCCTAATCCAACATTCTAATATTCAAAGTTGTGTTCTCTTAAGTTTATAAACGCAAATTAACAATATTACCCTGAATTTCTGCAATTATGTCTATGTCTTTTTTTAAAATGGTTCTTTCAAAGAAGGAAATCTAGAATTCTTGCAGCATTACAGTATAGAAGGGAGTTGGGCAGCAATACAAAGGTCAAGAGGTACACATTATCTCTAGGACAACAAAAGTGACCCCTGGGAATGGGCATACCAAGAAGTCACAGTCCTTCACAAAAAAACTGCAGGCCATAGGGGACAATGGAAGTCAAAATTGGGACTTGGGAGTCAAAATTGTTTTGCATCCAGTGATGCCAGCTTTACCACTACCTAATGAAACTCGGGACAACTGATTGTTCTTCTCCTATCTTTTTCTCCTTAAGTGAGAGGTAGGAGCAGATGATCTACAAAGTCCCTAAAGATTTAAGATTTTAATATTTTAACACGTGCTCACAGTAAAGATGCTTCTTAATTGGAGGATGAGGAGGTGAAGAGATATAGTGAAAGGAAAAAGTGGAGAAGTGTAGAAAGTAGAGAAGTGAAGTGTAGACGGTAGAGAATACAGTGAAGATGAATTTGGTGTGTGATCGGATTTACAGTTGAAAGCTCTTTAGGAAGGCATCATGTTGGGAATCAACATGCAGCTTCTTAATAAACCCAGCACTACAAGTTTGTCTTTCTGAAGCGGACGACCTATTGGGAGGTATCACATAAAAAGATGCTTCTTATTTAGGGGTGATGATATGTGAAAAATATGTATCGAGGCATTTAAAATTCAGTTGTGCTTTGCTTAGCAGGATCCTCACCTTATGAGAAAAGTGATGCTCCTAAGTCCAGTTGGAGGGATATATCTCATATCCTGCTCTCAGAACCTAGGAAGTGGAAGTATAGAATCCAATTTCACCTTACAGAGGGTGAAATATTTGTACAACTCTTATTTAGGGAAGGTTTTCTTCATCCTTCCAGAATGACGTTCTTTCACCCAACAGGTTTACTTTAAGCTGCTTAAAGTAATTTGTAATTGTCATTGTAATTTGTCATTGTCTCCTGCCAAAGAGCCTCTATCTTGTTGAAAACTCTTAAGTATTAATGTCAGCATAACATGGTATCAGATGTGGATTTCCATAGTTATTCTTACAACAAAAGGATTATACCTATAAAATTTTTTTTTCATGTGTATTCCTTAAATGTTATGCCAGGAGAACTTTGCTTTTACTAATGAAGAGCTGTTCAATTATTCAAATAACATATGGGGTTACATGTTCAAAGCAGGGTGAGAGGAGAGGAGTCTTGCAAGTGGCGTTTCATTATTTGGTACTAGAACTGGAATGGGAGCAGCCACAACCTATACCTGACTGAGCTTCATGTTGTTATCACAAGGCCTCCTTTGGAGTTGATACTGCTTGGAATACCTACTTACTGAGTGTGATCTAAGTATATTGTTCTATAATATTGAATTATTTTGTGACAAAAGTGTAGTAATGAGCATGTGACAGTGGTTCCACAATTTATTCTATAACATTTTGAGAGCTGCTACAGGATTTTTTTTTCTTAAGATTTTATGTATTTATTTATGAGAGACCCAGAGACAGAGGCAGAGACACAGGCAGAGGGAGAAGCAGGCTCCATTCCATGCAGGGTGGGACGTGATCCCAGGTCTCCAGGACCACACCCTGGGCTGAAAGTGGTGCTAAACCACTGAGCCTTCTGGGCTGCCCTGCTAAAGGGTTTTTATAAAATGTTTGGCTCTCTGTGCTTTCCAAACAATGTAATCAAAAAAATTTTAAGTGATGTAGTAGCTCTAAAGAATCGGCTTTAGGGGTGTCTGGGTGGCTTAGTCGGTTAAGCATCCAACTCTTGATTTGAGCTCAGATCATGATCTCAGGGTGAGCCCCGTGTTGGGCTCTGCATTGGACAGCTGGGCATGGAGCCTGCTTAAGATCCTCTCTCTCCCTCTGCCCTCCCCTCACTTGTGCATGTTGTGTCTCAAATAAACAAATAAGTCTTTAAAACAAACAAACAAAAAAGACATAAGCTTTAATTGTTTTATTACCTAGTTGAAGAGTTTAGAAGCCAAAACTTTTAGAACTAGCTGACTTTGATGACAGTTTAATAGTTGATATCTCTTTTATTTTCTTGCAATTTTTTTCTTTTAATTTATTCATTAGGAGTAATGTTTTGATATTGCCTAAGGGAGATTGTTATTCATCTATATGTGGCAAATTTGTATTACAAAGCTCCTGCTATTAAATAATTTTGGTGATTTAATTAAATAGTATTTAATAACAAGCAAGGTCAGAAAGCATTTTGGTGATAATATGATTATAAAGAATTTCTTATGTTTAACTATGAAATTTAATATTTTAACTATTTTTTTGTACTCAGGATAGGTCCATTGAAATCTTATAATAAAGTACATGTTTGTAAGATGCTTAAACCTAAAAATAAATTTCGTTAATGTTAACTAAAAATAATGAATAGACAGCACTGATGTTTGAGTAACTATTCATGGATGCTCCTTTAATTATATTTCCATGTGGAACACTAATATGAAAGAGTAAATTCTACTAAAATCACTAATATTTGGCTATTTAAATATTAACCAGAACAGAACACTTTTTTCATCTTTAGACCTTAGTAAAAATACAAACATCTGTGAAACTACTATCCTTAAGTTAAAAATGATGCTGTATGTATATTTTTCATCACTTTACACACTGAGGTAATAGGTTTCCAAGACTATTAGTTGTGGGATTCCACTCAGTTGTAGATTATCTGGTCAATGCTGAAATTAATCAAACATGGAATTTAAATGAAAAGTAGAAGTCAAACCTCAGAAATAGTTTTAAAATATGTATTTGAGATATAAAATAGGCACCTAATGATTAATGATATTCAGACTGATAAGAAAGAAAGGAAACACAGGAAGATTCCTGTGCAAAGTTTTCACTTAGTTAGACTCCCCCACCCAATTCACTCCATATTATTTTACTAGAAACGACCGGACCAAATATAACCCACACACACAAAAAAATAGTTTTGCTTCACTTGCTTCGCCTACAGTGCCAGGGGGATGGATTTAATGATCTTATAGGCCTTTTCAATCTCTCTAATATTTGTGAAATGGCAACTGTCAATGTTGAACAAGAAATTGCTGAAATAGCACAACTTTTTGAAATGGATAATATCTCATAGGACAAGAGCCCAGAAATGGAAAGAACAACCATAAACCTCACTGAAACTCATCTCAACAGGATGCCAACTTTACTCTTCAGCTAATAAAAACAACCATCTTTAAAAATGCTATCTGTCAGTGAGTCAGGATCAGTCATTTTGAAAATCTCAGTACCAGGTATTGTGTATGCCAGAGAATAGTTACTCTTTTCTTAGTGTGTTTGTTTTTCATTTTGAATTTTGCTATTGCCTGGTCATTTGGTTTCTTTTTATGTCCAGTTAAGAAGTATGTGCAGTTATGTATATCCTAGATGTAATTAAGTTTAGCATAAAATATTACTTAGATTCTGACTATTTGTTGATAACTGGAACTATATATATATTTGTGACAATATTTAAGTAGATTTCTATAAAAACAGAACATTTAAACTAAAGCATGTCCAAGTTCTTATGGTATATCAGGCCATCAAAAACTCTCTCCTTATTTTCCAGCATAGAGTCTGAATTTCTACACATTATCAATATTTGACTATCTATATGTAAATAATATTGTGTAGAGACAGAGATAGATAACGATGGTTCTGAAGCATAAGAAAAAGATCCTTGAGTGGAAGAATGCACAGAGAAAAGATAGTTTCATTCCCCTCTATGGATATTTAACAAATTCTAATATTATGCAAGGTGATAGGCAACACAGTCAAGCAGAAACTACTGCACAGGAGCTGAGTTTTCAGTAGTCCTCAGTAGAGTTCAAGACTTGTAAGTAGGGAGAATCCCAGATAGTCAGTGAAAACCCAGGAGAGTCAAGCCTGGGAACAGGAGAGAACCAGAGGTAGAAACTAACTTCTAAAACTTCAGTTCAGTTAGTCCATTTCCTGATTAGATTAAGGTGATCAGTTCTAACTCAAGTTGCCTACCAGAAGATAAGGTACATATCCTCCAGAGTCTTTTCCATTTTTCTTGTCCAGTATTGGTCATAGTGTAAAAAAATTACATATATACCAAAAAGTCAAGAGAATGAAAACCAATTCAAAATTCCCAGATGACCCAATCACTGGAGTTATCAGACATAAACTTTAAAATAAAGGTGATTACCATGTTTGAGAAAATATATGAATTATTTATGGAATATTCCAATGTATTTCATATGTTCAAAATGATATATTCCACTAGAAAACTGACATCCATAAAAAAGATCAAATGGAGATTATAAAATCACAGAATGCAATAATGAAAGTTTAAAACTAGTAACTGGGTTTGACCCAGACTGGACATAGCAGAAGAATGTTTTTGTAAGCTAGAAGATAGAATAGTAGAAAATATTTGACTTAAATATGAAGATCAAGAATGATGGAAATTTTGTAAAAGAGCATAAGATACATCAGAAATGTGAAAAGGTCTAATATATGTACATCTGAAGTCTCAGAAAGTCAGGAAAGAGAAAGCATGACAGATGCAGTATTTGAAATAAATAATGACAAAAAATGTATCATCAAAACTGAGAGATGACATCAACTCACAAACTCAAGAAAAAATTACAAACCCCTAGTAGAAAAAACACAAACAAACCACCTCTGCTTCCATTAGAACATGATTACTGAAAGAAAGAGATAAATTAGAAAGTTAAAAAAAAAAAAAAAAAAAAAGCCAGACAAGAATAAAACACATTACCATCAAGGAAGAAACAATAAGGAAAATAACTAATTTTTAAAAATCAGAGACAGGGGATCCCTGGGTGGCGCAGCGGTTTGGCGCCTGCCTTTGGCCCAGGGTGCGGTCCTGGAGACCCAGGATCGAATCCCACATCGGGCTCCCGGTGCATGGAGTCTGCTTCTCCCTCTGCTTGTGTCTCTGTCTCTCTCTCTCTCTCTCTGTATGACTATCATAAATAAATAATAATAAAAAAAAATTTTTAAAAAGGATAAGGAAGGCACTTAACCTTTTTAAAAAAATAAAATTAGAGACAGTAGATGCTAGTGGCAATAGAATAACAATTTTAAAGAGAAAAAAAATAGATGGCAACCTAAAATTTTATACTCTAGGAAATTATCTTTCAGCAGTACCAGTAAAATATAGGCATTTTCAGATAAGGAAACACTGATACAATTTCATTTATTGCCCGTAATCTGAATTAGGGGGAAAAATACAGGAAATTTTCAGGTAAAAGAAAAATTACTCTAGACAAAAACACAAAACTGCAGGAAGTAACAAAGAAACAAGGTAAAGGTAAATATGTGGGTAAAAATAAACATTGACTAAACCAAATATTAGACCTAAAATATATACAGAACTAAAAGACATGATAACAATTAAAAATGTGCTGGTAAGAGTGTGGTAAATGAGCATATGAACTATTTATCAAAACTGATCATCTTCTGTGCATAAAACCAATTCCACAAATTTTCAAAGTTTGAAAATAATTTAGAATATGTTTTCTGATCACAATAGGGTCAATCTTAAAAGTAATAGCAAAAAGCTAGCCTAAAAATCCCCAAATGGAAATTAGAGGAAATAGAAGTAGCAACTGACCAAGGTTTCAAAGAAAACCTCTCAATGGATAAAAGAAACTATTTTTTGTTATATAATAAACATCGATATGTCAAAATTTGTAAGATACAACTAAACTGATAATTAGAATAAAATTTGTAGGTTTTTTTTTGTTTTTTCTTTTTAGGGAGAGGTTCAGAGAGAGTGCACATATGTGTGTGTGTGGATGTGTGTGTGTGTGGTAGTAGTAGGAACAGAGGAAGGGTGAGAGAAAAAAATCTCAAGCAGACTCCACACCCAGGATGGAGCCCAAAGTAGCACTCTGAAATCATGACCTGAGCCAAAACGGAGAGTTAGCCGCCTAATTAATTGACTCAGCTACCCAGGTGCCCCTAAAGTTTGTAGTTTTAAATGCATTTTATTTGAAGAGTAGATAGGATGAAAACTCAACCATTTAAATTTTGTCTCAAAAAGTTAGAGAAAAGGTAGCAATAGAAATCCCAAGAAAATAAAAAGAAGGATAAAGAATAGAAAAACCAATGAAAATAGTAAATAAATGGAGAATTACCTGTACCACAAGTCAGTTTCTTTGAAAATATAGCATTATTGATAAGTATTTGGCAAGATTTATCCAAAAAAGATGGTACAGATTCCTGATCTCAGGAGTGAAAAAAGAATCACTATAGATTCTTCAGATCGTAAGGCTATATTACATAAAATTTTAATTTGAAATTTTAAATAAATGGAAAAAAATCTTAGGAAAACAGTGTTAGCCAAGACTGATACAAGAAAAAATAAGGGACACCTGGGTGGCTGAGCGGTTGACTGTCTGCCTTTGACTCAGGGCGTGATCCCAGGGTCCTGGATCCAGTCCTGCATCAGGCTCCTGTGGAGAGCCTGCTTCTCTCTCTGCCTATGTCTGCCTCTCACTCTCTGTCTCTCATGAATAAATAAATAAAATCTTAAAAAAAAAAAAAAAGAAAAGAAAAAAGAAAACACATTGAAAACTCTCTAATCAATTGAATCCTAATTAAAGACCTTACGAAGAAAATTCCAGGCCTAGGTGATTTTATCACTAAATTTCTTCAAACGTTTAAGGAAGAAATAAAACCATTCTTGCACAAATTCTTTCAGAAGGCAAAAATAGAGGGACCATTCTCAAACTGCATTCATTATGAGATCAAAGTTGTAATAATATCATAACCTGACAGGTATATCAAAAGAAATGAAAATTGCATTTCAGTATCACTTATGAACATAGATATAAAAGTCCTACAGAACATATTAGCAAATTGAATCCAGCAATAAATAAATAGACTAATATTTCATGACCTAGTTGAAATGATTTCAAGAATGAAGGTTGATTAAAGTCTGAAAATCAATCAATGCAATTCACCACATTAACAGAATGCTGTAGAACAATTATGTGATGATTTCATTAAAAGCAAAATAATTTTATAAAATTCAATACTTGCTAGTAATTTTAACAAATAAAGTAGAAATAATATATTAATCTGTTACATGATATCTACAAAACAATCAAAACCTCTGGTACACATAGGCCTTGGAGCTCAAAGGTTAAATGCTTCATCCCTTGTAGTGAGAAACAGACAAGGAGATTCCATACAACTTTGCTACTTAAAGAAAGGTTTCTAGATGGATAGCACCTGTCTCCCCTGGGAGCTTGTTGGAAATGCAGAATCCTAGGCCTCACTCAAGACTAACTCAGAATTTGCATTTTGAAAGCTCCAGGTGTTTTGGGGTTCCTGGGGGCTCAGTCAGTTAAGCATCTACCTTTGGCTCAGGTCATGATCCCAAGGTCCCAAGATCAAGCCCCATGTCAGGCTTCCTGTTCAACAGGGAGCCTGCTTCTTCCTTTCCCTCTGTCTCTCCCAATGCTCGTGCTCAATCTCTCTCAAAAAATAAATAAAATATTTTAAAAAAAATAAAAGTTCAGGTGTTTCCTATACATGCTGAAGTATGACAAGGAATTCTTTAAACTGCTTCTATTCTTTATGGTCCTATGGTCTATGTTAAGACAGGATGTTTTAACAATTGCAATAAGATAAGGCAAATAAATAACGTGCAAGAGCTGAAAGGAAAGAAAGTTAAGATGTCATGATTCAGGACAACAAGATAATGTATGTAGATAATTTGAAGACTACAGATAGCTATTAGAATTAATAAATGAAGTTAGCAAAATGGTTGGATGCACACTTAATATACAAAAAATTAAAACTATTTCTATGTACTAGTGACAAGTGATAGTAAACATGGAATTTTTAAATAATACTTAGGAGAAAACTAGGAAAAATATTCTCTGCACTGAAACCGACCAACCATTATTGAGAGAAATTACACAAATTCTAAATGAATGCAAAGGTATGCCATATTTTTGTATTAGAAGATTTGATATTGTAAAGATGCCAATTTTCTCCAAACTGATCTAAAAATGCATTGCAATTCCAATAAAAATTTCAAGTGATTTTTTGGTGTGGAAAATAAGCTTTGAAATAATTTTAAGGTTCAAAATTAATATGAAAATGAAAAGTTTCAGGAATATTCAAAATGCATTTGAATAAAAAAAGAACACATTTGGAGGGCTTACACTACTCGATATGGAGCCTTGCTAAAAAGCCATTTTAATTAAAACGGTATGGTAGGTACACTGGGCAAATTGACGACTAATATAATAGATTAACAGCCCAAAAATGTGCATAAAGTCACTTGAGTTTTGCTAGTTACCACTACAATACAGGGAAGAAAGGATTGTCATTTCAATAAATGATGCTGGGTTAGCTATCCGAAAGGAAATTGAACTTTAGCCTTACTTTACTGCAAAAGAAACATAAATTCTGAATGAATTATAGACCTAATTATAAAATCTAAAGTAATAAAACTACTAGAAAGTAACTTAGGAGAATATGTTCATGACTTGGGGTGGGCAAGATTTCTTAAACTGAACAAAAAAATATTTGCCCATAAAGGAAAAGATGGGAAAATTCTACTTTGATAAAATGAAGAACATTTATTCACCAAAAGAACATTATTAGGAAACTGAAAATGCAAACCACAGAGTGCGAAGTAGGTTTGGAAGGCATGTGTCCCCAAAGTTCTCCTATCCAGAAGCAAATTAATAGACATAACTAACAATATAATAAATAAAATAGCATTGGAATAGTCACTTCACAAAAAGTAGCCATATCAAAGTAGAAAAATATGAAAAGGTATTCAACCACAATTAGTCAGCAAGAACATGCTGATTAATGTCAAAATATGGTACTAATATAAATCCATTGAAATGTCTGAAGTTAGAAAGACTTAGTAGCAATATCATGTTGAGGATATGGAGCAAGATATACTGTACATTACTAGTGAGAGTAAAAACTAATTTAAGAACTTCAAAATCTGTTTGGCAGTAGCTACTAAAATTGTAGATGTACGAACTCTCCACGATGTGTATATTGAAAGACATGTGCAAGAATGTCCATAACATTATTTTCAAAAGTTCCAAACAGAAAATTTCTCCAACAAATGGCTATATAAGTTGTAGCATGTTTATACAATAGGACATTATCCAGTATTGAAAAATAACAAATTCTTAATATATGCAACAGCATGAATGAATTCAAGTGCTACTTTAAATAAAAGAATCCAAGTACAAAAGAGTTCACTCTGTTGTATTTCATTTATGCAAAAGTAGTCAGGCAAATCTCAACTATTGTTGAAGAAGTCAGAATATTGGTTACATTTTGTACTGAATAATGACTTCAGACTTTTTGGAAGGATTTAGGTTGTAGCAGTATTTGGTTGGTTCCATATAGAAGTGCTTACTGTATTTATTTTTAAGAATATTTTATTTATTTATTCATGAGACAGAGAAGAGAGAGAGAGAGAGAGAGAGAGAGGCAGAGACACAGGCAGAGAGAGAAGCAGGCTCCATGCAAGGAGCCCGACGTGGGACTTGATCCCGAGACTCCAGGATCATGCCTGGGCCAAAGGCAGGCACTAAACTGCTGAGCCACCCAGGGATCCCCAGAAGTGCTTACCTTTAAAAATCATCATTCATCAAGCTGGGATCTTATGATTTGTGCATATCTTTAGGTTTTTATGGGGATTTTTTGTTCTTGTTTTGTTTTGTTTTGTTTTGTTTTTACCCAGGGAGAGATGGGGGAAGGGGGAGAAGGAATGAGAGAAGGAGCTGGCTCTGTACATGAGGCTTGAACTCACGACCCTGAGACCATGACCTGGGTTGAAATCAAGAGTCTGGCGCTTAACTGACTGAACCACCTAGGTGCCCTTCAGCTTAATTTTCTTTAATTAAAAGAAGTTTACAAAAAAAAAAAAAAAAGGCAGAAAAACAAGACTCAAATGGGACAAGGTGTTTGCCAACACATAAAACTGACAAATGATTAGTATGTAGGCCATATAGATAACTCTTACAAATCAAAAAGCCAACAAAGAAAAAAATGAAACAAAAGAGAGTCAAAAAATTTACATGTTTTTCACAGAGAAAGAAACTGAAAAGACAATTAAATATATGAAAGTCTTCTCTAGTAGTCAAGAAAAAGAAAATTAAAATCACACTGAGGTATCATTACATTTACCAGACTCACAAAAATTGTGGTCTGAGGATATCAAATATTGTTAAGGATGTGGATCAATGGTAACTATTAGTGGAAAATAAAAATTAATATGATTACTTTGGAAATAATTTGACATTATTTAATAAAGGTGAGAATGTATGATTTAATTCTTACATAACTTAGAGATATCAGAACTGAGGGTCTCTCTTTCTCTCTGTCTCACTAACCAGATGGTAAGTATAAGAAAACTGATGATTAATGATAAGATTCATAAGAGCATGAAATAATAACTCAAATATCCATCAATAGAGAAATTAACACATATGCTGTGATATACTTAAAACATAGGACACTATAAAAATAAACTAGTAATTTGCATTACCATTTTCAAAAACATATTTTGAACAAAAATATCATGTGAAAAATATACATATGATATTTTATATATAAAGGTTAAAAACACACAAAAATTATATCTTATTTAGAGATACCTAAAAACAATGTAGCACATAAACAAAAGTGCAGGAACAATTAAATTTAGGATCATGATTACTCTGGGAGAATAGGGTGGGTTAATCACTTAGGCTGTAACATGAGAGGATGTCAAGAGATTTTTGTTTCTTAAGTTGCGTGGTTGATAAATACTATGTTCTGTTGTTATGTTTTTATTATATGTCATTTCATATGTATGCAATATTTTATAATACTGTTTGAAAATAAAATAAATCACAGAGTGCCTTGTGTTCATAGGATATAAACATGCAAATTTACGACAGAATGAGGAGGCAGGAAAAGAAGGGAAAGGGAAGAGATTAGAGACAGGGAGAGAGAAAGAGAGAGAGAGAATGGGAGACGATTAAGACTCTCAACTCTGTTTTGCCCTAACTAGTATCTTTTTTCCTTTTCCTTGACGGTCAAATCCATAAAAGAACAGGCTATTACTGTGCACCCAGGACAGTAACCACTAGCTAGATGTGGCTACACAGGGCTTGATGTGTGGTGAGGTCTGAACTGTGATGTGCTGTGCATGTAAAATATACACTAGGTTTTAAATAATTCAAATAAAAAGAATGTAAAATTTCCCATAAATACTTTTAATATTGAAATGATAGTATTTTGGATACACTGGGATACATAAAATATATTATTAAATGCAGCTTCACTTGTTTGTTTTTACCTTTGGAATGTGGCTACTAAAACACTTACAATGACATATGTGGCTCATTTCATAGTGCTATTGGACTGTCCTGGTCTAAAAACAATTTTTCAATTTTCTCCTATATAATTAATTCTTCAAACCCCCATCATATCCTGGGAAAGGTATTGAGTCATCTATTAATTACCAGAGTCCAAATCCTTCCCCACTCCAATCTCTTCTAAATATTTCATACCTCTTCCCCTGGGACTTTCCTTGTTGACCATGACACCACCCTTTTTGTCTCTTCCAGCACTCTGACCCTCCTTCATCTGTTCTCACCTGTTTTATCCTCTAGGCGTTCTCTTCCTCTGTTAGGCATTTAAGTGTTAGTCCCTTATTTACCTCTTTTCTTTTGTCTTTTTATTAATTTAGTTAACACGTATTTATTGAGCACCTATGCCAGTTAAATTCTGGATACTTACCTTGGACTGTCATTATATGTTGACAACTCCTAACTCCATATCTTTAGTTCTAACCACATTTCTGGGCTCTGGAAAGATATATACAGCTCACACCTGGATATCTTTGCATAGTACAAAGTACAAAATATTTTTTTCCTGATGCAGGGTTCTGAAAATGTAGTTCTGATACTAATGCAATCAGCATCACCTGGGAACTTGTTAGAAATGCAAATTCTCAGGTCCCACCCCAGATGTATGAACCAGACGCCGGAATGGTTACACGATGTTTGTTTTAACAAGGTCTCCTGGGAATTCTGATGCTTAGTTAAAGTCTGATAGCCATTGACCTAAAAATATTCCTTTTTTCTTTCATTACCCCAAGCTCATCAGTTACAATACAAGCTCCAGTGGATTATTTCATCTACCATGGCTTGTATGGGCCTCATGCTTCTATTCCTGTGGCCCTGGCTCTCTTCCTTCCCAGTACCCATTGCTGCAACAGTACTGACTGTTCCCCTTATCTTCAATTTTACTGATCCTAGCCTGACATTTAAAACAAATTGAATTTTATGAACTTCTTCAAAATCTGTCTAATAGTTTCCCATTTCTTATAAAGCTCCAACTCTCAGATGTATACCTTATATACTTTGTATGTGGCCTATCTCTACAACTTTACCTTGAGTTAAAATTTTAGCCAAGTAGACATCATTTTCTTCCCCCCTCTTTGTAACACTTTTTAAAAAGATTGTATTAATTAATTAATTAATTAATTAATTAATTTGTTTATATATTTAGGAGAGAAAGAGCATGTGCACATGAGTTGAGGGAAACGCAGAGGGGGAGGGAAAGGGAGAGAGAAAGAATCTCAGACAGACTTCATGCTGAGCATGGAGCTCAATGCAGGGCTCCATCTCATGACCCTGAGATGATGACCCGAGCTGAAACCAAGAGTTGGTTGTGAAACCAAGAGCTAAGCCACCCAGGCAACCCTAGGATTTAAATATTTATTTATTTATGTATTTATTTATTTACTTATTTATCTACTTATTTACTTACTTATGTTTTTAAATTATTGTTACTGACATATAGTGACTTACAATATTTATGTTAGTTTCAGGCGTACAACATAGGAATTTGACAACTCTCTACATTACTCAATGCTCATCATGTAACTATGTATACTTACCATCTGTCACCATACAGTGAACATCATTTTCAATTTTAGCTATATTTTTACCACTTATTACTTTGTACATGTCACCTCACCTCTCTGATTTCAGTTTTCACTTTTATGAAATAGGAGCTATGGTAAGTCTACCTCACAGGGTTTTTGTAAGCATATACCCTCTAGGTACAATGACTAGCACAGTGAGTGGCATATTTCAATCTTTGCCACCTGCTATGACCTGTAATAAAGTTATTCCCTAAAGTATGCTTTTCCTATTTTTTTCATAACATGCTTCATCTCTAGAAAATTTCTTGAAGTTACTTAACTTGCAGTTTCTCTCCTTCACACACATTTCTAACTTAGCTTAGACCCCTGCCTCTATCTGGAATGGGATACTTATTCACTCCCACCCAGAGCATCCTACTAATTTCTCAGGATTGAATTTTTAGGGTCCCCCTTTCTCTCACTTGTCTTACTCTCTGTGTGAAATGTATCAACACTTCTTCTGTGCATCTACTGGGTCCTGTACATACTCATCTCAGAGCTTCTACTATAATTCACTGAATACCAAACTGTTAAGAGTAGACATTTCTGGGTAGCTAAATTTATGGTAACTTTTGTCTTATTCTTTAATTTTTTCTGATTTCTCCAATTAAAACATACTACTTCTATAATCACATAAAAATTATATTGAGGCACCTAGGGTGGCTCAGTTGGTTAAGCATCTGCCTTCGGCTCAGGTCATGATCTTAGGGTCCTGGGATCAAGCCCTGTATCAGGCTCTGTGCTCAGTGGGGAGTCTGCTTCCCCCTCTCCCTCTGCCCTTCCCCCTGCTCATGTTCTCTCTCTCTTTCTCTCTCTCTCTCTCATTGTCTCTCAAGTAAATAAAAGTCTTCAATAAAAATTACATTAAAATTCTGTACATTGTTATTGTACCCAAGAAGTCCTGTCGCTGCACCCAAAAAGGATTGTTCAAAAAGTTGGATTTTACTAAAAAAAAACCCTATTTTAATGTTCATAAAAATTAAATAAATTTGGATTTTAATGTGTAATCATATACAAGGAGAATCTGATGTATTTTAACTAAATATCAAAATAAATTATTACCAATATAATTGAAATAACCAAAATTATACTGGTATGGACAAGCATTGAGATGGATCAGTGTGTCCTCACCATGTTGACTAATGGTAAAAGCAGTCTACTCAGAACTATTTTACCACAACCGTATCTCTTAGAATATGTTTTTAGTAGAGATGGTTGCAGACCACTCTTCAGTTTGATGAGACTGAGAACCACAAATCCACAGCCAATCTGATTTTGATGAGCAACTCTATCCTCTTGGAAGTCATAAGAGCACCAATGTTAAAGATAGTGTCACTTCACCCACCCTGGCCATCATTGAAATAGGGCCATGGTAATCCAACATCCACTAGGATCACAATTCTCAAACAACATGACTCTTATTCATGATGGTTTCCAGAACCTACCCCCATTGAGAAACTCTGAACTTGTGTGATGCAGAAATAAACCTACAATAGACTATCTTTGCTGATTAAAAGATTTTAATGAAAGGGAAGAAGTTATTTTTATGGTAATATTCTTTAATACATTCTCATGTTTGTTCTGTTTATTTAATCTAATTTGAATTGCTAAGGAATTAATGTATTTGTGTTATGAGAAATAAAGTATGGATGAATCTGTGGTTCTTAGAGGTCCTGAAAGCATCTTAGCCTACACACACACACACACACACACACACAGACACACATATTAAAAAAATATTCCATGGTAATAAGCAAAGCCATATTGTTAGGCTTATTTTTAGGAAAAGGATGAAATTGTTAAAACAAAGAGACTTCAGATTTCACAGGTACATTTCCACTCTCCACATTTTGTAGAGGTCGAAACTGATTCATAGAAGTCATAGTCTTATTACTGCTAGAAGATAATTTTGGAAAGTTTTACCTCTGCTGTAATGTAAATACTTAAATTAGAGGGAAATGCTTAAAATGGGGAAATATTAAAATATAAGGCAAGGTGGTAAACTTATAGTAAGAATTCTTTAAAAACAAGAGGCTGCGGGCCCCTGGCTGGCTTGGTAGGGGGAGCATTGGAGGCTTGAGGTTAAGTTCCAGACCAAGTTGGGTGTAGAGATCACTTACAAGTGAAACCTTAAACAAAAACCAAGAGGCTGTTTGGTTTTAAAAACAAATAAGGATGACTTGTATTCAGAAAATCATGTCTATTGATAGCTACTTAATTCAAAGATTTTCCAAATAATAAATCCACTTCCCTAGAGATACTATTTTAAGACACACACACAATTTTTTTTTTTCCTCTAAGAGCCATGAGGTGAGCAATCTAGGCTTATGAGGCAGCTGCATTCTAATGAATAATTTTTGTTCTCCTCTACATGGAAAATGCTGAGTGTGGTGGTCACCTTCCTCTTTCAGCTTACAGGAAAAGGAAAGAGTGGAAGTTCAGTGAAAACTATTTTCTTTTAAGCAAATAAAACCAATAAATTAATTTCAGGCCCAACCCTGACTGCCAGAAAGGCTTCTATCTGGATCATCACTGCTGTGCTTTAACTCTATCAACTATGGATGAATGAGTGAAGGCAAAGCAGATTTTGGTAGACAACTAAAAGATTCTATTAAGTTTGTGAATAATACAGTCAGCAGCTATCTAACAAACTACCATGGGTTGGGGTGAAAAATTGATAGAGTTAATGGTGGCAATAACAGTCTCCCATTAGCAGTGCCTTCATCTCCCTCTCTCATTCCTCTTCAATGGGAAAAACTTTAAAGAATTTAGTTGTAACTTTCTCTGACAGGCTTCCTCTCCCTTTCCCCAACAGCAGTATCTGTCATGAATTTAATGATATAGGAACTAATATTGAAATACAGTAGACTTTACTTAATAGAATGTTAAAGTAAATCCCTTTGGGATATAAAATCTTTTATAATGTGACTAACCACTCTCTAATATGGAGTACTCACAATGTCAAATTGTTCTACCCTGGTTTTGCTTAAAGTAAAATGTAAGCCTTTCTGAAATGGGGTACTGTTTTAACTATATTAACCTTTGGGGTCAGTGTGGGGCGATTAATGAGTTAGCAGACAGAGATGGTAATTGGTCAGAGACTAATAAATAATTGAGTCTGTTCACCAGTTAGAATTGGGTACTATTGATGATAACAATGATCTCAATTAATTGTGTCTTTAACAAGAAGATACTTGTTCACTTTCACACAAAAGAAATCTCCACTATATTTCGGGGGTGAGTTCTATTCTCAGATTCACACTGTGTTCACTAGGTGGCTTCTCAAATGTCAGCCCTTACGTCCTCATTTTAGACAGGAAGAAAGAAACAAGGGAGAAAAGGAAGGTTATGTCTCCCCCTATAGAAAGTTCCTAAAAGCCCTACACAATAATTTCTTCTTACACCTCATTGGCTACTATAACTGCAAGGCAGACATGAAAAAAGTGATTTTATTTTTGGCCGGGGGTGGGGGGTGCCATTGACCTGATATATAATGGATCTTAGGTAAAGGAGAATGAGTAGGAATCCAGCCATCTGTGTCCATCCTCTTTGGTCACCTACTTTTGCTATCAAAACTGTGATTGACATATGTGCACAGGGTAACAAAGTAACCTAGTAAGGTAACAAAATAAGGTAAATTAATACTTAATCACTATTTAGGGGACTGGCCCCTAAACCATGATCCAGAATTCTAGTGATATAGTACATTACCCAGGAGAGAGCTCCTTTGTACATCAAGGCTTAGTTATCCTGAGTGCCTTAGAATGGAAAGAGGGTGCATTAGTTGGCTTTTCTGAGAAGGACAGTCCAAGGATAGCTGCAAAAAAGATTTACTGGGAAAAATACACAAGATAGAAAAGAGGGGAGGGATCTGGAGGAGGACAAGAGGGTACTTACCTCTGTGGAGGAGAAAGAGAAGATGAGAAGGTGTGATAGACAGATTGGCAGACTCCACCAAGTTTTAAGAATCTTTTGGCCAGGCCAGTGGGAAGTTCTTGAGCCAAAGTGACCTGTCAGAGAAGTCTCCTGTCAGGCAGATCCCCATTTTACAGGAATGGACCTGCCTTCACATCCCTACCATGTTCTGTCTTTCATTGAGAATAGTAGCCTTGAGAAGTTTGGGCTCAGTGATGGATTCAGGACACAGCAACTAGGGTTATCCATTAATTACCTTCCCTGAAGTAGGAGATATGAGGGACATATTCTGGTGGCCACAACTTCCACTTTGACCTAAAGACCTGTAAAACTGCTTCCCTTCTCCAACTGGGGTCAGATATTAGGGAGAAGCATTAGGAAAGGTGAGAGAGAAAGTATATATATTTTCCTCCCAATTTCATGGAGTAGAAAAAACCCATTACAGTGTCATCAGGTCTTTCAGATGTCAGAAAAATATCTTCTGCCAGGAAACCTAAGTGTAAGCATAAGCCAAATGGGAAGCACAGGAAGAGCCAAAGAACAAAGTAACTTGACTGGGGCAGGGAAATCAGTTTCAGAGCAGCCTTTTATTATTTAAATGCAGACAGATCCAACCCGTGGCTTACAGAAAAAGCAGGCAGATTACTTCCCCTTCTGGAGCAGCTTCCACATTGTTACCACTCAAGCACAGTACAAGCAAGTAGACCAAAGAGAGCACATGCTTTACAATGACTTCCCATTTCCATTTAATTAATTAACTAACTAATTTGTTTGCTTATATTTTTAGTCTCGTAATCGTATTAGTCATCTATTGCTGCATAGCAAATTACTCCAAGATTTAGTTTAAACAACGGACTATTAGTTCAAATTTTTCTCTAGGTTTCTCAAGGTTGGGAAAATGGAAGAGGCTAGCTGAACGATTCTCATTCTGGGTTTCTTACTAGGTTGGAGTCAATTTGTTGACTTGGGGCTTCAGTGTTTTGAAGAAATGGAGAATCTTTTAAGCTCTCTTCACTGTGGAGAGAAGACAGTTCAGGTGACTCCATGTGGGCCTCTTATGATCCTACTCATACCTTATGGCATCTGGCTTACTCCCCAGTGAGTGATTTCGGAAAGAGTGCTCCAGACAGAAGCTGCAGGCTTGCTATAACCCAACATTAGAAGTGGTATCCCATTCTTCTGTCATATTTTAATTGATAAAAGCGAATCAGTAAGTCCAGCTCACACTCACAGAGAGTTGAATTAAGTACTACTTCTTGAGGAGAGGAGTATCAAAGAATGTGTAGACATATATTTAAAGTCATGTTGGCCATACATTCATGTTACAAAATTCAAAATATATCAAAACCTCCCTGGAAACCCCAGTTCTATTCCTTGGAGGTTGTCAGTTTCTTGTGTGTCCTAGAGACAGTCTGTGAAGTTACAAGCAAATACTGCTAACAGTGTAATCCTTTCAGAGCTCTATCCTCAGTGACTGAAGCCCAATCCATCTTCCTAGCTTTGATCAGTTCAAATCAGTGCTCTTTTGTGTGCAGGGCGTGAGGAAGAAAGGAGAATGATCTTCCTCATTCCTTTCTTCTAGAAACTCTTGCTAACTTTGGCCCATTTAAAATTGTAGTATATGCCTTTTAAAACATTAGTTTAACAAAAGCTATTTAATTGTAGCTGTTTTTTCCCCTTTGGAACGTTCTTTGTGGCTTTCTCTCACCATTAGCCAGTGCCTTAGGCGGTTGCTAGAAAGGGCTAAATTGAGTTGCTTTAGTTATTAGCTGTGGTTTGTGAGTCAGCTTACTGCTTCTAAAACAATTATAGAAGGAAGCTATTATTTTGAATAGAAATTTGAGTATATTTAGAAGAAAATGAACCATGTATTTTCCTCTGGCTGCTTCTGCTTTCCAATCTCGTTTCAAAGATGAAAAGACTAAAAAGATTGCAGAGGGAGGGAGGAACAGAAGGATGGATTGAAAGTATGAGAAAGTGAGAGCTAAAGATCGGAAGATAAGAAGAGGAGGACTTGAAAGGAGCTTGACAATGCTCAAAGATTGGGAAAACGGCATTCCAAATTTTGCAGAACACTCAGTGAAATTATTTTATTATCTTGAGATTTCCCCAAATGATAGGATTTGTGCTGACATACTATGCCAATCCATATTAGCCTAAAGAGATCAATTCTGAATAGCTCCATTCTTTGAAAGATATGTAATATGTTCTGTGACTATTCCTGGGGAAATAATGCAGCATAATAAAATCATTGTTTGCGTATGTGTTTGTCCCAGATATGTCACACATGGTTTTGATTCCTAATTTTTTTTTATAAAATGAAATCTAAGCTGAAATGAAAACATAAAGCATGTTTTCTTTGACCCAATTCATATCTAGCTAATAAGAGATGGATTTTTCCCCCTATGGTTCTAGTATCTAAGCATTGTGGATGTGTCCCTTGTGTTACAAATAGTTCAGAAAGCTTTTGTGTTAGTAATACCATGAAGAAATAATATTTTATCTGTTATTTCGCTAAGCTATATTCTGATTTAAGCTCCTTTACACTCTTTTTGGAAATAAGGCATATTTAAACGGTGTTTAGTTAGTTTAGAATTTCACAGATCTTAGCAGACAAGCTAAGGAAATTGTCATCAGTAACATCCTTAGGATAGTTTCAGAAATAAGTTTACATATCCAACAAGTTCTAAAGCAATGAGTATGGGTGACATTATTTTTGTTTAAGAAAAAAAAAATTGAAAGCGAGTCTTCCTCTTTCAATTACATTTTTACTCTGGTTCGTTTTGGAATAATGTTAAGGGTTAAAATATAATTTTACACAATTCAGTATAATTAAATAATAGCCGCATGGTGAAAATGCAAAGTTGAATAATAATCCTGAGAATTTTATCAGTGTGAAATGCCGGTCACTTAAAACCATTTTAGATTATTTTTTCTCCTACAGCCTTAGTAATGAACACTCCCAAGTTCAAAATGCCTCAATAGTTTATCATTTACTTGCTGTGCTCTAGGCTCTGATCTTGACCTATTTCTCCAGTTCCCACATATCCCCCATGCCACCCCAGAACCCCTACCATCCAGGTAAAAATGCATTTCTAAGGTCTCCAGACTCTGGTGGCCACAAAGACCAAAAGTGTTCTGCTTTCCTCTTAGATAGCATTGCTCTTTCAGGTTGTCTAACCCTGAATGGAGGGTAAAAGTGGCTTGTAGATACTTAGTCTTTTGTTTTCTGGACTTCTATTAGGATTTACACCTAACCACAGAGATGTCCCTAAATGCATATTTGACTTGATTCTGATGCTAGAAAGAAGGAATGGATCTAAACATGATCTGACTATAGTGGCAAATTATTAAGTGATCCCAAATGGAACTAGAGATCTCTCTTGTGCTAATAGGTGGATGACAAATGCCATAGCTACCTAGAGTTCACCAATAGATGGTGAAGATTACCGATGAGAGGTCTTGAGAACCATCTCCAAATCAGAAATTGAAGGTCAGATTTTCAGGTTCACACTTCCTGTATCTCATTCAAATTAATTCTGAAAAGATGGCATAACACATGGAGTATGACAGGCTTTAGCCTATGTAAACTGTTATTACAACTTATTTCTTAAGGTGGAATTGAAAAAATAACATTATCTACTCCCACCCTGCTATTCCCGTGGTCCATAATTTTCCTGACTCTGCAAGCCTGAAAGGACTATTCCATTAACCAGTGTTTCCAGGGTGCATAACTACCAACAGGTTTTCCTGGGTGCCTTAGGAGCTTAAGGACCCTTTAGAGTCAGGGCTAGACTGCTTGTCTTCTGGTCCTTACTCAAGGAGCCTAAAGGTATTTCCTCTTCTCTTTCATCCCTCTAGCTTAGGGGGGATAGCAGCCTCCTACGGCAGCTACTCTGATTTATATCATGGAAGTCCCCATCCTCAGGCTTGGCTTCCTAACTTATACCATTGACATAACTAATTTTTGGTGTTAAATTCTGTTTTAAAGACTAAGAACTATTTTTGTTTCCTTGATTTAAGTCTGATTGACACATTACCCCTGGTCCTTTTTTCCTCAAAAGCTAGTCCACTACTTATGATAGTAGAGGCCAATCTCTCAATAAGCACATTTTCCTATGCTCTTTTAATTATGTTATCTAAGCCTTCTATAAAGTTATCTAATGTATGAATTTCTTTGTAAAGTTCCCTTCTTTCAACTTTCATGCAACTAATGTTGTAAATTTCCCAATTGCAGGGAAAACAACAGATTCTTTGCTAACTCCCCCTTACTTACAATACAAGGTTTATTGCACAAAGGTTATTGATTGTTCCTTGTTATTTACAAATAACACTCACCATATTTACATCTTTCAAATTATCTCCAAATCTGAAAATGCAACATTAATATCATCAGGTGGCTTTCAATCAGTTGAGGAATGCATTTCATCATAAAAGTTTAATCAAAATACAGCTAGTTAGCATTTTCCTGTAGACTCCTGTTCTTATTTTAGAAGTCTTGGAGGAATCCAGCTACAGATTACTGTGGCAAAAGGGGTGAGGGGGATTTCTCTTAAGCATGAATGGCTTAGAATAGTCATAGACTTTTAGAGCTGGAGCTGAAGCTTAAATTATTAGGGCCATAGTTGTCTCCTGTCAGATCCAGGGAAGAGCTCTTCCTACTCATTATTGAAGTTTTTATTACTCTTTTGGCTAGGAAATAAAAAAAAAATGTCTTGGCTTTGCTTTTCTTCTCTTCTCCATCAATTTCTATTGCCCTCCCTTTTCTTCTACATCTCCTTTTCTGTCAATCACTTTACAGAGCGAAGTTCCAGAACTTCTGTCCTAGGTGTTCTCTTGCTCCTCTACTTTTCTTAATATTGTGATGTCCAGGATGCCCAGGTGTCCAGGGTGCCTAAGTGTCCAGGGTGCCCTGGATTAAACATTTGCCTTTGGCTCAGACTATAATCCCAGCATCAAGTACCACATCAGGCTCCCTACTCTCTCTCTCTCTCAAATAAATAGATAAAATCTTTTTTAAAAAAGTACTGTAATGCCCATCGAGAACAGAGATGCATGCCACTGCTATTCCACTTTCTGTCCATTATAGAAGTTACCAAACACGTTTTATTTTATGCTGTCAAAGCATTTTAAGTATTTATTATTTAAAAGATTGAGAGAGACAAACAATTTTTGAAGATGTCATCCTTTCTAACCCATAAGCCAGGCCCTTCAAAATCAGTGTGCTACTCTCTGCTACTTAACCAAACAAGTATAAACAGCTCTCCACTAGAAAATTGAAGTTGATGGTCTTGTTAAAAAAAAAAAAAAACACTGAACTTTGCCATTGTTGTGGATGTCACCACACATTATATTTTATGAGAGTTCAAATTGTATAACTTGCATGGAGGAATATGGCTCTTCAGAAACATAAATACCTTCTGGTTAAATATCCAGGTTTCACATTTTGTATAACATTGTAAATGTATGTACTATTGTTTTGAGTCATTTACAGATAATCTCAATAGTTTTCAAGGATAAAGGAAGGAAACATCTATGATTTCAATACTTTTTAAATAGAAATAAGACATTAAAAATAAGAATGAAACCAGACTGCATATTAAGAGTTACAAAAATGAGTTGAAATGAAATACAACCCATACATTTTGTGAATTGTTTAGAATCATTAAATGCCTTTCTTGAATGTAAGCCAGATTTCATTTGACTATGAAAAATATCTATAATCTACCAGGGACATAAGCCCTTAGGATACTAGATTACTGGGCTAAACCTTTGCATTGGTTTGAAAAAATTTCAGCTCACATTGGAAGTTACAGAGAACTCTTTTAAGGTTCAATTGCACCTTCATTTTAATCTCATACATAATGAAAGCTACTTATGGGAAACTTTTCTAAGCACCCTTTAAGGCATTAGACTTCCCAATTCATTGACAAAATAATAAAGGAGATATTTATTTATTCTTTCAATAAAAACTGAGTACCTCTGGGGTACAGACTATGCTTTTGCCTGAAAAGGGGTCATTTGCAAAAGGGTGTCAAGCACAATATCCTTGAAACTTTGATTACTAGATAGTAGCTGTTACTCCCTAAAGTTTATTGCGATGAGAGGAAAGTTCCAGTGGTGGTAAATCTCAGAGGTTGCAGCCATAACTTCTCTGTCTGTGTGCAGCATTGGCATGTCCCTAATGATATTCATTACATTTGGCCTCAGGCTTTTCGGTAGCTGTCTCTCCAGCCAATCGGGAATTCATCATTGCCATCGCAGGTCACCTGAGCATGTGCATCGCCTATGATTGCTCGAGTGGAAAGGAGCTATCTCCCATTTTATAGCATTGCACAATCCGTCTCTGCGGATTCAGTCTTATGCGATAGAATTGTTTTCTTACCCAATCTGAAAGTCATGTGTGAGTTAACTACTTTCTGTTTCTTGACAAGCAAAGAAGCTGACATTTTGATTGGTGGCTGTTTCAGCCAATCTGACTCACTTTCTCCTTCACCTCCCAAACTCTTCTTAAAGTCTCTGAACCCCAAGAAAGAAAAACGCAAGGGGTATGACTTATGTCGTTGGGTATTAGGCAGGTTAGAAATAACTTCAATTCAAACTGAAGGCAATAAACAGTAAACATATAAGAAATCAAGAGACCAAAATATAGAAGGCTACTTTTCTTCTTTTCTTTTTGTAGTAGTTGGTTTTTCCTTATTGGTTAGAGCACCATGGATCCAAGATTTCAGTGGGAGGTGGGGGGGGTGCCGCTGGGGAGGGCATCTGGGTGACTTTTTTTTTTTTTTTAAAGATATTTACTTATTTATTTATGAGAGACACACAGAGAGAGGCAGAGACACAGGCAGAGGGAGAAGCAGGCCCCACGCAGGGAGCCCGATGTGGGACTCGAACCCAGGACCCCAGGATCACGCCCTGAGCCGAAGGCAGATGCTCAACCGCTGAGCCACCCAGGTGTCCCAGACTCTTGATTTTGGCTCAGGTCGTGATCTCAGGTTCTTGAGACTGAGCCCCGGTTGGGCTCTTACTGAACCTAGAGCCTGCTTGGGATTCTCTTTCCCTCTTTCTCAGCATGGCCACAAGAGCATGTGCTTTAATTAATTAATTAATTAATTAATTAATTAATTAAAAAGATTTGTGTAGTTGGAAGGCATATACTGGGTAGAATCTGACTTATATTGGAAGGTTTGGGCACTTGCCCACCTCACTTATTTTCCCTAATCTGCTCCTGGGCTTCAGGACTCACAGATGGAAAATTGTATTGCCTAAAGAGACGCGGAGGATGGGCAGCTCCGGTGGCTCAGCAGTTTAGCCCCGCCTCCAGCCCAGGGCGTGATCCTAGAAACCTGGGATCGAGTCCCACCTCAGGCTCTCTGCATGGAGCCTGCTTTTCTCTCTGTCTCTCTCTGTGTCTCTCATGAATAAGTAAATGAAATCTTAAAAAAACAGAGAGAGAGAGAGAGAGAGAGACCTGGAGGATAAAGATAACAAAATCTAGATCTTTCCATAAAGAGAGGAGTCAGGTAGGTGTTTCTAGAATCACCTAATGCTGTTAATCTTCTTCCAAGAGCTGATCACTCTTTCCATTTACTACACCCTGAGCATATTAGCTTGGCTTTTTTCCCTTGAGTGTTAAGTGTGACGTCATGGTCCTCATTCCTTTACATTAAAATAAATAAATGAATAAAGCCTTTCAACAGTTGCCTTTGCGAGATGAGCAACAGGCTTTAAAGTAGAAATATCTTGAAAGGATGTAATCTAATAAATGTGCAATAAATTCTGGTAAATGTTTGATATAACATTTATTCATTATTATGCTAAAGGCAGATGAGATTTGTGTTATTGTAAGTTATTATGACTTTTACAGGGTAATTAAATTTTTTTTTTTCTAGAAGGGAACACCGGGAGGATATTTTGCTCTGTTGCAGCCCATACTGAGTCCTCTGAATTCCCCAGCACCCAGTCTCAGGCTCCACCCACAGTTGGGATTGAAGGTAGCCCTCATAAGTGTGGTTTGCATTATAAGCGATTAAGTGTGTGACTTAGTGTGTGACTGGATGGGTTTAGGGTAAAATGAGATCCCTCTGCTGTGACTTGAAAGGACACTTGACCACATTGCAGGGGAGAGAAACTCAAAGGGCATCAGCTAAGCCTGAGTGACAAGCAAAAGCAAAGCCTAAACTCTCTCAGGCAGTAGCGACTGAACAGCAAAAGCTCACCTTCTCCCACCAGCTTTATAAACATACTCAGCCCCTTGGGTTAAATCTTCTAAAATTGCTCAGGGACTATTTTGGTCCAGGGTGGTCACAGGACTATCAGTTATCTTCCAGACCTCCACTCTTCCCTCTTCCCGTTAAGGAGGAGGTCCATAAACATGCCTTTAGGGCGGCCCTGGTGGCTCAGCGGTTTAGCGTCGCCTTCAGCCCAGGGTGTGATCCTGGAGAATCGAGATCGAGTCCCACGTCGGGCTCCCTGCATGGAGCATGCTTCTGTCTCTGCCTCTCTCTCTCTCTCTCTCTCTCTCTCTCTCTCTCTCGTCTCCAATAAATAAATAAAATCTTAAAAACAAACAAACAAACAAACAAAAACCATGCCTTTAGTTCTGCCTGTATATGCTAGCTGACCTTTGCCACTGAGGGCACTGGCAAGAACTGCTGTGGTTTAAGGAGAAACTTGTGGCATCCCCAAACTTCTTTCCCAAACTGAAACTCCAAAATTTGAGGATTTATTTGAATTAGCAAGCAATAATTATTACAGTAACTAAAAGGACACATTGTTATAAGAATTCATTGAATCAAATTGCTTACCCTATTGTTTACAGGGGGCAAGAAATCTATAGGACTTTTTAATTCGCCATCTGCAAAATGATGTTATAGATACCTACCTAGGACGACGGGGAAAGGATTACATGAGATTCTGTATGAGTAATGCCAGATGTTACTGGTACATATGCACACTCAAAATATGATAGCTGTTATCATTACTCTTATTAGCTAATAAAAGGAAGCGAGCACCGGAAGGCATTGTGCACTATTCCTTGAGGTTATTTAATCTTCTGCTTTTAATGTTTTTTAAGTGTTAAATTCATATTGTTGACTCAACTTAAAATTAGTAGTGTCTTTTTATTTATAGTCAACTTCTTTTCTGAGTACTTTGGGAAGAAATAAAGAGAGGCCATTTGATAGGGCTCGAAGTGGGAGTCTCAGGTTGAGAAATCCGGCAGTTCTCCATTAGTGAGAGTAGGCAAAGGAAAACCCAAGCTCATTTGTCAGCAGAAAAGATGAGACAGTAGTTTGATGATCCGACAGTTAGTTTACCTTTGAGAATCTAGCAAGCCTCAAGCACCACGCTGAGCAGAAAGGCAAGCAAGAATACTCAGAGTACAGGGGACTAGGGGATTTTGAGGAATTGGCAAAACCAAAGGGAAATATGGAAAGAATCTCTGATCTTAAGGCAGAGGCTATCTACCTTTTGCCTAACTATCACTCCCATGAGTATTTGATATGCAGATTACAGGTGGAATATGGAATAGAAAGAGATGGTGGCCAGTCTGACTCTGGTAGAGCAGAAATAGGAGAAGTAGAAGGATAAGGAGGCCCTCATATCAATACAGATGCAGTAGATTCCCTAGTTCTCAAATATATCCGTTACTTTGAGAAACTGAACAGTATTTCTCAGCCCTTGTGTGTACCACTTAATAATTTAGGAATCCAAGTGATGTACTGAGAGGACCAAACCCTTCATGCGGTGTGTTAACTTCAAGGTGGCAGCTTTCCTTACCATAGGAACTAGGCAACATAAGGACCTTATTTAGCATCTTTAATTTTCCTTGTGAATCATTTGTGATAGGAGAACAAAATCAGGTCACCTCAAGGAAATGATTCAATCCTAAAAAGAGCCACTTAGCAGGCATATATTATCACCATTCAATGGAATTAATAAACTGTTAGTGTTTATAACATTTCTCTCAGTACAATGCAGATGGAAGTGGTATTCACGGCACTGGAATTTGCATTGTGTTAGGAATTCCATCCACCTCTGAAAAGTAAGATCAGAGGAAAAAAATATATGTACATATATACACTGCATATACTAATGCACAGCATATAGTATATATATTTATATGTAGAGAGAGAGAAAAGAGAATATCCCTAGGCTTCCCGTTCCCAGTCTGAGTATCAGCAAGGTCATATTAACATAATTACCAACTCTGGCTTGCTTACGGCCCCTATCTACATGTCTGTAGTGCATCAGCACTCCTATTAAATTCACACCAGTTATTTTTGGTAGTACCCAGGGGTATGTCACATGTATTCAGAAATGCCTGCTCTTTTCCCTTCACTTGTCCTCACTGAAGCCCATTGAATAGAAGTCCTTTGAAGAAAAGCTTCCATACTGACCTTGCTGCTGTCCCAGGAGGGGCTCTTGGCAGATCCTCCATGGGAAGCCATTGAATTCCATGTAGAAATAGAAGAATTCCATCTCCCATTTTTGATACTTTTTGAGTCACTGGGACTCTGAAACACCATTGCTTGCATCCCAAATCTCACAAGATTCCTCATCCAAATGATCCTTTTATCTCTATATCAGGGCTTAGAGGTGGTCCATCAGACTGGTTGAGAACCACTGCATAATTCTTCATTTTTTTCATAATCTCCTTAAATCTGCCTGAAATATCATGTACTAACTGCTTGCCTTTCCTTTCACCCCTATCTATCATAATTTGACTGATCTTACTTTAGGTCCAGCTAAGCCATCCCACTACAGGTATAACGAGGCCTTCTGAATTCATATTAAATTAGCTTTCAAGTCATTGTGAACACTAGTTCCAGAGTCCCACAGAGGACATTCAGTGGACAATCAGAGAGACCTGGAAGGTGGATTTTCATAGAGTCACTTCTGATAGGAAATGATAAAGCAAGAGTCCATCCACTGCCTAAAAATGCACATGAGGCTGAGGATTGGATCAGGACTCTATTGCTTACTTGTTAAGCTTTATTTTCCTTATCTGTAAAATGGCACATATCTTAGATAGTTGTTTGAGTATAAACTGGGGGGAAAAAACAATGTACATAGTAAACACTGAACAAATAGAAGCTCTTATCAGCTTGGAAATCCCTCATTTTGTAGGAAAGAATTTGAGGCCACTGGTAACAGTAAATGTCAGACCTCCATCTTAGAGAAGTGCTTCTTTACTCCAACCCTCCATCATCTGTGAGATATCTTTTTTCATCCACAGATGTGCTTATTTTCTCATACATGATAGTTCTGAGTAATAATATCTTAATATTTCATAAAGTCATAGCAACTGTAACCCCTCCCACTGTCCTGAAAACAGGAAAATAATTCAAGTCTGTCTGTGCCAGGCTGTAGGTACCATAACCTACACAGGATCTATGACAGAGTATGAGTGTTACATTCAATTCCAATACAAAAGTTGTCTGATTTTTTTAATAATACCCAGCGAGGAAGCTAAGGACAGAGATAAAGATTGGCAGGGTGTTTGGGTGGCTCAGTCAGTTAAGCATCTGACTCTGGATCTCAGTTTAGGTCCTGATCTCAGTGTAGTGAGATTGAGCCCAATGCCAGGCTCCATGCTCAGCAGGAAGTTGGCTTGAGATTCTCTGTCTCCCTCTCCTTTTGCCCCTCCTCTCACCCTTGCCCATTCACCTGAGCTCTTTCTTTCTTCAAAATAAATAAATACAACTTAAAAAAAAAAGAAATAAAGAAAGATTGGAGGCAAACAAATAGACATTTGAAATGTTCAATGGCAAGGATGGAGTTGGATCTGGAAGTTCAAACAGGTCAGGCCAGTAGAGCAGTGAGAAGTTCATGCATCTAAGCAATGGTAAAAGTTCATGCTTCAATCCAAGCATGTGGTAATAATTAAGAGATGCAGACCAAATCAGAAGTCTAAAAATTTAGTTTACATGCATGAACTTATGATCACAAATAAAACATCTTATGGTTATATACTTTAATTACAGATCACGAAGCATTAATTAAAACAGATTTGTATTTAAGTAAATTTGTATATGTTCACTTTTTTTTTTTTTTTGAAAGAGATCATGGAGAATCCCATGAGGTTTTGGAAGCCAGACATTGCTACAATATAACAGACTCTATATCCTTTATTTTATTTTATTTTATTTTTAAAGTAGGGCTCCACACTTAGTGTGGAGCACTTGAAGCCCTTGAGATCAAGACCTGAGCTGAAATCAACTGACTAAGCCACCCAAGGTGCCTCTGGCAGAGTCTATATTCTAATAAAAACCCACTAGACTGAAATTTGTGTTCTAAATCAATCTTAGGAGAAAAATCATTGCTTAAAATGGCTAATTTTTCTTTCCTTCTGAGGTTCCTTCTTACCCTGTATCTTTTAAAGACATTAATAATTCATCACAAAGTAAATAAGTTTCTAAACCAAAATTCTTCTTACTATATCACACAGCCATCTGGTCCCCACCTCCCAACTCCCATTAATTTTGAGTCCTAAGAAAAATGAGAGTATGCTGATCAAAAAATAAAAGCCCATTTGTTTCTACTGGAGCTCTTTTAAGATGTCTCCAAATTATAAGGCTTGCTTTCATGCACAAGAGAATGTGCAGCTGAAAACCCCATATATAGCATCATCATCCAAAACCAAGAACATTTCTCAAAGGAAAATACACTTTAGATTTTGGGAATGTTTTTAATTGCTTATGTGCCTCATCTCAGCCTTAGTGCTTATAAGCACTAAGGGGTAAGCTGCCAATTTATAATCATGGTTTAGCCACAGTTGCCTGTCCCTGATGCAGGTAGACTCTTAATGGCTTTCGAGGTAAAGATAATTGGCTATTTGCATGCTTCTAAATGAATCAGTTAAAAAGGTACTTCAAGAAATAAACCCAGTGTATCTTAGAGTGAATATCTTATGGATGCAGATTAACTGTCGTGTAGACCTGCACGTTAATGAAACCTGGAATGCCTTGACCTGTGAATATACCTAGTGAATATACTATTACCTTGAATCCTCTAATTAAAAAAAAAAAAAAAAAAAAAACACAAGTTAGGCAGACTTAATTCAGCCAACTACCGGTCTAAAAAGTTGGAAGAGAGGTAAAAGTGAGCCTGACACTTATATTTCCTTACATGGAAGAATGAGAACTTCAGATAAGCTTTGGGCAATGATTTAGAAGAGGAGAAATACAAAGGAATTGAATTAGTTATCTCTACATATTGATTAACAGCTTTATAGTCCATCAGTCATACTTTAATATCTATGTGTGGGGTGTTTAACATGAGCTACCAATCCACCTGATTGGATTACCTCACCACCCATAAAAGAATCAGCAGCTAGTGGCTAAAATTGTAATTAGAATCAGGCAGTAATTTGTGTTGGGAGGGATAGGTGGGGCAAACCCTCTTGTCCCTTCTGTTTAAATTTTTCAGTAGAGATGATGAATAATAATTATATTTCAGCCAATTACCTCTGAGGTAACAGAAAATGTATATATGAAGGGATAATCAGGAATTTTAGGTATTTGAAATCTATTTCTTTCTTTTCCATAAAGTGATCAGTAAAATGCAGAAGATAAGTTTATTATTCACACAGTCTCTTATTTCAGTGCATTTGAGGAGTGGGCAGGAGTGTCTTGTCTTGAATACCCAATGTATATCCCATCATATATCTCTCTGTAGATTACTAATCTTAGAGAAAGAAAAAAGCACTATCTATATACTAGAATACAAACTAACACAAAATTCCATTTTTAAAAAGGTTTTTAAATTTTTTTAAGATTATTTATTTGAGAGAGAGAGAGAGAGAGAGAGAGAGAGCAAGTATGAGATGGAGAGAGCATGAGCCAGGAGAAGAGATAGAGGGAGAAGGAGAAGCAGACTCCTCACTGAACAGGGAGCCTGATGCGGGGCTCTATCCCAGGACCCCAGGGACCATGACCCAAGCTAAGGCAGACACCCAACCGACTGAACCACCCAGGTACTCCTAAAATGGTTTTAAAATGTATTTTGAAGGTGGAGTATGGTGTTGCTGAAATAGGTTGTTTTTTGTGGATGTTTTATATCAATCATATTTTTGGTTAGTTTCATTATAAAATTTACTCCCAAGGAAAAGCCATTTTTATAATCTTTTCTCAAAGCATGTAACTTATTTATAGGTACAACCCTTTAAATTTTTTTCTAGTTAAAAATACAACTCCAGTTCCAAGAGTCAGATGTTTTGAAAAATGTAATGCTTTGATTAGTTATCCTGTTATAAAATATTAGTGATACTGTTTTGAAGATATGATTGGAAAAATAAGTTTTTGGATGTGAAGAAATTGAATCTAAGATGTGTGAAGAAAATTTCACTGTTTTATGAAATAAAGCTGGAAAATAATATGGTTGAATGGAATAAGGGGATTATGTGATTTGACATCAGGTACCAACAGTTGAATTAGTTGCACGAAATTCACATGTGGACACAACAAAATGGGAAAGCTACATATCTTTCCCTTCAACACTGAACAACCTTATCGTCTATCTCAATGCATGCACACATGTGAGTGCACATAAACTAAACCCAAAACTATACAAAAAGCATGCATGACAATGCTAATAGCCTTTGAGGTATAAATCTCAAAGCAGATGAATGATTCATCACAAATTATTTCACACCCTGCCCCAACATGGACCTCACCTTCTTTTGAGCAGCTTTCTCTACTGAATCTTCCCTTTTTTCTTTCCCCTGTCTTGACATTCCATCATCCTGATCCATACTGACTCTTACTTCCAACCATTGCTAAAACCTACTGCCCTTTTGACTGCATCCTACTACCTTTTTGCTCATCTCTATGAGTCACCTATTTCTTAAAATCCAATTCATTTCTTTCTTCATTGCCTATCCATATTAATACTTTGGTTCTTTAACTCTTTATGCAATGACTAATGTCAATCTTGGTATTGACATTAGAAATGCCCTAGAAAGAGTCCTGGCTTGGACTTTTTATATTTTTCTATTACTAAGGTAAATCTCTTAATATCTGGGTCTCAGTTCCCTGATGTGTAAAGTAGGGAGGAGCTTATGAAGACCTTCAGTTCCCGACCTTGTAGGATCCTTTTCACACAAATAGTTTAGCATTTTCATAATGTTTCTTGCTCAGCAGCAGTTTCACATCTGGATGCTACATCTCTCTAATCAGATTAAGATTTCCAGGGAGATACACTGTGACTTCTTTTTCTATTGTGCCCTATAACTTCTAGCAATCTAAATATACTATAGATATTCAATAAAGATTCATTGATTAGTTTACTGGAGCCCTTTTGGGCAGATTTTATTTTACATTGTTATTACCAACAATATAGTTAGTGTTAAGGGGTATATATATATATATATATATATATATATATATATAAATTATCCAAGAAATTAATAGAGAAAAAGAAAATAAAAACAACACAATAGAAATGACTCTATGGTATCTGAATATGATAATTATCTCTCCTGGTAATTTGCTCCATGGCCCTTAATAATTGATACCAGTAATTTAAGGTGCAATCAGAGGAATAAATCTGTGTGGATAAGCCTAAAAGTTTCTTTAAAGAAGTGATTCTTAATCTGGCAGGGGTAATGGGGAGGAGAAATGGGGCATTTTGACAATCTGATGACAGCCATGGGCTTTCTCCAAGATGGTCCACAGATTCCTTACAGCTTGTTATATAAACGCCATGTTCTCCTGAAATCCATATATGGGTTCCATGTTTCATTTTTAAAGGGCTGCCTTTAAAAGATTTTCTTTTAAAAGATTTTCTGTAACATGGGTTTCGTTTTTAAAGGGTTTTCTTTTGAAGAATCTTCTTTAAATGGCCCCACCCAGAGCCCTTTTGAAATGAGACACTCTTCTTTAGCATGTCTGATTGGACCAGAGGTAGACATGTCCTAATAACCTATGCAAGACCTAGTTTGAACAAAGATATAAAGATCAGTTGGATTCCTTCCTTGGGAGTTTGAAACAGAAGAAATTTTAAATTCAAGTCAGTTGGTAGCGTATTCTAGAATTAGAAATCCATTTGGTCTTGAGAGATGGAATGGACAATTTTGGATCATGCATAAACTAAAGAGGAAGAAGCAAAGGGAGGTGTTTGGTAGACAGACTGAAGAATAGAGAAATGCAGAGAAAAATAATGAATAACATAACACATAGGAGCAAAATGAAGGCCAGGAAGTAAAAGAGAGGATGGAGGATGACCCAGGTTCTTGGTAGCTTTCTGATGCCCATGAGACCCATTT
This sequence comes from Vulpes lagopus, assembly GCF_018345385.1. NCBI lineage: Eukaryota > Metazoa > Chordata > Mammalia > Carnivora > Canidae > Vulpes > Vulpes lagopus. Next base: position 66,544,388 of record NC_054832.1, on the reverse strand, counting down.
GTGCTACATTTACTGTTCTTGGATGCTGTCCAAACCCTGAATCTCTGACAACGACTTCTCATCTTCTTCATCCCCAGTGCACACACATGCACAGGCGCACACGAGCCCATACACACATGCTCTCCATTTTCTTGAACTAATTTGAAATTGATCTGTTTCTCACAGCCAAAACCTCTTCGACTATAGCCAGCAGTAATCTAAGATGTTTTCCTGGCTGTTTATATGGCAGGTAGATAAAAAGAGGATTTCTTTGTAAGGTAGAAATGTTTCTGACACAGTTATATTTCCTAAGATACTTAGAAGATGAAGGTTTTATATGACTTAAAGCTTTTGGTATTTCTAAATTTTTAATATTTAGATTATTTCCTCGAAATAATTTGCAATTTCCTCTTATAGAAATAAAGAAAATTGCATAGTAGCTAAAATTTTATTAGTGTGGCAAATAATTACATAAAAATAAACTCTATATGCTACAAAATAAAATTTTTGATATAATTTTAAAAACCTTCTAAACTAGCCATTATAGATGTACTGAAGCAAAATAATTTTCTAGCAAACACATTCCACCAAATAAAACATTTATGTAGTAGCAACAATTATGTTTTCTATTTAAAGAGATACAGTCTTCAATGAGAAATATTTTATTAGAGTTGAAGACCTTCGCTTGTTTATTGTTCTTATTTCCTGCTTATAATATCCTTTCCTTTTTTAAAAAGATTTTATTTATTTATTCATGATAGATACACACACACACACACACACACAGAGAGAGAGAGAGAGAGAGAGAGAGGCAGAGACACAGGCAGAGGGAGAAGCAGGCTCCATGCAGGGAGCCCAACGTGGGACTCGATCCCGGGACTCCAGAATCATGGCCTCTGCCCAAGGCAGGCACTTAAATCGCTGAGCCACCCAGGCTGCCCATATCCTTTCTTTTTAACATACTTTCAGCTACTCGGTTGTGTCTTGAAATTCTATCTCTGTAAGTCTCACAGAGTCTTGAAATTAATTAATTCCATGGTACATATTCAAGTGGCACATAGCACATATTAATACAAATTCTGTTAACTTTTAAAGGGCTTTTTACAGGATACTCCAATGTTCTATCAGGAATTACACTCAGAAATGTATTCCTTCTTCTTGAAACATGATATATTGTATAATGCTTTTAAAATATGGATTTATTTTTATTCAGAGAATTTCATTAATGGAACACAGATAAATTCGGTGTGGTTTTGTGACTGCTATTGAGCACTTGCTGTCCATAAAGCACTATTAGATAACTGGCCTACTCTTCCATTCTAGCTGGTGACATCATCTTTCCTTTTGTGTGTGTGTGTGTGAGAGAGAGAAGATTAGATTTTCTTTCCTAGGTAATGCACAGATATTTGCAGTTATTGTGAGAAGCACCGTGGAATATAGGGAAAAGGAGGCAGGAGGCAATGAATGGAATGAGAGCCACATGTGGTCACTGGCTCTATAGCTCATATATTGGTAGACCTACCAGCGAAATAAATAAATAAATAAATTGGTTTATTATGAAGGAGACACAATAAGGATTCTCAATCTACCAATGTATGGATTTTGTGACTATTTCTAAATGGTGAAGGAGGATTTTATTTAACTCTTGCAAACTTGCATTTGAAAATTTCTGGATCATGGGAAGATGAAATGATCTCATCTAGAGCTAAAAAAGAAAAATCCCCAACTCTTACTTACTTCTTTTTATAATTTATTTATTTATTTAAATAAAAATAATAGAGACAGAGAGTACAAGCAGGGGGAGTAGCAGAGAGAGAGGGAGAAGCAGCTGGGAGCCTGATGTGGGTCTCGATCCCAGGATCTTGGGATCATGACCTGAGCCAAAGGCAGACATTTAACTGACTGAGCCACTGACTGCCTCTCTTACTTACTTCTTGTACTGGTAAATATTTTGAAGAGTTTGAATAAAATAAACCCTATTACTTTGTTCAATTTTTATTGTAAGAAATGTTCTTAAATCTGTGCTAGCCAAAAAGGCACACCTATTTTTTGAAAAATCAATATTTGATTAATATAGGGAATAGTGTAATATTTAGAAAACAGAAATCAATGAGAAGGCATACTCAACCTTCCGTGAACTTATTGTGCATTTTTGGGCAAGTCCCTGGCTTTCATTATGCTTCTTTCTGCATTCATACTGACAACAGGAATGATAATACGCTTCCTACTTCATAGGAGGGTTGGGAAATCACAAGAGATTACAGCTGAAGTCCAGGGAATTAAGTAACTAATTGTTTTCTCCACTGTCCATACATAGCTTGCTCTTCCTACTTTTATTAGAATACTTAAGTCACATGCATTAATTCACTACTGTATATCTCCTTGACTAATCCAGATGATCCTTAAGTACAAAGACAATATCTTATTCATGTTTGCCTTTCACACCAATTTTTCTCATTAAAACTCTTGTTCAACATTCCTTGGAGAGGATTTTTCCTGATCTCAAATCCCTGTTATACCTCTTTACTACATTCTTTACTTTCTTGGTAGCACAGCTGTAATTATGTGTATGTATGTATGTGTGCTTGTGTTTTGTGTATATATATATAAAAACTTGCTTAATGTTTTTTTCCTCAACTTGAGGTATGTTGCAGTCTCCTCACCTGTAAAATGTGGATAATAATAGTATCCAATTTACAGAATTATTGTGATGAACATTAATTAACAGCATAGGGAACATGTAAGAGGAACTTGATGAATTTTATTATAATTACTATTGCTATTACTAGTTAATTTCCAGACAACATGATTGTCATTGAAGATTATTAAAACATCTCTGCATATCAGGATGGACACAAAGTAATTTCAGTGAGGTTCTCTGTGCTATACCAATAGGTGGGCCTTCCACAGGATAGCTCTTCAACTCTTCATTCTAGGGGCAGATAGAGTAACCGGAGATATAGGAAGGAAAAAACACACAGAAAAAAACCACAGCTATTTACCGAGAGGGTAAATCGTGTACTTACCCAATACCTTAAAAAATATCATTGTAATTGGTGGTATCCTGCTACACACATGCCTTCTCGAAATCACTAAGTCAATCCTCTCTCAAATATATTTGAATTTCTACTAGATCCTGGAAATACACAGAGAATAGGATAGACAAAGAGACTCTCTTTGAAAGGGAAGTCTTCACTGTAGCACTGATACAAATTAAACCAAAATATAGAAGACTGAACTAAATATTTCTGAGAATCCAGTCGGTCATGTATGATAGTAAAAGAAAAGTAGTAAAGAGTATAAAGGCCTTGATATTCTCGATAAAGAAAACATGGCATTCTTAGCATGATTTGCAAAGGGTAAGTGTTTTAGAGGTGAAAGGATCAGCATTATTTTGGTTCTAGCAAAAACACTCATGAAATTGTATGGCCTGATTCAAAACAAGCACTCAATAAATTGGTGACATCTTCAGAGCCGACAAAGGATGACAAGTTAAGCACCTTGGAAATCTAAAGCCAATTAAAATTATTGAGTATTTTCTTTCATGAATGTGCCTAAATTTGAGAATTGAAACCACATTCTATATAGTTTTCCTTTAAATGAAAATATAAAAATATTTCCTTTTCAGTGTTCATTACAAAGTTAAACAGTGTGTATGTATAAATACAGTTGACAGATACATGTGAATTTATGGAAGGTAGCTTTGAACTATTGAGGTGAGACTTCACATTATAAGGTTTGATAGGGAGGGGAAAAAGTTGTTATCATGCTGCAGAAGAATTTTGTGACTTTTTCTGGAAAGTAATTTCTGAGTAAAATTTACTCCCTGAATCATTTTACAATGGCTGTAGCTCTGCTACACTTGCCAAGTACAATCAATCCAGTAAATATTGGTGAATCAAACATTTCCAGTTTTAGGAGATGCATCTGCTGAAGCTGAAGGCACTCATGGAATAAAATCTTTTAACTAGATACTTTACTTTTCCTAGAGTGTTAAAAAAAATCATATATTTCCTTCCTGCTTATAGAGAATCAGTTAATTTATTTCTGAATAAAATGTTTCTTTTTGATATTTGCTTATTGTTGTACATTCATGGTGCAATGTGTACTGTTTTAAATGAAGATGGTAAGTTATAAATAAAAGTTAAAAGTAGCAGAAAATTTTGTTCACCTCACCCCTACGGATGTCTAAGCAGAGAATGAATAATGATGTTGAGGGATATTTTCACTTGGAAGCTGTGGTGTCTCTCCCGGTAGGATGTAGGGCAACCTGGTAGGGTGGAACCCCTTGGCCAAGGCTGGGAAAGGATTCACTTGAGGCACAACAAAGGAGATAGAAGTTTATGCAATACACCACAAGTGAGACTTGGACAGGACTGGAAAGTGGAGACTGTCTAGAAGGCAGTGGGTGAGGGCTGCATTTAAAGGGAGAAGGTGAGGAGGTATGGGATCTTATAGAGTTTTCCTTTTTTGGTACTTTTGTAAGGTAGCCCATTGGTTAGTTAGGGCCTATGGATATTTCAGGATGGGTCACCTGATGGGCCTGTCTGTATTCAGCCAGGCGGTTACCGGGGGCTCTCTTGCTGTGATCAAGTCTCCATCGCTTAAGCCTATTGCCTCTAAGCAGCCTAGATCTACAAAAACATCAAAATTTTCTAGGCTCAGACGTTTGAATAATTATAAATGTCTGTTTACTTAGCCAGTATATGTCACAATTTTCTTCTCTGCAGGACATTGTAGCTGGTGCTGTAAGGAGACAGAATGAGATATGTTTTTTTTTTTTTTCCTCAAGGCACTTCAAATGTAGTTGTGGAGATATATTCACATATACAATTTTAGTGAAAGATAATATGTTATACATTATGGCAGAAGTTAAAAGATGTGTAATGAAACGCAGATAAATTTAGGAAGGTACAAATATGAGGCAAAAATTCATAAGAATAGTGACAATTTAAGGTCTACCTTGAAAGCAAAGCAGAATTTTGTCATAAGCAACACGGAGGAGGGCTTGCCAGGGAAAGGAGCAGAAGGGACAAATGTCTTGGAACTGAGGAAGTTCGAAGCATGTTAAAGAACAAGCAGAAAACTAATGTTAATGATGTGTTGGTTTCTTCTGTGCCTAATCCTGCTCTGTGCATAAAGTAGTTGCTTATTGGACCAAATTGAAATAAGCTGGAATCCAACATCCATAAACCAAGAAACATTTACCAACACAAGTGTTATTTTGAGACAAGCACAGTTCTATAAATACAAGGGGTTTAGCACTTCCAGAAATCAACCCTTCCATCTTCTTGCCTTTAGAGTGGATAGTACCTAAAGTTTACTCTGCTTAAATGACAAATGGAGAAAGAACTTCCCACAAGTTTCTTATGAAGAAAAGAAATTAACATATTTTGCAAGAACAGAGTGATGGAAAGTTCTTCTCCATATGTCATTTAAGTATCCTTCGAATTCAGCATGGAATGACTAAAGGCATGATATATATTATTATTTTTGTCATAATTTGTAATATTTGACTAGCATTAACATGTTGAAAAAAACCATAAAAAAGAGTGCAACCTTTTATGAGACACTTAAATGCCAATCATAAAATACTTTGATCAGATAAAGAATTTATAAAAGTAAAGTAGAAGAATCTGTGAGTCTTGCAATTTGCTACTTAAAATGGTAGCTCAGTGACAGTGAAACTAGAATAATGTCTTCAACAGGGAGTTCTGTGCAGAACAATCACAGGTCCATGGGTCAGGGAACCTTGACTTTGCCACCCACTGGCTATATACTTTTGGATAAGGGTCCTAACAACTCTGTACTTCAGTTAGTATAAAATGGTGGTCTCTCAGGTCCTTTCCACTATTTTGAAGCTATATCTTTTTAAAACAATGAAATGAGCATTAAATTCCCCCCCCCCCCCAGTTTAAAACTGCTCCATATTGTCAAGATTAAAACAAAGAAGCAAAGCCATAAATCTGAATGAAGATTTAAAACTGAAAGGAATGTGTCAAAACAATATTGTTCTCCTAAATCCCTTTCTAAAGGTGTAAATTGCAATCTGACACAACTGCCATTCTGAATTGCTATACTGGGTTGTTTTGTTTAACAATGGGTTTAATCAGACAAATGGCTCAGTAAAACAGGAAAACAGATGGGCCATCAAGTTTTAAAAGTGGAAGCCCAGTAAAATAATCTGTTAGCCTTAGGCCAGGCAATTGTGACCCAATAGCAAGAGGAAATAACCAGGAGAAATGTTGAGAAATTTGTTTATTAGTATGGTGTCATGAACACCATGCACAGAAGTAGATGTTATTATCCTCAAATATTTAGTATCGTCTAATTTGTAACAAAACCAAACTATTTGGATATTGCTGATAAGTGTGGACAATTGATAGAATTCCTTCAAATTACAATGTCCATTTCCTGACTATAATGTGAACTTCTAAAGCTGTCCTTTAATACCCATGGATGTGCTGGGATATTAGGACTCATCAATTTGTCGCTATTGTTCTATTACTGAGGTCCACTAATTGTAGCTCAGCACTTTTTCCTTTTGAATCCTTTGATTGCATGTGACGTAACAGGGTAGCAGATAAAAAACAGATTTAAAACCAGGGGTACCTGGGTGGCTCAGTTCCTTAGGCCTCTGACTCTTGATTTCAGCTCAGGCCATGATCTCAGGGTTGTGAGATGGAGCCCTGTGTCAGGCCCTGCACTCAGTGTGGAGTCTGCTAGAGTTTCTCTCCCTCTGCCCCTCCCCTGGACTTGTGTGTGCTTTCTCTCATTCTCTCTCTCAATAATAAACCTTTAAAAAAGAAAAGAAAGGTTTTTTTCCACCATAAAATTAACTTCTTTTGAAGTAATATGATTTCTAATTTAACCAGAACTCTTCAATTCCTAATTCACACTTATTTTTTCTACCTACAACTAATGTTTTATTCTATCCTAGTCTCAAATTATCTATATTGAAAAAAGTTTATATTTATGACATACGTGAATATGTTACATTGAACCACAAATTTGCCATTTGTTAGGTAAAAAGCAGTTGAATAGGGCCAATTACATAGGTAATGTTTTGTAATTGGAACATACAAACACATGAATTACAGACAATAACTTCCTTGTTGGACAGAAGCTTTGTCTTTTACTTTTACTTTGCATCTATTTATTTTCCCCACAGCTGAGTGTAGTGCTATTGACAGTTTTGTAAGCGTTTGATGAATACGTGGTGACGAATTGTTGTCAGATTGATTAAATAGACTTTGAGACTGACTTCTAAGTGGCTCAGCCAGACGTGAAGATACACAAAGTGTTTAGCCATCACAGAGAATAAATAGACAAAGAAAAGCCTGGGTAAGAAACAGAAATGGATATGCTATATTTATGTATTTATATTTATGTATTTTATATTTATGTATAAATATAAAATTTATGTATTTTATATTTATGTATTTTAGTACCCAGTATATGTACATAGATAGAGATGCAATACATATATACATATATGTATATATATAGTGTATTTTATATTTATGTATTTTAGTACCCAGTATATGTACATAAATAGAGATACAATACATATATACATATATATATATATATATAGTGGAAATTTAAATATAGTGGAAATTTAAATGTATTACAATACATATATATGTACTATATATATGTGTATATATATATATACATATATATATATATATATAGTGGAAATTTATATGATTCTTCTGAGCTGTCTAAAATCAAGAAAGAACACCAAGTGCAAACTTCTTATCCAAAGCCACCCTGGAAGAAACGTGATGAAATATCTGTTGTCTTCAGGATGATCGTTGTTCTAGTACACACCCCTAATTAGTTCTTTCTGAGCTGAAAAAGCTAATTAAAAAAATACCTGCACACTGCATGGAACTGACACTGATGTGTGCTTTGTGATGAATGGGCTCCACACCCAGTATTGTCATCACATCCAAACCCCCAAGGAGGAAAGATTCAAGACTCTGTGTGCTAGGTACAATCCCAAAATGGCAAAATGGCTAAATTAATATGCACGCATATGTGCAAATCGAGATGAAGATGTCAATTTCAGGTAGCAAGAATAATTCACCAGCACTGACTTCTGTTAGGCAGAAGCAATCAGGGAAGAGCAAGTAGATTTTAAATTTAGACATTCATTTAGATTTTTTTTTTTCAAGTAGGTTTGCCAGGCTAAGTCCCATGCAAAATCAAGCCTTTTTAAGTGCATGGAATGTGAAAAGAGAGACTGTTCACTCTCTTATCTTGGCCAGGGAATATGGAGTTTCTGATAAACTAGGAAAGAAAAATCTCTTTCTCCTCCAGTTCCTTCCAAGAGCGAAGTCAGAATCTTGTTTAGGGAATAAGTTGTTCTGGCCTTGGCCAGGATTTTACTTTTTTGTTCTTCGATGAATAATAATCTCTTCATATATTTGGGGAAGATAGTTTAGAGCAGAGCCAGTGGGTATCGGTGTGTCCTGGTCAAATGACTACAAAGTGGAACTGAGCTCTCAGGAGATAGGAGAAAAGCAATGGAGACAAAGAGCAGACTTCAGAGTCAGGTGGACCTGGTCTGAATCTTACCTTCTCTAACTTCTACCTGTGTCATCTTGGGCAATTTACCTAATTTCTCTGAGATTTAGTTTTCTCATCTGTAAAATGAGAAAAATATAAAATGTAAAATATAATCCCTACCTGTTGTGATGATTAAGTGAGGCAATGTACCTAAAGCAGCACGGTAACACAGAGTAAATTCCCACTAATTGATAACTATTGGAAAAAGGTCTTTCGGACTATGGCTTTGTTCCCAAACTTCAGAGAAACCAATAGCCTACAAAGATCAGGGACTGAGATAGATATATTCCATGCAATGAAGACCTCAGTGATGATGAATTGAAAAGAATGCTCTTGGGTTGGATGATTGGGAAAATCATCAAGAAGATGCAAGCTCCAAACAGACACTTAACATTTATTTTTAGCTTGTCTTTTGGGGCCCACTGCGAAGCCCATCTACCACATCTGAAACAACTCTCACATTTAATTTTATAAGCAGTTTGCTTCTGTTTTCAACTTGGGCTTTTCCTGAAATTTACCCCTTTTAAGATCTCTGCAGTCTTAATCCTGGTCACTGAAATTGGACTATTGTTTCCTCAAGACTGGAGACTATGCCACACTTATAGTTTAAGAACTTGCCTTACCGTTGCCAATATTTATGACCTTTTCTACATTCAGTATTAGTTGCTCACTGAACAAAATATAATTCTACTTTTGCTACTTCCAAGACATTATTGTCATGAATACTATTCAGCCAATCAGTGGAACTCTCCTTGCATTTATTATTTGAGGACAAGGGAATCACTTGACTAATCCTTTGTTTAGAATTGGAAAGTGAGGCGACCTTCTACTTTAATTTTATGCTTCCTAGTGGCTTATCTATCCATCCATCCATCCATCCATCCATCCATCCATCCATCCATCCATCCATCCATTTATTCATTTAACAAATATTTATCAATAACCAACTCTGTAGTAAGAGCTCTACCAGCTCTTGAAGCTAATAAGTGGAGGGTCAGTATGGCAGCCTGTCCTGTTTTCATGGAAATTATAAAAGATTGACTACAAAATCTGATCTCATTAAACACTAGACAGATATTTTGACCACTGCATGTCTAGATGTAGTTTATGCTTCCTTGGTTTTTCATTCCATTACTATTCTTATGTCATGGAAGATGTCAAATGTGCATCAATATAAATATATCATAACATAAAAATAAACTTAAAAAAACTATTTCGCTGAAAATTTTTGAGGCATGAATTTGGTAAGCAGTATCCCCATAATATAATCTACCTGGCATAAAACCTATAAAATCTCTCTTCATCACTTTGTGTTAATGTATCTTTACTGGAATGTAAGTTCCTTGAGGGTAGGGACTTTGTTTTGTTTTCCAAGGACATTAACAGTGTCTGATGCATAAAAGTTGCTCCAAATATTTTGTTATGAATAAATGAATGAGTGGACACATATGTTACAAAAACAAAATAGCTGTTTTCTAAGTTTTTATTCTGAATTATAGAAAATAATACAGCACATATTATATTTTCTCTTCTGAAGACAGTTATCCTGTTTTACTGGCAATGTGCATTCACCAGACTTTCTCATTTTTTCCTTCCTGACAGAGTACCTGTATTTTTAGAAAAGGAGTTTTTGATCTACTGATTTTCTTTTTTCTTTGCCAAGATTATACCAACTAACTGGTAGTCTGAGTGTGTTAAACATTATGTGCTACTCTGTCTCTTTTAAAAAGCTGTTTACAAAAGCACATAATACTGCAATTGAAATCAAACTCCTTAGAGATCACCTATCACAGTTTAATATATTAAATTTTCACTTCAACCTTATCAGCATCCTTAGTATCTGATTTTCTCTTTATTTGTTCTTCCAGATGACATAATTTTGTATACCTGCCATTTTTCTACCAATGACAGTACTAATGCTTCCTGGTAAAGGTCATTTTCACAGAAAGCCACTTTCAGGTATTGTGAGTTCAATAATTTAACCTGAGGAGGAGTCCAGGCAGTGTAAGTAGATGATTTGAAGGTCGTGTGTGTAGGTATGACTTCCAAGTGGCAAGATTCCAGGGATCCAGGATGGAGGATGCTCTGTGGAGAAGTGTTCATGATGTTCAGGCTCCTGCCCTCCTATTTACTGTGAGCTTGACCCTCTGGCAAAGGATATTCATCTCTGCTTCATAGTCCAAGCCTTGTGGTCACGATCTGAGAAAATGTCAATGTTTGGGAATGTAGCATTGTTGACTGCTTCATCTCTCCTACTCTCTTGTTCTGGGTATTTAAGGATTGTTGAAGTCAGTACACAAAGGAATGAGTGACAGCAAAGGCTGCTGCTTCAGGTGTTGAGTGACCTGTGGACAATCAGAGATGGATGTCACCGGGATGCTGTCACTAATGCATCCTGAAAGCAAAAGTATCGAGGCCACAGATATATATATATATATATATATATATATATATATATATATATATATATATATATATATTTTTTGTCATCCACTTTCCCTTTAACTTTAGTGGTGATGATCTAGTCTTAGAACCAACAATTGGACAACCTGAGTCCTTACATGAGGATTGGAGCCAGGTATTTGGAAAGTGTTGTGGGGGTATATACAAGAATATAGAATCTCTCTGTAAAAATTGCATGAGGATATTCTGAGCACTTTTCACTTCCTCCCATAAAACTTGATCAAAAGCATAGAGAAAATAAAACTTATGTGGTTCAATTCCAAGTATTTTTTTTTAAAGGAGCCTCTGAAGATGGTCTCAGAGCCAGATCTATTAGCTCACTTTCAAACTAATGCTTCCAAAGTGTGATGTGATCTTACTGTGGTTTAAAAAAAAATCTGTTTAAAGGTATAGAAAAGAAGAATAACTATTGAATAGGATATTTAGAATGAAAAACTGGACACAAACTGTGCTGTCCACTTTGAAATCATATAAAAAGCAGTAATGCGGATGGCACTGTATAGCAAAAACCTGACTGATATGCCTTCTCATTGAAGATAATGAAAATCCAACTGTGAGTGCTTGTCAGGGACTCTTTGAAAATTCTGCATTTCCTCTGCACACCCTCAAGCACACTCGTGTCTCATGGCCTTATCTGACACTGCCCAAATCTTGTAGGAAATGCTGGAGACTCATCATTTATATGACATGACCAACTATCCTTAGCACCAGTGCATCGCTCAGCAAGGTGTAACTGGGACATTTCCTTATTGTTGCTGTTGAAACTATAGAGGATTAAAGATTTCCCAAAGTTCAATCTAGGTAATCCCTTCTGTAGGATTAACTCACTGAATGGCTTTCTGCGTGTATTTGTTTCAGAAAGAAAAAAAGCAGATTTCAAATCCCTAAATCTGGAGGTAACATTTTATTTATTGTTCAGATAGCATCATTGATAACTTATGTGTGTGTGTGTGCTTTTTACATGTTCACAGTTTATCCCATGAGAAATCTAAATGAAAATTAAAAAAAAGTCTCGTTTTTCACAAACTATAATTACTTTAATTACAGGATAATTATATAAATAATGCATTTGAATGTAGGTTTCAGTTTTCTTTGTTTTCTAAATATTATCATCTTTCAGTGTTTTCAGACGTGTAAACAGGAAACATTTAAGTTTAGATGAAGAGCAGGTGAACTGTCTATGATACAAGTGGAGACAATCAAAAGATGATTAGGCTATTGAAAACTGCCTAACTAGGTGCTAATTTTTAAGTGAGCAGGTGTACTTAGTCATTATAACTTTAAAATGAAAATATATTTGAATTAAATGAACCCCCTCCCCAACATTAAAATAACATTAGAGGTCTGGCTTGTACTGACTAAATCCAGCAAAGGCAAAAAGAGGTGGAAATTTGGCAATAAGACAGCCAGCCTCTTCAGAATGACGAGGCATTAACGAGGAAACTATAGGCTCTAAAGAAATGTTGAAAAAGTTTCACATTTTATTGACTTTCTTAAAATATGGCCCAAACATCATTAACACGTTACAAAGACTAATATTTTAGTTACTGTTAAAGGATGATTAGCTTTGGACAAAGTAAGAAAGATTGAGTGTTTTACCCCCCAATTCAATTGTTTTTCTTGTAGCCACTGAAACGCATCACCACACTCTTACCTGCTCTCGTGGAACACACAAAGACCTGGTTTTAAGACAAAAAGGAGATGGTAAACTTGTGACTAAAGCATGCACATTAAATTTCAAGGTGCTGTGACATACATAATACTCATTTAATTCACATATGGCTGCACCTGAAATTGAAAGCTGAGTTTTCATCAAAAGCTAATGCAACTAAATAAAATAAACTCATATAGCACTGGGTATGGAGCTCTTTTAAATCCAGTACACACTGTGGAAGAATGCAAACTGCTTCTAAATAACCAGGTGATGTTCAGAACAGTTAGCAGTTTAATAAATTTGCCTTCGGTGTGTAAAATTAAACCTCAAGTGATCTGAAAGAGTCTAAGTGTTTGTGAAAGAGAAAATACACTGCTATAAATTCAGATACATATGAAAAGAATCTGATGATCTCCATGTGAACTATTTCAGTGGGCTGTGTGGTGTGATGCAACTGACTTCCAGCTATGTCCAGTGACCCTTCGAATGTTGCTAATGGTTTCATCCTTTCACGTCTCCACCCTTCTCCATCTGTTTTCCATCACTCACTATGTATTTTCTTCCAGCATTAGATTGCTGGTAGGTGCTACTCTGCATGTGCTACAATGGGTTTGGTCTACTGAGTGCACAATTCATTTTTTCAGATTTTTTTGTTCTATAATAATAGAGCCAATTTTATGGACCTTCTTGGTGCCCTCTCCTACTTTATCTTATCGCAAGAGGGAGCAGAGTTGCAATTGACACCATCTATTTTGTGTTGGCACAGTGCCTTTGCAGAAGAGTGTTATTGGCAAATAATTCAGAAGCCTAGTGAATTGTGCCCATCAGAAGTCATTAATAGCTTTCTGTGGCCCTGTTATTATAAGGTACCCCAAATCTTATTATATAAAGAAGTGTGAGGTGTAAGTGAATAAATTTATTTGTAAACCCTGATGTCAATCAAGTATCACTGTTTCTAACATGACTCTATGACTCTATTTTGACCCTGGTATGTTGAAACTAGACCCTTGTCGGGTTTATATAAGGCATTTACTAATGATTGGTAGGTTCAAATTTTTATTGGAGATAAGGGATATTTTCAAGGGGAGGCTATACACTGTGCCCAGAAAAGTCATCCTCTGCCCAGAGCAGATTTCTCAAACCTCACCAACAAGGACTGGGGACAGGTTACAGTGTCTCACAGAAGGGAGTCTCCTACCCACCATAAAAGAATAATATTACTACTGTCAAATAAATAAAGAAACAAATACCTATATTTTAGGAGCACTCTTTTGTGGTCACGATCCATTAAAAAATATACTATCTCTTATGCTTTGGTTTACAAGCACCACTTCTGAAACATAATCAGAATTTATGTTTATAAGCTTTCTTCAAATAATTAACATGATAATTTATCATGCAGAAAATAGGTCCTTTCTTGAAATATTGTTCTACCCACACTCAAAATGAAGAAAGTAGAAGTCTGAGTGGGTTGCATAACTGTAGTTGCAACTATTTGGTTTCCCATTTGAAAACATTTTGGACAACATATCACTTTGCAGAGTATTTAATAAGATGAGGACATGGAGTTTTTAGTGCTCCCTTAGGTTCCAGTGACCCTCTAGAAACCTGCGACTCCAGGAGGCTTCCTGCTCTCTAAACTACCTCAGAACCAGGAGTAACAAACATTGGCCAACACAGTACTTGTGAGACATTCCATGTACACAGGTCCATAGTGCCATAAGGCTTGTACACACAGACTGACCTGAAACTTAATACAAACTAAAAAATCAGCAAAAACATGAGGCAACACTTTTTTATTAATTGTTTACCTCCAATCACCCTGCAGAGCAAAATTGTTAAGTTGAAAGAAAATCAGTCCAATTCTAATACCATGGGAGAGGTATTTCGCAAACACATGCCTAGAAAAGAAAAATGAGAGCTCTTTTCCTTCCCAGTGAAGCCCTGCCACAAGGCTGCTGACTTTATTTGATTTCATTTTCCATGTTGCAAATTGCACAACTGTCAAATCTGTTGCTATGCGTTCTGTGTTCCTCCCCAAGGAAAAAAATGAGCAGTTGGTACTTTCTGTTCAGGAAAAATACCGAAAGTTCTAACGATTCCTTCTTAGTAGGCGTCACAAATAGGCCGGCAATTCCCTATACTTTTGGGTGTTTGTGCTCACAATTAGCATTCATTAATATCTTTTCACATATGCAATCAACATCCAAGCTCTTTTTCATAGCCAAGCTTCTTTAAAGGATTTTCGACCCAATTTCTCCACTTTTTTACCCCCCTAGTCATAAGGATTTCACCTGCTCTCAGTCATCATTTTTGAACCACGTATCACTTGCTAAGATAAATGATAAAGTCTATGCAGCCAGAAATAAAGCACTCACTGTCCTTGCTGTCTCAGGAACTTTCCAAATGAATGGAACTTTCTCTTTGCGCAACTTCGCACTTCATGCCCTCTTGCACACCATCGAACTTCTCTGGTTTTTCTTCTCTGACTCTCAAGCCATTCCTTTTTAGTCTTCTCTGCTGTTTCCTTCACCTCTATCTTAGTTCTAATTCTCTGGTGTCCAAAATGGCAGTCAGTAGTCACATGTGACTATTAGGCTTCTCAAATGTGGCTAGTTCAAATTAAGATATAAGGATGTTATTATGCACACCAGAATTTGAACACTTAGTATGAAAATCTCATGTAAATTATCTCATTAATAAACAGTCAACTCTCATTATTTGCAGTAGTTATGTTCTATAATATTCTGGGAACACAAATTAGTGAATACTGAACCATTGCTTCCAGGAGGAACACAGGGGTATGTTCCTGTAATCCTTTGGTCACAACACTTTCAGCTACCAATCAATATGTAACCTTGTGTTATGCGTGTTTCTCATTAAAGACATCTTATTTAATCTATATTGTTGATTCATAACATTGAACTCATGGCCAATAGCATTATAATTCCTCCCTGAACAAAGCTTAGTCTAATACACTTTGTTTTCACCTTAAGACATAACCCAGCCTTCTTGTACTTAGGAATGCTAGACAGAACTTCAGAGCTATGCTTGGGGACCATTTTAAATAGCAAAATCACCATCAAAAAGGACAAAAAGTTGTGGTAAATGTGGCACTGAATATATCTTGAAAAGAACACTTGTTTTAAAGTGTGAGAGCTGAAAAAAAAAAGTGTGAGAGCTGAAACAGGGAGATAGAGCGTCACCTAGTTTGACTTCAGGGAATGCGTGTGTCCAGTTACTCGACTTTTTACCACTCTGTGCATGTCGATGAATGATTGTAAAAGTGCTGAATATTTTGATTTGGGGGTTACAGTAAATATTGGCTCTTAGGTAAATTTACAAATACCAAATCCACAAATAATGAAGATCAACTGTATTTTATAATAATTGCATGTTGGTAGCATTTTAGATGCCCTGGGATAAGCAAAGTGCATATTAAAATGCATTTCTCTTGTTACTTTTGACTTAATGTTGCTACAGGAGTGTTTAAGAATGCATATGTGGCTCACATTGGCTCTCATTATTTTTCTGTTGGTTATAAATGTAGGAGTTTATAAATGCTGTTATAAATGTAAGTGTTTCACAGCACTTGTTACTTACCACAGGTTACCTCTCTCATTTTCATGACTTGAGATAACATGTAGACTAAAGACTCTCCAAACATGGGAGTCACCCTCCAATCTGCTTTCTATTAACACCCCACATCCAGGGCATCTTCTCTTGGGTCTAACTTTGGTATATATATCTCCATTAATTCCCTCCTAACCTCTCTGCCTCCATGCTGAGGAAGCCACTACCATGATTGTTTCCAACAATCTGAAGACCTCTTGACTCTTTTCACACCCTGAATGACCCTTTAAAACCTAAGTCAGATCATAATCACACCTGTGCTCAGAAACCTCCAAGGCTTCCCATCTCACAGAAAAATTCAGTATCTGATAAGACCTACACATGTGGTTCCCTCACTCCCTCTGGGATGGATCTCATTCTTTCTTCCCATTGACTGTTCCATTCTGTCCACACTGGCCTCCTTGCTGTCCTTGGCTTCCTAATACTCTCCAGAGCTTCCCAATGCAAAGCCTTTATGCTAGTTGTCCCCTGCCCATAATGGTCATTTCCCAGTTGCCTCATGGCTGTTCTTTGCCATTACTTCATTGAGATCTTGGCTCAAATGGCAGACCCTTTAAAAAAGGACTGATAATCCTCTATAAAAAGACCTCTGCATCACTCTGTTTTCTTACTCTGATTCACTTTCTTCTCTTTAGCACTCATCACTGCCTAAGCTTTATTCATTTGCTCCCCTCCTTTCCCCTGTGTAAACTCTGTATGAGCAGGGACTAAACTCTAAATGTAAACTCTGTATGAGCAGGGACTAAACTCTAAATGTAAACTCTGTAAGAGCAGGGACTTGGACTTATTTATTCACAGCTATATCCCTGGTGCTAGAATAATACCTGGCACATAGTAGGTAATCCAAAAACATTATTTTAATAAAGCTTTTATCTACAATTCAGATGTCTATAGTTCTGAAATCCTATTCTACCAACTCTAATTACTCACACACATATCTTTTTTTTTTTTTTTTTTAGATTTTATTTGTTTTGAGAGAGAGAGACAGAGAGAGAGAGAGAGAGAGAGAGAGAGCATGCATGAGCCAGGGGAGAAGGAAAGGGAGAAGAAGAAGCAGACACTCTGCTGAACAGAGTCGATGTGGGCTCAATCCCAGGACCCTGGGATCATGACCTGAGTTGAAGGCAGATGTTTAACTGACTGAGCCACTCAGGCACCCCTTACGTTATAATAACAACATTTAGATGATCAATATTTTTAAATGAAAATAACATTGGCTTAAGTTGGATAGGTTTGGTTCAAATACTAATTTTTCCAATTATTTTCTCTATGGCCTTGAGCAAGCTATTTAGTACTCTAAGTCTTAGTTTTGCATTGTTAAAGTAGGACTAAGAATACTTGCCTTACAGTCTTGTTTTGAAGATTATAGCCAATATTGTCTCATACATAAATTCCCTGTGAGGTGACTAGTATATAATAGGTACTCAGTTGTCAATGTTATTTAGCAACCTTTTATAAAAAGCCTACCATATGCCAAGTGTCATACCAGACTCTGGAGATGAAAATTCTATGAGATGTAAATTTAAAGATAAAAAACATAGGCTGATGAGGATGAAGGCAGGTGATTGAGGGTAGGAGGAACCAGACAGTGACAAACGAGCTTCAAAATGTTAATGTAATAAAAGTTCATGTGATTACAATAGTGTCACAATACTTCTTTGTGAACTCCGTGATAATAGAGAGTAAAGCAGGCTCAGGACTCAGGACACAGTTCATAAAGGAAGTAATGCTTGAACTGAGTCTTAAAAGATGCATTGCATTTGGTAGGCAGAAAAATAATGAAGCTAATGCTTGGCAGATAAAGCAGTGAGCAAAGGCCTTGAGAGGTGAATGGGAAGAGGCATTCAGGAAATGGCAAACAGTTTAGCATGGCTGAGCATAATATCCAAGGGATTCAGTAGAGTCCAGATTTAAATGAAGGCCTTCTGATGCTACATGAAGGAGTTTAATTATTTTCTTTATAAGCTAGTATATTGAGTTGAATGGTGGCCCTTAAAAAGGTTATATCCATGTCTTAATTTTTAGAATGTATAATAATTTGGGAAAAAAAGATCTTTGCATATGTAATTAAAGGTGTATTTTTTGTTCTGCTTAGGTGTCTGTATCATATGACACATGACCAGCCCCTCAGCAATATCTATTCCCAAGGGTTTTGCCAATAGCAGGAGGAGGGTACCTGCAGACTATCTCAGCTGCAGGGTGAGACCTGATAGAACCATTGGTTTCTGGAGGAGGGTCTCTGGACCCTGAGAGGGCCCCTGGAGCACCATTTCCTCATTGTATTAACCACTCTATAAAGTTACATGCTGTCTGACATGAAAGTTCAAATGGGAAACCAAATAGTCGCAATTACACAACCCCTTCAAACATCTACTTTCTCCATTTTGAGTGTGGGTAAAGAGGTATTTCAAACAGAAAATTTCTGATTCTGCCTCTCAGATCAGTAAAGACAACAGAAAAGCATTATTTTCTTTAGGAATTATTAGCCATAAGAACCAGGACTGAGGTGTTGAAGTTCTATTTATTGAACCAGATGCTACATGTATGAATTTTGTACAAATGTATGTATGCAGTCTAGTTAGTCTAACAAAAGCCTATGAACTTGGTGACAAAATCTGCATTATTTAAAAGAGGACACCGAGATACTGAGCTTGAGTCAAAATGCAAAGCCAGCCTGCTTGTTAGTAATAGAAGAAGATGTGGGCCAACATTCATACTCTCAAGCCTGCATATTTTTACAGACAAAGGCCTTAAGGGACTCAGCGTAATCAATCAATCAATCAATCATATGAAAATGGGTGATCACCAGCCTTTCCTTGAACTTACCCGTATTTGAATTGTGCCACTGACATTTGCAGACACCTTGTGCTATAACAGACGATGGCAAAGAAGTCATTTCAAGCAGTTAAGATAACTGGGGTATGAACAAAGACAGTGCACTGAACCTTGTAGAGCAGTGGTTTCTGTTTGTTTGTTCTGTTGTGTTTTGTTTTATCGTGGGCACTATGAGTTATAGGCACTCTAAGGAATATGACACGTTCCTGGCACAGCCTCTCTGTCCCTTTTCACACATGGCTCTTCTTAGACTCCAAGTCACACTGTAATTAACAGCACCAAGTAGCTCACTATAACTCTAAAACAGCTCATTCATAATAAATGAAGTTGCTCAAAATCTTCCAAGTATAAAAAGTAAAACGGAAAAATCTTGGACATACCTGCATGAGGCACATTTATGCATTATTGACAAATAAAATTCATTTGGGAGTAACATGAATTCACTGATGAACATTATGTTTTCCACCAAGCATTTTTTTCGCTTACGGTGCTCGGAAAGAGTCCATTTTCCCATAGTGTTAATGTTGAAAGCTATGGCAATGACACCACAATAATGCCCATCATTGTGATGTATAATATAGATGTTATTGCACATAATAGAAAGCATTCTTTGGGAGTAATGCATTTTTGTTGCCTACATGCTGACACCAAGCAGATATAAATGTGCTTTAATGTGTTTCCTTTTAAAGGGCTAGTGTAGACGCACCCTCGAGTGTGTGTTTTGTATAAGGTTTGGTGAGCAGCTCGCTTTTAGTAGCTGCTTTCTATATTCACTTTAGTACTCTTAATAGCTCTAATTATAAACTGCACAGTGTTCTATTCCTTCCTTGCTGTTCTTTGTCATTGCACTGCTCATAGACATTTAAACAGTGGAAGCTGTTTATAGTTCATTAAACACTTTAAGCTGTTGTTCTAAAGTTTTATACTTTTTTTTTTTTGTATTTTCCAAGTCATTTCCCTCTGCTGTCATATGAAACCATGCAATACAATTCAGTTGAAGACATCAGTTATGCACACTTTGTGGATAACCAGCAGGGCTAACCGCCACAAATGAATCAGAGAGTTTGGTGATCTGTTTTACATTGTATTTTGTATGGCATTTGGCATGGAATGTTTAGATCTTTTTTTAAAGAAATTATACTCTCTAATTCTTCCTAAAGTGGTAATTTTGCTTCTTAAATAAAAACACTAGCCAAAAGGGAGTATTAACTCATACTTTGATAGGATACAGCATAGAAAATGTGATTATTAGAAACTAAGTATTTTCCTATAATATCACAGTAGGAAGAGATGGGGTAGTCATTCCAATAAATGACCCAGTAGGATGGTATTACAATTTGAAGAAAGAGAGATTTATTGGCAGTGAGATTACCATAGAAAGTGCAGGAGACCATGGTGGTATCAGAAGGAGGTTATCTCTGATTTTTCTTGGACTGGCCACTCTGTAACTGTCACTTCTTGATATCCTCCCAGAACAGATCCTGCAACAACTACTGTGTTAGAAGACTACATAGACCAGGCTAATTTGGATTCCTTCCCCACAGCATTATATAATCTTTCTGTGAAAAATGAAAGTGAGAGGTTAGGGATTTATTCTTTGCTGTTCAAATCAGATGAAACATTGTTCCCCATCCTATTAATTTATCAAGCAAAGCCTCATTTACATCATCACATTGAGCAAGCTTAAGGCACATGGTTCTGTATTGAGAGACAAAAGCAACTTACTGAGAACCAGGTTTAAAATATTAGAGCAAAATAGGAGGAATGGTGCAGAGAAAAGGAGGCATTCGGTTAACATTAGATTTCCTAACAATGACTGATTTGAGACTCTGGAGGGTGCCTTCTTCTCTAGGAGGAAGCTAACTTACTTTGTGTGAGGAGGGGTGGGTGTCTAAAATGCAACTTGTATAGATGACCTGTGGTGAGTAAGTAGACCCTTTCAAGGTCTGGTCATATGGTCTCATGACAATTGATTAGATTTCCTCCCCATTTGCCTCTTATACAATATTCTTCCTTCTTGACTTTTTTTCCCCACATTTTCTGTCATTATTATGAGTTCAAAATTCTCACAGACTCTATCAATAAATAGGCTTATAAGAGAAAATTTTATGTACATATAAAACAAAATCACAAATCTCATTTAACAAATTGGACTTTGTGAACCCTAAGATTTTTTTGATTCAATATATGTAGCTGGGGACAAATAATAAACTCTTTGTGAGTTCTGCTTCTCTTGGTTTTAATTCATGTTAGTATGCATTTAACTACACAATTTTCTGGCATCATGGCTCAAAGCCAAAAAAAATCATTGCATTAAAAATCAACAGAAACTATAAAATGTTCCATATATGTATGTTGTTATGATTCTTAAAATTAGTAAATGTATTTTAACATTCTGTTAGAAAGTGAATATCAGGGATACCTATGAAAAAAATGAACTGAAAGAAATAATAGGAAACTCAGAAGCTCTATTTTGAGGATTAAGCAAGAATCATTGGTGCAATGTTAGACAGAGCCCATGTAGCTGCTCACTGTGAATCTGAATTGCCCTCCAAATTAGTCCTGTACCTGCCTCTGCCCCCAACCCTGAGCCCTGATCTCAAGTGCATTCCTGGCATCTGCTGATAGCATGCATGTCCCGCCTTCCAGTGTACCCCACCATTTACTTTCATTTTGTGTTTATTTTTTACTTTCTCTCTTCCTCTGCTGGAATAGAATCTCCCTGTAGGCAGGCATTTTGTCTATTTTACTTCCTGGTACATTTAGTATAAGAGCCTAAGAGAGTGCCCAATGGATATGAGGTGCTCAGTAAATATCTGTTTGAGAAATGAATGAATGGTACAATATTCACCAAGTTATTTTAAAGATCTTTATTTATTTATTCATGAGAGACACACAGAGAGAAGCAGAGACATAGGCAGAGGGAGAAGGAGGCTCTCTGCAAGAAGCCTGATTGCGGGACTCGATCCTGGACCCCGATTTCACGCCCTGAGACAAAGGCAGACGCTCAATCGCTGAGCCACCCAGGCATCCATTCACCAAGTTTTAAAAGGGTAAAAGTTGTCTATGGAAAAGACATGCCAGAAGAAGACAGAGTGTTTAAGAAAAGCTCTGAAGAGCAGAAAACAATGTGACTCTGTGGAACCATTTCTCTGAGAGGAAGAGACCAAAAGTAGAGAGACATTAGCAGAAAGGCAAAACCTCTGGCCTGGAAGTCCAGCAGGCTGTGGCCTTGGATGTCCCATAAGGGAGTTCATTCAAGAAATATTTGTGGGATGTGTGGGATGTGTGGGATGCCTAGGCTAGCTGATACTCAGAATATAAAGATTATTAGATTGTGACTCTAGTTTTCTGGAGGCTCACAACTAATCTTCCCCAGCCCTTCCAAATGTTATTACTCCATTTCTGATACATCATAAAGCTTTCACCTAAATTATTGCAATGGCCTCCTAATTAGTGGCCAGGCTTTCATTCTTGCCCTGTCTATTGCCCACCATGTTCTATTTTCAAAACAAGAGCCAGCAATGTCATGAATTACACTCCCTGGCTCAGATTCTCATGTCTTCTCACCTCCCTTAGAATAAAAGGGAAAGGTCTTCTAGGGGCCCACATGCTCAGAGTCACCAGACCCCAGCCCCTCCCTGATCTCTTTTCATACTTCTTACTCCCAATCACTTCATTCCAACCATATTGACTTTTTTGCACTTCCTGAAATATGCCAGTCCTGCCTGAGCTCAAGATTTCCACTCTCATGTTTCCCTTTCAACTCCCAACTGGAATTCTTGTTCTTTAAATAGTCACATAGCTCTTAACCTCCTTATTTGGTTTCCTGCTCAATTGTCACTTTATCCAGGAAATCTTCTCTATCACTCACCATAAAATAGCATAGCCCACTATACTCTTTGTCTTTGCCCCTCTTTGTTAGTTTTGATCACTGTTATGCTAACACAAACAACATAACTGCTCAATAAATATTTGTTGAATGAATGAAGGTGCAAACAACAAAATCATATAGTTGAAAATTATGCAGATAGATTAAAAGAAGAATACGGCCTAGAAAGAGACTCAGTTATTTAACAGAATGTTTTGAGTGAGAAAGGACAAAGATAAGAATTATTCAACAGATGGTGTTGTGAAAGCTAAAAAGTAATTTGGAAAAATAATATGGAAATCCTCCTTACACAGTGTATCATTTAAGGCTCTTGGCATCAAATCATGGAAACCATTCTGGATTTTACTGGGAGGGTATTGGTGATCATAATCAATAGGAAACACTGGTATCAAATGGAGATATGGAGGCCGTCAGAGCTTTTTAAATGCCATAAAGTAGGATGCAGGGAAATCAGTTTCCTTGCGCATGTGGTACCCTATCAGAAACTGTTCACTCCAATCCTTTGTTCCTGCTCTTGAATATTTGATAATATGTAAAGTGTGATCATATCACAAAGAGAAAGCACTATAAATGAATTTACATTAAAATATGACTATTTTGGGGTACTGAGATTTTGGGGAATTTTTATTCAGATTTTTTATGTTTAGTTTTCAAGTTTTCTACAATAAATATGTGTTATTTTTTATAATGCAATATAACTATTTCAAAAAGAAATCTCCCCTTTGAAGCAAATTATGTTTATTATTAATATGTTATAAGATGTGGTTCATTGTGGTTCATTATTTTACCATTTTCTTTTGAGGAGTCCTGGAAGAAAATACAGTCTACAAAAATGTACAGTTTGTTTGAGCTGTTGGTCAGTGTTTATCTCAAAGACAGTGTCTATGTATCTTTGAGTATGTCAGCTATTGAGAGTCTTGGATTTCAATATAATGGTAAAAATCTGGAAACAACATAAATATTCAAAAATAGAAGATTAATTAAACCAACCATGTGCCCATGTGATAACACATCTATGTATGTGTTTGTATGTATGTAAAAAGAAATCCTGAGGCTATACAACAAATTGCTATGAGTGTCTCCCCATGCAGCGTATGGGCAGTGATGACAGAGGGAAATTTTTTATTAGTTGAATATTTTACAGTAAGCATGCATTTTATTTTAATTACAAATGTTATATATGGAAATAAAATCAGATACCATACACAAAAATGTGAAAACATGCAAAGATATTCACAGTGTTTTAAATTTAAAAGTTTCAAAACACGATATATTGTAAAACATCATTTACAAACATTAAATAAAACCTACATGAAAATAGCTCAAATTGGAAACAACAAATATCTCTGACTAGCATGATTCTAAAGGAGTTTTATTTTATTTCCTTTCCTTCTATGTGTTTAATAAACATATTTCAGTGGCCATGTCTCTCTTAAATAATAAAATCACCTTTTCTAAGTGAATGAAGTTACAAAAAATGTAATTTTGTGTAAAAAATATAATAAAAATAAAAATGTAAAAAACTGGGAAATTTGATTATATAAAGAACCCATAAAATAGGAAAACTCAATGATTTTAATAGAGAAATAGTCAAAGACCACAAAAAGACAATCTCTTTTGAGGACAAGTGGCTAGGGATAACATACGGAAATAAATATTCATCATTAATCAACAAAATGCAAATTAAAATGAAGTAACTCTTTATAGATTAAATTAGCTAAAAATGTAAATTATCATACCCAGTACTTCTGAAGGAACAGTAAAACTGCACCCCTCATGCATTTCTAGCTGCATTCATTCATTGAATGGGTATTTGCGCAGGGCCCAAGCTCTGGAGACAGAACACTCTGGTGCAAATCACATCCCACCGCTTTCTTGCTGTGTGCCTTGCGCGTATGGTTTAATCTCTCCTCAGCTGTAAAATGGGGATAATCATAGTACCTCCTGATTTGTCCTCATAAGTGGATTTAATGATTCAATGCCCATAAATCTCTTGGAATAGTAAATATTTAATAAACTATTCATTATTGACTATATTTGTCAACTAGGATTCCAACAGGAAACAGATAACACATACAAATTATCATAACTCAAGGAGGACCTATTTTCAAAAGGATTATTCACAAAAATGTGTGTAGAGAGTGGGGAAAACATGAAAGAAGACTCTGGGGCTAAAGGAGTGGGCTGTTACTACTTCTAGTCCTGAGGGATGGTGCATGGGAGGAATTGCTGAAACAGAATAGTTATGTACAAAAGGAGTATTGGAGAGAAGTGACCTTCCATCAAGAGATACCATCAGTCTGAGGCAAGCTCTTAAGTAGAGGGAGCCAGGAGGAAATGTGCCATGACTTCATTTTCCCTCTCCTTCTCTTGCCAAGATTCCTCATTTGCTAAATCCAGCTATTAGCCTGTGTGGAGCTAGCTGATGTGGTCCATGAGGTCCAGCCTCCTGACACTGAGAATAGGGTGCCAAAGAAAGAAGAGCAGATGCTGTATGTATCTGGCATGGGCTATGTCCTAGGCCCTCTTTAAAAGAGAGGCAAAGAGCAGATTACACAGTGCTGTAATTCCCCACCAGACTTTCTGCCTCCTCAACGACTCGGGGGGCGGGGGGAGTAAATACATTATTTCCTCTTCCTTGCAGAGTAGCTCCACCAGTTTCCTTATCCTAGGGGCAAGTGGAGCACAGGCTTTGGAGATCCAGTCTCTGTGAGCATCATCAAAATATCCAAATACAGTATCCTTTTATGGGCTAGTCTCACACTGAATAATGCTACAAGTTAGTTACCACTAGGCTGGGACTGGCATACTTTTTAGCAAGTAGAGGAGGGCAGTTCACAGAGCATCAGAAGAAAATGGGATGCTGTTCCAAACTCCACATTAGGTAGAAATGACTATCATAGGGGCTAAGACTTCATTATTAAAAACAAATCAATCCATGGCTCATCCATGGTTATTGACCAGTCAAGGTTATCAAGCAAGGGTAATTCCTACCAGGTTGAAATATACTCTTGTCAGAAGCGTTTTCTAAAATTCCAGGCCTCAGGGTGCTTGAGTGGCCTAGTTGGTTAAGTGTCTGACACTTGGTTTTGGCTCTGTTCATGATCTCAGGGTTGTGAGATCAAGCCCTAAGGCTGGCTCTTCACTCAGTGTGAAGTCTACTTGAGATTTTCTCTCTGTCCCTCTGCCCCTCCCCTTGCTCCTTCTTTCATCAAAAATAAATAAATAAATAAATAAATAAATAAATAAAATAAAGTAAAATAAAATAAAATAAAATAAAATAAAATAAAATAAAATAAAATAAAATTCTGGACCTCAAAAGTGCAAACAAGAAGTATAGAAAGCTTTTAAAAAAGTGAATTATGCAGATTAGTGAATATTCAATTAAACAGTATGTATTTAGGAAAAAAATGAATGCAAATATGTAGCTATCCCATGATGATAATAACTGAACAAATTTGATAAATAATTAGAATTCCACCCTTTCACTTATAGAGAGCTTTTTTTGTTTGCTTAGTTTTGTTTTTGCTTATGAATCTCTTTAGTGCTCAGGAATAAACAGATTTAAAAATCCTATGAGGAACAGGTACATTAAATTAAAGATGAATTTTCTCTAAACCATTATTTAAAAGCACACACACTTCCTCCACAAAAGCTCTTGTATTCAAAATATAACATACAATGGTAACAATGAAAATGACAAATCTTCAACATCTTTTCATTTTCATCCCAGAATGCGTCTGGTGACACTTCTTCCCATCTCACTTTCTTCCATTGCCTGTTTTTGGCAGCTCCTCTGCCTCCTTTTCCTCTGGGTCTTCATTCATATTGGCTACAGAGAAGGAAAGGAAAAGAAAAGACTGATCTTACAGTATGTATCCCCCATCCCTGCATCATTTCAGATCCTTTTCAGTGGGAAACAGTGACACAGAAAAAGCAGAGGAGACTCACCAACACAGTGATGACTGGAATGCTTCACCCTGTGAAGTAAAAGGGGAGGAAATATATATTACTTGATAATACCCAGAACAATTTCAAGGATAAAGAACATGCAGTAATCACCCTGAATCCAGATTCTTTTCTCTGGACTTC
Organism: Vulpes lagopus; assembly: GCF_018345385.1. Taxonomy (NCBI): domain Eukaryota; kingdom Metazoa; phylum Chordata; class Mammalia; order Carnivora; family Canidae; genus Vulpes; species Vulpes lagopus. Next base: position 66,517,263 of record NC_054832.1, on the reverse strand, counting down.
CCCAGACATAATTTATTTTTCTTCTTAATTCCAAATTACCAACAATCTAGAATAAAGAGACCAAAAAATAATAATAATAACTTTTATCCTACCAATACGTGGGAAAATATTACTAGTCCCAACTTTATAAATAATGTCTTTATTTAGATTTACTGTTGCTACTTATATTTCTAAATAATCATCATTATGTGGTTATATTTATTGAAGTAGATTATCAAAATGCATAACACAGTTTTTCCATTAACTCTTTCACATTAATGAGTTGCTATTTAGTAAATTACTATTTCCCAGCACTAAAAGGAAGAAAGCCAGTGGCCTGAATGATTTTCCAAAGTGCCTATTAATAAACACCCAAGGCATATATTAAAATACTAGAACACGAAGGTCTTTGGGAAGTACATAAACATGTGAACTGGGGTTTTTAGAAATGTACATTAACACTTACATGACTGTAGTGCTTTTTAAATTCTTCTTCTAGGTTTGCTTATCACTCAAATTTTCACTGTATTTTAATTTGTGGCAATTTTGCAATGATTTTGACAGAACCAAAGTTCTCTAGTCTCTTTGCTTTGTTAGGAAATACTAAATGATCATTTGTAATTTTGTCGAGGCTGTTTTGAATTCTGTTACTCCAGAGTTCATTTCAGTCTATTCACAGCACTTGAAGACAGAAAGGTCTATAAAAGGCATAGGTAGTAAGGTTTTACTTTTTAAAATTCTTAAGATATTAATGAACCTAATTGTTCAAAAGTATACTCTATTTTTTTTAAGATTATTTATTTGTTTATTTATTTGAGAAGGAGAAACAAAGATAGAGAGCACATGGGCCGGGGAGAGGAGCCCAGAGAGAGGGAGAGAGACAAACAGACTCTGTACTGAGTGCAGAGCCAGATGCAAGGCTTCATCCGAGGACTCCGAAATCATGACCCTGGTTGAAACCGAGAGTCGGATGTCTAATTGACTGAGCCACCCTGGCGACCAAAAAGTATAATCTATTTAATGCAGTAATTATGATTTCTTCTTTGATGTTGGTAACTCTAAGATTTAATATTTTTAGTTGTTTAAACATTTTATGTAGAGGTAATTGAGGATTTACATGCAGCTGTAAGAAACAATGCCAAGAGCACCCGCGTAATCATGAACCTGTTGCTTCTCATGATAACATTTTGCAATACTATGACCCAGTATCACAACCAGAATATTTACATGGACACAATCCAGAACATTTCCATCACAAGGATTGTGTACATTGTACTTTTACAGCCACTTTCTCTTCCCTCCAACCCTTATCCTTTCCTTAACTTTGGTCAACAATATTTTTCATTTCTAGCATTTTGTCTTTTAAGAATATTATATAATTCATGAACATCTGGATGGCTCAGTGGGTTAAGCATCCAACTATCGATTTTGGCTCAGGTCATGATCTCTGGGTTGTGGGATGGAGCCAGGCTTTGAGCCCCACATGAGGCTCCAGCTCAGAGGGGAGCCTGCTTGAGATTCTCTCCTTTTCCCTCTGCCCCTCCAGCACTCACGCACTCATGCTCTCTCCCTCTCAAATAAATAAATATATAAATCTTTTTTAAAAAAGAATGTTATATAATTCAAATCATATACTATCTAACTATTTGATATTGGATTTTTTTTTTCACTTGGGATAACTCTGTAAAGATTCATCCAGGTTGATGCATGTATCAATACATCATTCCCTTTTATATCTTAGTAGCATCCCATGGTGTAGATGGACTGAGCTTTAGCCATTTACCTGTTGAAGGACATGTGGGTTGTTTCTAGTTTGAGGCTATTATAATAAAGCCCCTATAACATTTGCATATGGGTTTTTGTGTTTATCAGTCTTCATTTCTCTCTTCAAATATTCTCCAGGAGAATAATTTCTGTGTTGTATATTAGCTGCATGTTTAGTTTTTAAAGAGCTTGCCAAACTGTTTTCTGGAATAACTGTACCATTTTAAATTCCTACCAGTAAAATATGGGTAATCTATTTTCTCTGCATCCTTGCCAGATCCACTGCTGCCACTATTTTTTATTTTATGTTAGCCATTCTGATTGATGTGTAGTGGTATCTATTTGCAGTTTTAATTTGCAACTTCCTAATGGCTAATAATGTGAACACCTTGTCATCTACTTATCCCCATCCATATGTCTTCTACAGCAAATTATCTTTTTTGTCTGCATTCTAATTGGATCATTTGATTTTTTTTCTTATCGTAGAAATTGAGAGTTCTTTATATATTCTAGATTCTAGTTTATCATATGATTTGATTTGTGATTTGTAGCTTGTTTTTTAATCCTCTTCACAGGGTATTTTGCATGGCAAATATTTTTAATGTTGACAAAATCTATTTTACCATTTTTTTCCTTTCTTTTAAGCTTTTGATGTGAAGCTTAAGGGCTCTTTGCCTAGGACTGGATTCCCCAAATTTTCTGTTAGTTTTTTCTAAAAGTTTTATTGTTTTATATTTTACATGTAAGTCTGTAATTCATATTGAGAGAATTTTCACCTAAGATGTATGAATTAGGTTGAAGTTCATTTTTCTCTACTGATGCCCAGTTGCTCCAGTGTTGTGTGTTGAAAAGGCTGTCTTCCCTGCATTGAATTGCCTTTCCATCAAATGTGCTCAGTTGGGCACATTTGTGTGGGTATATTTCTGTGTTTTCTCCTTTGTTCAACTGATTAAGGTATATTTCTCTCCACAAAACCCACACAGTCTTGATCACTCTAGTTATGTAGGAAGTCTTTAAATCAGGAAGTCTTTAAATCAGTCTTTAAAGAATCAGACTGATTCTTCTCACTTTCTTCTTCCATTCCTGTGAATTACTTATATATTTATTAGAATTTCATTTTGATTTATCTATCCTGTTTTTGAGATTATTTCTATACATACATTTTTAGTATTCTCTAGGTCTTACCAGTGTCATAATTTTACCAGTTCAAGTGAAATATAGAAACTTTACCTCCCTTTACCCTGCTCCATTTACAATATAATTATCTTAAATATTTCCTGTACATACATTTAGAACCATATCAGACATCATTATAACTGTTGCTTTAATTATCAAACATAATTTTTAAAACTCAAAAGAAAGAAAAGAAATTGAGTTTACTCATATTTTTATTTGTCACGTTCTTTCTTCCTTTTTGATACCCTAAGGTTTGCTTTTTTCTTTCTCTTTTATAATTTCCATTTTGTTTAGAAACCTTCCTTAAAGTATACTTTTAGAATAGATGTGCCAGCAACAAATTTTCTTGGTTTTCCTTTGTCTGAGAATGTCTTGTTTCCCTTTAATTGCTGGAGGACATCTTCACTGGGTATATGGTTCTAGTTTGACAGGTCTTTTCTTTTCAGCACTGGAAATACATTTTGCCATTTTCTTATGGTCTCCAAGGTTTCTGATGAATGATGCTGTTATTCAGATCTGTTATGTGTCCTTTTCTCTAGCTGCTTTCAATTTTTTCCCTTTTCTGTTTTAGTTCTCAGAAGTATAAAACTGATGTGTCCCATCAGGAATATTTTGGGGTTAATCCTGTTTGGGATTTGTTGAGCTTCTTAAATATGTAGATTTATGTCACTTGCTAATTTCACAAATTTGTTAAATAATTTTAGCCAATATTCTTTTGAGTATTTTTCTGTCCCACCTGTATTCTTTCTTTTTGAAACTCTGATGATATGAACAGTATGCCTATTGTTGTAATCCACAAGTTTCTTGGTCTCTATTTTTTTTAGTCTATTTTCTCACTGCTGCTTAGATTGGGTTATATGTGTTATTCAATCTTCCATTTCATTGATTCTTTCCTCTGTACCTTACATTCTGCTTTTGGTCCATCTATTGCACTTTTTATCTTGGTTATTACATTTTTCAGTTCTGAAATATTGATTTGGTTTTTCTTTATATCTTCTATTCTTTGCTGAAGTTTTCTGTGTCTCTGCTGAGGTTTTCTATTTTTTAAATTTGTTTCAAGCAAGTTTTTGATTCCTCACTGAACCATTTTTATCATGGCCGCTTTAAAATTTTGAGGAGATAACTGTGAGATGTCTGGCATCTCAGTGTTGCCCTCTATTCATTATCTTTTTGCATACATTTTTAGAACTTTGTAGTTCTTAGTTTGACAACTAAATTTCTATTGAGATCTGGGCATTTTTATATTATGACATTTTAGATCTTATGTAGATTTTCTGTTTTAGCTGAACTTCTATGACTCTGCTCTGGCAAGGGAGGTGGGGTGCCATCCCAGTACTGACATTTGGCTTCTGTTGACACCCAAGGGAGGAGAGCTTGTTACTTTTGGGCATTGGTAGGATTTCTAGCTCCACTGATACCATGATGGAATGACCTCATTATTGTTTAGTGACTGTGAAGGTGAAATTTTACAGGGCTTCCTCTGATACCACCCCAGTGGTGAGGGGTTTGGCATTTCTCATTAATGCTAAATGAGAGTGGAAGTTCAGGATTCCTATTTTGTCCCCAGTGGCATTGGAGGGGTTATACGGGGGTACTATTACCAGATAAGTGAAAGTCTTGGCTTCCTACTTGGCCTTTTTTGGCATCCTTCTGGCAAAGGTTTGGAGCTTCTCATTATAGCCTCATAACCATGGAAGTCTAGAACTCCTGAGTTAGCCTGAACTGGCCTGGAAGGGAGTTGGGGTTACTTTTTGTTTTTCCTATAGTGTTTGGTTGGAGTAGTAGTTACTGTTTAGAAAGTTTCTATATTGGTTGGCTACCCCTTTCCTTTGGCTAGAGAAAGCAAGTTTTTCTTAGGACTTTTTTGTGTCTGTACATATTGGCATTTCTGGGCTGCCGGATTCTTTAGTTCCTCCTCTGAGGCAAAAAGAAAATCCAGAGAACTTGCTGCCATATTGTTCCTCAGGTCCTAAGCTCCCTGACTGGTCTGCTGTCTTACTGTCACCTTTCACGGTCCTCTTTGACTTGTTATATATTCTTATGGTTTTTAGTTATACTTAGTAAAGGGAATAGAGAAAATTGTGTTCTCTTCATCTTCCCAGAAGATTAAGTCTCCAGATTTTTTTTTTTTTTTTAAAGATGCCTCTTCTGGCAGTTTCAAACATTTTTTCCTCCAGGGGAAATCTTATACAAAAAACAAGCTTAGAATGAGTATAAAACTGGAATTATCTGAAGAAAACAATCCTTTGAGCTCCTTAAATTGGGAGAATTATTTGAATTATTGAAGAGAAGGTGCTTTGAAACCCAGGAGTTCGGCTCCTTAATACTCTTGCAATGAAACAATAGTAAAAGGAGCTAGATTTAGGCATATTACAGTCTTGAGTCTTGGTTTTTTTCTATAGCTAATACAAGGACAAGAATAAGAACCCTAACAATTTTTTCTAATCCTCCAAAATGGAGACACTCGCTACTATTACTCTCCTCTCCTTATATCTAGGAAGACACATCTTGATAGTGAACTATATGAAGTGACTTCTCAGTACTTGATAAGCGAAACTGTCAAGACTGACAATGACAGTCTCTTCCATGAAGATCACGTTCACCATCCACTGAAGAAATATATTGAGTACCTACTATGGGCCTCGTACATTAGGAACTAGGCAGGGCTGGTCACATAATTTGTGAGTGCAAGTGAAAAATCAAACTCTGGAGCTTCTTATTCAAAAGGCAGGAACAATATCATTAAAGGTATTAACATATAATCCTTTTATTTTCTTTTACTCTTTCTTGATCTGTCCTGGTATATTTGCTGTGTTGGTTTCTTTTTTTTTAAGATTTTATTTATTTATTCATGAGACACACACACAGAAGGGCAGAGACATAGGCAGAGGGAGAAGCAGGCTCCCCAAGGGAAGCCTGATACGGGACTTGATCCCAGGACCTCAGGATCATGACTTGAGCCAAAGGCAGACATTCAACCACTGAGACACCCAGGCACCTCTGTTATTTGCTATTTAATATTGTGATCCCTCAGGCAATAGGATACTCCACTTTCTGGGCATATTCCCTTCCCATAGGCTCATGCTAGAATCCACAGTGGACAGGCCACTCCAAGGGATAACAGTTTCTGTATGAGGGCACTCTTGGCTTGGTACTTCTTCAGGTCTGGATGAGAGGTTTGGTAGTCATGTATGAGTATGCCATGATGCTTCTAGTCTTGGACAGGCACAGTTGCCACCAGGTCCTGCCCTAAGACACTTTTAGGTGCCATACATCTAATCCCTGCACACAAGTGCCCACCAGGTGTGGAAGGCAGTAAATATCATTGAGTAGGGGTTAAATAGCACCCAGCATGCCAGGGATAGGAGACTAGGCAGTTGAGAACCCATGCTAGGGAGGCAGGCATGAGGCAGGATCATGTAGTTTCAAGCCTGTGGTGCATGTTCCTTTGTCATATAGGACTTCTCTTACAAAACACAAATAAATTCAAAGATAAAATTCTTTAGAACTTTAATACAGCAACCACAAAGCATTAGACTTCAAGCATAGGGCCCTTTATAGCACAGTACCCCATGTGACAGCGCTGGTCTGGGGCTGTGAAGCTAGCCCCGCTAGGGACACAGTAGACCAATGCCTTAAAATTCTTTTTAAAACTTCAAAGAAACTGGTTTAAATTTAAAACTTTATTCTTTAAACATAGATTTCATGTGTTTTGTTAACACACGCTCAAGGAATTTGACTCTTTTTTACCTAAATTGTCGTGTTGTTTTGACATTTGGAAGACATTAACACTTTCAAGTGGCTTTGATGAGATGGGTCTGTTGAATTTCTTTACTTCATCATATCTTGGTATTATAGTAAAGACACTTATTCTACGCTCATAAAATTCTTAGTGATCCCATTATTATTCTGTAATTATTCCTTCAAGACAGAAACTAAGTTCCATTACTCAATAGGGACTATTTTATTTCATCTAGAACAAAGAAACTGCAACATATTTACTGTCAGTGGTGAACTAAAAATCCTCAAATGGCTCTTATCAACATCTTTATTCTTTTTTTCTGTTTTGTTTAAATAGTTTTTTTTTTCTTTACTGTTAGTGATACTCAGCATTAATTCTGTGTGCTGAATAGTCTGTCCACCTACATGGATGTCTAACAGAATTAGATAAATTGTATTGGTTTCAAATTTTTCTGAATTTCTTGCAAAAGTTTTTTTTTAATGATTTGATAAAATACTAAAAATCAAAATGCAGATTTTATAGATGACTTTATGATTGGGGAATTAATTCTAATAATGGTGTAGATAATGTCAATGGCAATATAATAATTTTTAATAAATGCTATTTCTGTGTAAGAAAATATGTTACCAGATTTTTGTAACTTTGTCATATCTAATGTTTCCATTTAAATGTCTTTCAATTTTGCCAAGTAGGTATTATTGCTTCCATTTAACAGATGAAGAAATTGAGGCACAGCAGAGTTAAATAATTTCCCCTAAGAAAGTAAAAAATATGCAACATTCAACACTCACGTTCTTTCCACCCTGCTAGGTAGTCTTCATAGAATGTCTTCTCTGAAAAAGAAATACATATTCCTATTGCTATAAATTTGCTAAAAAATACTGTTTTAAAGATGGATGATTTTCATGGGTGAGTAATTGAAAGTTCATTATTTGTAAGGTTGTTGTTTGGTGTTATTGTTTATATATTTAACCATTTCAATATATGGTATATATATTCATACACAATATATTATATATACACACATACAATACATATACATTACAAACATAATACATGCATATACACTACATATGTATACATGCTATATATATAATGTATACACACTGTGTGTGTGTGTGTGTGTGTGTTTATGTATAGACCTCTAATAAAAAATAAAGTTAATTTAAAGAAATATTTAGGAAAAAAAAAGAAAAAAAATATTTAGGAAAATTGGTTAAAGATATTAACTCTTTTATTGTTATATCTGTTTTAGAAATAATACAATTTGACCATAACTGTGGAGTCTATAACTCTCAGACACACTTGTCCATCTTAGATTCTCTTAACGATGTCCCCTAGCACAGACCTGGAAGACAGCATAACGCCAAAGCTATAGGGTAGATTATTTTTAACATTTACATCACAAGTTAGTTTGGGAGTTGCTTATTTTTCTCTGTCTTTGTTGCAGTGCTTCTAAAAACTCTGACCAATTCCACATCTTTTACATGGAAATTACCAGGCATGTTAGTATGAATCTCTAGAAATAGCAGGCCTGGGATTACCACATAGCATCATTTTTTTCTAAATGATTAGAATGTATTTAAGATACTCACTTATCCATTTATTTGGTACCATTAAACTTTATAAATCTTTAATATTTGAAAAACTTGGACCAAATATGGTATACGTGAAGGAGTTTGCCTATGTTGTTCCCCTGTTTTACAAAGATGGTATTTATACAGCTGGAAAAAGAGGAACAAAATAATAAAATCTGATAATTTTCAGTTACCTATATTTTCTATATTGAAAGACAACTTACCCTGTGGTTAAGAGTGCAGACTCTGAATCTGCTTGCCGCATTTTGAATCCCACTTCCAACCTACTAGCTCTGAAACCTTGAGAAAGTCACTTACATCCTCTCAGTCTCAGTTTCCTAAGAGTTGCCACATGCAAAGAGTTAACAACAGTGTCTGGTTAACTATATTCAGCATTAACTATTATTATTATTTGATTTCATATCGTTGTTAAAGATGACAGCAACCTTCTAGAGCCTCTAGTCTCACAATTAACTCTCAATAGAGAGACAGGAAAACTAAGGTTCCAAGGGTTTTCACTACCCTAGTCAGAGTCTCATCAACAGATACATTAGAACTAAAATAAAATCCTTTCACTCTCAGGCAAGATCTTTTTCTTTTACTCAACGTTTTTCCACTTATCTGAGAACCAGGTTCTTAATCATTTGGGGCCCTTGCCTATAATTTTACATGTACTTCTTTAAATCCTTCTACATAAAGTATTCTTCCTCTCAGAATTGTTCTGGCTGCTTCATACTCATCCTTCAGGATTCAGCTTGTTCTATGACCCCTTATTTTGAAGAAAACTTTCTTGAGCGAACTCTCAACTCCCAGTTGTTCCAAGATTGGGTTATACTTTCTCTTAATTGCTTCCTAAGAATCCTGTATTTGACGAAATTATCCCACTGGACGTATTTGCCGAACCTCTTACATTTCTCCCTAAATATATTAACTCCTTGGGGCAGGATCTGTATCTTCTACGATTGAGCACCTACCCTTAACAACAGATAACTACTGAAGAGACTAGGAGTGGAGGACTAGAATAGTCTACAGGAACGCTTTTTTTTTTTTTTTTTTAAACTACCCTACTTCTCTTTTTCCTTCTCAGTCTTTACCTTCTTTACTTATTCACAAAGAGCGGTAGGGTCACTGCACACATAGGCAGAAAAAAATATTTTCTTTTCTTAATTTTCTTGTATTTGTATTTGAGCCAGATCCTTGACTTATAACAGAGTAGACTCCACACCACAGGTTGGTATATAATTTCTCTAGTGTTCTGTCACTGATAATCAGATTGCCTCCACACTGTAACTTTCCAAAGTATTTTCCATGAAAGATAATGAGGCATTTTGATAAACAAAAGAATACCAAAGAATAGTGAAACAAACTATGAAAAAAAATCTCATGTTTAAATATGGTCAGAAAATGTTGCATTGTCCCCTCTTGGATATCATGATGTGCTGTGGTATATTAGGAGACTCATGATGATCTGTATTTAACAACAAACAAAATTTGTTTACATTATGGATATAATGTAGATTTGCCTCAAATTATTTGACCAACAATTTTTAGTTGCAGTGTCTCATGGCCGTTGTGGTCCTTGGTTCACACTTGAAAAATCATGTTCTTCACTAAAGCCACTAAAAGGCTAGCAACTATGAGTCTCTACACATAAGACAATCTACACTAGTCCTTAAGTGAGTAGGGTTTGAAATTTTTTTAGATTCTCCTTTGTTAATTCTTCCTTTAAAGACTTGAGGCATCATCATTCTGGTTGATTCTTAATAAGATTTTTAAAATATCTTTATACAAGAGACACTAAAGGAATGTATGATACTATAAAGCATAACAATTATTAAGAATATTTGAAAAAAGAGTATCATGGTTCATTTTTCTGAGTCTTGGCATACCTTCCTGTAAGCTTATTTATTTACTGTCTTAAGTGAACTAGTTGATTACATTTCATTTGGATATTGTGGCATTTATAAGTCAATTTTTATTATTATGTATTTAATAATTCTTAATATTTTTTATATACAGCCAGAACTTGGGATACATATTCGAGTTCATGTAGCCTTTGGGCATTTGAATTTGATACTCAAGGAATGGGGTACCTGTCACTCAATATGTTTGTAGTACATGGTACTTTAAATTTAATGTATTTGTAATTTTTCCTTTGTATTTTTATTAAATCCTTTACTTGTGCTCCCATTTTTCTCTGACCAACAGATGAGCGTATTTCTCCTGTACCTGTTTCCTTTGCTAATATATGTAATTCAATAGAGAAATTAGAAAATAGTTGGTACCACATTTTCAAAGGAAAAATGTTTTCTTCAAGCTGAATTTTATTTCTGAGTTCAACGAAAACATAATACTTCCTAGGTGACTTACTTACAAGGGGATATATAAGAACCCAAATTTCAAAGATAATAATGGTGGCATTTTCCTGATAATCATAGGAGCCTAGATCAACACAAGGTCACTCCCAGATCCCTCTATTTGATTGTAGTCACTGTTCCTAGCACTGGGACATAGGTCAATTCACTCAAATAGAGAGCTTGTCCAATTGTATTTTTCTCCCTCAGCTGGTTGTTGATTTGACAGATGCTTAAGTTTTATGAATATGTAAAACAGCATTTTGAAATTAAAATTTGAGAGAATTAGGTAATACAGTGTAATATTGATATCTTCAGGGTAAAGTATCTTTCTATGCAATTCCCAGTCCAACAATCTTCCCAACCCAGATAGGCTACCTTGAATCCAGAACCTGTCTTGCCCTGAACACTGTTGATTAATCTCACCAAGTCAGAACTTCATCTTTCTATAATAGATGTGTTCTCTGTATGTGTTTACCAAAGTTCCATAAGTTATTGCTGGCTGGTACTTTTCTGGGTAGAATGAGCTCTTCCCTATTGCCTAGGCATGAACCTGATTGAATGCCTCAGGTGTCTGGAGGTTCACCCAAGAATTGCTGTATTTCCTCACCTTTATTCTTAGGGAGATGGTATTCCCCTCAGACCTAAGGAAGGAAGTCAGATGAATCAGTTCTCTACATATCCAGGTCATAGCAGGGAGGCACAGGGAAGGTACAAGCCTCATTTAATCTACACAACAGCTACTGATGGTAAGAACAGAACATTCTATTGGTTTATCCTAAATTCTGGGCCAGAGATGTAAAACTCAATTCATAAATGAACTCTCTTCATTGCTTGGTTCTGCTGCTCCTCACCATCAGTCATATAAAGAAAATATACTTAGATATTCAAAATACACTTCTTGTTTCTGCCTATGCATTCAAACACTCCTTTTTTTTTTTTTCTCACCAGGGATAACCTCTTTTCTTATGCTTCACATTTTTTACTCTTCATTGGCTATCCCAAATTTCCTTTTTCCCTTTAAACTTTCCTACTTTGAGTGTTCAATATCTGATTGTTGATTTCCTCTTCAGGTGAATTTTTTATGCATTGATTTACTTATGCTACAATTTCATTGCAAACTTTACATTTTCATTTCTCCATCCAATTTCTGCCTCCTGTCAGATTGTAAAATTTCTTCAATTTTTCTTGAAAAATTTTTTTAATGTGCTTGGGGGGAAAAGGGGCATAGCCTCTGCTATTCTTTTCTTTCTTTGTTACACTAAAAGGATGGAATGCAAATATTTTCCCTCCAGGGAGGCTTTGGGAAGGAGAATGAGTTTTTCTGCAGCTAATGATTTGTACTCTGGGTTTAATGGTCCATTGAAGTTTATTAAGTAATAAGGAGAAGAAAAGAGGGTTCTAAAGGAAGGTAAATGGGAATCAATGAGAATAAGGAAAGGATTTCCCTGGGACTATAGGGGAGTCTAGGGTAGGGGGCCAGGGAAGGATAAGGTTTACAGAAAAAGAAGCCTGGGAGATTAGGGGCAGGTGGGAGGGAGAGTGGCAAACAAGGGAAAGCTCAGGCACAGCTCAGAGGCTGGAGATAATAAAGGATCCCAAGTCAGATCTTGTTCTAGGGCCCAGAAGGGTCCAGAACTAAATCAGAGCTCACAGGTCACTCCATGTAGCAGTCTTCACAGGAACTGGCATCTCTTCTTTCTTTTGCTCAGGGACTTGGACATGGCATTTCTGGTGCCTACAGAGTTTACCTTGCAATATTCAGTACCTCACTCTGTGGAGGCCGAGAAAAATCAAGGCCATTCCACCTCAAGTTTAGTTAGCGTTAGCACAAGTACAGCCATCCCAGGCCCCTGTGAATAAGAGCTGAACTTTACATTAGTTCAGTTACAGGAAGAAAACAGCTTAAGGTTTAACGTCCTAGAAAGCCCCTATTAGAATAAGAACAGAGCTCAATGTCCTTGAAAGCCCCATATCAAAATGTAAACAGAACTTGAGAAATTCCTCCACCCCTTCTGAAAATCCCTAGACCAGCCTATAAAAAACTAAGCTGAGGGGATCCCTGGGTGGCACATCGGTTTGGCGCCTGCCTTTGGCCCAGGGCATGATCAAATCCCACGTCGGGCTCCCGGTGCATGGAGCCTGCTTCTCCCTCTGCCTGTGTCTCTGCCTCTGTGTGTGTGTGTGTGTGTGTGTGTGTGTGTGTGTGACTATCAAATTAAAAAAAAAATTTTTTTTTAATTAAGCTGAAACCCACTTCGGGGTCCAAGTTCCTGCTCCACTGTGTCAGGTTTACTTGGACCCAAGCTGGAGCTTGTAAATAAACCCTCCTGTGTTTGCATCGGTGTCGGCTCCTTGGTGGTTCAACTAACTCTCCTATAATCTGTGCCTGCCACTCAGTCTGGCCACTGACATCCAAATGTATGAGACAGGGTTCTGGCATACAGCATCTATACGTCATCTCTCAATTTTTTAACTTCAACAGATTTCTTTTCTGATTGCAACTTATTGTTTGCACATCTACTCAAGTATTATGGACAACAGTAACTTGATACATCCCAAAGCCAATATCTAGTCTTCCTTGTTTTAAGAAAATGACATCTGTATCTAACCAGTTGCTCAAGCAATAAGCTGAAAGTCATTTGAGCCATACTCAAATTATTTACTTTAGAGAGGGTTTGATGAAGAACTATTTAGAAACGCGAGGGTGGAGTTTAAAGAAAACATCAGGTAACATTGCAGTATCTCTGAAATAATGACAATGACAACCTAGAACCCACTCTTAGGCCTGAATGTGGCAACAGAATAGAAGAGTTACTGAAACCTGAGGCAGAGAGGACTGTGAAAAGGTTTTGACAGGATCTTTATCTTTATCTTTATAGTCAATGGATATAGTCTATATCTTTATCTTTATCTTTATAGTCAATGGATATAGTCTATATCTATACAGCCTGGCGGGGAAGGTTGGAAACAATACCTCAATATTACTCTGCTCTGCACCATGGGCCCCCATCACTGTTCCTGAAGCGCTGTCAAGAAAACAAAATAAAGTGTGACTATTGATGGAACCCTAGAGTGTGAGCTTCTCAGGACACAGTTCAGAGTGGAGAATGGTAAGGAGTGAATCAGGATAGAGAGAAGAAATAGAGCACAATTACTAGCATTTTCTTGACTCTTATGTGATTATTTCATGTCAATAACCTACTAAAAGTGCTCCAGCATGTCCTTGAACTAAAAATCAAACAAACACAGGCACTTGGGTGTGTCACTTGGATAAAGTGTTGGACTCTTGATTTTGGCTTGGGTCATGAGATCAGCTCCGCATTAGATATGGACCCTACTTAAGATTCTCTCTCTCCCTGTCCTTTATTCCTCCCCTCTCCCTCTCTTAAAACAAACAAACAAAGATGGAGGATGGAGCACTAAACATAGTTAGAACTTGGGGAAGAGACTCCTGGGCTGTGACAGTGATTAATGATTTACTTACTGCTTTTATCCAGTGCCTATACATGGGATGGAGGAGAGAGTTGGGTGGGAGCAATAAGTGATTGTTGACTGTCTCCCAACTCACCCACTCAGAAGCTAACATTCTTTCTGGCTTGTTCAGTTTAGTGAGAGCATGAAGCACCTCTTGAAGATTGGTTCTGTTGTGCTCACTCACACACTGACATATAATCAAATGTTTTACTCTGGTGCCATTATCTTTTCATCAAAATGCTTTGAAAAAAATATGATTGACACCCCCAAGTTGATTCATTTGAGGACAAACAATCTTCAAAGCAGAGTTGTCTCTCCCTGATCTGGCTCAATAGCTTGCAATATTAAATTCATAAATTGAATTACTTCTGCCTCTGACTGACTTTTCTTGAAAGCAAATGTTACTCTCTTTCTTTTTACATAATCAATCATGGATTAAAGTAGGTAACACAGGTCATTTGCTATGAATCAATTTCTCTATAAAACGACAAAAGAGAAGGTCAGAAAGAAGAGTGGGAAGACTCTAGACTGCCAAAATAAAAGCCTTGCAAAGGAGATCTTAAACCATATCTCCCTTTGGCTCCTGAAAAGCCACATTCTCTTCTTTTTCTAAGTTATTGTGTGGGTTGTAAACCTTAGCTTGACTTCCTTGACATTCATCTCTTCCACAGATGAAATCTATATCCCCTCTCTTCATATTTGGGCTGGACTCAGTGACTCACCACTAACTTTAGAGTAAAGCAGACATGACACTACCAATGTGACTTCCAAGTCCAGTCATAAAAAGCTAACTTTCTCATTCTTGGGACACATATATTTGGAGCCCTGGGCTGCCACATGAGAAGTCTGTATGCTGACAAAATTTTCTAGACAGAGACAAGCCAAGGGAGTCCAGCTATTTCAGCCCCTAGCTCTGTTGTCGTGGAGACAAGTCTCATTTGTTCACCAATGAACACAAAGAATTTAGTAGTTTTCAGAGCATAGTAGGTGCTCACTACATTTGTTGAATAAATACAATTTATCCTTTGGGTTAGTCTTTCCGAGATACTTGGCACTTTTTAGAAAGCTACTTTGCCTTGTGAATGATCATATAGACAGGCATCTCAGAGGGAGAAATCTCCACTAGAAGATAGATATAAGATTTAAGAATTTCATGCAAAAGAAGCCAAAGTCTTATACCAGTCTTTAGAAAAGTCGTAAGACCTTAGATTACCTCTACTCAAGCAATTTCTAAATTGGTTTCTCTACTTTTCCACTATTTCTACACAGCACATTTCTTATTATTTCTAAATTTCCACTCTACAGAGTCAAATGGAGCAAAGGTCAACCAGAACCACCCCCCACCTAAAAAGAAATTGCTTTATCATTAGTAGGGATGTTTTTCTCAATTTTACTGAGGAGCAAAAAATTTTTTTCTAAGAGTAAAAATTAAATCCCATTCCTACCATTTCAAATATTTTTATCCCTAGTTTTAGAACCATCAAGAGCAACAAAGTAAAAAATAAAAATAAAAATAGTTTTGTAACTATTGGATAGCTCCTCAGCCAGATGATCAAGAAATTTGAGAGCTTAACAAAAAAAATTAAGTAAATTAAAATAGAACAAACACTAACTTAAAAAAGAGCCTTCAAATCTGAGCAACACAAAATGACCGTTCCTTCTCTATAAAATATAATCACAAGTCTGGGCTTCTGATTTGTTGCAATCACAACCCTAACAAAAATTCTACAGTGGGATGTGGGTAAGAAATCATGTTCATGATTATACACAGTGCAGAAAAAATTCTTTGGTGAATACCTGTCACATGCATGAAGCTCTCCACCACTACTGCTGCATCCATAACAATTCAGAATAAAATAGGTCAGATAAACATCACTCAATCACATTTTCCTTTCCTCCTGGGATCATCAACATCCCAGTTTTCTCCTGCTGCCCTGAGCCTGATATCAGCATCTTTTTTTTTTTAACCTGCAAGATTGTGATTAAATATTTTTCTCCTCTGTCAATACTTTTAGTAAAGAATGAACTAAATAAATTAAATCAACAGATAAAAGAGCATATGGATGAATTAGGCATTGCTCCCTCTCATCACTGTCCCTTCTGTAAATGACAGATTAGCTGCTCATCTAAAATCTGTCAAGCAAATGCTTTGAAAACCCAGATAAATTAAAAGAATTATAAGACAGTCTTATTAAACAGAAGTAGGTGACAGCATCATGTCCTGTAGCTGCATTTATTGAACTAAAGCCTGAGGGCAACAATCTTGAATTTTTGAGATGAGTGGTTTTCAAAATTTTTGGTTTTGAAAAAATATGTATTTATTCATTATAGTGGCTCTTTAAGTCCTACTCACTAATAATGCCTTTTCTTTCCAAACTATTTAATGGAAAAAATCCATGATTTCCACACAGCCCTTCTAAAAAGGATACTGAAAGACCTCATAAATTTTAGGTTTCAAAAACCACATACACACTTCTTGCAGAAATTGCACTAGAGAAATTTCCATGGGCATGAGGCAGCCCAGAAGTCACTCAGACACTCATTGTTTCCTTTTCTCAGCCTCAGAGTTTAGATTTGTCAAATAGAAGCAGAGTTAGCCATTTGTTAAAAGGCAAGACAGATTTTATTTAGACTACTGCAGCAGGAGAAAAACTCTAGTAGAAATGGAGTTCCACTTCAAACTGTGTGGAGATGAGTGGATGTTTCAAAGGGAGAATGGCGGAGTAGGGAGAAGGAATAAACAGGGACTGGAGCAGTCAGAGACCTGGAAATTTATAAAAACCAGGTAGGGGCGCTGTATTCTAAGAAGTGTCCGACAAGGCAGATGTTGGATGTGCATATGTATCTCAAAGGTAAATTCTTATAGCAGTCTAGTCAGTCCAGGGAGGAACTTATAAAGGAAGACTGGATACCTCCAGGGATATTGGAAACTATGAGCTGTTAGCAATTATGCTAGTCATATCTCTTAGTATGTGTGGTGTGGGTTGAGAGTGAGAGGTGTGGTGGTGCATCCGGAAGTGTGTGGATGCTATCACTTGTGCTGAGAGTTTGCAGTTCTATAGATGAAGATTGAATTCTAGTCACAAAGAAGAGTCAGAGGAGTCTGACAAAAATTTGGCCAAGGAGAGAGTCTGTCAGACATGTAGTTCTTTAAGGTGGAATGCAACAAGCTGTCTGAACAACAAAGTCAGGCCTTGCCTCGATGACAATAGCCACTTTGCATTCCAGGACTGCTCTAGGTTCCAAGACTGAGAAAGATAAATTAGTAGAGACAGAGCAGAATGGAAAGGTTTCTGATGGTACTCACCAAGACTCCACACTAGGCTGTAGGAACTGTTTTAATTTTTCCTTGGGACTCAGAACAACAGGACCGTGAATCAATCCTCGAAGCTTCCAGGTGGTTCTTTTATTGTTTCTGTTTAGTGATTTGGCAAGGTAAGGAGTTGGCTTTTTGTTCATACTGAAGATTTGAAATTTTAGAGAAAAAAAAGGAATGAAAAGAAAAATGATAGTTTGTTATAGTTCTCTGAAAGAGGCTGAAAAATAGGGAGCATTCTCACTTTGTTCACTGGCTGTGGGGAATGATTTTTCCTTCATCTGTAAATATTTATATCTATCATGTATAAGACATTTTTCTAGAAACTGGGCATGTAATGCAGATAAGTGAGAGGAATGGAAGAGATAGGTTTCCTCTAGGGAGCTTCAGGTCAAGGAGAGGAGAGAGAGAGCCTTTATAGACTTTATTAACTATAGTAGGTGCCCCTGGGTGGCTCAGTCAGTTAAGGGTCTACCTTTGGCTCAGGTCGTGATCCCAGGGTTCTGGGATCAAGCCCCACATATTGCTCAGTCTCCTTCTCCCTCTCAAGCTTCCCCTTCTTGTGCTTTCTCTCTCTCTCTCTCTCTGTCAAATAAATAAATAAAACTTTTTTTTTTTTAAAGAATTAACTACAGTAGAGTTCAGAAAATGTTAAATGCTTCCACCATAGAAAATATACTAACAGTTGCCAGGCTTCGATATTTCCTTTGGTAGGAAGAATTTATAACTCCTGCATATACTAGTTAAATTTCAGAACAATTCTATAGAGAGAATTTTCTGGAGGTTATCAGGAGTGATCAGGAAGAGACAGAGTGTTGGGAAGAAGTATAGGCAATTTTAAATAGAGTAGTCAGGGCAGCCTCATTAAACAGGAAATATTTGAGTCAAAACCTAAAGCAGGTGAGTGAGTAAGCCCTGGGGATATCTGTGTGAATTGCACTCCAGAAAAGGGAGAAGGCAAGTGCAAAGGCCCTGCAGAGGGTACAGAGTTGGATTATCAGAGGCTGGTGGCAAGCAGAGGAGAAGAGCATGTAAGCCAGTACACCAGCACCAGGGGCCTTGCCGGTTACCACAGGGACTTTGACTTGCTGTTTGTTAGTGAGAAGGCTCTGAGTGGAGAAGAGATCCAGAGGAAGGGAAGGGCAAAAGCAGTGGAGGAGGCTGTTAGAATAAAACAGGCTAGTGCTGAAGATGTCCAGACTAGGGCAGTAGATCAAGCCAGGACCTTGGCTTCACTGACATCATGCTCTGAGCTATTTCCCTGAGATGCAACCAATAAAGAAGGCCAGATACAAAGCAAACCATAGTCAAAAAAGCACACATCAGTATTCATAAACAAGAAGCAAGTTTGTTGGAGACTCTGTGGTGTGTGTGTGAGGGAATGTGTAAATGCAAATTCAAGGAGAGAAGGCTAGGAGAATACTTTTTATATGAGCTTTATCTACAATTCTTAAGTAGCAAATTATGGAAGCAGGAGGTGGAGGAGAAAGCACTGCAGTGTTGGCGTGGTGGCGTTGGGGCTTGATCAAGACTGAGCCCAAGTGGGAAGGGGAATATCAGAAGGCAGAGAGGACATGACTACATAATTGCTTAGACTGAGCTTACAGACTAAGTGGAGAATCTGAGGGAAATAAAGAATATACATTATTCCGGGGGGGGGGGACAGAGGCAAGGAAGAGTGTAAACAATAAGGAGAGCCCCTTGCACTGATATGTATATGAATTTCAATGTAATTCAAAAAAATCGAATGCTGTTGAAGGATCCCTTCTCTGCCAGAGACTGGGCTAGAGGTATACAAAGTTGAACCAGCATCTTTGTTTCTTAAATTCTTGGAGATCCCTGCCTAATGGAAAAGAGAGACAATTAAATGTGCATTTATACAACCACATGCCAAGCATTTTCAGTGGGAAAAGGATATCCAAGGAGTTAAAAAGAGGACAGTTGATCTGGAGGAAAATAATCGTGAGACCTAAATCACACTAGTACATGTAACTGGCTCTGCACTCTTAGCTATTCACGTTGTCTCTTTAAACTACTCTTTTGCAAAATAAGAGGGTGGGACTCATGCCCTCAAGGCTTCTTAGCAAGTCTAAGTGCCTAAACTATATTTCTTGTATGTTCGCCAGGGCAAAATTGAAAGCATCCAAGTGGTCAAGAGAATTTGCAGCTAACCAGCTTCTTCAACATAGGTTTTTGTTTCCATTTATTTTATTATGGAACTTACAGTAAAACAAGTATAGTAATTGTTTGCATATGCAAATTAACTTATATACTCTAAAATTGTGTTAGATGTTATATTCTGATTTATGTAATAGATATTTTAGCTTGAAATTTACATTGATTATAAAGCAAAAATACTAACACTTATGTTTCATATGTATTTAAAAATCTTATGATTAAAGAAAATAGCATAGTGATTGTTTGAAACAAAGGACATTACTCAGAAAGTAGTGCTTCACGGGCACCAAACGGACTCAGTAGAGCATGTGACTCGATCTCAGGGTTAAGCCCCACATTGGGTATAGAAATTATGTAAAAATAAAATCTTGGGCAGCCTGGGTGGCTCAGCGGTTTAGCGCCCCCTTCAGCTCAGGGCCTGATCCTGGAGACCCGGGATCGAGTCCCACGTCAGGCTCCCTGCATGGAGCCTGCTTCTCCCTCTACCTGTGTCTCTGCCTCTCTCTGTCTCTCTCTCTATCTCTGTCTCTCATGAATAAATAAATAAAATCTTAAAAAAAAATCTTAAAAAAAGAAGAAAGAAAAAGAAAGCAGCATTTCAGCTATGTTGTGAAAAAGACTGAAAAGCTCAGAAAATATAGTTTTCTCCAACATTGTTCTTCCTCTTTTCTACAAAAACCTTTTGTGCAGGTTTGACTACAAGATTAGATACTAATTTGATTCTCTACATTATGGAACAGTCTTTAACACAGCACTGAGATAGGGGCTTATCTAGAGGGACAGTTTTTGAAAGAAATGCTGCTTTGTTTTTCTAAATTATCCAGAGCAGAAGTAACGGGCTGATTTGTTGATATGCAGATAAAAATCGGTATTATTTAGCCAGCACCAAGCTGCCTGAATATCTTTCTGCCACTCTGGGAATACTGAACCTAAAAGAAAAAAAAAGAAGAAGAAGAAGAAGGAAAAGAAAAAAGACAGAGGAACTTTGTTTCCTAAAGAATAAATATCAGATATTAGATAGTACCCTTAGGAAATAAGAAAATTAGATAAGCTCCATTTTCTTACACAAAAGGAAATTCACTCTCTTCAAATACTGATAGAAAGTCCTCTCTGGGTGGACCTGTGAGAGTTTGCAAGTTAGAGGAACTGAAAAAAATTAAAAAGCCTCAATGAAATATTCAAATTTAAATGAAAATTCCAGTCAGATATATTTGGTTCAGTTTTGGAAAATCCTTTCCTGTGACGTAATTTTCCCAATTTCAAGGCCAGTCTGTTTCCCGAAACGTCAGTCCTATTTTTTTTGTCCCTGTTTGTTAACTAGTTGCTCCATTGCCCCTTGCTGGGCCACTCCTCTTCTCTTCCCATTCTTTCTTACACTTCCATCTACTTTGCTCACATTCCTGCCATTCTGAAAGTGAAGCCTCTCTCTTCATCATTCTCTTCCCAAAGAAACCATATTTTTTTTTTTTTTTAAGATTTTGTTTATTCATGAGAGACACAGAGAGAGAAGCAGAAACACAGGCAGAGGGAGAAGCAGGCTTCCTGTGGGGAGCCTGATGCGGGACTTGATCCCAGGACCCCAGGATCACGACCTGGGCCAAAGGCAGTCGCTCAACCGCTGAGCCACCCAGGTGCCGCTAGAAACCATAATCATCTTTCCCTCCTGGTAATCCATGTCGATAATACTGGCTAAGAAAACATTTTCTTTTGGCTATTTCATGTTTTTTTTTTTTTTTTTTTTTTTTGGCTATTTCATGTTAAAGAGTAAAACCCTGTTCATATCAACCTTTACAAGAAGCGCAAAGTGTCCCTAGAGGTCGCCTATCACAGAGAACATTTTGGCTATTGCCTCCCCACCCTGCTTGCCCTACTTTCCTCCGCATAAAGAGCAAGGAAGGCCTTCTTACCTGTGACAAGGGCAGTTGCTTCTTTTGCCCATCAGCGTGTCCCTGCTGTGTGTTTCTGTTGGCACTGCCAAGTTCTAGGCCCCAAGTGGAAGTGGCCTGCGGTGTCTGCCAGAGAGCTAGCTACAAGAGCCTAGGCTTGGCAATATGTCTGCCTGTACATCCTGCACCCACAAGTCCTTATGGCATGGAAACAGACACTCCAGAAGGGCAAGATTCATTTCATACCAACCGAACCCACAACAATGCCTTTCTCAAATCCCCCTATTGTACTGAGAAACAGAGCAGAAGCACAGAATGAGAATATTTTCAATTACTTGGCTTTGCTGGAGGGAGGATTCCAGGTGGTGAGGGGAGATCTGAGCACCAAATAGACACAGGGTTCACCTTGCAGGTGGTCAGAGCAGGTGCACACCATGTGGTAAATCTTAGGAGTCCTGGAAACATCCGTAAATCTAAAAGCACTCTACATGAAGTGTGTGAAATGTCATCTATAGAGATCCAACCTTTTGCAAGTCTTCTGTTACCTGATAAAATGCAAATATCTCCAGGAAGAGATATATTTTAAAATGTATTCATTTTAAATGAATGAACACAAAAGGATTTACATTTCCCCTTATGAAAGTCAGAATGTTTTAATTCATGGTAGGTCGAAAAGATATTTTTCACCCAACAAAAGAGGAGAAAGAATTGTTAAAAATATGTAGATAAAGAAGCATCAGGCCACTGAAGAAAACTTTGACTGGTAGACAGTCTAGCATAAGGATAATTCAATGCAAGGCGTAATCTGATTAGCAGTGTGTTCTTCATGTTCTAGAATCTTGATCCTGTTCTTCTCCTACTTCTGTTGCATTAAGGGTGGCAATAGATAAAGAATTTGACTACTCTATTTTCCAGAGGATACTATATTATTGTAAATCCAAATAGAATACCATAATATAGCAAGTTTCACTCCCATATAGAAAAACTACAGTTTGATTATTATTTGAGTTTTAAGTAAATTTCTTAATACTCCACATAATTATTTCTCAGAGCTCTCTATGTTGCTAATTATGCAAAGTAATAAGATTTATTTTTGAAAAATGCAAACTCTAAGCACATGTCTTCAACAATTAGCATTTACATAAGTTATGTTTTTAAATCATAATTAGAAATTAATGAGTCAAACATATAAAGCATACAACACAAAATAGGAAAAATAGAGAAAAAAAGAAAAAATACTAACATCAAAGAAAGATAGCATTCTTTTATTTAGTTTTATGTAGTTTTTTCTTCTCCTTTTAGTCTAATTTTCTAGATTCTCTTTGAATGTTGAGACATTCTCAAAATGTCTCAATGTTTGTTATGAGAATTCTCAACATTTTTGTTATTGTCTTATAATCAGATTCCTATTTAATATTGCAAAACCAAAATTCACTTATTTTTTAAAATCATAAATTAATAATCTCACTGAATTTAGCACTCTCATTATTTCTTGTTTTTCAAAATGACCAGATTCCATTAGAGTTAGAAAGTCTTCTAAGGCCATGTTTGCTCTCAGATTCTTCTGTGTCAATTACAATATGGTTTCTTATTGGATTTTCTTTGTGTTAGTGTATATATAGGTTACCATACTTTCTGCCATAGAACAGGTAGCAAATTAACTTTAAAAAAAAAAAAAAAAAGTCCAGACTATATTGTAAACAACTAATTTAAGAAAATATAGTGAGCCCAGGGTCTGATTAAACTATATCACCTAAGGAAAGCATTTTGGTACATCTGGTACCCTATTTTTTCTGGTTGCAATGGGCCAACTCTAGGTCTTTTTAAGGTAAAAAAATTCTAGACTAAAAAGTAGACAGTTAATTCCAGGTACAACATATCAGACTGAGAGTCTGAAACACCCTGTATTGCTATGTAACAGACAGCTTCAAAATAGTAAGTGGAAAGTAGGATGAAAGTTAATTTTATGGCACAAAAAAGTTAAATTATTAATTTAAAAAATGGATCAAAATTTTTTAAATAAGAAAATGAGGCCATCTCTTCCAAAGAAATTCATATAAATCTTACATTTTCTACTATAAAATATCTACACCAAATAGATAAGGAAAACCTTATTTTATATTTGAAATAAGAGCTATTTTCTGTTAAACTGAAATTCTGGGCATTTTATGTATGTACTTACTTTTATTTTATAGCACAACTTTATTAATTTCATCAAAGCATAATTCATAATTTAAAAAATCAGTAATTTTAAGTCCACAATTAGATGATTTTTAAATTGAGATAAAATTCACATAACATAAACTTTATCAATTTAATCATTTTAATGTTCAAAAATCAGTGGTTTTTTTAATTAGATTCACAATATTATACAACTATAACCTCTATCTAATTCCAGAATATTTTCGTTACCCAAAAAGAAGCTATACTGGTAACTACTAATCTACGTACTTTTCTCTATGAATTTACCTATTTCAGGCATTTCATATAAATAGAATCCTATAAATGTGACCTTTTGTGCTGGCTCTTTTCAGGATCACTCATGCTATGGCATGTGTCATCAGTACTTCATTCTTTTTTATTGGTGAATAATAGTCCACTGGTAGATATAAACATTTTATTTATCCATTCTTCAGGTGATGGGCATTTGTTTTCTTTCTACTTTTGCATGTCATGAATATGAATAGTGCTGCTATGAACATTTGCATACAAGTTTTTGTGTGGATCGTTGTTTTCATTTCTCTTGGGTATATATAAGAGGTATAGTAGAATTGCTAGGCCCCATGGTAATTCTATATTTAACTTTTTAAGAAACCACTAAACTGTTTTCCATAGCTACTGCACCATTTCACATTACGAAAGGCAATGCATAAGGGTTCCAATTTCTTCACATCCTTCCTAATATTTGCTATTTTCCATTTTGTTGAGAATAGCATCATACGTGATACCTCATTGTAGTTTTAATTTGCACTTCTCTAATAATTAATGGTTGTGAATATCTTCCTATGTATATAATGACCATCTCTATCTGCTGGATAAATGTCTATTCAAATCCCTGTTTTTTAATTGGGTTGTTTGCATTTTTGTTGTCAAGTTTAAAAATAGTTTCTATATTCTGGGTAAAAGACCTGATAAGATTTATGACTTGCATGTATTTTCTCCAATTCTGTGGATTGTCTTTATGTTCTTGGTATTATTAATTGATGTACAAAAGTTTTTAATTTTTATGAAGTCCATTTTATTTTCCCTTAGTTGCTTTTTAAGAAACTGTTTATATTTTATTTTACATTACAGTTAAAGAATGGTTTCCTAACCCAAAATCATGACTATTTTCACCTATATTTTCTTCTAGAGTTTTGTAATTTTAGCTCTTACATTAACATCTTTGATACATTGAATTAACTTTTTGTATATGGTGTGAAATAGGTATCCAAATTTATTCTTTTGAATGTGATAAACAATTAACTCAACACCATTTGCTGGAAAGATTATTCTTTTTTCTCATTGAATAGCCTTGGCACCTTTGTCAAAAATCAACTGACCAAAGATATATGGATTTATTTTTGGACTCTCAATCTAATTCCATTACTCTATGTATCAATCCCTACATCAATACCACACTATTTTGACTACACTAATTTTGCTCTGAGTTTTGAAGCCAGGAAGTGGCTCCTATTTTGTTCTAATTTTTCCTTTCTTAAAAATTATTATTCAGGATATCTTGCAATTTAGACTATGAATTTTGGAATCAGCTTGTCCATTTCTGCAAAATAGCCATTGGAATTTTGATAGAGATTGTATTGAATCCACAGATCAATTTTGTGAGTATTGCCATCTTAACAGTATTTTTTTTAAAAGATTTTATTTATTTATTCATGAGACACATGCACACATACACACACACACATACACAGGCAAAGACACAGGCAGACGGAGAAGCAGGCCCCATGCAGGGACCCTGACGTGGGACTCGATCTCAGGTCTCCAGGATCACGCCCTGGGCTGAAGGCAGCACTAAACTGCCGACCCACTGGGGCCATCCCCATCTTAACAGTATTAAACCTTTCATTCATGAGCACAGGATGACTTTCTACTTACTTAGGTCTTCTTTAATTTCTTTCCAAAATATTTTCTAGTTTTCAATGCACATGCCTTGCACTTCTTCAGTTAAATTTATTAGTAGGTACTTTTTTCTTAATGCAATATAAATAGAATTTAATCATAATGTATAATCCGTTTAATGTGCTGCCGGCCTCAGTCTGTTAGTATGTTTTTAGGGATTTTTGCATGTATATTCATAAGGGATAGTCTTTCATAGTTTTCTTATAATGTTTTCAACATCATGGTAATACTGATCTAATTGAGTTGGTAAATTTTACCTTTTCTTTATTTTTGGGAGGAGTTTGAGAAAGATTGGTTTTGATTTTTTAAATGTTTGATAGAATGCACCAGTGAATCCATCTGGTCCTAAACTTTTGTTGTTGTTGGAAGTTTTTTGTATATTGACGAGATCTATTTACTTTTTATAGGTCCATTCAGATTTTCTCTTTTTTTCTTCTTAAATCTCACTAAATGTTTGTCAATTTTGTTAATCCTTTCGAAGAACCAACCTTTGGTTTCATCAATTTGTTTCAATTTCAATTTAATTCACTTCACTAAAATCCTAATTATCTCCTTCTGTTGGCTTGCTTTGGGGTTAGCTTGCTCTTCTTCCATGTCTTTAAGGTGGAAGTATAAGTTACTGATTTACAATCTCTCTTCTTTTCTAATGTACACTTTTATAGGTAAAAGTTTCTCTCTGAGCACTGCTCTTATTGCGTCCTCTAAGTTTTGGATTCATTTAACTCTTCAAGTGTATTTAAGACAGTTGAATTAATATCTTTGTCTATTAAGTCCAATCTCTAGGCTCCATCAAGGACAATTTCTATTCATGTCTTTATTTTCTGTGAGTTGATTATACTTTCTTGTTCCTTTGTAGGCCTCATATTTTTGGTGTTACTGAAACTGTACACTTGGAATGTTTTAATGTGGCAACTCTGAAAGTCAGATTTTTCCCCTTGCAAGGGTTTCTTGTTTCTGTTAAATTGTTGTATATTTGTTTAAGAATCATCCCAGTCTAATTTTGTAAAGTCTATAGTCTTTGTCATGTGTGGCCACTGAAGTCTGTATTTTATTAGCTCAGTGGTTAGCTAGTAATTAGAGATTTTAACACTTGCATAAAAAACAAAAAGAAAATGATTCAATCTTTGAGATTTGTGTAAGTGTTGGGGCACACCTTTAATATCAGGTCTGCATTCACTGAACTTGAAGGTCAGATGGGCATGAAAATTAGGGCCTTCTCACATCTTCTCTGAGCATGCACCGTCTAGATTTTTAGGAATATGTCAGAGTTTTTCACATTCCTTTTTCTCTAAGCTTCTCATTATCCAGCCTTTCGTCCTAGGCACCTGGTTACTCCATTGTTCATCTCTACTCTCATCCATTGCCCAAGGCAAGAGAAACTAATACATTTTTCTTTAAATGTTTTTGACAAATGCCACACCTCAGCACTGGGAGACTTCAGAGTTAGGTGAGATAAAGCAAACCCTTTGAGCCAGTCCTCCAGAGGGGGGGACAGAGTTGCCACATTAAAACATTCCAAGTGTACAGGTTTCAGTAACACCAAAAATGGTGTTTTTTAACCATTTAACACCAAATGGTGTTTTTTCAGTAACAAAAAAAAAATGCAGGTTTATTCTTAGCCTTTATCCAGTTCATAATCATTTTAAAAATTCAAATGTAATTCTTGTTCCAATAATGCTTAAAGACTGAATGAATAGCTAGTTAATTTCTTGAAAGCATGGCATTCGATCTGCTAAAGAATTTGTTGATTCTTAAACAAATATACAACAATTTAACAGAAACAAGAAACCCTTGCAAGGGGAAAAATCTGACTTTCAGAGTTGCCACATTAAAACATTCCAAGTGTACAGGTTTCAGTAACACCAAAAATATGAGGCCTACAAAGGAACAAGAACTATCACAATTCTTTGAGAATGTAGCTCATTCCACTATTTTCTGGCACAAGAATCTGTGTTGGCTATGGGCTATTGTTCATGGCCACTGCCAAGCAGTGGGGCAAGGGATATGACCAGGAAAAGTTAAAATGTCAGAAAGTTGTGTACCAAGATTCAACTTTCTTGTTTTCCTTAATAAAGTGTTTCCCTGGTTGTTTCAAGCTTTTGGTTAATTTCCAAAGTTCCAAAAAACTTGGTTCTGATAGTTTTTGCTAGTTTATTTGCTGCTTTTGCAGAGGAATGAACTTTTTTTGAATTCTCGCCTCTGCCATTTTTGCTGACATCACTCAATTTGATCATTTTTGACAAGTGTATAAATTATGTGCCCACCACCATAAGAAAAATGTGATGAAAAGGAGTTAGAGTCAGGTCTCATTCCAACTCATTTCATAATAATCCTAACATGCTCATAAAATGTGAGTAATAAGAAGTACATAAATGATAAGTATTAAAGAGAGAAAAAGAGCAAACATCATAGTTTGGAAAATAGTGCCCAGGAGAATTATGTAAAGGTCATAGAATATGAATAAATATTAATGCACTTATCATGCAAAATTGGAAAAAACGTGCTGTTACAACTGAAATATTATTCAAAGACAAGCATTGTAATTAAGAGTTTCCTTTTCCCACGGCAGTGGTAAAAAAAAAATGCAGGTTTATTCTTAGCCTTTATCCAGTTCATAATCATTTTAAAAATTCAAATGTAATTCTTGTTCCAATAATGCTTAAAGACTGAATGAATAGCTAGTTAATTTCTTGAAAGCATGGCATTCGATCTGCTAAACATTCATATTTCTGTCTAGCATGTTCAGGAATGCTATAGTGTCAATTAACTATTTCAACCCTCAGAAATTCAGAGCTAACTGAAAATATTCTCAGTTCACCTACTCTCAGGGAAATTAAACATTTTTTGGATGATCTATAGGTAACTAGCATTTATATTTGGGTTAAAGTGTTCTTCTTTTTCCCTTCAGATCTCCACTGCATTATCCTAATTTATGAGACTCATTTTGGGGGACTACTTTCCATTTTGAGACCTGGGATCAACATGGACCCAACATAGCAACTCTGTCCACTAATATTTGCTCCGAACTGCTACGAGATGTAAATGTTGGCAAACACTTTGAGAGGTAGCTTGTTTCTAATCCACATGTCAAACAAGTGATTGTCTCAGGTTTAGTGTCCCAAAGAGCCTCCTAAAATAAGACCGGATTCAGAAATCTGATAGATCCTAACTCTAATATGTGTTTTCTCCAGTTTACTTTGCATTTTAAGTCTTGCTTGTGGCAAAAGTACATATTAAAATAAATTTATTTGGGTTATAAGGAAAAACATAGGAAAACGAATCTCTAATTTTATATTTTTCTGTACCAAACAACAAAAACTTTTAAGGACGATGTAGTTAAGCTTGATTTTCCTTACTGACTGAATAAGTTAACAATAAATGAGAGAAATTCAGAAAGATCATTAGCTGATTGGGTTAAAGTTAAAGAATTGCTTTGATTTCCATAGATAAATAAGCAGAATAAACATTAAAATAATGCACATGAAGCATTTTCGAATTTTGCAAGTTTGTGAAGTAAAATGTCAAAGCAAATTAGGTCATGGATAAAAGAGCATTAAGAAACGCACATTAATATTTATATCAAAAAATACCTTGCTATGTGGAAAGTCAGCCATAAGTGCTATAAATATACAAAGAATATTTGTACAAATTATTTCTTTACCATATACAAATTATTTCTTTACCAATAAAAATGATATGATAAGCAGTATGAGCAGACGAATTGTGGTCTTTGCCAGTGACAATAGGAGAGGTTACTTTTCCTAATAATTACTCCAAGTATAAACATTTTAGTCTTTTTTTAAAAATTTTTTTATTCAGAGAGAGAGAGAGAGAGAGAGAGAGAGGCAGAGACACAGGCAAAGGGAGAAGCAGGCTCCATGCACCGGGAGCCCGATGTGGGATTCGATCCCGGGTCTCCAGGATCGCGCCTGGGCCAAAGGCAGGCGCCAAACCGCTGCGCCACCCAGGGATCCCCAACATTTTAGTCTTTATGGACACAATGTCTTGCTCTCCCCAAGCTCCTCCACAAATTTTGCATGTTGTTAGACAAATAATGGCTTTTCAGTAAAGGCTAATTGAAATAATCTGAATTCGGATCAAAATCATATAATTATTATTGTTGTTATTATTATTATTATTATTATTATTATTATTATTATTATTATTATTATCTTGGCCAGTAGGGAAGGGGACAAAGTAGCAGTAAGAAATCTCTATGCTGAGAAGATCTTAAATTTAAAGCAGGGGGAAAAGAAAGGTTTTAGAGATGCTAATATGTTATATGATTTCTAAGGCAAACATCTGGGATTTTCAAATTGGTATAGCTACAGACATAAAACTACTATTTACCATTCTATATGTTTTTTGCTTTTGTGCCTTTTCATAGACTTCTTTTTGATCTAAGAGTGTTTCCCTCAATTCTTTGCCTGGTTAACTGTTATTTCTTATTCAAGACTCAGTTCAACAGTTTAACTTTCACCTTTATTGTTCAGGCTAAGTTAAATGGTTCTCTTTCTGTACACTTGAATGAGTTTTTGTCTCTTTCCAATAACTTGTGAAAGCTTCAGGAAAACTAATAATTTTTGTTTCTCTTGTGTCTCTTCTAGTCTTTGGAACACAGTAGACATTTTATTACTATTGTTGAATGCTTAAAAAAGAAATTACAATTCTACTTTGCACATAGTTATTTCCATATTTAAACCTGATAGTATATTTTAGTAATAAAGATAATATTGTTTCTTAGACAAAATGGAATTATTTATCCATCGATAGGATATGTTTTGTTTTTTGTTTTGTGTAATTTCACAAAATGTCCTAAACTTCCAATCAATAAAAAGGTTTTGGATGGGGTGGAGTAAATTTAGCATTGATCTCTCCTCAGCAAAAATGTCTAAAGTTACAAAGAAAACATGAGGCAGAAATGCGAGTCTGATCTCCAATAAAACCAGGAAAGAGCTAACATTTGAACCACAAAATCAGAACAAGGGTTAAAATTACACAAAGGTTGAAGAACATACAGAAGGAAGATAGCCACTGCAGCAAATCACAGAAAAAGCTGGCACAGCATACTTCTCCAGGAAGATGCTCAAAACCAGAGACCTTATTATGACAAGAGTAATGGCCTACAGGAGCTGGTAAGCATATCTGAATTTGGTTTGATACTGAGGAGAAGTTCAGTATTGCCACATGGGTCATATTTGTAAAAAGCTGTCAGTCAAAGAGCCTGGGCTACAGAATCTCCACATCGTGACCAACCTAATCATGCTAAATTAGGGGCTACCATAATGTAAAGACTAAAAGAAAAATTATTTACATCATCATTCTAGGTCATCAGAAGAATCTCTGCTGGTTAAAATATGATCCTGCCCTTCTCTGACACAAATCTAAAAATAGCTCATCAGGAAGAAATGATATCTCTCAATAATATTGTAAAAAAAAATAGAATTTATAGAAAGACACATGCAATAGAATATATAGAAAAATATAATTAGAATTTATAGAAAGCGATATTATAAAAAGTAATAGAATTTATAGAAAGCAAGAGAGGCGAGGAAGAAAAAACAAATGGCAAATTATACATATTTAACAGAAAAATCTTGCCGTGAAACACATGAAAGTTGTGATCAAACAGCTTCCCAAGAATTAAAAAAATATTCATTAGTACACGTCAGGAAAGAAATATAAGAAAAATTAATACAGAAAGTAAAAGAAAAATTAATGCAAAAGTCAAATGACTTCATGCTCCAAAGCAGCCTCTTTTAACATGTGATGGAAAAAAGTCCACAATTTCAGTGGTAACAAACATGTATGTTAATGTATGAAATACATTATACATGTATGCCATGTATGAAATATTTAGGACAAAATGTAAAAAGAAATATTCATGATCCATAAAAAAAATCCATAAAATGTTACTATAAGATCTAAAAGGCAACTTAAAAAAATGGAAAGTCATATTTTTTTGGAAATATACTCACTATCATATCTCATGCTCTCATCGACATATAGATGTCAATTCTGCCTGAGTTAACATACAAAGCTAGTGTTACTCCCTCCCAAAAAATTTATTGAGACAATCTAATTCTTAAATTCATACAGGAAACATAAACTAGCAATAGTAACCAAAATACTCTGAAGAGTCATGAGAATTGACTTGCCCTACCAGGTATCAGAATACATTATAAAGTGATAAGAATTAAAATAGTTTTACACTGGCACATGAATATACAAATCAATAAAACAGAATAAAAAACACACCATAGTACACAAATATATAAAAAATGGATACTATCAACATTTTTAAGATTTTATTTATTCATGAGAGGCACAAATCGAGGCAGAGACACAGGCAGAAGGAGAAGCAGGCTCCTTCTGGGGAGTCGAATGCTGAGCTCGATCCCAGGATCCCGGGATCGTGACCTGAGCCAAAGGCAAACACTCAAACACTGAGCCACCCAGGTGCCCTGATACTATCAATATTTTAGTATAAGAAGGCAATATTATTTGTAAAATATCTATAAGATAACAGAATAGAAAAGTTGTTTAGTAAAATAATCAAAATGCTCAATCTTAAAACTCTACTTTTTATTCCAAATGAATCTTGAATAAGTCAAAGATATAAATGTAAAAATAAAAATGCAATCATAAATTATTAGAAAAAATGGACTTTTTTTATTCCAGGAAAGTTATGTCTTTTTTAAGTATGAAATAATTCTTTGAAGTCATTAAAGGAAATAATTGATTAAATCCACTGCATAAAAATAGTCTTCATGATTCAAAATAAAGAATGTCAGAAGACAAATGCTAATCTGAGAAAGAATAATTAACAATTTTTAGACTATCAAAAGGCCAGATTTTAACATGAAAAAGTTTTCTACAGATCCATAAGCCGAAGTCTGGCAATACAATAGAAAAATGTGCAAAAAGATATGAAAAAACACTTCATGGAAAAGGAAAACAAATAAAAAGTCAGACTGAAACTACAATGAAACACTGTTTTCACCTCGTAGATTGGCAAAAAATCAAATATATGTTGGCAAAATCTGATGATGCACCATGTTGGCGAGGATATGGAGGAAACAGACATTCTCACACATTGCTGGTGAGAATGTAAATTAAGGCAACTCTCTATAATGGGCAATTTGACAGTAACAATTAAAATGGCATATTTTACAGGGCACCACTGTGGTGCCTGTAGTTAAGTGTCCAACTCTTGGTTTCGGCACAGGTCACAATCTCAGGGTCACCAGATTGGGTCCCATGTGTGGGCTGTATGCTCAGCAAGGAGTCTGCTTGAATTTTCTCTCTCTGCCCCTCCCCCCTCTCAAAAAGAAATAAATCTAAAGAAATGAAATAAAATGACAGATATTTTTAAATTCCAGTATTTCATTTCAAAAAATTTATCCAATTGAAAATTCACAGATTTGCAACTTGATATGCAAGATATTCTGTGTGGCAAATGACTTGCAATCACTTAATTGTACAACTTAAAGATTGATCAAGTAAATTTGTTACCTCTATATATTAGAGAAATGTTCGGCCATTTAGAAAGAATGGAGTAATTTTATAAACTGAGACTTAAAAAGCTGCAAAATTAAGTGGAAAACCCCTCCATATTAAATGATATATTTAGTAAGCTGAAATTTGCATTTAAACAAGGAAAAAATATATATATGCTGTATTTACTCATATTTACACAGAATATTTCTGAACACTCAAGGATATAACAGCAGTGGTTACATCTGGAGAAAAAAACACGAAGCCTGGGAAGCAGGGTAATAGAAGAAATTTCCTTTTACAGGGTATTTTATGCATTTTGAATTTTAGACCATCAGTTGATTTATGTATTTATCTACTTATTTTAAAAAGGTAAGACTAGCAGTAGGAGCAGCACAGAATAGTAAAGATAACATTACTAGGTAATTAGGATCCAGACCACATAGAGCCACCCAAATTGCCACTTCCTGATTGGGTGACTTTGGGCAAAGTATTTAAACTCTATGTGACCTATTTTCCCCATCTTTAAAATGTGTATAATAATCACATGTACCCCTATAAATCTATTATAAAGACTAAACTAATGAATGCATGGATGACAATCAGACTACTTGACATAGAAAAGTGCTTTATTAGTGTTTTCTCATTAAAATAGTAAAAGTAAAACACACAGGGATGCAGACACATCAGGTATCTGTAATAAAGCAGGGCTGACAGGACTCCGAGTATTAGGATATCTTAGAAAAAGAGATCACAGCCACGTTGGATTCAAGACCAGAATTTAGTGTCTGAGACTGCCACTGAACTTCAGAGGAAGAGAATTTAGATGTTTATTGACTTAGTTTTGGCCAACTTGGTCTTGCAGTTGCTGTTCCAAAAGGAACCAGACATGCACACTCGCATACACCCCCCCCACACACACGCAAACACACACACACACACACACACACATAACCCCCACCAATATTACAAGGTGTGAATATAATATTGGGTTTAGGGATAAAAATGTATTGGCTGAGAAGCAGAAAAACACACAAGGTCATGTAGCTCTGATTATCTCAGAATGCATAAGCCAGAGAGAGCTGGACAGAATGCACTATGGCAGGGTTCCAGAGAGGGACCCAGCTTCCAGAGGGGCCAAGAACACAGTGGAAACATCCTCATCTAAGAAATAGTCTTAGAAATGGAAGCTTCCTGAGCTCAGGCTCTAGTGACAGCTTTTGACTGAGTCACTGAGAAAGGAGGAAATGGGCTTCAAGGGTTATGATTTCACATTCTTTATGTGTCCTCCCCACAGAATTAGGTGCTAGTGAGGGTAGGAAGTTCTGTAAGTAAAATCCCGTCACTTCCTTAATGTATTTGTCTAATTGGCAAGTGGCTATGGTCTGGTGACATTGAGAAATTTAGTTCAGTTTAGGATTCATCTTGATGTTTCTAGATTCTAGATTCCATACCTGCAAAGGCATATATACCACTCTTCCCATCCCTTGAAATGTTAAATTCAAGAGGCTCCATTGCTTTGAATAATTATGCAATTCAAATTGAGAGTAGGTCTTCATCATTAGGTTAAGAATTAAAGAGCAAACAACAAAAACTTCTTAATCCCTCATGTGTATACAGATTCAAGTAAGATCTGTTGGATCACCACTACAGACAAGATACTCACAAAAGTCTTCTTAGGATGCTCCCTTACTGAAACAAGAATGCAGAGGGTAAGACATAAATTCAACTCAGTGGTCTTGCTTTGAGTTGAGGCTTAGGCTGTCCCCAAAATTCTTCTCACTGGCTTTCCCTGCTATTCATCGAAAGGATGAACTCCTAACATTTTATTTCTTTATATTCCACCACTTCTAATCCCTGGCACATTTTCCACATTGAAATACAGTGGCTATTTGTTTGTTTGTTTGTTGTCTCCTGGACCTGTCTCTTAACAGTCTTTATTTGGTTTCTTCAAAACAGAGAAAAAAATACATTTGCTTAGGTCTTACTTCTATGCTAGCCTCTCTGGTTTCCTTGTTCTAAATTAAAGTTGTCGATCACCTATTGCCTCAAATAATCTCCTTTTATTAACATAGGCAGGAGCAAATAGACATCTGTGACTGAGGAGGAAATAGAATTGCTCATAAGAATGAAAAGAGCTATTCAGATGTTCCTAGCATAGAGTAGTAAGAAAATAAGATTTCATCTTTAACCTTCCAGCCAACTATATACTCTGCCTCACTCACTTTCCTTAAAATACAATCTAGTTTGACTATTCAGCAATTCTGACCTAGCAAATTAAAATTCTCTGTTTTTGATCAGTGTTTTGTTTTTGTTTTTGGTGTTTTGGGTTTGTGTGTGTGTGTGTGTATGTGTGTGTGTGTGTGTGTGTGTGTGAAAGAGAGAGAGATTTTGGAGATTGGTAAAGAGTTCTATAGGATTAATACAGAAATTGCTGTTTGAAGCTTTCTTAATCTGGAAAAAAGTGGTTATGAATAAGGATGTACAAGTCACTATCAATTTTCTTCAAGCTGGTCTATGCCTGTTTATCCTTTTGTCGTATGTGATGACACGCATTGCAGTCTATGTGAAAATGTCTCATCCGCCAGTAGGAAAAGCTTAATAATTTATTTGCAGTCCATCTTCTTCTAGACAAGTGCATGCCATGTATTTGCTGAGTTGTGTAACCAGCTCTCGGAGCAGGCACATGGTCGGCTGCAAATTGTTCTTTCTGACATCTTTCCATTTTTCATGGTATTGATATTTAGCCCCCAAATGCCTGTTCTGCATTTTCAAAACAAAACAGAAGTGAAGAATCAATTGTGTGTCGTTGGGAGGAAATGTCGTGACCTTGATTATTAACTGTCGTTTTTGAAGGAGAAATTATAGATGTGAAATTCTTCAGGGTCACACTGAACACATAGCACATCTAATTCAGAAGGCCATGTACTGTTCTGTGGGTAAGTTCTTAGAATTCTCAGCCTAAATTGAGAGGGGACCCTGAAGTCATTCGTTGTTCTGTGGTCAAAACTCTTTGCTCCAAAACAAAACAAAACAAAACAAAACAAAACAAAACAAAACAACTCTTTGCTCCTACGCTAAGATCATATACTGAGAGAGCCCTGTTTTGGATAAGGGGAAGATGTGTTTGTAAAAAGATCTCAATTAATTTGACCTTGAAGAAAAGTCAAGAAAATTATTGAACTTGCTTAAGTTTTGCTTCCTTCCTTCTTCTTCTTTTCTCCTTCTTTTTCTTTATTTCTTTGTTTTCTTTCTTTCTCTTTCTCTCCTTCCCTTTTTATTCCCTTCTTTCGTATTTATTTGTTTTTTATTTTTTACTAACTACTTCCATTTTTAAACCTCGTGGAGTTTATTAATGTGATGATCTTTTGCTTTAGAATGGAATACAAAATAATCAAATGAAAACCTACCCAATGGGCATCAGTTTGGTGACCATCCAAATAACCTTATATAAGGCCTCTTTGCTCTAGTCTTAGGACATAGCCTCCAAGAGCAGTATTGTAGAAAGGCCCTGATGGGCTTCTATATTCTCCTATAGTCGTGTCATCTTTACCTTCCTTTTGTCTTCTTGAATCAATAAATTTGAAAAGGCTATGAGCGTACAACACTTATGTCTGGGGAAATCCAACAGAGCCTCCAGAAAGTAAAACCAGAAGAAAGCCAAAAAATTGCCAAAGCATATAAAATTACTTCATGGAATGTTCTGATTAGTATCACCCTGGATTTATTCAGACACATGATGAGTGCTTATGGCCATGGCTCAAAAACTTATTTGGCACAATACAATTGCATTCACTCCTCTACCTATTTTCTGCAGAAATTTCACACATTGACTAAATGTAATATGCCAGCCACACTGAGAAGCATGATGTCTGAAACTCCTCTATGGTGCCTGTGCAGGATATGAAAGGACTAGTATCTAGTGTTTTCCAGAGTTGACACATTTCTTATATTTTTATGGTCACTTTGAGAAAATGTGAAAAATATTTTTTGGTATGTAGAATCACATGTCGATTACCTTGGGAAGACGTCTTAACATTCTTTAGGGATCGAAATCCTTAAATGTGTCTTGGCATGTGGTTCTTGTGGTTGGTTAGTTGTGCAACCTATGCAGAGATTTTCCACCATAAGTGACTTTTCTTCTAATATCTGATTACCACATATTCATATTCTACAAAATATTTAGTTGTTCTTGGTCATTATATTGAAAGGAAATAAGTTGGCTCCAGCATTCTGAGAGACACATGGCCCATCTGTAACAATGCAGTACCTGTTTGAACAGTTATAATCCCACCCAACCATCCCAGTTTTTCTTCCTGTCTTTACCACTCGGGTTCTTGATGAGGGCCCTGCGGAACACATTCAAAGAATGAAAAGGTGTAAGGGAAAAAGAATGGGGACAAATCCAAAATACTAAGATAATATAAGTAAACTGTTTCAGCAGCAGACTGAAAAATCATACTTGCATAAGCCATAAGAAAAATTCTATAGCAAAGTGCCAAGACTGTGGAAGGTCAGAAATTTTATCCTATTTGTACCTAACAAGTTAGCCTGCCATTTTCATAAAGTATGGCATTTTATTAGTGTACTAATCTTTTCCTGATTTAGTTGATATTTCAACTAATCACTTGGCTTCTTTTAGACTCACTGTATAACCTTTTGACCCTGGGTAGCATGGGAATACATGGTAGACTTCTCATTTAAAAGGAATTGTCTCACTCTACATGTATTATAAACATGCACATCTATATATAAGCATGTTCACTTGGGTTCTTATAAAAAACACATTTTCTCCTGGAAAATGTTAATTTCATAATCATAGAGGGAAAAATCTTTAAAATACCAAATGACACATCTATATTTGTCCCATAAGAAGGAAAAATGTCACCCTTTTTTTGAATTTTATATTTGAATAATTGTACAATTGAATCAATCCTATGTTTAATGAAATTGAATTACTGAATGGTGGTGACATCTTGAGGTACTCCATAGGGAGTAAACAAAGGGAGTAAAATAGATGAAGCACTGTTTCTCACATCTTTATTTTGTAGCAGACTCCATTAGCAACAAGAAGATTATGAACTGGCTTGACAATTAGACCTGGTAGTTGCATCAGTAGAAAGTGTTTAATAAATACTCCATGGTGAGCAACGCTCTCTGAAACCAGATACTGGCAGTAGGAGTTAGAGGTTAGTTTTCTACCTCGCATAAATAAATGTAATATGTCAGCTGGACAGAAAAAAAATTACAAAAAATAATTTCTCAGCATGAGCTTTGAAAGTAACTCCATCATTATCATTGCTCATGAAAAACTATTTAGAGAGTTTCCTTCAAAACAAACATTATTGAAAAACTAAATACAATTGATACATTTCTTGACTAATAAAAAAAAAAACTTGATACCCTAAGGCCATAAGGTCTGAAATTTCCTTCATCATTAACACTGATTCGTTTTGCTTTTACATTTAGTGCTGAAAAAAAAATCTGGGGTTAATTATTAGATTATTCTCATTTACATCAAAGATGTTTCATTGCTCCTAAGGCTTTAGAATTTAAGATATTCATTTGAAAGGAATAGGTAATATGAATTACAATTAATAAAATGATATTTTCAAACATCTTTATGTAGTTCACTAGTTTAAAAATGTATTCTTTGAGTTAAATCGATATCTTGAAAATGAGAAAGAGAAGATGGATATAAAATAGAACACTCAAATATTATAGGAAATGTTATAGGTTGAAGATAAATTCTCCCTTCCAAGATTTTCCAATACTTTTTGATATCAAAAAATGAAATTTGGGCAATTAAGATGTGTAATTTAAAAGGTTGAAATGTTTTCAGGCTTAGGACTCTTGTTTGTCATTATTTTCACATAAACATCTACATAGTGAACAAGAGTCTTCACTCTTTCACAACCAATCCAGCAAGTTGTTATACATATACATGAAAAAATTGTAGTTCATGTGATTTCTTAGCAGGTGATGAATTCAACTGTTTTTGTCTAATTTTTTCAAAATATTTTGAAATTTTATCATATGAAAGCTCCACAAGAGCAGAGACTATGTTTATTTTCTTCACTTTTGTTTTCTCAGTGGTTGACATGTAATGGAAAATAAATTTGTTAAATGAAGTACTGTAGTGGCCATTTTGTGTCATTGGAATTCTACTGAGACACAGGGACATTTTAAAGGCATCTTTTTTTTTTTAAGATTTATTTATTTATTTGCTTATTTGACACAGAGAGAAAGCAGGGGTAGCAAGAGAGGGAGAAGGAGAAGCAGGCTCCCCACTTAGCAGTGAGTCCAATGCAGGGCTGTATCCCAGGATACTGAGATCATAACCTGTGTTGAAGGCAGATGCTTAACCAAGGGAGCCACCCAAGGACCCTAAGGCATCTTTTTTCAAATGAGACTCCTCACCTCATAGCTTAAATCTAATGATCCAAATAATCCAAATAGTTCCATATTTCTTTTTTACTGGTTGTTTTTCAAAATGTATGCCACTGTGATTTTTAAATAGCCTTACTCTTTGTAGTGTATTTTGATGCAAACATTGTGAATGGATTATCTCGCTAATAAGTTGTCCCCTTTGGGGAATTTCAGAAGATCATCTCATCTACACTGTTTCAAAATGCTAGTGTTGTCATTTTCCTGATAAATTGATTTGCTTTATGCTAAATAAAAAAATAATCTGATATATTGCATTGGAAAACTTAACTTGAAATAATAATTTAATTGATATAGAGACTAAGATAACATTTAGTTAAATTTGGCAATAGTTTATTATCATAATAAGTGAAACTTATTTTAAGATGAGACAAAATTAATTTGACCAAAATCTACCAGAGATTTACAAATTCCTGTATAATCAGAGTGTCAGTATATTTGAATATGATAGCCATTGAGATAAGCCAAAGGGCTACAGTAATCCTACATATTTTATTAAGCAGAATAGTGAATTAAGGGCTTTAAATACTATCTGCCTTGTGTGTTCTTGCATTTCTGTATTAATAAGTCCATGAATTCCCTTAAGACACATCTTTTTCACTTTCTAGGCAGCTTGATGTCAAGCATAAATCATGTGTATGAATAACATGGGCCTGTGTTCCAACCTTACTGAATTATCTTCATGAAAATGAAAAAGGGTAGGAAAAAAATTGGTTTCCTTCAATATTTGAATTACTTAGCAAAACAGAAGATACATATGCATCTTGTTCATGTTTATTTCCTTTATTCATCAAAACTCCTAGTATTAGTTATGTTTGAATATTTCTTAACTTTGAGATAGATTTGTTTCTGTAGCCATAAAAATATTAAATTAAAATATATCAAGCAGGTAATCTTATGCATATGGAAATTATTCATTAAATAAAATGTTTATTCTCAAAGAAATAACAGTATACTATTTTCCAATGTCATTGAATTCTGCTTGAAAGGACATATTTATAAAGATTAATTATACATCCAGATTCATGAGGTGCATAGGATTCAAAATAGGTTGAACGTCAATAGGGTTACACCAAAGCACATTGTAATTACATTGTCAAAAGTGAAAGACAAAGAAAAAATTTTAAGAACAGCAAAAGAAAAAAGTTACATAAGAGGGATCCCCCCACCCCAAATGCACACACCCATAAGACTATCAGCAGATTTTTCAACAGAAACTTTTCAGGCTGAGATAAAATAGCATTACATATTCAAAACATTGAAAGAATATAACTGTCAAGCAAGAATTCTATACCCAGCAAAGTTGTTCTTCAGAGCCAGGGGAAGGACAAAGGAGCCCCAAACAAACAAAAGTTAAGGAAGACTATTACTATCCTTAAAGGAGTGCTAAAAGGGCATTCTTTCAGTGGAAGTGAACACTAATTAACATTACAAAAACATAAAAGGTGACAATAATAAAAAATATATAGTCATAGCTTCTGTGATACAGTAATAGTGGTGAATATTTCATTTTCAACTCAAAAATGTAAAGAAAAATAATAATCTAGTAAAAATACCATAGCTACAATAATCTGTGATTACTTTCACAATATGAGAAAACATGTGAGTTGTAATAGCAACAACCCAAAATATAAGGGGAGAAGGAAAATTGTGAAGTGTATAAATTCTATTGAAGTCATCAGTTTAAAATAGGGCGTTAGAAGTTTAAGATATTTTATATAAGCCTCATAGTAACCACAAAGGAAAATCCTGTAGTAATTTCAAAAGAGAACACAATAAAGGAGTCAAAACATACTAATACCAAAAGACATCAAAACTGAAGGTGGTAGGACAAGAAACAAAGAACAGATCTACAAAGCAACCAGAAAGAGTTTGCAAAATGCAATATTTAAATTCTTACCTTAATAATTACTTTAAACATAAATGAGTCAGGCTCTCAGAACCTCCTCATTTGACAGACAGCCACACTTCTTATGCATTGACTGTCAGATCCCTGAGAAACAATGGTGAAGGTCAGAGTAAATGGATTTGGCCATATTGGGTGCCTGCTTGCCAGGCTGCTTTTAACTCTGGCAAAGTGGATATTGTTGTCATCAATGACCCCTTCATTGGCCTTGACTCCATGATCTACATGGTCTACATGGTCCAGTAGGATTTTACCCATGGCAAATTCAATGGCATAGTGAAGGGTGAAAATGGGAAACTTGTCATCAGTGGAGAGCTCATCTCCATCTTCCAGGAGCGAGATCCCACCAATATCAAATGGGGCAATATTGTTGCTGAATGTATTGTGGAGTCCACTGGTGTCTTCGTTACCATGGAGAAAGCTGGGGCTCATTTGAAGGATGGAAGTGAAGTGGGTCATCATCTTTGCCCCTTCTGATGCCTCCATATTTGTGATGGGCATGAACCATAAGAAGTATAACAACTCTCTCAAAATTGGATATGCACATGGTAAAGAATGAAACTGGATCCATATATTATACCACTCAGAAAAAAACTCAAAATTGATTAAAAATTTTAATGTAAGACCTAAAACCATGAAACACCTAAAAGAAAACATAGGAACAAAACTCCTTGATATACCATATACATCTTGGTAATAATTGTTTGACTATGACACCTGAAGCATAAGTGACTATAGAAAATAAGTGGGACTACATCAAACTAAAAAGCTTCTGCACAGCAAAAGAAATCATCGACAAAGTGAGAAGACAACCTATGGAATGGAAAAACATTTGCAGCCCTATGTCTGATATGAGGTTAATATCCAAAATATATAAAGAACTTCTACAACTGAATAGTAAAACCAAACAAACAAACAAACAACTTAATTAAAAAAATGGGAAAGGGGCCTGAAAACACATTTCTCCAAAGAAGATATATGAAAGGCCAACAGGTACCCAAATGATGAAAAAGTGCTCACCATCACTAGTCATTAGGGAGATACAAACTAAAACCTGAGTGAGATACCTCCTCAGACATTTTATAATGTTCACCATTAAAAAGATAAAAGACAACAAATGCTAGCACAGATGTTGAGAAAATGAAACCGTTGTGCACTGGCTGGTGGGAATGTGGATCAGCGCAAAGAAGTTGTGGTATATTTATACAAATAGATACTACTCATCCCTTAAGAAAATGAAGAAGTCTTACACTTACAGGAACATGGATGGAACACGAAGGCATTATGCTAAGTGAAATAAGTCAGACAGAGAAAGACAAAAACTATGATCCCACTTATATGTGGAATCTTAAAAACAAAACAAAACAAACCAAAACCCAAACTCTCAGAAGAAGACATCAGACTTGCAGCTATCAGAGGTGGAAAGTGGGGGGTGGGAGGAGGAATTGGAAGAAGGTGGTCGAAAGGTGCAAACTTCCAGTTAGAATATAAATAAGCACTAGGGATAATGTACCACCTGATGACTACAGCTAACAGTGTCGTAGAATGTTTGTAGAAAGAGTGTCAAGAGAGCAAATCTTAAGAGTTCTTATCATAAAGAAACTTTTTTTCCTTTTTTCCTTTCTTCTCCTTTTATTGTAGCTATATGAGAAGATGGATGTTAGCTGAACCTTTTGTAATCATTTCACAATATATGTAAATCAAACCATCATACTGTACGCCTTCAGGTTATACAGTCATTTATGTCAATTATTTCTCAATTAAACTGGAAAATAAGATTGATTATACAGAATTATAAATATTTATTTTAAAATACCAGAAGATTTAAAAGGAAACTGAAATTTCCTTCATTATGATCACAATTATGTGAGAGTGGAGAAAAATGATTGAAATGAAGGATGTCAAAATACAAATCATGATTGTTCGGATTAGCAAAATAGAAGTATTTTTTTTTCTTTTATACTATTATTTCTTACCAAATTTTTCAACAATTCACAGTATTATTTGGTAGAAATACATATACAAAAACTTTCATTTACAAAATCTAGGTTTAGTTCTTTAGCTGTCTTTTTTTTTTTCCCACTTTAAATTTCTTCTCAGTGTAACATTTTTTCCTGTTTTGATCCTTTTGCTTTTGTGAATGATGGTTCTTCCTTCCTTTCTACCTTCATCCCTCCCTCCCTTCTATTTTTCCTTCCTTCATTTTTTCTTTCCTTCCTCCCTTTCTTTCTTTCTTTCCTTCATTTGCTTCTCAGATTTTTTTCTGGATCTCCACTCCTGTCATTGTCTTTTGTCTTCACTCTTTGCTCCTTTATCACTGGTCGCTTTTGCCAGGGCCTGATTCTTTGTTTCATCCTTGCACTTGATGATGGCTCAGCCAGTTTGCACTATAATCAACTTGTTATCTCTTTTTCCTGACCCTTCAGACTCCCCTACTTCTAAAGATAGAATGTTAAATTAATAACAAACAAATAGCTTGTTAACGATGTGATTTATCATCTTCTAATCTGCTCTCTCAAAGATCTTTTGCAACAATAGAAATTCTGTTGACTCCATAGCCCCTGTGGGACTACCTTCCTTGCCAGTACCCCAGGGGATACTGGCCAGCTTGTTTTGTCTCTAGAGAGCTTTGAAATTAATATGCATTCTTTTTCTCTTCCTCTTTTTCTCCTACTTTCTATTTTGTGTACTCTTTCTCCTTCACTGTCTTTCATATAGCTGTCAGCCCTATCATCTCATTCTTCT
Organism: Vulpes lagopus; assembly: GCF_018345385.1. Taxonomy (NCBI): domain Eukaryota; kingdom Metazoa; phylum Chordata; class Mammalia; order Carnivora; family Canidae; genus Vulpes; species Vulpes lagopus. The sequence goes on along the minus strand of NC_054832.1, from coordinate 66,473,097 downwards.
GTTGTCCAAAAGTTTGAAAATTGTGATAAGTAGTTGAGCATGATGCTAAGGGAACCCCTTCACTGTGAAGTCAAATAATGAATGCTTGCCTTTGGAATGTGGTCCTTAAAGCAGACAGGCCTGGGCCTAATTCCCAACTATGTGACTTTGGTAGACAACCAAACTTCTCTCAACCCTGATCATTGCTTATGTTCAAATAGGGACAATCGTCTTCTCATAAGCTACGGTGGGCACTAAGGGAAGATAAGTGCTCTGTAAGCTCTAAGATACTCCCCAGCCTTGCTTTCTGCCATCTAATTCACACCTGTCCCTTCTTCTTTCCTCAACGCAAGGCCCACTCTCTTTGCTGCCAAACCCTATGTTCCCCTGCCGCACTGAAGAGTATGTGACTACTTAAAAAAGCCATGTGCTTTTTGGTGTTGAGCTTGTCTGGAATAGTATCAATCCTCTTTCAACCTGGCAAAGTTTTCCTCATCCTTCACATTTCAATGGAAATGTTGGCATCTCTAAAATCCTTCCCTTATTTCTCTCCCAATCTCACTCTATCATAGCTGGGTTAGAGGTTCCCTCTGTGCCTCCCTCCTGCCCTTTGCATTTTCTCTATAACTCTTCTCACATGATTCTTTACCTGTTTCATCAGTTTGCTGAGCTGTGAGTTCTTTGAAGGGACAGTCTTTGTCTCTTATCTCGATGCTCCAGTGTCTAATTAAGTATATGATGTGCTGTAAACATTCTATAAACATCGGATGAGTGAAAAATGAGTGGATGCCAATAAAATTATTTGCAGCAAAAGATTATTTAATCTTATCTTTGAATTGCATTAAATTGAAATACAGAAAGATAAATAAATAAATAGGTCCTCCTCCACATGGATATTGCACATTTGCAATCAAGTGGCTGATTCTATAGTCAGCATAAAGAACATCATACTCTGTATAGGCCTTCCCTGTCCTGAAAAATATCCCACTGTGCCCTGGAAGATAAGGCCATGGATTTCAGAGATGTCATTGAGTTTGGTGATACTGGAGGCCAAAAGAAAAAAAAAAAGAAAAATATATAAATGTTAAATAATTAATACGAAATGTATGTAATTCTGAAATAGAGTAATTTGACTAGAAAAAAAGTAAACCTGCAGAAAGGAAGCCTAAATAATTATTGCTCACTTCCAGACAGTTCCTCGAATTGGATTCATATTGAGCTAAGGCTATCTGAATTAGAGGCAGCTGTATAATCCAAGTGTCGTGCAGCATACAGAATCAGATTGAGTGCTTGAGTGTCTGCACCCTAGGAAATTGATTTGACGACTATGTCAATTACTTCTGGCACCAAGCTTTCTGTGGGTTGCATTACAACTGCTCTTTTGGTCAGCTGTGACTGCTTCCCCATCCACGCCTATTGTTTTAGATTTATTTACTGCACCGGCAATCATAAATCATGGACTTTTTTCTATACCATCTGGAAACTCTGGTGTCATTGTTTGGGTCACTTTTGATTACTCGCTCTTATTCTCAGCTACCGTTAAAGCTGATGTATCTTGAATTATGAAAGACTTCCGCCACAAGCTGACCTATTTGTGAGCAACCTTTCAGCATCTACATATGTTTATTTTATCCAACACATACAGAGATAGAAGAAAAAGTGTATTCTCTAAACCTATAGGGAATTATTCCTTTGCCTGCGATACTGAATTTTTAAAGCTCACAATTTGCCTATTTGCTTGTTAACCCACCATACATTTCCATCATTCTCACAGGGTCAGATTTAACAGATTGGACATCATTTCCCCTTGGTCCTCCGAGTGTGATTTTCCCAATATTCTCTCCCATTTTCAATCCTAACCAGAGCATTCCATTTTGAGCCTAAAATTAGAGTGAAGCTTGTTGGTTTTTTTTGCAAATAGTCCTTAAACAGTGAGACAAACACACTTTTTATCTCTACCCTGGTGTATCCCACTATTCTAAAAACTGCACTTCACTATTATCATACTTTCCTGACGAGCTTACCAGAAAACATCTTAGCAGTGTTCTTTTTCCAACCAAATGATGCTGATGCCTACCTGTATCGACAGTGTCAGCAGATTACTTTCATTTTACGCAGATGGTTCACTGGCAATCCAGATCACATCTGAAACTGTGCTATCAAGCAATTTTTATCCAGAGAAGCAATTTAAATATTGGAATTTTGTTGAATTTCCCAGGCCACAGCTGCTTGCATCTGACATCTGTTTCAATTTTTTGAGCAGCCAGTTTTTTTTTTTAATTTCCTGGCAATCTCAAGGTTGAGTTTTGTAGGGCTATGTTCCTATCTACTTAGTCCTCATCAAGTATCCCTCTCTAAGTAGTGTAATAATCCACATCGCTACCCATGTGCTAAAAAATCCCCCTTTCTAACTCCTTTCTAACATCAAATGCAAAAACATCAAGTGTGATTAGGAGACTTTCCATTTTCCTACAACTTTTCTCCATATAAGAAACTGCATGAAGTATCATTTGCTGGAGTCACTATCAAATTAAAAGGGAGACAAGTGAAGAAGTATTGTTGAAATTTCCTTAAATAAATAATTATCCACACATCTTCAGTAAATATAGGAATACTACATGATTTTCTCATTATTCAAGGGTCCTAGAGAAGCTATAGATATGAGTGGTTTGTTTTCTTCCAAGACAGAGCCCCACTGACTGTGGTCTAATTAACTTTACACCTTGATATACCCAAACTGCCATTTCACATCTTTGACAGTAGTGCTTACCTGCATAATGTCATGTCACATCATATCTGATCACTCTCTGCTATGTTAGCTATGCAATGCTCCAATAAAACATGATATGATCAAGGCAACATGGTCGATATTTGAACAATTTGTATCCTGTTTGTTGCTTTACCACCACCCTTTCAAAATTCTGAATGACACAACCAATGTGTCAAGCAGGAGATTTGAAGTTTGAAGTGGTAGGATGTTTTAGCCATTGCTTCCTTCTAAATGATTTTTAATCTACCTATAAGGCTCAGAGATGCAGAGTGTTAGTTGTTAACATACTGTTATATTTCCAGATCCGCTAAGTAAAAGACCTTGCAAGAAAGCAGAGAGTAATATTACAAGAGCACCTGTGATTTGCTATCTAAAAGAAGTTATAAAAAGCACACCATTTTCTCTTTGTTGTTAAAAGGGTGAATATTAGTGTGTTGTGCTTTTGCTTTTAAAGAAAAATATAATAAAGGATGCTGTTGGCAAGGCGTGATATTACTTTAGACGGGTGCCGCTATGTTTTCATCGCTCCTTTACTTCCTGCCTATTTACACAGCTAAGGAGAAGGATGATGAAAACTTTAACTGACTGGTGTTGTTTTTGGTCAAGGAGCTCCAGAAGAAAGAGGAAATTCCTTGATCTGTTCCTATGCACATTTGCAATTCTTTTCATAGGGTTTTTCAGGGCAAGGTAATCAGAGTATCTGCCTTTAAGAATTCCATATTTAACAGGTCTTTAAATAGATCAAGGTGCAAAGAATAATGTGCAATACAAGGCTGGTATTCCAGTAATAACACTGTATTTTAGATTTTTCACAATCAAAAAAAAATGTGGAAAACCAAGAAGATGAAATGGCAGTACAGAATTCTGAGAATTAAAAGATGTTGAAGTCAAAATGTATGCAGTAATTTCTCTAGTCTATTAACATTAACAGTTGCTGTTGAACAGAAAGCAATGCCAAGCGGGAGAAAAATTATCTTTCTGAAATGGAGAAGACTCTGAGAGCAAAACTTTTCTTGTCTTACTTTGTTTTAAGCTCACCAAAATAAAGGAAAAACAATTTTGATTATCGATGGTCCTCAAAGAAATAACGGTGAATGAAAAAGTGAAGTCAGTGAGTCAGAGGGACATCAAAGAAACACATATTAGAATGCTGTTTAACCTTTTATTAAGATTGCCATTGTATGGCAATGCATAAAACAGTGGATATTGGGCTCATTACATCAATACTATCTTGGCACTTTTTGAGGTCACACAAGTCATCTTTTATTCATGTTGTCACTGGGAATGGAAGTTATGCTAATAGAGCTGGGTCAGGCACACCGAGGCATAAGGAGAGGTTGAACATAAATCCCAGGCAGCAGGCTCATCAGCAGTCAGGACTGCGGCAATGAAGCTGCACCAAACAAGAGCAGAAGGGCCCACTTTGAAATCTTTGTCCTCTGTCCCTCAGATGACCAAATGGCAGGCAAATCCCATGTGACCTATTCATTCACCCTCCCATTCATTCATTCATTTACGTCCACTAACAAAACAAAAATGGCAAAGTGGAAACAAGCGTTCTCATGTCAAGCCTTTCCAAAATAAGGTAGGTCCAGTCCATTGATACAGTTTTACAAGCCTTATTTGTGCCAGATTTGTGTTCAGAGAAATGTGAAAACCATGAAACAGTATCATATAGCTTTAAAAAAAAAAAAAAAAACACTTGAACAGTCATTCATATTAAAATTTGCCATTATTTTGTTCTCTTTCCAGTTCCTCCTTTCAGTTCAGCAATTTCTAACATCTGAGAACACAAAGCTTGACTCATTTTGTCTATGACCCATTTTTCATTATCTTGTGTTGTGATAAATGACTGAGATATCATTCAAAAAGGAGACATTTCAATGAGTTTGCCAGGGTATTGTTTTCTTTCAGGTTACATGCTATGCTTAAAAGAACATCTTATCTATAATAAGTCAATATTTTTAAAGAATTTTAAAATCAATTTTTAAATTTAAAAAATGAAACAATTATACTCTAAAAATAGATTACCATAGATAATCTTGAAATGTATACAAACTATGATTTTGTATGTTGCACCAAACATAGACAACAACATTATATTACTGTGTGCTTGTTACCTGATTATATTTAACTGATAGGATAAAACGTGTCCTTTCAATTGACAGATTTTTACACATTAAAAAACAATCAAATCTTTTTTCCTCTAATTTACAAAGTAAAGATTTAATAACTTAATTTTAAAAGATACTTTAAACAGAATAACTGAGTCTTTAAAATATCCTGCACACCATTATATATCAATAATATATGACATGAATTAATGTTAGAGTTGATCATAAACTTCAATGTATATATTGCTCTTATCATTTATAGTGTCAATGGGTATGGAATGTATATGGGAGCAAAAGCTGATGAGGACAAAACCAAGCTTGTCAACAATAGTGTTAAAACCAATGTGCTTAATTAAAAAAGTGAAGTCAATTAAAATTAAAATAACAGTGCAGCATGTACAAATGCTGGAATAATCATTAGGCCTTGCTGAATAATGGAAGAGTATAGAATTTTTTTAATGGAACAGCAGGGGTGATACATTACACAAAGCAACAATCTACAACAATATGACAATCGAATTACTTCAGCCCCATTAGGCAGGTGCAGAGGAATAATTAACATGAATTTTTCCAATGAAAAGGAAAAAAAAAACTTATTTTCCTCTAGTAACACTGAAGTTTACAACCTTACTCATCCTGCATTAAAAATGATAACCTATGATAGCAAAGACCTATGATTTTTAAAAATCAGGGTTTAATATGATGATTTCTGTTTATTCCCCATATAAATTGAGTAGTATAAGAAAAAATATATATGCAGCTCTTGTGATATAATGCTAACTTTTTAAATGTACTTTGCCTGTGTGCATTGCTTTTGGTTTTTAGGCTTAAAAACAAAATAATAAAGGATTTGCAATAGTTTCTGACTGTCTAATCTAATTCAGAGATAAAAGGCATCCCATAAAGCCTTAGGCAATATTTGTTATCTTATTTCCAGCTCAAATTCAAAACAAATTGTGACCTCTAGTTTAGAATGAAGAGAGAGTCTGCTCAGTAAAATGCCAATAGAAATGAAAGCAACTTCACATTTCTTCAGGAAGGGCAAGGAGTTTAAGATCTCTTTGCTACTTTCCCTGACAAAAATATCATCCTGTTTTAAAACAGTTGTGATAAAAATCTTACTCTTTCATTTACTTCCAATGGGAACCATTTAATTTATACTGAGATAAATGGCTATGTACTTAAAGGACTTAAACTTTTCATTTATTTCTTTACCATCAAGAAATTAAAAAATGAAAACCCTTCATCTTCAGATGACCTTTTTAATTTAGATAGATCTGAATCAACTGATAAATGTGGAAGCTTTCATATGATGGGTGGCTTAGTTTGGGAAGATAATTATTTGCCCTCAGAGGAGATGTTTTATCTTTAGGCTTGAAGTACTTTACTACTGAGGTCTCATTAATCCCTACTTAGCTTCTAAGGAAGTTCTACCTTCCTCATTTTGAAAAAGAGAGGCACCAAATTGTTCAAGACTCAACTGGTACAAATGTTCTCCTGAAGGTCATCTGTAGAATTAGTGAAGAATTGGAACAGAATCACTGATGCTCCTATCGCAAAATTCTGTCAGTTGGAGGGTAGACATGTCACTAAAGTCAATGGGAGGGTGGGTATGGCTGATGATGGGAAGTGGAAATCATTGCTTTGTGGTAACCATCACTTTGCAATTCCAAAACAATCTTCATGTATTTTCTGCCATAAACCTCTACAAGAAGTAGAACTGTTGAAGTAGAAAAGGCAAAACTTTGTGAATTATAGTTTGCCACCCCCTCTTTCTTTTTTATAGGAGAAATAAAGAACCTCACAGGAAATCTTCAATTCCCAGTTATTATCAATTTCTCAATTATCCAAAATCAGAGGCTTGAATTGGTATAACATCAAGGGATTTTTAGACATAACAAAGTTTTAGCCTTAATGTGAGAAATGCAATCAAGTATTTTCCCATGTGGTCTGGAACTGAACGTACAGAGTATGGAAATTCTAGTTAGGTTTTTGGTCAAAATATTTCTTTCTTCATCTCCTAGCATACAACTCAGCAAAAGTCAGAATAAAGTTCTTAGCAGCTCAAAATGATAGTCTACTATCTCAATTTATGAGAGGGCCATTGCATAAGTGAAATAGAATTTTGTTTTTAAAAATGATCATCTTTATTGGTAACAGGTCAAGAAGAATACAGTGGGTTTGACATAGAGACAAATAACATATTTTAGATGCAAAGTATTAATATTCAAAATTAAATTTATTTTCAAAACATAAGTATAAAAGCATAGGTGTTTATAAGAACGCAAATAAGCTGAGGGATTCAGAGTAACTCAAGTCATCTCCAAGTGGCTTGTGGTTTGACCTGATAGAGTAAGAAGAGACACATAGAATCCAATTGCTTAAAGTCATAAAATTGAGTGAGAAGTATGTGGGAAGACAGGTTAATAAGAAATAGCCACACTGTTGCCTTCGCTATGGCAATGTTGATGGATGGAAGAACTGGCATTCTAATCATGTGTGTGTCGTAAAGAAATCTGGCAGTTTCTCTTACCAGTTCTTGATGGCTCTCAAGAAGGTAATGCTAGTTATAGTATATAGTATTATTCAAAAACATCAGGTAGATATAAACTGAGATGCTACTATGACCAACCAATTTCCTTACAATGTTATAAAGTCAAACTTAAACCAGAAACTAATAGACAGTTTCCCAGAGACTCAAGTATTGCCCACTTTTTTGGGGGGCAACCTCAGTTCCTATTAAAATTTCAATGTTCAGGGTAAATGCTGAAGTATTGTACCTAGGTCAACTAATCTTTGACAAAGCAGGAACTAAAATCCCATGGGAAAAAGGCAGTCTCTTTGTTTCAGGATTTCTTTTCCTTTACTGCCTACAGTTCTTGGCCACTTGGCTTCAAAGAATGAAAATATAGACCAGCCAAAGACTAATGGGCAGCAAAGCATAGTTTACTGGGTAATAGTACAAAGCTCATGAAGACAGAGGGAACCTGAGAGGGTTGCCGTTGGAGTTTCTAAGTCTAGAGCTTTTTATGAGACTGTTGGTGGGCTATTTTAATCTGATTCATTCTCCTTGGGCCTGTCACACAATCAGGTTTTTGTCCACGTGCTCATTTACCTACTAGGTAGTTAGTTGTTCACATGCAAAGGGTGAAGGACTCCTTCCAGGGTGGTGTAGAATCTTTTTCCTTTTAAGGATAGTTTCCTCTCAGGATGGGGCCCTTGCCCCTATCTGCCTTTCTACTATCTTCCATTATCTTCAACAAATGGTGTTAGGAAAATTGGACAGTGACATGCAGAAGAATGTAACTGGACCACTTCCTTACACCATACACAAAAGTCGATTCAAAATGGGTAAAAGACCTAAATGTGAGACAGGAAACCATCAAAATTCTAGAGGAGAACACAGGCAGCAAATAGCAACTTTGTTTGACCTCAGCCATAGCAACTTCTTATGAGACATACCTCTGGAAGCAAGGGAAACAAAAGCAAAAATGAACTATTGAGACTTCATCAAGATAAAAAGCTTCTGCACAGAGAAGGAAACAATAAACAAAACTAAAAGGTATCCTATGGAAGATATTTGCAAATGACATTTCTGATAAAGGGTTAGTATCCAAAATCCGTAAAGAACTTATCAAACTCAACACCCCTAAACAAATAATCTAGTTAAGAAATGGGCAGAAGGCATGAATAGACACTTTTCCAAAGAAGACATCCCTCTGGTCTAATAAACATGAAAAGATGCTCAACATCACTTATCAGGGAAATACAAATCAAAACCATGATGAGATATCACTTCACACCTGTCAGAATGGCTAAAATTAACAACACAAAATACAAGTATTGGCAAGGATCCAGAGAAAGGGGAACAAACGCTCTTGCACTGTTGGTGGGAATATGCACTGGCGCAGGTACTCTGGAGAACAATATAGAGGTTCCTCAAAAAGGTAAAAATAGAATTACCCTATAATCCAGCATTTGCACCACTAGGTATTTATCCAAAGGATACAAAGATGCATGCACCTGATGTTTATAGCAGCATTATCAACAATAACCAAACTATGGAAAGAGCCCAAATATCCCTCAAGTGATGAATGAATAAATAATATATATACACACATATATACATATACATACATACATATACATATATATGCGTGTGTGTGTGTGTATATATATATATAATTGAATATTACTCAGCCATGAAAAAAGAATGAAATTTTGCCATTTTTAATGATGTGGATGAGGCTAAAGTGTATTATGCTAAGTGAAATAAGTCAGTCAGAGAAAGGCAAATATCATATGACCTCTCTCATATGTAGAATTTAAGAAACAAAAACAGCTGAACATATGGGAAAGGAGGAAAAAAGGAGAGAGGGAACCAAACCATAAGAGATTCTTAACAACAGAGAACAAACTGAACAAACTGAGGGTTAATGGAGGGCGAGGAGTGGGGAATGGGCTAGATGGAGGATGGATTGTTATGATGAGAACTGGGAATTATATGTAAGTAATGAATCAGTGAATTCTACTCCTGAAACCAATATAGCACTGTATGTTAAGTAACTAAAATTAGAAAAAAAAATATATATGGTACATATTGCCAAAAATTAAATCATGTTTGCATATGGTCAAATTGATGTATATTTGAAATATAAAAATCTCTGATTGACACTGTGATTTTTTTCATGTTCTCTAAAATCTTAACACATTCACTATATGTGAATATGCAAGAAGGAAATGTGCATTTGATGAAGTGGGAAGTCTAAGGTAAAAGGAGTCAGAACATATTGAAGATACTTGTAAAAAAGGAGTCAAGTCCACAGGACATTTATCTGTTGAAATTGGTTCACTTTTTATTTTTTCCCTTAGGGGGAAAAATGTAGATACGACAGTAGCAGATCCCATCATTAATTTCAGTGGCCGTTCAGCTCGACAGTTCCATACAAGGTGGCACCAAAATGGCAGAATCTTGCTAACAAGTGGGACTTGTGTTTTCAACTTTTGCCCTAGCGTCTTTTTCAAACTAAGGCATTTAATCCTCATAACAAAGCCATAGAGAAGGAACTAATACTGTCCTTATTTTATAGGTGAGAAATGAAAACTAAGTAATGTGTTAAAGGTTTATAGAGGAAGAATATAATCAAGCTGGAATTTCTACCCAGTAAATGATAGAGCTAGGATTTCAACCTATCTCTAGAGATTCTTTGAGTATAGAACTTCTATTCTTAATTCAGTATATATAATGCTTCCCACAGAAAGAGAAACCATCTTATTTTTCCAAAGACCCTTGTTTAAACAAACACTCTGATTTTGGCATTTGTTATAATGAGGTCTCATAATGACTTCTCTCCCACAGTGCCTACCATACATCTTGGTGGGCTTCATCATTCCTACCATACTCCTTGATGTTGGATTAGTATTGAAAAATACCCACATATGTACAATGTTTCCATAGCAAATCATAAGGTTCACAATAATAATTTCTCTTGTGAAGCAGAAGTTGGGTAACTGTTTGACAATGATATATAGAAGTTGATTTAGAAACTCTTTTGTGGGAACTGCCTCAATAACATAATGAATCAGGGCTTTCTGCATCGTGAAATATATATGCATTTCTGCAGGAATGGTGCAGGATTGTGCCAACAGATTTATTGAAAAAGAACCTGGAAAAGAACCTGTCTTAATAAGATACACAATAGGGGTGCATGGGTGGTTCAGCGGTTGAGCGTTTGCCTTGGGCTAAAGGCATGATCCTGGGGTTCAGGAATCGAGTCCAGCATCAGGCTCCCCACAGGGAGTCGGCTTCTTCCTCTGCCTATGCCTCTGCCTCTCTCTCTCTCTGTCTCTCAGGAATAAATAAATAAAATCTTTAAAAAAGAAAAAAAGATACACAATAGAAAGCTGCAACTATTGCATGATCAAACTACTAATGCCCTAATTGTCAGAATAGACACTATTTTTGCTATTCAGAGTTATTTTGTAGCCTAGAATGTAAGAATCTATATCCAAATACTAGGGAATGAGACTGAAAAACAAACAAACTTTAAAGGAATGTCACACACACACACACACACACACACGCACACACACACACACACTTAGGTCCTAGGGAATTGGAGGACTACTTTGTGACCAATGTTCTGGGGTATAACACAAGGCCAAAGAAAGGAATTCTTTCTGCTTTGAAAGGGTGAGGAATAGAACACTGAGGACCCTCAAGGTTAATTTGTGGCTGGCACATCTGGAGTCTCAGCAGGAACAGCCCAACTTCCCAGGCAACTGCAGCAGCCCTTCCACATACACCCCAGAGGCAGAATAATTCTGTGCCTTTAGTGGGCTTCCAGGGTATTCTCAGCTGTAGGAAACAACGCTAACCATTTTGACACAACTGGAGTTCAAGTCCTTGATGGTGGATACTAGCAAAGAGGCAGAGATGGAGAGCATTCCCAGAGACTCCTCAGCACATAGACAGCATAGGGTTCATTAGTAAAGACCTGGACTAGAAGAGGGGGTAAATACTGATGTTAAGTGTCAAGCCCTAGCATGGAACCAGTTCTTGACAATGTTCTGACTGGTCTCCTGAAAATCCAAAAGATACCAAGAACGTGAGTTGGTTTTTTGTTGTCGTCGTTGTTGTTTTATAGAGCAAAGTCTATACATTTCAAGGTTTTCTTCAGCCTCAGATTCTCTTTACTACTTTTTTCTGCTAATTAAAATTTTTTTAATTCACAAAATGTTAATGATTACAGCTAGTTGGCTGTTTCACTTTATAATACACTTTTATGGGAACGTTTTTAAAGATCTTAACCATAGAATAATTGTTCTTTTCCAAAAAAACCAAAACTATGATTCTAGTATCTTTTTCTTTTTAAAGATTTTATTTGTTTACTCATGAAAGACGCAGAAAGAAAGGCAGAGATACAGGCAGAGGGAGAGGCAGGCTCCTTGAGAAAAGCCTGATGGATGACTCAACCCAAGGATCCTGGGATCATGCCCTGAGCCAAAGGCAAACACTCAACCACTGAGCTACCCAGGTATCCTGATTCTAATATCTTAACAAATATAATATTTTGGTGTTTTAATAAACACTAAATATTAATAAGTAGATGTTAACAGATGGTTTTCTTAACATTAACTAAATTTCCACTTAAAATATTTTCAAAGATTTTTCACATACATATTCTGTTTATTTTTAATTTTTAAAAAATGTTTTATTTATTTACTGAGGGAGAATGAGAGAGAGAGAGAGAGAGAGAGAGAGAGAGAGAGAGCATGAGCAGTTGGGGCAGAGGGTAAGGGAGAAGCAGACTCCCCGCCAAGCAGGGAGCCCAACACTGGGCTGGAACCAAGGACCCCAAGCCAGACATTTAACTGACTGAGCCACCTGGGTGCCCCTCTGTTTAAATGAATCCTTAAAAGATTCATTTCAAAAACAGGGAATCAAGAATTCTTATTGGAATATCTCAGAGCCAATTATCCAGCAATACATTCCTAATGTATATAATTTAGTAACTTTTCTTTTTCTTTTTTTTTTTTTAAGATTATTTATTCACTTGAGAAGGGGGGGGGGGTTTGGGAGGGGCAGTGGGAGAAAAGCAGACTCTCTGCTGAGTAGGTAGCCTGACACAGACTCTGTCCCAGGACCCTAACTAAGATCATGAGCTGAGCAGAAGCCCCGTCAGATGTTCAACCGACTGTGCACCCATGTGCCCAGTAACTTCTTTTTAAAAATAAAAACAAATACCTGTAATTCTTCTAATATAAATCATATAAATTAATATAGTTTTACTTTGCCAGAATATCAGCTGACACCTTACTTAGGAAATGCATGTTTTTCAAGGATAAAATTTGAAAGTAGGCACCAAGAAAAAGCCATGACATATGGTATTCTAGGATTTTTTTTCCCCTGAAGATCAATGTAATCTCAAATAGAAACAAATTCCTACCTTCAGAAAAATTATGTACCAAGACATATTAGGTAGAATTTTTAATACGGTTTTAAAGGTCTAATCCCCAAGAGATATTCTTTGGAAATGTATGAAGATAATGCAACTATTTTGTCTATCGATCAGTAAGTCAATTCTTCACAATACGTTTAGATTTCGATCGATTGATATCTAAAAAATATATTTTTGGTATTAGCTTTTGAACACTTTGCTTTCTTGAATGCATTCCCCTCTTCGTTTGTGAATTGCCTTTCTCTAAAACTTATTGTTTTCATTGTTGCCGACCAGTGTGTCATAATTAGACAGAACTACATAAATTGGAAATGAGGGTTTAGGTGTGTCTATTGATTTTACCTCCTTTAATATTTCCTCTATGAACCCACATATTCTCCCATGACCATCATCAAGGTCTCTGTATTACAACAAAGGAAACTTGAGTAATGATGAGAGACAGGCCTACAGAAACTTAAGAGTTCATTTTTAATCTTCTATTTTTGGTTTTTCTTCAGCTCTTACAGGATGTGGAGGGAAAAGCAGTCTTTGTAGAGACAAAGCTGACCAATGTACCCTTGGGGAAGAGACTCGTTTTCTTCAATACTGAAAAAGGCAGATTTTGACACTTTAACTATAGGTGTAAAATTTATAATTAACCTCTAGAAATGAGCTTTAATCTCTGATCACGGATAGTGAGATGCCCTGCACAATATTGACTATGGAATAACTATATATACCAACACATTCATCCTCTTTTTAATTTGATATTTAAATCAAAGGGGATTTAAGCAATATGTAAAGGCTAATTACTTAGAGCTGCAAATGTATAAGTCAATAATGACAGAGAGTAGTTTTCACTTTTAGCCTAAAACTACAAATAAATCCTTTTGGCCAAGCCAGACATTAAAAAAATCCCTTTGTGTAGTTCTTCAAAACTGTATTTGAACGTTACAAAGTTCAGGAGAAAAATATAATGAAATTAACCATAGATTTCAGAATATTGTGGAAAGATTATGTTCATTCAGATCAGATTTATTTCAGTTCAAATTGATGTTTGGAATTCTTATTTGCACTAAAAAAATATATATACAAAAAAGAATTCCAATGAATATATAGTTCTAATGCTTGAGAAATATAATATTTCCTTATAATATTGACAACACTGAACTACCAGGTTCAGTAGATTTCAGTTGCAAATCAAAAAACTGTATATATATATATATATATATATATACACACACATATATATATCTTTATAAATATATATCTTATATACCTTATATCTATATATTTTATATATATCTTATAAATGTATATATATGTGTATGTATATATAAGATATATATATATGTACACACACAATACATTGAAAAGCTAATGTAACACGATCAAATGGAAATTCAAGGATGGTTCAGTCTTCATTTTTTTGATTTAGCCTATTTATATCTCTAGTTCATTTTTAAAAGTAGATTGCTATCCCTAATAACTAGGCATGTATTTTCTGAGTATTAGTGTTTAGATAAGTGAAATTAGATAAATATTTATTATATATAAACAGCTCATTCCCAAGAGAAAAAAATCAATTTGTCTAATAAATACAAAAGAAAAGTAACCCTCTCCAAGAATAAAAATATGAGAATAATGCAACAATGAGAAACCACTTTTTACTCACTAGGTTAGGAAAATTTTTTAAAAAGGACAATATCAATTGCTCATAAAGATGCATGGAAGCAGTTTTATCATGCACTGCTGATCAGAATGTGAATTGCTACACCTTACCCAAGAATTTAGACAATTCTTATTAAAATGCAAAATGCACATGTTCAATCCAATAAAACTTGAAAATTAAAATTTAAACAGCACTTCACAAAGGGGAAGGCTATCAAATAAACTTGTGAAAAAGTGCTAGGAAATAGGGAAATCCCTTTAGAGAGCAATTTGACAATATCTAGTAGAGTGTGCATGTACAATTTCATTTTTATGTATATACCAGGGAAGTTTGAACCAAATCACCATGGAAAGTGTGATGGTTAATTTTATGTGTCAACTTTACTAGGCCACAGGATGCTCAGATATATGGTCAAACATTATTGTGGGTATGTCTGTGAGGGTGTTTTTTTGTATGAGATTAGTATTTGAACTAGTAGACTGAGCAAAATATATTATTCTTCCTCGTGTAGGTGGCCCATATTTAATCAATTTAAGGCCTGAATAAAACAAAAAGGCTGACATTCCTATAAGTAATGAGTGGGGGTGGAGAGACTCTTTGCTTAACTGTATGAGCTGTGGCATCAGTCTTGTCTTGTGTTTAGATGTAAATCCAAGCATCAGCTTTTCTTGAGGCTGATGGCTTTCAGATGGGAACATGCACCATCAACTCTTCTGGTTTGGGGATTCAGAGTGGAACTACACCCTTGGCTTTCCTGGGTCTCTAGCTTGCTAAAAACAGATCTCAGATCTGCTAAGTCTGCATAGTTTGAGGAGCCAAATCCTTTCAATAAATTTATTTCTCTTTCTTCCTCTTCCCTTCCCATACAGAGATGCATATATACATCCTGTTGTGTACATATAAGTATAAAATGTATATATATTTGTATATATATGGTGCCAAAGAAAGCTGTGCACACATACACTATACACACATACACACACACACACACATACACACACAAACTATTGACTCTGTTTCCCTGGAAAGCTCTGACTAATACAGTGAACATACAAGAAACTTTGTGGTTTCTTGGTACTGTTGGTAATAGCAAGAATTTGGAAACTGCTGAAATGTCCATTAACAGAAGAATGGATATACAAATTGTGGAATCAACCTAGAGTGGAATACTACAAACCTCTGACAATAAAAGATACATAGAGATGCAATAGAGATATATTGTAAAAATACAACACTGAGTGAAATGAAAAAGCTGTGGAAGGCTACATACCATAGCATTCATGTAAATTTTTACATGAATTTTAATGTATAAAATTAATATATTGTTTATGGAACATACACATAGCATACAAGTGGAAAAACATTCATGGATATAAAGAGCACACTCAGGATAGGAGTCAACTCTGAAAAGGAAATGGGGAGAAATGGAATCAGAGACAATCATCTGTATTTGTAATACATCCTTCTCTTAAACTGTGTGGTCAGTCCATGAGTGCACATTGTTGTTGATTACACCACTTTTTAAAATGTTTAAAATATTTATTGTAACAAAGAAAATGGGACTTTTACTAGCAACACACTAAAATACATGTTTAAAGCAATATCTTTAGGTATAGCACACAAAAGCACTAAAAGAATAATATCATATATTATATATTAAATTTATAGCTGAGCTGGCACAAAGGAAAGAAATTTCCTTGGAGACCAGAAACAAAAAGAAGACAAGAACCCACAGGGGCAAAGAAGAAGTGGAGCAATGTCTGGGTTGTGTCTACAGATGCACACAGGTGAAACCAGAAGCTGCATGCAGAAGGCCACGGATGGGCAGGAGACAGACTGTGGAGTCTGAGCACTGTGAGAGGGTGGACTGCCCATCACTGCGTGAAAAGAAAATTCCTGAAGGGTAACACTCAAGGAAGAATCAAGAGAAAACTGTCCAACAAGGAGTGAGAGTATGCATCACTCCCTGTATCAAATTTGGCCAATAAAGAACAGAAAAAAGGAAAAAAAAGGGAAAAAATCCTTTGAAGTTTTCTAACCACAAATCTTGACTCATGAGGATTTGTGGTATGAATTCATAGTAAGTGTGGGTCCCAATGACCATAATCCAATGTTTTAAATAATGTTGCTCCCAAGTTGTTTGTATCATAATATCCTCTCTAGAGAAATGCAACTTAAATAAAGACCTCAAATAACCCCTATCAAGAAGACTCCAAGTACCATGAGCTCATATTTAAAAGTCCCTGAAACAGGGCAGCCCAGGTGGCTCAGTGGTTTAGCGCCGCCTTCAGCCTGGGGCCTGATCCTGGATACCTGGGATCAAGTCCCACGTCAGGCTCCCTGTATGGAGCCTGCTTCTCCCTCTGCCTGTGTCTCTGCCTCTCTCTCTCTCTCTCTCTCTCTCAAATAAATAAATAAAATCTTAAAAATAAATAAATAAAAGTCACTGAAACAGTCACTGGAACAAAACCCTTCCCTATCAAGGGTCAAGAGGGAGCTCGTGGGCCTCTGAGCTGCTATTCAAGGGAGGCAAGAGCACCTCTGCTACCCACACTCTCTGGTGATACTGGGCTTTCCTGGGCCACATTAACAGGAGTCAAGAGGGGGGCCCCCAAACACACTAACCATTCCTGCCAGGGTATGGAGTCATGCCAGCACAGCATGCCTTAAGGGCACCAGAGCTAAGCTGTCATCTCAAGTCATCTCAGACATGTCCAGAAGCTTCAGACTCTCAGGCTCCCTTGTCTCCACTGTAACCTCTATCAGGCTCTGTGCACCCCCTGTACTGCCCTCCTCGCCATCCTGTTTCAATGCTGTACCTTTTGCAAAGCATGATCCATCATTAACAAAATCTGCTCTTTCATCAATGCTTCCTTGACCTTTCTCTCCAAAATCTTGCTCCAACAGAAAAAATCTTGAGGATACTCCTTCCCCAGAGTCCTCTCATGTGGTTGTTTTTGTTTTTCTCTCCTCAAAAATCTTGGTACCCTAGAGGTACTGAGGGTGCTCCCCTTACTCCTCATAGCTCCTTCTGAATCAGTATTTTTATCTCTTCTTTAATTTTTATTTTATCAGACTATATACTTTATACATGTGTGTGTATATAATATGTATACATACATATATATGTATATATACCCCAGTTTAAAAAAAATGTTGCAATCAAAAGAGAACTTTTCCAAGTATCCTCAGCCACATGCTCCCACACAACTGTACCTGCATGGATATCCTCTGTCTTAGGTGAACTAATCTTGCTTGTAATTGAAGTTGCTCCTACCCTCTGTTGCAATAGAATACTAACTCCCTTCTCTTCTTTCCTCTACAAAGACGGAGCTCCTGCAATGCTCCTCCCTCCTTTCCCCACAGCTTCCTTTTTGCTCTTTCCCTATTTAGCATAACAAAGATGCTCTCATTTATTCCATCTTAAAAATAAAACAAAAATTAACTTCTCTTGACCCTATTTTCCTTGCTAGACACTGCTCCATTTCTCTGTCCCCTTTAGAGAAAAAAAACCTTTTCTAATGAGTTGCCTATTCTAGTTGTTTTCTTGTTCTTCAAACACACACACACACACACACACACATGCGCACGCACACCCCCCTCCAATTCTCTTTTATATCTGTTTCAATCAGGTTGTCTTCAGCTATTCCATGCAAAATGCTCGTCAAGTTCCCAATGAGCGCCGCATCATAAAATCCAATGAAAAATCTTTTTCTTTCTAAATACTGACATTTGATAGTTTATCACTCTCTACTTTTAGATATGTTCTCTGCACTTGGCCCAGTAAAAATGTCAAAAGGAACAAGCCCCAAAGTTTGATCTGAATCACTTATCTCCATCCCTGCTCTCTGTGCTCCAAGTCCTCTCTGCACCTTCTCCCCATCCTTCTAGGGGTTCAGACCCCCAAATTTTGGAATTATCTTTTATTCTTATTGCTCTGTCAGAGCCTTCATCTGTTAGTCTACAAATACCAGAATCCAAAGACTTCTTAGCACTCCTAATTTCAAGCTACTATTAATTCTTACTTGAATTATTCTTAGAATCCTTAGAATGTCTTCTTGGTTCCATCCTTGTTCCTCAGTTCCTCATTAGGTGACTATCTACACATTACCTGTACCCCGCATTTTTTAAAAAATAAACTTTGGGAGTTTGTTGTTGGTTTTGTTTTGTTTTGTTTTGTTTAGAAACAGAGTACACAAGTGTGGGGAGAGGGGCTTAGGGAAAGGAAAAGAGAATTTCAAGCAGGTTCCATGCCCAGCATGGAGCCCAACATAAGGTTCTATCTCACAAACCTGAAATCGTGTACTAAGCTGAAATCAAGAGTTGGACATTTAACTGACTGAGGCACCCAGGTGCCCCAATAAACTTTGTTTAGTTTTAGGTTCACAGCAGTATTGAGTAGAAAGTGTAGATATTTGCCATATACCTCCTGCCTTCATACATGCATAGCCTCTTCTGTTAATATGCCCCATCAGAGTAGTACATTTGTTATATTTTATGAACCTACATTGGTACATCACTTTACCCAAAGTCCAGCATTTACATTAGGATTCACTCTTGGCTTTGTACATTCTATGGATTTGGACAAATTTATAGTGATATGTATCCATTATTATGGTATCATACAGAGTATTTTTACTGCCATAAAAATCCTCTGTGCTGTGTCTATTCATCCATCTCCCCATTCCTCACAACCCCTGGCAACCATTGATCTTTTTACCATTTCCAAATTCTGCCTTTTCCAGAATGTCACATAGTTGGAAGCATAGAGTATGTAGCCTAATCAGATTGGCCTCTTTCAATTAGTAATATGCATTTAAGGTTACTCCATGTATTTTCATGGCTTGAATAATAATATCTTTTGATGCCCATGTCTCTTCATTAGTGCTGAATGATAATATTCCATTGTCTCAATGTACCATAGTATATTTATCTGTTCCCCTATGGAATGACACCCTGGTTGGTTGTAAGATTTGGCAACTGTGAATTGCAATTTGCTTTTCATTCTCTTGACAGTGTCTTTTATTGAGTAGAATTTTTTTTTATTTTTAATGAAGTCCAGCTTATATATTCTTTCTTTCATGAACCATGTCTTTGGTATTCTATCTAGAAGGGTGTCTTTTATTGAGTAGAATTTTTTTTTTATTTTTAATGAAGTCCAGCTTATATATTCTTTCTTTCATGAACCATGTCTTTGGTATTCTATCTAGAAGGTCCTCACCATATTCAAGTTCATCTAGATTATCCCTTAGGTTATTTTCTAGGGGTTTTATAGTTTTGCATTTTACATATACGTATGTAATCCTTTTTGAGTTAATTTGGGGGGGAGGCTTAAGATCCATGTTTAGATTCATGTTTTTGCACATAAATGTCCAGTGTTGAACCATTTGTTGAAAAGACTATCTCATCTTCATTGTATTGCTTTGCTCTTTGTCAAAAGTCATTTGACTAGTGATTGGAAGATGGCGGCTCACCTTATCCTATGAATACAACTAGATAGCTATCAAATAATCCTAAACATCTCAGAAATTGACCTGAAGACTGGCAGAACAAAATCCAAAACTAAAGGTAGAGAAAGAAAAGGTCACAGCCAGAGATCTAAATGAGATAGTTTAAAGTAGCATGCCAAATAGAAAGTTCAAAACAATGATTATAAGGATACTCACTGGACTAGAGAAAAGAGTGGAAGACATGAATGAGTCCCTTTACACAAAGATAAGGAATAACTTAGTGGAGATAAAGGGCTCAATAAATGAAATGAGAAAAAAACATTTGATGGAATGAAGAGTAGACCGGAAGTAGCAGAGGAATGAATTTGTGACCTAGAAGACAGAGTAATAGAAAGTAATTAAACTGAATAAAATAGAAAAAAAAAAAAAAGAACTATGCAAAATGACAATAGACTTAGGGAACTCAGTGACTCCATCAAACATAATAACACTTATAGGAGTCTCAGAAGAAGAAGAGAGAGAAAAGAGGGCCAGAAATTTATTTGAAGAAATAATAGCTGAATACTTTCTTATTCTGGGGAAGGAAATGGATATCTATATCTAGGATGCCCAGGGAACTCCCATCAAAATCAACAACAGCAGATCCATACTAAGATATATTGGTCATAATTAAATTGGCAAAATATGGGGATAAAGAAAAAAAAATTAAAAGCAGCAAGACAAAAGAAGACAGTAGTTTACAAGGGAAAACTCATAAGGCCAGGAGGAGATTTTTCAGCAGAAACTTTCCAAGCCAGAAGAAAGTGGCATAATATATTTAAGTGCTAAATGAGAAAAATCTGCAGCCAAGAATATTCTATCAGGCAAAGCTATCATTCAGAATAGAAGGAGAAATAAAGAGTTTTCCAAACAAACAAAAACTAAAGGAGCACATGACCACTGAATCAGCCAGACCCCCGTTGAAGGGGACTCTGAGTAGAAAGGAGAGACCAAAAGTAACAGTGTAAAAGTAAGAAACACAAAATCAGTAAAAATGAACATTTCTTTTAAAAAAAAAATCAGTCAAGGACTCACAAAATAAAAAGACTTAAAATACAACAGCATATACCTGATGTGGGGAGGACAAGAATAAAGAATGGCCTCAAATTTAAATGACCATCGAATTAATGTAAACTGCTATATGCAGAAGAGGTTATATACAAACAAAATGGTAACCATATATCAAAACCCATTAATAAATATGCAAAGAATAAAGAGAAAGAAATCCAAATACATCACTAAAGAAAATCAGCAAATCATCAAAGAGAGAAAGACAAGAAAGAATCAGAGAGAATTTTCAGGAACAATCACAATGAAAAATTAAATGGCAATAGATACATATCTATCAAGGATTACTCTGAATGTAAATGGACTAAATGCTCCAATCGAAAGACACAGATGACAGAATGAATACAAAAACAAGGCCTATCTATATGCTACTCATTTTAGACTCATTTTAGAGTTAAAGATACCTGAAGATTGAAAGTGAGGGGACTGAGAAACATCTATCATGCAAATGAGAGTAAAAAAAAAGCTGGAGTAACAATATTTATATTGGACAAACTAGTCTTTGAAATAAAGACTATCAATAGAAAAAGAAGGACACTAATAATAATAGGGAAAATCCAACAAGAAGATATAATAATTGTAAATATTTATGCACCCAACAAGGGAGCCCCCAAATGCATAAAACGGTCAATTACAAATATAAAGGAGCCAACTGATAATAATACAATAATAATAGGACATTTTAACACCCTATTAAACAGAAAATCAACAAGGAAACAATGGCTTTGAATGACACACTGGAACAGACAGATTTAACAAATGTATTCAGAATATTCTATCTTAAAACACCAAAATCCATATTTTTAAGTGCTTATGAAACATTCTCTAAAACAGATCACATATTAGCTCACAAAACAAGTTGCAATAAATTCAAGATCAAAGTCATACCATGCATCTTTTCTGACTACAATGTATTGAAACCAGGAGTCAACCACAAGAAAAAGCCTGGAAAGACCAAAAATACATGGAGGTTAAATAACATACTGCTAAAAAATGAATGGGTCAACCAGGAAATAAAATAATAAATAAAAATTATATAGAGACAAAGGAAAATGAAAACTCAACAGTTCAAAAACCTTTGGGGTACAGGAAAAGTGGTTCTAAGAGGGAAGTTTATAGCAATATAGACCTATCTAGGAAACAAGAAAAATTTAAAATAGACAACCTAACTTTACATCTAAAGGAGATGGAAAAAGAACAACAAGCAAAATCAAAACCAGCAGAAGGAAGGAAATAATGTAGAGCAGAAATAAGTGATATAGAAACTAAAAACAGAACAATTCAACAGATCAATGAAAATAGGAGCTGATTCTTTTAAAAAAGCAAATTTAAATTGATAATTTCTAGGCACAATAACAAAAAGTGAGAGAAAGAGAAAACTCAAATAAATAAAATCACAATGAGAGAGGAGAAATAACAACCAACACTACAGAAATATAAACAATTATGAGAATATGAAAACTACATGCCAACAAATTGGACAACCTAGAAGTGGACAAATTCCTAGAAACATACAAACCAACCTGAAACAGGAAGAAATAGAAAATTTGAAGAGATTGCTAACCAAAAAAGAAACTGATCCAACAACCAAAACCTCCCAATAAACAAAAGTCCAGAACCAGATAGCTTCTCAGGAAATTCTAGCAAACATTTAAAGAAGAGTTAGTTCCTATTCTTCTCAAACTATTCCAAAAAATAGAAAAAGAAGAAAAACTTCCAAATTCATTCTATGAGTCCGGCATTACCCTGATACCAAAACCAGATAAAGGCTCCACTAAAAAAGAGAACTGCTGGCCAATATCCCTGATAAACATGGATGCAAAAATTCTCAATAAAAAACTAGCACACTGAATGCAGCAATACATTTAAAAAAAAAATCCCTCAACGTGATGAGGTGGGATTTATTTCTGGGTTGCTAGGGTGGGGTCCAATATTCACAAATCAATCATCATGATATACTACATTAATAAAAGGAAGGATAAGAACTATATGATCGAGGACTCTCCCAAGATGGTGGAAGAATAGGGGTCCTCAACTGACCTGGTCCCACAAACTTACCTAGATTATTTTCAAAACATCCTAAACATCTATGAATTCAACCTGAGATGTAAAGAGAGAAGAGCTGAAATTCTACAGACAGAAAAATTTTCACTTCTAACATGGTAAGAAAGCAAATAAATAAAAAATAAATAAAAAGCTATATGATCTTTTCAATAAATGCAGAAAAAGCATTTGACAAAGTCCAATATCCATTTATGATAGGAAAACCTTCAACAAAGTAGGCTTAGAGGAACATACTCAACACAATAAAGTCCTTACATGAAAAATTCACAGCTAATATCACCCTCAATGTGGAAAAATGAGGTTTTCCTCTATGATCAGGAACAAGACAGGAATATCCACTCTCACCATTGTTTTTTGATATAGTACTGGAAGTCCTAGCCACAGTTCTCAGACAACAAAAAGAAATAAAAGATATCCAAATCAGCAAGGAAGAAGTAAAACTTTCAATATTTGCAGATGACATGATACACTATATATAAAATCCAAGACTCCACAAAAAAACCACTAGAACTGTTAGTAAAGTCACACGATATGAAACTAATGTACAGAAATATGTTGCATTTCTATACACCAATAATGAAAGCGGCTGAAAGAGAAATTAAAGAATCAATCCCATTTGAAATTGTACTGAAAAGAATAAGATACCTAGTAATAAACTTAACCAAAGAGGTGACTGATTTGTACTCTGAAGACTATTAAACACTGACAAAAGAAATTGAAGAGAACACAATGAAATGGAAAGACATTCCATACTCATGGATTGGAAGAAAAAATACTGTTAAAATGTCTATACTACCCAAAGCAGTCCACACATTTAATGCAATCCCTATCAAAATATCAGCAGCATTTTTCACAGAACTAGAACAAACAATTCCAAAATTTGTATGAAACCACAAAAGACTGTGAATAGCCAAAGCAATCTTGTAAAAGAAGCAAAGCTGGAGGCATTCCAATTCTGGACTTCAAGTTATATTACAAAGCTGTAGTAATCAAAACAATATGATACTGGAACAAAAATGAACATATCAAAAAAAATGACAGATCAATAGAGCAGAATAGAAAACCTAGCACTTATTAGTATTTACCCAAAGAATACAAAAACATTAATTCAAAGAGATGCATATACCCCTATGTTTATAGCAGCATTATTTACAATAGCCAAGATATGGAAGCAGCCCAACTGTCCATCGATTGAAGAATAGATCAAGAAGATGTGGAATGCAATGGAATATTATTCAGTCATAAAAAAGGAATGAAATCTTTCCATTTGCAATGACATGGATGCATTGAGAGAGTATATAATGCTAAGCAAAATAAGTCAGTCAGAAAAAGAAAAATACCAAAGGATTTCACTCATAGGTGGCATTTGAAAAAAACAAAACAAATGAACAAAGGGAAAGAGAGAGAGAGAGAGAGAGAGAGAGAGAGATCAATAAATAGACTCTTAATTATCGAGAATTAACTGACGGTTTCAGGGGGGAGGAGGATGGAAGAAATAAGGGATTAAGGAGTGCACTTGTAATGAGTACTAGATGATGTATGGAACTGTTGAATTATTGTATACCTGAAACTAGTATAACATTTTACGTTAACTAACTGAAATTAAAATAAAAACTTAAACAGAAATCAATTGACTATATTTATGTGGATCTATTTCTGTGCTCCCTTCTGCTCCATTGATCTATTTGTCTTTTCTTTCACCAATATTAAAGATATTATCAAAACATGCATCAGATCATGCTTTTCCTGCATTCAAAACCCTCCAGTGGCTCCTTTTTGACTCAGAATGAAAACTGAAATCACTTCAATGAATTATAAGATTCAACATGACCTGAATCTGTTCCTTTTCTGAGTAACTTTGTCTCATATTACTGTATTCCCTTGCTTCCTACACTTTAGTCATACTGGCCTTCTTTTGTTCCTCAAACATGATGTAGGGCCTTTCACTGACTGTTCCTTTTACCTTGATCTGTCTTTCTCCAGATATCAATTGTCATAGTCTCCTCATCTCCTTCCAGTAAGACCTCTATTACCACCTTACCTGAAATTACAGGCCAGCCCAGTCCTTAAATGCTCTCCTAATCCATCTTCCTTTGCTGTTTTCTTTTCTTTCTTCCATAGAACTTATTGCTTGCTAATATACAATTATTTATTATCTATCTCTCCTCATTGGCCTGTAAGCTCCATGGAAGACATGGGATTTTCCCTTTTATTTCTTCTTTCTTATCTCTAATATGATAAAAATAGCAATGAATATAATTCTGTGCCCAATAAAGCAATCTTTATTTAGAGTATAGACACAATAGGAGATATTTCAGATATACAGTAACCGAGATAGTTTACTGTATTAGTTTCTCATAGTATAACAAAGTTCCGCAGACTGGGTACTTTAAGATAACAGACATGTAGAGGTGCCTGGGTGGCTCAGTTGGTTGGGTATCTGACTCCATGTTGGCTTAGGTCATAATCTCAGGGTCATGGGATCAAGTCCCATGTTGGGCTCTGTGTTGAGCATGGAGTCTGCCTGGGATTCTCTCTCTTCCTCTCCCTCTGCTCCTTCTTTCATTCTCTCTCTCTCTCAAAATAAAATAACTAAAATAGAATATAATAAAATAGTACACAGGTTTTGTCTCACAGTTTTTAAGGATAGAAGTCCAAAATTGGAGTGTCAACAGGATCATGCTCCCTCTGAAACCTGTAGGAGCAAAGACTTTCTTGCCTTTCCTAGCAACTGATGGTTTTCTGGCAATCCTCACCATTCTTTGGTTTCTTAGCTACAAAACTTCCATCTCTGCCTCCATCTTCTCATGGTGTTTTCCTCTTCTGTGTCTTTCGGGGCCTCCTTTTTTTTAAAAATTTATTCATGAGAGACACAGAGAGAGGCAGAGAGAGGTACAGGGAGGATAAGCAAGCTCCATGCAAGGAGCCCAATGTGAGACTCGATCCTGGGACTCTGGGATCACGCCCTGAGCCAAAGGCAGATGCTCAACCACTGAGCCACTGAGGCATCCCAGTGCCTCCTTTTTTTATGAGGACATCAGTCACATTGGATTAAGAGCTTATTTTACTCCAATTAGAACTTGTTTGAACAAACTATATCTGCAATGATGCTATTTCTAAATAAGATCACATTCTGAGGTTCCATGGTTAGGTCTTCAGCATGTCTCCTTGGGGGGCACAGTGCAACCCATAACAACTGCCAAATTTTGTCTAAATCGTGTAATATAAGATGAAGAAAACAATGACAGAATATCTGAGATGTGAGAAGAAATGAGAGGTTAATAAAAAATTTGACTGTGTACAAAAACATAACAATATAGAACTGAAATCCTAAAAAATGATGGCATGTGAGTCAGAAGAGGAATAATTGGAGTTCTAGTGTTCTAAGTATTATTTGGAAGAAGAGAAAAGCTAGTAATGAAATATAGATCTTGTTGAGGTAAATGTGCCTGTATAAATTTGGAGGGTAAAAGGCATACAATACATAAGTTTTGCCATAAAAAGGCAAGCAATACATAAGTTTTCATCTAGCAGGAATAAAGAACTGGAATAGAGAGAAAAATAAATAAATGAAAACATACTAGCTAACTCAATCCAAAAGAGGCAGAGAAGGAAGGAATAAAAAATAACAATAGGGAGGGAAAGTAATAAAAAAAATAAAAAATCACCAAATTACAAAATAGAAATATGTCCAAATGTGTCAGTAACCACTAGTGAGATAAGTGATCAATTCAGCTCTAGCTGAAACACAAAAGATTATTCAACTATAAAATTAAGTAAAAAACAGTCATATTTTATCAAAAAGAGATATACCTAAAATAAGAGATTTAATGTTACGGTATAAAATCTTGAGTGGTAAATTTAAAATGTCCAGAAAATAAAGTACCATTTGTATATTTCCCTGTATTTGTGGTCATTGTAACAACCTTTGAAAGAATCACTGGAAGCCTCTGTTCAAGGCTGCAGAACTATCATGAGTAACGATGTTACCAGTACTGAATATATGGTACCAGGAAACTACAGAGGTAAGAGGACCTATACTGTTTCAATAAAAAACATGTTTCGAAGGACATAGCATCTCAGATAATAGCAGTGTTTCTATCTTTTAGTCCATGTGAGAAATAGGAAATGAGCCAGGGACAGTGTCTGTGACTGCAAAGAACAAGAAAAAAAAAAAAATGATGCCTGGGTACCTCCAAGAATCTTCACATGCACTCATTGGATGATAAAATACTTATGTCCTTCTTCCCCACTTATTATTCTAAATCTTCTTTCATAAACTATCATACCTTTCATGGGCCCATCAGTTCTGTAATACATTTTTTCACTCAAACTATTTAATAGGAAGGACTCCAGATCCTGCATGTTTTAGGACTCTTGAAAGCTCTATTGAAGGCATCCCTGGTCCTTTGAATCACATTTACTCAACCATATGATTTGACTGGAATGGGAGAATTATTATTTTTATATTCAAAATAAGGGACCTGAAGCAGAATATTTAGTGACTTGCCCAAAATCATGGTAGCCAATCTGGCAATGAAATAAATTGTGTTGATATTCTAATGTTTCTTCTATTTTCAGATAGCAGAATGGCATTAAAGTCACCTTTTATCTTAGGCACAAGCACAGTGAATAATGTGGTCTATTTTAGCTAAGTGGAAGAAACTTCACCACCTGGCAATTTCAAGACATAACTGGGAGTATATAATCCTGAGTGTAAATGAAACTGGAAAGCAAGTACTGACAGTGTGGAAAGAACTGGAGACAAGTGTCAGAAACAGCAGAGTATTTGAAATGGGGCCTTGCCATACTTTCTCCTTTCCTGTACTGGGTAAGATGAAGAGGCATCTCTATGTTCCTAAGGACTTCCACTTCAAGCCTTGAAGAAATTTCCTGGAAAATATCAACATTCGAGAGCTTTCTTCATGTGAACTTCTTATGACCTTTAAGATGATTCACTAAAACATACACCCTCAAGAACAAAGATAAAATAACATTGTGGCATTAAAAACAAACAAATGAAACAAACAAAAGCCATTGGTTTTGAAGTCATATACACCTAGGAATGAATCCTGTGCAACTTCAGTCACTTATGCGACATGAGACTTGGGATAAGTTATTTAACTTTTCTGAACTCCAGGTATTCAGCTATAAATGTGAAATAATGAATTAACACAAGATAGGAAATACAGGCAAAGCATGCAGCATTAGCAGGTGTCCAATACAAACTAGTTATTGCTATGATTTCACCATGTTGATTGTTTGCTAATGAAGGTCATTATAATTAATAGCAATTCTTTTTAATGTCATTGAACTTAGAAAAATGAGTATTTAGTAGAGAATTTGCTAAATATTTCATAACTCTTATTCCATGGTATAATAATGGCCTGAAAAAGTTCACATGCTTGCAAAGAGACTAAATTAACTGAGTGGATTGGGGAATGCAAATGAGACAGAGAAATAGATTATATGCTATCTAAGGTTGAAAAGACATCCAACCATTTCTGCATAATGTTAAAAACTATACTTGGATGCTCACAGTCAAATTTTAGTGATAAAAAGGTAGTCAAAACAGATGTTAGATTAAATTGGCTGGTAAATTTAAAGAAACTGATTAATTCACCCAAATCACTTGAATAAGCAGGCAGCCACAAGTACATACATGGAAAATCTTACAATATTCTCTTTTTTTCCCTCACTAACATCAATTCTCTGCATTTCAGGCTTTTTTATTTCTTTTAATCAGAAGCAACTATCCAACTCAAATCTTAAGGTAACCACAGGGTACCTTCTTACCTCATGGAAAGGAAAACTAATAGTTACCTTCAGCTCTAACATACCTATTATCACAATGTTGACTGATGAAAGTTTATAAAAAATATTAATATTATCTGGAGAATAAATAAACTGGACCCTGATATTATTGCACATATTATAATTCCCAGGGCTTTATTATTTTTAACATAATCGCCTCAGATCTTTTTTGAAATATGAATGTCTCATCTTTTAATATTCTTATTTATTTGCAAAACTTCCTGAAATCATCACTACATTCATATTGTTTCCTTCTGATCTAGTTATCATTAAGGAATGTAAATTTTTTTAAAAATATTTTATTTATTTATTCATGAGAGAGACGGAGAGAGAGTCAGAGACATAGGCAGAGGGAGAAGCAGGCTCTCTCGGGAAACCCAATGTGGGACTTGATCTCATGACCCTGGGATCACACCCTGAGCCACAGGCAGATGCTCAAACACTGTGCCACTCAGGTGTCGCTAACAAATGTAAAAATTAAAGAACACCGAGTGATTTTGAATATTTGTTGTTCATCCTATGGTCTGTTTTATATATTTTTATTTATGAGCCCACCTGTCTGGCTGGTGAAAAATCAGAAGAGGGCTTCCATTTGTGGCTATGACCAAGTTACTGACAGCAGACCTGGCTTCCCACTGTGGACAATTAAGAAAGTGGACAAGATATCCTAAACAACAGTTTTCAGACTGTGATCTCAAAGAAAAGAGAATAACAAGAACTGAGTCCCGAGCTTTCTGCCTTTGGGCACTTAAAGATTGTGGCACAGGGAGGGCAAACACAAGAGTGTTAAGTTGAAGAGACAGGCTGAAGTTCAAGGAGTCAGAGGTGGCTGGACGATGAGCAGTGGAGTGCTGAGAGCATGGAGAGATGTGGGAAAAGAGCTCCAGACATCAGCATAGGGGGCTTCTAAATGCATTTTTAGCTGAATACTAAGCTGCCTGTACATAACATGAAGTTGTCTAGAGAAAAACCTACAGAGAAAAAGAGCTTACAAACTAACACTTAGAGGTAAAAAGACTTAAGAGAAAATCTTTGCTACCTTGGGGTAGGCAGATTACATGGGAGGACATGGAAAGCATCAGCCATATAAGAAAAACATGGATATATTAATTGACTTCTTAAAATTAAAATAGTCTCTTTAAAAAATCACCTTTATGAAAATAAAAAGGCATGTTGCAGACAAGAAGAAACGGTTAACGGCACAGATATCTGACAAAAGACTTGTATCCAGAAAACCTGTGAAGCAGTCTTACAATGCAGTAAGAACATAAACAACTCAAGTTCCTAAATGTGCAAAAGATTGGGACAGGCTCTGCAAAGAAAGAATATATAAATGGCCAATAAGCACATAACATGATGCTGAATATAATGTCATTAGTAGTCATTAAGGAAACTGAAACCTCAGTGATTGACCACTAGACACACTAAAGGCTACAATTAAAGAGACCAATAATAAGAAGTACTGGCAAGGATGGGGAGCTACTAGAACTCCCATGTGTTCTTGGTGGGAGTATCAAACAGTGCACATGCTTTAGAAGACAGATTAGCAGTTTCTTAGAAATTTAAATACCCACTTAGCATATAACCTAGTAATATTACTTCTTGGGATCTAAAAGAAATAGACATTTGTCCCACACAAAGACATATACAGATGTCCATTGGAATTTTATGTATAATAGCCCAAATTCAGAAGGACTCAAATGTCCATCAACAACAGAATGCTGCTCAGCAATATTAAAAAAAAAAAAAAGGGAGCAAACTAGATGTATGCAACCACTTGGATGAGTCTCAGAAACATCATGCTGAACAAAAGGAGTTAAATAGAATACATATTGCATGATTCCATTTGTACGAAATTCTAGATTAGGAAAACTAACGTGTAGTGACGGGAAGTAGAAGAGTGTATACTGGGCAACAGTGTATACATGGGCAAAAACTCTTTTAACTCTATTCTTAAATAATACTTCACTTAAGTTGTATTTATTTTTTTCCTAAGATTTTATTTATTTATTCATGAGAAGCACACAGAGAGAGGCAGAGATACAGGCAGAGGGAGAAGCAGGCTCTATGCAGGGAGCCTGATGTGGGACTTGATCCCAGGACTCCTGGAGTCAGGCCCTGAACTGAAAGCAGACGCCCAACCGCTGAGACACCGAGGCGTCTCCTTAAGTTGAATTTTAAAAAGTAGCAAGGAACAATAGAAACTTATAAACTGCATTTATAAACCATGATATTATATAAGATTATAATTTTTAAACACATCTAAACTCAGTTTATCAATTTCTTTACATATATGTATGTGTATATATATATATATATATATATATATATATATATACTCTATTTAATAAGATTTGAGGTTTTTTTCACCTTCATATTATGTAGGATGGATTTACTTTGTTGCTTGTGCTAAAACTCTTTATCCTGAACAAATGCCCCTTCCCTGTAGGGAAAACAATGTAGTTATCAACTGTACAGACTAATCACTCTGAATTAAACATTTTCTTTTGGAAATACAATTTAAACCATCTTGAATATTAGACAGATTATTGGTAAAAGTAATTAAGGACTAGAAAAAAGGTAATTATAATTTCTGATGGATGAAATGATAGGGATCAAGTAAGAACTGACCTGAACCCTCATCTAAAACTAAAACTAAATTAAACAAAATCCTAAAACTTTAGTTGTGCTTTTAATTGATTTTCACACATCAGTGCACTTCCAAGTACCCTATTTTCACTGAGAACTGTAAGCAGAAGATTCCTCAAGGAAAGATACTATACTACCTGTGACAAGGCAGGAATATTCTAGAAATATCTTCCAAAATACATGTGACATATATATATTTTTTTTACCCAAAGACCTATATATTCTTAAAGGAGCTTATTTCCAAATAAAATTTCTAAAATTGTTGTATCCATGTATTAAGGAAAAATCAAATCTTTCTGGGATACTAGCTAAATAGTAATAAAGGATCAATTTCCAAATGGGACTTATTAAAACTGGTGCTGGTGATCTGATTTGCATGGTACCAGGTTAATGATAACTCATGTTGGTTGGAGCTGTGTACTTGCTTTGCTTGACTCCATGGCAACTGAGGTGCTGAACAAGGACATGATTCAGAGATGCACAGATTTCCATTAATACAGCACCGTGTCTCTGATATTTCCCCGGTAATACATAAGCCATTAATGGAATATAGGTTTTATTAGTTAGAAATGGCTATGTGGGTTCTGACATTAGCTTTGTTTGTTTTTGAAAGTAATACATATATCTATTTTAAAATAGCATTAAATGCTAAAGTATTCTAATAAAAAAATAGCGTATTTTCCTCTGCTTTGTCCCACTATCACATGAGAGAGGCAAACATTTTCCACCCTGTTAGCCCTATCTTCTGGTATTTACTCCATAATTCTAAATAGTATAACATCATTTATAAATAATGAAGCTACTTGTAATAGTATAACTTTATTTGTAAATAATATCATTTATAACTTTATTTGATTTAATAAATTTTGACCTCATACCTGCCAGAAGTTTCTGTCCTCTCTTTTATTTGAGATTAGCTGCTTCGTCTGTATAGCACTCATTCTAGGAGTTTCTTCCCATTCTTCTCTCTGTGAGATACTTTCTTTCCTAGACCTGATGTTTCCCTTGTCCTTGGTTTGCTTTCTCATGTTTTAGCTCATGCTGTAGAAGCTTCCTGTGAGTTTGTAGAAATATTCTTCTTAGACATCTATCGAAAGTGTCTAGGGGCACCTGGGTGGCTCAGTTGGTTAAGCATCTGCTTTCAGCTCAGGTCATAATCTCAGGGTCCTGGGATTGAGCCCCGCATCAGGCTCCCTGCCCAGTGGGGAATCTGCCTCTCCCTCTCCATTTGCCTCTCCCCCCACTCATGCTCTCTGTTCCTCTCTCTGTCTCTCAAATAAATAAATAAATAAATAAATAAATAAATAAATAAATAAAATCTTTAAAAAAAAAGAAAAAGAAAAACTGTAATTGTTCTTTGATCACACTTAGTAGTGTGGAGTCCAGAATAGCATAAAACACAAATTTTCTTTAGGCATCACTTGACTCTCTTCTAATTTCCAGTGATGTAATTAAGAAATGCAATGCCTCTTCATTTCTTCCTTCTTCCTACAACTAATCCCCCCTACTCCTCAAAGTTGAAGGTTTCTCTTCCTTTACTTTCAATTATACTGAAAGCTTTTGGTGCTATGCCTTAGCGTGCATGCATTTCATTTATTGTTTTGAACATTGGACAAACTCTTTAAATTAAAAAAAAAATTCATTTATTTATTCATGAGAGAGGCAGAGACACAGGCAGAGGGAGAGATAGGCTCCATGCAGGAAACCTGATATGGGACTTGATCCTGGGGCTCTAGGATCACTCCCTGAGTCAAAGGCAGACGCTCAACCACTGAGCTATCCAGGCATCTGTAGGCAAACTCTTTGAATGAAAAGTCATGTTCTGGGGGATCCCTGGGTGGCTCAGCGGTTGAGCGCCAGCCTGAGGCCCAGGATTGAGTCCCACGTCGGGCTCCCAGCATGGAGCCTGCTTCTCCCTCCTCCTGTGTCTCTGCCTCTCTCTCTCTCTCTCTCCATCATAAATAAATAAATAAGTCTTAAAAAAAAAAAGGAAAATTCATGTTCTAGAGTTCTAAGAATTTTTCTGTGTCACTTCATCATATTTTCACATTTACTGTTTTCTCAGTAAGTTATGTGACACATACTTGGGGTAATGCTTCAATCACCTCTGTCATTTAGATGTACTTCCTGGGAAAATTCTTTCAACTGTATGTAACAACCCTTCCATTGATTGTTGATTGTTCTTTATTTCAACTAGAATATTTCCAAAAGCCCTTTCTTGCTTTCTGAGTGTTCTTTAATTCTTTGTGTGTGTGTGTGTGTGTGTGTGTGTGTGTGTGTGTGTGTGTTCTTTAATTCTTTTTGTACTCTTATCTTTTTCTGGATATCTCTTCACCTTTCTTTTTGAGAATTTTATCAAAATAATTTTGAGAAGTTTTTTTTTTGCTTGGTATCATCCCTATTTCCTCTAAGTTCCTGTATTTATTTGTTTATCATTTATTTGTTTAAAATAAGTGGCTTTCAAGGTGGAGAAAGCCTTGATATGTAGCATGTGCTGATTTCTGTGGTGTAAATTCTGTGGCTGAGTTCAGGCTCTTGACTTGACTCAAATGGGTATAAAATTCCTGAAAATTCAACTGTTGGTTCTCACAAGCCAGTATTAGTTTTGCTAAATTGCCATGGGAAAATATAGTTTATATTTTGTATCGGTTTTGTAATTTATTGAAATTTTCTTGGGTATAATATGTAATCAAGTTATATCGCATTTAAATGGAAGGCACATTTTTTTAGCAGATTACAGAATTGGAAATATGCTTATTAGATCAGCGTTATTAATTACTTACTTGAAATTCCCTATCTTGGGTTTGTTATAATTTAATTAAACTGTCAATGACTGCAAAATGAGTATAAACATCTACTATTGTGATTATTTATCATTCACTTCTTGCATTTCCAACCAATGCAGCTTCATTTATTTAATGTTAAATGATTTGACAGATAGTGTTATGAAAGTTATATTTTATTGTGAATCATGTATTTTAAAATTTTCAGTAATCATTCAGTTCCATGCAATGCCTTTAATTTGTTCAGTAACCAGTTGAGTTCCTCTTTTTAAATTAAATTAAATGTTTTTATATAATTATATGTATTTGACATAAAATTACACAGTTTTATACTTTCAAACTTTTAAATTTGCTTTCTTTTAGAATTGTCTCACATTTTATTCTGTTCTATTCTGTTTTATTCTGTTCCTGTTTCTCCAACCACCTTGTAAAACTCAGTCAAGTTATTGAGGTATATTTGATACAAAACTAACTGCACACGTTTAAATGTGGACATTGTTAAGCTGCACATTGATACACAATTTGATAAATTTTCACATAAGTATACTTCTGTCAAACAATAACCAAAATCAAGGAATAAATATATCCACTGTCCCCAAAATGGGGACATGACCCTTTATAATTCCTTACTTATGCCTCTTCTTATCCTTTCTCAGGCAACCCACGATCTGCTTTCAGTAACTCTAATTAATCTATATTTTCTAGAATTTTGTAAAAATGAATTCATATAATATGTATTCATTTTTGTCTGGCTTCTTTCAGCTAGAACAGTTATTTTGAGATTAGTAGGTTTACAGCATTCACAAATAATCCCATCTTTTTATTTGTATCTGTTCTAATGTCATTTAGGTTGTTTTTAGGTTTTGGATAAAGCTGATTAAGAACATTTGTATGCAAATCTTTGCACGTATTGTCTTGTGTGAATACCTAGAAATGGAATGGCTAGATCATATAGTAAGTATATGTTTAACTTTTAGAAATGGCTGACCTATTTTCCAAAATAGTTGTATAATTTTACATTTCCATCAGCATTGTAAGAGAGCTCCAGTTACCCCCACATTCTCATTAACGGTTGGTGTGGTTGGGCTTTTTAATTTTAGTCATACTGATAAATGCATAGTGGTATCTGATTGTGTTGAATTTCCCTAATGACTAAGTATGTTGATCATAGTCTGTGTATTCTTTGCCATGTATTTTCTTTTGGTGATATTTTTGCTTATTTTTATTTTTTTTCTTGAGTTTTGAGAGTTTTTAAAATAAATACCTGATGATAGTCTACATATATTCTCCCAGTCAGCCATTTGTATATTTTCTCTGTAATTGTCCTTCAAAGAATATAAGTTTTTAATTTTGGCCAAGTTCAATTTATCAATTTCTTATGTTAAGGATTGTAATTTTGGTGCCGTGTCTAAGAAAATATTGCCCATCCTAAGATCATAAAAATGTTCTCCTATTTTTGCCTATAGTTCTTATGTGTTTAGATTTTATTTTAGATCCATTTTGTCTTAACTGTTGTATACTGTATGAGGTATGGATAGAGTCAATATTTTTTTGCGAATGAACATTGAATCATGCCAGCAACATTGGTTGAAAAAGTCCATTCTCTACTGAATTGGCTTTGTGACTTTGTTAAAAATTATCTGTACATATATAGTTGGAAATATTTCTGGGCTTCTCTATGTTGTTTCATTGATGTATTTGTCTGTCTTTGTGCCAATACCACACTGTGGCTTCAGGTAATGTGAACCCTCCAATTTTTTCTTCTTTTTGAAAGTTGTTTTGGCTATTTTAGGTACCTTGCATTTCCATATGAATTCTAAAATAAGATTTATTCTGTCTACAAGGGAACATGCAGGGATTTTGACTGGTTTTTCACTGAGTTTAAAGATCCAATTGAAGAGAATTGACATCTTAACAATACTGCATCTTATGATCAATGGACACATAGATATGTCTTCTTTAACTTCTCTCAGCAATGATTTTTCAGTGTACGAACCTTGTACAGCTTTTGTTAGATTTATTGCCAATCATATTTTCCAAATTATGGTAAAGGTTATTTTTAAATTTAATTTCTAGTTTTTTAGTACATAAAATACAGTTGATATTTGCATATTGATTTTATATCCTGCAAATCTGCTATGCTCACTTATTTAGTTCAGTAACTTTTTTGTAAATACTATCAGATTTTTTACAAAGACAGTAATGTCTGCCAATAAAGGCTGTTTGACTTCTGCTGCTGCAATTGAGACGCATTTATTTTCTTTTCTTGACTGTACTGGCTAGAACAGTTGTACAATGTTGAACAGAACTGGTGAGAGTAGACATCTTTATCTTGTGTTTTATCTCAAGGGGAAATCATTCAGTCATTCACCATTAAGTGTAAGGTTAGCTGTAGGATTTTTTTTTTTAATCAGTTGAAGAAATTTTCCTCTATTCCTAGTTTTCTAAGGGCTTTCATTAGAAACATATGTTAGATTTTTTAAAATGATTTTTCTACATATATTGAGAGGATTATATTTTTATCTTTTTTCATTTTTAACATGGTGGATTACATTGATTGATTTGCAAATGTAAATCCAAGCGTGCATTCCAAGGATAAATGCTAGTTTATCATGATGTATTATCTTTTTGATTTATTGTTGGATTTGATTTACTAAAATTTTATTTTATTTTTTTTTCATACATGTGCATGAGGAATATTGGTCTTTAGTTATTTTTTCTTAACGTCTTTTCTGGTTAAAGAATCAGGATAATGTTGGCTTCTTAGAGTGAGTTGGAAAATATTTCATCCTCTTCAATTTTCTAGAAGAAATTCTGTAGAATTTATATGATTTCTTATTTTAATGTGATGGAGATTTACTAGTAAAGCTCTCTCAACTTCCAATTTTCTTTGTGGCAAGATTTTAAACAATAAATTTGATTTCTTTAATAGATATAGGGCTATTCAGGTTATCTATTTCTTCTTGAGTGAGCTGTGGAGAGTTTTTGTCTCTAAAGAAATAGCCACTTCATCCAAGTTATTGAATTTATAGGCAGTAAGTTGTTTATAACATTACCTTATTAACCTTCCTTCTGCAAAACCTCAATGATGTCACCTGTGTCATTTGTCTCTGTTTTCCTGACTAGTCTGACTAAAAATTTATCAATTTTACTTATCTTCTCAAAGAACCAACTTTTGGTTTCATTTATTTCACTATTGTTTTTCTGCTTTTTATTTCATTAAACCCACTCTACTCTTAATATTTCCTTTTCACTGCTTATTTTAAGATGATCGTGTTCTTCTTTTCTAGTTTCTCAGGGTCACACTATGATTGATTATTCTTTGATTTTGATTTGATTATTATTCTTTTATAATATGGGCATTTATTGCTATACATTTCTTTCTTTCTAATTATCTCTTTAGTGGAATCTCAAAAACTTTGATGTGGTGTGCTTTCCTTTTCATTCAGTTCAAAGAAGTTTCTAATTATCATTTTGCTTTCTCCTTGAATTAAATGTTATTTAGGAGTCTGTTATTTAATTTCCACATATTTGCGAATTTCTCAAATTTCCTTCTGTCATTCATTTCTAATGTTATTTAATTGAGAACATACTTTGTGTGATTTCCACTTTTTAAATTTATAGAAACTTGTCTTATGGTCCAGAAATGTTTCTTCTTGATGAATACACTATGCACATTTGAAAATAATGTATTTTCTGTTTTTGTCGTGTGGATTGTTCCATAATGTTATTTAGGTTAAATTAGTTGATAGTGTCATTAAAATCTTCTATATCTTTATGAATTTTCTATTTATTTGTTCTACAAATAATTGAGATATTTGAATATTTGGTAATACTTGTGAATTTGTCTGTTTCTTCTCTCAATTCTGTCCATTTTGGTTTCATGTATCTTAAAACCATTCTTAGTAACATACATATTTAGATTTTTATGTATTTTTGATTATTGGACCCCTTTAAAATAGCATAATAAAGTATTTTTTATCCCAAACAATATTTTTGCTTTGATATTTACTTTCTTTTTAGATACTTATAGCCGCTAAAGTTTTCTTTTGAATAGCACTAACATCATATATCTTTTTCTATCCTTTTACTTTTAACCCATAAGTGTCTTCATGCTTCATATTTATTTCTTGTAGGCAGCAGCACATACTTGGGCTTGATAACCCCAAGCTGACAATCTCTGACTTTAATTATAGAGTTTAGGTCATTTAGTAACTTTTTAAATTGAGTTGTAACTCAATTTAAAGTAACTGCTCATATGGCTTGATCAAGTATATCAACTTCATATATTTTTGTTTGTCCAGTCTTTATTTCTTTTCTCCTGTTTTTTTTCAATTGTTTCTTTCTTATGATTCCATTTTATTATCTTTGGTTGTCAATCACTATACACCTGGATTTTTTTTATAGTATTTAGCTTTAGGTTTATGGTATAAATTTTTAATTTATCAGAATCTATCTTCAAGTGATAATACACCATGTTATATATAAATATTATACCTCTGTTTTTCTCCTATTGATCTTTATCCCATTGTTTTCATACATGCAGTTTATTCACGTTTTACATCCCACAATACATTGTTATCACTATTATTCATAGTCAATTAATTTTATAGAATTTAAATTTGAAAAAAAATCTTGTTATATTTATATATGCAGGGACCATTTCTGGCATTCTTTGTTCCTTTATCTAAATCCATATTTCCATCAGATGTGATTTTTCTTCTGTCTGAAGGATTTTCCTTAACATCTTTGGAGGGCAGGTCTACTGATGATAAATTCTTTCAACATTTTTCTCTGAAAATATCTTCATTTTATCCTAATTTTAAAAGTTATTTTCACTGAGTAAAGAATTTTAGGTTGAAGCCCAATCAACAAAAGGAAAATATAGATAAATTGGAATTCATAAAAATTAAAAACTTTTGTGCATTGAAGGACACTATCAACAAGTAAAAAGACAATGTCCAGATGAGATAATATATTTGTAAATCATATATCTGATAAGTTTATAGTAACAAAAATACATAAGGAACTCTTACAACTCAATATTAAAAAGGCAAACAACCTAACTTAAAATTAGGGAAAAGATTTGAATAGATACTTCTCTAACAATATACACTTATGGCCAATAAGCATATAAAAATGGCAAACATCATTAGTTATTAAAGAAATGTAAATAAAAACTACAATGAGATACCATTTCATATGCACTAGGTTGGCTATAACCAACAAAATAGAAAATTCGCAAGAATTTTTTTTTGCAAGAATTTGCAAGAATTCTTTGCAAAATTTGCAAGAATTGGCAAACTGTGAAGAAATTAGAATCCTATAAATTACTGGTGAAGGTATAAAATGGTGTAGCTGCCGCAGAAAATAATTTGGCCATTCCTGAAAAAATAAACATAGAGTTACCCTATGATCTAGCAGTTCCATTCTTAGCTGTGCAACTAAGAGAACTGAAACTTGTATCATATAAAAAATCTGTACACAAATGTTAACCGTATTATTAATAACCATAAAAAAGTGGCAACAACACAAATGTCCATCAGTTGATAAATGCATAAACAAATGTGGTATATCCATATAATGGAAGATTATTCAGCCATAAAAAAGAAAAAATAATATATGCTACAACATAGATGAACCTTGAAAACGTTATGCTAAGTGTATAAAGCCAGACACAAAAGGCCACATATTGTATGAGTTTTATTTATATAAAATGTTCAGAACAGGCAAATCTATAGAGACAGACAGAAGACTAGTGAGAAGAGGGAGGGAAAATTTGAAAATATGGGAGATCCTTTCGGGTGATAGAAAAGTTTTGAAATTAGGCAGTGGTGATGGGTGCATAACATTGTGATATACTAAGAGCCATTAAAGAGTTAAAATGATGACTTTTACACTATGCAGGGTTTATCTCAATAAAAATTATGTGTATATATATGTGTTATATACATATATAATTTTATATATAAAATAATAATTATTATTCAAGTTCACTAATCATTCCTTATGCAATGTCTACTCTGCAATTAATTACTCCCAGTGTTGATTATATCACTTTCCTTAAAATATTCCCTAAAGATCTATGTTGCTACATAACTATTTGAACACAGGGAATGCAGTTATAATAACTCTTAATATAACTGGTAATTTGAGCATCTTTGTCAGTTTTGGGACAGTTTTGATTCGTTGATCATTCTCCTTATTATTGGTTCTGTTTTCCTATCTTTAACATGCCTGATACTCTTTAATTGGATACGAGACATTGTGAATTTCCCATTATTAAGTGCTGGGATTTTTGTATATCTCTGTTTTCTTGATTTGCTACCCACCTCCCCACGTGGGATATAGTTGTGTTATTTAGAAACAGTTTTATCCTTTCAGTTTTCTTTTCTGATTCAGGAAGCACTTTCAGAGCAGTATTCCATATAAGATAATTATTCCCAAACACTTATACATAATCTTCTTAGTACTCTACCAAATTTCTCTGTGAGTTAGGAGTTTCTACAATCTGACTGATATGAATGGTCACTTTTCACAGCCTTCTCTGAGTTTTGAGTTCTGTTCAAATGATTCTTTCTCTGGCCTTGAGTAATAGTTTCTTTGCACACACATATATTTTTTATATATTTTGGACATCATATAATTGATATTATATTATACATTTTTTTCTGCCTGCTTCCTTCACTTTATGTTTGTGAGATTCACCCATGTGTTGTGTATGATAGCAGTTCATCTATTTCATTACTTTGTCATATTCCCTTATATAAATATATTATAATTTATTTATCTGTTCTACTGTGGAGGGATATTTGGTTGTTTCCAGTTCTCTATCACCAATTATACTGCTATGAATATGCTTGTGCATATCTCTTGGTAAAACTTTCACATATTTGTGTTGTATATATAATAAGGATTGGACTTGCTGAGTACTAGGCTACGCATATGTTAAATTTTAACAGATAATTTTAAAAGGTCTTCCAAAGTTATTGTACCAGTTCATAGTTCCCTCTACCAGTGTATAAGAGCAATAATTGCTCTA
Organism: Vulpes lagopus; assembly: GCF_018345385.1. Taxonomy (NCBI): domain Eukaryota; kingdom Metazoa; phylum Chordata; class Mammalia; order Carnivora; family Canidae; genus Vulpes; species Vulpes lagopus. Next base: position 66,431,713 of record NC_054832.1, on the reverse strand, counting down.
CTTCTTCAAACACTCTTTCTAGTGTCAACTCTCTAACCTGACCTATTTTGGTAGGTATACAGTCACATCTCATTTTAGTACTAACCTGTATTCCCGGATGATTAATGTGGTTGAAAACTCTTTATGTATTAATTAGTTATTTGGATAACCTCTTTGTGAAATATCAGTTTAAGTTTTTTGCATATGATTTTATTTTGGTGATATTTTATTAAGAACTTGAAAGAGATTCTTTATATATCTTGGATATGAATCTCTTAATAGTTATATGTAGGAAAATATTTTTTACTTTGTGATTTGCTTTTTCACTATCTTTTGAAGAACATTCTTAATTTCAATTTAATCTGATTTATCAAGTTTTTTCTTTTATTAAATAATGTTCTGAGGAATATTTTCCTACTCTAGATTATGATGAGATATGCTATATTTAAGAAGCTTAATTTTTTTGACTTTCATGTATAGATCTACAGTCCAATTGCAATTAATTTTTGTATGTGGTGTGAGATAGGGATCAGAATTAATGCTTATTCCATACGGAAATCTAATTGGCCCAGCATAATCAGATTATTTCATTACATGACAGTACTCTCATAGTGCTACCTTTAATAGATTAGACTTATCTCAATGTATTTAAAATACTGATATTTTAAGTGATATTGTCTCTTAATTTTTCCCCTAATTTTCTCATTGTATTTGGATATTCAATTTATTTTTCAATATGAATAATAACCAGAATCTTTCTCATTATAACAAAGATCAGTTCTGGGGAGGTTTCATTTGATAGATTATTTTCCTTATTGTGTGGTATGTTTTCCTACTTCTTTGTATGCCTGGTAATCTTGGCTTGAATGACAAACACTGTGAATTTTACATTGTTGTTTATTTTGTATTTTAATTTTGCATTGTTGCTTATTTTGCTTTTTGTACCTGTATCTAAGTTACCACTAAGGTTCTCTGATTTTTTTTTTTTGTATTGTCTACTAAATCCTACTTTTCAATTGTTTCCAAATTAGTCTGCTTCTTGATTCTGTGAATTTTCAGTTCACTTCTTTATCACCACTTGTTTAGGTTTCTGCAGTTTCTGTGTGTTTTTTGCCTCAATAGCTTTGCTTCCTAACCACCTTATACATAGCTGCTAGAACACATGCATGTGTATAATGTGTTTATACACAGAATTCCTAGGAGTAATCAATCATAGTCATAATTATCAACTATGCACTTGGCACATGTTATATGCCAGGTGCTAAAAATGTAGTATTTCTAATATTCACAAAATCTCTTTGAATTGGATAATTGGATAATTCTATTCTCATTTCATAGGTGAAAAGACTGAGTCTCAAAAACCTCTCATTTGTGTAAGATCTCAGGCTTCATCTGAGGATAGAGTGAATCTAGTACACATCTGCCTAGCTCCAAAACTTACATTCTCTGAGGTACCATAGCTCACCTCTATAGAATGTGTTTTATGTTATGAATGTTGTTATTTTTTACATCTTTTCAACTGGACTGTAAGCTTTTTGAGGTCTTTTAGTTCTTTTGTATCATTCAAGCACAAATTGCCTCAGCACACAATAAATATTGATCAATTGGTTGAATTTTTGTGACAGAACTCCTTAAAATAAGAATAGGCAGGTAGCAGAGGTGTGTTCAACGTGGATAGTCTGTAAGGCTCTTCTGCTCCAAAATTATACTCACTGGACAATGGTCTCCTGATGAGAGAAAATAGCTCTAGAAAAATGAGTTAGTCACAATGAGATCATTTTCTCCTTGAAAAATGTCCTGAGTTCAATAATGCCTGGACATTATATTTTACTGATATCTTCTGAAAAGTCAGGAAATAGTAGACCATCTCTAAGGTTGTTTCAAAACTAATTCAGTGAGCTTTCAGTCTTCACTTTAGACAAGGCTGCACTCACAAAATGGAAGCATCCATCAAATTATTAGACAAAGCAGACTGAAAGAACCTTCCCCTAACCCTATATACACTCCCCCAAAAGAAAATGAATAAAAGAACTTGATTAAAGGAAAAGATTTGTGACCTAGTTCGTTGCTTCTGTTCCGTGTATTTCCCATATATTCACTATATAACTATTAAAACTTTCCCTTTACTTTGATTAAGGAAATGCACTATATTCATTATGAAGTGTAAGCTTTTTCATCTCTGGCTGTGACTGGACTAAAGAGATTACACAAAAATAGAAGTGAAATGGACTAAATTCAGAGGACGAATAGCTATCCTAAGGAAAATTATGTGGTTTTTTTCATTTTTGCAAGGGACATTGGGATTTATAGATAACTGCTATAAAACTGTAAGTGACTATGTGAACTCTTGTTTGTATGTTACCAGGTATGTAGCCACCTGAGATATATAAACAATGACTTCCAAATATAACCAATTTTTAGTCAAGACTTTTTACTGATAAGTAAATCTTGTTAAACTATTGCTTTTCTGAGCATCCATCCTATAAATAAAACAGGATTAGCCTTGACATTTTAAGCTTTAGCTACCGTGGCTAGTTGCATTTAATCGTGTACGATATATTCAAGTAAGCAAATACCAAATGGAACTGAATGATGTCTTAATATTAACTATGTTTTTTATTGACTGATTTCCCTCTATGTTCCTTAAATAGTTTATCATTTTGTTTCCTGTTGCTTTTTATGCATATTTTCAAACAATAGTCTTCCCATCACACAATCTTTTAAATTAGATCATCATGTTACTGTACCTATCAATATTGTAAGTAAACACTATTATCTCTGTTAATATAAATTGATCAGCATTTCATTTATGCTATAAAATTCTATTACTGTCCATTAAATTCTCAGAAAAAGAAGACCTTAATCTATGAGACATCTTTCTTTTCCATGTAGCTAGGAAATACTTTCAAATTCTCTTGTCACTTTAGTGTTGTGTTTAGAACCTGGGTGTGATTAAAGGAAAACACTAAATGGATAAGATTTGCCATATCAATTGACAAGGCTTAAAAAATACTCCTATAATTGTATATAATGTGATTTTCAAATAAAGGACAGATACACAAAAAAACAAAAATCAGGACTAATGCTAATTATTTTAAGCTACTATAAAATTAGTTTATAAATCAACAAATTGCCTACTTATGACTTTTTAAAGGTAAAATCTAAGGATCAATTTTTAAAACTATGTGGGCACATTTGAGGCATTTATATAACCTATAAATCAAATTCTTTAAAAGATCCTGTTACCTGGAATGACTCTGATCCCCCATAATACTGATTTCTTGCTTATTATTTAGTTCATTTTATTTTCTCAGACATAAAAGTCATTGGACAGCCTTTGTTATGTGGCTTTGTTCTTGTAAAGAACATGAGATTAAGAAACTCTCTGGATAAACCCAGGTGTGATAGGAAACTGATTTCTGTATCAGAGTGGCTTATTGGATCTGTTTCCCTGTTTGTTTTCTGGATTCAGTGGCTAATTTGGTTTCTAATCATGCTTTTGACCCCATTTCCAGACTGTTTGTGGTAACGGGTAAAAGAAAGGCCCTGCAGTAGGTAATTAAGTCTGCAAAAGCAGGGCTGCTTACTTTTCATTGCAGCAGATAATCAGAGTGCTGTTGCTCAAGTGTAAAATGCAGAAATTAATGATCCTATATAATACAGATTAGGGCTTTCATTTTAAAAACTATCAGTGCAGAAGAACAAAGGTAGGAAGAACAGCGTGATATTTGGAATTCCAATATATAGTAAAGCTTGCAAATTTTGAAAGAGGTTTCTAAGCATGAGACTAATCAAAATTCGCCTTGTGTTCTAAGGTGATTGATTAGTTCAGAACTCAAATATATTACTGCCCCATTGCATCTTTGAAAAGGCACAATTAGACACATTTGTCCATGTCTTTTCACTTGTAAACATGTCCTATTGTTCATTCAAATCAAATGGAGTAAGTGAAAACATTTATCATGCTGCATACCACATAGTAGGTACTCAATTAATATTATAGTGTTTAAATTAAAAAAAATAGTTTCTATAAAGAGGTAACAAAGCAATATCTGACAGCCATGACAATTGTATACACAAATGTTTAAAAAGCACATAATCTCATAAAATTTTCAGTATACTGTTATTTTATTCAGATGTTTTCTCTGTTAGAGATCAATACCCTTGTCATAGAAGGGTTTCAGCGTAGTGTACCCTTCGTAGAAAGAAAACTGAATTTCAACAAAACCCCAATGTTTGTTATACAAAACTTAACTGCTAAAAAATGCATACATGTCACAACATGATCTGATGATTCAATCCTCAGTGTATAATCATACTGATATACTTCAACATCGTGATCAATGTAATCAATAATCAAATCAATAGATTTTCAGTGTTCTTTTCTAAACTGTTTTCCCATGTTTGTTCAGTTAGTCATTTTTCTCAGTTTTTCCTATAAAGTGATTTCGTGTTCATTATCAGTAATAAACTGGCTAATCTGGTAAATACTTCATTAAGGTAATGAGAATGGCATTATAGTCTTCCCATTACACATGGAGAAACTTAGACACAGAGTAAAAATGACAACACAGTTGTCACTTATAGTCCACATCAATAAAAATGTGTCATTTTGTTCTCTAATTTATACAAGTTCTTACCAGTTCACTGACTCTTGGATAGGAAAATACAGTCATAGTACCCCTGAGATGTTACTTGAAGAGGTAAAGTTAAGATAAGGGTTCCAAACTAAGTGATCCAGAATGAGACAGCATCACTCCCTTTGAGCAGTTGGTAAAACATTTGGTGTGTTGATCTGGCACAGTTCTAAGCTTGTATTAGAAAAAAATCATGAACACATGAAGAACAGCATTTGTTGCATATTGGTAACCATTCTAATCTATTTATAAAATATGCTATGCAGCATTGTTTTCTAAACAGAGAAAAGTGGGTCTTTGGCTTGTCTTTTCCATCAGACTTTAAATGATAAGAACGTGGTCTGCAGCAAGCCCAGAATGAACGCTACAGCTAAGCACTTGTGCTTTGCAGTTCAATTTTCACATTGGCCAGGACCCACTCAAGGATTTAGTGATTATTCATTGTGACCAATAAATTCAGTAAATTTCAGTAAAATCTGGCTGTCCATGTTCAGTAAGTGCAATTTCATCACCACAAACAACAGGACAAACCAGTGTCTCATCACACTAATATTTTGAGATCATGCAGCTGTTCACAGCCCAATTGATCTCTCCTTTCCCCTATAAATTATGCAGGTAGATGTTTCTTCTTATAGATTTGCTGAGAGCAAATTTAAAATTACTGTTTGGTTATTTTTAACCAAAGTGATGTTGGTAAAAATGGAATGCTATAAACACTGGACAAGCTAGATTCTAAGCATGTGCTTCTTACTTGACTGACTGGAACTGGATAGTCCTGCCTCTGACCCATGGAGAGAAGCCAATGAAAGGGACCCTGAAGCTTATGATATGATGATAATAAAGTGATTAGGATTTAGGGGTCCCGATTCTGACAGCTCCAACAATTAAAGAGGTGCACTTTCATAGTTTTGACATTCCAGAAAAAATTGTAGTCAGAAAATCCCTCAACCAATTATTCATTGAGACATCCAAGCATGTGAAACCATTGCTCTTCCCAGGTCTAGCAAACAATGAGCAACAGTCAATAATGGGCAGTAGAGTAGGTCTAGATCTGGTCACTTTTATCTGAAATATGAACTGGCAGTAAGTTTTGGGCATAGGAGAGCACAAAGAATTTGCAATCCCAAAGAGCAAATTGAGGAAGAAAAAAACATTCCCATTTCCCTCTTTTTCATCAATCAGGTTATTTACATCATTTGGTTTCAGATTCAAGTCCATTTATCTGGATACAAAAAAAAAAAAAAGTGGTAAAAGCAAAAAAGATGAACTATTGTGGTAGAGCTGTTATTTTGTTGTGTTTTTAAATGTCCACTGCCCAAGCTGTATGTTGTTAACTTCTAAGCATCCCTACCGGTAGACTTCACTATCTCTACCTTGCAGATGAGAATGCAGTTAGAGAGGTCGGTGACTGGGAATGCCATTCAGCCAACAAATGGAAAAGCTGAGATTCTAATGTTCACTTGGAAAAATGAACAGGTACAAATAAAACTGAACTTTCTAAAAAGCAGCAGCATGGGAGAAAGGCAATGTCCAGTTTCATTGGCACTTTTAACCACTCTTTAGTCTCTAATATTGGGTTATGAAAAGCGTGTTAAGCTACTCTTTTTGACGCTTGTAATTTATCCTGGATATACCTCTGATTTTTAGCCTTGACTCCTTTCTCTTTCTTATCGATTTAACTGCTTTTCTCCACCTAAGCCAATGGGTTTTGCCAAACGGAATAGCTTGTCTTTGTTTTGTCTTTCTTCCCTTCTTTTGTTTTAAAGTCTCTATCCAAGATGAGGCTTCTTGAGTTAATTGTTGGTTACTCCATGCAATTCAACTAAAAGTAGGAGACACTCTAGATTGGACCCAGAATTCAGGACTGTATAAGTGAGATTGAACAGAATTTGTCTTATTAAGTAATCAAACATATTATAAAGCTACCATAATTGAAAAATTTGACCCTGAGGTAAGAATAGACATTTCAATAGTTCACAATAATTAGACCACACAGATGATACTATTTTTGTAAGAATTTCATGCTTAATGGAATTAACATAATACATCAATATGAAGAATAATATTCTATGAAGTATTTAAAAGCTACATACTTACAAGATTGAGGAGAGGATGTATTAAAGATTCTAACCTCATCCTAAAATAAACTCTCTATATATTAAATAATTAAATAGGAAAAAAATTATATTATAGAAAAGATCAAGAAGCAGTTGAGATATTATGAAACTGCTGAAAAGTTAATTGCAAACTAAAAATATATGGAAGAAATTAGAAAGTAAAAAAAATAATAATGCCAATAATTGGCATGCATTGGTGTTTTTTTGGTCTTACGGACTTTCCTGTGTTACCTCCTTTAATATCCACATCTCTTGTGACAAAAGTAATATTATTATCCACATTTGACAGATGAGATAACAAATGCTAAGAAAGGTTCAGTAATGAGTCCAAAGTTAGCTAGTTAATATCAGAGCCCATAGTAACCTCTGCTGGTTCCAAATCTGTGTACTTCACTACTACACTGTACAGAAATATTTTATATCTTAATGATTTCTGATGTAACAAAGGTAAAGAAATCCACTAAAATATATATTTATACAGCAGAAAAGATGAGGAAAAGGTAGTAGCTTTATTTTGCAAGAAACTTACTTAACAGATTTTTTTTAAAGAGCAAAATACTTTTCATTTATTACATCAACAGATGTAAAGGTAATCATTACTTCTTTGTGGGCATTGTGAAACTGATATTCCTTACATTGCTATGGGAAACTATTTGGTTATGTTCAAAATTCATGACTGTGTCCACAATAGATTTCAATTGACATGTGTTAAAAAATGGCACTAAGTTCAGTTTTTTTCATCTCATAACTAAAAAATGTGTAGGGGACAATCAAAAAACAAAAACAAAAACAAAAACAAAAACAAAACAGAAAAAAGAAACCAAAAACTACTGCCAGCCAACTGGTGGACGTGAACAGGAAAGATTTTTATGAATTATATATCCATATAGTTTTAGAATGAAACTCAGTGACTCATTTATAATATTCCACCTCAAAAAAAAAAAAAGCCTAAAGGAACATGATGAAACCTAGTGTCTTTCCTTTTCTGAGATGCTCCCAACCCAACTTCTACCCAAGACACTCATTTTTCATAGTAATAAAACCTGGCCCCCCATCCCTCTACTATTATTTGAGATCAGTGTATTGTTGCCTTTCCCTTTTAGAAATGTTCTTCCCACATCTATTCCTGCAAAATGATAGGGTTGAGAGCAGTGGTCAGAGCAGGGTTGCACATTTAGAGGCCTCATCCCAGATGAGTAAGTCACTAGAAGCTGAATAGCAATAGGAGAAGCCCAGGTAGTTGGGCATCCCTGAGACTATAGTTTCTCATAAATTCCATTGCATCAGAGTAAGATATCCAGGTAATGGATATAGGAGAAAATTATACCTCAGTGCTGTAGAATCCACACAATAAATGCGTGCTGATGCTGGAAATTGATCTAGGAGCAGAGTATACCAAGCTGCCCTCTGGCTAACATTATGACGAGGAAATTTAATGAGCACCAAGATGAACACAAAATGGGACTGAGATAAGCATTATGTTGGGATTAATTCCTTCCCACTTAAGAAAGAAAAAAGCATCAAACAACAAATAAACAAACAAAATTAGCAGCCCTTTAAAGAAAAGACACCTTTAAAGAGCAGTCACATCATCTCAAAAGCCTCTTTGGACTAAAGGACTTACGTAGGGGACCCAGGTGACAGGAGCAACCAATGTTAAATAACTAGGCATATCTCTTTTCCTGGCGTCTGAAGTTCAGACTGGCTATAACAGGGTTTGCATTTGAGAGCCACATGGTAAAAGAAGTGGAAAAACCTGCCTGGGGAAAGGTATAAGCTGGCTGTGGGTTTCGGTATCCTAAAACAAATGCCTGTTTTTGACATTGTCCATTGTTCCTGTCCACACACCAATCACAAAACCTGCAAGTAGGCATACCCCAGGCAAATAACACAGACCTCAAACTCAGCTCTGCTCCTCTGAGAAAACACAATTTACCTACATTCGTGAAAAAGAAATCCATGGCAGCCACTATATCATCTAACATAACTATTCATGTCCAAATAAATCCGTGTGGACCATCAAGCCTGCGATTGTTCAAGAGGAAGCCAGAATTGCAGGTTTTGATGTGAAATCTCCTGTTTCAGATGTTTGTAATTAGCAAATTTAAAAAAATCCATACAACCCCAAAACATCTGTACACTGGATCCAGCATTATAATCTAATTTAATGACTTTTGAAATAGAACAAAAAGACAAGAAAATGGAAAATATGATAGAAATTTAAGAACACATATTAAAGAATATGTATCAAGTTAGAATGCCAATGTGTAACAAATAAGATGAATTCCAGAAAGAAATTATAGTTTATAATTATGTAGGTTGCTATGTGTTTACTAAATAGCTATTAGACAAGAGCTCAAAGAAAAAAAAATCCAACTACTCTCTGATGAAAACAATTCTCAAGATATCAGCTGTACAACAGGATTGAAAAGCAGTCAATCCAAATAGGAAGAAATGTCAAAGGCTTCTAAAGAATATTCTTTTGAGAAGAAAATGGATTTTATTAAAAAAAGTGTATGGAAAAAAGTGGGAAGATCTCCATAAGATAGTGAAGAAAGCATATATTTCTTCTGTCAATTAAAAAAAAAAAGGTAAATTAGAAATGCCAGGAAGAAAAGTTGTTCAGTACAGTCATAATCCAAATAAGAAGTGAATGAACGTGTAGCAAAACAGTGAACAGTTGGTGGTCAGAAATAAAAGGATTCCACTTGAATCTGATGCTTGGAATACATTCCTTCTCCAGCAGCAAAGATATAAAAACATGGAATCACATTCCTTCTATACAGGCCCAGCAGGTGCCTTGATCTGTGCAAAAATAATATTTATATAGTTATATTGGTCTATAAAATAAGATAGAAAACTTTTAAACATCATTTAACACCATGAATGAAATAATTTAGAAACAGCAAAAAATAATTACATAACTAACAATCGTGGGGATAGTTTTGGTGGATTGAAAGAGTATATTTATACTTTGAAGTTGAATAGGTGAGACATAGAGTTAGAATAATATTATTTAAAATCATGGTGGTGGCCCCCAGAGAAACTGAAAACACAAAAGTGATTGAGATTGATGGTTTTGGAAGGGGACACTGGAGGTATAGGATTGAAGCTTTTCTTTTCACTTATACCTTGTGGATTCTGTTTTCATAGTGCACATGTTTTACTTTTATGATAAAAATAATTTTTATTAAAAGATAAGTTAACCACTCAGAGAATTTTAAATGAAATATGTAGTTTGCAAATCTCAGGAAAGATAAAAGGGAACTGGTATTTTGAGGAGCGACTTTCCCTATCACATATTAGTATTCCCCAAAATATGAAATGATATCAGATAATACAACACAAATTTCATTAAACTAACAAGACAAAAGATCAATGTATAGTATAACCCAATTTTGTATAAAATATTTAGAAACATGTATAACTTAATATTATAAAAATGTTAACTTTGAAACATCTATAATCTCTAAAGCAATTTCTAAAAAATTTCCTTACAAAATTCAAACCATAGAAAAAAAGCTATGTTCATGAAAATATATATTGCATCCTTATTTAAAATAGCAAATCATTGAAGCATCCTATATAGTATAGGGAAATAGATAAATTATGTTAAAATTCTGTAAGCTACCGAGGAGGAATAGAGCTAAGGAAGGGCCCGGAGGTAAAGGACAGATAAAATCTTCCTCAGAAAGCAGATTTGATGGTGCCCTCTGGGTGGGGCTGATGCTCGAATACTAACTCTTGGAGATACCACCTCTAATTGCTAGAAATCTACAGTTCTCTGAGATGCCCTATGCCCAGGGGTATGTTGGTGAAAAGTTTAACAATTGGCTCTCTGGGGAGAAAAATTCTGATTTCCAGGATGTGTATACTCCCATCATGGCTGATTTTAAACTATCCTATGTCACTAAATGCAAGGTAGCACGGAATTTTACAGTGCTTCCATCATAAACACAAGAGAATAGGTAATAGTAAAAATGTAATGAAATGAAAAAGAAGTAATGAGTTTTGAATACGCTTTAGCTTTCTTTTTAATAAAATTAATTTAATTTAAACCAATTAATATAATTTATTTAAGTTTATATCAGTTTTCATAATAGCCCTATTTAACAATTAGCTCACAAAATTCCTGAAAAAATTAACAATTACTATGAAGCTATATGAATGGGCTTCCAAGGCCTCTTCACTTATTCCTAGCTTCTGCCTCTGGGAAGTTCAAACCTATATTGTGCCAGGCCCTGTTTTTATTGGGAGAAGGTTCCTTTTTAAAAGCCAACTAATTCATTCTTTAACTGTGGCAAAAATTCAGATAACAGAAATTTTACCACCTTAGCCATTTTTAGATGCATGGTTCGATGACAATAAAAACATCCACATTGTTATGCAACCATCACCAACATCCATCTATAGAATTATTTTCATTTTGCAAAACTGAAACTCTATACCCATTAAACAGGATTCCACATCCTTTTTCCTGCAGTCCCTGGCAATCACCATTCTACTTTCTGTCTCTATAAATGTTAGTACTATGAATATTTCATATAAATGAAATCATAGTATTTATCCTCTTGTGATTAGCTTATTTCACTTAGTATAATGTCCTCAGAGTTCGCCCATGTTCTAGCATGGGGAAGTGTTCCTTTTAAGATAATCAATGATCCTGCCAGCAAGAAGATTCCTGTTGGTGGATTTTCTAATGAGGGTCAGGTACTAGCCACTACTGAAAACCCATGTGGTAGACCTTCCAAATTCCTCTTGTTCAGCTTAGGGTTTCCCTCAAAGAAATCCTACATTGCCTAATCTTCATGGAATAAATACTTAGTCTGCTATCATATAGTCTAGAAGTGGTTTAAGAATAAACTTGTTCCAATCAGTTTGGAGCTGGGTTTGCTCTCAGGATCTGTGAGCCCTTGAGCACCTACTCTTCTCACTTCTGAACCTCAATCCAAACTTGAATCAAAAAGAGCCCAATTTTAACACTTCTCATACACTTGGATGATTCTTACATCTTTATCTCTGAGCTCTAATCCAATATTCAATACCTGTCACACACACAGTAATATCAGACCTACTCCCTTCTTCCCCATATAGTTCTCAAGCTTCTTCTATGTGAGCACATCCAGCCACCTTCATAGTTTATACTCTCATCATCTGCAGCTCAATTTGACTGTAGTTCACTACCAGTTTTCCTTTCCTTGGGCTTCTCTTCGACTACTTGCTACATTTCACCAGGGGTGTTACTCACATTTAAAGGTGATTGTGCTACTTTTGGACCTTTTGGTGACTTCATAAGACCTCCTTGTCAAGCTCTGCCTACAACTATGCCTCACCTCTCTTTGCAAGCCCTCTCACACCAGAAACTACATGACTGTAGTGCCCTGCACATGCCATGTGTTCAGTGTCCCTGTTCACACTACCTTTTTGCCTGAAAGTTCAAATTCTCTTCTCCTCCCCAGCATTTCAGCCTAAAGAGCTTGTAACTGTCCTTTAAAAATAATTTTTGAAAATAGAGCATGTTGTGACCATTTTTCCAAACAATGATTGGCCATTTTCCTTTTTTTTTTTTCCAAATTGCTTTCTGTTTTTTTGGGGGGATTTATTTATTTATTTTTAGATAGAGGCAGAGAGAGAGAGAGAAAAGGGTAGGGGGAGGGTGGGTAGAAGGAGAGAATAGTTCAAGTAGATGCCACACTGAGTGAGGAGCCCAACATGGGGTTGGACCCCACAATCCATGAGAGCATGACAACGGTCAGATGCTTAATCATCTGAGCTACCCCAGTGCCCCTCAAATTACTTTTTAAATAAATCTACCATTTTACCTATGAAATTCTATTGTACTTCCTTGACCTATGTTCCTCCAAAGAAAACTATAATCTATTTGAGATCAAGAACTGATTTTATTAATTTTTGCATTCTCAGAGTGTAATGTAGTACCTGGCAAATATTTGTTGTTCAGTCTTTAAAAGGAATAAATGAAGGCGTCTGGGTGGCTCAGTCCGTTAAGTGAACAACTCTTGATTTCTACTCAGGTCATGATCACCAGGTCATGAGATCAGCCCCTTGCCTGGCTCTGCATTCAGTGCGGAGTCTACTTGAGATTCTCCGTCTCCCTCTCCCTCTCTATTCCTCCCCTGACTTGCACACTCTCTCTCTAAAATAAATAAATAAAATCTTTAAAAAAAAAAAAGGTATAAGTGAATAAAACCATAAATAAAATATTATAAAACTATTCATATAGATTTTATGGTATGAGATATGAAAACTATTAATAAAGCAAGACACAAAATTATATATATTATGAATATAACTTTATGAAACATAAAACTGAAAGAGGATATACACAAATTTGTAAAGTTTTTTCATTAGGATATTAACATTTGAAGTGATTCTCATTCTCTCTCTCTCCACCTCTCCTCTCTTTTCCAAATGTCTGTCAAATGTTCAAATTTCTTTTATAACTATATGTATTTATATATAACTATACATATTTATTTTAGAAGACAGATGGTTATATGATTCTCAATGGTATATCTGGTTTTATGTGTATAATTTCTTTCAAAATCACTTGAATATGTAATCCTAAAAAGTGCTTCCTCATGAAGACTGACTGAAAAATGGTCAGGAGTTTGGGCAAAGCTATACTAACTCAATTATACCAGCCTCCAAAGTCAAGTTATTGCTATCTCATCTCTCTCTATGCCATCCCAAACATTCCAAGAACTATCCAAAACTAATCATCTTTTTTAAAGCTTCCCCTTCCCCAATATTTCCCACTAGTTTTTCCTTAAAATTTTCTTCAGAGCAGTCCCTTATTCTATAATAATGTATTCTCATTGCTTCTATGCAATTCAACAGGTAGCCAATAAGTCAAGTACACATTTGAAAATCTTGGTCAAGATGAGACATAGAGCTTCATACTTCTACTGATTGTGTATCCCCTGTATTAGACAAAACCTCAAAAAAAAAATCTATGGACAAAATTTCTTTCCTTTCCATGAACACAGTGTTGACTGGGAAGCTCGAGAGTTCTAAATTGTGCCCTCTCACTCCCAGGTCACACACAATTCAAAGACCAGGATATATATGAAGCATTTCTACTCTAGCACATGGAAGTTGCATAGTCAGCACAGTAACAGTGGTGTAAGTAATGGATGCAGAGTCATATCATATCATACCTTGGTGATATATAACAGTAGAAACAGCCACAGCACCAATAAGAGAACAGTGATTAGAAAAATAAAGTTATTGCTCTCTGTTTTAGTATTTACTTTTTATAGAATGGAAATGGAAAGTCAGAAGAAGCTAGTTGGAGCCACATATATGTTAGGCACTATGATTTTTATATGTAGCCCTTACTTCATATTAGATTAGTGATGAGTAAACATCAGAACATAAATATGTGAATTTGAATCCTGGCTCTGCCACTGTGTAATTTTGTGACTTTGGACAAATTATGTGATGTCTTTATCCCTTAATTTTATCAACTGTAATCTGGAGATGATATTAACAGACCTACCTGGGAGCATGGTTTTGAGAATTGAGTTAATATGTAAAAAGCCTTAGCACAGAGACTGGCACATATTAAACACTTTCTAAGTACAATTTAAATTTTTTTAATTTCCATTAGTTAACTGTTACATCATTCCTTTGAGGTAGGAATTGCTACCACTATTTTACATCTGAAAAGATCTAAAACTTGTCATGCATTACAATAGTAAAACTCACATCCAACAAACCCAAGTTACAGAGATTTTGCTCATATATCACAAACAATGTTTTTACAGAACAGGAAAAAAAAGGCATATTATATTTAAACTTTGACACCTAAAATACCAAGGAACAAAGCTTTTCAAAATAGGAAAATTTTCTGGATAGCTGAATCTTAATAAACACAACATTCTTTTGGTTTTAACTAACATAAAGTTGGTCAATAGAACATGTACTTAATTTATTTTATTCTTTGTAATTCAGGCTCATTATGATTTCTATCAATTATTGTACAGAGCTATGACAGCCCATGTTATCATGCCCTGAAGAGCTAGTGAGTTCTTTGTTTTTTTAAGATTGTATTTATTTATTTGAAAGAGAGAGAAAAATAAAGAAAACAGAAACAGGAGGAGGGGCAGAGGGAAAAGGAGAAACAGAAGCATGGAGCCTGACACAGGGCTCAATCCCAAAGACCCTGAGATCATGACCTGAGCCCAAGGTAGACACTTAACCAACTGAGCCACCCAGGTGCCCTGAGCTAGTGAGTTCTGTAGAGAAATTTGCTCCTTCACCTAATGGCCCTTGCTTGCGTCCATTCAAGTTCTTGGATCTGTCACTCTATAGTTTTATTGTCTCTTCCTCTGTCTTGGGCTAGGGCCTTCAGAGGTCTCTGCTGGCAGTGTGCCTGCCAACAGCAGCCCCTTTTCCTGCTAATTTTTATTCTACATGTTCTGTGGAGTTGATAGCAATAGGTATATGACCAGACTGATTATGATTATAAACGTGAAATCAGAATAAGCACAATCCAAGTGAGGCCCAAAGGACAATGTAAGTAAAACCCATCTGCTTTACATGTGGGCATTCTAACATCTTATTTTGGCTCTGTACAGGTCATTTGCACACTAACTTGTGCCCATTATTTGTTCAACAGGGTCCGTATTAATGTACCCAGTTAACTCATTCAATTTCAGAACAATGTTGACTTGGAATATTGAAGTTCCCACACGGAGATTTATATAAAAAATTATTTGAAGCAAGAAGACTTCATAAACCATAGCATTGGAGTAGAACCTTCTGCACTGTGGTGTTCTGCAAAGTTGTGTGCTGACAAGACATTGAATAAGAAGCTTGTTATTTAGATATATTTGCTGAAATTTTACCTTTGTTTTTTTGCCTCTACAATAGGCTCACTGGAAAACTGAAATAAATATTTCAGACAGCCACTTATAAGGGGATAATCTCATGAAGGATGTTCACTGTAATGCATAGAATGTAATACATACAATAAAATATTATTTTTCTTGCAATGCAATCTAATCCTTACTTAGAAGAGAAATGGTGACCTAATTCCTCTAAACTCTATTTTTAAATATCTTAATGCCAATTTCAATCTATTTAGTCACTGAGGAGATTCTAAAATTTATCAAGTTGTGGAAAATTTGGGACAATGTTTCTT
Source organism: Vulpes lagopus (assembly GCF_018345385.1). Classification (NCBI taxonomy): domain Eukaryota; kingdom Metazoa; phylum Chordata; class Mammalia; order Carnivora; family Canidae; genus Vulpes; species Vulpes lagopus. Next base: position 66,415,814 of record NC_054832.1, on the reverse strand, counting down.
CTCTTTTAACTTCATATTGTTCTTATTTCATCTAATGGCCTTTTCAGATTTTTGTTTATTAATATTCTAGATAGTCGAAGAAAATGTAATGTGACATATTGAAATATTGTTAATTACAAGAATTAATCTGCATTTGTCTGGTGGTCTCCCCAAATTTGCTTTCAGCCTTGATGACTTTCTTCCATGAATAATTTTCTTTTACACAGAGCTTTTATCATGGCATGGTTCTGTCCCAAAACATTTATGAACCTTAAATTTTTTATGTTTTCATATAAAAACTCCTCCCTGTAATCACTGTTAAGACTTTTTATCAATAAACTTTTACCTCTATAACATATTTAACTTCCTCGTTCCAATATTTTATTAATCTTTCATGCAAAATCTTTAATATTGCCAATTTGCTCACCATTCTGCTTATATTACTTGTTCTTCTCAAATTCTTGCCTTTGCATGTTAATTATTCCCCCACTATAATATATTCTTTCCTTTACTCTGCTAACCCAAATATCTTGTTTTCTTTTTATCTACCTGGAAGCCTTCTTGGTTTAGCCACACCTGGTTTTTTTTTTAATGTGCTTATGGATTATTTATATTATTTTTTTTAAGATTTTATTTATTTACGTGACAGACAGCAGGAGAGCATGAGCAGAGGGAATGGCAGGCAGAAGCAGAGAGAGAAGCAGGCTCCCCACAGAGCAGGGTGCCAGTTGTGGGACTCCATCCCAGGACCATCAGATCATGACCTGAGTTGAAGGCAGATGCTTAACCCACTGAGCCATCGAGGTGCCCTGGATTATTTACATTATTTATCTTGTTGGGTATGTTTCCTTAAAAGTTTTCTTTTGCCTTTTCATGAGTACATGCCCCATCTTTCAAAATAGTGTAAGGAATTTATCATGGATAGGCACCATCTTTTTTCTCATTCATATGTATCTCCTTTGCCTAGACGTAGTCTCTAAAATTTACATTCCTGATATTTGTTATTGCTCAACCAATGATAAAAGAATTTTAGAGGAAGTGAACATGGTAAAATTTTATAATTTTATAAACTCTTCCATTTGATTGACTATTTCTTAGGTATTTGGCTACAATTCATGAATGTGAGAGTTGGAACAGGTATTAGAGGTCATCGAGTCTGATCTTATTTTATGAGTAAGGACAGGACTTCTTGGGCTTAGAGACGTTAAGAAGCATATTCAAGATATCATTCCGAGGACTGAGATCTGGTCCTCTGACTCCCAGGATAGGACTCTGGGCTCTGTTACAGGCTGTCACTCTCCTTCGAGTCCTTTGGAGGTGCTAATTTAGCAAACCTTGTAGCAGGCCGGGGATTTGGGTGGAATAAAGAGCCATAGCCCTGTTTCATAGATGTGCCCAAACAAAGAGATGTTAAGTTTTGGGCCAAGGTAGCAGAACAAATCTACAAAGGTGTCAAAATAGAACACGCCTCTATTGTGTTCTACTTCTCAATGTTATCTAGTGAACTACTCTGCCTTTGTGAGAACACATTCTATCTTCCCCAGAGGCTAAATAACTCCCTAATGGTAAATTAGTCACTTAGGAGGCACATTAACTCTTCCAGGCCACTGGGGTGTCATTACTTTGAAATCATTTGTTTCTAGGCCATTGGCTACAATGATAGTACACTCCTCTAAATGGTACCCTAGTGGCCCAGAAGACCTAATGCACCTTCCTGAGTGCTAAACTTGCTGCAAAGCTTAGGGATGCTCCTAAAACCCCTTCCCTTCATAGAGCATTTAGACATTTATTAAGGCTTTCTGGCCAAGGCTGGCGCGTATCAGATTGTGTCTTTGGGTTTATTTTTACTTCAGGAGTGTACTTCCGCTTTCATTTATTCTCCCTCCATCAGGTATCTAATTCATCAAGTATCTCCCTTCACCCAGTATCTAATTCATCCGGGGCCCAGAGTCCTCCTATTGCCTCCAGGTGCTCATTTTGCCATACTATCAAGACTTGTGATCACTTTTTATGTGTGATCCTTCTTCCATGACAAAATACATCAAAATTCAGTCCCATTTCCAGAGAGGTCTACACTAGCTAGTTTCTGTTAATGGGTAAAATAACTTACATTAAGGTTTTCATAATGTGAGTTATTTAACAATGGCTTAATTATTAACCATTAAACCATTCAATAAAGTCAAGTCATTTAATAACGTTCTTAATAGATAATAGTGAAATTATGTATTGCCTCTAAGATATGCTTTAAAATCATGGACTTTAAAGAAGAATTGTGTATTTTAATTCATTAGACCAAGGAATACATTAATATTACAAAAGATTCAAAAGGTACAAAACATTATATAGTAAATCTCCCTACCTGATCTAATCCTGAGATCAGTTTCCCCCTTTTTAGGGGAACATCTCCTAACAGTTATCCATGTTCATAAATATGTAAACACGTGTATGTATGTATGTATGTATATTGCTTTTTCACAAATGTTAGCTAATTATATACATCACTCTACTTTGATTTTTCTTTTTTTTTAAGATTTTATTTATTCATGACAGACACACGGTGGGGGGGGGGGCAGAGACACAGGCAGAGGGAACAGGCTCTATGCAGGGAGCCTGACATGGGACTCGATCCAGGGTCTCCAGGATCACACCTCGGGCTGAAGGCCTTGCTAAACCGCTGTGCCACCGGGGCTGTCCCTACTTTGATTTTTCACTTAAAAAATACAAATTGGGGATAATTCTGTTTTAATATATGCAGAGTAGCAGCATCATTATCTTTTTAACTTGAGTATAGTTGATGCTCAATGTTACCAGAGTTTCAGGTGTATAACATAGTGATTTGACAAGTTTATACATTATGCTATGTTCACCCACAAGTATAACTACCATCTGTCCTGTGACATTGCTATTATAATATCACCAACTGTTTATTCCCTATGCTCTGCTTTTTATTCTCTTGACTTACTCATTCCATAACTGAAGTCCTCTACCTGCAACTCTCCACTTATTTCGCCCAACCTTCACCCTTCCCCTCTGGCAATCATCAGTTTGTTCCCTGCATTTGTAGCTCTGAATCTGCTTTTAAAAAAAAAAAGTTTATTTATTTATTTGAGAGAGAGAAAGCATGCAGTGGAGGACAGCAGAGGTAGGGACAGAGGGTCTTAAGCAGACTCCTTGCTGAGCATAGAGCCTGATGTGGGGCTCAATATCACAAATTACCATCTAAGCCAACACCCAAGAGTCCAACACTTACCTATTTTCACCTAGATGCCCCTGATTCTGCTCTTTATTCTATTCATTTTTTAAGATTACATTTGTGAGTGGAATCATATGATGGTGGTCTTTTTCTGCCTGACTTCTGACTTATTTCACTTAGCATAATACCCTCTAGGTTTACCCATATTATTTCAAATGGTACAATCTAATCCTTTTTATGGCCATGTAATATTCCATTACATATCTATCTATCTATCTATATAGATATATATATGATATATATAGATGATATATAGATCACAGTTTCCTTATCTATTAGTTTATTGATGAACATTTAGATTGCTTCAATGTCTTGACTATTGTAAATAGCTGCACTAAACATAGGGAAGCATATATTCTTTGAGTTAATGTTTAAATTTTCCCTGGGTAAATACCCAATAGTGGAATTATTGGATCATATGGCATTTCTCTTTTTAATTTTTTTGAGGAATCTCTATACCATTTTCCACAGTGGCTACACCAGTTTCCATTCCCATCACCAATGCACTAGGGTTCTTTTTTCTTCACATCCTCACCAACACTTGTTGTTTCTTGACTTCTTGATTTTAGCCATTCTAGCAGACCTGAGGTAATATCTCATCGTGATTTTTATTTGCATTTCCCTGATTATTAGGATGTTATTATTTTTAACAGATCTGTGTGTTTTCCATTATATGGATGCACCATAAATAATCTAACCCTACTTAGGTCATTTATATAGTCCCTTACTAAGGGACATTTACAGTACCTCCCCCCCCCCCAAACTTCTGTTACAAACCAAATACTATATATGTCATCAACCATATATGTATACCTTCATACATGTGTATATCTGTATAATAATTCCTAGAAGTGGAATTGCTGAAACAAAGGATATATGCATTTTTAATATTGATAAATATGATTAAATAACCATCCACAGAATCTGTAACAATTGACATAACCTCAACAATATATTGTGTTACCATATTTTGGTGTTGGTCAATTTAATAAGTGAAAAATTATTTCCCATTGAAGAGGTTAATACAACTGACTTGTGGAGTGACGATTCACAATTATGACTAATTAACACTAAGTCAATGCTTTTTTGCTCCTCTTAGCCTGGTTATGAAGACAAAATTTTCTGTAGAACCACCCCAGTGACAAGACATGTAGACATGTACTTGGTCTGGCTTGAGAAGTCAGGAGTAAGAGGTAGAGGGGTATGAAGTATTGATAAGCACAAGTATAAAAGAATAACCAACATAGACAACAGGAAGAGAGGAGAAATAAATTTACACCTGAAATAACACAATGAGAGTTTGAGATACCTATATAAGACTAAAAAAGTGAGTGGTGAGGAGGTGTGTATCAATCATCCCAAGATGGAGCTCTGACTTGGTTCAATAACTATTATTAGTTCTTGTCCATCAGTCCTTAGGATTCTTTATTCTCATTCTTGTAATCACATATTTACAGGTTTTGCTTTTGAAACATTTGTGACAGACTTTTTACCCTACACATTCGGCAGGAATTAGTAAGGATCAAGTCTTTCTTTCTTCCTTCCTTCCTTCCTCTCCTTCCTTCCTTCCTTCCTTCCTTCTTCCTTCCTTCCTTCCTTCCTTCCTTCCTTCCTTCCTTCCTTCCTTCCTTCCTTCCTTTCTTCTTTCTCCCTTTATTTCATTACTGTGTTATTATATATGAATCAATGGGACCAGTGATAAGTGAAAACTGTCCCAAAGACTCTACTTTCATTAAAAAAAAAAAATTAAATAGGATAAGCCTATCTTTTCCAATAAGAAGAGAAAAAGAATACCCAATCCAACATAATCGTCTTTATAGCCTCATAAACCACAGTACCACCCAAGATGTTAACAAGCTGGCATGTTTTGAGCATCAAAGATAGAGAGGAAACTGTGTTTACATGTTTGGCACAAAAACTAATGAGGAAAGTCAATTGGCCCTTTGTCTTGAGGGTCTGAAGCGCTGAGCTCTAATGTTTGGTTTCTTCGTTGGCACTTGTTCAAGTAATCACTCGTGGCCTGACAAAGCCGTGCTTGTGTTTTATTAGTGGCCATGCTGAACTCTCCCGCTTGGGCTGTGTTGTCTCTCAATAGACTGCTGCAGCAGAGGGCACACTTACTTGAAAACACTAAATCAGAGCATGATGATCTTTGCCCAAGCAGAGCAACCCAGGGAACAACAAAAAATGTTCAGAGTACTGTTCCTTTTGTTTGCAGTGGGAGGGAGGCAAGAGCAGGAGAAAGGTAGAACGGGTGCCGGTGGCTAAGTAATTTGGAAATGGTGGCTGCAAAACCTCATTTATAAAAAAGATCTTTCCCCCTTCTAATCATGGGAGCTACATTAACATCTGAACCCGCCGTAATGCATCACACCGCGCAATCCATGAGGCCCGACTCCAGCCTGCAGTGGCAGGATATGTCAAGGTGACCCCAGAGGTCTTTTCTTTCTGGAATTCTAAGGTGCCATGAAAGAATAATCATGTTACTCTGTGAGGAAGCTGACTCTGTCTTTGAAAATAGAGTCTGGTAGAAAGGAAAAGTTCCAAAGTAGGTCAAAGCACACTGTTTGTAACTTTTCTTATTAAGGTGCCTTTTTGCCTATTCTTCCTGTCTTTCTCCCCTCCTTTTTCTTTATTATTATTATTGTTATCATTATTATTATTATTTCCATTTAGAGATAGGAATGCTTTGGACTGTCCTGGAATTTTTATATCCACAACTGAACAAGTATCCAAACATTTGGCTGCTATTTTCAAAGTTCTGAACCAGAAACGAGGACTCCAAAATCTGGTTGCAAACAACATTTTTTAAGTGACAGTTTTGGCAGTCTTACCTACAGATCCAGTAAAAATAAAACCCAGAACAGTTTGTTCTTAAACTATTTCTAGTATCAGTACTGTGAAGAAAGTACTGAGCTACACATAATTAAATTTATTTTTTTTAAGTGACTGAAATTCTACATGTTCAAAATGAGAATTTGGGATAGGTTAAGATATGTCCCTGCCTTTGCCAAATCCTTGAAGTTCTCTCTGGCTGTCTGCCTCCCATCAGATCTTTTTATGAAGGGTGTAAGTGTACACTCAATGCATTCGCTGCCGCTGAATTAGTCTGAGCGATGCCTACGCTGAGAAAATGAGAAAACACTCAGTGAGAGTTATTACTTGGGATATCACATGATGAAAAGTTAAAAGTTAGAATATACAGAGTTTATTTGACTAAAGTGTCATCGATCTATCTTTTTAGTAAGCAATATTTTCTTTGCTAATTACATTTTCAATGCTTTTGTTTTTTTGTTTTTTGTTTTTGTTTTTGTTTTTAAAGAAGAGGATGCTAATCACAGCAATGCTTAGTTTTACAATTCTGTGTCACTTTTTATATAAGCTTCTCAAGCTCTTATTGTTCCTGCCGGAAGGAAAGCATTAATTTTACATGTGGGCAAAGTAATTCCGAATTCCTATGCTTGTTGTTAATAATATTTACTCTTATGTAATGACCATAGTACGCCAGAAACACAAATGACCTGTTGGTGGTAGTAGAATAAGTAAACATGTGGAAGCTTTCTAGAAAATGCAATTCTGTAAGGGGAAATAAAAGAAAAAAAGGTTGGTGGGCTCCTGGCCTTTGAAATCCACCTAAGGCGATGATAAGTGTAGTCTGATACCTGAAACCTATAGTCCTAGTCGGTGGAGGAGGCAATGTGTTGAAATAGGATTTGCTTTTATTAATAGGCGGTTCTATTCTTGGCCTTGAGATCAGGGGGGATCTAGGGGAAAGAGATAAGCCTCACGGGTGCCCCATCTCCCTTCCTGCCTGTGCTGCTTCTCCTCCACCCCATATCTCCTTCTCATCTCCCTGTGCCCTCCCACCCAGCACACACACACACCCAATATTGTTTCTTCCCGCAGGCTCTGCTGCAAGAATGTCAGACGTCGCAGCTCACATCTAGAGCTCAGATTGCTATGAACAGGAGCCAAGGGATGGAGGGTAGGAGGAGGAAAAGAGGACTGTGCGGTCCTCAGCTATTTCTCCACGGAGGAGCTGTCCACAGCCAGGGCTCAGGATGGATGTGCTTGTGCTGCGGAGGGGCTGTTTCTGCAGAGCCGCCCCACAGCCCCGCAGCCCCACGTAGGGCAGCGGGCGGCTCCGCACAGAGAGGAAGGGAGGGCATCCTGACCCCTTCTCCTCAGCCCCCACTTTCGGGGGATGATTCGCTCAGGATCTATCAACATGAATGCTAAAAGCTCACCATTATTATGATCTTTTACGGAAAGATTTTTTTTTTCACCATTGTAAAATGTATACATACTCTGCCTTAAAAAACATTTGCAGTTTTAATGCACGCGGGACCTTTTTTTGAAATAACACGAACTAAATAAAATTACTTGCCACCTACAGTGGTATATATACACCTGGTCTAAATACATCATAATGTGTATCATATATATGCTATTGTAACTCGTTCTTTGTGTAAACAAGTTAGGCTTCAGAATTAGCTTAGTCACTAAACATATTCAATGGTTTTAAACTCATGAGGGGTCTTCACTCACCAAATACTGAAGAATCAAGGCCAACCAAATATAATAATAACAAAAATGTATGAACCAATGTGAATTTCACAGTGTGAATCATATCTCATAGAATAAAGATAATGGCTCTGTGCTTCACAGTCCGTCTGTTGGCATGACCACAGCCTAAGGATTCCCCAGGGATGAGAAAGCTTAAGGCTGATCTATTAGAATAGTTAGATGAGGGCAATGGATTTCAAGAGTGAGTCAGGTGATATGATAATGTATTCACCTGTTTAGAAAATTGGAGAGGTAGAGCAAAGGAGAGGCAGTGGGGAAAGTAAAGGGAGAGGATCTTGGGTAATTTCCTTCTAGAGCTGAAATATTTTCAGAAAATTGTTCAGATTACAAAATGAGAGTTATTTCAAACCAAGCACCCAAATTTGAGTAGCACTGCAAAAATTGACCCTAAATGGTAATGAAAGAGATGGCATTTTTTCATTCCCTGAATATGTTTTCATAATGACATAAAGAAAAATATTTTTTTAAGTAATTTTCTTTAACTGGCTGTTTATCATAGTTATAAGAGAATGAAAGCAGAAATCATGGATATGCAATCAACAAACAGTAGATTGTACATATCAAAGAAATTCAGACTTAACAAGCCAGTTTTACAGTCTTTTTTCTTTGAAGACTTTTGCTCTTTTGTCTATCACTTTAAAGACACCAAAGTAAATAAAACACTCAAAATATTAAGTGCTAGTTACACCTAGACTGCAGATGTTCATAGCATCATTTTTTTTTTTTTGCAGGTAAGATTTGTGCATTAGTTTGTAAAGTAGGATTTTATTAGCATTTAATAATAGCTAATAAATTTTATTCAACACTTGCCAAAATATTAACCAATAATATTTATTTTTTAGTTTGCAAAAACTGCTTAGAAATAGAATTCCGTTACTCTAGCTAAGATAGACTAGAATATCACAGTTAAATATGTTGGCTACCTGGTGCTATTGATACTGGCATTCTGTGAAAGCCTATAGGCTATTTCATCAGTGAAAAACATCCAATTTAAAACATTTAGCAGGGACTGAGTTTTCAAATAACCTCAGCTATTTTAAAATAGTTGCAAAAATAATAAGTTACTGTCCTATAAAAAGTTACGAATTACAATATGTTCCTAATACTAAATTTGACATATTTATGAACTGTCAGTAGCCTCAATAGAAACTCAGAAACTATTACCAGAGATTTTCATTAAAATTTAAAGTCTATAAATAACAAATAATGTCATATTTTACTTTTTAAAATAGAAAAGTGATAAAAATATTTATCATTTCCTTTTGATGAATTCTGTCTAAAGTCATCAATATTATTTTATTATGATAACAGTAAATTTCACCATTTCTGTGGTGTTATATTGCTTCCAACTATATTCTGAACTACTACATTTCTCAAGTTAAACTTATTTACAGTTTTTTGGGGGGAGTATGAGGCTACTTTATAATGAGTTATACTTCACCACTTACAAATTATTTTTTAAATTAAGGGATATACTGTACTGGGTGTCATCATTTATATATGTTATTTTTTTCAATCAGACAGAAACGTTTGATTGCTAGGCTGGACATGAAGCAGATTTGCTTTGCAAATGGTTTAGGAGTTTTGCCCCTTTGGTATTATAAAAAAAATGATCATTCCATCTATCAAAAAAATATATGAAAGCACAAATATTTCTGAAGCTGTTCAAAGAAATAGCTCTTAGAAAATAAAATTATGATTTTAAAGTTGTTGAGTACTTCCCTTAATTTAAGAATTGATGTTCTTAATATAGATCTTCATGACCTGATGTTGTTATCTCTACATGGTACAATTTTTTGACCTTTGGAATTATTCATAAGCCTCAAACACAGTCCTATGTTTTAAGCATGTCTTTGAAGTCTTTGACTAGACTCAATGTTTACAAGGATTCTCTCTGCATGAATTGGGTCATGTTGTTACCATGTCCTCACACCAAAGAAAAATGTAATTATGTATCAACACATACATGATTTATCCTAGTTCTTCAGAATGAAAAACACAATTTGACTCAGCATTTTAGGAATTGTTGAAATATAGTCATAATTTAATTCGATTTTTCTAGGATGGCTTTTTGCGAGCATCTAATGCCATGTTTCTTTGAAAACATTAAGGCCCTTACTAAAAATCCAAGAGGTCGTTTGGTCATTTCAACTGTGTAAATAGAAGATAGATTTGTTCTGTCTCTAATTTTCAACAATTCCTAGGGTTCTACTGAGTAGTGAGACAATGCAAATGGACCACAGTTCCAAGCCAGGCTTCCACAGAGAAAATCTGAGTCCAGCAAGTTCGATTAAGCTAGCTAATTTTCAGTCCAACAAGCTAATTTCCAGACAGACTCTTCTGATGTTTTCCCTCTGTTTGTAATTTGCATCATTAAATAGTTCGGTGTTTCAAAGCAGGCACAGTACTAAGGTCACAGGGCTTTGTGTTAAATAGCAACCACCTCGATTTTTCTTTTTTAAAGAAGGAACAGAGAGCAGCTGATCCTGCTGTAGTATGATTTTCTTTCTTTCTTAGTAGGAAGAGGCTGAAGTGTCTTGTGGATCACAGAAATTTTGCTTTGGTTTGGAGAACAGCTTTCCTCCGTGCCTTTGTGCTCCAGAAAGCAGCGTAGGATCACAGGTGGCCTTGATTATCAAGATTTTTTTTTAATGGTGTCCCCCTCCCTTTCCTAGAACAGCAGGACATCTCCCTGACATGAATATCTCATTTTAAGTGGCACAAAATTCAAAAATCTTAAAGAGATATCCAAAACCTAAATTCGAAAACACACACACACAGACACACACACACACACACATACACACACCCCAAATCTACCACTGAACTTCAAAGGGAAAAATTGGTTAACAAACATTACTGGTACTACAAAAGGGTTATACAGGCAGATAAGTAGAGCTATGACCTCTCATGGCCAATTGTTCCTAGAAGGTTTCAAAGGACTGCTTCTCAAATAACATGCCAAATGCAGAGAAAGCAGGAAAACACCTCTTCGTTCTTACCTATGCCTCTACAGAATAAAATAATTTCTCTTTGTCTCTCTGGTCACAGGAATATGTACTTTGGCTCATTGGCACCCTGGAGCACTGTTTCTACCCTACACGCTGACGTTAGTGCTAGTATTAAAAAATCTTCAATCATATAACTCCAAGCCATTCATATTAATGTGCCTGAGTCAAATTACCCTTTCTATTCTGCAGGGGGAAGAAAGACCATAAAATGCTCTCTGAATCCATAAGGACAACTCCGTTGGCACAGATGGGAATTTTGCTCTGAAGTGACAGCACTGCTTTCCTGGAACATGAACTAGTAACTGCAAAGAGTTTCTTTGGAAACACCATATTTTATCATTGACCCATCTTTACCATAGTGCGCACTCCTAGACCATTCTATAGCGATGTTCCCCGGAAGTTAAAGATGGCTCAGAAGAAAAACTGTCATCTTTAACAAAGAACTGCACTAGATGTTTGTCGTGGGGGAAGGCCTAATTCAATTTGCAGTGTCTCTGGGTTTCTATTTTGACTCAAGTTGTTTTCAGCACATTCTCTCCACGTTACCAAAAGTTAGAAAGTGTATTTTAAGAAATGCCACCATTTTTTATATTTACTGAGAACAACATGCGCAGGGATTTATTTCCATGAAAATGCAGACTGCACAATTTAGAAACATGTAATGTAGAAGGATCCAATGCATTTTAGGATACCACTAAAATGTAGGGAAGCTTTTGCCAGACAATAGGAGATCTTAATGTTGTGAAGTATGTACATGAAATTGTCTGTGTCTTTTCACTGACATTAGTTTTTATTGTGTTAGGAAAACTTGAGGATTATAAAGCATTCCACTCTTGAAAGGAATACTTTTTTTTTTTTTTTTTAAACTATCGTACACTAGTGCCAATCTCTTTCAAGAAGTAATACTGTTCCCTCCTCGCTGGTCCCTCAGCAATTGGTGTCCGGATTAAGTATAATGCTTACCCCTTTTGCATCTTGCTATCTCTGCCTCAGTAGAGTATGATCAGCTTGTGGGCAGGAACTGATTCCTATATAGCACGGATGCCATGCCTGGCACATTTGCTGAGCCAACTATACATGGAATTAAAGTGTATTTTATTTTTCTGTTCCAAACTGTGTCATGGCATCTCATTACATTTCAGTTTTTTTTTTAAAGATTTTATTTATTTATTCGTGAGAGACACAGAAAGAGAAGCAGAGACATAGGCAGAGGGAGAAGCAGCCCCCCCCCCCCCCGACCCCCCCCCCCCCCCAGGGAGCCCGATGTGGGACTCAGTCCCGGGACCCAGGGATCATGACCTGAGCCAAAGGCAGACACTCAACCACTGAGGCACCCAGGTGCCCCATATTTCAGTTATTTTGAAGAGTTTTGATTTGTGGAGAGAAAAGCAGGAAACTAGGAAAGGCCACTCCAACAAAGACCAGATGCCATCAAGTTCCATTAGCAGAGGGAGTTTAAAAAAGCAACAGAAACCAACCCTCATCTGCAGGCTATGTATATAAATACCCGGATGCAAACTGCCCTATGCTATTTGAAAGGATGGATTCTCCCATGAATTCACTATTCATCCTACCCTAGGGATGTTTGGAAAATGGGAACAGATTCAGTGATCTATCTTACTTGCCTATTTAGATCCCACGGAAGACTATGAAAATACTTCAATAAAGTAAGTGATGCAAGAAAGGTTCTTTTGAGTGTATTCTGATGTGTGCAAACATGACATATTTAATTAGTATTATATTCCATCTTTTAAAAGACACGCAAGATTTGAGATATGATAATTACTTTTTAACAACTTAAAGCTGCTAAACTTCCAGGGAACCGTAACTGTTACTCAGTGCGGATTGCAGTGCGGATCACATAATCACAAAAACTAGAGCCGGAAACTTCTTCTTTTCGTACCTCTCCACGGAACGGGGCTAAGGAGTGGTGCATCTGTGTCTGAAGTCCAGGCGGCTAAAAGCAAAACCGGCGAAACAGCTGCATTAAATAGATCACGGAGTGACTTGCGGTGGGTAACAGATGTGTCACCCAGGACTTTTGTTCATCCGTTGCACTTAGGTTGAAGAGAATCACCGGGCTTTTAATTTTGTTCAAGCAAACTAGTCTTCAAAAAAGCAATTTTTTGGCCCCCACTCTATCGGGCAGCACAGAATTTTCAAAGCAGAGCTGTGTTGTAAAAAATGCCCTTTTAATCAGATTACCCTTGGCGAACGTCCCAAACTCAGGCTGAAGTGCAGTGCTTGTAGTTTCTCAACAGCTTACACTAAGCCTGCACCATGGAAATAATCTACTTTTAAAACCCAGGAAACAAATCGACTGCACTAAGGACATAAGTCGCTGTCATTAGGGAGTGATTAGGCTAAACATTTTTATACACTCTCCTAGCCCACTTTCAAATTATATATCTCTGGCCGGTAGGAGGAAAGGTACTTCAGGTGAGTGTTCCTTGGAACAACCATGCAGAAATCCAAATGACTAGAATGGTAGGAGAAAGAATGAGAAGGCCCCTTGCTTCAACTTTAACCTGCTGATACCCAAACCGGAGAGTTTGTCACCTAAACACACACACAAGATATTTTTCTTTTCAGCATAGCTATCTCCAGGCCTCAACATATCGCACGATCCTTATTTATTTTAGGCTAGCACGTTTCCTGTGTTGCATGCTCAAATTAAAAAAACAAAAATAAATCTGTGGGAATTAAGAACAAGACAGTGTTTTTACCATTTAATATCAGACTATTCATTTATCTTTAACAGTGAGTGTTAGATGCGGGGATTGATGACTGACTCATCGTGATGTTATATTGTGGAAGATAATAGGAAGTTACAGCACAGTCCTAAATAGGCCACCCCTTCCTGTCCCAACACACCCACACACCCCTCCCACCCCAGTACACATGGGCCCCCGTGAAGAGCTCTGGGAATAGGACACTTACAATCCCACATTATACCTGTGAAATGTTTATACTCTCTAATGAAAGTCTTCACATTGAGTTTCCTGGTTTTAAAGTCACTTCTGAGCCTTTTTCCTTGTTCCTTTTGTTTTCCGTTTGCTTCTGAGAAATAGGAGCGAAAAATCCCAACATGTTGGAAATGTGTAGACAACACCGATTTATTTAATGAAAGAAGCTGAGGATACGTTTTCAGCCAGTGCATATGAGAGGTTTATTTTTGCCCCATGTGACTGCATAAAGGATTGGATTTAAGAATGGACTATTCTACTGGCCCAAAGCTCTTGTCCGAGCAATGTTTAAGTCCTACTTTGGACATTCTGCTGATAGTTTCATTTCTAATTTATGAAACATTTCATTAATCCTCAATCTGTCAGCTCTTCTTGACAATAGAGGCTGACAGACAAAAGATTAAAATTTATTAAATACTCCACACTTTCCAAGTTTTTGAGACGCCCTGTTCATTTCAGTCCCTATTTTCACCTAATTTCAAATAAACGGCACTTCTCTGAATTCACCCAGGAAGAAGTAGACAACGCAGCACCACAATCTTTAAACACCAAAATACCCAACGCCGAATCTAAACATGACATACAGAAAAAAAAAAAAGAAAAGAAAAGAAAAGAAAAATCAAAGCACAGCTATCCTTGAGCAGAATTGCTAGCACGCGCACTGAAAGCACCTCCTGTCCCAAGTATTGCAAGCATATGGTTTTTTTTGTATGCTCTTCTTCCTCATCCTCTTGCCTCACCCCCCCCCGACTTTTCCAATCTCATAAATAATTCATGAACTGATAAATATGCAATTTCAAAAAGTGCAGACAAGGCAGCACTGCATTAAAAAAAGGGGGGGGGGGCGGGGGGCTCGTGCTTCTCACACACGAGCCCTGTGCTGCACTTCACGGACGGCAGACCCGCGGCGTTCAGGCCCCGCGTTGTGCATATGCCGGGACGGCGACTGCCTCTCGGGCCAGACACCTGGCCAGACCCCGTCCGGCCTGCCTGGAGAGGGCTGTAATGCATAATATGTCGACCCCCCAAGAGATCTGGGTAGCGGGGTTTTAGAGCTGGGCTCTCTCCCGTTGGAACGTGAGCGAATGGGTTCGAGGGTTCGCCCCCCCGTCAGGTGGGAAGAGCCGAGCCGCACGTCCGGCAGGTGGGCTGAGCCCCAGGTGATACCACCACAAAGGTCTCAGGCAGCCAGGGTTGCTCCTGAGCAAGCGTCACTTATTTGACAGCCTAAGAACAGTCTTCCGGGGCCACTTTAACACGGTCAACAGTAAACGGGTCTGCCTGGGCTTCCAAACAGGTGAAACGGCCCATCGGAGAGCCGTGGGGGCTGCGGAGCTGGGAACCTCCATCTTGTGGGCTAATCACCTGATCGCCCGCAGGACGCAAAATGGAGGCGAGGCCTTCGCAGGCGGCTCCGGGCTGAGGCGTCGCAGCAAACGGCTTGAGGGGCTGAAGACGTTCCCTAAAGAACAGTGGGCATCTGAGCAGATGAATATTCCAGGTAATGGAGGGGATACAGAGAGCAAATGTGCTTCTATACCAAGCACAGCGATCATCCACAGATAGGAATAAAGGACCCACCTGAAAGGGAGCTTTTCTAGTTTAGCAACAGTTAAGTCCAAACACACACACACACACACACACACACACAGATTTGAGTCTGAAATGTAACCTTTCAAATGAACACTTAAATTGGAAAACACCATGGGTAAGAAATAGACCACAGCATTTAATTTGGACTGGCTAGTTGGAAGCCTCTATTTACTGTACCATAATTTCAAATTTAATTAAGTCACACTGCTGACGCCAGTAGCATCAACACAGTAAAGATGATTAATTGCAGGCGTAAATGAAATATAAACAGCCCTAAAAGTAACATTAATGCAGAACCTTGCGCGCAGAAATGCTATGATAGATTTAAGGGTAAGCGCCTACCTGCGTCTCTGAGACACATGCCAGCATTGGGATAAGGGCCTTGCATTTGAATGTAATCACTGTACCAAAAATATAACCTTTTACGGGTCATTATTTTTCCAAGACATGTGTCCAACCTCCCCTTTCCCTCTCCTCCTGTACCTCAACCCCCAGCATGATTTGTTATCTTATAGAAGACTTTTCACACAATTTGCATTGTCATCTTATGGATTGGCTACCGGTACACAAACATGAGCTGACACACTGCAATGGGAGGACTGGGCTGTCACAACAAGGCAGCTGGACTCTTATATATTCCACTTTGCTCCCATTGTACTTCCATTCACAGCAGCAGTAGGACAAAGGGCCTGACAGAGCTAACCACGGATTGTCACCTTGATTTGTCCAGTCTAGCAGATATGCAGAAATGAATTATATTCTCCTGCTTATGAACACAACACAGAAGCAAATAAGCTTGCAAACAGCATCTTCCAAACCATATTATCTAAGAAACATCAAGCTTCCTCATAGATACTACATGCTGCCTCGCTCAGTAGGTGAGGAAAAGCAGAAAGAACCATCCGATTAGGGAAGACACAAAAAGGCTCTCCTCCCGTAATATATTCTTGACATTAGAGCCTAAACTCTCTCTGATTGAGAGATATGTAATTTGTATTCTGCTTAGCTTTTATTTTTGATGAACACTATCACAGTGCTTCAAAACGCAAACTTAAATCATATTTTTGAGAAGAATGTGCTATGTGAAACCTAGTAAATAAAGCTGTTGTTCTTTTAAGAGAAACTAAGTTAAATTGAAATGTTCTGAAAAATGACAAAATGAATGAGTTCACTCAATGTCTGTTACACTTCTCCATAAACCCAAAGCCTGTATTATTTAAATTTTACCAAATGTTAAAGCTCTAAGCCTGAAAGCACCCAAAATAGTTGGCTGCTAATGAGAAAATTCTCTGGAAGATTTTTTTTTTTTTTTTAATGCCAGTTGTTTAATTTACTACTTTATTGACAAGGTATTTGTATGCCTTTGAGATTCACGCAGTTTTAATAGCCACACGTGGATAAATGAAGCAGACAGGGTTTTGCTGTTTCTTTATGGAAAGATGCCTTCGAAATCAGAGAAAAAGGGAAAACTGTTTTCTACCAGCTTTTTGAGGGAAGGTAGAAGAACATTGCTCCTTGCAGCAATAAAAAAAAAAAAAAAATAGTGGCCTTCTTTAAAAAAAAAAAAGGTGAAGATAAAGATCACTTCACACACATGCACTTAGAAATTCTTTCCATTTTTGTAGACAATGCAGGTGCTTGCTGATCCCTCAAAAGACACTTTTTCACAAAACCAGAGCCTCATGTTTAAGCACTCTTTGGACAGCATGATGTAACCTACCGCTTGTTTTATGATTATTTTTTAATTCTACCCACCTTGATGGTATGTGCAGAGTGCTTGGCTCTGAAGAAAAGCCTTGAGAAGCATTTCTTTTCTTTTCTTTTCTTTTCTTTTTTTATTATATGAGACAGGGCTAATCTGAAGATAAAGCGTTGAAAAACCAAACTATTGCATTTTGTGTCTGAGCATATAATGTTTAGAATACCCACACTAAAAATATGTCTCATTCAAAAGACCTATTAATTTTGAATTTTAAAATGCACGATTCTATTGTCTTCTGCTTATACATATGGATTCTGTTCACAAGGCAACACTTGGTACCTAGTGTTTTAAATGGTGACTAGCATAAACCAACATGATACACGTAGTAGACAGTATGTATGAAAAGAACATAAAACCCTACCCCATACAGAAATGCAAATGTTATTTGATCAAAGGGCTGCACGTTCCCAGTGAAGGATTCGGTCAAAATAAAACCTTCACTTTAGGAAGATGCATAAGGAAATCTTGCATAATTCGTTTCAAGTTTCTTTAGGGAAAAAAAATCTCAGTGTGCCAAAAATTACTGTTTATTATTGTCCAAGGAAAAATTGTACGGATGTGTTTTTCCTCAGAATTCTATGCAGCCAACCATAAGAGCTCTGCGGCCGTTCACCTGACTGCAGCAGAATCGAGGCTTGATGGTTACGGTGGGTGACAGAAGAGGGGCCGTTGGAAGTGCTATTATGCAGTTTGCACGGGAAGATTTCAGCACATTTCAGCTTTATCTAGTTATGCTAGGTAGTTGTGGTGTTTTTTTCCTTTCCTTTTACTAGTTGTGCATGGCTTCCAGTACTAAAATCCGACTTGTACTGTGTGACCACCATTTACAGCACCCTGTGCTTTAAGATTTAGCATTATTTGACAGATTTTCAAGTTGCTTTGGCATTTCAATCTGCTTTATAGTTGTAAATAAAATTCACACATTAGTGCCTTCATCCACATGGTCCCCTTTAAAAAAGATGTAATTCCACTTTATCCCTTTATTTTAATCATAAGTTCCAAGGACATAATACAGAGTACTGAGGTTTTTCTCCTAATTCATGGCAGAAATACATGCCCAGGTTAGGGCTTTTGTGGAAAAAAAAAAAAAGAGATATTAAACATTAAATGGGTTCCTCAAAGCTTGTCTTCTGTGCTTAAAATATAACATGTACATTTTTCTTTAAAATTAAGCATATTAAACATGATTCTAAAATTTGAAGTTATTTGCAATTATTTTATAATAAGTACAATTAGATCTCTGCACAGAAGGTGGAAGAGCATTTTATAGTCATTAAAGGGGATAAAATGCCAGGGTTGAAATTTAAAGGTTTAAAATAAACACATATGACCAGCTAAATTTTTTTTAATCAATAATTATGCTTAAGGAAAAAACATGGTCCAAAGCATTTCATGGAAAATGCAAATGAAATATTTAGAAATATAAGATTTTGTCTCAGAATCTTAATTGTTCATTCCCTTCCCTCATTACATCGCCACCCCAAGCCAGAATGTTCCTTTGAAACGTAGGTTAAAAGGGTGGGGGGGGGGGGGATCAAATCACTGTTCAGTATTGCCCTAAACTTTCATTACATTTGAGAGCAAGGCAAGCCACACCACTCTACTCCCTGATATATTGTTGAGTGGGCCGTCTGAGGTTCTATTTTCCACATAGGGTCAAGACTGCTGACATGGGATTAATCAGCTACTCCTCCTAAACCATGAATCAGAACAATTGCTGTCAGTTTCATATGGTACAACTGCCTGGAAATAGAAGAGTTGGAAAGTGAGAGAACATATCAGGAACGTAGGAAAGAAAATGTTAGTGGATAGTTGTAACTCCAGTTTGGCCACTTGTGATTTGGTGTAGTAACCAAATTAAAAAGATGAAATACATGTGCAACCAAGTGATTCTGGAACATCAGTTCCCATCTTTTATCCTCCCCCCTCCCCCCTTTGAGATCTTGTTCTTATTATCAATTGTAACATTTTATAAAAACTTACACTCATTTAACTTTCTTTTGGTAGGCACCATTTATGTCCAAGTCCACATTTAAACATGTCTGTTGACCCAGGGTTAAATTCAACGAAGCCTGTGCAAAATGCGTGCAGCTCTTCTGCATACATATTGCAAAGCCAACATTGTATTTAACCTCTCCGTGAATGTTTGCATTACAGAATTGGAAAATACTAGGTGCAAATGTCTGCATAAAGGGGAACTGAAATCCTTCACTATTAGGGAGGAGTGTGACAAGCTTCTTTTTATACTAGGATACACTTATGTTAAAATGGCCTTGCTCCTAAATGAGATTGCATCTATTACTAACAATGATATGAAAATGGACACTTATTGATCACATGTTTGGAAAAATAACCATCTCTTGCTTTATAAATGACAGTCAGACAAAGCCAAGAATAATTTTTCTTGTGGATAAAGTATTATATTCAAAAGCTCTTTCTACTTGTTAGCATTAGAATTGGATATTTACAGGAAAGCAAGTGTTAAGACTAAATGATATAACGTATGATCAGGCTACACGAGCAAAAGTGATTAATTATTGTGCCATAAAAATGAAATAATATTTTATTAGAAAATAGAAAAGTGCCAGGAATTTTTTAAAATGAAAACTTATTTTCAATTATTAAGTTTAATATTATTCAATAGCAATATTGTGTTCAATTTTAAGATAGAGTGCTCTAGAAAATAGTCCTGCCATGATTAAAAAAGTAAATAGACGTTTTATGTTGATAGATTTTTTTTAAAGGTTAAGGAATTTGTTATTCAAAATGTTAAGAATAAAAATTATATATAAATATAATAATGTACAGAGTCATTTATAAATATAATTATTTTCTATGTACCCTGAGGTTTGCTTTTACATAACTGATTAAGGGCAATAAATTTATTTTGATGCTTCATGATGTTACCACAAAAATGATCAAAGCACATGATATAAAAATATTCACATTGGCAGTAAATAGTGAAAAAATTATAAACCTATAAACTAAATCATTCAACATATACTCAAATTGTATTTTAGCTTTTTTCATTGAAGTATGGTTCACACAGTGTTACATTAAATTATATTTTATTGTAACCACATAGTACAGACATATGAGCAATTAGAGGTTTGTTATTATTAAACATATTGTAGAAACAGTGTGTTAAATGAAATAGAATTATCCCAAAAGAAAGGTACGTAATACAAAAAATACATATTGTAATTTTAGTAGGCAATAGTAAGCACTCACTTTATACCACAAAAAATCTATAGTCATTTTAAATGCAAAATTTAGTAGACTCTTTAAGATGACGGAATCACTGAAGAAATAAAATGGAAGTAACTATAGTTTGTCACAAGGATTTATTCTTTTCCAAAAGAATTTGCTGTATAACTTTAAGACATCACTTGAAAGAAATGTATAGCTATCATTATCATCTCTTTAACTCCAGAACAATATTTAAAGTGTTTTTGTAAATCTGTTTAGTTGATTAAATGGTATGGAAATTGAACTTAAAACTGTCAATACTTCAATGAAAAAGACTTTTGTTTACCAGAAAAAAAGTGCAAAATTTTGTGACCATAAATTGGTCATGCAAAAGCACCTACAAGAAGCATGGCTTTTGGACATAGCTCACTTATTTTTACCTAAATGGAATAAAAAATTAATGCATTTTATAATTGATGAAATATTTGATTATAAAAATAATTGGTTATAGTGTAATTCAAAATGACTGTTTAACATTACTCTGACAATGATTTATAAGATGTTTGATAAAATTACTGCCAAGTTTTCAAATTGTACAAGGCAGTCTAAATAATTGGTAAAAGGCTATTTAGAATAATTTTCATCTTTTTTCTCTTTTTATTAATTTTAATAAGTAAAAACATAAAAATATTACCAAAGAAGTCCATAAATGTACTAGGTCCTACATGTATCTGTCTAACATTTTTCCAGGATATATTCCAATTTGGAACATTTAGTGCTATTCTTTATATTCTAAAAGAAAATCCATATTATCAATATTATTGCCCTAAATCTTGAATGAAAGCATTATAATGAATTACAAATTGTATCATACTCCTTTTTGAGAATGAGAATGTTCTGCTGATCCAAAATCAAATAACATGCGCTATATATGTTTTTAAATGATTTGATAAAGGTGGTAGGAGATGAAAACACATGACATGAATCTCAGAGTAAAATTGGAGGAACCAAGAGAAAATAATGAAGAACAGGTGTAAGGCTTAATATTATATCTGAATACAATTTCTGCAAGACAAAGTCAAAGTGCTACAGAAATGCAGAGGTGCTCACAAAGAGTGGGCGGAGGGAAGAGGCTAGGGAAGAGGAAAGAGGGGATCTTGATAACCTTTAATAAGGCAACCAATTCATTGATGTGACTCCTCCCATTCTGCCCAGAATGATTTGCACTTAGAAAGGCTGGACACCTAGATCAAAGCTATACTCAGCCTCTGGACTCTTGCTAACTTGTCCTCAATTATAGATGACCTTTAGGCAAGGGAGGGAAAAGAAATATTTCTTTACCATTAAATGGAACAAAATTAGTATTTTTAAATTGCTGAGTACACACTGCACAACTGAACTCAGGAACATTTTTACTTGCCTTTTCTCTCTCTGTTTCCTCTACTTTCTGCATACAATTTCAGAAAATAGTTTTAAATTATTACGTATGCCTTTAAACAATATGATCAATACTTAACATTCTTTATAAATTCCATTTTAATCTATGTAAAAGAACAAGAAGCATGTATAAGGAAGATTTATAATTTTTTTCTGTAAAAAATTAAATTGGTATAAAACCTTGATTTCTCTTAATGAAAGTAATACAGAATTGCTAATCATATTAAAACCTGAATACTATTATCTTCACTTGAAAAAATCCTTTAACAATTTTCTTACCAAATATATGGGTGATATCTCAAAACTAGAAAACTATAGAATGTAATTCGAGAAAAAGAATTCGGCTGATGAGCGAAGAATTTTTAAAAAATATATCTGGAAAAGACTTTGGTATCTTTAAAATTAGCTTTATGTAAAATTTTTTATTTGTGACACAAGTAAATAAATTCTTTAGTTAAATGCTACCCTAAAAATCCACATGAAAGAAACAAAACTATCACAGGATAATAATAGCATTGTCAAACAAGAACTCTAAAATATCAACACACTCTATAGGTAGTATTTGGTCAATATAATTTTCCCTATAATTAGGAATCTACTCTCAGAGACTCTAAGTCACACACATTATCTAGTCTCAAATCATTTGAATCTGTTAGGAAATTGTTTTCTCATGTCTTTTAAAAAAAGCATTTATGTCTCTCTTGCCTTTAACAGAGAAATAGCATTTTAAAAGTTTTTCACTGAGTCCTTTTTTGTTCAAAGATAAACATGTTTGTAATTCTTTTTTTTTTCTTTTTTAACCCACTTTGTAAAATCTGGAAAAATAGGAAAAATGTAAAATAGAAAATAAATTATCTACAATGCTAACAACCATAGGCAATTACTGGATATATTTTAGAATATTTCCTTCCAGTCTTTTTTTTTCTGCAGGATTTTGCTTTTTATAAAAATTTATATTACAAATTTTATTTAATATAATAGCCAGCTCTTTTGTTCCAAAGCATGTTATTAGAACAGTCCCACATCACTGTATGCCCTTTGTAAACAAAACTGTAAAGGTTATATGATAGCCAATCATATGAAAATGTTAGCTAGATCTCTTGTATGGAAGCAAGAAAGGAAATTTGTTATTTGAACAATATTATGGTGACTACTTTGGTGAAAATAATAATCACCTTTGGCTTTTTCTCACCTTTTCTTTTTACGGTTTAGAATTTGGTCAGTTATTTAAAACAAAAGATAAAAATAAAAAAAACACTGTATTATGGTGAAAATGTTTATCAGATGAAGAGCTCAGCTTTAACAACACGCCTTGCCAAAAAGCTTTGCAAATCGTTCCTCACTTGGGAGCATGTGAGAAAGGGCTGTAATAAGAATAGCTGAGATTTGCTGGAGCCAAAGCTTACAGAAAGAAGAATCTGCAGGTTTAAAAAGGTAATGCTATAATCTTAAATTTATTTAGAGGAAACCACAGATATGTAGTGCAACCATTTGCAAATATCATTTGAAAAGGACACATAGCTATGAATTCCATACTTGTTTCAGATGACCTTGTTGTTTTGTATGCTGAGATGATATTTGTGTGTGTGATATATGTACAATCACCTTAAAATGTACTGAGAAGCAAAGTCACAAGAATGGCTAAATGAAATAATGAGGAAAATGTGCATGAGGTGTGTAAACAAGGTGCCCATTTTGGTAGACTTAACGTTTCAGGTTAACATAAAGATCTCTTTTCCTGGCCAACTTTTTCACTGAAAAAAAAAAAAAAAGAAAATTCCCCCAAAGAAAGCAATGGTTCGATTTATATCAATAGGAGTTTTGGAGTTATTTAGGAACACCTTGCCGAAAAACCAACAAATCCCCAGTCATTATTACACAGGATTTCTGACATATGGGCAAATATTTTTTTCTCCTCTTTCACTGATTGTCCTAATTGACTGAAATGACTTAATGCTAAAGATATGGTGGAATATCTTGAAATAAGTGTGATGATCAATTTAACAAGTTGATTGATTTTTCTGGTATTTAATTGAACAGTTATTTTGCTTAATTGATCATCTTATTTACTTTGGGAGGTGTAGTGTGTGTGTGTTGACAGGGAACGGTGGGCAGGAAAGCGTCAATGTCTATGGAGAAGTAGAAATTATCACAGATGCAGAAAGTATTTAAAATAATGCACGCAGGCATCACTGAAGTCTTGATTACAAGTGTCAAATGTTTCTCACATGTTTCAACTATAAAATGATCCTGACTCCATTACTTTAGAGAGCCAAAACATAGTATTTGCATGTTGAAGATCTAGATGGAGTATTAATTGTGCTCTTTCTCATTGGAGTTTATTTTCAAAGCAAAGTGCTCAGGATATATTTAGAAACATGGTTTGATATATCCATGCTTGCAAAGGGGAACAGGGTTAATTTAAATGATTCTATAAAAATAAGTATGTCCTAAGCTGTGCCTTCTGAGTTGTTTCTGCTGGTTTATTTTAATATGAAAAAATAATGAAATCTCTGCTTGTTAAGAAGATTGCATAATATATTAATTTATCTGAAATTAGGATACACTTGATATCATGTGAGTTCCAGACATGCAAAGGAAAGACAAAATTATGAGCCCAAATACAAAGGAAGGGTCTAAGCTTGAGTATCCATTTTATTTCAACCCTCATTTTGTAAAGTTACACAGTGCTCATTCTTCAGTTAATGAAAAAAGTAATAGTTTCCTTTTTTTTTTTTCCCCAGCAAATCATCAAATTGAAGAATGAGCACTACTAAATTTGAAGGAAAGTGAAAACTAAAGATGTTCTTTCCTGTTTTCCTTGGGGGTGTAAAAGGAGATTGTTCTTTTCCAATTTATTTTGTACCAGGAAGTTAAATTTTATTTTGTGGATAATTTAATTACCTTCTATACCTCATGGATTTAGAACATTTCAAGGAATATTTCCACTTCCCACTTTTCCCCCATACCTCACATATGATATGTGATAGAACTCTTTGAAATGCTAGTGTTTTCACATGAGGCTAATTCCTTGAGAATATAATCTTTGTCTTTCTAAGGGAACATATGTGTGAATTACAAATTCACATCTTAATCTTGTAGAATATATCCAGTCCTTTTAAAATACTCACTAAATACTCTCTCTCTTTCTCTCTCTCTTTTTCCTCATTTAGTTACTTCCTTCTAAGATGCTGCAAGCAATTCCACTGGCAGATCCCCATTCATGTACCATATAATTGTTTCCTGATTTGGGATACCAAAATGATAGAAAACATATGAGGTTTGAGTATAGAGTAATGAGGCACCAATCTTACAAACAGACCCAAACTTACATTTTCAAATCAATCTTTTCATTCAGAGGAATCACCTCCAGAGTCTGTACCCATTCCATTTGTATGGCCATTCTTCTCTTTAAAATTACTCTCTTGATGGACATCCTGTTTACAAATCTGTAATGAGTTCCAATTATCATATACTGAGAGAATTTGTATTATCATTCAGG
The DNA here is from genome assembly GCF_018345385.1 of Vulpes lagopus. Classification (NCBI taxonomy): domain Eukaryota; kingdom Metazoa; phylum Chordata; class Mammalia; order Carnivora; family Canidae; genus Vulpes; species Vulpes lagopus. The sequence goes on along the minus strand of NC_054832.1, from coordinate 66,390,535 downwards.
GACAGTATTGGTGAACAGATAGGCGACCTAGCTTGTTTTAGGTAAAGAAGATAAAGAAAAAGAAGAGAAAGGTTATAGGAGCCTGGGTGATATAATCATGTGGCCAGTCTTCTTGTGTGAATCATGAACATATTCAGAAGATTATTCTGAAAGATGAATTTCAAAATAAATTTTGAACAAAGAGTAGTTTTGGTGAACTGGAAGGATCGGCTCCAATATACCTCATTTGAAAGACAATATACACTTGGGTCTATGCACACTAATTTGCTACTTTTTTAATATACATACTCATTACTTTATGGCAACACTTTATATGATTTTTGCTGCATTTACATCTTGAAAGAGAAAAAAATTATAACCAGAGTAGTTAGAAACTGAAGCTAACAATATATTCTGTAGCTTGGGTCCCGACCAGTTGGTTATTTTCTTCCAGATTTGCCATTTATAAATAGAGAGCTTTTACACTTGGTTCCAACTCATTGGGTTTTGCCTACAGAGTCTTTTATTTGGGCATTTCTTCCATTAGTCACACAAGAACGTCACTCTTTTTACCTTGCCATCATTATTTTCGACCCCTAAAAATGGCATTATCTTGTTTGGAATACCCAGTTTATACATTAGACTTGACTCAGAATAAATTATCATTGTTTCTTGAACCAAAATAATTCTTAAAGGAAAAAGGATTCTCAGACTTTAATGGCAGTCTATGTACTTTAAAGAATATGTTACAGATTGTGAAAAAAATTTCAAAAATTCCTTTTAGTAATATTTTGATCAAGGCTACTCTTGGCTTAAGAGCTCTACTATTTGAAGGGGACAGCCTTCTGAGTCTCCAATTTCAGATTTGTGCATCTAAAACATTTCCACAAAATTAATTATCACACATCTATTAATTGCAAAACATACAATTACAAAATTTTAGATGTAGTGACTATAAGTCACATTAGTGCTTTCTCTCTATGAATAATCTTTAACTTAGGGGTTAAAATCAATGTAGAATAAAAGTTGGATTAAAGGGTATACTAAACTAATTTTAATTGTAAAATAAAATCATTTTCAGATGTAGTATCTTATTTTCTGTGACTTTCCCCCTATTCCAGGGAAATATTTTGCTGGGAGAAATTGTTACTTTTGACCACAAAAGTTTGGAATATGAAAGAACAAATATATTTCAATGTATCATGGAAAAGAAGTAACAAACAAAACAAAAACTTGGTAATATTAGATTTATCAATATACAATTGTTAACATTTTATCTACTGACTTACTTAAATTAGGTAAATGTCCATAGATTATATAGGACGCTGTCTTGGCAAGGAAGCCATCAAACCCGTTAATATATTCCTCTGGGCCAATTTCTTATGTGTAGGTTTGGGTAACTAAAGGTAACTACGTGGAATATTTTAATTCCTCTTTTTAATTCTTTATTGCTTTATTTGGCTTAAATGGAGGAATCTAAAATTTCATTCGGAGATAAAATCTTTGTAAATGTGCCTTGAAAAATCTTTGTAATTTGTTAATATGTTGTTTCATCTCTTAGCCATTAGAGCTTAAAAACCAACTATAAGAACCACCTCTATAGTTAAGGCTCAAGAATTTTCTGAACCTTTTAGGCCAAGCTGCCTCCACTCCTTCAGATTTCCTATACATTTCCTATAACACCAAACATTATCAGGCAAAGTTATAAAAATGTGATGGATCAGTAGGTTATTTTCAGAGCAAGAGAGGATTCAATAATTTCCTCTAATCCCATATTCTGTATATGAGAAAACCAAGACCCAGAAGTAGAAGATGACTTTGCTCAAGGTCACTTAGTTTACTGGTATCAGTAAAACGTGAAGAATTTTTCTAATATGTCTTAGGACATACCCCCTACTCCATGGGTAGTAGAAGAAAAAATATTGTCTCTTTTTCTTGATCTCGTAATATTTAGCTGATTCAATGCTGTTCACAACTGAGATTTAGAACTCAGTTAGGCTATGGTGGGGTTTTTTTTCCCTTGATAATGAAAAGATACATTTTTCTAGAGGAAATAAAAAAGAAATCAAGACTAAAATAGGTCAAGTTTCGAAACCACCAAACTGGAGCTGACTCAAAACTTTTCCAGAACAGTTAGTGCCCCTTCACTATCAGCAGTGATGGTAGCTAGCAGCAAACTTGTCTCTGGAGCCCTCATCAGCACTGTAGCAATGCCAGGGAGGGGGCTGGGACAGCTGTGATGGGGGGTGGCCCCCTGCCACAGGGACAAGCTCCCAGGGAATTCTTTAAGGAAACCACAGGGCTTTCGGTATGGTCATTGTGTTCTTCCTTATTTGGAATTCTGTTTATGTTGCTAACAATAGCATAGATTTTCCTTAATGAATACTTTTCCTGCTAAAAGACGGTGAGAAATAGATTATGTGCCTCTTTTTAATATTAGTTCATTAAATTAAAATAGTTCTGACTTGCAATGAGGCCTTTTGCTTTTGGTGTTACGATCAGTTTGCAGATAATGTCCATAGCAATACATGTGTGCCCTGCAAAAATGATCTTTTTAATCAAGGTAAGTTAGTGTTAGCACTCTTGTGTGATAATTTGAGTTTTTCTGTTGGTGGAATAAAGCTAAGCATAGAAATGCAGCTATTCCATAATGTGGATCTCTGCATATAGTTGAAACCATTTTCTTCCCTCAAACTCCATGACCCTACTGCCAAAAATATATATGTCTTATTTTTCATCCCATTTTTCAAAATATAAGTGTTAAGTTAGACTATTTTTCCCATTTTCTTACAGATGATTGGGGAAGGGAGACTCTTTCAAAATCCCCTATGCAAAACTAAAGGGAAAACATGACCACATTCTTGATGATTGTATTTACTAAATCACTCCCAAATTAGACGCTTCAGAAACAACATGCTACATAAATAGCAAATATTCAATTCATGCATTGCCTGGAGGCTTTGGACTACATTACCCTACATATCTATCACAGGAACAATAGAATAAAATGATTCTGCAAGGTTAGAGAAATCAAACCCACTCAGCCACACTCTTCACAAGGAATATTTGGATAACCAAGGCTTCATGCAAATATTTGTTACTAGCCATTATGACAAGCTGGGGACATTCCATGATCTTATTAGTATCTAGTCATTCACAGTTTGCTTCTTCTGTATCAAAACATGCACACAGATAATAGGAATAAATTGTTTATTTCCCATGTTACTAGGCAATTATAAATATTTCAGCAAAAGGGTTATACTGTGCCAAGGTTAGAATCTAATAGAATAATTCAAGAAGCAAATGCCATTGTCTGGTAGGCTAACGCTGATGTTCCCAAATAGTCCTCATTCGATTGGCTTTTAGAAAAAAGACTTAAAACAGAATAAAGTATGCAATAGCTTTTAAAAAGCTGCGAGCCTATCGCTTATCATTTCTGTAGGATCTCCTTTGTTTTTTTTTCTCCCTGGACCGTATTTATATTAAATCATGCTGTCTACTGCACATAGCTATTAACAGATGAGAACTACTTTATTTCAACTCTAGAATATTTTAAACACAAAAATTGAAAGAGTTACCAAGCTGCTTGTTTATCTTGCCACTTTTATTATATAATATTTTTTAGAGAACTCTGTCTACCCTAGCATTGCAGGCAAAGTTTTCCACTACTGTTTTTCATGGTTTATTTAATGGTTTGCAATAGCCAATATGTAGAAATTTATTAACAGTTTATATAGTCTCTGAAACATAAACATACAGCTACAGAATAATGGAACTAGAGTGGACTTGAGGACTTACTGAAGCCAGCCATTTCACTCTACAGGTGAAAGGACATGTGCCAGTGAACTGAAACAATTTGGCCTGAATTGAAGTAAGTCTTTTGTAGTAGAGCCAAGACCAGCACCAAGGTCACATAACACAATGATTGGTGTAGTGCTCTTTATTCTATAGTATTCTTTTACCTTTTTCCTTCTGGATATTGATTGATTGATTGATTGATTGATTGGCAGGAAGAGGAATGAGACCATCTCAGAATGTACCTACCCCTTTTGCATTGTGCTGTGTCACTCATGATCCTATAGACCTATGGAAACATGTAACACTTCTATGTGCCACAATCATTGCTTTCATCTCCTACCCTTTGCATGACATTTTCTTTGGTGTTCTTTCTATTTCACAAAAGATAAAAAGGATCATTAAAATGCTGTGGTTCTTTTTCTGGGATACACAAGAACTATTTAAGATAGTTCAACACAAAAACATTCCTTCAACTTCAAAGACATAGAGGAGATAGAGAGGATAGGACATGCTTCTCATCAGCGGTCACTGTGGGAAGAAAAATCAGGAATTGAGTTTTCCAGAAGGCCTAGGCTATTTTGTGATTGAACTTCACAAACCAACTTCACAAACCACCTATCTGTTAAAGAGTCTTGTGCTTATTTTGGTAGAAAGGAGTCATTAAGAGATGTAGAAAAAAACAAATCCTCTCTTGGGCAGTAGTTGAAGGAAACAAAATTGAAAAATGAACCAGGCCAGTTGTTCTAAATCTTAAAGAGGGATGGGTAGAAACAAATTGAATGTTTGTATCAATTTAGTATTTGATGTGGCATTAAATAATAACTAACATTCATATGTATTCATTTAGTTGGAGTTTGTGTGTGTGGTGGTAGTGAATATCACATGAGTGTATCATTGAATTACAGAAGTTCAGAGCTTTTCCAATAGAACTAAAGCACTTTTTATTTCTTTCCAAAATATGATTATGACATATGAAAGAGGCAAATATTTCACTCATTGTGCAATCATCAAAATGAAGAAAAGTTCAGTTAGCTGATGAAGATTGTTCGCTCAATACTGATAGATCCCAGATGAGAATACAACCTTTTGGAATTCATCTCTTAAAGGGATGGCATCCAAAAATTTCAAATACTAATTAAAATTTTCCAGCCTTTGAGTTTCATATTTTATGCATTTTTATGTGGTTTATTTGTTTCTTAGCATAATACTTTTTTCTGGATATGTCAGAATACATACATATATATATATATATATATATACACACACACATCAGAATATATATATAAATATCAGAATATCAGAATATATATACACACAAACATACATACACACATGCTATTTTAAACATAAACACAATTGTTGATTGATATAATAAGACTCAAGAGCTAAAATGTTACAGGACTTTAGCCTCTTCCCCCCCCCCCCCCCAAAAAAAGAAAAAGAGAGATTCTAGACTAAAGGCACAAATAGAAAAAAAAAAAAAAAGGCTACTAAAAAGCACTCAGAAAATGAGCGTGAGGCCACTATATTTAACATTTCCCTTTGGAGTGGCAAAAATATTTGGTAGGGTTATTTCTTCATTTCCAATGGCATACAAGGGTTGGGGCACCCAATCTTTAATATGCAATAAAATGAAATGGGCGATTTTCCAAGACCTGTGAGACTGCTGCTAATTAGCACATTAATTTATATAAATAAAATTCTCTTTGCTGTTCCCCAGTGTTCTGTCTGAGAAATGCAACAAGATGAATGAACATGACAAATCAAAGTGAAATTTACAGGCTTAAAAAAAGGGGGGGATACAGAAATAATCCCTTGACCTTATTTCAACTTTTCTGACCCTCCTTCATCAGTGTCATTTTTTCCACAGAGCCCCTAAATGTACACTCCCCATGCTGCCAGACTTACCTCTAAAGACAAGTTCACAAAGAAGGTAAACCTATCTTCTTACTCCCTGAGTTGGGCTCCTGGCTAAAGAAGCCAAGATCAGAACTCAAGAGAATGGCTTTGATTTATTCTTAGGTTTATGTTTAGGTTTTTGTCATGTACATTTTCTTAGCAAAAATACCAACATTTTTTCCTGTTTTTTTATAATTATTTTCCTTACATACAAAATATTTTGTGTAACTGTTGCTTGAACTAATTTTATAGTTAATTCAATTTTTTTAAAAAATGAATATTATCTCAAAGCTAAGTCAATATTTCAAAATAAATTTCTAGTTGAATAAAAAAGCAAGATCCTATTTTGCAGGAAAGACTTTACTAAATCTATATTTTCTTATAACTCTGTTATTCTGAAAATAAATTTAATATAATAAGTACTTTCAAATATGTGCCTATGTTGCACTCTTACTTTTATATAGATACAAACATATATACATAGATCTGGCTATAACCTCTTTGGCAGGATGCTGCCTACAAAGCCATAAGAAGTAACCCTGATTGTAATCCATAACTGAGAAGTAAAATCAATTTTATGAGAAATAGAACAGAACAGAAAATAGAGAATGCATTTCATATAGTAAAGATAAGTACTGTTTTGTGAAACACACTTATCAGTTTTGTGTATGTCTCTGAGTGTCTATATTGTGATGTATTACATATTTCTTACAGGGAATCATGTTCATAAAGTTGGGAAGATCTTCCAATAAAACAGCATATAAAAAGTATAGAAAAAGTAGAACCTAGACTTGGAATGCATCCTTAATTTATATGTTTGATAAATATTTATCACTAGTGCAACAAGACAAAGTCTGTGGAATCATGGAACTTATGTTATAGTGAAAAGTCAGCAAATAAACAAGTAACGTAAACAAAATGTATACATTGTGTAATCTCTAGTGATAAGTTGCTATGAAGAAAAAAAAAAAGGAAGATAAGAGGATTAGAGAATGAGACCACAGATAGGATGGGACCTATAGCAATACACTGATCTGGAACCTGAATGATATGAAGAAGAGCATTTCAGCCAAGGGCACAACAAATGCAAAGTCCCTGAGGTAAGATCAAGATCAGCATGTACTGAGGAACTTCAAAAAATCACTACAATTGGACGGGAATGATTGAGGTCTGGAGTGGCTGAAATGACCAGAGATGGAGAGGAGAGGCAATTGCTAATTACATAGGACCTTGTCAGCTTTACAGAGAACTATGGATTTCATCTGAAATATGGTGGTAAAACTGCTTGGATAACTACGGAATGATTTCCATTTCTAAAAACACTATATCCAGATATTATGTAAAGAATAGATAGACTATGGTGAAAATATTCGAGTTTGGGAAAAAAAGAGAGAGAGAGACAGGGAGATTAGTATGAAGCCAAGACTAGTTGACAATAGCTTGGTGTAGGCTGGAATGACAGAAGGATGAGAAATAGAATCATGCTACATTTTTCCCAACATGACCTGCTGATGGAGTAAGTTATGAGTATGGAAGACAGAGATATATCAAGGATGATTTTTTTTATTTTTGGCCCTAACAATTCTGAAAATAGTGACAGGTTGTCTTATTGATGTGTCAAAGGCTTGAGTAGAGAGGGTAGGGGGTAGATGATTAGGTAATTAGGCACTTTCACTTTTTTTCGGATTAATATATTACCATTATTATAGCATTCCAATAAATATTGAGTAAGAAATACCTAGGATCCAGGCTCTTTGCTAAATGCTGAGAATATAAAGTCAAAACAAAACTATTGCATATGGAAAAAAACAAAACAAAACTAGAAATTGTAGTATGGTACAATTGATACTAGGATAAGTGTATGAAAAGGATATTTGAGCAGCAGAGAGTAAAGAATCTATATTATTTTCAGGGATTATAAACTGTTTCTAATAAAGATGAACCTGGAGCTGTGTTTCAAAAGGGGAGTGCAAATTAACAAGAATAACAACGGCATGAGAGATGGAGGGAGGGTCGAAGCATTTAGTAGCGTATGGGTAAATGCTTAGAGAAACTAAACACATTTATTTGGGAAACTAGAAACTCACTGGATGAAGGGTTGACGTAGGGTATTGGCAAATGATGTTGCTAACATGGTAGGCAGGGACAAGATCATGAAGAGTCTTGTGTAGCAAGCTAGGAGTTTGATTTTTACTAAAATCTATAAAAAGACACTACAGGATTTAAATCAGAGAAAATACTATGATTAGATCAATTAGATGGAGACCGGGCCACTGCTGAAAAATGCAATAAGGATGCTGTTGCAATAATTAAAAATAGAAATAGTGAGATCCTAAAACAAGGCACTGAAAGCAAGGATTGGGAAAAGAGAGATGAAGTTTCCACTCAGTTAAGAAAAGTAAGCAATGCAAGGTGAGTGCTCTATAAGAGAAGTAGATGATATCAATCAGTGGGTATTGAGAGTGCAAGCAGATTACACTTAAGATCCATTTTATGCCTGACCCAGCAATCTTAAAAGAAGTCCATTCATTACACTTAATCAGATACTGTGCCTAGCCCTAGATTTCCTAACTTGGATTCTTCTTGAGTTGCTGACCTCTTACACTCTGGGATCTTAGACTCGGTTGTGATTTTTGCCATAATAAACTCCCTGATCTTTATTTTTAATTTGAATTATTTTAAGTGTACACTTCCAATTGCTTCATTACAAGTAGCATGTGGTAGAGTCAAGGGCAGAGGCAGAGGAAAGAACAGTGGTGTAGACCCCACAACTGATGCAGGATCAGCCACCAACCAGCTATGTGACCTTCAACAAGTTTCAACCTTTCCAGTATATAAGAGTTTTCATGACAGGGCTATTTGTCATTGTGAGAAATCTGAAACATTCAGAATGCCCAAACACTCAGAATGCCCAATATGTGATTGATTAAATATAAATTCTTTTTTTTTATAAATTCTTTAAAAAATCATAAAATATAATACTGCATTAAAAATCATGCTTTTAGAATATTTAATAATACAGAAAATGTGCATAATATAGTCCTACATAAATAGAAAGTAGTTTATAAAATTTCATGTTTTGTTTTAAACTATGAATAAATACATTTTACTGAAAAAAGTTGAAATGGTATATAACAAAATGGCATTAATGCTTAATATCTATGAGTAGTGACTATGGTTAATTTTTATTTTCCTCTTTGTGATTTTTCAGTATTTTTTGTATCCTCTATAACAAAAATAGGTTAATTTTATAATCAGGAAAAAAGTAATTAAAATGATTTTCTCATCCTGAAGAACAATTTCAAATATAGTATAGATCTGATTAGGATAAATTAGGCAGCAAGTACCAGAAAACTCAATTAAAAGTGCTTAAAGAGACTTCCACTTCCACTGAGGTTAGAGACAGAGGATAATGTCCTTCCATCCTAACAATGAGAATAACCCAGATAACCTGTACAGCCATAGATGCATATGGATTTTTTTAATCATCACAGACCTGATGATGCAAAGAAACTTAAATAACTGAAATCTAGAGAGTGACAAGCTCTTCCCACAACCACGTTCATTCTTGAAGGAACCGTGAGGGAAGGACGAAGGTAAAGAGAAGTCACTGTGATATTCAGAAACTTTTAGGGCCAATATGGACAGGCATGACAGGTTAGATAGAATTCAGGGGGCAGCAGCCATATGCAGAATCTGCACCTACCCACCAACTGTTTCCCTTGGGCCTTTCCTGGATACTCACATAGAAGACTGGGTAGAGCCAAGAGCCTGATGGAGGTTGAGGGCAGGGAAAACAATCCCATCCCCCACAAGTGGGAATAAGTGACTGTCCAAGGCTGGGGGAGAGCAGAAGAGCTGAAGAGGGACCATTTGGATGATCAGGTAGGCAGGGCCAGCCAAAGCTGGGGGTAGAGCCAAAGAACTGAGGAAAATTCCTGAAGGGTAATTTAGGCCTTCCCCAAATCTGCCCCTCTAGCTTTCCAAACCTGGGTACATGGCAGCAGCAGGGGATGAGGGGACAGTGTCCTAAAGCACAAAAACCTCAACACTGGAGAGTTGAGCATACAAACAAGAACTCAACCAAGTGGCAGCCTGCTGAGAGCATGATATGTCCCATGGCTTAAAAGCTGGTGGTGGATTATAAAGCACAAAAGATATCAAAAGTCTCCTTGTACTTAGATCTCCAGTCCTGCTGAAGGGAACATCTTGATTTCAATCTCTAATCATTTGAAGCCAATGGTGATTTGGATTAAACTATGGTAAGAACAGTCTCAGCTCACCTATAGATTGATTAAATTGATTCAACTCCTCACTCTAGAAGGCCTAAGAGAAAAATGAGCCTGTTCTCTTCTGAGTTTTATTATTATTTACTTATTATTTTTACTGTTTTTTTTAGATACAATTCCCTGCACACAATAAAAAGATGACACATATATAGAAGCAAGGAAATGTGCCCATCAATAGAAGCAGATCCAGAAATGGAATCGATTTTGGAATTATCGGACAAGGACTTTTAAATAATTATGATGAATATGTTAAAGGAAAATGGAAAAGTGGACAATATAAGTAAACAGAAAGGAAATTTTATCAGAGCCATGGAAATCATTTTTAAAGAGAGCCAAATGGAAAAAGTAGAAATAAAATCAACGATATCAGATAACAGAAGTTGGGGTTCATTTGGTTTTGTCAGTAGATGGAACAGAGAATAGAAAGAATAAGTGAAATTGAAGACAATTTCAGCAGAAATAATCCAAACTGAAACACAGAGAGGGAAAAAAAAAGTAAAACAGAGCATTTGAGGTCTGTGAGACAACAGCAATTAATGTAACATATGCATAATTGGAGTTGCAGAAGAGAAGAAAGAAAACCAGCTAGAAAGAGTATATGAAGAGATAATAGACAAGAATTTGCCGAAGTTGATAAAACACATCCACCATAATCTGCAAAAAATATATCCATATATCCACCTAGAAATCCCAACCAAGTTGGATAAATACCAGGAAAACCACACTGATGCACTTTATAATGGAACTACTACAAGGTAACAATAAAAAAAAAAAAAAAGTAACATATGCAGAAAAGAAAATGTATTACCACACATAAAATGTCTGGAAATGAAATAGTACGAGAATTGACCAGTTCAGCAACTAACCCAAGACAAAAACTCATACATATTCTTTCCACCTTTCCTTTTTTTTTGTCTTTTTTAGCAAAGAGTCTGTTCCTCTTGTGATCAAAGATGCTTACAGAAGGGCCAGGAAGCACAGTACTGCACACATCCAAATGCCAAAAGAGAGAGAAGGTTTGGTTTCTTTCTTATATATCCTCTTAAGAAACACTTCCCAGAAACTTCCTGGAAAACTAATTCTTCCAGCTAAAATGGTACCACATGCACATTCCTAAACTAATGACCAGCAAAGAAGAAATAATTGATCGGCTTAGATTAGTTAGTATTGACTCCTGACACCTCTCCAAAACTATGTAGTCCTTCACATCTTTCCCAAAAACAGACTTTTTTTTTTTTTTTAGCAAAGAAGTAAAGGCAAGGTATAATTGTTGGATAGAAAATCAGAAGTGGCATTTAATAAAATGAAACTACAGATGCAAGAGGAAACCAAGGATGAACATAATCTTAAATCTTACAATTTTATTACTAACGATTTCACTACATCTTTGAATTGTTTCTGTCACAATTTGATTATTGTTATATTCTTACATTTCACTCTACAATCTCTACTGGATGTGGGAGATATTGAAGAGGTATTGTTTCTATTCTCAGAGTTTGCTTTGTAGTATGAAAAGATCGACCTAAAACAAATGAATGTCATTGGAATACATGATAGCAGAGCAACTTCACGTACTTACCAAATTACCTTGAATAAACTACCAAACTCTCTAAGCCTTAGGATCTGCATCAGTGAGGGGAGCTAATATGTATCATTCTCATATAATTATGGTGAATTTTAAATTGATAATCCATAAAGTGATTAGCAAAAGTGTCCAATATACATTAGCTATCCTTATTATTTATCAATGTGATTATAAAGTTCAGTAGGTGTGCATAAAAACAATGGTTGAGTAAGTCAACACTGAAATGGCAAAGCATGAATATATTTGGATACATGAGCTGTTCACCTATTTAGGTGTGCATAAAAACAATGATTGAGAAAGTCAACACCAAAATGGTAAAATTTGAATATATACGGATACATGAGCTGGTTACCTATTTGTAGAAAAGACTAGGAGACTAATCCAAGGCATTTCTAGAAGAATAACCAGTTTGGAAAAAAAGATACAGAAGCATGAAAAGTGAAAGATTAGGGATCCGGGAAAAGCCAATAACCCCCCGAGTAAGCTCTGTGAATGGACTCTAGAGCTAGGAGATGAAGCTGTGAAAGAACACTTGGGTGAGGCATGGAACCTCAGGTATGACATGATTCTGGTTTCAGATTATTCTCTAAGCAATAGAAAATTTAAGAATTTTCTTAAGTTATTCTCTAAGCAATAGAAAATTTAAGAATTTTCTTAAAGGTGGCAATAATGGCTGCCATTTGCAAATATTATAATGGCAACAGTGTATTCAGATGAACACTGAGAGAGACCAGTGAGATAACAGTGTCTGTGCCAGAAGAACAATGACATAGAGAAGTCCTGCAGTAATCTGCTTGAGAAATCATGTGGCCTAAACTAAGACCATTAGGAAAAGTTGGAAGAAAAGGAAAGGGTATGAGACTTGTTACAGAAAAGCTTGATTCTCAGGTAACAGGTCAATTTGAACGCTAGAAAGCTTGAAGTTTATGATTAAAAACTGAAAGGCAGTTGAATGACTTTCAGTTACAGAGAGTAACATAAAAATAATAGTAGATAAAGAATTGAGAAGTAGACATTCTACAAAATATTTGGAATTGTTAGAATGAACATTTGAAAAAATATTTGTAGCCGGTAGATACAATTAAGCTACTTAAATCCAGCCTGAATGTTTAAGATAAATATTTCTTTTTAGAGGAACAGAACAATTTTGTTTATTAACTTAATTAGGAAGTCTTTTCTTTAAAAAAAAAAAAAGGGACAAGTGTTACATTAAAGCTCAATCCATTCCTGGTTGAGCTGTTACAAATGATAAATTAGCAGATTGTAAAGTAATGGGATTTAAAAATATCTAGTTGTAATCTCTATTGCTTAAATTTAACTTTCTTTCATATTTGTTTCTCTTAGGAGATAAAACTTGCTTTAACTTTATATTTAGGATGTGGTTCTAATGGGGAGCACACATTAAATGTCTTCTGGATTTACCACTCAAATTATAAATAAATTAACATTACCTCTTGGACACAATCTCTTTCCCCATTAATCCTAGTGTTTTGACAATACCCTGAATCCCTCTTTCAAGTCTTTTCCAATCATTTTGGAGCAGTCTGTCAGGGTTATTCATTAATCCTCATTCTATATAAAGCAAAGCAGTCATAGGCTTTATTCCCATTTCACAGATAATTTATTTATTTAGGCAAAATTCTCTAACACATAATGCCATTCAGAAGTAATTTTTATACAAAACATATTACATGCATTCTTGGCTGTCAGTTATAAAAGTGGAAAACTTTTCTGCTTTCTATGCTTTTCTTCAACTCAGTTAAAAACACTTGAGGCTATAACCTGAAATTTAGTATATTGTTGGTGATTTAGTTACATTTATCAAGAGTAGAGCAGCCTCTTATTACAATTTCTATGATATTGTAATAGTCCAGTCTGCTATGTTGAATGATTATATTCAAGTGACCATTTAGGCTTTAAGAATCTAAGGAGTATAAAGGAGAATGTGGGCCAGTTAGGAGGACATTTAAATCAGTAGCAGGGCTCTACTCTCCACGCTGCCACTGGTTGTACTGCTTTGGGCAGTTCATTGAGAGCTGCCTGCACCCATCTGCACATCTCTAAATTGGAGATCATGGTCCCTGGATCTACTTCATTCAAAGGAAGCTGTATGAATGTGTGCAATTATTTGTCTTCAGAAAATGAATGAAAGAAAACCACCTCCTATTTTATAATCATGATGCAGAGGATTTCTTCTACTGTAGATACTCCACGGGTTTTTAATAAGTGATTTCTGAATCTCTACTTTTTACAATAACTTACATCTCTAATTCATTGGATGAACCAGTTTCTGATTCTTGCAAAATGCTTAGGTAGCCACAGAAGCTTCTTTCATTCAGCTGCTGCAACTTCCCCTTTGTGTTCATATACAGCAAAAGTAATGCTGTCCATTAGAGGTAAAGTAATTAACTGTGTTGCTACATACTCTGATCTAAGGCACAAATAAGCTCCAAGTGACTTCCCTCTGCCAATTGCAATCTTTTATAGTGTTTCTTCAACTCCACCAGAAAGACTTCTCTCCTATACAAAAACAACTACAGAAAATACCAAAATAAATGATTTGGAGGTGGGATTACTTGCATTAAACACCATTAAAACAACCAAATCAAAATAAAACCAAACCACAAGTAGCATATACACATTTACATAGCCTACAAATAATGAATTAACCTTGGAACCTTGGTAGGAGCTCTTAGATATTTCAAGATTCTGCTACTTACATTCTGATCTGAGAATGCGCCTATACTGTCCATACTTTCAAGCTTCCACCCGGGCCACAACATGAGCCCTGTAGTTGTCTACTAGAACTTATATTGAAAGTTTAAAATTCTGGTTATTACCAGCGCTACAAACCCAAGGATATCTTTATTTGAAGAACACTTACAGCTTATTAATTTACAGTCTGCTCTTCTTTCATCTGTGAACACTGCATCTTCTTTCATTCAGGCTGGACCCCAGGAGCCTGGCACATTATTCACATGAGAGAGTAAATTCCCATTTGGCCATGCAGAACTGCCCTTGGAATCCACATCTCTGGCCACGGTTGTGTTTATCCTTCGTACCTAGTTTCAGTTACCTTTTTTTGTGCCATTTTTGGACTGTGGTCTGTTTGTTGTATTTTCTAAGGTTTCCATTATGGGATGGTGAGCGGGGCCACGAGAAGGTGGCATAATGTGGTAAGGCTCAGCACTTCTAGCCCTATGGCACTTAATTACTACTGTTTGCTTGCCAACTATTTCTTGGCATCTCATTTAATTTGGGGACTTGCCTAAGCATTTAATTGAACTTGGAGAACTCCTTTCAAATATTTATACCCACTTTCTCTTTCTTCTCCTGCCGTATCATCTATAATTCTGCACCACATTTCAGATCAGTCTCACTTTCATTTTTTCCAAAATGCTTGCCATTCCTCTTTTTCTATTAAATATATTGCTAATACCCCGAATCCAAATAAGGCTTCATTTTTTAAAAATAGTTTGTTCTCTTTTTCTCCTAAACCTTGCCTGCCTCATTACAGCAGAAGCATTCTGTACTTTCTCTGTCCATAAGGCTTTTATTCTCTCATTTTATCCAGCTCATATCTCACCTCTCTGATAAATTTCTTGTATAGAAACAGGCAGCACAAAGGAAAGAGCAATGGATTCCTTATGCTGGTCACAGTCACATAAGCTTCAACATTGTTGTCTCTGACTACAACTTTACCCACTCAGCTCTGTTACACTAAGTTACATTTCACATGTTCTTGCATTTCATTGACATCTACAATATCATGACGATTCCTACTTCATTTCTCAGTCTATCAGTGTTCTCCTGGTTTTATGTCCTTCTGCAACCAGCATCAGCCTCCTAGATCATCACTTTACTTAGCCTTTTGTTGGTGCCTTTGAGCCCATATTGGTGCTGGAACAATCCAATCATATCCCTTCTTCACTCTGATACAAACACACACTGCTATATGGGAGAGTATGAGTCAGTACTTCCATATACATACAATTCCCTTTGGAATGGCAATGCTATTCATCTATATTTTCCCTCACTCCCTCATCTTTTATTTCTCTTATTGCTCCCACCAATCTTTTCTAGACTTTATTCAAAGTTCTGAAATCACAGAAGCAACACTTCAAATCCTACTTTTATTTTATTTTTTTAAGATTTTATTTATTTATCCATGTGAGACACAGAGAGAGAGAGAGACAGAGAGAGACAGAGACAGAAACACAGGCAGAGGGAGAAGTAGGCTCCATACAGGGAGCCCAACGTGGGACTTGATCCTGGGTCTCCAGGATCACACCCTGGGCCGAAGGTGGTGCTAAACCGCTGAGCCACCCAGGCTGTCCCAAATCCCACTTTTAGCTGGGAATTTTCCCTACTAAATCTTTATGTTAATAATTGATAAATAATGATTTTTTTTCACAATACCCGTAGTATTTTGAAAAGCATCGAGACAGTGCAAACATTAGCAAACCAAATGAATATAATAGACAATCCAGAAATAAGTGCAATAATATATAAGAAAATACTCAAATTAATGAGGAAATAGATTATTTGGCAATAATATTGGAACACCTGGCTAGCCATTTGGAACAACTGGCTAGTCATTTGGAAAATAAATAAATAAATAGGATTTCTTCCTCATTTCTTCCACCAAACAATAATAGGAATATAAATAGTAATAATTCATCTTGCATCAATGAAATCACCAATTTGCTCACAGAAAGTGACTAAAATATTTATAAATTGGCTTTAGGAAAAGCCTTCTAACCATATCATAAAAACTGCAAACAAAAATTAAAATGTGGACAAGTTTGATTACATTAAAATTCTGTTTTGAAAAAGAAAAGACAAACATAAAACAAACAAAACACAAAACCAAGATGGTGCAATTATGTTATTGCAGAATTATTTGTAATAATGAAGAACTAAGAATAGTCTATATATTCCCCCATATGGGACTAATTAATTAAATTACAGTATATACCTATTATGAAATACTACACTAAAATTAAAATGGAATTGTAATATATATGATATTGAAAGATAGCCACAACGTATTATTGTCAATGAAAGAAAAGGAGGGTACAGTACAGTATTATAATATTAAATCAGTATGTATGTGTGTATGTATAGGTATATATAAAGATATATGTGAATTCCTACAATAGGAAGATTGAAAGAACCTGGATTATTGAGTTCATATACCATCTCACCCTCTACCTTTTTTTTTTTTTTTATTAATTTTTTTTTTAATTTTTATTTATTTATGATAGTCACAGAGAGAGAGAGAGAGAGAGAGGCAGAGACACAGGCAGAGGGAGAAGCAGGCTCCATGCACCGGAAGCCCGACGTGGGATTCGATCCCGGATCTCCAGGATCGCGCCCTGGGCCAAAGGCAGGCGCCAAACTGCTGCGCCACCCAGGGATCCCTCACCCTCTACCTTTAACATATTTTATGTGACAGGCAGTATTCTGGGCAATTAAAAAATACTATTTTAACCCAATTTATAGGCTGGGAACAGTCTCAGAAAATGTGAGCAACTTGCTTTTAAATAAGAAGGTAAGGCAGTGATAACATCAGAACCCAGGAACTTTATCCTAAGTCCAGTGTTAGATCCACCACATGATAGCTAATCCTAAAGAGAAGATAATCATATCAATCCAACCAATTTCTGTCTCTCTCTACTGAAGTGAAGAAAGAAAATAACTGGGATTGATCTACTAGTGTAGATACTATAAAAATTATTTCTTTCTTCCTTTTTTTTCCTGGTATAAAAACTAATAGTAAAGTACTAAAATAGGTACTAAATGAAGTACCTTCTACTGATTTATCTGCAGCCTTGCCTAGGAGTTAACGCTGCTAGTGTGCTTCCCGACGCTGACATCTGTTGGTTTAATATAGGTGTATAAGATGGATGGAGCATAGCTTAGGACGCATGAAACAGGCAACATCTACCTCAGCTCTTTGAGACAGCTACTACTGAAAAGATGTTTCTTTCCCAGTTTGTGATTTAATTCCATGAATCTCACCTCTGCCTCCTGCCCCTCTTCCCCAAAGATAAGCTTGGTTCATACAGAGGATCTAGGTATAGTGGGAGAAACATGCCGGAGGCAGGGGGTGCTGCTTATATCCAAAATGGCAAAGAAAAGCAGGATCACTCATTAGCTTCTATCCAGATGACTCTTCTTATTTAAGAAAGGGATAGCTTACAAAGAGGTTTAGTTCAGTTAGAAGCTTCATTAAAAGAAAAGGGGAATCTGCACAATCTAGAACTGTTGAATTAAATCCAAATATTACAGGTGTCACAATTACAAGATTCAAAATAAATCTAAAATGGTGAAGGGGGAAAGAACTTACTATTTTTTAAAAACTCACTGTGTTGTATGCAACTAGGTCCTTTGTATACATGATTTGACATTTTAATCCTCACAAGAGTTTATATGACCTGAAACCTGTGTAGGTAAGAAGACAGCTTGAAATATCTGAGAACAAAAATTACCAAACACAAAACTATCTACCTTTATTTCATTAGTTATTTCTCAGGTGATTATATAGAAAATCTCTGGAAAAGATATGGTATCCAGGCCAATCTTCTCGTCATCATGATATTTCATTCTGTTAAGTAACGACACTGATTCTATTTCTGATAAAAGTCTTTATTTGTGTGTACCACCTTTCTTCTTCTACTAAAGTGGTGTACAACTTCAAATTAAAGCTGATAAATGGCACTTTCATATGACAGCTCAGGTAAACAGTGAAAGTCAGAAGGTAAATGCAGCAGTTCCATTGGGCATGGATTCTCCTAGCACGTAAGCCGGCTGTGTTATTTTGCAGACTGTGATGACTTCAGTGCAGCTCAGCTAGTCAGGGCTGCTGTGCAGAAAGTCTCTCTGGAACACATTTTATATTATTGGAGTTGGTCTATTAAAGCAACATGCTTACTTTTTAGTGGATGATGTTTGGAATAAAAGTACATGATAGGTGACATAGTCAGGAGTCCAGTTTAAAGTCACCTTTGCAGATGCTTAAATCAATTATTTTAAGAAATTGATTATCAGTTGTTAAAAAAATACATATGCAGGTATCTCCAGAGCCTGGTCTTTCTTCAGATTTGACAGCTGGTTTTAATGTATGTGTTTAAAAACTATTGAAACTATTGTACTGATTATGAATACTTGAATGAATAGATTTAAATCTTTTAGATTAAACATCAAGTGGGTACTATCACAGTATTGTAAATATAAATATTCAACATATGTTTTGATCATCTAAGCTGGAATTATCCTCAGAAGAAATAGAACATGAAGGACCTTACGTCCTTATTCATAAGGCTAAATTCCTAAAATTGTAGTATATATATAACATATATATACACACACACACCAACACACACACATATACACACACACATATATGCACACAAGATAATATATATATGTGTGTATATATATATATATATGTTGTTGTCCAACTATCTCTTTGACAGTTCTCTAAATTCCTATTTCTATCTTTTTTCTTCTAGTTAGTGTGGGATCGTCTATAGCTCACACTAACTGTGTATAATGAAATTTGAAGACATTTCTTACTGCACTGTTAACTTGGGTCATTTCTTTTAAGAAGTGAGGGACAACATATGCTTGTCTAAGCATGTTATGCAAATTATTGGCATAAAAGGATTTTTAACATGTAGGTAGTGTAAAACATGTCATAGTGACAATTCTTACATTCAGTATTCATTTATCCCGACAATTACCATGGTTTTAATGCCTTTCTACCTGTAGCCATTTTATATGCATGTTGAAAGCAAGGCATACACATGTACCTGCAAGATATTGGAATTATATCCTCTGCACTTTATCTTCAAGTTGGGGCTTGGACTCTATAATTTTCCTCTGTTTATAAAATTGCATACATGAGATACTCCAGCAAGGTGAGTTTGTCTATGTCTATTCAGAATGTTTGAAGCGGAAATATGTTAACATGGAAGGAATTTTCCCTGGGCTCATTTTTTAGACTGAGTCACGTGGTCAGAGGCTGGAATTTATACCAGACATTCTCAGAAATCTTCTAGTAGCCATATTATTGCTTTCTTCAAAAGACAACTGTACATTGCCTATTTTCTAGCTGCCTTTGTAACATTGTTTGGCTCACGACACATAATTCCCATTTTTAAAATGTACTTTACTAAACAAGTTTTATGTTATAGAGCAGAACACTGTGAATACCACCTATGCAATCTGCTATTCTGTGTTGTCAGATATGTCTTTTAAAGGAAAACTCTATAGCAATCAATCACGTGACATAGTAAGGTCTCTCTCTCTCTCTCTCTTTATCTCTCTTTTTAAGAAAAGAATACCATATTTCATCTATGAAGGAGGCAATATAAAATGCTGCTAAAATATTAGTATGATTTTTTTTAGTCAGTCGCAAATGCACAATTTCCCACATTCGCTGAAATAAGGTCTCAGAATAAATGCTTGTCAGTTTGAACAATTGTGTGGGGATGGGACAGATGGGCAGCTGTTTCTTTTTTTAATCCCAGATTTTGTTCTTTTACTTTAAATAATGTTGAAAATGTTTTTTTTTTAATTGTGAAAAAATAAACGTAGGCTGCTTTTTAAAAAGAAAAAGTGGTAGATATTGAACTATAATGAAAGAAAGCTAGTTCTCATCATATGGATTAAAAATCTCTAGCTCTTTTAACTGAAAACAATAGATTTCATTGGCTGTACTGTGCTGATACTGATCATTATTTATACTACAATTGATATGATCAACTGTCTTTTTAGTTTTATAGGAACAGACAAAAGTTCTGATTAAGTCAAATTTGCATGATCAACTGGGCATCATAATTTCACTGTTAGTGCTTTTGAATTTTTCTCATTTTAAGACCAAATGTGAACTCCTTTCTTAGCTGTATCCTGCAATATGAATTAATCTAAACTAAAACTATTTTTAAAACCCTTTTGTTCATATTAAAAACACATAAGAATGCCTCTATTTTTAAATCAGCATTTCTTTCTTCTATCATAATTACTTCCTCATATTATGAAAGAATAAAGATTTAACTAATGCCCTAAATAAATTGGCCAAAGATTATAAATAATGACTTTTCACTAGGTACAAATCTTCTGTAATTAGAAAGGGAGGCAAATAATCTGTAATGAATGAACTGTATTTAATGTGTAAGTACTGAATATTGAACACAGATGCCTCTATACTAGTGCTCAAGTGAAAAATCAAAACAAAACAAAACAAAAAACTATATTTATCTCCTCTCCTGGGCAGATATTCCATGTTCTAGGAAGGTAAAGCACTCAACTCAGAAAAGTACCACCACCACCCACCACCCTACCCCACCCCTGCCAAAGAAAGGAGGAATTTTAACTAGCTGAAAATCAAAATGCCTTTAATAGAAAGATTTTTACTAGCAAAATGGTCATTATCTCATTATGCTACTTGAGATTATTCCAGGTACTATAGCTGACCAGAAACTATTTCTGTAGCCTCCTCAAAAATCTGAATTTTTTGACCTTCAATTAAGTAAAAGTCATCTCATTGGTCAGTTCCATACCATACAGTAATGCTGATGTGGGATAATTTTATGTAGGAAATATAGTTCTATTGAATGCTTTTAATGGATTGAATCTGTTAATATAACAGTGGTTGATTAAAAAACCTATTTTAATATCTTAACTTTAAACAGACTACAATGCTTTAGAACTGTAAATTGTTATAACCCATTTTTAATTTCTTTAAAACTGATAAGCCTCCCTGCCCTTCCCTAATTTCAAATTTAATTAAATCCACAACACAACCACACTGAAGAGAAAGGCCAGTTTTATTTACATAACATAACAATTGTAATAACAATGAATGAGTTGCACTAAACCAACATCAGTCTTAACCACAAAATATTACTCCTGACCCCTTCAAAGAGCATCCTTTTTTCCTACCCAGCCAGGAATAACATTCAATTTTGTATTAAAATAACTACTGCGACAGAACTCACAAATGAACAAATATATTTTTGGAAGTAAATCAGCACATTCAACATCACAATCATCACCGCTATTTTTTTCTTCATAAACTGAGTAATCTTCCATCTTAACCCACAACATCAGCAGTGCTTAAAGTTCATGTTTCTTAGATATTATAAAAATTGCATATTAAGCTCTTAGGATGGGCAATGAGGAAATTAAGGTACAGATTACAAAAACCTAGGGCATTGATAGGTTAAGGGGGCAAGATCAGAGAATGAAAAGTGGTGGAATCAGGGATTTCAAGCAGTTCCTCTCCACCCAGGTTATGTTCAGACCGGAGGCCTGCCTCGGGCAGAGTCAAAGGAGGAGATTGCCTGGAGCAGCTGGTCTGGAGGGAGAGTCCCATACTTTATTAACCAACCACTGATTGTGGTTGCCTCAGACTAACATCTACTCACAGCCTGAGAACTTTCAAAGTCTTTGGATTATGGTGTGTACCGAACACAAAATCATTCTCCATGCTTGCACAGTTAAGCACCTCTATAGGTTATTTCAGGGTCAGTTACTGTATTTTTGAGAGGCCTCCACCAAAGTTGAAAGGTAATCCACAATATCAGTTTAATATTAGATACTTAAAACTATGTTCCTCTAATAGTGAAATTTTTTTTTGGCTATTGGTTCACTATTTTCACTTTCACGCAGCAGTTCTCTTCCTGTAATGCCCCTTCGCGCGCGCACACACACACACACACACACACACACAAAATGTTCTCAAGTTAAAACCTGACCTTCTTTGTTTTGGATGAGATCCATCCTTCCAAAGAGATCACCATTCCTATACTAGTGCTCACTCTTTATACTTTAATTTTTTTTTCTTTAACTCTATTTCTCCTTGAAATATGTTTGAATTTCCAAAACCTTGAAAATTATTCCTCTTTGAAACCGCTGCTCCACTTTAATCACTGTCCTATTCTTTGACATGATTTTATAGCATTAAGATCCTCAAACAAGCAGCCTACCTCCAGACCCCACTACTTTCACTGCCAACCCTTACTTCCTTAATCTCCTCCCATATGATTTATGGATCCATCAATATCCTGAAACTGCTCAATTAAATCATTTTTCTAATGGAATTAAATTTCTTTATTCTGACCCTCTTCAAATTCTCCACTACACTTTACACAGCTTATCTCATTTTTTAGTTTCCATGATGCTGTGATTTCTTTTTTCTGTATCTCTGACCAACTGGGCTTTTTCTTCTTTCTACTCCTCAATTTAGAGATTCTCTTTTTTTTCTATCTGCTGACTTTCCTCTACACTTGCACATTTTTTTACATTCAAGTGTTTTAATTATCTCCTCTATACTAACATTTTACCTCCTGGTCATCTCATATTTTATCTTCCACTTTCCTTCTTGTCCCAATTACCAAAATTTATTATAGGCCTTTAGTTAGTTATTAAAAAAAGGGGGGGGGGGCTCTTCATGCTTCTACCTATATGTCAGGCATTTTTATAGACATCAAAAATAGAGTAGTAAAAAAAAATAAATAAAAAGTACCTGAACTCATGCAATGTACATGCTGTGGAGGGAGAAGGATAATAAACATGATAACAGTAAAATATTTACATCATGGAGATGAATGTTAAAGAGAAAACATAAAGCAAAGAAGGAATATGTGAAATATCAGGGGTGGATTTAAAATTTTAAATGGGCTGTCAAGTATAGACTACAGGGACAACAAATGCAGAAGCTAAGATATTACTTAAAAAGTACTGCAATAATCCAGGAGAGAGATGATAGTAACATGGACCATATATAAGAAGAAGGAACCAAGATTAACACTAAAGTTTTTGACCCAAGTAACTGGAAGAATGTAGCCTCATTAACCAATATAGGATAGCAAACAGAAGGTGAACACCAGCATCATAGTTTGAAGCAGTTTAAGTGGGAGTTGTCTGAGAGATAAATCTGTGTTGAATGGGCAGTTGGGTATACAGATCTGAAGTTAAGAGGAGGATCCTACCTGCACAATACAAATTTTGTTGTCATCAACATAAAAATGGTGCTTAAAACCATGAAAGGAAAACTACATGACCTTGGAAGTGAATATAGGTAAAAAAGAAGAAACATCTAAGGATTAGAATTCAGGGAAATAAGGAGGAAGCAGCAAAAGTAACTGAGAAGGAGGGGTCAGAGATGTCAGAGAAATGATGGCCATTAAGGGAAAAAAGCAATTCTAGAAGAGTATCAATTGGGTTCAATGCAACAGATAGTGCACGTATGAGAACTGGTAATTAAAATTATGAATATGAATGTCTTTGGTGACCTTGACAAAAGCAATTCCAATGGACCACGGAAGAAAAACCTGACTGCAGTAAATACAAGAGAGAATGGTAAGAAATTGGTAACAGTAGACAGAGAACTTCCTCAAGGAGTTTTGCTACAAAGGATAGAAAAACTTGGGAACACAGCTGTAGAACAAAGTGATATCAAGAGAGAGTTTTTGTGATGAGTGAATTAATAGCATGCTTATATGGAAATGAGATAGAAAAAATATGATGCTACTGAATGTATGGAGAAATGGAAAACAGGCAAAAATGGATGGGATTTATGCTACAGATGGGGACACTGCCTGGCTAGAGACATGAATGAACACAATAACAGGAGAGATTGTAGAATATAAGAGTATAGATACTCTTTGGCGGGTGATAGATTACTAGGAATTTAAAGAAGTTCTCTTTTAAATGCTTCAATCTTTTCAGTGAAAGAGGAAACTGAGACATCAACTGAGATTAAGGATCAAGGATGAGATACTGGGGGTTTGAAGAAATAGAAGAAATCATGAAAAATCATCCAGGAGGTTGGAAGGGAAAATAGATAAAGAAAATATACTATGCTTGCATTGAGACTCCCTTGATGCGATTGATAATGAATTTAAAGTAAGACCAGCACTGGGTATTATACTATATGTTGGCAAATTGAACTTAAATAAAAACAAATGTAAAATAAATACAGTAAGACCAGTTATCATAGCTGTGTATTTTCCTTTGTTTTGTTTTGTTTTGTTTTTTCAATTACATTGAACTGTATAGGTGCAGTTTTTTTAAATTTATTTTTTATTGGTGTTCAATTTGTCAATATACAGAATAACACCCAGTGCTCATCCCGTCAAGTGCCCACCTCAGTGCCCGCCACCCAGTCACCCCCACCCCCCGCCCACCTCCACTTCCACCACCCCTAGTTCGTTTCCCAGAGTTAGGAGTCTTTCATGTTCTGTCTCCCTTTCTGATATTTCCCACTCATTTTTTCTCCTTTCCCCTTTATTCCCTTTCACTGTTTTTTTTATATTCCCCAAATGAATGAGTGCATTGCAGAAAGAAAGTTTTACTTTACTTGAGTTATAGTCTCATCAGAGGCATGGGAGTTGATGATATATGTAAGGGAGTGATTATAGTGATTGAACACAAAATTTAAGTTGGGTATGGAGGAAATAAAAGACTATTAGAAGTTGAGGAGAAGTATAGAGCTGGTAGGATTGATGCTAAGTAGATCTGAGTGGAATTGAGGAATGTTGTAGTTGGAGTAGTAAAGGTAGCAACTCAAAAGATAGGCATTGAGAATCAGACTGTTGGATATTTGAAATTCAGTTTGAGGGCAGGGTCATTGCAATTGGGGGAAAAAAGCCAAAGAAATGAGGATGGAAGTAAGACTCAATTAGGGAGGGAAACACTGTCATATGGTGGAAAAAAAGGTCAAGGAACTGAGTAGCCATACTGTGCGAAAGTTTATGACAATTAGGAAGGAAGGAAGGAAAGTAAGCCATAAGCAGGAGTGATTAACAAGGAAGACACCTATTCCTTTGCAAATGTGTATTCATTCAGTTGCTCAACCACATTTTTGAGGTTTGTGGAGTGTGGCAGGCACTATGCTAAATGTTTACATTCTGTGTCTAACTTTGATGCATGTAATAACATTATGATGTAGGGATTATTATTGTCTGTATTTTTATAGTTGAGCAAACTGAGGTTAAATAATTTACTCAAGGTTATGCAGCTATTGTTTACTCTCTCTTATACTGTGTTTCTTTCATTCCAAAGTAATACCAGTGCAAGTTTCTTAACACAGAGGGATGAGCACTTTGGCCATGGAGGTGAGAGAAGCTCCGCAGACTCGCTCCCTAGGGAAACAACCGATGAAAATTATACACATACAAAAAAAGCTTTAAATATCTGGAAGTTGTTCCAGGGCTTACAACAAATTAAGAAACATTTCTTCTTTGAGAAAATTTCCTGAAACAGTATATTTGTAGATTTGGAAAACAAAAGACAAAAACAAAAAAATACTGAGAATCTGTAGCCATTGAGCCATGACCTGACCCCTTTCTGTCTCCTCCACCTCCCAGCTAAGCATGACAGAAGATCCACCCTGTGCAGGTATGTCTAAAAAGATAGGACTCCCACTCCCTCATGCTCCTAGTCAAGAGTTATGATTTCTCCAGTCCATTAGCATTTCCTATTTCTCCCAGGTCCATGTTGCAGAGACTAAATTCTAGATGGCTGCATCTAAGAGTTCAAGGACTCCCTTTCTCCACCAGCCCCTACCTGTAGTTCAGATGCTTTGCCACAGATACAGCAGACCAAGAATAATGTCCTTGTAACACTTCAGGTTGCTTATAGGGAGGAGATTCCACATGGGGAGAGGTGAGTGGGAAAGACAAGAGGCAACTTCCCCTCCTTAGTACCCGATTCATGAAGCAAAGATGTCATTCTGAAGATGTAGGCTACTGTGTCCATCCCCAGCTCTAGAGCAGTGGCTCAGAGATTTTTCCCAAGGGAAGAGGTAGGTTATGATGGAGACTCCAAGGACGTCTCTGAAAGGAACACAGTTCAAGTCTAAGGTTGCTCTCAAAAAAAAATGGAGATTTTGGTTGTAAGCAGTAAAAAGAGGCTCAGAAGTCCATGAGATCAACAAGCAAGATCTAACACCAGCTAGTTTACAAAAGAGAAGCAGGATACGAAAAAACTAAGAACTCTCTGAGATGAGAATAAACCTCAATGCCTGGTCTCAAAACTCTCCCTGTAAAGGGGATCGAATTAAGTTGGCCTGTGGGGGCACTATGTTCCAGAGTAAAAAACAGTAGTACAATTAGCTGGCAATTAGTAGCCTAGCAATGGATGACCAGAGAAAAGAAAGTCTAAGAGTGCCTGATAAAACCACTGTCATCTCAGGGTGACTGTGAACATCCCCAACTTTGTACCCATGAAGAGTGACTTCACACTGTGGGGAAACAAACTTCACTAAAGTAGTCCAGGGAGGTCAACAAACAAATAAGCAAGCAAACAACAATAGTAAAAAGCTCTTAAGAGGTGGGAGAGATAGTATCTGGAGCTGCTACAGAATATTACTGAAAATTATGAGACATGCAAAGAATTAGGGAAGTGTGACCCACACATGGAAACAAAAGCAGGCAATAGAAACTAATTGTGAGAGGGTCTAGTTATCAGACTTAACAAAGACTTCAAAGTAGTCATCATAAATATGTTCAAAGAACTTAAAAGAAATCACTCTTAAAGAAGTAAATGAAGACATAATTACAATGTCTCATCAAATGGAGAATATCAACAAAGAGAACGAAACTTAAAAAGAACTAAATGAAAATTCTGGAATAGACAAGATCATGGAAACAAAAAATTCTCAAAAGAGTCCAATGGTAGATTTAAACAGACAATCAATTAGCTTGAAGATGCTACCTCAAAGGGCATTATGCTAAGTGAAAGAAGTTAGACACACAAAAACAAATACTGTGTGATCTAACTTAAATGTGGAATCTGGAGAAAAAAGTTAAAATCTCATAGTTATAGAGATTAGTTCCTGGTTTCCAGAGGTGGGGTTTGGGAGTGGGGAAAAAAAAGGGAATGTGGTCAAAAGGTACAAAGTTTCAGTTACAAAATAAGTAAGTCCTGGGGACATATTGCATAGCATGGTAACTACAACTAATACTGTATTATGTATTTGAAAGTTGCTAAGAGAGTAGATCTTAAAGGTTCTCATCATCATAAGAAAAAGATTTTTTGCCTATGTATAGTGATGGACATTAACTAGACTTATTGTGGTGATTATTTCATAATATATACATATATAGAATCATTGATATACGCTTAATATATGTCAATTATATTTCCATTAAAAAATAGCATGGCTGGGACTGAATGTTGGTAACTGGTAAAAAAGTAATTTAAGGGATATTTCATTGCTGGTGTATAGAATTTGTCATCTGATAGGAATAGAAATATTAACTATAGGTATCCAATTATAGCATACAGAGGCCTTTTCACAATAAAAATAATTATAAAAGAAAGATCTCAAACCAGTAAGCTAACTGTCCACCTTAAAACACTAGAAAAAGAACAAATTAAACCTAAAGCAAGCAGAAGGGAAAAATAATAAAGATTAGAGTATAAATTAATGAAATGGAGAATAGACGTATAATAGAGAAATCAATGAAATAAAAAAGCGGCTCTTTGAAAAGATCAACAAAATTGACAAACCTTTAATTGGACTGAGCAGAGGCATCAAGGAGAAGAACATTTCCACTGACCTTCTAGAAATAAAGGGATTATAAAGGAATACTATGAATAATTACATGCCAACAAACTAGTTAACGCTGATGAAATTTAAAAAGATTATTGAAAAGAAACAAAGTTTTGAAATTTACTCAAGAAGAAATAGGAAATCTGAAAAGGACTTTAGTAGGTAAATAAATTGAATTAATATATTTGGGATCCCCAATGCCACCTGAGGATAAGTGACTCACTAGGGGGACTTACAGGACTTAGCATTTAGTTGTATTCATGGCTAGGAGGACACCATGGCTAGTGAGAGGATGCCAAACATAATCAGTGAAGGTAAAAGGTTCATGCGGCAAAGCCCAAGGAAAACAAGGCATAAGTTTCCAAAGGTCATCCTCACTGAAGTCATGGAGTGCACACTTAATTCCCCAACAAAAAGTTATGACAACACATATGAAATGTTGATTAATGAGAGTTCATGAGAGACTCAGCATCCTGAAGCTGGTCATATACACAGCATCTGCATAGTACATAACAACATTATAGACCCCCAGAAGGAAAGCAAGTGTTCACCATAAACCACATTGTGCCAATAGGTAAGACAGTGAGTCACTCTTCTCTGGGAATGATGGAAACCCTACCAAAATTCAAGTGCCCAGATACTAGTCAACTGTAAGTTAACTTTATTTTGACAATTAGAAAATTTCTAATTTCTGCACAATTAAAACATGTAAAACTTTTCACAAAGCAAAGCCAAGATCCATTTTCCCCCCACTGGTAAATTCTACCAAGCATTAAAAACAAACAAACAAACAAACAAAGCATTGATATCAAATTTTCACAAATCCTTCCCAAAATAAGAGGAAAGAACATGTTCCAACTCATTATATAAGGCCAGTATTACTCTGATACCAAAGTCAAAAAACACATCACAAGAATAGAAAATCACCAACTAATTCTCTAGTGAATACATATGCAAAAATTAAAAGGCCCTTGTGGTTGAGTCTTATTATTTGCAGAAGATATGTTCTAAAGACTCACTCAGAACTCTGAATTAGTGAATACTGAGCCATTGCTCAAAAGAGAAATACAGGGTTAGGTTCTCAAAAGCCTCTGGTCATAACATTTTCATCAACTGATCAATAATAGCTTTGTTTTATGTGTGTTTCTATTTAAAGGCACTTAATTTAATATATATTGCTGACTCATTAACATTGAACTCATGGCCAACAGCACTATAACTCATGCCTGAATACAGCTTATCTAACAAGCATTTTGTATGTAAGGCACAACACAGCCTTCTTGCACTTAGAAGCATTAGACAGCACTTGAGAACTAATGTTGGAAGCCATTTTTTTTTTAAGATTTTATTTATTTATTTATGAGACAGAGAGAGAAAGGGACAGAGGCAGAGATACAGGAGAGGGAGAAGCAGGCTCCATGCAGGGAGCCCGATGTGGGACTCGATCCTGGGACTCCAGGATCAGGCCCCAGGCTGAAGGCGGCGCTAAACCGCTGAGCCACCGGGGCTGCCCTGGAAGCCATTTTAAACACCAAATCATCAACAAATGGCACAAATTCACGGAAAATATGACGCTAAATAGGCCACAAAAAGGATACTTGCTTAAAGTGTGAAAGATGAAATAAGAAAGCAGAATATTGTCTTTTTCAATTTCAGCTTGAGATGTGTACTTTGAGTAACAAATTTTTCACTGTTCTGTGCACATTCACAAATGACCACAAAAGTGCCACAAATATTGATTTGGGGATTACAAGTAGATTTTAGTGAGTAAGTGAATTCTCAAATATGGAAACTGCAAATAATGAGGATTGATTGTAATGGCAATTAGATTCTAGCAACATATAAAAAGGATTATACAACATGAGTAAGTGGGATTTATCTCAGGAATGCAAGTTGGTTTAACATCTGAAAATCAATTAATATAATACACTATATCAATGGAAAATAGGACAAAAGCCAGATAAACATCTCAATATTTTTAGAAAAATCATTTGACAAAACCCAATACCCATCCATGATAGAAACATTCAACACACTGAAAATGGGAAGGAGTTTCTTTAGCCTAATAAAAACATCTATGAAAAGCTACCATTATACTTAATGATGAAATACTAAATAATTCTCCCCAAGATTAGCAACAAGAAAAGTATGTCCTCTCTTATTACATTCATTCAACATTGTACTGAAATTTCTAGTCAGATCAATTAGGCAGGAAAATGAAATAAAAGGCATCCAGATTGGAAAAGAAAAATAAGATTAACTATTTTTACAGGTGACATGATCTTATACATAGAAACTCGTAAGGAATCAGTTAAAATATCATTAGAACTAATAAATGAATTCCATATATCTGCAGAGTTCACTACATATATGAAAATCAATACACTAGAAATGAATTATCTAAAAATGAAATTAAGAAAAACAATTCCATTTATTATGTCATCAAAATGAGTGAAATACTTAGAATAAAATTCTAAAATGCAGAACATATACTCTGAATGTACAAAACACTGTTGACAGAAATTAAAGAAGATGTAAAGATATTCAAAGATATTCTGAGTTCCTGGATCAGAAAACCTAATATTGGTAAGATGGTGATATTCCTCAAATTGTTTTAAAGATTCAATGTACTACCAAAAAGTCCTAGCATGATTCTTTTTAGAAACTGACAATCTATCTTAAAATTCATAAAAAAACAAAAATTCCTGGTACCTGAAATAGCCAAAAGTCTTGAAATCGAAGAACAAAGTTGGAAGATACACTTCACAATTTCAACACTTACAACAAAGCTATAGTTATTGAGAGGGTGTGGTACTGGAATAAGGGCAGATGTAAAAATCAATGCCATAGAATTGAAAGTCCAAAAATAAGCCCTCACATAAACAGTTAGTTTTGGACAAAGCTACCAAGGCAATTCAATTGTGAAAGAATAATCATTTTTGGCAAATGGTGTTGGGATAACTGAATATTCACATGTGAGATACTAAAGCTGGGCCACTGCCTCACAACATACAAATGGATCATAAACCTCAGTATAGGAGTTAAAAGTATACAATTCTTAGAAGAAACGATAGGAGTAATCTTCATGAACATGGGCTAGCCAAAGTCTTTTTACATACGACATTAAAGCCAATGTGAGAAGAGAAAAAACCTAAACTAGACTTCATCAAAATTAAAACAGTTCGTGTTTCAAAGGATATATCATCAAAAAATAAAAGGCAGCTCACAGAACAAGAGAATATATATATATAAAATATCATTAGAACTAATAAATGAAAAAAAAAAAAAAAAAGAACTAATAAATGAATTCCATACTTCTGCAGAGTTCACTTCATATACGAAAATCAATACACTAGAAATGAATTATCTAAAAATGAAATTAATTATATATATATGTATATATATATATATATACACACACACACACACACACAATTGATAGGGGATTTGTATCCAGAGTATGTAAAGAAATTTACAACTCAGTAGTAAAAAGATAACACAATTTCAAAATGAGCAAAAGATCTGAATAGTTATTTCTCCAAAAAAGGGATATGAATGATCAATAAACACAATGAATGATAGTTATTCAACACCATTAATCATTAGAAAAATACAGATCAAGGCCACAATATGATACCACCTCACATACACTGGTATGGCTAAAATAAAAAGACATAAAGACATATTTTAACAAATTTGGCAAGGGAATGAAAAATTGGAACCCTTGTACACTGCTGGTTGGATTGTATCGTGTTGGGAATTAGTTTGGAGATTCTTCAAAATGTTCTTCTAAACATAGTTACCATATGACCTAGCATTTCAACTCCCAGGTATATACCAAAAGAAATGAAAACATATGTCCATGCAAAAACTTGTACATGAACATTCCTAAAAGCAGTACTCACTTGAGAAAAAAAAAAAAAGGAAAAAACCCAAATGTCTATCAACTGATGACTGGATAAATAAATATGTCATCTCCATGCAATGGAATATTATTTCGCAATAAATGAATGAAATACAGATCCATGCTGCACAATGGATGAACATTGAAAGCATGCTAAAATGAAGGAAATTAGTCACAAAAGACCACATATTTTATGATTTACGTAAAATGCCCAGAATACACAAATCTATAGGGATAGAGAGGTCAGCAGTTGTCTCTAGCAGAGGTATTGGAGAGAAATAAGAAGTTCCTGCTAACGAGAACAGGTGTTTATTTAGGGGTGGTTAAATGGTTTACAGTTGGTTTTGATGATGGTTGTAAAACTCTGAATATAAAACCATTGGATCATATCCCTTAAATGTGCTAGGTGTATGAGGTGTGAATTATGTCTCAAAAAAGCTGTTAAGTATATATTTTTAAAATCAGATACTTTTTTTATATCCATCCATGTCAAAGTCTGACAAGACCTAGTGCTAGCAGGGATCTCAATGCCATTGCCTCGTGCACACTCTAATCACTCTTACATAGATTACTATGAGTAATCTACTACACAAACTGTTTCCAGTTTTGATGAGCCATCTGTTGCAGTATTAATTTTATTAAAATACTATTTTCATTAAATCACTCCCTTGCTCAAAATCAATAAATCTCTAATCTCTGCAGTCTGCCATTTAAGACCTATAATCAACTGGCCGGTGTTACCCATTGTTTTAGGCAGAATAACAGCCTCTCAAAGATGTCTATATCCTAATTCCCAAAACCTTTAAATATGTTACTTTACATGGCAAAAGAGACTGCACAGACATGATTAAATCAAAGTTATTGAGATGGAGAGATTATCCAGGATTATCTAGTCTGGCCCCACATAATCACAAGCGTCCTTCTAAGTGAAAGAGGGAAGCAAGAGAGTCAGAGAAAAAATGTCACAAAGGGAGCAGAGGTCAGAGAGATGTGCACCACCACCTAAGGAATGTGGGCAGCCTCCGGAAGCAAAAGAGGCAAGGAAACAGTTCTCCTTTGGAACCTCCAGAAAGAATGAGACCCTGCTGACCCATTTCTTTTTCACTCTGACATTCAGAACAGTAAGATAATAAATTTGTATCATTTTAAGCCACTACATGTGGCAATATGTTGTAACTGTGACAGGAAATGAATAACCCCACTGCAGCCATCTTACTTGATGCTTTCAGCTCTTTCCACATCTCCCAATTTGAATTACCCTTCTCCACTTATCTGGAAACTCCTTTCTTTTCCTTACTGCTGCACAGCAAGGCCTGCCTAAATACAAATACCCTTAAGAAGTTTCTTGCTCCTAACTCAACCTCCATGTAACTTTAATTCTAACTAGAGATTTCTTCAGAATGGATTTACGTCATCTACTAATAACTAACACATGCTTTACCTAGGGAATGTCATTGATTTTAAGTTAGACCCAGAAGGCTCTTGGCACATCGTATGGAAACAATGTAGTGTAGTGTTAGTGTGCTGATGATGAACCAACTTTTTCCCAAAAAGCCCTGACTTATTGTTTACTGTTTAAATACTCCCAAGAAGACTGATTTCAATCATCATGTCACATACCTTAAACTTACACAATGTTATATGTCAACTATATATATCAATAAAGCTGGAAAAAAAATAAAAGACTGATTTCAAGCTACCAATGGTTTGACCACCTGGTCACAAAATCCTTGAATATTGAATAATGTCTTTAGTGAGCTAGTTTATGTCTCTGTCTCAAATCCATCAGATCCTTCCCTTAGTTCTTTCTTTCCAGCTTATGGTTATAAATGCGTTCTCAAGTACAGAAATATGCCTATTTTTTTAATTAAATGCCTAATGGGATTTAATAACTATTTCTGAGTCTTTGAATTCAATCATTTACTAGGTGAGGACTCATCGGTGGGCAGGTCTTTTCCCCACCATTAACTTACCTTGGAATTCACGATAATACTTTACACTATTGGAGAAGGGATTTCTTCTTATGTCCCACTCCCTATCATATCTTTTACACAGTAGTAGAAATGTTTTTAGTCAAGAAAAAAACATTTAACAATCAGTAAGTGTAACTGTTAAAAAATAAAAAAAGGGTAAAAGTCTCAAATTCCCAATGCTTAGCTACGTGAATAGAACCTGGTCATTTATCATCAGAGGAGAGGAAATCAGGTGTTCCATAGCAGTGCAGAGCCTGGGTTCCAACCACCGCAGGCCACAGTTCTTTCCTAGTGTGTGCCTTCTTTATTATGTCCCCCACTGATCTGAGTCACATTCATTAGCTGGACGAATACTTGTGGATTCTCAGGAATGCTCAAAACAGGAAGCAGAGATATTATGCATGGACACCTGGATCTCGTTCTGCTTTTCCACTCCTGCTCCTCACCTCCACTCTATTAGTTTGCTAGTGCTTCACAATAACCACAAAATTAGTAACTTAATACAACACTCATTTGTCACTGTACAATCCTGTTGGTTGGAAGTCTAGCGCTTTCCCTTATGATATCACAAGGCTAAAATTAAGGTGTTGGATAACCTGAGTTCTCATGGAAGAGGCCTGAAGAAAAATCCAATTCCAAGATCATTCCTGTTATTAGCAGAATTTAGTTCTTGGAGTTATAGGGGTGAGTTTCTGTCTCCTCGATGGCTCCCAGCTGGCTGGGACTGTTCTAAGATCCTAGACATCATCAAAATTCCTTGCAACATGCCTTCTTCATCTTTAAGTCAGTAATGGTGTGTCAAATCTTATGCATCAAATCTCTGACTTCCTCTTCTGCAACCAGATGGAGACAACTCTCAGCTTTTAAAGGACTTGTGATTAACTAAATCTCACACAGATAATCTCTTTAAGGTCAACTGTGCCATTTAACACAAGCTCATTGCAGAAGTAAAATTCATCATATTCACAGTCTGGGGATTATTCAGGGTTCATATACAGAAGAAAGAAAATTTTGAAGGTAATCCCCACCATAGTCTTTGTGGTGCTGACTTTGGTTTAAAGAACAAGAGAAATTGATGTGGTAAATATAAAGAAAGACATGTAGATTATTAGTGTAAATTCTTAGGGAATGGAGCTTCCCAAATCCAAGATCCTGCTCTTGGTCAAAAGTGTTACCAGAAATGATGTGCTGCTTTAATGTCTCTGTGAGCCATGGGAAGGTACATTGGTAAGTGATATATACACAATACAGCCACATAGATTTTTATAAAATTTCATTTATATAGATAATTAAATCAGAATCTTAATTTACTTCAGGGTAAGAAGGGGTTTCTGGTCTAGAACACCAGAATAGTGATGTCAAAAGTGAGATGAGACAACCTGTAAAGACAGAAATAGATGCTTCTTGTTTTCATGAGGCTTACAGTCTAGTATGAAATATACATAAGGAAATAGCTGATAAGGAGAAAGTGTGTTGAATATGTCCTAGGCAAAGGGAGCAATTTATGCAAGTGCCCAAAGAAGAAAAAGGGTATAGTGCATTGGAGCACCTGCAAGTATCCTGATATAATTGGAATGTGAAAGAGGAATGAAAGCACCTGCTAAGAGGTGAGGCTGGAGAAGCAGGTAAGTGAAAGCTCATGGAGAGTCACATATACCGCCTAAAGGTAATTGATCCTAAAAGTAATTTGGAGTCCATCAATTGGATGAATAGGAATTTCTTCTAAGGAGATAAATCAATAAAGATTCATGAACAAGGATATTTACTACAGCATAATATAAAATCCATCCATGTTCCCTCTCCCACAAAAACAAACTCAGTGCTCATGAAAAGGGGATTGATAAAAATAATTGATGGTTGGCCACCTTAAAAATGATGATCCTCATTCCATTTCACTGACATGGAATAGCACTGTGTTAAGAATAAGAATATGAAGGAGGAGTAAGAGAAGTAGCATAGTATTCATTATGCAGCAAGCGTGAGATCAACTCTTATCAAGTATTATTACATCTGAATTTCTCAACAATGCAATGAGGTAAAAACTGCAATTGTCCATATTTTACAAAAGAGGAGACTAAAGCACAAATGGGTAGACAACCTCCCTTGGTCCACACATTTATTTAGAAGCAGAGACAGGATTAAAACCCATGCAGAGGCAGTATAAACCAATCTGTTTCTAACCTGAATTCTGAAAAGCAATAAAATACAAGGGGAAACGGGAGGCAAGGAGTAGAAGAAGACAAGGAAAAGGAGTGAGAGAAACAAGGAGGGAGAAAGAGAGACAGAAACAGGGAATGAATAATGATGACCAAAAAATCTGAAGAGTAGTTATCTCTGAGTTGTAAGATTTTGAGTAATTTTTTCCTTCTTTCTATTTTTCTGAGTTTGTATTTTTACGGAGAGCAATTTGATGTTTTTTTTTTTTTTTAATTAATAGACTTTTTCAAAAGATCAGTTTTCAGTTTACAGATAAACTAAGCAAAAACTACAGAATTCCAATATACCTCTCTCCTCCCTCACACATTTTTCTCTATTATGAAAACCTTGCGCTAGTATGGTACATTTCTTATAATTGATGAGCCAATATTGACACACTATTATTAACTAAATTCTAGAGTTTACATTAGTGTTCACTCTTTGCGTTGTACATTCTGTGGGTTTTGACAAATGAATAATGTCATGTATCATCATTACATTATCACACAGAATAATTTCACTGCCCTAAAAATTCAAAATAAATTCTGAAAGGCAAATAATCATCACATATATAAAGGATTTACGGTAAGTGTAAGAGACAAGTTTAGTCCAATTTCCCCGAGTCTAGTCATTTCTCTCCTACAGGGATAATGCTCTCATTTTGCAGAGAAAGTTCTTATGTAAGTTCTTGATTTCTCTGCTTTATTCTTTAGACTCAAACTCTGGCTTTACTTCTATAGTATCGTTTGTCTTCCTTCTGAGTTGCATGGTAGTGTCTGTCTGTGGAAAACTGGTTAACTGTGATTATAGGGAGTTGTATTCCGTTATTGTGGGCAAAACAAACACAGGAAGAGCAAAGCCCTACAATGCCCCAAATCCTCTTGATATTGAGGCCTATACAAATTAATAGACTTCCTATAGGTCTTTGGGAAGAATTAAAAACTCAAAGAAAGTGTCATCTTTCACCACAGCTTTAAGTTTCTGTACTTTTTGTTCAGTTTATCCATAAGCCTAATACTGCTCTTTTACTTAAAAATATAGAACTGGAATAACATTTTGATTCGTGGCCAAAAGAAGCAACACATGTAGGAAACACTGAAATGTTTCCTTCTTTGTCTGATTTATTAGATAGTTTTAGAGAAGGAAGAAATACAGTTTTCTCTACTTATAGTTATACATCTTACATTTTTGGTTCCTTGTATCTGGATACTATTTTTATAATGTTATTATTTATTAAATGTTGTTTTTGTGCAAAACATTAGAATATGTATCAGAATTTTCCTTATCTTTAGAAAATGTTGATTTTTTTTTTTTGCTCTTCATTGAATACCAGTGAGATTTAAATTTTTTCTACATCCTTAGAACAATTGACTACAGTTTTAGCTTCTATGAACTAGAATTTGATACATAATTACCTATTTTTTTAAGTCACTTTTGGCTTAATCCCATGGAATGTTTTTCTTTTTTTTTTTTTTTTTTTATTTATTTTTTTTGTTTTGTTTTTCTTTTTTTTACATTGTGTATGATTTGGCACTTCCAAAGAAAGTAATTGTGGAAATGGGTCAAATAGAGACTACTACATGATAGTGAACATTAAAGGAAGGAACAAAGAATTAATATATAGTAACAATAAACACATGAAAAATTCAGGCAGATTATCCAAGAAAAAAAATCACATGACTTTGAAGTAAATTTCTCACTTTAGTGAAAAATTGAAGGCTTTAGTGTATTGAAGGTAAGGTTAGTTTTGTAAAATTAGTACACCTTCGATATATACTGCAACTCAAATGGAAAACATAATCATAGGATGGGTGCCTAAAAAATTAAACAAGAACAAAAACATACTATCATGTATAAAAGTTATGATAATATCACAAGAGTTTTTTTTTTTAACCCAATACCTGTAAACTTCATTGATGCATCATATAGTAACAGTCATATATTTGCCAGTGGAGAATGTGTGTAAAAGGAAAAGTGAATAAATTCACGGAGGCTTTTATAAAAAGAAAAAGAAAAAGAAAAAATCAGGAGCAGAGAAAAGGTGCACAGGATTTACCTATAAGTCTGACCCAGAACAAACTTGTCTTGAATACAGATTTTTGAACAAACACTGGCCACCTTTTGCCTCTATTCAGGTGACTCCCAGTGATTCCCAGAGCAATAATTAAGTTCATAATGATCTCCTGAACGAGAGGCATCTCTACCCAATTGCCTAGGGTCCAACATTTCTACTCAGATCCCTAATGGGATTTCAGACTCAACAGGATCCAAACCAACCTTATTATCGCTTCTCTGCCCTACTTTGATTCAGATTGTCTCCTAGTTCTGCACTCTTTCTTGGACTGCTAAGACAGCATTTTCCTATTTGCACAAGTTGGAAACATAGAGGTCATCTTGCATTCCTCCTTTTCCTCTCTATCTACCTCATCACGAAATTATTACTGCTTTTATTACATTTCACCAGTCTCCCCTGCCTTCATAT